>NC_134210.1:46770780-49270780 GCF_965140235.1 Caretta caretta
GTAGAACTATCATAGTCTACTTTTTGTCAAATACACAAATATATAGCATGCAACATGCTATACAGAACTGTGTGATAGTAAATTTTAAACTTATTTACAAAAGTATCATACTATTCATAATGTCATTATGATTAAGCGTGACATAGTTCGTGTAGCTTAAGTATGAACACTGGACTTAAAAACTACAATATATTAATTTTACTATTCTGAAACAATCCAGTATGTTTGAGAACTATTTATAATGCAGAACAGAAACATTAACTATGCATTGTTATAAGAAAAATGTAATCTAAAGAGGTTTTTCCCCCTACTGATTCTGGATTGTCTCATTTACTACATCAACCCTTTTAATTTACTATGACTTATATTTTATGTCATATATACTGTCTGTTAAGGAAATCATATCTGAAGTTTTTTCAGAATTGTATTGTCTAATCTGTAAATAACTTCAGTTGTGGGTGTGGCTTTTTGTTCTTGTTCGGTTGTTGCAGCAAGATAGGATGTGATTCCACCCCCTCCCCCCCACTCCTGAACACTTTTGTCTCCACATGGGTACATGTACAGTAGTGAAGGATCTATCATAATTGCCATTCTATCCTCTTTGAAGTGGATGAAACTTGCAGAGACAGGAAGTGCAGAGAGGAAGGGAGAGCATTATCAGGGCAATAATCTTGTTCGCAATTAGTTCTGTTGATGTTTTTAGTTAGAGGTCACCAAAGCATAGTATTTAGTTTTGACTACGTTTGTGTGTCATTACCAAATATTTTTTTGTTTTGAGAAAACGCTGATAAATTAGGGTATGCGCCTCCCTTTAAAAAATGGGGTTAAGAGGGAAAAAATAGGAGAATTTACATATATAAATAGAAATGGCTTAAAGATATTGTAGAACAATCCATTAAGAGAAATGTTAGAAATTAGAACTTCTCAGTGGTGTGAATGCAAACATCAGTAGTGTGCATGAGCGGCGGAAAGTGAAATTACTAATCTAACTTTGGTAATCAAGGTGAGTGGAATGCAGAAGGTTAATATCAGTCATGAAAAATTGTTGCTATTTCAGGTTTAATATTGTAATCTAAAGAGTTATCAACAGTGGTTATGGTTAAAATATTTTGGCCACTTTTTTCAAAGCTGAGTACTTAAAGTTCCACTTCTAAATCCACGTTTAGTGCTTAAACAGAAATAGGTGTCTACATGTAGATTTAGGAGCTAACGTTATGAACATCTAGGCTTGAAAAATGTCGCTTACTATATTTATTTTTTTGGTATCCTTTTCTTAAGCTGGGCTATAACGTATGGTCCTGTCTTTTGGTCGTAAGGAGTGGTGGTTGAATGGTTATTTTCAGAAGTGCAGACTGTGTTTACTTAGTATAGTAAATTCTTTTGCTGTTTTGGCATAGTATACTGTAATTGTACAAACCATTTATAATATGTAAATATCCTTTCATCAGCCATATACTCGGGGATGCTTATCTTCTTACCACAGTTCATGAGATAGGGTAAATAAGGCACAAAGTACTTGCCAGCTCTAATAGCTGTAACTTATAAAATACTTTCATCACACTGAACAGTCTGTTCAAAAATGTGTAAATTCTGAAAAATGTGTGTCCAGTCTTTCTTTACCTTTTATAAGGCAGTAATGTTTATCACAGTTTAAACCACTGTTTTAATATTGGTGACATATAAACTTGTAAGCAAGTTCCAAAGTGGATGTGGTGTTTTTAAACTTATTTTTATTTCCTAGGGAGGAGCTTTACCCACAACATGGCTAGCAAACCCTGCTTCTGATGTGTTTAGTTTGCACCTTAGTGAGCTTCTAGGGGTTTTTCAATTGTGTTAAACCAACACTGTTGTGCTTGTGTGATTGGAGAAACAAACCTTTTTATTTGCCAAGAGAGGGCCTGTATGGCTATAGTTTGTAAAGTCATTGATCCTAGAGTTGTTTTATGAATATAAACATTAGTTGATTGTCACTTATGTTTTCATATATAATAAGCTTAAGGTAGCTTTTTTAGCTGATACAAACAAATTCTGAAATGTTTGTTTTAATGATGCAGTTGAGTTTAATTATAAGAATAATGCTTAAACATTTCATTTTAATAAATTTAAATATTACATCAGACAACCTATAAATA
Organism: Caretta caretta; assembly: GCF_965140235.1. Taxonomy (NCBI): domain Eukaryota; kingdom Metazoa; phylum Chordata; order Testudines; family Cheloniidae; genus Caretta; species Caretta caretta. The sequence continues at coordinate 46,772,913 of NC_134210.1, forward strand.
AGAATTTGGGTACAGTAATTCAAAAGTCAACTATCTCTGTTTGAAAAATTAACTTTGGGGGGGAACTTAACAAACAAAAGAATATTTTTGCCATGACCTAAAGCATTCCATCCTGATCGTAAAGTTATCCAGTCCTTTATAAAATCGTACTTTTTCATGCTGATGCCAGGTCCAGAACTGACCTTTAGAAAGGTTTACTGCTACTCCAAAGTATTTGTGACCACTGCTCCTTCTAAGATGTGCGCGCACGCACAGATCCTAAACCCTGCGCAAATGGTGAAACACCACACGCAAAAAAATTTGCACAGAAGCACAATAATTTGCACAGAATAAATTTTTTGCACACACGGCCTGTCAAATTAGAGGGAACATTGTGACCCTATCAGGCCATTCAGTTTACCACCTTTCATCTTTCCCCTAACATTATTTTTAGCAGTCACTATTTTGAGAAAGTAATAGAGATGAAGTGTATATAATGGAAACTTTGGTCAGTACATTAATGTTGGCTAACGGTGTGGGTTTTAATGAAGTTTCTATACCAGAAAAAGCTCAATACATGTTATTCAAATCTCTAGTATCCGTACAAATCCTTCTCTTCTTTTGTCATCATAATAGAATCATACAGTAAACCTGAGCAGTTGGTGTCTGAATTTGCTCAATAATAGCCAGCTTTGAGCAGCCAGCTGGCCAGCCAGAAAAGTCAAGCTTTTACTTTATTTACTGGTGCTAATGGGAGTTTGTGGTACATAATTTTTGCCGGCACACTGTGTTATTTTATGTAGAGAACATATCGCAAACTAAAAGGAATTCTGTTAAACTGGAATCTTTAGTGCTATAGTTGTTAGACTTGAATTTACTTAAGGTGATCTTAATAGTTTTCTGGAAAAGGGGGATTATATCAAAGAGCATCCAGTTTCCAAATCTGGGTCCAGTGTTAAGGCTAAAAATGAGTCTCTTCCCCCTTTGAAAAAGCAGATTTTAAGAAAATTTCCAATATGCTGGTGCTAGTTAACGGTAAAATCATGGATCTACTACTTACCATGATACATACTAGTTCTGGGATTCTGAGTTTGCAAAAGACCCTTTGGAGCAAACATTTTAAGAACCTTGATACTATGGAGATGCTGTGCTTGGGAAGTTGACTTTGTAATAATAATTTTGTGGTGAAATTTGATGTGTGGAATTACATCTACTCACTTAGGTACTGTGGTGTGAAATGTAACTGTGATCTAGAAGAGATTCTTGAACTGAAGAATTGGCTGGTCATGCAGGCTTGCTCCTCCTGCTTGCACCTACCAAATTGCATTAAAAGAGGATAAAATATAAGATACTTTCTGAATTTCCTTTTCCATATAAGGCATTGCTGTAATTACCACAGGGAAGGGAGAAGGTTGCACAATTGTGCAAGGAAGGCAGGATATGTGCAAGACATTTCTGTATTAATATATGGCTCATACTATCAAAGTCTGAACTCCTAATCTAAATAGTGGAGGTGATTACACTGTCAAAGTATTATGTACGTTAAAATGAGAATTACAGTTTTTTGAGTAATTGAACATGTCCATTCTGCTTCAGGTGTGGGCATGCCCAGTGCACCAGAGTAGGAGACTTTTTTTCCCCTTAGTGGTACCTGTCCTCAGCTGCCTCATGTTGCTGTGCAGTGGTATAAAGGGTGGCCCCCAGTTCTCCTCAGTTCCCTCTGACTGCCCATGATTGGTAGTCAGTGTGTGTTGGCTTGCTTTGCAAGTGTTCTGTCTTCCTCAAGAATATATATAGTTATTGTACCCCTCAATAGTTAGTTAGACCTTTAGTTATTTTGTTTAGTTTTGCTTAGATTGTCAGTTTGTGCTTGTTCTGAGTGCTGACCCTCAGTACTGAGTCATGCTCCGCCTCCAGGCTTTAAGCCTTTCATCTGCTGCAAGTCTATGCCAGTAAGTAACCGTCATTCCAAATGCCGCATGAGGGTCACATCTAGGACCACTGTCAAATCTGTAGATATTTCAAATCCTGGATCAAAAAGGATAGGAAGTTGAGTCTTTGTCTCCTTCTCATGAGGCCGCCTTGTGTCCACTGTCTGAACTGTCCCACTCAGGGCGGGCACCGAGTACTTCTACGCCAGTTAGGGCACATCTGAACATTGCAGCATTTCCACTTTTCCAGTGGCGAGGAAGAAGCACAGACAGCATGCCTCAAAGCAGCCAACCTCTTTCAAAAGATTGAGGTCCCCAGTACTGTCTACCAGCAAGCAAACTGGAGAGCAGGGCAGAGTATCCTCTGGGAAGAGATGCTCCCTGGTACTGACTTTGTCTCACTCAGGGTTTTTGATTCTAGCACCAGTGCCTGTATCATTGAGGCCTACACTCGCAGTGGTACTGACTCATTGAATGCGGCAGCAGCAGGAGAACCTTTTGGTACTGATGACGCCAGAGGCATATGCTGCGGTGCAAGACCTGTTAAGTCTCTTGGTACCAGATTCTCCAGCAGCATAGGAGACAAGTTGTCCAGTACTGATTGATCCTCAGACTTTGTCGACATACCTACAAGTAAGGTCAAACCCTCAGCTCCGTGGCAGACTTCAGACTGTCCACTGAATCCTCTCCTGGTGCCTTCCAGAGGTAAAACCAGTATACGGTCACTGGTACAGACCTCTCTGGAGACACTCCATCGGACCTCGACACCTTATGGTACAGTGCATCTCTGGTCAGGTGACACTGATTCTTCCTCTGAGGCAGTGGTTTTCAATCTGTGGCCCAATCAGCACAGAGCTGTGGCCCATGTGACATCCTCAAGGCCATACAGGTGGTATTGGATGCAGCGCACGGTGGTAAATAGGTTGAGAACGACTGCTCTAAGTTGTTCCTATGTTCCTATGTCCCTTGCTCCAGGGATAGACGGCATCACTCACCTTCCTCCAGAGGCTCCTCCTCCTGGTATCCAGCTGTGGTCCTGTGGTGAACCAGAGACCCATATCCTTGCTCTGGTAGAGGCCTCCTTATGCAATCTTTTATAAGGACAAAGTTTACTTTGTCCACATCTGAAATTTGTGACTAAAGTAGTGTCAGAATTCCACCTCAATCAAGGAATATACTTACTGACTTTCTTTCCTAAACCCCATTCTCAAAAGGATGGAGAGACTCCATGCCTTGGATGTCAAAAGGGCATTAGCTTTTTACTTGGACAGAACCAGATTGTTGAGATCAGAGGTCCCCAAACTGTGGGGCGTGTCCCCTGGGGGATACAGAAGAATGTGGGGGGGGCAGGACATGACTGGGGCCCGGTCCAGCCCCCACAGGGGTGCGCAGGGAGCGCCACCCAGCTCCGGTCTTGACCCGGGCTGTTGGCCGCAGCCCAGCTCTCAGGGGCAGACGGGTGGGGGGGGGGAGCACAAGGTAAAAAGCGTGGGGACCACCGATTTAGATAGTCATACCAGCTGTTTGTAGCAGTTGCAAACAGGATGAAGGGTCTTACAGTCTCAACACAGAGGAGCTTGTCATGGATTTCTTCCTGCATATGTATGTGCTATGACATTGCTAACGTAACCCTGCCAAGCAGGATGGTAGCAGACTTGGCAAGATCTCAAGCAACTTCTGCACCTTTTTTTAGCTCAAGAGCCAATAACAGACGGTTGTCGGGCTGCAGCTTGGTCATTGGTGCATACATTTACAACTCTTCATGACACCTCTCAGCATTCCAGAGACAATGTCAGGTTCGGACAAGAAGTCCTTCAGCTCTTGTTCAGGTAGACTCTGAAACCCACGTCTGGTTTGAACTGGTTGTGAGTCACCTGAAGTGGAATGGACATGTTCAATCATTCGAAGAAAAAACTATCACAACTTGTTCTGTAACTGTTGTTCTTGGAGATGTGTTGCATGTGTCCATTCTATGACCATCCTCCTTCCCCTCTATATAGGAGTCTCTCAGGTAAGAAGGAACTGAGGGAAGTCAGGTTGCACCCTTTTTGTACTGTCGGCAAAGGGTGTATGTGCCGCTGCAACAGATACTGCTAAGGGGAAAATTTCCGACTCTGGTGCACTGTGTGCATACACCTAAAGTGGAATGGATATACAATGCATCTCAAAGAACAATTATAGAACAGGTTAGTAATTTTTAAAAATTGTTTCTTGGGCTGTTCTGAAAAGTTATGGTCTTTGAGATGCAAACATAGCTTAGTACTCTTTGCCTTGTGTAACATATCTGTACTCAAAAGCCACATGACTTGAATCTGAGCAGTTGTCTTTTGTGACTTGGAATCCCTCATTGCAGACTACAAGTGTTTCTCCTCTATCAGTAAAGCATGTGGCAGCTAGGAATTTACTACTTCGTTTTGTTTGTCGAATATTTGAAACAGAGTAGCAGAATGTCTTTTTAAGTGAATATTGGTTGAAATAATCCATGATATTTAATATAAAACCAGAAGTAAAATAGATGTACTCTCTATTATCCACTTGTGTTTAGATCCTTCGTTAAAAGGTCAAGAATTTAACTTTTATAAAACTAGACAGCAGCCTCTTGAAGGGCTGCTGTATTTTTATTTTTGTTGGGTATGATGTCATTTTCCAATTATACAGCTTAATCTTGCTTTTTTAGTGTATAAACAAAATCATTTGATTTGTTTTCAGGTTGGCAAAAGAGAAAGTTATGTATGAAAAAGAAGCAAAACAGCAAGAAGAAAAAATTGAAAGAATGAAAGCAGAAGCAAGTGATGATTATGGAATTAAAAAGCAGGTATGTTCTAAAATATTTAAAAAATATATTTAAAGCATTATAACTTATAAAGGGGGAAATTTGAAAGTGACTTTTAACGAAAGAATCTCTCAGCTTTTTCCAAGCTCCGCTGATATGAACATTATACTAAGTTACCTTAAATATAAAAAGGGCAGTATACAAATGTACACAATTCTTTGCATTTTTAAATATGTTGCTCTTTCCAGAACTGTTGACTCATAAGGAGCTCAATCCTGCAAGGTACTGATTGTTCCTGTGAAATGATAAGCTTCCTCATCTTTGAGTTAAGGGTGCTCCATACCTTGCAGGAATGCTCAGGATGGAGTCTGAGGAGGGTTTTCTTACCTTCTGCTTTCTGAATAATTTAGGTAAACCAATGGCATGTCTACGCTAGTGATCTTCCAGCGGCACAGCTGTACCAATGTAGATGCTCCACTGTCAGATCACTCGTGTAGCTTCTCTATGCTGACGGAAGAGAGGTCTGCTGTCGACATAATAAACCACCTAACCAAGCGGTGGTAGCTATGTTGGCCTATGAATTAAGGCCCCCCCCCCTTTTTTTTTTTGGGGTCCTATGAATTAAGGTCTGGCTGATTTGTTTTGTTTTAAAATGTGGAATTTTTTTCTGCTTGCTTTTACTTTAGAAATAATAGGAATACAGAGTTTGGTTTTTTTGGGAGCCCCTGGGATATTCAGTATGGACTGATCTTTCTCAGCTTCTAACTGAATGTGTTGAATTGTTAACAGGTTTTTTTTTCCCCCAAGCATTTCTTAGGTATTTGCTTTTCAATAGATATTCACACACCAAAAAAAACCCCAACCTTTAAACAGTCTGAATTAAAATCACTTTCAGTCTTAATCAGGCTTCACTTGCATTGTCTCTGGTGTTATAAAATAACAGTTCTCCAGTTATCCTTTGTCTTCCTGGACAAATGGAAGAATAAATGAGACCTTGAGTGTCTAATGTAACAAAAAACAAGCAGAAAAAAATATTTAAAAACCAACAAAATCTCCCTTCTCGCTGCCTTTATTAATCATAAATGGCACAAGCCCAACTCTGTGTGGTTTTTCTCCTTTCCAGGTTATTTAAAAGAAATATTTAGAATTTGGAGGGCATTGCACCATTTACTCATACCACTTTATAGAAGTATAATCTCACTGCCTCTGATCACTGATTGTGGTTTTTAGGCTCTACTGAAATAGAAATGAGAATAATTTCTTTAAAGATTCATTGACACTAATTGGAACTAGTGAATGCAATCCCGATGCTCAGTGTCCCAATTCATCAGATTATTTGAGAGCATCAAGGAATTTCCTCACCTACTCTTAAGAAATTGTCATAATTGACAATAATAGCCTTTGAAGCTATTGCAGTAAAGAGAATGGTAAAGCAGTACTTTGAGGATGTCTTCTGAGGAGCCAGTGACAACAGTTTTTAAATGGATGGCCTCCATTCGCTCTGTGGGTATGTCTGCACAGCTTCTGGGAGCAAGTCTTGCAGCCTGGGTCAAAAGACTTGTGCTTGAGGAACTTAAGCTAGCGTGCTAAAAATAGCTGTGGAGACATTGCTTTGATGTTTGGGATTGAGCTCTGAAGCCCACTCTCCTCCCAGGGTTTCAGAACCTGAGCTCCAGCCCAAGCCCTAAAATCCATGTTGCTGTTTTTCGCGCACTAGTATGATGAGCCCAAATAACACAGGCCTTTTGATCCAGGCTGCAAGACCTGCACCCAGAAGCTGTGTAGACATAACTTTTAAGTCTCTCAGTACACTATGAAAATGGCTGCCATTTGATTCCTCAGATGACCTCTTCACACAGCTGCTTTAGTGTTCTTTTTTGGTATATGCTCGCAGCTCTGACAATTTCCAGAGTGCAAGGAATTTTTAAGTTCTGAAAGACTAGGATGCTGAACAGAGTGAGTGTGCTTGCTTGTTCCACTAGTCCCTTAATTTCAAGATACTTCTAGTAGTGGAAAACTTGTTCCAGAATATATGTGGGATGGGATTTACATATTTAAAAAGACTTCAAGAAAATTCTATTTAGTTATATCGTTATTAAGAATTGGAATTAACTATTTAACTATAATAAATTGAGAATTTAGCTCTATCTTTAATATTTATACATAAGCTTCTGTATCTTTCAGTGATGGTAGAATAGCATTACAGAAATAGTTAAGATACTAGATCCAGTTGTGTGAAGTAAAACTAAAGTTTTAGCTAGTCTATAGTATATTAACTGGGGTAGGAAATCCAGTTCTGATCAGGGAACTCTGATCAGGTAATATATTATAATAATTATCACTATAATTTTTTTAAGGGAGAAACTGGAATAGAGGAAAACCACTTACAAGTAAAGCCACTTACTAGTAAATCTTTTAGCTGTGACTTTGCAATGAAACACAGATTATCTAACAATGCACATGAGTGCCTGAAGAAATTTCTATTTTTAAGTGAGTGTTGGTGAAACATGCTGAATTGACAGATCAGGAGACTGAGACACTAATCCTGGGCTGTGCTCCATCACTTTGCACCAATCCACCAGCACAAAGTGGATATAAACATGGTGGATCTGGAGCCTGTAGGATTTCCCCCTGTAGGGAACAATATTTAGGGGGTTGTGTGCCACCTTCGTGTTTCCTGTCACCCTTCTTTTGGCTGCTGGTGGAGGAAGTATGGTTTGGGGCTTCCTCTGAAGCCTCGTGATCCATGGCTCCAGTAGCAACTCTTTGGGGTTGTTGGCAGCTGGTGTAAATTACAGTAGCCTTCAGATTGCTGTCCTGCAGCCGGGCACTAGGTCAGTGAAGTGTTGCCCCATGATTATGGGAGTACAAAGGGCCATTTTTGTACCCAGTGCACCTCAGCCAAGGTTCTGGGCCTGAAGTCCTTGTTTATATGCCACTGGTACATCCTAAGCAATGGCACTGCAAACTACCTCCTAATGCTCTCAATCAGTGTACCTCAGCTATGAATTATCAACCCTTGTCCTCTTCACTGTGTACCAGCAGGAATATTAGTTGTAACAGCTTTAGTGATATAGACACCCATCTACTAACTAATTAGGCTGATGTCCTCAACTCACTTCACGTAGGGTTCCCAAAAGACATAATATATTAACCGTTCTAGCTCACTCCTTACCCGAATGGGCTGTGAATTGACACACTGTTTCAGAAGTGAAAAGCTCCATATCTTCATCCATCCCCAGTCCCCTTTGGGGAAAAAAATTGAAATTCTCTCTACCGCTTTAAAGATGGTTTTGTTTTTATCATCATACTTTGCTATATTCTTTTTTTCTCAAGAAAATATAGATGCAGGTTAGAGTTTGAAGATTTTCCACCAGTTTAAATAAAGAATCGTACCTGACCCAAATCATACTGCCAGAAAAATGTGATAAACCAAGAGGGAAAACTGAGAAAATACTATGGAATAAAGGAAGGCTTATATAACTTCAAGCATCCAAGTCACCATATCCTAAGCCAAAATATGTTTGCCTAATAGCTTTTTCCAAAAGCAGATTTCATACTATATTGTTTTGTTTGTTTTTTTAATTGATTGAGCTTTCCTACCTTGAGTGCAGGGGTCTGGACTAGATGACCTACTAAGGTCCCTTTCAGTCCTACACTTCTATGATTCCCACAAGATTTATATGAGTTTAAGATTATCAGGCAGGAAAATGTTACAACTCGGAATTTATTTATCAAGTGTAAACTGCAAATAAAATCTTTGCAAAATGCCACAAAAAATCTCATCCGTTCTAGCAAAACAGCACAATGGACTCCAGTGCTTTTTTTTAAAAAGGGATTAAAAACTGTAGTTCTTCTTTGAGTGATTGCCCATGATCATTACACTGTAGGTGTCTGTGCACGCCAGTGTACAGTTGTTGAAGAGTTTTCACTTTGTGGTCCCCATTTGGGAGGCATAAGTGCCCTCTGCTGCCTTGTGCACAGGCATAAAGGGTCAAGGTGCCCCTCACGCCACTCAGTTCCTTCCTATTGCCTGTGACAGTTGTTGGAGCTCCCTTTCCTTGCTTCCGCAAGTCTTTAGTCAAGCATTTAAACAGTGCTCATTGTAGTCCTGTATAGTTAGTGTACTTCAGGGGTCAGCAACCTTTCAGAAGTGGTGTGCCGAGTCTTCATTTATTCACTTTAATTGAAGGTTTCGCGTCCCAATAATACATTTTAACATTTTTTAGAAGGTCTCTCTCTCTCTGTCTATATATTATATAACTAAACTATTGTAAAGTAAACAGGGTTTTCAAAATATTTAAGAAGCTTCATTTAAAATTAAATTAAAATGCTGATCTTACGCCTCCGGCCTGCTCAGCCCGTTGCTGGCCTGGGGTTCTGTTCACCTAGGTCGGCCACGGGCTGAGCGGGGCCTGCGGCCGGGACCCCGGCTGGCAAGGGGCTGGCAGCCAGAACCCCAGACTGTCAGCAGGCTGAGCGGGGCTGGCGGCCGGGACCCCAGACCCGCAGTGGGCTGAGTGGCTCAGCCCGCTGCTGCTCAGCGCGCTGTCAGTCTGGGGTTCCGTCCGCCAACTTCTGCCAGCCAGGGTCCCGGCTGCCGGCCCTGCTCAGCCCGCTGCCAGTTTGGGGTCCCGGCCCTGTCTACACAGAGTAGGTACCTACCTTCTCCCTGGTTCTAGCCATTCTCTTCCTCTCTCTGCACTGAGGTGAGAGGGGGAGTGCACTGAGAACAGGGCTGGGGGGTGAGGAGCAGGCTGGGGGTTGGGGTGCAGGATCTGGCCAGGAGCTAGAATGAGGGAGGGGGCTCAGGGTTGGGGCAGGAGGTTTGAGTGTGGAGTGCTTACCTGGACAGCTCCATTTGGTGCAAGGGGTGCAGGTGGGAATGGGGGGTGTGTGTGCAGGAGCTCCAGTTTGGTGCTCAGGGTGGGAGTGGGGATGTGGGGGGTGCAAGAGTCAGGGCATGGGGTGTGGGGGAGCTGGGTATGTGTGAGGAGGGTACAAGAGTCAGGGCACGGGGTGTGGGGGTGTGTGAGGAGGGTGCAGGAGTCAGGGCAGGGGGCTGGGTATGTGTGGGGAGTGCCAGAGTCGGGGCTGGGTATGTGTGGGGAGTGCCAGAGTCAGGGCTGGGATTGTGGAGTGGGGTGCAGGGGTCAGGGCATGGGGCTCGGGTGTGAGGGGGGTGCAGGAGTCAGGGCAGAGGGCTGGAGGTGTGGGCTGGGGTCATGGGGGTGCTCCCAGCCCCCTGCACTGAGCAGCTCACGGCAGGGGGCTGGAGGGGAGATGCCCTGATTCCATCCCCTTCCCCAAGGTCCCTGAAGCACGCTGTGGCTCCGCTTTTACCTCTCCCCCTCCGTAGCAAGGACCGTCAGCTGATCAGCCGCAGGGAGGGAAAGAAGGAGGGGCAGGAACCCAGCACACTGAGGGAAGAGGCGGGGGAGGGGGAAGCTTGCCTGCCTTGCAAGGAGAGAGCAGTGGGCGGGGGGCGGAAAAGAGTGGGCCGGGCTGGGCAGGATTTTTAGTGCACGCTGCTGTCTGCCCGGGTCCAGCAGATAGCAGCATGCCATTAAAAATTGGCTCACGTGCCATGTTTGGCATGCATGCCATAGGTTGACGACCCCTGGTGTACTTCAGTAGTTAGTGTAATAGTAAGTTTAAAAAAAAAAAATCATAAATTTGTGTGGAACTGCTTGGTACTGGAGATAGGCCACACTCTGGGTTTCAAGCCCTGCCACTCTTGTGGGAAGGCAATGCCTAACAGTGATCCTCATCCCAACTGCCTTAGAGTCACATGAGTGACAAATGTGCTGTTTGTAAGCACTTTAAACCCTGGTCCAAAAAAGACAGGGCAGCCAGACTGAAATATCTGCTGCTGGAATTGGTGCTACGTCCTCTATCTGAACCATTGCCCTCGGTCCGGGTACTGAGCACCTCACTATCAGTCAGTAACTCACCTCCAGCATTACTGGCATTGAGAGAGAGATTGGCATCACTGGTACCAAAGAAGGGTTACTGTAGGTAAGACTCAGTCCCAGGATCTTCAGAGGAAGCCAAGAGGTCAAGCTCATCTAAAATCTCAGGAGGGCACTCAGAGAAAGTATGCCCCAGAGCACATTTCCTTGGTTTTAGGAAGAGACTGCCACTTCAGACCCTGAAGTGGGATCCTATGTGCCCTAGCCCAGCTGATCTCACCATCAAGAGTAAAGCACCTGCCCACCCTGATTTCAGCCTCAGTTTAATCAAGGGGCTTACTGAAAGTACCCTTGGGCCATGCACCCTTTTGGAACCTGTGGGGTTTCCCCCACCTCCAATCAAGAGCGTCCCCATATCTACCACAACCGGCTTCATCTACTGGCCATCAGGAGCATCAATGCCACAAACACCCTAGCATCGATACAAAGGCCAGCACCAAGCACAATCAGGACCCTTCTCACAAGCATCAGCGACAGGATCAGGAACTGGACCAGCTCCTCGTACTGTTGCCATCCTCTTTCTCATCCCCTGATGAGGCAATTGCAGTGGAACCTATTTCTCCAACTCCTGATTATTTTAAGACTCATCGGGAGTTGTTGAGGGAGGATGACTATGGCCCTGGATATCTACTTGGAGGAGATCCCGTAAAAATCACACAGGCTGGTGGACATTTTGGCATCTGCAGCCCCAGCTAGAATAGCTGTCGCTACTAATGAGCTATTTTAGAGCCTACAAAGGTTCTTTGGCAGACTCAAGCTTTCCTGCCTCTGACTGTGCAAAAAAAAAAAAAAGTGGATAGGAGGTACAATGTCCCCTCTCTGGCGTTCAAGTAACTCTAGTCACCTTAAGGGCTTCCTCGTAGTATTGGCAGCCATTGAGAGAGAGAGAGACAGACAGACGGTTACCAGGCATCAGCCCAAAAAAATAGAGGCCAAGAAGCTGGACTTATTTGGGAGGAAGCTTTATTCCACAGCTGGGTTGTTGCTTCATATTGCAAACTAGCAAGCTTTGCTGGGGTGCTGTGATTTCACCTTATGGGATACAGTTTGAGTTCAAGGACAAGTGCCCAGATGATGCAAAACAGGAGTTCCAGACATTGATCAAGGACGACAGGTTGGTTGCCAGAACAGCTCTGTAGGCAAGTCTTGGCAAAGCAGATTCTGCAGCTCCTGGCATGGTTTCTGCCATCACGATGAGGCTCAAGTCTTGGTTATGCTCTTCTGGCCTCCCTCTAGAGGCGCAACAAACAGTTCAGGATCTCCCATTTGAAGGGCCATCGCTCTTCTCAGGAAAAAAAACTGATGAGATTCTGTACAGACTCAAAGAATCTAGCATATCCCTGAAACCCCTGGGCATTCACATCCCTTCAGTGAAATAAAAGGCATTCTATCATCACCAGTCACAGCATTTTCAGGGATTTGCCTAGCAAGCCCAAGACCTGCCGAGGAGAACTAGCAGAAGTTACAAAAGATGCCCACTACCACCCTCTACTTCTGCAGCTGCCTGTTCTTCAAGGCAGGTAGCATTCTCCAAGAGCTCATTTTGATGGGTTGGTCCAGAGCAGACTGCCAGTTCTAAGAGAGCCATCCTTTTCTTCCCTAATTTTTGCAAACCACCTGTCTCACTTCTGTCATATTTGAGCCCACATCGCAACAGATGGCTGGATTCTAAATGTGGTGCAAGTCTGATATACACTCCAATTTATTTCCCCCGCCCCCCACCCCCACTCCCTGTTAATCTTCAGAGATCTCTCTCATGAGGCAGAGTTACTGCAAGAGATACAATTGGTTCTCCTTGTAGGCGCTATAGAGGAGGTCCCTCTTTTGTTCAGGGGAAAGGGGTTTTATTCTTGATGCTACCTGCAGAAGGATGTCTCAGGCCTATTTTAGATCTAAGGCGTTAAACAAGTGCCTAAAAATACTGACATTTCAGATGGTCATTTTAGCCTCCATGATTCCTTCTGTGGCGCCAGAGGACTGGTATGCTGCTCTTGATTTCTAGCATGCTTGCTTCCATGTGGCGATTCATCAGAGCCACAAAAAATTTGAGATTCACTGTCAGCGGTCTCCATTATCCGTTCACAGTGCTCTCCTTTGGTGTCTCAGCTGCCCTGCATGTATTTACAAAGTGTACGGCGGTGGTAGTACCATTCTTCAGAGGTCCATGTTTCCCTTACCTGAATGATTGGCTGATAAGAGATCAGTCCAGGACACAGATGTTGTTCAGCATAAACATAATCTCAACCACCTTCGTTGCAGTCTGCCTGCTGATCAACACAGATGAGTCAGTCCTGTTTCCAGTTCAGAAAGTAGAATTTGTTGGAATGGTCCTGGACTCAAAAATGGCCAGGGCCTTACTACTGTATGCAAGGTTTCATGTAATACAAAACCTCATTCTGGACTTTAAGGCTTATCGTCTCGCCACAGTGAGAAACTGCTTAAGGCAGCTGGGGCACATGGCAGCATGCATTTTTGTAGTACAAAATGCCAGGCTGAGTTTCAGACTCTTTCAAGGCCAGTTGGCTGATGTGTATTCATCAAGAAGGCACCACGTAGACAGCTTAGTGCATGTACCAAATCGGATCGTATCTTCCCTAGATTGGTGGACGGATCTGTCCAATGTCTGAAAGGGAATTCCCTTCACCCCACTTCAACAATCTCTTACCTTAGTCTTGGATGCCTCAGACCTGGGTTGGAGGGCTCACTTGGGACCCCAGCAGATGCAAGTTTTCTGGTCTAATCAAAATCTCAGCTTACAACTCCCTGATGTTCGTGTATTGACTATCTGATCAGCATGCATGGCGTTCCTCCTTACATCAGGGGAAGGGGCATGTTAGTGCTGACTGACAATACAGCGGCCTTGTTTTATGTAAACAAATGGGAAGGGATGCAGTTCTCACTACTCTGCTGAGAAGCAATCCTATTTTGGGACTTCTACATCAGCAGCTCTACTTCTGAAAGCAGGCCATGTCCTAAGGGCTCAGAATACACTGTCAGATTGCCTGAGCAGATTGTTTATTCATCACCAGCAGTGGTCCCTTCACCCAGACACAGCAAGATCCATTTTCCAGCTCTGAGGGTGTCCTCAAGTGGATCTCGTAGCGACAAAAGACAACAGAATATGCCACCAGTTTTGTTCCTGAGCCGGACTCAGTCCAGGTTCATTATTGGATGGTTTTCTACTGCCATGATCAGGGTCGTCTGTATGCTTTTTTCTTTCCAATCCTTTTCTAAACAGAGTTGTGTGCAAGATCAAACAGGACAAGGCCCGTCTTATACTGATCACTCCTGCATGGCCCCACCAACACTTCCCCCTGCCCTCCCCAAGCTCTTGGACCTCTCAGTCAATCCCTGCTCCCGCTTCACACATACTTGATTTCACAGAATCACACCTGCCTCCTCTACTACAGACTTCAAGCCTTCACCTGACACCCTAGAGGCTTCAAGGTTAACTTTGGCGGAGGAGTCCTGCTCTAGAGAAGTTCAGGATATGTTGCTGAGTAGTCAGAAATCATCATCTAGAACTACTTACCTGGCTAAATGGAAGAGGTTTTCCATCTGGGCCCCTGTTCTTCTATTCAGTATGTGCTGAACTATCTTCCGTCCCTCAAACATCAAGGATTGGTGATTAGCTTGATCAGAGAATACCTAGCAGCTATATTTCACACACCTGGGATAACTCCTTTCTCTTTTCCAACACAATGGCTGTACAATTTTTTTAAAGCGTTTAGACAGAATGTTTTCGCAGGTACAGAACCCTATTCCACCATAGAGCCTGAATCTAGTCTTAACAAAGCTGATTGGTGTCCCCCCTGCCTCTCCCCTCTTTGAGCCTGTAGCAACCTGCACTCTGTTGCACCTTTTGATGAAGGCAGCATTTTCAGTAGCCACTACATCAGTTAGGAGAGTGGGGGATTTGAGGGCTCTAGTATCAGATCCTCCAGATACGGTTTTCTACACAGACATCTGCCTTCATCCTCACCGAAGTCTTCTCACGAAAGTGGTCTCCATTGTTCATATTAACCAAGCAGTTTTCTTACCAACCTTCTCAAATCCTCTTGGTAATAAAGGGGAGGAGAAACTGCACAATTTGTCAGAAGAGCTTTAGCATTTTATCTGTAATGGACTAAGCCTTTCAGATCTTATGCTCAACTGTTCATTGCATTTGCAGACCGAATGAAGGGTAGTCCCGTTTCCATGTAAAGGATAACCAGTTGTATTTGAGTGTGTTACCAGTTGGTTAATGTGAAACTGCTGGATAGCTTGTTGGGTCATTCAACTTAGGTTCAAAGGTGACTTCTGCCTCTTTTCTAGCTATTGTGCCCATATTAGACACTTGCAAAGCAGCAGCCTTGTTGTCATGTCACACGTTTGCTTCTCACTGTGTGATCTGTCACATAGAGACAATGCTAAATTTGGACGTGTGGTCCTCCAGTTCTTCTTCAAATAGACTTCGAACCCATCTCCAGTTGGGATGGCTTCTGAGTGGCCTACAGTAGAATATACACGTGCAGTCATTCAAGGAAGAAAAAACTATTACAAATTTTTCCGTAACTGTTGTTCTTAGAGGTATGTTGTAAGTGTCCATTCCATGACCTGCCCTCCTTCATCTCTATTGGAATCTTTCCGCGAGGAAGGAACTGAGGGGGCTGGGGCCTTTTATGCTTGCACACGGAACAACACAGAAGAACAACAGTTGTGGAAAAGATAGTAACTGTTTTTCTACAAATTTGGGTTTCCCCCAACCTAGCCATTGTAATAGTTAGTAAATCAAGGCCTTTACCCAGTACTTATATTCTATGATTTATAATAAGTCTTCTGCACTCCAGCGTAGCCACCAGTATGGACTAATAGGTAAGACCTTGTGTATTCTATAGTTCTGTGGCCACGTTAACTTTTTCTTAATCTAGTCCTTATGGTTGCAGAAATAAATGTGAATTGAGTATGTAAACCTACATATTTACATGTAGGTTTACATACTCAATAGTAGTATAAATAATAGTATTTACATAATACCTATTTGAATCCATGTACAGTATGAATTAGCTCTGAGGTGTGCTCTACTACTCAATAGTAGTATAAATAATAGTATTTACATAATACCTATTTGAATCCATGTACAGTATGAATTAGCTCTGAGGTGTGATCTTCTTGGGTTCCTCTCCATGGGGTAGTAACTCTGAAACCTAAAGGAGTGTTATTAATAGTTTTAAATATTTACTAGCTGATCATTTTAGCAGAAATATCCAACTACTTGTCCCACAATCCCAACTGCCTCCCATGCCTCCCAGATTCAAAAACCCTCCATTTTAATTTATCTGAAGTTATGACAGAATTTCTACATTAACACCACAGAATCTAAGGGCCTTTTCTCAGAATTTATATTCTACTTGCTATAGATACATAGAGTGCTGCTAATGAGCAGGTTTCCTCCATGTGCAAATAAGGCAATATAAATAATCAGGGTTAGTCTGCATAGGGAGTTATTCTGGAAAAGCTATTCCTGGTTAACTCCATATGTGAATACTCTTCTTCTGGAATAAGAATGTCTTATTCCAGGTTAGTTTAATCCACTTTGAGGGAGTACTAGTGGATTAATTTCCAGTTATTCCAGATTAACTTTCATGGGGAGACAAGCCCTTTGAGAAGCTGGTGTTCATGTCTTTTATCCAACAAGTTCTGCTCCTCATAGTCTCGCACTGAGTCTCTCATGTTTCTCGAGGATTAGGCTGAATCCTTTTGTTGTCACTAGTCACCACTTAAAAGTGGAGCAGATTCCTGAAAGTTAAAATGTGGAAGACTAGAATTAACTATACCTTTAGTTACTGAAGCTGTATTTTGTGGAACAGGACTTCAAACATGAAAGATATTGGTCTGAACAAGTCAATGTTTGTTTAATGTTGAGTATTCCCGAGTAATATTACTTATGTTTTTAATGGCTCAAGTAATGGTTTTTAATCTAATTTCTTTGTTTTTTTTAAAATTTCATGTTGGATTGAATACGCGAAGTTTCAGACTCTCCTCATAAATCAGACACAAATAAGATTAGGTTCAACTTTTAGTTTCATTCCAGTCTGATTACTTTCAAAATCCTTTGGGTTTTCTCCTAAAAACAGATTACCTCTGTTTAATAATCTGAATTCTACTGGCTTTTTATCTAGACAACTAGAACTACAAAGTTGCGAATAAAGGATTTGACACACTCATTTGTGCATTTCGAGAGTTTAACTAATGAGCACAAATCAGTCTCCTTTAAAGGCTAGCAACCTGTATTTGTATCTGTCTTCTCTGTAGAATAATACTCCTGACGTGCAGGTGATATTAAACTTGCTGCTTTCAGCTTTGTGTTTCTTTTCTAATGTACTTTTTGAAAGAAGCCTATTGGTAAGAAATTATTGTAATCCTTGCTAGGGCTTCCTTTTTTTCGTTTGTTTTTTAAAGAATTTTATTTTCAGTTTGTCTAAGATATATAAATACCTTTTTGTATTCTAGACTATGCTCTCTATGCTGAGGATTTAAAATAATTGTGCAGTAGTTGGGATACATTAACATGGAAACTCCCATTTAGTAAGAAGATTCAACAATTGACATTAACGATTGCTGAAGGGAAATTCTCTTGTAGTTGGGCTCACCATTCCTCTGCAGAAAGAGGCTCTCTCAGACCTATCAGGCATGGGGTAGTAACTTGACTGTATCTATATGGGAAACCTGCCAGTTCTGTTCTGACTCCAGTTTTAGCACAGACATTTATTTTTCCTGACTTTCTGCCTTCTGCAAAACTGAAGGAAATCTCCCAAATCTCCATAATTTATCCTAATGCCTTTTCTTTAACCAGACTGCTAACTTTTTAAACCAAATCATATGTTGGGCTGAGTGAGGGCTCTTGCTCCATATCATGCAACAGTTTCCCTCTGCCTGAAAACCTAAAGATGACCGATAATTCCCCAAAAAAGAGGTCAGGAGGACAATATGCAGCCAGTACTGTCAAGGCTGAGCCAACTTTGTGGTTGACCAATACTTGTTTTGTCAGAACCGAACTGGCACCACTTTCCAAATGGGTTCCCTTTTATTTATGATTTTTTTCTGCCAATGTCTGTCCATGTGACAGTGTTTACATCCAAGGCAATTCATATTCTTTTCAAGTAAAATTTTGAGAGCTGTTGTGTAGAAAATGCTGCCTGTTGATTGACAGTTTTCTATGGGCAGTGATTGCATTGTCCAGTTATCCTTATGGAAGTTATCAAAGTAAAGGGCAAGAATTGTGTTTATAACACAAACGATTTAATTCTAAAATTAAAGGGAGGATTGAATTAGCCAGTGACTGGATTCAGGGAAGGCACGAATAATGAATTTTGCTTCTACCCGCTCAAGAGTAGCATCTACACTCTTAAATCTCTGCACTAGCTCTGTCTCCCCGGCTGGCAAAGAAAACCTGCAGTCCCAGATTATCATAAAACTCCTAGCCAGCAAACCATTTTCCAGAAAGGACAAAATAAACTTTTGCTTCTGCTTCCTGAAATGATCTGCCATGTACCAATTGATTGGTCCTCAGCTAGAGCAACTCCAGGGGTTGCCAAATGTGAAATACTGAAGCAGTTAGATGAAGAGGAAGTCAAGTCAAGTAGGTGTCTATCGTCTTTCGTCCTCCCTCAGCCTCTCCACTCCCATTCTACACAATGCTTGGTATAAGTGGTTGAAACCTATCGGTTCCATACTCTGAAATAATTTGCTGACATGAAAGAAAACTGATTCTCTGCACTGAGAAAATAACGTATCCCAACACTTTCCAGAAATTTTTCTTCACGCCTCTCTAAGAGTAGAGTGTCAAGTAGTGTTCTGTGTAATTTATTCCTCAATTAAAGGGGGAATTACCAGCGGCTTAGTGTAATGGATCTCTACATCTGCTGCGGCCTCAAGCCTTTTCCAAGCCAGCTATGGTATTTTTAAAAAACAGAAACAGAAATTTGCATTTTAATAAACTGGAAACCTGTTTTATAAATTTGAGTTAGTAGATTTATAGGTTATTGATATTAGGGAAAAGGTCATTTTTATCAAGCTCAATTACAGTAAAACAGCGGTGGCCAACCTGAGCCTAAGAGAGAACCAGAATTTACCAATGTACATTGCCAAAGAGCCACAGTAATACATCAGCAGTCCCCCATCAGCTCCACCCCAGCTCCTTCCACCCACCAGCAGGGCCTCCCCTTCCCTCCCCATCAGCTGTTTCGTGGCATGCAGGAGGCTCTGGGGGCGAGGGGGGAGGGCACAGTGGGCTTGGGGGAGGGAGTGGGGCTTGTGGCAGAGCCAGGGGTTGAGCAATGAGCACCCCCTGGCACATTGGAAAATTGGCGCCTGTAGCTCCAGCCCTGGAGTTGGTGCCTGTACAAGGAGCCGTATATTAACTTCTGAAGAGCTGCATATGGCTCCGGAGCCACAGATTGGCCACCCCAGCAGTAAAACATGTTTGCCTTTGTCCCCACTCCCTTCAATTCATAGCCTCTTCTAATCTGGCTGAGGAAAACCACTCTTTCAAAAGTGCCTTTATTTTCAGTTTTGTAACAGGCAAAGAACAAGTGGTCATGGAGTCCTTCTTTAATAGGTGTATTTTTTTTAATTCATGTAGCAAATTTCTTAGCCTAAAACTCACACCTAAGTAATTCTGATACTAGTTTTTGAGAAGGTGTATTTTGATGGTTCTTTTATCTTCTCACTATCCCAGATTGAGCCTTAGATCACCTAGTCTCTTTTAAGAGGTGAACTACACTATGAAATAAGGACACCTTCCTGATTAACACATCTCTGCTTTCTTGGCCCCATCTTCTTTTCCCTGTGCACCTTATCCTTGTGTGCAGTGTTGTTGTAGCCACATTGGTTCCCAGGATATTAGACACACAAGGAGGATGGTGTAATATCTTTTATTGGACTGACTTCTGTTGGTAAGAGAGAGAAGCTTTTGAGCTTACATACAGCTCATCTTCAAGACCTGAAGGACACCTCTGTGTAAGTTCAAAAGCTTGTGTCTCCCACCAACAGAAATTGGTTCAGTAAAATATGTTACCACACCGACCTTGTCACCTTATCAGGGGTATGTTCTGTTTGAAATATTATATCCAGCAAAGGTAAAGGATGGCAGGATGATAATTTTTAACCTTTCACATAATGATAAATTCTTCTTGGAGGAGTGTCACTTTGGGTGCTCAACTTTAGGTGAATCTGTGTCCCCCTGCACCTGTGATCGGAGAATTTCAGTAGTAGTGACCACTTTGGTAACACATGCGCTCTCCCTGTGTTGTGCCACTTCTGGTGGTTGCATAGTGATATGTGACTGAACCGCCACCAGTTCCTTCTCAACTCTCTTCGCTCAGATGGAGACATGGCAACACCTCCTCACTTCGTTATATCTTAGACTTACACTGTTACTTGGTGTTAGAATAGAGTTAGATATAGTTACCCTCCTCTTCCCTATTTATTTTATTTTAAAAAATTCTTTTAAATTATCAGATACCATTGTTTCCATTCATGCTTTAGTATAGTGTAGTTTTAACCCCCTTCTCCTGAGGGAATGCTACTGATGGGCATACCCAGATCTCCGGGCTTTAAACAATGCCTTGCTTGTTGGGAATCAATCCCGGTCAGTGATGGAAATGCTCAGTGTGTCCATTGCCTTGGCAAGACACATTATTCAGAAGTATCTTCGTTACCACAAGCAAGGGACCTAAAGCTAAAACTTATACCGAGGCAGAAGTCACTGCACCTGGTGTCTGACCCCCAGAACACAGATACACACCCCCTGCTCTAATGCCAGCGATGGCCCCTGACAGACCATCCCTATCACAGTCCTCAAAAAAGGTGGGGGGTAGGAAAAGCAGGCAACAAATTCTCCTTCCAGGGAACCAGCCAAAAAGAAGTGATCCCTGACTCGTTCAACACACAACTGACTGCAGCATGGTTAAGCACCTACAAGTCGGCGGGATCTTACGGTACTGCTGATACTGCGAAAGCCAAAGACCTTAAGCAGGCTGGCTCTGAGAGGAGTGACAGAGAGAAGCCTACCTCCTCCTACTTAGTACTGATGGAGCCTCTTAAACATCTGGCACCAAGCAGCTCAACATCACTACAGTCTGTGGCTCCATCTACTGGTCCCCTAGTGCATAGCACAGTGACATCAGCTACAACAGCAGTACCGTCTACAAACACCATCCTCTGTATTGAGGCTAACAGCACCACACTAATTCCTTTATCATAAGGACTTGCTAGTCTATGCAACACCAGAATCTCCCCTTCTTCGTACTCTGGCATACTCAGAACCATGCCAACCTATACCACCACTGAGATCAACCCCTCCTTTTTCCAGCAATGAAGATGATGATGAGGTGGAAGGGGACCACTCCTCACCCATTTGCATGACCAGTGGAGCAAGCCACTTATCAGCTAAGTGACACCCAAGGATGGTATGGACATCCATGGATGCCACCACCAATGCCATTCCCACCGCAATGGCCTTATTGGAATCCATGGCCTCCATACAGCCACCAGTACTTTAGGCCTTCTAGCACCTACAGGGAGAGGAGGTGGCGTTCCCCATCAGCCTCAGTGGGTAGAGCCTCCGGAGGAGACTTTTGAGGAACGGGAGGAAGCTTTGGAATGGGAAGTCATCCCTCCAATCAATCTCTCTTTGTCCTCCCCAGATGAAGCAGTCATGTCTTCACCACTTAGACTTTAAACGGTTCCAGGAGCTATTTAAAATAATTGCAGATGCTCGAAATACACCTGGAAGAAGTTGCGGAGTCTCAACATAAGCTGTTGAATATTTTACAGACATAAACATCAAAGATTATGCTTCCTATAAATGAGGCACTCATGGATCCAGCCAAGATCATCCAGCAGACCCCTGCAACAATACCACCCACTTGTAAAAGAGCAGTCAACAAATATTATGTCCCCTCTAAGGCTATTGATTTTTTGTTTTCACATCTCCCACCAAATTCCTTGGTGGTAGAGGCCATGAATAAAGATAGCACCACTCCACTCCAGAATCACCCTGTACAATAAGGACTGGAAACAGTTAGACCCTTTGGGCACAAAGCCTGTTCGTCAGCAACTCTGCAATTCAGAATCCCCAATTACAAAGCTTTGATGGCGAAATACAACCACACAAATTATGATGTCCAAGATTTCTAATTCTAAGATTTCTGATTCTAAGATGTCCAGATTTATTGACTGTATCCCGGATAACCAAAAAAAAACAAACATCACCTTGCACAGATGGTCTTATAAGCTTCGTTGGACGTGGCAGACACAACCACGTGATCCATTACTATCGCAGTAGTTATGTGACGGGCTTCGTGACTCCACATCTCTGGGTTTCCCAAGAAGGTCCCGTCTACTGTTAAAGATCTTCCCTTTGAGCGCCAGCAATTGTTCGTGGCCAAGACTGACTAATCCCTCCACACACTAAAGGATTGCAGTGCAACTCTTTGGTCTTTGTGCATTTACACACCTGCACAAAGAAGGAAGCCGGGGAAATACCGTCAGTACAATGAACAAGGCCTGCCCCCATATGTCCAACCACAGCGACAATATGACCTACAAAAATGGAGACAGAGGCCTAAGAGACGTAGACCATTCCCATCTCAGCCATCAACATCCCAACAACCCTCCTTGAAACAGCAATTTTGAGGGTTTGGTCAAGGGCCCAAGATGCCTTTCCCATTTCCAAGCAC
The DNA here is from genome assembly GCF_965140235.1 of Caretta caretta. Lineage (NCBI taxonomy): Eukaryota > Metazoa > Chordata > Testudines > Cheloniidae > Caretta > Caretta caretta. Next base: position 46,795,291 of record NC_134210.1, read on the forward strand.
TGGAACCATCAACAATCATCCATCTTTTCGGAGACCGCCTGATCCCATTCCACCAGTATGGCAGACCATCACCTTGGACAAATGAATATTAGAAATGTATAAACACTGGTTACTCCAATCCCATTTGCCTCCTCTCTTCCCCTCCCACCCCCCATCCACCCTCTCTCCTTGTCCCTGTTCAGGGACCCTTCTCACAAGCATCTTCTACAAAATAAAATCACCTCCTGCTCTTGGGTTTGTAGAATCGGTACTGACACAACACAGAGGGAGAGGCTTTTATTCCCACTACTGCTTAACTCAGAAAAAGAGCAGGGAATAGAGGCCCTTTCTCGACCTAAGGAAACTCCACATGTTCATGAAGGTTCAGTGATTGAGGATGGTCACGTTAGTAGCTATAATCCAAGCACTGGAACAGGGGGATTGGTACTCGGCCCTCGACTTCCCAGGATGGATATTTTCATATCTCCATACACTCAGTGCACAGGAGCTTCCTTCGACTCATTCTGGGACAGAATCACTACCAGTTCAAAGTACTGCCTTTTGACCTCTCTGTGGTGCCCCCAAGACATCCAAGGTTCTTGCAGTCATGGTGGACCAACTCTGCAAGCAAGGAGTCATGATATTCTCCTACTTAGACAGCTGTCTTTCTCAGGAAGATGCTGTAGAAGCTATTCAGAGGATAATGGTTCTCTTCTCTCAACTAGGACTAAAAAATAAACATGCAAAAATCAACGTTGACACCCTGTTCAAAACCTAGAGTTCAGTGGGGTCCACCTTGATGCACTGGAGGCCAAAGCCTCATTACCACTCCACAGATTTGTCACCCTTGATCGCCACAGCACAAACCATCCTACAGACATCAGCTAGGACCTGTCTCCAACTATTAGGGCATATGGCAGCAACCATTTTCGTCGTAAGGCATGCCAGGCTACATATGCATTGTCTCCAGGGCTGGCTCTGGACAACATATGTTCCGCACAGACAATCTGAACAAGTGTCTCACTATGCCACTCAAAATCAAAAATTCTCTACATTGGTGGGCTCAACCCCACAATGTGTGTCTGAGTCCCCTTCACGCAATCCCCTCTGTCCGTTATACTTACAGCGGATGCATCTCCATTAGGTTTGGGAGCACACTTGCACAACCACACAATTCAGGGCAGGTGGTCCCACCCCAGAGTCAACTTTTACACATCAACCTACTGGAATTACGAGCAGTCTGCAGTGCACTCACACTTCTTACCTGTGATCAGGAGGAATAAGACTATAAAGGTACTAACAGACAACATTGCTTGCTTGTTTTATAGAAACCTTCAAGGGGGAGCAAGGTCACATTCCATCTGTTCAGTTATTTTGGATCTGTACAAATATTTATTTATTTTTACTTTCAGTTAACAGAGGCAGCTGATGTTTGGATTAGTTTTAATAATATCTAACTTTTACAGTCCAAACAAGTTGTGTGTGTAGGTGGTGCATACTGGAGTCTGTATCGGTGTGTGATGTTTTTATACACTTAATGCTTTCCAGTTCACTAAATATCTTATCTGATTACTTAAGAAAATCTTCTGTGTCTTGTTCAGTAGACAAGTTACACACCTGTTTGACCATCTGCAATAGCAGACTGCTCTTCAGTGCATGAAGACTTGGAACTTCCTGTTGCACTGTTTAAAACTCTACAGTCTGGTATCTGTCCTTGTACAGAAGTGCTAGTGTAGTTTTGCCTTCTGCTTGAAACAAGCTTAGTTTTCTATTTTAACATCAGGCAGTGTCTAATCATATTGTTAGGGCCCTACCAAATTCACGGCCGTGAAAAATGCCTGAAATCTGGTCTTTTTTTACTTTATACTATACAGATTTCCCAGGGAGACAAGTGTTTCTCAAACTGGGGGTCCTGACCCAAAAGGGGGTTATGGGAGGGTTGCAATGTTATTTTAGGGGGGTCATGGTATTGCCACCCTTATTTCTGCACTGCCTTCAGACCTGGGTGGCCAGAGAGCAGTGGCTGCTGGCCAGGTGCCCAGCTCTGAAGGCAGCACGCCACCAGCAGCAGCACAGGAGTAAGAGTGACAACACCACAACCTCCCTACAATAATCTTGCAACCTCCCCCCAGCCCACTTTTGGGTCAGGACCCCTACAGTTACAGCACTATGAAATTTCAGATTTAAATATCTGAAATCATGAAATTTATTATTTTTAAAATTCTAGGACTCTGAAATTGACCAGAATGGACAGTGAATTTGGTAGGGCCCTACATATTGTGTATGCTTACTCTGACCACATTGTGCTCATTTCCAATATCTGTTTCTGAAATGCTTTGTTTCCCATTTCACAACCCAATCTGTTGTATAACCTTGCTTTGTAAACTTGAGATCCCGTAAAGATGTTTTTTTCATCATCAAAGCTTTGTCCATAACAATTTTTTCTTTTGACATCTTTGCATTTTACACTAAGAGCACTAATCTTTAAAAAAAAAAAAAAAAAAAAAAAAAAGTTGCTTCTGTTATGTACATAACCACCCTCTGTGCTGGATCCCTTTTTAATGTTTGCCTGTACACTTATAAACAAATCTGATTTGTTTACCCAAGTACTCTGTCATTGTGCCTCAACAAGCATTTTTAATCAGTTACACTTTAGTTCTTTCCATGCTTAATACTTTCGGGCATCACATTTCTCAATAACCCCCAAATATTCATTGATCTTTGCAAAGTCAGGTTAGTTTCTCATGATGGTACAGAGAAGGGCTACTAAGATGATCAGAGGAATGGAAAACCTACCTTATAAGACAAGAGTCTCAAGAGCTTGGCTTGTTTAGCCTAACCAGAGAAGGTTGAGGGGAGATATGATTGCTTTTTATAAATACATCAGAGGAATAAATACCAGGGAGGGAGAGGAGTTATTTAACTTAAGGGCCAATGCTGGCACGAGAACAAATGGATATAAATTGGCCTTCAACAAGTTCAGGCTTGAAAATAGACAGACTTCTAGCCATCAGATGAGTGAGGTTCTGGAACAAACTTCCACGGGGAGCAGTGGAGACAAAAAACCTAACTGGCTTCAAGACTGAGCTTGATAAGTTTATGGAGGGGATGGTCTGATGAAACTGAAACTGCCTATAATGGCATCTAGTTGATCTGTGACTGCTAGCAGCAAATATTTCCAGTGGCTGGTGATGGGATACTAGATGGAGAGGACTATGAGTTACTATGGAGAGTTCATTCCCAGGTGTCTGGCTGGTGGGTCTTGCCCCCAAGCTCGAAGATTAACTGATCACCATATTTGCTGTCGGGAGGAAATTTTCCCACGGATCAAATTGTCAGAGACAACTGGGGGTGGTTTTATTTTGCTGTCCTTTGCATGGGGCACTTGCAGATTTAAACTCGTGTAAATGGCAGATTCTCTGTACTTGAAGTCTTTAAATCATGATTTGAGGACTTCAGTAGCTCAGCCAGAAGTTGAGGCAGGAGTGGGTGGATGAGGTTCTGTGGCCTGCAATGTGCAGAACATCAGACTAGATGATCATGGTGGTCCCTTCTGACCTTAAAGTCTATAATAACCTTCCTTTGACCTGCCTATTAGTTCTAGCACAAATAATTCAGCCTGGGATTTTCAGAGGTGTGTATTGGAATTGGGTACCCTTTGACTTTCAGATTTCAATGAGATTTGGACATCCAACCATTTAGGTTCCTTGAAAATCCCATCTTTAGTTACTACATTAATCTAACTGTTCAGACTTACACACTTAAGCTTTATTTTGAAGGTTTGTGATCAGTGTTCTCACTGTGCAACTGTTGTAAAGAAAATGTTAGTTTTTCCAAGTAACATTCTTGTATGAATCAAAGTGTTCCCAGAATTTCTGAATGACTGTCTAATAGTTCGCAGTTGTCTTCAGGCTTCCTTTGTCACTGGGCCTGCTAAATGTAACTAGAATTTCACCCCCTTTCATTTTCTATTTAGTATCACTTCTTCCCAAGAAATTTTGGAACAGACTGGATTAAAAAATCTGATTTTATTTAAATTGGATTTTTGATTTAAATACTTTTTTCTTTTTAAAAATAAAAATGTGCAATTTAATTTGAAATTGACAACCTGTGTTAAAAGTCTAAACTTTATTAATTTAACAAAACAGTAAGCAATAGAAGTTTGCTGCCAAAGTTTTAAAGAAAGTTAAACCACTGAACTGGTGGAAGTGACTGATTAAGCTGTTGAAACTAGTGTTTGCTGAAATGCTAACACGGTTTTCAACTGCCATTTGCAGGTAGGGAGAGAATGTTTTCTTCATTTCAGTTTATTCAGTTAATTCATTTAAATGACTATAGTTTATTCAAAGTTAAGAAACCAATTAGGAATTGAAAAAGCAGGAAAAATCTTCTTTGTTCTTCCAATCTGCGAATAAAACAAAGTATGAGGATGAGATCTATTAATTCTAAAGTCTTGAAGGATGTGATGACCAGAAACCATCAGCTGATTAACTAAATGTCACTTGTTTTTAAATGCAAATCATGCTTTGATAAACTTACATAAGAAAAAACAATATCCAGCACATTTAAGGTAGTTTCATTTAACTAATAAAAAATAATTTTTTACATTTAATTGCATACCCATTTTCATCCAAATAAAGCTTGACAGAGTAAAATAATTATCATTTAGTAAATAGAAAATGGTGCATGATGCATTTGCTAACATAATAAAAATGTAAGAATCTGAATGTATGTTAAGCTATGTAATTGCTTAAATAAATTTGTATAAATATAATATATCCTCCTGGTTAGCAAAAAGAAGTACCAAATTTACTGCAATGGCTATATTTAATTATAAATCAATGTTTTAATGGTTACCAACCAGCGAGAATCAACCTTTCCTTAGGAAAATAACTAAAAAGTATACTGCAAAGCATAAGTAAACTCTGATTTAAATCAAGATTTTCTGTTTGCTGATTTAAATTGGTGATTTAATCACCAATCACTTTGATTTAAATCAATCCACAGTGATTTGGAAGCACTGCAACCACCTCTACAATTCTCAGCCAGTTTTCCTCCCATACTGAAGGACTCATGTGGCTTCTTCTGCCCCTTTGATGAAGGCCACAGAAGAAGCCAGGATTAGTGCTGTAGAGTTTCTAGATTCTAAGTCAGTGCTTAAATCTTTTTTTCTCTGATAGCTGTTCAGTGGCCTATGTAAAATGAATTGGTCTCTTCTCCACATCATCTACCAGCATGATAGTGTACAACTTGTTAATAGTACCAACAGAGGTCAGTGATTGACTGACTGGGCCTGATGATCAGACTATTCTTGCTTCTGTAGGTGTTCTTTCCAGAATAGAGGTAAGCATATAAATGTGGTGGATTATCATGCACTTCTACTATATATGCTGTACCTGGTCTGTGAATAAATTTAGATTTGAGTATTGTCAATTTAGGGTCTTTTAATGGATAGTAAATTCATCTTAACTTTTTAAAAATTCCAGTACCTCTTCTACTTAAACCTAAATGTTGAATTTTTCTGTAGAACCATTAAAATAATTATGCAATCTTTTTAGGGCCATTTTTTCTTTTATAAAAGTGATGATCTTGCTGTTGAGAATCCCAGCTTTTTAGTTTCTTGCCATTGTATTTTAAATGTGTCACCTTTTAATGTTTCATTACAGTAGAAAGGTTGTCTCTTAACTTCTCATATGGGAAGGTAAAGACTGAATTGGAAACTTTTTTCCCCTCCATGAGGCCCATTTTTATCTAAAATGGTTGTATAGGCTCCAGACTAGCAAAGCACTTAAGCACACATGTAACTTTAAGAACAAGAGCAGTCCCATTGAATTCTATGGGACCATCATTTGTGTGCTTAAAGATATTAATTTACTCAAGTGCTTTGCTGGCCTGGGGCCTTAATGCATCTGAACTCTCACACGCGCGCGCTCTCTTCTCTCCCCCCCCCCCTTTTGAATATATAATTCCCATTAATACTAGTCTGTGCAGTGACATTGAAGGGAGAAAATATCCTTTTGAGTGAAAGAAGGTTGTGCACCATTAAAAGTAAAAGCTTTACACTACAGGTTAGCCAGTGTGACAGGGTTGGGCCAGATGGCTACAGGAGAGTAATAGAAGGCAGATATATTAGCCCCAAGCTAAGTAGCTCCCTTTTCCCTGGGTAAGGTAACAGGGAAGGTTCCAGAACAAGAAGGAACCTTCTGGAGACAAATTATGACAGGCTGATTAGAACACCTGCAGTCAGTCATGAAACTGCTAGAATCAATTAAGGCAGGCTAATCGGGGCACCTGGGTTTAAAAAGGAGCTCACTTCAGTTTGTGGTGCGCTTGTAAGGAGCTGGGAGCAAGAGGTGCTAGGAGCTGAGAGAGAGAACGCATACTGTTCGAGGATTGAGGAGTACAGGCATTATCAGACACCAGGAGGAAGGTCCTATGGTGAGGATAAAGGTGTTGGGAAGAGGCCATAAGGAAGTAGCCCAGGGAGGAGTTGCTGTTGCACAGCTCTTGCAGGAGGCACTCTAAACAGCTGCATTCCACAGGGCCCTGGGCTGGAACCCAGAGTGGAGGGCGGGCCCGGGTTCTCCCCAAACCTCCCAACTCCTGGTCAGACACACGAGGAGTTGACCTGGACTGTGGGTTCATGAAAACGGCCAAACTGAGGGCTGCTGTGAAGCTCTAAGGCGAGCAAATCCACCAATAAACGCAAGACCCACCAAGGTAGAGGAGGAACTTTGTCACACCAGATTTCACACTTTGATTTGCTAATGGATTTTCATTTCTAAATAGATTTGATACATTGAAGAACAACGCTGCACACACCCCTTTTTCAGTGTATAGATTTCAGGTCCACAAATACTCCATGAAATATAAGTGGGTTTTCTGTATAATTCTGAAGTTTGTTTTCTCTAGGTGTAGGCAAGATGTTCAGATTCAGTGGGGTGCCAGTTTGGTAATTTTGCTCAAAGTGCATGGTGAGAATAATCTTTCTCCTAAAATGAAGCAGAAGGATAAGTAATAACTTTTTATGCATGATAAGCATCAAAAATATGAGCCTGCTGGTCTATGCTTTTCATTTTTCTTTGCCTTTGTCTTTCAGTCAGAACCTCCTGCAGTGTGCACACGATGTGATCAATAACTCAATAACTTTTTTCATGCAGTAATTATCTCTATGTGGTATTATCTGAACACTGTTTTTCTTTATTACCCAAAAGATGCAGGAGATAGTTATATAACCAGCTGATCCCATTTTGGATGAAGCTAGTTCATGACAGTATGGAAAATAGTTTTTTAAATAGTCTTTTTAAACAAATATTGTATATGGAAAGCTTTTACTAGCTAATTCTTGCTTCCATTGGGAAAAAAATTATTCTAAAAGACTTCATTAATTACACTTAGTTTGTCATGTTTAATTATACTATATGTATAATATGTAGGACATGGAAATGCCATATAAAAATCATTTTCTTATATATGCTTTAATTTACTCACTACAAATGTTAAGCAATTATATCTGTTAAATAAGATGTAAGGTAGTGTCATTAATGTGAAATTATCTGTATTTTCTGTGAGGTAGCTGTTTTAAACATCTTTGAAAGTCGTTTTGACAACTATTTTAGAAAAGAATGAGCTTTGTGTGAGCTCTAAAATCGGTTTATGCAATACTGAAATGCTCTTCATTTGTTTCACGGGCTTCTCTTTCACAGATTGAGATCTTGCAAGAATCTCGAATGATGATTCCAGATTGCCAACGCAGATTAGAAGCTGCGCATGCAGATCTTAGTCAACTATTAGTAAGTATAGCGCAAAATAACTCTTACCTTGAGCATTTCATGTCTCCTGGCCACAAAGACTTAAAAAGCCAGATTCTTTCATTGATAGTGTTGTATTAGCAAATTATTTAGCTCACAGTGTAACAGTATAATGAAACCAACTAAGATTGGACACTTTCTACTTTGTATATGGTATTTTGTATAGTATTTTGTGTATATTTCCACGACTAGTATTATGTAGCAGAATAGTTGATTTCAGAATGTGTATCCGTAAGTGAATACAAAGTTGAGTGTAGATATAGCGAAACAATACAATCAGTAGTATGCTTTAATAAAAGGAAGTTAAGAAACACGAAATGGGACATGTACCCAGTAGACACTTAAATATTGAGACATTAAAGTGGAGTCCCTTGCTTTGCAAGTTATATTGCCATACCTCTTAATCTCTTTAGGTGAATTCAGGTTTACAGATGGAACATTCTGCTTGCTTTGATTATTTCATCATTAAAAATAATCACAGTATCTTAAGATAAGTAGTTAGCTTGATTTCAGTGGAACTATTTGCATATGAATAGGGGTGATATAGGAATTTAAGGCCCAAACCTGCTTTACCTAGCTTTAAGGTCACAGGATTACATTAAAAAGCTGACAGTTTCTTTACCAGCAGTCTAGTTACCCATGTAGATTTAAACATTACTGTGAAGTGTAACTATACAAAGGAATCTTACCCACATGTGGTGAGTGAAGGAGAGATGACTTGGTAGAATTCCCCTCTGCTGATCTCCGTTAAGCTGCCAGCATTAGAGCCTGAATCTACAAGATGCTGAATGACCTCAACTCCTGTTAACTTCAAGGGGAGTTGAAAGGCTTGTCAGATTTTCCATGAAGCGCTCTGCGCTTTGCGGGATCAAGCTGTTAGACTTCATCTTTTTGCAGGTGCATAGTAGTCTTCAGATTGTTTACATGAAGGGGTTGACATAATTTACTGATTAGTCATTGCTACTGTTCCCTAAATTGAGAAGGCAAACAGATAATGTATTTTGATCAAGAGACTTGAAATTTTTCAACAAATCCAAAACTTAATACTGAAAAGTTCTTAAAGGTCATTTTCCCCTCCCAACACACTTGCATAGTTCCCGTTAAAGTGAACTTCGAAGAAGAATCTCTTTTTAAATGGACAACCTCAAAGAAGGTTTCAAGTCTTCCTAACTGTTAGTCTTACCTCTGTTGCCATTTCTGCAAACTTTCGTGTGGGCTGCATTTTGGTTTGAATATTCCTTTAATTGAACAACATATAGAAAATACAAATAATTCAGACTTCTAAATTTGACATGTGCATGATTTAACTACTTTACTCACTGTAAAAGGGGAAGTGGGAACTGCCTAAATTTCTCTAAAATCAATGTATTCAATATTTAAATGCCCTTCATGTTTCTTGGACTTCCCCTTTACTTAGGATGGCACCCAAAGTTTAAACTGGAGCCACATGATGTTGGACAAAATCTTAGACTGATTTTAGTGTTTTTTCCCTCCATATTTTTTAAACTAGCTGGCCCCAAGGAGCTAATCCAATGATGCAAGCGATGTTATTACATCTAACACTCAGCACTAAAAAATGGAATTTTAATATAACATCTGTTATGTCATTGAAAGCATGTCCAAGTTATTTTCAGAGTACTTAAAGCTGTATAAAGAAATCTAATTTTATTTTATTGAATTTCAGGAAAATGAAAAAGAGTTGGAAGAAGCTGAAGAATATAAAGATGCACGTTCAGTACTGGAGTCAGTGAAGTTGGAAGCCTAGATGTTCTTCAGTACTCTTTATGCATTAGCCTGGGTCCATTCCACACTTTTAGTTTGATCACTGTTGTATTATTTAAAGTAGTGTAAGAATGACGACTCGCTGAGATTCCCTTTATGCAATTGCAAATGACTGGCCTTTCTCTAACTTGGAGACATCAAATAAATTACTGTCTGATACATTTTTGGTTTTTATATTTTGCCTATGGCTAGAAAACTTAATTGACTCAAAGTATTAAATTGCAAAAAAAACCACCTGTCTTTGAGATAAAGCTAGGAATTTACTAGTTGGTGAGGATGAGTTTTCTGTAACAACTTAGCATCTTTATTATTATCCTAAAATGTGTGAGGAATGTGATGACTCAGCAGATATTTCCAAAACTACTTAAGTTGGAAAGCATTTGCCTTAACAAATTTCTGTTCTAACAGGAAACAGTTTAAAGCGATTAAGCCTGCATATTCTAACAGGACACTTGTAATCTAGTATGTTGTATATTTTTACAAACTTGTGTTATGTATATGTAACTTCTCAAATATATAATGCTCTTTAGTTCTTATTTTAAAGTACAGTACTAACTAGAAATGGGCCTAAGACATTAAATAAAGATCTGATTCCAAACAACCTTTAAGATAGAGTGCATTCATATGTGAGTTCTAGATCAGGCATAACCAGAATGAAATAGCCTTTGCGAGGAGCAATATGGTAGATGTCCAGTATTTTCCCCACTACTTGCCCCTGCAAAAAATTGTCAACTGGAACCTACTCACAGAAGTTTAGAAAGGAACCTTTTTCTTCAGGGTGCAGCTATGCCTCTTTGCTAGCTCTTGACAAAATAAGTGATTTATTGGATACAGGCCAGGACCTGGATACTGTGAGGGAACTAATGGAGTCGTGTTTCGTCTGGATGCAAGAGTATTTAAATTTGTACAAATCCTGTGGTTCTTTTGGGACAACTCATCTGAAAAATAAGCTGTGGTTCTTCTGGCAAGCAAAGTTTTGCATGTTAATTTACTGAGTATGAGACCTTTTGGCATGTACTTTAAGAGCAACAAAGTACTATTTGTCCTTCTGGTGCTATATAAATATTCCAATAAGCTTTTATTTAAAGAGCCTGGCTTTGAATAGGACCTCATCCTGGCAAGTACAAAATGGTAGGCATCGGCTGTCACGAAAGTATATAGTTAACTGATTTGTGGGTGTAGTCAGATAATTAACTGTTTAAATGACATCAATTGCACCTGCAATTAATTGCAGACAAATGCATTTTCCAAACTATAGTTGCTATATATAGTCTGCTTCTCTGAATTGGGGCCTAATTTTTGCACATTTCTTAGTTTGTAGAACAGAAATTACCCATTTCAACCAAATAATGCAGTTACAGATAGTTAATTTGTTATACCATTTGCACTCTGTGCAGTAGTTAACTATGATAGCTCTTCTTCTAAACTTTCAAAAAGTCTATTTAGTATGCCAGTCTGTCTCTGGCATATTTTTTCTTGCTTTATTAGTAAGCACATTTTCATGAAAATGGGACTCTTGTTTTAGAATTTAATCTACCCCTGCTGCTACTTCCTCCTATGTCAGCAGTTTACCTGTCATACCATTTTGTTGTAGTGGTGGGGATTTGAGGTCAAGAAAGCATTATTTCTGACTGAAGAATGAGCAGCAAATAGCTGTAGCTATAGAAAAGTGACATACGGAAAATGAGGCCCAAACAGGATTATAGTTAAAATTTCCTCCCCCAAACTTCTGCCTGAGACATTGGTTCATCTAATTTAAATTATGTACTATTTTCAGAAGTTTATAATATGCTCCATAACATGCACCTTTCTATACAAAAGACAACCATGAAGAGGATATTCCTTGGCCAACATTCTGACAATTACCCTCCTCTCTGAATTCTTCTCTGATACATCAAGATTCTGATGATGTTTGTTCAAAAAGCCTATATAACTGGTCTCTCTCTCTGCTGTCCTGTCTGATTTGTGAACAGTACTCATCCATACATATGTCCATTTCTCCCACCAGTGTCTCCATGTTGCCTTTTAGCATGAATGCTCTTCCTGAGCTGGTCAACAAAGCAACTATGCTCTCCTCTTTTCAATCTATCCTGCAGATCCACTGCTACCACAATATCGTCAAGAAAATTCCTGACTGGTTGTCAACTGACTGAAGTGTTTGTTTCGTGGAGAGAGGAACTAAAGGAAACTAAAACCAACATTGGACATTGGTGTAAGGAAGGCAAGAGAGCTAAACTGTAAAGGGAGGATAGACAAAATTTGTGACTAACTTAAAAATATAGCTAGTAAGACACATGCCTATCATTCCGATCACTTTACTTGCCTGTTTTATCTCACTATCCTACCCGCATCTCTTGTCTTTTTAGATTGCATGCTCTTCAGTTCAGGGACTCTTCCTGTTTGAAAAGTATGCGGTGGACACAACTGCAGTCTAAAAAACAGTAGTTTAAAAGTAGCATCTTCCATGGAAAACTGACTATCAAAATTATGGCTGAGTTGCGGACAAGTCATGGAAAATTTCAGAAAAGAACATAAGAACAGCCATACTGGGTTAGACCAAAGGTCCATATAGCCCAGTATCGTGTCTTCTGATGGTGGCTAATGCCAGGTGCCCCACAGGGAATGAACAGGTAATCATTGTGATCCATCCCCTGTAATAACAGACCTTATTATTTGTGGTAATAAAGTCCATTTTTACTTTTTTGCAATTTTCTGCTGTCAGTAGCTTGGGACTGAGAGCAGGAGCTAAGCCTGAGAGATCCTGCTCTCAGCCCTGGACTGACCGGGGGCTCCCGCTGTCAAAATTTCAATGGAAGCCTCATATTGGGATTCCACAGTTTCCACAGTATGCATCCGATGAAGTGAGCTGTAGCTCACGAAAGCTTATGCTCAAATAAATTGGTTAGTCTCTAAGGTGCCACAAGTACTCCTTTTCTTTTTGCGAATACAGACTAACACGGCTGTTACTCTGAAACAAATTAAGTAGGGACTTAGTTAGTTATACTGCATATTCAAAAACCAAAAGTAACATTAGTGCTTTATTTCTCTTTGCCTCTTTCTTGAAACACAATGTTCAGGTAATTAGCGGCATAATTACCTGTAGTTGGTTAACTGCTTTTGCTGCATTAAGAAAAGATAATTTAAAAATTGTGCATACAGGCAGTTTCTTGAAATATTTCTTGTAGGTGGACTTTTTGCATGCATGATCCCATTATATTGAAATAATTTTGGTTTAGTACTCATTACATTACATTTCAAAGGACAGTCTCTAAGATGCTGTGAAAAACAGGACCTCTAAATTTTCAGTGACAGCAATAGCGGCTGCATTTATTCGTTTGAAACATGTACTCTCCTGTACTCATGACTGGGCATTTTTTAATTTCCCAATTATGGACCTAGTCTACGCAGAAATGCCCACTGCCTTCCAAGATCTCTGCTTCTTGGCAGGCTGAGTTCTCTTCTGTCTTCCATAACCCCTTAATCTAGACCTTCATTCTGCCAACTCTGGCCATGTAGCAAACGGGAGTAACTATTTTAGATCTACGTTGAAATGCCACCTGATTTTTATTTATTTATTTATTTTCCCCCTAGAAGTCTTCAGGTCATTAACAGAACCACTAAATTTCCTCCCAGCTCAATTGAGCAATAGTAAGAATGGCTGAGGATCCACTGACCATGCACAGTCCAATCGCTGGATGTTTTCTAAAGCCTGCTTCCAATACAGCAATCTAACTGTATAGAGTCAATGACCTTTGCCTTTAGGAAAGGGGATGAAGAAGAACACCTTATATTGGGCATTCAGAGACTACCAAAAGAGAGTATCTTTCTCCCTTAGAATTATGACCAGCTGCCATGCATACTGAGCACAAGAGGTCTGATGATCTGAGAGTCAATAGCTGTGGAGGTTAATGTTGGCTGAATCAATCTCTCATTCATTCCTACCATTGCTGCATATTTTAAATACCATCTAATTGCTTGTTTAGCTTTAATGACAAGGCAATAGTCAAAGGCTCTCTACATTGCTGGAGCCAGAGAAGGGTAGTCACCAGAAAGATAAAGACCAGAAGGAATTCTGCACAGATAGAAGTTTCCAAATTGATGCCAGGTCCTCAGTGTAGGAAACTGGAAGATATCTCTGAAGATTACTGGTCAAAAGGAACGGGTATGTATAGAACCTACCCATGGATGGTTGCTCAGCACAACCTGCAAGAAAATCAAGCTTGTCCACAAAAAGATCTCCAACCAGCCAAGGAAGACAGACTATCCTTGCTGGGGATTCTATACCAACAATAGAAAGAATATCCTGCCAGTGACAGAACAAGGTGTTGTCTGCCTGTCTTCCTTGAGCCAAGCCATGAGACATTACTCAAAGACAGGATAGGCGTCTGAAGTTAACATGCAATAATCCAATAGTGATGGCTCATATCAGCACTGACATTGCATTGCAGGATCTCTCTGATTATAGATGACTTCAAGGAACATGGACATGCTGCTTCAGCGTGCTTCCAAGTGATCTCAATCTTTTCTGCCTCGCAAGTAAAGGAAGGCAGAAGATTCTGGAAGTAAACCACTGGCTAGATAAGTTGTGGAGGATTTGAGTTCTTGGAACTTTGGTCCACCTTCTATGGGGGCTGTACAGTTTGGTCTCCAGAGAACCAGTCTTTTCATGGGTAGTTAGAAGGGCATTTAATAACAAAATGAGAGGGGAGAATGGAGTACTTGGCAAAAATATCAAGATACTGAGCAAAATAATTAAGGAACCAAAGATGATGAAGAGGAAAAAAATTACTTAATTGCATATACACCAATGGTGGAAGCAACTGTAATGAAGAAGAGGAATTGGAATTCCTCATTTATAGGCATATGCAGTTGAAAAGTTCAATTTAGCCTCAAGTTAACAGTGTAAGGCTAGCACAGGATTTTCATCTCATACTTGGTACTACTGTCTTCTGTTGGACTGTCTCTGAAACAAATGACAGCAATGCACTCATTTTAAATATGAATGATTTTTGCAACCACCAGGAATAAAATTCTTTGTGACTATTGAAGTGCTATTGAACAAGTAAGTTCACTCTAGCCCTTCAAATGTCCCAGATGCCATTTTCATAAGCAAGCTAAGGAACTGTGGTCTAAATGAAATTACAAAAAGGTCAGGGCACAACTGGTTGAAAGAGCATACTCAAAGAGTAGTTAGCACTGATTTGGTGTCAAACTGGGAGGATATATCTAGTGTGGCCCTACAAGGGTCAGTCGTGGGTTAACTGCTTGTCATTATTTTCATTAATTACTTGGATAATGGAAGGGAGAGTACGCTTAAACATTTACAGATGACATCGAGCTGAGAGGGGGTTGCAAGCACTGTGGAGGACAGGATTAGAATTCAAAACAACCTCCACAAATTGGAGAAGTGGTCTGAAATTAACAAAATGAAATTCAGTAAAGACAAGTGCAAAATACGACATGTAGGAAGGGGTTAAAAATCAAATGCCCAACTACAAACTGGGGAACAACTGAAAAGGAGCTGGGTTTTTAGAGGTACAGTTGCAAAAATGGCCAATGTGTAATAACAAGACTGTTATATGTATAACATGGGAGGTAATTGTTCCTCTTTACCTGGCAGGGCTGATAGCTCAGCTGGAGTATCCTGTTCTGGGTACCAAAAGGAAAGTGGACAAATTGGAGAGTCCAGAGGAGAGCACAAAAAAATAAATAAATAAATAAAAGGTGTAGAAAACCTCACCTGTGTGGAAAGGTTTAAAAAACTGGCCATGTTTAGGCTTGAGAAAAG
Organism: Caretta caretta; assembly: GCF_965140235.1. NCBI lineage: Eukaryota > Metazoa > Chordata > Testudines > Cheloniidae > Caretta > Caretta caretta. Next base: position 46,810,651 of record NC_134210.1, read on the forward strand.
AAGACCTACCATGGAGCTGCTAGTCTTCAAACAAAGAGCTAGGGCAGCATTTCTCAAATGGGGGGTTGGGGGTCTGCGGGTCTGCGGGCCCTGCTGATCAACTCTTCCTCCTCCCTCCCCGTGCCTCCTGTGTGCCGCGGAATAGCTGTTCCCAGGCATGCAGGAGGCTCTGGGAGGAACAGGGACAGGGTGTGCTCAGGGGAGGAGGTGGAAAGGGGCAGGGCCTGGGGTTAGCAGGGGGATATGGGAGTCTGCAAAAAGTTTTAAATCAAAATGGGGGTCCTCAGTTTGCTAAAGTTTGAGAACTACTGGGCTAGGGAATAGGGTTCCAAGGGAGCTGTGGAATCTGTGTCATTGGAGGTTTTTAAGAACAGTTAGACATACACTTGTCAGGGGTGATCTAGGTTTACCTTATCCTGCCATTAACACAGGGGGCTAGATTTGATGACTTCTCAAGGTCCCTTCTAGGCCTAATATCTATGATGCTTTCAATTCTGCAAGACCAAACGAGCTGCCAGAAATACGTATATGAGGAGCTTTGCCTGATTTCCAACATTCCTGGTTACAACCTATTAGGATAACAGGGAAGACCCAAACTTGTTTAATACATTTTCAGTCAAAATGTTTCTCAATGATGTGCATTAGCTGAATTTGAACAAGTCATTGCACAGCTAGAAAGCAACTTAGTCCACTGAAGCGCACAGCTTTTCAGAAGCAGAATATTTCTTTAACCTTTTTTTTCCACTAAATTAATATGGAGTCAAAATTAATGCTGTAATTCTGTTTCCATTGTATGCATATTCCTACATCCAAATGACGAGGAAGGAAGATGGTACTGCATCATCAAAGCCCGGGAGAGGCAGCTGAGCTCCAGCTTCCATTAAAGAGAGAAGAGCATGGCTGTCAGCAATTTTGTCCTTTGAGTAGTGCCCACTGTGACATTCCCCTGGTGTTATCCGGAATGATGATCTGCTTGGTCACTCCAATTCTTGGCTCTGGGAACCAGCCTTACCCTGCTCTGCTGTGAGAACCCCGCTCCTGGGCTGTTCATGCACAGCCTCTGGCATGTAAGCTGCTCCTTGGATTGTGCAACAATGACACTAGCCAATATCTCTGGTCCCAGACACAACCCTAGGAACCTCCATTTTACAGCGTCCAGCTATGCCCGCTGGACGCCACAAGCTTAAATGAGTTACCAATTTCTTTGTTAAATTGACTGTGTACCAGGCTTATTATCCCAAGGGGGGAGTCTCTGACACACTTCAAACCAAGTGCATGGCTTCAGGTAGAGTAAACAATCAGATTTATTAACTATAAAGATAGATTTTAAGTGATTACAAGTCAGATTTGGTCAAATGAAATAAAAGCAAAACACATTCTAAACTGATCTTAACACTTTCAATGCCCTTACAAACTTAGATGCTTCTCACCACAGGCTGGCTGGTTGCTCTTCAGCCAGGCTCTCCTCTTTGATCAGCACTTCAGTCGTTTGGTGTAGTATCTGTAAATGGAGGTGGGAGATAGAGAGCACGCGCACGTATAGCAAATGTCTCTCCCATTTATCATGTTCTTTCTTCCCTCTTGGCTTTGCCCCACCCCCTTCAAAGTGAGGTGAGCATTACCTAATTGCAGTTCCAAACTGACCAAAGGAAGGGGGGTGACTCCCTTGAGAGTCTAACATTCTTTTGTTGCTGCCTAGGTCAGCGTCCTTTGTTCCTGTGAGGCTGGGCTGGGGTTGTCCCATACCTGCCCTGATGAGGTGTGAATTGCCTCTCTGTTCTTGGAGAGTTTTAGCCTGGGCTTGCTTTAAGCCATGAGGATACGTTTTCAGCCTCATAGCTATATACATGAAAGTATAACCCATAATATTACTGTAACTAACAACCATGCTCAGTGCATCATGAGTCTTCCAAAGACACCCAACATGACAAACTTTGCATTAGATACCACACAATCATTTTATAAAGATGAACATGGGGGTGTAGGGTGTTCCCCCAATATACAGAGTATCACACCCACCAAATCATGCAGTAACTTGTATAAAATGGTGCAGATATCCTTAAATCTAAAGTGTGGTTAAAGTAAACTACACTGAATAATTTGTGATCAAAAGTTACAATGGAGAAACATTCTCCACAGCCTCAGACAGCGATTTAATTCTGCCTACTTACTTTTAGAACCTCTACTCTGCAATACAGTGAGTAAAAAGCAGTTGAAAATGGTCCTGCTCAATTATTCCCATTGAGAGTCTAGAATATGAGCCAGATCTGCTGTTTTAACACCCTAAGCCTCTACTGGTCTCATTCAGATCCCTCCTGAAGACCCACCTCTAATGCAATGCCAAAAAACTAGCACGTCCTCTACTTAGGCACAATAGTCTCTACTTATATACTGTATCTATCTTGTGCAGGAACTGCTCATTTGCGTGGAGAAAGAGGATCAGATGTTGGACCTGGACATGAAAAGTGAAGTGGTGGCTATGTAATGGAAGACAATGGAACTGACTTGTGGCGAGAGTAGGGAGGAGCAGAATTTAGTGCAATTAACTGTAAATTTAAAAAAGCAAACCTAAGACTATGTACAAATCACCACCTTGATCACTGCTTGTATGTAGTATCTCTTCACCCCACCCACCAGCTATCTTTTTAGACAGTCCCTGCCCTGAAGTGTGTACAATCTCTTTCTCTGGTTAGAAAACTAGCACATTTTAGGACACTATGCAATAAAATATAAACACTTATCACTGGAGGACAGGACCATTAGCACAGAAACGTTATGCCACCGCATCATTTCTGGGACTTCCTGCCTTCTCAGTCTCAGTCTCTCAATTGTAATGGAGCCAAGCTTCTGGGGTTTCAGCCATTGCCTTTGTAATCACGCAAACAGAAGTTCTGTATTATAGCGGGGTGGGGTTCTGCTTAAAAACATATGACCTCAGTCTGGGATTTTCAAAGGCGCCTTAAGGAACGTTAAGCACCCAACTCCCATTAGCTTACAAAAGGAGTTAGGGAGTCTAACTCTCTTTGAAAATCCCAACAGGGCTACAAACGTGAATATATATGGCATATTCATCATCCTGCCTGCCTCCCACATTGATCTCCAGCCCTATGGAGCATCCCTGTACAGAGGGCTGGGATAATGCTATGGACTAAAGAAGGAGGAAAGCTGTGGACTGAGCTTCTCCTCTGTCCAGGCCATGGAGGGAGGAGGGCACTCATGGCCCCACTGATCTGTTAATGTGGAACATGGGCCAATTTATGGCAAAATGCTGTAAGTGTTTATAACTGTTGACAAGACTTCGGGGCAAGTTGCATAAAATCCCATTCAGTATTATAAAATATACTCAACAGAGAAAAAAAAATGAAGTCTTTAAAATGAAAATAAAATGATAATGTGTCTGTCACCAGGAGATGTAGTATTTGGTTTCCCTTGTCACTAGAGCTGCTCAATCTTTTTCAGATTGAGTTTTTGATAAAAAGTTTTTTGGGTGAAAATTTTCACAGAAAGATATTCCTACATCTGACCCACTCTTCTTGTCACCTCTGTGTAAGACTAACTTGGGGCCTGATCCTAAAGTGTGCACTTAGACCCAATTATTTTATTGCAAACATTTGCATGAGCAGGTAGTGTTGTAACGTTATTGGGAGTCACCAAATGGCACTGTTACAGATAACCTTACAAGTTCTTTTTTGAGTAGATGTAGCTGTGTTTTCCACTTAGGTGTAAGTGCACCCAGCAGAGCTGGAGAAATTATGGAGCAGTACCCATGCAGGGGAGGCGCTCATGCCTTGTGGCTGTGGCCCCTTCCTCAGCTATATGAGGTGGCACTGTCCTGGTCCCCCTCAGTTCCTTTTTACCTCCTGTGGCTGGGTTTGGAGCTCTATGTTGCTGTAGCCTCACAAATAGTTTCGTTTTCTTGGTGTATATAGTTAATAGTACCCTTACTGCTAGAGTAGTGTTAGTTTAGTACTTTGTTTCCTCAGTGATGCCCTCAATGGGGTTTAAACATTGTCCTTTGTGTAGAGGAGTACTCCCCAACAGTGATCTGCCTATGAGGTGTTTGCTCTGTCTTGGTGAGGCCTACCTCAAGGAGTGTTGCACGATCTGTAAATCATTTACTAAACCGACTCAAATGGCTCGGGACCTCTGCATCAAACAGCACCTACTTCAACAGGCCACATGGCCGGATTCAGTACTGGGGCCCTCATCAGGTCAGAGATTGCCCTCGGGCTCTGAGAGCACTGCCATTTCACATTCGGGGCCAGGCACCTCTCCAAAGAGGCAAAGGAGCCATTCCCCATCGACTGTGCCAAGGAAAAGGTCTCATAAGACCAGTCAAGACTGCTCCATGTCTCTGGGTGACTTCTGCTTCCCCTAGGGAAAGTGCAGACTGGCACAGAGCCAGGATTGGCATGTGGGACAGTGCAGGTACCTTTAACCCTTCCCAGGTACCTAGTAGGAAGGTTAGAAACCCTGTGCCATTGACACCAGTTCCAGCCTCTGGGCATCTGTCAAGTTCAGTACCAGCAAGGGAGATCCTGGTACTGACTGTATCCATATTGGCAGCATACTAGGCAGCCACAGACAACCTCTGCCTTTTGGTCCTGACCTCGCCTTTGATCCAGAACTTTGCCAGGGCTGTAGCCATTATAGCCCCTCTGATTGAGCGAGCCACTGAGCCATCAAGTCATTGGACTTTTGCAGCATGTAGCCACTTCCCTGGGCATCCAGGTGGAGTTCTTACAAGAGAACATCCACAAATTGGTGGATGTTTTACATCCATCTGCTCCTGCAAGAGTTGCCCTCCCAATCAATCCTCAAACCATCTAAGGCCTCTGGAGCTTAGATACTGCCTACAGCTAAGCACATGGAGAAATGCTATTTCATTCCTGTGCAGGGATCTGAGGGGTTTTGCTCCCATCTGGCCACAAATTCCCTAGTTGTGACTGCAGTGAACAGCAGCAGGGTAGGTTTACATCCATCCCCAAGGATAGAGATTCCAAAGATTTACACCTCCTCTTCCTTACATATGCGAAAAATCACTAACCAGTAAGCCTTGCTGTCCAAGTATGATTTTGTTAACTGGACAGCTATATCAAAGTTTGCAGACCAGCTGCCTGTGGCCTTGTAGGAGGAGTTTCAGGCATTTGTCATGGAGGGCTGTTTGGTGGCTAAGACATCCTTGCACTCCACACTCAACTTTGTGGACACCTCAGCCAGGGTCATAGCCTCTGCAGTCACCATAAGGAGGGCTCCCTGACCACAGAATTCAGGTATTTCCCCTGATGTCCAGCAAGCCATTGAGGACTTCCTTTTGATGGCCAAATGCTGGGGGGGGGGTTGTGTTGTTTTTTTTTTAAACACAAAACTGATGACATGCTGCACTCCTTCAAGGACTCCAGGGTTACCCTGTAGTCCTTGGGGAGGCACACGCTGGTAGCACAGAGGTGCCATTATGGCATTCAGCAGCAGCATCACCTACAGTTTGCCCAGCCTTTCCCTCCTCTGAGGCAATGGGATTACCCCAGAAAGAGAGAGAAATTCCACAGGAGAAAGCAGCCAGGCTCAGGGATTGGCCAGACCATGTACCCTCCCCTGGTGCTGTCCAAACATCTATTTTGATTCCTTGGTCCAGAGCACTGTTCCAGTCATTGCTCCTCCCACCTCCAGTGATTGCTGGACCTAGGCCATAATCCACAACGTTGGTCTGAAAAGGATTGGGCCCAGATTAGGAAGGAGTCCAGTCTGTGAAAGAAGCTTATTGGAACATCTCTGACAGTGTATTCAGTTTCCTACTGTATTAGGCTTAGACTTGCATGTTTTGTTCTATTTTGCTTGGTAACTTACTTTCTTCTTCGAGTGGTGTCCCTCTGGGTGCTCCACTCTAGGTGTTGGTGAGTCCCTGCACCAGAGATTTCTCACAGCAGTACTCAGTCCGGGGAAAGGCACGCACAGGAGTTGTCTCGTGCAGCTGTTGGCACCTCCTGTAGCGCGCCCTCCCCCAACCATCCCTCAGTTCCTTGTCAACCATACTTGGCTACAGACAGAGCTCCACGGCAGTGCTCTCTTTGATACTTTCTATTAAAAAAAAAAAAAGTTACAAGTTACCTCGGAACTTCTTTTTAGTCTATACTTAGTTACATTGACAGGTTTCAGAGTAGCAACTGTGTTAGTCTGTATCCGCAAAAAGAAAAGGAGTACTTGTGGCACCTTAGAGACTAACAAATTTATTTGAGCATAAGCTTTCCTGAGCTACAGCTCACTTCATCGGAGGCATCCGATGAAGTGAGCTGTAGCTCAGGAAAGCTTATGCTCAAATAAATTTGTTAGTCTCTAAGGTGCCACAAGTACTCCTTTTCTTTTTTAGTTACATTGTTTAGTTAGTCTTGGTTTCATTAGTTTCTCTTAGAGGTTTTTCTTTAAAAAAAAAGATAGAGAGAGAGAGAGAAGAAAGAAAAAGACTTTTTCTCCCCTTAACTCCCCATTTGGGAATAGTTTCTGTTTACCATTACAATTAACCCTTATCTCTCAAGAGGCAGGAGAGGCTTAACTGCAGTCATGCTGGGCTAACAGGATTTAAAAAGTGTGACTCCTGCAGTGAACCAATGCCAGTCTCTGATGACCACACATCCTACATTTGCTGTCTGGGAGAAACTCATATCTCCCAGAAATGCATACATTGCACCAACTTAACAACAAGGGCAAGACGTGACAGGGATCTCCTCTTGAAAATGCTTCTGCTGGAGAGATCTTGCCAACCTCCGCAAGAGATGTCCTCCGGGGAGTCTCATAAATCGAGACCCCTGAGCTCTGATGAGGCTCCGACTTCCAAAACTGTCAGGAAGCGAGCCTCGACCTCTCCAGCCAGGGTCTCTCAGAAAAAGAGAGCTTCCCCAGCGAGGTCTTTACCCTCGGTGCTCCACTCATCCAGAGTGAGCACTCATGAGGCAGCGGGCTCCTCTGGCACCGTCCCTTGGTGGACCCTTGCTGAGCCCCAACACGCAGCACTGCAGTTGAGACGTCAAGTCTCCTCCACGGCACCGAGTACCCCGGTGCAGAGCACACGGCACAGGCAGCAGCACCGCGATCAATGCTGCCGCCACCGGTACCAACCCAAGACTTGCTGCTGCCTAATAAGCTGAATCCAGCACCAGTCAGTGCTCCAACGGTCAACCACAACCCCAAGGCGGGACCAGTGCAACTCCTGCATCCTAATAACATAGGAGTTTCTTCAGCACCGCAGTCACCACTGCTCGGCACCAAACACTCCCCGAGCTACATAGCACGGTACCATCCTTCATGTCCTGCACCAGTCTCCATGCATAGTGGTGAGGAAGGAGACATGCAGGACAATGGCTTCTCCTCTCAACGTTCATCCCTATCACAGAGGAGACCTACATGGAATGCTGTGAAGCCTAAGCCTCAACCCTCTGAGCATTCAGAGCCCTGGTATGCACAGCACTGGCCTTACCCATTGCCACCTTAGCCCATGCAATGGCCACAATGGGGTCCTTGGCCCTCATACCAGAACCCCTATTCTGGTCCCCTTTCTCCAGCAACAAGAGGTTCCAGAGTACACCCATCATTACCACACAGAGAAACCTTTGACCCCCGTGAGACAGAGATAGAAGAGGAAGAGATACTATTTCAGGCAGACCTGGATGATTCACCACCTGCTCCACACTTGTCTTCTGCACCAGACGAAGCGGTGATGTCGTCTCCCCCTACGACACCAGATGACCTGAATCAATTCCAAGAACTCTTCAAAAGAGTAGCAAACAGCCAAGAAATTGCCTTACATGAGGTGCAGGAGAAACAACATAAGTTGTTAAAAATCTTACAACCGGCATCATCGACCAAGATTGTCCTCCCCATGGATGAGGCTATAATGGAGCCTGCGGAGGTAATATGGCAAACACCAACATCGGCACCACCCACCAACGAAAGGGCTGACAGAAAATACTTTGTTCCAGCAAAAGGCATGGAATTTTTGTTTTTGTTCTCTGGTATTAGAGGCTGATAATCAGCGCAGTAAACAGCCTTATTTCCACTCATCACTGCAAGATAAAGCACACAAGAGACTGGACCTCTTTGGGTTGAAAGTTTACTCATCAGCCACTCTTCTGCTTAGAGTTGCCAACTATTCTGCTCTACAAGCAAATTACAACTACTCTAACTATAGTAAAATACAAGAGCCCGTGGAGGGCCTCCCCGAGCATAAACGTCCTCAACTCAATGCCATTATCCATGAGGGTCAGTTAATAGCCCCCACAGTGCTGCAAGCCTCAATGGAAGTAGCAGACACAGCAGCCCAAACAACCGCAACAGATGTGGTTATGAGAAGAACATTGTGGTTGCAGGCTTCGGGAAGTCCAAAAGAACTACAGCTAAAAGTGGAGGACCTCCCCTTCAATAGGGATCAACTATTCTCGTCTCAAACAGACGACGTCCTCCCTACCATGAAGGCCTCCCAAGCGATGCTGCGTACACTAGGCATATACCCGCTGCCTGACAAATGCCCTCACTTTACACCATACCAGAGTTCACGAGACCCCTCGTTTAACCATCAACAACCAAGATACTTCACTCAGAACAGACCCAAACAATGGGCTCAGAGACAACGAACTCCACAGAACCAGGCCTTGTCCACCCGTCCATCTACATCTAAGTCACAATTTTAAAGTCTTGGTCGAGGGTATACACGACCTCCCCACACCTCTAGCACCAATAGATACCCCATCCCACAATTTTGGTCACTGCCTATGCCCATTTTACCATGCCTGGGCTGCGAAAACCACAGATCAATGGGTTTTGGAGATTATACAATCTGGCTACACCATTCCTGTCACAGCTATCCCCCCTACCCTCCCTCCCTTTCCTCTTCAGGGACCCCTCTCGTGAGCACCTTCTGCAACAGGAAGTAGACCACCTCCTACTGCTGGTTGCTGTAGAACTAGTACCACATCAACACCGAGGGAGGGGTTTTTATTCCAAATATTTCCTGACAGAGAAGAAAGGAGGGGGATGGAGACAAACCTTAGCTCTCCAAAAACTCAACAGGTTTGTACGCAACCACAGGTTCAAAATGATCACTCTGGTTACAATAATCCCAGTGCTAGACGGGGGGACAAATGACCAGGGAGGAGTATAAAAATATTGCTCGGGGATGGAGGAGTGAAATCAGAAAGGCCAAATCACACTTGGAGCTGCAGCTCAGCTAGCAAGAGATGTTAAGAGTAACAAGAAGGGTTTCTTCAGGTATGTTAGCAACAAGAAGAAAGTTAAGAAAAGTGTGGGCCCCTTACTAATGAGGGAGGCAACCTAGTGACAGAGGATGTGGAAAAAACTAATGTACTCAATGCTTTTTTTGCCTCTGTCTTCACGAACAAGGTCAGCTCCCCGTCTACTGCACTGGGCAGCACAGCATGGGGAGGAGGTGACCAGCCCTCTGTGGAGAAAGAAGTGGTTCGGGACTATTTAGAAAAGCTGGACGAGCACAAGTCCATGGGGCTGGATGCGCTGCATCCGAGAGTGCTAAAGGAGTTGGCGGATGTGATTGCAGAGCCATTGGCCATTATCTTTGAAAACTCATGGCGATCGGGGGAGGTCTCAGATGACTGGAAAAGGAGTAATGTAGTGCCCATCTTTAAAAAAGGGAAGGAGGAGGATCCTGGGAACTACAGGCCAGTCAGCCTCACCTCAGTCCCTGGAAAAATCATGGATCAGGTCCTCAGGGAATCAATTCTGAAGCACTTGGAGGAGAAGAAAGTAATCAGGAACAGTCAGCGTGGATTCACCAAGGGCAAGTCATGCCTGACTAATCTAATTACCTTCTATGATGCGATAACTGGCTCTGTGGATGAGGGGAAAGCAGTGGACGTGTTATTCCTTGACTTTAGCAAAGCTTTTGACAAGGTCTCTCACAGAATTCTTGACAGCAAGTTAAAGAAGTATGGGCTCGATGAATGGACTATAAGGTGCATAGAAAGCTGGCTAGCTTGTCGGGCTCAACAGGTCGTGATCAGTGGCTCCATGTCTAGTTGGCAGCCAGTATCAAGCAGAGTGCCCCAAGGGTTGGTCCTAGGGCCGGTTTTGTTCAATATCTTCATTAATGATCTGGAGGATGGCGTGGATTGCACCCTCAGCAAGTTTGCACATGACACTAAACTGGGAGGAGAGGTAGATATGCTGGAAGGTAGGGACAGGATACAGAGGGCCCTAGACAAACTGGAGGATTGGGCCAAAAGAAATCTGATGAGGCTCAACAAGGACAAGTGCAGAGTCCTGCACTTAAGATGAAAGAATCCTACGCACCGCTACAGACTAGGGACCGAGTGGCCAGGCAGCAGTTCTGCAGAAAAGGACCTAGAGGTTACAGTGGACGAGAAGTTGGATATGGGTCAACAGTGTGCCCTTGTTGCCAAGAAGGCCAATAGCATTTTGCGCTGCATAAGTAGGGGCATTGCCAGCAGATCAAAGAATGTGATTGTTCCCCTATATTTAACATTGGTGAGGCCTCATCTGGAGTACTGTGTCCAGTTTTGGGCCCCACACTACAAGAAGGATGTGAAAAAATTGGAAAGAGTCCAGTGGAGGGCAACAAAAATGATTAGGGGACTGGAACACATGACTTATGAGGAGAGGCTGAGGGAACTGGGATTGTTTAGTCTGCGGAAAAGAAGAATGAGGGGGGATTTGATAGCTGCTTTCAACTACCTGAAAAGGGGTTCCAAAGAGGATGGATCTAGACTGTTCTCAGAGGTAGCAGATGACAGAACGAGGAGTAATGGTCTCCAGTTGCAGTGGGGGAGGTTTAGGTTGGATATTAGGAAAAACTTTGTCACTAGGAGGGTGGTGAAGCACTGGAATGCATTACCTAAGGAGGTGGTGGAATCTCCTTCCTTTGACATTTTTAAGGTCAGGCTTGACAAAGCCCTGGCTGGGATGATTTAGTTGGGGATTGGTCCTGCTTTGAGCAGGGGGTTGGACTAGATGACCTCCTGAGGTCCCTTCCAACCCTGATATTCTATGATTCTATGACTGGTTTGCAGCCCTCGACCTCCAAGATGCATACTTCCATATTACAATACATCCTGCCCACAGACAGTTCCTGAGGTTCACAGTAGGACCCAACCACTACCAGTACAGGATCCTTCCCTTTGGACTGTCCACTGCTCCCCGCGTATTCTCAAAAACACTCGCGGTAGTAGCAGCACATTTATGATGCAAAGGAGTCATAATCTTCCCCTATTTGGACGATTGCCTTCTCAAGGGTACCAACCAACAAGAAATGGCAGGCATGCTGAAGACCACAATAGACCTGTTTCACCAGCTAGTTCTACAGATAAATGAAAAGAAATCCACCCAGGAACCAACCCAGCAATTGGAGTTTATCAGAGCCGACCTAGATTCCATACAAGCCAAGGCAATATTGCCAAACCACAGATTCACTACATTGACCAATCTTATTTCCACGGTGACCATCAGCCCACAAACTCTAGTTTGCATTCCTGAGATTGATTCCCATGCTAATCTAGGTCCCCCTGAAACCTGACCTACTTTCTCCAGTTCTACTCATCACACTACATTCATGATTAGTTCACTAAAAAAAAAAACACATAAATTCTGTGAAAGGAAAATGAAACACATCCAGTTCCAAACCACCCTTCCTCTTTCCAACTGTCAGCTGTCATTCATTCATCTAATTTAAGGCCAGAAGGAACAATTAGAGTATCTGGTCTGATCTCTTCCATGTCCCCAAATTCCACAAATACTGTTGTCATCACATTGTGTTCTCTGTGTCTGCTGCAACTACAAATTATTTCACATAATACTGATTCTCCTGTATAAAGTGTTTTCATTGAACTTTTCTCACCCAAGTAATAGCAGTGATGTGCGGCTGAAAGTAGCACACCCACAATAGAGGGCTTGTATGTTGGGTAAGTACTGAAGAAAAACCCAGACAGGCATTTACTGCATATAGATACTACTCAACAACATATTATTGCTTCATTGTGCTGAACTGGAAGAGTCTCCACTAATCAAACTGGATGAATGTTGTACTTACCACTATATAGCAGAAGTTTTAATAAACTATATGGTATCCAGTCTCTGAACCCAGCCAAAAAGCTCTCCGTGTTTTCTTCCAATGTACCTTTTCCTCTTGTCAGGAGTATGAGCCTCTCTATGAACTGAAAGAATTGTAGCGTAAGGGAAAAAATGGAGGCCGGGGTGGGGCTACTAACTGTACACTTCTTTCCGTAGCCACAGAGTATGCAAATTTCTGGATGCTAAATCACAGTTGCCCTCAGAACATACAGCCTACATGCCCCCAATAAACATGAATGCCTTATGTCCTCAGTTTTTCATCCACTTAAAAAAAGACATCTAGATTTAATCATTAAGCAAACTAACTTGATGGAGACTGGGTGAACCTCCTTGAAGCTGATGGGCCTGACAGTCATCTTTAATTCAGGATAAATGTAAGAAGCAAGTAAGCTCCTTTTTGGAGTAAGATAGCTAAAGCAATAGGTGCCACCACCCAAAATGCAGGACACATGCAAAGCTGGTCAGAAACTGAGCTCTCTGGGTGAAGAGGTTTTGCTGGGTATCAATGTATTGACTGTATGGCTGCAGTCATACACTCTGAAATAGAGAAAGCAAGAAAACAGAGAGAAATAGCCAAAAAAACTAAGCAAACAGCAAGAAAAGGACTGAAAACGTGGCCCTGAGAGAAAGAGAAGAGAGTGAGAGCTTTTGAGGCCGAGGAAAGTCATTGGAACAAAGAAACTGCCTCCTGTGGTTTGATTCCTATTGTATTCTGGGAAACAGGAGTTGGTGTGCCTTCTTTGTAAATAAACAGGATTGCACCAAAGAAACACCTCGTCAGTTTTCCCTCCTCATGGAAACAACTTACAAGACTCCAAATATTAGCTAAGGGCTTGGGCCAAAAGGGATAACAGTAATATCTGAAGACAGGAGTCTTATGGTGATTATCTTAAATATTTCTCATGTGCCATCACCTTGGTATCTGGCTGGCCTCCCCTCCGCCCCACCAAACACACATTTGGACTGCAGGAATGCAAGGTCACTGAAGGACCACTTTGTCTCGGCACTAAGTAGCTTCTCCCCAATTTGAAGCATTAAACTCTCCATAGAGAACACAGCCCTCTTCACACAAAAGGAGGATCTCCCAAGCTGAAGACATAAAAGTACCCCATAAAATAGCCCCATAATTTAGGGACTCAAGATCACATTTTTATGCACCCCATTCATTAGGCTGCCATTTACCCTCCAGCTCCCTGTGATCTTCAGTTGTAGTATTCAACCACAGAACTCTCCTGGAGTTTTTCTAATGTAAGACAGACCTTTCTTTTTAGCAGGAGACTTTGACCTTTTTTGTATTTTGAAGGTATTGAGTGTTAGGGAAAAAATGCATTTGGTGTGAATAAGTGCAAGCCCTGAATTATTTTTTTTTAAGCTATTGAGGGTATACATAAAGAAAGAAAATGCCATGGCTTTTATTTTAGTATTGCATAAGCAAGCTGCTTTTCTTGATTAGATGGAAAAACATCAAGAAGTGCCCAATTTTACTCTATAAAAAGCTGTGGGTGACAGCAAAACACTACCTCTCCCTCTCTCACAGAGCAAAGCCAGCATTAATGTACCCCAGGGAAATTACAGTAGGCTATTATCCCATTTGTTTCCCTTTATTTTATGTAGATTTAATATGTGTAATACTTTGCACTTACCCAGGGCTTTCCTTCCAAGGATCTCAAAGTGCTTTACAACTGTTAATGAGTAAAACCCCCTAAAACCTATGCAGAGTATTATTGTCCTCGTTTTACAGATAGATAAACTAATGCCCAGACCTCTTGTCACACATGTAATCTATGGCAGAACCAGAACACAGTCCTAGGGCCAGGCTCTTCATCATGACACGACTCTTGTGCACCATGGGAAATGAATACGCCAAGCCACTTTTGTCTACATTGCCATTGTTTGTAAAATGGTGCCAGACATCATACATCATCATGCAGCAGAACCCACACAAGGGCTAGACAATAGGGATTAAAGGGAGACCAGTCTAAAAGAAAAGAAAACCTTATTCTCTTTAACTTGTATAAAGAGAATGCAGTCTCGCAGGGAATGCCATTAGAAATATTCATATTCTGCATGTATTATAGGCAATTATAATCATATATAATATAACCTACTGCCGGTAGGGTCCTAATCTCTGCCTCTCTGATGTCAGGCAACACTCAGGAGCCCAAAGGCAACAGAAAGGCACCTTTTAGCTATTTTATTGAGTTGACTCTACTACCTGGGGCCCAGCCATCACATTTCAGGCCATCTACTGCCCACCTTCAGGGCCTGCAATCAGTCCCTTTTAAGCGCCTCCTTGGGACTGTCCCAGCCAAAAGGTGGCAGCCTATCCGCTTTAAAACCGTTAGACTCTTTTTCTTTGCATCCCTAAAGCTTGGATCTGCCGCCTGTAGCTCCACTTCCAGCGGTGCTCTACTCCCCCTGCCAGGGAGCTGCGCTCAGTCTCCCCGCTGGGCCTGATCCTCTCTAGGAAAGCGTCTTCTCCCTACTTAGCGGCTCGGGCAGTGGCTGAGACCTCTGCCTTGTGCCACGTGGGGTAGGGGAAGCTGTTGGGCCCCTAGCTCGCTAGGTCACCTGGGGAAAGAAGGAGCCAAGGCTACACGGCCAGGGCCCATTGGAGGGAGGGGAGCGCGGGCAGCTTGACCAAAGGGGCGCTGGCGGGGAGAAGGGGGGGCACAGCTTGACAAAAGGAATGAGTCTAGGGGGGCGGTTTGGGGTCTGACCCTGGGAGGCGCTGAGCATCTGCACGCAACGGCAACTCCATGATCAGGCCCTTGTGGTTCCCCACAGCTGAGTGGGGACCAAGCTAGCTGGTGTGCCAGGTCCCCTTGGTAGGGATTAGGAACTGCCGCAAACCAAAGAGATCCACCCTTCGCTCCGGCAGCATCACACCCACCTTCTCGGAGCCTTAGATCAGCTCTTCGTAACTCCTCTGCGTTGCTTAATTGTCTTTGTTTATTTGTCGAAAGTAAGAAAAACGTGCCCGCGCTCTGAGCAGGAGGTGCGCCAGCCGTGTGCACGGGGTAACTGCATTAGGAATGGGGTGTATTTCCGATAATGGATCCGTAATTCGAAGTGGGATTAGCTGGTTTTGAATCAAGTACGCACCCCATACAGTTTACTGGCTGCAAAGTAACCATCGACGCTACCTGGCATATTTAAAATGTGGACTACAAAACCCGGCTTTTATATTTATTATAATTGATTTTTTTCTAATTGTTTTGTTTTAATTTGTGCTCTATTAATTCCCTTATTTTGTAATTTTCTTTGCTTTGTTACTTAAGTGAGATTGACTTGTATTCTTCTTCAGATGCTCTCTTTCGTTTTCGATGTTATTGATTTAAATCTTTTGAGGATCTGTATCGTTTTTATCCCGAGACTCTTCGTAGAGGAAAAGACAAGAATCCACCCTCTCCACCCCCACACACACTAGGGTGCCAGACGGGACAGGTGTAAAGTAAAAGGCTATTTAAAAAAGAGAGGCTTTAAGGATGCAGTACAGGAGCAGTGTATAATGTTCACTCTTTTGACTAGTGGGAGAGCGAGGGGTAAAATACCACAAAGTGACTCCTTTTTATTATGAGCCAATCAACTACAAAGCTGTGTTTTAAAGAGTATATATTTCGAAAGCACGTGATGGTTGAAATAAATGCCCTAAACTGCAAAGCTTCCAGCTCCTTCAAGCTTCTCGTTAAAACTGGCCACACTAATGGCGTTTAAAAAAACAAAACATATTTATTTCCAGGGCTCACCTAGATGACAAGTTGATGCCCTACATACGCCCAGAGCCAGAGACCTGATCACCGCCCAGAAGCACTTGCGAAATCGGGGGGAAGCAGCGAACCCACCTCTGACTTCTCCAGCTGAAGGGCTCAACTGGATGTGTCCAGAAGGCTGTTTACATCTCTACACTGGGTGCCATGCAAGAGCAAAGTTAGGCTAATGGGGCAGAGCCTGGAAAGTGCTGGATCTCTACCCAGCTAAGGGCCGGTGTGTTTGTGATGTTGCTTTGAATTCCCCCTAAGTCTCCAGCTGTCCACGTCCACTTAGCAGAGGGTGCGGGGGTCCCAAATCGGTACAGTGGGAAGGGCATCAGACGGCAGAGACTCGTCCAGCTGAACACCGAGGTTACCTAGGGACCCCATCCGTGCAGCCCACGTGGGGAGCGGGTATGTGACTGGCCGAGAGATCCCAGGCACTCCGGGTTAGCGCTGGGTTTCTCGCCACTTCAGACATTTTGTGCAGCTCCCAATATTCACCCAAGCCTCATTACCACCTCTTAATGAGACCCCTTTACTCCGTGACGTGCAACCGCTCCATCTCATTAAGGAAATCGCTCTTCAATGCTGATTATTTTATTTGCAGCCATAATTATATTTCTTTCGGCTAAATCACGGTTTAATCGAGCCCACATGGAGGGCAGCAGCACTAATTACAGCGGGAGATGCGGTGGCTGTTCGACTGCCTGGCCGGAGGGGGAGGCACCTGAGGCGGGGCGAGGCGCCCAGGCGCTCGGCTCTCCTCCCGGGGCACTGCCGGGAGGGCTGGGGGCGGAGGTGGGGAGTGGGGCTCAAACACAACAACTTATTACTTCTAATTCCCCAACTGTCACCGAATCACCTGCACGAAACAAGAATCTAATTTGTTAAGCTGGCATTTCTGCAGATGGAAGATCGATTTTCTCTTTAGATTTCTCTAATTGAGTGAATGTAGACGCCCCGAATTAGCGGCGCTTGGGGAGGGGGAAACTCCACAAAAATCATCCTTGTAAAATAAGCCCTATTACCTCCAGAATTGCCCCCCTCCCCAAATAATAAAGGCAGGAGGTCCCAGATTGAGTGACAGCCATATTTCTGGAACTAACTGGTTTTTAAAATAAAGGGGGAGGGCGACTGGAGAATACTAAGCCGAGGGAGAGGAAGGGAGAGGGAGAGATGGCTGATCTCTGAAATTGCTTACAGAATTACATTTGTTTTTCTTCTGATTTTATTAAAAGTCACTCCTCATCTCCAGAATGCGTGAAAATATCTACTTTCCACTCAGATACACCACATTAACTTGTTGGAGGCGAATTTGTTTGTTTGTCTATTTTATTTATTTGCTAGATAAGATTGATGCAGTCTTATTAGCGCTATATCTAGTTATAGAAAGAGATAAGGATGAGATGTTTTCTTTTTATTCCAATTACGAGGCTTGTCACCTAACTGAATAACTGATATACGATTATTTATCTTGAGTAAATAGAAATCAGAAAAGCAGCGAACTTAACACATACAAACAAAATATGTATGTTTCTTATTATATTCTACCTATATAATTGGGAAGATTAAAATGATCGTGTTAAACATAAGAAAGTTAAATATTCCGTGTCAGTCTCAGATGTATATTTTTCATTCTTACAGCTAAGGGTTTATTTATCCAGCCAGTTGGTGTGAGTTCCTGTTTAAAAAAACTAGGTTGTTTTTCTATTGTGGTTTACAAATAAGACTGTTCATACATTAGCAGAAAGCGTTCGCCTGAAACTCTGTTCTTTCCCTAAAACAGACCTTTATCTTTTAACATGCTACACTAACATCCCTTTCACTTTCACGGTAAATCAGACGATTCAGGTCTGATTGAATAAACCGTAATATATTAGTATGTTATGTTTGCAAACAAACGTTTAATAATCTAAACCCACCCAAATCAACTATATATGTACGTGTTTGCGTGTTGATTTTCGCATAGGAATAGTCTGCATTTGAATGGAATAGATTGGGGGGAGGGGACATGTCCAAACATACCTTATATTAAAATAGCTTTTTCCCCATGAAAGACTGGTTGTCATAGTTCTGATGAAAATTAATTGAAATAAGCCAGCCTTTCAATCTAAAGCAACCGATTCGCTGCTCAGAGCTTCCACACACAATCTCTCAAAGAAGAGACAACCTCAGATGGTGCCATCGACTTAGCCGGATATATTTCAAAAAGAGGGGAACCACATTCTTAAATAGGCTTAAAAATAAATGATACAACCTTAGACTTCCCCCAGGCACGTACATCTCGGAACATCTGGTGGCCGCCCGTCTTATAAAGCCTTAACTGTGACCACTCGTATCTTGTATGTGTTTAAACTTTGAAAAGTTGCTTGCAAAGAGGTATGTATATTACAGCTACGAAATGCTGCAAGCAGTCTCACCTCCTAAAGCAGAGAGGAACATAATATTTAAGTCTGGCTAGAGTTATTAAAATTGGGTTCCGTAACATGCGGACAGCCCTGTACCTGATTTCCAAATAAGTCATATTTTCGAAAAGGTTGATTGAAATGCAAACACGTGTCATGTTTTTCCATTTCCTAATGCCAAATTACGCCTAACGAACGGATAGAGTTTGATTTGTCATTTGTGTTTAGGTGATGCAGATCTGGAAAAGTAAACAGGAGCCTAAGTCACTTGATTTGTTTTCTGTAAGCAAATAACACCCAAAAGCATGGCTGTAATTTACAACGAATTAAAATTGATTCTTTTCATCAGGCAAGAAAATAGGGAAATGTGAGCTCGTTAATTATTGAGGGAGGCGCTCCTCATTAAAGGGAACAATGTTACAATTCAGCATTTAATAGCTGGCGTGTGAATAATAATATCCTATATTTCAGCACTACTGTCTGGAAATACCAAAAAGCAGCACAAACAAGTCAGGCAACCCAAAGTTAGATTTGATAAACGTGTAGAGTGTCTGCTAAGTGTAAAAAGCAATTACAGCGCTTTGCATATAGCAGTCCCCTTCGCTGCATATTTCTGACAACGGATGCTCAATAAATGTATAAATCAAATATCAACTTGAAAACCCTAAACATAAGCAGCTATTGAGTTCAATCCATCTTTCTGACTTTAGACGTTTAACCTTATTTTATGTTAGTTCTTACACAAAATATCATTATTCCGACGAAAGAATGAAGGTAGAATCGGTTCCTAAATAATAGCAGATTTGGGGTGAATACACTTGTTTATGTGATAGCCTCATTCAATCAGTACTTAGATACTGTTTAAAACAGTCCTGGGGTTCGTAAGGTTCTGTACCTTTTCTCTGGGTCAGAACATGAGGGAATTGGGTTTATTTCCATTTTAAACGCTAAAGACCTCGATCCTGCAATCCTTACTCAGGCAAACCTCCCAGTGCAGCCAGTGGAGGTTTTGCCCGAGCAACAAACACACAATCGGGTCCTCTATGAGCTTCGTTAAAAAGAGGAAAAGGAAAAAATGAAAGAAAAAAAATTCCAGGTGCCTAGCCCCTTGGCAGGCACTCTTGTACAAAATTCAATCTCTATTTTTATGAGAAGTAAACTGTCTAAATAAATTTTATTAGGGGCAACCAATATATTTTCTGGTAGTTCCCTTTGTTCCAGTTCTACGTGTGTGTAACAATCTAAAACCTATTTATTGAGGAAAAATCACTGGATCCGTCATAGAAAATCCTTTTACTTTGCTCTGAAGTGATTTCTGAAGACACTCTTGTCATTCTGAAGATTTTGGGGGCATTGTGCTAAGCCTTTCCTTGTTAGGAACTTCGGTTCTTATGATCATGTGGGAAATACCTTAAATTATAAAAGGAATGGACTTGACTGGCACTTTTCTGGCTACCCTCGGAAAACGGAACGATGACGGGGAATGAAATCTTTGCAAATACATCTCAAACACTGCCCAGGTGGATTCACACACTTGACAAAACAAGTGTAGAGAGGAGCGGAATGTGATTATAGTGTTTTACATATCTACCGTTGTCATTTTCTTTCTGACATGCTTAGTGTCAGCCCTGGTCTCTTTTTTCCCTTCTACAGATTTCCTTTTCTTATCCCCCCATCCCACCCCAAAACGATTATGCTTTGAAGCCTTGGTAGAAATGATTTAGTTTGTTTATACTGCTATAAAAATCAAGAGCAATAGAAAAGTCATAAAATGAAGCGCGCTATCAATCACGGTGCAACATTGTTATTCAGCGGTTACTAAGAGAGATTGATAATCCTTTGATTCCTCCCATTGTTATTACTCTGATGTGTCTTCACATTAACTATTACACGTTTATTTATCGACCCGAAACATACAGCACAGAGGATATCTCTGTGTGGGACTATCTAGCACGTATGCGAGAGAGGCAGGATGCACACTTGCAGGATCTGGATATTATGCCGGCTCAGCGTACCATGGAGCTAACAAACAAAACAGGACTCGAGTATTGTAACTTCAAACCGGCTTGTATTAGCGCCCGACTTTCCAATCGTTTCCCTATTCAGCTCACAGACATCACAGGCATTGCTGAGCAGCCCCCACTCCACATACACCTACAGCCCTCAAGACCATTAAAACCCATCAGTCCAGCCACACCGCCTGGGGCTCACTGCGTAAAAACACACCAACACCCGTACAAATAACACCCCATCAACCAGCCAGCCCGGGCTCTGGGGCTCTTGCAGTCAAGCAGCCCCCTCCCCAGGGGCGGGCTGTCTCCTTTGGCATGTCTGCGACTGCAGGTCCGGTCTCACTTTGCTTCGGTTCTCGCCGCCCTACTTGTTACAACGTGGGGTTGCTTTGGGGGTTTTTGCTCTCAGGGTTTTCACCCCAGACGGGGGCCCTTTTTTCGCTGGCGTAAAAATAAAATAGATTTAAACCCAAAATTAAAAAAAAAAAAAATCGAACCACACACCGCGATTTGCTCGCCCACTAAAGTGGGGCCCGGTTCTGCCTCTGAGCCTAGCTATTCCTGTGCCGCTGTGCAGGGACAGAGATGCACCCAAGAGCCTGTGACGTCTCTAAAGCTGAATTGAATCAATGTAACCAAGGATCTGAACAGGGGAGAAAAGGGAACAAAACTGCCCTACATCGCGGTCGGCCGCTTCCTTTGTCTCCTTTTTCAGTCACTGGCGAAACCCACCACATCTGAGCTGCAAACAAAATCACTCTTGCATCTGCTCGCATGCAGCATTTACAATGTTTTGTGTAAGTCAATTGGGTGGTGAACAAAAAAAGCCATTTGCGCTGTATTATTTAACACAGACTTCACTGGGCTCCCTTTTTGTGGAAGCTTTATTTGCACTAAATGAATAATCTTAATTGCATCACTTTTGAATTAAAAATCAATGTTAATCAAGTTGGAAGTAGTAAATATCAGTTTTCATTGTGCCTGGGTAGAGGGTATTTTTCTTGTTTTGCAAATAAAAATACAAGTCAAATAACTTTAAAAGGGCATTATGTTCTGCTACAAATACAATTGAAACGGATTGTTTAGGAGCGGATCAGAAATGGTACAGAATTTTGCACTTAATTTCCTCAGTTATCATTTACAATAAGAACCTCTTGGCTTGACAGCCAAGTCTAAACAGTAGTAAATTAGTACAAATTTATACTGATTTTACTCTAATAATCGTAATAAAAGCTTATAGATTTGGCACTAATTACATAAATGCCTAATGATCTTGAAAATTACTCTGGTTAGAAATATATTACTAATCTAAACTTTGTTGTTGGCTGGCTTTGAAAAATCAGAACATTAGAAATGGTTCGCTTCACTTGTGCAAAGCACTTTAAATTGTTCAAGTAGTTTAACATAGTCAAGAGGAAAATAAAAAGCATTTAACTTTATTTACCGCCTTAAACTGCGTTTCTGGCCAAGCTTAGAAACTTTAACCCAAAATGTTGAAGGGCTTTTCAATCTCCGTGCAATGTTTTCTCTTTCACACAAACATTTAGCGAAGCGCATCCAGATCACCTTGGGGGGGACGGGGGACGGGGGCGGGGGGACAGGGGCGACGGGAGAGCAAAACAGAGCGTGTGTAAGTTTCATTAGGAACTCGGATCACTTTATTCCTCGTTGTCTTTCAGCCCCCAAGAACGGCGGGAATAAACGATTTACGCTGTATTACAAATGACAGGGAGCTCTCCCACGACCCGCCACTGCCCCGCAAAGATCCTGAACCTCCCAGCCGATCTGCAGCGTGAAAGTTGACACACAAAGCACAAGCCAACCCCAAACAAGGAGTGAGGAAGCCCCCTGGTCCGGGAGAGCCTGCTCGCCAGGCTCCCAAGCGGGCCCGTGCACACTCCTTGTGCTTGGGTTGGAAGGCGCCGCGGGACACCCCCCAAGACCCTTGCCCAGGGGCAGATCTGAGCAGGGGCAGCGGTAAAGTCACGCCTGGCCAGGAGAAGGAAGAGAGCGACAAACGGGCGGCGGGAGGAGAACTAAGCGCGCGCGGGAGACACAGCGAGAAGGCCCCGGGCTGCCGCTGCTGCCGCCGGGGGGGATGCGGGGCTGGCGGTGCGGAGGCTGCAGGCGGGCGGGCGGAGTGGGGACTCGCCGGGCTCGCTGACATTTGCAGCCTGCCCTCCTGATTGGTCCCTTCGCCGAGCTGCTCACGGGTTCATTGAAGTGTTAAGCACCTCCCCGTCTCTCTAAAGGACATTATAATGCAAGAGACCCCCTTTTTAACCACACACCGAATTTTCTTTCATTTAGGCGATCTATATATATCTATATCTTATATCTATTTTAAATAACTTAAACCGCTACAATTTGGGGGGGAACAGCCTTCGCCCTGGAGCGGTGCGCGATGCTGTCTCACGCCGACCTCCTGGACGCCCGACTCGGTGAGTTTTTTTGTTTTTGTTTTTTTTTCTTTTTCCCCCAGCATCTTTCTCGCCCCCCGGCAGCGGCGAAGGAAGAAGCCAGAGCAGGAAATTGACAATTTGTTCCTTGGTTTACCTTAATGCGCTCTAAATGGGCTAATTTCTTTAAAAGTAATTGTGCTGTATTAAAGTTTAATTTGATTTACCGGCGTCTTTTAGGAAAAAAAAGTCGCTGGGCTATGGAGATCCAGCCCCAGCTGTGGGCTTCTCGTGTCTCTTTCCCTCCCCAGGTCTCTCCCTTTTAGGGCAGATTATCCCAATATTTGTGATTTTGAATTTTTTATTATTATTTTTTCTTTACGACGGGACAAAATCGGATTGAGTTGGTCCGGATCTGACAGGGAGGCGAAGCCACCTGCGAGGAGGCGGGTTGGGTTTGTCGGCCCAGCCGGCAAACAAAATAAACCCACCAAACCCCCCCCCCCCCCCCAGTGCCTGGGGAGGCCCCGCCGGGTCAGGCCCCACAGACGGGCCGGAGCCGGCGACTGGCGCAGGAGGAAGCGCTGGAAAGTTTCTTGCCGGCTGGAGTTGAGCGTGTGACGCGGCGCGGAGGGCCGGGGCCGGGGCTGGGCTGCGGGGGCTGCGGGGGCTCCATGGCTGGGGCTCGCCGCTCAGCAAACTTGGCCGCCGGACACAAGCGGGAGCCGCGCGGGGGCCGCCTACCTGGCTGCAGGGGAGTGACCGCCGCCGCTTTGCCTCCGCAGGAATGAAAGATGCAGCCGAGCTGCTGGGACACCGGGAGGCGGTGAAGTGCCGGCTGGGCGTAGGGGCCTCTGACCCGGGGGGGCACCCGGGAGACATGGCTCCCAACTCGGACACGGTGGAAGGGGCCACCCTCCTGCCCGGGGAGGACATCACCACGGTGGGCTCCAACCCGGCCTCCCTGGCAGTCAGCGCCAAAGACCCCGATAAGCAGCAGGGGCAGCCGGGCGGGCAGAACCCCAATCAAACGGGACAGCAGCAGGGGCAGCAGAAACAGAAACGGCACCGGACCCGCTTCACCCCGGCGCAGCTTAACGAGCTGGAAAGGAGCTTCGCCAAGACCCATTACCCGGACATCTTCATGAGGGAGGAGCTGGCCCTGAGGATCGGCCTCACCGAGTCCCGGGTCCAGGTATGAGCAGCTGCTTCCGTGCCCAAACCTCCCGGATCCCTCCGTCACCCCCCCCCCCACCCCCGAGCGCCCTTGCACTCGCTACCTGTAGCCACCACAGCTCGCAGGGCTCCTGCCCCACAGCTCTCTTTTGTGTTCACATCCCTCCTTTAGGCTTTCCCTTGTGGGCTTAACAGAGAACAGGCTGGTTTGTAATTTCCCGGTCACACCGTCTAGTGAGACAGCTCAAATGATCACCGCCTAACCCATAACATAAATAATAATAAACCCACCCAGAGCCGGCGCTTGGTGACCAGCCTTTTACAAAATATGCCAAACAAAATTACATTTGAAAGCCGCGAGGAATTTTTGAAACACCCATCTGGTGTAAGAAAGGGATTATCGGCATCAGTGTGAACGCAACAGTTGAATATCAGCTATTAAGCAGCCCACATATTTCGGCACAAACGACTGAGCCAATCCCCGTTAGGGAGAAAAAATCATTAGCAGTGTAGTGCGTGGCATAGTTCTCCGTAGTAAAATGGTATGTTTTCTGAGCTGGTTTTGAATTTAGCTACCTCCAGTGAACACCCTCACACTGTACAATTGATCGCTGAAGGAACGATCGATCGATCAAAAAGAGACCCCAAAACAAACAAAACCAAAGACAGATCAAGTATTTGCTGTGACTAGTTTTCTGTTTAATTTTTTAATACTTGTAGCCGAGCTGCCTGTTTACTAATGAGCATGTGAAATATTACCAGTGAGCTAAAATAATTTCAAAGTGTAACGTAAATCTGAAGGGGCATTTTCTTGGATTTGGGGGAAAGGTTGAATTCCAGTGGAAAGCAGCACTGAACACTTGGAAAACGATTGCAAATTTAGAGACTGTTCCATTACTCACATGTCTGTGTCTCCTGAAATGTTTACAATAAGCGTATGCTCCTAATATGTTCCTGCTTCTTTTATCGTTGTTAGCACTGAATTGGTTGTACGACGAATCTAATGTAGTAGTGTAAGCTGTCCAAGGTCCTGAAGATCTCCCACTGAAATCTGCGGCAATGTTTTCCCTAGAATTTTATGCCAGCTTGCCTGAAATATTTCATAGCTCAACCAACCTTCTATACATATGAATCGAATTTTAACAATATGTTACATTTTTAATTTTAGGTTTAAAAGGAATTTCTGTGAGCACAACAATTTGAGTTTAAGTTTCTTTAATACTTGGTTTAAATAACTGAGTAATCACGGAAGACAGCACTAGAACTAAGTAGCTTAAATATCAAGAACATTGCCTTCAGATTATTTTATTATATATATTTTTGACATACCGCAAACAGTTTATTCAAACCATTTTAGGCAGAACTTAAAAGTAGGCGAGAGGGATAAAAGCAACAGACTATTACAAATAACGCTTTTAAACCTAAACTTTTGTTCTGGGAAATTTTGTGTGAGACTCTTAGACGAATTATGCACATTGAAAATACTTTAACTATATGTGGTGTGGTGACACTATGAAAGCATTTTCACTTTAACAGTGTTCGTCTCCAAAAATTCTCACCGCAAGCCAAGTCCCCACGCCCCCCCCCCAAAAAAAGACAAAAGATATTTAAAAAACGAAATGAACGTTTCATAACCAGAAACTGATTGTGTTCGTGCAACAGAACACACACACATTTGTTTTAAAAAGTAAAACCATTGTATAAAACCGACACATGATGATAATTAGTTTAAATTAAAATAGAAATTAGATTCACAAATAAAATATAACTGGACAACTGCCTTTATGAAAAAAGAAAACGTGGACGATTAAACTTTATTGGGTTTCCCAAAGGTTAATGATACCAATTTCAATATTAGGAGTGTGGTAAATGAAGTAAAATATAAAATATATAATGGAAATAGTTATTTTCCAAAAGCACATCAAAGAAATTCGTTGGAAGAAAGATAACGTGTTTTAATGGCCTCAGCATAATCCTGAACCAACGATAATAGCACTAGACTGCTGATAAAAACAGTTTAATAGAGTGGCAATTTAAATATTTTTTGCAATAATGTTCTACAGTTTAAAAAGTAATCAGATCAACATAACCTTCTTAATTAACACTTCAAAATGATTAACATGTAATGTAATGCAAAAATAATTTATGTAAAATGTATTTACTTCACAATTCACTGTATCATTGCTCCTTGACCAAATTTAAATTAAATAGTAATTGGTTTATGTTCTTATATGAGTACTTCATAGTATTCTTTATGGTTAACAGATTGTCTACATATTCCTTGCAGTATGTGGGCACCACATTGACTAAGAAATGATCTAAACAGTTAATTTATAGCGGCTGTATATGTTTTTATGTGTTTCAAATGCTAGAATAAATTGCCTCTTTCCTCATTTTAGAGCTATATTTAATGTATATTATACATCTAAATAATTATTAAAGGACTGGTGCTTATAAGGGAACCCAATTCCATGTCTGATATCGCTCTGCTTTTCAGGCTTGTGTAATAAACCCGTTTTTTTTATAGCATGCCATTATTAGAAACCAATTTCAGAATTATTTATAACCCGGAATGGCTTATTAAGCAGCAATGCGAGAATCATGCAAATTACGCGATCAAATGCAATATAATAAGCATAATCATTAGTCTCTAGCATGGATTAATTAACTTTCAATATTTTATTTACATAAAAACCAAATCAGTGAAATAACTTCTGCACAGTCAGCCTTGCCTTTCAATATTTTATACGAACACAAATAATGTGGTGTAATTCCATTGACCGTGTCCCCCACAATGGTCCTGTCACCTGCCACATCTTAATAGGGGACAAGCTGAGAGTATTTTCTAGTTTTCTAATGGAATGAGAAATTGCATTTTCTTCCTCTCCCAGCACTATTAAAGTGTAATGAATTCGGCCCAGAGTTCACGGCTGGCTGATCGAAATGAACCTGAGATCTGAGCTTTAATACAGCTCTCCAGATTTCCTACCAAATCTTCACATTAATCATCCGCTAGATTCCAATGAGATCTTCATAAAGGTTTGGCTCTTGAAAAAAATAAAATGTAAGATTCTCTCCTCTTCTCTCTCTATTTCTAACACATTTATTGCTGGGGAATTAAACGGGCTATATATTTTAAAATACATTTACAGTATGTCTATATTACTGTAACAGCAGATATCAAAGTAGATTTTTAGCTTCCAACCTCCATTAGATCCTCACTGTTGTATTAATAATTTTCAGGGGCTAGTTGCATTTTAAACATACTCCAGAGTTGCCCAATGCCTGTGGTTAATATATTTCCAGAGTTGTCATGTGTGCATTTTCAAAATCTCCCTCAGGTTTTCTCCACGTTTTAATCTGTCATGCACTAGTTTTCAACTGGAAACATTCACATTTTAAAAGCATATGCACTATAGCTATGAAGTGAGGCGATCAGACCTGATGGAGATTCTTTACAACACCAGTAAACCATGAAACATAAAAGATTTTGTAGCCGCAATTTAACTATTACCCTAAAACATAATTGAACACGATTTTTCGATTATTCATATAACATTTAGTTCCTTAACAGCTGTTCATTTCCGCTAATGGCCGACCATATTTCTCCGTCTAAGTATATAATATTAAACGATAAACTCCAGCAGGTTCTAGGGTCCAGAATAGTAATAATCAGGAATTCAAGTGGATTCGCTGATTTCCCCTCTTACAACATCCCAAGGATTGTCCTTTGACAGTGCAATGAAACCTGTCAGTCTATTCACTCCGAATCAAAGAATCTGGCCGGGTTTGAGTGCTCCTTGCTAACGGTCCAGCCACCAAGCGTTAGTGGAGAAACAATTCGGAGTCAAAGATCGAAACTCATGTTCCAATCACACAGACGTGTTTATAAGAATTCAGACGCGAGCGCAAGCAGGGTCAGCAGCACAGGGTCGGTGCTTCCTTATTTATTTATTTTTTAGCCCGGCCTATTTTACACAAATTCGCCTCGTTATGAGTGAAGGTGGCTGCAGACAGCTCAATCCTGGGACAGAGACATTGAGCCCTTTCATTATATACATTCCTGCAGCTTTATTAAGCAGTCACACGGCAACTTGTGGGGCGACAGCGGAGCTGTGACTACAGAGCACAAAACCAGGAGAGACAATGCGAGGGAATAAAGGCCAGGGAGGGAGACAATAAAAACCATGTCAGGTGGCGGGGAAGGGAGCGGAGCGAGAATTGGGGAGGGATGAGGGAGTAAACCTACTGCTCTAACTAGCTTTTCTGTAAAAGAATCGTCTCGATGCTATTTCAATGGAATAGAAATCTATAGTACAAAACCATTCCGAATAGTCCAATTGTAGTGCACGTGGGAGGGATTTTTGGCTGTGCAATAAGTAATGAATTATCTGACTGAGACAGGCGCTGATCCTAGGTAAGCAGTTGTCACATTCTGGGCTCTAATTTATATTGCACATTTGTAAAATCCCCCAAAATATAGACCAGGTCATTTGCATCTGGCCAAATCACGTTCCATTAACTCCCAGTTAGTAAAACCAGCGGTTTGGCCTGATTAATAAACAAAACACTGGGTTAAATGGCTGACTGGAGAATGAAGAAGTGTAAAGCGCAGGTATCACTATCACGTATCAGTTCACCAGCGGGCTGAAGGAGATGAAAACCCAGTTGATTAACTAGCACATCAAAATGAGTATCTGAAAATGTTTAGAGATTATTGCCAAGGCAACACGGTTTAGACAATGATCTAATAGGAAACTTCTGTTTCGTCTTCTTTGTTTTGACATTTGTAGACAAATAACCCAAAGATCAGAGATTCTCTTTGCCATTATTAAGAACTAAAATGTAAGCCCCCTAAGCAGGCCTGAAGTGTATTTAATCAGTCAAATATAGCTCATTGCAAAAGAGCCTTGGGTTTGTCAAAGCAAAATTAAATTTTATTGACAACTAGTGTACGAAAGCTTTGAACTTGGCCTACATTAATTTGCAACGTCGGAAAGATAAATTTACGTTCACTCCACAGATGAGAAGAACCTGGCTGTTGAGAAAGGGATAAGGCCCTCAAGCTCAGGATTCTTGTCATTCTCTGCAAACAGTAGATCTGAGGGCTAATACAGAGCAGGGCAACTGGAAACAGATCCCCCCCCCCCCCAACCAAAGAAACAGTCACCAAAGATCCATTTGAATTTGGCATACGCAGGTGGAATTCTGTATTTAAATGCTTAAGCACCAACCATTATTGGTGCAAATACAGGTTATCAAGGCTACACAAACCAGAATGTGACTCAATGGTGTTCCAAAGTATATTATTATCATCAGATCTATTTCGCTTATAACGAAACTATTTTTCTTGGTGCAAATTGTGTGTCTTGTTGTGTCTTTGAGGAGTCAAAATAAGGACGTCTTTTTCCAAGTTTTAAATCCCCAGTTTATACTTTCAGTAGAAAGAGGGAGTATTTATGCCTATGTGGTGTAGGCTGTACATACATATACAGTGCGTTCATAAGCGTATGTATATACATACAAATGTGTGTGTACACCCTACAGATGGACACGTGTGTAACACATATTGGGTAGGATGTAGGAATGATGTATATAAGGACGTATCTTTCTCGGATATATTTCTTATGTGTGCATCTTATGGCTGCATGTACACTTATCACTCAGTCCTGCGTTGAGTGCAGAGGACTGGCCTAGATGACCTACTGAGGTCCCTTCTAGTCCTACACTTCTACGATTCTAGCCCCATATATGCAGCCACAAGGCTATGGAAGCGATACATGATACGCATAATTGCCACAGAACAAGCACTATACAGTGCAGATACAGCCTCTAGATTGGATCGCATCCTTTTGCCCCACCCTTCCTGTCACTTCTCTTCTCAGATGAGCCAGCGCCTGCCTGTGGGCTTGCCCCGCGCCGAGCACAGCGGGCCCCGTGCTCTCAGCTGGCCGCGGTGGGATCTCTGGGCCGAGCTGTGGGCCTGGGGTCCCGGGCAAGGCCGGCACAGACAGGGGGGGCCGGGCAGCTCTCCCTGCCCCGCGGCGCACGGTCCCTAACCCGCCTCTCTCGCTCTCTCCCCCACCCCGTGTCCGGCAGGTCTGGTTCCAGAACCGGCGGGCCAAGTGGAAGAAGCGCAAGAAGACCACGAACGTGTTCCGGGCGCCGGGCACGCTGCTGCCCACGCCGGGCCTGCCGCAGTTCCCCTCGGCCGCCGCGGCCGCCGCCGCCGCCATGGGCGACAGCCTGTGCTCCTTCCACGCCAACGACACGCGCTGGGCCGCGGCCGCCATGCCGGGCGTCTCGCAGCTGCCGCTGCCGCCGGCGCTGGGCCGCCAGCAGGCCATGGCGCAGTCGCTGTCCCAGTGCAGCCTGGCGGCGGGGCCGCCGCCCAACTCCATGGGCCTGTCCAACAGCCTGGCGGGCTCCAACGGCGCCGGCCTGCAGTCGCACCTCTACCAGCCCGCCTTCCCCGGCATGGTGCCCGCCTCGCTGCCCGGCCCCAGCAACGTGACGGGCTCGCCGCAGCTCTGCAGCTCCCCGGACAGCAGCGACGTGTGGCGGGGAACCAGCATCGCCTCCCTCCGCCGCAAAGCGCTGGAGCACACAGTCTCCATGAGCTTCACCTAATGGCAGCGCCGCCCGGCCCTCGCCCGGCCGCCGCCCTCGCCCCCGCTGCGGATCGCGTCCCCCCCCCAGCCCCCGCCCCCGCGCCCCCGACTTACTTACCAGGGAGTCGACTCAGGATCTGAAATCAGACACCAATGGACTGGTTTGTGGGCAGAGAAATACCCCCCGGCGCCCCCCCCCCCGCCCACACGCCCCCAGCCCTGTGTTCCCGGGAGGAGACACAATGACCAGGGCCTTGTGTCTTCACATCCACACACGAAGGGACTCACTGGGCATTTGGGATCTCGTTTTAATTTGTCCCTTGTCTCCCTTCCCCACCCACCCACCCAGCTCTTGGGCTTTGCCAAGAGATCCGTTTGTTTTTAAAGCACAACAATAACAACCCCAACAACAAATATTGCAGGGCTTTTTGGTCAGAAGGTTTCCTAAGGGGCAGCACTGGCTTGGGGGTGGGGGGGGGGGACTGGGCAAGATTAATGAAGTGATGAGAGAAATCAAGAGGAAATTGAATCCATTTTGATAAAGCGTTTATAAGTGAGAACAAAAATCAAAGTCATATTTCCTTTTGTAAAAAGCTGTGTGTGTGGGGGGGGAGCACTTCCCTTTTCTGGACCTTTGATTTCTTGATCGATTTAGTTGCAAACCTGTCACCTTTTTTATTTTTATTTTGTTGCTGTTGTCTCTATTGCATCCTCTCCTGTTGCCACTGGCCCTGCAAGCTCAGTGGCAAGGGCCTGGTGCACATGGACAGTCTCTCTCAGTCAACCCTGCCAAACTTTGTACAGAGAACACAATCAGCTCTTTTCTGCATGTGCTGGTCCAATCCAATCCCAGAGAACAGATGCTATTTGGAAGAATGAACAAACAATGTGAAATAGGATGTTTTGTGTAGATAAAGCATTCTTGTTACATACTGGTCGGTTTGTGATCTGTTTTAACTTATTGTCTGTGCTTATTTATTGAATTTTGGGTTTCTTAATAAATGTTTGAGCTAATATAAAGAATATTATTTGACTTTTCCGGACAAGTTTATAACAAGTTAATGTAAATGGATAAATAAAATCATTTTCAGTATGTGATATGAAGAATTATGGGTTTTGGTGTGGGCTGTGAGATATAAGCGGTCTCTTAACCCACAGGGAAAAAAAAGACACCCCCCCCTAATTTAAAATTCAATGATTTTGGGAATGATTTGCTTGCTTGAACTTTGCATTGAAGTATTTCATTTATTACAATTTTAATACTTCATGATTAATAAACTTTCGTTAATCTTTGTGCGTAATTGACCTTTCAACTCCAAGAAACAGAAAGTGCCGTTACAAATAACACAGCGGAAGGAGGGGGGAAAGGAGACTAGAAGTAAGCGACAGGGTGTGCTAAAGCACGATTGGCCTGTTGTCGAGGCTAGGATGGGAAGGTGTGAGGCAGCCAAGGACACACAAACCCAATGTCTATGTGCACGGGACCGGGCACGAAATGACGACATTAACAGGTCTCCCTTTCTTACTGATCCGTTTCAGATAACGCGTGTTGGGGCCACATAGGGTTAAGTAGAATAAATAGTTAAGCACGGAGCGAATCCTGCAGCCCTCGCGGAGGCGGGAGGTTTGCCTGTGGGTAGAACGTGCCACGTCCTTTGATTTTCAGCCAAAAAGGAATTAACAGTTTCCACAGCCAAAGACAATGGCTAATGTGGGCACGGAGTCTTGGGGTTCGGCGAAGGAATGGCTGGACGGTGGTGGCTGGTCTCCTCTCCCCCGGCCGGAAAAAGTTGTAGGGAGGAGAAATGAAACTGGAAGAGAGATCTTGCCACACGTGAAATGAGAAAAGGAGGACTTGGGGCACCTTAGAGACTAGCCAATTTATTTGACATAACATCCGATGAAGTGAGCTGTAGCTCACGAAAGCTCATGCTCAAATAAATTGGTTAGTCTCTAAGGTGCCACAAGTCCTCCTTTTCTTTTTGCAAAGACAGACTAACAGGGCTGTTACTCTGAAACGTGAAATGAGTGCACTCCTGGCACTTGGCTAAGCGCACGGAAGAGAAACCACGCCTTTTACTTCTGTGCTAACTTTGTCTTAGGAAAAGTACAGGATGTTGTCAAGCATCATACAGTGATTTTTAAAATGTGATTCACTACGATCGTTTCCTCCTGTACATCAATTACACCCCTCTTAATTACACACCTGAGAGTGCCCAACGCATAGTCAGACGCAGAAGGGTCCTTGCTTGCTCCAAAGTGCATATTACACATGTACATTTAATTTCAAAGAGAAATAAAAGGAGGATAAATTACGCTCCAAAGCAGGAGTGAGTCTACTGGGGTGACACGCTGAGCCCCTTGGCAGAATCCTGCTACCCTAGATGTCAAGCCAGTTAAGATATCACTTCTGAGTGGTGGCTCTCCAGGGCACACCATGCTCAACACGTTACTCCCGTTTACATGCGGTACTAGCGCCTGGGGTAAACCTGATCAAATGGAACACGCTGCGCCATCGGTGTCCTACAACATCCCCCAGCCGGAGGCAAGAGACTTGTCCTCCATTGGCCACCCCACATCATAATGTCCTTAAAAGCGCCACTGCCCCCGGGCAGCGATTACACGCCAAGACGTGATGGAGTTTTCTCCTCCTTTTAAATGGGCGTTTTCAATTATAAAGAGGCTTTTGCTCTGAAGTCCTGCTCCAGTGCAGTCAATGGGAATTTTCCCACTCACACTAGGAGCAGGATGTGGCCAGGCCCTTGGCATTTCTGATTAATTAGGCTTATCAACATGAAAATCCAGACGTAGTGGATATCGAAGAATGCTATTTAATAAGAGCTCAGTAGCCCCAGGCAGTATCGCCATAGTCGCCCTTTTAAAAGCAGGTGGTTGTGCATGCTGAACACAGTACAGTCCTGGGTCTTTTTGTTTTTGCTTAAATCTCACCCACATCCCAGCACCTACCAGTCTTCGGCCTTTAATTCTCACCTGCATGTCTCAACGTCCGTTTAGGAGATCAGTGTAAACCTCACACCCTTTCTTCCAAAGTGCATGGAAGGTTGTTTACAAGCATGTTAATTTTACAGCTTCTTTATACTGCTGTATGCAAGACAGCTTTATGATGTAGGAATCAGGAATGTAATCAAATGTGCTATACAAGAGCTTCAAAATATGTGCTTTTTAATGGTATGGGAAAATGTGTTCTCCAGATTGAGGGGTGGGTGGGGAGAAGACCCAACCCAAAAGGCCCAACTCTTGACACTAATGGAAAAATTACAAATCTGTGGCAGATGTCTTACAAAGATCCTTCCATTTAATGATCTTTCCGAAATATACATTGTTTTCTTCATATTCTAATGGAAACGTTGTTCTGGATATGACCCAAGCTTTTTGTCCTTATCCAATTTTAATATAATATTTGTTTCCATGGCAATAGATCTTCATGTTATGCCTCCTGAAGATTTTTGAAGTTATACATACAGCTAGCACTAGCTGAAGCTTTGCAACATAAAATGTTTAAGCTGATGTACTTACATATTTAACAGGATGAAAAGAAGGGAAGTGCAAATTTCAGTCATACAGTTTACAGGCTGCAAGTGAGTGATTTTATTCCCAGACATCTCTCCCGCTTGATATTGAAATATAAAAATTAAACAACATTGGCCATTTTTACATCCCACCAGCAACAACCTTGCTTCAGTCAAATAAAATCATAGGTGCT
The DNA here is from genome assembly GCF_965140235.1 of Caretta caretta. Lineage (NCBI taxonomy): Eukaryota > Metazoa > Chordata > Testudines > Cheloniidae > Caretta > Caretta caretta. The sequence goes on from NC_134210.1 coordinate 46,844,841, forward strand.
GGAACTGCGGGTGCTTGGGGTGCTTCCACACTACCTGGCTTGAAGTAGTAATAACAACCCAAATATAGGGTTTCTGCCTTCAGCACCTCCACTATAAAAATTCTTCCAGCACCACTGAATAAAATGATCAGAAAAGTGACTGAATTCTATACATATAGAACAGGAATATTTATGATGAATAATAATTAGTCTATTATATACTGAGTAGCTAATACAGCAGATTGTGGATTGTACAAACTAGTCTTATTTGCCCATCTTAAATGTGATTTAGCTTTGATCAGCTATTTATCCACTGAGGCTCTAAGCAGATGCAGATATTCAGCTATGGATTCATTTCCATACTAGGGTACATCTAAGCAGGTTTACTTCCCTTTATACATAACAGCACGTCTAATGTCTAAGGTATGTATATACACACTGTTAATGCAGTTGAACCTTTCATTTACTTTTTTGATTAAATGCTTTGACACTGTCTTCCACCCCTCAAAGCCAACTGGAAGGCAGAACTGGCTCTACTGGAGACTGAATTTACTGAGCAATAATTAACAGTTGGGGAAGTTTGGGCAAGTTGCGGTATCTGGTAACATGCAGTACAAACTATATTATTGCACTAGCACCAACGATACCTGCTCCTGGAAATGAAAATGTGTTTTAATTTGTGTTGTGGACTTTAAATTTTCATTTTCAGAATAAAAAACTCAGAACATGAAAATGTATCTTTCAGTAATGGAGGTATGGCAGTTAACCTGTCAGCTGAAAGTATGTAACCTTCCTCTTCTCCTTTTCATGACAAAGGTAATCTCATCTGAGAGCATTTATGTGAAGAAATAACAGCATGGCACGGTGAAACCACTGGCTCATTAATCCTGGCATCTACTTCCTACAGGGTTTCTTGATTAGTTAGATTCATTCATAGGGTATTTCTGAGTTTTTGATTTGTCACCATTGGCTAGGTTCACTGAGTTCAGGCTAAATTGAGCCAGAAGCAATGTTTATTAGTAATTTTATAATACAGACTACCCTAATAATTCAGCACAAATATCTCATCTGAAAAATATCAGTTCGCCCTAACACCTAATGCAGGTTGCAGCTGTGTTCAGTGGGAATTGAAAGAACACAAGTGATTGGGCATGTATTTTCTAAATTATTAATATGAGGGCTAATAGCTAACTCATCTTCATTTCCAATGCAGGAACTAAGATCCAGTTTTTAAAAAGTAAGCACTGACATAAAGGGGACCACCTCCGGTTTGGCATTACCTTAAAGCAGCTCAGATCCGTCACTACAGCAAATATGACTGATTTAGCATCTCAGCTTTTTGCTTTTTTTTTTTTTAAAGAAGATAGGAAAAACAAAAACCTCTTTGTTGTCTAATGTGTCATAAGCATATGAAAAATGTAAAACATGCAATATTGTAAAAGGAACTGAAAGAGAAATCTCAATAAGCTATACCTTTGCAATGTCACAGACCTCTCTTAATCTGTTCAACAGCTATGATGAAATTACATTTGAAATATACAAAAAGAGAGAACAAATGAAGGCCCTGATTCTGCAAACATTGAAACACCTGCTTAACTATAAGTAGTTGAGTAGTCCCATTGATCTACGTAAATGGTTGCTGGATGGGGACCCAAGGGAGGGTCCGCTCAGAAATTTACACCCCTTTCACTAATCCAGTTTCCTAAAATGACCACATCTCGCTAATTTTATTCCGAAATAAGAATGTTGACACACAGACTTGCATGGAAATAACAAGGATTATAGTTTAGATATTTTGCTGCATGTTTGTGTGTAGCCAGCCCATACTATAGATAAAATCCAGGGTCCAAATGCTAATTGATCAAATGCACACATCAGAAAACCCACAGAGAAAATCAATGACTACAGAGGCACTATTCCTATGAGTAAGGTGAGCAGGATTTGGTCAGTGCAGCACACAGTGGCTCCATGGGGCACACACTGCCCATTGTTCAGGAGAGTGGGGCAGAGGCAGGAGACCATTGCATTAATTTTGAACCAAACAGAAGGAGATATCAACAGGAGAATAGCAATAGGAGTCAGAGGGGCTGAACAGGCCCAGAATCTGCTGAAGAGGTCAATGAGCATGATCCATGAGTGGATAAATCATTATTATTTTCTGTCTCTAGTGATCAGTGTGTTCACTGACACCCCTCAGCTTTGCATTGGCCCCACTCACAAGACTTGGTGAAGTTTACTTCTTCTCCTAGAAGGAATAGATTGCAGGGGGGAGGTCTTCAGGCAGCTCACTGCTAGAGCATGGCACATACAATGGCTCCTTTGACTTCCACCTAGGATATTGTATAACAGTATGGGTGGCAGGTTGCTGCTCTTATTTGCCAGTCAATTGTCTCTGCCTCGGGCCATATTTGATGTTTAAAAGCTTTATTTTCCTTTTATGTTGCTTCTTTCAGCAACGCTTGTGCTCAAAGAAATAATTCAGAACGAAAGCAATGCTTTTCAAGCTTTGAAATCAGCACTGGGGATTTGCTACTCAGGAGGAGGAAATCCAAGACAGCAACACAGGATTTGCCATTCCACGTTACACAGTTGTTCCATATAGTTTGGCATTCTGCAGTCAAAGTAAAAATGGGGTGGTGGCAGGAGGGCACGACATAATTCGCCTAATTGTGGAATGCTGGCCATGAGACTGAAATTCTTTCCTGAGCCCCACAGGCAATCAGTGTCTGTCTTGAAGCATGAGATTTGATTACACTTCTCTTGCATAGCTGGAAATGTCATTAGCGATCAGAATAGTATATCTAGTTCTTTGTACAAAACGAACCCCAGGATTTGTCTGAATGACCTCCTGTGGCAGTGAATTCCACAAGTTGACAATGCACCCTGTAAAGACATATTTCATTTTATTTGTTCCAAGTTGCTGCCCTTCAATGCAATATAGGTGGCAGCTTTGCAATCCTGTGGCTTCTTTATAAGCTTTTAAGGTTCATTTTGTGTTAAGTCGTCAAAGAAATATTTCAGAATAAAAAGCAAACACACCAAATATTGTAGAAATATAGTAAATAATAGAAGTACTAAAAACACCACCACGACCACATTTCAAGGCAGCTGTGCTCATTATTTTGTAATCAGAGTATGTCTTAGATACTCTAACCATGACACTTTGGCCTCCTGCCTTACATCATACCTGAGGCAAGATGCTATTTGACTATATTGCTATCCTTCTCTATGTTATTGCTTCCAAGGAGACGAGTTCTACCATCTTTACTCACAATTAGTGTCCCATTCTGGGTCCAATCCTGCTCCTACTCAATCAATGCCAAAATTCCCAATGAATTCAATGGTGAAGGATTAGGCCATCTGTGAGTAGTCTCACTGAAATCAATGGACTACTCATCTTAAATCAAAGTGGCAGAATTTAGCCTCTATTAAGCAAGGCTATTATTGGTTGGAGGGTTTTGGTGACATCATAAACCATGAGAGGAGAGCTCAAGTCTTCTGTTCTCAGAAACCCAAACTAGAACAAAGTTGCATTACCCTGTTGCAATGATGTGCCTAATTGGCCAGGTGCATGCACCTGGATTTGCCCAGGTGCATCTAATATTTGTGCTCATGAGTCAGGCTCACAGAAATATCTGCACACTCCTAACTTTGAAAGAAGATTTAAAAAGCTACAAGAAAACTTCTTTCCCTGTCCCTTAAAATATAAAAATAATGCAATAATCTATAGTACAATATGCCACTTTCATGCAATATAGATTTACGTTTATAAAATGGAGTGACATGAGTCAAATCCTGCTCACCTTTATTCATAAAAGCAGCCTTATTGAAGTCAATGGGATGCCTTGTGTGTATAAGTTGCTGCTCAGGATGTAGGCTAATATATATATATATATATATATATATATATATATATATATATATATATATATATATATAACTAAGGGGATCAGTCATGCTTGTAAGAGGCAGACCTTCATGGGGATGGGTTGGAGCAGGAGCCCCTGGAAGACACATTAGGAAGCATTCTGCAAATAATGCCTCTGCAAGCTCCATGGTAAATAAAGGCAGCCTGCCTTCTCCTGCACCCCTTCGAAGGGTGCAATTTGTTCCCTTCCTTACATGGCCAACTGGACTGCAGGTAGGTAGGGCAAAGCCATGGCTGTGCCTCCTTCCTACGACCTTGGGTTGCAGACAGGGAGCAAACCCTGTGCTCAGAGAAACATAGTGATTGCAGTTGTGTCTGGCCCTTACTTGAGCCAAGCAAGCACTTTGACCTCCTCACCCGGATTTTATCTAAGGGCAATACATTAATTGGCCAAAAATGAGGAAGTGTGATGTCCTGTAACAAACCAAGCCAGTCATTGCAGGAAAGTGTCACTCTGGGTGGGATGACAGAAGCATGGATGAGTAGAAGTACATTTTAATTAACTTAATCTAGTCTATCTTTGCCATGCCCATCACCATAGGATTTGAGCACCTATATGCATTTAGGTGCTCCACGCACCTGACTGCAGTACGTGTTAGATCATTTATGCAGCTCCTAGAAAAGAGACTGCATTTACACAATGTGGTTAATTGTCTATCTAGTGAAGAAAGACACATAAACAAAAATGAATATAAGGTATTTCAGTTGCTACACAGCCACAAGATGTCATCAGAAAATAACCAGGTTTGCTCTTTCAGCTGAAGAACAAAATGAAAAGACTATAAAAGGTCAAACATATAAAAATACATTGAGGAGAACACAGAAGAATGTTAACTTACTATAGAACTTTTCATTGTACAGTTGGTATGTGTAATTTTTGTTTCTATTGTAAATAATAATTCACACATACACTGGCTTGTTGACCTGTGTTTTTATCTTGAGGTCCTGGTGCCATATTAATGACCCATGTGTTATTCTTGAAGTTTTACTTGTTATAAGAAACAATTATAATTCAGCTGTATTCTATGACCATTGTCACATTTTTTCCTTTCACTCTTGATTTCGGTTCAGTTTTAGGCCCTGCTTCAGCAATGAATTCTACGTGGACAGACCTCTGTACTGGCATGGAGTGCCATTGACTTCAGCTTTGTTCCACTAAGGTACAGGGGTCTAAATATGGAGAGCACCTTGCAGGACTGGAGCCTTTGCTACTAACCAATCACACTGTCTTTTCTGAGTGTTTCAGACAAAAAGTTGATGTCTCCAGTACATTCATATTCTGGTTTGAACCCTAACTCTCTAATCAGTCCTTTCTCATTTCTGGTGGAGACTTCTCTTCATCCTGTGTGCTATTGGCTGCCTAGGCTTCCATCATTAGCCTTCTTCTCCTCTGTTTATTTTCTTCCTCTGGGTTGTCCCACTGCTAATTTCATCCATGGATCTGTAAGTTCTATGAAGATTACATCAGACTGTACATGTCTGTCGTTCCACTGTCTGATTCTTATCATAGACCCCTTCCTTTATGTTGAACTCTATCAGGTGCTGGTTACAGTCTAACTTCCCACTAGTGAATTCTTCAGATATTAAAGCTAAAAATTCAAAATAAATTAAGCAAATGAGGATTCAAATCTCATTTTCAAAAGTGACTTAGGCACGTGGACTCCTAGGTCCCATCAATTTTCATTCTTCTGTTACTGTCCTAGGCTTTTTATCTAACTCTACATCCAGCTCAGAATTTTCTTCCTTGTCAGCAAATACTCCATGGACTTGCCCCAGCCTAAATCTCTGACACTATATTTACCTATTCTTCTGTCCATTCATTCCACTGCTCTAACCTCCTTTGTTATCACAGCTGGAAGCTGCCCAGTCTTCCTAGAAGTCCCCCCATACACCAAGACAGTGAGTCATGTCTTATCTTTAAATCTCATTTTAATACTTACTTTTAGCTCTAGCTTCTGACTGACTTTCTGTGTGAAGCAGTTTGTGATGCTCTGTGTATATGTATGTCTGACTAGTCTGTTCCCATTGAAATCCATGGGAGTTTAGCACATCACATACTGCTTTTATTACCAGTGTATATCTGTGTGGATTGCACTAGATGAAAAAGGATTTAGAGCAGGGGTGGGCAAACTTTTTGGCCGGAGGGCCACATCGGGTTTCCGAAATTGTATGGAGGGCTGGATAGGGAAGGCTATGCCTCCCCAAACAGCCAAGCGTGGCCCAGCCCCTGCCCACTATCTGACCCCTCCTGCTTCTCGCCCCCTGACTGCCCCCCCGGGACTCCTGCCCCATCCAACCCCCCATGTTCCTTGTCCGCTGATGGCCCCACCCGGGATCCCTGCCCCATCCACCCCTCCCTGTCCCCTGACCACCCCCCAACCTCCTGCCCCTGACTGCCCCCTGCCACCCCATCCAACCCCTCCTCTCATTCCTAACTGCCCCCCCAGGACCCCTGCCCCACCCAACCACCCCTTCTCCCTGACCATCCCCGGAATCCCTGCCCCTGACTGCCCCCCACTGCCCCATCCAATCCCCCCTCTCCTTCCTGACTGCCCCCCAAGGACCTCTGCTCCCATTCAACCCCCCTTTTCCCTGCCCTCTGACTGCCCCAACCCCTATCCACACCCCCGCCCCTTGACCACCACCTCCAACTCCCCTGCCCTCTATCCAACCCCCCACCCCCACCCCCTTACCGCGCTGCCTGGAGCACCGGTGGCTGGCGGCGCTCGAGCCATGCTGCCCAGAGCACCAGGACAGGGAGTCGTGCCGCCGGGCTGGAGCCAGCCACACCACCACGCAGCACAGAGCACCGGGTCAGGCCAGGCTCTGCAGCTGCACTGCCCGGCAAGAGCTTGCGGCCTGCCCCCCAGAGCATTGCGCCAGCGGTGCAGTGAGCTGAGGCTGCGGGGAAGGGGGAACAGCAGGGGAGGGGCCTGGGGCAAGCCTCCCTGGCCAGGAGCTCAGGGGCCGGGCAGGAGGGTCCCGTGGGCCAGATGTGGCCCATGGGCCCTAGTTTGCCCACCTCTGATTTAGAGCAACTTTCTTGAATTAGTTTTGTACACTATGTTTCAGGCAGCATATTAAACCCATCATTAAGACAGTCTCCTTGAAGTTACTTGGTTGTATAAGTCATGTCCAGGTCTTCTGATTTCAAAAGCAATAGACAAAATTCTAGAAGGATGGCACTTGACCCATTAGTAACTCAGTTAACAGAGAAAACACTTTCTGACTCAACACGCTCATTGTTAAATAGGGGCCTGATTATGGCATTAAGCCACTGCCTCATACTGGGATGTATAGACAGCTTGTGCTGTTGCAGAAGATCCTGATAAAATTCTGTCTGTCTCAGCAAAAATTTCTCCAGATGCTCCAGGGAGTGAATGCTGGATTGGCAAAAGGAATAATCATACATGCACTGGCCCATGGCTTTGCCGTCACCCTACGCCCTTTCAAGAGGCTGGCATCACCTCTGGTGCGATCTGGGAGCGCCGTCTCTACTATTCATAGAGAGTCTGGCTGTTGCTCAGGGGTGCTCGGCTCAGTGAAGGCTCTCCTCACTTACATTCTTGTGCAGAGCTAGCCATGTTTTAACCTTCCCAGACAGACACTTGCAACACACTGATTTAGAACACTAATATCCTGGGACACATCAGCTTCTACTCAGATTCCATGGCCAGAAGGGACCATTGTGATCCTTTAGTCCAGTGGTTCTCAAGCTTTTGTGTTGTTGACCCCTTTCACACAGCAAGCCTCTGAGTGCAACCTCCCTTATACATTATTTTTTTTTTTATATTTAGCACTATTATAAATGCGGGAGGCGAAACAGGATTTGGGGTGGAGACTGACAGTTCATGATCCCCCATGTAGTAACCTTGCAATCTGCTGAGGGGTCCTGACCCCCAGTTTGAGAACCACTGCTCTAGTCTGACCTCCACAGAGGCCATAGAGCCTCCCCAAAATAATTCCTAGACTGCATCTTTCAGAAAAACATCCAATCTTGGTTTAAACATTGGCATTGATGGAATATTCACCATGACCCTTGATAAATTGTTCCAGTGGTTAATTACCCTCACTATTTAAAATGTATGCCTTATTTCACTGTGAATTTGTCTAGCTTCAATTTCCAGCCATTGGATTGTGTTATATCTTTGTCTGCTAGACTGAAGAGCCCATTATCAAATATTTGTTCCCTGTGTAGGTACTTATGAACTGTGATCGAGTCACCCCTTAACCTTCTCTTTATTAAGCTGAATAGATTGAGATCTTTCAGGCTGTCACAATAAGGCAAGTTTTCTAATTAGTTAATCATGCTTATAGCTCTTCTCTGAATCCTCTCCACTTTATCAGTATTCTTTTTTACTTGTGGACATCAGAATTGAACGCAATATTCCAGCAGTGGTTGCACCAGTACCAAATATAGAGGGAAAATAACTTCTCCTAGTTGAGTTCCTCCTGTTCATGCATCCAAGGATCACATTAGCCCTTTTGTCCACAGCATCTCACTGGAAACTCATGTTCTGCTAATTATCCACAATGACCGCCAAATCTTTTTCAGTCAATGCTTCCCAAGATAGAGTCCCCTATCGAGTAAACATGGTCTATGTTCTTCCTAGATGTATACATTTAAATTTAGCTGTATTAAAATTAATATTGTTTGCTTGCACCCAGTTTACCAAATGATCCATATTGCTCTGTGTCAGTGATCTGTCATCTTAATTGTTGACAATTTTTGTGTCATCTGCAAACTTTATGTTCTCTCCAGGTCATTGATAAAAACAATAAGTAGTGTGGGGCCAAGAACCGATCCCTGCATGACACTACTAAAAACATACTGGCTTGATGATGATTCCCCATTTACAGTTACATTTTGAGACCTATCATTTAGCCAGCTTTTAATCCATTTAATGTGTGTCATGTTGCTTTTATATTGTTCTAGTTTTTTAATCAAAATGTCATGCAGTAGCAAATCAAATGCCTTACAGAAGTCTAAGTATATTACATCAACCTTTATCAGCCAAACTTGTAATCTTATTAAAAAAATAGATAGCAAGTTAGTTTGACAGGATCTATTTTCCATAAACCTGTGTTGATTGGCATTAATTATATTACCTTCCTTTAATTCTTTATTAAATGAGTCCTGTATCAGCTGTTGCATTATCTTGCCTGGGATTGATGTCAGACTGACAGGCCTATAATTACCCAGGTCATGCCGTTTACCCTTTTTAAATACTGACACAACATTAGCTTTCTTCCAGTCTTCTGGAACTTCTCCAGTGTTCCAAGACTTATTGAAAATCAACATTAACAGCCCACTGAGCTTCTCAGCCAGCTCCTTTAAAACTCTAGGATGCAAGTTAACTGGACCTTTTGATTTAAAAATGTCTAACTTTAATAGCTGATGTTTAACATCCTCCTAAGATATCAGTGGAATGGAAAGTGTCACATACATAGTCATGTGTATGCTGTGACTACACCATTTATTTTCTTCCCAAATACAGAAGAGAAATATTTATTGAACACTTCTACCTTTTCTGCATTATTATTGATAATTCTATCATTTCCATCTAGTAATGGACCAATACCATTGTTATGATTCTTTTTGTTCCTAATATTCTTTAAAAACTCCTTCTTATTGTCCTTAACTCTGCTGGCCATAGCTTTCTTGTTGAATCCCTTTGCTTCCCTTATCAATTTTCTATAATTTCCAGCTTTTGATTTGTATTCTTTACTATTTATATTCACTCACTGCAAGGAATGCACATACACAGGTTAACAGCCAATTAGAAACAGAAAACACTACCAAGAAGGAAGGAGCCCAAACACAGTGTAACAGATTGCATGCTTATCAAGTTGTTTTTGCATATGTGCTAGTATATTAAAGATCTCTTTTGGAATCTGAGAGACCATTTCCTCAGCAGGATAAGCAGAGCTAGTCTTTGATCATAATGCCACAGTTTTGAGCCTCCCAAAATAAACAATTTGAAATTATTATTGATCTATAACTTTAATAATGCTCCTCAAATATTCTAGTGTCTTGGGCAATGGACCAGGTCATCTATCCCAAAGGCCAGCTGTGAGGATAAATGAGGCAATATAGAATTTTTAAAATAATTTTAATGTTATCCATTAAGGGTCAGACTTTCAACTAAAGAAGCCACATGAAAAATGTACATTCGACTGTATGCCTAACAGGCACAAAGTTACGGGGACTCTGCAGGCAAATACTCTATTTGCATTGGCATTTGCAGTAATGGCATAATCGAAATTGTGTGTCATACTTGGCTTCTAGTCGTTTGAAAATCAGGCCCATAATTTAGCACATTTGGGACACATCCTACATGTCTGCAGAGAAGAGGGTTTTTTTTCACTACTAAGAGTAATAAATATTTTATTATTACTAGTAAAAATTATTAGTAAGAAAATATTTTACTATTTTCAGTTGAATCAATCATCTAAATGTCTTCACAATAAGGCCAGTGGCATATATTTGGCTTATTCTGCTACTAAATATAACCCAGTATTAAAGATGCAAAGTTCAGAAACTATTCTCTTTTCAGCTGTATTGAATGGCAATTACACATTCTGAACAATCATACAACTTCTTTAATCAAACGAGGTAATATGAAATTGGCTAGTTTTTCCTCAATACTTTCGACTTCAGTGAAAAATACAATAATTAAACTCTCGGTACAATGATTTTCAAACCTCCATGCACCCTCTGCCCCCCCTCCCCTCTTCTATCTCTGGATAATAAATCCTTATGAAAGCTGCCACCACAGCTGAGACGGGTTGTGAAATTGTTTAATAATGTTGACTCAAGTGGTGACATCATTCTGGAGCTTTGGGTTTTTTTTTTCCCCAGTATCTTTAAAGACAACGGTAAGCTGCTGGCATCAGACTGAGCAGACACAACCCACAGTAGTAGGCAATAAGACCCAGATGCTGAAAGCTATTTAGGGGCCTAACTCCCATTGAAATCATTTAAATAATAATTCAAAGAAGAAAACACAAATCTTGTCCATGAATAAGATAACAAAAACTCCTATGAGGTTTTTCCTGCTATGATTTTTTATCATGACCAAATCTCATTAGCATAATTATGAGAAAAATTAACAGGGTTTGTATTAACTGGCTGTATTTTTGGAGAAAATGGCTCTTGTTTTTCCTTAGGTGGCTGAGCTGATTAAACTGGGCCCTCTGGCTGAAGCAAGAAGACTACAAGGTGTACTGAACAAACAGCAACCAAAAAGGGTTCTTTTTATTATGGCATCCTTTAATGTGTTCAAAAATACTACAAAATGACATCATACACCCCCAAAACCTGTCGATCAAAAAACATATCCAACAAAATTGCACCTTTCTCACTTAAACTGATGCCATGTGTCTGCATCTAAAAAGCTTGGTTGTAATTCTGAGGACACCATGGATGGAAGAAATTTTTTTTTACTACCACTAGTAACAGATGTGAAATTACATTAGATAAATATAATCATTAGTTTCAGTCTCACCCTGGTTAATTTGTTTGTGGAAATGTGCAACCCATTATTCATTAGGTAATTTTTCACACATTGATTAGAAAGCCATGTCGAATTGTGACCCAGCACATTTGGGTTTACATACCTTGCAGTGAACTATACTGCTTACAGTAGTGGAAATGGGGGACAAAATGTTTATCTCAAGCTGATTTTGTGCCAATAAATAAAGTAAATCAATAGCCAGTGAAGTGTGAACGACATTTTTCTGCTGTATAATATGGTTTTGGGGGCAATTTGACATGCTACAAGGGGAAACAAGGGTCTTGAACAGAAAGGTAATAAAAGCAAATCACGCTGGTAACTGTTATTGAAGTCCTATATTTTTCTCTACTTGGGCAGCTTTAAGATGTGAAAAATAATGCACATAAAGTTATAAAAACATGGAGACACTCCACATTTATACACATACTGGACCAAAAGCAGAAGTAGGTGCAAATCTCTTTGAAATCAATGGGATTTTTGCCCACTAACACCAGCGCTGTATTTAGCCCATTTATTTCAGCCGAATGTGGTTCTGTAAAGCTGTATGAAAGCAATGCCATTTCTTTTCATGAAATTTCACTTACAATATTTCACCATTTCACAGAGGATGATTTTTCACCCCTGCTGTCTTTCTTGCTCTTTTTGTAGTTAAATTCTGAGGCAATGGCTATTTTTGCTTCAAAATATGCAAATAACTAAACAAAGCAACTCCCCCTCCGGCTCCCACCAAACCCTGCCAGACAAACAACTGAAGGACACCAGCCCCACACCTTTCACTTAACTGAAAGAACTCCATCAACTGCAGAGGAGGTGCGTCAGTTTGCACCAGCAGAGAATGTGACCCAACGTGTCATGTTTGTTAAACTTAGACATTTTTCTTTTGTGAACTGCAGACAAGTAAAAGGAGTGGGAGAGACAGAAAAAAAGAGAAAGAAAAATATACACTTCTGGATGTTGATGCTGCTACTAACCTTTATCTCCCTGTCCAAATAAACCTTCCGCAAAGGCAATCTAGTAGATGCTCATCCACATGGCCAATGGTTTTACCTCAGGTCCAGATGTCTGTTGTGAGGTGACTTGTTTTACCCACACAGCTCCTCAAGTCAACAAATGAGAATGACAATAAATCATCAAGTGCCAATACTTTTGCCAGCTCTACATTAAGCAAGAAGATGACAGGGAGCGTATGATGGAATTTAGGACAGGCAGGCATGTCTCTGAGATTTGTGACACTCAGGACCTCGGTGGGATCAAATGAAAAGGAAGAGTTTAGATGAGAAAGCATATACACACATCCACATACAAGACAGCATCTTCAGCAGCAGTTGTTATTAAACGTCTCCACTAGGATTCCACAATGCACTCAAAGCATTCCTTAGCCATATGACCTATATGCTATGCTCAGAAAGTCACAGCAGCAACAATCATCCATGTAAAGTATAATGAAATAATAAACTCAGCCAGGTGCAGAACCAAAGCAACAGATCAAGCCAGGGCCCAGCCAGGATCTCTTATCTTACTGTCAGTGCTGAGCTAAGGGTGGATGGTTTTGAAGATACTCCCCTGAGCTAGGAAAAGGCCTAGTGGCCAAGAAATTTGGATCTATGGATTGATTGTGATGACCAAGAAAAATGAGTCGGAGAGGTCAAAGTAAGATAGGGTGGGGCAGGACATAACTGATCCCCTGCTTTCTGTTGCTTCCCCTGTTTGAATATAGCATGCTGCTGTGCCATCTACAGAACTCCCTCTACTCTGGTATGTCCCCTACAGCTGCAGACCAAGATGGAAGTGGAGCAGCTGCTGTCTCCCTGGCAGGGAAAGCAATCCTCTCAGGATGGTTGCAGGACAGCTGCTGTAAAGAGGAACCTGAGCTGGTCCTAAGAGGCTCTGGAGAGGGAAACTGGTTTGGGGAGAACTGATTTTGAGTGTTTTTTTCACAACAGGAAGGCAGGATAGTCTGGGGGAAGGAGCACAGGCTTGACAGCCAGGCAAGCCTAAATTCTAAGCCAGGCTCTGCTACAGATTTGCTCTGTAACCTTTGGTAAGTCCCTTTCTCTACCTTATTTTCTTCATGTGTAAAATGAGGATGATAATAATACTTACCCTCTGTCATAAATATAAAGGGAAGGGTAAACACCTTTAAAATCCCTCCTGGCCAGAGAAAAAACCCTTTCACCTGTAAAGGGTTCGGAAGCTAGGTTAACCTCGCTGGCACCTGACCAAAATGACCAATGGGGAGACAAGATACTTTCAAAAGCTGGGGGGAGGGAAAAACAAAGCCTCTCTCTCTGTCTGAGTGATGCTTTTGCTGGGGACAGAACAGGAATGGAGTCTTAGAACTTAGTAAGTAATCTAGCTAGATATGCGTTAGATTCTGTTTGTTTAAATGTTTGAGAAAATAAGCTGTGCTGAATGGAATGGATATTCCTGTTTTTGTGTCTTTTTGTCACTTAAGGTTTTGCCTAGAGGGATTCTCTATGTTTTGAATCTAATTACCCTGTAAGGTATTTACCATCCTGATTTTACAGAGGTGATTCTTTTTACTTTTTCTTCTATTAAAATTCTTCTTTTAAGAAACTGAATGCTTTTTCATTGTTCTTAAGATCCAAGGGTTTGGGTCTGTGTTCACCTATGCAAATTGGTGAGGATTTTTATCAAACCTTCCCCAGGAAAGGGGGTGTAAGATTTGGGAGGATTTTGGGGGGAAAGATATTTCCAAATGGACTCTTTCCTAATAATAATAATACTGGTTAGACATTTGGTGGTGGCAGCGAAAGTCCAAGGGCAAAAGGTAAAATAGTTTGTACCTTGGGGAAGTTTTAACCGAAGCTGGTAAAAGTAAGCTTAGGAGGTTTTCATGCAGGTCCCCACATCTGTACCCTAGAGTTCAGAGTGGGGAAGGAACCTTGACACCCTGCTTGCAGGGGGTACTGTGAGCATTAATTACTGCTGAGAATTAGTATTATCAAGCTGGGCACTGAATCACTGTGACAAATGCCTCGTGCATCACATTTGATCTAATCTTTACACATTTCAAGTAGTCTTAAAAGTGCCGGCACCAAATTAAGCAGAAAGGAGTTAGACTTTTGGTTTATTTTTATTAGCCTTCATTAAGATTATATTTGTAAATTACACAGAAATAAAATCAAATTATATCAGCCAGGATCTCTGCCTAACTGCCTGCAAAAATAGAACATAGTTATAATCTCAAACTATAGGTTCTCAGCCGACACTGAGAAAAAGAATTACATACATACATGGATTGTAAACTGCCTCTACTTGCTATTTTAAGCCTCAGATGTTTTCCTTTAAATTCAGATTAAAATAACTTGAGTGTTTCCACATAATGCAGGCTGCATTAAAGTAATTAACATTTAATTAAAAGCAGGTTTTCCTCAGCAGGTCAGACTGTGAAGGGCTCGGTGTTGTTGCCATAGAAAGCGGGAGGCTGGGCTGTTTGGTTTCCAGAGGAGAAGCTGCTTATGTTCTGGCCCTGACAGTTTGAAATCACCCTTGGAAGGATCTGAAGATCCAAAGGCGGAGAGGTTGTCAGTGTCACAGAGACCATCTAACACTGCTGGAGAATGTAATTTTCTTTACCAATTCAGGGTGTTGTTGTTAGGGTGTTTTTAATTGAACTGACTGTAGAGATTTAAAACTCATACTGGAACTTGGTAAATGAATATAACTGTTTGCTTCCTGTATGCTTTTGAATTATATGAGCAAAGCAGTACAATAATTTCTTCTTGTTTTGCTTTTCTTATTTTATTTATGTTCCTTTTCTCTGTTTTCTCCAGACTCTTCATTCTTTCCCCTGCTGGCCACTGTGAGCCCAACTGGGCTCATTGTGAATATTGTCAAAGACTGGATTTAAGCACAAATTTCACTTTAAAACAGAATAGTTAAACCTCCTGCTCTAAACTGCAATTCTTATACAGAGATCCTGCAAGCAACAGTGACAAAGGGACCTAGGAAGGATCGAAATACTGTCAAGAGATTTAAAAAAAATAGAGACTGAGTCTGAAATAAGGCAAACTAAATATAGGGGGAAAAATAATCCGAAACAAAGATATGGGGGCCTCCAACCTGGTTCTATTAAAGTCAATGGAGGTGTTGCCATTAACTTCAACAGGAGCAGGATAAGATCCTGAGTGATGATGACCATGCAGTGAAGGAATTCTGACTAGCCCCGCTACTGGAAAGCGCACAGTTGAGCATCAGCTCTACCACCGCCTGAAAGGATGCAGTATGTACAGCCATGCGGTGCTCATCTCCAATGGCTAATGGGACAGAGCCTCCCCCTCACTGCACCTGCTTAGGGGTGGCTTGCACAGGTGGCCACGCAAGCCTGGAGACATTCGTGCGTCCCGTGTGCTCAAGGCTGTGACTGTAATGGACTCCTTCAAAGAGTCTAGAAGAGGAAGGATGCTTGTGCCTTTTCCCTACCTTGCACAGCCATGTTGGGCAGATGTACTCTGGTCCTGCACCCATTTTAAGCAGCCACCTTGAACATTGCCCCTGCCTACGGGCATCCTCAGATGGCACAAGGCAGTTGTAGTGGCTCCTACCCCACTTCCCCTTTCAGGTGCAGGAGGCATGTCTAGGAAAAAAGAGTCGTGGCTGGGCTGTTGCTTTGCCCTGGCAATCCCTCAGTTTGCTCCTAAGAGCTGGAGGGAACAGGGGGTCTTAAAGCTACTTTTTCCCCCACAAGCAGTATGGTATGGACCCATTCAGCTTGCAGTAATGCAAATTAAAAAACTATATCTGCAAAAGCTTGTCATTGCCTGCAAAGAGAGCTGTCTAGAAGTATGTGAGGAACCTAAACATAAAGAGCTACAAAGGGATTATTCAGGAGGGCTGGTTTGGCTGAAAGGTTATTATTTGAAGTAATGGATGAAACGGATCATAGGAATATTTAGGTTAAATATTAGAGAAACATTCCTAACAATAAGATCTATGCTTGGACTATGGACTCGTTCACCAAGGGAAGTTATGGAAATAATAAGTGTTTTAAAACTAGACTGAACAAAGCACTCCAAATTGATGCTCTAAGGAGCTATCCTGTATCGGTGAAAGCATAAACTAGATTACCTGATAGGTCTTTTTTATCTATAATTTTTATGGTGCTATCAAATTTAGAACAGGTTGAGGATGGTCTTATATTTAACAGAGGCTATGATTAATACATGTCTGGTACCCAGAGACCTGAGACTTAAAAGAGTATTTTCAAATTTTAAAAATGATTGCACCCTACCCACATTTTCTAAATTCCCTTTCCTATCATTAATAGATGGACAAGGTATCTGGGTGTAGACAAGTTGCATTGTTCTCAGGCTCCTCCCTCTCCATTGTGATTCAGTATTTGTTATATCACCACTTGCTACCAAGCAGTTGTGATGTCCCATAGCAAACAAGCTAAGGATGGGTCGACCGTGTGGAATTTGAAATTTTATTAACCTTGTGAACCACATTTTCCAACAGCATTCACAAAACTAGCGCAAGTTTGCAGCACCTTTCCCTCCTGTACTTTAAACCCATGTGTTTTTTCCCAAAAGAGCAGTTCAATTAAAAGTATTTTTCTAGCTAACAAGAAGCTTGTGCTGTTAGGGATAGAAAAAGGCCCTAAGAGGTATCATGGCAGAAGTGGATAGTGTATAACCTGTACGTATTTTTCCATTTGATGTTTTTTCTTTTCTCTCTCTCTCTCTCATGCCCATCATTGTGGTATCTTCCCCACTCTACTGCTTTTCTTTCAGTCTCTCTGCATCCGTTTTTCATTTTGCTCACTCTGACCCGTCACTGCATAGCTGCCCCCTTTTCTTGTAGTTGTACCTAAGATGAACCCAAACACAATAAATTTCAAATTTGATTCAAACCCACAACTTTGCGGTGTTCAAATTGGTTTGAAATTAGGCATGTGAGTCTGGTCTTCCCTACATCAAATGAAACAAAATCAAACTGTTTTTAGAACCTACTTTCATATCATTCCTTTGGCAGGAATGATTAGAGGGCTCAACTGCCAGCTATCAATGATGTCCATCTCGCATGGATGATTTAGGAATAATAGGTAAGATTCATCACTCTTGCTACAATTTTAAAGTGGCATAACTCCACTGAAATCAATGCAATCACACTGGTGTAAAACTGGAGTAACCCAATGGTGAACAGACAGGCCCACTGAAATTAACTAGTGCCACTGAGGGAAATTCATCTTTGTGTGCAGATGGCCCACACAAAATCAGCATAGGACTTAAGTGGTCAATAGATTTGATGTGCACAGGTGCAAATTTAACCTTAAATAAAATGTCAGAATGCTCAAGTAAACAGCAAAGCAGTGCTTCTATCTGAAATGTACAAAGGCTATCAAATCATTCTTCGTTTCATACTGAAGGGTGCCCACCCAGCAGTTCCAGATGCCCAGCCATCCTTTAGCATCACAAATAAATAATACAACTGTATTAACATGTTAAAATTGGATTTATTCCTAGCCTCCTCTACATCCTCTAACCGCCATTTCTGGCACAAGTGGACACTTGGATTAGCAATCCCAGCACAATCAGCCACAAAGCCATGGATGGCTTTATTGCACTGGTGAGATCCGTTTCAGAAGCCACTGGACGTTTAGAGTTGCTTTGCAGCTGGCTACATAGGACCAGATGCTGTATATTTGTTACCGTGCCTTGTCCCCCACATTTCCATTTTTCTTTTGTTTCATCATTATTATAAAAAATTGGTAGATGGTTAATATTACAAGTCCAGGGCAAAACTACTCATACGTTCAGTGTAAGGACATTTCAATATTTAAAACAGATGGTTCCCAGTGACCTTACATGTCTCCTTTGTAAATGTATGTACTGTCTTATAGAACCATCTGCATCCCAATATGCAGGTCATATGTTTCCAAGTGTTTCCTCGTTAACCAGCAGAAAATTCCATCTTCTGTCTGCCACGAAATAAAGGTTCAAGTTCTGCTCTCAGTTACACTGGTGTAAATCTGGATTGGTTCCATGTGAAAGTAGACTTTGCCCCAAAGTGTTACGTGAGTGTCAGATTTTATACTGCTTATACTTTGCATTATTAATGTGTCATTGGCTGGTAGAATGTCAAGTACACAAGAGCACTTTCTAACATGACCTTAGCCAGAACATTTCAATCTGAGACAGTAGCTGTCGATAAAAACCTAGCCACTGGCAATGTGGGGACATTTCCCAGTGTCCAACATGCTGTGCTGCATGCAATACATGACGGGGTGTAGAATAGTGCATGATTTCAAGCGTTCCAATATGGAAAGATTCAGCCTTGTTCTTAGCTACCTCTACACAGAGGAGTAGAACCAACATATGAAAGGCAACAGTACACTCTCAGAGCCACTCCATGGATTTTGACTCTCATTTTGTGCTCTACTTACATGCACTAGGTTTTCTGTACCTAGGACTCTTACTGTATGAAGATCCATCCATGCAGACCTGGGAGCAAGCTTTAGTATGGTTACTCCTGTTCTTTAATGGCAACCCCTTTAATTTGTTTAGGACTTGTCCTGGGGTTGGGCATGCATTTTTGCATGTGAAACTGTCATAAAAAATTGTCCATAAAATATATGTACCTTCTGCTACCCAGAGTTAGAGGGAAATAGCAGGGAGATGGGAAGTGGCATACCTCTAATTTAAATTTCAATTAGAAAAAAATACAGAAGTGTATTACATGAGAAACTGCTAAGAGTTGTAGGGAATATGGTGTTTTAAGACCTACTGTAGATCTATGTCGGTGTCTGTGAAAGAGAGGATAATTAGTGCCCGTACTCTCAGTCATATCAGACTAAAGGTAATGGGGTGTAAGAAATGGTTCATTAGGCTCTCTCAAGTACTTTTACTGTGTCCATACTATTTATACCAGCAGAAAAAATTCAATGTCTTTAAAATCAAGTCAAAGCATTTGCCTTATATTCTTCGTTTGAGAAATAACATTGAATAATGATCTCTTCAAGTCAAACAGAAAAAAATGTACATTAAAAAACGTAAACAGTTTTTATTAGTATTATGCGCCACTCCAACGCAGAGTACATGCAAATGCAAACTCCTCCCTTTCTCACTTGTGTTTCTGTCTGTATGTTTAACTTGCAGAGGTGAACTTGTGGACAGAGGCAGCAAACTAACAAATCAGCCACATTCCCAATGCAGAGCATTTATTTTCAAAAGAAACATTTGTATTGAATATCCTTTACTCTGTGGTAATGAAAAAAAGGGCAAGTGGTATGGAGAAAACCAACAAATGTAATTAAGGGGATGAAGAGGACTGATATATATAAGAAAGGGTTAAAAAAACCAAAATATGTGTAGCCTAAGCGATGAGTCTGATGATTAAGGTGGAGAGGACGTGGCAGTACTCCACAAATATTTGAAGGGTGGATTCCAAGGACGGCAAGAAGAGTTTTTTAGGATGGCAAAAGAGTATAAATAGGAGGAATAGGATGAAATTAACAAAGGGAAAATTTAGGTTAAGTATCAGGAAAAGCTTCCTGACAGTGAAATCTATAATAAGATTGTGGAACAATCTCTCTCTCTCCTGGGAAGTGGTGAAACCCTATTGCATGAAACATTTAAAACTAAGTTTGGCAAAGCCTTTGAAAGTGTAAGGATGTAAAAAGAAATATAAGGCAGAATCCTGAACTGGCAAGGGGATGCACTAGATGACTGTAGAGGGTACGTTTTCTCTTTCTCATTTCTTGGATTCTTTGAAAACTATGCTACATTTGTAGTTTCTAGAAAAGTAACTAGCAAGGCAAGGGTGAATTTGGGAGTCAGTCTATTAGCATAAATTACAGTATATATCTACAAGATAATAAGGGCATAGCAAAGACACATTGTATTAACACTGCATGCAATTCTGAGTGCACTTCTGAACACATTGTTTTTTAATGTGCAGACCTGGGCATCCACCTTTTGACAATTTGGCCCAAGATATCTGCTTTGTTTACTACCTTGACAGCATTTGTTGATAATAATTAAATGTTTCAGTGGGTTTGACAGGACACTCCTCAGACATGATTCAAGAGTTAAATTTGGCAGAGAGCGAGTGGTTTAACACCTGATCCTTAGAAGAGCTAATCACCTGCACCTCCCATTGGTTTCAGTGGGAACTGAGAGTGCTCAGCACCTCTGAGTAGCAGGCTGGCTATTCAGGTTAACAGCGCATTCTGTACACAACTACTGAAATGCAAATCTAGCATTTGGAATACAATGAGCACATAAACATTTTACAGGGATAGAAAACGTGAATATGACAGTGTGATGCTGTGGGGGACTAAACCTGGGTCAGTTTGATTTTGGGGGCAAAGAAGGGGACGCATAAATAATTCAAACTCCTCTAGGATAACTCGTTTTTCAAATGACCTATCTAGGACAGATTGGCCCAGTGGCCATATTGTAAAAGGACAGGCAGGACAATCAACTATTTAACATACAGACAATGAACACCCTCACCCAGACAGAATTTACAATTAAGGCATCCTGATTAATCTGGTATCATCGGACAGAGATACAATGGGGAATATGCATATCCTGAAAAAGGTACAGAGTAATTATCTACCAGTGCAAAATATATACCATGTGCATTTAAGTGCTAATTCAAATTTGAACTATTGCCACTTGTTCTAAATTTGTGCCAGGAAATTAGGAGATCCTAACTATAAAATATTCTCAGAGACTTTGATTATACATGTGTCATAAATTGCTTGTGAATATTTTAAAAGTTTCAATGTCTCACTTTTAGAAGACAATGTTTTCCCTTACATAAAAACACAACAGCATCCCAGTATAAGTATCTATTTCTTAACCTGACCTTTGAAACATCCTGGAGACTTGTGTTTATTTCCATGATCTATACATAAATAATCATCAGTCTGGGGGCCTAATCTAGAAAGCACTTAAGCGTATGCTTAACTTGAAACAGGTCAGCTGTCGCACTGAAATCACATGGGGCTATTCATGTGCTTAAAGTTAGGCATGCGCTTAAGTGATTTCCTGGATCAGGGCCTAGGTTTCTAGGAACCAGTTAATAGAAAGGTATATTGAGCTTTCACTCCATGATGTGCAAAGCCAAAGAAGCTTTTAGGGTCTTCTTCATCTTGTGCAGGATTTGGCCACATGGAAGTCTGATTTTTCTGTGCACAAATATTGTCACATTGTCTTCCACGGAAAGATTCCCCTCCTCCTTTCCCCCGAGTATTTAGACTTGAATATATTGGGCTTGACTCTGCCGCCCTTACTCAGAAAAAAACCTACTGACTTCACTGTTCGCTTTCTTTTCCTGAGTAAGAACTGCAGGATCAGACTGTAATTACTTCTTGAGCCAAGTATTGAGTTTTCAATGCAAACTATGTTTGACGTTTGCTCCTGGAATGCAGAGTGAAAAATGGTCCGTAAAGTTTATATGAGTTTGAAAACTAGCAACATTTGCTTTATGCATAATACAGAACCATTCATATCCTCATACCCTGGTATGGAAAACATTGATCAAACACATGAAAAGATCCTGGCATGCAGTTGCTTCAGTCTCAGGATCATGGACTAAGTCAATCTGCATTTATATTATACGCAGTGTAGTTGTAGCTTTCAAGCCACACAGAGCTCTCATTTTTAGTACTATTGTTTATTATTTGTATTGCAGTAGTGGCCCAAGGGCCCCAATCACAGATCAAGCCTCTCGTTGTGCTAAGTGTTGTACAAACACCAATAAAAAGATGGCCCCTGCCTTTGAGCGCTTACAATCTAAGTATATGTGAATGTACTAAATGGTACTAACACCAGATATATTACACAGCTAAGACTCTGGGCTAAATCCTCAGCAGGTATAAATCTGCATAGCTCCACTGGAAGGTGGCCCTCTCAGCTACAATACACTAACCTTTATGGGTTCAATCTTGCACCACTGAAGTCAAGGAGAATTTTGCCATTGACTTCCCTGAAACTAAAATCAGGCCCTCAATCAGCAGAAGGTGCTGAGGCCATCATGATAAAATATAGCTAATATGCTGAACACCATGCAGGTTGCCTCTCTGCCTACAACAAACAAGCTACCTTCCACGGAAGCTGAAAGTTCAGTGCTACTCAAAAGAACTGATGCTCTGTGGATTCTACAAATACCCTGCTGCAGAGCTCTGAACAGCTAAATATTTCTATATGGAAAAGTTCCATATTGCAAACCTTCAGATAATTTGGAGGGAACTTTTGATAATTTCATGCAATGCACCTTGTGGATATAAATAATTTTTCATCAACTACTTAATGGTTTTCTCTAGTTACATTTTTTTTCTTTTTCAAAATTCAGGGGAATTCCAGAACATTTTGCAATTAGCTAAGGATTATATTTCCTTATTTTTATTAATTTTGTGTAAAGTGGGATTTATCAGTGGTGCATTCATTGACACTGGCTTCAATTTATTCTGATGAAACTGACTGACATCTGTGTGTGCTGTTCATCAGTCATAATTTAAACCATTCTTAATTGCATTAAATGTAAATTAAGACATTCAATTTCAGCCATTATTTTTCATAAAACACTGTGAACTGAATTTTAGTGGGTCATGAGATCTTACATTCAAGATAAATAGGGTAAATTCAAAACTTACCATTGATGTTCATATTTCACCCTTTGTCGACTGTATTTCGTTTGTAGCTTACTAGATTGGAACAATTAATTTTCTCTCTGAAGGGAACATGAATGGCTAAGGGTGAAGTTGCTGAATTTTTTAACAAATGACTTTATCATTCCGAGAGCTTGCTTGTTACCACAGTGGGCTAAACAGATTAAGAGAAAACTAAATTAACCCTTTATCTAAACTAAATGATAAATTAAAACTAAAAATCCAAGCAACTCCAGAATCAGTTTGCTGAGTTTGAATTAACATGATGATGTCGATGGATTTTTTAAGCTTCCTTGATTACATTTTCATTACAAATCTGTATGCAGGGAGGGCTTAGATACAGTAGTGTCCACAGTTAAAAATAATTGTTGGGAGTGAAGACTATTTTCTCTCATGGATGAGAACTGCATTTAAAGTAAATGTAATTAATTAATTAACTAACCTGTGAAAACTGTCTTAGAGGCCTCATCATGTTCCCACTGGGGTTAATACCAAAATTCCCATTCAACAGGACCAGGATCCAGCCCTAAATTACAAGCCCAGGGACTAGAAAAACTTGGTGGCCTAGCAGTGCTGGATTTTATAAAGGTTGAACGGAATTTTACTAGAAATCTTGGGGATATTTGAAAGTTCCTGCTTAAGATAGGGGATCACCTCTGGGGGCTTCATGCTTTGCTATACTATCCTGCTTGTGGGCCAAATCCTGTAATCCCTACTCAGGCCAAATTCACTAACATCAATGGGAGCTTGACCCAAGAAGGTACGGATGGCCCACACCTACAAACCCTTACTCACATATTAACTAATGAGACCACTTGTAGGACCGGGCCCTTTGTAAGGACTGCAGGATTTCATCAGTAATTTATTGTTAAATTTGATTGGCAGTGATGTGAGCAATAGCCTGTCAGGGAAAAGCAAATGGATAATCCTATGTGTCATTTTATAGTGCATGTTAACTAAAATGGGATTGTATGCCACAACAGTGAGGGTTGATTTAAGAACCAAACAGTAACTCACACACATCCATATAGTTTCATGACAGGGACTCGGTGAAGCGCTTATGCACAAAAGTAACCCCATCGCTATTCATCAAAGCACTGAGCACATGCTAAAGACCATTGAAATGTATGGGATTTAAGCATGTGCTTAAGTGCTCTGATGAATCGGGGCTAGAGGGCTTCAACAGCAAACCAGTCAACATTTTGTGATTAAGGTTCTGATATGTCCCAGACAAAGGACCTAATCCTATAGTCCCTTACTCATGGGAATAATCCTTTTGAGACTTTGGATAAGGACTGTGTGAGTAAGGATTTGCAGGGTAGAGTGCAAAAGCTGGTCAACAAAGATGTGGAACCAGAGCATCCCTGCTTTACTTACACATGTAATAAAATTTTATATGACTATTATATATGACATTTACATTCCCATGTCAGTTCAACTGATGGAGAATGAAATGTTGCAATAAGTCTGGAGATGGGTAGTGATGCAATCATCCTACCAGTTTCTTGCTATTAATATATGTCTCTTACTCATTTTTAAAGATAGCATAAATGAGAGTACTGAATATAAATGGCTTCTGTAAGTCATTCAGGTCAGTGAAGCATGTCATTGTTTGCAACTAGAGTTCCATAAAAACACTGTTTGGCTGATAGGCTCACTATATATTTTTTCTCATAAATAAAAAACAAACAAACAATATTCAGTATGTTTAATGAAAATTATAAACTCATACTGTGTACAATGAGTTTCTAAAGCCAGAACTAGTTGCATGTGCTTAATGGGCTGACCTTACTATGTCATCTTTAGAATACGTGATGCCTATATGCCAGCAACATATACATTTTTTCTCTAGATGTATGTTAGCAAATATTTGATTATGATTTATTTTGGGGTTCTCTGAAAGATGGAGTAAGTTCTTTAATATTAGCATTACTAATGATTTTAATGAGGCATTAAAATGTTGCAATATTGTAGGAACATTTTTCTTTTTTCAATATTATTTCATTAATAGTTCACATGAATGTTAATGTTAAATTGATTACGGAACCTGAAAGAATAATCCTCAAAGTATCAAAGTGCCTTTAACAGAGTGAAATAATTCTGCAAAGGCAGGGATCTGGGGAGTTGTAATGAGATACCTCTGCACTAGAGAACAACGAAGCCAGTATTTTGTAAAATTAAGACTGAGAACAATGTTTTAATATACTTAACTTTAGAACTTTCCAGCAATTGCAGCCAATTGAATGTTAGACCCCAGTCCTTCAAAAGTCCAATTCAAATCCTCTCTGCCTATGTGGAGTCCCAGTGAGATGCTCATAGCTCCCTTTGTAGGAGTCTGGTCTTATTTATTTGAACATAGGTAAAGAAATGTCAAATACAAAGTATATTTTCTTTTTAATAAGAATGAAAAACAAATCTTTACTTGGCTCTGCAGGGCTGTACAATTCATGTATTGACGCCTCTACAGAGTGGATCGTCTTCTTAGGGATTTATGGTTCACATAATGTAAGTACTGTACACGTTTCATTTTTATTTTAACACAAAAGAGTGGAATGAAACATTTCCATTTAATTTATGTTAAATGGGTATTTAACGACTTGGATTTTTCACTGCATGCCAGAATGTATAGGGGGTTGGCAAATGTGCTACATTAGGAAATCTGAAAGAAGGCAGAGACTGGAAGATGTGGAAAAAGATCAGACACAAATTTGCCAGGTTCTAATTTAGAAGGTAGAAATGTTTTGAGAAGCTTGTCCCACAGCAGCTTTAAGTTAAGTAACCGGCACTTATGCAGGAGATGAACCAAGGTTTTCCTGACCATGGCAGCATTACAGAGGAAAAGTTAATGTAAAGATGAAGTGCTCTTGAACAATTTTTTCCCAAGTGTTAGGCAAAAACAGCCTTTCATGTGCCATTTGTGCATGTCTTAATATTCAAACAACAGTTTTACTGTGGTCAGTGCCAGTCAAATCTACTCTCCACTATATCCGATTTCCTCTTACATTGTCAGAAGACTATATTTGTAGGGTTGGATCATATTCCATAACTGTGTCACTTTTATGGTATTCCCCTTCAGGGCTCCAGAGCCGCAGAAAAAATGATAGTGCTTAGTGATCTTCTACAGATATAGACCCTGCGTTTAGAATTTATGTCTGATTTTCTACATTCGTCCGTGAAGATCTGAAGCGTGCCACAGCAGATGAAATAAAAGTTGTATCTTGGGCACATCTGCATTGTAAAGCCTGTGCTGAGTTAGTTATACAGCCTTATATGATCTAATCAAGGAGTTTCAGTTCTCTGTGCAGTGATGGAGGTTGAAGCTTGATTCTTTAATACTGCGCCCAACGTTTAGCTTTGCGCTGTTTTCATATACAGTCGTATACGGGAGTCAAGTAACCAAGATTTGAAATCCAGCTCATGCACAGGCTATCAGCTTATTGGCCTAAGAGGCTATTGCTCTGATATTGGGGCTAATTTCTCACACAACTGCTTTGCATGTCTTCAGAAGGGCTTAACAAGGGCTTCTGGAGAGAGGAGCAGGCTCTGGGAAGAGGCAGGGCTTCCTACACAGGCTGGGGAAGTTCTTGTTTGTTTCTCTTCTTGGCTATCAGCTTTTGATTTGTGTCTATATAGGCTGTTCCCTGCTGAACGGACCTTACTGCCTCTTGCTGTGTTTTGTTCCTGCTCAGTCATCCCATCAGTTTACAATTACTGTGCACTTGTGTAGGCCCAAAAGGCAACGTTGCTTAGCAAAAGGAAGAGGAAATGGTTGCACAGAAGGAACCAAAGAAAAAGGCTCATAAAGGCACAGCAACTCAATGTGATTTACATCCTCAGGAGCCACCAAGGCCTTTCCACTCATGGACACTCAGTTGCTAGCTCTACAAACTCAAATGAATGGTGAGGTGTTTGGACAAGTAAGTAAGCAGCTCACGGGCCCCCAGCTGTCCCCAGAATCACAGCTCAGCAGGACCCCAGAATCAAGGCTGGATCTCTTGATTTCTAGTCCTTGCTTTAACTACAAGACCATACTTCCTCTCCTCTCTGCACCCCCCCCCCAAAAAAAAAAAAAAATCTGTGCGCAAAATAGGTGATGTGTTTAACTACCAGGAATTAGAACAGAAGTTTGTCTGGCTGTCTCCCACCTGAAACAATCAGTGATGGCTATTTTAATCACTAAACCAACATTTGAAATAGAAATTAGGAAACTAGTTAGTAAAGAGATCAGTCTCTGATGGTAAGGCAGCAAAAAGTGGTTACAGAGAAAAAATAGACGGACTGGGCTGTATGCTGCCCTAGGTTTTTAAGCAAAACTCCTCATTCTTCTCAAATTCATTGTGAACGTTCCTTCATTCTGATTACATGGGGGAATTCTGCTTGAAAACTGATAGTATGATTTGGTCCATTATAATGGGGGCACATTTTTAATTATGACATTTGTATATGTAATCTGAATGTTCCTGCTTGTACCTACTCGCTGGAAATTACAAGGCAGCTGAATAAAATGGGGTGAGTACCTTTTCTTTTTAAAACTAGCACAAGGAATGATCGTCTCCTGAACAGACCTAGACCCTTAAAAAGATCCGCGAATATGAGATTAATAAAAAAAAAAAAGTGAACTGCATTGTGTTAAGCTCATGCAAAGCTAAGGGCCTGATCCTGCCGTCTTATGCAGCTGAAACGTCTATTGAGTTTAATGGGAGTTTTGGCTATGTAAAGATTGCAGGGTTGGGCCCTGATAAATTTGAAACATTTAGCTAACAGGACTATACCAGATCAACCTTTGTCGCCTTTAACATGTGGTAGCATTTGAAATATTTTAATGATTTCATACAAGGGAGAGATTGGGGCAAATTCATTTTTGGCTGATTATGCCACTAAGGAACAGGATTTATTAACAACATTAGTCAAATCACTAGGCACAGGGCCAAATGTATCCCTGATGTAAATCCCTGGACTTCAATAGAAATACCTGGGTGCTTAATTTGGCACATGGATTGTATATTGTTAGCACCCTGGTATCAAATGAAGCTCTATTATAAGTATTTGAGTTAGTGTTCTGTTTTCACACTGAACATATATATTCATTAGCACCTAGAATACTAACAAGTTTTCACTTTTACAATTGCATTTGTTTACTTCCCAGCATCAGCCCGGGTGGAAGAACTCCATGTTCTCCGCTGTATGTAATCTCAGTGTCTGTCATTCACATGTAGAAAAGCCAGCTCTCTACTTAGCACATTGCTGGTGAGAGAGAGACATTTACAGGGGCCCCTCTGCCCTTGAGCTGTTCCATTAGTGCATGGAAAGCACCTTGCAGCCTGTGACAAGCGCAGCAGATCGGCACTAAATCAAAAATCAGTGCCAGCCAGGGATCTAAGCCACCATGAAGGTCACAGCCATCAACTGCATGCCATCTCAATCCAAACAAAACACATTGGATACAGGGGGATTTTCACAACTCACAATCGGAGACAAACCTGTCCTGTTAGAGTAATCCCCGATAGCAGTGAAATGGGAACTGACCTTTTAAGTGCTTTTGAGTATTAATCAAACTTCGAAGGAGGGTGTTGGTAATTCTTGGTAATTTTTACGTTGTAACTGAAACTCTGGCCCTGTGCCGCAGCAAACCCAAATTTTCACAAAGAATGTCTCTCGGTACTGAGATCTAATATCTAAAAATAACTCCGAAGATAATTTTTGCGCACAGATTTTTTTTTAATACTGATGTTCACTGCTTTTATAATTTTCTGTCCTGGATATTAAGAAACTGACCTAAGTGTTTTAAACTGCTGGTTAATCTAAAAGAGATTTTAGTGCAAAGCCAATCCAATACAGATTTATTTTGCATAGCTGCTTCCATAAAATGTGTATCCCATGTCAATGTATAGAATGATATACTGTAGAAAAATTAGAAAGTGAAATAAGGGGACAGAGAGATAAAGATGTTTAAGTAAAGGAGTAAAAAGCATTTTACCATCTCAGATTTCAGCTGAGACGAAGCCATTAAAATAGCAGGGCCTGATGTCTGCCTCCAGTAAGACTCTCCAGTAGCAGAGGCCAGATCAATTTCTGTATTGAGCACAACCCAAAAAGCTGATATTGAAATATAGTGGGTGATCCTCTCATTGGGATTTGTGCATGGACAGTCCCTGCTGGACGTGCCTTTTCCCTTCTTTGGTAGGAAATGGTGGGAGGGATGGTCAACCACATCCCTGGCACTGGCCTCTGCCTGGGGCCCTCAGAGGAAAGACAGGGGCAGAACTGAAGAGAGAAGTGGTTTGTTCTGCTTGACAACCAGCAGTAAATCTGCTTACAAAGTGAGAAAGCCTTTGGCTCAGAGCCTCCTCCATGTGAGAACCCAACTCGAGGGGAAATTGTGGGGTACCTCGGGTGCAGGAAC
The DNA here is from genome assembly GCF_965140235.1 of Caretta caretta. Taxonomy (NCBI): domain Eukaryota; kingdom Metazoa; phylum Chordata; order Testudines; family Cheloniidae; genus Caretta; species Caretta caretta. The sequence continues at coordinate 46,874,309 of NC_134210.1, forward strand.
CATTGGAACTACACGGCTAGGGAAATGGAGTAGATGCAAGGGGCCAAAACAAGTGTGGAGGCACAAATCGTCTGCATGGGCTGCCAAGGCCTCCAGCAGATGCCCCAACATAGATCTGAGGGGATCTCCAGGTTTTGGGGACTGAACCCCCTGGTCATTCTGTAGGGACACAAACTCTGGCCTCTCCCCCTGGAACCATTTGGGGAAAATTCAGGGGTGTCACTTGCTATGGGAAAAGGGGGATAATGGGGGCAATTGTCCCTTCCCCGAACTTCTCATAGGTCTATATGCTCCATTATGTCTTCCATTTTTTGCCCCTTACTGTCTTTGCAGGGTATAATATAATCACATGTAATGTTCTATATGCTGACACAACTTTGCCCCCTTCCCTCCCTCCACTCTGAGTTTTTCTGAAACGATGTCCCTTGGAAAACTCAACAAGGCAAACCCTGGTGAAATGTTGCCTCCTCAGGGCCCCCTCATTCAGGATTTCCCACAGACGGAGCAGTCCCCACTCCCACAAGATCTTGAATGTGCTCTAATACAGTAATCTGTTCGATAACTAACAAAGAAAATGAATTTACTCTGTGTGGAAAGTTTACCCATAGACTCTGACTAAATAGTTTGGAAGTGGGGGTGTCTTTCTTTCCTATCAGATACTAATGGGTGCTACACATGCATATCAGTGGGAGACTAGAATCCTAGATCAGAGCATAACAATCAGAGCTGGGAAAATAGAGCCGACCTCCTTTGGGATTCTCTATCTACGCCTTTGGGAACCTCTGTAAAATTTGGTGATTTCTGTATAGACCACAAAGGAAGGAATTTGGACAGATACTATATAAATAACATACACATCACTTGCATACACAGCAATTGAACTGCAAACCCTTACTTTCTTTTAACTAAGGTGTATCAGCTTTTGACAAATTACTGGCTCTTTCGTTAATTGTACATTAAACTAAACTAATTTTTCTAAATAAGGGCAAATCCCTACGCTTTTTGGGTGGGGGCGGGGTCTCTTAAAGGAGACTAATAACATGCAATTAGAGGTATCACTGCTGTTCTAGCTGTGTCTGTTGCTCACTTTTTATATTCACTAAGGAACTCCACAGCCCATTTAAAGGGAACAGAAAAAAAGGATGTGTGTGTTAATATGATCAAGCATTTGCTAAAGGAAACAAGCTCAGAATCAGGTGCTCTGTGGCCACTCCAAATGTATGATGAACAAACTGATGTTTAGTTTTCTCCCAGTCTGTGGAGTTTCCTGGGAGCCCCACAGAGGAAAATGTATGTTATGGTACAGTGCCATCTGGTGGCAAACAGAGATACAGCCTTACTTTATTAGGAGAAAGTGGGCAGGGTGGAATGGGGAGAGGGAAAAATAGTTAGGAAGGATGTAAGAAGTTTGTCAGACTAGATTATATCCCTTCATTTGAGACCACTGTCAGGATTTTGTTGCATCTGTGCTGCAGCTTTCATTAAACTGAAGCACACCTTTGAGTTACCGTATTAATTTTAAATTAACTTTATTATCAGTTTCTGAGAACCTAGTGAGGAACGCACTTGAAAAGGAATCAGCACAAAGGGCTTTTTTCCCCTTGTCAATTAACAAAGTTTTTGTATTCATCATTCATCAGTCATCAGCCAGTGAGTCTGTTCTATTTAAATGCGCTGGCTTTTCACTTAATGCATCCCATCTGTTTCTGAAATAAATTGCAATAATCCGTGTTTAATGTTAATCAATGTATTACTAAATATGCAAATTATATTAAAAGACGTGGTTTGCAAAAGCTTTCATTTGTAAATATGGTAGCTTAAAACAGGAAGCATATCTAAAAGCCATTTAGATACAGTAGCCTAACTCTACCACTGTGGCTGATTTATAAAGCAGTTCGCAAGTTGATCTTTCTCCCACAAGGGGATATGTAAAACTGTTGCATATCAGATTTTGTTAACATCTGATGGGTTAGTGCTAACAGTATAAGAGCCTAATATTCACAACCATGTCTTTCACATTTAAATTAAAGTAATCTTATTCTAGCTTTCTAATTTTTTGTGCTCATCCTAACATATGAATTTGCATGAAGAGTTTATGAATCATATTGAGAGCAATTTGAACAAGCTTTTCAATCAGTGATACATTTTAGTGCCTGATTTATATAATTCATTGTTCCAGGGGCTCTTCTGGAACGCCTCATACTGCCTTATATCATAATGAATGTCTCTCTGGCTATGCCCCAACCACCTGTTCAGCGCCTGTCAACACCATTGTTTCAGTTAGCCAGGAGGGGTTGCTCAAGAACAATACAAGGTATTCCCTTCCCATCTCTGAGGTATCCATACAGTGCTCCCAGCCCAGGGAATGAAAGACTCAGCTCAGCTCCCAAACAGGGACCCCGGCCAAGCAGCTGCTTGTGCTGTCACTAGACCACCATGCCAGTAATATAATTCATGCTCATTCATTCAGGGAACCCTGCACTGGCATAAGGACTGGTTGACCATATGATTCTATAATTGTTTGCAATTAAATGAAGGAGATTCTTGTCAGGAAAGCACACAAACTGAAAGTCTATGAGGTAATTTGGACTCCTGTTTTTGAGAGAGGACCAGTGCTACTGGATTCATCACCTTGAATATAAGCATAAATAAACTTGTGGGCAGGTTGGTCCTTTGGATTGGAGAGAGAGCATGAACACCGAGAAGTTCTATGCACTGAGCTGAATAGAACACCGGCCTCTCGGGCCAAAATTATCCAGTTACTTTCTCTCCTCTTTTTCCATTCTATTGCTTGTTTACATCTTTTGCTAATAGCACTGGATGAAGAGGTGAAACTACCCTCTCACTGGCAGTGGGGTTCTTGTGAAGCTCGCCATGCTTGGAAGCCCCATGGTAGGAGAAGTGGGGCAAAGCAAGTCTGTGTCTGGCTGTGACTGGCTCTGTGCCAGCTCTAGATAATCCAGCCTGGAGAAAAGTGCTGGGGACGCCAGAGGTCAGGAGTACCAAAGTATGGAGCAGTGGCTGCTGTTCCTGCCCTTTGGCTAGAGAATGTACTTTGAGCCTGGGATCTCCCCTGGGATTGGAGCATGGAGCTTCCACTTAGTGCCCACACAAATCCTGTTTACTTGAGCTATATTTTGACTAATCTCTCCTGCTTCAGGAGATGAGGTTTCTAGAAATATTTGCTGTGGTTTCTGAACCCTTTGGTAAATGGTTTGAATGATGCTGGGGCTAGCAATGGGTAAACCTGGGCCAACCTGTGAGCAAATCTGAGTGGAGTTTTCAGCAAACCTCATTCAAATCATTGTTTGCATGTAAACCATACAAATCTTGAGAGGTTTGCTACAGTTTCAACTAGAAATCAGGCAAAACTGGGTAGTTCTAGCTGAATTTTGCTTTTGGATTCACTGAAATCTGAAACTCAAATCCAGACTCACCTATGCATGCAAAAACGCACAGGAGCAAGTTAGCACAAAATCCTGTGAAACAAAACTCACGAGTTCCACATCGCTCTATTTATTATACCAGTGCTATAGCTCAAGAACCTTGTAACACCACATAGCAAGCATTGAGAGATATAGCCACTGATATACTACAATGCTTTGCTTTATAGTCAATCATATGGAAACATCTCCACTCTTTGTTGAGTATGGTTAACAAAAAAACATTTTGGGAAATAAAAAGCTGAAAAGTAAATATAAACATCTACTTTCTCCTGGTCAAGAAAAAAGAGAGGAAAGAGGGTGAATACATTTGATTACACAGGGCAACGTTACATCTAGGGGCTGAGTGTCGGTGCCCAAGGGTAGGAGAAGATAATCTATCCCTACAACCCCAGAACTCCTGCCTGGGCATCAATCTGTGGATCAAGGTATATATAGGTCTCCCATCACCTTTGTATCTGAGCACCTCCCGGGTTTTCAAAACTTATAATTCTTTCTCTCCTTTCCCTTTTCTTCCTCCCAATCCTGTAGGAGAAAGAGCTGGTTTATTGTTCTTTTGCATATGTTGGCACAATGTAATTTTTGAGAGGAAGCTGAATCAAATAAATTGTCATAATCTGCCTGTTGATGGTCTCTGAGTACAGAGTGGTGGTGGTCCAGTAGCATTGCAGGCAGCATAAACACCCCAGTGGGGAGTCCTGACCAAGGTGGGGGCATCACCATGGTCTTGCTGCTTGCTGGATAGAGTCTGTGAGAAGCTCATAGCATAGCAAGGGCCCCCAAGAACACATCTGTCTCCAGCATGCCTGGAAGTATTATGCCTTCTCCTGGCTCCATGATGGCAGCTCCAACTCTATGGGCCTTAATCAGACCCTTACCTTGCAAAGCAGTGTTTTCTTGTATCAAGACCTCTGAGGTTTACACTGAATTTCCCAGTGTTGTTTGCTTAGGCCTTTGTACACAGCCATCCAATAACTTTTTGTATAACCAAGCCAAGTAAATGGATCATCAGGAAAGTTAAAGCATAAGCTGTGTTCTGAAGGAAAATCCCAGAGATTTTATTAAACAGACCATTGAAAGTACTTTTTAATACGCAAGATAAACAAATTAAAAAATCCCAGCTTGTGGTCCAAGGGCATTCACAAATTGGGAATGACCCTGGCCCTGTCTGCCCCAAGAATACTAATGATGTAAGAGCAAGGGCAGGGAACCTCTTGGGAGAATAGAACAGGTCAGTGAGGGTCTTCTGTTGAATGCACCAATCTGCCTGGCTTTGACAGGCTCTTTGTCTGACTCACGAGAACACAGAGGTGCCAGGGTGGCTGGCAGAGGTGGGATGTCTGCTGGGCTAGGGTTCCGCAAGGTTTATTTGCTTATTTTTTAAACTTTGCATTCAGTTAGCTGGTGATACCTCCTAGGTCTCTGACACCAGGGAGAACACTCGCCCATAGCTGAAGCAAAGGGAAAGAGTGAGGAGCACGAGGAAAGATTCTGACATGAAAAGAGTTTTAGATACCAAATAATAATACAGTAATAATCTGTTGTGTTTTTCAGGTGTCATCTTCCCAAAAGCTGTCTCCTGATCAGGGCTGGTAAAGCATAAAATCCTAACAGCCATATTGTGGCTTTTGCACCTAAACCACGAAAAAGCCTGGCAGAGAGAGAGAGAGAGAGAGTGTAGATGTGCCAATGGAAGCAGTGCATATGCTCATACGGCAGAATGCTGAGTCAGGCAGGATGTCTCTGGACAGCCAGCGAACATACTTAGCAGCAGCTCATTTGCACAGCATATGCCTCCCTGTCCCATCGCACCCCCTCCCCCCACTTCCAAACAGCACTAGTGAGCAAGTGCGAGCCAGGCCAGCCCACCCTCTCTGCCCAGCAAGGCCTCTTTTGTGCCTTGCACTCAAGCGGCCAAATTCTGCTCTCAGGTACACTCACACAACTCTCATTGACTTCAGTGAAAACTGCCTGGGTGAAATCCTAGCCCCACTGAAGTCAGTGACTAGGCTCACACTGAGTTCAATTCACCCCAGGGTGGATGGGATCTGGCCAATGGAGTGTAAGCAGTGGGATTCTGGCTACTCAGGGACACCCAGAATCTGCCCTGGAATGAACAGCTAAGGCAATGAGTACCAATAACCGTTCACTGTATCCAGACAGAAAGGGAGATGATCTGTTTTCCCCTCATACTCACAAAGCATAAATCATGGAAATGGCAATAAACAAAGCAGCTCAAAAATAGCAAAAACAAGTTGTGTTGGGGAGGAGGAAGCCGGCAGTCCAGCAAGCAGGTCCAACAAAGAACACAGGCCACAGCTTCCAAAAGTGACCATTGATTTTGGATACCTAACTTGAGACATTAGCTCTGGATTTTCAGAAGCGCTGAGCACCCGCAGCTCCTGATGACTTTAACTGCATTGGAGGATGCTAGGCACCTCTGGAAATCAGGCCCAACTGTCTCAGAGTGGGCTCCCAAAATGAGTGGGTTCATGTGCAAATTGAAGCCAGGGAATTTTGTTGGTTTAAATCTGTTGGTCATTAATGTAACTGGGAATTTTCATGTGGGAAACAAGTCTAAATTGTGCAGGAGGCAGCAAATGCCCAAAGGAGAGGAAAATAAGTTAGCAAATTATTTTTTTTAAATTCACAATTGAATGAGTCTGTGCCACTCCTTCCAGAACCATCTTATTCCCCATTCTCCACTTCCTCTCTAGATGATTTACAATTCAGGCATTTTTAGAAAAGGGGCTATACAAACATATAACCTTAGCCCTGGTCTACACTAGGACTTTAGGTCGAATTTAGCAGCGTTAAATCGATGTAAACCTGCACCCGTCCACACAATGAAGCCCTTTATTTCGACTTAAAGGGCTCTTAAAATCGATTTCCTTACTCCACCCCTGACAAGTGGATTAGCGCTTAAATCGACGTTGCCGGCTCGAATTTGGGGTACTGTGGACACAATTCGATGGTATTGGCCTCCGGGAGCTATCCCAGAGTGCTCCATTATGACCGCTCTGGACAGCACTCTCAACTCAGATGCACTGGCCAGGTAGACAGGAAAAGAACCGCGAACTTTTAAATCTCATTTCCTGTTTGGCCAGCGTGGCAAGCTGCAGGTGACCATGCAGAGCTCATCAGCACAGGTAACCATGATGGAGTCCCAGAATCGCAAAAGAGCTCCAGCATGGACCGAACGGGAGGTACGGGATCTGATCGCTGTTTGGGGAGAGGAATCCGTGCTATCAGAACTCCGTTCCAGTTTTCGAAATGCCAAAACCTTTGTGAAAATCTCCCAGGGCATGAAGGACAGAGGCCATAACAGGGACCCGAAGCAGTGCCGCGTGAAACTGAAGGAGCTGAGGCAAGCCTACCAGAAAACCAGAGAGGCGAACAGCCGCTCTGGGTCAGAGCCCCAAACATGCCGCTTCTATGATGAGCTGCATGCCATTTTAGGGGGTTCAGCCACCACTATCCCAGCCGTGTTGTTTGACTCCTTCAATGGAGATGGAGGCAATACGGAAGCAGGTTTTGGGGACGAAGAAGATGATGATGAGGAGGAGGTTGTAGATAGTTCACAGCAAGCAAGCGGAGAAACCGGTTTTTCCCGACAGCCAGGAACTGTTTCTCACCCTAGACCTGGAGCCAGTACCCCCCGAACCCACCCAAGGCTGCCTCCTGGACCCAGCAGGCGGAGAAGGGACCTCTGGTGAGTGTACCTTTTAAAATATTATACATGGTTTAAAAGCAAGCATGTGAAAGGATTACTTTGCCCTGGCATTTGCGGTTCTCCTAGATGTAGTCCTAAAGCCTTTGCAAAAGGTTTCTGGGGAGGGCAGCCTTATTGTGTCCTTCATGGTAGGACACTTTACCACTCCAGGCCAGTAACACGTACTCGGGAATCATTGTAGAACAAAGCATTGCAGTGTATATTTGCTGGCATTCAAACAACATCGGTTCTTTATCTCTCTGTGTTATCCTCAGGAGAGTGAGATCTAATTCATGGTCACCTGGTTGAAATAGAGTGGTTTTCTTCAGGGGACACTCAGAGGAGCCCATTCCTGCTGGGCTGTTTGCCTGTGGCTAAACAGAAATGTTCCCCGCTGCTAGCCACAGGGAGGGGGGAAGGTTGAGGGGGTAGTCACGCGGTGGGAGGAGGCAAAATGCGACCTTGTAACGAAAGCACATGTGCTATGTATGTAATGTTAACAGCAAGGTTTACCCTGAAAGAGTGTAGCCACTGTTTTATAAAATGTGTCTTTTTAAATACCGCTGTCCCTTTTTTTCTCTCCACCAGCTGCATGTGTTTCAATGATCACAGGATCTTCTCCTTCCCAGAGGCTAGTGAAGCTTAGAAAGAAAAAAAAACGCACTCGCGATGAAATGTTCTCCGAGCTCATGCTGTCCTCCCACACTGACAGAGCACAGACGAATGCGTGGAGGCAAATAATGTCAGAGTGCAGGAAAGCACAAAATGACCGGGACGAGAGGTGGCGGGCTGAAGAGAGTAAGTGGCGGGCTGAAGAGAGTAAGTGGCGGGCTGAAGACAGGGCTGAAGCTCAAATGTGGCGGCAGCGTAATGAGAGGAGGCTGGATTCAATGCTGAGGCTGCTGCAGGACCAAACCAGTATGCTCCAGTGTATGGTTGAGCTGCAGCAAAGGCAGCTGGAGCACAGACTGCCACTGCAGCCCCTCTGTAACCAACCGCCCTCCTCCCCAAGTTCCATAGCCTCCACACCCAGACGCCCAAGAACGCGGTGGGGGGGCCTCCAGCCAACCAGCCACTCCACCACAGAGGATTGCCCAAAAAAAAGAAGGCTGTCATTCAATAAATTTTAAAGTTGTAAACTTTTAAAGTGCTGTGCTTAAAGTGCTGTGTGGCATTTTCCTTCCCTCCTCCACCACCCCTCCTGGGCTACCTTGGTAGTCATCCCCCTATTTGTGTGATGAATGAATAAAGAATGCATGAATGTGAAGCAACAATGACTTTATTGCCTCTGCAAGCGGTGATTGAAGGGAGGAGGGGCGGGTGGTTAGCTTACAGGGAAGTAGAGTGAACCAAGGGGCGGGGGGTTTCATCAAGGAGAAACAAACAGAACTTTCACACCGTAGCCAGGCCAGTCATGAAACTGGTTTTCAAAGCTTCTCTGATGCGTACCGCGCCCTCCTGTGCTCTTCTAACCGCCCTGGTGTCTGGCTGCGCGTAACCAGCAGCCAGGCGATTTGCCTCAACCTCCCACCCCGCCATAAACGTCTCCCCCTTACTCTCACAGATATTGTGGAGCACACAGCAAGCAGTAATAACAGTGGGAATATTGGTTTCACTGAGGTCTAAGCGAGTCAGTAAACTGCACCAGCGCGCCTTTAAACGTCCAAATGCACATTCTACCACCATTCTGCACTTGCTCAGCCTGTAGTTGAACAGCTCCTGACTACTGTCCAGGCTGCCTGTGTACAGCTTCATGAGCCATGGCATTAAGGGGTAGGCTGGGTCCCCAAGGATACATATAGGCATTTCAACATCCCCAACAGTTATTTTCTGGTCTGGGAATAAAGTCCCTTCCTGCAGCTTTTGAAACAGACCAGAGTTCCTGAAGATGCGAGCATCATGCACCTTTCCCGGCCATCCCACGTTGATGTTGGTGAAACGTCCCTTGTGATCCACCAGAGCTTGCAGCACTATCGAAAAGTACCCCTTGCGGTTTATGTACTGGGCGGCTTGGTGCTCCGGTGCCAAGATAGGGATATGGGTTCCGTCTATAGCCCCACCGCAGTTAGGGAATCCCATTGCAGCAAAGCCATCCACTATGACCTGCACATTTCCCAGGGTCACTACCCTTGATATCAGCAGATCTTTGATTGCGTGGGCTACTTGCATCACAGCAGCCCCCACAGTAGATTTGCCCACTCCAAATTGATTCCCAACTGACCGGTAGCTGTCTGGCATTGCAAGCTTCCACAGGGCTATCGCCACTCGCTTCTCAACTGTGAGGGCTGCTCTCATCTTGGTATTCATGCACCTCAGGGCAGGGGAAAGCAAGTCACAAAGTTCCATGAAAGTGCCCTTACGCATGCGAAAGTTTCGCAGCCACTGGGAATCGTCCCAGACCTGCAACACTATGCGGTCCCACCAGTCTGTGCTTGTTTCCCGAGCCCAGAATCGGCGTTCCACAGCATGAACCTGCCCCATTAGCACCATGATGCATGCATTGGCAGGGCCCATGCTTTCAGAGAAATCTGTGTCCATGTCCTGATCACTCACGTGACCGCGCTGACGTCGCCTCCTCGCCCGGTATCGCTTTGCCGGGTTCTGGTGCTGCATATACTGCTGGATAATGCGTGTGGTGTTTAATGTGCTCCTAATTGCCAAAGTGAGCTGAGCGGCCTCCATGCTTGCCTTGGTATGGCGTCTGCACAGAAAAAAGGCGCGGAACGATTGTCTGCCGTTGCTCTGACGGAGGGAGGGGCGACTGACGACACGGCTTACAGGGTTGGCTTCAGGGAGCTAAAATCAACAAAGGGGGTGCCTGTACATCAAGGAGTATTTCAGGCAGGACTTCACGGAGGGTTCCAATAAGAAATGGTGCACCTAAGTTATCGTTCTTATTGGAACAAGGAGGTTAGCCTGGCCTCTGATTGATACATGGCTAGATTTACCTCGCTGCACCTTCTCTGTGAGTGACTGCAGTGTGACCTAGAGGAATGAGTCCCCTAGACAGGGGAGGGGGGGAAGCAAATGAGTACAAAACAAATCTGGTCTATTTCTTGTTTTGACCCACTCCATCTATCTTTTACATCTTTGGCTGGCAGCAGACGGTGCAGAAGGACTGCATGCCATCCACATCTCATGGCTGCTCAGCAGAAGATGGTACAGTACGACTGCTAGCAGTCCGTATCGCCTGCCCGCTCACCATAAGACGGTTCAATAGGACTGACTGCAGGACTAAAGAGAATGACCTGGTCAAGTCACTCCAAATTTAGTCCCTGCGCCCATGTCTGCCCAGGCGCTCCCAGCCGACGTGGCCAGGAGCACCTCGGACATGACGATGACGGTTACCAGTCGTACTGTACCGTCTGCTGCCACAAGGCAAGGGGTTGCTGCTACTGTGTAGCAATGCCGTACCGTGTCTGCCAGCACCCAGGAGACATAGGGTGACGGTTACCTGAGCGGGCTCCATGCTTGCCGTGGTATGGCGTCTGCACAGGTAACTCAGGAAAAAAGGCGCGAAATGATTGTCTGCCCTTGCTTTCACGGAGGGAGGGAGGGAACGGGGGCCTGACGATATGTACCCAGAACCACCCGCGACAATGTTTTAGCCCCATCAGGCATTGGGATCTCAACCCAGAATTCCAATGGGCAGCGGAGACTGCGGGAACTGTGGGATAGCTACCCACAGTGCAACGCTCCGGAAGTCGACTCTAGCCTCGGTACTGTGGAAGCGCTCCGCCGAGTTAATGCACTTAATGCACTTAGAGCATTTTCTGTGGGGACACGCACACTCGAATATATAAAACCGATTTCTAAAAAACCGACTTCTATAAATTCGACCTTATTCCGTAGTGTAGACATACCCTTAGAGCCCGCAGGTGAGCTAGATACAGCCAAAAGTTCCCCAGCACATGCCATCAGGGCAGCTTCCCCACCACCAGACAGGATGTTTTGTCCCTCAGCACCCAGCCAGCTTTGATCGCCAATTCTGGAAGGGGAGGGAGGTAGGATCATGGCCCTGACATCTTCCTGACCCGACCCGCCCCTTTTCAGGCAGAAAGTGCCAGGTGCGTTAGGAGGCAGCCAGACTTGCTCTTCCATCTGCACTGTGACTGACCCGATAAGTAGGAATGCAAAGGGAAGACAAGGTCCCTCATGCCCCTTTCCCCTTGTGCATCCATGCAGGGGCCAGTGGCAATCTGGCCCTTCCTGTGCAAGCTGAAGAGCAAGTAGTCCAGCCTTATACAGCAGCAGTGTAAATAGCATAAAAAGAAACTGTCCTTGATGTTGTCCATCCATGATTCCATGACACCTGGGCCAACAACCACTGATTTTCTTACAGAGGAGGAGGTAGGAGGTGATTAGTTTCATGGGTCCCAGAATTGCTGGATCTAAATCCTAATCCTGGCCTGCATTTTGTGCTACTCCATTGGCACAAAGTAACCCTAAACCTAGTGCATTCACCCACCAGGAGGATTTCCCATAGCTCGGAGATTCTCTGGTGACACAGAGACAACGTAGGCACTCCTATGACATCCCTTTTGACCAAGGGTAAGAGGCTTGGCTAGGAATCCTTTGTGTCCTGGCTATCCCCGTCTGCTGCAATGGTCCCTTAAGACTGTTGGCAGCTGGTCCGGCACAGAACAGCCCCAAGATCATGAGCTTGTGCCTCACCTCCTTAGCTGTGCTGAGCACTCCTCAGCCACAACTCAGGCTCTATCGCTAGATATGCAGAATGACTCTTTCTATACAGGTGGCCAATGTCTGTGTGAAAAATTATAGGTGGGTTTTCATATATTCTGCTGTACGCTACATCTGATTTTTATGGCAAAGCCATTTCACATGGAACTCCAGCCTTGGACCCTAGAGCCAGGGTTAGTAAATTGGCTCTTTATAATCCTCCTGCTGCTCCTCTGAGGCCATTTCCTCCTTCTCTTGACAGCTTCAATCTTCCCTGTCCCACAGGTATTCTTAGAGGCAAACCTGGAATGGGGTGGTAGTGGCCCACAAGAGTTGCTCTCATTACCTAAAAGGGATTGTATACTCCGCTGCAATGTAACCAAGAGCAGATTTTGACCCATTATCTACTGACACTGAAGTTAGTGGTCAGCAATCAAAATAAAAGGAAATAAATAAAAAATAAATAAATAAGAAATAAAATAAAAAAGTAAAAGGAGCCTTTCTACTTCTCATGATTGAAATTTAGATTAAAGGAAAGTGGGTGCCTCATGAGTTCCAGCAACTGAAGTCTTTACTGATTAATATTATCCTATTTGGCCTATATAAACTGATATTTAACTGATGAGTTGTATCCTGTTTGATCTCTAGAAAACGGTTATGAGTGTCCTCAGCTCCTTTATTTTGGTTACTTCAAAGATGATCCATAGACAGAAGTTTGTTATTCTCCTCTTTCAGTTATCTAAATTACAATCCTCTCCAAAACGTTCATTCATGTGGATGGTTTTCAATAAATACAGACTTCTGCTTACTTATTTACCTGAAGATATTTTTCTAGTATTGCTCACTATGTCTCAAAATCATTTACAATAGGCCCTGCACATTATAGTTCATTTTTCCAGGGTGACAGTGAGATCTGTGCATTCAATAGTGTGGTTTTAGGCAGAATCAAGGGACTAGATGAGTAATGAGACAGGCTTTACATTTGTACCTTCAAGGATTTGTTGGCAAAGAGAAGGGGAGACTAGACATGGATTTAAGCTCAAAGCATTAGTTGGAGTTAGTAGGGTAAAGAGGCAGTGAGGAAGAATCCAGATGTTGGAATCACTGAACAAGAATGAAGCTGAGGAGGAACAAAAGTAATTTAACACATTGGAAAAAAGGGCTGATAGAATCTGAGGTCACAGCTCCATGGTTTTAAGTTGAGACCTTAAAAACAAGGTCCTATCTACTCGGCGTGGACAAAGATCCATTGGCATGTTTCCCTCCCTGTCCTTTTGCTGAGTCAGCTGTGTGCTTGGCTGCTTGATCCCTACTCTGCTGGTGGCTGCTTTTTGATGGTGCTGTATGTGTATAGTTTATGAGTCATTCTGGAATGCTTTGAGATGAAAGGAACTCTATCAGTCATCACTGTAACTACTACTGCTGTTATATTCTGCGGAAAGTTAAAGCAGGTAGAAAAATCTGACAAAAGCAGCACAGAAACAGAAATGGCACCAAAGGACCAAATTATCCTCTCATTTTAACCAGTTGAAATCTTGATGACACAAGGGTGCACCAATGTGACAGAGCTGAATTTGGCCTCTTCTATAGTCCACCTCACTCCAATAAGGTAGTGATTGCAGAAGGTCTGGCTGAAGCTAAGATTTCACATGTTAGAAACGTAACTTTTTTGATAGTAGATGGTTCTTTAACAGAACAAGGCATAAAGACCCAGTGGATGGAAGCTGAGACTAGACAAATTCAAACAAGAAATAAGGCGCAAATTTTTAACAGTGAGGGCAATTAATTAACCTATTGGAACAACTTATCAAGGAATGTGGTGGATTGTCCAACACTTGAGGTCTTTAAATCAAGACTGGATATCTTTCAGAGCATTAGGCAAGATGGGAGTTTAGGAAGGAATGAACCCAATCTTGTATTTAGCAGAGTTGCCAACCCACTCCTGCCTTGTAACAGGAATAAAGCTAAAGAAGAGAGTGCATAACTAAGTTCTGAGGATCGCAGTTAAGAGCATACGCTTGATTCTTCTATCATTTACACTGGTTTTATACCAGCGTAACTCTGTCGACTTTAGTGGAGTTGCTCTTCATTTACACTGGTGTAAGAGAAAGAAATCAAGCTTCATGTCTCCTTAGACATACACATTATGTGGCCTTTCTTACCATTTTAACCAAATATAAAATGGTTCTTGACCTGCTGCTCACAAACTGGGAAGAATTAGTAGGGGAAGCAAAAGTGGATGGGAATCTGGGAGGCAGTGACCATGAGTTGGTTGAGTTCAGGATCCTGACACAGGGAAGAAAGGTAAGCAGCAGGATACAGACCCTGGACTTCAGGAAAGCAGACTTCGACTCCCTCAGGGAACGGATGGGTAGGATCCCCTGGGGGACTAACATGAAGGGGAAAGGAGTCCAGGAGAGCTGGCTGTATTTCAAGGAATCCCTGTTGAGGTTACAGGGACAAACCATCCCGAGGTGTCGAAAGAATAGTAAGTATGGCAGGCGACCAGCTTGGCTTAACGGTGAAATCCTAGCAGATCTTAAGCATAAAAAAGAAGCCTACAAGAAGTGGAAGGTTGGACATATGACCAGGGAAGAGTATAAAAATATTGCTCGGGCATGTAGGAATGAAATTAGGAGGGCCAAATCACACCTGGAGCTGCAGCTAGCGAGAGATGTTAAGAGTAACAAGAAGGGTTTCTTCAGGTATGTTGGCAACAAGAAGAAAGCCAAGGAAAGTGTGGGCCCCTTAATGAATGAGGGAGGCAACCTAGTGACGGAGGATGTGGAAAAAGCTAATGTACTCAATGCTTTTTTTGCCTCTGTCTTCACGAACAAGGTCAGCTCCCAGACTGCTGTGCTGGGCATCACAACATGGGGAATAGATGGCCAGCCTTCTGTAGAGAAAGAGGTGGTTAGGGACTATTTAGAAAAACTGGACGTGCACAAGTCCATGGGGCCGGATGAGTTGCATCCGAGAGTGCTAAAGGAACTGGCGGCTGTGATTGCAGAGCCATTGGCCATTATCTTTGAAAACTCGTGGCGAACGGGGGAAGTCCCGGATGACTGGAAAAAGGCTAATGTAGTGCCAATCTTTAAAAAAGGGAAGAAGGAGGATCCTGGGAACTACAGACCAGTAAGCCTCACTTCAGTCCCCGGAAAAATCATGGAGCAGGTCCTCAAAGAATCAATCCTGAAGCACTTAGAGGAGAGGAAAGTGATCAGGAACAGTCAGCATGGATTCACCAAGGGAAGGTCATGCCTGACTAATCTAATCGCCTTCTATGATGAGATTACTGGTTCTGTGGATGAAGGGAAAGCAGTGGATGTATTGTATCTTGACTTTAGCAAAGCTTTTGACACGGTCTCCCACAGTATTCTTGTCAGCAAGTTAAGGAAGCATGGGCTGGATGAATGCACTATAAGGTGGCTAGATTGTCGGGCTCAACGGGTAGTGATCAATGGCTCCATGTCTAGTTGGCAGCCGGTGTCAAGTGGAGTGCCCCAGGGGTCGGTCCTGGGGCCGGTTTTGTTCAGTATCTTCATAAATGATCTGGAGGATGGTGTGGATTGCACTCTCAGCAAATTTGCGGATGATACTAAACTGGGAGGAGTGGTAGATACGCTGGAGGGCAGGGATAGGATACAGAGGGACCTAGACAAATTGGAGGATTGGGCCAAAAGAAATCTGATGAGGTTCAATAAGGATAAGTGCAGGGTCCTGCACTTAGGACGGAAGAACCCAATGCACAGCTACAGACTAGGGACCGAATGGCTAGGCAGCAGTTCTGCGGAAAAGGACCTAGGGGTGACAGTGGACGAGAAGCTGGATATGAGCCAGCAGTGTGCCCTTGTTGCCAAGAAGGCCAATGGCATTTTGGGATGTATAAGTAGGGGCATAGCGAGCAGATCGAGGGACGTGATCGTCCCCCTCTATTCGACATTGGTGAGGCCTCATCTGGAGTACTGTGTCCAGTTTTGGGCCCCACACTACGAGAAGGATGTGGATAAATTGGAGAGAGTCCAGCGAAGGGCAACAAAAATGATTAGGGGTCTGGAACACATGAGTTATGAGGAGAGGCTGAGGGAGCTGGGATTGTTTAGCCTGCAGAAGAGAAGAATGAGGGGGGATTTGATAGCTGCTTTCAACTACCTGAGAGGTAGTTCCAGAGAGGATGGTTCTAGACTATTCTCAGTGGTGGAAGAGGACAGGACAAGGAGTAATGGTCTCAAGTTGCAGTGGGGGAGGTTTAGTTTGGATATTAGGAAAAACTTTTCCACTGGGAGGGTGGTGAAACACTGGAATGCGTTACCTAGGGAGGTGGTAGAATCTCCGTCCTTAGAGGTTTTTAAGGTCAGGCTTGACAAAGCCCTGGCTGGGATGATTTAACTGGGAATTGGTCCTGCTTCGAGCAGGGGGTTGGACTAGATGACCTTCTGGGGTCCCTTCCAACCCTGAGATTCTAGGACTCTATGATTCTAAAGCGTAAGTGAGCACACACACAAGGGTCTTGTGTTCAGTGGCAAAGACCACATCGAATGCCTATTTGCCACCCGTAGCTCTGCCCCAGCTTGTGCTAGAACACAATAATCTTGAACTCCCTGCAGTGTTCCATGCAAGGATCTGCAAGATCAAGGCCTAAGGAAACGGGACACTCCCCTGACTTGACCTTATTCATTACGTTAGAAGAAGTTTTGCCTGAGTAAGATGCAGGATCTGGTTCAGTATCTGTGTAATGTTGATCTGCTTCAATATTTTCAAACAGAGAAGGAAGTTAGAAGTGGAAAAACATCTTATTTAATGACATGGTTTAAATGCATGTAGTAATAGCTTGTTTTTAAAGCCGCCATAAGTGCAAAATGAATCAATTCCCTAGCTACACCCTGTATCATTATGGCTTACCAAATATAATTTTATTTGAACTCCTTAGTATGTTTTAATATTTATTCTGAAGGGCTAAGAATTCAAAAATGGCTGAACCTTTACGCTTAACATTGTACACATCCCTTGACCACAATGAATAGCAGTTTGAAAAAACTGTGGTAATAAAGTAAGACAATTATTAACCATGCTATGGCACATGGACAGTAGAAACAAACATGAACTTTTAAGTGGCAATCTTAAATCTTATACTTGGGAGAAGATTTACCATGAAACAAACTGTGAGGTGGCACGGGGCCCCCAGTGACGGGGGGAGGGAGGCCCAAAATGTAGGACAGATATCTGACAACCTGCCCCTGACTCCCAGCCATCGGTGCAGCAGGGGTCAGACAGGCAGGCTGCCTGCATGTCATGGCCGGTGGCCCCACGCTGCTCCCGGAAGCAGCCAGCTGCTGGCACGTCTCTGTGTGCCTCTGGCGGGGGGGAGGCGGCTTCACGCACTGCCTCCGCCCCGGGCAGCGAACTGCTGTCCCCTTCCCCCCAGGGGGCGTGCAGAGACATGCCAGCAGCAGGGCTAAGGTGACTCCCTGCCTGCTCTTCCTCCCTCCCTCCCTGCTGCTTCACTCCAGAAGTGGCTGGCATGTCCCTGTGGCCCCTGGGGGGGGTGTCTTCACGCGCTACCCCCCGCCCCAAGTGCTGCCTCCGCAGCTCCCATTGGCTGGGAACCGCGGCCAATGGAAGCTGCGGAGGAGGCACCAGCAGGCAGCGGCACATGACCCCCTGGCCCTCCCCCGCCTAGGAGCTGCTGCCGGAGAGGTGTGTGTGCTGGTCACTTTGGGAGACGCGCTGCCCGAGGTAAATGCTGCCCCTCTGTCTCCCTCCTGCACCCCAACCCCTAGCCCCAGCCCAGAACCTACACCCCACACCCAAACTTCCTCCCAGAGCCCACACCCCTCACCCCTCCTCCCACACCCCAACCCCCTGCCCCAGCACATGATGTATATAATATATCCTGCTGTCTGTTCCCCAAGTACAGTTTGACAGACTTGCAAAACACCATTTTGTTTGTTTTTAATTGTAATTTTATTACATATCAATGCATTTTGAACAGTAATTTAAATCAGTTTTGACTGCTTGATGGCACAGAGATAGACAACATATTACATTAAGGGGCTAACCATTTGTATTTTTTGCAGGGGAGGTATTCTTAAAGGTAAAATGAACCCTAGTGAACTCTTTTGGTATTCATGTAGCTGTAATATGTGATACTATATAGACTCCCTTGTAACACAGCATCAGTTAATATCCATCTATTGTAAAGCGTTGGTCATAATTGGATTTACACTTTTCTCATAAAGTTGTTGAAATGTAACTAATTTTACTGTAATCATGATCTTTAAAAATTGAATAGTATCTTTTATTGAATAGCTGTTGCAGGACATCATTAGCTTGTGGACTTTAATATCTGGAGTATAATATAATTTCCATGATTCCATTAAACATCCATCAGGTCTGAAGGCTGGGTTCAAGGCTACTGCATTTGAATTACCAAAACGTATACAAATTGGAAACTTTAAAAATAAATAGAACAGAGTACTGCTGTAATTTCTTTGTTCAAATCTACCATGAGAGTGAGGAGAATTTCTTTTTAAACAACAGAATCAGATCCATGCATTATGAAAACAAATGGCTTAGAAAAACAAGGTTATAATGCCATCTGGGGGTTTATGTTGACATCACAATCCAATCAAGATGAGAGTATTTGGCAATTTACAATTGCCTGTCAATTGTTCTAAAGAATTATTCTCTACACTTTTACACAAAATATAGTAAGCACTTTCAGAATCCCTAGCATGGTTAGAGCATTGCTTTTTTCTAATTTTTCAGTACAAACATATTTGCTATAGAGCAGAAGTAGAAACTCCAAAGCATGCAATGTAAAAGCAAACATAACAGTATGACAATATATATCATTATGCTGCTTCCCTTCACATGGCAAAATCGACTGGAAAAACACAAATAAAAGAGGCACAAAAATATTCACATATATTCATAAAATGCACAAAAACTCCAGAGATTACACCACAGATCCAATACAGAAAAGTCTGCTGGGTTCCTGGAGGCAGAAAAATGATCATTCAAGCACAAATAAACCAGATAATTCAGCAAATTGAAGCATTAAAAATGGAAACAGATCAACCATATTTCTAATTCATTAAATAGCTACAAAAGTAGGCCTTTGTCTGGTTTTAAATTAGGGATGTGTGAAATGGTCCAGCTAAAATAAGAACTGACCTTAAACTTTGCCATAAATTATAACCAAATTTGAACACTTTTGTAGTTAGAAAAAATGTGGATAACTTCCCCCATCATCATCATCATCATTATTTTTCCATTTGTATGCACTTCCATACTTCTTGGTTATGACTCAAACCAGATGGGAAATCAACAACATATTTTGCATATTTAAATGTTAAAACTATAGCTGAGTGGAGAAAGGTAATTCTGTTTCATGGAGGATTTTAGTATTTCAAAATCTGATTTTATTGTGATTAGGAACAAAACCCAAAAATTCAGAATTCTCTCTGAAAGGGAATGTGGAAGCCTGGGGCCCTCAACTCTGAAGCAATCCACATGGTGATTTGCCCCTGGGACACAGACCTTGGGAGACCTGGAATCTCTGACCTTGGGGCAGTCTGCATAGTGGGCTGCCTAGAGGCTCCAGAACCTGGAAGCCCTAGGGTCCCCAACAGCCTGCCAGACAGCCTGCTGAAGATCTGGCAAGAAACTAGGTAGGTTTCTGCCAGACTCCTGCCTAGGTTTGGTTGGAACTTCAGTGAACTCAACCGATTTCTACAAAAAAATGTTTCAGTTTCATCCAACTGGCAAATTCTAATGAAACAACGTTTTGCTGGAATTTTTCCAACCAGGTCTGGTTAAAACAATTTTAAAAAAATCTTGAAAGAGGCCAATTGTGCACACAAATGGAATCTATGTAACCATCTCTTTCTATTGGTCTTACCCTCACTCCCACTGTTCGTAGCATCTTTTCTTCAATTAGATTGCATTGTCTTTGGGGCAGGAACTGTCTTTTACTACGTTTATATAGCACTTAGCACATTGGGCCCTGATTGTGACTGAAGCGCTACTGTAATATAAATAATAAAGGGCCAATTACTATAAAAAGGGCAATTGCTTTTGGTATTTCTGGCCCAAATGGAAGGGGGCCCTAATAGATATGACATGAGAGAGCCCATTATCATCAGGAGAGTTCTAGTTCATTTTTCTTCTACTTGTGAAGCTTTAATATTTTAGAAAATCATCTGTATGCTTGATTGCTTATCTGCACTGAACTGAACCTTTGAACCTTTTGAGGTTTACCCCTTTAAAGAGTCAAGCAAAAGCAAAGCAAGGAATTATGAAAATCAAATTAGTCAGGGCTCATCTCCAAATAGTTGTGCATCAGATCTAATCACAAAGGACCACAAAAATGGTAGAAAAATCCCATGTCCATTGAACGGAGTGGTGGAAGCTGTGGAGATTCCATACCAGTGGGCTGCAGAGCAGTGATCAGAGACTATGATGATAAGTGTGGTATAAGAATCTGTAGGAACCGAATAGAATCCGCAGGGCCTCAATCCACACCACCACATAGGGATTTGGTGGGGCAGGGTGTAGCCAATTGACATGAATCCATGATAATTCAGGTCCGCAGGCCAAAAATTTAGGTGAGGGTTGTGTAGCTGCTGCTGCAGCTCCTGGAATGGCCAGGTGTTCTCCGACCTGGTGGAGGAGTCCAATCCCTCAGGCCTACTGCAGAATTTCTATGCTCAGGGTCCATTTATTAAGACTTTGTGTGGGGTTAAAGGGCTTGGTCTGTTTTTAAAGACAAGTTAACCTCTCCCTCTATAGAAACCTCCTGCCACTCCATCTCAGCCCCTGGTAATAGCGTGCACTGAATCTTGTTTCTGTTTGTATTTTTAATTAGACCCAATCAGCCTACCATTACATACTTACAATTATGCTGTGTCCATTTTACAGAGAAAATTATAGATAAAATGTCAGAAAACTCTTGTTCTTCATTTTCTACATCTAATTTTTAATGGAAAAAGCAAAAATACTCCGTAAATTAAGTCTAATTTGTATGCAGTTTTGCATGCTATGCAGCATTAGGTTCAAAATAGGAAACATACTTCATTTGAATTCTATAATCATAATTATAATACATTTTTAGTTATTTTTCCCCTTCTAACTACAAATAGGATTCCGTTGCACTAAGGGAACAATGTGGGAACCTCCTTGTGGCTGATTTGCCACAGTGCGCAGAATCAGGCTGGCGAGCAGGTAGGAACCATTGGGCCCTCCTTCCCAGCCTGGAGCTAACTGCACACTTCTCTCTCCGCTGTGTCTCGCTCTCCCTCCTATCCCTCTATTCCCATTCACAGACTGCTTCCCTCTCCCCCTTGGCCTTTGGTATGAATCAGAGAGCACTTTCTTTGAAATGTGTAAACTTTGGCCAAATTTTAAAAAGCATTAAAATCTGGCCTCGATCCTGCCCCTGTAATCATTTGTCTGCTTACCTGACACACATGGAACATATTTCTCTGGTTCCTCAAAGACTGCACTGACTTTTGTTTCACTTATCAGTGCAATTCAAGGAGTTGATTTTTTCCCTATGAAGCTATTCAAAGGTTTGGACTGGGCTACCCCAGAGGCCACCTCATTTCTTGTACTATCACTTGACAGATAAGATCGACTGAAGTATTTAAGATTACAGTCCCAAAATGTATACATCTAGGTTGAAACCCTAGCCCATGGGACCAGGTTTTCACCCCTTGAGTCTGGGTATTATAAGGAGGGCCCCTAGGTTGTGAACTTGCTTCCCCCCAGGTACAATGATCTTCAGGATACATTGTAAGGCCCAATAATATTTATTATTTGTGAAATCAACCTATTCCCTTCCTGGTTTGTGAAAAAAGGCATGAGCAACTGGTGCCAGTCCTGACCAAAATAGTCAACACTTCTTTCAGAGAAGGAATCTTCCTTTCCTCCTTCAAACATGCAATGGTCCAACCAACACTGAAGAAAACCCCCGTAGATACATTAGTTCTAACCAACTACTTCCCAGAATCAAACCTCCCATTCTGAAGCAAGGTCATAGAGAAGATAGCCAAAGGCCAACAACAAATTCATCTAGCTGAAGCTCATGTTCTAGACCTGGCAAAATCTGGATTCAGGCCAGGACATGGAACTGAAACTGCTTTACTGGCAGTGATGATAAATCTCTTGCAGTCAATGGATAAAGAAAAGGAGTACTTGTGGCACCTTAGAGACTAACCAATTTATTTGAGCATGAGCTTTCGTGAGCCACAGCTCACTTCATCAGATGAAGTGAGCTGTGGCTCACGAAAGCTCATGCTCAAATAAATTGGTTAGTCTCTAAGGTGCCACAAGTACTCCTTTTCTTTTTGCGAATACAGACTAACACGGCTGTTCCTCTGAAACCAGTCAATGGATAGAGGGCAGACATCCATTCTCATCCTCCTGGACCCCTCTACAGCATTCAACACTGTCAGCCATGAACTACTGCTGCTGTCCCACCTGAGAGAGGTGGCAAGGGTTTAGGGGAATGCACCAAAATGGTGCATGTTCTTCCTGGAGGAATACACCCAACAAGTAGTGATAGGAAACTGTACCTCCACCACCAGACCCCTCACTAGTGGAGTCCCATAAGGTTCAATTCTCTTGCTGGTCTTTTTCTATAAGCATCTACTAGATGATTTGGTCAGGCAACATGGTCTCAGATGCCAGCTATATGCAGATGACACACAGTTCTACCTATTATTCACCACATACAACCATACCACCACCACCAAGATGGCCCAGTGCGTGGTGTGACGTTGCACCCCATAATGCTTTATGGGAATATGCTTATGAATGTACATATGACATAACTGGAATATGTTTTATGCTACATATGCCATGTAATGTATCTCTGTAAAGGTTATGATCTACTGAATATATTCATCCTCTTTGTATGTATGTATCATTTTTGTATTCGAAGTTATGAATATTGGCTATGTACTTGTTTAATCTTAAGTAGCCTCAGTAAAGCAATTGGTCAGCTTCCTGAGAAAAGACTATGCTCAGTAAGTGCCCAATCAAGAAACACTTAAGCCAACAATTGGAGATGCCAGTCCACATCTGAGCTTTCTCAGGAATGTGCCTTGGCTGGTAAGGAACTCAGTCATGCATGGACATGTGACTTGCCCATATGACTCCAAAACTCCATTTTGTAGCTGGATTCTACACAGGGGGAGGGAGGGGTGTGCACCCACAAGAGAAAGTCTATTTAAACCCCTAGGAGACCCCTCCATTTTGTCTTCAGCTGGCTCAAGAGGTAGCCTCTCCACCCCCAAAGGACACCTGAAGGAAACTGGAACAAAGGACAGTAACCACAGGGGGCGTGAGTGATTGCTGGACCCAGACTAGAAGGAGATTAGTCTGTAAAAGGAACCTTACTGGAACACCTCTGAGGGTGAGGTTTTATCTGTATTCAGCTTTCTTACTGTATAAGGCATAGACTTGCATGTTTTATTTTATTTTGCTTGGTAATTCACTTTGTTCTGTCTGTTATCACTTGGAACCACTTAAATCCCACTTTTTGTATTTAATAAAATCACTTTTTACTTATTAATTAACCCAGAGTATGTAGTAATACCTGGGGATGGGGGCAAACAGCTGTGCATATCTCTCTATCAGTGTTATAGAGGGCAAACAATTTATGAGTTTACCCTGTATAAGCTTTATACAGGGTAAAACGGATTTATTTGGGGGTTGGACCCCATTGGGAGTTGGGCATCTGAGTGTTAGAGACAGGAACACTTCTTAAGCTGCTTTCAGTTAAGCCTGCAGTTTGTGGGAGGTGGTTCAGACTTGGATCTGTGTTTGTAGCTGGCAAGTGTGTCTGGCACAACCAGGCAGGGTTTTGGAGTCCCAAGCTGGCAGGGAAGGCAGGGACAGAAGTAGTCTTGGCAATCAGTTGGCAGCCCCAAGGGGGTTTCTGTGATCCAACCCATCACACTTGGACAAGACCAGTTCATGGATGAAAAACAGCTGGTTGAATATGAACCTGAGCAAGACAGAACTGATGCTGGTGGGCAGAGGAAAGTACAGTAAAAAGCTGTTTTATCCGGCACTTCACTAACTAGAAAGCTCTATAAACTGGCATTTCTGATCTTCATTGAAATTCCGGTTTATAGTGTGGTTGGTGCAGGGCAGGCAGGGGGTTGGTGTGCGGGAGGGAGTGTGGAGTGCAGGCTCTGGGAGGGAGTTTGGGTGTGGGAGGGGGCTCGGGGCAGTGTGTTGGGACACGGGACGGGGCCTGGGGTGCCGGATCCGGGGGACACTCACCTTGAGTGGCTCCCCGCAAGCAGCAACCTGTCTTGGCTGCTCCGAGGTGCTGCCCCCATAGCTCCCATTGGCCACGGTTCCCAGCCAATGGGAGCTGTGGAACTAGTGGTCGGGGTGGGGGAAGCGTGTGGAGCTGCTCCCATGCCTCCACCTAGGAACACCGGGGACAGGTCACCGCTTGCAGGGAGTCGCCCAAGGTGAGTGTCCCCCAGATATTGCACCTCGCACTCCCTTCATTGCCCCAACCTGCTGCTCCAAGCCCCCTCCCGCACCTAAACTCCCTCCCGGAGCCCAGGCCCACACCCAATCCCCAACCCCGCATGCAAGTTCCCTCCCTCTTAGTTAACTGGCATTTTTCATTTACCAGCACCCCCCATTCTTCCACATGCCGGATAAAACAGCTTTTACTGTATTTTGAAGTGTTTACAGCCACAGTGACATCTCTTTTGACTGAAGGTTCACACCCACAATTTGTCAATTCAGTCTGTAGTTTAGGAGTACTCTTGGATTCCTAACTGATGCTGAGTTCTCACATAGCAGCATCCACAAGTAATACTGTCTACCATCTCCAGTTGCCTAGAAGTCTCTGACCCATCCTGGTGGATAATGACCTGGCCTCAGTTTTTCAAGCCTTCATTACCTCTCAGCTAGACTACAGCAATATGATATACCTGGGCATGAAACTTTCAGCATTTAGGAAAGTCCAACTAGTACAGAATGCTGCAGCCTGTCTCCCCAGTAACACAGGCTACCACTAGAACATCAAATTTGTCTTCCACTCTCTACGCTGGCTTCCCATAGAATTTTGAATCAAATTCAAGGTCTTGGTCTTCATCTTAAAGGTGCTCCATGACCTGGGCCTAGGATATCTGAAGACTCTGCTTGACAACTTTGCTCCTCTAGCACAATGGAACGCTCTAAAATAAGGGGAAAACTTATCTGTACAGGAAACAGAACTTTCTTAGGGGCTCGTCTGAAACTGTGGAATGAACTCCCACAGGAACTAAGGACCGTGACAAACCTCACTGCTTTCCACTCCAAGTGCCAGGCACATTTCTTTGACCTTGGCTCCTCTAGTATAAATACATAGCAACATATATATTAAAAACAAATGAACTAACACCCTAGCAAAACAATACACTTCACTGCACACACTGCTCCCCCCGGAGAAAGGATGAGAGAACAAACACGGGACAGATGTTACTAACATTTCCTAATGCACAACCAGAAGGTGCTCTGATACTACAGTGAGAAGTGCAGCATAAGAACCTATGTAGAATAGAAAATGTAATCTCTTCCTGGGTAGGTGGATTAAGTAGAGATAATTATTTTCTTTTTACAGATGTGGGAGAGTTCTTTTTTTTTGTCAGTGTCATGTATTAATGTAGTTATTTTGAATAATTGATTTTTGTACATTTTTAGACTTGTTATTGTAATTGTACCTGGAGATTTATGACAAGTTCAAGATGACAAAAATGGAATACATAAAACAATAAAAAGGGGACCCTCTTGGGCAGACAACACTGGTTGTGCATACAGTGGAATCTGTGGAGAATTAAGAAATCTGTTGGCCAGACTGAGATGTAACCATTATCCTTCCCATTAAAATATCCTATTTGTGTGGCTGAACTGGTCTGTGTCCACCTTGATTTCTTTAACACGTAAAATGTTTTGGATTGTATTTGATACTAGCAGAGTGTGAAATTTTTGCAGACACTTTTCACCTCATATTTTTATTTAGAAATAAGGTAAAAGAACTGTCTGGATTAGGCACCGATTTTGAAGCTCAAACGCAACAGATTAAACCTCAAAGGTATTTCTAGTTGCTGCTCCCCAAAAATTCCCCCTCAGCTCTTCGAAAATAAGCATGATTCCAAATGTTACTATGTACCTGCTTCAAACTGCTCACACACAATCTACAAGACAAAAGTTATTTGTAGAAATTATTTGGAGAATAATTTCAACTACATAAACGTGAAAAAATTATAATATGGTTACAGACAATTCACAAATTGAAAAAGCGGCATAATTTGTTCAATAATTGTCTCAGTTCTAATATTATATATACTCCTGTGTATACATATTAGGTCATGTCTACACTATAGCTATTACAGCGGCACAGCTGTCCTACTCCAGCTATGCCGCTGTAAGGTCTCCTGTGTAACCATTCTATGCCGGCAGGAGAGAACTCTCCTGCTGGCATAATTAAACCACCCTAACAAGCACCGGTAGCTCTGTCAGTGGGAGATTGTCTCCCGCCGAAATAGTGCTGTCCACACCACCACTTTTGTTGGTGAAACTTTCGTCGGTCAGGGATGTGTTTTTTCACAACCCAACCGACAAAAGTTTTACTGACAAAAGTGATAGTACTGTATAGACAAAGCCTTAGATATAGTTATGCATACATATGCATGTGTATGTTGTTTATATATGTTCATGTACATTTGTGTACCAATTAAACTCATCCATGTAAATTTCTAGATGCTGACAGTAAACTAACCTGAGTTGAACTTTATTAATAGAATTGCAGATGACTGTATGAACAGCTTCAGATCATTAATGATTGTTTCATGGATAACATGGTGAGAAAATAAAAATGCCATGCTCATATTGTATAGAGCCTTAATATGATCCACTGTTGACTGACTGTGGTGGATGCTAATAAGTCATTAAATCAAAAATGTGCATCTAAATCAGGCAATGGAATACGTTCTGGTGGATTTCTGTCATCACGAGTACACTCATTACAAATATTGTAATTATGAATGAAAAGCCATTAGGGATACATACTGGAAGTTCAATTTAATATTCTCCTGCATTGGTGCTTCCTGGTGTTCATGAAGTGTACTACAAATTTGCTGTTTGAGATACAAAAACTGGTGGCAAGAAGCCTTTTAGAAAGGAAGCACAGAATTTCACAGCCCATTCAAAATTAGTGTAATGGAGAAAATGATCTGAGAGATTGGGCAACAGAGTGTGTATTCATTTAAGGAGAGAATTAAAAATGTGCCCAAAATTAGAATTTTGATTATGGATCTGGCAAAAGCCAAGTCAGGAAAGCTATAAGACAAAAGGCACTGTTATATCAGATCCAACATATTCAGGGTCTGACAAACAAGCTCTTAGCTCAATTTACATCCGCATTTAGGTGGGGGGAGGGGGCGAGAGGGATCTGTTAAAAGAAAGAAGGCAGGTCCCCCTCCTCTCCCTGGCTTCGTTAACCAGAGCTCACCACCTCGTTGGCTAGTACAGTGAGAGCACTCCTTCCTGTTGCAATCTCTGGAGGGGATGCCAATATGGGTAAAATAGTTTAATTTCTATGTCTATCATACATCATCTGCTGAAATTGCCAATAGGGGCTGCAATTAGTGCCATCTGTGATATTTTTGTGAAATGCATGCCTCCCCAAGAGGAGCTGGACTGAGACTGCTCTTCCCTTGCCATTTCACAGAAGACACCAAGTAGCTTCTGGAGACTAGTAATGTGTGGGCATTACCAATCTACAATGTTTCCTGATTTTACAAGTTACACACAGCTAGAATATAAATATATATCATATTAATAATATGTATTATCCACACCATATTGCATTAAGCACCAATAACAATAAGTATAAATATTATAACAGTGATATAGCCTAAACTAGCGTGTATCATAATCCTGTTCACTTACGTTAAATATTCCATAACACATTGCATTTGCTGAAGTAAGCAATGGCACAAGAAGGCAGGAAATTTGTCAAAATCAAGACACATTTGCTTTATGTCTTAGTACAAGCTAGGGAAGTACCTTCACGGACCGGTACCTGGAATGCTAGTACATAAGGAACAGAATAGAAAGTTAGGGAACTGTGGGAAACTGATGGGTTGGATTTTAGTGATGGGTAAAAAAATGTGTAACTTGTAAAATCATATAAATAATATCAACTGTAATATGTAACTTGGGGAGCATACCTTCTGCATAACACTGCAGCACGGGACTGCTCTTAGGACACTGGTATCGTACAGAACCTTTTTCCTGTACCATATTAATAAACCTGACTGACAATGAGTATATTTCATAATGAAATAATGAACCAAAGTGTGGTCAAGCAATTGACTATATAATTTATTAACAAACCATGTGTATCAAGACACCTGTAGGGTCTGATCCTGTGCAAACACTCACATAATTTATGAAATTAGTTCCAATGATTATTTTGCAGGAATGACCCACTGAAATTGGAGCATCAGTTTGGAATAACAAGCCATTTTTCTTTAAATACTGAGTTCACATTATGGTTGAGGTCAATGGCTTAAGATTGGTAAAAACTCACCAAAGTTATGGAACTATACATAAAGTTGACACTCTACCAACTGGCACATACATAATTATGAGAATAAAATACAGTTATGTAACATTTAAAGATCAGGTGCCATCCTTCATTTTGAACTCCTTCAGGCTTCACCAATACTTGTTAATTTTATTTTTACAAGGCATAATGCCTCATTTCAGACCCAAATACGCTTTCCTCCAGTGCATAAATTGGTTACCATTAAAAGGTCAGCATTTGATTACCATACTTTAGTATCAGAGATACCACAGTTATTCCTACTCTGGGATATGGGAAATTCGTGGTACCTCAAATAACATAGTAAATGTTGACAAAGTTTGATTATGTAAGTCAGGGCCAGAAGGAACAGTGAGCAACTTCAGAGAGATCATAACAAGCTAGATGAATGGGCAACACCATGGCACATTAAATTCTATGTTGATAAATGCAAAGTATGCACATTGGAGGAAAAAAATTAAATTACTCATACCCCTTACAGGTGCCTAAATGAATGGTAAAATTCAAGAAGGGGATCTGTTATGTCATTGTAGACAGTTCAGTGAAAACCTGTGCTCAATGCACACCGCAGTCAAGATGTTAGGATACGTAAGGAAAGGGGTCCGGTGAAACTTTAAAGACTAACAGATTTATCTGGGCATATGCTTTTGTGGGTAAAAAAACACTTCTTCAGATGCATGGAGTGAAAATTACAGATGCAGGCATTACATAATGACATGTGAAGAGACACTGGTTCTCCACTTGTGAGGTAACTCCCTTCTCTTCATGTGTCATAGTATAATGCCTGCATCTGTAATTTTCACTCCATGCAGCTGATGAAGTGGGTTTTTTACCCACGAAAGCTTATGCCCAAATAAATCTGTTACGTCTTTAAGGTGCCACTGGACTCCTTGCTGTTTTTGTGGATAGACTAACACGGCTACCGTGATACTTGACACCATACAATACACAAAATCCGCCTTTACATAAATCAATGGTGTGGCCTCATTTGGAAGAGTGTGTGCAGTATAATTCACACCGAGGATATTCCAGAAATAAAGGGGGGGGGGTTCAGAGAAGGTGATGAGAATGATCAAGGGCCCGAAAAAAGTCTTGTATGAAGAGATAGTGAAAAGATGTCGATTAGTTAGCTTGGAGAGGAGCCGAATAAGAGGGAACAATGGAGCAATGGGCTGATCAGTTGCTCGGCACTCTTAGCCCTTTGCCTGGCTCTGGAGCTAAGCACGGCAGACGCCACCGGAAGCCACGGAGCTTCGGCCGCGGTCCGATTTCGATTAATAAGGACTTTCCCCCAAGCTCGAGGTAGTGCCGCGGGGCGGCGCGCGGAAGCCACTTTGCTCCTGGACGCTGCCAACCCCACGTACGGGAGGCAGCGAGGGACAACATCGAAGTGTCAGGGCGCTGTTCGGGCGAGCTGCCCCTCCCCAGGCGCTGGTTTCACTCCGGCCCGATTGGACTCCCGATGCTGCGATGGCTGATGGGAGGCGGGCGGGAGCCGCAGGGACTCTCCGAGGTAAAGCAGCAGCAGCCGCCGCCCCGCCCCCGCCCCGGGAGGAGGGACCAGAGCGTGCGCGTGAATTGAAGACGGGTGGGATAGGGGGCGGGGCCAGGAGCAGGCAGGGCGGGGAGGGGGCGAAGGGCTGGAGGAGGGGCAGTTGGAAGGGAACTAGCCCTTAATGTTTTTCTCCACTCATGAAGGAGCCAAGTCTAAGAAACCCAGCAGAGCCCATGGGTATAGCCCAGTGGCTGTCAAACTTTCGTACTGGTGACCCCTTTCACGTAGCAAGCCTCTGAGTGCAGCTCCCCCCCATAAATTAAAAACACTTTCTAATATATGTTTAGCACCATTAAAATGTTGGAAGCAAAGCGGGGTTTGGGGTGGAGGCTGCCAGCTTGCAACCCCCTGAGGGGTCCTGCCCCCCAGTTTGAGAACCCCTGGTATAGCCAAACCTCACCGAGGCAGGTATCATAGAATCCTAGAATATCAGGGTTGGAAGGGACCTCAAGAGGTCATCTAGTCCAACCCCCTGCTCAAAGCAGGACCAAACCCAAGAAGCCCAGTAAAGCACCTTAGACTGTCAAGAAAACAATCTACTGCTTATTTTTGGCATCTCAATGAGATTTTAGGGATGGAGCTTGGAAATGGCCTAGTACTTGCACAGAAAACCTTCAAAGGGCAGAGACTTGATTTTAAAAAAATGAAAAATTGGGGATTGCAAAATGACAGCTTAAGATGGTTTAGTATGGTGTATTGCTCCATGTCCCTCCACCCCAATCTGAGCCCTGATTGGATGTTATTCAGTGATTGTGTTGCAGTTTTAATACTAACCATGGCCATAAGGAAGGGTGAGACAACGTCTCGAGTCTCAGGTCTGTAGAAATCTTAAATCTGTGGTCCAATGGATAGAGGACTGGATTGGGAGACCTGGGCTCTATTCCTGGTGCTGCCAAGTGACCTCGGGCAAGTCATGTGATTGGTCTGTGACAAAGATAGCTATCTAGCGAAGCTACACAGTCTGTCTAGTAGATGTTTTAGTGCTGCTGTAAAATAATAGGTCCTTTCTGAGTCTCAAAAGAACATTGAGACAGTCCTGAAGGTATGAAGATGTTGACATTTGCTCGTAAAATTAAGCTGTAACTGTGAGAGTACTCTGACACTGAGTTGCCACCGAGTTTCAAGGTATCTAGCAATGACACCTGATAAAACAAGAATTGTACACTACTGAGTTGTTCCAAAAATGGTGGAAGCTTTAAGCACAAGAATGGCCATACTGAAGCAAGCCAATGGCTCTCAGTAGCTTATACTAGGAAAAGTTAGAGAACTGCCATCAACATCGTGCATCTAGTAATGCAATAGTATGCTATGGAGGAAGTGTCTTGCTGACCCTGGCTGATGATCAGCTTATTTCATGAGCATAAGTGATAGCCCTTGTAATTACCCCAGCTGGCGTAACTGCAGATGCTATTCAATAGAAATTGAGCCTTTTTTGAATCTTACTAAACTATTGGCCGAAATGTCTTGCGATAAGGTCACAAGGGATAACCTGTATTGCATGTCTAAAAGCATTTCTTCTTGTTTGTTTTAAACTTGTCTGTCAATTTTTAAAATGAAACTGTTGGTAAGAGGGGACATCATATAGGGTTGACAGACCTCAGAAAAAAGGCAGTTTAATGAGAAATTTAAAGGTGTAGTTTATTGGGACAGGAAGAGGATTCCAGACACTTGGTAAAGCAACCCCCATCATTTCATTTATTTATACCTGCTCCTGTATTTTCACTCCATGCATCTGATGAAGTGGGTTCTAGCCCACGAAAGCTTATGCCCAAATAAATTTGTTAGTCTCTAAGATGCCACAAGGACTCCTCGCTGTTGTTGCTGATACAGACTAACACGGCTACCACTCTGAACTGGCTACCATAGCTGTTAACCAATTGCTTTCTTTAGTTATTCAAGATCATGTCTAAAACAATAAGGGACTGTTGCTTATTAGGTTTTTTTAAACCAGTTTAAATGTTGTACAGTAACTCAAAGTACATTCCATATTATAATCTACCTAATTTAAGTAAATAGGAGGGAATGCCTTGTTATAATTTCCATTAAGGGAACAGATAGTTATGTTAAATTCATGTTTGGGGATAAGTTTTATTTATATGAATGATCTATTTGTGAATGTATTTTATACACACACTATGGTAGATATGACTGAAAACAATTAAAAATGAATTATATACATACAAATTGAGGTATTCATGATTGATTTCTCTTGATGGATTTTTAGAAATCGTCCGTGCAGAGCTTAGGTGAAGAACAAATACAGAATCCCTATACTGAGCTCCTTGTACTGAAAGGTCATCATGATATAGTGAGATTTCTAGTACAAATAGATGATTGCAGGTAAGAGATTTTTTCAAATTATTGTATTACATCCAAAGGAATACATAAGTGGAAGTCCATGAAAATTAAGAAATATTTTGATAATTTTTCTGCCAGAAATTAAATATCAGGTAATTTAGATCTAAATTAATGCAAATATGTTCAGTAAAACATTACATTCAAAGCAAAAAGTCATTTCACTGAAATTTAAACATTCTCCTGCAACTTTTGCTTCTTGAGCATTCAGGTTTCTGGATCTACTCCTATAATTGCCACACAGATTATGTGGCTTGACCAAGGTCAAAGAGGAACTATCTGTGCCTCAGGTTCCTGTAAAATGGGGCTAATGCTTCCTTATTTTAGAGGGTGTTATGTGATCTGTAAAGCACACAGATCCTGGGATTGCCTTTCACATTATTGCTGCCCCTTTCTGTACCTTTTCCAATTCTCTAGTATCCTCTTTGTAATCAAATACTCCAAACGGTACACAGTACTTCAACATCTTTAAGATGTCCCACTGTCCATTCAAAATGGATTTATCTGAAAATGAATTATTTGCCTTTCCTTTGTTATCATACCCTCCCCGTCTCCTAGGCCCACAACCTCTTTCCTTCTCCAACTATATTGGTCTCTTTGGAAGTCTTCCATATTTCCTAATTTTAGTATTGCCTAAATCCATCTATTTCTCGCTTTACCCACTGTCGAAACTTAGGTTCATCGTTATTTAGTGTTGGTTACTGCAAGGATTACTTCCTTTCTAGCTTCTCACTGTTTCACCCCATCAGTCTATTCAAAATGCTGCTGCCAAAGTAGTCTTCCTCTCCCACTGCTCTGACCATTGTCATCTTTACCCAGCAAGCTGTCAGTGGTTTCCTTTTTCAGTACCTCATTCTAGCTCCACAAGGAGCTAAAAGCCCCTTTCAAAGTCCTACATAACCTCCTCATCCCTGGTCTCCTCTGATTTCTTCCTGCCTCTGTTCTCAACTCCCTCTGCATCTCCCAATCTTTTTTCCTCTTCTCATTCTCAGCTTCGTGCCTTCATTCATGTACTCCCCAATGCTTTCATTATCAGTCCAGTTCTAATTTACTTATAACCTCGTCTAACTGTTTGGGGTGAAGTCTAGGAAGAGAGTGTCGTCTCATGGTTAGACCAGTGGTTACAGACCAGAGAGGCATGCACACTGACTTGGCATGGTCATTCTGAAGGCAGTGTGGGTGAGTGAAAGATTTAGCACTGACATTTTGGAGACCTGGCTTTTATTCCCACCTTTGCCTGAAGTAATCTTGTACCATCTCTCAGTTAAATTTGTGCAATAGGGGAAATAATACTTGACTGCCTTTTAGGGTAGAGCTTTGAAGCTTTGTTCAATAATAAGGGTTGCAAAGTGCCTAGAAATCTAAAATAGCAAGCAGCAGAGGTGAGATTTCAACTCCTGGCCTTCTCTAAGCTCAGTGCACTTTCAAGGGTACAGGCACTTTGTTGGGGGAAGACTCTCTCCCCCCTAGTGTCTTCTGATCAGGCAGCTGCATTCATCCAAATGTGGAATTCCCACGATCTCTTATGCTTGCCGAAGTTTCACAGAATTGACAATTTTGAAAATATTTACAAAAGGGACAAAATTCTTTAGGTCTGCAGGATACGTGTTTAAATTAAGCATGTGTTAGAACTATTATAGATTGATTTTTCTAAGTAGCATTAAAATAGGCCACAAAGATTCAAATAAAACCGTAAGGTTCTTTTCTGCTGATTTGGGTAGTCATTACAGCAATTTCAGACTAGTTATTTTAATATTTCTTCACAGTACATATTTTCAGAATATGTACACTGAATAAATCTCATTAATCTTTGAAAATGTGGCTTTATAGTAGAAATGTTGGAGCATCCTGAGGCAGAGTAGAGGCATCTGCTGATGTTAACAAATCCTTTATTACTTCAGGAGAGGACTGTCTTCATTGTACTGTATCAAACACATTGCGGTACTAAACAAATAATGTAAAAAACAGATGGACTAGTAAGTTGGAGGACAGGATAAGTCAGATATGGATAAGAAATAAGTTACATTAGTATCTTATAGGTGTTTAATATTCTGAGTTTGAACTGTTCAGAATAGTTTGCGTCAATGGATAGTTATTTCATTTTTTTTATTTAGCATGAACATAGTAGTTGTTAAACAGCGGAAAATTTTTCACCTGCTTTCCCCCCTTCCCCCAATAAAATTAGTATTGCTATTCAGTTTCTGAAATGTTTTTATTTAGTTTTTGAAGCTATCCCATTGTGTTTTTTTTTGTTAACTGTTGTAAGCCAGGCTTCACGCTTCAGGTCTTTAGATAATATCATCTTATTGAGAATTTTGCAGAAGGATTTTCTTGTTTTCTCAGTGGCTCGGCTAAAACCAGTGAGTGGAAAATTTTCTCAGATTGGTTTTTGAAGATACTAAATAAATCCTGTATCAACCTAACAGACAGCTGCTTTTTTCTTTGTTTCTTTCTTATTTTTTGAACATGAAGTGAGGGTCATATTGATTGGAAGATCACTAAAGAAGGGTAAGCCTCAGCAAGAGTCTTCCAAAAAATGGACTGATAAAATTGCATGTAATACCCTAGCATTTGACATATTAAACTAAACTGAGTTCATAACACATTTTAAGAATAGCTTTCTTTGTTGCTCATTTGACCATTCCTTGCTCCTCCAGGAAGCAGACAAGGTTATAGAGGATGGTGATCATGACTGGAAAAGAATCAGGTGACCCATGAAACTCCAGCTTGGTGAACAAAATGTATACTGTAGAACCAGCAATCCTACAGATATCTTTATATTTAAAAATAAATCCTTAAAAAAACAACAACACTGTACATCTTATATTTGATGAATTACACATGCCTTCTCCTTCAAAGGTCAGGTTTCTTTTCAGATCTTTGCTCAAGTGTCAGTGTCCCGTCATTTAATTGAAGGATAGGTTTCCACATTTAAAGTGTTCATGTCCAAAATGTGAGTGGCTGACTATTGTGTTTGGTTCTGGCCACCCCATCTCAAACAAGATATAGCAGAAATAGAAGGTACCCAAAAGTGGGAAACCAACATTAGTAGAGGCATGGAAAGACTTCCAAATGAGGGGAAATTGAAAAGATTGTCTGTTCACTTAAGACAGGAGATGAAGAGGGGACTTGATAGAGGTATATCAAATGATGGTAAGGAGAAGCTACATTAGGTCTACTTACTGACTGTCTAATACAAGAGCAAGAAAATGTTTAAGTTTGAAAGGCAACATAGACTTACCTTGTGGCAGGATATCATAATGGCTAAAAATGGATTAGGATTAAATAAAGATGATAGTTTTATGGATAATTAGAACATTCATATTATTGGGTAAAAGTTTAGAAGGGATAGAACTCCTCCATATTTAAAATATAAATCAACCACTAGTATATAAAATTAGAAAGAAACTTCCTCTATAGGCAGATTATTCCCTATTTGTCCATTATGGAGTTCCTTGTACTTTCCTCTGAAAATGGCCTGTACCAGATACAGGACACAAGAGTAGATGGTGAATTTTCTTGTGAAATTCGCAGGTGAGTCTACAGTCTGTACTCAGTCTAATTTAAAAAAAAAATAATGGAGTGCATATTGAAAGCCCCAAAATTTATAGCACTGGAGTTTTATCAGCACAATAGTTACAACACGTAAAGCACCAGTGCCGTATTTCCTAATGGTTAAGGAAGGAAGTAGAGTGGGCATGGGGCTCTCAACAGCAGGAAGCCATGGTTCAATTAAAATAAGCTTTAGCTCAAACTCCAGCCTTTGCATATCCCCTGGTGGGACACCTGTTTGTGCTGCAACTGGCAACTACTTTGAGGGGGATGGGAGCTGTACTAAGTCAGAACCATGATACAGGGCTCTGCCCTGTGGCATATGCCTCCTAATCTTCCAGTGAGGTAAAGAGGGAATTCACCCCCTGTGAAAAGGTGGTTTCGGCACTAGTTTGGGCTTTGCAGCATTGGGAATATCTGGTGCCTACTACTTTCGGATAAAATACATACTCACTAGCAAAATTAACAACAGTCATGTGTCCAGCCCTAGCAAGTCCTAAGCAAAATTAGTGCTGATGAATTTGCTGAGCCCCAAGTGGGGGCTCAAAGCACAAAGTTCAAAAGCCCCTTCCCCCCAAAAAAACCCTCATCAGACCCAATACATCTAGATAAAAAAAATAAGTTTAGCTTAAATATCCAGTGGTACCTCCTGCTATATAGGGAGGGGAAGTTTGTATTGCTTTGTGTTTTAAATAATTAGCCACGTAAGTGCTAAATTTTTTTGGAAACAGTGTTCTCCTGTATACTGCTTTTTGTTGGTTTGGATTGCAGACCTGCTCCTTTGGTGGTGTAAATCTGAAACCTGTTGTGTTCAAGGCATGGGGAAACGTCCCATAAACAACAATAAAATGTAAACAATACCCTTGACATCACTACTAATCCCAACGTCCCAGAAAAACGGATCACTCTTTTTGGCCTTTTGGACGAATATGACCCCACTTCAGTAAAATTTAAAAGGCTTGAACTTAAAGTAAATCTGAGCATGGATATGAGCAAGAACTGGCGGTGTTATGGTTTGGGTTGCAAATAGTCTATGCTAGTCTAGCATAGTCACCTATGCTGGTGACTAAGGAATCCTTACCACTTCAGTGGCAATACCACCATCCTCATGTATACACAAGGGAATAGTGGGGGGGGAGTGGATTTGTTCATGGGGGGGAAATTGGAAACTACCGAGGTGCATACGGTTCTCGCTGGGTGGGAACTGACAGGCTGTTATGTAATTGTAGTAAGCCCAAATGTGTTCATTTATGGACTGACGTGCCCAAGTGGGCAGCACCAGGGGAAAAGCAAATAAATTTTAAGCTAAAAGAATTCCTTACACCCCAAACAGTGGGCAAAAAAGTCTGGGGGAGGCAAGGTTACAAACAATAGCACCAGAAGGGGACTGGGAGATTTTGCCCTGCACTTCAAAGGCATTCAAAAAATTTAGGAAAAATACAATATTTAATAATTTAATAATTAAATGCCTTAATAAAATGGTTAATATACAGCCCAATATAACAAAAATGGCTTCTCCAAAACCCCCATAAAATAAATGGCCTAAAAGTATGCATTTTAAAGCCCTCCTTTACCAATTTAGTCAGGACATATATAATTCAAACCAATATTAAAAAAAGGAATTGGTAATTAAACTGAACCACACCCTAAAAAGTAATTATAAATCTCACATTAGCAGACATTTTGGTCCTAAAACCCCACTGCAAAAAGTTTGTTCAGTCATTATAAGGGGATTATTCCTCTGATAATTACAACCAGGATACAAATCAGGGTCCTCCTCTGACACATTCCCTCCCCCAAGCTACGGCTTCCTTTAATCACAGCCTCTATTGCCTTCTGCTCTCCCAACATGGCTCTGAGAGCACAACTTTGTCTCTTACATTCCCTGTGATCTGCCTGGGTCTTATCCTGGGATTCCTTCAGTAAGGCTCTAACTTTGCTTCTATTAGTTTGCTTTTGCAACTCAGATACTTCCTGTTCCAACTTCTTTCTCTTGGTCACATACTTGCTTGTGCAGTGTCACTGTTTGTGTTGTCTGAATCAGGGTGGTAGCCCAAAGGGTGTCTGATTCTGCATTTAGGCTATTTCCTTTTCTTGTGCGTGGACTCTGTACTTATCTAAGTCCTTTATTCTTGCCTTTAACTGATCTATTTTATTTATTATTGAAACCATTTTCTTAGAGCTGCAGGAATGCCCCAGCGTGAGTGAAGGTTCCAGGGTCCATTACCATATTTTTGTACAAAATTTGTCAAAAGCTGTTATCTAACTTTTTTTAAAATTTTTTGGGTTTTTTTTTACATTTTCTTACTTGACCAGGCTACCAGCCTGAGCCCCAGAAATGGAATGTATCCGTAAATCAACTTGCGGATTACAATATGGAAATTTACAGGTTGCAACCCTGCTCTACTGTCTCCTCCCTATTGCACAACAAACTGTACTGACTGTCCCCTCCTTTCCACCACTGTTACCCAGGGTTTTCTGAATCCAAAACAGTGGTAACTTAACTTATTCCTGACACTGCTAAGTTAATGGGGACACAGCTCTTCCTTTTGATAAAGGATTGATACAAACCAGTGTGCTTTTACCTAAAACTACTTTATTAGGTTTTAAGCGCCCACATATATGCACTATAGCAATAAGTTCAGAGCACCCCAAGCATAGTTAACCATCTCAGACTTTGGGTTTGAGTGATTACCAGCCAGGCTTCCAGGGGGCCTTCTTCCATACAGCTGTTCAGGCAAGGAGGTGACACCTCTTTGCCTGAAGAAAAGCTCCCTCAGACTGCTCAGTGGTGTTTATTTTTACATAATTTTTATAGCTACATTTTATAAAAGAGAATTTATAATAAGCCTTACTGGGTTACCAATTTTTTAAGTTTTAACAAATTGGTTATTTATTATTAGCAAAGGATTTTTAATATTTTTAGTCATGATAAAAAACTTGTTAGCAACCTTGGTTCTAAATACCCCTATTTTTTATGGTTTGTTAATTTTTTAAATTTTGATTAGCAAAGCTGCAACTGCAGCAATTTGGCCTTGCCTATGAAAGCCCTGACCATTATTCCTAGCTATGTGGTGTTCTGCTTTTAACAAATGGTGGCTAAATGCACCCAAAATGACTGTGGTTTTAGTATGATCAAGTTCTGGGGTTATAATTCCTTTCCCCCCTTCTCCATCTCTCACCACTATCACCTTTTAGGTTTTTTTACTCTTTTTGAGAGGACTTCAAGTTCTAGTGTAAAAACACTACACAAACATTTGTTCAAGGACACATTTGTTGCTTAGTTGTGTTTAATCCTGGGCTGTGGCCTAGAACAACTAAAAGTTAAAATGTAGCTGTATCCCCAGTCA
The DNA here is from genome assembly GCF_965140235.1 of Caretta caretta. Taxonomy (NCBI): domain Eukaryota; kingdom Metazoa; phylum Chordata; order Testudines; family Cheloniidae; genus Caretta; species Caretta caretta. Next base: position 46,913,580 of record NC_134210.1, read on the forward strand.
AGAGTCAGATGCAGATGTCTTCAGATCATATCATTTCAGTTTTCAGTTGCCGGAGAATGGCCACTTTCCTTAAACAGGGTGCATCGATACTAGGAAAACTCACTCTCTCTAGCAATAGTGCAGCTCCCTGACAGTAAACTGCTAGTGTAGACAGGGCTTAGGCATGTTTACTGAGGTGCTCTCTCGGTAAGGAAACAGGTCAAATTTATTTGGATTTAGGTAAAACAGAACCAAAACTCAGTTGCTTTTTCCTAGTGTAGATGCAGGATACGACCTTTAGCTGGGTTTCAGCAGGTGTTATGCATAGCAGCATACATACAATCCCCTTGTGAGTTCTTTTGTAAAGTCAGTTTAAAAAAAGAAGTTGTAATATTCCTGTATGCCTGGCCTGACTTTAATCCTCATGCTGTGTAACTTGTTATGTAGTGCTCTCTAAATTACTTGGCTAGATAAGAAGGCTAATAGACTAGGATTTGGCTTTATTGGATATGACCTCCCCCCTCTCCTCCACCATCCCCAATATAAACCTAAGCAGTAAGAAGACTGGATTCTGTAGTACAGGCTACTATTGGGAATAGTGACAAAATGCTTAGAACACATTAAATAATATTCTCAACAATGAGAATATTAAAGCATGTAATGTGAGAAAGTTTTCACTTTTGTTTATTAAGCAAGTCAATGATTTTGGTTTCTATGCAGTATTTGGAGCTTAAAAGGTACCTTTTTATGCATCAGATTACGAGTAAAACTGAAGTGTGATTTCTTTCCTTATAAATGAAATAATTTGCTCTGTTTAAGTAGTGATTATTGGTGCATAGCATCATACTGGAAATCTATTTATCATTTTCTTTACCGGTTTTGTTTTCTTTGTTCTTTATCAGATTTGCATCTGCAGGAGATGATGGAATTGTATTTCTGTGGAATGCTCAGGTTAGTTTAGTTTTTGAATGGGGTTTGTTCTGTAATAAGGATGTGGACAGGAGTGGGAATGTGGGGAGCTGATTTTGCTCTTGAACTGATCTAAATCAAAAATCAGTCCATTGAAGTTTAGTTGAGCTGTGTCTAGCATAATGTAAAATTAGTGCAAGGGCAGAATCAGTCCAAGAGACAGTCCAAGCACAGTACAAATAAGTTGAGTTTTATAGACATGTCTGATAGAACAAAAATAAAAACCAATTCAAGGATGTTTCAGCTTCAGGGAAGTAGGATGTGAAACTGAGTGTCTGAAAAGAGAATTAAAAATGTGTGTGAAAATATTCAGTGCAAGATGAAGTATTGGAAGCACAAGTTAAAATGTTTTCAGTAGCTGCTAAGATGTTGATTGCTGAACCTCTCAATATCAGACAACATGGTGAGGTCCCAGTTCTGCAAAGACTTATGCACAGTGTTTAATTTGTAATTTGTAATGAATTAATGGGCTCAAGCAATTTTTTTTTTAATTTTCATAACTGACACTGCCAGCCCAGAGGTGCCAGGTTATTATGAACTACCAAGCCTAGCGGTGCCAGGGCTGAGTCCTGGAAGTCTTGGCACAAGTTAAGCACTACTTATGCATGAGTGTAACTTTTTGCAGTCTGCCTACTCCCATTAATTAAAATGGGGCTACTCATAGTGTAAAGTTAAGCACATGTGCAAATCTTTGCAGCCTAATACAAGAACTGACTTCAGTGTCACTTCCATGGAGTTAATAAGAAGGAAAGAGCTCTTAGTTGCTTGCCATGATACTGGTCTCACTCCAGCTTTTAAAAGTATTTTGTTGAACGTAACACTTGTCACAGGAATATTGCATTTTAGAGGTGATACTTCCAATAATAAACATGCTGTTTTCTCCCTATACAATCTTATAAAAAAAAAAAGAGAAGGTAAGTATCTTGTAGGTTACCTGTTAGAATTGTTTTAGAGGAGGATGCCTTGTAAGTAATTTAGATATTTACTAGGCTGAAAGGCAGATCAGTGAACGGTCTAAAGTCTGAATGTTAAGCTTCAAGTGAGGCAGAGAGAAATCTCGGAGACTAAACTTTTTATGAAGACCTTTTGAAAAAAGTTATACATAACATTTACAATAGTGTAACTTAAAATAGGAACAGGGGAACTTGTAACTTTCCTTCCTTCTTTTCTGAAGAGTTTCAGTTAAGCATAATATTTCTTATGGAAGACATTTCATAACCCTCTAATATGAAACAGAAAATTGTGTGTGAGAGAATCAGTATTCGAGATATGTATGTGAAAATGCACACATCATTTACGGATGTAAAAATTTGTGGGTGGCCAACCGTAGAGTTCTATTTTTCGACTTCTACACACTTACATGCTTGAAATGACTTGTATTTAATAAAAAACCAAAATATGATATTGTTAGTCCACAAGTGTACAATTTCAACTGTCTGCATCCCTAATTAACTTTCATGCTAGGTAGTAAAGCTAAAACGGTCTCATGTTATGGGTGTAGACAATAGATACAATACTGAGTTTCATACAGTAAATGTTAAGTCAGATACTCTTATTGATAAAGGTAGTTTCAAGTAAGTCAAATGGTTTTATTTTTTAAAATAACCCTTCAGATTTTGTTTTGCCAGCAAATGAGAAATAAAGTGATGTCAATAGAGTATAAATGAAGTAAATTGGCTAATATTTAAGCTAAAAATGAAACCATTAAAATACATAAGTTAAATTCTGAAATATTCATCTAAAAAACTGGTGTTAAGTGGTTTCCAGTTATTGAATGTATAGATCTTTCATAGTATCCCCCTATATTCATAGTAACAGGTTTATTTAGGTATAATAAATCTTGGTAACATTTTCAATAGCACCTAAATGACAGACTCCTAAAGTCCCCATTTTCAGAAGTCACTTAGGCACCTAGGTCTCACTGGAATTGAGTGGATTTTGAAAATGTTACCCTTAATGTGCTGTATTTTTTTTTCCAGACTGGAGAAAAGTTATTTGAGCTACATGGACACACGCACAAAATTACAGCTATTGCAGCATTTCCTTCATCTGGTGCTTATGAAGAAAAAAATCATTTGCTCTTAACAGCATCTGCTGATAGGACAGTTATTGTATCCTTAAATCTTAGGAAGATTCAACTGATTTTAAAGGGAACAATGAGCCAGGCAGCAGAGTGGGTGGCAATTGTTTATATTTTAGTAGGACCCAAAGGCCTTTGTCAAGGCTGGGGCTTGGTTGTGCTAGCCTCTGTTCAAATACACAGTAGACATGGTCCCTATCACAAAAACAATGCATATGTAACAAACAAGTGTTTGAAATGACACTAAGTGTCCAAGTTTTGAAGATGTTAGTATTTAGAAAACCCATGTGTCTCTACATTTTTATTTCTCAAACTCTGTCATCTAATTATAAACTAAACATAGAAACGTTATGACCTTTTGTGTTTCCTTAATAAATGAATTCAGGAATGGGATTGCAATAGTGGCAGGCAAGTTCAGAAAGTGTCATGCTTCCATTCCACTGTAAAGGTAAAGAAAAGTCCAAGTGTGTGTGTATAAATAAAAAATACGTATAAATATATATAAATAAATAAAAATACACCTGTAGTGAAAGCTAGTGTGAGATATGTGAAGACAGAATATTTTAAAATGAATAACCTACCTTTTAGTTAGCTAAGACCACTTACTTCAAAGGTAGAGAAGCGACTGAGATCTAGGTACTGACAAAGGTTTTAATAAAAGGAAGTAACTGGGAGCAACCATTTTATTTATTCCATTATAAAAGATTGTCACTTTTTTGGGGACTCTCTAACACCATTGGTTGCACCAGATCTTTCAAATGGGACAGGGATAAAGCTTTGGGGCTGTTCAAATTTGGTTCAGTTATAAACGGTTTACAATTGCCATTTCCCTTTTCCGACTTGTGTTCCTCAGGAAAATTGTGTACATGTTCAGTTGTTTGGCATGCAGTCATTATGCTAGACACAGCTCAGCTAAACTTCAGTGGGCTGGTTCTTGATTTAGATCAGTTCAAGAGCAAAATCAGCTCCCCACATTCCCACTCCTATCCACATCCATATTCCAGAACATACCCCATTCAAAAACTAAACTAACCTGAGCATTCCACACAAATACAATTCAATCATCTCCTGCAGATGGAAATCTGGTAAAGAACAAAGAAAACAAAACTTATAAAGAAAATGATAAATAGATTTCTGGTAAGATGCTATGCACCAATAATCACCACTTATAAATGAAATAATTTGCTCTGTTTAAGGAGAGAAATCACACCTCGGTTTTACTAATAATCTTAAGCTCTGAATACTGCATAGAAATCAAAATAATTGACTTTCTTAATAAACAAAAGTGAAAACTCTCTCACATTACATGCTTTAAGAGATTCCTGAGGTAGAGTGTAAAGGTCACTTTGTCCCCAGGAGATTATGCTCCACAGCCACCAGGAGTGGATACTTCCAGTGCTCCATGATGACTTTGAGATCCAAATGAGGTGCTTCAGCCAACCATGCGATTATAGATGTATTGTAGTTGGGTAGCCGGGGAGGGGAAGAGCCAAAAATGACAGCCCTAGAAAATCTTCCCAGCCATATGGAGTGGCAAGCTGCATTATTAGTTATATTGAGGGCCCTACCAAATTCATAGCCGTGAAACATGTGCCGTGAACTGCGAAGTCTGATCTTCCCTATGAAAGCTGGCTATTGTAGGGGAGGGGCCTCCTACCATGGCCTGGGTTCTAGCTGCTAGTCCCAGCTCAGGCTGGGGAGGGACGGTAGTGCCTCTTCCTGTGTAGGAGCTGCTCCCAGAGCTGGGTCAGACCCACCTCCAAGAACCTCCCCCGGCCTCAGGAAGCTCCATTGGTGCTGGCTGGGAGCTCAGCTCTGAAGGCTGTGCAGAAGTGAGGGTGGCTGTCAGCCCCCGACCTGAGTGGAGGTTGCCAGAAAAAAAACTTATGTACGTGAATCCACCCCCCATACCCTGTAACCCTCACTCTGTGGTGCTGGCTTTAGAGTTTGGTGCCCGGCCAGCAGCTGCTGCTCTCTGGCTTCCCAGCTCTGAAGGCAGCACCCATGCCAGCAGCAGCACAGAAGTAAGGGTGGCAATCCCATGACCCCCCTACAATTGCCTTGTAAACCCCTGGCCCAACAACCCCCTTTTGGGTCAGGAGCCTCAGGGCTACAACCCTGTGAAATTTCAGATGTAAACATCTGAAACTGTGAAATTGACTTCAGTGGCTTTCAGTACCTTCAGTGAGACCTTTGGATGATGAACCCCTCTGAAATCAGGCCCTACAGTCTTGTTAGTAAAAATAGTGATGTTTCACAAGTGATTTCTGTGTTCTGAAGGAAAGAGAGTTTAATGTATTTCATAGTACCTGCAGTTTTACCTAGCTAAAGCTGAATCATTTCACTGCAAAATTCCCCAAAGAACTTTTGTAAGGGCCATATATCTGATTTTGTTCTGCAGTGTTTGACAGTTCTTCAAAGACTGGATGTATGGTTATCTGGAGGGAGTGATCTATGTGTTTGGAACAGAAAATTAGATCTCTTGTGTAAGACCAGTCATCTCACCGATGCAGGTAAAAAATGGAAATGGCTCATTATAGCAGATAAAGTGTAAGTAAAATGGGTTTGTATAATAGTGCAAGATGAAACCTGGCAAATTCTCTTTAATTCTAAAGATAACATTATATATTAAAGCTGCCCTCAGTCTAGTTTTAAAAATGTCAACTTAATCATTTCAGAATTAAGGATACTTATAACCTGTGCTATAAGCATTTTAGAATGTCAAGTTTCAATAATTGTACATTAACTTTGACTTGCTGGACTAGATCCTCAACTGGTGACTTATACATTTCCCTTGCAGAGGGCCAGATCCACAGCCTAGTGATCTATACCTCTGTGAGGGAACTAGACTTTTTGTAAGTACATAGGTTCAAGGGTTTTAATTACAAGATTCAATCTTTTATATAAACAAAAGGAAATCTTGGAATAGGATTAGTAAATATAATCAGATATGAACTTAGAAACTCATACTGCTCTGAACTATTAGTAAATCAATGCATTAAAATACAGTATCATCTAAATATGTTTGTAAAAGCTTTAAAAAATGCAGCAATGTTCTTAAGGCATCTAGTATACTGGAATTTTTCAGTACACAGCTGGAGCCAAAATAGCTACATATACCTGTCATAAAATAGGAGACCAGAGATATTTTAGCCCTATATACACAGGAGGATTACACAGATACACAATTTAAACCTCCTACCTCCAAGTTTTGAGGCAAGCCACTCATTTCAGACCTAGTATTACTTCCAGCCCTCACAATCTGCTTGTATTTTACTATTTATTCCTGGAGTGGAGATGTTGGAGAACTTTGTGCAAGTTAAAGATAGTTGTACAGCATTTCAAACAGTTTGCTCTGAACCTCATTGTGTGTCTTTCACTCAGCATAAAGCTAGTTGTTCTTATTTATATTGCACTAGCACCTAAGAGAACTCCCTTCAGACTAGGAACTCATTGTCCTAGCTACAATTCAAATGGATAAGACGACGTAGAACCTACCCCAAAAAAGCTTGTGTGAAATCCTGGCCCCATTAAAGTCAGCGATTTCACCCGTACAGTCTTGGAGGACAAGAAGGATATGTGGCAAAGGGGATGCAATTAACTATGCACAATTTTAATGTGTATTACATACATTTTTATATACTTTATTTTTTTCATAAGAAATGTATGCCTGTACCCAGTTGCCCCTTGACCTCTTATGTAGATGGCACAAAAGAAGTGCTGTTTGTGGAGGGGTTTGGAGGAGGAGGAAGCAGTGGCCTGAGAGATCAGTTTAGGATGGGCATTCACACATAAGTGGCAGCATGGAAGAAGATGAGAAGCAGTGGGAGATAAGCTGTCAAGGCTGGAATCAGTGGCAGACCATAGCAGAGGGTGGGGGCATGAAAGTGGGGGCAAAGATTTTGAACTTGATGTGGTGGGACAGAGGAAGCCAGGGAAGGGATTCAGAGGGGGAGAGCTATGGCCGGGAAGATGATCATAGCAGGTGTGGGGGAATGGGGAAATACAGAAGCCAGATAGGAAGCAGTGGTAGTAATTGATAGGAGGAGGAGGACTTATATACAGGTTTTAGATAGAAACTGAATATCTGATTTTAGAAATACTCTGAAGGAAGAAATGCAATATTTGGACACAGCCTCGGAGATGTGAACCAAGGGAAAGCAAGGCTTAGACAGTGACTCCCAGGTTATGGACCTGAGTGGGAAGATGGTGATTTTGTTCATGGGGACAGAAAAAGCAGGGAGTGGGAAGGGTTTGGGAGGAAGGATTAGATGTAATGTTAAATTTAAGTTCATAGTAAGATATCCAAGAGAACATGTCTGAGGGACAGGCTAAGATGTGAGGGAGGGAGGTAGAAAGACAGCTGAGGAGGGAGAAGGCAGATTTGTGAGTCCTCATTACAAAGGTGTGAGAACACCCAAGGAAATGGTATAGAGGGAGGAAGAGGAGAAGGGTCACACATTTGGGACCTTGAGAGCTACGGTCTGGTGCAGCAATATCTGTAAATATTGAACTCATTTTCCCCAATGTATCTATGAAATACATTGCAATTGTAACAGTTACATCTTTAAACATTGCCTCAGTGGCCTGATCACAAAGATAGGCTGAGTTTTCATATGAGAAACATCACCTATCCTAATGCTTGAGCTGGTCTGCCTTTGTTTTATTACACACTTCAAAAGCTAGGAGTTGGGGATAGTGTAGCGGTTAACGCATGGCACTGGAAGTGAGAAATTCTTGACTTCTGGTTCCAGGTCTGACATGGACTCCTTCTGTGGTCTCAGACGAATGTTTGTGCCTCAGTTTCCCCATGTGAAAGAGATAGATACTAGTTACTTCATAAGGTTGATTTGAAGATTAGAGTAGAATCTCACTAATCTCCATTTTATCTGGAGAGAGAGAGAGACAGCAGATATGGATGTAAAATGTCCTGTATATGTAATCACTGCATTTATATGAATTTACCTATTCTAACTTAATTGCTATAAGAGTACTATCTATCTGTATGTTGCTATTCTGCATAAGTATGTGTAATCTTAGATCTTTAAAATTAGAATAGATAAATCTATACAAATATGCTTTATCTGCCTTTCTGTGTGTGTGTGTGTGTCTCTCTCTCTCTCTGTATACACACACAATGTGAAATAGAAATTTGGAGTAAAGGCATACAAATCTAACTATATATTGATTTACCTTATTCGTGGACTCAATACTACCTATAAAAATCAGCTGTGCTATATTTTACATACAGCACATACAATAAAAAGAAATGCAAATTAAAAATGCACCCAAATCACACAATCATATATCTGTATAGCTTAGAGCTACAAACAATGCCAACAGTTTGTAATTGGGCTAATAAAAACCGTTATAAACCTGTTAAAGTGTATATAGTGTTGTCTGGTGGACAGTCACAAACCACTGCTGTTCTTAGTTTATGGGACAGTTTCCTGAGGAAGGGTTTGATGCTGTGAGGTGCTGAATGCCCTCATGTTCTAAATTTGTCCAACAGTTTCCACAAGACTACAAGCATTTAGGTCATTTTACAGTTGTAATGGTGACAAAATCCCTCGTTACAAGAGATTTGTCATATTGCCTAATTCTTTCCAAGGCACTGTAGACTTGCAGCTCCCTTTAATTTCAGTGGGACTCGGCATCTCTGGAGATCAGGCCCACAGCGTTTAAAATAATGTGAATGGTGTAGTGTGGCAGAATATGCCTGTTTTTTGTCTCTAACTTTTTTTTAAAGTTAGGAAGTTAAACATACTGGGTTAGAGAGCCAGCAGGTGTAAATTGGCATAACTCCATCAAAGCCAATGGAGACTTGCTAATTTACACCAGGTGAGGATCTAGCCCATTGTCTTTACTAAACATAAACATTGTTTGTAAAAAGCTACTGTTAAAATGTTTTGAAATACATATGAATTGATAAATCATAGAAGATATATTTAACAGTGTGTTTGTGTTACCCGTACATACGCAATATCAATTTGCCTGTCATTTGTGTGTTGAGAATGTGGAACTAACCTTTCTTATATTAAAGTCCCTAATTTTGAGAATGATGAAACAAGGGCTATTTCTTAACTGCATTATATTTGTATGGAGAATAACCTTTTCCCTTTCTTTATGGATGTTTTTAAAGCTATCAGCGCTTTGGTTGAATTGCCTAAAAACTGCGTTGCAGCAGCTGTTGGCAAAGAGTTGAGTGAGTATATTACATTTCAACGTAATTTCCCACAACCCTCAAAATATTCAAGAGGTTTACTGCATATAAGAAAAAGTCTAGCTTGCAAGAACACATGGATTGAAGCATTTTATCAAAACTGTCTAGGAAAATTGGAGCCAGATGCCACTATCAGCTCCCTCCTTCCTTGTTTTTTCCAATATATATACTTGTTTCCCCAATCTGGGCTGCCTTGCTGGCTATGTTGTTTAAAAAAATTTTTTTTTCACTTCATATTACAACTGATAAAACTAGTGTTTTAAGAATGCTTCTGATTCAGCTTTTTGGTAGAGAGTAACACTCAATGTCCGGTCCCCTTGCAAGTGAAGTAGTAAAATGCAATTGGAGCTGCAGTACTGGACAGCCACTGCACTTTATTAAAACCAAAAAACCCACAAAATAAAAACAAACAAACTTCTTTTGCTTGTTTTCTGCAAAGTTATGTCTCAGCCACTCTCAGCAACACTTTTGTGGTGGGATGAGATTCTCTGGCTTACTGTGTGTTTCAAAATTAGGAATCAGGTGGCATTTTACCATTTCTGATAAAAGTATTTTGAACTAAAGCTAAAATATCCTGTCAAGAGTAAGCGGGCAGATGGGGGGTGGGGAAGAGGGAGAAATGGGGCTGATGTGAATGGATCAAAGAAAACGGCTGTTTACAAAAACAAGATGGAAAATAAATTAAAGTGTGGATATTTTATTAAGCTGCTTAACTTTTTTCCAGTTTAAATATTATTAGTGGTTTAATAATGCATCTAGTCTTTCTTTCATAACTTAGTTACTTGCATTCAGTCATTTTAAAATTTCAGCATGACGCAGTGTCTTATTACCTAACTAGTACCATATCTATTATTGTGCAGATCCATTTTGGTTCCTATATGGCTTAGTAAATGGCCTATGATTTACAGTTAATTCAAGTTTATGATAATGAATCATGGTCTTTTGATTTTAAAATTGTTTTATACCAAGTTCCCACTTGTTTCCGTCTCTAAGAACAAAATGTGTGCACACTGATTGTAGCAGCTCTACACGTTTTGGTAGCTTAGTACCCCTGGTGCCTAGTTCTAATACAGGAGACAAATTTCTCCTTAACCTTGCTCTGGAACTCATTATCTGAGCTTCCATTTTGTTTTCACCTCTCCCCAGCCCCCAATCCAGACTCTTTACCCTTTCTAGTCATCTCTAGAGTCTGCTTATGCGTGCAAGGTGCCAGCCAGGGAATATTACCCAGAGCACATAACTAGACACTCTCAGAGCTCAAAGTGAAATAACAGGATTACATGTTTGTCATCCATGAGGAGTCTTTTTTTAAAAAAGATCACAGCACGTAGCGTCTTCCAAATGTGTTCAGAGGCGAGAGTCTGAAGAGAACTCCAATTAGCAGGAGACCAGGTACAATATTACATCACCACCAAAGTATCGTAACTCTTGCTAAGCAGGTAAAAAATATATAGCTGGAGCATAGCAGCCCATAGCACTTTGAAACCCTCACAAAAGAGACTGTCCTAAACTGTATAGTACATACTGCATTGCGTCATCTAAAGCATACTTAATTCATAGTTGTGTTCCTCATGTAAACAGAGCTGCATTTTACTCTATACAAACGATAATGCTTATTTAGAAAATTTGTCCATCTATCTTAAGTAATTTTTAGGTTGGTAGTTTCCACAGAGGGCTCTGAAGGTTGGGATGTCCTTGAAGTAAAACGCCTGGTTGACCATCAAGATAATATCCTCTCATTGGTCAGTGTCAATGGTAAGACTAGTTAGTATTTCTGGTTATTAGTGGAATGTTTTCAGCTACAAAGTTTATTTTGCATATGGCCAGACACATAACTGGAACAAAGCTTTCTAACCGCTAGAGGAACTCTCAAATGGAGTTGTGAAGATAGTCAAATTTAAAAACTATATGTAGTGATGCTTATGAAATTCTTATGTCAGAGGACTTCACAAACACTAACTCATCCTCACAACATCCCAGTGAAGGAAGTACTATTATCACTATTATATGGATAGGGAAGCTAAGCCAGATTGGCTCCTCTGTGCCTTGGACTAGTCACAACCTATGTCAGTGACAGAAATAGAATTCCAATTCATGGTTTGTATTGTGGGTTTTTTTGCTATTGCTGTATTGGAAGTTTAAAAACACCATTCTATCATTCCCTTCCATGACCTCCTAAAATGGCTTAACTTAGATGACTATGGGAGGTTGTTATAATAGAAGTTACAAAGTTTGAAGGAATGTTGTGTTGTTTTTTTAAAAAAAAAAGTTTGCAGCACATTATGGACACTCAAATCTTACAAAAAAATCAAGTTATGATTTTAGTGTTGCTTTAAATTGGCTTAATGTTCAATAGTAATGCAAACCCATCTGAACAAGCGAACAGCTCAGGAGTCTGAGCCAGATTCATCCCTCCACCGGCACAGGGACCAAGATGAGTTAGTGTGTGTCTTCTCCGTACAGAGGCTGCAGGAGCTGATAGAGCCCCTGCTGATGGGTAGGGTAGGCCTGAGAGTTGCCCTAACTTCGCCCCTGCTGTAGAAGCCCCTATGTTGGCTTTGCTACACCCTCTCCTGCTTCTCCCTTCCCTACAAGTCTACCTGTGCCTAGGATTCCTGTGGATTTGGCATAGCAGCTTCTTGCATCAGGGTTATTGCACCATGGCCTCTTTGGTGCAATGTGGTAAAAAACTGGGAAAATGAAAGCTTAGATTCTAGAATAGCAAGAGCTATGAGATTTTTCCCCCCCCCACAGTTTTCCATTGGTTCTGATCCCAGGAGCTGAACAATGCTGGGTTTAAAGAGGCACCCCACTAACTGCTCTATGTATATGATGTGATGATCATGGTAGACAACTCAACCCCACCCTCTAAAACCACAAGTGGGGAAACCAGCTGCCACAACCCACCCCTTCATGGACACACACACTGTTCAACACTGGGTTGCTGGTACAACCTTTTTCCTTCCTGTAATCTTTCCTTTCTCTCAGGACATTTACCTGTAAATATTGGGCAATCCTGGCTGCTTTCCCTAACTCTATGTTGGGGGCTCTGTAGATCTCTTCAGAATCCACTGACTACACCTCCCTGTAATGGGGTGCAGACAGCCAGCAGCACCTCCTGCTGGCCTCTCAGGGAATTAGCTCTTCCAGCCTCCAGAGCACCCTCTGCAGGCCAGTATCCCTCTTGCCACTGGCCCCCTTGTCCTTCCCAGACCCCAGTGCCCCTTTTACCCAGGGTGCTGACCCTTGGCAGTACCCCCACAGTCTTTAGGTCTCCCCTCCCCAGGGAGACCCCACCCACTGTCCCCACCTCATCTCAGTTTTTGGCTATTGCCAGTCACCATTGAGCCCCCACACACTGGGGTAGACTGCAGTGTATAAGCCAATCATTACAGGTGGGGGAGGGGGGGGTTGGATCTGCTGCCTCTGCCTACCCATGGGCTGCCCCCTGCAAGCCCAGTACCCTTTTTGGCCTTCCACTAGATCTGCAGCCTGGAAGGTTTCCAGGCCAGAGCTCCCCAGCTCTTCTGGCCTTCCCCCAGCCCTGCTCCACTCCAGGTACCTTCTCAAGCTCCCTAGCAGCCAGGCCCATCTCCCTCCACAGCTAGAAGAGACTCTGTGGGCTCCTGGCCCACTGCCCTCTTATAAGGGCCAGCTGGACCCTGATTAAGCCAGCCGCAGCCTGACTGGGGCGTGGCCCCCAGCTGAGGCTGCTTCTCCCAATCAGCCCCGCTTTTCTTTCCCTGCCACAGCCCTCTCCCCAGGCTGTTTTAAGCCTCTTAAGGCTGGAGTGGGTGACCACCCCGCTACACTCCCATTTTTGGGTTTGAGAAACCGTTAAGCTTTTTTATTCAACCAGATTAACCATATTAGCTTTTGATAACCTCTCTTTCTTACTCTAGGAGGGAAAGCCTAATCTTTTAAGAGCCCAGCAATGCTTCCTTTCCTGATCATAGTCTAGCTCTCTGGCCCTCTCTAGTCAGGAGCCAAACAGTGACCCTTCAAACTCAACCTCCATAAAGGTCCAAATGAACATTCTGGGTGGTGCTTCCATCCTAGATTTCACACACCTGTGTCCCTGTACCCAAGAGCGTATGATCTTTGTCTCACAACATGCCTAATTTACAATTGTGTTTAATAATGCCTATCCTACACCACCACCTATCATACATTCTAGGTTATCTAGCTTCTCCACACCAAGAAATAACTTGTATATTCTGCCTGAGAGAGGATGATCCAGTGAATCACCAATAAAGTATAAGTGTCTGTTCATGCAGGGTGAAGACAAAAACCCTTAGCATTTGTGCATGCTTCTGCTGTTGGTGCCTTTCTTTGTCATGGTATACATCACAGAAGTTGAAATGCTTTCCTTTCTGATTTGTTTTGCAAAACATTTATTTAATTTTATATCAATAAAAGGAAATCAGATTACCAACATCTTTGAAAGGACAGAGGATTTTACCTAACCAAATACATACTACAAACTCCAGTCACTAACTTAGAAACAGGTTTTATCTAGCAGCATTTTAGCTGTTGCTTTTGTAGAGCAGCTTCCTAGTTTGAAATGCATTATTTATAATATGCGGCTTTGTGCTTTTTTCTAGATTTGACTTTTGTGACTGGCTCTCATGTGGGTGAGCTGATAGTCTGGGATGCACTGGATTGGATAAGTCAAGTATGTGAGCACAACACATGGGACCCCTCTTTCCACACAGTCACACAACAAGAAATTAAATTGTCACAAAAGCAACATGAAGTTTCAATTCAGCATTTAACATCTGATGCGGAGGTAAAAACCTTAAACAAACCAAACCAAACAAAAATCAAAAATGAAGTTTACTTTATAATAGAAAGCAGAGTGTTTTAAGTTAACATTTTCAGTTTACTCTAGCAAGCAATAAGTGATGTTTGTTTAAAATTTACTCAGCTACCTTAAGAACTGGATATTATTTATTAATGCAGTCAATAGTATTAATGTTTTGCTCATTGGACTAACAAGGTTACGGCAGTTACCCAATGCTATTTCTAGGTAGTTCAGTACAGGGAGTTAATAGACTCAGCCTGAGAACTAGCAGACAGCAACAATGAACAATTACCATTTAATTTGTTTTAAATTGTCAAAGGCTGATTTAATAGGTGTTTAAAGTTGGTTTTAAAAACCAAACAAGGTAGGTGCCTGTTTCAGTGAAATGAAGTTATTCCAACTTTTTGGTTTGCTTCTCCAAACTTTGCTCCTCAGACAGTTCTAGCTGTAGGCACTTTAAAATTAATAAACTGAATTAAACAAAGGGCATATTTACAGTCTGTGCCAGACTGTGAACATGTCTATACATGGTAGTAAAAAAAATTATCCTGCCTTTGTTCCAAGAGACTTGACCAATTTAGTTGATTGAAAAGGTTGCAAAGATGAGTCCAGAACTGCAGAGCTTATTATAATGCGTCAGTGATAACTCAAGGGTGCACATTCTTTCCAAGAAACTCGGCCCAGGACATGATTATTACTTTGTGCGCAGTAAAGCATCCTCAAATTGTTATTGTTAGGGCATGTTTAGTTAAATCAAGTTTTAAGTGAAAGGAGAAAATTCCCCAGATGGGCTTGAAAACTGCTGAAAGGGAAATTGTTTAACAAAAAAACAAAAATTGTTCCCAAAAAACACTATTGGCTCCCCCCCCTTACTCTCTTCATCTCCCCCCTCATTTTCATCTCCTCCCCTCCTTACTGGTTGACAAGGCTCACCTCAGAATAATGACAATATATTTGAATGTCAAAATTAAATTGGGAGGGACGGGCTGAGCTAACCCAATGTAAATCCAAATATAGCATAGTTCTTGTGGAAATGATGAGAACCTTGCTAGCCTGTAGACAGGAGGAAATTGATTAGAGGAGGGATCAGAGAGCTAGTCCTCATTGAAATCAATTGCACAGTTCAAATGAACTCCAGAGAGAGCAAGATTTGGTCTGAAGGAAATCGTCAAAAGGGTTTTTAAATACTTTAAACAAAATTATCTCCCTGTTATGCAGCTTGATTTTCTTTGTTTTTAAAACAATGTTCTTTATTTATCTCTGCTTTATTTGGATTGAGTGAGGAAGCATCTCTATATGGGCAACTGTTTCTGGGTATGGGATCCAGAAGGACTATAGTAGTTTGTGAGAATGTGCTGTCTTATGAGGTACAAGAGTGGGAAAGCTTGAGCGGAAACATAAGAGGATCTCAATACTCATCAGATGGAAGAGAGGAAGGTAAAACAGGCACAAAATGGCCACTTTAGATCTAATTGCTTGGTTCTGCCAAATTTAGAAGACCAGCTGGGAATGCTGGGAAAAAGTTCCCAGACAGATCTGTCTATTTACAGTGCATTTGTTGAGAATAATTGTAAAGTGATTCTGCAGAATACTGCCCTCTGGCTAATAATGGCTGCCATCCACGTAGAATACAGTGATTATACAAACGAGACATCATTACATAATGAGGGGGAACTGTACAGTTATGTTTTAGTAATTGTACAGCATCCCTACACTCTGCTGAGATAATATAACTGCTGTAAACAATAGTGCTTCCAGACTTTGAAATACCATGGAGGCTCTGTGGGGCAGAGACCATCTTTCATTATAGGAGCCCAGCTCACTGGGGCTTATCTTCCTTATTGAGACTTCTTGATGCTACCACAACATAAATAAAGAATAGTAGTAATAAAAAAATTGTTGAAATAAACTGGCCCAAACCCCATAGTTCAGGTAAAATGGTATTAAGATACCTCAGAACATACTGTTTTCCTGCAAACTCATTCAGATACTTTATTGAGGAAAGAAAAGTTTGTCAAATCATTTGTGACAAAGCTGGCAGTGAACTTGCATAAATAATCTCTTTTGTGTGTGCCACAACTCCAGAGCTGTTGCTAGTGTTTGTAGTTTATGTAAATTGGTCCTGTGTACAAGTTCTTGCTCTTTGAGATATTAAACTTACTTATTAGAGTTTCTTCTTTCTACATGTAGTTTTAAACTAGAATTGGCCTAGGCAAGTGTGATGGGTTGCTTTACTCCCTGCCAGTCAGAGCTGCTTCCTTGTGGTTCTGGAGATTAGCTCGGTCAGGACGATGCTCCTTCCACCGGTTACACTCTGTCAGCTTCTCCTCTGCAGCCCCTCTATTGCTCCAGGAACCGTAGTGTCCTCTTCATTACTCAGCTCTCCAGCCAGGTCACTATTGTGGTTTCCCCTTCTGGAGGAGTGTATCAAGGTTCTTGCTCTCTAGCAGTCTCAGGTAGTCTTCTGCTTCACCGCCTCAGTGCCACTCCCACAGTGGCAGACAGGGGAAGCTGGGAACTACCCTCTCCTCCAGGTACCAGCTCAGGGACCCTCTACACAGCATCCAAGGTCTGTTCCCTGGACCTTGCTGCCTTTCCCTGAGCCACTTCCATACCTCCTAGCTTTCCCCACTCCTCTGAGTTTGCTAGTCTCTTTACTCCCTCCTCCCAGGGAATAATTCTAGGTAACTCATCTCTACAGCCCCCCCAAACATACCTCCCTTCTCCCAGGGAGTGACTGCAGATTTTCCCCTGCAGCCTCTTCTGCTTCCAATTTTCAGTCTTGGATAAAAGCTCTGCTGTCCCTCACAGGTAAGCTTTTCTGTAAGTAGCTGCATCCCACCTAAAGCTCTCTCCTCCTCCCCCCTCCCCAAACCCTTGCAGCCTAATTAGACGATTGGGCCCACCTGGCCCAATTCAGCTTTTGCAGGGTCAGTGTGAGGAATGCCCCGACCAGGGTTATTCTATCTGCTACCCAAGATTCATAAACCTGGAAACCCTGGACGCCCCATCATCTCAGGCATCAGAACTCTTACAGCAGGATTTTCTGGCTATTTGGACTCTCTCCTCAGACCCCACGCTACCAGCACTCCTTGGTATCTTCGAGGCACCACTGACTTTCTGAGGAAACTACAATGCATTGGTGATCTTCCTGAAAACACCATTCTGGCCACCATGGATGTAGAAGCTCTTTATACAATATTCCACATGAGGATGGACTACAAGCTGTCAAGAACAGTATCCCTGATGAGGCCACGGCACACCTGGTGGCTGAGCTTTGTGACTTTGTCCTCACCCACAACCATTTCGGATTTGGGGACAACTTACACCTTCAAGTCAGTGGCACTGCTATGGGTACCCGCATGGCCCCACAGTATATCAACATTTTTATGGATGACTTAGAACAACGCTTCCTCAGCTCTCGTCCCCTAGCGCCCCTCCTCTACTTGCGCTACATTGATGACATCTTCATCATATGGACCCATGGCAATCATAGAATCATAGAATATCAGAGTTGGAAGGGACCTCTGGAGGTCATCTAGTCCAACCCCCTGCCCAGAGCAGGACCAATCCCCAACTAAATCATCCCACCCAGGGCTTTGTCAAGCCTGACCTTAAAAACTTCTAAGGAAGGGGATTCCACCACCTCCCTAGGTAATGCATTCCAGTGTTTCACAACCCCCCTAGTGAAAAAGTTTTTCCTAATATCCAACCTAAATCTCCCCCACTGCAACTTGAGACCATTACTCCTTGTTCTGTCATCTGCTATCACCGAGAATAGTCTAGATCCATCCTCTTTGGATCCACCTTTCAGGTAGTTGAAAGCAGCTATCAAATCCCCCCTCATTCTTCTCTTCTGTAGACTAAACAATCCCAGTTCCCTCAGCCTCTCCTCATGAATCATGCGTTCCAGACCCCTAATCATTTTTGTTGCCCTTCGCTGGACTCCTTCCAATTTTTCCACATCCTTCTTGTAGTGTGGGGCCCAAAACTGGACACAGTACTCCAGATGAGGCCTCACCAATGTCGAATAGAGGGGAACGATCACGTCCCTCGATCTGCTGGCAATGCCCCTACTTAAACATCCCAAAATGCCATTGGCCTTCTTGGCAACAAGGGCACACTGTTGACTCATATCCAACTTCTCGTCCACTGTCACCCCTAGGTCCTTCTCTGCAGAACTGCTGCTTAGCTATTCGGTCCCTAGTCTGTAGCGGTGCATTGGATTCTTCCATCCTAAGTGCAGGACTCCGCACTTGTCCTTGTTGAACCTCATCAGATTTCTTTTGGCCCAATCCTCCAATTTGTCTAGGTCCCTCTGTATCCTATCCCTACCTTCCAGCGTATCTACCACTCCTCCCAGTTTAGTGTCATCCGCAAACTTGCTGAGGGTGCAATCCACACCATCCTCCAGATCATTAATGAAGATATTGAACAAAATTGGCCCCAAGACTGACCCTTGGGGCACTCCGCTAGATACCGGCTGCCAACTAGACATGGAGCCATTGATCACTACCCGTTGAGCCCGACAATCTAGCCACCTTATAGTGCATTCATCCAGTCCATGCTTCCTTAACTTGCTGACAAGAATACTGTGGGAGACCATGTCAAAAGCTTTGCTAAAGTCAAGGAATAACACGTCCACTGCTTTCCCTTCATCCACAGAACCAGTTATCTCATAATAGAAGGCAATTAGATTAGTCAGGCATGACTTTCCCTTGGTGAATCCATGCTGACTGTTCCTAATCACTTTCCTCTCGTCTAAGTGCTTCAGAATTGATTCCTTGAGGACCTGCTCCATGATTTTTCCGGGGACTGAGGTGAGGCTGACTGGCCTTTGAAGAATTCTACCTGGATTTCAACAATTTCCACCCCACCATCAACCTCAGCCTGGACCAGTCCACACAAGAGATCCATTTCCTGGACACTACAGTGCAAATAAGTGATGGTCACATAAACACCACCCTATAGCGGTCAGTTGGTTTCTGGTATACTTAGCTACATGCCTCCAGCTTCCATCCAGGACACATCACACGATCCATTGTCTACAGCCAAGCCCTAAGATACAACTGAATTTGCTCCAATCTCTCAGACAGAGACAAACACCTACAAGATCTTTATCAAGCATTCTTAAAATTACAATACCCACCTAGGAAAGTGAGGAAACAGATTGACAGAGCGAGACAGGTACCCAGAAATCACCTACTACAGGACAGGCCCAACAAGGAAAATAACAGAACACCACTGGCCATCACATACAGCCCCCAGCTAAAACCTTTCCAACACATTATCAACAATCTACAACCTATCCTGGAAAACGATCCCTCACACTCCCAGACCTTGGGAGGAAGGCCAGTCCTCGCTTACAGACAGCGCCCCAACCTGAAGCAAATACTCACCAGCAACTACACACCACAACACAGAAACACTAACCCAGGAACCAATCCCTGTAGCAAACCTCGTTGCCTACTCTGTCCCCATATCTACTCTAGCGACACCATCAGAGGACCCAACCACATCAGCCACACCATCAGAGGCTCATTCACCTGCACGTCTACTAATATTATATATGCCATCATGTGCCAGCAATGCCCCTCTGCCACGTACATTGGCCAAACCGGACAGTCCCTACGTAAAAAAATAAATGGACACAAATCGGACATCAGGAATGGTAACATACAAAAGCCAGTAGGAGAACACTTCAATCTTCCCGGACATTTTATAACAGATTTGAAAGTAGCTATACTTGAACAAAAAAACTTCAGAAACAGACTTCAAAGAGAAACAGCAGAACTAAAATTTATTTGCAGACTTTACACCATTAATTTGGGCTTGAATAGGGACTGGGAGGGCTGGCTCATTACAAAAGCAGCTTTGCCTCTCCTGGAATTGACACCTCCTCATCTATTATTGGGAGTGGACCACATCCACCCTGATCGAATTGGCGCTGTCAGCACTGGTTCTCCACTTGTGAGGTAACTCCCTTCTCTTCATGTGCCAGTATATTTATGTCTGTATCTGTAATTTTCACTCCATGAATTTGAAGAAGGGGGGTTTTTACTCACGAAAGCTTATGCTTAAATAAATCTGTTAGTCTTTAAGGTGCCACTGGATTCCTCATTGTTTTTGTGGGTACAGACTAACACGGCTACCCCCTGATACTTGACATCTCATCACACACCCTCTTCCTCAAGGCTGCAACCCAGGGGTGGGCAGGTATTCTTCTACTCTAAATCACCTACCCATATCTGCTGCAGCTGGCCTATCATGTCATCCCTTTCTTGTTTTAGGCCTGGTCTACACTACGGGGTTAGGTCGAATTTAGCAGCGTTAGGTTGATTTAAAAATGACTGCGTCCACACAACCAATCCCATTCCGTCGACCTAAAGGGCTCTTAAAATCGACTTCTGTACTCCTCTGTGACAAGGGGAGTAGCGCTAAAATCGATCTTGCTGGGTTGAATTTGGGGTAGTGCGGACACAAATTGACAGTATTGGCCTCCAGGAGCTATCCAAGACTGCTCCATTGTAACCGCTCTGGACAGCACTTTGAACTCCGATGCATTTGCCAGGTACACAGGAAAAGCCCCGGGAACTTTTGAATTTCATTTCCTGTTTGGTCAGCATGGCGAACTCAGCAGCACTCAGCAGCACAGGTGACCATGCAGTCCCCCCAGAATCGTACAGCGTAGAATGTTTCTACGCTCCCCCTATCATCTCTGTCTCTGAGGTTATTGCAGATTAGAAGGCGAAAAAAAACGCACTCACGATGACATGTTTTCTGAGCTCATGCAGTCCTTCTGCACTGATAGGGCACAGCTTAATGCATGGAGGCATTCAGTGGCAGAGGCCAGGAAAGAATTAAGTGAGTGCGAAGAGCGGAGGCAGGACGCGATGCTGAGGCTAATGGGGGAGCAAACGGACATGATGAAGCGTCTGTTGAGGGAGCAAACTGACATGATGAAGCATCTGTTGGAGCTGCAGGAAAGCCAACAAGAGCACAGACCCCCCACTGCATCCACTGTATAACCGCCTACCCTCCTCCCCATGTTCCATAGCCTCCTCACCCAGATGCCCAAGAACGCGGGGGGGCAGGCTCCGGGCACCCAGCCACTCCACTCCAGAGGATGGCCCAAGCAACAGAAGACTGTCATTCAAACATTTTGATTTTTAGTATAGCTACAATAAGCCATGTGGCCTTGTCCTTCCCTCCTCCCCCACCCCACCTGGGCTACCTTGTCCGTTATCTCTCTCTTTTTTTTTAATTAATAAAGAAAGAATGCATGGTTTCAAAACAATTGTTACTTTATTTCGAAGGGGGGAGGGTGGTTGGTTTACAGGGAATTAAAATGAACAAAGGGGGCGGGTTTGCATCAAGGGGAAACACACACAACTGTCACACCAAAGCCTGGCCAGTCATGAAACTGGTTTTCAAAGTCTTTCTGATGCGCAGCGCGCCTTGGTGTTCTCTTCTAATCACCCTGGTGTCTGGCTGCTCAAAATCGGACGCCAGGCGATTTTCCTGAACCTCCCACCCCACCATAAACATGGGGCACACAGCAAGCAGCAATAACAATGGGAATGTTGGTTGCGCTGAGGTCTGACCTAGTCAGCAAAGAGCGCCAGTGAGCTTTTAAACATCCAAAGGCACATTCTACCACCATTCTGCACTTGCTCAGCCTATAGTTGAACTGCTCCTTACTACTGTCCAGGCTTCATGAGCCATGGGAGCAAGGGGTAGGCTGGGGTAGGTGTGACTGTGCGATGCTGCCGGCTGGGAGAACAGCCTGAGGCAGAAACCTCCAGTTTGCATGATATTCTAGGCAGGACTGAATCTCCATGAGACGAAACTTAAAGAAGAGAATGACCTGGAGTCTCCGGCTCCCATTCGGTGCTCTAAGAGGAGGATAGCCATGTCTGTCCAGGCATCCCTGATCGACCTCACCGAGGTCTGCCAGGTGCACCCGGGAGATGTATGAGGGCTATCGGTCCTACTGCACCGTCTGCAGTGAAGGCAAGGAGCTGCTGCTGTGTAGCAATGCAGTGCCGCGTCTGACAGCAGCACCCAGGAGACGTACGGTGACGGTGAACTGAGCGGGCTCCATGCTTGCCGTGGTACGGCGTCTGCATGGGTAACCCAGGAAAAAAGGCGCAAAACGATTGTCTGCCGTTGCTTTCACGGAGGGAAGGAGGAAGGCAGGGGGGCCTGATGACATGTACCCAAAACCACACGTAATGTTTTTTCCCCATCAGGCATTGGGAGCTTAACCCAGAATTCCAATGGGCAGCGGAGACTGCAGGAACTGTGGGATAGCTACCCACAGTGCACCGCTCTGTAAGTCAATTCTAGCCATAGTAGTGAGGACGCACTCCCAACGACTTAATGCGCTTAGTGTGGACGTATGCAATCGACTGTATAAAATTTGGTTTCTAAAAATTGACTTTTATAAAATCAACCTAATTTTATAGTGTAGACAAGGCCTTAGGCTGTAGCTCATGGTCAGAGACCTATCTCCTTCCTCCATAGCATCTCTGAGTTTCTCCTGCTGGAACTGCAGCCTCCACCCAGCCTGTTAACTGCAGTTAACAGTTTCTCTCTCACCTGGACCATCCCTTCAGAGTCCTCCTTGCTGCCAGGCTCTGAGTTTCTACTGTTTTGTGGTTTATCTCAGTGTTAGGCCCCCAGGGAGGATAGTAATTAATGCAGAGGCTCTTTCTTCCCCTCACATTTCTTTACCTGCCTCTTGGGCTTCTCCACTGTTCTTATGAACTCCTTACAGGCCTCTGGCTCTTTTCTCTCTTTCCTCAGTCCCTTGCCCTTTTCTGGGCTCTCTTTTCCCTGTGGGGTCAATGCCTCTTTATAGAGCCCTTTCCTCCACACCGAAAGCAGGTCCTCCTTCAACCCAATCACTTACTGGGTGGTGTTCTCTGGGCCCTCTCCTTTGTCCTTGCCTCCTGGTAAG
This sequence comes from Caretta caretta, assembly GCF_965140235.1. Classification (NCBI taxonomy): domain Eukaryota; kingdom Metazoa; phylum Chordata; order Testudines; family Cheloniidae; genus Caretta; species Caretta caretta. The sequence continues at coordinate 46,936,597 of NC_134210.1, forward strand.
GCTCTTTGCTTCCCTCCAAATAGGGGCACTCCCTCTTCAGGTGGCCCCTGCTCCCATAGCCATAACACTTTGGGGTTGGGCCTCTGGCCTCCTAGTCCTGAAGCACCTTTCCCATTCCTGGCCCTTATAACTCCTTCTGCTTCTTTCCTGAAGGATTCTGTACAGCTGCTGCTGTTGACAAGCTACCTGCACCATACAGTCTTGTAAATAGACTTGGGTTTCACACAGTCTCTGAGGCTGGTTCTCTAATATCTATCTCCACATAGCAGGGACCCACCTCTGTTGCTTCTTATCTTCCCACTGTGGGAGCAGCAATTCTGGCATCCACCCTAGTAGAGGACATCTTCCCTCAGCAAAGAAAGTCTACTGTGGGCATTTCCATTTTTGCCTTCCTTTAGTGGTTCTCTCTCTGTTATATACCCTTGTTGCAGGGTTCAACCGCATTATAGTGTCTCTCTGCCCCTCACCTGGGGGATCTTGTGAGGCACAGTCCATTACTGACCCCTTATGTCAGAGGTGACCATCCTGCCCACATTCTCCATCAATTTGTGATGGGTTGCTCTACTCACCGGTGGACTGTGCTGCCTCCTGGTGGTTCTGGGGATTAATTCGGTTAGGCCAATGCTCCTTCCAGTGGTTAAACCCTATCAGTTTCTCCTCTACAACCCCTCTCTTGCTCCAGGAACCGCAGTGTCCTCTGCATGACTGAGCCCTCTGGCCAAGTCACTGTTGTAGTTTTCCCTTCCAGGAGGAGTGCAGCAAGGTTCCTGCTCTCCAGCAGTCTCAGGCAGTCTTCTGCTTCACTGTCTCACAGTGCCACCAGGCCCAACCTCTACTCCAGGTTCTGGCTCAGGGACCCTCTACACAGCAGCCAAGGTCCATTCCCTGCACTTTGCTGCCTTTCTCTGAGCCGATTCCATACCTCCTGGCCTTCCCCACTCCTCCAGGTTTGCCAGTCTCATCACTCCCTACTCCCAGGGAGTAACTCATCTGTGCAGCTTGCCCTGAAGGACCTGTGTGGGGAGCACACCCTCTCACAATAGTTTAAAACATTTTTGAATAAAAATATTCCATAAGAGAAACAATTGCTGCGCTTTGTGAATTTTTTATATCACTGTAGGCAACTTGGAATTCAGCATATAGAGGAATTAAGTATAATTACAAGTACATTTTTATGCTGTACTAATTTTGGGGCGATGATATGTAAGATCTCCTACCCATTACGCAATCTTCCTCTCTCATCCAGGAAGTGTCAAAGCTTTCCCAATTGTTTGATATTTTTATACTTCAGAAGGCAGTGCATTAATTCAGGTTAAAAGGACAGGTTGAGCCTGGTAGCAGTGGTTTACGATGTCGTAGTACCACTGGAAATCTATTACACAAAGTAATAGTTTTATGTCTGTATCTGTATGATGTTCTATTGAATTTTCTTTCCAGTGTGTGTTTGCTGCTGTTGGGAAGGGCATATATGTCTATAACCTTCAAATGAAGCGTGTGATTGCCTGCCAGAGAACTGCTCATGACTCCATTGTATTGCACATTGCAAAACTTCCAAACAGGTACAAGTCATGGTAAATTTTGTAATGCAGTAAAGAAATGGAAGGCTCAGAAAGATGGCTCGGAACAACCTGCAGAGTTACATTTAACTTCCCAAGGCAGCATAGGGTACCTGATCTTTGGCTTGACCTGCCCTTAAGAAATAGAAAGCATTGTTTTCCGTTTTGAAAATACACCATTATAATTTAATGTGGAATAATAGAATTCAGCATGCTTAGTACACAGCTTCCAAATTAAATACCTTTTTGCTTTTTTAAATTCAAATCTAGCAAAATAATTAATCTACATTATGGAAATATCTTTTCACATTTGTTTTTAATAAAGCAAAACAAAGCCACATGCCAAACTCATTTAAACATTTCTGTTGCTCAAAACCAGCCTAATTAATTTAATGAACAAATATTGAACCGAAAATAATCACTCCCAGTCTTTGTCATTTAGTGCCAAGTTTCTAGCAGGAGCTTAATATTTACAGATGAGTTACAAATCCATCAAAATAGAGCTAAGACAAGACAGCTGGTTGCCATAGATATCTCTATCTAATAGCTATGTTGCTGTTCTCCACTATTGTTTTATGGAGATGTCTATCAGAAGGTAAAATAAAGCCCTGATCCTGCAAACACTTGCATTGTGCTTAACTTTAAGCAGTGAGTAGACTCACTCCATTGGATTACTTGCATGCTTAAAGTTGTTAAGACTACACATATGCATTAGTCTTTGCAGATCAAGACTTATATTTGTTTTTATAAAGCCATACGTTTTTAAAAGCATTAGATGGGATTGCAGATTTGTATAGTTTTATACTAATTTTCCTGAGTTCACTAGAATTTGTCCTTTTGCAAGAGATCTCTCAGCATCGTGTTAAATAATAATTCTTAAGAGTTACTGGTAATAAAATTGGGGGACTTATTGTACTTGTAGTGAAATTTTATAAGTCGATTTGTGCTAATATGTATTCATGCTGGTTCTGTTTCAATATAATTCCTCATTTGGTTGGACAGGCAGTTGATATCTTGTTCAGAAGATGGCAGTGTTCGCATTTGGGAGCTACGAGAAAAGCAGCAGCTTCCAGCTGAGCCTGTTCCAACAGGTTTGTCTATAGCTCCAGAGAGAATTGGTTATATAAAAATGGTGTTAAACAAACAAATAGCCACCCACCTATGGACCCCCAAGTTGACCATCCAAAACTAGAAGTTCCTGAGCATAGTATAAAAAAACGAAACTATGACATGCTTGCAGTAGGGGCAGCTTTCATAGAAAATGTTGTTTTTTCTTTATTCTCTCTCCCCCGGAATTTATAAGCAAAGCTATCAAGACTTTCAACCAGCTGGTATGCATAGCCTCACCTACAGAGTTCCTGTATTGAGCTCTGGCCAGGTAGACCCCTGTACAGTGAGGAGCCTTGTTGAAGTCACTGGGATTCCATCTGGTTGCAGAGATCCACCACACAGAGCTCCCCTTCTAGTTTTTGTTCTTCCTTAGGGTCTTCGCTGAAACTGCGTGATTATATTTAAGCCTGTTTCTCTGTTCTCTGTTCTCTGTGAACAGAATATTCACCAGCAGATCACAGCTTCCTCAGAGAGTAGTTCTAACTTATTTTTAATTTTTGCAGACTTTTTTTTACTCTGTATTGATTATAAACAGTTCACTATGAATATTCTGTACTCAGTATTCAAAATCTGAGCTGTGGTACTCAGTTGTGATGCAATACATGATGTAAGATTGTTTATGTTCTCATATAGGAGGTACATAATTTTTATAATCAGGAGCAGGTGAAGATGCCACATGCTACATGGGGCTACATGGTAGGGGGCAGATGGAGTTGATCTGTTCTTTTCTCTGAGCGATCGCAGAGAGTAACTGTTCATTTGTCCTGTCGTCTCTCTCATACAGGATTCCAATTTGTCACCCTTCTTGTTCAGTGTGTTTGTTGAGCTGATCAAGTATAGGTTGTGTCATCTGCAGTCAGGGCCGGCCCTAGACCATATGGCACTCCATGCGAGGAGCATCTTTGGCACCCTCCCCCCACAATTACACAATAAAACAAGGTTCACAATATCACACGTGGGCTCTCACTTCACTTCGTTCTTATATTTCACTGCGGGACTGGTGACACTATGTCCTTTATTTTCCCGTGAGGGCATGGCTGACAACATTCTAGGAGATTCAAGGAAAATGTAGTTCTCAGAAAGTCTGGAAGGCTCCACGAGATTCTACAAAGGTCCAGAACATTTTAGGAGATTAGTGAAAAATGAATCCACATACGGAAGATCTGAAACATTTGACTTCAAACATTCTATTTTCCCTTTTGTCGCTAACAACAAAACCAGCACCGTGAGCCTGGTGTCCCCCATGCCTGGCACCCCAGTGGTCACCTGGTCGCCTTCCCCTAAATCTGGCACTGACTTCAGTCTATTGATAGATGACACCTAATCTTTTCAAGTCTGTCAATACAGTTACACAATTTACCCAGTGTCTTTTGGAGACTAAGGCATAAATGAGTACTAGCCTACAGAGAATCAACCTGCATAAGAGAGAGTGCATATAGGATGTGGGGAAAACAGCAGCGGCAGGGCTAGAGATTATATCCATGTTGTGAATTACAGAGTTACCTGCCCCTTATGGCTTAAGTTCATAACCTAGGGAAGTTAAATTTGCAGCTGCTTCTGGATATCTGGGAGCAGCAATAGCTGGTGAGAGCAGTCCTGGAGGAGCAGTTGGCAAGAACTTTTTTGTCCTCAAGTCCCTCTGGGTGATAGTTTTCTGTAGGAAGGAGAATATATAGGTGGCCAGTGCAGGAACAGAAACTAGAGCTTATTAGCTATTGACAAACATGAATGTGTTTGTGCAAGTCACTGTGGAGAGAGATCCGTGCCTCATTCCTCCCTTTCCATTCCATTTAAGGACAACCAGTCAATTTAGGCAGTACAGAGTAGAGGTAAGCCTCATAATACCGCACTATACAACTTTGTATCATGGGTTCATTTGGGCAGCTTCTCTCTGTGCTAAACCTTCTTCACTGTCTCATCCCAGTTACAATCCAAGCGGGTAAGGTAACTTGTCTGCTGTGACAGGCCTACTAAGGGGGACAGTATCTGTTACCCACTGATTTAAGAAGTGTGTAGTCTTAATGCAGATGCAGAAATGTTTTATTACACATCTGTTGTCTTTTTTGAGTTAAGTGACAATATCCCATAGTCCTCTAAGTAAGTATAGTGTTTAATTCGTCAAATATTAATATAAGCCTTTGCCAAAATGGAAAGAAGGATTTTCTCCTTTATATGTGTCCCAGGGTTTCTCAGCATGTGGGGATTTGGAAGGGCCAATAAACAAGCAAGCCAAACTGCTAAAAAGATGCAAGAAAGCACTACATCATATTCCTTGGAGCTTATTGGCGATTTGATTGGGCATTCATCAGCCGTGCAGGTATGTGGAATTTAGTAAGAGAAACAAAATGTGAATCTTATTTAATGCCGTAATTTTGGTAATGTTTCTTCTTAAACACCTGTAATTTATGACTAGATGGCTCAGGAGACTGGGAATCTGATTGTCACGCTGCAGAGCTGCATGAGGCCTGTACTTTGGCCTTGCTGGTTCACAGCAAGTTTCTCAAAAAAGAGAAACCCCAAGTCCATCACAAAGATGTCTGGGGCAAAATAATGTATAGATTTATTGTGCAATGTGAGAGACAAGTCAAATCCACTGGTGCAAAATCTAGGTAAGAATTAGAACAATTACAGCGCCATGAGGAGAGCTGTAGAAATAGAAGCCATAGAAAATATCACCTTCTGCATTATCAGGTTTCTTAAGCAACCTTTACTTGAGTCCTCAGAAGATCTCAGAAACAGGCATTGGGAACCTGGATATGCAGGTTCCAGGCTCCAACTCCAACTCAGGGGGCTGTAATAAATAAAACTTGTTAAGCAGCCTTCTGTCCTATAAGATTTATGAAAATCCTTTCTTCATTCATCAACCATAAACATTTACAGAAATGGGTTTTTTTGGCTGTTGATTGAAAGCAATGTTAACTGTCCCTCGTGTACAGTGTGATGTTTTATATCTGCCTTTTTAAATAAGGTACCACTCCATGCTGCTATCTGCCCAGTAAAATGTTAGTGATTTATTTTAATTTTACATAGCTGCACCTCCCCCTGTGTCTTCATGGTTTTCCAGTCTGAGGAACACCAACAAGGGTATCTATTTCTTGTTATAGAATTTCAGCATAAGAAAGAAACATTATGTATCTAGGGAAGAAGGAGTTGGGGAGGTAGAACACCTAGCTAAAGGGCCTATTCCATCCTACATATATCACCAACACTGATTTCATATAAAACAATTAAAATATATAATTGTCAGCACTAGGAGTGGGGCATTTCCTGCTAGTTGATGGGATGGACTTTTCTATAACCAGGAGAGAGAGAGAGAGAGTCTGGCAATGGGCAACAGGGGATGGATCACTTGATGATAAGCTGCTCTGTTCATTTCCTCTGGGGCACCTGGCATTGACCACTGTTGGAAGACAGGCTACTGGGCTAGATGGACCTTTGGTCTGACCCAGCATAGCCGTTCTTATGTACCCCGCTATCTTTACAAACAGGAAAGAAGGTAGAGAATAAGGAAGGGGCAGTCGTGTAGAAGACAGTTCTTTTTTGAGTCACTATTATGCCATAGTTGAGAAGGTCTAGTGTAACCACACTTAACTGCAATTAATATATTATTAACCCTTTGATTCTGGAAGTGAGGTTTTTCCTGGCACAACATGCAAATCCGGGAGCTGCTGTCCCACTTGGATCTTTGTAACAAAACAAAGCCAAGGATAAAATGTATCCTATGCTCTAAACAGTATTTTCCCGTGATTGTATTTGATTTTTATGCAAAAATTGATATTTGCTTAAAAACTCAGCCACATCCAATTCACAGCAAGCCACAGCCGTTTCCTGCGGAGAGCACATGTGAATCAATCACTGAAATACCCCGTGCCACCATGCAACTGTTTGTTCTTCAATAGACTTTATCCAGATTGCTGGGTCTGTTTGCTGCTGCATTTTGCATGGGGAAAATTGTAATTTTTAACTCCAAGCTGACTGGAGCTGTTTAAGATAGAAAACTAGCCTGCATGATGAAAGTTGCCAGTGGAACATGATATCCAAAGCTGTGGGTTTGAAGTATTTCTACCTGGGAGAGTCCCCATTGCTGGTAACTTTGCTATGGCTGTTCCTGGAGGAGGCAGGCTGTGACAGACTCCTTTGGCTGAATGCTTCCGCAGGACAGAATCTTCCTAATCAGTTGAGGAATCAGGATATTACAGCTGTGAGATAATTGTGCTCATGACATGTTCCTCTGACTGCTGCACTGAATTGTTTTCATATTTTGACAGTTTGACATCTGCTGCTTTGCCATTCCTGGTTCCTTTTACTGTTTGTTGCTTCTTGACTGTTGGCAGATTGTTGATAGTCCATGAAGAGAAGTCTTGAGGGGCTTCCCTTTCTTTACTGTGTACTTTCCAGCAGCACCATTTGTCAGCCCTAACTATCTTGTTAACTCCCTTTCTGCTATTCTTTAGCATTTCTGGCTGGGCCACTTTCCTGTGTCAGTCTGTGTTTGCCTTGGCTAGACACACTTTGCTGCCTGAAGAAGTTGCCATCTCCTCACTTATTGTATGACCTCTGGTGGTGTCAGGCCCTGATGTGATGGGGGAAGACAGTGTTGCCCAGTGGTTAGAGCACTGGACTGGATGTCCGGAGACCTAGGTTCTTTTCCTGGTTCTGCCAATGGCCTGGTCGGTGGTCTTGGGCAAGTCACTTCATTTCTGGGCCTCAGTTTTCCCATCTGTAAAATGGGGGTGACCTTTGCTAAAATGCTTTGAAATTTACTGATGAAAAATGCTATATAAGAACCAGAGATTATTATTGTGACACAGATTGTTTTTTCTGCTATCTCTGCCTCACATTTTAGTATCAAATAGTTTACACATAATATGGAAGATTTTGTATGAAATTTCACATATGTGGAAAACTTTATTCTGCATTTAAATAGATCCTCAATGAACTGTCTCACACAAAGCTGAAAATAAGCAACTTGCCTAAATCTAAATATGCAGCATGATCATGTTAATGGTTTTCATTGCAGATGTTCCTGTACTTTAGTGAACTTGGACTGGTGACATGCTCTGCTGACCACCTTATTATTTTGTGGAAAGATGGAGAAAGAGAGTCTAGACTGCGCAGTTTAACATTGTTTCAAAAATTAGAGCAAAATGATGCTTTGCAGCTTAGTTTCTAACTTGGCTGAATAAGAGGTGGATGTGCATGAGCTGTGTATATGTTAGGTATGTGTGTAAAGGAAATTGAGCTATTTGAAAAATTGAAATATTGAAAATAACGTTGTGTATCATTATGCCTTACAATAAAGGTGGTGTCTTTTCCCTTTCTTTGAATTCTTAGTTATTACTCTACACAGCCAAAAGAGAATGTTGCATGTTTGAAACAGTGGCCTGCTGCTTCAGCAGAAGTGCCATGTTTGTTAAGCCACTGAAAGTAATTGTATTAATTATGATTGATTGTTAGAATCCATAATTTTCTTTTAAAGAAACATGGATGGAGATCAGCATGAGGCTAAAAATCTTGGTTTAATCATAACTGAAGTAGTTTGTCATTGGGAATTTCACTTCTTTCTAACAGAGCCAACCTCACAGGGGGGGCTAAGGAAGAATAATTAGAAGTTTCATTTATATAACCTCTTATTTAAAGGCAGAAGTAGATCGCTTTTCTTACTGGTGGTCTGAGTTTAAATGTCTGCAGAAAATGATAAACATGAATGCCATTAGGTAGGATGATTTTTAGTATTTTAAGTTTTTATAATGTGCATGAAAGTAGGGGACGAGAAGAAATGCCCAGTACCTGTTTTGCCAATTGAGTAGTACAAGGATGCTGGTAGCTCACAGTAGTTGTGACCTTAGTGGGGACTGAGGCATCTGAGATGTCTTATGTAACATTAGTGTGTTTAAAATGAAGTATAGTTACAAATTAGATTAGTCTTTTCATCATTTCTTCATCTCAGTTCATTTGACTTGAATAAAAACACAGGCAAGCCCTCTAGGCTCTTTAGAATGTGAGAACCTCCATATTCAACTGAGACTGGAAATGGCTTGTTCAGCCATAGAGAGAAATCTAGGAGAGTTTTTTTAGTTGGTTTTAAATCCACTTACCTTGAGACTGCCCTTGAATAGAAGTAAGCACAGAGGAAAACCCAGCAGCTTTAAAAAACGGGTTTTTAGGGCATGGTGGTGGTGCATCTTTCAGAAGTAACAGAGCCATAGCTTTTCCTATGTCATCTCTTCCTTTTGAATCAGTGGCAGCTATTTTCAGAGCTTGATAGCCGACAGAGAGGTTTAAAGTTTGTAATTCTGGATTTAGCTGAGTTGAGGCTGCAGTGAGTGCAATTAAAACATAAGGGCCAGACCACTCATTCCTAGGGTAAAACCAGCAGGAGGAAGTTCTGACAGAAGAAATCAAAAAACCAACAAGGATGAGTGACAAGTTGTGCTGACATAAGTGGTAGTGTAGACATGGCCTAAGGCTTTTATTGCACAAGGTCATCATTCCACTACTAGTTACCTTGCTTAACCCCAATTTTGTTTCTTCATGTGTTGGGGAAAGAGTGTAGCGTTTTACAACTAATATTGACTGCAGATTAAAGCTTCAGATGAACAGAACTGTGGATGAGCTTTATTTCTTCAACAGTTAACATCTCCTGCAGTACTGAAAGAGTTTGAAGTTGGTATAAAATTTGACAATAGGAAGCTGAAGTAAATCTTTATACACAGCATTTATAGTCAGAAAACTGATATTGTATTTAACAAACTGAGTTCAAGTGACAACACTCTGAAGTTTCCTAGGAGATCTTTCCAACAGAAACTGCAACGAGAGTCAAGTCTGTCAGCATATAATTGGTTCAAGATATAACCAGAACACTTGCTCGTAAATGAAAGAATGAGAAGAACAAACATTTTACAGTATAAAACATAGAAGTCAACTTATTTGAATAAAAATCCATTGGAAAGAAATATAATCAGAGCTGAAACTTCGTGTAGTGGTACATTATGGGAACAATGAATATAGACAGTTCACCAAAAACACCATTCGTCAAATATACACAATGCAGCATTATAATACACAGCAAACTGCCTCAGCTATGACAAAAATAAGGTTCGATTACAATTTTAACAAAAATATAGCTTATATACATTTCTCTGCACGGAAATTGTACGGTTTCCATTTGTTTACATAACTTGGTACAAAACATAGAAAAAATGTTGGCACATTATGTAAGCTTCCTGCAGTAAACTACAATCATTGTCATTTTTCCTCCACAGCAGTATATGTTTTCTTTTTACCTGGTTTACTACTTGATACAGCACAAAACAGAGGTATAGAGCTTGTCCCAAGTCCTTTATTTTCTCTGAGCAATGCGTTACCTCTTTCTACGAAGTCACAGCTCGCAACTCTTGACTGCAGCTTGGAGTGCACAGTGTTAAAAATCAGTAATTGCTGTTAGCTGTTTTGCTAGTATTAAACAAAGTCTAAAATCTGAACTCAGGGTTTGCACAAAGTCATGATTAAAATGAGGTGTATAAAAATATGCATTTGTGCTTTGGAAGCGTTACCATAAATTTCATATTTTAAAACTAATGAAAATACTATGTTCAGTTTCTAACTTATTTACAGCTTTTGAAATACTTTTTACATCATCTAATAAAACAGCATATTCTATTAGAGGGATTAGAGGGGAAAAAAGCATAAGTTATAATGCTGTTATAATTTATAGCCTGAAAACTCTTAAAAAGCTACAGGTCCATACTCATATATATAATGTGTGTGTGTGTGTGTGTGTGTGTGTATACACACATACACACACACACACACCCCACAACATATGGCCTTGTGTCCATAAAATTTAGATTTAATAAAATCTTAGTGACCATGTGTACAAACAACATTTTATTAAAAAAAGTTTGTTGATCAATCCCACGCTGTATTGGCTTACATGTAAAATATGACAAAATGTCTCCTGGTAACCTCTGTATGATGGCAGAGAAAAGAGTGAATCGCACCAATTATATGAACCATGATAAATCCCCTCTCTATAACAAATGTAATTAAATTAGACTGATTTAATTATAACAATCAAGAGTTTATATGGGAAAGGAGAGAAACAGATTGATCTGTGCAATGTGACAGAGGTAAAATTATATTCAATCTTTGATTAATAACAAATGGTTTAAGTTGTAGGCAGTCTAGGCAGTGTTCCTCTGAAAGCAGTAGGTTTTGCAACTATTGATGAAGCCTCACTTGTTCTACTCTAGAGCTTCTCTTTAGAAATAAAGTTCTTAAAAGGTTTTCCTTGTGAGGAAAACTTACATAATGGGGGCAAATTTATGCCAAATTATGGTGGTTTTTACTCTATTTTGTGTTTGATTAACTTATTTGCATTTCACAGGTGAATAGATTACACTTTTGTTGGAGAACCATTTGTAAATAGTATATTTAAGTCACTAAATAAAATTGCACCAGTTACAAGATTTGACAAACGCACTAAAACAAACATTACAAATTAGCTTTAGAAATACCTGTTCTGCCATGAAAGGATAGTTCCAAAGACCATTTATTCATCTCCAGTTACATACCTTGATGAAAAACAATTTTGTTGAATTTAGAGCATTTTAAAAGTGAGGAGTAAAATATTTTCTCCTTGCTGCAGAGTTTTTAAGTTCATATGAAAGGAGACACAATGCCTCTTGTATCTAATTTAGTAAATGATTCACAGTGTGACTGGTAGATCAAGAGGTCCTGTTTTCTTCTCTTTGCTTCAGTTGTTGTTTTCTGCTGAAAGCCTGAGACTCTTGCATTTTAACTCATCTAATGTTTTCCAGTGTTTGTAGTTAACAGCCAAGTGTTGCATTAAATCAGGTAGATGTGCAAATGCTGCAGTGGACAGAAGGAACAGTAACATATCACAGCTTTGTACGGCATAGTGTTCAGAAGGATAGCACCAGCCTCACTTGGCCTAACGTTTACACTATTATAATCTGGCAGGTGATCTGGGTGTAACCTTGCCATCCTTTTACATGTTGCACTACTATTAAGTAGTGTTATTAGGGGCAAGATTCTGCGCTGTTTTCACAACAGCAGCACCGGTAAGCAAATCCTATTTTTATGAGTGGGCTGATTTATCAATAATTCTGGTACACTAACAGGAAGATATATCTTAATTTTCATTTGCTCAGAAGAAATATTCTGCTAAAGGAGAAAGTTGGTAAAAAATAACAATTTTCATCTTAAATCATTAAACAAGGTGAATAAAATGTTTTATTTTTAAAAGTACTTGATTCTCTGAAATGATCTACAATAATGTTCAATTTCAGTATAAATCATGCAATTTACACAACTAATGTTTAGATCCTCCTGCATATTCAGTATTGACACAGTTATTGAAATGGAAAACAGTAGAACAGGGCTTGAGACAATTCATGAGAGAATATCATCGAGTTTGTAACAGGGATTTGCTCTTCAACAGAGAAAGAAGAAAATGTAAACTTCTTACCATCCCAGGCATCAAACATGTCTGTTATAAAATAATCGATGAAGGATATCTGAGACTTGGGGATGCTACAGGTCTTTCGATCAAATACTGGCATTACAACTGGTAGACCCTGTCTTTTCTCTTCATCTGTCTGTAGAAAACAAAGCTAATATTAGCCTTTAAAGCTTTGCCTTTGCCCTCCTAGGGTGACGACAAGCTGAGGATTAGGTGAATTTGTAAGTAGACCAAAACAATAAGTGGTTCTTTAGCCAATCACCAGAACACAAAAATTGCAAACTAGTAGTTTAATGTGATTAATTCCTTGGGGGGATTACTGTGTCCTTGGTTAAGATGGATTAACAACTCCTAGTTCAAGGATCATGTTTATTTTTTTTGGAGGGGAAAAAAAAACCAAACAAAAAAAATCTACTTATAACAACATTACTAACCCTGACACTTTCACTGTGTGGACCCGCTGTCATTGCTGCATTGACGTGTCCACCATGCCCTATTCCATAGTCCTAGCTAGAGACCCACTACAGAGCTCTGTCCACGGTGCACAGAAGAGATACGAATAGGGAAATCTTTTCCCTCTTATCTTTTGCCCTTTTCCTTAACTGTAATTATACTTATTTTTATAATTATAAAGATTTATAATATTAAGACAAATCAGACAAGTGCCTAGAGCTAGAGTCAGCTGCTGCCTCATAATGACAGTAAGTACTAATTAAATTGTAACAACATCTTTATTTCGCAGTACATTTTTATAATATTTTAATCAATGTTTAATCAAGTCCATGTTAAGAGTTAGGGTTAGAAAGTATCCAGAGGCTCAACTCAGTGGAATAAAGCTGAACTCCAAAACGTTCTGAGAACTGTCACTATGGTTTCCATTAATAACCGTGCCATATCTCCCATTTGGATTTTGACAGCTGAAATGTATCAGCCATCTGTCTCCCGTGCAGCTCTTAGTTTCCTCGAGCACACTGTTTGGGAAATCACACAGGGTAGATAATATTTTGCATTGCTACGGCGGTCATTTAAGTGCTTTACGCTCAAGCCAACACTGAGATTGGGATGAGAGATCACTTCTCTCACCGCTGAAACATTGCCACTAGCAGCGTGGCACCCAAGAGCTTTTCAATAGTCCACAGTGCTTTGGAGCAGGAACTGAAGACTATTTCATTTTCAGGAAACTGCAGGAAATGTCTGGAGGAGGCATAACGGCACTAAAAGTGAGGAAGGAAAGTGGGGCTCACGTCCCTAGTCTTATGAAGGTTACCATGGCAACTTTAGTGATCACATGTGGTTGGTCTTACAGCATATCTGAAAAGTAACACCTCCAATAGCAGAGTGCTGCATAACCCCATACGGAGATATTAGTTCAAGTATGACAGAGGGAAACGTATCCTCCACTGAACACCAAGGTGTCCCTGCAGACACAGAATTCTTTACTACCTTCATCTGGGAGAGTGGTCTGACTGGAAACTGGAATGGTGATTGTAACATGATGAGTAATTATCTCTTGGGCTGTTGGGCAGACTGAGAAGGTAACAGAAAGTAGAACAATTGAAGCATGAAAGTGCTCTCCAAATAGTTTCACGTTGCAAACCTAATACTAAACTCAGTCTGGCCCTGTAGGCAGCAGGTCATGAATAAGGCTACGTTTTAGTCACGGGTATTTTTAGTGAAAGCCATGGACAGGTCATGGGCAGTAAACAAAAATTCACAGCCCGTGACCTGTCCACAACTTTTACTAAAAATATCCCTGACTAAAATTGGGGGGGACGGGGACTCAGGGGGGCACCACAGGTGCTGGGGATGGGGGTGCAGCCCTGGGGGAGGGCACTGTGGGTGCTGGGGAAGGAGGCTCAGGGGTGAGGGTGCGGGTGCTGGGAGGGGGCTGGTGGGGCTGGGGCAGGCTCCTTACCCAGCTCCTGGGAAGTGGCTGCCCCAAGCCCTGGTTCTGCAGCTCCTATTGACTGGGAACTATGGCCAATGGAAGCTGCGGGGATGGTGCCTGGCTACTGGCAGATGCTGCATGTGGAGCGAGGGGAGCAGAGGGAGAGGAGCCCCCACTAGGTGAGCAGCAGCCCCAACCCCAAGCTACGTCCCCCAAAATTTCCTGCTGCTGGGAGTCGGGGAGGCCCAAGATTGCCCCAGCATCAGCCAGTGCGACTCCTGGGCCAGCCACATGGGCTGCTGCAGAAGTCACAGAATCCGTGACTTCTGTGACAAACCCAGAGCCTTAGTCATGAATAGTTGAAGGTTTAGATGTGGGCATGTTTTTCTCATATGAAACAGAGAGATCCTAGTAGTGGGAGAAAAGTAGATTAAAACCATTTCTATTTTGAATCTATAGGAATATTAGATGGACTCTAAAGTGACTAGCACAGAGTGGATGGTATGTGTGCACTTGTGTGTGAGCTAATAAGATGTATTCAAATAATAATAATAAATAATAATAATAAAACATACCTGTGCAAAATATTCCTCTGAAATCCTCCCAGCCCATTCAATACACAGTTCTAAAGGGCGACAAGGATTTGCTACATCTGCACATTTTATCATCATGCGCTTGATCAGTGTCTGGTTCTCTGGAAAATTCTTTACGTTGGGTGCACATTCACAGTCACTGCCCTCACTCTGTAACAGGGGGAGTCAGTCACAGTTTGGTGGCAACATCAGTACTGACAACAAGTATAAACTCATCATTGTTTCATTCCTCTCTGAAACGCTTCTAATAAATGCGCACTGTCTCCAATTATATCCATGGTACTCTAGATTCTGAAGAACGGCCATACTGGGTCAGACCAATTGGCTATCTAGCCCAGTATCTTGTCTTCTGACAGTGGCCAAAGCCAGATGCTTCAGAGGGAGTTAAAAGAACAGGGAAGTTTATCCCATGATCCATCCCCTGTCATCCAGTCCCAGCTTCCAGCTATCAGAGGTGTAGAGACACCCAGTGCATGAGGTTGCGTCCCTGACCATCTTGGTTAATAGCGATTCATGGACTTATGCTCCATGAAATTATCTAATTCTTTTCTGAACCCACTTATACTTTTGGCCTTCACAACATCCCCTGCAAACGAGATCCACAGGTTGACTGTGCGTTGAAGTACTCCTTACGTTTGTTTTAAACCTGCTGCCTATTAATTTCATTAGGTGGCCCTTGGTCCTTGTGTTATGTGAAGGAGTAAATAACACTTCCTTAGTCACTGTCTCCAAACCAGTCATGATTTTATAGACCTCGATCATATCCCCCCTCAGGAGTCTCTTTTCCAAGCTGAACAGTCCCAGTCTTTTTAATCTCTCTTCATACGGAAGCGGTTCCATTCCCCTACTCATTTCTGTTGCCCTTCTCTGTACTTTTGACAATTCTAATTGTCTTTTTTGAGATGAGGCGATCAGAACTGCATGCAGTATTCAATGTGTGGGTGGACCATGGATTTATAGTGTGGCATTATGATATTTTCTGCCTTACTACCTATCCCTGAAGATGTTTTCAGAGGACTAGCCACAATGACTCCAAGATCTCTTTCTGAGTGGTAATAGCTAATTTAGGCGCATCATTTTAGGCCATCCACTACTATCACTCATTTTGAAAGATTTAGGCAGGTATGCGGGTTGCAGCTTCCTCCTCTGCATCAGCTCTGTTTGCATTAATTTCTGCTAGTGTTGGGAGTAAAAATGCATTACTTTGCATTTATTAACATTGAATGTCATCTGCCATTTTCTTTGCTCAGTGACCCAGTTTTGTGATATCCCCTTGTAAATCTTCACAGTCTGCTTTGGACTTAACTATTTTGAGTAAATTTTATATAATCTGCAAACTTTGCTATCTCACTGTTGATCCCCTTTTCCAGATAATTCCTGAGTATATTGAACAGCACAGGTCCCAGTACAGATTCTTGGGGAACCCTGCTATTTACCTCTCTCCACTGTGAAAACCAACCATTTATTCCTACACTTTGTTTCCTGTCTTTTAACCAGTTACTGATCCATGAGAGGACCTTCCTTCTTCTGGCATGACTGCTTACTTTGCTTAAGAGCCTTTGGTGAGGCTTTCTGAAAGTCCAAATACACTATCCACTGGATCACCCTTGTCCACTGTTGTTAACCTCCTCAAAGAATTCTAACAGATGGATGAGGCATGGTTTCACTTTACGAAAGCCATACTGACTTTTCGCCAACATATCATGTTACTCCATGTGTGTGATAATTCTGTCCTTTATTATAGTTTCAACCAATTTTCCTGGTACTGAAGTTAGGCTCACTGGCCTGTAATTGCCAGGATTGCCTCTGGCGACTTAAAAAAAAAATCAGCACCACATTAGCTATCTGCCAGTCATCTGGAACACAAGCTAATTTAAGTGATAGGTAATGTACATAGTTAAGGCTATGATTTAGTCGTGGAGGGTGCGGAAGTCATGGAATCCATGACTTCGAGACCTCCGTGACTTCAGCCTGTGGTGACTGGGAGCTGTGGGGGTGTCGTGTCCCGTCCCTCCCGCTTGGCTCCCAGCCGTTGTGGGCCTGCAGCTCCGAGCCACAGGGGACCCTGGAGCTCTGAGCCCCAACAGGTGGTGTGGGCCCAGAGCTACCCATTTTGACTTGTGAGGTAACTCCCTTCTCTTCATGTGTCAGTCAGTATATAATGCCTGCATCTGTAATTTTCACTCCATGCATCTGAAGAAGTGGGTTTTTTACCCACGAAAGCTTATGCTCAAATAAATCTGTTAGTCTTTAAGGTGCCACTGGACTCCCTGCTGTTTTTGTGGATACAGACAAACACGGCTACCCCCAATACTGGACATTTTGTCATGCATATTTTTAGTAAAAGTCACAGACAGGTCACGGGCTTATGTGAATTTTTCTTTATTGTTTATGACCTGTCCGTGACTTTTTCTAAAAATATCTGTGACAAAAATCTGTGTCTTACACATAGTTAGTAGTTCTGCAATTTCACATTTGAGTTCCTTCAGAACTCTTGGGTGAATACCATCTGCTCCTGATGACTTATAACTGTTTAAATTTATCAATTTGTTCCAAAACCTCCTCTACTGACACCTCATTCTGAGACAGTTCCTCAGATTTGTCACCTAAAAAGAATGGTTCAAATGTGGGAATCTCCCTTACATCCTCTGCAGCATAGACTGATGCAACGACTTCATTTAGCTTCTCTGCAATGGCTTTGTCTTCCTTGAATGCTCGATTGTCCAGTGGCCCCACTGATTGTTTGGCAGACTTCCTGCTTCTGTTGTACTTACAAACGAACAACAAAAATTTTAGACTTTTGCTAGTTACTCTTCAAAACTTTGTTTTTGGCTTGCCTAGTTATATTTTTACACTTGACTTGCCAGAGTTTATGCTCCTTTCTATTTCATAGAATCATAGAATATCAGGGTTGGAAGGGACCTCAGGAGGTCATCTAGTCCAACCCCCTGCTCAAAGCAGGACCAATCCCCAATTAAATATTTTCCTCAGTAAGATTTGACTTCCAATTTTTAAAGGATCTCTTCTTGTCTTTAACCACCTCTTTTACTCTGTTTTGCCATGGTGACTTTTTTTTTTTTGATACTCTGGTTGTTTTTTTTAATTTGGGGTTGTGATAGTGTGTTCACCCTGCACTTGCCTGGAAAAGGTTAATGTAGGCTAAGAGGAGGGAGAATTGATCAAACAGGCCATAGCTGAGAGGAATCAGGTGGCTATGCAATGCCCTGAACGAAGAGGAATGAGATGGGCTGGATTTATCAAGGCAGGAAGCTGATAGTAGAAGGGACTGCTGGGAAAGTCTGCAGTCACTCCCTGGGAGAAGGGAGGTGCACTTGGACTGGCAAACCCAATGAGGGGAGGAAGGTAGGACAGGGCTCGGGGAAAGGCAGTAAGGTCTAGAAAGGAACAAACTTTGACTGCTGGTTAGAGGGTCCCTGAACCGAAACCCAGAATAAATGGCAAGCCCGGGTTCCCATGCCAGCCACTGAGGGAGTGGCACTACAAGGCAGTGAATGGAAAGACTGCCTAGGACTGCTGAAGGAAGATTTTTGTACCCTGGGAGGAGAATACATGTAGAATGACTTGGCCAGACGGCTAAGTCATGAAGAGGCAGCAGCAACTCGTGATGCAAGAGAGGTGCTGCACACCCAGAGGTGGAGAGACGGTGTGCAACTGTGGGAAGGGGTGTCGACCTTGCAAGCTTGTCTCCACAACTCCCAGGAGGTAGTGTAATCCTAGCAGTGGTGAGTGGATCACCTCGTCATAGGAGTATACATATAGTTTGAGCCTCTATTATGGTGAGCAACGTGTTCCAGCAACAGGTTAAATACAAAAAGCAGAGAGGAGAAAAAGTTTCTCTTGTGTATAGCAGTATTACTAGGTAGTTATAATCACATTACCTGCGTTAGAAGTTTGGGAGATTTTCAGAATTAGTTATGAAGTCAGCAAAAGAAAGAGTCACTGACTTTTTCTTTCCTCATCAACCAAGAAAAGCAATTGTGGGGGTGGCTGTTTGTGATGTGGACAAAGGACTATCAATCTTATTGCATAGGTATCACCCGATAGCTGGAAGCTAGTAAACAGCTTTCAGTCATAAAAGTGATCTGGATTGGAATTAGCATTTTAGAGGTGACATTATAACAATATGTAGAACTTATGTAGCACTTATAAAGCTCTTTGAGATCTACATCTGAGAAAGGAGGGAAGGTCTGATCCTCACTTTATAGATGGGGAAACTTGGGCACAGAGATATAAAGTGACTTGCCCATGGCATTTTGGAGGATAGAGCAGCAGCTCCAGTTAGTTTTTATAAGTTTTGAAACAAACAGTAATTTCCCTGTGTGGCCTTTGGGCTGGATTTTAAACCCCAGAGTAGGAATTACTCCTTTATGCCTTGGGTAGCTTTGAGACAGCCCAGAAAACCATCACTGAAACAGAAAGGAAGAGGTCATTTGCAAGAGCTCTCTA
Organism: Caretta caretta; assembly: GCF_965140235.1. Taxonomy (NCBI): domain Eukaryota; kingdom Metazoa; phylum Chordata; order Testudines; family Cheloniidae; genus Caretta; species Caretta caretta. The sequence goes on from NC_134210.1 coordinate 46,955,698, forward strand.
CTTCCTAAGCAATTCTGCAGTTCACCCCTTACCAGCTGCTTTGCAGAGTAGGTGGCAGGGTTGGAACATTTGTGGCAAACCTCTGATGGAGCAGTCTTCTGGGCCGTGTATAGTTTACAAGGGCACAGGCAGTGACGGATTAGCCACTGGGCCAACGGGGCCTATGCCCTGAGCCACAGCCAATTACGGGCCCTCCAGAAAAATGAACGCCCCCACACTTCGCCCGCCCGGTGCTCCTGCTGGGGAGTGAGGCCAGGGCAAGGGGGCCTGCCCTGCTCCACCCACCTGGCATTCCTGCCAGGGAGTTATAATCTGGCATTCCTGCCAGGGAGTGGGGAAGCCCCTGCACCCTGACCCCGCTCCCTGGCAGGAGTGCTGGGCTAGTGGGTGGGTGGGTGGGGGGAGACAGAGCAGGGCAAGCCCGTGCCTGACTCCATTTCCCCAGCATAAGCGCTGGAGGAGGTCTGCGGGCGGAAGGGGTGGGGAGGAGCCCCCACTTGCTCTGGCCCAGGGCCCCACAAACCCCTAATCCATCTCTGGGCACAGACATGTTATGGGGGATTGGCTCCTTACTGAGCAATAAAACTGAGCTCACCATGACATTAATGCTGCTCACAAAAGTAATATATTTGTGTAATTATGTCCTCCCTTCTCTTACTACATTCAACTCAGTCAAAAATTGAACATAAATACTTTTTATCACTAGTGCTGAAATTAATGTCTGTGTGGTTTATGAGGAAATATTTTGCAGTGACTGTTACCAATTTGGGGCATTACTCTTATCTCGATATTTAACGGTTAATTTTATTCAGCATAGGTTTACCAGCAAAGAGCCGCCAAATTAATGCTTCCTCCTAACTGTTGTTAAAGATCAAAAATAGGAAGAGGCACCATTAACAATACCTACAACCTACAACAAACTACTGCTGGGGGAGGAAAGCTGGTAATATCACTTTTCTGTGTTGCAGTTTTATTACTCCCCAAGTCTTTGTATATTTTACAATAGTCTCTGCTATAAACTGGTAAAATAAAGGAGAGTCAATCACTCAATCAGAGGAAATGCTTTTTATAGCTTAAAAATGCTGACTGAAGCAGAATGTATGAAAAACATGTAGTGGCACATCAGTAAGTGCTAAATCCCTTTACTACAGGAATGTGGGACTTTCAAAACCACCTCGGGGATTTAGGAGCACAATGACATTCAGTGGTACTTGTGCACCTAAGTTGACGGGGCACTCAACTGTTGGAAAACATTAAAGCTTTAAAAATGGGAAAACATGTATTAAAATGGATCTACTCCTGAAAGACTTCAGAACGATTCCAGCTTTAATAATGAATAGCCGGTGCAGAGAGCTACAGCCTCAAGATTTGCATTCAGAACTACGGTTCATCTCTAAGGAAGCTATGCAGGCTGTAGAATTTCTTCCACGTTTCTGCAAGTGGGAAGCTGGCCAAAGCCCACGCCCCAGCATGCCATGCCTAGCAAGCTAGGCAACAACTCTGAAGATGGCAAGCAAAGAGGCTTATTCCTCAACGTGAAGTGTAATAATGGTCTTAATTTGTCAAATTGTATTCAGTCATCCAAATTCTACTACAAAATGACACTCCTCAACTGAAAAAAATCCATTCCAGCTATTCACCACACCTCCATGAAACAATGGAGGAAGCAGATGTTCCTTGTTTAAAGATATATGAAATAGCTAGATACAGGTAAGAGTGCAAGGATTACTGTTATCATAACTGCCTAGGTATAGCGGTGGGTGCTATCCTTCAGGAAACACTAGGTTAGGTGTAATCTCCTCTCTCGTCTTGAGTTTACAGATACAAGGGACTTCTGTCCTTCCTATAAACATGGCAAAGGATAGTGGGAACGATTAGTGGTAAACAGCGATAAAATGGTGGTCCACAAACCTCTCCCCCAGTTCTGTCAGGTACACTCCTGCAGTTAGGGAAGGGTCTTTACTGCAGATGGGATACTATCTATGGAAAAATCATATCTGCTATCTACTCATGTTATTGAGCAGCTGGGGATTTTTAAGACTCTGAAAGAGAGATTTGCATATTGTCTAACAATTAAACTAGATCTTTCTACATGTAACTGACCATGCCTTCCTGGGGAGAAAGCTACTGTATGTGGGAAAGGCTGGTGATAATTTTATTTGCAAGACAAAGGAACTTTGAAATTAATAAGAAGAGGCAGGAGAAGGACAACTGCCTCCCTGAACACACGAGGCAAAGTTTAATAATCTTGGAAAATACCACATTTTCAGGGGACAGAGACATTAAATCACTGTCCAAAATCCCATGACCTCATAGTGAACATATTAATGCATTCTCACAACTGTCCCTTCAAAGGGTATAAAGAATATAACTGGCAGGCAAAGGGGCCATTTAATACCAGAAGTAAATTAACATACCCATATATGAACACAGAAAAATCTTGATATGAGCTTGTTTGAGGCACAGAAGCCTAAAGATGTGAGCATTTATTTCCAGAGCATTTGGTGTTTACCTAGATAAGGTGAGGGGAGTCTTAGATCTAGGTATGTATTTTTGTGTCATTTACCTTTGATTTGATAGCATTTTCTCAATTTTTCTAATACATTTATTTTCTTTAAGCAGAGGCTTAAGTAGATTTTTTTTTTTTTTAGTGGCCAAGACTGTTTTGAGGAACTTTGTGGCAGTTGATTATTGGGACACAGACCAAACATTTGACTTTGAGGAGAGACAAACAGGGATAAGAGGCACCAGACCTGGAGCACTCAGTCAAAAAGCACAGGGCATAAGACTGATCCCAAGAGATGTTGTCAAGAAGCTGACTACAGCTGCTTAAGGAGCACGGGGTGACAAATAGGAGCGACAAAAGAGGGGACCAAAGGCAGAATGATAAAAGGGAGGGGGTTGGGGTGCGGGCTCCAGCAAAACGATAAATAGAGTGATAAAAAGAAAAAAAGTGAGAATTATTCAATCTTTCTTAAAGGTTCCAGAAATGGGTTTCATTTTAAAATAGTTAAGGCTAAATTGTCAATAGCTTTTCTAATTGCACATGTAAAGTCTGCTGATGCCTTTATTAATTCATATAAAAATCCCCATTTGGAAACACAAACTGACCTGGATAACTACACACAAATGCTGATTCTGCTCAGCATGTAGAATTTTGCACAAATGGATATATTTCCAAATTTTGTTGATACAGTTAGGAAGACTTTGAACCCTGGACTTCAGAATAGCAGACTGACTCCCTCAGGGAACTGATGGGCAGGATCCCCTGGGAGGCTAATATGATGGGGGGAAAGAGTCCAGGAGAACTGGCTGTATTTTAAAGAAGACTTATTGAGGGCACAGGAACAAACCATCCCGATGTGCAGAAAGAATAGCAAATATGGCAGTTGACCAGCTTGTCTTAACAGAGAAATCTTTGGTGAGCTTAAACACAAAAAGGAAGCTTGCAAGAAGTGGAAACTTGGACAGATGGCTAGTGAGGAGTACAAAAATATTGCTATAGCATGCAGGGGTATAATCAGAAGGCCAAAGCACAATTGGAGTTGCACCTAGCAAGGGATGTGAAGGGTAACAAGAAGGGTTTCTACAGGCATGTTAGCAACAAGAAGGCGGCCAGGGAAAGTGTGGGACCCTTACTGAATGGGAGAGGCAACCTAGTGACAGATGATGTTGAAAAAGCTTAAGTACTCAATGCTGTTTTTGCCTCGGTCTTGGCAAGGTCAGCTCCCAGACTGCTGCACTGGGCAGCACAGCATGGGGAGTAGGTGAGCAGCCTTCAGTGGGCAAAGAACACGTTAAGGACTATTTAGAAAAGCTGGATATGCACAAGTCCATGGGGCCGGATCTAATGCATCTGAGGGTCCTGAGGGAGTTGGCTGGTGTGATTGCAGAGCCATTGGCCATTATCTTTGAAAACTCATGGTGATCGGGGGAGATCCTGGATGATTGGAAAAAGGCAAATATACTGCCATCTTTAAAAAAGGGAAGAAGGAGAATCTGGGGAACTACAGACCAGTCAGCCTCACCTCAGTCCCTGGAAAAATCATGGAGCAGGTCCTCAAAGACTCAATTTTGAAGCACTTGAAAGAGAGAAAGGTGATCAGGAAGAGTCAACATGGATTCACCAAGGGCAAGTCATGCCTGACCAACCTGATTGCCTTTTATGATGAGATAACTGGCTCTGTGGATATGGGGAGAGTGGTGGATGTGATATATCTTGACTTTAGCAAAGCTTTTGATATGGTCTCCCACAGTATTCTTACCAGCAAGTTAAAAAAGTATGGATTGGATTAATGGACTATAAAGTGGATAGAAAGCTGGCTAGATCGTTGGGCTGAACGGGTAGTGATCAATGGCTTGATGTCTAGTTGGCTGCCGGTATCAAGCGGTGTGCCCCAGAGATCTGTCCTGGGGCAGGTTTTGTTCAGCATCTTCATTAATGATCTGAATGATGGGATGGATTGCACTCTCAGCAAGTTCACTGATGACACTAAGCTGGGGGGAGAGGTAGATATGCTGGACGGTAGCTATAGGGTCCAGAGTGACCTAGACAAATTGGAGGATTGGGCCAAAAGAAATCTGATGAGGTTCAACAAAGACAAGTGCAGAGTCCTGCACTTAGGACCGAAAAATCCCATGCACTGCTATAGGCTGGGGACCGACTGGCTAAGCGGCAATTCTGCAGAAAAGGACCTGGGGATTATAGTGGAAGAGAAGCTGGATATGAGTCAACAGTTGCCAAGAAGGCTAATGGCATATTGGGCTGCATTAGTAGGAGCACTGCCAGCAGATCAAGGGAAGTCATTATTGCCCTCTATTCGGCACTGGTTAGGCCACATGTGGAGTGTTGCATCCAGTTTTGAGCCCTCCACTACAGAAAGAATGTGGACAAATTGGAAAGAGTCCAGCAGAGGGCAACAAAAATGCTTTGGGCGCTGGGGCACATGACTTATGAGGAGAGGCTGAGGGAACTGGGCTTATTTAGTCTGCAGAAGAGAAGAATGAGGGGGGATTTGATAGCAGCCTTCAACTACCTGAAGGGGGGTTCCAAAGAGGATGGAGCTTGGCTGTTCTCAGTGGTGGCAGATTACCAACAAGGAGCAACGGTCTCAAGGGTGATGTCTAGGTTGGATATTAGGAAAAACTATTTCACTAGGAGGGTGGTGTAGCGCTAGAATGCGTTACCTAGGGAGGTGGTGGAATCTTCATCCTTAGAGGCTTTTAAGGCCCGGCTTGACAAAGCCTTGGCTGGGATGATTTAGTTGGGGTTGGTCCTGCTTTGAGCTGGGGGTTGGACTAGATGACCTCCTGAGGCCTCTTCCAACCCTAATCTTCTATAATTCTATGAAAGTATGGCCTACAACATCAGATGATTTAAGCTCTTTGGGCCAGGGCCTGGCACTATGTTTTCCTGTGTTTGTACTGCATCTAGCACCATAGTGTAAGCAAGGGAATAGTCCCGCTATTGTTGGGAACTTTCCTGGCTTCTGCACTACCCCAGTGAAGTGGACTAGTGAAAGGATCTGAGTCCTTGCTCCCAGTTCCTTTACCCAGTGGCCTCCCTGCCCTTGAGGACTCCCCTTCCACTCTCCTGTCTGGCAGAGTCCTCGTAACCCCAACAAGGCAGGGCCCAGGATTCCTGGGGGGCTCAACCCCCAACCCTGCTGTGGTCACCTAGGACAGGGGCTAGGGTGTCCCCACTCCGGGGTATGCTCTCTGCACTGGGCACTTCTCTGACCTACTGACTATTACATACAATTTGAAGCAAATGCAAGTTATTTAATCAACAACTAATTTTAAAAAGAATAAGGGGAAATGGGAAAGGTTAAAGGAAACACATCAACCCGCTCTGTGGCAGGGAACATCACAAACAGTGTCTCTGGAATGTCAGGGCAGTTCACAGTCTGTTCCTTGTAAGTCCCAGGCCTTCTTCTCAGACCCTGGCTGTGCTGCAGGGATGCTATGGGTTGGACACTCGCTCTGGTGGTGGCCACAGATTCTGGGTGGCAGGGCCCTTCTTCCCAGTGTTGCCCCCGCCCTGTTGGGATTATCAATCCCCCTTCGAGTCTGGCCTGCAGAGCCTCCTGGCTGAGGCATCTCCCTGTGTTGGGCCCATTGCCCAGGGTCCCCCCTCGCTCTCCCCAGCTGCTCACAACACCTGGCTCTGGACTGCTCCTGCCCCAACTCCAGCTCCACTGTCTTAGCTCCAGGTCCACTCTATCTCAGCACAGCTGCTGCTCTGCCTCCAGCTCCCTGGGCTGCTTCTCTGGCCCCTCTGGCTCTGGTTGCTACAGATCTGCTCCCAGGACAGGTCTGCTCTGCAGGCTGCTTCTGTGACTCTGCTCCCAGCACTGACCTGCTTCGTGGGCTGGTTTTCTGGCCCCTCTGGCTCTAGTTGCTGCAGCTCTGCTCCCAGGACAGGGTCTGCTCTCTCTGGGCTGCTTTTCTGGTCCCTCTGGATCTGGCACAGCTCTGCTCCCCAGCTTAGCTTGGGCCCCTGCTTTCTCCTTAGCTCGGCCCCACTCTGTCTGATCCAGGCATTTCCAGCTCACACAGAGGACAGGACCTCCCCGGCCTCCTGACTCCCTGATTAGCCTGCCCGCCCTGTTATTCAGGCTGACCTGGAGCATTGGCCTCTCCCCATTGTTCCTGGGGGCTGTCAGTCTCGGGGTCCTGATTCCCCATCAACCCTTCCCCCTTTTTAGAACTGGGAGCTAGCAACTGAAACACCCCCACTGAATGTTAGTAAGGGGGCAACAGTCCCCTTACATTTGTCAGGATCTTGATTGTGGCATTTGGGCATTGCCACAGTGCAAATAAATATAAGTACATGAAAACAACATTTAAATGTTTGCTTGATGCTTAAACAGATCAAAGTCCTTCAGAACAGCAAGCTGATTTATCTTACATTTGAGTTGCTTTCCTCAGATGCCATCGGCTTGTTGATGCTGTTCACAAATTTGTTCACATGCTCAAAGTGCTTTGTCATCTCTGTTGCCAAAACCATGTCAATAATAGCCTGGCGCAATGTCCGATAATGGTTCCTAAAAGAGAAAAATGAAACAATTTACTCATGCAGGCCATTGCCAGAGTTAACTGTGTTTCTCCTGATCTCCTCACAACATTCACAAAAAGCATTTTGAGACAGAAATCGAACATAAAATGGACTAACTTGAAAGCAACTCAGAACAGTGACTGTAGTTGCATTCATGTCAGCAGGGGTTTTAGTGGCCTGTGGCCATTTTACATAACTTAAAACTAAATCAGTACAATTACAAGTCACTCGTAAGATGCCATAACCTCAAAAGGGATGTGGTAAAGTATCTGTCTGAAATAAGCAGGAACAGGAAGTCACCAGGGCACTCATAGAAATCTTTTTAAATAACGAAAGTTAGGTTCACATGCTAGAGTAATCAATACACAGAATTCAGTATTCCAGGGATAGTAACAATATACTTCCGCAACCCCTCCCGTTCACCTGGAGTTCGAGTCAATTGGTTTTTTAAGTAAAACCATATTCCACAAAATAATATGAAACATCTTTACATTTCCAAACGTATCATTTGGAATGCTGACATGGGGAAGAAAGAATTTTTTTTTTAAATGGTCTATTGTATAGTTCTAGAAGTGATAAAGGCTTTTGTGTGAATTTTCTATATTAAGCAAAAGTGGCGCCTTCAGTGTCCAAAAGGAATAAAATAAACACAGCAAGCTAACCTGTCAATATTCTTGAAAATGTTGCATTTGTTGTCTTTAGCTGTGAGCTGGAATGCCAATGCTGTATGGTGGCTTTCCAATACAGCAGTATCATTATAGAGTACAGCTAATTCACTTCCTGCATTGCACAGGAAAGAGTTGGTCCGTCCTGGGTGATCCACGTCATGAACTGTGGCAGCTATTAATGCAGCCACCTCATCTAAATGGTCAAGGTTTCCCTGCAAGAAAGAGTAAAACTACCATTATTCATCACGTAGTAAGTAATCACAATTCAATCTTTAAAATATCACTAGGTAAATATCGGAGTTCAAATGTAAGCTCTTCAGAACAGAGGCCTTCTCTCCATGCGTGAGCTTCCCACTCACTGAGTGCCAAGAGTATCCTTTCTCCATCTCAAAACCACTTCTTCTATGAAGCTTTCTTATTGTATCTTCATCCCAGTGATCTTTCTGCACCTTCTTCTGTTGGAGCTGTTGTGCCACGTAGTGTGTGTCTGCAATGGTAAGCACCATGCAGCAGGATTTCTATTTTGTGTTTTGCAAAGCACTGTGTACAGACCAAAATATTCATGTTCTACAATTTTCATCAAAGAATTAAATATATTTCTGCCATTGACTTAAGTAAATTGAGATGTAGAAATCTCATTTAAAATTTATTTTCTGCATCTGTCTTACAGTTGATTTTGACCATATGACTACAACATATTTTGGGGTAAGGAAACCAGATAACCAAATACTAACTTTCTCCTTTTGCTAGAAAAATGGCTGAAGATACCATTTTTCAAAGGGTAAACACAGATTGTTTTATAATTGCTTCAGCTACATTTCTGTGAATAAAGAAATGTTTCTAGAAGGAAGGGATGGGCAAGGTCATTCTAACTAGAAGCCTTATAGCATTCAATTTCCTAAAATAACCCTGGAGAAAAAATAATGCCATTACCACTCCTGATCAGTATTCTCTCTGTATTCACCTAGGTTTATCGTGTATATCTCTTCACACCCCCCCAGCAAAATTTTCAAGAGATTACAAAAGGGAAAAGAGGTTTCAGCATTCCTGCATTGCACAGTAATGAAGGGTGTGATCCTGCAACGGCTATTTGTTTAATTTCCTTACTCACATTAATAGTCCTATGGACTTCAGAGAAATTACTTGTCTCAGCAAAGACTGCAGGTGCAAAGGCTAGAGCAGACATAGGAAGTTAGGAGCATTATCTACTGGTTGCAAAGATGCCCAGCTCTACTGTGTGACTGTCAAGTAACAAATATGTTATTTGTAACAAGAGGCTGTCATGGACACATCTGTTAATGAACAAATAATCTGATTAGTCCTAAAGCGTGTTTATTCAAGGGTCAAAGTAAAGAATTCACAATGGAAGTTCTACCTTAACTCTCTCCTTTCCGAGAAAGAACGCAGTAGCGTGTAAAACATCTGCTGCATGTGTGGAGTTGTGGTACGAGTTGGTGGAGTGGTAGTTGGCTTCAATCACTTGGAACCAGGCTCGTAGTGTTGCTTCTGAACAGTTTAAAAATTCACAGACCCCAAACCGGGCAAAAACTTTTAAACCCAAATAAACTAATGGCCTGGAAAACAAGTAAGGAGACAAGGATCATTGAAATGTAGCAAAGTAGAAAAAACACACATGCATGCAAACAAATTAACAATTTCTATTGTGCATCATGTCTCCCGTTCGGCACCTTCCATTTTTTAAAAAACAAGTGTAAATAGACACCATTTAGTTTATCACATGATGATGATTCTTTAAGGCTCTGGTCCACCAGCAGTTAGTTTACTACCCATTCTGCCACGCTTTCAGTCTTAATTTAATCTGCTATGAAAAGCATCACAGAGCAAACAGTGTTGCCAACTCTTACGATTTTATTGGGAGTCTCAAGGTATTTGGTGTTTTTCTTAAAACTTCAGCCCCTGGTGTCCTCTGATTATGTGACAACCTCAGCTTTCATTTAATATATATATTATAAGGATTAGACTATATATATATATATATATATATATATATATATATATAAAGTCTAATCCTTATGGTCTTTGGAAAAAAAAACTTGAAAACATGACCCAAGTATATACTAACAGCTCAAAACCGATGGCAAATAAAAAGAACCCTGCTATTGGGTGTTTTTTTTTAAATCTCATTATTTTTGGGAATCTGACTCATGGTTTTAAAAAGCCTGAGGGTGGCAACACTGTTTATCAACATCACTCTGAATAACGTGGAGCCTAAAGCCACTCCTTCCCTATAGAGACGATGGCCCACACTGATGAGATATCCAATGCATAAATTGTGCCTGCTTTGGGAGGACAGGACTTTTGGGGAGAGAAGCATGGGAAGTCCATACACTGCTCAGCTTCTGAATTACTGTATTGATGCAGGACATAAGTCTCTTTAATCTAGTGGATAAAGGCATAGCAGGAACCAATTATGAGATATTAAAGTCTGGCAAACACAAATTAGAAATAAAGCACACACTTTTCACAGTGAGGTTGATTAACCACTGGAACAAACTACCAAGGGAAATAGTGGATTCTTCATCTCTTAATGTTTTCAAATCAAGACTGTATGCCTATTGTAATAATTGGGGCCTCACCTACCTACCCAAAGCATGAGCCTAACTGTGGGAATGTGGATAAAATTTTACAGAATGTCACAATAGTTTATAACAATAAACATTGATGAGAAAAGGAATGAAAAGGAGACAGACTGATATAACTGAAGGACTCTGCTGAATTATGTCTCGTGAACAAGAGAAGTGTGGAACCAGAAACCAATGGACCAAACATGGTGTTGGAAATCAGGCCGAACTGGTGGACAAGGGCTATTTCACCCATCACTTCCTTTTGGGGTCCTTAAAATACAAATAGCTGGCTGTCTGGGAGGCAGAAGTACAGGAAGGCAGGAGCTTCACCATCAGGGCTGGCACCCTCACTGTCTCCCGAGACCTATGGTGACACCACAGGGCCTTTGTCATCCTGATCTTGAGAAATGACCTGACCAGCCCAGCCCAGGCCAGAGAGAAGGAGCCAAGGACATGCTGTTCAGGATCTAACGACCCAGTGGCTAGATCCTGAACACCATTTGGGTTGTGAGACTTTCCTACCCCCTACCCCCACCCCCCCCCCGGCATGGTGTCTTTTTTCTTCGCACCTTTTTTCTTCTTTCCTATCCCTCTCCTTTTGCCTTCTGCTTAATAAGAAAGTCTGGCTTAGCTGGCCAAGACTGTATATTTTGCGACACTGCTGTAAGCCTGTGACCAGAGAGGCAGCTAACAGCAATGTTCTAAACAGCCCAACACCGCTACCAGTTTGCCAGCGGCTGATAAGACCATGTGCGATTCCCCAGCAGCAATGCTGCAAGTGACAGTCAGCACCAGAGATAGAAGCTACATTTTCTTTCTATGCTGCTCTTTTCCCTCTTATGTGTGTTTGTCTCGTTTTATCTTCTAGGAAACAGGATCAGACTACAACAGCAGCTCGTCTCCACTAACTTTCTCCTTTTCTCCCAAAAAAGGACAGTTATTACCATCTTTAACACCACGTAAGACATTGCCAGATGGGGGATGTGTTTCCTTCTAAAAACTCTGTACAGCTTAGGGAATGGGAATCAGGGATGTGTTAAAATGAAAGACCTGCATAATAATTTACATTTGAAATGCTCTAACAGTTTTTTCCTTCTTTTTCTGTAATGAAAGGTTAAAAAGCTGTTTAATGGTGTTTACACTCACATGGGACTAAGCAGGCTGAGGCTCTGACCTTGAAACCTGAGCTATGTTTAACTGTTTAGTATTGTACAGTGTCAGGGTCATGTTAACAGCTTTTACTCTCTGGGCCCATTTATTCCATCCAAGTTAATATAACATGCCTTTCTGGAAGGCATCCTTGAGTGAAACACAATTCGGCTCCGTTAGGGTGACCAGACAGCAAGTGTGAAAAATCAGGATCGGGTTGGGGGGTAACAGGAGCCTATATAAGAAAAAGACTCAAAAATCAGGGCTGTCCCTATAAAAATTGGGACATCTGGTCACCCTAGGCTCAGTAGATGGCTACCTGGGTAAAACTGTACGGTCTGTGTTATACAGACTAGATGATCCAATAGTTCCCTCTGGCCTTAAAATCTATTGGGCCCAGTACCATTTGCTCCCCTCCACCTATTTTTTTTAAACCCCCAACACAGACCTGTCCCAGCACCTCCTCTAATGGGGGTCTGCTGTTTCCTGCATGACCATGAGCAGCCTTCAGATACAAAATACACCTCAACATCCCTTGTGGAGCAATTGGGAAAAAAGGATTCTGTGGGGGCATCTAGAAGGTAAAGGCAGCAGAGTATTCCGAACAGAATGTCTATTTGGAGAGGGAGTTGGAGCAGGTAAGAGACAAGATCAATTGATGAGGAAAGAATCCTGTAGGCCTAGGGTGTTGAGATGAAGAAGAGACTGACAGAGTGAGGTGGCTGTACACTTAGCATGGACACTGACTCTTTCTGGCCAGCTGCACTGGATTTCCGAAAACAGCATATTGACCTGTTTGCAAAGTAGTACAGTGACAACACAGACAACAAGGGAGGGTCTCTCTGAAAGAGCTATGGCAAAATACATAGTGAAACACACAGGGTTCCTTTGTGCCATAGCTCACTTGACAGCTTCATTTATGGGTATGTACAGAAAGCAGTCACATACCTTTTATTTGTAACAGCCTCCAATTCAAAAATATTAAAGTCCCAGCTTTCTTCATTATCAAGTAACTGTGCAATACAAGGTGGTACATCGTTGACGGTAATTGGCACTGAAAGGTGACTATGGCTTTGGTTCATGTCTGTCAAAAGAAAATTTTGGAATGAAATTAATTATGGATTTTTAAAACTTTTTTATTTCATTTGCAGAATCCTTATTAGAAATTAATTCCTTCTGAAGACACCAAGTTTAGAAATATCTTCAGGTACTGTATCTTTTATACAAGTTTAGACATAAATCAAGAAGAGCAAACAAATCAAATGATGACTTTTAACGGTCATATTTGTTTAATTAACATTTTTCATTTTAATTGTTTTCCAGTCTGGTTTCTACATTTCTCAGATACATGATGTTGACTACTTGAACCAGACTGACACTTGCTCAAACACTTGCTCTCAGATTACTGGGAAAACCACTTCCAAAGACAAATAATCAAACTGCAAACTAGCTTGGAATTCTAAATCAATGTTTGCGGCCAATGAAACACAACACAGGCAAAGAAAGTTTAACATGGAAACTTACTCTTAGAAAATACATACTCATTTCCTGACAGTCTTCTCAAGCCATCCTGAAATAAAGATTCTATAAGTTGTAGGAAACCATTATCAAGTATAAAGAATGCTTTACACCATTTCCCCATAGGAACTAGCCCTGGCTACCTAAAATATTGTTCATGTTTTAGGGAGTGCCTCAAGCAGCATGCTTGTTTTCAGTCTTCCAGTACAGAAGTAGAAGTAACTAGCAAGGGACTTAGAAGCTCCAACTCCACTTTCTTGGAGTTGAAAAGTTTGATAAAAGTGGTAACTGCTACTGCAAGATTTCCTTTTTAATGACACAGGTCTAAAAGCAGGGACACTCAGACTATTGAATACCACTGGTAGGAGGTCTCCAGAAAGGGTATTTATTTGATCAACAATGTATTGGCCTCCTCTCATCCCCTTTCATTGACGGTTGCATGATGTTTTTAATTGAAATTCACAAATGTCACTTGTTTTGCATTTCAGTTATGCTGTTTCCACAAGCGACCCATTCTGGGGCTCCAGACCAGCATCTGTAGGAAGAGGGTTTGAGATATTCCACTATGAAAATCCAATGCAGGTTTGGTGTGTAGGGCAGTCTGGACATGGTAAAAGGCTCCTTAGCAGGTCAAAGTTCAGTTTTACAAACTTTTGTATAGTCACTGACTGCATCAGGTGTATAATAATTCTTCAGTTCAATTGCAGTGCAGTGATCGGGTAACTTTTTCTTAAAAGCTTTCAGGAACTTGGGATACTACCGATTAGGTTATCAATATATGTAGTTTCCAATGGAACTAAAGAATTATTCACATAAAAGAGTAGCAGTGTTTCCAAGCCACCTGACTGAAAAACAGCAATAGTAACAATCTTCATGCTTACTGGTGCCTCTCAGGTCAACTGCACTGGTGTGGCCTAAATGCAAGGCAAGTCGGTAAAGCTGAATTGTAGTCCCTGTTCCCCCTGAAGGCACAGGCACTATAGCTGATGAACCCTCAGTCAGGTGGATGCAGGGATTCTCTTGCCCCAGTGGTGGAAGAAAGATACCCACTGTGTCAGATCAGTTAGTTGATGTTTGTTTAAATTTTCTTTTCCTACTCACAGTCATCAGACCTCCAACAAGATTACTTGTGTGAGGATCTTCATCTTTGGTACCTAGCTGAGGGGAGTAAAGTTCTGTTGTCCGTAAAATTTCCAAAACTCTGTCCAAAGCCTCTGCTACCGTGACAGGGCTGTTCTCCTGGGCAGTATTGATGATGTTAATAACCTGAGGGGGTTGGAGGGAAGAGTGAAATCAGATTGCTTCAAAGAAAAAACATTGTTCCTTTCATATTATTACAAAATCTTAATCCCCACGACATTTACAGTGACAGCAGTCAGTATACTGTGTTATTTCACACTTTGTAGAAGTCCTATGGTCACCCCAAATACTAAGTGTGTTATATAAACAACCAGAGTCTAGATTTTCTGAATTTGAATTCCCTCCCCTTACATTCTATTATTTTGGTGCTTTAAACAGCAGATTAGGTGAGGAGAAACCTACTGAGGAGCTATGGGGACCAGGAGCCTGAGTGAAGAGAGAGGTGTGAATGCCTAGCCTAGGCATCGTTATTAGAAGTTGTGTGTCTGGGCCCAAGGTATTTTATAGGTAGGCTAATGGGTGGCAATGCCACAAGACTACTGAGACCCGATAAACTATGGGACTATACAGGTCTCCAGACAAAGAATCCAGGCCAGCACTCAAACATTGTGATTGTGGAGGCAAAGCTATGATTTTCTAAATGGCTCTCAATATAAAAGGAAGAGAAAACAGAGGCCACACAGATATTCTATTCTATGGCTATGATATAGAAGGAGAGACCCAAAGAGGATATTTGTAACAGAGTAAATAAAATTGAGATGCACAATTTCTACAGTCCCTTTGTTGTAAATACACCCACATATTTTTCTGCAAAGATAGTACCAAAGTATCCTGAGTTTGTGGCATACAGTAGCAGTCAGTGATAACATTTTTTTACCTTTGTGATGGGTGCTTCTATTGTCATTGAGTGGATTCTTGCCATTGATGAATACCGACGATTCTGTAAGCTTGGCGCTGCCATTGCATAAAATATACAGATTTAGATTTTGACACTGCATGTAACACAGAACACGCATTTCAATGAAAGAGCCCTATGAGTCACTGGCACATAGAGACTGTCATTGGGAATGACCTAACAAAATATGCCCTTAGCTAGCAAAGGGGTTCGAAGTTGCTTAATCCCCTGCCCATGAGGGTCCAGCAGGAAGCTATTAGCAGGTCACTAGCACCACCACTGCAGCTGATTCAGTTGAGTATCCTGGTGCCTATTAGGGGCTTGTCTACATGGGAATACTCAGGAAAATTAATCTGAATTAACTGAAGCTGTAAATTTTAAATGGACTAGTTAAAACCACATTAAATCCCTGTATCGACACTCTCCTTCAGAATTAAAATAGCCTTAATTCAGTCTAGCTTTTCTTTCAACTCTCCTTTTATTTGTTTCACACTCTGAACCCTGAGACTCTGCTGGACCAAAACCAGGTTCTTAGATCTCTGCAAACTATGATTGCTTGGGAGTGCATGCAAATGAGCAGAAATGGTGAAAGAAGCCTCTAGCATCACCATGCTCACATCCCATCACAGTGACCAGCCACCAATGGGATAAGGAGTGAGTCTTAGCCAGTAGCAGTACAAGGCCCCTGTGAGCTGAAGGCCCCACCCCCTCCTGCATCGGCCTGTGAAGCTGAACAAGCATAGGAGGAGCACAAGCTGCATCCTTTCAAAGGGGGGAGAGCTGGCACTCCATAAATGCATTCTTCCAGAACCCTCCTACCCCTGCTGCGGTACAGCCACACCTCACCTTCATGCAGGCTGTACACGATCATGCATCATACTGAAAAGTTAGTGTCTTCTGCTGTTTTGGGAAGTACCTCATAATTCAACATAAATGGATAACAAAAAACGTTGGAAGAAATGTCAAAGGTCACTTGTGCGTCTCTCCATCAGTAGCTCAGAAGAATGCTACTGCTGTCCTGTTTAACTCCGTATTTTGATTGCTCAGGTCACTTGCTTTCTGTATTTCTAACTGTATTCTTTTTTAAAAAAAAAGAAAAGGAGTACTTGTGGCACCTTAGAGTCAGCATCCGATGAAGTGCGCTGTAGCTCATGAAAGCTCATGCTCAAATAAACTGGTTAGTCTCTAAGGTGCCACAAGTCCTCCTTTTCTTTTTGCGAATACAGACTAACACGGCTGTTACTCTGAAACCTGTATTCTTTTTGGATTTCTATTTTCTTACCATCGCTGCTTCGAGAGGTTATTGATTTGACATCAATTGATTCTTTCCTCCTGTTCTTGCATCTGAAGGAGTGGGATTCTAGAAATATAAAATGAAAACTTTAAAATGACAACAATAATAAATACACTGCTCTTCTACTGCCCCTTCCATCTTAAATCCCAAAGCTCGTTATGTTCACAGCCCTCTGTGAGGTAGGGAGATATTGCTAGCTCTATTATACAGATAAATGGAGGCAGAGA
This sequence comes from Caretta caretta, assembly GCF_965140235.1. Classification (NCBI taxonomy): domain Eukaryota; kingdom Metazoa; phylum Chordata; order Testudines; family Cheloniidae; genus Caretta; species Caretta caretta. The sequence goes on from NC_134210.1 coordinate 46,972,231, forward strand.
CAGATCAAGGCCAGATTTTTAAAAGATATTTAGGCACCTAAAGTTGCCTACTGGGATTTTCAAAATTGCCCAGGGGTTTTTAAAATAATTGAAATCAGTGGGAGTTCGGTTTAAATACTGTTAAAAATCTGGCCCATGTCAACTAATACCCATTGAAATCAATTGGAGTTAAGTTCTTATGCAGTTTTGAAAACCCCACTAGGTGTCGATCTGCTTCTTTAGGTGCCTAAATACCTTTGAAATCTGGCCCTTAGTAACTTGGCCAAGATCACCCAGGAATTTGCTGCACATGAAAGACAAGCTACTTGGTCTCCTGACTCCCAGTCCTGTTTTTTAACCAGAAGACTGTCCTGCCTCTCCACATGGAACTGAGCTGGACATTTTTTTATTTTGTTGAGTATTTATGTTAAAAAAGAGTTACAGTGATTAAAAACAAACAATTAGCTACAAACCAAACCACCATTCCTGACATTGACAAGAGAGAAAATCCCATCCATCAGACCAGGAAATAGTCAGATAAAACAGATGCATGTTACATGCTTCATGATAATCTCAAAAGGGTAACCTGGTAAACTTCTAGATTTTTTTTTCAGATACATAGCCACAGTTTACCTTACATTGTAAAATAATTTCCATCTATCTATCTATACATATTTCTAAAATGCCCATCACTGTAGTATCTAAAGTGCCAGTTAGTCACAGATCACAGAGAACTGTTCAGAAGGGATAATAATAATTTAAAGGATTAGGACCATCATTAAATTGATATTTATTAACTTCATGTGATGCTGGAGGTATGCATCTAATGTGAACATACAATAGTATAAAGATATATAATATAATGTACACAGTACTATTGGTTTGAAGCTTAATGGGTATATGATTTTACTAAAATGTCTTAGAATTTAAAGTAATGTAAACTATAAATATAGTAAATATTTTAAAGTAACTAAAATTGATCAAAAGTTTGTTTTAGGAATACTCTTTAGATGCTGTGATTCAGTGGCGCTAAAAAGTTAGGTCGACCCAACTATGTCCCTCAGAGGTGTGAAAAATCTACATCCCGGAGTGACAGTTAAGATGACCTCACCCCGGTATAGAGAGCACAAGGTTGATAAAAGCATTGTTTCATTGACCTAGCTACTGCTCTCGGGAGGTGGAGTACCTATACCAACAGGAGAACCTCTCAGACAGCTGCAGCGGCACAGGAGCCAGCAAACAGAGCTGTAAACAGGGGAGTTTCAGTGGGAGTTTGTAAGGGGAGTTTGTATTGTGGTGCTTGTTTGGGGTTTGTTTTTGCTGTGGGTTGTGGTGTTTTGGTGTGGTTTGTGTTTCCCAGACTAACAGGATTTAGGTGGGAAGGCTATGACAGATACAGAGGCAGCAGTGGGAGTGACCCATGTAGTGGAAGACACAATGAAGATGACTGGATGTGGAAGCTGCGGTATGTATATGATCCTGGAGGGGCTACCTGGTAAGAGTTTTGTCTGCATGAAATGCCGTCTAATAGAGCTGACGGAGGACAAGATCCGAGGACTGGAGATGCAGGTGGAAAGTCTGATTGAGTTTAAAAGGGGGTCGAGTGGATTATGGAGCAAAGACATGAGGCAGCTGAAGGGAAAAGCTCAGACTTGAAGATAGAAGCAGGACTGAAGAATTCTGAGGGGATACTGCTGGGTGAGGAAAGTGGACAGTGGAAGCATGTGACTAAGAGAACCAGACAGAGGAAAAGATGCGCTAGTGAAGGAGAAATGGAGCTCAAAAATAGGTTTGCAGAGTTGGAAAATGAAGAAGGGCTCAGCAGGTGGTCACTAAAGGTGGAAGGGCGAGGAAGAAGAGAAGAGCAGCTAGTCCTTTAGCAAAAGGGGAAGAATCAATGGAGACTACACCAAATACGAGTCCCAGGAGGATACAGGATGGGTTGAAGAGGATTACAAGAGAGACTAGGAATAGAAAGAATTTGCAGCCAGAGGGAACAGGGGATAGACTGGAGAACAGCACAGTCACCAGGAAAAGGCAGGTCTACGTGACCGGGGACTCTTTACTGAGAAGAATAGACAGGCCTGTAACCAGAGCTGATCCAGAGAACAGAAGGGTGTGCTGTCTTCGAGGTGCTAAGATACGGGATGTAGACCTGAGATTGAAAAGGATCCTAAAGGGAGCGGGAAAGAATCCCCTAATTATCCTTCATGTGGGAACAAATGATACCAGTAGATTCTCGCTGGAACATATCAAGGGAGACTATGCCAGGTTGGGGAAGACGCTTAAGGAAATCGAGGCTCAGGTGATCTTTAATGGGATTCTGCCTGTTCCTAGAGAAGGGCAACAAAGGTGCGACAAGATTATGACTATCAACAGATGGCATAGGCACTGGTGTAAGGAGGGCTTTGGGATGTATGGCCACTGGGAGGCGTTCATGACAGTTCTCTCGGGATGGACTTCATCTGAGTAGCGAAGGAAATTGACTTCTAGGATGGAGGCTGGCACAACTGATTAAGAGAGCTTTAAACTAGTAATCTGGGGGAGATGGTTGGGAGATGTCCAGGTAATCTCCACGCTGGATTTTAGCATTGAGAGGGAAGAAAACAAAGTAAGAAAGGATACAGCCGTGAGTAGGAGAATGGACATAAGGAGGACGGGCATGTGGATACCAGTCTAATAGGTCATACTGGCTGTAGAATGACCGTGCCTAATTGGGTACAGAATGTGAGCGAGGCCAAACAGCAAAAATTAAGATGTTTGTATACCAATGTGAGGAGCCTTGGTAACAAAATGGAGGAACTAGAGCTACTGGTGCAGGAAGTGAAACCAGATATTATAGGGATAACAGAAACATGGTGGAATAGTAGTCATGACTGGACTACAGGTATTGAAGGGTACGTGCTGTTTAGGAAAGACCGAAATAAAGGTAAAGGTGGTGGAGTGGCATTGCATATCAATGATGAGGTAGAATGTAAAGAAATAAGAAGCGATGGAATGGATAAGACAGAGTCTGTCTGGGCAAAAATCACATGGGGGAAGAAAACTACCAGAGCCTCCCCTGTGATAATGCTTGTGGTGTGCTATAGACCGCCGGGATCTAATTTGAATATGCATAGAGCTCTCTTTAATGTTTTTAATGAAGTAAATACTAATGGAAACTGTGTTATCATGGGAGAATTTAACTTCCCAGATATAGACTGGAGGACGAGTGCTAGTAATAATAATAGGGCTCAGATTTTCCTCGATGTGATAGCTGATGGATTCCTTCATCAAGTAGTTGCTGAACCGACTAGAGGGGATGCCATTTTAGGTTTGGTTTTGGTGAGTAGGGAGGACCTCATAGAAGAAATGTTTGTAGGGGACAACCTTGGTTCAAGTGAGCATGAGCTAATTCAGTTCAAACTGAATGGAAGGATTAACAAAAATAAATCTGCGACTAGGGTTTTTGATTTCAAAAGGGCTGACTTTCAAAAATTAAGGAAATTAGTTAGGGAAGTGGATTGGACTGAAGAACTTATGGATCTAAAGGCAGAAGTGGCCTGGGATTACTTTAAGTCAAAGCTGCAGAAGCTATTGGAAGCCTGCATCTCAAGAAAGGGGAAAAAATTCATAGGCAGGAGTTGTAGACCAAGCTGGATGAGCAAGCATTTCAGAGAGGTAATTAAGAAAAAGCAGAAAGCATACAGGGAGTGGAAGAAGGGAGGGATCAGCAAGGAAAGCTACCTTATTGAGGTCAGAACATGTAGGGATAAAGTGAGACTGGCTAAAAGTCAAGTAGAGTTGGACCTTGCAAATGGAATTAAAACCAGTAGTAAAAGGTTCTATAGCCATATAAATAAGAAGAAAAATAAGAAAGAAGAAGTGGGACCGCTAAACACTGAGGATGGAGTGGAGGTTAAGGATAATCTAGGCATGGCCCAATATCTAAACAAATACTTTGCCTCAGTCTTTAATAAGGCTAATGAGGATCTTGGGGATAATGGTAGCATGACAAATGGGAATGAGGATATGGAGGTAGATATTACCATATTTGAGGTAGAAGCGAAACTCGAACAGCTTAATGGGACTAAATCGGGCGGCCCAGATAATCTTCATCCAAGAATATTAAAGGAATTGGCACATGAAATTGCAAGCCCATTAGCAAGAATTTTTAATGAATCTGTAAACTCAGGGGTTGTACCGTATGATTGGAGAATTGCTAGCATAGTTCCTATTTTTAAGAAAGGGAAAAAAAGTGATCCGGGTGACTACAGGCCTGTTAGTTTGACATCTGTAGAATGCAAGGTCTTGGAAAAATTTTTGAAGGAATAAGTAGTTAAGGACATTGAGGTCAATGGTAAATGGGACAAAATACAACATGGTTTTACAAAAAGGTAGATCGTGTCAAACCAACCTGATCTCCTTCTTTGAGAAAGTAACAGATTTTTTTAGACAAAGGAAATGCAGCAGATCTAATTTACCCTAGATTTCAGTAAGGTATTTGATACTGTGCCACATGGGGAATTATTAGTTAAATTGGAAAAGATGGGGATCAATATGAAAATTGAAAGGTGGATAAGGAATTGGTTAACAGGGAGACTATAGCGGGTCATACTGAAAGGTGAACTGTCAGGCTGGAGGGAGGTTACCAGTGGAGTTCCTCAGGGATCGGTTTTGAGACCAATCTTATTTAAACTTTTTATTACTGACCTCAGCACAAAAAGTGGGAGTGTGCTAATAAAGTTTGCGGATGATAAAGCTGAGAAGTATTGCCAATTTAGAGAGAGACAGGGATATCATACAGGAAGATCTGGATGACTTTGTAAACTGGAGTAATAGTAATAGGATGAAATTTAATAGTGAGAAGTGTAAGGTCATGCATTTAGGGATTAATAACAAGAATTTTAGTTATAAGCTAGGGACGCATCAATTAGAAGTAACGGAGGAGGAGAAGGACCTTGGAGTATTGGTTGATCACAGGATGACTATGAGCCGCCAATGTGATATGGCCGTGAAAAATGCTAATGTGGTCTTGGGATGCATTAGGCGACATATTTTCAGTAGAGATAAGGAGGTTTTAGTACCGTTATACAAGGCACTGGTGAGACCTCACCTGGAATACTGTGTGCAGTTCTGGTCTCCCATATTTAAGAAGGATGAATTCAAACTGGAACAGGTACGGAGAAGGGCTACTAGGATGATCCAAGGAATGGAAAACCTGTCTTATGAAAGGTTTCAGAGGAACAGCCGTGTTAGTCTGTATTCGCAAAAAGAAAAGGAATACTTGTGGCACCTTAGAGACTAACCAATTTATTTGAGCATAAGCTTTCATGGGCTACAGCCCGTTGAAGTGGGCTGTAGCCCATGAAAGCTTATGCTCAAATAAATTGGTTAGTCTCTAAGGTGCCACAAGTATTCCTTTTCTTTTTGTCTTATGAAAGGAGACTCAAGGAGCTTGGCTTGTTTAGCCTAACCAAAAGAAGGTTGAGAGGAGATATGATTGCTTTCTATAAATATATCAGAGGGATAAATACTGGAGAGGGAGAGGAATTATTTAAGCTCAGTACCAATGTGGACACAAGAACAAATGGATATAAACTGGTCATTGGGAAGTTTAGACTTGAAATTAGATGAAGGTTTCTAACCATCAGAGGAGTGAAGTTTTGGAATAGCCTTCCAAGGGAAGCAGTGGGGGCAAAAGACCTATCTGGCTTTAAGATTAAACTTGATAAGTTTATGGAGGAGATGGTATGATGCGATATGATTTTGGCAATTTATTGATCTTTTAAAATATTCATGGTAAATAGGCCCAAAGGCCTGTGATGGGATGTTAGATGGGGTGGGATCTGAGTTACTACAGAGAATTCTTTCCTGGGTATCTGGCTGGTGAATCTTGCCCACATGCTCAGGGTTCAGCTGATCGCCATATCTGGGGTCGGGAAGGAATTTTCCTCCAGGATAGATTGGAAGAGGCCCTGGAGGTTTATCACAGGAGTAGGTGGGTTTAGATGGGCACGGGTCACTTGCTGGAGGATTCTCTGCTCCTTGAAGTCTTTAAACCATGATTTGAGAACTTCAATAGCTCAGACATATGTGAGAGGTTTATCGCAGGAGTGGGTGGGTGAGATTCTGTGGCCCTGCATTGTGCAGGAGGTCAGACTAGATGATCATAATGGTTCCTTCTGACCTTAATATCTATGAATCTATGAAAACTCTCCTGTTGACGTAGGTAGAGTCTTCACTGTGTCAGCTCTCCTACTGTAGCATATCTAGTGTACACAAGCCCTGAGAGTAGCTTTTTCCCGTTAGAGGTCCAAGATTACTTTAAAATCCCAAAATTTCCTGTACAAGAAGGTAACAAGGGTTTTCACAGTGGTGAAAGTTTGAAAGCCACTCTCCTGAATGTATTGAGTTGCACTGAGGGATCAAGATCCCAGCTCCTCTGTCTTGCTACTAGTTGTGATTACTGCTGCTGACTGGGTTATTACACCTACAGACTGTGCATGCAGCTATACCATCATCCCTTCTCCCCACCTGTTTGTTCACCCACCTGCTATTATTGGTTTAAAATGGCAGATCATTTCGATCAATAAAAGATGTTTACAACCCTAAAAACTGATCTTGTGCCTCTTCCTCCTCAGATAAAATACTTTTATTACATAATAGTGCATGTTTTCTGAAAAAGTGAATGTCTTGGCTTTATTTCCTTCTCCCACTTCCCCGGGATACTGGGATACATTGAATAACTTTTGTGACAAACTTTTGGCTGAGAACTTGAACATGATGACTTTCTGCAGGGAGACTAGATGTACAAAATCAGAATCATAGGACTGGAAGAGACCTCAAGAGGTCTTCTAGTCCAGTCCCCATCACTCAAGGTAGGACAAAATATTATCTAGACCATCCGAGACAGGTGTTTGTTTTACCTGCTCTTGAAAATCTCCAACAATTAAGATTCCACAATCTCCCTAGGCAATTTATTCTAGTGCTTAACCACCCTGAAAGTTAGGAAGTTTTTCCTAATGTCCAACTGAAACCTCCCTTGCTGCAATTTAAGCCCACTGCTTCTTGTCCTATCCTCAGAGGTTAACAAGAACAATTCTTCTCCCTCCTCCTTGTAACAACCTTTTATGTATGTAACTTACTTACATGGAAATTACAAGAAACTGCTTCAAAGAGAAACTGCTGAGCTTCAGTTCATTTGCAAATTTGACACCATCAGCTCAGGATTAAACAAAGACTGTGAATGGCTAGCCAACTACAAAAGCAGTTTCTCCTCTCTTGGTGTTCACACCTCAACTGCTAGGAGAGGACCTCATCCTCCCTGACTGAACTAACCTTGTTATCCCTAGCCTGATTCTTGCTTGCATATTTATACCTGCCTCTGGAAACTTCCACTACAAGCATCCGACGAAGTGGGTATTCACCCACGAAAGCTTATGCTCCAATACGTCTGTTAGTCTATAAGGTGCCACAGGACTCTTTGCATAATGAATGCATCTTCCATTTCATTCATAATTAAATTTTAACTGTCCTTAAATGATGTAAAGGAAAGTTGAAAAGTAGTTAAAATGAATACAATTTAGCTTGTAACCAAACAACATGACATGGGGTAGGAAACCTAAGAAATGCAAGCAAAGGAACCAATGTCGGATTAGGAATTAGAAAGCAGAAATTCCCAACTTTCAGTCCTGTATTCAACAACATCTCATTCACAACACCAAGAATACACCAGAACTGGCTCTTTAGAGGAGAGTCAGCCATACATAGACAAGTTTTAGTGACCCATTTGCTTTTCTTCCAGCCTAACTTGTCCTAAAATGGTCCTAATTTGGAAGGTTTTAGGCCAAATCCTCCATTGGCATAAATCAGTATAGCACCCTTCAGTTCAGGCCGTAGATCTATGCCAATTTATACCAGCTAAAGATCTGACCCACTGTTAAATACACCTACAACTGTTGTATTTTAACTCTGAGCACCAGCTAAGTGCTTTACGCCATAAAATAAAGGTAATATAAAAGTGGGGACTATTACTCAAAACTTGTTTATAAGTGATACACGTTGTTTAGCAGTACATTGCCAATTGGCCTCAGTCAGTCATGGGCCAGCTTCTCTGATGGGGGAACACCACTGGACTGAATAGAATGGAGCTACACTGATTTATACTAGCGAAGAATCTGGCCTCATTTTTTTTAAAATGAAGAAGCGTATGTAGATAAATGATCATATTCTAACCTGCCTGTGAATTGTCTCCTGCATACTTCTCATCACGATGAATCTTGTAGAGCTGAAGTTGTACCAAAAGTAAAATATGTAAAAAAGAAAACATTTTAAAGGGTTACATTCAATATGATCCTCAACAAGCACTTTCCAATTATTTGCAAGAATTTTTTAAAAAAGATTCTATAGATATAACTGCATTTTAAGAAGAAAGAGCAACAATTGGAGAGGCCACAAGCACACGGCATAGGAAATTACAAATACTGTTGTGCTTTTATGCATTATGAGTGCTTTTCTGTTTGATGCCTGTGACTGTAAGGGAACAGACATTCATTTTTAATTGTGTTTTCCTAAGTCAGTCACCCTGAAATACTGACTTCCCTCAATAAAAAGTAAAAAAATATCAGGTACTTTTTGCCTACTCTACTGTAATTTAAAAACTGATTTCCTGGTACTGTATAAACCAATTTTACAAATCCATTTTCAAGGACCAGTGATGCACTGGCCTTGTGAAAAATCCCTTGGGTGGGGAAATTCCCTGATTCCGATGAAGTTTGCTACATGTTCCTGGATAATGTTTTATCATCTTCATTGATCATAGGATTATTAAGATCTTTTTTTCTTTTTTGCCACTGGAGTGCACCAGATTGCTCCACTCTCTGTATTTAAATATTTCTCTCTTCTTGGGCAAGATATCATCACTTCCTTATTATGTTTTCACATAAACACCAGATTTCAAATTACACAGATTGAACACTACTCTGTAATATGCTCTGTTTGTTTCCAGGAATAAAGTGTACACTTCTCAGGCAGAATAGATGTAACAGAATTAAATTGTCACATCATGTTGTCTCATTCTTTGGTTATGGATTTTAGAAAGTATTTTTGCTGAAGTGGGATAACAAGTGAACAGATCGCTCAGTCTCAGAACCCTCCTCTCTACAGGCATGCACACCTTTATTTATATGCGGCTAATCAAATACTAAAGGGGAAAGTTTGTTAGAGCCCCTCATTAAAATAATAGTTGGACATTGTATTTTACTCTAGTCACACTAGTAGTAGAGCTGAGTGAAGTTGTCTGTCCAAACCATTTTTTGCTCAAAAATACAGATTTAGGTTAACTGAAACATTGTGTGAATTCACCAAAATGTTTGGTCACCTACCCAGACCCGCACCCCCAAAGTTTGGTTTTTTTTTTTTTGAAAGAATCAAAACATTTCAGTGTTTTCAAAATGAAACATTTTGATGTTTCGATTAGAAACTACTATTAATTTTGAATTTTACTATAATTTATAAAAGATTAAACTCAAAACCAAAACATCTTGTGTGACCCAAAACAAATTCACCCAGGACCATTTTTTTGGTTCAGCCAGCAAACCAAAAAAACCCCCAACCAGTTATTCACAGAGTTCTAACTAAGAGCTCAGTTTTGCCACCCTTGCTCATGGTGATTAGTACCCTACTCTGAACAAAACGCATCATCCACCCTATGCCCGTGCATTAGGTTCTGCAGGAGCAAGACGTTTATGGTAGTGAGTTGGTACGTCACCTGACTTGCTACCTCTGAGTTAGAGGGAATCATGTGGGGCTGCACCTAGCCCTGAGCAGCCTGCATACGGTCTGTCTAACATAGCATGCTGCAATATACAAATGAAGGAGGAGTCACCAAAGAAAGCAATGGGTATATGCAAATGGACACTGTCAACATACCCTAGGTCAGCAGCGGCTAGTAGCATGTACATCTCAAGTGTTTTAACCTGTGTCGTCCACAGCTGCAGCAGTTTGCCCTGCCAGCTGCATTCAACCAAGGAATGTGGCAGCTCACACAGGACAAATGGTCAGCTAACCCTCAGTATCCTTTTGGGACAAGAGAGGTGAGCCCAAGGACAGTGCTAGAGCATCCCCAGCCACTCCGAGGAGACAGGGCCGCTCAAAGCTTCACAATACAAGTGAAGGCAGACTTTCCCAAGAACTTCTAGAATCGCTGTAGGCCCCTCTGGGTTGTAATGCCAAATCTGTCCCTTTTACGTCCTTGGGGGGTGCAATAGAAGCCATTCCCATGCCTTATGCCCACAAAATGTACTGCAAGGGCATGACATAGCTTACACCATTATAGGAGTAGTTTGCGCAGTCACCTGGGCTCCACAGGGCCTGCCTCATTGCCCTCTGCGAGCAGTCCCATCAATAGGACTACTTACGTAGTAAGGTATGGAGTACTTGTGGCACCTTAGAGACTAACACATTTATTTAATTTAAGAAGCTCACAAAAGCTTATGCTCTAATAAATTGGTTAGTCTCTAAGGTGCCACAAGTACTCCTGTTCTTTTTACGGATACAGACTAACACGGCTGCTACTCTGAAACCTATAGTAAGGTATGAGTCTCTGTGGGTGCAGGTGGCAGCACGGGCCCCAAATGAGGGATAGAGCCTGCTTAATTGTTCACATCCACCACGTTGAAAAGAAGGGGTGGGGGAGAAGAGGCAGAAACAGGAGCAAGGAGCAAACTATTTCACAATGGTTATTCAGAATGAATAATGCCAGAAAGGGTTACAATAGCCTAAACAGGATATCCTTTGATCAAAGAAGGTTTTGCTGGGTTAGGTTTTTGTTATGGCCTAAAGCAATATGCCATGGCAAAGTATGGTGTGAAATGATGCCACGTCAAATGTTGTATCAGTGAAAGCATGTGAGATATTTAACAACTATCAAATGTTTTTCACAAACATTTCTGTGGCAGGGAGAGAAGGCTTTTTTTTGGCTAAAAAATAATTCAAGGAGTTTTGACAAGCTTCATGGCAATGTCGAGGTGATGTTTACCGCGCACATCCCACTGCTACAGTGTGCGCAAAAGCAGCTGCTGTGGGCTCAAACTGAAAGTTCTCTGGGGAATAGTTTGAACCCTTAGGGAATCAAAGTCCTAGACTATACAGACAAAGGTGAGCACTGTGATAATCTAATCTGATCACCTGCATCACACAGGCCATAGGACTTGGGTGAATTCATTCCTATTTGAACGTGAGTACACCTTTCAGAAAAACATCCAATCTTGATTTTAAAGTGTCTAGTGATGAAGACTCCACCACAACCCTTGGTTAATTGTTCCACTGATTAATGACCCTCATTGTTAAAAACGTGCATCTTATTTCTTGTTTGAATTTGTCCAGCTTCAACTTCCAGCCATTGAATTGTGTTATACCTTTGTCTGCAAAGGAGAAGGCTCTTCCATTATTAAATTTGTTTCCCATACAAATATTTATACATTGTGATCAAGTCACCCCTTAACTATCTCTTCTCTCTTTACTGCACAATTGCGGGGGACACATCAGTGGTCACTCTGTTTAACAGGAAGCCTCCATCCACTATTCCTGTCAGTGCCCCAGTAAAAGACAGATACTAGTTCTGAATACATTTCCCCTTCCCTCAGCCCTTCCTCCCCCTGCAGGCAAGAATTCTCCCAGCTGGCCTGAAAGAAAGAAGGGAGATTACACATTTAATGTTGAGCCAATTGGTTGCTAGGGGAGAGGCAGGTGGGAATTTGAACATCAGGCTGGATACTACAAGGCCCCCAACCCAACAAAGCATGTATTGACTGTGTTTCTTTTTAAGCATGAGTAATGAATTCCCATTCACAAATCTTTACTATACTACGATCTTTACTATAATCTTGTACCCAGAAATAAAGTTTTCTATGCACAAATCCTTCATATATTTTTTCTCTGTGACAAGTCTGATGTACAAATACATACCATAGAGACTACCACGTAGAAACCTTATCTAAAATGACATCCCTGATAAAGTGAGCTGTAGCTCACGAAAGCTCATGCTCAAATAAATTGGTTAGTCTCTAAGGTGCCACAAGTACTCCTTTTCTTTTATCCCTGATAAAGTGTAACAAATGGCAAAAAACAAATGTAATTTATTTTCACATTTTAAAAAAAGTGGACAATGCATTAGAATTTAAGAAGGTGTGTGTGTCTGTGTGTAAAGTCTGAAGTGTTAAATGCAAGCAGTTTTAGGGTATATTTTCACTTGGAGCTGGCGGTGTGTGACCCTCAGAACTCCTGAATCCCAGCTGGCAAGGGATTCACTGTCATGTAACAGCAACTCCTAGCAGGCCTGACAAACTCACTACAGCTAACATATTGCTTTCATAGTATTTATTCATAAAGAGTGTTGTGTAAGATCTTAAATGAAAGCCAGGATCATGCTGGTTAATAATATTGTGTGATGTATGTAGGGGATGATATTTAAGGGGTTGTGTATATGTACTGAAAATATATCCTGAGTGTCTGTATCAAGATATGAGTCACCAGCAGAGACAGGTTTTCACTCAGACCAGGAGTGTTTGTCCATCTAGCAACTGACATGTAAATTAAGCATTGTATTATTTCACAATGGGCTAGGGTTGCCAGGTGTCCTGTTTTCAAGGCTGACAAAGTGCAGCTCTATCAAACAAACATTTAACCCCTTAGGGGGAAATCTACTTTATTAAACAGGAAAGATAAGCACTGATAAGGATTGTGTTTTATGTTATATCTGTAACCCTTTTTGTTTCCACTCATTAACCTTACTCACTATCTCTTAAAACTTAATCCTTAATAATAAACTATAAATATATTTGAGTTATGCTGTTATAAAGGACCTGACCCTGAGTGGTACCAGTCAAGCTGCATGTGTACTATTCCTCCAGGGACAGCTTACCTGGTCATTTCTGAGCGTCCTGTGACATGGGCTGCATACAGTAGGGACCACTCCAAGGACTCGGGGGTTGGTGTGTGCCTATCACTAGCCTGCACAGAGAGGGTGAGGTCTGCAGAGACATGGAAGTCAGGGCTTGTGCTGCCAGAGCCTGGTGGTTTCAGGGAGTTGAACCACAGAAGGCACAGACAAGACTGCTTCACACCAAGGGCAGGGGGTGGTGAGGTGCCTCACAACCTGAGGACCCCAGGAATGTCACAAGATGTCATTCCAGCATGAGGCGACATACCTGCGCTAGCTCTGATTGAGCTAGGGTGCAAGCTGTGAGTGAGGCTAGCCACCCCAAGCAGATACCCATCCAAGATACTACGCAGAACACCATCCTGGTAATAATGTGACTAAATGCTGGGACTCATTTATTCCATAATTAAAGGCCTTTGTTTCACCAGTGACTCTCTCAGCAATAAAAAACATTTGATATTAAGACCATGAACTGTGCTTGAACTGTAGATGGATTCATACATTATAGACTTATGACAACTCCAGTGGAGTTACTGCAGACTTGAACGGACAGCAAAATCCAGCCCAGTCAATTGCTGATCTTGCTTTTAGGAACAAATTGCCCTTTCTGACCATAATTGGATTACAGGAATTGAACAAATGCCCCCAAAGTCCAGCGATTTATTTTTGATGCTGGGTCACTGTTCTGGCCCAAATTTTATTAACGTACCCATAATCCCTCAGTCTGGTCATTCAGTGTGCTATTGTACAGCTCAGCAAGTAAGAAGTTCATCTAGGTACCTCATCATCAGACAAAAATCTACCAATATGAGGCACACTGGTGGGGAGCACAACACTAAAAGGTACGTGGGGATCTGCAGAGCCATGATCTCTACACAGGACAAGACAGCTCAGTGAAACTTGGAGGCACCACACTACACAGCGCATGTTACTGCTGTTTCAAAAGGTAGCAGCATGCGCTTTCTCCTAGTACCTGCTCTCATGCCTGCAAGCTAACTGAACATGCCCCCTTATCGCCAGTCGTGCTAGGTGCAGTGTGTGACCATATGCCTTGGCTAGCTTTAGAGAAGTGCTGATATCTTGCTTTCCATAATCTCAGCTTTCATTTTAACAAAAGTAAGTCTCTAGCTGTTATGGTTATGAAGAATCTCAAAAACGTGCACCTGGGGTAACCACTGCAGAGACGAGTCCGACTTAAGAACCAAGAAAATAGCGCTGAGAAGAATGAACTGACCCATTCAGTGAGGGTAGTTCACCATTAGACCCTTACCAAGGGTCGGGGTAGATTCTCCATCACCGAAAATATTTAAGTCAAGACTGGATGTTTTTCTAAAAGATATGCTCTAGTTCAAACAGGAATTAATTCAGGGAAATTTTAAGGCCTGTGTTATACAGGAGGTCAGACCAGATGATCGCAACGTACTGTCTGGCTTTAAAATCTACCAATCTCGGCATTTACTCCTGTGCCTGCTGACCATTTAAATGACAACACTGTTAACTGTTTCATTCCTCATGTGAAAAGGAGAGGGTGGGTCACAGTTCAGCACAATTTTCTGTGAGTGAGGTCTCATTTTGGTGCCAATTATGACTGGTGTTTGGATCCCAATTAAACAGGAGCCAAGCCCAAGGAGCCTAGCAGAGACCATGGATATAGTGAATCTCCCTGGAGAACCAGGCAACACAGGATCAGACAGGGAACATCTGCACAGCGAGTGGTATCTTATTTTGTGAATTTGAATACTGTATTAATCACACATCAAAGAAGCTGTCAATGTAAACATCAAATGAAATAAATGAGCAGTGTTGTCTTCCTAAATCTGCACAAGAGTCTGAAAACTATGGGGATGCCCCATGTATCTGAATGTTTTGTTAGTTCCAAAACGAAACAATTTAAATGTCAACATTAGGCTCATCAACATTAAGGATACACCCACTTTACACTTTGGTAAAGAGTCACTTTACACCAGCGCAGCCCATCTTACCTAGAGATTGCTGACCGGTGCCAAAAATCCTTAATGTATACAAGCCATTTGTTAGCTATTTCATTCCTGATCAGTTTGACAGAATCATCTCAGAATATTCTAAACCCACAATCCCAAAACTGCCTCCTCATACTTTCCTGGATACCAAACCCCCAAACTGCCACACCTAGCCTTCAGCTTTCCCCTTGACTACTTTTACAACATACTGATGTATTTTCAATAGAAATCCTGCACCATATTGAAAATTAAAAGTGTAGGGGCAGAAAAAATATTTTAATTTAATATCTAATTAAACAACACATGAGACATTGTAATAATTTTATTTTTTACTTCCATTTAATTCAATAAAGGATTCAATTTTATTTTTCCTGAGGCTACAAATGAATTTCCAGTCTACCATACTAATGCTGAACAAACACAGAAGTTGGCACAAAAAATTCAGTTATGCTTGTAACAGCCTAAGCTGGATCTTGCCTTCCCTTTTTTAAACCTGTCTGTGCCACCAGAGGGTGCAAATCTGCAATGTCTGAAACCAGTGATCAAAATCATTCCTCTCAACTTATTATTTCAAAATAGTCTATTTTTATAAAGAGCTGTTTGAATTTGTGGCCCTACCTAAGGACACATTCCCAGCCCCAATGAGCCTGCAATCTCAATAAAAACTTCTTTTGAAATTTCCTTCAATATCGTAGCGTGCTTAACATCCTGCTACAAACAAGAGAGGTTCTTAGTTGTGAATTCAAAAGACTAGCTAATTAACCACAGTTTTGTAAGAAAAGAATTAAATTTTCTATTGATCAAAGCAAGCTTTATCTAACTTCACTTGAACATAATGGCCTTAGCTTGTTTTTTTCGTAGGTCCTTTAACCCTCCATGGTTGATGCTTTCTTTTAGGCCTTGATCCTCAAACCTCGAGGGCAGACCCCAGCAGCCTTGTAGAGCCCTCCTGAAGTAACATGTCAAGGGAGATGCAAAGGGGCGTCAGGGTCTGCCCAGGCTAATTAGCTTGAAGGCTGAGGTGGCCTTTGTTTTCAAATAACTATTCAAATATCAGAAATCAAAACCTTAATAATAGATGCTGCTGCCAGCTCTGCCTATAATATGCTCAATGTTAATTCAGTTTTAGATCCAAGGTTTTATATACAAGAAGGTTTTATATGTACACTTTTCCATATATTTTTAACTCACTTGTGTTGACCAGGTCAATGAACAGAGAGACTGAAGACTACAGAAAAACAAAAATGAACCACACAGGATTTTGTTGGTGTTGTTTTTAAATTATGTCCTTTACTGTCACTTTATACACATGGCTTCAACTTTTTCTTGCTTATTTCTGCATTAGCAAGATCAGGTGTGTATACACTGTTTTTTATTGGTAGTGTGCAATATATAGAAAACCTCAGGCACACCTCACTGAAAATTACACTTCTCTAACCTCTCTCATCATTCACCCCTTCCCTTTTAGCGCCATGGAAGCAGGTAGGATTTTGTCCAGAGGGCTTAATTTTAACTGATAGGGCAAAGTCTGCCCTCTAGAACATATCTTTATTTCATCCAAGGGCAGAAGTTGTCAGACAGTGTATTGATATGGGTGAAGCACATCGTAATAGTTAAGAGTAAGAGTTAACCAGGACTGGCTTTTCTGCACAACTGTCTTTGTCCACATTAAGAGCAAAAATATATTTAACACTGTGCTAGTTCAAATGGGTTATAGTTAGCATATTTTCTAACATGGTACATTTTCCAAGTATACCCTAGGCCTAGAAGAAGGCCTAGTTTACCTGTCAGCACATCCCCCCCCAGGTTGCAGGTTAGAGAAGGATCTAGCTCCCTAGCTTGTTACTGTGTGTGCTGATGTCTTTAGCTGGGGCACACAGCTCTAGTTCAAAGGGGCAGCAAGGAGAACTCTAGAATGCATCCCCAAGGCCTGAACCATCAAATCATGCTCTGGATGGCTAGATTCATGCTTCAGGAGAGCACAGATCTCTGTTCCCATTCACCGTACCAGCCAGCGCAGAGTGTGGCCCTATGTAATATAAAGCGTGGCTGACTAGAAAAAGCTGTTCTTAAAGTAAATACAGAAGTCTTCTTGCTTGTTCAAATAAGGGTACATCAACATTTTTAAAGAGTATCTGACTTTATCTTTTTGTTTTAGAAGTTGTGTTCTATACCAATTGTAAAGAGAAAAGTGGCAAAAGATTAATGAAAAGGCCTGATAACACAGACATATTACACATTACAAAGGAAATACAGTACCTGTTTATTGTTTTCATTGGTACAGCACAGCTTCTTGATGGACACAAAATGTCTAATTTTCCTAACAACACAAATAATTGATTGTTATTCAATGGAATGGTTAAGACAGAAGCGAAACGACATGATTACATTAACACACTATCAGCACTGCTGTCTAAAGCAGACCTTAGTGACCATATATGAAAACCAAAAGCATAAAACATATTACCAGGTGAAGAGCATTCGTTTTATTTCATAGCCAAGTTCTGCCCTTGGATCCTCATGTCATTAACTCCTGTGGTAGGTGCATATGCACATCTGAAGGAAGAATTTAACCCTGTGCATAATACGCTGCAATTATGAGTACATGCAAGCATGTGCATGCATGATGAGCGGAATGGGAAGCCTTTACTCAGACTATTGATCCCCATGAATTGTTCACAGTCTGTTTGGATTTTTAAGAAGGTAATTTTATAAGTTGTTTTTATTCTTTTTATGTAGTGTTCACCTAAACATTGGATTTGCAGTTTTCTGTATTAGTGACATTGTTACACTTCATTATAATTGCTATTTCTCCTCTTCCCCCTCCCCCCAGTTTTACATGCAATTCTTTGAGCCACAATCTGCGCTGACGTACACAACGAGTAATTGCATTGACTTCAGTGGGGCTGCAATGGATGTACATCACAGAATTTCACCCCCGAGTGTTCAGCTTTGATAATTTGTTATTGATTCCCTAGGCAGAAAACAAAGAATAAGCAATAGCTTATTGTACATTTATCTATGTCACTCTATTAATGAGCACATTGGGGTTTCCATACCAAGGTCGCTGGGGACATAAAATAGTTTGGTTAACACACTACACAAAATAAAGTGTACCTTTTGGGTAACTTACCCTCCCTGACCAATCACCGGTATTATCCTCACATGTTGTTGGATACTGTCTCCTGATTTTCTTCTTGCATAGTAAACCCCTTGCCATTCCTAAATCAATGTAATGAAAACTGCTTTCAAGGATACTTTGGGTCACATTAAATTAAATAATATACTAGTGTTGTCGAATAATTGCAGTTAACTCACACGATTAACTCAAAAAAACTTAATCACGATTAATCACAGTTTTAATCACACTGTTAAACAATAGACTATCAGTTGAAATATATTAAATATTTTGGATGTTTTTCTACATTTTCCATATATATTGTATTCTGTGTTGTAACTGAAATCAAAGTGTATATTATTTTTGATTGCAAATATTTGCACTGTAAAAATGATAAAAGAAACAGTATTTTTCAATTCACCTCACACAAGTACTGTTGTGCAATCTCTGTGGTGAAAGTGCAACTTACAAATGTAGATTTTTTTTGTTAACTGCACTCAAAAACAAAACAACGTAAAACTTCAGTGTCTACAAATCCACTCAGTCCTACTTCTTGTTCAGCCAATCGCTAAGACAAACAAGTTTGTTTACATTTACAGGAGATAATGCTGCCCTCTTCTTATTTACAATATCACCAGAAAGTGAGAACAGGCATTTGCATGGCATTTTTGTAGCCAAGGTATTTATGTGCCAGATATGCCCCATTTGTATGCCCCTTCATGCTTCAGCCACCATTCCAGAGGACATGCTTCCATGCTGATGACGCTCGTTAAAAAACTAAATTTGTGACTGAACTTGTTGGGGGAGAATTGTATGTCCCCTGCTCTGTTTTCCATCTGCATTCTGTCATATATTTCATGTTATAGCACTCTCGGATGATGACTCAAGATGTGTTCATTTTAAGAACACTTTCACTGCAGATTTGACAAAATGCAAAGAAGGTACCAATGTGAGATTTCTACAGATAGCTACAGTACTTGATCCAAGGTTTAAGAATCTGAAGTGCCTTCCAAAATCTGAGGGGGACGAGGGGTGGAGCATGCTTTCAGAAGTCTTAAAAGAGCAACACACTGACACGGAAACTACAGAACCCGAACCACTAAAGAAGAAAATCAACCTTCTGCTGGTGGCATCTGACTCAGATAATGAAAATGAACATGCGCCAGTCCGCACAGCTCTGCACTGTTATTGAGCAGAACCCACCATCAGCATGGATGCATGTCCTCTGGAATGGTCGTTGAAACATGAAGGGACATATGAATCTTTAGCACATCTGGCACGTAAATATCTTGTGACACCGGCTATAATGGTGCCGTGCAAATGCCTGTTCTCGCTTTCAGGGGACATTTTAAATAAGGAGAAGGCAGCATTATCTCCTCTAAATGCAAACAAACTTGTTTGTCTGAGCGATTGGCTGAACAAATAGGAGGACTGAGTGAACTTGCAGGCTCTAACATTTTACATTGTTTTATTTTTGAATGCAGGGTTTTTTTGTACGTAATTCTACATTTGTAAGTTCAACTTTCATGATAAAGAGATTGCACTACAGTACTTGTATTAGGTGAATTGAAAAATACTATTTCTTTTGGTTTTTTACAGTGCAAATACTTGTAATCAAAAATAAAGTGAGCACTGTATGCTTTGTATTTTGTGTTGTAATTGAAATCATTATATTTGAAAATGTAAAAAACTTCCAAAAATATTTAAATAAATTGTATTCTATTATTGTTTCACAGTGCTATTAATTTTTTTAATCGCTTGACAGCCCTATAATATACCCATGATTATTTTTTAAATCATAATCAGTGGAGAACCTTTCAGAGCACCATGTTTGACACATATTTTACAGAAATAATTGTGGTGTGAAAGTTAGCCATGCATTTCTTTTGAAAAGGAATTATATGAGATTTATATTTGATTCCTACCATTTCTCCTAGAGATACCTACTGTGTTTCCCTCTACTGACCTCCGGCAGGCAGCATCCTGCTCCACCTCTATCCTGTTTCCACTGTACCCAGGGCCCTTCAGACCAGCACAGGGAAAGGGCAGAATTTATTGGTGACATGCTTTACTGCACATTTTACAGACCGAATTACATTATGGATATGCCCTAACAGCTCCATACTTAAGGTCATAATAAGATAAAAATCACGCAAGACAAAAAAGCAAAAAAATGTGTAATGAAAAAAGGACTCCAACTCCCCCGCCCAACAAACAAAAAACTAAACACCTTTCAAAACTGGAAGGTTTTTCAGCCAGCTCTATACTGGGTAAACAAACAAAAACAAAACCAGAATGAAATTTTTAGGACACTTACGGAAAAAAATAGTCCCTTTTCCTGTTGAAAAAAGTTCAATTTTTTCAATTAGCTCTAGATTAGAATTTTAAGCAGGATGAAAATCCCTCTATTTCATACTAATGATTGAATTATGCTCTTAAATTTAACACAGTATTTTTTAAATAACTAACATCAGTAGGAACATTTTAAAAAGTGATTTCATTTTGAAATTCCCTTCACTTTCCACCCTCAGGAGCCTCATTATTTTTAAGATTCCTCCACCTAAAAAAAGTGACCACAGATTCCAGATTTCACACAAACACAGACAGTAACACTATCTCAGGGATAAGGCCGATTTAAACTTTTAAACAAAGACTTACTCTCCTTATTCATCAGAACCCACTTTAGCCCAACAAAGAAAAGTCAACAGGCCAGCAGTGTTGCTAACTCTCGATTTATCATAAGTCTTGTGATGTCTTCTGTTTTTCTTAAAGATAGAGTCATGTGATTACATGAGAATCTCAGCTTTAATTTAAAAGGTTCTATCCTTCATGATTGTAGAGACGGTCTGGAAAATGTGACCAAAAAGGCTCAAAAACGGAAGGAAAATTCCACCCCCTCCCCTAAAAAATTACTATTTTAAAAATCTCATGTTTTTTTTTAAGCCAGTCTCGTGGTTTTTGACTATCTGAGGTTGGCAGTATTGGAAGCAGTCAGATTTGCCTGCTACTTCTGTTCTCAGAAGCTGTCTGGTCTGCCTCCCTAAGACCCTGCTGTGCTGATCCCATACTAGTCTCTTCACCAGTCCTGAACGGTGAGACAGGCTCAGTCATTAGGAAATCCTGACCTTTCACAATCCTGCTTTTTATCCTCATCCTCCCTGCAGATCATTGGCAGTTAAGGGCCCCACCAAGCACTGCTCTCTGGTATCCCTAGGAGCAGACTCTGGAAGTCACAGGCTAGTGATTGGGAGTGGGTCTGCGCACGGAGGGAATCATGGGGTTAGGGCTATGGGTGGATCGGAATCTCTCCCATTTAAGTGAAGAACACAACACCTATTGACTTCAATGTGTGCAGGTTGGATCAAAAGTGACGTCTCCACAATAAGAAATCCACAAGGTCTTTCAGCTTTGCTGGTTGCCTCTGAGTAGCCCAAAACTGAACAAGAGAAGTCACTTTTGGCATCTGTAGATGAGCTCTCTTTTGGAATATGGCACACCTGGAACAGTGTAGTAGGAAATGCCATTTTCATGGCCAGACAGACAGACAAGAACTTTAAATGGTACACTAAAGATTAATCCCAGATCCTGGGTTGTCCCTGCACTGTGTTTGGTGCAGCTTGGAGCAGGGAGACGAGAGGGACAAAAGGCATCATTAAGCCACATTTATCATCCCCTTGCCTCCCAATCCTGGGGCAGCTGACTAGCAGTCCAGCCCCTAGCATAAAGTAGGCTGCTCCACTTTGTGCCAGCTGCCCACAGGGCAATTAGGGTAGCTGGACATCACCAGAGCACAGGAATTCCCTTTATAAAGGGGACTGGGAGATGGGTATCATTGAAGCAGTGGCCCTGTGCCACCAGAGGATTCCCCAGAGGTTTCTCCCAGATTCTCAGGTTTGCCAGCTCCTTTGTGTGGAGCAGGGACCAAGGTCTGGCCCCACATACGTAATTTATCAGAAGAACTGGGACATGTCACATTTTCAGTCCAGAAGAACATAACATGGCAGTATAGAAATAGAATATTTTGTGTAATTTTATTATTTACCTACCTTTCCTTTTTTGATACGCATATTGATAGTGTCTAAAAGGTCTGCACGGTTTTTATCACTTTTTGGTAGCTCAGTAAGCTCCTTTCCCATAAGCTCTCCTTTGTGATAGCCCATCATCCGTTCAAAGGCTGGATTAACATACTGTCAAAATAGAGGTCCTTAAATTTTAGTCCAGCATGCGAAAAAGGAAAGTACTGAGAGAAAAGATCTACTCAAACCTAAATATAAAAATGTTTTGTGATACCGAGTGAAATGCCCTACTGTACATTATACTAATAAATTTTTGCTGTAAGAATGCACATTGTATAGCCCAGACTATTCCTCTTACCAAACCAAGGAACTTGCTGATGGGCCTGACCTTGCTCCTGCTGAAGTCAATAAGGTTTTGAATGGACCCTAATTCACGTGTAACATGTGAAGAAGCAGAAATAAGACAAGGGACTGCAAATTAATGCAGAATTTGTCCAAAGTACTTTAATTAAAAAACAAAAACAAACCAACATATATTATTCAATATGCCAGAATTAGAGCTTGATGAGTTATTCATAGCAAATAATTTAATTTAGCCATTTTCTTTGCCAATTATCCATTAACAATTTAAAAAATCCCCAAAACCCTATAAATAAGCGCCTATGGGTATTAAAGACAAAAGATTCTTAAACAATCAAACTTACTCACAAAAGTTTGCACCAAACAAGTAAAAAGGCTTGCAAGTACTGTACTGCTAAAGCAAAGACATGATTTTCATTCCAAAGAATATTCTCAAATATTGCCATATTTGCTCAGCATTAATGGATCTGTAGCTGAAGACCTACAGTATGTCCTGTGAAAACAACAATTTGAGTTCTGATGCTATGGTCAAATTATGTATTGCACAACTGCTGTAAATTTTGTCCATTTTCTGGAACTCTACATCACATTACAAAGTGTCCCATTTTGATTTGCACTGTTAACCATGATAACAGAAATAACAAGCATCAAGGAATCATGAGGAAAGAGTGAAAGAGAAAAATAGTGGGGGAAAAGGGCCTTGCTATTCATCCTGCATATCAGAGTATAGTCTGTATGAAGCCATAACTGCACTCTCATGTAGTGGGGGTGTCCATCCTCATGCTTTTGATGCCACGTATCATGGAAGTGGCAAAAATTACAAAAAAGATCTCAAATTAGGGAGAGGAGAGGGGCAAAAGAAAAATGAAGTAAAAATTATATAAATACTCGACTGTCAAGGCCATCTTACTCTGTTATGTACTATACACTGTAAATGTATTACTTTATTAGGATTTTTCACAATCAATCTTTCTGGCTTTGTATTAAGAAGACATAATGCATAATATTGGGGACAGCTTTTAAATCATATTTCTGATAGCTCAATGAAGAAAGACCTTACAAATACAGCAAATAGTAATATGCAAAGAAACAAATAGATCATCATATTTGCTTTCATTTATTAAAGCTTTCCAACAGGCAATGAAATCAAAACATGAAAATACAGCAAAGCATAAGGAATAAAAGGAGACAGTTTTTCCTCCTTACCAACCATATATTCTAATAAATGATATATTTTCCATACCTGAATAACATGTTCTTCACTAGTTATCTCTATAGCTTCATGACAATGGTCTAGAGCTGTAAACACTGAATTACAAGCCCTGCAATTAGCAAATGAATCACATTAGTTTTACCGATATTACAATTGTCACTGGTAACTCTAGTATGCAGTTACACTGTATGAATAAGTGGGTGATTCATGTACAAAATCTGTTTTGACAAAACTATGTAATCATCTCTATTATAATAATTGAAAATTCAGTTTTCATACATTTCTGACATTCAAGTGTTTTTATTGTTATTCACAATATAAAAGTTACCATCCTCTTAATAGCAAGTTCTCTTTTCTGAACACGCTTTAAACTGAACAACCAGAGTGTCTATGGAGGGGTGTGTATTATTGGGGAAACAGTGGACATGAAATTTTATAATGAAGTCTGCCTTCCAGTTTGGGTCTCTACAGAAGGCCTGTGGCACTGCTAATAAAAGACTGGACAAACTTCTGTTCAGTGTTTCAGAACAAGTTGAAAGCATAAAGCCATTTTAGTGGCCTAGCACATGCAGAAGATACTCAGCATTTCTGTTGAACTGAATCTTTTATATGGCAGATATTAGTTACATTCATTACAACATGAAGTATGCAAAAACCAAAACCGTAATAATAGGCCTTTGGATAATAGTTTAGTCAGGGCCAAGGTTAAGAAAGCAACATTTCAGTTTTCAGGCATGTGTATCTTGCGAACAATACACAAATTACCAAGGAAACCCAACAAAAGTCTCTCCTGAGTTGATCACCACTTTATAAAGGATGTCCTGGCAACCAAAACAGCTTCATTATGTATGGGGTTTTTTTAAAAATCATATAGTACAACTAATTTAGTTTGAAGTGTTGGGAGCCCCCTTGCTGATCTACTAGTAGCTAAAAGAAATATGAAGTCAGTCTCCCTGCAAGAAAACAAATTGGAATGTTTTAATTGCTCCCATGTTATTATTAAGACCAAAATATTTGGTTTCAATAACTTTAATAGGGACTCAAACAAGAAATTCAAAATTTTTCTTTGATTTTTTATGTACCACCTGCTGAAGTCATTGGGCCAAATCCTGGGTCCTTTGGAAAGATTCAATGGCAGCAGAACCTGTAAAGTTCTTTTGTGTGGAGAGGTTCCTAGCTAGGAAGACAATGCTCTCCCTCCCTTACAGTGATCATATGTCCAGTCTTAGTCTTTCATATGGCTTC
The DNA here is from genome assembly GCF_965140235.1 of Caretta caretta. NCBI lineage: Eukaryota > Metazoa > Chordata > Testudines > Cheloniidae > Caretta > Caretta caretta. The sequence goes on from NC_134210.1 coordinate 46,997,063, forward strand.
CTCTGGGTCCCAGGACACCTGAAATGTCTCAGTTTTCATTTCAGCAGTCAATGTTCCAAAAAACCCCAATAAGCCTACAAATGTCTGTTCAAGACATATTGTTATACCAAGCAAAATTTTCTCTTTGTTTACCAGAAACAAACAGTCCCATGAAATGTGTGATGAAATGCATTTGGAGTGAAGAGAAAAGTCAAGTGAACATAAACACCATCAAACTGTTTGTGATGATGGCAGACCAGGTGCCAGCTCATGCCAAGGCCCCTAGGCCCCACTGAAAACTGACAAATGATTAACTGGAAACCAGTCTGGCTCACCTGTGTGTTAGCATGGTTAAAACAGATGTGTTATATTTATAAGAATGGGTTTAGTATTTGGACTTTATGAAATGTGTGTGAGTTGCTGCATTAATTAATCTCACTTATATCATCTCTATCCCATGTTATAAAGATAATATTTAAATGTTTTCTCTGTAACTACAAAGGTATTAGCTATGAAGCTGGACACCCCCTACAGTCAGGAGAGAAGCATTACCTAGTATGAATTACTAGTTTACCATAAAAGGTATCATTTCCTGCCCAACAAGAGAAGGCCTATTGATAACAGACGAACCATTGTAGAACATCAATGGACAAAAGACTTTGCCGATTGCTTCCCTCCCACCCCCATGAAGAGGGGATGTTCACAAACCCACATCCCACCACAGTTTGAACTCTGGGGGAAGGGAATAAAAATCCCTGATATGTATCACTATGCTGCTTGGAATTTGGAGAAGGCAACATTTCTAAGCTTAAACAAGGGATCCCCAAGCAGGTTAGCTTGGGTTGGATCTAAAGGACACACAGTTTGAACATTACAACAGCTTCTATTACCTTTTGAAGCCTATAACTGTAACTCATGTGTGTGTATGTTCACCTGCTTTAAACTTGCAAATAACTCATTTCTTTTTCCTAGTTAATAAATCTTTAGTTTATTATAGGATTGTCTACAAGTGGTGTCTTTGGTGAGAGATCTAAGGTACAACTGACTTGGGGTAAGTGACTGGTCCCTTGGGACTGGGAGCAATGTGAATATTGTTGTGATTTTTGGTATAAGGGAACATCCATAACAAAGGCAGGCTTGTCTGGGTGGCATGACAGATTGGAATGCCCAAGAGGGCTGTCTGTGACTCCATGTTAAGGCATTTCTAGTGCTTGAGGAATTCACACTTGATACTTGGCTGATGGAATCTACTTATAGAACACACAACCAGGTTGGGGTTTGTACCCTGGTTTGTAACAGTCTGCCCTGCGGTTGGCATCCATTTTCATGAGCCACTCTAGACAGCCTGACCCTGTTCTTTTACCCAAAGTGAGTTTAATGACAGTTATTCAGTGTTTTATGATGAATTCCTTCAAAAACACTAAGTTACTGGAAAAAAATCCTCCACTCTGAGAAATATGCACATCTCTGAGTCAGAAGCTGGCAGTAATGACGCCAGCACACAGAAATAGTTTACTTTTGTGTGACTATTTCATAACTATATAAATGTTGCCACAAAAGGATCTTGGTTTATGAGACTCAGGAATCTCTTGGCGTCAACTGGCAGCAGGCACTGCTGGGGGGGGCAGAGAGTTTTACAGGGATCCCTAGGGTCAGATACATGCATAGTAATTCACTGAAGGGTAATATGTGAGGTCTCTACCAAGAGCCAGTGGCCTACTGATCATAATAAATCACTGTGAAATGTATGTACAGACAATATTAAAGGAGTTACGTGTCTGTACAGAAAATTATTTTCTTGAGGCAGGTAACCAGAAGGTGGTGTGGGAGGGATAGCTCAGTAGTTTGAGCATTGGCCTGCTAAACCCAGGGTTTTGAGTTCAGTCCTTGAGGGGGCCATTTTAGGGATCTGGGGCAAAAATTGGGGATTGGTCCTGCTTTGAGCAGGGGGTTGGACTAGATGACCTCCTGAGGTCCCTTCCAACCCTGAAATTCTATGATTCTATGAGTCTATGACATGTCTCAGACAGGTTACTTTCAAGCAGGATGTAACAGATGCTTCTCTCTCTGTCTGGTCATGTATGTATTGGGCATTGCATATCTCACAATGGATGCTTGTTTGCATACTGAGCCAAATGCTAATCAAAAAATTGCAAAATCTTTGAGAGGAAATTTTACATCCTGAATCTTTCACTGAGGAGGCAAGCTGACAGCGTGACTTGTCTCATGAATGGAAGTTCACAGCCAAGCCTGGCTGTAAAACACTTCAAGGGCTTTGGGTGAGCATTGCTCTGTAAGACATGAAAGTATCTAGTTAAGCAAGTCTAGGTTCTAGAATGTGTTTTATGATTTTGATATGTAATCAACTGTTTCCAATATGAAAAGGAGTACTTGTGGCACCTTAGAGACTAACCAATTTATTTGAGCATGAGCTTTCGTGAGCTACAGCTCACTTCATCGGACGCATACCGTGGAAACTGCAGCAGACTTTATATATACACAGAGAATATGAAACAATACCTCCTCCCACCCCACTGTCCTCCTGGTAACAGCTTATCTTAATAATATTATTATATATAATATTAAATATAATATTATTAAGATAAGCTGTTACCAGCAGGACAGTGGGGTGGGAGGAGGTATTGTTTCATATTCTCTGTGTATATATAAAGTCTGCTGCAGTTTCCACGGTATGCGTCCGATGAAGTGAGCTGTAGCTCACGAAAGCTCATGCTCAAATAAATTGGTTAGTCTCTAAGGTGCCACAAGTACTCCTTTTCTTTTTGCGAATACAGACTAACACGGCTGTTATTCTGAAACCTGTTTCCAATATCTTTACTTGCAATCACTTGAATCTCTCTACCTTGTTAAATAAATTTACTTGTTTTCACTATAAACATATCTACGTGTTTAGCAGAGCAGTGATCTGAGGTGAAACACGTACTCAGTGCTGTATAGCTTCTTTGGAAGCAGCGATTCTGTGCATACTCCAAGTGTCCAGTGGAACAGGGTCTGGACACTCCAGGGAGATGCTTTGGCAGTTTGGGGTGCTCCTTTCACTAGCCTGTAAAGAGAGCACATGGCCTGAGTAGGCCTAGAGGTCAGGGCTTGTGTTGCCTGTGACTGATGGAGGCAGGGAGCTGACCCTCACCAGGCACAGACAAAAATTCCTCATGCTAAGGGTAGGTGGTAGTGAGGTGCCCACAACCCTGGTATATATACACATAATCTCACAACAAATTCCCCAAGGGTACCCAGGGTTGTGGGCACCTCACTACCACCTACCTATAGGTTATGTGGGTGAGTGTATATACAGATGTATATACACCCACCCACATAATCTATATATTATACACACACACACACACACACACACACACTCTATATTACAATAGTACATGAAACAATGAATTCACACTTGGATAATGTTAATCAATAATTTGGCTCCTGAACCACTGAGATCTGAGTATCACTGAGTTAAATGAAGCGGTCTCTGGGGGCTGATGTCTGCATTGGCCGTAGCAAACCAAAAAACGTTGCATCCAGGCATTAAGTGGCTTTTTGAGATCATTCTCAGTTAAAGTCATGGATTTAAAACCAGGTAGAGTCAAACTGAGAGGTGTGGGAAAGGTGTAAGATACACATCAGTAATATTCAAGTGGGTGGAAACAGGTTTAAGGGGGACTAAGTTTACGTAACTTATGCCTTACAAAGCAAGAAAATAGTGTAAATTCAAGTCCAGGGTCAGTCTGCTTTACCTTGTATCTTTTTACACCCTCATGTTAGGTGCTTGCCTACTACACACACGTCTTCTGGTTCCTCAGTGTTAGTTACAGCAACTTAGATCCACTTAGAGCTTGTCTACATGATGTAGCAGAGTGTGACAGGAGGGTGCAATTTGTAAAGCTTACTAAATTGCTGAGCTCTAACTGTCCCATGTAGACCCTGCTGATGAATGTAAAAAGGTACCAGTTTGTTTGAAACAGAGCTACATTAATGCAGTCTCTGTGGTCCAAATTCAGAGGGGACATTGAGGTGCAACTCACATTAAGTGGATGACAGTATCAACACAGTTTCTATTTGATTAAAGACTAATTGCTTTCCAAATTATTTCTTTTTAAGTTGAAGACATTTTTTAGAGTTATGCAGATGCAAAAAAGCAGTGCTTTAGTATTCATTTTGTTGTTATGGCTTGTAAAACTATGGAAAACTGAATGAGAAAGGGGAGAGCACAGCTCAGTTCCTTTAAATAATCTAGGTGAAAGAATATCAATAGATTTGGTAGATTAATTACCTCCAGAGACTAACACACTGGCTTCAAAGTGTAATGAGGACTTTAAGCTTTCTTTGGCTGATGGCTTTATTTTCAATAAAGCTGTAGAAAAATTTGATAATCAATATGAGTCATGTTCCCTGGATTTGGGAATTCAATTACTTATATTAATTATTAATACTGTTCATGCAGAGGTGTTCAGGCTGTATTAGTGTTCTGTCCTTGGGAGCTAAAACATATTAAAACATCCTGTTTTTGTACTCTTTAAACAAGCAGGATGTAATGATTATTGGAAAAGGAAACAAATGAAAACAGAACAGGAAGTATGAGGGCATGTTCAATGTGCTGACATGAAACTAATGCCTATTGACCTTTTCAATAATTCTTTGTTTCTTTATTCCTGTACATTCCAGACAAGTGCTAGAAGACAGATGCAAGTGCCTAGGAAGTTTTAAGCCTAAAGGGTGCAAAAAGACTAATTAGGTTGATTAATTAACTATCTGAGAATAGTTAAGTGGGGTATTTTCATGTATTTAGAGTTTCTGGCAGGATTCTGACTTTGCACATTGCTGGGCAATAGGTTTCTATTATCATAGTACATACGGAGTTTGGAGGTGGTAGTCTGAAAATTACACCAAATTATCTGGAAAGGTTTCCTTTTATACTGTCATTACAGATTATATTCCATTAGCCTTATTGCAGACTACAGATACTGTATATAGGCTATATTAAGCTTTTGGTAAAAGCTAAGTTTTCTATTACACTTATTTTGAATTCTGCATTCCTTTGCTTTCACACTGTAGCAACTGGCGTGCCCTTCCAAGCACCATCCAATAGCATGCATGTCTGTGCAAATTTCAAGGCCACCTCAAGATCCATTTGAAATCAAGGCCCTATAAGATCTCCATCTCAACAGCAAAAGTAGATTCTGCAAAGAGGGTCTGCTCCTGCTTCCCTTGACTTAGATCAGGGGTCTCAAACTCAAATGACCACGAGGGCCACATGAGGACTAGTACACTAGCCCAAAGGCCACACCACTGACCCCCCAACCTGCTGCCCTGGCCCCACCCCCACTCCACCCCTTCCGTGAGGCCCTGCCTCTGCCCCGCCTCTTCCCACCCCTTTCCTGCCCCCATTCCAACCCCTTCCCTGAAATCCCTCCTGCCCCCAGTGCATGCCGGGCCAAAGCCACTCTAGGTAAATACTGAGGGGGCGGGGGTGCCACGGGGAGCCTGCGGGCCACAGGAAATAACCCTGGGGGCTGCATGCGGCCCGCATGTTTGAGACCCCTGACTTAAATGGTGACAGATCAGGCCAATTAATGAAAGATGTTTATAGCATTCCCGTAGCGTGAACTCAAATTCACAGAAAAGATGTTCTTTTCCAGAGGTCACCACTGTAGATTACTCCTCTTCAATATTTTTGGAAAGATTAAATATTGTTTCTTTTCTGCTACAGTTTATTTATGAATTTCAACAAGTTTTTTATATACATAGATGATTGAGTATATATTTTGCACCCCCCTCCTCTCTGTTAAACTAGTTATAGTAAACAAAGCCTATAATGGAATACCATCACTGTGGGACAATTCCTTACAGAGGCCAAACTCTCACTGAGATCAATACAGGTTTGCCCAAATGAAGAATGAGTAAAAACGGAGTAAAAAGGCATCAGGATCTGGCTCTATAGTGTATGCACCATGTATACAAGACCAGACAAATTTCATATCAAACCCCATCCCACCAGCTGAATTGTACATTGCTCTTTCACACTATTTCTACTAGAATGATAAATATACAAACTGGCCTCACTCTGATCTATAGGGGGGACTTTAGCAAGGGGAGCTGCTCTGTGGCCTAAATTCACTATAAGCCATATCAAGGCAAGTGGGGCACAAAAACCCATCAGAACTGATGATGACAGATAATCACCTCTGACAGGTTTTCTTAATACAGAATGCACTATATGGAACCCACAAGGAGGCAGATGCACAAACAAGTAATTGGACAATAAAAGTTTATGTTCCTTTTTTTATGCTTCTACATACCGTAGTTTGAACTGTGACCGCACCTCCCCATGTTCTATTTGAATCAATTCATTGTAACAGGCAATTATGTTGCTATTCTCCATAAATCTCTGGAAAAGAATCAGAGACAGTACATGAAAAGTCTGATTACTTTAAAACCTTTATTTATACTTCTGTGCCTAGAAGCACTAATCTTTTGAACCTTTATTTGTACCCTTTGTGGCTAATGCTCTAACAATCTTTTCCACCGTATTGATTTTCTAATTGTCAAGACAGTAATGTACAAAGCAAGTGAGGTAATATGCTAAGTAACTGCACATTTTCTTGTTTGGTTTTAGGAAGCCAGCTAAATAGATAATTATAAAAAATAAAAACCTGATCCAGAACCTATATTCAAGGACTTTTCATATTGCATGTCCACCACTTATTTCTGAAAAGAAATGCAATTCCTGAGAAACATGTACAACATTCACATTAATACCAAATTAATCTATGATGAGCTCTGGCCTTCCACTTTATTCCAAGTAAACTCACAGTGGTCCAAAACTGACAAGGAGTAGGAAGCATAGTCTATGTCTGGTCTCACTGAAGTCCAAGGGACTCCTCAGAGTGAGTATGGCTGGTAGAACCTGGCTTATAAAGGATGCTTGAAGTACTGAGCACACTGACAGTGGTCAAGAAAAAGAGGATAGCAAAGGGTAATATCTGTACACTCCAAAAGTGAGAATAGTTTTGGTTTCTTTCCCCCACCCCCTCTCTGGCAAATACAGTGTCCAGTCCTACTCCCACTGAAGTCCAGAGAGTTTTGCCATGGACTATCAGGGGAGAAGAATCTGGCTCTTTGACTTCAGTTACAGTGAACTGTGGACTAGTAAAACTGTTGGAGAAGCTCTGAAACAACCATTTTATAAATGCTTGTACAGATTTTATTGTGTTCTCCACAAAGAACACTTCTCTAATGTTGTTAGTTTTGTGGAAGGACAGCTGGATTGAGAGCCAGCAGCCAATCCTTTGAAGAACATCAAAGGTCCTTTTTAGAGGAAGCTGTACAATTTAAAGGACAATTTACACTTTGCAGAATTTAAGACTCAGCCTGTTCAGTATTATCACATAAGGATACAATGCTGCAGAAGAAAATCAGATCAGCACTGATGAAAAGAACTGACAGAACCAGAAAGGGACACCCTGCGGAGAAAGACATATTCTGTTCTTTTATGGATGTGCAGCAGATTTATGCAATTAATTCATTAATATACTCATAATACTTTTGAGTATAAAAGGGAATCAGCACAAACATTTATTATACCAACATGAACACATGAAAGCCACTTAATTAAAAATTTAAAAAATAGCAAAAAATATACAGGAAAAAAAGAAGACTTCAGAAGGTATTCTGGAAGTGTTTCACCCCAAGAAGCAAGAATTGGAAAGCAATAGGTTTAGGTGACTTGGTTTCCATCAGTCTATGGCATAGGAAAAAGGTTCCTGGCCACTTTATGAAACAATGAACAGAAATAACTCCTAAAAGATGACTGTCCCTACATACAGTCCAGAAGATTTTCTGTCACTGTAGCAGCTATGCACTAGATGACGAACAAAATTACTCATCTTATAGGAACTGATCACAGAATCTATCGAAAGCAAACCCCAAAGGCAGTGATTCAATTTCATCGGATCAATAAAGATAATTTAAAGGTCACTTAAATGACAAAGATACAGAAAAACTCTTAAGCAAAAGTCCAGAATTATTCATCGCTACAGGACATAGACATAATATACTGTACTGTAGAAAATCTATTGATTAGGTGACAAAACTATTCCAAGAAGAGATTAAATCAGCTTTCAACAAGCCTTTGAGCCCAGTCCAGAACCCAAGGAAGTCAACAACAAAACTCCAGTAAATAATAATACAACAAACACCTACCTCTTTTATGGAGCTTTTCATCAGTAGATCTCAAAGCATTTTACAAAGGACTTCAGTATCATTATCAATAGCTTTACTGGGTGCAGGATTAAACCCGTCGTTAATTTTTTTAAAATTTACACATGTGCAAAAAACCCAGACAACCACCAGAACTAGCAGTAAGGTACACAAAACTGTCAAATAGTGTTTTTCCAAGAAAAAAATTAAGGAAGGATAGGTAAAAGGCAGGTGCTGCATGCCAATATCATAATGAATAGTGAAATGATAAATAAAGCTATCAAAAAGGGAAATAGTAAAAAGAGATACATATAATTTGAACAAAATGAATCTGTTTTTCCAAAAATTGATTTCATTCTTTTGCTGATAAAAATCTTAGTCTGTGTGTGTGCACAATGCTGATCTTTTCTCCCTTCAATGGATTTGGAGCCTGTGGATACCCATTCAAGCATGAAAAATTGCTATGCTCCCCTCTGCTTGTGACGGAAGTAGACTCTGATATCTGACATTCTAGAACTTGAAAACAATGCTGATAAGAAAGGTCATAATGGCAACATAAAGTATGTCAGGAAGATATTCAGTGGGATCCAGTCTTAACAAGTTGATGTTGGAAGTTGGTACTAATCAATAAAATCATGCTGACATACTGATTACAGCATTACAAATAATTAGGGCGATAAGGAGAAAATGATGTTCAACATTCAATGGTGATGACAACAGGCTAATGGATTATGTTAAATGATCATGGAGAAGTATCTAATTCATTTCTAAAAGGCAGAGGATCATGAAAGATTTATGATGACAATAATCTTTCAGAAAATTAGTCAAAGGAATTCCTTGCTTCATTTCCAATTTTTCTTCCCATCTGTTTTAAGAAGCCTTCCTGAACCCCCCTACCTTTGGTCTGGCCATGCAAGAGAAAGTGATTGCACCCACTTGCTCTCCTGCCTGAGGCAGGTGGGAGAGAACAGGTAAGGCTTTGGATCAACCCTCCCTTTTCACTATCCAGTACAGCTGAACTAGTGCAGGGAGGGTTAGATTGCTGCTGGTATAAGGCCAGCACAGGAAGGGAATGATGACTTAGAGCTGTGTGTCAGAGTCACCCAGAGTGCCTCCTGCAGCTACTTCTAGGGTGGTTATGCACCACCCTTGCTCAGGACTGCACATTACGTCACAATCTAGCCTACAGAGCATACGGCCTTGAACTCTTTGGACAAAATACTAGGCATTAGGAGAAAAGGAAACCTTGAGACAAAAATATTTAATACTAAAGAATGTGACTAAAAGAATTAAACTTTTTTTTAACAATACACTAAACTAAAAAGAAAATTAAAGTTGCAAATGTATGGGCTGACATCTGTCTTAGGTACTTATCTGCTTCCTTCCCCCCCCCCCCCCATTACCACAGCATCTGAGCACCTCAGTGTTTAATGCATTTAGCCTCACAAGACTCCTGTGAGATAGGGAAGTGCTATATCCCCATTTTACAGATGGGGACTGAGGTACAAAAAGACAGAGCCTTGCCCAAGTCACACAGCAAGTCTGTGGGAGAGCAGGGAATTGAAGTTGGGTCTCCAGAGTCCCAGGCTAGCACCCTAGCTCTTGGATTATCATCTCTTTCTTTACAGGGCTACTTTCTCAGTTCTCAGCTACACACGTGCCATGGAGAGCAAGAAGGCATAGATACCTTTTTCATCTTCCCTTTGTGCAAGCAATGTGGCAGAATCTAATACCCAGAGCACCAAGAGAGTTTGCAGGCCAAAGTGTCAATATCACACAACCAACCTGATTCAATCTCTACTGAAAACAATGGAAAGCTGCCTACTGATTTCAGTTAGAGTTGGATTAGGCCCCATTTGCCCCAGGTAGGTATGGGCTGCCAGCTAGAGGGATGAACAGATCTCCTGATGGCTAGAGTGCATGCTGTGACATGCAACACATACAAACCAGGGGTCCAAGCTGCTTCTTTTTCAAAGGAGCAGCAAAGGACACCCAACTGCACGATATTTATCCTGCCACCTGTCACAGGGAATTTTGCCCAGTCCAAAAGGAATTCATCTACCAACATTCCTGCTCCTTGTGGAAGCACTGGGTAGGTCTATAGGTTTTTCTTAGGGTGTATACTTAGACATTTCCAGTTAAACACAAAGGAACAGTGTTTGATGAAGTTATTTTCTCATCAATACAGTGAAGTTAACATGTGATACAAGCAAACTTGTGCTTTACATAAATAATTCATAAACTCATTTTTAGTTATAGAAAATTGAAGTGTTTGTAGAAATTATCCTGATTCTTTAGTAAATTACATACCCTATCAAAGCCTGCATGGAGAAGGGGAAGAACAGAGGTCTCTTCTTGGTCAGCAGATCTACAGCAAAGCAGAATATATCATCCAAAATGAAAACTAGGATAACTTGACAGTTATCTAAACAGACTGTAGGAAGAATAACATGGCACAAAATATAATCATAGTATATATCATGTAATCCATTTGCAGATGTAGCTCTTCCTGATGCGTATATTTAGATACCTACAGCAATGTACTAACTGTATGATATCATGACGGATATTGGGGGCAGTTACTATATTTTTTCATCACTATTGCAGCAAACCTGCTAGATGTTCAAGAGAAGTGCTGGCTCTTTTCAGCTAGAAAGAAGGGTGTTGTTTTTTTTTTTACAAAGAAAGCTAATATAAAGAGGATAGCGGTATACACAGAGGGGGGAAAAGCCTAAAGTTAGTTATTCATTAAAGAGTGGAAATGAACAATAAATCTTTTATATTTTATTTTGTTACAATTACCTGGTCACACAACTAGAAAACAAACAAAACTAGGTGGGGAAAATGATCTCGCTATTTCCTTTAGTTATACAGTATGCAGAGCCATGATTACATTTGACAAGATTGCCTTGGAATAATAATGCAATATAATTTGTATGCATCTCTAGAACTTTTAATTGAGCTCTTAGAAATTTCATGGGCTCTTCATTATTGTTCTGTTCCTTATCTTTGTTAGTAGTCCTCTCTCTCTTTTTCCCTTCAAGCTAATAACTAATATTAGTTGTGTTCCTCATAACAAGTCAAACCCTAAGTCCAATACTTAGGAAGGAATTCTGTGAGGTGCTATATGCCCTTAATTCCCCAGGAGCTTTCTGATTAAAGTGACAGCTAAGCTTGTTCGGCACCTTACAGGAGTTAATCAAATGCCTTACAGCCGGGGTTCGCAACCTTTTTCTTTCTGAGCCCCCACTGCTCCCCCCCAACATGCTATAAAACTCCATGGCCCACCTGTGCCACAACAACTGTTTTCTGCAGATAAAAGCCAGGGCCGGCATTAGGAGGTAGCAAGGAGGGCAATTGCCTGGGCCCCCATGCCACAGGGGGCACCACAAAGCTAAGTTGCTTAGGCTTCAGCTCCTGGTGGTGGCGCTCAGGGTCCCTGGCTGCAGTCCCAAGCAGCAGGACTTGGCTTTCTGCCCTGGGCCCTAGAAAGGCCGATGCCAGCCATGCTTGGCAGACCCCCTGAAACCTGCTTGCGACCCCCTGGTTGAGAACCACTCCCTTACAGGAAGAGGTCCTCAGTCCTTACTAAAGCGACACTCTCAATTGAAGTCAGTGGGAATTTTGTCTGAGTGAACTGTGTAAAAAAAGAGAGCAAAGAGTAAAGTCAGAGTAAAGACTTCAGGAAATGTTCCAGTGAACATGGGACCCTCCTTCTATCAAGCTACTGTTAAGTTTTCTTATATTTGTATTTCTTAGTCTCTCCTACTCCACCCTACCCCACAACCCCAAGATGTTATTGGCTACAACATTCTTTCTAAAACTTCCATCATAGCTTTCTATATTTTTCTGATATTTAGGCCATTATGTTATGACCCTCTTCAGTGAGAGAATGCAATAAGTTATAGTTTTGTCTGCAATCAGATAGAACAAATGAACCTACCACAAGATGACATCACTGATCTTTTTCTCTTCATGTAAAAACAAATACTCCTAGTGATAATATATTCCCCCCAAGCTACAAATAGTAGCTTGTGGCCTATGAGACCATGCATCACCATGCAAACATTATTACTGGTTGTATATAATAAGCATTTTCTTGAACAGAACAAAACTTTCACAAAAATATAAAGAAATACCTACATGCGGGGAACAACAGCAAGTATCACAGTGTGTTCTGATGGCTTTGTAGCACGGATTGACCTGAAAGAAGAAAAGTCCTGTGTTACACTATATCACGTCATGCTTTATTGACAACTTTGAATTTCTTCATCTTCTATATAACAGAAAATGAACAAAGCCTCAGAGAAGATTCTATAAGGTCAAGCCTGGAAAATGGTAGAGGACACCCAAAAAACATTTTTTGCACTTTATCCATTTCATTTTTGAGTGTTTAAGGATATTAGGTTCACATTCCCTCAATTCTGGGCCGAAAGCCCCAAAGCTTGGGAGAGCAGGAAGCTGCATCTGTCCAATCCAAGGGAACCTGGAGAAGCCTCTTCTTACCAATTTCATTTGGTTTGGATTCCATGGATGTGTGGATTGTATGGTGGGCTTGAAGGGGGAGCAGTCAGTCTAAATGGCATGGTCCCCATTTCCATTAGTTGACTGCCAAAAAAGAGATCTTGGTGGAAGATAAGAAAATGAAGCATTAACTCATCTACATTTCCTACTCCTATTAGTGGTATAGTGCAGAGGTGTGAAAGGTACGTCAATGGCAGCACAGCTCCTACAAGGAGCTCTTCTGCATGGTGGGAGGAAAGTACAGAGCACCAAGAGAGGCCAGCCCTCAACTGCCACAGCCCTGGATCCCTGCAGACAGAACATGCTTTTCCCCTCATAGACAAAGGATTCATGGGATCTCTAGTACCTGCCCCTTGTGCAAATCCTCAAACCCATCTATCATGATGGATTTGTTCCCAGCAGAATATGTGGACATCAAGATATCAGGGACACATTGACAAATTGGATGCTGTTCAGAGAAGAGCACACACAAAAAATATGGCAACTAAATTGTGAGGAAAGCTGAAACTACACACATAGCTTGGTTAAACAACTACTAGAAGGGTGGACAACCACAGTTTACAAATACGTGTAGAGTTAAACACCAGAGAGAGCAATTATTTAACATGGCATAAGAAGGTATAATTAGGAATGATGGTAAGAAAGTAATGGTAGAATCTAGGAGTAATGGTAAAAAGGGGAAAAAGTGTAGGCTGAATATTAGGAAAATTGTGATGTTAAACTGTGAAATAGTTTCAGAAGGAAAGTGGTGGAAGCCTCATTGCTTAGGACTTCAGAAAGTCGACTGAACACTAGAAAATGTACTTAAGGGAACAAGCCTGTTTTTACAGGGATAGGTACAGGGTAATCTGTTAGACCAGCTCTACTTTCCATAAATTGTACCATATGTGAACCATTACATAAATAGGCCTTTTGCTACTGGTCTAACCACCACTAGGTGCATCTTGTCGAGACACTGGAATTATATGATTGTCAAATGTGGAATGGCTTTCCCTCCACATGCGAGTAATAAAGGGTCCTCTTTTTATTTATTTTTTTAAATACACATTAACATTAGACCAGATTCAGAAACCCTTACTTCATGGGCAGTGGGTATCATAGGCTGAGGGAGGCTGTGCCTCCCCAAACAGTCAGGCGTGGCCTCACCCACGCTCCGCCCCCAGGCCCTGTCCTGCTTCACACACTGCGGCTCCCCCTCTGCAGTGTTCGCAGCGCTCCAGGGGCTGGGGGCACTAGCCTGGGGTAGTCCCACTGACTGCAGTAGAGGGCTCTGGTCTCTGGTGGGGGGGCACAGAAGGGGCAGGGCTGGGGGCTAGCCTTACACCGCCCATGCCATACTTCCACCGGGTAATCACTTACTCTGGGAGTAGTTCTACTGAAATAAATAAAAGTGTCTGAATGGTAAAATACTATTCAGGATAAGCATGCCAAAATTTGCCCATTATGCTCCGATGAAAAGGCACAGAGCATGACATGATGTGTAAAATAAATGAAACAGTTGAAAAGACACCTTACCCAGAACCCTAATGATAAATGGTTGTAAACTTAGAAGCAGCTGCTTTCACACAGAGTACCACACACCTGCAAAGAATGACATGAACTTCACTGAAGTGCCATCAGTTAAGTGTGGCAGACACAGGGACAAATGACAGTGTTCCATTAGACCCTGCTGCTCCAACTGTTGACGCAGGATTAATTTCTCAGAGGAGTAAGTCTAAAAGTGATGACCACACACTGTGAGGAAGGATTTCATGTTAGCTCTCGTTCAAGATCCCATGGAAGCTATGAACCAGAAATGATGGCTTTATTAGTCATGTGTCAGCCATATTGACAATAGGTGTCTTCATTTACTAAATGTAATTATTTCTATTGCTGTCTTAGCCGCCAAAGCAGTTTTTATTTTTTCCTTTGTGATGGAGCACTGCAATCCCTGTCCTCAGTCTCCAGACTTGTTTTCTGTATGTCATCAAGTCTTGATTTTGTTATGCCCATTCAATGTGGTATTCTGCAATGCATTCAATAGAAGCACAACGTCCATTAAGTTACCTGCAGATCACTTCTGCATCAAAGTGTCTGGAGTGCCTGTGATCTATGACAATTATTTCATGGTGCTTATCAAGAAAGCATTCAAGCGCTGACTCTGGTGTTCTGGCAAAATTGCACCTGTATCCAGCTCTATCACAAGCCCACCAGAACCCATCACTTTGGTTGTCTTCTTTTGCAAAGATCAGCAAAACCTGCAAAACAGGGAAGTCATCGGCTCATATTAAATATACAACATAATTCTCTTCATTGTACAAACAAACTACTAGAATTTAAAATATTAGTCTTCCTGCTTTCAAAAACAGCATCAGACTCTACAATTTAAAACAGACCCATTTAATTACTACATTAGCCTTATTATTAAACATAATTTTAATAATGTATATTAAGCACCTTATTTTTATTCAGCTTCCACCCAGACACTTTTTGTGTGAATGCAGGTGTGTCCACAATTAGTTTTGGATAAAAATCCTATCACTAAAATATTTAAGTTTTTGATCTGTAGTGAGATTTGCACCTGCCATTAACCAGGAGCAAAAAATTGCACCAGGAAGACAGGACCTCAGCCCTGAAAAAAATCTTGATACAACACTTATACCTTTAAGCCACCAGATAGCAATTGCCAGTGAATCCCAGTTCTGCGAGTAGGATCAAAAGTAGGGAAAAAACCAACACTGTGTGAAGCAGAATTTTCTGGAGCTTGGAATAAAATAATCTTAAATTTATTCCTGTGTGTGGAATACCTGGACTTGCTTGCTTACCACAAGACAGTGAACTGACTAGCTCCTTCAAAAATATTTTATATACACTCTAATTTCCAAATGCTCGTCAATCAGAAGTTTGTGAAAGGCACAGGCTTCTGGGGGTGCATTCTACATAGTTTCAATTCAAAGTACAGCAAGAAAAATTTAGCTATTTTGGAAAGAAAAAACGACTCAAAGTGCTTTGAAAAATAATGCTCACTTATTTCAGAGTAACAGCCGTGTTAGTCTGTATTCGCAAAAAGAAAAGGAGGACTTGTGGCACCTTAGAGACTAACCAATTTATTTGAGCATGAGCTTTCGTGAGCTACAGCTCACTTCATCGGATGCATCATCCGATGAAGTGAGCTGTAGCTCACGAAAGCTCATGCTCAAATAAATTGGTTAGTCTCTAAAGTGCCACAAATGCTCACTTAGAATGCAGGTCACTAAGTATCACATGGCAAAACAATAAACTTTCGATGAAATCCACCATGAAAACTAGATGAGCCACAGCAGCAAAAGCAGGAATGAATTTAACAGCACCCACATGGGGGTTCCATGATTGAAGGTGAATATTGCTCCAAGCCATAAGCAGCAACAGCCTATAGGCAGGTGTTCCAACAACTGGTGTCATCATCTTGAGGTTGCTACAAGAAAGAATTGGTGTTGTATACAACATGGCAGGCCTGAGTCTCCATTCCGTTACACCAGTTTTACAGTGGTGCAATATCACTCTCTCAATGGGATTGAGAATCTAATATTTAGGGTGATATCCTGGCCCCACTGAAATCAACAGTTTTGCCATTGACTTCAATGGGATCAACATTAGTGCCTAAGTGTGCACTCATTTACACAAGACAAACCCAGAATAAGAGATTAGAAAGAGATTCTTATTGTTCAGCATGATTTCATTTTTGCTATAAAAGAAAAGAAGAATGAGAGAAAGTTAATTTCCCATGATTGGCAACAAAATTATGCTGCAGGCAGAAAATTGTTCATTCTTCATATATAGAAGGGCAGATTCTCTGTTCTGTTCTCACAACACAATGAGGATAGACAAATCCCACAGGATTATCCATTACATAAGAAGGTGCCCCAGTCAACAAAGAGCTGCCATGATAGCAGACCTTGGTTTAGGCAAAGCAAGGGTTTAGCTAGACTGTGCTGCATTTCAGCTATTCCTGGCTGTTGTAGCTTAGCATGAGTTAGACCAGGCTCAAGGTTACTCTAATTTATGCTGGGCACTGAACTGACTCCTGGTCATCCAGAAAATAAAGGAAGACACAAAAAGGTATCTGAAAGTCAGCTTTGGTGCACACCCTCCTCCGTTCCTTTGCTGAACACCGCTCAGCTAAAAGAATCTGGCTCAGAATGCATGGAAAACAGGTCACCAGGACGAAGTCCACTGAGAAGTTATACATGTTGACCATAATGAACATTGTCGCCTATTATAATCACAAGCAGGGCTGGATTACCCAATAGGCAGATGAAGCACGTGCTTAGGGCACCAGCAAAGCAGGGGGCACCAAAAAAAAATGGGATTTTTTGGGGAAAATATTTGACATTTGATATTTCAAAAAAAGCATCGAAGTAGTCATCATGGGAAAAATCAGAACTTTGTTAGACTTCCTTACACCCCACTACACACTCTTCCCCCGTTTTTCTGTTCTCTTTTTATTACTTATCCCCGCCTAACCCAGGGGGGCGTCCTACTAAGGTAGATTGAAATAATGCGAGGAAATCAGATCCTGTCGTGTATTGCAATAAATTTATGTTTTATTATTGATATATTCTTCTGAGTTATACGTCCTTGATTTGTTTTTTCTTTCTTATATATATATATACACATAAAAATAGTGTATGTTGTGTATTTTTTTTTTTTAAGTTCAGATAACTGAGATAAGGGACAGGATGAAATGTAACCAACTGAGTGAAGCACAGAAACGTAAACTGACGGAAGAAAAGAAACTAAAAACTAGTGAATTTTTCCCAAAAACTTCCAAAGCTGACATTTTTCAAAGCGAATCCATCAGAAGCAACATCTTCTCTCAGTTGCACAGACATCGTTCCAAAACCTGTAGGTGTTTCAGAGACTGACCCTTCTTCTATTGGTGAAACAAACACCATTCCAGAACATGTGGATGTGTCAGAGACTGTAACTGATCATCCTACTCCTGGTGGTAAAACAGACATTGTTCTAGAAGGTGTGGATGTGTCAGAGACTGAACCTGCTCATGCTGTAAATAATAGGAGAAAAGATCCTGGTATGTTGGTTGATTTCAGTACCGATGATGTAGCTTACTGGATAGATCGTGGACCAAATGACTGTCAACACCACACTGGGCCATTTGAGAAATCATCGGACTTTTACCAATGGCAAACAAACAAGATATTGTCCACAAAAAATATTTTTCGGCATGAAAGCGAATGGTGAGAAATACACTTGAGAATGGCTACTGTATTCACCATCAACAGGGTTTGTGTACTGTTTTGTTTGCAAACTTTTTGCAAACTTGTTTGCAACATCCCGGTTTGCCGCAGATGGATTTAGTGACTGGCGGAATACTGTTTTAATTGAACAACATGAAAATAGCACTACTCACAGAGATTCAGTGTTGACATATTTAAATCAAAGACAGGGCTTTGGATTGACATAAAAATTGGAAGAACAAATTAAAGGGGAGCGTGAATACTGGCTACGTGCCTTGCAGCGTGTTATAGCTGTTATTCAAACATTAGCTGAACGTGGTCTGCCTTTCCGGGGATCAAATGACACATTTGGATCATTGCAGAATGGAAATTTCTTGGGATTATTGGAGCTGTTGGCTCAGTTTGACCCATTTTTAGCAGGCCTTATCTCAAAATATGGAAATGCTGGCAAAGGTAACCCATCATACTTATCCAAGACAATATGTGATGAACTCATTGGTCTAATGAGTGACAAAGTTCGTTCAGCTATTGTGGATGAAATAAGTACTGCTGTGTACTTCAGTTTATCTGTCGACTCTAAACCTGATCTTTCACATATTGATCAATTGAGTATTGTACTAAAATATGTGTCTCCCACAGATGGAAAACCAGTTGAACAATTCATAACATTCCTCAATTTGAAAAGCCACACTGGTGAAGAAATGGTAAATCAAGTACTGCATTATCTGTGCCAAGTTTGCAGAATGCAGAAGAAGCTTTTAGAACAGAACAAATATGCCATATTCATACCATGTGTTGCACACTCTCTCAATCTTGTTGGCCACAGTGCTGTTGATTGTTGTCTGGTGGCAGTAAGTTTTTTCTCAACAGTCCAGTTACTTTATACATTTTTCTCTGCCTCAACATACCGATGGGCAGTTCTTAAAACATATTTGGGCAATGATCATGTGTTGAAATCTCTTTCTAATACTCGTTGGAAGGCACATGCAATGGCAACAAGTGCAATTCTGGAGTCCTACTCAAAGATTGTGGATGCATTAGAAAGTACAGCTGAAGACTAATCACAAAAGGGAGAAACTATACAAGAGGCAGAAAACATTGCAAACAAGATGCAAGAACTAGAGTTTGTATTCATGTTGACCATGTGGAATGAAATTTTACAACACTTTTACCACACAAGTCAAGCTCTCCAAGAAAAAGAACTGGATTTGAAAACATATGCAGACCTCTGTCAATCATTAGCAGACCACTTACACACTTTGAGGAATGATTTCGAAAGATTTGAAGACATATCAAAAGATATCTTGCCTGATACTAACTACAAAGAAGTCCAGTCCCACAAGTGAATCAGGAAAAAACAAGCAAATGATAGCAGTTCAACAGAAACAGCATTGAATCCTAGAGACAAATTTTGCAAATCTACTTACTACGCTATAATTGATACACTTGAAGCTCATATGAAGAGGAGAGGTGAAGTGTACAAAGTAGTATCAAGTAGATTTTCTTTTCTAAACAATATGGACTTATCTGACAAACAATATTCACAAGTTTCCCAAAAGCTAGTTGACTCATACCCTGTTGACTTGAACATGAATCTCTGTGGAGAAGTACGGCAGTTCCACTGTTATATGCACGCAAAGTTTAATGAAACAGGAAAAATGAAATTCAGTCACATTGATCTTCATGATACAACACTGAAAGACTGAATACAATTTGTATTTCCAAATATAGAGATCGCACTACATATTTTTCTAACATTGATGATTACTAACTGCTCTGCAGAACGCTCTTTTTCTCAGCTGAAAAGAATAAAAAACCCTCAGAGAACAACAATGTGTCAGGACAGACTTGATTCACTTTCCCTATTGTGTATGGAAGCGGACATGCTTCTTCGAGTCAGCTTCGATTAACTTATCCAGAATTTTGCAATCAGAAAATATAGAAAGAAGCTATTTTAATTTCAGCATACACATAAGTTTTGTGTCATTTTGAAAAATAAAATTTTATTTTATGGTATAGTATTGTTTTTATTTTGAATTACCTACGGGGAGTCACCATAATCTTTTCAGTGCTTAGGGCCTCTAAAGTTCTTAATCCGGCCCTGATCACAAGGTACTACTGTATTCATGAGATCAAGAAGAAAGTAATGCATTTACAACTACAGTAGATATTATAATTAGTAATCAGTTCAGATTACTTTTGTCAACTATTAATCATACTTGCAGGTACATTACACAACCTATAGCTAAGCCACAGAAATACAGAGGGCCTGTACCCTTCTCTTCCCTAGCTGCTGTGACAGAGCGAAGTACAAAAGGCAATAGAAATGCAGTGAACCCATGGCCTGGAGAGACCAGGAAGCAATGAAGCCATGCGAGATGGCTCCTTAGAATGCTGCAGCAAAGCTCCATGACATCCCAGCTTGGCTGGAGCACAGATGGTGGAGGGGATATGGTTGAAGCAGGTTGTGTGCTTTGCCAGTGGACCAACCAACTGTTCAGATCCACCAGCCCATGCTTGTGAATGGGAGATCATGATTCATTGCCACTACTCCTGTCCACTGAGGCTGAACTCAATTTAGACTGTACTTCAAATGCACACTATATGGTTAATACAGCTGTGAAACAACCAAAAACACAGCTAAAATAAAAGCTCTAATCTGATATAGTATACATTCACATTAGGAAACTCTAGTTAATATGAATGCAATAGGCAGTATTCTGTTAGAAAAATATTTTAGCTAGTCCACTGTCATCTCTTTATTTTGCTAAACCACTTCACTGAATAATTTAAACTGGGAAGTACTAAACGCCTATTGATACAGTTCCAACATTTCCTTGGGTTCCCACACACACAAACTTTTCCCAGGAGATTTAATAATTTTTCAAAATGTGAATGGAAATATATGTGAATTAATTGTTCTGTTTGTCATCAAATGGAAAATGTCAATCATAAAAACCCATTTTTAAATTTGTTAAGTGCTGACAATGCTTGTCTGTAACTAACAATAAAACTTTACATCAGTTAAGAATTTTGCCCTCAGTTTCTCAACAGCCACATAGTGGAAGAAAGGATAAAAGAAATTATAAAATGATGTCTGCTTAATTTTACAGTCTTATGCAGGGTACTTTGCCAACCACCACCACAACCACACCCTTCAATCTCACGTTATAGAAACTATACAGATTTATAAAAAGAAAAGGAGTACTTGTGACACCTTAGAGACTAACCAATTTATTTGAGCATAAGCTTTCGTGAGCTACAGCTCACTTCATCGGATGCATACTGTGGAAACTGCAGAAGACATTATATACACAGAGACCATGAAACAATACCTCCTCCCACCCCATGGTCTCTGTGCATATAATGTCTTCTGCAGTTTCCACAGTATGCATCCAATGAAGTGAGCTGTAGCTCACGAAAGCTTATGCTCAAATAAATTGGTTAGTCTCTAAGGTGTCACAAGTACTCCTTTTCTTTTTGTGAATACAGACTAACACAGCTGTTACTCTGAAACCTACAGATTTATAGCGATTCACCAATCTGTAATTAACACTGCCATTTACTTCCCCCCAGTATCTGGTTCTATTTTTTTTTTAATTCTCTATATGCAAATCCTTTTGCCTGAAATTGTAAACATGTAAGCTGTTACCATTCTGGTCCTACTCACTATAGCTCAAATCCTGAAAAAGCAAGCAAGAGCCTGAGTACAAGGGATGTTCTGGTGAAAAAGTTTGAAGCGATACACTGAGCAAGGGATGGAATCCTATCCCCAACAGGGGGAAGGCCTAGGCCATGCACGCACACACTCAGTCAGCTACTGCTAAGCATAGCAACAGAGGAGGGGAGACTACTTGAAATCTCTTCTTAAAAATTCACTGCTGCCAAAATGCCTAAAAGACATTTGACAGCAGCTAGCTGGGCTGGTTGAAAATTTTCTGCTGAAACTGTTTTTCCAATAGAAAATTGGATTTTTGACTGAACTCAATTTTTTGTGAAAAGTGTTTGCTTTTAATGCGAAATTGAAATATTTAAGCCAAAATTTAAAATGGCATCACTGTTCCTTACGGGTGTTACAGTTAGGGTGCCTTAAGCTTCAATTCTCCTCTCTGGGCTGGGCTATACTTTCCATAGCCAGGGACTTCTATGTGCAATTCTTCCCCTCACCAAGAGTGGAAAAAAGTGGCATATCATGGGAGATGTAGTGAGAGCCCAGCCCATAGAAGAGAATGGGAGCATAAAGCAAACTACAGTTTCAATGAGGCACAGCAACACTATTTTGAAAGGAAATGTTTCAGGTTTTCAATATTCCAACAAGAACTCAAAATTTAATGCACGAAAGTTTGAGGGAAATACTTTAGTTGTCAAAACTTTCCATGGAAAAAAATAACTATTTTCCAACCAGCTCTAATGGTTAGAGAGCTGGTTTGGTAAGACTGCTACTTATTACATTTCTACTCTCCTCACTGTGACCTTGTGCTCCCCCTGCCAGATATCTCATCTTATACCTACACTGTAAGATCTTTGGGACAGGGATAATCCTTTCATTATGTGTTCGCATACGGCACCTAGCACAATGGGACCCCCAATCCCTTTATTGGGCCCCTTAGACCCTTCTGTTACATTAAGAAAGAACTAACTGTGGCTTGCTGCTTGACTCCTACTTCAATTTGGTGTCAAATGAACATGTAAAAGGAAAGACTGAGTCAAATCGATGGCCTGCTGTACTCACCAGTGTGGCAGAAACACATTTCCAGTGCTCTTGACCAACATGCTGCAATAACCTAGCTCATGATCTGTCCCTATGGAAATACTGTACAGGAGTGCTGGGAATAGAACATGCTCGTGCACTGCTTCAGAGGCCTGTGCAAATTCTTTACCTTTAAAAGCACAGTGAGGAGCAGTAAAAGTAGGACAGCTATAATGGCTTCAGGGGGTATATATTAAATAATGCATTAATCAGAATATGTTATGCCATGATAGATGTCAAGGTCAGCAAAAACATTATTCAAAAATGCTCCCGTTCTTTTTTAAAAATGTTTTCACTTTGCCACGAACAGTCAAGACAAATTAACTGTTATCACCACCTAAGCAAACACCTGGACCTTAGCACATTCTCTAGCCCTATCAAATTATCTGACCACAACACCCTTACGTTTTGTCCCTCTTCTTCCTCCTTCAGTACTTCCTATATTTTCTCAGTTCTCCCAACCCCTCTAGTTTCAACCCTCTTCTAGAATTGGTCACCCTCTAGAGGGCAATGGTTTCAGTCTCATTCCCATGCAGCCCTGGGTTTCTGTGCTGAACTTGTCAGCAAGAGAGCCAACAACAACTGTGATAGTGAATCTGTGTTGCAGATGCTTGTCCACTAGGAACTGGAGGGAGACCATAAACTCCTGTTACAAAAGCTATGAAAATAGCCACCAGATGACAACTTTGGCTCACTACTAAATTGGGCTGGATTTCATCTCGTGTCTAAGTGAAAGGTTCCATATTTTATTACCAAGCCCTTTAGGTCATCCAGTCCCCAGCTTAAATATTTTTAATAAGGAGACATTGTCTAAGATGTAGCTTTATAAGTTATTATTACCAGGGACAAACACAATGAACAGAAATATGCCTTTATCCATTACTTCTCCTTTAAGTGTGCAGCCAAACATAGATAAGTCTGATTCTTTCATCAGGAACAATAATAATATGCGGCAAGCAATTAGATAATGTATGACAAAAGAAATAAAATTTGGGTCCAATGCTGCAATTCTTACTCACGTGAGTTATCCCAAGTCATGCAAGTATATTTACCGATTTCAACAGGATCAATAGCCTGTGTTAGAACTACTCACATGAAAAGAGTTGTAGGTTTGGAGCCGTTGTTAGATGGTAATATAAAAACTAAATTGATATCCTAGAAAATGTATATATTTGCTATATGACAGACCCAAGGGTCAATATAGGTGGAACTTAATGAATACGTCTTACATTAAATAATTAATTTTTAATTAATTTATAGGAAAGGAAAGAATTTTTCAGTGTTACCTTATACAGCTTATTATCAGTTTAAAGATTATATAGCCAGTAACATAGGTCATCTAGCCACTCTCCTCTACAATTTGCACATATTTACCATAGCAATCAGTCACTAACTATGCCATACTGTGCTGCAGATGAAAAAAGTCTCTTTAAAGTAAATATACTGAAAAAGAAAGGGCTCAAGGATTCTAAAGTTTACCAAAAATTGTTCAAACTATGCAGTGACATGAAAAGTCAGATATAGAGCAAAGTACTGTTTGTTTCACCCACACGAGTCATCCCATTGACTTCACTGGGACAACTTGTCTGAGTAAAGTAAGCCAGATTTGGCCCAAAATGTCTATGAGAAAGATCAACAGTCTTTTATCTGTGTTACTCTGTGTAGCCATGGTGTCACCATGTGAAATTCAACACACACAGCCTAGAGGCTAGCCAAGGTGACCCTACTTTTGTCTTATCTCAAGCTGTCTAGATTGCTGAATTCTAAACAGTAAGTGAAGTGATTAATGTTATGGTGGAAGCAGTATAATTCAATATTGGATTAATCTGGTAAGAAAGTGACATACTAGTAGTTATATATTTTAATGTTTTAGAACTTTAGATATTTATATTTACTAGAAAGTGTCTCATTAATCATAATTGACTAGAAATAGAGTAAGATGTGTGTGTTTTGCTTTGCAGTACTACTCACCTGTACCTGGAGTTTTCTGAGGTGATTGTCTGCACAGAGCCTTGCCCTTGGGAGGTGGCTGCACACTCCACACTTTTGCTGGAACTCGTTAGCAAGTTTTGGCCATTGGGACCACATGCATACTACCTTGTGGCACTGAGTATTCAGGCCTGAGTGTGTGTTTGTGTTAGCAGCCAACACTGCACTGTTCCTCATCTCCATCCAGGCCCTGGAGCATGAAAGAAGGGCCCAGTGGGTTAGGGTGCTCACCTGAGACTTTGCAGAACCTGGTTCAATTCCCTGGTCTGCCACGCCCTTTCTTCTACTATTATTAGGTGTATCTTGTTCTTAATTAGATTAGTAGTGTAGGCGGTATTAATTTGCAAGGTTTTGTGATTTTGTCCCCTCTCTTGGCACCTTCCCCCTCTTTAGAAATGAGGGACTGCCAAGCCCAGGGAGGTGAGCAGCTTGAAATAGTGCCCTTTGTGTAATGCAAAGATGTCCATAGCAAACCTTTTTATGGGTGATTTCATGTTTCTCAGTGAGGCACACCTACTCTGGGAAGGTGCTCTGGGTAAGGAGGAGTTGATGAGTTTATGACTAAGTTGACTTGCTGTGTTACTGTAGCTTACTTACATCATTTCACCATCTGTAAAATAATACCCTGAAACTAAGTGTTGACAATTCATTTGTGTGAGATCTCTTATCTCCATTACACAGTAGTAATTAGTTACCTCATAAGGTATTTGGATAGCTTAATTAGAGTGTATAAAACCTGCTGAATGCCTTAGCTAAAAGGCACCAGTAAAGTATTATTACAATCCCTGGTTGTCAGAAGTTTGTGTGGGACCTTTCTGGGAAATTACAGAACTTTAAGGTAACTAGAAATACTCAGACAGATTCCAAGGTATACGGTCAACAGCATGATAGAAGATAACCGTTCTGAGTAATCTGGACTGGCATGCAAGAGTTTGAATTAAAATGTGTGTTTAGATTTCACGTGCATTCCTTAGCTAAAGTCATTTTATCTGTTGTTTTGGTGGATAATTTAATATGTTTATTCCAATAGCGCTGCTCTAGGTAGATAGCAGATTCCTCTTGCTGAGCCAACTTATATGGCTCATAAGAACCTGGTGTGATTAATTATTATTTGTACTGAAGTAGCACATAAAGATGCCAGTGTTAGGCAGTGTGTAAACATATAACAAAAACAGTCCCTGCCTCAAAGTGTTTATAATCTAAGTATAAGATGAGAGACAACAAGTGGAAACAGACACAGGTGCAATAAGGTAACAATGAGAAGATTATGATCGGTGTGATAAGCACCAGTCACAACACATCAGTTGCCTAACTATTGGCTTGGTACTTGAAGGGAGAGCAATACAGCGGTGCACAGACAATCCAGGAAGTTTTTGGAAAATGTAGGAAACAATTTCCTGGTGCAAGTGCTGGAGGAACCAACTAGGGGCAGAGCTCTTCTTGACCTGCTGCTCACAAACTGGGAAGAATTTGTAGGGGAAGCAAAAGTGGATGGGAACCTGGGAGGCAGTGACCATGAGATGGTTGAGTTCAGGATCCTGACACAAGGAAGAAAGGAAAGCAGCAGAATACGGACCCTGGACTTCAGAAAAGCAGACTTTGACTCCCTCAGGGAACTGATGGGCAAGATCCCCTGGGAGAATAACATGAGGGGGAAAGGAGTCCATGAGAGCTGGTTGTATTTTAAAGAATCCTTATTGAGGTTACAGGGACAAACCATCCCGATGTGTAGAAAGAATAGTAAATATGGTAGGTGACCAGCTGGGCTTAACAGTGAAATCCTTGCTGATCTTAAATACAAAAAAGAAGCTTACAAGAAGTGGAAGATTGGACAAATGACCAGGGATGAGTATAAAAATATTGCTCGGGCATGCAGGAGTGAAATCAGGAAGGCCAAATCACACCTGGAGCTGCAGCTAGCAAGAGATATTAAGAGTAACAAGAAGGGTTTCTTCAGGTATGTTAGCAACAAGAAGAAAGTCAAGGAAAGTGTGGGCTCCTTACTGAATGAGGGGGGCAACCTACTGACAGAGGATGTGGAAAAAGCTAATGTACTCAATGCTTTTTTTGCCTCTGTCTTCACAAACAAGGTCAGTTCCCAGACTACT
The DNA here is from genome assembly GCF_965140235.1 of Caretta caretta. Lineage (NCBI taxonomy): Eukaryota > Metazoa > Chordata > Testudines > Cheloniidae > Caretta > Caretta caretta. Next base: position 47,023,849 of record NC_134210.1, read on the forward strand.
GCACTGGGCACCACAGCATGGGGAGGAGGTGACCAGCCCTCTGTGGAGAAAGAAGTGGTTTGGGACTATTTAGAAAAGCTGGACGTGCAGAAGTCCATGGGGCCGGATGCGTTGCATCCGAGAGTGCTAAAGGAGTTGGCGAATGTGATTGCAGAGCCATTGGCCATTATCTTTGAAAACTCATGGCGATCAGGGGAAGTCCCGGACGACTGGAAAAAGGCTAATGTAGTGCCCATCTTTAAAAAAGGGAAGAAGGAGGATCCTGGGAACTACAGGCCAGTCAGCCTCACCTCAGTTCCTGGAAAAATCATGGGGCAGGGTCCTCAGGGAATCAATTCTGAAGCACTTAGAGGAGAGGAAAGTGATCAGGAACAGTCAGCATGGATTCACCAAGGGCAAGTCATGCCTGACTAATCTAATTGCCTTCTATGACGAGATAACTGGTTCTGTGGATGAAGGGAAAGCAGTGGACGTGTTGTTCCTTGACTTTAGCAAAGCTTTTGACACGGTCTCCCACAGTATTCTTGCCAGCAAGTTAAGAAGTATGGGCTGCATGGATGGACTATAAGGTGGATAGAAAGCTGGCTAGACTGTTGGGCTCAACGGGTAGTGATCAATGGCTCCATGTCTAGTTGGCAGCCGGTATCAAGTGGAGTGCCCGAAGGGTCAGTCCTGGGGCCGGTTTTGTTCAATATCGTCATAAATGATCTGGAGGATGGTGTGGATTGCACCCTCAGTAAGTTTGCAAATGACACTAAACTGGGAGGAGAGGCAGATATGCTGGAGGGTAGGGATAGGATACAGAGGGACCTAGACAAATTGGAGGATTGGGCCAAAAGAAATCTGATGAGGTTCAACAAGGACAAGTGCAGAGTCCTGCACTTAAGACGGAAGAATCCAATGCACCGCTACAGACTAGGGACCGAATGGCTCAGCAGCAGTTCTGCAGAAAAGGACCTAGGGGTTACAGTGGACGAGAAGCTGGATATAAGTCAACAGCGTGCCCTTGTTGCCAAGAAGGCCAATGGCATTTTGGGATGTATAAGTAGGGGCATTGCCAGCAGATCGAGGGATGTGATCGTTCCCCTCTATTTGACATTGGTCTCCTCATCTGGAGTACTGTGTCCAGTTTTGGGCCCCACACTACAAGAAGGATGTGGAAAAATTAGAAAGAGTCCAGCAGAGGGCAACAAAAATGATTAGATGACTGGAACATATGACTTATGAGGAGAGGATGAGGGAACTGGGGATGTTTAGTCCACGGAAGAGAAGAATGAGGGGAGATTTGGTAGCTGCTTTCAACTACCTGAAAGGGGGTTCCAAAGAGGATGGCTCTAGACTGTTCTCAGTGGTAGCAGATGACAGAACAAGGAATAATGGTCTCAAGTTGCAGTGGGGGAGATTTAGGTTGGATATTAGCAAAAACTTTTTCACTAGGAGGGTGGTGAAACACTGGAATGCGTTACCTAGGGAGGTGGTGGAATCTCCTTCATTAGAAGTTTTTAAGGTCAGGCTTGACAAAGCCCTGGCTGGGATGATTTAATTGCGGATTGGTCCTGCTTTGAGCAGGGAGTTGGACTAGATGACCTCCTGAGGTCCCTTCCAACCCTGATATTCTATGATTCTATGATCACAGCAGAAGAGTTTTAAGGAAGGATTTTGAAGGACACTGGCTTTGAGAATGTTCACAGAGAGCTTCTTCCCACCCATAAGGAGTGGAACATGAGAAAAGACAAAAATGCTTTGTAGAAAATTTGAGAGATGGGCAATGAAGGCATTATTGGTGGAGCAGAATTAGAGGTTGACATCCTGATATTGTACAAGAGTTGACAGATAAAGAGCCTTAAAAAGTGAAGATGAGTAAGAGTGGTTTTTTGGGTTTTTTTGTTTGTTTTTTTTAAGAAATGCAGAAGGGGGAGCCATGGAAGAATGCAACTGAGGAAACTGTTGAAGTGATGAGCCAGGAAAACGGTTTTTGCTGCAATGTTTCAAAAGGACAGAAGTGGCATTTGTCAAGGCCAGAGTAGGGGAGATGGCAGTAATGGATACATGAGATGAAGAGGGTTAGGACAAAAGACTAGATAGTACATCATTTTCCTCATTGCATCTGTATTCATAAAATACCATAACAGTGGCACATAACCAGGATCACTCACCATAATATTTGAAGTTCGCTAAAGGAGACAGTTCTGCCGTTCACCTTTTTAATTTTAATTTTAATATTGAAGTTCACCTTTTTAATTACTATATCTCCATCAGGTTGACTTACACTGGCTTCCTACTGACCGGCATACCTTCTACCATATACCCTCTATGGAGAGAGACCATCATCATATTCTGTACTGAGCAGGCAACTGCATATGAAACTCCTAGGCTATTAGTGAAATGACCACCATATATCATTTAGAATTAAAGTGATTGTTAAAGTTTCCACTGGCCATCTTCTTTAAAGAAATTTTTTTTATAAAGTTACTCCATCACCCTTAACTCACTCCCTAACGTTATTTTAACAGTTACTAATGGCCTCAAATGCAGACGGATGTGTTCTTTACGAAAGCTCTCCACACAAAAAGATTCTGTCTTATGGCTGATCCTGCAAGCCACTCACATAAGCAATCGCACAAATGGTCTCACAGAAATCCGTGTACGTATTTGTACGAGTAAGGCTTTATACCAAGCGATCCCTTTAATTGAAAGGAATGTTCATCTACCAAGGGCCAAATCCAGAGAGGCTCTGAGCACTAACTATCCTGTTGATTCTCCCTTCGTTTATTGTCTGTCCTGTTTTTCCCTTTTCTGCTTCTTTTCCCATTGTAAGGTAGGAAGCAGTTTGGCTCTGCATCCGAGTCACGTGCGGTATGGCTCAGAGCAACAGACATACAGGGCCCAGTCCGGGGCCTGTGGTAGGCAGAACTAAGTTTTTGTTCTGTTTCAGAGATGCCTGCCAGTACAGTTTTTTGGGGCTATACAGAACTTGCACGTCCCTACATAGATAAACTGTTCCATTGGCTTCCAGTCCGGGTAAGGAGACACCTTTCATACACGTTACCTCCAGTGTCACTTCTGGGGTCCCAAGAGGCAAGAGTAGAGGGTTTTGGCAGCAGTAGAAGCTCTGTGAGAGACTACCATAAGGGCACTTAGAGACCAGAAGCTGACATGTTAGAATCACATGGTAGGCACAGTCAGGATCCCTCACCGATTTGCAGGTCAGGAACATAAGGCCAGGAGTAGACTGTCCAGGTCACAGTCCATCATGCTGCGCTACAAACACATGCCAGAACAGACATTTCTCCTCCCCACTGTAGATTCCCCACTCGACTCTTCACCCATCTGTTAAATGGCCTGTGGCAGGGCACAATTACAAATAATGTCACATACCGGGCAAAAATACAGGCAGTATTCCAGGCAGGTCTGGATGTTCTCAGCATTCCTAGCTCTGTGGGTCAGTTCGCTCCAAATGAAACACAAGCAATATTCACTTCTTTAGATAATACCCTTAAAGAAGTATACTAAGTAAAACAGACCTAGCTGTTATAGAAGGCCTGACAAGGACTTGTTTTAGCAAGCTATTTGAATTTATCAGACATGTAGACTAATTTCTGGTAATTTTACATGGGATGAAGTTGCAGAAAATGGGGATTTTAAATTGGATGACAGCAGATTTTATACTGTATAAAAGAATAGGTCATGTACATGGTTAAGATGGAACAAAAGACTAACATGCAGATTTATTAAATTAATGGACTTGTTAGCAATATGTTGCCAGATTAGCCAAGTGTAGAGTAACACAATTTATTCCACAAATGTGTTTGGGTACAATGTCTCCCCCCCCCCCCCCCCCAGAGTAAAAAGAATACCGTATAATAATGCCTTTCTTATATGGAAATTAACTTATATAATGTTTTTAACCTTATTTCGTTTTTTATGCAATACTGTAGATTCTTATCTCTTTAAAAGAGCTATGAACAAAACATCTTCTACAAGCAATGAAGTAGTTTAAAAAACCCAACCCTAAAGCATTTGTTTTTTGCTCTCCCTTCCTACACGATGGATGTTAATTTAAAATACATCACAACCGCTAACACTAGCATGACAGTATTTAGAGAAACATGATTTCTGCTAAGGACACCAAAGAGAACTTTCGCATAAATGTGGAGAATACAGTTTTACTTGTTAAATACTTTCTTGCCCATCCTAGTGCAAACTATCAAAGTTCGAAGGACATTTTTTTCCTGAAAAGTTCCACACATTTATGTTAAAATTCCACAAAAAACAAAGACGCTGTTCTACTACTGAAGCTATAGTTCTACAAGCATAAGATAACATGAAGGAACTATTTCATTTGATCAAATCATTATTTAGACCAGTATTTGGTACAGAAAAAGTTTCAACATTTTATGGTAATTCTAAACTTAAATTTAATTACACGTGCAAAGAGGACAGCAACGCTTTCATTCATAAACCAGTCGGAGAGCACTTCAATCTCTCTGGTCACTCGATTATAGACCTAAAAGTCGCACTATTACAACAAAAAGACTTCAAAAACAGACTCCAAAGAGAGACTGCTGAATTGGAATTAATTTGAAAACTGGATACAATTAACTTAGGCTTGAATAAAGACTGGGAGTGGATGGTCATTACACAAAGTAAAACTATTTCCCCATGTTTATTCCCCCCTTACCCCCCACTGTTCCTCAGACGTTCTTGTCAACTGCTGGAAATGGCCCACCTTGATTATCACTACAAAAGTTTTCTCCCCCCCCCCCCCCGCCACTCTCCTGCTGGTATTAGCTCATCTTAAGTGATCACTCTCCTTACAGTGTGTATGATAACACCCATTGTTTCATGTTCTCTGTGTATATAAATCTCCCCACTGTATTTTCCACTGCATGCATCTGATGAAGTGAGCTGTAGCTCACGAAAGCTTATGCTCAAATAAATTGGTTGGTCTCTAAGGTGCCACAAGTACTCCTTTTCTTTTTGCGAATACAGACTAACACGGCTGCTACTCTGACACCAGCAATGCTTTGTTTCTTGTATCATTCCCACAAAAGCTTTATTTCTTGCATCATTGTTTATGCTTTGCTTCTCACAGCAATTTAAAATTCTGCCACATAGCTGTGTGTGTAAAATGTATAGCTAAATGAGACAAAAATAAAACCGAACCTTGTATTGTTAAAGCAGTGTTACAGAATGAGAATAAAAAGGTTACTGGGTTTCAACAGTTAATATATATTGCTTTGTAAACTTTTAACTTACATTCTCTGTCATCTGGGATCCCTAAGTGTACAAATTATAAACCAAGAACTAACACTTGACATCCATCCAGTGCTTAATTTGTGCCAGGGTTGAGCCCTGATACCTGCGGGTTTGGCAAGTCAGTTTCCGGTCCCAGCACAGGCAGCAGGAGGCTCATGCTGGCAGCAGAGCAACCTTTCTGCACTGGGGCTGCAGCCGATTCACGCACAGGCTCCAATTTCCACCCCATCCCCCATGTTGAGCCTGTCCAGCATTCAGTGGGTGCAGCTGTGGTTAAATCAATGCAAGCTGAGCTCCTGTATCCTGGGCTGAGAGTCCTTTGGGGCCAGGGATGGCACCCTTCAGCACTGCTTCTGCCAGTGCCCCCTTGGCTTCCTGGGGGGCTTCTGTGAGGAGGCTGCTGCCCCCTGGGGGCCCAGGAGGGGCAGAGACTCCCAAGTACTGGCAGTGAGGAGAGAGGTGAGGTGTCAGGGACTGGGGAGGTGACCATGCAGCCAGGGTGCAGTGTGGGACAGGGGCAGTAGGGCACCGGGACATGAGTGAGGCTCCAGCAGGCAGCCCCAGTGCCATGGGCAGGACCCTGCTGGGGGAGGCACAGCAGGCACACAGAGAAGGGCATACAGAGAAGGGCATACAACATGCACCAACCGGGGAGGCAGCTCTGTTCTCTGGCTGGGGGCGGGAGGTGCTAACCCCACCATGGTGCCCGCAATCCCACCTGTTGCAGACCCAGGCAACAGCCAGGCTCAGTACGAGGGCGCTCCCCAGCCCACCCCCCACAGGGAACCTGCACCAGGAGGAGGTGAGAGCAGGGCCCAGTTCTGGACCCCCTTGCACAAGAGATGGGGCGCTCTTCCCCACAAGGGATTCCAGCTGGATAAATGCCCCGATCCAGGCCAAGAGTGAAGCGATCTGGGTTCAGTTGGGGACGATCACAGCCCCTTTGTATGGGAGCGATGGGTGGGATGGAAAATTAACACACATGCTGGCATTGAGAGAGCAATGGCGATGGAGGTGGTTGTGGGGGGCATGGTGCTGCTCTCCAGTGTCCCCTGACCAATTTGGTTAACTAAAGCACCAGCCTCCCTGGGACAATTGTACAGGGCATAGGCATATGTTTGGGGTGGGTGTTCAGGACAGGGTGTAGGTGGGGGGTGCATGGGAGATAGGCGGGGCTAGGGGTGCATGCACTGTGTGCGGGATGGGGGATTGTGTGGAGGATAGGCAGGGTTGGGTGTATGGGATAGTGGGTGCATCTGTGGTTAATTTGTGCCAGGGCTACTTCTTCCATCACAAATTAAGCACCAGAGCAGACGAAACCTATAGAAATTGTAGTAACTATGAGTAAGAGCGATTTTATGCGGAGCCATAGTTCAGTCATTATTGTTGGGGCTCATTTGATTTCTTGTACTTGTAACCTGTCAGAGCACAATTCTCTTTGTCCTGTTCTGCCATCCTCCAGCAAAGGGAGTGACTCAATGGTACCTTTTAACTCCGTAATGAAGTGCTTTACAGTACTGTATCAGGACAAAATTCTATAACACTTAGAAAAGAGTTTCTGGTTGGTAGAAGCTAGTGACAGGAATGGTTCTATTTTAGTGGCCTCTCTTTGAGCTCTTTGCTTGTCAGTGCATATTCACATGCTTTGTGCACTGGTTTCTTCCCAGGCTCCTACGTAAACCAAAGACATTGTGTGCTTTAGGGAATGTGCTCTCTGAAGTGGTCAAAGAGTTCATTACTTTAAGTGTACATTCATTCTAGCATTGTAGTTCAGTCCTGAGCACATTACAGTCACAAAGGTCAATTGCCATTTTAATTAAACTGCTGGTGCCTGCCTGAGCAATTTTCATTAGTGAGGAACTTTCTATAGCTATCTAGCCAGGTACTGTGAAATGTTGCAGCATTAAACCAACTGTTCTAGTGGGTAACAGGTACAAGTAGTAAGAACGTTGATTTGCTGCTACTATCCATAAAAGTTATGTTTTATTCCTTCCTGGCTGGATAAATTAGAAAAGAATGGTTTCATACATGTTACCAGATGATTAGCAGAATGCAACAGCTTTCTTCAAATGTCAGCTACTACATTTAACATATGGGCACAGTAAGTTTCATGAAGATCACTGAGCAGAACAGGTTTCAGGATTCTATTCCATGCTTTTCTCATATAAAAGTGGCATTATTAGTAACAAAGACACTAGCCAGACAGAATGGTTTCTCACCTCTATAAAATGCTGAGAACCACCATGTTAAAAACTTTACTAGTCACATTTTCTTCCTAAAGATGGTCCAAAATTAGAAAAGCTCAAGTCCAAACCTTCCTTAATTTTTGTGGGAATTGGAGTCAAATATCTAGACCCAAATCTTCTTGTGTGGTTTTGAGTCCAAGAACCGAAGGACCCTACTTTCCAGCTCTTGAAAGACTTTATATGCAGCAGAATTTATGCTGCCTTTCCATACCAAGCTTCTTCACTCTTGTAACAGGCCGAGATGCTTTTCTGAAGAATTTCTTGCATGGTTCAATAGCTGCATTCCAGATTGAGTAAAAAACAAAAGTATCCAGAATCCTACAATACTCCTGCTGGATACTGCCCGTACCATGTTACTATACGTAACTCTTGAGCTGCAACATAGCTTCAAGAAGGAGATGTGTAATTTAGCAAAACAAAGATGTGCATTCTAATACAAGTGGTCTGTTTGGCAATGACTTTTTAATAGTTATACATGGATTGAGCCTTTAATTCCTTTGCAATTTCACACATAACTTACAGTACCATCAAATTGAAACAAAGTCCTACCTGAACCGGGTCTTGTGTCAGTCTCATGGGCCCAATTTGCACCTCTGTAGTCGAAGCCTGCTAAATGAGAGAAATGCAAAAGATGTTTTCAGTTTCAGATCACATTAACAGATAGGATTTTGCAAGAAAGATCAAACAGAACAATAAAAATGTAATTCTATAAAACATTCTGAAGGGAAGAAAAGCACACGACTAACAGTCTTTCAAAAATTGTTTTATGGGTTTGCTTAAATAAGTGAATTTCTTTTTAGAATGCTTATTTGAAAGCTGTGGGTTTAAGGCTGTTTTTTTGAACCATGGCCCATAGAATTTCCAGGAATATGCATCACTGCTATGCCTGGCAGAGTACAATCAGGAAACATTCGTATTAATTTGTTATGATAAGCGCCAACACAATAAAACTGACAACATTTATGGCTGGTCAGTTGCTATATTACAAAGAAGTTGGACTGTTGCTTTGGACGCATTCCTTGTGCAGTTTGATGCAACTTAATATACTTTTCCTTTATATTTATGATTTGTTTCCCTTGAGATCTTCTTAAAATTCACAGAGTTATAGAATATTGTCACACAGACTAAACAATGCACAGGCCCTCCCACACCAACATCTAACTGCAATGGAAAGTCAGAATGCCCTCAAGCTACTTCTAATCAATGGGCACTTTATTTAAAATTGTCACTTCTCAGAGAGTGTAAATCTCCACTCTCCTGTTCAGTGACTACCCTGACTGCCTGTTCAAGGTAAGCTAAAGAAATTGCTCCATGAGTCAGATATAAAATGAAATCCTAATTCCAGGCAGGCAGGAGTGCAAGGGCCTTTATTTGTGACTCAGGAACCCAGGAAGCAGTTTTATATTGCTGCAGCACTCAGTAAGGGTGTCTTTTTGTTCTTAAAGCTGATATCTTCCAAAGGATTATACCTGAACATTAAATGTGTATAATTATAGTGTTCTGTTTTCTCTTCCTTAAAGAATATGATCCCTATTAAGTATTAACACAGTGTTACCTGCACGTGAGACACAGTATAATTACGGAAAGTTATGACTGACATGTTTGGCTTTCATGCATCACTAAGCCTTGATTCTTCTCAGTTCAACACACGTCAAAGGGAGTTCGTACCATAGGCAGTACTTCAAGATACTAAACTCCAAAGAACCTATCATGTTTTCTAATATATAAGGTACAAACGCTGTAACTAAGAGTTCCTTTTCTCACATAAAATATTGAAAGCTACATTGCTTATTTGATCTACTGCCATAAGCAAAGAGAAGTTACATTTGTGACAGGATCCCCCCTGAGGTGCAGCCTGGGACTGTGGGACCACTGGGACCCCTGAATTCTCTCCAGCCTGGGCTGTCTCTCACAATGCCTTGCTAGTGACCAGCAGCAAACCCCTCCAGGCGCTGTGATCACTCAGCACAACAGCTTGTGGAGCCCCACACCCAGCTATATTGCTCCCAAAGCCACTGATGAATCACACAGAGAAAGGCACCAGCCCAGTCCTGTCCCTCCCCGCAGGTTCCCAGCACTGTACCCCAGGAATATACTGTCTTGCACTGCTCAAGATGAGCAGTGCAGATTTATTAATTGGTTCGCCACTTCAACAATGGAAAATGGACATACACCAGCCTTTGCGAAACCTAAGCAGTTTCACCCCACACTTCAGACAAATTCACTGGGAAAGATAAACAGTTAAACAGATTTATTGACTATAAAAGGTAGATTTTAAGTGATAGGCAAAAAGTCAGAGTTAGTTACCAATAGAAAAAAAATATAAGCACGCAGTCTAAACTCTCAACCCTATTAGACTGGGCAACATCTAGACTAAGTTTTTCTCACCCCACTGGATGTTGCAGTCCTTAATATACAGGTTTGTTCCTTAACCCTGGGACAATCTCCTCTGTTGGAGTCTTGCCTTCTTCTCAGTGTCTCAGGGCTTGTCTACACTGACACTTTACAGCGCTACAACTTTCTCGCTCAGGGGTGTGAAAAAAACCACAACCCTGAGCACAGCAAGTTTCAGCACAGTAAAGTGCCAGTGTAGACAGTGCACCAGTGCTGGGAGCTATTCCCCTCCTAGCGATTCGCCTCCCAGCGCTGGTGCCAGGACCAGTACCCGCGGCAGCGCTTTAACGTTGCTAGTGAAGACATGCCCTTAGTTGCTTGCAGCATAGGTGGGGGCAGGAGAAGGCCCCACATGGCCCCCCTGTGTTCAGTTTTATACCCTCAGTCCACGTGCTTGGAAAACACAAGTCCAGGCATGTCTGGGGGGCATTGCTGGTCTCCAGGCAAGGTTAAGCAATTCCCCTGGTATGGCCTCATGCAGGTGAGTCATTCAATTGTAGTTCCCTTGTTGGACAATGGCTGTTGATGGGTTTGACACCATGCCCAGGCATTGGTTACTTTCCTTGCTGTTGCCTCTGGGGAGCGAATATCTGGCTGATCCCCCAACTTACATCATGTTTTAGTGACCGTAATTCTCATAACTTCACATGCATTAATGATATACATCTATGGATAGAGAAATGACTTTTAGCAGATCATAACCTTTCCCCTGATACATATAAAGCATGCCTTGTAAGGTAATATCACAATTATATACAGATGAGGAATATGTATGGGGGGTTACAGGGTGCTCCCCCAAGGTACAGAATGTCATAACATTGTATGCGTTAGGTTATCAGAATGGAAATGAAAATTAATAATTAAAGGTTATCTGTGAAATTATGAGCACATAATGAGGCTACTTACAGAGGGATAGCTTTTAAGGAGATCTTGTACTGAAAGTCAATGGTGATGTTATGTGGCAACGAAACAGTTGTTCAGACAATCTCCTGAGATTTATCTGAACAAACTAAATATTTAAAAAACTAAATATATAAAAGAAATTAAATTGTACATGAAGATTTGTGACAACTAGAGCACACCACAGAGGCATACTAATGATCAAACCTGAGTTCTCCTTCCAAAGCCTCCTAACTACAGTGTCCCAGTGACAGATGGCACAGACCCTTTGGAGTTCCCCAAAATGGTTCTTGTGGTAATCATACACATTTTATGTAATAAAGAGAAACCGCATTGGCCTCAACAGTGCAACGAGAGGACTAAAGGGGGAGCTAGGAGTCAAAAGAGCTCTTCTGTCAATTCCAGATTTTAAAAGACAGTGAGATCCCTTTGGAACCTGATAGACAAAAGGCAGCTACACTTCATTACTAATCATGGGGTCTATAAAAATAGGGCAGATTCTAGGGGTAGGGGAACTGATCTCAATTTCTCCAAACAGTCAGGGTGTCAGCTCAAGAAACTCTTTAAAAAATCAAGCCCATACACTGCAAAGCGCTGTCTAAGCTAACATTTGTCCAAAAAAGTTTCACTTAACACCAGTTTTGCTCCATCTCTGTTAGCATAAGCAACCACTACTATTTTAAGCACTATATGTGAATTAGATCTGCTCTGAGCAGGATTAGATCATTCAGAGTTTATAATGCATGTGGTAGCTAGCAGTCCATCGATATTAGGGCTCTTAGCTTGATTTACCCCAGGGGAAACTATTAGTAGTTGTGGGATTGTTTTGAAATGTTTCCCTAGTACAGACAGGGCATATGTTATTTGTTTGCATGTACTTTGGTTTATTGATACAGCCAACTCAGAGGCACCAGAAAGAGGCCTTTGAGTCACAGTTCTTTTGTTGATATCCAAACCAATGAGAGTGGCAAACTGATTGATCACCACACAGATCTACGTTTCTGATTCAATTGTTTTGTCTTGGACAAAACAAGGTAGGGTGTACTCAGTGATATATAATACAAAAAACTTGGAAAACAGAAGTAGTTCATCAGCAGAGTTAATTCCCTGATGCAGGGTATTAACTGGCAGATCCTTTGACCTCTGAGAGTTCCTGATTTTTGTTTTCATGCTTCTGGCTCTATTCTGCACAGCTGAAGCTGGAGCTGTGAAGCTGCTATGCCAGCTCTGACAGCACAGGTAGCTCAGGAGAAGCATACCACAAGCAACTGCCAGTGTGAAGGCAGTTTTCTGTGATTTACAAATACAGATCCCAGTCCTGTAACTGGCTTTCATTCAAGGCCCCAATGAAATCAATGCAGCTCTGTGCAGACTGAGGAGTCTGCCTATGTGGAGTCAATTGAATTGAGGCCACAGTTAAAAGAACTTTCCAAGTGAGTCTTTTGTTGTTGTTAAGCTTTCAAATTCTGATTCTTATTCATTCTTGCAAGAGTTCAGAAAGTAAAGCTGTGTTTATACTTTATTAGTTTTACAAAAACAGCAGAACTTACATTTTCAGGACAATTTTTTTATGGTGAAAACTGCTATTTGCAGTAAAAAAACCCAACCCACCACTTTGTGTGGCTCAAACTATTAGAAGCATGATCACATGATACAACTTTCATGTGAAAAAGCGTCTCTTGCACAGGTATTAATGCACAGCAACACTCATACAGGTGTGCCTACACAAAGATACACACACAGAAGAGAAGGCTGGGTTGAGACTCACTGAAAATCAGCATTCTGATGGACTCGCCTTAATTTTTTTTTAAAATACCCTAATCTCCAGCAATGTCTGCCAGATACGTTACAGTTAAAGCACTTGATTGTGGAACCAGTTTAGAGGTCTGGAATGCTCTAAAGAGTGCCAAACAAAATAGTTTATACAGTGAATACCGGACTGTATCTAATATTAACCAAACTAATAAAAATCTTTGATGGGCAATCTCTTCATTAAATGGCTCATGCTGCTGAAGAACTATAAGACCCCCTGCCATAGTTATGCTTCTATATTTGAATACACAGATCCTCTAGCAGCAGTACCCTGCTCAGATAGTACAACAATGGGTGTGATAGAAGAACCTAGTTACATATTGCAGCCACGTAAGACATTGAGAATTGAACTACCTGGCATTCATGGACTATTCAGAAATTTCTCTCTCAAAATTCTATGTAAACTCATGCTGTCTGCTACAGACTCTCTCTCTCGGACATCTCCTTGTGGATGTCTAGCCATCAGCTCAACTCAATATGGCTAAAACAGAGCTCTTAATCTTTCACCCCCAAGCCCTCCCCGCTATCTCCTTTCTTGATCATTGTGGACACCACCACCACCCTTGCTGTCACTGAGGCCCATAACCTGGATATCCTCTTTAACCAGGACCTCTCTCTCAATCCTCATATACAGATTATGTCTTAATCTTGCTGATTCTTTCTACATAACATCTCTAACTACAGCTTTTCCTATCCATCCACAAAGCAAACACTGTCATCCAGGCACTCATCTTGCAGCTTGATTCCTGCAACATCCTTCTTTTTGGTCTTGACAAACGCAATCTTTGGCCAGCTCATATCCATTTAGTAAGCTACTGAAAAGATAATTTTTTTAGTCCATTGCTTTGAATCCCTCCACCGCAGAGCCCAGCCCTAGGAGTGGGTGAGCAGGGAGGCCTCTCTGGATGCCAGCTTCTAAGGGTGATACAATGCTCTGCATCCAGCTGTGCATTGTTGTGGGGTTTTTGGTTGTTTTATTTTTGTTTGCTTGCTTGCTTGGTGGTGGTTGTTTTTTGCTCGGCTGGCTAGATGGTCTGCGGGGAAGGGAACCAAAAACATTCTCAGCCGTGGGCAAAAATCTTAGGGCTTGCCCTGCTCCCATGGCTCCCCGTTCTGTATCATATCAAACATAAGGCTGGCTGTCTTCACTTTTGTGGCCCTTCATGGCCTATCTGCCTCCTACCTATCCTGTCTCATTCGTTATCAAGGTGTCAGCTGCCACCTCTGATCATCCCATGAAGCCAGTCTCCATTGCCCACTTGTTAAATTTTCAAATAAGCCCCTTTGTGTTTTCTCCCATGCTGCCCCTTATGCTTGGGAGGAGCTCCCCATAAACATCCACAAAACTAACTCATTACCATCCTTCCAATCCTTCCATAAAAAACTCTTCTCTTTCATGATGTCTACAAAAAAAAAAAAAAAGACAATGGTCAGGCTGCCGTGCACTGATACCACTGCCCAGCATGCTGAGTAATATCATCTCATTGTTTCCTCGTACTCCCCATTTGTCTGCCTGTATCCATCAGCTGTACCTTGTCTTACACTTTGATTGTCAGGAACTGTCTTTTTGTTCTGTTTGTACAGCCTTTAGCACAGTGGGGCCCTAGTCCATAGGTAGGGCTCCTAGATGCTACAGGAATACAAATAAAAAATATTTATGGATGGTTTCTTTGGTGTCAGGATCCAGGTAGATACAGATCATAAGCTTGGGGGAAATGGATGTGTGGTCTCTGTCTTCCTGAATTCATACCTACCTCTCCTTATTCCTTTTTTTCCAGCATCCATTCCCACCTCCACCCCCCACTCCCCCCCGTACCAGCCAGAATATACTGCAAAGTGATCATACCTACAGCCAGCACATGAGAGCACTAATTTTTTGTCCAAATTTCAGCAGTTTGGTTTTTATAAGAACCAAAAGTTTGGATTTTTAAAACAAAGTTTATTTGAATTTATACCAATTTTTTGGGCCTCAGCATACTTGAGTGTCCCTCTCTGGAAAAATCCCTTATACACTTTGTGTAAGTAAGTATTAAAATGGCAGCATTGTGTAGGAGAGAGAACTGTAGGTTAATCATCATCCTTTTCCAAAATAGTGGCATAGGAACAGTAGTCCAAAACTGGCAGATTAGCATTTAGAAAAATGAGGTTTTCTACATTGTGAGGTATCAGTCTTGCTCTTTCATTATTAATCTTACTCCTTGCAGAACTAGAATCTTTCAGAAAGGGAACTGGGGATTGAGAACTATTTGAAGATTATCTACTTTCTTCATGATTGCCTCAGTCTAGATTTTTATAAATTGGATCATCTGTCTGCTTGCAATTTTTACCAGTGTCCCCGAAGATATTTTTGGTCTGCAAAAGATTCAGACTGATTTTAGAATAACTTCTGTTTTTAAGAAGATGTTTTATTTTAGGCTACTTTATTTTAAAACAACTTTTTTTGTGAGATTTGTGAGTCACGAAAACTTGTCTTTTCTACTATGGAAAACTTCAACAAGCTCTGTCACTACAAAAAGAGGAGACCTTTTCTAATGGATCAGCCTGGTGCCCAGCTAAGAAAACTTCAGTATCTATGTACCCCAATTGTATCTCTTACAGCAGAGCACTTCCCTGCTCCAATGGTTTATTAAATCATTCTGCAAATCAGGGATGGAACATTTTACCACATAGTTCAGAGGGCCTCCTTTTCACATGTATAAGCAACGTTCATGACCCAGAATGAACTCAGGGCTTCTAGCTGCTACATATTAAATGTTGATAACTAGTTAAGAACAGAAATCACTTAAGCAGACAATGAAAAGGCATAATTTTCCAATCACCCATAGAACACTATTAAGAAGAGAAAAACCTTAAAGATTATACAACATGGGCCAAATTTTCAGCCCACAATGTCACAAATCAGATATTTAGGCATATGGTACAAAAGCCACAGTGACTCAGACCTAAACGGAGTAACTGTACACTCTACAACCCTGCTCCTGCAGTTGACTCAGTGCAGGCAGACCTCTTCAACTGCACAGAATCACTTGCAGGAGCCAGCCCTATGACATTGATCCTCCTTTCTTTGTCCCCATTCTTGGCAAATATTGTATCCTTGCTTGTGTGTCAAATTAAAAGTTTAGAATATAAGGTGTTTGGGGCAGAAACTGTTTTCCTATTAATTTTCTGTACAATTGTATGCACTATAAAATAAAGTGACAGTGATCACACTGCTAAATCTGGCCCTATATGTTATAAAATCATAATAAGAAAAGACAAGTAAGCCAGCTGTACCTAGGTAAAGCTTCAAAAGAATTAAAAAGGCAGAGGCCAGCCAGCATGAAAAGGATACATAAAAAACCTGGGCCTACCTTAAGAAGAAAGCAATTCAGAAACGTAAAAGGCAGAGACACCAAATTACTAGCAATTTTAGACCAACCTCCTGAAACATCAAGCTGACATTTGTAGAATAGTTCCTTGAGTGCTAATGGAACAGATGTAGGTCTGGTATTAAAATGACAGCAGTAAGAATATTGCATTGTACCAGGATTTTATTTTTTTTTAATCATATTCACACAGAAATAGAAGCTTGTCTGGAAATACATCATCATTATAGGAATTAGACCTCTCATAGGAAAAAAGTCACCAATGTGAATGACATTTATGTTGTTAATTTAAGCGCACAGGAATTGTCCATGCTGAATCAGATCAGATTAATATCTTGTCTCAGACAGTGGTTGTTACCAGAAGCATCACAGAAAGATGCAAAGCACAATAAAAAACATGAAGTAAAAATCTCCATATAGTGAAATCCTGGCCCTACTGAGGTCAATGGGTCATATTGGACTTCTATAGGGCTAGGATTTCACCCATAATGAATAATCATGTAATAACCTGCCCTTATGGGAAGTGTCTCCTTAGCCCTCGGTAGTCAATAGTTGGCTTGTACCATGAGGGTTCATCTTCTATACATTTCTATTCTCTCTGTGACTGTGGATGTTATTAGCCATATAAATATCTAGTTAACACAAAATATTTTTGGAGCAACAGACAGCTTGCTCCAAAACGGGGATGAGTCTCTTGACTTCTACTGCAGTACATCAAAAACTCTGAGGAGATCTGGATTTTTTCAGCCTCCCCCGGACATTTGGATAACTGAGGCTGTATCCTAGAAGCTGGAAACCTTTTTACACTATGCAGACAATCTTCCCTCCCACACTTTTTCCTTACACATACACATCAAGGCCCAGATTCTGAGCCGTGATCTCTGTACAGCTAATTTTGTGGCCCCTGGAATCTAGGGCTAGCAGGGAAGGGTTTGGTCCTCTGTTTAAACTAGGGCAGCCTGGGGGCCACTCTAGTTTATGCTTAGCTGAACACAGCCCAAAGGGGGCCATTCTAGCACTTGGAAACAGCCAGACGGAAGGGGTGATCTCCAGCCACATTCCCTTGTCCTTAGCTATCTCCCTCCTACATCAGGGGCTGGAAGCAGGGTGGAACACCACTAGCTCAACCCCCCGCCCCCCCTCCCAAACCTTTCTGCAGCTTCCTGCTACTGTTTTGGGGAATGACCCGATCCCAGCTCAGGTGTACTTATTTAAGGGCAGGTCTACCCTAGAAGCGCTACATTGGCGCAGTTGCATTGATGCGGCTGCAGCACCCTAGCATGTCTGGTGAAGGCACTCTGTGCTGACGGGGAGCGCTTTCCTGTCAGCACAGGTACTCCATCTTTGCCAAACCTCTCCGGCTGATATAGCCCTGGTGTGGACAGTGCTTAGGTCCCCATAATTTGTGTTGCTCAGGGGAGTGTCTTTTTCACATCCTGGAGAGATGTAAGGTAGATCAACTTAAGTGATAGTGTAGACCTGCCATTAGTAACTAGGGTTTGGCTAGCTTCAGGCCTCTAGCCCTTAAGACACAAGCCACCTGTTACAGACTGCATTAATATAGAGGGAAGGTGGGAAAGGTAATATCTTCAGAAGAGCTCCGTGTAACTCAAAAGCTTGTCTCTCTCACCAACAGAAGTTGGCCCAATAAAAGATATTACCTCACCCACCTTGTTGCTAATATCCTGGGGCCACCATGGCTACAACACTGCATGGATTAATATACACAGTTATCTGTTCAGGATGGAGACCACTGAAAAACTAAGCATTTATTGCTTTTCAAAATAGCTTTTCAAAATACTGCAGGATTCTTATTCTATTGTCTTAAGTGGCATTTTAAAGGGACATTTACTTATTAGTGGTAGGAAGATTGCTGTGCCAGACCAACGCAATACTTGAGAAACGTAAATGGATGGCGCTATGGCTGCGCAAATCATTAAGTGTATGGGATTGGCTATGACAAAGTAATGTATCAATGAGATCTCACTTCAAGATCACAGCTACGTTTATACATGGCCCTCCTGTTGATTTGAAAAAAAGGCAAAATTTTTTCCTGAACAGGAAAAATAAATCACAACACATACATAGACTATTGAATCCATCTGTTTCCAACTGCAGTTTGATTATGATTTGGTGACACACTGAAGAGTCAGTTCTGCACCTGATGCTACGTATACATTAACTACTGTTTAGACTGTGTTGCAAATGCAGAAAGGCATAATGGGCCCTTCAGGACTCCTCCAAAACTAGGAGTCTTCTGTAACTCCACATATTATGGAAGTGAACTACTCACAGGTAAACACAGACTTTACATCCCTATATTTTAATCCAGCAAGAAATATAGTTAGGCAGTAAACACACAGCCCAAGTCTTTTCACAAGCAGTGAACTTTATAAATTGGGGGTATGGTGGAGGGAGGGGAGAAAAGGAATTGTAATAAGATAGAGAATGGCCATGAGCTTATTTTTGAATATTGTCTTTTTAAATGCAGTTCTCTCTGAAGACGTATTATGTAGTTCCCTAGCAAACCGGTTCACTTTGTTAAATACTTATTGGCACAACAAGCTTTATTAGTGTCACCAAAATATTAGAAAAAAGACAAATCCCTTCAGTATCTGTCAAAGGTAAGTTTAAGCTGTCCAGGATGGGTCTTCTGAGTGGGTCTGAGATTTCATTCTGTACAACGATTTGTCATTATTGTCCATTCTCGTTTCAGTAGCAGGATGAGTCACTTCTCACTGGTGAATCAGGTCAGATCTGGTTACGTCAATCTTACGAAAGGCTATTATAACTAACTCTGAACCACATCAGTGATGCAGACACTGAGGGAGGGGGAGGAGGGAGAGGGGAGAGAAAATGCTAAAAATGTGATTAGACACACCAGAATTTTGTAAAGGGTCTTGTCATCACCTTGTAATTGGTACATGGGTATAAAGTAAGTATGGACAGCACGAGAGCCTCGAGAGAGCAATGTGATCTAATAAATGTCAGTGAGTAACTACAGCTAAAGCAGTAATTGCAGCAATAAGAAAGAAAACCCAGTGTCACAGTGAACGAAATAGCTCTAATGACCTTCCACCCGCTCCTAAGCTGGCTACTTGTGCAAGGCTTATGAAAGACTATTGGACTGCAAAATAATCAGTTACCTAATTTTAAAGTAAAGTCATCCTTCTCCAAAAAGTGAATGAGTGAAACAGGAGATTTTATATGTCCCAGAGACTGCCAGCTCAACATTTGCACCAGGTGCTACCCAATGCCCTGTCTCATGCTGCAGATGCAGCCAATGGAAGTTTGAAGTCTCCCTTTTGTGCTGTTACAGTGGGGAGAGGCATAATTGCAGGGCTGTATGACATCACTAGGAGTTTACTGGGACAGAATTATCATATTTGAAATTGCTCCTGGAAGTTAGGAAAGGAAGCAATTAAATATTTAATGAAGACTATTGTTCAGGAGCTTTCCACGAGTCTAACCTTAATCAGAAAAGGGCAGTTTTCCCCTCTCTCTTAACTGCATTTAGTGATTGCTTACTGGATATTTTTCAGGTAAAGAGGGATTAGACCAATTGGCTGTGTATATCCCATCCTGGAATAGCCCCAAGCTCCACTGCCAAACTAGTAAATAACCGAGCCTCAGTAAGGTAACCTTGGATGTTCTTAGTTGTGAGGAGAGTCCTTCACTTCTGGCACAGTTATAGTGTATACTGTTACAGTCGGATAGAAAAGACAAATAATCAGGCCCTTACCACAGGCCCCCCAGCTGGCCTCTGGGGCCTGTCAGTCATGCTCTTGCCCCTGACTCTTTCCCCCTCAGTTTGGGAGCCCTCTAAATGTCAAAAAAAAAGCTCAGCTTTTACCTGAAAGTGAAAATGAAGTTTTTAGCCTTCTTCTTCCTTGCAGACATGACCTCAAACACCGAAGCTCATTGCTAGGGTTGCAAGTTTGCCATAGTGCAATTTTTTCTGATGTTCAGGGTTGATTCATGACTCCTCCCGTAGCCACCCAGGTTTGGTGCTGAATACTCGTAACCCTTATCTTTACATTTTGGGAGGAACTCGGAGCAGTTCGTGGCTGTGGGACACCGGGCTGCCTACGCTGGCACGGATAATGCTAGAACGACCACAACCTCCTCTGCTAAGGTCCCTTTTTGGCCTCTTGCCACAATCAGAGTGGCTCAGCACTGCAAGATACAGTCTAGAATAGAGACTAGAAGCAGCATTTTCAGAGGTACCGAAGGGACTTAGGAGCCTAAGCATTTACATGCATTTAAGTCAAAAAGCATTTAAATCATTTTGATAATGAAGACTGGCTGAGTCACTTAGGTGCTTTTGAAAGTTTTACCACAACACTCCAAACCCAGCTCTGACAACAACCCCCTCTATGACCTTGGGCCGGTCACCAAGTAACCTCTCTGCCTTAATTTCCCCATCTCTAAAAGGGAAACAATTCTAATTATTTACTTCATGGGGTCCTCATTATGGCAATTAGTGTGCTCCATTATAATTCACCAGAATTCATGCAAAGCTCCCCAGTGACTAAGGGCCCCTTGCTTGCCAAGGTCCAGGCTTTTCATATAAAATGAGTCATAGAATCATAAGATCATAGAATAACAGAGTTGGAAGGAACCTCTGGAGGCCATCTAGTCCAACCCCCTGCCCAGAACAGGACCAATCCCAACTAAATCATCCCAGCCAGGGCTTTGTCAAGCCTGACCTTAAAAACTTCTAAGGAAGGGGATTCCACCACCTCCCTAGGTAACGCATTCCAGTGTTTCACCACCCTCCCAGTGGAAAAGTTTTTCCTAATATCCAATCTAAACCTCCCCCACTGCAACTTGAGACCATTACTCCTCGTTCTGTCCTCTGCTACCACTGAGAATAGTCTAGAACCATCCTCTCTGGAACCACCTCTCAGGTAGTTGAAAGCAGCTATCAAATCCCCCCTCATTCTTCTCTTCTGTAGACTAAACAATCCCAGTTCCCTCAGCCTCTCCTCATGAATCATGCGTTCCAGACCCCTAATCATTTTTGTTGCCCTTCGCTGGACTCTTTCCAATTTTTCCACATCCTTCTTGTAGTGTGCTCCCAGACTGCTACGCTGGGCATCACAAAATGGGGAAGAGATGGACAGCCCTCTGTGGAGATAGAGGTGGTTAGGGACTTTTTAGAAAAGCTGGACGTGCACAAGTCCATGGGGCCGGACGAGTTGCATCCGAGAGTGCTGAAGGAACTGGCGGCTGTGATTGCAGAGCCATTGGCCATTATCTTTGAAAACTCGTGGCGAACCGGGGAAGTCCCGGATGACTGGAAAAAGGCTAATGTAGTGCCAATCTTTAAAAAAGGGAAGAAGGAGGATCCTGGGAACTACAGGCCAGTCAGCCTCACTTCAGTCCCTGGAAAAATCATGGAGCAGGTCCTCAAAGAATCAATCCTGAAGCACTTGCATGAGAGGAAAGTGATCAGGAACAGCCAGCATGGATTCACCAAGGGAAGGTCATGCCTGACTAATCTAATCGCCTTCTATGATGAGATTACTGGTTCTGTGGATGAAGGGAAAGCAGTGGATGTATTGTTTCTTGACTTTAGCAAAGCTTTTGACACGGTCTCCCACAGTATTCTTGTCAGCAAGTTAAGGAAGTATGGGCTGGATGAATGCACTACAAGGTGGGTAGAAAGCTGGCTAGATTGTCGGGCTCAACGGGTAGTGATCAATGGCTCCATGTCTAGTTGGCAGCCGGTATCAAGTGGAGTGCCCCAAGGGTCGGTCCTGGGGCCGGTTTTGTTCAATATCTTCATAAATGATCTGGAGGATGGTGTGGATTGCACTCTCAGCAAATTTGCGGATGATACTAAACTGGGAGGAGTGGTAGATATGCTGGAGGGGAGGGATAGGATACAGAAGGACCTAGACAAATTGGAGGATTGGGCCAAAAGAAATCTGATGAGGTTCAATAAGGATAAGTGCAGGGTCCTGCACTTAGGACGGAAGAATCCAATGCACAGCTACAGACTAGGGACCGAATGGCTAGGCAGCAGTTCTGCGGAAAAGGACCTAGGGGTGACAGTGGACGAGAAGCTGGATATGAGTCAGCAGTGTGCCCTTGTTGCCAAGAAGGCCAATGGCATTTTGGGATGTATAAGTAGGGGCATAGCGAGCAGATCGAGGGACGTGATCGTTCCCCTCTATTCAACATTGGTGAGGCCTCATCTGGAGTACTGTGTCCAGTTTTGGGCCCCACACTTCAAGAAGGATGTGGATAAATTGGAGAGAGTCCAGCGAAGGGCAACAAAAATGATTAGGGGTCTGGAACACATGAGTTATGAGGAGAGGCTGAGGGAGCTGGGATTGTTTAGCCTGCAGAAGAGAAGAATGAGGGGGGATTTGATAGCTGTTTTCAACTACCTGAAAGGGGGTTCCAAAGAGGATGGCTCTAGACTGTTCTCAATGGTATCAGATGACAGAACGAGGAGTAATGGTCTCAAGCTGCAGTGGGGGAGGTTTAGATTGGATATTAGGAAAAACTTTTTCACTATGAGGGTGGTGAAACACTGGAATGCGTTACCTAGGGAGGTGGTAGAATCTCCTTCCTTAGAGGTTTTTAAGGTCAGGCTTGACAAAGCCCTGGCTGGGATGATTTAACTGGGAATTGGTCCTGCTATGAGCAGGGGGTTGGACTAGATGACCTTCTGGGGTCCCTTCCAACCCTTATATTCTATGATTCTATGATTCTATGATTCTATGTGGGGCCCAAAACTGGACACAGTACTCCAGATGAGGCCTCACCAATGTCGAATAGAGGGGAATGATCACGTCCCTCGATCTGCTGGCAATGCCCCTACTTAAACATCCCAAAATGCCATTGGCCTTCTTGGCAACAAGGGCACACTGCTGACTCATATCCAACTTCTCGTCCACTGTCACCCCTAGGTCCTTCTCTGCAGAACTGCTGCTTAGCTATTTGGTCCCTAGTCTGTAGCGGTGCATTGGATTCTTCCATCCTAAGTGCAGGACTCCGCACTTGTCCTTGTTGAACCTCATCAGATTTCTTTTGGCCCAATCCTCCAATTTGTCTAGGTCCCTCTGTATCCTATCCCTACCCTCCAGCGTATCTACCACTGCTCCCAGTTTAGTGTCATCCGCAAACTTGCTGAGGGTGCAAATCACACCATCCTCCAGATCATTAATGAAGATATTGAACAAAACCGGCCACAGTCCATTAAGTCCATTAAGACTGAGCAGCGCTCAAGAGTTCTCCCTACCTCAGCTCTGCTCCTTGTTATATGCCAACAACGGCCAGAATCAGACACCTAAAAAATTAGTTTGTAAGCACATCCCAAAATAATAAGGTTGCCTCTACTCCAAGGCAAAACCAGAAAGGCTCCTTTTTGATCTAGGAGCTATTTAAATCCATGTAGACCCTTTCCCCAGTGACAGTTTACCCAGGAACACGTAGCGGCTGCTACTGACCTTTAAACTTTAGGGTTTAACAGCCTGAAACCTCTTCCAGAGCCACTCAGTCTGTCCCTCCTGCAGCAGCAACAACAAAAAGTCTTTACTTACCCCTGCCTCCTCCTTTTATTTCTTATTCTTAGGTATCCACAGCTGGAGGGCATCCTGCCTAGGAGCTGCAGTGTCTGCAGGATGATGCTAGTCTAATGAAGTCCATTAACCCCTTCCTGTGCCAGCAATCAGAGGGCATGTATACCTTATCTCAATCCAAACACCACTCTGTACTATACTTATTGGAAGACAAACAGCAAGGAGAAAAGACAAACAGAAAGAGGAAGGCTGGAATATACATGAGAAACTTATTTATCTGGATGAGTTTGTTGTGGATCAGCCCTAGAAGTGGAAG
Organism: Caretta caretta; assembly: GCF_965140235.1. Taxonomy (NCBI): domain Eukaryota; kingdom Metazoa; phylum Chordata; order Testudines; family Cheloniidae; genus Caretta; species Caretta caretta. Next base: position 47,047,676 of record NC_134210.1, read on the forward strand.
CTGTAACCGAAGAAAGGGAAAAAACCCTAGTTTTTCTCCCTGGCCTTCCCCCATTCTCAAGTACTTCTGAATTGTGATTTCTTGGGAGTTCTCTCTTCAGATGGTCTGGGTCTGAAGAAAGGCAACTGAGGCAGATTAGCAGGGCCTGTGTAATCCATGTTTCAGTGGCCATGGGCTTTGCTGCAGAATGCACCCTTTGCTCCAGAATCTAAACTTTTTAAAAAAATTATGCTTCTAGCTCTCAGAGTTGCAAAGAAAAATATGAACTGCATATAAAGCAATCAGCATTATTTTCCTGAGTCTTCAGGTGGCATGAAATGATAGATCTGAGAAGTGTGAACTTCCCCATTCACCGCAATGAAGTGTTAACTCTAAAACCTAAACTTTGTAGTGTTAACTCTAAAACCTAAATATTATTACCTACTTCTCTGCTGATCATTTCAGCAGAAACATATAGCTAACGTGCTAATCCCAAACCGCCTCCCATGCCTTCTTAGATGCCCAAAACCCCAGCTCCTCTCACCCTCATACCAAAGCCTCCAGCTTCCCCTTACATCTTTTATGATACAGTTATGCACTGTCAACATAAAAATCTGTATTACATTAAAAACTGAAAATGTGGGATGGCACAACCAGAAACACTTAAGAATGCTATCCACAAAAGCCAACATAGTAGGCAGAGAGCCCCCTAGGCTAGCTAATGGGAGATACAGATGACCGGGGTGGGTCCTGAGCTCCGCCCTTTCCACAGAGCTAGGCACCTAACCCAGTTGAAGGGAAGTTCCTATATCTGTTTGCCATCCAGAGCTGAGAACCCTGCACCTGGAGTCAGGCAGCTCAGGTAGCTAAGCTGTTTCTTTGAAAAAACACAGGAGGAGATGGTAGTTCCCTTATTATTTGTAGGCCAGTAGTTAGACCACTCACCCAGTATGGGGGAGATCCAGGTTCAATTCCCCTCTCTGCCTGGTGGGGAAGAAAGGATTTAACCATAGAATCATAGACTTTAAGGTCAGAAGGGACCATTATGATCATCTAGTCTGACCTCCTGCACAACACAGGCCACAGAATCTCACCCACCCACTCCTGTAACAAACCTCTATTGAGCTATGTCTGAACTATTGAGTCCTCAAATCGTGGTTTAAAGACTTCAAGGTGCAGAGAATCCTCCAGCAAGCGACCCGTGCCCCACGCTGCTGAGGAAGGTGAAAAACTCCCAGGGCCTCTGCCAATCTGTCCTGGAGGAAAATTCCTTCCCAACCCCAAATATGGCGATCAGCTAAACCCTGAGCATGTGGGCAAGACTCACCAGCCAATCACCCAGGAAAGAATTCTCTGTAGTAACTCAGATCCACCCTACCTAACATCCCATCACAGGCCATTGGGCGTATCTACCGCTAATAGTTGAAGATCAATTAATTGCCAAAATTAGGCTATTTCATCATACCATCCCTTCCATAAATTTATCAAGCTTAGTCTTGAAGCCAAATATGTCTTTTGCCCCCACTGCTTCCCTTGGAAGGCTGTTCCAGAACTTCACTCCTCTGATGGTTAGAAACCTTTGTCTAATTTCAAGTCTAAACTTCCTGATGGCCAGTTTATATCCATTTGTTCTTGTGTCCACACTGGTACTGAGCTTAAATAATTCTTCTCCCTCCATGGTATTTATCCCTCTGATATATTTATAGAAAGCAATCATATCTCCCCTCAGCCTTCTTTTGGTTAGACTAAACAAGCCAAGCTCTTTGAGTCTCCTTTCATAAGACAGGTTTTCCATTCCTCGGACCATCCTAGTAGTCCTTCTCTGTACCTGTTCCAGTTTGAATTCATCTCTCTTAAACATGGGAGACCAGAACTGCACATAATATTCCAGATGAGGTCTCACCAGTGCCTTGTATAATGGTACTAACACCTCCTTATCTCTACTGGAAATACCTAATCTGATGCATTCCAAGACCGCATTAGCTTTTTTCACGGCCATATCACATTGGCAGCTCATAGTCATCCTGTGATCAACCAGTACTCCAAGGTCCTTCTCCTCCTCTGTTACTTCCAAGTGATACATCCCCAGTTTATAACAAAAATTCTTGTCATTAATCCCTAAATGCATGACCTTGCACTTTTCACTATTAAATTTCATCCTGTTACTATTACTCCACTTTACAAGGTCATTGAGAGCTTCCTGTATGATATCCCGGTCCTTCTCTGTATTGGCAATACCTCCCAGCTTTGTGTCATCCGCAAGCTTTATTAGCACATTCCCGCTTTTTGTGCGAAGGTTAGTAATAAAAAGATTGAATAAGATTTGTCCCAAAACTGATCCCTGAGGAACTCCACTAGTAACCTCCTTCCAGCCTGACAGTTCAACTTTCAGTGTGACCCGTTGTAGTCTCCCCTTTAACCAGTTCCTTAACCACCTTTCAATTTTCATATTGATCCCCATCTTTTCCAATTTCGCTAATAATTCCCCATGTGGAAACGTATCAAATGCCTTACTGAAATTGAGGTAAATTAGATCCACTGTGTTTCCTTTGTCTAAAAAATCTGTTACCTTCTCAAAGAAGAAAAGGAGTATTAGTGGCACCTTAGAGACTAACCAATTTATTTGAGCATAAGCTTTCGTGAGCTACAGCTCACTTCATTGGATGGAGATCAGGTTGGTTTGACACGATCTACCTTTTGTAAAACCATGTTGTATTTTGTCCCAATTACCATTGACCTCAATGTCCTTAAATACTTTCTCCTTCAAAATTTTTTCCAAGACCTTGCATACTACAGATGTCAGACTAACAGGCCTGTAGTTACCCAGACCACTTTTTTTTCCTTTCTTAAAAATAGGAACTATGTTAGCAATTCTCCAGTCATATGGTACAACCCCTGAGTTTACAGATTCATTAAAAAATTTTGCTAATGGGCTTGCAATTTCATGTGCCAGGTCCTTTAATATTCTTGGATGAAGATTATCTGGACCTCCCAATTTAGTCCCATTAAACTGTTCAAGTTTGGCTTCTACCTCGGATGTGGTAATATCTGCCTCCATATCCCCCTTACCATTTGTCGTCCTACCATTATCCCTAAGCTCCTCATTAGCCTCATTAAAGACTGAGAAAAAGTATTTGTTTAGATATTGGGCCATGCCTAGATTATCCTTAACCTCCACTCCATCCTCAGTGTTCAGTGGTCCCACTTCTTTTTTCTTTGTTTTCTTCTTATTTATATGGCTATAGAACCTTTTACTATTGGTTTTAATTCCCTTTGCAAGCTCCAACTCTACATGTCTTTTGGTCTTACTCACTTTATCCCTACATGTTCTGACCTCAATAAGGTAGCTTTCCTTGCTGATCCCTCCCATCTTCCACTCCTTGTAGGCTTTCTGCTTTTTCTTAATCACTTCTCTAAGGTGCTTGCTCATCCAGCTTGGTCTACAACTCCGGCCTATAAATTTTTCCAATTTCTTGGGATGCAGGCTTCTAATAGTTTCTGCAACTTTGACCCTTCTGTTCTCTGGATCAGCTCTTGTTACAGGCCTGTCTATTCTTCTCAGTAAGGAGTCCCCAATCACGAAGACCTGCCTTTTCCTGGTGATGGTGCGGTTCTCCAGTCTATCCCCTGTTCCCTCTGGCTGCAAGTCCTCTCGATTCCCATTGTCCCTTGCAATCCTCTGCAACCCATCCTGTATCCTCCTGGGGCTTATATTTGGTGTTGTCTCCATTGACTCTTGCCCTCTTCCTATAGGACTAGCTGCTCTTCTCTTCTTTCTTGCCCTCTCACCTTCAGTGACTACCTGCTATGCCCGTTTTTCATTTTCCAACTCCGCAAACCTGTTCCTGAGCTCTATTTCTCTTTCACTAGCCCACCTTTTCCTCTGCCTGGTTCTCTTAGTCACATGCTTCCACTGTCCACTTTCCTCACCAAGCAGTATCCCCTCAGCATTCTTCGGTCCTGCTTCCATCTGCAAGTCTAAGCTTTTCTCTTCAGCCTCCTCATGTCTTTGCTCCATCATCCACTCGAACCCCCTTCTAAACTTGACCAGAGTTTCCACCTGCATCTCTAATCCTCGGATCTTTTCTTCCATCAGCTCTATCAGACGGCACTTCATGCAGATGAAACTCTTTTCAGGTCCCCCCCTCCAGGATCATGTACATGCCGCAGCTTCCACGTCCAGTCATCTTCATTGTATTTTCCACTACTTGGGTCACTCCCACTGCTGCCTCTGTATCTGTCATAGCCTTCCCACCTAAGTCCTGTTAGTCTGGGAAACACAAACCAAACCAAACCACCCACAGCAAAACAAACCTCCAACGAGCACCAAAACACTGCCAGACCACCACACTCTCCCTTCACTAGCCTGTCTGTCCCTGTGTCTGGCTCTCTTAGTCTTCCCCCCAAAGTCCCACTCAAACTCCCCTGTTTACAGCTCTGTTTGCTCGCTCCTGTGCCGCTGCAGCTGTCTGTGCCGCTGCCTGGCTGGCTGGCTGGCTACCTTTCTTTACAGGACCCCTAGTGAGAAAAGCCCCATCCCCTAATCAGGGCTCAGTTTCTCTCCCAGCACACTGCCCCACCAGCCTCTATAAATAACAGGTCTCTCACTTTTCAGCGCAGTGCCCTAACTACTGGACCATGGGATATTTGGATGTGGGTTACCCTCAGTTTCTCCTGCAAAAGCTGTTCCACTTTGGATAAACAATTAAATCGTCATTGTAAGAGGGGGACTGGACCCTAGTCTCCAATCTACCAGGCTCTAGTCATTCTCTCAGGTTCTCCCTCTGTCCCAATGACTATTTCAGTATCATGATCAGGCCCCACAGGCAAGCTGGGTGAAGGAGCACCTATCCTCCGCTGATTTGTGGATTGCAGTGGGGCTTTAGTGTGAGATGGGGTCCAGCTTCCTAGAGTGAGGTAGCAGCGTGCATGCCCACAAGCAGAAATTCAGGTGCCTAGGGAACTTTTACAGCAAAAATTCAGGTGCTGAGTGAGTTTACACACCTACAGGATTAGGTGGCAGCCAAACAGGGGTTTTGTGGATCAGTAGTGCCTAAAACTGGGCCTTAGGTGCCTCAATCTGGGCTTTAGACACCTATGTCACTTTGTGGATCTGGGCCAAGGCAGCTGCATGATACAGACACCTGTAGTTATGCCAGCTTGCTGAAGGGAGGTCTCTGCCATGAAGAGCTTAAAATTTAAGGCCCTAGTCCTGCAACCCTTATTCATGTGATTTTACTAGAACTACTCCTGCATGTAAGTGTTTGGAAGAGCAGGATCCTAACTTTAGAATCCTGTTCATTCTTGCATGCAGTTTAGTTCGCTGCCTATGCACCACTTATGAGTCATTATGAGGGCTTGTGTGGGACTAGGGTGACCAGACAGCAAGTGTGAAAAATCGGGACACTGGGTGGGGGGTAACAGGAGCCTATATAAGAGAAAGCCCCAAATATCGGGACTGTCCCTACAAAATTGGGACGTCTGGTCACCCTAGTGTGGGTCTTAAACATTGCACAGTCCTTGGGCTGGCCATCAGCACAGGAATGAATTTGCTGGGCTTTACATAAACACTCCAAAGTGGCAGTTGTTAATTACTGCATTACAGTCTTCTTTTTCACATACTACAGTTAAAATGCCACTTTTTAATATATCTATATGGATAGTGTTTTTTTGTAATGTTCTCTGTCCTTACAAGGACAAGTAAATCAAACCTGACTTCAGAAAGCCTGCTTCCCAGAATCAGCCGCATATAGTAATACCAATGTTCCAGAGAGTCCTTAAATACTACCCCAAGACTTTATATTTACTGAAATATATTCCAGCAGAACTATAGTCCACTATTAAAATATATTATTCAACCCACTCCCAAGGCAACACTGAGAAAATAAAAATGGCACCACCATTACATTATTCACAGACAACAAAACATTATTCTCCAACAAAATGTCTCAGCAGCTGAAGCCCTCTCCTGATTCTGCGCATGCTACAATATGTGAACTTCTATGCACGAGCATGGGAAAAGTGCAAACTCCTTGGTGGCTGCAGAATGCCATATCTGCCATATTATGCTTTCCGCCCCTGAAGCATCCTGTAAGGCTCTTATGACTGTCTAGCCTTGTAGTGCAATAATATCAGAGGACTCAGTTGTGTGCACTTCAGCACCAATCTGACTAAATGCTTAAGCATATGCTTACCTTCAAGCCTATGAACTACTGAAATCAATGGGACTACTCATGTGCTTAAGTGCTTTGCTGGATCAGAACCAGGACCAGAGTGTTCAGCATCTTGCAAGATCAAGCCCCAAATGAGTTTATGACAGGTTGTTTGTTCCTGACATTGACCAAAGATTCATAGATTCATAGATACTAAGGTCAGAAGGGACCATTATGATCATCTAGTCTGACCTCCTGCACAACACAGGCCACAGAATTTCACCCACCACTCCTGCAAAAAACCTCTCACCTATGTCTGAGCTATTGAAGTCCTCAAATCATGCTTTAAAGACTTCAAGGAGCAGAGAATCCTCCAGCAAGTGACCCGTGCCCCATTCTACAGAGGAAGGCGAAAAACCTCCAGGGCCTCTTCCAATCTGCCCTGGAGGAAAATTCCTTCCCAACCCCAAATATGGCGATCAGCTAAACCCTGAGCATATGGGCAAGATTCACCAGCCAGATACTACAGAAAATTCTTTCCTGGGTAACTCAGATCCCACTCCATCTAACATCCCATCACAGGCCATTAGGCCTATTTACCATGAATATTTAATTACCAAAATCATGTTATCCCATCATACCATCTCCTCCATAAACTTATCGAGTTTAATCTTAAAGCCAGATAGAGTCTTCTAGCTTGGAAATCCACCCTTGCCTCCTCTAAAATTGTATTATATCTCGAGGATATATTATATTATTATTATTATTATTATTTGTATTACAGTAGTGCCTAGGGTCCCAGTCACAGACTCAGACCTCACTGTGTTAGTTGCTGTACAAAGAACAAAAAGATGGTCGCTGCCCCAAAGAGCTGATGAAACTAACTAAAATGAAGGGAATATTCATGTCCTCTGTGACCGATTAGAAACTGTGAGCAGCTGTTCTACTGCTCCACTATGTATAGCTCTCTAGAGAAAGCATGCAAGAGAATACCGAGCTCCACTGAATGGACAAAGTCCTCCATAGCAAAACACTCAGGTAAAGTCTTTGTTTGTTTAAAAATATGTGAGCCTATGCCCCATCTGCATCACTAGAGAATTAGCCTAAATTATTCCTAATCAGTCACTACAATACTCAGGAAGAGGAGAATTTATTACATGACTTCTCTATGTCTTAAGTCATTTTACAAGTCTCTGGATGAGCTCAGAGTAAAAGCATCCTTGTCTTTTTTTTCTTTTCATATTTTATTTATTCACCAAAGCACACTCTAAAATACAGAAAACATTATTAGTTTTTTAAAAGTACTTCTGTAATTTGCTGCTGAGCAAGAGCCAGAGCTAGATCACAGAAAAAGTGAGAAATATTTTTAATTGACTTGAGTCTTACACATTACATTTGTGAATTACATGCTTTTCTTAAGAAGCATATAGTTGGTAACTTAGAATAGTTTTTCTCACCAGAACAAAATACTGTATATCATGATTCAGTGCAAATTGTTAGTACTCATGGCCTGATTCACCTCTCTGTTACACTAGGCTAACTTCTCTTGGATTTGTGCTGGAAATGGCCCACCTGTTGATCACTTTAGATAAGCTATTACCAGCAGGACAGTGAGGTGGGAGGAGGTATTGTTTCATATTCTCTGTGTGTATATAAAGTCTGCTGCAGTTTCCACGGTAAACATCTGATGAAGTGAGCTGTAGCTCACGAAAGCTCATGCTCAAATAAATTGGTTAGTCTCTAAGGTGCCACAAGTACTCCTTTTCTTTTTGCGAATACAGACTAACACGGCTGTTCCTCTGAAACTTCTCTGCCTTTAGCTGATTTACTCCAAATTTACACCTGTGTAGGTCTAAGGAGAATCAGACCCTAAATCTTTAGCATATGTGCATTATTTCTGCCTACAAAGTAATACTAAAATGAATAAAAGGACTATTTGTATTTTACACAGTGCCAACTAATGATAAAAAAAAAATGCAACACTAATGTTAGTGTATGGAATCATTTTCATTTTGTAGCCCTGCAACATACTTCTGACAAGAAATGTAGTAAAAAGTTATGGGTTTTTTTTCAGTCACACAAAGTAAAATTGCTGTAATTTGTTAGACAGCTACATACAGAGTGGCAGATTCTTCACTGATTTGTGCCTGTGTAGTCATTTACACCTGAGCTGAACGCAAAGTGGGTGTAAAATACAGTATGTCCAAATCAGTAAATCCTCTCTTGCCTGGGGTTATGTTTTTTCACAGTCACTGTGCAAATGACAACATAAGGTGCAAGGCACCTTTAGGTTTGATCTTTAGCTACACTAGAAAGCGCTCAGTTCTTCTGAGCATGAAGCCAAAGATGGCTTTATATCTTCTCTCTGCTGCCCAATCCTTAGGCCAGCCAGGGCCTGGATCAGACCCTGACACAGGTTACAGCAGTCTCAGGGCTGCTTTAAATTGCACCCAACTGCAATGTTCCCCAAGAGACTTAAAATTAAGTATTGCTCAAATGCTTTGCTGAATCAGGGCCTTAATTGAAGCCAGGATCTGGTCCTTTATGTTTACAAATGAATATTAAAAATAGCTATATAACTATATATAGCCAGGGGCTGGTTTGTTCTGTAATTTTGTGACCAACCAATTTTCCACAGAATACACTCATTAGGGTAAAATTGTGCTTGAGAATCTAACCTTTCATTTTAAACAATTAGTTTCTAGCCCTGATGGTTATAAAGATAACTTGGAAAATACGAATTAAGTGGGACTCAGTGCAACAATGCAAATCTTTAACCAGCCAGAAACAATAGCTTTGAGAGCCTGCGAACCAACTGACCACTATTCAAAAGAAGGAGCTGTCAATCAGGCCCAGGATCTGGTGAGAATGCTAGCATGAGCATCTCTCTCATCTGTGAGCAGTGAACTTCCTGCAGTTTTTGTGAGCGGCATTTTGTATAAATGTTCAGTTAATTTTTTTTAATCTGAAATAGGCACACACACAGGGCGAAGGAAGGGGCCACTTACCCAAAGAGCTATAATATTAATACATGAGACTGTATTGTTTGGAAGAAGAAAAGGAGGACTTGTAGTCCTCCTTTTCTTTTTGCGGATACAGACTAACACGGCTGCTACTCTGAAACCTGTATTGTTTGTAAATCTCTTTTTTGGGGAGGAGGCCTGAGGAAAGTCATCTATCTCATAATTTTTTAACTTGCAGGGTTTGCAATCCTTGGATGCATGCATTTGCAAACATGGTTCTTACTTAGATTGTTCCAGTGAGAGAACAGGTACAGCCTTACTGGCTAACATTTTTGTATTTTAGTAATGAAGTGAGACTTCAAATAAATCCCCTGATCTACTTTATCATGAAAGTAAAAACTTTAATTCCATTCTCCAATGTTACTTGGTCAATGCCACTAACTGAAACGGAGTTCTTTTTTTGAATAACTGTAAAGCTCTGAACCATATACATTAGAAATACCATGGCATCAGCATACGGTCATCAGTCAGGGAAGGGATGTGTATGGTTGGGAAGAAAAATGGGCATCTCCACAGTGCTAAACACTGATCTGAGCCACTTTTACCTTCGTGGTTCTCATCCTTTTCCAGACCTGGACCCATCCTCCCATCTAGCTGGGACTGAGACAGGATCCCCCCTCCCAATTAGCAATATGGGAAAGGCAAGGCAGTTGTGACCCCCGACACCTGTTTACAATGAGAACCCCTGTTCTTTCTCATAGGAACCACATAATAACATTAGGGGTATCATAATAGTTCAGAAACTTAGTTGAAAAGCTTTCAAGTATACCTTATAGCAGAAAGTGCATACAATTCTCGAAGCTTAGCACAACTCAGAAACTATTTAAAAGGATGCCACCCTATTCCTGTACATTATGATGATTATAGCTTTGTGAATATTGAAAGCTTTAGAAAGTTATGAAAGACTCAAAACAAAAAGGTTAGAATGGAAATTTGTATGTAACCTTAACTACAGCTATCACAGACAACTGTTTCCACATTTTGACATGTGCCAGTTATTTTTAGTTCAGCTTGGCTATGCTGCCTCAGACACTTGCTATAAATTGCAATGCAACCATAGACAGGTTCAAGCAGCTAAATTATAGTGTAAGTGAAATAATTCCATTGGTACCCAGCACAAATTATTTTATTATCCTTGCAAGGCTGATGAAAATGCTGTGACTCTATATAGAAACAGAATAAATATACTAGGTGGGGATATATAAATGATCCATAGTGAAGAGACTCATTCTTAGAAAATGAAACAGCTGCAAGAACTTCTATCTTCTTTAAGATGGCTTGGTTTAATGATTGTCTTTGTTACTGCCAAAAGGTACACTAAAGACATTTCTTTCTGAGGTTATTAATTATCACTGAAATATGTACGGCATGAAGTGGTACAAGAGTCTCAATGAATTTTTATGTACTGTAAAACACAGAACATTGATTGTAGGTCATCTCACGTTGCCACTACTGACAGCAACATCAAATGAGCATCTCACTCATGTGCTGTCTTGCGTGACTGGGTTCTTCATGCCTAGAACCATAACAACAATGAATTGGGTAATGGCACCATGCTACATGAGGCCAAATCAAACATTTGCTTTGCTGCTTTTGACAGTTTATGTCCCAGCCAAACCAAGGTCAAGAACCATATTTATTTACAGATGGCTTGCTAAATTCTTCACCTTGGTGCTTTGCTTGATATTTGCCTTCAAAGGGGAAGATTTTTCATGCCCAGATGGTTCACTGAATATATCTGCAACCATTAAAGCTGGATGTCTAAGCCAAATCAATGAGCACACAAATGATGATATATGGCAGAATGTAAAAAGGGTAAATCATGCATTTCATTCTTTGCTCTGAATTTAAATCCAACAGCTAAGTCCCATACTGCACAACTATCAAAGATGCAAGATACATCTCCACAAAAGGTTAAAATCAAGTCAGCTGCCAACCAAACTCCTGAGCAAGCGAACAGGAGAGGCAAACAGTGGAATTTTGGAAGAAGCAGCAGCAAGAGATCCTGTGCTTGAAAATAGAGGGACTTGGTGAGTTGTGTATTTGGTCTGGTCTGTTTGTCGTTTGTTTGTTTATTTATTGTCTTTGAGAGTCACGTAGTTTGGCTCTTTGAGCCACTGAACAGGCCAGGCAAGACAGGTCTGTTTGTGTCTTGGGGAAGGCTTTGTATTTGAAATCTCTGAGTGGTCAATCCCTTCCTGTTAATGAGGAGATGAAGCTGAGCAGCAAGGGTTAATATTAGAGTTGGTTGGAAATTTTCCAACAGAACTTTTTTCCAAAAGAAAATGCCAATTGGTAGAAAATGAAACATTTAATGGAAGGGTGTTGATTTTGACTAAATTTTGTTAGGAAAAATACCCGAATAAACATTCCAATAAGGCCAAAGCAACTTTTTATTTCAATGTTTTTATTTTATATTATCTAATATAATATGCACATTTGAAAAGGTTGAAACTGGAACAAAATGTCTTGATCAATGCAAAACAAATTATTATGGGAATTTAATTTTGTGTAGAACTGGGTCCAATTTTTTTCAGAAGTTTATTCACCAAAAATGCAATTTCATTCAACCTGAAGTTATTTGCAAATTCTTGTTGAGTTTGCCAAACAGTTCTGAGTGAAACAAAAAACTTGATACATTTTCATAATGTCAGAATGAAACATTTCATTTCAACCCAACCTGAAAATGTTTTGTTTCGATTTCAGGCTTTTTCAGAAAAGCAAAGGCATAGGCTCACAAAATGCTGAGGGAAGAAGATGATGATCTCCCTGTGATGGGGTGTACTCCCCATACCGGCCCTAAGAGAGCTGAATTAAGCAAGGCAGGCCCAATCAGACAATTAAGCTGCAAACAGGGAAGATTTAGGCTATGTAGAGGGTGCTAATTAGAATAAAGCTCACCTGTGAGGGAACAGGCAGGGCTTCTATAAAGCCAGGAGGCAGGCAACACTGTCGGGGGGGAGTGAGAGTGAGAGTGAGAGTGAGAGTGAGAGTGAGAGTGAGGTAGCGGTAGCGGTAGCGGTAGCGGTAGCCCTTAATTGTTCACTACAGGGCCCTGGACTGGAATCCCCGACCATCCACTGCCGAGTGATACTGCACTGGGTAGACTGAATGGGAAGACTGCCTGAGTCACTGCAGGAGTGACATAGTCAGGGTAGCGGGTATGAAGACTGCCTCCCAGGCGCTGACTTTCCAAAGTGCTGGAGGGTGCTTGACCCCTGGCTCTGACACAGGCTCTGCCCCCACTCTACCCCTTCCCCCAAAGCCCTGCCTCTCCCCACCCAGTTTTGCCCCCTCCCTGACTGTGCCGTGTCCTTGCTCCTCCCCCGGCCTCCTGCATGCCATGGAAAAGCTGTTTGTGGTGGGTGGGAGGTGCGGGGAGGTGCAGCTCTGTGGTGCCTGCCGGTGGGTGGAGTTGGAGTAGATGGGGTGGGAGAGCTGATACGAGGGCTTCTGGTGGGTACTTAGCACCCACCATTTTTTCCCTGTGGGTGCTTCAGGCCCGGAGCATCCACGGAGTCACTGCCTATGGACTGCCTGATACTGCTTTGTGGTGAGATACTTGGAAAGACTCTCCCAGAAGGAGAATCACAGTGCAACCTGGCCAGAGGGCCAAGTCATGAAGCAGCTGTAGTGTGACTCTGTGGGTGGGAGGAGAACTGCAATGGCGAAAGAGAAGGAAGGGGATGCTGAACTGGGCAGAGCTAAGCCCCAGAAGAACGTGCTACCCAGCTGTGAGTAGAGCACTCTGTGACATTCCCTTATAACATTTAGCTCGGTGGTTTGGGTACTCTCCCAGATTTAGTTCCCCCCTCTGCCTGATGTGGAGAAGGGATTTGAACTTGGGGGGGAGGGATAGCTCAGTGGTTTGAGCATTGGCCTGCTAAACCCAGGGTTGTGAGTTCAATCCTTGAGGGGGCCATTTAGGGATCTGGGGAAAAAAAAATTGGGAATTGTGCCTGCATTGAGCAGGGGGTTGGACTAGATGATCTCCTGAGGTCCCTTCCAACTCTGATATTCTATGATTCCACATTGCAGGAGCATGCCCGAGTCACTGAGTTATGGGATATTCTGGCATGGGTTTTTCCTCAGTCTCTCCTATTGAAACTGTTCCAATTTTTATAACCAATTAAATAGTCATTGGAGGAGGGACTCGAACTTGTGTCTCCAACATCATACATGAGTCTACTAACCACCAGACTAGACAGTCATTCTCACTCTCTTTCCCTGGCCCAATGATGATTCATTGTAATTCACCGTGGCAATTCATAATTATTCAATAAAATATTCTTTACTTTTCTGATTCAATGAACAAAATTTAAAAATTCAATTTTTTTAATTGCTGATAATCAAAAAAATTAGTTATTCACCCAGCAATAATTTCATGTGAACTTTCAAAATTTTCTGTTCTCATTCCATTTTGGAACAGAAAAAAAATACAAAATTTCCCTCAAAACAGAGGAGTTCCTAAGCAACCAGATTCGAGAAGCGTCACCATCCCAGATTCAAGAAAGAAAGGAACTGGTGGTGGTCAAGGAGCCACTGAGTGTGGAAACCAGAAGGAGGAGTGACAGTTTGTAAGCACCAGAAGTAAGAGAATCAATGCAGCATTCTGCACCGTTGAAGACAGATGAGGAAGGACAGGCTGTGACCACCAAAGAGAAGAGGACCAGGAGGAATTCCACATAGCTTAGAGTATCCAATCATTATCAGTTTCTCAGCATGGAAACTGCAGAAAATATCTCTATTCTATTCAGGTTTTCATACTGTGCTCATCACCACAGTACCTAAGCATCTTCCTGTAGTGCATTAAGCACCAGGACTGCAAATCTGTCACATGTTGTTTGTTCTCTCATCCTCTCCCCAGTGGGAGAAGCATGTGCAGTGGAGTATCTTGTTCTGATAAGGGCTTTGTTTTAAGAGGTTTTTTTAATAGATGTACCTGTTGCTATGTGTTTCTTTGTTAGAGAAGGCAAAGGCAAAGAAATGCACCTTGAACTTGGAGTGGAAGGGGATAAGGTTTGTCATGGTCGTTAGTTCCTGGGGGAGTTCATTCCACAGTCTTGGACCACCCTGAGAAAGTTCTGTCTCCCTCACTGATGAGCTTTGTTCTTGCTGGAGACTGCCCTTTACCAGCCACCTGTAGGGTCCTTCCCCTACATCCAGCTTTGCCCCATACCACACCTCTCATGACCACTAGACTGAGACTGTATTGGAACTACAGAAAGGCAGAATGGGTCAACTATATTAAGCTCATTGACCAATATACAGTCTATCCTTCAAAACATCTCAACAATCAAGCATACTTAGGCTTGGCAGAATTCTGTTTTTATTTTTTCTAATTTGGAGTAATATGAATTATTAAGGGTTTTTAATTTTTTTTTCTTGTTTTTTAAGAACTTGTCTATTTTTAATTTAATTTTATTTATTTATTTAATTTATTTATTGGACAGTTCCTGGAAATTAAGGAGGGCAGGTTAGGGTTAGGGCAGGGTTGCAAGAGGTTCATGGGGCTGCAAGGGGCTCCTGGCACAACCGACGGGCCAAAGACAAAGGGGTGTGTGGAGCCAGGGAGGCTGCACTCCTGGAGCAATGACACCGAGTCAGGACTGCAAGGGGGAGGCTGCCCTGTTGCTGAACAGTCCCTGCCTAAGGATGGAGTCATTCAGTGGCAAGGTGGCCTTTTCCCACACCCAGGTGCTTGTCCTCTTCTTCGCAGTCCTGGCCAGCCTTCTCCACAGCTTGTGTCTGCAGATTGGGCGTTTCTGGCTCCATGACCGCACAGCCAGTCCTCTGCAGCTCTGCTCTCACAGCCCCACTCACTCACTCCCATGACAAAGGGGCTGCAGAGGGCTTCCTGCACAGCCACGGGGCTGGTGTCACTGGATCCCTGCAGGCGCAAGTTGCAGGGAAGGCTGCAGTCCTGGTGGGGCAGAGCAGAGACCTCCCAGCTGCTGGGTGAGAGCACATCTGTAACAATGGGGCTGCAGAGTCCGTGTGCTGCTACAGCAGCCATTCAGTAGTGGGGTGGCTTCTCCTTCTCTCCCTTCCAGTCCTGCCCAGGGTTCTCTGCTCTGCCCGGACCTCAGCCTTCCCTGCACCCTGTTGTCAGAATCTCACTTCCGTGACACAAGGACGCAGAGGGCTCCCTGCACTGCTGTAGGGCTGATGACACCCAATCCCTGCAGACATGCCAGCTGTTACCGACTGATATTTCTTTCATCGATTTCAGTATGTGAGCTGAAGTCAGTGTGTACCAAGCTCTATCAATTGACATCACACCCTGACAAGCCTAAGCATACTCCGGGTTTACCAAAGCAATGTTTAAGGCCACCTCCAAGCCCTGCCCACATGGTTACCAAAATACCTATCTGCCACATCTGGATGAAGAATAGGCACACCTCCTTAAACAGTATGAAAAATCAAAAACCACCTCCTTTAGAGCCTGAATGCAGCCTGAAGAGCACACTGGGAGGGAAGCAATCTTAGAAATGGAGAGGTCAAGATCTAGCAGGGAAGCATGGACATTCAAGAAGTTCAGTGCCGGACAAATACAGATACATGGCAACAGATACATGGCACCAGATACATGGCAACAGGCGTTCTCTCCCAATAGTGTCACCACACACCTGACCAACATAGCTAAAACAGACAAAGATAATATTTTCAAGGTGTCAATCAAAAGAAGAGTGGCATCAATAAACCCAAATCTTCCAACCATTCTCTGGGAAGAAATAGAAAAGTCTGATGCTCTGAAGTAGATGGGAACCTCCTGGGGATCAGACCCTTCAGTCCTTCCTACAACTGTCCTGGTTCTGGTGTTGGCTTCAGCTGAACACTGCTCTGTGTTTTGTGGGCACAGTCACCACATTAACATGTTGACCCAGAGCTGAATTTGGCAATTCACATTATTATTGGCACTTGAATTATACAACAACTGTATGTTCTAGCACACACAGCTCTGCCAGCCCTAGATGCCATTACTGTTAAGTCTGCCTGGAGAGTTGTGACAGATGGAAACTAACCTATTACAGCTCCAGCTGACTGATGCCTCATTTTCTATAGGAAACAACATGTAGCTCCAGCTCGAAGGTCTGCTCATATTTCAGGGGAGGAATATCACTGCTGCAGACCAGGGTCTGACACCAGGGCTGATCTCTCGACACCCCTTTGCTACAGTAGCTCACACACTCCTGGACAAGAGTGCTACTGATCCTTTAACCATGCACGGATGATCAGCACTGCCGAGGAGCTGAAAACTACATTCTTACAGAGTGGAAGCATCACTGGGGAAGAGTCTGATGATCTAAGTACGTTCATGAGTCCATCACTGCATCTGCCTCCTTGTCCATTTCATCACAGATCCTGGACCAAGCTCATCAGGCTACTCTCTGACTTGTCCAGAGTTGCTGCAACTAGGCACCAGCTTGGCCTGATTTCCTCTCCACTCTGACTGTGGAGCAGAATTGCAGACAATAACTCATGTGGTGGAATTGTGCCCACCTTGACATCTGGAGGCCAGCTTACAACGTGTAGCCTCCCTTGACACAGAGGCTATCCTCTGGTTACAGAACCTGGACATTGAGCTCTGATATCTGCATGTGAGAAGGTGATCACCCCTGTCTTCTCAGGTTCAGCTTCAGTCAGCCGTTCTTCCTTCATGAACTGATCTCATCCAACCACTGGGCCACCTTAGTGGTAGAGGTAGAGTTGTAGGTGGAGTAGGCTAGATGGAACTGTGTGTCATCTGCATAGTCCTGGCACTTGAGTCCATGTTGTCCTACCAGTTCACCTAGTGGCCACATGTTGATTTTTGGAAAGGACTGGAGAGAACTGATCCTTGTGGAACCCCACAGGTGAGGGAGTCTAGTGGTGGATGTGCAGTTTCCCATCACTACTTGTTGGATGCGCCCCTCCAGGAAGGACTCAAACCATTTCAGCACATTACCTTGGAACTCTGCCACATCTCTCAGATGAGACAGCAGTAGCTCATGGTCAACAGTGTTCAGTGCTACAGAGAGGTCCAGGAGGATGAGAATGGATGTCTGTTCTCTAGTCATTGACAGGAGGAAGATCAAGGCACCAGGGGATGTGAAGTAAAGAAATTCTTTACCTATACACCAATGCTAGGATCCTGGGTAATAAAACCCAGCAAAGTTCACTCTAATTTTTTGTGCATGCTGAGGGCTACAAACTCCACAGAGCACTCCGTTTTTTGTCCTTGAGCAAGCTTGCCATTTTTTTTAAGTGATGGGTGGTGGGGTGTTGGGGGGGGCGAAACGGAGTGTGTTATGGGGGGTTGTGTGTACATGGGTGTTGTGGGAGTGTGCACCCGGAAGCTGTGAGGGCGTTGTGGGGGCTACAGTGTGTGTAGTGTGTGTGGCTAGAGGTGCATATGGGAGCTGAAGGTTTGCAGGGATAATTGTGTGTGTCTCTGGTGATGGGTGTCCAGGTGGTTCCTCCCCAGTATCACATATTAGATTCTGTCCCCATCCCCATTCGCTGTATCCCGGATGGAACTGAATCTCTCTGCAGCAGCAGCATTAGGAACCCAGGCTGGGGTATGTTTCAGACTGCACGTCTCTTGGGCTGGGGGTTTCAGATCCCCCTCACCAGGCACTCCCAGGAAGGGGCTTTGGCCACTGCTACCTCCCCCACTGCCTCTCAGCAGCAGCAATAGCTGTTATTTTATTATTTTTTTTTAACTCTAGATCTCCCACCCCAATAAAAGTCACCTACATCCCTGTTACTGTGCTCTTAACTGAGCACTTGGTGCAAAGCTGTTCATGTGGATACTAGAGACTGTAAATACTCAAAGGATCATTAGATGACAGGAACATGGTCTAACACAGAGCTTGTAGGTGCAGAGAACAGTACCCCTCAGCCGGGTCCATTTTGGGGGGTAGTGAGCCAGACAACCCCGCCTGCACTTCCTTCCATGTCCCCAGCCAGACCCAGAACTGAAACTCTCTCCAGCCCCTCCTCCTCTGGGCTTTGTCCCTTTCCCGGGCCAGGAGGTCACCTGATTCCTTTGTTCTCCAACCCTGTAAATACTCAAAGGATACTACTTATGCTCAAAACCACACACTGATCAATGCCCTATTGCTAATTAACAGACACTTCCCCTCTTTTCATTCTGTAAATGATTTCTAAAATCTTCCCCTCTCTATTCAAGCTGTGCTTTTGTATCTAAAAAGGAAAAGTAGAATTCTAGCAGCAGAAACTTTGATGGGATTTGGAGGGGGGATTGTTCTTTTTACTGATGCTGAGACAAAAATATAGCAACGTGTCTTAATAAAACTTTTTTCTTCTCATGAATATTAATAATATTGTTTGGATTTGATTCTGCTCCAATTTAAGTCAGTGAGAGTTTTTCCCAGACCTGATCCTGGGAATTGCAGGTGCTGGCAAGACCTCAGTCTCTCCCACGATCAGGCCCTTTGTTCACAAAACCTATGCCACGGAAATAGCTGTTCCATGGAAAGATTAAAAAACATTGACTATTTGGGCCAAACCTTAAGGCAGCACAAAGCAGCTGGAAAACATTTCAAAAGGAGCAGCCAAGGATTACTATGATGTACTTGGGTGGTGCAAAGCTGGAATAGTCTGCTCTGTGCCTCCTGGCCCCACTGGCTCTGCATAGAAGATGTGCTGGAGAAGAGATATGCATGGATGGGAAAGATTGCACAGCAACTGAGTAAACTTGTTGCAGCTGAGGATTGAGCATATGGCCAGTTCTCTAATTATTTCAGCTATATTAAAAATTAAATTGTTGAGATTTATACGGAAAACTTTTGATTTTTCATTTCATATTTACTAAGGGCCAAATCCTAGTTCCACTGAAGTCAATGAGCATATTGCTAGCGTCTTGAATAGGAGCAGGATCTGGACTTACATACGTGAGATGTTAATTTGAATTTGGTTGCTTTCTCTAAGAACAAATTTGTTAAATGAATGTATGTGCTAGTGGATCAGACAAAGAATGTTTACTGTAACCATACTTTAAGGTAGAATTTACACAGTTCTATGTTGTCCTGCTGTCTTTCACTTTTTGTTTCCATTTTCAACTTTGCCTTTGTATGAAAATTTTAGTCTAAAAGACAGACACCCTTTAAAATAAAATATTGTACTGGATCTCGTTATTTATATGAAATCAAGAGCAAAGTACTACAGAGTGCTTCTCAATAAATCAAAGTTAATTACACTTTTAAATACAATGCTTATTTTAGATACCCAACTAGGTAACTAATTATGCTGAAAAGGCTTTTGCACACTTAAATACAGGACCCTGCTGCACAGGCATCTAGTTCGCTAACATTTTAATAGAGGTCCAACTCTTGCAGCCATATGTTAGCACTAAGAGTATACTTCAGTTGAAAATTCTCAGTTTTGTCTGGCTACTGCATAACTTTGATTTCCACATGTGACTGAGTTTAGTGAATACTGTGGATGCCTTTCCTATCCTTGATGTCTCTTCTTTTTTTGAGGTCTCAATTAGCTAATATGGTGCTGTCCAGGTGTGACACTCTGTACCTCAAAATAGCACCTTGGAACCCCCATATTCACTACTGTGATAATGATTGATATGTTTTGTACACAGTATACATTGAGGTATCATTTTAAAAGTACTGATCTGTTGAACATTAATATCCTGTTGTATTGTATGTGCTATAGTTGTATGTGGAGTTATGAAGTATTGCCATTTGTGTTTTGGAAATATGTTGTGAGGTTGGGAACACCCACAACCAGCCTTTCAGTTGCAACAAAGGAGGGCCTAGACAGCGTTAATGGCCCATCAGGACAACAGTCCACTATCCAGAGGCTCCTTAAGCCTGGTCTACACTAAGAGTTTAGGTCGAATTTAGCAGCATTATCCTGCACCTGTCCACACGACGAAGCCCTTTTTTTCGATTTAAAGGGCTCTTAAAATTGATTTCTTTACTCCACCCCCAATGAGGGGATTAGCACTGAAATCGGACTTGCCAGGTCGAATTTGGGGTACTGTGGACTCAATTCGACGGTATTGGCCTCCGGGAGCTATCCCAGAGTGCTCAGTTGTGACCGCTCTGGACAGCACTCTCAACTCGGATGCACTGGCCAGGCAGACAGGAAAAGGCCCGTGAACTTTTGAATCTCATTTCCTGTTTGGCCAGCGTGGCGAGCTCACCTGCACAAGTCACCATGCAGAGCTCATCATCACAGGAGACCATGCAGTCCCAGAATCGCCGAAGAGCTCCAGCATGGACCGAACGAGAGGTAAGGGATCTGATCGCTGTGTGGGGAGACAAATCCGTGCTGGCGGAACTTCGTTCGAAAAGACAAAATGCCAAAATATTTGAAAAAAATCTCCAACGGCATGAAGGACAGAGGCTATAACAGGGACCCGCAGCAGTGCCGTGTGAAAATTAAGGAGCTCAGGCAAGCCTACCAAAAAACCAGAGAGGCAAACGGCCACTCCAGTTCAGAGCCCCAGACATGCCGCTTCTATGATGAGCTGCATGCCATTCTAGGGGGTGCAGCCACCACTACCCCAACCCTGTGCTTTGACTCCGTCCAAGGAGTGGGAGGCAACACAGAAGTGGGTTTTGGGGGTGAGGAAGATGATGATGAGGAGGAGGTTGTAGATAGCTCACAGCAAGGAAGCAGAGAAACCGGTTTCCCCAACTGCCAGGATCTGTTTATCACCCTGGACCTGGACCCAGTATCCCCTGAACCCATCCAAGGCAGGCTTCCGGACCCTGAAGGCGGAGAAGGACCTCTGGTGAGTGTACCTTTGTAAATATTATACATGGTTTAAAAGCAAGTGTGTTTAATGATTAATTTGCCCTGGCATTCGCGGCCAGTACAGCTACCTGAAAAGTTTGTTAATGTGTCTGGGGATGGAGTAGAAATCCATCTTTGCAAAAGGTTTCTGGGGAGGGCAGCCTTATTCCATCCTCCATGGTAGGACACTTTACCACACCAGGCCAGTAGCACATAGTCGGGAATCACTGCAGAACAAAGCATTGCAGCGTATGGTCCCGGTGTTTGCTGGCATTCAAACAACATCCGTTCCTTATCTCTCTGTGTTACCCTCAGGAGAGTGATATCATTCATGGTCACCTGGTTGAAATAGGGTGGTTTTAGTAGGCGGACATTCAGAAGTGCCTGTTCCTGCTGGGCTGTTTGCCTGTGGCTGAACAGAAATCTTCCCTGCTGTTAGCCCCACAGTGTGGGGAGGGGTGAAGCCATCATCCCAGAGAATTGAGGGTGTGTATGGGGGGGGCGGGGTTAGTTGGGTTTCTGCTGCACGTGAACCCGAAACCGCAGTCCCTCCTTTTAAATTGCCAACCCATTTTAAATGGCCAACCCAACGCCTACATCATACGAGAAATGAGGGCGCTGCTGTTTGAAACCAGTCCCACATGTCATAAAGGATAAAGAAGCCAAAAGACTGTGGCTTACCATGGCTGCCTGCAAGCCGAATTCTGCTGCCCGGTCCTGCGTGAGTGATCTCTCACACCAAACTGGCATACCCTCAATAAGAGGCAAAATTCGGCCTTGTAATGAAAGCACATGTGCTATGTAATGTTAATAGCAAGGTTTACCGTGAAAGAGTGTACCCATTGTTCTTGTTCACATTGTTCATAAAATGTGTCTTTTTAACTACTACTTTTTTTTTCCCTCCCCACCAGCTGCATATGTTTCTTCTTCCCAGAGGCTAGCGAAGATTAGAAGGCAAAAAAACCGCACTCGTGATGAAATGTTCTCTGACCTCATGCTGTCCTCCCACACTGACAAAGCACAGCAAAATATGTGGAGGCAGACAATCTCAGAGTGCAGGAAAACACAATATGACCATGAGGAGAGGTGGCGTCAGCTTGCTGAAAGAAGGCAGGAGTCAATGCTCAGGCTGCTGGAAGATCAAACACATATGCTCCAGCTTATGGTTGAGCTGCAGGAAAAGCAGCAGGAGCACAGACCGCTGCTACAGCCCCTGTGTAACCAACTGCCCTCCTCCCCAAGTTACAGAGCCTCCTCACCCAGATGCCCAAGAACGCGGTGGGGGGGCCTCCAGCCACCAAGCCACTCCACCCCAGAGGATTGCCCAAGCAACAGAAGACTGTCATTCAATAAGTTTTAAAGTGTTGTGTAGCCTTGTCCTTCCCTCCTCCACCACCCCACCGGTGCTTCCCTCCTCCACCACCCCTCCCGGGCTATCTTGGCAGTTATCCCCCTATTTGTGTGATGAATAAATAAAGAATGCATGAATGTGAAGCAACAATGACTTTATTGCCTCTGCAAGTGGTGATCGAAGGGGGGAGGGTGCTTAGCTTACAGGAAAGTAGAGTGAAACCGGGGGACGGGGGGGGGCGCGGTTTCCATCAAGGAGAAACAAACAGAACTTTCACACCATAGCCTGGCCATTCCTGAAACTGGTTTTCAAAGCTTCTCTGATGCGCGCCAGGCCCTCCTGTACTCTTCTAATTGCCCTGGTGTCTGGCTGTGCATAATCAGCGGCCAGGCGATTTGCTTCAACCTCCCATCCTGCCATAAACGTCTCCTCCTTACTCTCACAGATATTGTGGAGTGCACAGCAAGCAGTAATAACACTGGGAATATTGATTTCGCTGAGGTCTAAGCGAGTCAGTAAACTGCGCCAGCGTGCTTTTAAACATCCAAATGCACATTCTACCACCATTCTGCACTTGCTCAGCCTATAATTGAACAGCTCCTGACTACTGTCCAGGCTGCCTGTGTATGGCTTCACGAGCCATGGCATTAAGGGGTAGGCTGGGTCCCTAAGGATAACTATAGGTTTCAGAGGAACAGCCGTGTTAGTCTGTATTCGCAAAAAGAAAAGGAGTACTTGTGGCACCTTAGAGACTAACCAATTTATTTGAGCATGAGCTTTCGTGAGCTACAGCTCACTTCATCAGATGTTTACCGTGGAAACTGCAGCAGACTTTATATACACACAGAAATCATGAAACAATAGGCATTTCAACATCCCCAACAGTTATTTTCTGGTCTGGAAAGTAAGGCCTTGCTGCAGCTGTTGAAACAGACCAGAGTTCCTGAAGAAGCGAGCGTCATGTACCTTTCCCGGCCATCCCACGTTGATGTTGGTGAAACGTCCCTTGTGATCCACCAATGCTTGCAGCACCATTCAAAAGTACCCCTTGTGGTTTATGTACTCGCTGCCTTGGTGCTCCGGTGCCAAGATAGGGATATGGGTTCCGTCTATCACCCCACCACAGTTAGGGAATTGCAGCAAAGCCATCCACTATGACCTGCACATTTCCCAGAGTCACTCCCCTTGATATCAGCAGCTCAATGATAGCGTTGGCTACTTGTATCACAGCAGCCCCCACAGTAGATTTGCCCACTCCAAATTATTCCTGACTGACCGGTAGCTGTCTGGCATTGAAAGCTTCCACAGGGCTATCGCCACTCACTTCTCAACTGTGAGGGCTGCTATCATCTTGGTATTCTTGCACCTCAGGGCAGGGGAAAGCAAGTCACAAAATTCCATGAAAGTGCCCTTACACATGCGAAAGTTTCGCAGCCACTGGGAATCGTCCCAGACCTGCAACACTATGCGGTCCCACCACTCTGTGCTTGTTTCCCGGGCCCAGAATCGGAGTTCCACGCCATGAACCTTCCCAACTGACACCATGATGTACACATTGCAGGGGCCCGTACTTTGTGAGAAGTCTATGTCCATGTCCCCATCACTCTAGTCACTGCGCTGCAGTCGCCTCCTCCTCGCCTGGTTTTGCTTTTCTTGCAGGTTATGGTTCTGCATGTCCTGCTGGATAATGTGTGTGGTGTTTATAGTGCTCATAATTGCCACGGTGATTTGAGCAGGCTCCATGTTCCCAGTGCTATGGCGTCTGCGCTGAAAAAAGGCGCAAAACGATTGTCTGCTGTTGCTCTGACGGAGGGAGGGGCGACTGACAACATGGCTTACAGGGTTGGCTTACAGGGAATTAAAATCAACAAAGGGGGTGGCTTTGCATCAAGGAGAAACAGAATGGCCCCCTCAAGGATAGAACTCAAAACCCTGGGTTTAGCAGGCTGTTGATTTCACGGAGGGAGGGAAGAAGGGAGGAGAAAATGAATACAAAACAAATCTGATCTATTTCTTGTTTTGATCCACTTCATCTATCTTTATACATCTTGCTGGCAGCAGACAGTGCAGTACGACTGCTGGCCATTGACATCTCCTGGGTGCTCGGCAGAAGACGGTGCAGCATGACTGCTGGCCATCGTCGTCTCCTGGCTGCTCATTAGAAGATGGTGCAGTAGGACTGCTGGCAGGACTGAATCGCCATGAGATGAAACTTAAAAGGGAAATGATCTGACTGAGTCACTCCCATGTTTGCCCAGGCGCCCCTGACCGACCTCACCGAGGTCAGCTAAAAAAGCACCCTGGAGTACGGCGATGATGGCTATCAGTCATACTGCACTGTCTGCTGCCAAAAGGCAATGAGCTGCTGCTGGGTAGCAATGCAGTACCACATCTGCCAGCACCCAGGAGACATACGCTGATGGTGAGCTGAGCAGGCTCCATGCTTGCCGTGGTATGGCGTCTGCATGGGTAACCCAGGAAAAAAGGCACAAAACGATTGTCTGCCATTGCTTTCACGGAGGGAGGGAGGGAGGGAAGGGGGTGCCTGATGATATGTACCCAGAACCACCCGCGACAATGTTTTTGCCCCATTAGGCATTGGGATTTCTACCCAGAATTCAAATGGGTGGCGGAGACTGCGGGAACTGTGGGATAGCTACCCACAGTGCAATGCTCCGGAAGTCGACAGTTGCCTCAGTACTGTGGACGCACTCTGCCAACTAAATGCCGACTAAATGCACTTAGAGCATTTGTGTGGGGACACACACAGTCGACTGTATACAAACGCTTTCTACAAAACCGACTTCTATACATTCAACCTAATTTCGTAGTGTAGAGAAGGCATATATGCCATGGAGACTGCTTGACCAATGGGGACTGACTGTCCCCGCATGTCACAGCAAGGATCTTTCTAGCAGCTGAAGAAAGTATAAAAGAAGGAGCGTGACACTGGGCCTCTTTCCCCCCACCCCCAATCTCAACACCTAGAAGAATGGCTGCAAGAAAAGAACTTTGAACTAGGGAAGTTTGATCCCAGGCTAGAAAGTGATCCAGTCTGTGTACTGAGGAACTGTAACCTGCTTGCACCATCTGCTAGAAAGAGACATTGCTTGATTCAAATCTTGCTTAATCTGCTAAAGTTAGAATTTAGACGGCATTTCTATTTTTATTTCTTAAGTAACCAACTTTGATCTCTATACCTGCTACTTATAATCACTTAAAATCTATCTTTCTGTAGTCAATAAATCTGTTTTATATTTTACCTAAAACAGTGTGTTTTGGTTGAAATGCTTGGGAAATCTCAGCTCATGTTACAAAGGCATGTCCACTTTCCTATGAAGAACTGGAAAACTTATCTAATGAACTGGAATTTCATAATAGTGAAAAATATTCCACAATATATGCCTATGCAGGCAGTCAAATGTCTTTTTGAAAATCAAGACATTGCAGTACTCACATAAAAAAAAACAAAAGTCAGTGGTCTGACTAAGCATCATCATCAATGTATGAAATCAAATATCAAGGCAAGGTACTGTAGTCCATTTTGGATACTCTACCTGCAAACTGTAGAAGTACAGTGTCTCCAAATTTAAGATGTCCAAAGCCATAGATTGAAGACTTCTTAAACCCTTATGAAAAATGATGGAGGCAAGAGGATGGCTGTGATGCTGTCACTTTCAGTACAGGGGCTTTTCCAAATTTAAGATGAGGCTGCAGACTTCTTAATGTCCTTAGAAAAAGTCTTTGATCTAAAAATAACTCCACTTACAAAGCAGGTGAACCCCATGAAAAGGTTTCCCTCTTTGAAGATGACTCATAAGTGAGCTCTTTGAACTTTATAGATGTCACTAAGATGCCAGAAGGTCAGGAGAGATGTGCATGTGGATCATCTATTTTATTTAACTGAGTCCCACAGAGAGGATCTGTGAGAAGAAATAAAGTAATTGGTCATTAATTAAGTTGGTAAGGAGAGGGAAGAAACCAAGAGTTTTAAGCCCAAAGAGTTCTAAACAGTGTTCAATTGAACTGTTTCATTGGGGGAATGGGGTGGCGGGAGTTCATGGGATCTCCTTCCACTAACACCCATGAAGACCCAAACTGTGTGGAGGGCAGCATCACAGCTATCTGAGGCCTGGTCTACACTATGACGTTAGGTTGACATATGCCACGTTAGGTCCAATTTATAATGTGCGTGTCTACACTACCGAGTCCTTTCTACTGACCTAAAAATTGACACCTGTACTCCACCTCAGCAAGAGGCATAGTGCTAGAGTTGACCTTCCCAGGTCGAATTAGGGGTAGTGTAGACACAATGCTGTGTAATTTGATGGAATTGGCCTACGGGAAGTGTCCCAGAGTGCTCCAATGTGATTGCTCAGGACAGCACTTTCAACTCCACTGCATTTCATCCAGGTACACTGGGAAAGCCCTGGGGACTTTTGAATTTCATTTCCTGTTTAATCACCATGGAGAGCTCATCAGCACAACTGACCATCCCTGCCCAGGGCCACAAATGTGCTCCAGCAAGGAGGCACTGGATCTGATTGCTGTGTGAGGAGAAGAGTATGTGCAGGCAGAACTCCGAACCAGCAGAAGAACTGCTGACATCTATGCCAAAATTGCACAGGGACAAACGCTACACCCGGGGACACAGCAGTGCCACGTGAAAATAAAGGAGCTCAGGCAAGCGTATTAGAAGACAAGGGAGGTGAACAGTCGACAGTAGAAGACAAGGGGAGCAAACAGACATG
The DNA here is from genome assembly GCF_965140235.1 of Caretta caretta. Classification (NCBI taxonomy): domain Eukaryota; kingdom Metazoa; phylum Chordata; order Testudines; family Cheloniidae; genus Caretta; species Caretta caretta. The sequence continues at coordinate 47,074,695 of NC_134210.1, forward strand.
TTGAGGCATCTGGCTGAGGTGCAGGAAAGGCAGCTAGACCTTAGAGTCCCTCTGCACCCAATGATGAACCAGCTGCCCTCCTCACCAAATTCCATAGCCTCCTCTCCCAGATGATCTAGAATGCAGGGGGAGGGAGAAGCTCCATTATCCTTGAACTCAACTCCAGGGGATGGTTCATGGAGCAGAAGGCTTTCATTCCCACAGCTTTGATTGCTACACAGTGCAATTGTAATAAACTACGTGTCCTTGTCCCTCCCACCCTGTGTTATCAGGCCCTTAGATCAGGGTTATCTTTGCTATTCATTGCTGTCTCTGTTCAGTATTTGTTAGCAAAATAAAAATGCATGGATTGAGGACAAAAGGCTCTTTATCCACTGTGCACACTGTGTTTGGTGGGGGTTTAGTTTACAGGACAGAACATGCAAAAAAGGGGGCAGGTTGGTAAGGAACAAAACCCAGAACTATCACATCAGTATTGGGTCATTCATGAAACTGGTTTTCAAAGCCTCTCAGAGACGCAGTGCACCTCAATCTGCTCTTCTTATTGTCCTGATGTCTGGCTGCTCATAATTGGCAGCCAGGCGATCTGCCTCAACTCCACACCCCACCAGAAACTTTTCCCCCTTACTTTCACAGATATTATTGAGCACAAAGCAAGTAGCAACAACAAGGGGAATATTGTTTTCGCTGAGGTCTAACCTAGTGAGTAAACTGCGCCAGTGCCCCTTTAAACATCCAAAGGCACATTCTACCACCATTCTTCACTTGCTAGGGCCTATGGCTGAACTGCTCCTTACTACTATCCAGGCTGCCTGTGTACAGCTTCATGAGCCATGGGAGCAAGGGGTAGGCTGGGTCTCCAAGGATAACTACTGGCATTTCAATGTCACCAACGATAATTTTCCGGTCTGGGAAGGAAGTTCTTTCTTACACCTTTCTGAAGAGACCAGAGTTCCTAAAGATGCGCATGTCATGTACCTTTCCCGACCATCCCACGTTGATGTTGGTAAAATGGCCCTTGTGATCCACTAGCGCTTGCAACAACATTGAGAAGTACCCCTTGCAGTTTATGTACTCTTTGGTGAGGTGGTCTGGTGCCAAGATAGGGATGTGCGTTCCATCTATCACTCCACCACAGTTAGGGAACCCCAACGCAGCAAAGCCATCCACTCTGTACTACATATTTTCCAGAGTCCCTACTCTTCTTAGCAGAAGTGAATTGATTGCCCTGGCTACTTGGATCACAGCAATCCCCACAGTAGATTTACCCACTCCAAAGTGATTCCTGACTGATTGGTAGCAATCTGGCATTGCAAACTTCCACAGGGCTATTGCCACTCACTTCTCAACTGTCAGAGCAGCTCTCATTTTGGTATTTCTGCACTTCAGGGCTGGGGAAAGCAATTTGCAAAGTTCCATGAAAGTGGCCTTATGCATTTGAAAGCATCTACAGTCACTGCTCCTCATCCCATACCCGCATAACTATACGGTCCCACCAGTCTGGGCTTGTTTCCCGGGCCCAGAAGCGGCGTTCCACCATGTCAACAAGCCCAACTGCCGCCGCCATCATGTGCGAATTGCTCCATTCCATGGCTTCCAGCATGGCTAGTTGCGTGGCATCACATTCTTCCACGCAGCGGCTCCTGGCTAGGCTCTTCAAATACCGCAGGACAATGCACGAGGTGTTTGTGATGCTCACAACTACAGTGTACAGCTGAGTGGAATCCAGGCTTGCCATGCTATGGCATCTGCACGGGTAACCCAGGCTTAGGAAAAAAGGTGCGAAAAATGATTGTTTGCCGTTGCTTTCAGGGAAGGAGGGAGAAGGTTAAGTGCATAATGGGAGGCTGACAACATATACCCAAAAGAGCCCGAGAAAATGTTTTTGTCCCATCAGGCATTGGGAGCCTAACCCAGAATTCCAATCAGTAGCAGGAACTGTGGGATAGCTGCCCACAGTGCATTGCTCAGTGAGTCGATACTACCTGTAGTAGTGAGAATGTGCTCTGCCGACGGAATGTGCATAGTGGGGACATGCAGCATCGACTTTGTAAAATAAGAGGCTAAATGTCAACTTATATAAATTTGACCTAATTTTGTAGTGTAGACATGCCCTCAGACAGATAGACAATACACTGCCTCCCACTGGATGTGTGTGATAGATTCTGCCAGACAAATTGGGCATTCTACAGTGCTGCCAATTCAACCTATTTTAGTATGAGTCTCATGCTACTGTAGGAGCAGGATTTTATAATTGTACTATGAGAATTAATGTATGATTTGATTTCATCCTGACAGACTGCCAGTGTCTGTACTAATCTTAAGGCAGGGACAGACCAGAACAATCCTTATTACTGATTATGGTCACCCTTTTGTTTTAGGATAAGTTATAATGTCTACTATGGTTTTCTATATGTATTACAAATTAGGCACTCTAGTTAAATATACATTTCTTTGTTTTAAGGTTTAGTAAGTAAGAGACAGGATCTTGTATTGTGTCTATGTTAAGGAGATTCAAAATAAACTGATGCTGTTTGTATTCTCAAAGGTCTCTGTAAAAAGACTGTTTGTGTTAACGAGGAATGTATGCATCAGGAAAAGATAAGCTGGGAAGGCCATTGTTATAGCCAGATGGTCAAGGAAGGAGTGAAGGGACTTAATGACACCACAAAATCATCAGCGTGCATCCATAATGAAGGAAGGGCAGATTGACGACCCTGAGGTGAAGGCTGGCACCCCTAAAGACAGGACAATTAATTAAATTGGAACCAGGACAGGAATACCCTCTCGGAGGTGTATTGGAATGTTTACATCAAAAGATACACCAATTAAGAAGTAATCGGTCACAAACTGACACAGCAAAATCCATAGACTTCAACAGAGAAAAAAGACTATAAGAACAGGGTGTTTGGCCATGGGACTTTGGGTTCATCTTGCCACACTCCAGGAGCATCGGATCACGACCAACAGAGCCCTGCTCCCCTCTATGACCAATCTGGCTGGCCACTAAATTGATCCAGACTCTGGACTGGTAACTATAGACATCAACTGGCAGGACTGTGTGCATGGTGTGCGCGTGTGTGTGTGCGATTGAAAAGCATATGCTAACTGTTGTATTCTCAATAAATGTGGCATGCTGCCTTCTCCCCGAAAAAATCCTGTGTGCTTCTTAGAAGTATAACCCTATTTGGTGTTTATCTTACAATCCCAGCTCCCAGATTCATGTGATTACTGATAAATTTAAGTTTTCATTAAAAAGTAGGTTTTTAGCACTCGTGTGTAGAGAAAAGCTGGACAATGTGACCTCTACTGGCTCAAACACCAGAAGGCAAAAAAAAACAAACAAAAAACCACCCCACATTTATTATTTTTAAAAAATCTCATGATTTTAAGCCATGGAGTTGTCAGTCCTGCTACTGCCTGCCAGTTGTGCCCTTAGTAATTCTATACAATCTGATTGTTTCAGTGGACTTAAAACAGATACAGCTGGTTGGACTTCAATAAACAATACTACTGAAGTTGCAAAAGATGGACTAGAGTCTGCAGTTCTCTCAGTCTTACCTGTGTGGCTGCTGCAGAGCTAATAGAAGTGAAAAGTAGTAAACATTGTTTTTTGTCACTAAAGTGAGTGGCTAAGCCTGAATGTACAAAGAAAACAGCTCTGCTGAGTAAAATGGTACCAATTTTACAAAGTCACTTTTCCAGAGTAAAACTGCACTTTGGTGAAATTCACCCCTGTGTAGCCACTCAAATCCTTGTTGAGGGCTAAAATGGGACATAAATGCCTTGTGCAGGATCTGCTGCATAGGGGTGATTTTCGTTATTTAGGTTTATTCTAGAGTGCTGCCAGAAGTTTCCCCTTTCATCTGTTGATTGTTGCAGCAGTCACGCCCCTGTTTTGCCCATCCACAGCTTTCTTGGCAGCGGTAGCACACTCTTGCCAGCAACCATCCCCTCCTACAATAGCGCCACTACTATAGCTGCCCACACTCCACTCCCAGATTCCCTGGTACCACCATGTATCCATTACTAATCAACATTATTTGACAGTAGCAATAATCTGTGTTAGCAAGAAAAAATGGATGAAGATGGAAGACCTTGTTTTACTCTTATGGATGTACATGCTGGCATGTGTGCCACAAAGAAATGGATGGATTAATGCTCCTCCAAATTCTGTGGATACACAGTGGTCTCTTCTACTGTCCATACATGCATATATTTCCCCACTGTCTTTGGAAGAAAGAATGAGTATGTACGGAGAACAGACTCTTGTTAGGTGGTTTCGATGGCAATGGACATTCTACTTCTAATTTAAAACATGAGCACAGAATAACACCTACACTTCACTTATTACAGTGAGACAGAAATACACTTGAGCAGTTTTAGTAAGTTCTGAATCAGACCCCTATAAATAAGCACCAGAGACACAGTGGTTTAAAAAGATTTTGTTATATGTCAACTTCAAGGCTATCTCATCAGCCATGGTTCTGCAGGGTTACGGTGGGTGAAAGCTAGCTCAGGCATAGATCCCTCAAAACTTTTGGCTCCTTCAAAATAGTATGCCACCAAGACAGACACTTCTTCCCAGCTACCTCTCCACCCAACTATTCCTCCACCCCTTCTTAGCCTAGCACCAACCTTTTCCCTGGCCCCACTCTCCATCCCCACCCAACAGACTCTTCTTTCATGATTCCTCAGCCTAGACTAGACTCAGACTTTCCTTCCACCAAGACCGTGCAAAGAGGGATTTCAAATGGAACTGGGTTCAGGCCTGTACAGGGCTTTTTTTTTTTTTAAACAAAAAACAAAAAAACTACTTGCTCTTTTCTTCCATCGTGGGGCCCTAGAGGTAACGGAGTGCTAAACTGTACTTTACTGTTCAGACACTAGATGGCACTGTGCGTAATATACCTTATTTAAACTAAGCTCCACCATACCTGGCAAAGCATTAAAGGATCTTATGATGAACACATCTGGTGTGTACCTCACCAATAAGGAAGCTCTTTTGACAATCTATATCTGGTACAGGAATATGATATAGCCTCAGAAATAAAACTAATGACAGAGGAGAACAGAAACAGAAGGAAAACAGCAACAAAGCTTGTCAACTGAAGGAACAAAGCAACAAAGGCTGCAGGATCTCATCAACATGCCACTCTTCAATGCCCCAGAGAACTTCAGCTTTGACAAACCTTCAGAATGGACAGACTGGAAACAATATGTTGCAAGATTTCATATTGCTACCAAGCTGCACAGGGAAACTGGAGAAATATGGGTATCTTCTTTAAATTCTGTGACTTTACTGAAGACAGTCACAAAGATGACTATAAAAAGATTCTGGCTATGTTTGATGCATACTTTATACCTCAAAGAAATGTGGTTTGTGAAAGAGCATGTTTTCACCAGAGAATTCAAGAACCCAGGGAAAACGTCGAATGTTTTATAAGAGTTCTGCATACATCATCTGAAAACCATGATTTTGGGACTGCAAAACATGAAATATCAGAGATGGGCTTGTTATTGGATTAACAGATTAAAAACCTTTCTCAGCAGCTATAACTGACAACAGACTTAACCTGAGCCACAGCTATACAGAAAGCAAAGCAGTCTGAACTGGTCAAACACCAGAACAAAAGGAAGGAGCAACTTGAAAACCCTGAAACTAGTTTAGAAGCTACAAACAGACATTTTCCAACAGTAATTATCATAAAACTCCTGAGGCATGAAGAGAGAATTCCCAGGCTAAGGGACAAATTCCAGCCTACGTGCATAAAATGTGGAAAAAGTCATATCCTAAGAGATAATGCATGGCCAGAAGAGTTGCACACACTAATAAATGTGTGAAATATGGACATTTTGCAGCTGGAGAGTGAGCCTGCCTGGAGAGTGAAACTGAATATTCATGGTAAGACTAATGCCTTTAAAATTAACTCAGGAGTTGAGGTCACAATCATCTCAGGAGGGATTTACAAGCACCTTCAACCCCTCCCAGAGCTGAAGTCACCTCACCGAGCTCCGACTAGCCCTGGAGGTACGAACCAGCAAGTTCACCATAGTAACAACTTACAAAGACAAATCCTTTGCATTCAGAGTGCATGCGATCAAAGAATCAAAGACCAACAACTTTCTGAACTGCAATGCGACAGCCATGATGGACCTGATGGGAAAGGGGGAAGAACTCAATGGAGGATTGATGATATTGGATTTTTGAAAGAGGATCCAATACAAATCAACTTGAGACAACGTTGAACCATACAGTGTAGAGACACCCCTACCAGAGAGACCTTGGAAGAGAGTACCTGCAGATTTATGTGAATTCAGAGGACATCATTACCTGGTCGTAGTGGACAGTTTTTCCAGGTATAAAGAAATAATATACTTGAAAGAAATAACATCACTGTGTTATTGAGAAAATGAAGTGCTCTTTTACTCATTTTGGTATTTCAGAACAACTAGTGACAGACAATGGGCCACAGTTCACTGAATTTAAGTCATTCTGAATGAAATATGATTTTGAACGTATTACTAGCAGTCCACATTATGCACAAGTGAATGGAAAGGCTGAGAGAGCTGTACAGAAAGTACAAGAAAATCCTACACTAGGAAGATCCATTCCTTGTTTTTCTGAGTTACAGATCTCTACCAGGTTTCAGAGTAGCAGCCGTGCTTCATCGGATGCATTGAGCTGTAGCTCACGAAAGCTTATGCACAAATAAATTTGTTAGTCTCTAAGGTGCCACAACTCCTCCTGTTCTTTTTGCAGATCACTACCAGTCGCAGCTACTGGATATAGTGCAGCAAAAATCATGATGGGAAGACAACTCAGAACTACTCTTCCAACTCTGGAAAAGTATCTATTTCCAAAGTGGCCAGACATGAAGAGAGAAACCAAATCAAATAAAAAGGCAAAAAGAGCCTACAAATACTTTACAACAGACATCACTCAGAGAGCTGCCAGGTTGAGAATGTGGTGACCATGTCTGTCTCAAACTGGATGGAGGAAAAAAGATGAATTCCAGCTGTCAAAAAGAAAAGGACTTCAGAGCCCACATTATATGTAATTGAGACGGACTATGGAGAGTTCAACCGAAACTGTCGACATCTACAGTTTGTTCCTCCAGAAAGACCAATGAGTAGAGAAAACTCTACAGATGGTGGATGCAGAACAAGACAACGACTCAAAGATTCCAAATCAAACACAGCCAGTCATTTCAACTAATGCGAACTGTAAATTGGATTAATGATGAACTTCTTCCACTTTAGTGACTGAGTATGCCAACATGAACACTCAAAGGAACATGTGGAGGCAATTGCTCACTAGATAGAACTTGCAGAATAGTTGGAAAAGGGTCACACATTTGGAAAAAGAAAAGGAGGACTTGTGGCACCTTTAGAGACTAACGAATTTATTTGAGCATAAGCTTTTGTGAGCTACAGCTGAATGCATCCGATGAAGTGAGCTGTAGCTCACGAAAGCTTATGCTCAAATAAATTAGTTAGTCTCTAAGGTGCCACAAGTACTCCTTTTCTTTTTGCGAATACAGACTAACACGGCTGCTACTCTGAAACCTGACAATTGGAAAAGATATACAATCTGTCATCAGATGTAGAAGGACGTGTGGTGCGATATTTTGCATCATCTCTTGAATCTTTTGCTGTACTTAGGTGAGAGGGGTTTAACTTGAGAAGTTCAGACGAGAAATTAGGCAGTCTTTGTAATGATAATTGTTTGGGTTTACTTGAATTGTTTACAAGGTAAAATAGCATATTGAGATTATGTGGAAGCTACTAAGGCTAGTACTGCAAGATGACATACTTATCACATTGAATTCAAAATGTATTTATCGGTAGGATCACAAGAAAAATACAGCAGACTATTTTTGACAAGGTTAGGAAAGCTAAATACTTCTCTATTACATTTGATGGCACTCCAGACATCTTCTGAATGGAACAAATATCTCAGGTGTTAAGGTATGTTGAGGTTTCGAAAGGCAGAGCAAAGGTTGTTGAGAGCTTAGTATATTTCATTGATATCCACCCTAAAATAGAGGCGGGTATTACAGAGGTTATTTTAGAGAAGCTGAAAAAAAGATAGTTTAGATACGGCTGATTTCCACAGACAAAGCTATGACAGAGCTAACACGGCTGCAGCATAAAAAGGTGTTCAAAATCCGACTCAGCAGGTAAAATCAATACATGTCTTTCATCCTATGTGCTGCCCACTCATGGTATATTGTTGGAGGAGCTACTGCAATTATTGCTCCACAAATTCTATTTTTTGGAATTGTTCAAATATCGTATACCCTGTTTTCCTGCTTCAACTAGTAATTGGGGTGTGTTGAAAAAGCATATTAATGTTACATAAAAAATGCCAAAGCACAACAAGATGGTCAGCAACAGTAGAGGCAATCCATCCGCTATGAAATCACGTACAGGGTGGTTTTCATACTTTAGACGAGATAAAGGTTTCACATGCCAGAACTTAAGCTAGAAGCGGATAGCTTGCAAACAAATATTTCAGAGATTTCATTTCTTGTTTTGGCCAAGATGTGGTATAATACCTTATCAAAAATGAATGTTGTGAGCAAAAAATTGCTGAATCCGGATCTTGACAAATAACTTGCAGTTTACTTGGTGGTCTTCCAGTCACTTTTTTGGAATTATGGCCTCTGGGTTTGTTGCATGTAAGGAAGTTGCTGCTTCACAGGCTGAAACATTAGGTGTATCCATGCACTTCAAAGAGAAACAATCTCAAAGGAGGAAACCAATGTCAGGCACACTTGCAAAGGATGAAAGGCCATCAGATCTCAAAAGGTTTTTGAATGTGAGGTTTTCAAGTCCATTTTAGACTCAATACTAATACAATTAGATGATAGGAGTGCAAGCGTGATGGACACAGAGAAAGGTTTGCTTTTTGTAACATGCAGGAAACTGAAATGTCGAGGCACATTTGAAACTTAGCAAGCAGCTACCTTGAGGATTTAAACTCAGTTTTGAGAATGAGACTGAGCTTTTCACCAGTTTTTACAAGTGAATCTTTAAGGCTGACTTGGAAACAAAGGCACCCAGTGATCTCCTTAGCTACATTCATAAAAAGTCTTTAGATGGGAGTTTCCCTAACATAGAAACCACACTGTATTTTTGCTGTCTTCCTTTAATCAGGTCTGCTAATGAAAGGAGTTTCAGCAAGCTAAAATTAATCAAGACCTATCTAAGAACGCCCCTTGGGCAGCAAAAGGTTAAGTGCTTTGGCAGTTATTTCTATAGAGAACTCAGAAGCAAGGCCAATGAGATTGCTTTAGAGAAGGCCATGAAGGCCCCTTTGTAAAAGTACTTAGTGGTGATTCCAGGGTTTTTTGCAGTGGGGAGGAGGGGTACCTGGATTTGAGTCTTTGAATAGGGCTCGAAACACCCTTGGCTTGGCAATGCCTTCCACCCAGGCACTTTTCTCCAATTCTGCTCAGGCCACCCTGGACCAACTAGTGTAATAGAATCATAGAACTGGAAGGGACCTCAAGAGGTCTTCTAGTCGAGTCCCCTGCACTCAAGGCAGGACTAAGTATTATCTAGATCATCCCTAACAGGTGTTTGTCTAACCTGCTCTTAAAAATCTCCAATGATGGAGATTCCACAACGTCCATAGGCAATTTATGCCAGTGCTTAACTACCCTGGCAATTAGGAAGTTTATCCTAATGTCCAACCAAAAGCACCATCTGTGCGTGGCACTAGATAGTTGTCTGGGCGAGTTACAGCATTTAGCTTACAGTAGTCCACGCAAAAATGAACCAGAACTACTGGAGATGCCCATGCACAGCCAGAGGGGCAGATTACCTCCATCTGTAGCATATCCTGGATCTCCCGTTCTATAGCAGTTTTGGCTTGTGGAGACACCCGGTATTGCTGGACTTTAATTGGGTGAGCATTACCTGTGTCAATGGAGTGGTATGTCTGTTCAGTCAGCCCTGGGGTGGCTGAGAACGTTGGCGCGTAGCTAGTGCACAGCTCCTTGATCTGCTGTCGCTGCATACGCCCAAGGGTCATGGAGAGGTTCACCTCTTCCACGCCACCATCACTTTTCCCTGTGTATTAGACACCTTCAGTGTATTAGACACTCAGCGTCGTCTCCTCCCTGGGCTGTAAACTGACAAACCTTTAATTCTCTGGAATAAAGGGGCTTTAGAGAATTAATATGGTACACCTTAGGCTTTCGGTTGGAGGTGGGGAATGCTATAATTCACAGCTCCCAGGCGCTCCTGGACCATGAATGGCCCTTCCCATGATGCTTCCATTTCATGGGCCTGGAGCACCTTTAAGACCATGACCTGGTCCCCTACTTTGAAGGAATGCTCTCTGGCATGTTTATCATACCAGGCTTTTTGCTCTTTTTGAGCATCCCTAGGTTTTCTTTAGCAAGGGCTAAAGAGGTTTGGAGGGTGTTTTGTAGGTTGGTTACAAAGTCCAGAATGTTAGTTCCTGGAGAAGGTGTAAACCCCTCCCAATGCTGCTTCACCAACTGTAATGGCTCCTTAACCTCACAGCCATACACAAGTTCAAATGGTGAAAACCCTAAACTGGGATGTGGTACAGCTCTGTAGGCAAAGAGCAACTGCTGCAACACTAGGTCCCAATCATTGGGAGTGCTCATTTATGAATTTATGTATCACGGCCCCCAAAGTTCCATTAAATTTCTCCACCAGGCCATTTGTTTGATGATGGTAAGGAGTGGCAACCAAGTGATTCACCCCATGAGTTTCCCCAAAGATTTTCCATAGTTCCTCCCAAGAAATTAGTTCCTGAATCTGTGAGGATGTCAGAGGGCCAACCTACCCTGGCAAAAATGTCTGTTAGTGCCTGGCACACACTTTTAGCCCTGGTGTTGCTTAGAGCTACGGCTTCCAGCCATCGGGTGGCAAAATCCATGAAAGTCAGTATGTACTTTTTTCCTCTGGGTGTCTTTCGGAAAAGGACCCAGAATATCCACAGCTACTCGCTGAAATGGAACTTCAATGATGGAGAGTAGCTGGAGAGGGGTTTTGACCTGGTCTTGGGGTTTTCCCACTTTTTGGCATACCTCACAAGACCGGACATAGGTAGAAACATTCTTGCCCATTCCCTCCCAGTGGAATGACCTCCCCAAACGGTCTTTGGTCCTGTTCACCCCAGCATGGCCACTAGGAATGATCATGGGCTAAGCTCAAGAGCTTTACCTGGTACTTAGTTGGAACTACCAACTGTCTCTGAGGATGCCAGTCTTCCTGGTGTCCACCAGAAAGAGTTTCCTTGTATAAAAGTTCTCTTTCTACAACAAACCTGGATTGATTAGAAGAGCTGAGAGGCAGTGGGTTGCTCCGTGCTGCCATCCAAGCTCTCTGGAGGCTTTCATCTGCTTTCTGTTTGGTCTGGAACTGTTCCCTTGATACTGGAGACATCAGTTCCTCATTGGATTGTGGACCTAGGTTTGGTGCCTCTGGAAGCGATGTAGGGGATGGGGCTGTTTCCGTTGACTGTGAACTGCTCTCCGCTTGGTGCACTATGTTGGGGTTCAGGCTCCGGCAGAGCCTCAGAAGTAATTTGAAATTGCTTTAAAACCAAATCCTTGAACTTATTATAGTCAGAAGCCTCATCAATAGGCATCTTATTGAATATGTCCAGAGCTCTTCCAGTCAATTTTGTGATCAATGTGATCATCTTGCGAGCTTCAGGAATTTTATGGAGAGTGCACAGTCTCTCAAAGGTGAGAAAATATTCAGCAATAGTCGCTCCCATTTGTGGATTGTTGGGGAAGGATTGTTAGGGTTATCCAGTAGATTCCGCTCAGCCGTTACCTTCTCCAACTCCCGTTCATGCTTCCTCTCTTTTTTCTTCTCCTCCATTTCTTTTTCCCTTGCCTCCATAGCTCTCCTGTGGGCAGCCTCTTGGTTTTTTTCTGCCTCTATAGCTCTTCTCTGGGCAGCCTCTTGGTTTTTTTCTGCCTCTTTCACTGCCTCCATAGCTCTCCTGTGGGTAGCCTCTTGGTTGTTTCTGCCTTGGGCTCTGACATGTTTGCCTCTCTGTTTTTAACTAACTTTACACCAGAGAGTTAGAAATAGAACAAACAAAAACTTGGCTTGTCAAAAAAAAAATAGGTTGTGCTGTACCCTGATACCTATGTTCTCTGATAGTGATTGTCAGCCTACAGGAAAATCCTTTAAAAAAAAAACTAACACCTTTGTCTCCAGGCAAATAGACAGAAAAACCCTAAGTTGCTCTTAGCTAAAACAAAAAAACTCTTCTGAAAAACTTGTGAATTTCCCTGCAGGAGGTTAACTACCCTGCCTTTAGGTAGAGAAAATTCCAGCTCACAAAAGACAAATCCGTTCTGTTATGCTTGTTGCTTTGTCCCCTTTTATAAAACCCTTTAAAATCTTTTAAAATTCTTCTGTGCTTCTGGTGCAAAAAAAAAATCTCAAAATGATTTCAGATTAATCCCACCGCTCTGCCACCATGTCAAGGTTCCTTCCCCACTCTGAACTCTAGGGTACAGATGTGGGGACCTGCATGAAAGACCCCCTAAGCTTATTCTTACCAGCTTAGGTTAAATGCTGCCACCCCCAAAGTGTTACACAAAGAACAGGGGAAGTGCCCACTTGGAAACATCTCCCCCCAAAAATACTCCCCCAAGCACTACACCCCCTTTCCTGGGGAAGGCTTGATAAAAATCCTCACCAATTTGCATAGGTTAACACAGACCCAAACCCTTGGATCTTAAGAACAATGAAAAAGCAATTAGGTTCTTAAAATAGAATTTTAATAAAAGAAAAAGTAAAAGAATCACCTCTGTAAAAATTAGGATGGTAAATACCTTACAGGGTAATCAGATTCAAAACATAGAGAATCCCTCTAGGCAAAACCTTAAGTTACAAAAAGACACAAAACAGGAATATACATCTCATTCAGCACAACTTATTTTATCAGCCATTTAAACAAAACAGAATCTAACGCATATCTAACTAGATTGCTTACTAACTCTTTACAGCAGTTCTGACCTGCATTCCTGCTCTGGTCCAGGCAAAAGCATCACACAGACAGAGAAAACCCTCTGCCCCCCACCCCCTTTCCAGCTTTGAAAGTATCTTGTCTCCTCATTGGTCATTTTGGTCAGGTGCCAGCAAGGTTATCTTAGCTTCTTAACCCTTTACAGGTGAAAGGGTTTTTCCTCTGGCCAGGAGGGATTTAAAGGTATTCACCCTTCCCTTTATATTTATGACAGGGGAGCCAGGGGAGGCAGCAGGAGCAAAGGCATATGTGGGGGGGGGGGGGGTGAGCCTGGGAGTGGATTCCATGGCCTTGCAGTTGGAGCCCAGAGCCCTGCAAACAGGGGACAGAGCCCACCATCGTGCAGCCAGAGCCCAAAGCCCCATGGTCAGCACCTGGGGCTGGAGGAGGCAGCAGGGGCCAGGGGCAATGGTGGGAGTGGTGAGCCTGGGGCCAGAGCCTGAAGCCCCACAACCAGAGGCTGCTGCCTGCCACCCCAGGGCTGAAGCTGGAAGCCTGATCCCCATCACCGCATAGACCAGCCTGGCTGCGCCTCTGCCTAGGGGCCAGACATGACGGCCACTTCCAGGAGCAGCGTGGAGCCAGGGCAGGCATGGAGCCCACCTTAACCCTGCTGCACGACTGACCGGGAGCTGCCTGAGGTAAGCGCTGCTCAGCAGGTGCCCCCAACCGGAACCCTCTGCCTGCCCCAGGTTGGAACCCCTTCCTGCACCCTACCTCCCTCCCAGACCCCGCACCTCCACCAGCATCCGAAACCACTGACCCAGGTTGGAACCCCCTCCTGCACCCAAAGTCCCTTCCAGAGCCCACACCCCAAAAACCTCCTCCCACACCCCAACCCCCTGCCCCACCCTGGAGCCCCCTCCCACACCCTGAACCCCTCATTTCTGGCTCCACCCTGGAGTCCACACCCTCAGCTGGAGCCCTCACCCCCTCACGCATCCCAACTTCCTGTCCCAGCCCAGTGAAAATGAGTGAGGGTGGGGGAGAGTGAGCAACGGAGGGAGGGGGGCTAGAGTGAGTGGGGGTGGGGCTTCAGAGAAGGGGCAGGGTCTCGGGGAAGGGGCAGAGCAGGGGGCAAGGCAAGGGTGTACGGTTTTGTGCAATTAGAAAGTTGGCAACTCTATGCCCTAGATCAGGGATGGGCAAACTATGGCCCGCAAGCCGCTTCCGGCCCATCAGACATTTTTATCTGGCCCTCAAGCTCCTGCTGGGATGCATGGTCAGGGGCTTGCCCTGCTCTGCCCAGTGCTCCCCAGCCCCCTACTCTCAATTCCCTTGATGAGCACCATCTTCTGGCATGCAGAACCACACTGCACAGGCACGACTTCACCGCACCGTTTCTGGGATCAGAACCCGGCTCCTATGAGGCAGCCCCCCACGTGGCAACGCACCCAATCCCCTCCCGGTCTCCTACGGCCCCATCCTTGAGAACCTTGAAAATGCCCAGGGGCTGCACCCATCCCAGCTAGGGTGCCTTTGCCCGTGGCAGTGCCTGGTACAGTCGCCTTGGTGTCACTGCCAGCAGGGCCTCTAGGAGTCCCCAGTACCACCCCATGCCACACCCCATGAGTCCCCTCTCCTCCCACCTTGGTATCATCCCTTATAGAGCCCTCCGTACTACACCCCATAGAGTGCCCTTCCCCCACTGGGCATTCATGGCCCACCATACAATTTCCATAACCAGATGCAGCCCTCAGGCCAAAAAGTTTGCCCATCCCTGACCTAGATAAAGTTCCTTCCAGCTATGAGACGTGAGGCAGGAGTCTTGTGGTGAAAAAGGTTCTATGCTGTTGTTTGGTAAAATGCAGATTGATCTGTTCCCCTTCGCTGCCAAAGAATGGCCACTTGATCGGTCATTGCCAGTCAACTTTGGCACCTGGCTAGTGGCATCAGTTTGTCTTTTGTCTTTGAAAAACAGGTTTACTCCCTCTCCACACTTGTCTGGCAAACACATTTCAGTCATAATTTCAGCATATGTTCATATCTTTACATATAATGTTGCTACACACATTTCATTGTGATATTACTGACCAGTGAGTTACTAGTTTTCAAATGGTACCTCACAAGACATATTCTGCCAGCAATGCCCTCTGCCATGTACATTGGCCAAACCGGACAGTCTCTATGTAAAAGAATAAATGGACACAAATCAGACATCAGGAATGGTAACATACAAAAGCCAGCAGGAGAACATCTCAGTCTCCCTGAACACTCAATAACAGATTTAAAAGTAGCCATACTTTTAGAACAAAAAAACTTCAAAAAACTTCAAAAAAACTTCAAAAAAAAGAACAAAAAAACTTCAAAAACAGACTTCAAAGAGAAACTATTGAGCTATAATTCATTTGCAAACTTAACACCATCAATTTGGGCTTGAATAGGACTGGGAGTGGCTGGCTCACTACAAAAGGAATTTTCCCTCTCTTGGAATTTTCCCTCTTTCCCGCCTCATCAGTTAATTGGGAGTGGACAACATCCACCCTGACTAAATTGGCCTTCAACATTGGTTCTTCACTTGTAAGGTAACTCCCTTCTCTTCACGTGCCAATATATATATTTATGCCTGTATCTGTAATTTTCACTCCATGCATCTGAAGAAGTGGGTTTTTTACCCACGAAAGTTTATACCCAAATAAATCCATTAGTCTTTAAGGTGCCACTGGATTCCTCATTGTTTTTGTGGATACAGACTAACACAGCTACCGCTCTGATACTTTGTACAAAGATTATTACAATGGTGTGTAAAGTGTGACTACAGAGGTACATTCAGTAATTCCAGAGGTAATTCGGTAATTCCAGAGGTGACTACAGAGGTAATTCCTGGAAAGGGTTCATGGCTGGAGATACCAAACAGAGACAGGAGTTTCCTTCCTGCCTGGACTTAAGTGCCCAAATCTCTTTGAAGGGCAGGGCTTAGGCCACACTTCCCTCCTCCGTATTTCCTATTGGTTAGTTTAGGCAGCTCCCCACTCAGCCTGCTGGCTTCTGTGGATTCCATTCTTAGGCACCTACCTCCCCCTGGGCTCCTATTTCAGGGTTGTGAATTCCTCTGGGCAACAGGGCACCTAAAAGTTAGGCATGGCAACAATGAGGTTGCTACGCCTAACTCCCTCTGTGGATCTAGCCCTTGGTGCCTAGACAGCGTTGTGATATGCCCTTTAGAAATGCACTTAACAGTAATTATTATAAAATAAAGTTGCAATAGAATGAAGATGATTAACACTTGCGTTCAAATGGCTTCCCTTTGTATAGCAATCCCAGACAGAGAGGCTCCTACATCAACAAAGAGAAGGGGAAAAGTTTCCTACATAATTTCCAACTGGCTGAGCTAACAACAGGGTAAGAAGATTCAAAATGATCTTTTTGAAACCAAGGGCTTGAGTCTACATTCACTTACATGATTTTTACACTGGTATAACTGCAATGATTTCAGTGGACCCACTCCAGGCTTAAACTAGTGTGAGAGGAGAATCAGGTCTGAAAAAACAAGTTACAAACAAATTGTAGTTGAACAGGAATGAATTACACTGATGTATGCACACTGGCTGAGAGCACAGTTTGTCCTAAGAAATACATAAGCCTGTCATGAATGAGTAGGAGTAAGGTATGCTATTTTTGCTGTCCCTGAGGGAAAAAAAACATTAACACTTTTTCAGTGCAGAGCCAAGTGACTGACTAAAATCACCGCAATTTTTAAGTTTTTGGAGTCAAATGCTGGCTTCTGTACATATTTTGGGCTGTGACCTGGGTAGATCCATGAAGGCCAGAGACAGGAAATAATGGCTCCGAACAGACCACAAACTAGCTGTAGAGCAGCTCAATGGTGGGAACTGGAGTATAGTGGATCTGATATCCCCTCCTCCAGCCTGCCTGACACACACAAATACTCTACACACTCAGGCGCAGGGATCTAACACAGAATTCTGCACTGTGCAGCGCAGATGGGATGCTCCTCCTGGAATCCTGTACTTTTCCACCCATGCTGTGGAATCAGGCTGGTTCCAGTGTCATCAGGATGCTTTGTGCCCCCAGGAGAGGGGGGAAGCACTTGCCCCTCAGTGGCCATGAACCCACGGAATTAGTTTTGGAAAGTCATGGAATGCATCAATTTATTACAATTTCATTAAAAATGGATTCTGTGTGTTTAAAGAGCTAAGTAATTTAATATTTAAGAGCTCTGCACTGAGGCACTATTAATGAGCACAGTCATCATTAAACTGAAATGGTTTTTGGAAACAGTTGAAGCTCTGCCTTTCCTGCATTCAGAATATAAAATACTTGGCAGTGAGTGGGTGGGCAGATATGTACTGATGTATTTTGAATGATTCTCCAAAATAACTCCCTATTCACAGGGATGTAAATGAAGGTGGGAGTCTAAAGAAATAGTACAACTCTAGTACATTGTGTTCTGTTGTACTGATCATGTGGGTGAGAAAAAGGTCTATAGATATTTGTGTGCTAAAGGCTGGATCAGTGAATAGGCCAGATAAATAACAGTTGAACTGCAAGGAGAAAATGCTTGTACACCTTGGACTAATAGCTCTATCCTGCAAAAAACAGTTATGGCTTTACAGGCTACCTAGACTCCAGAAGGCTGTGCAGCACATCAGCCTATTCAGGAGAAATGATATCCTGCTCTACAGAGCTCCCTTCCTCCCACCACAAATATTTAAAAAAAAAATACCCAAACTTTACATGTCCAGAGTAACAGAATATTTTAAGGTGTGGTGATAGTTCATGTAAATGAGCACCTCATTTTGCACAGCCCATTACCCCAATGAGAGGCCCTAAGAGGAGAGAGGGATGGATCTTCAGCAGCCTGTGGACTGTAAACAAAACCAAAACCCCCTCACTCCCATAACCCTAACATGATGGTGATAGTGTCCAGGCTCCATCTCTTGAGATGTGTAAGACCAGCATACCCCATCACTATACCAGATGGCCTCCCTCAGCTGCAAGATACTTCAGTCATAACCTCCTGTACACACCTAGCCTTCTGGTGGCAAGTAGTAGCAGGCAGTTCAAGAGAAACAGCATTTGCAGTAGATTTGTGAGAGGCAACAGGGGGAAGGAAATCTTTCATGATTCCCAAGACTAAGCTTCATAACAGATGAGTCAGCCTGATAAACTTTATATTCAAAGTCCTATTAAATAACTATCAGATGTAATAATCACATATAAGGCCCTTCATTTTCAGTTTTTATTCTGTTTAAAGTTTCCCAGGAATTGATCAGTATTTATTACAAAAGTTTAAAAATGAGTGAAAAATCAGTGAAAAAAAATTAACTTTACAAGTTTCTCAGTAAATATCACTCCCGTCTCCTGTTTTCATTTTTTAAAAACTTTTTAAAAAACCACGTTCTGAAACAGAGTCAGATACAGTTTTTCATTTCTCACCCATTTTAGCATGAGAAGTAGTTCACTAATTTATATTTGCTTTGAAAGCTGATATCTATCTCTGCTATCTGCAAAACTGGTAATGTATACGTGGTGGGCATGGAATTGCCAACAGTATGCACACCAGCAATCAAGGCATTCCAGTACTTCTGACCCGGTTCCCTGCTCGGGAAGGAGAGATGGTGGCCCAGGTTACCGAGCCACGATCTCTCCTTTTGGAGCAGGAAGTTGGGTGTCAAGGTTCCTCCCCCACTCTGAACGCTAGGGTACAGATGTGGGGACCTGCATGAAAAACCTCCTAAGCTTATCTTTACCAGCTTAGGTCAAAACTTCCCCAAGGTACAAAATATTCCACCCGTCGTCCTTGGATTGGCCGCTACCACCACCAAACTAATACTGGTTACTGGGGAAGAGCTGTTTGGACGCGTCTTTCCCCCCCAAAATACTTCCCAAAACCTTGCACCCCACTTCCTGGACAAGGTTTGGTAAAAAGCCTCACCAATTTGCCTAGGTGACTACAGACCCAGACCCTTGGATCTTAAGAACAATGAACAATCCTCCCAACACTTGCACCCCCCCTTTCCTGGGAAATGTTGGATAAAAAACCTCACCAATTTGAATAGGTGACCACAGACCCAAACCCTTGGATCTGAGAACAATGAAAAAGCATTCAGTTTCTTACAAGAAGACTTTTAATAAAAATAGAAGTAAATAGAAATAAAGAAATCTCCCCTGTAAAATCAGATGGTAGATATCTTACAGGGTAATTAGATTCAAAAACATAGAGAACCCCTCTAGGCAAAACCTTAAGTTACAATAAAGATACACAGACAGAAATAGTTATTCTATTCAGCACAATTCTTTTCTCAGCCATTTAAAGAAATCATAATCTAACACATACCTAGCTAGATTACTTACTAAAAGTTCTAAGACTCCATTCCTGGTCTATCCCCGGCAGAAACCCAGCATATAGACAGACACACAGACCCTTTGTTTCTCTCCCTCCTCCCAGCTTTTGAAACTATCTTGTCTCCTCATTGGTCATTTTGGTCAGGTGCCAGCGAGGTTACCTTTAGCTTCTTAACCCTTTACAGGTGAGAGGAGCTTTCCCCTGGCCAGGAGGGATTTCAAAGGGGTTTACCCTTCCCTTTATATTTATGACATTGGGTCTTGGACGTTTCCAGCACTTCCAAAGTTCAGGTGAAAATCAGAAAAAAATGAACAATAGCTTTTGTAAAAACTGAACATGACAGGGCCTTAATTACAGGCAGTCACTATCAGTCTGTGGCACATTTGAACTAGTCACCTTGAGATGGAAAACTAAAAATCCCCTTAATAAATCACCCAACTTTAGTTACCTCTATGCATAAAGATGATGTTTCCACCAGAGGTCAATTGAAGCTGTTATTAGATTGCAAAATCAATGAGTTATTGGGGGTAGCAAGGCGACTACTAAACTGGCTGAATGGAAGACAGCAGTATACCAGAGGGTCAAACACTTAGGTATGTTTACATGTCCAGCTGGGGGTGTGATTCCTAGACCAAGGAGACATACTCCTGCTAGCTCTCTTCAAGCCAGCGTGCTAAAAATAGAGCATAGGGATGGCAGCGCAAGTGGCAGGAGGAGCTAGCTTGTGTATGCGCACTATTGTGGCTACATTGTATTTTTAGCACATTAGCTGGATAACAGCTAGTATGAGTATGTCACTTCAAGATGGGAAGCACACCCTCCAGATCAAAGTGTAAATATAGCCCTAGTTTTCATCATTACAAAGTCATTCCCCTTCCCACAAAAGTGTTTTTTCAATACACATTAAACTGGACTTCAGATCTTCGCACATTTAATTATAATGTATCTATTTTAACATCCAATAAGGTTGTTATAGGATTTTTTAAAATTATAATTCTGCTATTCTAGTCTTATTTTATTTTTTAAAGTCCAGAAAATATTACTTTTAGTCACCATGACAACACTTCAGAAAAAGAGTTAATTCTGCTGCACTCTGAAACACTTCACATACTATTTCCTAGCAACCACACCGGTACAGAGGGGTAAAAAGACCTTTAATCTAATCTTCCCTAAAAATGATTTAGGAAAAATTACATACATATTAAAGAGAAATCCAATAAAATCATATAGGTTTAACATGTTCCAGAAGTATTTTGTTATGAGAAAACCGTAACAAAGAAAACAGGGCTAGATTTGACTGGTTGAAGTGAAGATATTGACTCCAGAGGTCTTTGGATCAGGCTTTTTCACAATGTTTCTCTAAGCCCTTCTTACAAGTTACCTCCATTGTCTCCCTCCCCACTTCTTTCACATATTGTTCTTAGCCTCTTTCTTGCAGACAGAAAAGCGAACCAGATGCTTACCACTTTCACCACAAGCAATACTGTTATATCAAATGCAATACAGTACAGTAAACCAAAAAGGCATTGTTAAAAAAAAGGTTTTTCAATTTTATATTCAGAAACTACAAAACTGAACATGTAGATTATTTCATTTTTTAGACCTCAGAATCAATCCCAAGCTCCAGTTGACAATGCTTACCTGTTAATAAGCCTTCTACATGCTAATCTATCATTATGTGACTACTGCGATGCTTCTCCTTTCGTCTCCAACTGACAGGCAGTACAGCCAGTCATGGTTTAAGAATAAGAATATCTATTTCTGCATTCTTAGTACATAATTTTGTGACTGATGAAACTCAGCTAGTATTCCCATTGGGAGAAATAATGGTTCTTCATTTTTCAGATATGCAAGGTTCAAACTGCAGCAGAACTGCACAGCATGGCATACTACAGAGAGAACATGCAAAAAGACTGCACTCTCTGCTTGCCATGGAGCAATATTTAATCTATCAGCTGAGACCCAATCTGTACACCCTGCACTCTTCCCCTAACAGCTCCCAGAGCTGAAACTTGAACTTCAAGGGACCAGGAGGAAAGGTCTTTGTTTAATTTCCCTCATAAAAATTCTAGGCTATTGGGGAGAGAAGCCACTTCTGCCTTGACAGTACCAAAAACTAAAGCCAGTCTAAAACGCAGTAGATAGTGGCTGAAGTAAAATATCTATCCAGATATCTAACATAGTCCATGGCAGCTAGTCATCCCTTTTGAACCCTTCTTAGATGTTTAGGTGCTACGAGACAGAAAGTTGTGTAGGAGAAGCAGAAGAAGAACAGAATCCCTTCCATCATTTAGATTAGTCTGAGGCTACTACTATCATGGTGACCTTTCACACTGTTCTTGTGATACTGTGAAGTAGGCACACCAGAGAAAACGCATGCCAAAGAAATCTGTCCTGGGGATGGCAGAAACATCCACAAATGCTGCTCCTGGGCCTGGATAGTTACTGCTATCTACTTAGGTCAACAAGTTAATGTCTAGAGCAACCCAGGAGTCTGTGATCATGTAGACTATTTCTGGAAACACGGTATGTCCTTTGAGAAGAGCAGATACTACTTAAGTCTGTCTGCCAGGATGTTTTGTTTTCTTGTTAAGTGTCTGATTTGAATTTTCTTGAGATACTGTTTCATCCAGGCCATAACAGGGCTTCTAGCCACAGACTTCCCTGTCTAGTGTTGCTTCTCACAGTAACTACAGTATTTTTTGGAATTCACCTATACCACATGAAGTCTGGCATACGAGAGCAAAATCTGTGCAGAGCCTTCCTTATTGTACTCATTTATAGAAGGTGGTTACAGATTTGAAGCCTTGGCTATTTGGTGTCCCCTACATGCTTAGAATTTTCCAGGCCAAGCCTGATAATAGAGCAGCTCTAAGAAGATTGCTATCCTATGTCCCTCAGGCTCAGGATTGTAACACTCCTTGTGTTACCATCATTTTTCAGTTTATTCCAAGAACGTTGCTGATACCTTTGCTATCCAAGGGCACACTCAAGAGGACTGTCAGGCCATTACAGACCATACTTAGTGGCGAAACCATGATTCCCATGATGTAATGCGACATGAAGAAGGAGGTTGCTTCTACAAATGGCTGTCTTGAGTGACTCAGATTTCACCTTCAAGGAGGCTTTCCCCCTGTGTCTGCCCTCTCTGTGCTATGAGAACTCTAGCTGCATACAGTGAGTGGAATAGCAGCCATCAGAACAGCAGTATAATGAAAAAGAAAAGAAACTTTTCTAAGAGCTCTACTATCAATCTCTTTGTTCAAATTGTCTCAGGCAAGATGTTGCTTTATGGAGTTGAATATTTCTCTAGGTGCAAGGCAGTGCTCCACGTTAGACCCCGTTAGAATGTCTCAGAAGCAAAGAATACCACATCCATTTGGAAGGACCATGAAGGAAGAGGAAGCCTGAAGAACTGCACCTCCCCATGGGCTTGTGGACTTAACACCTCTCTCAGTGCTCAGGTTTCTCAAGGCTCTCCAAAACCCTCTCCTCCTCAGATTCATGTTTTTCATTCATTCCTTTTTCTTTGTGAACAGGAAAGGCAGACCATAGGACACTAAGAAGCTCAGTGGAAATCAACTTCCTCAGCAGAGTTAACATAGTTACTGGTCTGATAAAACAGGAGGGTATGGTCCCTGTATTTCTTTCCCTTTCTGGGCCATGTTTCAAATGAGCTGTTTTCATAAAAGTAAATCTAGGATTTTAACAAAGAATTTGAAGACTCCATCAAGAACTGCTTCTGCTGTGATTGTCATCCAGGAAGCAAAGAAAAACCTGGAGTAAAGTTCACAACAAAGACAAATGGCAAGAGAAAAGAAACCCTACTGGCTCTCCTTTCTGTCAAATAGAAAAGAAAGGAGGACCAAGGCATCAGTAGAAAACTAATGGACGGTAGAACCTTTTAAAGTTCGATCCTTAGGCCAGCAAGGTTAGGTTTAAAATTAACTGAATTTAAAATCTGCAAAATTAATAGATTTAATCACTTGATACTTTAAAAATACGGAATTTCTAAACTAACATTTTAAGTAAATACATTGCTATAACATCTGCAATTTGTAAATGTATTTTTAACTTCTTTACAATTAAGTCCTAATTAGCAAATATAGATAAACAGTTCTTTTACAAGTATGGTTATACTCTCTCAGATATCTAATAGACATGAGTTTCTGACAAAAATAATTTTTAAACTTCTACTTTTGTTATTTTCTTCAGCTTACTTAAAGAATTGTTTTAATGAATGTTTGAACAAGAGTTTTCACTGGGCAGTTTTTTGCATTATCTTTTCTACAGAATTTTTTTAACAATATTACCATCTTTTAGTAAAAGTGTCATCTTCCTGATGAGGTGTAAAATAGAAGACCTGACCACTTCTTGTAACTGAAGCTTCCATAGCACTTTGCATAAGAATCGAATTGTTAACTCAAGGCCAACTTTTCTCTCGATCTGATATTCTTTACTTCTATGATATTTTTTATTAAAGTGTTGTGGAATGTTGCTGTACACAACCCAGAACTGTCTGCATTTGAGTGATAGGTGAAGTGATCCCTTCTTTGTCCTATGTACAGGAAGTTGGTGTCATTATTTAATATTTGTAAAATGTTTGGATATCCTCAAATGAAAGATTTGCTATAGATTTGCAAAGTATTATTACCAATATGAATATATATGTCAAGCAGAAGCTTCACTTAAGCAATGAGAATTTTGAAATGTAACACTAATCTTTAAGGGAAAGAATGCATGCTTACTTAGGCCATGTCTACACTATAAACTTTGGTGACTAAAGTTACATCAGCATAAAGCCCCCACAATTGGTATATCGCTCATGCCCCTAACTGTTGTCTCGTTGTGTGGATGCTGTGTGTACTCCCTAGGAGTGCTTGTGATGGTACACAGTGTGGTGCACCAAGGGCGAGTATCCCTTTGGTGTGCAACTCATCCTCATCCAGTGCACTGTTTTCTGGCAAATTTTGGCAATGCGTGGTGAGGCAGAAACAAGTCATGCAGGATGATGGGAAGCCAGCGGTCAAGTTCCAATCGTGCAACTTTCTCCATCCCCATATACCATTCAAATCGCATTATTTTCACACCTTTTTTAAAAAAAATCCCTACATGGCACTTTTCACTGTCTGCCGTCTCTGACAAAAGCATGGAGCCTACACAGCTATGTCATGTGCATTGCAAATACAGGACAAACTGTCCTCCAGTATTTGCCCAGCTGCAGGAAGAACCGCAGCAACAGGGGACATGACAATTTTGTAGAGGACAGAAAGCTGTGGGACATAGTGAAAACCAATTCAAGACTGTTGGGGGCATTCACAGAGCTGCTTCAGATGGTGGAGCACTGCTTCTGGGCCTGAGAAATGAGCACTGACTTGTAGGATTGCATCGTAATGCATGTTTGGGATGATAAGCAGTGGCTGCAGAACTTTTGGATATGAAAGGCCACATTTCTGGATCTGTGTGCCAAGCTCGCACCAAATCGCCAGCACAGGGACACCAGAATGAGAGCTGCACTGACAGTTGAGAAGCAAGTGATCACACTGTGGAAGCTTTTAATGCTGGATTGCTACCAGACAGTAGGAAATCATTTTGGAGTTGGAAATCCAGAGTAGGGGCCATTGTCATGCAAGGGTGTAGGGCCATTAATAATCTTCTGCTGTGTAGGACTGCGATTCTGGTAACATACCAGATGTAATGGATGGATTTGAAGCAGTGGGGTCCCCAAACTGCAGATGGCCCTGTTTTGCCAACAACCCACCTTGCCAGAGAATACACCAACAGAAAGAGCTACATCTCTCTGGATATGCAAGCACTGGTGGACTACCAGGGAAAAGTTTCATCTATGTCAATATCGATTTGATCAGAGAGGGTGCATGATGCTTGCATCTTTAAGAACACAGGACTGTTCAGAAAGCTGCAAGCAGGGACTTTCTTTTCTGACCAGCGGATCACCACTGGCAATGCTGAAATACTAACAGTGATCCTGGGGGACCCAGTCTACCTCTAGCTACCCTGGCTTATGAAGCAGTGCACCAGCCACCTCAACAGCACCAAGGAAAGATTCAACTAATGTCTCAGCAGGTGCAACATGACAGCTGAATGTGGTTTTGGGAGGTCCAAGAGACTCACTAGATTGGATCTCAGTGAGAAAAATATCCCAAAGCTTAGATTTGCCTGTTGTGTCCTGCTTATCTGTGAGGCAAAAGGGGAAAAATTGCTGCTGGGGTGGAGGTGGAACAGCTGTCTGCTGAGTTTCAACAATCAAACACAAGGGCTATTAAAAGAGCTCAACAAAGAGCTATATGGGAGAGGCAGGCCTTGAAAGAGCACTTTGACAGTCAGCCACAGTAATATGGTGTGGTGGATTGTGTTCTACCTGGCTATGCAGTTTTGGGTGCTGTTAGGAATTCTGTGGTGCCTAGTATACATTTATGAACATAACACTATCTGTTAATGCACCTATTAATTTTGCAGTGCTTGCCGTACATTTATAATTATTAAACTGTGTTTGTTGCTGATTCTATGAGTTCTGACGCCCTGAACAATAACAAGTAGTGAGTGTTTTTTAATTAGTGCTAGACATTCTGCAGCATATGTTGTGAAGTAATAAAGAGAAATTATTTTCCAAAAAATAGATTTTCATTGCGTATCAAAACCAGTGCAAAAAAACAAAACCAAACTCAATGTGCAATTAAAAAGCAAATACAATTAAAACTTCCACAATAAATTAAGGGAACAGATTCTAACAAGGGGAAAGAACAGTCATGTTCATTTCAGTTAATTTTGGCTACACATAAAGCAACAAGTCTCTCAAGGGCAGGGCATGTGAAGCTGTGGTTGTCCTCAATGTCCCCTGGGATGGAGTTGGAGGATTAGGGATGCGGCCCCTAGCATCACATGGAAAGTTGGGGGGTGTCAGAAAGTGCTAAAATGGAGTTCTCTATTGACTGCAAAAGGAGGCGAGCCTATGATTGTTGAACCTGTAGGTCAACAAGACTCTTCAGCCATTTTTGTTTGCTGCCAGAGAAGCCCCATTATGCCCTGATGCATCTCCCTCTCTGACTCCTCGGCCTGTCTCTTGTCCGCTCTTTGCTTCTTCATCCTGTCTGAAATATTCACCCTCCAGGCCTTCTGTTCACAGTCCAATGCAATGCTGGCTTGCAGGATCTCAAAGAACCTCTTCCTGAGTCCTCTTTTTTCCCCTCCTTATCTGGCCAAAGTGCTCAGTGGGTGTGGAGGGGGAAGAGCTAAAACACACCAAAGTATCCTTCCTTGTATATATAGTCAGAATCAGAAAGCAAAAGTTTCAGAACTCCCTTCCCTAGCTCCCCTAAAGTGTGACACATGCTTATTGACATTTCAGCTTTTGGAGAGCCTGTGCATACCGCCACTCACAGCTCCAGCCATGGTGACAACAGCCCAGCAAGGTCATGGGTTGCACTGAGGAGGGAATTGTTGGGTTTCATGAAACAATAAAATTTCAGCCCTTATTTCCATGTGTATCACTGTAGGGCAATGGCCCTGAGCATTGGCACTATTTTTCACAGGTGGTGGTGATTTTGGCTGATACCCTCACTCTGAGGGTAACAAAGGCACAGAGTATAGCCCATGTTGGCATCCTGAAGCCACATGGGCCCATAGGCACCTGTTTACTGCAATGGTGCCTGCTGAAGAAATCGCAGACTGATGTGTCTTACTGCAAAGGAAGAAATAAGGCTGTCATCTCAAGAAACTTTTGGGAGAGGATTGCAGTGTATCTCCATGAAAGTTTCATTGAGATCTCTCAGGATGATTCAAGGGAGATCCCGGTGTACATAAACAAACTGCTTTGCGTGGCCCCACCTAATTGTACAGGGGAATGAAAAGCAGATGACAACAATACCTCTGTTTGTTGTACCGCTACTTCTAGTTCGAGCAAATTAATGAAAATTCATTACCTGTGTCCTGCTACACTGGGGTCATGCACCACCCATACATTTAAACATGGTAGTGAAAAATGAATTCACACACTTACCTGAGATTCCTGCCCATGGTTGGCATAAGTACCCTGAATGACTAACAGACTTGAATGCTTGAGGGTGATGAAGACTAGAACATTTTGTTAAAAAGTAAGTGGGGAAATGTATTTTTATAACCATTGTCTCACTCATAATGAGCCACAGATTATTTGGACTTAAATCAAGTTTATGCATGACATTTTAAACAATAACCATCAGTCTTTGTTACCTTTTGTTTGAATTACTTTGAGTTGAAAACATACTGTGGGTAAACTTCTCTTTTAATGTCAGTTGTATATTGTGATGATGCAATTACATTGATCAACTTGAAAGTGTTTTATAAACAACCTGATATGCAAATGATCCACACTGAAGTGTGGCCACCTTAGGCAAGCAATGCATTAACCAGGAGCTGCAATATACAACTGTTTAGGACAGAATGTAAAGACAGAGGAAACAGCAATGGAAAGGTAGGTAGAACTACATAGTACATAGTTATCCAAACTGGAATTTGATGAAGACATCAGGATTAACCTGCCTACTAATGCTATATATAAATGAATCTATTTTCTTTTCCTAAAGATAACAACTCAGACCACAATGGAAATGCTGCATTCCTGATAATATATTGAACCAAGAGTTATAATAGTTAAAACAATGGGCAGTTGAATGTAAACAGACCATTTGCCAAAATTCTGAATATTTTTTCTTTGTTTTACCTGCATCTACCAACACAGAACTACAGTATCATGCTTTTAATTTTTCTCTGTAACCAGGTCGGAATTGAACAGTGTTTTGTATGGGTAATAATTCTGTAATATCCAACCTCACTTTAGTCACAGAATGTAAAATATGTACAAGTGTGGGCATTATTTCTCTGGCATACTTTTATAGAATATAGTGACAAAAGTTAAAGGGAAATTTAAATTTGGCCCAAAATTTAAATGCTGTAAAAACAAGATTTTATAAAATCTAAAAATAACAGAAATATTCTCACTTTTTAAACATTTCAATGAAAACAGTTCTTTTCAAGGAAATGAACATTCATCTGCAGTGTCTGAATCCAAACATTGCAGAACCAAGAACCTAAAAGTCAAACTGACTTCATTGATTTTCATTGTTTATGCTGAGAGAAATGTAAAAAACTAGCAGAACATAAGTTATGAAAAATAAATTGCATTTTTAAAATACATGTTTTTGTAATAGCCAAAGGTGTTATTGGTAACATAGGTAAAGGAATGTATTTGTTTATAACATATGTTTTTTAATCAATATTGTCCCTTTAAAGAGACACCAATTTGAAACCAAGACACCTTTTTGAGCGAGAGAGTTAAAAGCAGTATGGAGAATTGTATCCGTCCCAAGTTTTGTAGATTTTACAATCACATTTTCTTATCCTTTAAAATGCTTTTCTCCCATGTTGCTGTGTGAAACACCCATACAAACAACGGGGGACACTGACTAACTAGCTATTGCCCCAATTCTGCTCCCACTGAAGTCAATAACAAACACCCATTCATTCTAAGGGTGCAGGATCAGCCCCTCTGTGATGGAAACAATTAAACTAAATATACACAGAATGCTATGAAATGTATACAGCAAGCAAATATACCATGGGAAATTATTTTCCCTGTAATCTCTTTCACTTCTATGAAGCTTATGTGTTTCAAGTGAAAAGATTCCAGACAGAAGTGTGATTTTTTAAGTTCATGGTGTCTCTTTAATTTCTAAGTTATGTGTACTGCCACACCATTACAGCATGAGAAGGTAACTAAAATTAAACTGCACCACTATTTTGACTGTGTCCAGTCTCCAAATAAATTTGTTAGTCTCAAAGGTGCCACAAGTCCTCCTAACCTTTTGAGTGTGATGACACCATGAACTAGTAATTCCTACAGACCTTTCATGGCT
This sequence comes from Caretta caretta, assembly GCF_965140235.1. Taxonomy (NCBI): domain Eukaryota; kingdom Metazoa; phylum Chordata; order Testudines; family Cheloniidae; genus Caretta; species Caretta caretta. Next base: position 47,103,952 of record NC_134210.1, read on the forward strand.
ATGAAGAGAAAATGCCAGGCCACTTGAATATTAGTTAATCAAAGACTATTCCTAAAAGCCAACCCAAACAAAATACAAAAGGAAAAAAACCCAAGCAAAACCACATTATATAATAAGCCTCATAACTACTACATCTAAGTTGTAACACTCCACATGCAGATTGCTGCAATGCATACCTTAACCACTGATGGCTGGAATCCAGCCACAGACTTCCAGCGAATGACTCCTACAGACTAAAGCCATCTGTTGAACCACTTCACCAACTACTACTAGCCGTACTATAGCCATGTCTGCCAAAATGTACTTACTTATGCATTCATGTCTATTTGGGTGATTTGTTTTTCTATTTGGAGTGGACTGCCTAGGTGCTGGAACTAAGGGTGCTGCCGCACCCCCTAGCCTGATGTGGTTTCCATTATATAGAGGGTTTACAGTTTGGTTCAATGGCTCTCAGCACCCTCACTATAGAAATTGTTCCAGTACCCTGGTTGAATGTTAAAACTGAGTATTAGTCCTAGTAAAATAAGTCAGCCGAGGGATGGGGGAAACATGCCTTTAGAATGAGAATCCTCGCTGTGACTCTGCCTGGCTTTATTACATCTCGCCCCGCGCCCTACACACCCACCCACCCACCGGTATGCAGCCAGAAGCTTTTGGAGGGATCGCAAGGTTGACATACACCCATCGCCCTCTGGAAAGCTACTGCCCGCACACGCGGCCCACGTGCATCCGGGGCGCGTGCCGCTTCTCCCCGCTGCGCTCCATGTGCCGAGAAAACCGAGCTCCCGGGGTCCCCAGCCCGCGCCCGCCTTCGGCCAGCGCCTCTGCGCCGACTCGGTGCCCGGCCGGCGGGGTTGGGATCCTCTGCTGCTGGCGCGAGGCCGAGGCCACCAAGGCAACGGCGCCCGGCGGCTGCACCCTCCCGGGCGCATCTCTCCGCAGCGCCGGGCGGCGCTTCCTCGGCTCGCCGGAGCGGGGCAGCTCTACCAGCCAAGCCCCGGCGCGGCCGGCCGCCCCCTGCGGGCCAAGGGGAGGAGGGGGCAGACCCCACTCGGCCCCCGGCCAGCGAGCGCGCCGCGCCCGGCACCTGGGCCCGCCCCCCGCCTTTACCTTGACACTGGCGTGGCTGGTCTGGGTCTCCGCCTCGGTGCTGCTGCAGCAGCGGCGCGCCCCAGCCCGGCCGGCGGCCGCGGGGGTGGCGGGCTCCCTGCGCTGCTGGCGGCGCGGGCCGGGGCCGGGGCCGGGGCCGGGCGGCGGCGGGCGGCTCTGGTAGGCGAGCACCGAGGGGATGGAGTCGGCCGCGTCGGTCCTGACGAAGAGGCCGTGCAGGGTGGCGGCGGTGCCCTGCGAGAGGGCGGCGGTCTGGTGGGGGGAGGTGGACTCGTCCGAGTCCCGGCAGTAGATCACGCCGCTCTGCGAGACGTGGATGCTGGGCGCGCAGCCCATCCCGCTCCCCCCGCCGGCCGCCCGGCCGGCCCCGAGCCACCGGCGCGGCGCGCTCCGCACCCAGCCCAGCCGCAGCCCGCTCGGCCCCGGGCGGCTAGGGGGCCGCCGCCGCCGCCCCTGTGCCGCTGTGCCTCGGGCACCGCCCGCCGCCGAGCCGCCGCTCGCTGCCTGTGGCGCTCGCCGTGCCGCTCCCTCCCATTTATCTCCTCGCTCGCCCGCCGCTGCCTCCCCGGCCCCCTCCTGCGGGGCTCGCGGCGGCCCCTCTTCTCCGCACAGCCACAGGGGAGCGAGGCGGCCGCTCCCCCCGGCGGGGCATCTCGCCCCCCCGCCCAGCTGTTCGCCGCTACCAGGAGCCCGCCGGCCGCCGCTCCCGCGCCGCGAGCCTGGGGTCACTTGTGGCGGCGGCCGGAGGTGCCTGTCTAGCTCCCCGGCGCGCCCCTCCCGCCCCGTTAATCGAAACCGGGCTCTGATTCAATCCGGTGTCTCCCAATTTCCCCCATGCACCGGCCCAGAGCCTGCATCCACGGGTCAGGCTACCTCTTCCACTGCAGATTAGCACCCAGTGCACCACAATACAGAAAGCCCGGCTTTGCGGCGTCTCTTGCTCAGCTTTCTTGTGCTCTTTGATTTCAGTTTCACCTTCCAACCCCCCACCCCAGATCCCCCTGGAGTCTCTTCCTAACCCTTTCTCTGCAGCTGTGACAGCCCCCTTGCCCCTGGGCTCTGCTCCCCAGCCCGCACTACCGAGAGGACTTTAATGAGCCCAAATGCTCGATGCTTCTGTTGAACTCCTGCTCCCTGCTGCTGCCCAGCCACTGCATCCTGGTGGTGATGCAAAACAAGAAGGCGTTGTCTCCTTGGCAGATCTCCCTCCCCACTTTTTGTATTCTTTCTTTCCCCACCTCCGCTCTTACTACACCTGCTGCTACTGGTGCCCTTGGCAGCATTAGTGCGCTGGGACTGTCCTCAGAGCAGCTGCAAATAAGATAGTAGGGAGCGGGAATGTACGTTAGACCTGTCTGTCCCTCTTCAGCATCAGTTTATTAACACTGTTTGTATAGTTTCGCTGGACTAGATAACAGGCAAAAAGCACCTCAGTCAGGACAGAGAGCAATTTGTTTGCTAGGACTGTTATGTATATAAACCTTTTCACCCCTCTGTAGCAGATTTGTTCTAAAATGGACCAAGGGAAAGTCCTATTTTAGAGAATCAGATTTTGTAGTACTGGTCAGAATATTCATAATAAGATTAAAGTAGTTTGCAAGATTCAAAATGGACCCATTTCTCATTAAAAATATTATTCAAATCATTTTGGTAAGCAAAAAAAAAATCCCATAATGATTTCATTAACATTTTAGTACAAATTTCAATCATAAAAGGCATAAACATGAAGAATGTAGAAAAACTCAACAGGTTTTTGGTTTTTTTTTTTTGGCAAATAAATTTTAAAAAAACAAAACAAAAACAAAGGCTATTTTTCTGTTTTAAAAAAACCTGAATTCCAAACATTTTAATGAACTGATATCTTGGCCTATGCATCTGCCACCTCCTCTGGCATCCATGCTATAATAACCAAAATAAGGCCCTAATCCTGGGAAGGATTTGTAGAAATGATTAATCTTATGCACTGTGAGTAATTTCCTTAATCTCAAGTAAGGTCAATGACCTGTGTAAATCTTTGTAGGACTGAGGTTTAAATCACTTGATTTTGAATGGTGAGTTTATAGAATTTATGAGTGTCACCCTAGTGGTTTTCTTACTGCCTAATAAAGCTTTAATCTGCCGCTAATCAAAAATTGACAAGACTTCTCAAGACCTTTTCATTCACACATAAGGTCAGAAGGGACTAATGTGATCACCTAATCTGACCTCCCAATGTAATAAAATCCATAAAATTTCCCCAAAATAATTCCTGTTAGAACTAGAGCAAATCTTTTGGGGGAAAAAAACACATATCTAATCTTGATTTTAAAATTGCCAGTGATGGAGAATGCACTATAACCCTTGGTAAATTTTGTCAATGTAATTACCCACACTGTTAAAAATGTATGCCTCATTTCCAGTCTGAATTTGTCTAGCTTCAACTTCCAGCCGTAGGAGGTGTGTATAAGAGGCTGGGGGAGGCTAAGCTTCCCAAAAAAAGGCTGGCCATGCAGGATGGCAAATACTGTGGATGCAGCGCAGGTCACCTCCCTTTGGAGGCGCTCCGGCCAGCCACCTTTGGAGTGCCGGAAACATCCTAGAAGTGGGGGGAGCCACCAGTGCCTGAACCATGGCCCCACCCACACTCTGCCCCAAGACCCCGCCCCCACTCAGTCTCTTCCCCCGAGGCTCCACTCTTGCTCTGCCTCTTCTCCCAAGGCCTCCTCCCACCTACTGCTTGCTCCTCTTTCCCAGAAAGCAGTGAGGGGCAGGTAGGCCGGGCCTTGGGGAAAGAGGCAGAGAGGAGCGAGCAGCAGGCGGGGGGAGGCCTAGGGGGAAACAGCGAAGAGGAGTGGGCAGAGTGGGGGTGGGGTTTTAGGGGAAGAGGCAAAGTGGGGGTCAAGCCTTGGGGCAGGCCCATGGTCCAGGCACCAGTGGCCCCCCACACTTCTAGGGAGCTTCCGGCACTCACATGTAAGCCTCCCCAGATGGAAGACTCACGAGCCGCCTATACGTTCAGCCATTGGATCTTGTTATATCTTTGTCTGCTAGATTGAAGAGACAATTATCAAATTTCTGTTCCCTGCGTAGGTGTGTACTTACAGCTTGAGATCAAATCACCCCTTAACCTACTCTTTGTTAAGCTAAATAGTTTGAGCTCCTGGAGTCTCTCATTATAAGACATGTTTTCCAATCCTTTAAGCGTTCTTGTGACTCTTTTCTTAACCCTCTCTAATTTATCAATATCTTTTGAATATTGGACACAGTATTCCAGCACTGGTTGCAGTTGTACGAAATACAGAGGTGATATAATCTCTCCACTTCTACTCGAGAGTCCTCTGTTTAATTCTCCTTAGAATGATAGCTAAAGTTTGAACATACTGTTTCCACAAATCTGACTTCTTTTCAACTGTTATAATTCTAGAAACAGGGAAGTATTATTAATGCAAGAATTATGGTACAGTATGCTAGAGACAACTGGTTTGATTGTACTGAAAAAAGCCCCTTTTTATTTCATTTCTTAAATACTGTAGAATGTAATATTAATAAGGTGTGTACATGGATAGTCTTGGAGACTGAATTCTGCTGTTTATTCACAACCAGGTAAAGCATATGTGAGCAGTAGTAGTGGGAGCTTCCCAACAAGATGCTTTCACCTAAAGGGTTGATCTGTATGCAGATTCACTCAGTCTTAGGCCTCTGTTGCTGCTGAGACTGCCAACATGTGAGGATGATTGTGGCAATGAAGACTCTTGTTCACTAAGAATGGGACTGAGACCATCAACTGATTTCACAAAGGCCACTAAAACTGCTGTTAGACCATTTCTGGTTACTATTGACCTATGTTGGATTTGGCAATCAAATCCATTACAAAGTATTGATTTTTCAATAGACCTACATAAACAAACTCCACAAACTGAGTCTTAGCTCATATGCTATGTATGCTGCATGTCTGGTTTTTGCACTGTGCCACCATATTCTGATGATTCACTCTTGGAAAAGGCATGAAGACAAACTAGACTGTGGAACTAATGAAGTGAACCACACTTCACTATCAAAGCATATTGCTTTTGTTGCTTCCTATCCTCACTTTTGTGATGGTATGGAGATTGAAAGTGTAACATGGATAGACCCCGGTGGTCGGCGGGCGGGATTGAATCTGGGATCTCTGGAGCTAAATGTATGAGCCTCTACTGCAGGGGTAGGCAAACTTTTTGGCCCGAGGGCCACATCTGGGTATGGAAATTGTATGGCAGGCCATGAATGCTCACAAAATTGGGGGTGGGGTGTTCAGGAAGTGGTGAGGGCTCTGTCTGGGGGTGCAGGCTCTGGGGTGGACCAGAAATGAGGAGTTCAGCATGCGTGAGAGGGCTCCAGGCTGGGGCAGGGGGTTGGGGTGTAAGGGGGGAGGGGAGAGGGCTCCGGCCGGGGGTGCAGGCTCTGGGATGGGCCTGGGGATGAGGGGTTTGGGGTGCACGAGGGTGCTCCAGGCTGGGACCGAGGGGTTTGGAGGGCGGGAGGGGGATCAGGGCTGGAGCAAGGGATTGCGGGGTGCTTACCTCAAGCAGCTACTGGAAGCAGCAGCAGGTCCTACCTCCAGCTACCTACGCAGCTCCTACGTAGAGGCATGGCCAGGCGGCTCTGCACTCTGCCCTGTCCATAGGTGTAGCCCCTGCAGCTCCCATAGGCCGTGGTTCACAGCCAATGGGAGCTGGGGGGGTGGCACTCAGGGCAGGGGCAGCATTTGGAGCCCCCTGGCTGCCCCAACATGTAGGAGCCAGAGGGGGGACATGCCGCTGCTTCCAGAAGCTGCATGGAGCAGCCATGGCATGTGCGGAGCAGGGCAAGGCCCCAACCCCACTCCCCAGCTGGAGTGCGGCAAGCCCCAGACCCTGCTCCCTGGCAGGAGTTCGAGAGCCAGATTAAAACGTCTGATGGGTGGGACACAGCCCGTAGTTTGCTCTACTGCATGAGCTAAAAGCCACATGGCTCTTAGCTAAGGCCGTAGCAGACTCATTAATCTCTAAGTGGTCTCGGTGCCACTAGCTGGGACAGAACATCACACCCAGGAGGTGAGTGGGTTACACAAGCTCTTCTGGGCAGACACCTTCCCTTCATACCTGCCTATAACCACCTAGTACAAAATTAATTACAATATACAATTAATATATTACACTGAATAATAATAATGTTCATAGGACATTTAAAATGACAACATTTTATTTGTTCCTTAGAACTACATTTCTTTTAAACCTATTTTGACTTTAGTTTCATCTCTGATAAACAGTGTGGCTACATTTTCTGATGGGGAGAGTTGGGAGTTTTAGTGACTTGTCCATGCTTACACTGTGGCAAAGCCAGGAATAGAGCCCAAATGGCCTGACTCAGAGTCGTATGCTTTAGCCACAAGATCATCATTCCCCTTCAGCAAGCTATATTCAGAATGAGATTAGCTACGAAAGCTTTTTGATGGCTATTATGTCTTGGATTTAATCCTATTACATAATAATGTAATTGTCTCATATATTCAACAAAGATTTTACAGTATTTAGAATTTTAATATAATTTTAATATATGCTTTGCAAGTAAACATAGTATTTTGAATCTTCAGACAGTTTGATTAAAATATGTCACATCAAACCTGGGTTTATGTTGTTCAGCTGTTCACAGTCAGCTTTTATAAATCAGCATAAATTATTACATCTTTATTTCACCAGTCAATCCGTATCGAGGTTTCCTCAACATTCTGAAGTAGACAGAGGGCCCAGCCCTGCTACAATCAAAGTCCATCAGAGAGTTTGCCATTGAAGTTAGTGAAAGAAGGAACCCACCTTTATTTTGAATCTGCTTCTGCAATTTTCTTACATGAGTATCCCTTACCTGTATGATTACTCCCAATTCATGTCACAGGATATTTCATAGGAGACAAAGTTGCAGGTCCGACTCTTTTCCAAGGTGTGATTCTGAGGATGCTATTGATTTCTGCCTAATGAGGAAGTTTCATAGATATCATAGACTCCAAGGCCTGAAGAGGCCATTGTGATCATCTAATCAGACCTCCTGTATAGCACAGGCCATTTAACTTCTCCCAAAAATACCCAGAGCAGGTCCTTTATAAAACTGTCCAAACTTGATTTAAAAATTGTCAGTGATGGAGAATCCACCACCAGACTTGGTAAATTATTGTAATGGCTAATTATGCTCACTGTTAAAAATGTATACCTTTTTCCAGTCTGATTGTGTCTAGCTTCAATTTCCAGCCATTGGGTCATATTACACCTTTCTGTGCTAGACTGAGGAGTCCATTATTAAATATTTGTTCCCCATGTAGATACTTATAAACTGTGTCACTCCTTAACCTTCTCTTTGTTGAGCTATTTGAGTTTAAAGGATTGAAAAGCATGGCTCATGATAATCATTCTACTGGCTCTTCTTTGACCCTCTCCAATTTATCAACACCCTTCTTGAATTGTGATTAATTTTCCATTTCCTTTATAATAAGGAGGATCTTGCCTTTTCAAAATGCCCACCCAACATATGATTTTTAAATGCAGAGAATACTAACTTGAAAAAATGGAAATGATTCATATTAAATTAAATTCTGGGATGTTTCTTGGTGTAGGGGTCTGAGGTTGAGAGGTAGTGGAGCATTTAAGACAGGCTTGACAAGAGCGTAGGCTACAGGATGGGGAACGGAAGAAGATATCAGCTGAGATGTAGTAGGCAGAAGAGGAGTAGTGCAGGTCCTTGAAGGTAAGTCTTGAATTTGATGCAGAGAGTGAGAAGGCGGCAATTATTTAGTCAGAACAGCAAGAGAGACGGATGAGTCTGGCAGCAACATAGACTGGAGGAGCAGAGCAAAATGAGATGCCAGGTAGCCAGAGAGGAGTAGCGGACATGAGAAATAACGTAGGCATGGACAAAGGTTTTAGCAGTGGGGGGGTTGTGGGTGAAGAGTTAAGGATGGATTTTAGAGATGCTCTAGAGGAAGAAGAGATAGGATATAGCAAGAGTTTGGATGCGAGGAGACAGAGAGAGAAGAGAAGACAAAACTGAGGTGGCAAACTAGTAGTAATTGGAATGTGTGAATTCAGCCAGGGATATACAGGAGAGCAGGGAACCAAAGACAGAACTTGCTAAATGTAGTCAGCCAAACTTTGACCTCACTTATACACATTTTGTGCACCTCCAGAATTTGACCCATTATATTCCACCTCTGGAAAACACATGCAGTGAGCATAAAAGGGCTGTTTTGTTTTATTTGCTTTCCCACTAAAAAGAAGCTTTCATTGATAAAGGCTTTTAGGGTAAGTGCTATGAAACTGTACACCCTCTAACAAACTTTGCACTTACAAGAAACTGCTTTCCTGTGCATTTCAGTGAGATGAACTTAAGTACATGAATAGCTCTGGAAGAGAACTCTGAAACGTGGAAGGGTCTATTCTTCTCTCAGTGCAAAGCAATGGGAATACATCTTTCTGTTAATATTAAAGGGAATTAAACCTGTAAATCCCCGCACAATGAGAGGAGAATATACTCCTCCAAACTTCAGATCGCTTCCAAAGCCAGTCATAGACTTCACTTTGCCCTCAATATTAAGAGTTTATGGTATTGGTAGTTTGGTAAATTTCAAAGTTTATATTGACAGGTTTCAGAGGAACAGCCGTGTTAGTCTGTATTCGCAAAAAGAAAAGGAGTACTTGTGGCACCTTAGAGACTAACCAATTTATTTGAGCATGAGCTTTCGTGAGCCACAGCTCACTTCATCAGATGTGTACCGTGGAAACTGCAGCAGACTTTATCTGTAAATTCCAGCTCATCACAGTGAGACAATAGATTACTGGTCACATTTTACAGGGATCTAAAAATCTGGTCTCTGACAAATTTCTTCTGAAGACAATTACCTCTATTTATGTTGATTTGCCATAAAACCAGTTTAAAATTTATAAATAATCCTGAGTAGGAAAAAGTTCCTTAGACTAGTGTGGGAGCTCCCATACAGCTTGGCAAGTCCTCAGCCCCATTCATATCAAACCAGGGAGATTTAAAAACTACAGTGCAAACTAATGTGATGCATATCGAGACTAAAGCAAAATACATACTTAAATTAGTCTGGATAATTTAAATTAAATTAAGTGCTGTGGTTTTTAATCTTCCATATATCAATTTTGAAATAGTAGCCATGATAAATAGAATACCACAAGAAGCCTTTTATGTGTGGTTTTGTTTTTGTAATCTCTGAAATGATAATTTATCAAGCATTAATTTCATGCTCTTGCTCACAAACACAATGCAAAGGAAATTGCATTCACCTTGCTTCTCCTTTCCAAATATTGTAACACAGGGTTGTTTTTTCAATCTTTACCTCAGGAAAACTAGACCATACTTTGCACTCCATGAGTCAGACTGTGCTCCTGTTTATATCAATGTAAACTTGGAGGAACTTCATTCAGGTCAGTGAACTCCCTCTATTTAACTGAAATCAGAATCCAGACCTATATCTTTATGTTGCCTAGGGTCACTTTCACCTTGTCACTGCAAAAATGGTAAGTTGCCACAATAAACAAACATAGTTTAGGGGCCTGATCCTCTAGTTCTAACTCAGGATAATCTCCCAGTGGGAACACTTGCATAGTAAGGTACTACTGCCACTGTGACTCAGGTTGAGTGGTACTTACTTCGGTGTCTAGTCCCATTAAACGCAGTGAGTCTGTTTGCTTTACCTGGGGAAATACAACTCAATATTGCTAAGGGTGGCAGAACTGGACAGATTTTGGGTGGCCCTGATGTGGGTGTGTAGTGAAGTGGAGGCTGGAAGGAGTTTCCACCTTTCCTCCATGCCCTTGAATAAGGGCAAGGAAGAAGTGCAGCCCCTGCATTTACAGGAGAGCAGCTACTTCTCCTTCGCCAGTCTCCTCTGGGGAAAAGAAGGATGGTCATTTCTTCATAACAAATGTATCATTTGTTTGTTTCACTTTGTAACATTATTGTTTCCTATTGATTAATTGTTAAATCAACATGTTCTTTCTATTTGCGCAGTAAATACTGCCTAGGTGGTTACCACATTTGAAAGAAACTTTTGGCTCCAAATATCTAAGTTGATTTTTGCCAGCAATCTGCACCTTATTAGGTTAAGCAAGGTCGAATAGGGGCTGCAGTGTAAATTACATGGGGCTTGCAAGTCTGCTTGTGTGCTGTGTTTCTGAGAAATACTTGGGACTCCCAGGACAGGGCAGCAGAGTCAGAGCAAATGAGAGTGTAAAAGTCTCCCCCAGTGACTGCCCAGTGGGAAGCAGGGGATAGAAGCTGGGAATGGAATTCTCTCATTGGCTGGATGCACGCACTTCATGAAATGTTTGTCTAAAGACTTTGAAGGACATACCCTTTGTAACCCTAAAACTTTGTGAAGGAAGATATGGAATTTTATGGAAGAATCACCTACATCAGTGGTTCTCAACAGGGTTCTGGGGCCCACTGGGGGGCCGTGAACAGGTTTTAAGGGGATTCACCAAGCAGGGCCACCATTAAACTTGCTGGGGCTCCAAGCCCTGCCATCTGGGGCTGAAGCCGAAAAGTGAGCAACTTAGCTTCCAGGGCCCACTGTGGCATGGGGCCCCAGGCAATTGCCCTGCTTGCTACCCCCTAACGCCAGCCCTGACTTTTATATACAGAAAAACAGTTGTTGTAGCACAGGTGGACCATAGAGTTTTTAGAGCATGTGGGGAGAGGGGGACCTCAGAAAGAAAAAGGTCAAGAACCTCTGACCTACATGACAACAAGATTTAGGCAGAAATTTTGTGGAAAATCCCAAAACCAAAGCTCAGAGTGAGACAAGGGTAAAAGCTGGATATACTTGGATACTGCCTGATCTCCTCCCCTCCCCCCCTCCCCCAAGTTCCCAATCAAATAGAGAACAAGTCTAACTGCTCGGACTGTACCAAAAATATCTGGATCTTGATTCATCCTAGATCATGAGTGTCCCAAAACCAGCCTCTGGACCCAGCCAAACTTTGGCCCTGATTCCCCTTGTTCTGATACCTAAATAGAGAACAAATCTAGTTGCTGCAACTGCACCAAAAAAAAATCTGGACCCCGATACACCCTAATGCATAAAACCCAGGATCTAGTAGGTGGATCCTCCTATTTGAATCCGTCCAATTCTTGGCCTTCAACCCCTCCGATATCCCTGCCTGAATGGAGAACAAGTGTAGCCGCTTCCACTGCACCAAATCATTCCAATTCTCTCTCCCCTACAACAGACCTAGACACATCGCAGAGCATGAACAGGGCAAAATTCTGACTCTGGCACCTGGAGCCTGGTGGATCCATCTACATTTTGGCCCTCAAATTCCCTGGCAGGAATGGAGAACACGTGTAGCCACTGCTCCTGCACCAAAGCAGGCTGGGTGCTAGCGCATCCTGCGTGTGGACATGCCTTGTGTTAAGTCTAAAGGGACCCGATTCACCCACACAGGAGCGGAGCTGCACTTCTTTTCCAGCGCCTCTGTTTTGCTTATCAACTCCCTAGTAGCTCGCCTGCCCCACACAGCCCTGTTACCTTCTCCTTTGGTCCGTTCAGCAGCGCTTCCGTGCAGCTGATCCCATTCATTGTAAAGGGATTCCCGTGGCCGAGCGCCGAGAAGGGCTCCCAGGCTGAAGGAATCTGTTAAATTCAGAGTGAAGTGGGCCGCTCTGTGTCCTCTAACATGGGGTCAATCTGGGAGCTGGTCCGGGGCAGCCAGCGGACGTCCCGTCGGCTGATCCCAGGTGAGGAAGGACTAAAGAAGTCTCCAAGTTCAGCTTTCACTCTCTCCCTGCCTCCGGCTCCCCCATAGGACGGCTGGCTCCCAGCGCCCCTCCTGCTCTTGCTGGACCTATGGCGGCTCCTTCATCCAATCTCTGGTTTCCTCCCCCTCCCGCAGCACGCACTTCTCTCTGCCCTACAACAGGTGCGGCGGCACCGCTGGGCACTGCCCAGCCAATAACGCCCCGCAGAGCCACACGCAATAAGACCCTGCCGCGCTCAGACAGGCGTTCCAGAGAATAAGGCACCCGCAGAATAACAGGGGCAGGGATGGGCTTAGCCCCCGTGCTTTGAAAGGACAGGAGAGGGACTTCCTGACACCCCCACTCCATTCAAAAGAAAGCTGCTGAGAGAATCGTCCCGGCCTTTCACTCTGACAACGTCTCACGCCTCCTTCTTCAGCGCCTTCCACTCCTTCTCCGTCTGCCTCTTGCATCAAATTCAAGCTTCTTGTACTCACCTCAAAGCTCTTCACCCTTGTGCCATCCTCTCCTCCACTCCTCCCCCACCCTTTGCTCAATTTAGAGTAGCCCCTGAGTAGAAAAACATATTATAGAGAAAATAACGTAAAGAAAAGGGCTTACAGATGCCAACGGTGCTAGTAAAACAAATACGTGCTCTGTAGCAGGTCTTGTTACAACCCATTACAAATGGGAGTCTTTTGAAAATGATAAACACACTTGCACACGCAAATATACTTTGATATATATCTAAAATAACCCATAGTAATCGTAGTGATGCACTGAAAGGAGTTGTCAGGACCTGTATGTTAAAATTCCATCATCAAGATGAAGGAAGAAGGAGGTGATTTTCCTGTGTCTGATGGCCAGCATTCTACTCCCTGGGTAAATCATGACTGCCAGAGATGACTTTGATCCCCAGGGATCATAGAAATACTCCCAGGAGCAAATCAGAAATATGCCAGTTTGCAACAAGTGTCAGATATTTTAAATAACATTTCCAGAGGATGATTCCATTGGAGTTCACTGAAATCGCTCTTTCTCTCACTCATATTTTAAGTGCACCTCTTACAAATGTTATTTTTTCTGAAAATAGGCTTGGAAAATGTATTGGAAGTATAGCATAGTATTCAAATTGATTTAATAACTGGTTTAGAACTCTCACAATACATGTATTTATCATTTATTATTATTATTACTATTATTAGTTTTATGTAGCAATGAGGGACTCCAAATAGGGATCAGGGCTAAGCATTGTACAAACATAGAAAAAAGACAGTCCCTGCCCTGAAGAGCCTATGATCTGAGTACAGGATGAGACACAGCAGGTGGACACAACAAAGGCAAATTTAACAGTGAGAAGATTGTGAACAGCAAGATAAAGCAGTGCTCACAGCACACCAGCTGCCTGACCAAAATCCCCACACTACCACCATTGCAAATCTCTAGAAATTAAGTTATAAATAGGAAAAGCAAAACAATATGGGTCAAGACATTGTGCCTGATAGACACCGCTCCATGCTGAAGGTTGTGAGGTGCTGCAATATCATAGAATCATAGAATATCAGGGTTGGAAGGGACCTCAGGAGGTCATCTAGTCCAACCCCCTGCTCAAAGCAGGACCAATCCCCAACTAAATCATCCCAGCCAGGGCTTTGTCGAGCTTGACCTTAAAAATATCTAAGGAAGGAGATTCCACCACCTCCCTAGGTAACACATTCCAGTGTTTCAACACCCTCATAGTGAAAAAGTTTTTTCCTAATATCCAACCTAAATCTCCTCCACTGCAACTTGAGACCATTACTCCTTGTTCTGTCATCAGCTACCACTGAGAACAATCTAGAGCCATCCTCTTTGGAACCCCCTTTCAGGTAGTTGAAAGCAGCTATCAAATCCCCCCTCATTCTTCTCTTCCGCAGACTAAACAATCCCAGTTCCCTCAGCCTCTCCTCATAAGTCATGTGTTCCAGTCCCCTAATCATTTTTGTTGCCCTCTGCAGGACTCTTCCCAATTTTTCCACATCCTTCTAGTGTGGGGCCCAAACTGGACACAGTACTCCAGATGAGGCCTCATCAATGTCGAATAGAGGGGAACGATCACGTCCCTCGATCTGCTGGCAATGTCCCTACATATACATCCCAAAATGCCATTGGCCTTCTTGGCTACAAGGGCACACTGTTGACTTATATCCAGCTTCTCGTCCACTGTAACCCCTAGGTCCTTTTCTGCCAAACTGCTGCTGAGCCATTCGGTCCCTAGTCTGTAGCGGTGCATGGGATTCTTCTGTCCTAAGTGCAGGACTCCTTGTTGAACCTCATCAGATTTCTTTTGGCCCAATCCTCCAATTTGTCTAGGGCCCTCTGTATCCTATCCCTACCCTCCAGCGTATCTACCACTCCTCCCATTTTAGTGTCATCTGCAAACTTGCTGAGGGTGCAACCCACACCATCCTCCAGATCATTTATGAAGATATGGAACAAAACCGGCCCCAGGACCGACCCTTAGAGCACTCTGCTTGATACCGGCTGCCAGCTAGACATGGAGCCATTGATCACTACCCATTGAGCCTGACAATCTAGCCAACTTTCTATCCACCTTATAGTCCATTCATCCAGCCCATACTTCTTTAACTTGCTGGTACTCCAGGGAGAGCTCCCAGAAGAAACACCATCAGGAGAAACAATTCCTCCCCGAGCTCTTTGGCATGCACAGGGAGTGCATCTCCGGAAACATCCTTAAGGAGGATGCAGCATGTTGTCCTCTTTGTAGCCATCCATCTCCAATGGCCGGTGTAAAGGGGACCCACCTCATTTCCATTCTCTTCAGGACCCTGATCCTGCACCACTGAAATGAATGGGAGTTTCGCCATTGATTTCAGAGATGCAGGATTGGGTTTTAGGATAGCCTGCATCCCTGGGGCTCTAGAAGGAAGCTCCCTGGGAGTAAGGACTGTGCCTGTGCCTAACCTTAGCACAGGGGCACAAGACCCTTCCCCATCCCTCATGCATCCTCACAAGTGGCAGGTTTAATCTAGCCTTATATGCAGGTTTCAAAATCAGCTTCCGTTGGTTATTGTAAAGCAATGTCAAACTGAGATCTTTTGCAGTTTCCCTCTGGGCTTTTCAATGTGTTTCCTTTTGTACCTTCCCAGTCAGGCCAACATGCTCTTTCAGGATTTGCCAGTGGAATGTTGAGGCAGACCACAAAGTGAGGATTCATATATTATAATAAGTGAGGGTGCACATATTATTCCTATACGTCTGTTAGTCTATAACAGGACTCTTTGCCGATATTATTCCTTATGATTGTTATTTTTCATTACTACCCAGTCCCGATAGGTTTGAAGTTATGTTTGTTTCACCTTTCCTCTGATCTTAAGGTCTTGCCAAGGACAAGCAGGGACACCTGTCTAACCATGAGATCATGAATTGACGGCAATATATCATAAGAGAATGTGATCAGCTAATGGTAGCATACAGCTTGGTAGGACTACAGCAGGATGTCCTACAAAAACATGCCATGGAAAACATTTGCTCAAAATTATACTTGCTGTTGTCATTAACACATAAAAAGGGCCATTCTTCAGAGAAGGGAGTGTGGCTTTCTATAATAACAATAGATTTGCACTCCTGAATGTGCAGCTATAGTTGTTATAAAGGCATACATAAGCCTGATAAAGCTGTTTGTCCTATGATGCAGTCTAGGCTCCTGATCCTGCAACACATATCCATGCATGTAGCCATATTGATTTCAGTGGCCATTGGCTCAGTTTTCCCCTCCTATGCCCATACAGAAATAATCCTGGGACATAGAGGGTGGAAACCCCTTCCCCTGCAGAGACTTTCTAGGACCATTTAGTCATGAAGAGCTTTGTTATTTCTTCCCTCTTTCCCTTGGAGAATAGACAGTTCCTTCCCTTAGCTCCATGGATACTCTGCAGCTCATCCCAGCTCTCAGCACAGGTCTAAAAAGCCACCCTGCCAAGGTTTCCTCAACTGCAGTTGTTCCATAGTCCCCTTATGAGGTATTCCCTCAGCATGGAGAGGAAAAAGAAGAGTTCAAGAAGCCCCAGATTGCATTATGTCTGCACTGGCTTTTTGGTAGTGCACAGAAGTGGGTTTTGTCATCCACAGCCCCTGCTCTTGGCTGCCCCAGCTCACCCCATCTGCAGCTATGGATCTGTAACCCTGCAGAGGAAACTGGATGGTACTAAAGAGGCAACTGACCTTCCATCCTTATGGGAAATGGAGATCCGTGTTCAAAGGACCTCCTGTGAGCTTTCTATAATCCAACTTATCTGGCCCATTGATTTTGTTAGGACTACAGGTATGAGTAAGGACCATAGGATCCAGCATCAATTCTGTTATCTGTAGGCTTCAGAGTGTATCCGTTGTTAAATTCACTTTTAATTTGCCCTACTTAACCTTTGACAGTTTAAGCTTTGTGTGCAGTCAATGCCATGTTATTTTAACTCAAATATAAATTGAATCTGATGACATGTACCGTCGTTTCTTGTTTTGCCTTGAGTCATTCATTTAGTTATTAGACAATCACTTTATTTTTACTTATATTACGTTCTGAAATGTGATTGGGTTCCCTTTATGTTCTTGTGAAGCAAATCCATAAAAAGATAGTGCAGTGTCTAAATATTCTATTAAAATTAGGAAAACTTCTTTTTAACAAAAATGACATATTGTATTGCTAACACAAATATCAATGAGCGGTCTCGCTTCTACACAGAGTAATGTGCATCTGAGGAGTAATGTATGCAGTAACAAAACAAGAGCTCATTGACTGAAGTTAAAGAAATGATGGACCTATGAGCAATTCTGACAGAATTCCTGTAAACCCTGCATGGTTGGAATATAGAACCAATTGACAGACCTTTATAAAACAATTAGAGGAGATGGCAAGGGAGTGTACTGTACACATTTTTTGGAGAAGAAAGGAATTTAATGTAATCTATCTAGGGTATTTTGAGGACATCCATATCACATTATCTGAGCACCTATCCTACAGCCACTGACGTTAACATAATGAATGTTATCTTATCTTTCTCATTGTTGCATAACATACAGATTTCTTAGATCATATGGTCTCCTGACCCTGGAAGACCCCTGTGCGTCTAATAAAAACAGAAAATCCCCCCTTTGAGGCAGGATACATTCTGAAGCTAAAAGGTGATGCTTAGAAATCCCAAATAACTCTAAATGTATATTGTTGCATCTTCAAAAGACATCTTTCAAAAATGAAATGTATTTCACCATTCTGAAGTAGACTCAGATATTAAAGCAACATGAAATGAGAAATCCTCCATCCCCAACAATTCAGTGCCCCCTACCTCTTTTACAAAATTATTCCAAGTTATATCTTGGGGGAATTTCCCATTGAACGATGAACAAATTACACTTTGCTATAGCACATGACCAGGAATGTTCATCTCTTTATTTAGAGGGCAGGAAGACCCCTTTTCAAAAATTCGACTTCTTTTGGGAGGCTAGACACTGCTCAAAGGTATCAGTTCCAACAGAAAGATATGAACATTCCTATTGTATATACAGGTAGGGCTACAGCAGTGGTTCTCAACCTTTCCAGACTTTCAGGAGTCTGATTTGTCTTGCGTACCCCAAGTTTCACCTCACTTAAAAACTACTTGTTTATAAAATCAGACATAAAAATACAAAAAAGTGTCACAGCACACTAGTACTGGAAAATTGCTTGCTTTCTCATTGTTACCATATAATTATAAAATAAATTGATTGGAATATAAATATTGTACTTATATTTCAGTGTGCTACTTGAGCCTCTTTTTCATTTGTGAGCCTTGTCTGAAGCCCAAGCCCTGCTGCCTGGGGCTGAAGCCTTGCTTGCCATCCCCTAATGCTGGCCCTTCATTTACCCCCCCAACCTGTCCCATGAGCCCCTGGGGAGCTGCAACTCCTAGATTGAGAAACACTGATCTAGATGAATTGAGTACCCCCTGGAAGACCTCTGAGTACCCCCAAGGGTACACCTACCCCTGATTGAGAAGCACTGGGCTACAGTCCTTAGAAGGACAAGAGTCCTTGGCTATTGTACAAAAGAAAGAATTAAGATTAATCACTTTGTCTCCATGAACTCTCAAACAAAGCACTAAACAAGTGTTTGGGACACATATAAACATTCATACTGACATGGTAAAACAATCTACAATGAAATTATTTAACACTGCTTAATCTACATTAGTAAATTCAGATTGCATCATGTAGTTTGTGCCTGTGCGTAACTATGCATGACTGAACAGTACAGGACTCAGTGTAGTGCAGCCCTGATTGATAAAAGCTGCATGCGTAAGCCATTAATATTTGTGAAGCTCATTGAGATCATTGGACAAACTGTGCTATACAAGTACAAAGCAGCATTATTACTATGCTTACAACTGAAACTCATGTGGAGATAAGAAATATAGACTGCATGTAATGCATGTGTTTGAAATCTCTCTCATTCTGTAGCTAAGAAACTACCACACAGCTCTCTACCTCAATACATAAAATCTCAATCTTTCAGCTTTTTGTAATCATGTAACGTACCTGAGTTGTTATTGTTATTATTTGTATTACCCGTACCACCTAGGAGCCCCAATGATGGACCAGGACCCCATTGGGCTAGATGCTGTACAAACACTGAACAAAAAGATGGCCCCTGCCCCAGACAGTTTATAATCAAAGAATAAGACAAGAGATAATGGATGGATGCAGACAGATGAAGGAATACAAGGAAACAATGAGATAATACTGTCTAAATAGACAAGACAGACACAGGGTGGGGCAAGGGGTAGACCCCAGAAGCAGAGTGAACAATGTGATGGTGGCAAATGTCATGTTAGTTCCATGCCTGGGGGGAGGTTACTTAGAAGGGGATCAGTTAAATGGAAAGAAAAAGGGGAGGGAGGAAGGTGAGCGGGGCAGGGGAAGGGAGGAACAAGTGTGGAGTGAAACTATCGTGAAGAGACTGCGAGGCGAAGAGAATCCCTGTCTTTATATGCTCCAGTGTCTAATCCCAGTGTACTGTGTCAAGAGATTGATATTCATATCTGCAGATCCCAACTATCCACAGATGGCCTCAGCTCAGACAGCACAGATCTTTTCTTTGTCTTCCCATATTTTATGAGTTATGTGTAAGAAGGTACAAACAATTATGAGAATATAACATACCATTGCTCTTGGAGTGACCAGAGCTCTTTACTTTTAGAAAAGCTTATGCTGAGGACCATCTGGATCATTATTTGAAAGGGGAGGGAGAGGAAATCACATGAAATTGTAATGTATAATTGTAAGTCAAGGTCTGAACAGAAACAATATGTGGAGCAGAAATAAAAAAGAAAGGGGCAAAATCCTTTAAATAGAAACCATAGGGGAATATAACAGTTCCTGAGGGGATATATGAGAGGCATTGTGTATATTTTTTCTGAACTGCATGTTGCCATCTAAACAGTAAGAAAACAAGACCAACAACTCCAATCCACCCCCTTACACAACAGATTGGGATGAGTATGCATCTCACTGTCTTCCGGACAACATTTAAGACTCTTTACTATTGATTTATTGCAACAATACAATTAGCAGTATTTGTCTCCCTTCCTATCTATGGGAAGAGGGGAGTTAAGCAAAGATCAGCACTGATCAGACTACACAGTGGACTTATGTAATTTTGTAAGGTGCTCAGATACCATGGTGATGAGTGAGACAGACAGAGCAGAACTTCAAACCAAACAAACCATGGTAGGTTGTAAAAGGCAGAAGTTGGGACAAGAAACAATACTACATCTAAGGCAACAAAGAGGCATGGTTGCAATGCACAATTACTCAATTCATTACACTTTGAAAGCTAACCTGAGAGTCAATTTGAGAAATGCCAATCAGTGATACCACTGCACACAGGCAGTTCAAAATGTCAAGTAGCGACATCATACGTTTATCTTGCAGAGGCTGTAAGATCAGCTAAGGAAGGTCCTAGACTAGGATCTTCCATGAAAATCAGATGAAGTGAGCTGTAGCTCATGAAAGCTCATGCTCAAATAAATTGGTTAGTCTCTAAGGTGCCACAAGTACTCCTTTTCTTTTTGCGAATACAGACTAACACGGCTGCTACTCTGAAACCTGTCATGAAAATTTGGGAAATGATAGAGACAGAAGCAAATCAATGTCCCAACCAGCTAAAGGCTTTTGACCTACAGAAGGGGAAGAAGAGGAGGCATGAAGAAGAGAAGGAACAAGAGATGCATCTCCTTCAGGAACATCTTAGGTGGTAGTGGAGTGATTATGCAAAATCTGTGGGGCCCACCAGGACCATCCTACAGACTTCTTGAAAACCCCCTCTAGCAAGTGTAATTTAGCTTTCAATATTCAAAAATGGCTTCTAAATTTCACCTGTAATTCTGTGTGCAATATTATTTGTGACCACAAATCACTATTTATACCTTCTTAGCAGATACAAACCATTTTTGCTCACACATCAGGAAGCTAGATGTTTACATTCTGTTATCTGCTTGCACAAAGTATTGTGTACACAAAGTCCACAGGCGCAAATCTAGAAGCCAGGATGGAGCCCATTTTAAAATTTGACCTTTAAATGGCAGTGTGTTTCTTATGCATAGGAAGAGATTAACATTTTCTGTAGCAGGAGGTTTCAGATAATAATGTTTAATAAATATAAAGTTAAAGAAGGAAACAAATTCCCAGAGGAATCACACCAGTTTGGATTTGCGGTGACCCTGGTTAATTTTACTTAAGAAACATGTACATATTTTTTAGAGAATTTTTCTGAGATATTTGTGTATTTGCAACTTTCAGGACTCTGAGGTAAACCTGCTTCTGTCTGCCTCAAACCTGCAACTCTATCCCCTCATGTCTCCCTCTTCTGCTGGCTGTTAGACATTTTTATTATATTCACACATGGGCAGCACATAATGGAGGCCGGGGGAGGCTAAGTCTCCCCAAACCTTGCGCCACCAGGGGGTGGATTTGGAGCCCCTGGAAAAATCTCCCCCCTCCATGACCCCAGGGCTGTGGCAGGGACACAGAGCTTTTCTGGTCTCAGGGCCACATGGTGTGGGGGTAGAAGTGTCTGGGGAGTGGGGCCTTGGGGTGGAAGAGGCAGAATGGGGGAGGGGTTACGGCTCAAGCTCCGGCCAGGGCCGAGAACTCTGCCATGATCCCAGCTGAGGTTGAGCGTTCAACCCCAGTTGAGACCGAGCTCTCAGCCCCACTCCCGTGGCCCCAACCGAGCTCTCTGCTCCCCCCTCTACCCCGGCGGGGACCATGGGGGAGAGGAGCCAAGCACCCAGTCCCCTCACCCTGGTCTGTGCCCCGGGGGGGGCTGACAGCAGCAAGCAGGGGTGTGGCCTTCGCTGGAAGAGGCAGGGGGCTAACCTCCCCAAGGGGAAGCTTCACCTGTTGCCCACGTATTCACAGATTGAGGAGGATTTCCCTTACTCATCCATCAGAGCACACAATAGTATGCAGGAGAGGTCCTTAGAGATTCTACAAAAGGTGGATGAATATCAGTATATCTTAACACAGCATGGGGATGTTGTATAGTGTTGTGTAATGCAGAGTGCCTATTGTAATAATTATGACATGCATGAGATGCGGGTGAGTATGGTATATTTGCTTAGCACTTTTAGCTCGGCTGATGAAGCAGCTCTGTGACCTGGAATATACCATAGCAAAGAAAATGTATGTTGATGTATTTGAAAGAATGCGTGTTTGCTTTCTCATATAGGGGATAGTACTACAGTTTTGTTCATGTAGGATCCCTTGGAAATAATCTTCTTCCCAGTAGTGCACCACAACTATTTTCATCCTTTGATTTAATGCAGATTTCACTTCCGGAAGCGGTGAGCAATATGTGGTGCTGACGTGGGGTGAGGTACAATGGGGACGTGCCATTTGCTCTGGGTTGACAAACACCATTAAAATAGCACTGGGATGTTTTTCACGTAAATGATTCACTTGTAGCTGATTCAGCAGGACCCTCTCAGCATACAGAAGCGCTAAATAAAGAGATGGGAGGAAAAAATAGAACAACTAGGAACGCAAAACCTAAGGCCACTAATAACTGCATAAAAGCAGATCATTCTAGCCAAGATAAGAAGAGCAATTTATGAAAGTCTGGCAATACTGCTATTTGAGCACCCTCTAGTGGTAACATTTTAAAGCAAACAACTCCATTGGCTAAAACCTTATGCCACTACAAAAATAAGCAACAGATGTATTATTGTGGGATAAGTATCTCTGGTTGGTTTTGTTTAGACATTTAATCACTGCATGTGAATTATGCATTATAAAAGGCACAGTGAAGCAATTAACATTTAGTGAACATATTTTTGAAACTTTTGTTTTGGTATTGTGTTTCCAACATTTTCTTGATTTTAATTATGGCTTTTTGGTTAAAGTCTGGTGGTTCTGAAGTACTCTACCATGGTATTGTAAAGTAATTCTCTTTTGTTTTTGGTTTTTTAATCAAATTAACATCACAGGCTACCATAAACATGGCGAGAGAAGATTAATTCAACTGACTCTTAATTAGATTTAAGCTATATGCTGCTAATTATGTGAATTGAGGTCACATACAGTGGAGAATTTTTGAGGGCACAGATATAATACAAGCTCTTTATTACTCTATATTAGGGTATGCACCAGACATTCTTCTATTTTGTTTGGCAAATGAGTAGAAAATGGTTTAGTCTTGCAAGGACTACAGACCTCAGCTTTAGGGATTAATATTTTGCAGCTGAATTTTCAAATATACTTCACATGTATTTCAAATATACTACATCATGCTCTTTCCCATAGTTTGCCTGGCTTACACTGTTCAATTTTGTATAAAAAGTGGGGCTTGTCTTAGGACAAGTATTCACCATTTTTACATTGCAAACTTGCTGCTGCTGAATGTGATTTAATCCTTCATCGCAGATGTCCTTTTGTGTAAACTCTTCTCAAAGGAAAGGGTTCTGGGCTCTCCAAGAGTACCAGTAGTATTTCTAAGTCCACCATAGGCTATGTTTGAAAGCCTTACCAGTGTGGAGGATCATATTTTTACATGGCTACATCTCGCCTTAGGGAAGGGAAGTGATGAATAACCCAGCTGCCCAGCAGACATTCATAGAATAGTTGTGAATATCTTTGTGCAGCAGGAACTGGAAGGAAGCAGCCTACAATCGGAAAGGACTGGCACCTGGATATGATCAAGACTTTATAGGGTTGTGATGTTTTATGCATCTCACAATTTCTATATACCAGTGGGTTAATGTGGGATTTTCCTCACAGAAGATATAGTTTCAAAAAGATGTATTGTGGCTGGCTTCCTTATGGTCCTGATTGTGCCTGTCCCTGCAAGGAGAGCAAAGGAGCAAAAAGGTGGGATGCTTTATTATTATTTAAAATATGACTAGTGGTTATTGTTCATATTCTGGGGAAGTTGTGACAACATTTCTTTTACAGGTATTTCTGGCTTTTCCTCCCTGACATTCTTCTCAGTCTTGGGGGAATTGGGGGAATTGGGGACAAATTGGAGGATTGGGCCAAAAGAAATCTGATGAGGTTCAATAAGGATAAGTGCAGGGTCTTGCACTTAGGACGGAAGAACCCAATGCACAGCTACAGACTAGGGACCGAATGGCTAGGCAGCAGTTCTGCGGAAAAGGACCTAGGGGTGACAGTGGACGAGAAGCTGGATATGAGTCAGCAGTGTGCCCTTGTTGCCAAGAAGACAAATGGCATTTTGGGATGTATAAGTAGGGGCATAGCGAGCAGATCGAGGGACGTGATCGTTCCCCTCTATTCGACATTGGTGAGGCCTCATCTGGAGTACTGTGTCCAGTTTTGGGCCCCCCACTTCAAGAAGGATGTGGATAAATTGGAGAGAGTCCAGCGAAGGGCAACAAAAATGATTAGGGGTCTGGAACACATGAGTTATGAGGAGAGGCTGAGGGAGCTGGGATTGTTTAGCCTGCAGAAGAGAAGAATGAGGGGGGATTTGATAGCTGCTTTCAACTACCTGAAAGGGGGTTCCAAAGAGGATGGCTCTAGACTGTTCTCAATGGTAGCAGATGACAGAACGAGGAGTAATGGTCTCAAGTTGTAGTGGGGGAGGTTTAGATTGGATATTAGGAAAAACTTTTTCACTAAGAGGGTGGTGAAACACTGGAATGCGTTACCTAGGGAGGTGGTAGAATCTCCTTCCTTAGAGGTTTTTAAGGTCAGGCTTGACAAAGCCCTGGCTGGGATGATTTAACTGGGAATTGGTCCTGCTTCGAGCAGGGGGTTGGACTAGATGACCTTCTGGGGTCCCTTCCAACCCTTATATTCTATGATTCTATGATTCTATGAATGTTGGAGACAGTATGTGCTATGTGTACTGTTCCCCCGTTTCCAAAAACCAGTAGGGTTTATTAGTCAACTATCACACAGCATCAGGAGTTCTTAGGTTAAAATAGAGAAATAAAGCTTAAGAAATAGTCCATCTGCCAAGTGGGGTCAGCAGGTACAAGGGCCAGGCTCAATATCTAGGGGTTCCTCTTAATACAAAAGAGGACCAGTTCGAGCCCCGTGACAAAGTGGGAATTGTCTGTAATATTTTTATGAATCCTAGACAGGGTTCAGTTACCCTCTGTATATTGCATTGCTACCCAGTGGGTACCAAAGGTTAACACTGCCCTTGGAACGGTGCAGGAGACAGGAGGGGTGTGTGTGTCACCTCACAGTCTGGGTGGAATGACTAGAGCAGCGGTTCTCAAACTTCATTGTACTGCAATCCCCTTCTGACAACAAAAATTACTGGACGACACCAGGAGAGGGAGACCAAAGCCTGCGCCTGCCTGAGCTCCAACACCCCAGACAGGGTGGGGGCAAAGCTTGAGCCTGTAACCCGAGCCCCACTGCCCAGGGCTGAAGCCAAAGCCTGAGCCACACTGCCCAGGGCTTCAGCATCAGCCCCAAGTGGTGGGGCTAGGGCTTCAGCTTCGGCCCTGGGCCCCAGCAAGTCAAACACCATCCCTGGCGACCCCATTAAAATGGGTCGTGACACACTTTGGGGTCCTGAGAGAACTGCTGGTGTAGACAAATCTGAGTCAAGAGAAGAATTCTGGCAGAGCGCTGGGGTTCTGATCCAACTATTAGCTTCAGCTGAAGTGATGAAGCCAGGGGTTCAGATACCTCTCATGTAAATCATCCTCGTAATTTTTTTCCATAGCAAAGACCTCCCTAATTTTTGTAAGCAATCTGAACAGCAGTGGAGTTTTAAGATTTCTTCCAAACCTCATCAACAGTAATCCTAGCAGCTATAAGAGGTGAACTAATTCATCCTGAGCAAGGTTAGAGGACTAGTTGCCAACACTTAATAAAGCTGAAGTAGGAGATAGCACAAGAGATTCATTTACAAACAAATCTTGTTGCAGAGTTTTTGACCTGTTGTTCTGGTAGTGCCTAGAGGCTCCAGCCAAGATCAGGGCTGCATTCTGCTAGGCACTATAAATACACACAGTAAGAGACAACCTGAGCAAGATCCTCAGCTGCTGTAAATCAGCATAGCTCTTTGTAGTCAGTGGACCGATGCTGTTTTACATCAGCTGAGGATCTAACCCTCTTTGTTTTGAAGTTGTAAGCAGATCCTGAAAAAAGTACATTTTTTCCAGGATCTTTTTTAGCTTTTCCCCTTTAGTAATAAATGCACCACTTAACTCAGTCATATTGTTATATCAGCCACCATGTGGGACTCAGGTTGAAGAGGAATGGCTTGGGACACGTTCTCCCTTGATTAATACGAAGATAGTCTATCCATCCACATCTTAAAAACGTAGGAGAAACATTTACCATGGAGCTCCATTTCCCCTAGGAAACATGTAGGCTGCACAGCAGTGGCAGCACTCAGCAGGAAAATCTGAAACTGAGAGCACGGAGAGACGGGAAATCGGAGAAGACCTGGAAAACATGATTGCGGAGGCTACATTAGAAAAATAATTTTAAAAATTCAGTTTCACAGTAAGGTCTGTTTAGGTTTTGCAGAATGCAGTGAAGCGAGGCAGAAAACAGGGAGCCTGGCTCAGTCATGAAAAGATGCAAGTGTTACACAGTATGGGAGTCAGGGAAGTTGTGATAATTTATTTACTGTGAAGTACTACTGAGAACAACGCAGGAGTCTGTGTGACGGTTCAGAATAGTGCCGGATCAGAGAGATTCCAGAATGATAGCAAGAGAAATGGAGGTAAATAGAATGTACCTCTCTGGCGTTGGTCCAGGGAGAATTGTTGGGAAGTGGGGTGAAGAAGATTTCAGCAGACCAGGATGAATTATGGGACTATTAAATGAAACTGCAGAGGAGTACATAGTCTATTTCCATGGCCAGTGATTGGATGACAGAATCTTTGCAATCAGGTAGAATCCACTCTACCCTACATGGTGCCCAAGGGATCTGGCTCTAGGCAGGTAGAGAGCAGAGTAGGGGATGTGTAATCCCCCCTCCAACCAGAAGGGGCACAGGGCTCCCTCTTCCCTGACGATGGCTGCTGGCCCAGCCCATTCACTGGAGTAGTGGCTGCACTCCTAGTCCCCGCCCATGCCAGTTACAAAAGATGTTGAGGTCACTGGATCTGTATAAACAGATTTGCAGACCCTCCCTGGACCTGTTTCCAGCATGGCTGTCTGTCTGCAACAGCCCACGCAAGGTCAGTGCGGAGATATTTCCAGTGCCACGCTGAGGGTACACAGGCATCCTCCGCTGTGTCATTGCTGTGATTGCAGTCCCCCATTGCACAGCCCCAATGTAGGGCCTAAATGGTGTAGAGGGACCTGCACTGGCCCCCCCTTCACCAAAGGTGAATTACAGCTTCAGAAGTTACTTGCCCACCAACAAAGATTGATTTATTGTATTAAATGCAACAGCAATACTAACTTGCCCAGATCTCCATGTGGAACTCCAGTGGAAGGCAATGTGACTTTGAGCACATTTTGGGATGAATTTGGCCCCTTGGTATTTTACATTTAATAAAACTACAAAGTATTAAGGATGTTGTTTAATAGACAAAAGATGAGCCTAGGAGCTTAAATTCATAACTTTGCTAGACACTAAATCATGGTCTTAAGACACTGGATTTATGGCTTACTACAACAGTCTGTAACCACTGACCCCCACTTTTTGTCCTGTGACTACAGGGGTGTTAACAGGCCACTGCATCTTGAATGGTCCCTTAATATGTGCTAACTACTTGCTAAAGTATATGTTTGATCTTGTACTCAGAGTGTCAGCTAAATACTAGGGCTGTCAAGCGACTAAAAAATAATTAATCGTGATTAATCGCACAGTTAAACAATAGACTACCATTTATTTAAATATTTTGGATGTTTTCTACATTTTCAAATATATTGATTTCAATTACAATACAGAATACAAAGTGTACAGTGCTCACTTTATATTTATTTTTATTACAAATATTTGGACTGTAAAAAACAAAAGAAATATTATATTTCAATTAACCAAATACAAGTACTGTAGTGCAATCTCTTTATAATGAAAGTTGAACTTACAAATGTAGAATTATGTAAAAAAAAAACTGCATTCAAAAATAAAACAATGTAAAACTTTAGAACCTACAAGTCCACTCAGTCCTACTTTAGCCAATCGCTCAGACAAACACGTTTGGTTACAATTTTCAGGAGTTAATGCTGCCCCCGTCTTGTTTACAATGTCACCTGAAAGTGAGAACAGGTGATCGCATGGCACTGTTGTAGCTGGCATTGCAAGATATTTATGTGCCAGATGCGTTAAAGATTCATATGTCCCTTCATGCTTCAACCACCATTCCAGAATACATGTGTCCATGCTGATGACGGGTTCTGCTCAATAACAATCCAAAGCAGAGTGGACCAACACATGTTCATTTTCATCATCTGTGTCAGATGCCACCAGCAGCAGGTTGTTTTCTTTTTTGGTGGTTCAGGTTCTGTAGTTTCCGCATCAGAATGTTGCTCTTTTAAGACTTCTGAAAGCATGCTCCACCCCTCATCCCTCTCAAATTTTGGAAGGCACTTCAGATTCTTAAACCTTGGTTCGAGTGCTGTAGCTATCCTTAGAAATCTCACATTGCTACCTTCTATGCATTTTGTCAAATCTCTGTGAAAGTGTTCTTAAAACGAACATGTGCTGAGTCATCATCCCAGACTGCTAGAACATGAAATATATGGCAGAATGCGGGTAAAACAGAACAGGAGACATACAATTCTCCCCCAAGGAGTTCAGTCACAAATTTAATTAACACATCTTTTTAACAAGCATCTTTAGCATGGAAGCATGTCCTTTGGAGTGGTGACCAAAGCATGAAGGGGCATACGAATGTTTAGCATATTTGGCACATACATACCTTGCAACACCGGCTACAAAAATGCTATGTGAAAACTTGTTCTTACTTTCAGGTGACATTGTAAATAAGACGCAGTTAGCAATATCTCCTGTAAATTAAAACAAACTTGTTTGTCTTAGCAATTGGCTGAACAAGAAGTAGGACCGAGTGGACTTGTAGGCTCTAAAGTTTTACATTGTTTTGTTTTTGAGTGCAGTTATGTAACAACAAAAAAATAAATCTACATCTAAGTTACACTTTCACGATAAAGAGATTGCGCTACAGTACTTGTATGAGGTGAATTGAAAAACACTATTTCTTTTATCATTTTTACAGTGCAAATATTTGTAATAAAAAGTAATAATATAAAGCAAGCACTGTACACTTTGTATTCTGTGTTGTAATAGAAATCAATACATTTGAAAATGTAGAAAAACATCCCAAAATATTTAATAAATTTCAATTGGTATTCTATTGTTTAATGGTGCAATTAATGGGTGATTCATTTTTTTTTAATCGCAGGTAATTTTTTTGAGTTAATCGCGTGAGTTAACGGCAATTAATCGACAACCCTACTAAATACCTTTCGCAGCCCTGAGGAAATGGTCTATGTAGCTTCACAGCTTGTCTCTGGCTATGTCTACACTACATTATTTACAGTGGCTGTACCACTGTAGCCCTTCTGGTGAAGATGCTACCAACAGGAAAGAGCTTGCCTGTTGACTTAATAGCTACCACCTCTTGCAGAGGCAGGAGTTATGTCGGTGGGAGAAGCTCTCCCGCTGACATAGCACTGTCTACACTGGCACTTAGGTCAGTATAACTTACATCACTCGGGGGTGTGGTTTATTCACAT
Source organism: Caretta caretta (assembly GCF_965140235.1). Lineage (NCBI taxonomy): Eukaryota > Metazoa > Chordata > Testudines > Cheloniidae > Caretta > Caretta caretta. The sequence goes on from NC_134210.1 coordinate 47,133,037, forward strand.
CCCTGAGCAACAAATTATACCTAAGTGATTTGTGGTGTAGACGTAGGTTTCTCTCCAACGACGCTAGTCCAATAAAAAAATATTACCTCACCCACCTTGTCTCCTGCTTAACACAAAAACAGGTACGGAGAATCTCTTGTGTGGCATCTGGCCCAGTTACATGCTGTAATTTTTTGTTTCCATTCCCTGACACTTGTGATTAAGGTTGATAAAATAATATTTTTCACTCATTTGCCAATCATTTTAAAGAAAAAAAAGAAGAGAAAAGGGAGAGTGTAGCTCTCCAAGTCCTTCCCCATTGGAGCTGCATAAAGTGCATACTTTCTAGACCCACATCACTGCAGTTCTAGAAACATGCCCCTCATTCACACACTGGAGTGGATTTTATAACAATCCTGCTGATACCTAGATTACTTGCACCCTGACAATGTAAGCACAGAATGGGTGTTTGGATGGACTCCGTGCACTTCAGACAACTGTGGACTACATTTTCAGCTAGACTTCTAGCTGGTCTCCATCTATGCGCAGGCAAAGATGCAGATTCATCTATATGGGCCCAAACTGCAACCTGCTCCCACAAAACCCATTTTTTACCCAGAAAGTTTTCCGGGTACAAATCCTAACATTTGCATGTGTGCAGGCATTAGAATTATTCAAGCATAGGCAAAGCAAATGGCAGCATGAGTGAACTGTGGGCATAGCTATGTGGAGGCTGTGGCCTAAAGCAGATATAATGAATGAACAGAATGCCAAGGTGCATCCTGAAACCATCCTGGGGCTCTGGTTCAGTGCTGACTCAGAGAAGAGTGCCTTCTTCTGGCGTTATATCTATATTAGCATTTTCCCCACCATTGGTCTAGCACCAACGGTAGCAATGACAGAAGTGCTAGTGAAGACAGGATGCAGGCATTTTTACCATCATGACACCTATCCTTGTTGAGAGCTACTAGGACTAAGCTAGCTCTGGGATAAGAATGGAGCATTTGCAGTGTGAATGCAGCCTATTATTCTCCTTCCTCTTATTCCCCATCCATTGGTGTTCAGTGCTTTTCTGAAAACAGCTATGAAGCACTAAAGATAAAAGGTGAAATACTTAGCACTTAATAATGCTTTGCAGGTATATAGCACTTTTCAACATCCTAGGGTTTCAAACTGCTGACAAACAAACATCACCCAAGGGCAGGCCTACACTAGAAGCTTTACATCAGCGCAGCTGCACCGATGCAGCTACACAAGTGCAGTGCGCCTGGAGAAGATGCTGTATGCTGACGGGAGAGCACTCTCCCATTAGCAAAATTACTCCACCTACATGAGAGGCAGAAGCTACATCGGCGGGACAGCATCTCCCACTGACATAGGGCTGGTGTGGACAGTGCTTAGGTCACTGTAACTTGTGTTGCTCGGAGGGGGGTGGGCGTGGCTTTTTCACATGACACAAGTTGGATCGCCTTAAGCAGCAGTAACCTGCCCTAAGTTGCACAACACCCCTGTGAGGTAGATAAGGAATAGATGGCGAACTCTGAAATGCAGCCATCTCCATGATGGAATGCAGCAGCAGTTTTCCAGTGCATAGCTAAGACAGGAAGGGAAGAACGCTATTTACAGTTGAAAGGGTAGGGGAAATTTAGCTCTCAGAGATGGGATTTGGCCAATATATTCTGCTCTTACAAGAAGTGCCATAGTATCTTTAACCATCACCAAGTGACAAGGACCTTGGTTGTACATCTCCTCTGAAAGAGGGCACTTCCAGCAGCACTGGGACATTGTCCAAGTACTGACTTAGGTGCTGACCCTATGATGTGCTAAGCACCCTGGCTCCAATACAGAAAAGCATTAAAATCATGAGCTTATCTTAAAAGCATGTGCGTAGTAAATGGGACTTGAAGTCAACAGGACTCCTCACATACTTAGAGTTAAAGCCATCAGTGAAGAGTACCATTTATCGAATCACCAGCACCATGCTGGCTATTCCATCTAACCCCTTTATCCTCTAGGTGCTTACAATTTGATTGTTTAATGATTTGTTCCAAGTATCAAAGCTAGGCTGACTGGTCTATAATTCCCCAGTTTATCTCTGTTTTAAAGGTAGGTACTATGTTTGCCCTTCTTCAGTCCTCTGGGACCTCATCTGTCTTCTAGGAGTTCTCAAAGAAAATTGCTAACACTTCTGAGATTCCTTAAGTACCATAGAATGAACTTAGTCAGGTCCTGTTGACTTGAAAATATCTAACTTATCTAAATATTTTTTAACCTGTTCTTTCCCTATTTTGGCCTGCGTTTCTTCCCCCTTCCTTTTAATATTAATTGTGTTGAGTATCTGGTCATCATTAACCTTTTTAGTGCAGACTGAAACAAAATACAATAGAACCTCAGAGTTATGAATACCAGAGATACAAACTGACCAGTAAACCACACACGTCATATGTAACCGGAAGTACGCAATCAGGCAGCAGCAGAGACAAAACAACCAAACAAAACAACTACAGTACAGTACTGTCTTAAAGATAAACTACTAAAAAGTAAAAGGTGGGTAGAAAGTTGGCTAGATTGTCGGGCTCAACGGGTAGTGATCAATGGCTCCATGTCTAGTTGGCAGCCGGTGTCAAGTGGAGTGCCCCAGGGGTCGGTCCTGGGGCCGGTTTTGTTCAGTTTCTTCATAAATGATCTGGAGGATGGTGTGGATTGCACTCTCAGCAAATTTGCGGATGATACTAAACTGGGAGGAGTGGTAGATACGCTGGAGGGCAGGGATAGGATACAGAGGGACCTAGACAAATTGGAGGATTGGGCCAAAAGAAATCTGATGAGGTTCAATAAGGGTAAGTGCAGGGTCCTGCACTTTGGACGGAAGAACCCAATGCACTGCTACAGACTAGGGACCGAATGGCTAGGCAGCAGTTCTGCGGAAAAGGACCTAGGGGTGACAGTGGACGAGAAGCTGGATATGAGTCAGCAATGTGCCCTTGTTGCCAAGAAGGCCAATGGCATTTTGGGATGTATAAGTAGGGGCATAGCGAGCAGATCGAGGGACGTGATCGTTCCCCTCTATTCGACATTGGTGAGGCCTCATCTGGAGTACTGTGTCCAGTTTTGGGCCCCACACTACAAGAAGGATGTGGAGAAATTGGAGAGAGTCCAGCGAAGGGCAACAAAAATGATTAGGGGTTTGGAACACATGACTTATGAGGAGAGGCTGAGGGAACTGGGATTGTTTAGTCTGCAGAAGAGAAGAATGAGGGGGGATTTGATAGCTGCTTTCAACTACCTGAGAGGTGGTTCCAGAGAGGATGGTTCTAGACTATTCTCAGTGGTAGAAGAGGACAGGACAAGGAGTAATGGTCTCAAGTTGCAGTGGGGGAGGTTTAGGTTGGATATTAGGAAAAACTTTTTCACTAGGAGGGTGGTGAAACACTGGAATGCGTTACCTAGGGAGGTGGTAGAATCTCCTTCCTTAGAAGTTTTGAAGGTCAGGCTTGACAAAGCCCTGGCTGAGATGATTTAATTGGGGATTGGTCCTGCTCTAAGCAGGGGGTTGGACTAGATGACCTCCTGAGGTCCCTTCCAACCCTGATATTCTATGATTCTATGAAAGGGAAAGCAGCATTTTTCTTCTGCATCGTCAAGTTTCAAAGCTGTATTAATTCAATATTCAGCTGTAAACTTTTGAAAGAACAACCATAACGTTTTGTTCAGAGTTACAAACATTTCAGAGTTATCAACAACCTCCATTCTCGAGGTGTTCACAACTCTGAGATTCTACTGTAGATATTAAACACCTCAGCATTCTTGATGTCATCAGTTATTCGCTCTCTTTCCCCACTAAGTAGAGGACCTAAACTTTCCTTCGTCTGGCTCTTGCTCCTAATATATTTAAAGAAGCTCTTCTTATTGCCTTTTATGTGCCCTAGCTTTTCTGATTTTGTCCCTGAAAGTTTATACTGTTCTTTTGTACTTCGCCTTAGTAATTTGTCCATGACCCCACTTTTTGTAGGATTCCTTTTTGATTTTCAGGTCATGAAAGAGCTTCTGATGGAGCCATATTGGTCTCTTACATTTTTCCTCTCTTTCCTTTGCATTGGGATAGTTTGCAGTTGTGCCTTTAATATTGTCTGCTTTAGAAACTGCCAGCTCTCCTGAACTCCTGTGTCCGTTAGATCTTCTTGTCAAGAGACCTTACCTACCAGTTCTCTGAGCTTGTTAATGTCTGCTTTTTTAAAGTCCATTGTCCTTATGCTGTTGCTCTCACTCCTTCCTTTCCTTAGAATCATGAAATCTATCATTTCATGATCCTTTTCACCGAAATTGCCTTCCGCCTTCAGATTCACAACCAATTCCTCCCTGCTGGTCAGAATCAAGTCTAAAATGGCTGTCCCCCGGTAACTTCCTCCACTTTCTGAAATGGATGGGTTAACACTGGTGTAAAAATAGTGTAAGCGAGGGAAGAATCAGGCCCATTGATTCCTGAAGATAATACTTCCAGTGATTTAATGTTACTAGTTAATAGTTACCCAGTTAGCAACCATAGTTCACAATGACTTTCAGACTCAAGTGGTTTATAAAACAGAGTTACATTATTAATTATTATTATAACAAACATGTCATAGGTGCCAACTTCTCCTGGTGCCGGTGGACGCTCGACCCCCCCACCTCCGGCCCTGCCCCGACTCCACCCCTGCCCCACCCCCATTCCAACCCCTTCCTCAAAGTCCCTGCCCCTATTCCGCCCCCTCCCTGCCCCTATTAGACTCCTTCCCGAAATCCCTGCCCCAGCCCTGTCTCTTCCCTGCCTCCTCCCCTGAGTGCACTGCATTCCTCCTCCTCCCCCTCTCCCTCCCACAGCTTGTTACACTGGGAAACAGCTGTTTTGCAGCAGCAAGCGCTGGGAGGAGAAGCGGGAACACGGCACGCTCAGCGGAGGAGGCAGAGGAGGAGGTGAGGTGAGCTGGGACAGGGAGAGGGCAGGGTGGGGAGCCTGGGCTGCTGGTGGGTGCAGAGCACCCACCCATTTTTCCCCATGGGTGCTCCAGCCCCAGAGCATCCATGGAGTTGGCGCCTATGACACATAAGGTACTATCACCCTGGTACCTGGGAGTCTTGTAAGGCTTAAAGTAGGTTATTAGATCCCAAATAAGAGGACAAAAACACCAACGTCCTTGCTATGGCTGTTGGCATAAATCTGGAGCTGGTACAGTAATCAAGCCAAAATCCACTAAAAGGGAGAAAATGAAATAGTAGCGCTGAAGAATTTATTATAGATGGGGCTCGTAGCACTACCTATTATTAAGGTTCCCTGACACTTCCCATCATAAGTATCTACTTTCAGTTGCTTATGACTTTGCAAAACTCTAACCCTTTGAGCTGAAATTTCCCATGCCCTGTGTTTGCCTCAGACTGAATTTCTTGGGGAAAATGTCAGCAAAATGGTTCAGCTATTTCTGAGAACAAGGCTAGAGAAAAATACATTCTTTGTCCCATGTAAAAAAAAAATGCTTGAGACCTTTTCTTTGAAATGCTCTACTACCCTATGCTTTGGAGCAGGAATTTGAAATGGGCAGGGGGTGGCCTTTGTGTCAGGGACGTGCCTTTTGCCATTCCTATGAAAATCCACCAAAATTTAGCCAAGTTTTAAGCCTTTGAGAAACACAGGCTGCACATGATCAGCAGAGACTTGTTAGAGTTTATCAGCTAAAATCTCCAAAGATTCTGTCCTCACAAAGCATGCTTGAGCCTCTCACAGCTGCTAATACTGACCAGATTGCGTATGTGCCATCCCCATAGAGCTACTGAGCATGCTCCAGCCCAGGGCTACAGGGATGAAGAGGGACTTTCTCTGTAATGGCTGCTCCAGGCCAAAGTCAGGGTGAGTACTGTAACTGAGAGCAGCGAGTCTGTTTATCTTGTGCTCTAAAGGATTCCTCTGCTGGCATCCAGGCAGCATGGAGGCGGAAGCCACCTGATTTGAATGCAGGGGGGCAAAAGTTGGACCAGAAGGAGGGAAAGGAGTAAACTGGAACAAGGACTCTGGTGAGACTGGAACTGTAGGGGAGAAGAAACTGTGCTTGGAAGCTAGAGGTGGAAGGCTGGAACTGGTTGGGCAAGGAAGCACAGGCAACCTTAGTTCTGACATCTCCTCTCTTTTGAGCGCTTGACTTTACACTTTAACTGTTCTTTTAATGTACTTTTGTGTGTGTAATATAATAGGTAGGGTTCTGTTTCTCCTCTCTTACACTAGTGTAAATCAGAAGTAACTCCATGGAGCCACACTGATGGAAAAACTGGTGTACAGGAGAGGAAACTCTGACACTATATAACTATTGGAAACCTAAAAGAGAAACTAGACAGCATAAAATTATTTTTACTTTTAGCTAGCATTTTAGATACCAAAGTAGGCATTCCAACTGTCAGACAATTGAATCACTCCAGTTGAAGTCACTCCAGGGTAGTAGCATTCTTTCAAATGCTTCCAGTTCCAAGTGCAGGACCAGTTAGACAGGCAGAACTGCAGGGTCTCAATGCATGGATGAGACAATGATGTTCGGAGGAGGGATTTATGTTTATTAGGAACTGGGGAACATTTTGGGAAAGGAGGAGCCTATGCAGAAAAGATAAGCTCCACCTAAACCAAAACAGAACCGGATTTCTGGCATGTAAAATTAAAAAGGTTGTAGAGAAGTTTTTAAACTAAGGGCTGGGGGAAAGCTGACAAAGTGCAAAGGAGCATGAAGAAAAAAGAAAAGGAGTACTTGTGGCACCTTAGAGACTAATACATTTATTAGAGCATAAACTTTTGTGGGCTACAGCCCACTTCATCGGCTGCATAGAATGGAACATATAGTAAGAAGAGATTTTATATATTTTATTTATATATATATATATATATATATATACACACACAGAAGGTGGAAGTTGCCATACAAACTGTAAGAAGCTAATTAGTTAAGATGAGCTATTATCAGCGGGAGAAAAAAAACTTTTGTAGTGATAATCAAGATGGCCCATTTAGACAGTTGACATGAAGGTGTGAGGATACTTATCATGGGGAAATACATTCAATATGTGTAATGATCCAGCCACTCCCAGTCTCTATTCAAACCCAAGTTAATGGTATCTAGTTTGCATATTAATTCAAGCTCAGCAGTTTCTCCCTGGAGTCTGTTTTTGAAGCTTTTCTGTTGCAGATTTGCCACCCTTAAGTCTTTTACTGACTGGCCAGAGAGGTTGAAGTGTTCTCCTCAACTGTCTAAATGGGCCATCTTGATTATCACTAAAGTTTTTTTCTCCCGCTGATAATAGCTCATCTTAATTAAATAGCCTCTTACAGTTTGTATGGTTTCAGAGGAACAGCCGTGTTAGTCTGTATTCGCAAAAAGAAAAGGAGTACTTGTGGCACCTTAGAGACTAACCAATTTATTTGAGCATGAGCTTTCGTGAGCTACAGCTGGTAACTTCCACCTTCTCTCTCTCTCTCTCTGTGTGTGTATAGATAGATATCTATCTTCTTACTATATGTTCCATTCTATGCATCTGAAGTGGGCTGTAGCCCACAAAAGCTTATGCTCTAATAAATGTGTTAGTCTCTATGGTGCCACAAGTACTCCTGTTCTTTTTGTGGAGACTAACACAGCTGCTACTCTGAAACCTGTCAAAGAAGCACAGTGTTCAGACAGACACATACCTTAGAGGAGGATTTATTAAAGGGGATGATCTATTTCCTGCTCAACAGGAGAAGCTGATAAAGTACAGGAAGGAGCTGACAAGAAACAGTCAAATGAAAAAGAGTCACATTCAATTACATTACATGAAGGCAGACAACTAAATACAGGTGTGCTGGAACTATTTCTACAATGGGGGTGCTAAGAGCCATTGAAGCAAACTGTAAACCCTGTATATGATGGAAACCACTTCAAGCCAGGGGGAGCTGCAGCACTCCCCACATCCCCAGTTCCAACACCTATGACTAAATATTGACAAATGTAATTAGTGCTTGTAAGAAGTTTAAATACTAAGATACTAAATGCAAGAAGTTTAAATACTGAGATGGGTGAACTTCAGTGCCGAATACTAAATGAGGACTGAGATAAAATAAGCATCATAAAAACTTAGTGGATAATCAATAGTACATAGTAATCCCAGGATACAAAATATATAGGAATGACAGAGTAAGTCATGCTGGTGGGGGAGTGGCACTATATGTGAAATAATGTATAGAATCAAATATAGGAAAAATATTGAATGATGGGTAGAAATTCCATGCTTGAATAATAAGAGTATAGTAGTGGGACTATACTACCGACCACCTGACCAGGATGGTGATGGTGAATTGAAATGGTGATCTGAGATCAGAGAAGCTACAAAAAACAGAAAACCCCAATAATAATAATAAGGGATTTCAACTATCCCCATACTGACTTGGAACATGTCACCTCAGGATGGAATGCTGAGAGAAAATTTCTAGTCACCGTTAATGGCTGCTTCTTAGAGCAGCTAGTCCTGGAACCCAAAAGAGGAGAGGCAATTCTTGATTTAGTCCTAAGTAATGTTCCCTCTAATTTCTGACAGGCCGTGTGTGCAAAAAATTTCTTCTGTGCAAATTTTTGTGCACACGGGGTTTAGAATCTGTGTGCATGTGCACACGTTCACAGCTTAGAGGGAACAGTGGTCCTAAGTGGAGCACAGGATCTAGTAGAAGAGGTGCATATAAGTGAAAGTTGAACCGCTACGTCAGGGGTGGGCAAATTTTTTGGCCCAAGGGCCACATTGGGGTTGCAAAACTGTATAGAGGGCCAGGTAGGGAAGGCTGTGGCTCCCCAAACAGCTTGGCCCCCGCCCCTTATCCGCCCCCTCCCACTTCCTGCCCCCTGACTGCCACTCTCAGAACCCCTGACTCATTCAACGCAACCTGCTTGTCCCCTAACTGCCCCCTCCCTGGACCCCCACCCCTAACCGTCCCCCCAGGACCCCACCCACTCTCCAACCCCCCCTGCTCCCTGTCGCCTGACTGCCCCAAACCCTAGCCACACCCCTGCCCCTTGACAGGCCCCCTGGGACTCCCACGCTTATCCAGCCCCCTGCTTCCTGTCCCCCTGGGACCCCGTGCCCCTTATCCAACCCCCTGCTCCCTTCCGATGCCACTCAGAGCAGCATGTCTGGCAGCCGTGCCGCTTGGCTGGAGCCAGACACGCTGCCGTGCTACCCTGCAGGAGCACACAGCCCCGCTACCCAGAGTGCTGCTTGTGTGGTGGTGTGGCTGCGGGGGAGGAGGGCAGCAGGGGAGGGGCTGGGGAATAGCCTCCTGGGCCAGGAGCTCAGGGGCCGGGCAGGACGGTTCCGTGGGCTGGATGTGGCCTGCGGGCCTTAGTTTGCCCACCTCTGCGCTGGGTAATAGCAACCATAACAAAATTAAATTTAACACCCTTGTGTGTGTGTGGGGTGGGGAAATACTAAAAAAACCCAGCACAACAGCATTTAATTTAAAAAAGGGGAACTACACAAAAATAAGGAGGCTAGTTAAATGGAAATTAAAAGGAACAGTCAGAACAGTGAAATGCCTGCACGCTGCATGGAAACTTTTTAAAAACACTATAATAGAGGCTTGAATAATATGTATACCCCAAATTTTGAAAAAAATAGTCAAGACCAAAATAATGCCATATGGCTAAACAGCAGAGTGAAAGAGGCAGTTAGAGACAAAAAGGCATTTTTCAAAAATTGGAAGTCAAATTCTACCAAGGAAAATAGAAAGGAGCATAAATTCTGGCAAGTCAAGTGTAAAAGTATAATTATGGAGGCCAAAAAACAATCTGAAGAGGAACTAGCAAAAGACACAAACTAACAGCAAAAAAAAAAAAAAGTTCAAGTCCATCAGAAGCAGGAAGTCTGCCAAACAATCAGTGGGGCCACTGGATGATGGTGGTGCTAACGGAGCATTCAAGGAAGACAAGTCCGTTGCAGAGAAGCTAAATGAATTCTTTGCATTGATCTTCGCTGTAGGAGATGTGAAGGAGATACCCACACCTGAGCCATTCTTTTTAGGTGACAAATCTGAGGAATTATCCCAGAATGAGGTGTCATTAGAGGAGGTTTTGGAACAAATTGGTAAATTAAACAGTAATAAGTCACCAGAACCAGATGGTATTCACCCAAGAGTTCTCAAATATGAGAACTCAGATATTAAATTGGAGAACTGCTAACTGCAGTACGTAACCTATTGCTTAAATCAGCCTCTGTACCAGATGACTGGCAGATAACTAATGTAATGCCAATTTTTTTTTAAAAGGTCCCAGAGTCGATCTTGGCAATTGCAGACCAATAAGCCTAACTTCAGTACATGGCAAATTGGTTGAAACTATAGGAATGAAGAAAATTATCAGACACATAGATGAATATGATACGTTGGGGAACAATCACCACGACTTCTGTAAAGGGAAATCATACCTCAAATCTATTAGAATTGGGGGTTTTTTGGGGCGGGGGGAGACAACAAACATGTGGACAAGGGTGATCCAGTGGATATAGTGTACTTGGACTTTCAGAAAGTCTTTGACATGGTCCCTCCTCAAAGGCTCTTAAGCAAAGTAGGCTGTCATGGGGTAAGAGGGAACGTCCTCTCCTGGAGTAACTGGTTAAAAGATAGGAAACAAAGGATAGGAATAAATGGTCAGTTTTCACAGTGGAGAGCAGTAAATAGTGGAGTCCTCCAAAGATCTGTACTGGGACCAGTGCTGTTCAACATGTTCAGAAATGATCTGGAAAAGGGGGTGAACAGTGAGGTGGCAAAGTCTGCACATGATACAAAATTATTCAAGATAGTTTAGTCCAAAGCTGACTGTGAAGAGTTACAAAGGGGTCTTACAAAACTAGGTGATTGGGCAGGATAATGGCTGATGACATTCAATTGATAAATGCATAGGTGCCAACTCCCTGGGTGCTCCAGGGCTGGAGCACCCCGGGGGAAAAAATGGTGGGTGCTGAGCACCCACCGGCAGCCTCCCTATCAGCTCCTCCCCCACTCCAGTGCCTCCTGCCCACCAGTGGACCCTGCAGATCAGCGCCTCCCCCTTCCTTCCCCACACCTCCTGCCCGCCATGATCAGCTGTTTCAGGGCGTGCAGGAGGCTGGTGGGGAAGGGGAAGAGTGAGGACATGGTGCGCTTCGGGGAGGGGGTAGAACTGGGTGGGAAGAGACGGGTGGGGGTGAAGCAGGGGGAGCCTTGGGGCAAGGGATGGAGTGGGGCCTGGGGCAGAGTCAGGGGTCGACCCCCCCGGCACTTTGGAAAGTTGGTGCCTGTGGATAAATGCAAAGTAATGCACATTGGAAAACATAATCCTAACTTCACATACAAAATGATGGGGCCTAAATTAGCTGTTACCACTCAAAAAAGAGATCTTGGAGTCATTGCGGATAGTTCTCTGACAACTTCTGTTCTATGTGCAGCAGCAGTCAAAAAAAGCTAACAATGTTAGGAACCATTAGCAAAGGGATAAATAATAAAACAAAAAATATCATAATGCCACTGTATAAATCCATGGTGTGCCCACACCTTGAATACTGTGTGCAGTTCTGGTTTCCCCATCTCAAAAAAAGAGATATTAGAATTAGAAAAAGTACAGAGAAGGGCAACAAAAATAGCTTCCGTATGAGAAGAGATGAAAAAGTCTGGGACTGTTCAGCTTGGAAAAGAGGCAACTAAAGGGGAGTATGATCGAGATCTATAAATTCATGACTGGTGTGGAGAAAATGACTAAGGAAGTATTTACCCCTACAGATAACACAAGAACTAGGGATCACCCAATGAAATTAATAGGCAGCAGGTTTAAAAGAAAGATAAGGAAGTACCTCTTCACACAATGCACAGTCAACCTGTGGAACTTGTTGCCAGGGGATGTTGTGAAGGCCAAAAGGATTCAAAAAAGAACTAGATAAATTCCTGGAGGATAGGTCCATCAATGGCTGTTAGCCAAGATGGTCAGGGATACAACCACATTACCTTGGTGTCTCTAAATCTCTGACTGCAAGAACCGGGGACTGGATGAAAGGGGATGGATCACTCAATAATTGCCCTGTTCTGTTCATTCCCTCTGATGCATCTGGCACCAACCACTTGTGGAACACTGGTTTGCCCCAGTATGCCCATTCTTATGTGCTTATGAAGCCAATCAAAATCAAATCACTTCAGGTGTCGGCTTTATCTGTTTTAAAGCTCTGGACTATTTTTAACTGTATTTAAAAGACTAAAACATGTAATCATTCAAATTAGAATTGCACAATCTTAGACTAGCAGTGTTTTGAAAATCAGACCTCACGCAGACTCTTGTAAACATTTCTGTAATTGGACTGTGACCTGGTAAATCATTATGATTATCACAGCTCTCAGCTGACATTCCAAAATCTCCGAATCCATGCAGGGGGCAAACACTTCATTTAGGTGCACAAACATTTCATGGCTTCTAAACATGTAAGAATAGAATGTTCTTCCTTAGCGAATTACAGTGATTTAGACAATCAAGGAGGTGGGGGCGGGGGGATGAGGAGATGGGGGGATTTTCTTGTCTGTGGTCATGTTGTTCTTCTGATGCCAGGAACAAATATTTTAGTCTCTTCAGTGGTATGAAGAATTAGCAGGGGTGTGTATTTCATCTGCTCTGTTTATTATTTATTTACTAATATTAGTCTATGAACATTTGGGGCCAGATCCTCAACAGGTGTAAATCAGCATGTATTCATGGAAGTCATTGGAGCTGATTATATCAGCTGAGGAGCTGGCTCCTATTGTTTTGGAGCACCCAATCTGCAAGCTGGTTTAGCTTCCAGAATTTCAAATCCCATATACGTGATCCATTTTTGTCACATTCACGTGGCATAATCTTTTCCCTCCCGAAAAGAAACAAATTAAAAACTAAAAAAGAGAGCAAAATTACATAACATAACAGTTAAAGTCCCAAGGAGAACACATCCTTACAAAGAAAGGTAAGCTTCACAACAGCTTACCTAAATTAATTGTGGCAGCTAATAATAATACTATGTCAACTATTACAGAAGGCTGAAAGGGTGCTGAGAATTGAAACTGACAGTGTTCCTAAATATGTGCACGCTTCATCATTTTCCAAACCTTATAATATATGACACTGAATCAAGCCTTCTAATCATTATTTCTAATGGTGAAAAACAATTTCACTAAGCTTCAAATCTAAAATGTAATTTTAAATGGTGACTATTGGGATTTAGAATTTTCCACAGACAGTGTCTAGAGGAAAGCCAGTGCTTTGAGCACAAGCTATGGGACTGCCGAAGAAAATAGCATACAGATCAAATCTCAGCGTAAATCTTTTTAGAACCTTCCCTCAGTCTCCTCCGCAGGTATACACAGCGAGGGAGAAAGCAAAATCTCTCTCAGATACAAAATGGCTAACCTTAGTTTTAAGACCAGCTAAAATATTGGAGGAAAAAAGCAGCTGCTGTAGCAGAGAATGATTACAATCCTAAAACCAAATTCTGAAATCCTTGTTCAGTTTTTACTCAGTACTTTCTATAAAATAAAATAAGATAAAAATTAATTAGGATTTGAGGCTGTGGCAGAGCCTGTAAGGAGTGCTCCATATAGAGAATATTAGATATATCTGAAGGGCTATCAAAACCCATTGAGGGATTTGTTAATCCATGACACCGGTGGAATATATTAACCCATAATGCTCCCCAAGGACTTCAAGTTGTCTAGAAAAGGCCAAACACTTGATACAATATTTTTCTTTGTTTTATTTTTATTTTAACGCTACCTAAATGGACTAACTAAGGCTATTCTAAAGAACCTACAATTGCTTTATGAAGCATATCGTACAACCAAATCGTTGCCATATTAAAAACCAGTTGGAAGCTCTCAAAAAAAGTATTTATACAACTAAATAACAACCCTCTCAGAAAACATCTACCTATCAGCTATACATTCAATTCCCTAATAAGTTCTTCAAATCCAAAATCCTAAAGGGATGGGAAGAGAACTGGCTCACACAACTATCTGTGCCCCGGAAAAAAACACACAAAACCAAATCCATTGCACATACTATTTCCTTCCCTAAGATAATTTATTATCACATTGTAAAGGCCCCCACAATAAAAATTCATAATAATCAAACAGTGCTCGCAACCATAATCTCCATTTTCGCACAATCCTATCAGGAAACTCTGCAGAGAACCTGGATCTCAAGGCCCTCAACAGAAACAAACATACACTCCCCCTGCCAAAATAAAACATCTTTGTAAGGCAGCAAGATTAGGTGACTTGCCCAATGTCACAGGGCAGAAAATTATTACTGTTATTATTACTTTTATTTGTATTATGGTAGTGCCTAGAGACTCACCGAGAATGGGGCTCCATTGTGCTAGACATCATAGAAATGCTAAACTGTTCTGTTGAATTTACAGTCTAAAGAGACAAAACAGACAAGGGGTAGGGGGAAAGTTGATAATACACAAGCAGAACAATGTGAAGGTGGCAAATTTCAGGTTAGTGCTACAATTTTATTTTAAAAAAAAAACTTTTTTAGGGGGGAAGAGATTAGCTAAACTGCAAGACAAAGGAACGGAGAGGGGATGCTCAAGTGAGGGGATGAGCGATCAGGGTAGGGGATTAATAGATTTTAAAGCCATAACACACCATTAGATCATCTAATTTGATCTCCTGTTTATCACAGGCCATTACATTTCACCCCGTTACTCCTGTATTGAGCCCAGTAACTTGGGTATCACTGAAACATGTCTTCCACAAAGGCATCCTGTCTTGAGCTGAAGACATCAAGAAATAGCGAATCCACCATTTCTCTTGGTAAGAGTATAAGCATGGAGGGCAAGTGGAGTGAGGCTGAGGTGAAGAGACTGCAAGCGGTTTGGAGCAGGCAGCCAGGGGGAAAGAACATCCAGAGTGAAAGCTGTGAAAAGAAGTCTGACACTATTACCAGTCCCTGCTGCAGCACCTGGTGAGGCTGATTCTGTTCTTTGGGCTGGCTCCTCCCTGGAATTTTTCTCAGTCAGTATTGCCAACACCAAGTGTTCAAAAATCATGGATCAGGCCTCAAAAATCATGAGATTAAAAAAAACAAACAAACCTGGGGCTCATTTTATTTGTCTTTTGGTTTCCAAGACTTTGGGATGCACGTGGGTCACAGTTTGAAGCTTTTCAATCATGAGGGCTAAAAGCGTTCTTTTTCATTAAAGTGGAGACGCTCGCCTAATTACAAGCATCCAGGAGCTGGGTGTTAGAAAAATGTCAAATATGGCAAGACTTGTGATAACATTGTGAGTTGGGAACACTGCTTTCTTCTCCCAGTCCACAAAGCGCCAGGGAGTACTGTACAGGCCTGCTAGAATGAGGGGTGCTGTGTGGCAGCACCCCCTGGCTTGAAATAGTTTCCATCATATATAGGGCTTACAGTTTTGTTCAATGGCTGTCAGCATCCCCACTATAAAAACGGTTCCAATGCCACTGGTACTGCATGGATCCTAGTGCTCCCATAGAGGAAGCAAGGGAGATAATGCCACTCAGTTGTAGGTCTGGAGAGAGTTGAAAAACAATTTGCCCTACCTTTCTCCTCCGCAAATGCTACAGTACCTCCTGAACAGTGGTCCCCAAACTTTTCAGGGTCAACCCCTGCCACCCCTTACTCCTGTCTGCACCTCCTCTAGTGTGGCCAACTTTCTAACTGCAGAAAACCAAACACCCTTGCCCTACCTCGAGGCCCCGTCCTCACTCACTCCATCCCCCCTCCCTCCGCCACTCGCTTTCCTCTACCCTCGCTTATTTTCATCAGGCTGGGGCAGAGGGTGGGGGTGTGGGAGGGGCTGAGGGCTCCGACTTGGGCCAGGGATGCGGGGTTTGGCATGATGGAGGGGGCTCAGGGCTGGGGCAGGTGGTTAGGGTGGGGAGCCTGCCTTAGCCTTACTGCACCTCTGACTGGACTTTTAACTGCTGACCAGAGCCACTGGGGTCCCTTTTCGACTGGGCATTCTGGTTGAAAACTGGACACCTGGCAACCCTAGCCTCCCTCTGGGGCCCAGAGTGGGGCCGTGGATCCAGGGGGAACACGCGGAGAGGAGTAAGGGGGCTGAGACTGGGGCCAGGAGCAGAGCTGGGTGGTGCTCCATCCCTGCCCCCCATGGAGGCTGGCCTGGGCCCCAGCTGCACCCCTCCCAAATGTTCCCCCGTGCCCCCCAAGCGGGGCATGCCCCGCAGGGGACCTCTGTTCCTGAGGCTGCTTCTGTGTCTGCTCCTGCTATCTTCAGTTTCAATGAGGTATTGAGCCCAGCTCTCTTGAGCCCCAGTCCAGCACCTGCTCCCATACAGCCACGCTTGGAGTTGCTTTATGCATAGTTGATCTAGGCTGTGAAAGGTATTGACCAAAGATAATGAATTCGGGCACTTTCGCAAGCTTTTTCTTCATCAGTACAACATTCCAAATGACCGATCTGGAACAGCTGCGTGAGCTACTGCAGACCCCAACACGTCTGGGATGTGTAGACTTAAAAACTACCAACCCATTTTCTTAGAACATTTTACATCTTTAAACACCAAACCCTCCTCTACTTTTCTGCCAAGACCTGGGCTCGTGATGCTCAGATTTTCCTGCAATAGTTGGGAGCCTGGCAAACATCACTCCAAGAACTAAGCGGGGAGAGACCCACAAACCCAGGTCTTGTCAGGTAGATGAAGGAGGAAGCGATTTTGAAATATAAATGCATTTGAGATTTTTCAGCGCATGCCTGCTGTGCATGGGCCGTGGCTGGTTTGGAGACCTTACGCTGTTTGCACAGCATTTACATGACGTGGGGAGCTCCCCTTTGGAGGTGCTGGTGTGGTCAGCACCAATCAGGAACTAAGCGTTGTGCCTTTAAGAGACGCACAGCACGTGACCTGTCAGTTTGCCAAGCAAAAGAAAATGTCTCCAGGCGGCAGCTGCGGAGCACAGGGTGTCTGCCAGGTCTCTTCGCCCCTCGGGTTAGCTCAAGGCTGCCGGTGCAGGTCAGCGCTCCAGCCGTGCCGATGGGAGTTTGCAGAGCCCCGGGGCGGGCAAGGAGAGTGGTATGGGACCATGTGCAGAGTGCTGTGGCCTGTGGGGAGTTCTGGAGTCCTGGCGGCAGCCTGCTCTGAGTTGCTTAGACCCGCCAGTGTTGTTAGCTAGGTTTGCACCAACGCCTTAAGTCGTTTGAACAGTGTAAACTGAAGCCTGCTGTGCAGAAAGCAAGGGGCTGCAGCTCTGTAATTCCGCAAACCAATCGGAGAGGGAGTGGAAACGCTTCCTGGAGTTCACTGAGTTCAGAATCTTGTGCACTGCCAAGGGAGGGGACCTGCGGCCTGGTGGGATTAGGGAGATTTTTTTTTGCAGATTGCAGCTGGATCCTGTTTTATTTGGGAATGGAGCAAATGAAATTTGTATAGGGACGCTGCTATATTCAACTCAGGACGAGAAAGCAGCTTTGGCTCAACAACTTGCGCCAGTAACCCTCAAAAACTCGAAGTTTAGATGTTAAGATGTTAAAAAAAAACTCAGTTGGATTGTTTACAAGTGTATCTTAATATAGAGAATGGATTTAAGAGCTGAAATTTTCGAAGCCTCCTAACATCAATTTCAAGAGGAGGTATGGGGATTTTGCTGCACAGTTCCCTTTGAAGTTCATGGGAATTGTGAAGCTAAATTCCCTAGTCAGCTGTGAAAACTGCAATGAAGATTTGGGAAAACTGTTGCCACTGAGCAGCATTTGAATGCTTGTAGTTGGCAAAGTCATGATTAGCTTAAAATCATGATTTTTAAAAAAAAGTGTTCCCCCCTCCCCATACCTTTTGGTATGTGACCTCTAGGGTTCACATCTTCAAGCTTTTATCTAGCATCATGAAGGCTAGAAATATATATATATTAATGAAAGCCAAGATTCTAATGCAGGGATGGGCGATAATTTTCACAGGGGGGCCACTCAATGAATTTTGGTAAGTCATCACAGGCTGCACATTTCTACTATATTAATGGAGGGGAAGCGGGGTCTGGGAGGGAGTTTAGGTGCAGGAGGGAGCTCTGCGCTGGTGCAGAGCGTTGGGATGCAGGTGAGGGGTTTGGGTGCAGGAGAGGGTTCTGACCTGGGGCAGGGGGTTGGGGTGCAGGAGGGGGTGCGAGGTGCAGGTTCTGGTCAGGAGGCACTTACCACAGGTGGCTCCCGGCCAGTGGCGCAGCAGGGCTCAGGCAGGCTGCCTGCATGCCCTGGCCCCACGTCGCTCCCGGAAGTGGCTGTGGCCGGCTGCTGCTGGCACATCTCTGTGCAACCCTTGCGGGGAGGGTGGGTCTCCGTGCGCTGCCTGTGCCCGCAAGCACCATCCCCGCAGCCATAGGCGCTGACTCCATGGGTGCTCTGGGGCTGGAACACCCACGGGGAAAAATTAGGGAGTGCTCTGCACCCATGGGCAGCCAAGCTCCCCGCCCCCTCACTTCACCTCCTCCCAGCGCGCCACATCTCCACTCTTCCTTCCCTCCCAGCGCTTGCCACTGCCAAACAGCTGTAGCAAGCTCTAGGGGGGAGGAGCAGGAACGTGGCCCACTCAGGGGAGGAGGCAGGGCCCGGGTGGGGATTTGGGAAAGGAGTCGAATAGGGGCAGGGATGGGGTGGAGTTGGGAAAGGGGTTAGAATGGGGGTAGGGGCGGGGGGTCAAGCACTCACCAGTGCCAGAAGAAGTTGGTGCCTATGCCCGCAGCTCCCATTGGCCAGTTTCTGGCCAATGGGAGCTGTGAGGATGGTGCTGGGGGCAGGGGCAATGAACTGAGCTGCCTTCCCCCCACCAGGGGCAGGCAGAAATGTGCTAGCAGCAGCCAGATGCTTCCAGGAGCGGCATGGGGCCACAGCTGGCAGGCAGCATGCCTGAGCGCCCCGCGGGACTTTTAGTGGCTCGGACTCAGAGATTGTGAGGTGGCAGAGGAGGCTGCACAGAAATGTTAGAGGGGCTGGATCCGGCCCATAGGCTGTATTTTGCCCACTGCTGTTCTAATGTAATCTCACCTGACCTCAGAAGCTGGAGCTCTAAAAATGCCAAATGCCATGGGACTGATGATAAAATTGTGAGAAGTGGCCAGTCTGTATAAATGCCCATTGACTACAACTTTAGCCCTTTGGGCTAATAATTCTTTGCTGGAAATGTACTGGTATTTCAGTTAGAACTGGTTTGGGTCATGTGATCATCTCAAGTGTAGAATGCTAGCACTCATCACAGCTGCCTTTTTGGAATAAATAAATGAAAATTTAGGGTCTGTTTCAGCTCCAGTGGAAATTGAGGGGAGTTTTCCAATTGGCTTCAGCAGTACAGAATTGAACACCATGTTTGGGTTACTCTTTTTTTTAATATATATTTTACTTCCTTTTTATTCATTATTAGACTTGCATCCTAGTCTTGTTTGCTAAATAGCATTTTGTGCTCTTTGCTTACTTTCTACAATTTGGTTTTTACAGGCCTGAAGAGGCCTAAAAAGCTACAGAAAAGCCAAGAAATGCACCCCAAGTACTGTATTAAAATGAAACATTCCAAGAGACAGTATGTCTGGACAAAAAGGTATCTTTCGCTAACAATTCATTATCTGTTTATATTACAGAGGTGCCCAAAGGTCCATCAGGATTGAGGTACAATTGTATCAGGTGTTGTACAAAGCTGTTAGATGACAGGTCCTAGCTCCTTACACTTTAATTGGAAAACAAGATGCAACAAGTGAGTATTCACAAACACTAGGGGGGAAGGTGAAGATAACAGCAGTAGAACATGTAGTTACATAAGCAATCTATGTACACGACATAATAGTTCTAAACCAATATTTTATTTATTATATAAATCGGCACCCTTCACAGCCCTCTGTCTAGGTGCTTTGCTGAGCCTTCTTTGTTTGAAGAGACAGTTTCTGTCTGTCTCAGCATGTATTTGCACCAAAAATGTTGACCATAGGGAAACAAGAATGCAGAAATTTTGATTGCATGATCCTATTTGGCAATGTGAGGATATCCTGTATACACATTCTTGTAACAGAAAATATATTGGTCTGCAACTTTCTACAATCATAGTTCATCCCCTCTTAAACAGATGCTCTACTCCCACATCTCATCCTGGTGTCAGTCTCTCTACTTTTTCAGCCATTAAGATCAGTCAGTAATGGGTATCTGATACAGCTGATTGGGGCAGCTGCCTGAATACATAGGGATTTGTATTCTGTGTTGTGTATGTGTCTTGGAAAAATGCTTTGCAAGTATACGACACTGCTGAGCCTTTTCTGAAATGCTAGTATGGATCCAAACATACACAGAAGGGGGTGCTGTCCTGAGTTTCAAGTGAATAATGGTAGTGCTGTTAATTTCCCCCATCCTAGTTTTGTCTAATAGCTGTCTTCAGATATTTCCATATTCTTCAGTGTTACTCTTTCACTATTTTATGGCAGGCTTTAGAAAAAGCATTCTGACTGATGTGCAAAGTAATGCTTCCAGTGAAATTTATTGGTGCTCGGTATTCTTACTTGTCAGTTTTCATGCCTGGTGCTGGGGAAAAATAACTTATGTAACTGGTGATGATGAAATGGTATGGGTCTTCTTAACATTAGAAAGACCATCAATATTTATGGAGGACTGAGAAGGTAAGGCAGTTATATCCTGTACTGGTTCTTACTGGTTATAGCCTCCAAGATTAAAATAGTGCAAAAGCAACCCATGTTCCTCTCCTAAGTTGAGGGGAAACAATACTGCCTTTGCATATATGGCTTGCATAGCCGGATGACTGTTTTACTTGAGCTTAATTGGTTTGGAAAATATTCTTTATAGTGATAAGTTTAAGGGAGTAGATTCTCTAGCCAAGAGCCCTATTTAGCACTCTACTTAAGCCATAGTCCCATTCAATTAAGTGAATTATGACTAAGCACTGAATAGGGAACTAGATACAGTAGCCTGTTTAAACCAGTGGCTGTCCCCCTTTCAGGAGTCTGATTTGTTTTGTGTCTCCCAAGTTTCACCTCACTTAAACTACTTGCTTACAAAATCAGACAAATAGAGAAGTGTCACAGCACACTAGTACTGAAAAATTGATGACTCATTTTTACCATATAGTTATAAAATCAATTAGAATATAAATATTGTACTTACATTTCAGTGTACAGTATACAGAGTAGGGCTGTCAAGTGATTTAAAATATTAATTGCGATTAATCGAGCTGTTAAACAGTAATAGAATACCATTTACTTAATTTTTGATGTTTTCCACATTTTCAAATATATTGATTGCAATTACAATACAGAATACAAAGTGTACAGTGCTCACTTTATATTTTTGATTAAATATTTGCACTGTAAAAAACAAAAATAGTATTTTTCAATTCACCTAATACAAGTATCATAGTGCAATCTCTTTATCATGAAAGTTGAACTTAAGAATTATGTACAAAAAATAACTGCACTCAACAATAAAACAAAGTAAAACTTTAGAGCCTACAAGTCCACTCAGTCCTACTTCTTGTTCAGCCAATTGCTCAGACAGACAAGTTTGGTTACATTTGCAGGAGATAAGACAGTTACCTTTTCTGTAACTGGTGTTCTTCAAGATGAGTTGCTCATGTCCATTCCATATTAGGTGTTTGTGCTCGCCATTGGGTGACCAGATGTCTCGATTTTTATAGGGACAGTCTTGATTTTTGGGTCTCTCTCGTATAGGCTCCTATTACCCCTCACCCCGTCACGATTTTTCCACACTTGCTGTCTGGTCACCCTAGCTCGCCACATGCACTGCCGCTGGAAGTTTTTCCCTCAGCAGTATCCATAGGGGACTGACTCTGGCACCCCCTGGAGTGGCACCCACATGGCGTGATATAAGGGGCGCTGCCAGCTCCTCCCACCCTCAGTTCCTTCTTGCAGGAAACTGACAGTGGGGAAGGAGGGCGGGTCATGGAATGGACATGAGCAACACAGCTCGAAGAACACCAGTTACCAGTCATGGCCATTTCATATTAGGTGACTCCAAAGCAGTACCCCTGAAGGTGGGTAGGAGTTCACGGATGTGTAGATTGCAACATAGCTCTGCCGAACCCAGTGTCATCCCTGGCCTGCTGAGTGATGGCATAATGAGCGGTAAATGTATGGACAGAGGACCATGTTGTGGCTTTACAGGGATGTGTGCCAGGAAGGCCACCAAAGATACCTGATCTCTCATCGAGTGGGCTCTGACAACTGGCGGCAGCAGAACCCCTGCCAGGTCGTAACAGGGCCTTATGCATGAGGTGATCCAACTGGAAATCCTCTGCGAGGACACTGGATGACCCATCATCTTATCCGCTGTAGCAATGAAGAGTTGAGTCAATTTACAGAAAGGCTTGGTATGTTCTAATTTAAAAGCCAAGGCCCTCCGGACGCCCAGTGCATGAAGATGCCTTTCACTGGTCTTGTGCGGTTTGGGACTGAACACCGGGAGGAAGATGTCCTGGTTCATATGGAAGGCGGAGACCACCTTTGGCAGGTAGGCTGGGTGGGGCCACAACTGGACCTTATCTTTGTAGAAGACCGTGTACGGCGGTTCTGAGGTCAAAGTTTTAATTTCCGAGACCCGTCTTGCTGACGTCACTGCCACCAGGAACGCAACCTTCCATGACAGATGGGAAAGGGAGCAGGAACGCAGTTGTTCAAAGGGCGGGCCAGTGAGCCTAGAGAGGACCAAGTTAAGATCCCACTGTGGGATGGGAGCCCACACCTGCGGAAAGAGTCTCTCCAGTCCTCTCAAGAATCTGACAGTCATGTCATGGAAGAACACCATCTGTCCTTGGATCGGCGGGTGAAAAGCAGAGATGGCCACAAGATGCACTCTAATGGAAGTGTGTGCCAGGCCCTGGTTCCTCAAATGGAGCAGGTAGTCCAGGACAGCCTGTATGGAGGAACATGAGGGAGAGATGCCCCATTTGGACCCCCAGCAGGAAAACCTCGTCCACTTGGCCAGGTAAGTCAGGCTAGTTGCGGGCTTCCTACTTTCCAGGAGGACCTGTTGGAGTCCTTTTGAACAGGTCTGCTCCTCCAGGTTCAGCCACACAGCATCCATGCCGAGAGGTGGAGGGACGCAAGGTTGGGGTGTAAGAGCCGACTGTGGTCCTGTGACAGCAGGTCCGGTCGGTTGGGCAGGGGCCAGGGTGGGGCCACTGACAGGCTCCTGAGCATGCTGAATCAATGCTGGCAAGACCATGCTGTGGCAATCATGATAACCTGCGCCTGGCCTCTCAATCTTTGCAAGGGCCCTGCTGATGAGCATAATCGGAGGAAATGCATAGATTAGGCTCCCTGACCATGACAGGAGGAAGGCATCAGAGAGAGAGCCCTGGCTCAGACCCTGTCGAGAACAAAACTCGTGGCATTTCCTGTTCTGTCTGGTAGCGAACAGGTCCACTTGGGGAGTTCCCCACCTTTGGAAGATCATGCAGGCTACCTCTGGATGGAGTGACCATTTGTGGCGAGAGGAGAAGTCTCTGCTGAGCTAGTCTGCCAGTGTATTCCTTTTGCCAGGAAGGTGACAAGCTTCCAGGTGGATTTCGTGGCTGATGCAGAAGTCTCACAGAGCGCCTCCTGCCAGAGAGCTGACGAGTGCACTCCCCGTTGCCTGTTGATGTAGAACATTAAGGCTGTGTTGTTCATCAGGACTCGTACCACCTTCCCTGACAGGTGGGGCAAAAAGACTCTGCATGCCAGCCAGACTGCTTGGAGCTCTTTGAGGTTTACTTGTAACCACACCTCCTCTGGGGACCACAGCCCGTGTCTGGAGGTTGCCGAGATGCGACCCCCCAGCCGAGGTCCGAGGCATCCAACGCCAACTTGATGGTGTAAGGAGGGTTGTTGAATGGAACCCCTTCAAGGACTGTCCACCATCAGCGAGGTAAGTATTACCTGGGGAATGGTAGCTACCTTTTCCAGGGGGTCTCAGGACTGGGAATAGACCATCGCCAGCCATTGTTGCAGGGGCCGCATCTGGAGCCTGCTATGATGGACCACATAAGTGCACACTGCCATGTGGCCCAGCAGCCGCTGACAAACCCTGGCTGTAGTCAGAGGGAACGTGGAAACTTCCATGACGAGGTTCACCATCATGTGGAACCTTTCCAGCGGCAGGAACACTCTGGCACAGGTAGAGTAGAGGACTGCTCCGATGAACTCTGTCCTCTGCACTGGCACTAATGTTGACTTTGTCGTTCACCAGTAGGCTCAGAGAGTGGCATGTGGCTTGAAGCACTGCAACATCCCTTTGGACTTGAGACCTGGAACTGCCCTTGACAAGCCAGTCGTCAAGGTACGAGTAGATCTGGATACCCCGGCGCATGAGGTAAGCCACTACCACCGCCATGCATGTGATAAACACCCTTGGTGCTGTTGCCAGGCAGAATGGGAGGACCATAAACTGGTAGTGGTGGGGCCCCATCGTAAACCAGAAGAAGCGTCTGTGTCCTTGAAAGATCACTATGTAGAGGTACGCATCCTTCAAGTCAAGGGCGGCATACCAACCTCCCGGATCCAGGGAGGTGATAATAGAAGCCAGAGAGACCATGCGGAACTTTAGCTTCTGTAGGTACTTGTTGAGGTCTCGCAGGTCCAGGATGGGCTGTAGACCGCCCTTGGTCTTTAGGATTAAAAAAGTACCAGGAATAGAACCCCTTGTTCCTGTACTTGAGAGGAACTTCTTCCACCGCATCCAGCTGTAGTAACCCCTTTACCTTCTGCATGAGGAGACTCTTATGAGAGGGGTCCCTGAAGAGGGACGGGGAAGGTGGGTGGGAAGGGGGGTAGAAAGGAACTGGAGAGTATAACCCTGTTCCACTGTGGTGAGGACCCAGTGGTACGAAGTTATAGCAGTCCAAGCTGGGAGGAAAGGTGGTTGGAAAACACTGGGAAAGGTGGATCCGGGGAATAGTCTGGTAGGTCACCCTTGGGCATACTCTCGAAATGACCATTTGGCCGCCTTCTTATTACGGGTTGAGCCCGACTGGGCAGAGGGTGGAGGTGGGTGGTTCGGGCGGTGCTTGTAGCCCTTGGCTTGTTTATGGGCCTTGTCCTGCTGAGGCTGGCTCCCCTGGCCCTGAGGTTGCTGCAGTTTGAACCGCTTACGCGTCAGGGCTGGGACATAGACACCCAGGGTTTTCAGGGTGGTGTGGGAGTCCTTGAGGCTATGCAACTTGCTGTCTGTTTGCTCCGCAGATAGGGCCCTGCCATTGAAGGGCAGGTCCTGCAATGACTTCTGGGCCTCTGTGGACAACCCAGAGGAGTAGCCAAGAGACTCGCCAAATGCAAATAGCGGAAGCCATGGTGCAGGCAGCAGCATCAGCACCATCCAGTGCTGCCTGGAGGGCCGCCCTGGCCGCAGTCGTGCCCTCATCGAGGATTGCTTGGAACTCCTTCTTGGGAAGCCTGAGGGACTGACCCTTTGAACTTGGCTATGGCTTGCCACCTATTGAAATCATATTGGCTAAGGAGGGCTTGATGGTGAGCTACTTTCAGCTGAAGGCTGGAAGACGAATAAACCTTTTGCCCAAAAAGATCCAGCCTCCTTGAGTCTTTATTTTTGGGGGTGGCCCTAGGTTGTCCCTGCCTCTTCTTGTTCACCACCTCAACCACAAGAGAATTGGGGGCTGGGTGGGAGTATAGGTACTCATGCCCTTTAGTTGGCATAAAGTACTTACGTTTGGCCCTTTTAGAGACAGGGCCAGGGAAGAGGGGGTCTGCCACAGGGCATTAGTGATTTTTGGAGACCCCTTCATGAAGGGGTAGGGCCTAGGACATAGGACATCAGAGTCCGAGGGCTCTTCCAATTCCTCTGCCTGAAGCTCCAGGTTAGAAGAGACCCTCTTCAAAAGTTCCTGGTGCACCTTGGCACCTTCCTGAGGAACAAGGAGAGTGGGCCCCGTGGTAGCCTCGTCTGGCGACAACAAGGATGATGCTGCGGGAACCTCCATGTCCATTGGTGGTCCAGCAGTTCGCTTCCCTGGGTCCTCCTGGCCCCGTGAGGTTTTACCCCCTGAAGCCTCAAGCACCAGAGGGGGACAGGATACTGAGGCCGCTGGCTTCTGAGGCTCCCGACACAGATCGGGCAGCCTGGGAATGTTGGGTGAACCCCCTGGGGTGCCAGCTGCTGCCCTTGGGGCTATGGGGCAGGTTTCAGTGCTGATAATGTAGTTGGCACCACCAGTACTGGGACTTGTCCTGCAGTCAGGGAACCTCGCTTTGAGCCGGAGCTACCCCAGAGGGTCTGCCCCATTCCACCAGCGAGGTATGCCTTGAGTCCCTCGATCAGTGCCCCTGGTGCAGGGATCAAAGAAAGCTCAGCTTCTTATTTACAATATCACCTGAAAGTGAGAACAGGTGTTTGGATTGCACTGTTGTAGCTGACATTGCAAGATATTTAGCATATCTGGCACGTAAACATTCACATGCCCCTTCATGCTTTGGCCACCATTCCAGAGGTCATACTTCCGTGCTGATGATGCTCGTTTAAAAAAAAAAAGTGTTTATTAAATTTGTGATTGAACTCCTTGGGAGAGATTGTGTCTCCTGTTCTGTTTTACCCACATTCTGCCATATATTTCATGTTATAGCAGTCTCAGATGATGACCCAGCACATATTTGTTTTAAAAAACATTTTCACTGCAGATTTGACACAAAACAGGTACCACTGTGAGATTTCTAAAGATAGCTACAGCACTCAATCCAAAATCTGAGAGGGACAAGGTGTGGCGTATGCTTTCAGAAGTCTTAAAAGACCAAACCACCAAAAAGGAAAATCAACCTTCTGCTGGTGGCATCTGACTCAGATGTTGAAAATGAACATTTTGGTCTGTGCTACTTTGGATTGTTATTGAGCAGAACCCACCATCAGCCTGGACACGTGTCCCCTGGAATAGTGTTTGAAGCATGAAGGGACACATGAATCTTTAGCACATCTGGCACGTAAATATCTTGCGACGCTGGCTAAAACAGTGCCAAGAGAACATCTATTCTCACTTTCAGACGACACTCTAAACAAGAAGCGGGCAGCATTATCTCCTGTAAATGTAAAAAAACTTGTTTGAGCAATTGGCTGAACAAGAAGTAGGACTGAGTGGACTTGTAGGCGCTAAAGTTTTACGTTGTTTTGTTTTTGAGAGCAGTTATGTAACAAATCTATTTGTAAATTGCACTTTCATGATAGAGATTGCACTACAGTACTTGTATGAGGTAAATTGAAAAATACTATGTCATTTTTACAGTGCTATATCAAAAATATAAAGTGAGCACTGTACACTTTGTATTCTGTGTTGTAATTGAAATCAATATATTTGAAAATGTAGAAACATCAAAACATATTTAATACATTTCAATTGGTATTCTATTGTTTAACTGTTCAATTAAACTGATTAATAAAGACTATTTTTAATCATGATTAATTTTGAGTTAATCATGTTAGTTAACTGTAATTGACAGCGCTCATACAGAGCAATATAAACAAGTCATTTCTATATGAATTTCTAGTTCGTACTGACTTCGCTAATGCTTTTTATGTAGCCTGTTGTAAAACTTGGCAAATAACTAGATGAGCTGATGTACTGTACCCCACTATGTACCCTCAGGGATACATCTACGCCAGTTGAGACCCACTTAGACAAAGATGGTTATTTAACACAGCCTATTTCTATCTGCTATTGCTCTTCTCCAGCTATGAGAGTAATACTCCAACAGGTTCTTATGAAAACTCAGACTCTGGAATCTGTGAAACCTACATTGACTTATTCAACTGACATTTTTGAAAATTATCTTTAAAGTGCTGGAGACAAGGTGGGTGAGGTAATAATCTTTTATTGGAACAGCTTCTGCTGGTGGGAGGGACAGGCTTTTGAGCTTCACAGTGCTCTTCTTCAGGTCTGGGGAAGGTAACCAGCACGTCTGAGCTAAATACCAGTTGGGACTATTAAGCATATGGGGCAGAAGAGGAGGGAAGAGCACACCTGCTGTAAGACAACTTAACATGGAGTGGGCAATTAAGGGTTAGCAGGCCGTAGGATGTTACAGATTGTCATAATGAGCCATAAAACCAGTGTGTCTGTTTAGTAATGGTCCATGGTAATGTCTAGCAGAATTATTAAGTTTTCAAAAAGAAAAGGAGTACTTGTGGCACCTTAGAGACTAACCAATTTATTTGAGCATGAGCTTTCGTGAGCTACAGCTCACTGTAGCTCACGAAAGCTCATGCTCAAATAAATTGGTTAGTCTCTAAGGTGCCACAAGTACTCCTTTTCTTTTTGCGAATACAGACTAACACGGCTGTTCCTCTGAAACCTAAGTTTTCAAACTTGTCTTTGAAGGTGTTGTGCAAGTTTCCTTTGAGGACAAAGAGGTTGCATGCAGTGTGATGGTCACTTAATGAAAAATGTTCACCCAGGTATGAGTATCTTATTTTTCTGTCAGGTTTCAGAGTAACAGCCGTGTTAGTCTGTATTCGCAAAAAGAAAAGGGGTACTTGTGGCACCTTAGAGATGAAGTGAGCTGTAGCTCACGAAAGCTTATGCCCAAATAAATTGGTTATTCTCTAAGGTGCCACAAGTACTCTTTTTTATTTTTCTGTGTGTTCATTCAGTACTTGAAAATGATGATCCATTATAGAAAAAATGGACAGTTACACAATACTATTAGATATGTTTTCATGGTCATATCTTTACGCACAACTCTTCTCCCGAACGAGGAGTAGAGAGAAAGCTATTACTCTGTAAAATTGCATTTAACTCAAATAGCTTTTAGTCAATTTGAACGCTCTTTGAAGAATTTCTGACTTGTACAATCAAAGCAAACTGTGGGACACCTATTAAATATCTACAAAATATTGGCAGTGCAGCAGTTCTTAAAACTGTAGTAACTAATACTTAAGATTTAGGTTCTAACAAACTTTTGGAAAGGCAATCCAAGAGGGAAAACTAATGCTTCTATTGTAACTGAATACTTAAGTTACCCTACTGTCTTTTCACAGTAAATCTGACTAGTCTTTGCAATGGTACCCAGAACTTGATATTAAATATTAAATCAGATACTTCTGTCAAGACTCTAGATTTGCAAGAATGCTGCATTGTCTTTCATTTGTTCTTTCCGCCCACTATAGTTCCCTTTCCTTTACCAAGCTATGAGGCTTCACATATGCTACCTTCCTCCTCATCCCCTGGAGGCAGGGGGTGAGAGAAAATGTTACCTGATGCCAGAAGAAACAGGCAAATAAAAGGCAGTGCTGTATTCATCTCAGCTTTGACAGAGGACAACTGTAGGATCAGATACCAAAGGAAAAATTGTCAAGGGGCCTTTGAAATGGACAAGCACACCTGTTTGTGGACATAACTCATTTAACATGATTGTATGCTTGAACCACTGATCTGAAAAGTAAATATTTGCTAGCAGCAGAGAAATATAGTATCTGTAATTCCTTAGTTGTGGTGGTGCAGGTTCACCAGGTTCTTATTGCATATGCATGGGCAAGCATACATTTTTATTTTCAAGGAAAATACTTTCCTCATGTAAGATCAAAATCTCTTAAATATTTTTACAAAATCTTGTTGCATTTTTCCAGTTTTTTTTTTTTTTTTTTTGGGTACTTGGAGAACTAAGCTTCCCCCTTAACTATAACAAAAGGTTCAGAATGTCTTGGAATACAAGTCACGCTTCTGGAGCTACACCTTCAGAAATGACTCTATGTTAATTTGTTATTGTGGAATATAGTCTTAAAAGAAAATGTTAGCACTAAACTGTATTGGTAATTGTGATATCTTCAGTTTACCTGTAGATTTATATTATATTGTGTACAAAGACTAATTTTAATATTTTGATTTCTTCAAAGATAGTTTAATACAAAATTGAACAGTGTTGCTATAGCCATTCTAAGCACTTCTAGACATAACTGTTTAAAATACTACCTTTGGGCAAGGCATTTTTCAGTAGCTGCTTTCAGATTATTAAACAAAGGCTTTAAACTACAACATTAAATAGTAATCAAAGCATTGTTATTTCTTATTACACTCTCCGATGACTCTGATAAGAAATGCTAAGAAGAATGACTGGCAGCTGTTCTGGCCTCAGCAGTCTGCTTGCAGTTGGACAGTTTAGTCCTGGTAAACTAGGTGGATTTTATGCCTGCTTACTGGTCTCCTTTCCTGTGACAGCAATATCAGGTCCCTTTAACCTGAATGGAGAGATATTAGGAAAGTGTCCTAATTTTAAAGGAGAACCCCCACATCCAACATACTCATAAGTTAATGTCAAGAATCACACAATTTAAATTGACAATATTTCATTTATTGTGTTTAAGAACATTCAATAAATATCAAGTTTTCAGTTTCAGATTTGCAATCCTTGTGCACGGAAAGTCTGATTTTTTTCCCCCCTGGCATAAACTCCATTGCCAGCAATGGGTGTATCAGAACAGCCAGCCTGAAGAGGCTAATAAATACTTTAATACTCCTAGATAGTGGGTTTCTGAGCATACCCCTTCTAAATGGTATGTTACAGATTCACTCACAAATTCTTCACAGAAGAAAATAAGACTTTACTACAAACTGTCCTCTGAATATTATTCTTTTACTAACAGTGGACATTTATTTCATGGAGCACAGTATTTAGAAATACAAAGTAGACATGGATTGTTAAAAATATTAGGAATTTAATTTCATATATGAAGAGTAAATTGAGATGCATGTGATCAGTACTGAATTGTATGAATTTAGTTGTAATGTACCTCTTGCTAAGTTTCACAGCAATTTGGACCAAATGTTCACAAGAGAGGAAAAGGCAACATTTAAAAATCCCTTGCCTTGTTTTGTGGGTTTTTTGCTTGTTAGAACATTAAAAAAATAATCTTCATAAGTTTGGAAAAACAGTTTAAAAGCAAATCAGAAAATAGTTTTAATTTCAATGGGCTATTGTGTTAAAAATATTTAAAGAAAATTCCTTACCTTAACAAGCATCACATTCAAGTACTTCCATTTGCACATCTTTCTAAACAAAACTGGCATCAGTCTGATTTATTCACTGCTTACTTATTTAAAAGTGTGTTTAACTATAGTCTTATTTGGTTTACACTAGTGTTCACACCTTTTTTTAATCTTAATATACATCTCTGAATCTTGAAGAGATTCTTCACAGAGGTATATTATTTATTACCCAACTTCTAATTTAGCAAAAAATAAAAAAAAACCTCTCACCCACTCTTTATATACATGAATTGTCCTGCTCTGGGACTGAGTATTTTCATTCTGCTGTCCCTCTAACCCAAGGCATAACTTTGGGTGCATCTTTCTGTGTTTTAGCTTCCTGGAAACTTTCAGCAAACCGCTCTCTTGCTTTATCCCAGTTCTTTTTGTTCTTGCTTTTGATGATCTGAACATCTTCAACGGAAGCTGGTCTACTTGTACCCAAGCCTGCATGCATCTTGTGTATCTGAAGCTGGATCTGTCAAACACATTGAAAAGTGCTATGGATTCCATATTACAAATACTTCAACATTACTGTACACCTATCAAGCTCTGGAACATTTAAAAACCTGCTATGTTCTGACTAACAATAAAATACCCAAATCACGAACACTGATTTCATGTTGATAAAAGCCTGCTACTCACCCAATTCATTTTAGAGGTGATCTGCCCCCAAAACAAAAACCCAAACCCTGAACTTCTTAGATGCTGAACAATCTAAACAAATGTAAGAGGATGTTTTAGCATGTATGCAACTAGCATATTTTTTAAATGTGAGGTGCAGTCCACCCTCTACATTTCCATGCAAGTGCCAGATTCTCATTCCATAATATAGCACCTACCACTCTAAAATCCAAACCCCATATTTATTTCCCCAGTCTGCATTCTTCCATGGCAACCCAAAACTGGAAGGGTGCAAAGGTGGCTTAAAACCACCTTAGCCCTTTTCTACTCCTCTGTTGGTTGCAAGTTCTGTGCTATGCCACTGTGGGGCACAGCAGAGGATCTTACCCAAATATTTGCATGCTCCCTATAAAAGGGAGAACAAAAAGGAAATTTCTTCTGTCTTCCTCTAGGTTTTGTTTGAAGCATTAAGATAGCTTATCCTTAGTTCAGTTATCTGTACCCCAGCCCCAACCTCAATTTCCTAACAACCAACAATGTATACGCCACTAACATTTTCCAGTGAAGCACTGCAACTACTGATACATAATTTCAAAATACCTGATTATAATTTAAAGTAACTGCCCTGCTGAAATGCCCCACATCCAGTACTTTGAAATCCTGTAAGTTCCTCATGACTTACAATGAAACTAGCATTTTCGGTGCAAATGCATTTTTATATTTGTGTAACTTGCAAAGCAAAAGTCACAGAAACCTACCGGATTCTTCATTCCGCCACCATCCTTGCCTAGCCCTTCTCCTTTTTTCCATCCCATCTTCTCCAGCATTTTACGACCCTTGTTGCTATCACTGATTTCACTTTAAAGGAAAGTAAAGTTAGCTAATATGAGAAGGATGAACAGAATTTTAACTCTTTATTCCTAGTATTTGAGGTCAAATTTTCAACTGTGTGCACAACTGCTGCTCCTGCAAACTAGGCAATTGCACTTGCCATTACTTGATATGCAAGTATGAGGGGCTGAACATGTTCATGTCTGCCTCCAGACTATGCTGAACACAATGCAAAAGTTTAAACTTTGAATTTTTGTTGGCATTGACAAAATCTGTTTCAAGAAATGAAGTGACTTTTAGTATACACTAGGTTAGCGAAAAAGAGTTAGTCACCCTTTGCGAAAATTGCCATTTTAAGTGAAGGGACCATTACAATCTTGGCGAGCTATATTTTCATGAACAGAAGTGTAAAAAAGTTAGCAGTAGTAACTCTTGTTCTCCAAATGAATTGCCTCCACAGAGCCTCACTGTACAGTCTGAGTCCCTGGCAGCTTGACACCCAGTACTATCACTGCAAACCCTACACGTCCCAAACCCCTTGTTTCCCCATCCCAAACCACCGTCCTCTGATTCCATCATGACCACCATCAAAACCTTCCTCTGCCCACCAATCCCAAGTGCCCTATCTGCAAGTTCTCCCATTTGACAACCTTTATTATCCTGGTCTTCCTTATGCTCTGAGTTTATCATTAATCTCCTCTTT
Source organism: Caretta caretta (assembly GCF_965140235.1). NCBI lineage: Eukaryota > Metazoa > Chordata > Testudines > Cheloniidae > Caretta > Caretta caretta. The sequence continues at coordinate 47,166,189 of NC_134210.1, forward strand.
AAATAAGAAATGTCTACACACAAAAAAAAACAAAAGCAAACAAAAAAAAAACTTTGTTGCCTCAAAATTAGGGTTGGCTCAAGTTGGCAACCATAATTAAAATCAGGGATATTGCCAGTTAAGTCTACATTAACATCCAGAGCAATGTCAATTCACCTATTTTATTACCCAAACTTCATAAATTCTTAAAAGTTTATTTGCCACAACAAGCTTCTTTTAATTTCCACATACAGCCCCCCACGAATGCATACATTCAATTCCTCTAAAACCCGCTCTTAATGATAATCTTGGTGAAATTACGACTTGTCGTAATTAAGCATGTGAAACTGAATGTGATTTAGAAGGTGGTTCTCAATGAGGGGTCTGGGGCCCCCTAAGGGGCCTTGAGCAGGTTTCAAGGGGGCCTCCAAGCAGGGCCAGCATTAGACTCGCTGGGGCCCAGGGTAGAAAGCCAAAACCCCACTGCATGGGGCTGAAGGCCCGGTACCTGAGCCCTGTCACCAGGGCTGAAGCCTGACCAATGTAGCTTTGTGGGGACCCCTGCGGCATGGGCTCCCGGCAACAGCCCTGCTTGCTACCCCGAACACCGGCCTTGGCTTTTATATACAGAAAACTAGTTATGGCATAGGTGAGCCGTGGAGTTTTTATAGCATGTTGCGGGGGCCTCAAAGAAAAAGGTTGAGAACCTCTGATTTAGAAGAAATGGCTGTATGCACTGAGAGTGACTATATGTTGGAGGTGAGGAATCTAAGTGTGCATATTACAATGGGTTATAAGTAGAGCCCTACCAAATTCATGGCCATGAAAAATGCATCACAGACCATGAAATCTAGTCTTCCCCCATGATATCTCGTCTTGTGTGCTTTTACCCTATTCTATATGGCTCTCACAGGGGAGACCAGCATTTCTCAAATTGAGGGTTCTGACCCAAAAGGGAGTTGCAGGGTGGAGGTGGGGTGTCTAAAGGTTAGGGGGGTTGCGGTATTGCTACCGTTACTTCTGCGCTGCCTTCATAGCTGGGCAGCTGGAGAGCAGCAGCTGTTGGCTGGGTGCCCAGCTCTGAAGGCAGCACCCTGCAGCAGCACCACAGAAGTAAGGATGACAATACCATACCATGCCACCCTTACTTCGCACTGCTGCCTTCAGAGCTGGGCGGCCAGACAGTGGTGGCTACTGACTGATGGCCCAGCTCTGCAGGCAGCAGCGCAGAAGTAAAGGTGGCAATATCATACTATGCCATCCTTACTGCTACGCTGCTGGTGGTGGCAGCTCTGCCTTCAGAGCTGGGTTGCTGGCCAGCAGCCACCTCTCTCCAGCTGCCCAGCTTTGAAGGCAGTGCTGCTGCCAGCAGCAGTGCAGAAGTAAGGGTAGCAGGACCACAACCCCCCCCTACAATAACCTTGTGATCCCCCACAACTCCTTTTTGGGTCAGAATCCCTACAGTTATAACACCATGAAATTTCAGATTTAAATAGCTGAAATAATGAAATTATATTTAAAATCCTATGACCGTGAAATTGCCCAAAATGGACCGTGAATTTGGTAAGGCCCTAGTTATAAGGCATACGAAGTGAGGTTGCTGTAGATACTAATGTAGTGTAACTGGTTATTTCCTTGACTTTAACTTATTTTGCTGATAAGAAATGCACTTGAGTAAACTTAATGCTAGATTAAAATCTGTGTGTGCGCACGCGTTAATGGTGGCCTAATGTGAATTTGGGAGTCAGTGCAGTAATCTGAGCTCTCTCACTGTACATTCAGCCCAAATGATATCAAATCAGGTTACCATTACAAATTCACTTTATCACCACCTATGAACATGCATGAAAGGTTTGCTATGCATTAGCAGAGCACAGAGTAAGATTTTACACACTTACACATGGACTGAAGCTGGAGTATCATCCCTTTGAAATGTCCCCTCACTTCCAATGGTCTCCCTGCGTTTTCCTGCTCTATCTTTGTAATTTGGATTTTTCACTGCTTTGTTGTCTTCATAGTCTGTATTCTTTACATACACAAAAATTCCATTAGGGAAAGATATTAGTGACTGGCTTTAAATGCTCCTTTTTTCTAAGCCTGTTTTGCTTTTCCGCAAACAACTAGAATAGCTTCACCATATTTTATTAATTCAAAACCTCATGACCAAATACTATAAAATTCTCCTTCAGTAGTTCCATGTCACTACCACATGATAATGTGTTATTAGCAAGTACATCAGTTTTATGCCAGACTAATTAAAACCATATAATCTCTCTATAGTACCATGTTCCTGCCGTAATTAAATGCATGTGATCTCCTGACATGAAGAGTCAATTTCCTCATATTAAGCACAAAACCATATTTACAAACCATTGGGAATTTCATGTATTACAATTTTATATCTCTAAATAGTGTCCCAGAAATCTTGCTGCCCATTAGTGTCAATTACTACAGAATGAACAAGAAATTCTGTACTTATACAGATTGTATTGGTGACATTTGATTAGCTGCCAAAGTAAAGAGACCCTGAAGACATCCTATTCCCCACATGAATGTGCACTAGAGAGGGACTGGTTGTGACTCCATGTTAAGGCTGGGTTCTAAAATATCCTTATGCACATATGCATATACACATTATATACACATAATACAACCAGTGTATGTAAATACATGCACACACACAACATATACACAGTATGTGAACAATATATGCATCACATTTTAAAGCATATAGATATGTATGGATACATACGCTACACTATTGATTGAAATGGTATTATGCCCCCTCAAACAATTTTGTACTAGAACATGGAAAAAATAAAACAGATTAAAAATATATGGCATCTTTTACAATAAACTGCTTAAGTGAGACTAAAAGAACCCTCAACTAAGCTTCAGAACACTCCAAGTGTTTCTTTATGGGATGGTGGAAAGAAGAAAGATGTTTAATTTTTTTCTTAAATACTGTATCTCCCTCCCATAATTTCTTCTCCATTGCTTTTCCTTTCTCTCCCTCCTTATTCTTCAGGCTCTCTCCTTCCAACTCTAGTTTGTGCTGAACTGCAGCGCCCCTTTCCCAGCTTGTAGTAAGAAAATCATAGGATATCTTATCTTCAAAGGGACAGGAATCTGGCTTTATTCTCAAATCATTACAATTGGTCATTTTTTCTGAGCCTTTATGAAAGAACGTCCACCTCCCCCACCTACTTCTCTTCCTCTTTAAAATATATTTGTAAAATAGCAGCTATAATTACTGCCTGTAAGACTAGAAGTTCTCATTAAACCAATATACTTTAAAGAAGTTGCATATTTGAAAACTTTCCCTATTAAAATCTATGATTTAAACTAGGAATCACAGAGTAAATATAAACTCCACAGATTTCAAGCATTTCATAAACACTTATTGTGAACTTACCTGTAAACCATATTTTACCCGTATTTTTTTTAATGCTTTTCTTCTGACTAATTCTCTCTCTTCTTTGCTCAGTGCTGGACCTAAAGGGAGACCACAAGACCAGATTTAATTGGATAATTAAGTAATACTGTTTTGAAGTATAGACAGAATTAATATTATAGAATATTTTGTTCTAACTAGTGTTCTACAATTGCTAAAATGATCAATACAACTGAGTATAACGACTGGATATAATAGATTTAAGATTCCTGTTTTGTGTGTTCCTAGATCCTAAACAAAAATTGCTAGCTGCAACAATATGATCAGAATGTTGTATTTCTGTTACAAGTTAATTTCAAGAACACAATGCTACTAAATAACCAAAATGTTTTAATGTATTTAATGTATATGTATTGAGAGGAAAATACACCACACACTACATAGTACAGAAATGTACCCAGTTGACAGCAGACCATTTTCTTTTTTTATAGCTATTTGAAACAGAACTATCTGGTTAGGGAAAAGGGTAACTATTTTACAGTCTCAATTAATTTTGTTATGTAAGAGCTACTGTCAATACCATATCCAACAATATCATCACTTACCAGAAAATTCCTTTTTCTTATCAAGGCGAAGATGTGCTCTGACCTGTCCTGGTTCACATCCGTCACAGGTGTCACTGCCAGGGTGTATGTGGAAGGATAGCACAGTTTCTCCAATCTTTACTTCATCCCCATGTTCCAGAACATAGGGGTCACATTTTGTTTTAGGCTACAGAAAAAGAATTACACAATTTTGTCAACTGTATTTATTAGAATAACTGATAAAATTCACCATTACATGTATTCCAGGAATATTGTTTATATGTGAGTCATTCAGTATATTTAAATTGGTATCTCGGTAATCTAACTGCATTTTTAACTGGAACAAATTTCTCATAATTCCTAATCCAAAATAAATAGGAAAATGTATCATAAGTACACCTAAAAACTGAGCAGAAGCAAAGAAATGATCAATGCATAGAAGAAAAACCACTCAGCAAAATCATCCGTGATTTATAAGTCAGAATTTCATTTAAAATGACTATGTGACTGATATACTTTTCTATAATGCAATATAAGTACCTAGTTTTCTAATCACAGTAAGTTGCAATGCTCACCTGTAGAATCTGATTTCCATTAACAACTGTGCCATTCTGACTGCCTTGATCCACAAGAACATAATTTTGCAATTCATGGTCAAAATATACTTCTGCATGAAACTAGAAAAATGATAAAATAGAATGTTTCTACTGCATAGCATTTAGTTTACATATTATCTTAATATTCCAGGATGTATTTTAGTGGTCTATTAACATACCTCTGGTATTGTAAGTCAAGTCACACTGTCGCAGGCTTTCTGACTTGACCAAACTGAGGAGTGCATGAACAAAACCTAATATTTCTGGCGTACTAAATTCCATATTATCAGCACAACTGTATTTGTTGATTGGGCTGTACAGATTTACAGTAGGGAACAATCCTATAATGGCAGAGAGATTGACGAAGATGACCTCAGATCTTTTCGGTCTCTAGATTCTATGAATAGGATAAACCACAATTCAACTAAAGTTTATTTTAAAGATGCGAACCCTGGTGCTTTTTGATTATCTCATTTTAATCCTTTTTTAAAAAAGGATGTAAATGTGAAAGTGATCCACACAGCAACAAAATGCTGCTATGTGTTGCAGGTGGAGGAAAACAGCTTAGTGCCACTAACTTTCTATGGTTCCACTGGTAAGTCACTTAACTCCTCCCTGCCTTAGTTTCTCCATGAAAATGAGAAAAAGCCCTGACCTCATGGGTGTTATGATATTAAAGCAGTTTGAGATTCTTGCATGATAGGTATTTTAAAACAACTCAACTGTCCACAAAAAATTGGTGAATTTGGTTATTCACACTAGGAGGAGTTAAAAAAACAAATTATGGTGTTACAGAGAAATAAAAGCTCTTGACAGAAATGCTAATCTTGTTCTGAGAATTTTAGGGATGTTTATGAAAAAAATTAGGGAGATTGCTTGGACCAGCAGCAAGTACCAAAGCCAAATACAGGCAGAGGGTCTGGGGTAGCATTTGAACACTTGCAGTGAATTTCAGATGCAATTCTGTCCATGTTAGAGTGACTGGGGCCTCTCCTTCTATCCTCCTCCTCCTCCCCTTCCTGCAGAAACCACAACCTCTGCCCCCTCCCCTCTGAAACCAGGATCCCTCTCCCCTCCCAGTCTATGGCCAAGAGGGGGCCCTGGCTCCCTGGGCCCTCCCTTGTTGTGCCCCTGACCCCACAACTCCAAGCAGGAAGAATGGTAGGGTTGGCCCTAGGAAAGCTGCCCTCCAATACCACCTAAATCCCTTAAGTACCTTGGCCAGTCCTGGGCTTGGATCTGATAGGATGCAAGCTGCGGTGATTGTCGGTGGGGTTTGCGTTGCTGGATTCACAGCTCAAGCCACAAGCTGTGTGTTACACCCCAGATGCTCAACGTGAAGCCTGCTGGCACACTCTATGTCCAACAGGGCTCACATAGGGCAGCTAAAGTGCAACATGTAACCTGTGGCTTGGCCCATGAATCCAGCAGTGCCCCCAAAAGATTCAAAAATGACTGTGGCATGCCTCCTATCAGACCCTCACTACACAGTCTGCACATGTGCCACTGGGGTAGTGGTGAAGAATGCCACTGTGGCACTATTTGCTGTGTTGGTCAAACCCAAGTGGCGATGAGTGACTGACTCACACTTTTCTCTATATAAATAAAGTGTGCATAGTTCATCTAGCAAAATTTGTAGATTTAAACTTATTTAATAATTTCATACTTACATGAAAAATTAGGATTACAAAAAAATAGGGAGGGATGGCATCTCTGTATTGAGTTGAACAATACCTTCCCAAAAGATCATTAATGGTCACCAATCATTTAACCATCAGAAGAATGAGGTTCTGGAACTGCCTTCTAATAGGAGTAGTGGGGGCAAACAATCTAACTAGTTTTAAGATGGAGCTTGATACATTTACAAACAGGATTATATGATGAGATTGCCTGCAATAGTAAGGGATTGGACTTGATGACCCAGGAGGTCCCTTCCAGCCCTATGATACTAATAGTAGAAAAAGGAATTTCACTGTTTTCAGTAGAAACCACTTAATTGGCATCCTGATAAATGGTACTGTTGATTAACTGGAGTGATGGTCAGGGAACAGATTCAGTAAAATGTGTTTCAGGTACCAGAAGCAAAGGATAACTGGTAGAACCTAGTTTGTTTAAATAGCTTATCTGTAGGGCCTTACCAAATTCACGATCCACTTTGGTAAATTTCACGGTCATAGGATTTTAAAAATAATCAATTTAATTATTTCAGCTATTTGAATCTGAAATTTCACAGTGTTTTAATTGTAGGGGTCCTGACCCCAAAAGGAGTTGTGGGGGGGACTGCAAGGTTATTGTAGTGGGGGGCTTGCGTTACTGCTGCCCTTACTTCTGCACTGCTGCTGCTGCCTTCAGAGCTGGGCAGCTGGAGAGCAGCAGCTGCTGGCTGGGAGCTCAGCTCCGACGGCAGTGCCAGTGCCAGCAGCAGCAGAGTAGCAGTAAGGACGGCATGCTATGGTATGGCCATCCTTACTTCTGAGCTGCTGCCTGCAGAGCTCGGCCCTCAGTCAGCAGCCGCCACTCTCCAGCCACCCAGCTCTGAAGGCAGCAGCGCAGAAATAACGATGGCATGGTATGGTATTGCCATGCTCACTTCTACACTGCTGCTGGGGGGCGGGGGCGGTGCTGCCTTCAGAGCTTGGTGCCTGGCCAACAGCCAACCCTCTCTGGCTGCCCAGCTCTGAAGGCAGCGCAGAAGTGAGAGTGGCAATATTGTGACCTCCCTAAAATAACCTTGTGACACCCCCCCCCCCCCCGCAACTTCCTTTTCGGTCAGGACCCCCAATTTGAGAAATGCTGGACCGCCCCATGAAATCTGTATAGTGTAGGTTAAACCACACACAAGACCAGATTTCACGGTCCGTGATAAATTTTTCATGGCTGTGAATTTGGTAGGGCCCCACTTACCTGGTTCTGTCTGAAGCCTGTTTACAGGTGTAAAGGGTGTTTATATAGCCTAAATGTCCTCACTTCATACTGCTTTTCTTGATGAAGACTGCTAAATTTAAGGACTGTACTTTCTTATTGAGGTAGTTAGTGAAATAAAAGTGAGTATATAACAAAATATAATCGTATTAGCCTCTGGTAATCTCTTAATTGGAAAAAATATTTTTCCATTGTCCTGTATCAAAGAAGAGAATTCTACTAAATTTCCTCTCCCCTTCAGAGCTCATTTTACATAACAATTACCTAGAAGATAAATTAGATGAACATATGAAAAGCTAGTGATCTCAACTCATCTGTGGGGATCTGAATATTGATATGACCAGCAAAAAGTCCTAATTAGGTTTCCAGAATATTCCATTACCCACAGCTGTAATAGGTTTTAAACTTTTGAATAAATGGGAAATGCAAGATTAAAATTGTATTTAATAAGTTCCTTCCTGTGTTACTATCACAAGCTATTTAAATGCAAAGAATTTAAAAAAAAATCAAGATTTATATTGTGAATTTTTAAGTTTTTCATTTCACTGCACTTTGACACTGAAATTAAATTCCTGGTTTTGGTCAGTTTTACTTTGTTTCCCATCCATTTGGACGGTATTGTTTCCAAAACTGCAGGGAAATTATTAAAAACATTCCTCTGCTTAAAGACAAGTTCATTTAAAAAAAAACACTTCTTTTAATAGCAAGACTCTTAAACACACACTAAAATTTTGGTTTATATTTCTGACACGGTTCTTTTAAATTTCTTGATCTATCAATACAAAAATAACTTAATTTAAGAATTACCTTACTGACTCCAACTTCAGGAATCTGGAGGGTATGCTGCATATCTTTCTCTCTATAAAACAGGTAAATAGTTAATTAACTTGATTTCTGTCATACATAATTATGTAACTTACATCATGGTACCAGACAGATTTAAGATACGTCACACTAATTTGGTTGTGTTATAATTTCTTAAAGAAATTTTTTTAATATAATCAGTGAGAACCACACTTCGTCCAAATCGCAATATCAAGTTTCCTTTCTGAACTATTAAGAAGCTTTACAGACAAAGCTATTGTGATGCAATATATGATGGGGAGAATTGTGTTATGTACCTTGTTACATCTATAAATACTAACCATGCAGCAAACAATGAACATATAATTAAGCTGAATCTGTAAACTTAGGGAAAAATGCTGATCCCACACAAGCACACGACGCCTGTATGAAAATGGCTTTGGTTGTGGAGAGACCACATGGGGGAATCCTGCATCCTTTGTGCTCTTCAATGGGTCTCTACAGCAGTGTTTAGGGCACAAGTGTGCATTTTTAGCATCAGAAAGGGGATATGACTAGTGGAACTATAAACTACATGGATCCCTTGGCCAAAATTCCTGTGTAGCGGACAGTCATCACAATCTAGGAGCCTGCTGTAGGAACTGATCAGTGGCTGTACAGATAGTAAAGGACCTCAGGATGTAGGTTTAGAGTTAGGGGGAATTTCCAGCTATTCCAGTCTCTACAAAGTTGTATACTACAATGTCCATTTATTGAGCTTGTGGAATCAAATCCTATATACATATCCCACCATCGAAATGCCACTACCACACAGCACACTACACAACTGAAAGGGAGGAGAAATGTTGGCAAACAACAATGCTCTTACATAATATCACTACTCTTGCATAAAATACATCCAAGAGAACTCCGATATCCACAAGGAGCAGACAGGACTTTTTGAAGATCTCATCCAAAAGACACCCACAGCAAAATAAACTCAATTTATGTATTTCAGAGATGAAGAGTTGAGTCAACTCTACTGGAACGTGAATGTGAGACCAGGGTTCCATCATAAATATCCGATATGCTTCAATCTGAATTTCTAACATATATTTTTTACTTGTGAAAGAGGCACTTAGTGGCCTCAAAGTCATTATCACCTTTCGGGAGGTGATAATAGATTTCACTGAATTCACTGCAGCCAATCACACTGCACTCATTTGCAATCTACTGGTTATTACTATACCAAAACTTCAGAATTACTAATGTAGAAGAAGATGGACACAAACCTAGTGACTCATCACACAAATTTTCAATGTCAGACATGAGCCAGGACTGCACAGATTCCAGTCAATTTTACCTTCCAATTGTAGCAGCTTTAACAGCTGTGATGATATAAAGTGATCCAGTCTGCAATACTGGTGATCTAATTACAATTACTCTGATACATGGAGGCCAAATTCTCTCTTCATCTATATTTATAAAAAATAAGTATTAGTAAAAAGCAAAGCCTATAACTGTGATATCACAATCCTCTAACTTTTCAGATGCTTTGAAAGGATTTAGCCATACCTCAACTGCAATTGATTGGTGTTATCCGGCACAATCCTGTGTCAATCTTAGCAAATGAAATGTACAAGCTGTTCTGACAGAGCAACTTTGATTAAGCCGTTCTTCAAAAGGCTTATTTGTCCGTTTCCAGACCAAAGTGTCAGAAATATTTTTTCTCAATGTGTTGGAATGGGCTACTTTGATTACTTGTATGTATTGAAGTGCATATTTACTTCAATCAGCATAAAAAGTAACTTTGTAGAAGTTATTGACATGCTATTAATTTATGGGTCTTTAGGGATAGTCGATTAGAGATAAACAAATTAACATTTTGTTTAAAATGTCGTTCTACTCTGAGAAGGAACTATCTAAAATATAATCTTATTCAACAAATGTGCTCCTTATTGGTATCCAGAGTCATATCTGATTGCTTTAGTAACTAAAGTTTAGTTTTGAGTACTTTTTAGCACTACAGAGCTATCGCAGTTAAGAGAGAATGAGCTGTATTCTGTTCCTTCTTGTGCATCAAGAGAACTGTTAACTGAATTCCAATTGCTGGGGTAAATTATGTGTCTTCAGATATACATGTGCAACAGCACGGTCTTTAATGAAGTTGAACAGGTGTAAATAAGGAAAGAATTTTCTGTAGTATCTGGCTGGTGAATCTTGCCCATATGCTCAGGGTTTAGCTGATCGCCATATTTGAGGTCAAGAAGGAATTTTCCTCCAGGGCAGATTGGAAGAGGCCCTCGAGGTTTTTCGCCTTTCTCTGTAGCATGGGGCACTGGTCACTTGCTGGAGTATTCTCTGCTCCTTGAAGTCTTTAAACCACGATTTGAGGACTTCAATAGTTCAGATACAGGTGAGAGGTTTTTCGCAGGAGTGGGTGGGTGAGATTTTGTGGCCTGCGTTGTGCAGGAGGTCAGACTAGATGATCATAACGGTCCCTTCTGACCTTAGTATCTATAAAGGCACAATTTGAAGATACTGGGTTGCACAGATGCAAGGACAGAAATCAGCCTGCAGTTTATTTATTAGTCTGGTGTTGATGCACAAGCCAGAAAGAACTGAGCTTGACTTTCAGATCCTAGGTTGAGTTTGCAGAGTTGATAGTTAGAAAAGCATTTTTTAATGAATAAAAGGAGAAAAATTAATCAAGGTGACACAAGGTAAGAACCACCGGATTACCAAGATGCTATTTTTGCAATCATTTTTCAGACTAGTATGTTCTAAGGATGCCTTTATTTATACCAAAAGCACATGATGGTCATTACCATGCATGTAATTCTGATGTTTACTGAAATCCAAAACTTACCTCTGAAGTCATGCTCTTAAATGCAACTGTTATATATTATCACACCAGTTACATGGGATTCATTATTAAATAATAATACTAGAGTTCTAAACCAGTTAGGATGGAGTTCACTTTATCTACATAAAGTCTGGGTAACCCGAATGAAGAAATGGGATGTTACAGAAACATTTCCTAACTGTAGCCAGGTCATGGGGTCGCAGTACAGGGCCCTTGTAGCTACTACTCAAATCTGTGGGTTGAAAAACAACTGCAGCCCCTCCATGCACTTTTCGGTAATGTTTATGGGTCAGAGGATCTGCATAAAGGCAGATCTTGTGACCTCTTCCACAGATTAGAGGTTGGCAGTGGGACTGTACTATCCTATCTAGAGCCAACAATGTAGACACTTTGGCAAGGACTACTACGAGCTCAGTATGCGATTCCCAGGTCGCATACATATACTCATGCCAGCTCTCATCTGAACTAGCACACTAAAAACAGTAGTGCAGCCACGGTAGCATGGGTAGTGGCAGTCAGGGCAGCCCTGAGCACAAACCCACCTGAACCTTTTGGGTATGTACTTGGGGTGACTAGCCCATGCTGCTGCTGCCCATGCCTCTGAAATTACACTACTATTTTTAGCTCACTAGCTCTGATGAGAGCTAATGCGAGTATGTTTATGCAAGCTGAGAATCACTCATCTAGCTGGTAGTGTAGACATATCCTTTCAAAGGGGGTATAGAGGCCTCCTTGTACACCTACTCCATCAACAGCGACTTGAACATGTCCAAAGTAGGACTTAAAGTGGTCTGGAGGAATTGTGGTCGCCCTCTGCAGCGTAGATGAGCTTCACCCTCAGTGGATTATATGGTATTTATATGGAGAATATTTATCAGTAACAGAAATTCTATACACTAATTGATCCCAGAAATTACTATAAGCATAGGACTGTGATATTAATTTTAGTATATATAGGTTACACTCTCTAGCATGTACATATTATGGCATTGCTTCCAGGTCTAAAAGCTCCTGTTACAATTTTCTCTACACAAACAATATTCAGTCTATGTAAGCAGAGAGAGTATCATGTTAACATCACAAAATAAAGATATACTCATATGACAGCTTTTACAAGAACAAAATCCATATTTGTTTTTAGTCCTAACAATATTTGAAGAAAAGAGTGGAAAGAACACAATAAATATTGGCTTAAGCTTTTATATTTCAGTGAAGACTGCAGTTTTTAAAGCTAAATTACCTCAAGTCATCCCTTTTCAGTTTTATTTTTATGAGTCACTCATTTTCTTAATAGTTTGTTCTTATTTATTTACTGGACTTCTGAAAAAAACTACAAAAAATACTGTATATAAAAGCCATAATAATTCACCTTCATTTTCAGAGTCTTCTGAATTTACACTCTCTTCACTTGTTACTTCATCTTCACTGCTATACTCCTCACATTCAGAGTCAGTAATTTCACCTTCTTCTGGCTCACTCTCTGTCTCTATTATTTTACTGTCATCCATAAATGCAACAGTATCTTGTGTTTTTCTGTTAAGGTGTGAATTTATACCATCTGTGATAACTGATTCTTTGGCTGTTAGTCTGTTTCTTACATCAATGTCCACTTTAGCTTTCTTTCTTGCATTTGGAGACTCCTCCTCTTCAGTAGAACTTATTTGCTCAGTGGTGGAAGGGCAATTCAGACTTCTGGGTGATTTCTGCTCTTCTGTGTCCAAATCCTGGAGAGGATTTATAGAAATCAAACTTGAGGAATTTAACATGTCTTTAGGGACTGAATTATTTTAATCTATAAATAACACAGATTTAAATCCTTCACTAGATATAAATAGTGTCAAGAGATTTTTAAATCAAGAAACTTGTGTGTGCATGCAAGAGAGAGGTTCCAGATGACACGTTTCACCCATTTCAAGTATATCCAAGATGTTTGGCTATCTTCAATTCCTGATGTTGTAACTATCACTCTCTTCTTCTAATCCCTTCACTGACAGCCTCTTTCTTCACAACAAGCTTCAGGATCCTTGTCCTCACTTTCAAAGAAAGACCTGTGTAAATCCATCCAAAATACATGTCTGCTCTCCTCTCTCCTAATTTCTCTTTCCCCCTCACTCAATTCCTATGCTCCTTCCAAGCTTCCTCAATTGTTCTTCATCTCGTCTGCTATTTCTGTCTTCTCTTTTTTCACACTACTCCCTATGTCTGCAACTCCCTGCTATATTCGCCGATCGACCTTCCTTCCTTTCTTCTTTCAAACTTGCATCTTTAATAAAGCCTTTCATTAAAAGACACTGCAGAGGTAGTTTAATTTTTTAAGTTCCCATTATAATGCCACAGAAGATTCATACTAAAAATCTATTTCCTTACTGAAAGACTTTTCTCTATTACACATACACACACAGCTTTATTGCATGTTTGTCCATCAGTGTTTGGCTTATGACATTCATTAGATTTTGAGAAATTTTTGATGGTCTTGTGAAGGAAGACAAAATATTAAATCAGCACAAAGAATTACAAACTTTCCAGAGTATTTAAGAAAAACTGTTGTAATAATTCTGAATCTATCAACCCTGACACTTAAGTGAACAGAAAAGCTTTATCAAGTAAATGAAAAATATTTAAGATCCCAAATTATTTACTTATTTGGAACCCTGAACTCAGAATAGATGTTTTGCAATAAATCCAATACTCTTGAAACAGAGCACATAAACAATGGAAAAAAGTGCCTTTCAAGTATTTTTTTAAAAGATTATTTATCCCTTATAAATAGCACTTTAGATTTCAAGGTACTATATAAACATGAATTAATCTTAATGTAAACCCTGTGAAAGTAGTTCATGAGGTTGACTTTTCATTTTATAAATGTGGAAACAAGAATAGAGAGGTAAAGTAACTTGCTCAAGGCCACACGGCTGGTCGATGGCAGAACTGGCATTAGAACACAAGAATTCCTGCCTCCCAGCCTTGGCCTCAACCAACTAGGCAGCGAAGAACATTTAAGTCTACATGCACATTTAGCTGTTTGAGAACTTTAAAACATTTTCAAAGAGCTTTTCCACTCAACACATTAAATTCTCATTACACAGCAATTATAGAAGAACCTTAGACTGTTCCAACCAAAGGACCACCACACTGCATCACTTAGATCTGCATAGGAAGGGTGGGGGTGTCTCTCAGAGCACAAATTTTCCCCTTTCTGCATCAAAGGGTGTGTCTACATTACAAACCTAAGTTGACCGATATTAGGTCGACTTACAGCCACCACAGTACATGTGCACACTACCCTCCTAGGGTCAGTGGTGAGCATCCTCACCGTTCCCTAGGTGAAGTCGGCTGGGCCTTCTCACCCCTGCACCACCCAAGGCTCACCAAGCTGTGAAATTCACAAGGTTGCCTGGCTCCTGGAAGGGAGCAGGGTCGGAAGCCGCATATTTCCCCGGGGGAGCAGAGGACAGCTGGGCTCTAGCTGCCTGGCTTTCTTGTCAATTTCATGGCTCCTGCTGTGAAATTGACAAGACCGCCAATGTAATGGATACAGTGTCTACATAGATATTGCATTGCCTTAACTATACCAACGTAAGCCTTACGCCACTCGTGGAGGTGGCTCGTGGAGGTGGAGTTATGATGTTAGTGTAGTAGGGCACTTACAACGGTTAGAGGAAGGCTGTAGTGTAGGCACTGACATAATTAGGTCGACATAAGCTGCCTTGTGTCAACCTGTATAGTGTAGACCAGCCCCAAGAGGGATTCACTTGATTGCCTCAGCAACACCATGTCTTCCTCCTTGGGTGGAGAAGATGTAGGCCTGCCTGTGGTGAGAGGGAGGGAATGAATGCAAATCATTCCTGCTCCAGCCCCACATAAACAAGGCACAAAAGATTGATACAGCTCAGACTGTACCATCTTTTCCATGCAGCCCTTCCTGGGGATGCTTGCGCTTCAAGTGGCCATGGCTGGCTCCAGCAGCTAGGGACGGACAAGATGAGAGGGTCATTAGGAATCAGAGTTTTTAAAGTTTATTTAAAATTGTAATTAGCAATGTGGCAACCTGCTTGGTGAAGAGGTTACACAGGTCACAAATGCCTGAGAGATAATTATGTTAGAAGCTTCTTTGGTCAATTAAATCATAAAGACGTTTATACACAAATTGTTCACTTTAGTATTTATGCAAATATGTGAAGATATTGTTTTAGCATCCCTTCAGATGTTGTATATTAGAAAATAGACAGTTTCCTGGCCAGTAAGATTAGATACTCTTGGATGAAAACTGCAATACACATTTTAAATTCTTGTATGCAGATCAAACATTAAGAAAAAGCATGACAGGCATCCTGAGCAATATTATTTTTTTTAAAAGTATCAATGCCAATATAAACATAAAACTTATACAATCTTCTGATCTCAGCAGTAACAGACTACTCAGTTTAAAAAAGGAAAGAAACTGAATATACATACATTAACAAATTCTTATCTAAGGGCAATCTTCCCCTCCTCCTGACAAAAATGTAGTATTACATGCCAACTAACTGCCTCAAATCACCAAGTATAGATGGCTTTCAGCACATTATGCCATGTAAAAGAAAAAAGCAAAGTCAGCTTTAGGAATGTACTGAAACATCCCAATTCAGCTGTTTTAAATGAGAGCATTCAGTACTTAATAGAAAGCCTGTTTATTTAAGTAAGTGTAGATATTTGCAGATCATCTTTAAACCAACAAAAAAGTTAATTTACAGTTACATTTTTAATTTACAATTTATTGGCCCAATTCTGCTATTACTAAAATTCATGGCAGCAGGGTCAAGAATTTATTGACTGGTTGTTTCAAATGTACAAAAACAAAGTGCAATGTTATTCATGATATATAGTGAATACCCCTGTTGAAAAGTTCTTATTTGAGACCTGATCCTGCATGATGCTGAGCCCTCACAAACACTAACTTAGTCCTGATCCTGCAAAGTGACCTACAAGCATGGATCCTTATGCATGTGTAGACTACTGCTGAAGCAAAGTATTGAAGACAATGGAACTCTGTGAGCATAAGGGTCCATGCTTGTAAATCCCTGCACAGGATCAGACACTCAGACTAAGTTCTTTGGGAAAGGCACATGACTTTATACTTGTTCATAAAGCTCCTGGCACGCTTTGGGTACAGCAACAAATACATTTAGGAATCAAGGACGCATGGGATATTTATGGTTTTGTTGGTTAATCCAATATTTTTGTAAAGATCTGGGTTTTATTTATTTATTTATTTAAAGATGGCAGCTTCCACCTTTTCATTCTTAAAAGGAATAAATTTTGTTCCTTCCTTCATGCTCTGGTGCTCTGTAATGTTAAACCTGGAGACACTCTTCAATTCATTCTTAAAGTACAAAGGCATCTTATGGCATCTGAAAAAATGCAAAAGCAATGACATACAAAAGAGTAATGGTGCAGAAGAAGCCTTTTCATTATATATCAGTTGTAGTATTGATGCAGAACATAACGTCCCTGTAAATGTGCCTGAACACATGTACTAGATTAATAATCAGACTTCATTCAACATAACCACTGCTTAGAGGAAAGAACCAGTACTTCATTTGCAAAAGCTGAGACAAATGTCAATTCCTTAAGATTCAGAGAAACGTAAACTGCAGATTTCTCATTTTTCTACTGGAGGATTTATAAGATGCTCATTCCCAGCCTGGTGACAAGGCATGGAGAATCATATAGCTAAGCTTCCACTTGTTTGATGCCACCATTCCACTAATTCTCCAGTTATCACCATCTTCCAGCAACCCAGAAGCCGAGTTTTCAATGTATTAAAAAAAAAAAAAAGTGGGGGTGGGGGCCAAAACCCCACCCGAGTCCTTTTGGCAGGCACCTTTACAGAGCAAGCAGCACAAATGTGACTGTTACCATAAGAACATCAAAGGTGATTCTTGGTTAGTCAAGACACCATATATTGATGTAGCAGGATGCTTAATATTTCTTTTGGCAACTATAATTTAGACAGAAGGCTTGTCAAAGTTTTCTGCAGATGTCTGGATTTGTACTTTTCAATTCAATTAGAAAATAATTTAAAAACCGGATTTGATTTATGGCAAATAGGTGCAATAAATTTAATCCTATTTCCTCCAGGTAAAAAAACATTTAAACAGCAACTACCCAGCTACTAAGAATTTTTTAAATCTATCAAGGTTAAAGGTAAACATCCACAGACTAACATGTTTGGTGTCTCAACTCTACCTTCACCAGAAGCTGCCAATTCAAAAGAAGAAATCTTCAGATTAGCCATGGTTTCTGTCAACTGATGTACCTAAAGACAGGATGAATAGCAGCAAATAGTAAACTGCACACTGTAAAAAATATCATCTGTTTCAAGAGCTCTATGGGAAATACTTGCTATTAAATGCTGTCTCCTCGAGAGATAGCAAAGATGCATCTGGTTTTGAGATAGCCTATTGAATTCTGTCAGAGAAGTGAACTGTAGAATCAGCATGGCATCAAGATAAAAATGTAGGACACAGACACAATCAAAACTAGTTTCTATTGTGATCAAATAAAAGCTACTAATGTATTTTTCATGAGCAAATTGCATAAGAAACTGGATGCAGCCAACAGGCCTCAAATTAGTAAGTTTGTGTAGTTGCTCAGGCCCCAATCCAGCAAACAGAGCTACACAGAGACATCATCTTTGCACCTGTGTGGAACCCATGGTTCTAGTTACAGTATCAGAGACCTATGTTTATCATTTATTCAATCCTTGTTCAGTTTTTAAAGGTTCTGTTTTTTATTCTCCCAAATTCACTTACTTTTAAAAGTTTTTTCCATGTATGAAGAGGATCCTCACCCAATATTATTCATTTTCAACCCCTCACAGCCAGAAGAAATAGAAACCTGATCCAATGCCCACTGAAGTAAAAAGAAAAACTTCAATTGACTTCAATATGTATTGCACCAAGCCCTTATTGGTCAAGAACTAAGTTTATCTGATTCTGTGTCCTATCAGAGACAGATGTTAGGATTATCTATTAAAAACAAATTTCTTGGGCAAAATTCTCAGTTACATGCCTGCAAAGAAAAAAATGTCTGTAATAAGTGACTGTGGAGATCTAAAAGAATGAATAACGCCATAAAGGTATGTTATCTAAAAGGAACTAGAATACATTTCTGTTATTTATACAAAAATCAAACAGCTTTGTGTTATAGGTGATATTAAAGATGCAAAAAATTCTTTCAATATTTTTTGCAATAAAAGCATAATATTTTAGTAGAAGCCTTCTTTGGCTTTTTATTATGTAATTTTTTTTCTCCAACATATGTAAAAGTGTGGGATTTTTTTTTTTTTTTTTAAAAAGACAGTTAACCTTTTGTATGCCTACACGTATGTCTCTCTTTAAGGAACATTTCAAATGTTGGGAATATATTGCTCATTACTATGGTGTTAGGAAAATGTCCTGACTTGCTGAAAATAAACTGATGTGTGTTTAGATTTTTTGAGACTATAGTCAATAAATGTATTTCATCACTGTGGCTGCAAAAACAAATATTAAAAGAAATGTGGTTGAGAAGAATAAATGAGAGAAATTAGTCAATTTACTGCCTTTATTAGATTAACTACTGAACTCTGAAGAAAAATGGTTTAAATGGAATAAATTGGTAAGAATTCATTCATCATGTCTGTGGAAAAAACCTACTGTATTAGTACTGTATGTCATAGTATACCTAGAGTAACTCAACCTATACTGTCGCAACTCTGAATTTCCTTACTTTCTGTATTTGGAACCCTCTCTTTTAATACTTATATAAAAATATGTACTATAAACAAAATTGTTTATATTTAATAAGCTAATAACTAAAGTGCACTTCAACTCTGAAAAGTCATTGTTATATAGGATGGATGCGGCTCTAGGTTTGTTGTTTGTCAATTAACCTTTGAGAGCTAATCTGTTTGTACAGGAGTTTTAAACCATCTAATTAAAAATTCCTTCTCTTCCTGTATTTTTTTTAAATCTGCTAACTCATCCTGGAATCTGCAAGTCAAGCTGGGTTCCTTCTGACTTATGTATCACCAGAAATAAAGATTCTGTATTCAGAATTTAAGTTACCAATTCTGTTAACGATGTGCAAATGAAAATAAAATCCAGCTCATTCTCCCAGCTATATTGACTCTGCAAGAGAGAAATGTAAAGTAAACTGTAATAAAAATGTATCTCTTTACGTTACTGGCTAACTATGACTATGAATGCAAATATGGACCTGGTCTATTGAGTAAGAAGTTGCTTTTTTCAGTCACTTTTCAGAGTAAAACTGCACTTTAAAGTAATTGGTAACTCACTGTGAAATAACCAGAAATAATAATTTCATTTTCAAGATAACTAACATTACTAGTCCAATGAATATTTGTAGGCAACCTGTAAGTTTCTATTACCTACCCTGGAGAAAAAAAAACCTCATTGTCTTGGCTGTGCCTGATGTTTTGTCATAATTTAATTATAATACACTGTTTAGGATTCCTGATATCAAGCGATAGGACTGATTATAGTATAAAGTTGGGAAAATTTAAATTGCTTTTCTCTTAAAAGAATGCTTTATAAGACAAAGACATGAATCAACATCCCTTGACTATGCAAAATATATTCTCTGATCTCTAGAGTGTCAGGAAAGCGGAGTAGATCTAAATTTGTATATACGGATACATAAAGTTGGCGTGCAGGACAAGAGATATGACTTTTTCAAATAGTATTTAAAATAAGGTATCTGGCAAAGATAATGGTTCAAAAGCAAGATTTAGTAGCAAAGCTATCTGCATAAGATACAACACTGGAACCATAAAACATTACTAGTTACAAACAACCCTGGTTCATTTTCAGATTAAAAAGACATCTTTAAAATGCTAAAATAATTACTATAAATTGACTCTCTTATGCCTTAAAAAAAAAAAGACTAGACATGCAATGCTGCCAAGAAACACCACATACCTTATGGACATGAACTAATGACTTATGACAGCAGCAGCTAATTAATTATAAGGTAAGTTTTACAACAGGAAAATCTTCCCTAGTATTTATGTAACAAGTGCTATCAATTTCTACACAAGCTGGAAATTTTCTTATTACTCAATACATTTCTTTATATATTAAGATGATCACTGAAAATGGAAGTATTGCAACTCAACTAGATAAGATGCTTAAGAACACCACAATAATAAAGTTTTATGTAATTATATAAAAATGGTCAAAAAACCTTTCAGTGACTATTTTCAATATAAATTTTGAATATAAGACTATTTTTACACTTCATTTTCTATTTACGTTTTGCCATTTGCTTGTATTTACAAAACAGCAAAAAGTAACTGCTGTTAACTTTGGAAACACCATTTCTCCTTAATTATTGTGCTCATAAAGATACAACATCTACATTTAAGAAAATTGTGCACTGCCTATCTTATCTACTTTGGGTTTTTTTCATGTTAATGCATATCTTGTTGCCCAATCAAGTTGTAAACTGATTTGCCTGCTTGACCAAGGTACATAGCTAAAAAGCATCTAACATAGACCACATCATAAATTGTGAATGTTTACTCTTGCCTTTTGACTATACCATCCAACCTCCATACAAGATTTCACTTGCTAACAAGATTTCATATATAAAATATCTGACTAAAAATCAAATTCATTCAATCCAAGGGGCCATATGGAATATGATTACACAGCAGAAGTGGAGGGCGACAACAAGGGGAATGTGGAAAAGCACCAAGATGTGTTGATATGCTTTTGCTAGTTAGGGTAAAGGGTTGCCTTAACAACTTTTATGGTGTCTTATTCTTGTAAATATTGTTAGATATGTGAAACACTTTATCACTCAGAACTAACTTTAAGTGGTCTACTCCCCCCCCCCCCCCCCAACAGACAAGCGTTTACCATTATGACTTTTCAATCTTGCAGCCTGTCATTAGCTGAATTAAGCTATGCATCTGTAATATACTGGGGGAGAAGTGGCATCAGTAGAGTTATGCTTTCACATTACTACTGATTTGGACATTTGTACAAAATACAACTACTTTCAAATGCCCCCTTCACTAGCTTCCCTCCCACAAGCCTAAGAGTTCACTGTGCTATTCAACCGTGCTAGCTGCCAAATGCATGCTTTCAGACTGGGATGGCCTGCTGCCTCTGATATTCCAGAGTGGGAATCTACTTTACTCATGGCAACTGTTCTAGGTAAGGAACTACTTCCACTAGCACTGTAAAGGGGGTCAACTAGTGGCCTCTTCACCTAGAATGAAAGAAAACTAGAGATTAATTGTACTGTGAAACCTGTATTAAGAAGCTACCAAAGGGGTCTAACAAAAATTGGTTCCTTAATGGAGATGGTCTTCTAATAAAGATGGAGCACAACTATACTCAGTAAATTTGTGCATACTTTGGACAGGTCTCTCAAAACAGCAGGATGCCTAAAAAAGGAAGTCTCATCCTTCTCCACCTTGTCTCTCAAACTGAAAACTGGAGGGAGTCTGAAGGAGAGCAAGGCAAATAATATCTTAGTTGCTTCAGCTAGAGTACCCTCCAAGTTATTTGTGAAAAAAAACATTTTTCTTACAAAAAAAGCAGAGAATGTAAATAAAAAGCTGTTTCTAGTAGCAATGTATGATATATGCTGGATAACGATCCAGAATTTAAGTGTACTTGTACTTACTGACAAAGTAAAACACTTTAAGACCATTATTTGTAACACTATATTTTAGGCAATACGGATCTGACCCTTATGACAAAGCAACACTATTTTAAGCGCCTGTTCCAAACAAATTAACTCCAAGTTTGCTATGAAAAATTATCAGATCCACATTAACTGAATAAAATTCTGCCACTCCACTTCCCCCCAAAGGTAATTTTCCCTTGCTTTCTGATACAAAATGTTTTTATTTTATTAACAATTCTCCCGAACAACTGAAATGTTTCTACGTAACTACTGAGCATGACATGCCTTTGGATCACTGCTACCACGTGGAGTGCGGAAGGACAGCCAGGCCAAACTTGAGTGAATGGCAAAGCAACCTGGTGCATTTGGTTGCAACGCCATTAAAGGTTCCAATCCCTCAGGAGAGCTCAAAGCATCAAGCCTGCAGGTTAAGGGTGTGTGGCTTGCATGGAAGTAGGGCCAGAGCCCTTTCCTCAACCTCCCCTCCCAGAATCCCTGTCCAGAGCCCTAGCCATTACGGGTATTCCCCTCCACAGCCTATAGCCTTAATGCTGCTACTACCCAGAGGCTGAAATGGAGTAGGGAGTGGCTGGAGTTACCATTAAGAGCCCTTTATTGTACAAGAAGCTGCGCCCGCCCTTTGCCCCCTCCCACAATTCCAGGTATTGCCAATGTGGGCACCTCTGTAGCTCTCCAAGCCCAGAGGCCCTGGGCATTGCCAGACCTAAGGCTAAGAAAGGGGAGGCAATGGGCTGAACCCCTGTGTTGCCACCAAGTGTTGTAGGTAACTGGACAAGTAGAGCCAGGAACCTGAAGTCTGTGCCCTTCAGATGCCTGGTGAAGTAACCTACAGGTACAATCAGATCATTACTAAGTGTATGCAACTGCAGGTGTAAATAACAGCACCCACAGAACTGGAGGCCATTTTCATAACTTTAGGCCTGAGTGTCTTGTGGATACGGTTAAGTACTCTATCTTCGGATTTAGCTCAGGGAAATAACTGCAAACAGATAATGGAGTCTATTTTCTGGGGTTGCCACCTGGTATTGTAAGTAGTTGGGGGCCAGAGACCTGAGGTATATACCTTTCCTCTCCTTCAGGCATTTGGAGCATCCACTTTTGCAGTTCTTCTAGTGCTTAATCATTAGAAATAGCTGCCTTGTACAGTACATAAAATGGATCAGTTTTTGTGGCGTGAAAAGAGATGGTGATTGTACTAGTGCTTCATCTTTGAAGAAACAAAAAGTTTGGAAATATGAAGAAAGTTACTTGGAAATGGGATTTACATTTATTGGCCCTGCAGATGAACCCCATCCACAAAGCATTGTCTGTGGTGATGTACTGGCTAATGGCAGCTTGAAATCTTGCAAATTGAGATGAAACATCGTGGACTAAATGGTAGCCACCTGACTTTTTCAAAGGAAGTCTCAAAGCATTAAAGCAGTCAAAAAGTACTATGAGTAAGCATGCTACACTGCCTGCAAAGCACCTGAAAGCTTCTTGTGCCGTGTCGTACTAATAAGCCTCAAACCACAGCAGACACACTGATTTTGCCAGTTGCAAAGGAGATTTGTTCCATTATGTCTGGGGAAAGCTCAGCTGTGCAGAATGGTGCCATTCCATTGTCAAACACAGTGAGTTGCAGAATTTCAGAACTCAGTGGTGTGAAACATCAAGTGTTGAAATATATTAAGATGAGTCAATACAATGCAATCCAACTTGAGAAGACAACAGATATTGCTAGAGCTGTACAACTGCTTGTTTATGTCAGTTTTGTGCACTGAGTCACTTCTGAAGAACTTTTTTGCCAACCCCTTTCAACATACACCAGGCAACAGAAATCTGAAATGCTAGATCAGTGGTTCTCAACCAGGGGTACACGTACCCCTGGGGGTACGCAGAGGTCTTCCACGGAGTACATCAACTCATCTTGATATTTGCCTAGTTTTACAACAGGCTACATAAAAAGCATTAGCCAAGTCAGTACAATCTAAAATTTCATACAATCATTTATATGTATTGCTCTCTATACTATACAGTGAAATGTAAATACAGTATTTATATTCCAATTGATTTATTTTATAATTATATGGTAAAAATGAGGAAGTAAGCAATTTTTCAGTAAAATGTGCTGTGACCACTTTTGTATTTTTATGTCTGATTTTGTAAGCAAGTAGTTTTTAAGTGAGGTGTAACTTGGGTGTCTAAGACAATTCAGACTCTTGAAAGGGGTACGCTAGTCTGGAAAGGTTGAGAGCCACTGTGCTAGATAATATTCATTTGCTGCCTTGGGATTTGCAGTGACAGTTCACAGTAAGACTGTTATATTGAGCAAATTGAGTTCACCTTGTTATTGGGTTGGTGAAATCGAATTATAGAGCATACAACCAGTTTGGGGTTTCTGCCCTGCTTTCTGAGTCTGCCCTGAGGTTGGTTGTCATGGTTGTGAGCCACTCCAGACAGCATGACAATAATCACCACCTACTACTCCAAACCAAAGGTAGTTATCAAGAGGAAGAATACTTCGCCTTTTTGAGTTATGTGAAGGGGTTAAAATCATCTTAACTGATGCAAAGACCTTCATGACTGCCCTTGGCTGCCTCTATTTGCTTACTTTGTTAAAGTTTTCAACCATCTGAATTCACTAAATGCATCTATGCAAGTGAAGAATCTCCTCCTATCAGATAAATTAACAAATTCTATTCAGAAACAGGACATGTGAGCCTCTTGATTTGCAAGTGGAAACTACAACATTTCCCACATTTTCAGATTTCCTTTACGATTGTGGGGTGGCAATTGGCTTGGCAGAACTTGATTTTTATTCTTTTATAATGTAGTGGCTAACGTCTGTTTATTTTAAGCTTTTACTTTTAGCTATTTAAATGTGCACACTTGTGGAAAATTATGGGGGGTCCAAACAAGAGTTATTTAGTGACAGATGTTGATATTCCAGCTTTATAATCATTAAAACATGAGTTGTCAACATGATGTCAAAATAAACAAAGTAAATTCGTTAAACCAAACTCTAATAAGTTTTCAAGGAGCCATTTTCTTACTATGCCTCTCTGTAAATTTCAATTATTATTGATAGAAATATTTTTCATTGGTATGTGTGTATATGGTAAAACTGACATTTACTGATAAAAATCTAATCCTTTCAAGCCTAATTATGATGATTTACAAGCTGCCGTTGTTGAACATGTGACGGGACTGAAAGCACTATTCAGTTACTACTTCCAAGAAAACTGCAGCTCATTTGCCTGGGCTCATGATCTGCTCATTTTTGTAGGTTAAAGCCATCTTTCAGCGGAGGCAGAAGAACAACAAACTGAGCTGAAATGCAACAGCAGACAGGAGGACCATTTTGGCACTTTTTCTCTCTCAAACTTCTGGCTTTCAATTACAGAGAAATTCCCAGAGTTCTCTACTCTTTCTACCTTTTGCTTCATCATACCCATGCAAAGTTGGGTTTTCCAGACTTACAGCATTGAAGACAAAGTACAGAAAACATCTTCAAGTAGATGACCTTTCAAACACTGAACCTTGCACGGATCCTAGTTCCAATACCAAACAAGCCCAAACTTCTCACGCTGACTGACATTGGCAGCACTAATACAGGGATGGGGTGTTTTTTTATAGTACCATTTGACTTGCATTTTAAGTAATTTGCCTGATACCTTCTGAACAAATGCATTAGCAACACTAGGTGGCAGTATCCCACTCACTATTGTAAGGGTAGGGTGAGTGGGAAGGGCTCCAAGTAAAAAAGAATAATGCTAGTTGGGGGACTTGATTCAAGAAGGTTGAAAATCCCTACAGTAAAAAGCATTAATTTTGTTTATTCTAGGTTTTAGACAACATGACTGTCTGCAATCTGAGATGCTCATGTAATTTCATGGAGGAAAACAGATAACACCGCATTCTGTTTTAGAAATGCAAACTAGCAAGCACTGTGAACAGAGGTAATCAACATGTATCATTAAATTAGTAGTAGAAAAAACTTAATTTACAATTCAAATGGTGTTCCTCTGCAACAATCATTTGACATAGCAAATACTGGTATGCATCAGGAGATGTTTCTTTAATTCTGCTATGAGCATCAATGGCAACAGAACTTGTACCACAACTTGTACAACTTGAAAATGATAATATGCCTAAGTTCAAAATGTCTACTTATAATATAGTACACAGTAAACTGTTTTAGCATTTGGGAGACAAAATATAGTCAAAGAGGAGCTAAACTTTTCTTAATAAACAGCCACTGAAATCAATGTGTATGTATTAAGATGCATATTGCAATAGTTCAGTTGACACAGTAGATAACAAAGATGGCCTGAACAAATGGTATTGGAATAGAAAGGTGGGATATAATATTAATTAAAATAATTCTATGAAGATCAGATTGGATCCAAATGACTATAGATTCAAGATGATGTCAATGGAATGGGCTTGTGGGATAAAGGTATTCACATTGATTTTTCTTAAAGTTTTCCTACGTTTTTATACACAAAAAAAGAACTTAAAAACACACACATTAAGGTAACATTAGTGTTTAACATAAAAGCAATCTCTTCCTCAATTCACCTTGTTGTACGTATCTACTGCAGAGTTATGGCTCATGTGAGAGTTTAAAGTGTTGTATATACTTTGCGCTGCAATTACAGTTCAAACTCAGAAAAACAAAGATGTCCTGACTTAAGGCCCCCACTTTAGCCCCTTCAATCATAAAATTATTTTAAACACTTTCTAGGTGTTAATTCTTAACTTTTAGTGATGCATTGATGACATTTTGGATACATATCATTCCTTCAGTTCACAAAATCCACACAATCACAAGTTGCTCACAGAAAAATAATTTTTGCCTTTGATAAATATTTACAAATCTGAAATAAATTACCTTATATTCATTTGCAGTAATCCACTCTGGATCTTTTCTTTTCTTTTTCCCTTTTTTATCCTTAGTCTGAGTGGTTGAAGCCTGGTAAGACTGAAGATCCACTCGTGAATGAAACTGATATCGGCCACTTTCAACATCACAATAGTAATAAATTCCAGTGGTTGGATCATAATAAAGTTGATTTTCCTTTAAAAAGAAAAATAAAGCAAAATGCATCCTTTAATTAGATTTATGTACTGCCTAGTGAAACATCAAATTAATAAAGAACTGTGCGTGAAGTTCATATAAATGTAACAATGCGCTAAATTCTATTACATATTGCTATAGTGACAGTCATTGGACAAGAAAACACAAGTAAAGGGTCAAGTAACTGTAATGCAGAATGAGGCTGGACCCTATGATCCCAATCTTGCAAACATTTATACACAGGCTTACCTTTACTTCTGTGAGTAGCCCCACTGGCTTCAAATGTTTACAGGATTGCATCCTATCACATCAATAACACATTAACAATACTGAAAAATAAAACATTAGGA
Source organism: Caretta caretta (assembly GCF_965140235.1). Taxonomy (NCBI): domain Eukaryota; kingdom Metazoa; phylum Chordata; order Testudines; family Cheloniidae; genus Caretta; species Caretta caretta. The sequence goes on from NC_134210.1 coordinate 47,193,429, forward strand.
ATAAGCATCCCTAGATGCAGAGAATAAAACAGGTGGTGCAGGGTTGAGCCAAAATGGTGAGTGTGTTGGAAAGCTTGTAAAACCAATGTCTATGCTGTAGCTGTCCTACACTTTCTAGTGCTGTCAGTATAGCACTTTTCATGAGCATTACATACATTGCTAAAGCATATGACTGAGTTTGCCCATGCAGTGTTGCAAATTTAAGAGTCTAGTCTTCCTTCAGTATAGGACTTCCATTAAGATTAACATGTATGCTCTTACATTCATAGCAAAATAGACGCCTTACAAAAGAAAAAGACATCCACATTCATAAATGAAGACTCATCTATATTGTTGAAGCTGAATAACTCTTGAAGCAGTTTGATCCACTTTGCCTGAGGTCTTTGGCTATGTCTACACTACATCATCACAGTGGCACAACAGCACCACTCCAGCACTTCTGGTGAAGAAGCTCTAAGCTCTCTGTTGACTTTTAATAACTCCTGCCTGCACACTTAGGTCAGTATAATTTATGTCGCTTAGGGGTGTGGATTATTCACACCCCTGAGCAATGTAAATTATACTGAAGTAATCTGTAGTGTAGACATACTCTTGATATTCTTTTTTATTTTCTCCCAAAATTATTTTCAATTAATCATAAGAGCATCCAGCTAAATGGAACGGTTTCCTACACTTTCTCTGAATAGGCTTTTGGTAGCAGAGAAATCTCAATGACTCAGGGTAGGCTACTACAATCTGTTTTGTTCAAAATTTGACTTATTTTTAAGCTCATGTTTCTAAGTCTAATTTTAAAATAAAGATTCCAACAGAAGCTTTGCTATTGTAGAATAATTTGCTACAGAAATAATTTTCTCCTTAAGAGACATCTTTGTTAATGGTACAAAAATGTTAACAGTACACAAGGTCTGAAAGGAACTAGATAAAGGCCTACATTTGCTTTTCATACTGGCATTTATCATCATTCAGCAATTGCACTTTTAAAACCGCATATGTGAACTGGATGATTGCACAAAACACTGCAATTGCATGTATGAGGAACCTGACAATTTGAGAGTAAGTGTTTGCACTGATCTTTGAACTACAGTGAATTTCAACTGGTTCACAGAAACCGTAACACCATCAACTTAATAATGCAAAAATTATGGAAAACACTATTAAGAGTTCCTTAGCACACGGTAAACATGATTTATATTGTTCACATCAAGGGACACATTTTTGTGATTTTTTCTCAGAGTGTACCACTTAAACAGCTTTATGTCCCATGAAAAATATTTAGCAGCATCTGACCTCTGTTGCATTGGTTTCAGTCTAGAGTTAAACCACTGAAAACAAGTGTTACTCCAGTTTTGTCACTCTGTTTAGAAAAAAACTTGCTTGGAGATGAAATTTTCCTTTTCTTTTCAAATTATTTCTCAGGATATTTGCACACTCAATATTTACTTTAAATTATAAAATCAGCTCAGGTCTTAGTTCTCTGTTGATTCCATCAATCTTTATTACTCCAACTTTTATTATATCAGGCAAATAGAACAGATCCATATATGTAAAACAGCAACAATTTTGAAAAAGAAACTTACCGAATTATAGTAGAATCCAGTGCTGTGGTCATAATACAATCCAGTAGTCTCATCATAAATAAACCCAGTCTGTGATACAGCAGCTTCTGCAGCAGCTCTCAAGCTTTCTGCTAATGTACCTTCTGCTAATGAAGTATCTTCTGGTTCCTAAGATCAGATAATAAAAAAAGTAAGTTGCCTGCTACAAGAAAGGTCAGCTTTTATTCTTCCATTGTAACACACTTCAGCATTTTAAAGAAATATCAATGTTAATGAATGGATACAAATCTAGTGCCTCAGGGATATGGAGGTCTCAGAGGATTGTTAGTGGAGAAAAAGAGGTTGAAATGCTGACTGCACTGACGACAATGTCAATACTCCCACTAACAGGTCAATGGGGCCAGAACTCCACCCAAAGCCTTTCATTTTTCATTACTCAATTCAAAAGTGACTCAGGTTACTGACAGTAGTGAAGAAAGTTACCATCTGTTGGCCCCACAGTGACCTTTATAAAATAAACATTGGTTCTCAGTTCAGCGTTTAAGTACTAGATTGCAAAACCAGCACCACAACTGAGATACTTTGAGAGGTGCAAGACTGACAGGCGAAGAGTGAACTCATTTCTTATCCCAAAAAGAAAAGGAGTACTTGTGGCACCTTAGAGACTAACCAATTTATTTGAGCATGAGCTTTCGTGAGCTACAGCTCACTTCATCGGATGCATACCGTGGAAACTGCAGCAGACTTTATATACACACAGAGATTATGAAACAATACCTCCTCCCACCCCACTGTCCTGCTGGTAATAGCTTATCTAAAGTGATCATCAAGTTGGGCCATTTCCAGCACAAATCCAGGTTTTCTCACCCTCCACCCCCACACACAAATTCACTCTCCTGCTGGTGATAGCCCATCCAAAGTGACAACTCTCTACACAATGTGCATGATAATCAAGTTGGGCCATTTCCTGCACAAATCCAGGTTCTCTCACCCCCGTCTACCTACATCAGGGGGTAAGGCAAACTGACAGCATAGAGAAGTGGGAGAGCTGGCACTGCCAAATGCCCATGCTATACCTATTCTGTTGATAGAAGATTTGAGTGTAAGTACTTTCAATCCAATAAAGTAATCGACATAATCCTTATGAGCACTGCAACTATGCCCATATAGGCCTACCTATGCATTTATGTGCTCATCACCATGTTATCCGAGTAATTTATAAATAGAGTCACACACTATATGAAGGGTACATTTATTAGTTTATAAAAGGTTAATAAATCAGTAATAGAGGTTATAAGTATGTTATAGACATGAGTAGTATGTGTTAGAGACTGATATCCAGGTCACTGGGTTGCATATAACCATCTAGAATATGTTCTGTTATACCAGTATCTATCACTTATTAAAACTTTCATAGATCATCTAACTATTTATAAATGTACCCCTAATAGAAAGTGACCATAAACTCTATAACAAACATCAATATCACTGGTTTGAGTCCACCTTTGCTGAGACCCCCCATTCATGGTTTCATCCCCTCTCCCGTTAACTGATGAAGTTCCTTTCTCTAGAACCTTTCAAATTCTAGCTCTCCAGTTTCCAGCATGCACATAATGCTACTGTCTACCTTCTCAAGCATACAAAAGAAGTATAACCACAACACACACCTTTTCTCAAACTCCCCTCTGCTCCCCATTCATTTCAGGATCCATTTAAAAAATAACTGCTTTGTTTTTAAACTGTGTATACTAGTTGCAGCCAACTTCAGATACTATGGTGAGTATCAATTCTTTGGCCATGTCTACACTGACACTTATGTCGGCAAAACTTTAAAAAAACCCACGACACCCTGAGTGACGTAAGTTTTGCCAGCATAAGCTATGTCTCTCACCGACATAGCTAGCACCGCTCATTGAGCTGGTTTTATTATGTCAATGGCAGAACTCTCTCCTGTTGGCATAATGTGGCTACACAAATGATCTTACAGTGGCACAGCTGTATTGGTACAGTTGTGTTGCTGCACGCTTGTAAGTGCAGACATGGCCTTAGATAAGATACCTCTGACCTTATGTCTCTCCCTTTCTCCTCTGCTACTTCCCCCATCTTCTAATACGGACCCTCTCTCCCAGGCTTTTCCCACAATTTCACAACTAATGATAAAAGAGCCTTCTCCTTTGCAGTTCCTACTCACTGTCAGAGCCTTACCACTGTTCGATCCATTAATTCCATCTATCTTCAACGCATCTAAAAGCATCCTTTTTTCCCCTTTCAGGTTGCTACACTTTCTTTCCCCACACGTCTGGGGCTTCTTCCCACACTCACCTCCAATGCAGTACCTCTGACTGCAATCTCAATTTCCTTGTCCACTCCTGTATACCTCTCCAGCTACACCTCCAACCTACCTGCACACGTTTTGCAAATATTTCTGACTGGGCTACTTTTCATGCTTCCAGGCCATGCCAGGCAAGGCCCATGCTACCACACGCACACACACTTTCTTTAAATTGTTCCTTAAAAGAAAAAAAAATCTCATTTGGTTCCAGCTTTACAGAGATGGTTAAATCAGAGGACTGCTATCCATAGAGGATACAAGGTTATGTGACTGCTTTAAAAAAAAAAATTATAAATGATGTTGTGAGTTTATGGTTCTACATAATGCAGATTAGAAGGATGTTCTTTGTGTAAAAACATGCTGCAATTATAGCTCCTAATCTAAATTCTGTGCTTCTTAAAATTTTCTTGCTTTAAAATGTGCATACACCTTTACAACCTAGCCCCAATCCTGCACCCAGATCCATACTGGCGGACCTGATTGCAGAACTGGGACCCTAGTTTTATTGCACAAAAGGAGAAAAAATTATAAACAATCTTCAGTACTGGATCACTGAAACAGCTATCTCAGACAGTAATATTGGAACTGAAGCTAGACTTTCAAAATCATAGACATGTTGACAGATTAAGGACTCCAAAAGTATTTCAAAACACACAGTTCTACTACCTGTAAATTCTCGATTAAGTTATCCCCTTGTCCACATTCAGCAAGTTCTGTGCTACCAATGTGTGAATGAATATCACCACCTGCCTGAGTCTGCTCTGTAGAATTAGGATTGGGACCTTCATTCTCATGGTTCTGCTGCAGTGATAGTTCAGATGCGTTATCTTGAGCATCAATGTTGTTACAATAATTCTGATAATTGTAATAATCTGTAGAAAAAAGTTTAAATTGCATAAATTAGCAAAGTAACATTTTACACAAATCAGCCTGACGACCCTAATGCATATGCTTCACTTTTCACAAATAGGCTAACTAGCCTCAATTTCCAGGTTGTATGCACCATTTTGGGTTTACCCCACTTTTGTTGAGCAAATGAAAACTTTCTTAAGTGTACTTCTGCAACTGCTGAAGTGTATGCACAAGTAATCCTGTTATTTATTCTTCTATTATGCTAGTGTCTAGGAGCCTCCATTAAAGATCAGCATTATCATTGTGCTAGGCACTGCACAGAGAAGTCAAACAAAACAAAACAAAAACAAACAAAAAGAGCTGAGCTCCTTGCCCTGGAAGCTCACAATCTAGAAATCAGACAGCACATAATAAGTGGATAAAACAGAATGGACTGGGATGATGAAACAATAATAAAATGAACTGTCTTTAGTAGAAAAGCTTAAAGCGCAACTCAGCATTTGCCTAATCAATGCCAGACAATAGTTATTTAAATGCATCGCAGCAGAGGTTGTTTTTAAAGGGGGATTTAAAAGAGGATAAGGGGATGGTACCCTAGATCCTAGTAAGTGCCCCTTCCCAATCATTGACTAGGACTGCTCGGAGGGGAAACCAAGCCGCTCTGCTCTGGATCCCCTGGGGTCTTTAGGCTGTGGTCTGAGTCCCTTGGGCCATCCAGACTCTGGAAAGCAGACAGGGCCCTCCTTCCTCATGAGGCTTCTATATGCGGGGTGCCTTTTCCCTCCTGAACTTGACAAAATGGACCCTTGAGCGATGAGTTTCTACCCTTTTAAAACCTTTAGCCCCAGGTCCAGTGATCCCCTTGCCAGCTTCCTCACATGAGCAGAGATCCCTGTTAGGTGACTTACCAATGAGACCTCCCCCATTAAACTAGTTCTTCCGTGCAGGGACCAGTCTTTTAGCAAATTAGCAACTATTGGGTATTTAATGGTCAACTCCCCCCTACTGTTATTCTTTTGTCACCAGCCTTTCCAATGCCAACCCAACATGGAGGCAAACACAACCTGGAGAAGGACCGAAGGATGCACATTCAAAACAGAGTTTGCAATCTGACACAGACACATGGGGTTCATAATCTCACACAGAGTTCAAAAATTGTAGAATCACATTCTCAGTTCTTCACAGGTAGCTTTCCAAATTTTGATGAAGAAGTATTTTTGCATGCATAGAAGGCAGCATGACTGCTTGAAGGAGAAGCAGAAAACTGGACAACTGAAACTAATCACCAGCAGTACAAAGCCTGGATCAGCAGTTTTATTTCACAGACAATGACAGGGCTCAATAGTGAAAGGCCTTAAAGGCAATGACAAGAAGTTGTGTTTGATGCAGGACAGGAAGGGGAGCTACATGTGCATATAAAATAAACTTCAAATGAATAAGAAATGGAGAACAATATTTAGGGAGTTAGTTAAGTCAGTGAACTAATTTAACTGATTAATGAAAGTGTTAAGGATCTTTCTTTCCATTGCTTCCAGTGCAATTTCCACTGGTTACCTGACTGTTGCCAAGAATCATAGTCTTCAGTTTGCACTTCTACACTAGATGTCTCTCTCTCTTTTTTCTTCCTATCATGGACTTCCTTACTCAGCTCTTCGACCTGCAGGAAAAAGCGTGCATTATAAAAACTATTAAATCAAAGCCATTATAATTACCATCTCAGAAAACTGTACTGCTCTATTTTCTTGCATATATTGTACAGAAACAACTATTTAAGTCTATCATAGATACCATAACTGATTTTAGTTTCTTGAGACTCCCACGTATTAGACAAGTGGGTGTCATAACAAAGATTACATTCCAGTCATATTAAAATTATACTGATTAAAGAAGGAAATGTGAAGGAAGCGACCAAACCACTAACTGTTTGTAAGGTACAAGACTAAAATTCAAACATGCACTTTTCATGTGACCCTAAAGGATAATGTTTATCATTTTAGTATACCACAGCTAGTGATGTGTCAACACTATAAAAATCTCTGTGACCCATACTGCCCCAAATCTTTACCAGGCTGTCTTCTATCTTTTTCCTTCTCTTGCCTCTCCCTAGTGTAACCTTCCCTTTCGATTAAGGAACCAGGTTTGTAAGTCTGAATACTATATAGAATGTACTTGTAAGCAATGGTTTCAAAAATGCTGGAACTAAGTTCCAGTGCTGGGCACTCAACTTGAGAAGCGAAATTAGATCAAATATCTCTGTAGGACTTTCTGTGAACTGGAGAATGTTAGAGCTTATGGTTGTCTGGTGCTGCAGCTGAGGAAAACAGCTCAGCGACATGAGAGACTAACAAGACCCACAGCCTGTCAAGAGCCAGAGGGAGCATGGGGCTGGGCATGCAGACCCGGATCTCTGAGGGAAAACCCTGAATACTCAGGGACTGATGAGGTGTCTGGCTGCTAAGGAAAGGGCCGCGCCAGTGCGGGAAGGGGAGCAGCCCCAGAGGTGAGGGGAGGGCGTGCCCGGGTGACAGGGGGAGGCTCGGTGAGTGGGGAGGGGAGGGACCCGCAGCGGCCTGAGACGGGGTCGGTACCTGTGTCTGTAGCGCCCCGTTGCTCTCCTGGGCCTCCCGATAGAGCCGCTCCGTGTGGCGCAGCAGCCTCTGCACCTGCTCCAGCTGGCTCCGACAGCACCCCAGCTCCGCCTCCAGCACCTCCACCTTCCCTTGGAGGGCCCGCAGCTCGGCGCCCGCCTCCGGGAGCGGCGGGGAGGCCATGCCTGGGGCTCTAGCTCCCAGGGACCCTCAGCGGCCGGAGCAGGGGCGCAGCCAGAGCCAGGAGGCAAAGCGGCAGCGGCGGCCTCGCAGCCCGGGGCCTCCCGCCATGGCCCCGCCCCGCCCCCCCCCGGGGAGTCCCTCGCGCTCGGCTACCAACGCTCCTGAAGAAAAGTTTCCGGCGGGAACGAGGGGCTGCGGCAGTACGCTGCGCACCACACTAGCACCAAGGGGCGTGGCCACGACGAGTGACCCGGAAACGGTCCCAGGGCAACAGGAAGTGAGCGAGAGTGCTGGGGCTTTGCTATGCGCTTGCGCAGTGCACCCAGGCCTATAAATACAGGGAGCTTAGCGGAGTGTTCTTTACTAGTCGTTCAGGGGGTGGTTGGACTTCGGTATACGGGGCCCCGCCATGGGCGGGCTGAGTGGGGGGGACTCAGCGTCAGTGGCGCTGTTGGAGGGCAGCATGCGGTGGTTCCTCACAGGCGGGGTGAGGAGTGACTGGCTACAAGGGGCTGAGGGCAAATAGCCGGCAGCGTAGGAGAGCCTGGGCACCCTGGTTGCTCAGGGCGGGGGTGCTTGAGCCCTGCTCGAGAGAGCGGCCCTCCGGTAGCTTCCGGGCCTGCAAAATTCTGGGGCAGAACGCGAGCGAGGGTCGGGCCTTCGCCGAGAGCGATTCCTGGCCGCCCGCCCGTCCATCCCTGGGTTCCCGGGGGGGTGGGGGGGGGAACGTATGCGGGACGACGCTGCAGAAACGCTGAATAGCGACCCCAATCCTGCTGTGCCAATCTACATCCACGAGTCCACAATCGGCCATTGCTCTCCCTTGGGAGAGGAGGTTTGCTTAGCCCTGCTGCTGTTCCCAATGATGCATCTGATGAAGTGAGCTGTAGCTCACGAAAGCTTATGCTCAAATAAATTAGTTAGTCTCTAAGGTGCCGCAAGTACTCCTTTTCTTTTTGCGAATGAAGACTAACACGGCTGCTACTTTGAAACCGGACACAGTTTATTAGAAACCAAATATTTATCCTAAACACATGCAAGCATTGTAAACAGCAGAATATTCCTAAAATAACTTTTAAAACAACCACCCATTCCACCTCTTCCCACTTGTGCTGTGCCTTCACCCCTGAGACTCCTGTGATGGGTTTTTCTGGGGTGCTGTCTGAAACTGGGGTACCACTGAACCCTGACCCCTTTCCCTCTCCCTGTGCTGTTGTGACAAGCTGCAGACCCACTCCTGGTCTTACACTTCCACCAGCATTCACACAGGTAGGGACACAGCCAGCTGCAGTTACGTGCAGGCTCTCTAACTGGCCAGTGCATGAACCAACAGTAGAAAGGCTAAAGCCAAGGTAATTCTCAGCTCTCCAGACATGTACCCTCTCTGGAGCATAAACCCAAAATTATACCGTCTTGTGCTGCACAGGGAACTGTACAGTGTAAGCTCATAGAGTTCTCTTCTCCTGCCCCCCATGGAACGGAATATGCAACAGCCTTTGCCCCTTGAACTATGATGTCCCAGACACTTCACTCCAACTCAGTGGTTTAGATAAAGCAAAAACACGTTTATTAACTACAAAAGAGAGATTTTAAGTGATTATAAGTGATAGCAAACAGATCAAAGCAGATTACCTAATAAATAAACAAAAAAATATCTAAGAAACTTGAAAGATAGGATACGAATTAGCAAATTATCACCCTGGCTGATGATACTAGCAGGCTGCAGATTCTTAAGGGACAAGTTGCACTTGCTTTATAGCTTGGAATTCCCAGGTCTTTCATACATGGGCTAGAAATCCCTTTAGCCTGGGTCCAGCACTTCCCCCACATCAGTCTTTGTTTCTCAGGTGTTTCCAGGAGTCTTCTTTTGTAGGGAGTGATGAACAACAGATGATGGTCACTCCCTGCCTTATATAGCTTTAATATAGGGCAGGAACCCTTTGTTTCAAAATTTGGTTCCCAGACCGGTTTGTGGAAAAATACTGACATCCCAAGTTGGAGTCCAGAGACATGTGGTCTGGTCACATGCCCTTGCAATGTTATAGCTGCCATTGCTTATAGATTGGCCAGAATGCCCACAAGAAGGTTAAGCTATTCCACAGTCCATTGTCTTTTCTGATGGGCCATCAGCCCCATCTGACTTCTTCATTGTTGTACCTGAAAGGCTGGCTGTGGGTGTTTCCAGAGTAAGCCCATTTGAAATACAGATCCCTAATCAATATTCATAACTTCAGATACAAAAACAATACATGAATACAAATAGGATAATCATTTTCAGCAAATCGTAACTTTTCCAATGACATCTCACATGCCACATCTTGTACAAAATGCATCATAATTATGTCATAATTATATTCATACAACTATGAAGAATATGGGATGCAGTGTCACAACCCCCTCCCTTGAGCATCTCCTGTCTGCTGCTTACTCCTTTACGCCCCCTCCTGCCTTAAGGGCAATGGAGGGGCAGAGAGGAGGGAGTGGCAGGGCAGCCCCCTCAACAGCTGAGGGGGAATACAGAGCCTGCCCCCTCAACAGCTGATTGGGGGTGCAGGGTCAACCCCACTCAATAACTGATTGGGGGTACAGGGCCAGGGCCAGGGCCCCTAGACCAGCAGTCCCAGTCAACTCCATGGGTGCTGAGCACCCCCTATTTTTTCTCCGTGGGTGCTTGTGCCCCTGAGCAGCCACAGATTTGGTGCCTATGCTTGCTGCAGCGCTCAATAATTTCTCAACGGTTAGCTCTCTGAATGTGAGCAAATCTTCAGTCATAGCCACAGTAGCTACTAAGTCCTCTTTTTCCATGTTGACTGGAAGTGGAACATCATTTAGGGGATCATCAAACTCTTCAATATTCTTGTCTTGCACACTTTCCACCGACACAACACATTTGTCTTTCCTGAGATAGTTGGAAATTGTTGTCAGCTTTTACATCTTGCCATGCCTCAGCAACAAAATGAACACAAGCTAGCAAATTTAAAGTTTTCAGGACTGTCTGAACAGCTGGTGTTGGGGTCTGCATCAAGAGCTACAAAAATCCAATTTGTGATTTTTTGATCGGTAATGTCCCTTCATATTCTTAATCACACCTCAATCAATAGGTGTGTAGAGCAGTTATCCAGTAAAAGGCATACTTTATGATGCTGCAAGCGAAGCTGACAATCCCACTTTTTTAGTCGGTTGATGAAAATCTCACCTGTCATCCTGGCATTTGCTGAGCTGACAAAATTGAGGGGAAGTTTACTGAAATCCTTCAGAAAGCATGTGGGTCATTTTGACTTCCCGATCATGAACGGTGGGCATTTGTCACTCCCATCCATGTTGGCACAGATGAGCGCAGTTTCCTGCCCTTTGAAGCATTCCCTCCTTTTAGCTTTTCATTTTTTTTTCTACATGTCCTCTGTCGCAGAGCCCTTTCAGATAAAGTGCTGTTTTGTCAGCATTGTAGATGTCAAACAGGGAAAACTTTTCAAGAATGTGAGGAAGTTTTTCACACTGCCACTGCTCAGCTGCTGGTTTGTCCACCGAATGTTTTTTGCTAGACTCTTTTTTGTAAGCAACATTGAAGTGTTTCTTCCATTTGGTAAATCAACCAATCATTCAATCTAAGTAAAGCGGCAAGCTGAGGGGCTTTTTCCTTGATTGCGAGTCCAGCAAGCAGTGCTCCCTGTGCCCTCTTTTCCTTGAACCATATAAAGAGAGCCTGGTTGACATCAGGGACTTTTCCTTCACGCCCGTGTTTACGGCAGTTATTAAACTGTCTGTCTTTGTATTTAGCCAAAAGCTTATCCTGCTGCTTACACATTCTGCATACAGCCAATCTGTGCAACTCCCACTTGACTGCACGTTGGTTTTGAGTAGCCCCTGGCATTTGACAGTCTTGGACTATCTGTACTTTTTCTTTCAGTGAGAGACTTCTTGGCATTTTGTCTGTTTTTGCCACAAAAAATGATGCAAGTAAGCAGAGGATGTGATGTCATGACATTACAAATATTGCTCTTATGTGGCAGCTATGATGCTGTTCCAAAGTGGACAATTCATGGTAGAGAAAGTGTTCCCAGGGGAAATGTTGCTCATAAGTGGCAGTTGCTCTTACAAGGTGTGGCTGCAAACAAGTGTCTACTGTACTAGGATTCTGTGGTGGCCTCCTTGGCAATAATCTGGTTTAGCTCCTCATAGTAAGTACATGCACTGGGAGTGTTACTTGAGGTCTTGTTTTTGTCTTTAATGTTTTTGTAATTCTGCCAGAGTTCTTTAGCTCTGGCATCACACTGGGCTATATCCTGGGAATTTCCAGCACTTGTTGCAATATGTACACATAAATGTTTGCACTGACTCTTGGAAAGATGGAACTGGACATGCTCCTCTCCCTAAAGAGCAAGGAAATCTAAGACTTCTGGATGGGACCGTGTAGAAATATGGACGCAATTGCTATAATGAACCCTTGGCAGGTGACCTTGACATGACCTTGAATTACAAATGGGCAGGTATGAGTGTGTGCTAGCATTTTTTAAACAGACAGATGATGTCCAGTCTAGATGACCCTGGAGCTGTGGAAGGCACACAGGCAGTCAGACAGGTCAATCCAATGTGAAGGCAATGGTGAGTGTGATAGCAGTTGGAAGACGCCTGAAGTGGCATAGTTAATTTTAAATAGTGATGCAGCCACACAAACCTTACAGCTGTATAATTCATTCGAAAATAGATGTCACTTCTAAAGCTCATTGATTAAAGTGGGATAAGGTGCCAGATAAATAAAAAAATAGTTTGTGGTGTTGGACGTAAGGCAGCTCATGGTGAAAAAAACTAAAGCTATATCAAAAAGCTTTCCTTTGTAGACAAGGCCTAAGAGTGCAGCCCTCTCTGTGTCTGTACCTGAGGTACAAAACATGCCAATCCCAGAGGACCCTGTCAGGGCTCCCTGGGTGAGTACTTGTGATAGAGGCCTGTTCCTCCAGTCAGGCTCCTTCCAGTAACCAGCCCCTTTCAGCATTATAGCATCTTAAGTCTTTTATCTGCCAGTCAAACAGTAACCCACTGGTAGCCAACATTAGAATAGTCCTTCAGTCACTTGGCATCTGGGGTCTCTAATCTGGTTCACCTTCTTGCATCAGAAGAATGCCTCCTTGTCCCCCCCTTGTCTCCTCTTGGCTATTGTCCACTCTTTTGGGCCTTTAAATCCCCCACCCCCACCCCCACCCCCCAGCCGGGCTGATTTCTCTTAATCCTGGCTCTCTTCCTTCAGGGCCTGATGCACAGAGATATTAGTTCCCCTGCTCCCAACGTCCTTCCTCCTCCTAACTTCACCCTGTTCCTTAACAATACCTCGGTACACCCTGTGGGATGCATGAGGGACCAACCACCAGCAAAACTTCCCCACTTCTGTGGGGTTGGTCTGGAGTTCCAGGCTTCTGTGGCTTGCTGTTCAGATACTGCTATAAGAAGGTCTGAAACCATCACTGCTGCTCCTGCTTGAATGCCTGTTGTTCCTGCATCACTGATAAGTCATGCTATCTCTTCCATGTTTCCTGACAAGCAGTTTCCTCTTCTCTCCACCCCACCCCCAGGGGTTATTGTATCTGCCCATCTTCTTGACCACATGTAGGCGAATGGGCTGGCTCACCAGTATGGAGAAATAACCAGCCAGTCCAAGTCAGTTCATAGCCCTTGCCTCAGGGCTTTGCTTATTGTCTTGAAAAAAGAAAATGTGGAATGACAACACAAAGGAATTTTCCAACAAAGGTTGTGGGCCTCCAGTAGTTCAGTGGTTAGGGCCTCTCGTCAGCCTAGGGACGTCCACAGAGCCTACTGCCTGCTCACAGTCCTTCTCTGCACTACTTGCAACCTGGACTTTAGTTACAGCAGAGCACTTTCACTATATCTTTAGCTGAATCCCATAACTTCTTAGTGGGACTTCTAGAGCCTAAAGAGCCAATAACAAACTTCAAAGCATACTTTAATATTGAAAAAACACCACTATCTAAAACCTCCCACTTCTCCTTTTTTACACAGGTGCTGTGGCATGCTGTGAAGGACGGTACTGCTCACTTAATTGCTTTTAAGGTTCATCATTTTTATCTGCTTTTTCTGAAATGATAGTTCGGTCTCCCTTGTCCAGACACTTGGCAAGTGAACAGCTTCTGGAGACTGTAGCCACCCCCATCCCATTTCCCCCCCCCAGGGTTCTGGGACAGGTTGCAATGACATGCAATTGCAGAAGCGTGCTCTTCTAGAGTTTTTCGTGTCCTCTTAGGTTTTTTAAATATCCTCTTCAGGGGATAGATGTGGTTGGAGGGAGAGATGCCCCCAGTGTTTTCCCCAGGAATTGAAATTAGGGGAGGGTGTTCAAATTTATGGGGGGTGAGGGAGGAAATCGGGGCCGATGAGTGGTAAGACCGTGAGGGTGAAGGTGGGCTGTATGGCACCATAGTAAAAACTGAAAAATGTTTCATGACCATTTTATTAGATTTAACTCATGTTTTAAAATCATCACACAAATTAAAGTTGGCTACTCAAGCCTTCTATGAAGCACTACTTCTACATCCTTCTTGGTTTCTTGTTATAATTTTTCTCAGCTCTGTTAATGAACTTCTTGAATGCAGTGTGTTCATCTTTGGTGGTTTCTCCTGTGTCCAGTACTTTCATTCCTTCAATTGATATGCTCATTAGTTCAGTCACATGATCATGCAGAAGGCGACTTCTTTCAGAACACAAACTTCTATTCAATGATGAAAACGAACACTCAACTGCAGCTGTTGTGACTGGGAGTAGCAAGAGATGAATTCCTGCTTCTTTCATCCCAGGAAACATAGCATAAAGATTGCGTTGAGCCACTGGGGATGTTAAAAAAGAAGTTGAAGTCAAATCTTCATTCATTCGTCGTATGATATTCCACTCTGTGTTCAAATTCTCTATTATGTCCTGAGCACATGGAAGTCCCAATGCTGGTAGTGCCTCACTCCACTCAATTGTCAGTGGTTTATAGGACAGGGATCTGTAAAAGCTACATGGAGGTTGAGTAGAATCTAGAAGTCACTGTTGTAGATTTTTAAGAATCAAGTCTGTGTACTTTTTCAGTTGTCTTAACAAACGCTTCTTGTCCTCTGCACTTAAGGATTCAATATAAATGCCTTCCTTAGTCAACTTCTGACTGAAGTCTTTGCTTCTTCCAGTTCTTTTTCAATGGATAGCTCTCTGATCCAAATTTAGCTTCTGTTGCTCGACAAAGATTTACTACTGTTGTAGCAGATGCCTGGATGGCATTGTTTAATGATCCAAGTGGTTTCAACTGTAGACTTACAAGAGAGAGAATGGCAATAGTCTTCTCTGAACGTAGTAGCAAAAGTAATCCACCAGCCTCACTACTTAGATCCATCGCATCTTGGAATATACTTTCCAAAGTCAGTAATAATGGCTGGAGTAATTTTAAAACAACAGCCAAGGATTGCTCATGAGAAAGCCAGAGGGTTTTCCCAGGTTGGACTAATTTGAACTTCAGTCCCAGTGTATCTTCTATATTTTCCAAGATATTCAATCTTTTTGGACTCTTGCTGAAAAAAGAATATAATGAAGACATTAAATTTATAGCTTTTAAAATGTCTTTTGAAGAGTCTGCAGCTTGTACCACCACTAGTTGGAGTAGATGGCCCCTGCAGTGTGTATAGGAGACATTAGGGTTACACTTTTATCTGAGCAAAACTTGTACTCCACCATGTCTACCTGAGAAGTTTGCAGCTCCATCAAATGCACAAGCAGCCATCTGTTTGGGGTCCAGTTGAGAAGCATTTAACTCTTCTAAGATGTGGGTTGTCACAGATGCAGCCAATGTGTCTTCTATAACTTGAACATCTAGAAATGCATCTACTGGCCTACCACTGACATCAAGATAACATACACAATGACGTAATACTTGATGCCTGTTTGCATTGGTGCATTCATGAGCCATGTATGCAAATGTTTTGAATGTGGTGAAAGAATTCTTCACTTTTTCAATTGTTGAGTCTTTCACTTTTGCACCACATGTTTCTAGCCTGTCAGCTGAGTTTCTTGCAGAAAGATAGTGTGCATTTGCTGGTCTTGTTCGGAACCAGTGTTCAACTTCAGGATGAACAAGTGACAATGCACTTACTACAAACTGGAGGCCAATGTTATGTGGTATCTCTTGCTTAAATAGGAAGTATGATGCCACAGCCATGTTTGTTCGCATGAACTGTGTTGTGTCTTCAGCATTCTTAATGGCCTCATTAACACTCACCAGTGTTGTCCTTGGTCAGTGGGGATCAGAATTCAGAGTTTCACATTCACAGAATTCACATGAGTTTACCTCCCAGGTGGGGGCAAGAAGGCACCTTGCTCGTTCCTCCAGCTGCTCACTGTTCGCTCTGGCCACTGTTGTTTGTTGTGCCACCATTCACTCCATCGCTCTGTTGCCAATGGCCCTGCACCGTCACCACCTGCCACCGTGACCCCTGCGAGTTGGTCTCTTGAGGTTCCACCCAGCTCTCAGTGATTTCAGCTGAGCTCTCAGTGGGGGGAACCTTGCCGCTAGTGCAGACTGGGCTGTCTCTTCCATAGAAACACTGTGTCACAGCAGGTCTAAGCACTTAGACCTGATTATCAGTGATTCCAGCTGTAGTGGTCACTTAACAAAACAAAGACTACCTATGGAGCCTAATCAGCTCTGTCTTTAAACAGTGGAGAGGGGCAGGTCAAATAGTACTTGTGACTCAAGCAAAACACCTAGCCCCACCCTCTCTCTTGACGCCCTCAGTCAGCACAGGCTAAGTACGGTTCTACTGCCCTTTACTCATAAAATAAGAATAACAACATTTCATTACCCTCCCTGCCACACACACATTCAAGTGATTTGTAACCCAACCCCAGCCAAAATCTATCACTTGGGTAACACAGCTTAGTTTGCTGGATACCTAGGTGTGAATGTAAATATAATCTGGTCATGAAGCCTTTCCCCCCAAGTCCGCAGCTCATCACTAGCTGTCAGGGAGAGCTCATTTAGACTTTGCTTACAAATCATCATTTGAAATTATTAGGTTGGCCAACATCACCGAAATGAATGCACTGACATTGTCATAAAAACAAAAGCTGTATAAGGAAGCTAGTCTATGTTCATACTTTTCAAATCTATTATACTTTTTCAGATACATGTATTTTATCATACACTTTATATGCTTTTAAAGTGTGTATTAATGTTTCAATTTCAATTCAAATGTCCAAACAATCACTAAATTGGCAACACTGCATGTAATTAGTTCATAAAACTGGGAGGGGAGGGGAGAGTTCAGGGGGTGGGGTGTAGGGAAATCCCTGGATACCCCTAGTATTTTGTTAGATGATGGCCAAATGTGCTCCAAATTTGATGATGGTTCAGCTTTTTTCAGCTGGTTTCACTGATGTCCAGTAGATGGCATTGGTTTATTACAAATTTTCATGGTTCTGTTTTGGCATCATGGATAGGATGGCTGACTTTTTACTTCATGGTGGCCAGCAGGAGGCTGATGAAGGAGCTTGAAGAAATCCGCAAATGTGGAATGAAAAAACTCTGTAATATCCAGGTTGATGAAGCTAATTTATTGACTTGCCAAGGGCTTGTTGTTCCTGACAATCCTTCATATGATAAGGGAGCCTTCAGAATGTTCCACCTTGTATTTAGCTGAGACACTCTGAGTACGTTCCCAAGACCTGAAGAAGAGCTCTGTGTACACTCGAAAGCTTGTGTCTCCCACCAGCAGAAGTTGGTCCAATAAAAGATAATATTTCACCCACCTTATCTGTCTTTTACTTCTACAGTCATTCAAGCAATGTCAATTTAACAAGAATTCATTTCAAGCAGTTTCTATCTTTAGGCCATACTTTAGGGGTGTCTATTTTTTTTTACAGTATTTAATCAGTTTTCTGTTCAGTTGAGGTTACAAAAAACTAACCTTTCTAAAAGTATACTAAAAAATTAACCTTTCTAAAAGCAGTTTGGGTGTGGGAGGGGCCTCAGGGTTGGGGTAGGGGGTTGGGTGTTCCTGTAACTGCTAGGTGGAGGGGCCAGGGGGCTCTGCGCGCTACCCCTGCCTGCAGGCACCTCCCCTGCAGCTCCCATTGGCTGCAGTTCCCAGCTTCACACAGGTAGGTGGATGAAAACAGCATGAGTGCTTTCAATGCTATAGATGACAGCAAAGAAATCCAGAAGTCAGCAAGAGGTTTCTTAGAGAATCTCAGCATCAATGTTTCCTCACAAGAAAGGTCCATAAATGTTTCTTTTACTGTAAGTGACATAACAGCACTTGCAGTCACTTCTTCATTAAAGGGATTTCTAATCATGCCTCTGTTTTCCAATCCTTTTCAGGGAAGTACTCCCGAAACTGTAGTTTATGGCTTTCCAGGAGCCTGAAGATAATAGATTGTAAGTCATGCTTTGGCAAGGCATTTTCATCGAAAAAGTCATCCCACTAAAAAACCTAAAAACCAAAAAAAAACACTTCAAAATTGCCACTGGCCACATGAGCTTACCACAGGGAAACTTTCAATTTTGTCACTGAGAGAAAAGAAGGAAGCATCGTGCCCTTGAAATGAGGTATTTAAAACATTTAGGCATTCACAAAAGTCTGCCAGGTAAATTAGTAAAGCAAGCTTCTTGGTATCTGCAAACTTTTCAGCCAGTGGGGAATCTTTGTCTGAAAGAAAAATTCTCACTTCCTCTCTGAGCTCAAACAAACGATTGAGAACCTTTCCTTGAGACAACCACCCAACTTCGATGTATTAAAGTCACTGATGATGCTCGGCTCCTGTCACATCTCATCACACAAAACTCCAAACAGACATACATGTGTTGAGCTACTTTTGATAAAGTTAACTATGCGAACAGCTTCACTAAGAACTTGTTTATAACGGGTGGCATTTTTTTTTTTTTTTTGGCAACTAGGGCTTGCCTCTGTATATAATATGGTGAGTCCAAACTGCTTGCGGAGCAACAGCCTGCACTCGGGTGACTAGCCCACAGTTTTTTCCAATCATTGCACAAACACCATCACTGCGAATTCCTACACAGCATTGCCGTTCCAAGCATTCCAATCAGAGAGAAAAGCACCCAAATGTGCAAAGAACTGTTCATCTGTAGCACGCTGTTGTAATGGCTGGCAGAACAGAAATTCCTCTTGGAGTTTTTCATCATTCTCAAATGTTATGTATGTCAGAATCTGAGCGGCACCCAACACGTCTGTAATTTTGTCAAGTTGAATGAGAAAAAAAAAGGATTTTGCTTGATCACTCATTTAGTCACATCATTTGCCATACTGTGAATACTCCTGGCAATAGCGTCGTTAGACAGGGGAATCTAATCAAGGTGAGTTGCTGAACTTTGCCCCAACATACTCAAAATCATTTCCTTGGCACATGGCAGAAAAAAAGTTTCTCCAATAGTGTGTGTTTTCCCAGTTTTAGCTGTCCAGTATGACACAGCAAAAGATGCAGCAACAGCTTTCTCATTTGCAGTTACTGCCATTTTCAGTAGTGTCTTCTGGCCTGTAGCTCTCTCAGCTTTTGGTTGAAAAAAAAATAGCATGGTTTTGCCTGAAGAGAACTATGCCGTGTCTGCAAGTGCCGCAACATTTTAGACGGTTTTAAACTCTCCTTTGCCAGAACTTTGCCACACAGCACACACTGTGGCTGTGGGTCCTGCTCAAAACAGTCCATATAAATCCCGATTCCAAATACTTCAAATCATAATTGCAATTTCTTAGTTTTTCACTGTTTGGTTCCTCATTGTCAGCTCTTCTTTTGCTGCAAGTGGCAATCAATTCCCCTTCCTTACCCCCCTTTCCACCACTTTTCTTTAGAAAATGGTCCATTGCTAAAATGATTTCTACAAGCAACTTTTCAAACTAGCTTCAACCACAGTGTGCTGAGTCAGTTGCTAGGTAACCATTTCAGACTGTTCTGACAGACACGGGCCTGAGTAGAGAAAGTGACCCGTTAGAAAATAAAATAACTTTTATTACTATTATTATTGTGTCATTTGTCTTTGTCTAGGCGACCCCATTAAAACAAACTTGTAATCCACTTTGAGATTGTGACGCACAGCTTGAGAACCACTGCACTAGAACTTCTAGGTTAACCTCCAACATAGCGGGGTGTAGGAAAATGAACAGGAGTTGGAAGGCTGTTGCCAAAGTCCTGGCAGACCTGTGTTAGTGTGAAGTACCAGAGTGAGGGGGAAGACACCAACCCAGGCCCTTGGGCAGGCCCAGGTCTAGGTTTGCCATTTCCTGACTGGAAACACAGACCAAGCTTTCACAGGGCAGCTTGATGTGAAGTGTCCCAGTTCACCACAGTACAGACTCGATGTCAATTTTCTCTGCTTCAGAGAGACGAGGCTGGGCTTGGCCAAGCTGCATAGATTTGGGCTGGGGTGAGGGCACCAGGAGATGGCAGACTAGATCTAGTGAGGCTAGCGAGGTTCGGGATGCCGACCTTCTCTAGGCGGCATTCCAGTAGGCGGTTGTCAATCTTAATACTGAGTTTGATCAAGGTGTCCAGACTGACCCATGGCTCTACTTGCGCCAGCTCATCATTGATTTAATCTTCCAGGCCAATGCGGGAGTGAATCATAGAATATCAGGGTTGGAAGGGACCCCTGAAGGTCATCTAGTCCAACCCCCTGCTCGAAGCAGGACCAATTCCCAGTTAAATCATCCCAGCCAGGCCTTTGTCAAGCCTGACCTTAAAAACCTCTAAGGAAGGAGATTCTACCACCTCCCTAGGTAACGCATTCCAGTGTTTCACCACCCTCTTAGTGAAAAAGTTTTTCCTAATATCCAATCTAAACCTCCCCCACTGCAACTTGAGACCATTACTCCTCGTTCTGTCATCTGCTACCACTGAGAACAATCTAGAGCCATCCTCTTTGGAACCCCCTTTCAGGTAGTGGAAAGCAGCTATCAAATCCCCCCTCATTCTTCTCTTCTGCAGGCTAAACAATCCCAGCTCCCTCAGCCTCTCCTCATAAGTCATGTGTTCTAGACCCCTAATCATTTTTGTTGCCCTTCGCTGGACTCTCTCCAATTTCTCCACATCCTTCTTGTAGTGTGGGGCCCAAAACTGGACACAGTACTCCAGATGAGGCCTCACCAATGTCGAATAGAGGGGAACGATCACGTCCCTCGATCTGCTCGCTATGCCCCTACTTATACATCCCAAAATGCCATTGGCCTTCTTGGCAACAAGGGCACACTGCTGACTCATATCCAGCTTCTCGTCCACTGTCACCCCTAGGTCCTTTTCCGCAGAACTGCTGCTTAGCCATTCGGTCCCTAGTCTGTAGCGGTGCATTGGATTCTTCCATCCTAAGTGCAGGACCCTGCACTTATCCTTATTGAACCTCATCAGATTTCTTTTGGCCCAATCCTCCAATTTGTCTAGGTCCTTCTGTATCCTATCCCTCCCCTCCAGTGTATCTACCACTCCTCCCAGTTTAGTATCATCCGCAAATTTGCTGAGAGTGCAATCCACACCATCCTCCAGATCATTTATGAAGATATTGAACAAAACCGGCCCCAGGACCGACCCTTGGGGCACTCCACTTGATACCGGCTGCCAACTAGACATGGAGCCATTGATCACTACCCATTGAGCCCGACAATCTAGCCAGCTTTCTACCCACCTTATAGTGCATTCATCCAGCCCATACTTCCTTAACTTGCTGACAAGAATACTGTGGGAGACCGTGTCAAAAGCTTTGCTAAAGTCAAGAAACAATACATCCACTGCTTTCCCTTCATCCACAGAACCAGTAATCTCATCATAGAAGGCGATTAGATTAGTCAGGCATGACCTTCCCTTGGTGAATCCATGCTGGCTGTTCCTGATCACTTTTCTCTCATGCAAGTGCATCAGGATTGATTCTTTGAGGACCTGCTCCATGATTTTTCCAGGGACTGAGGTGAGGCTGACTGGCCTGTAGTTCCCAGGATCCTCCTTCTTCCCTTTTTTAAAGATTGGCACTACATTAGCCTTTTTCCAGTCATCCGGGACTTCCCCCGTTCGCCACGAGTTTTCAAAGATAATGGCCAATGGCTCTGCAATCACAGCCGCCAATTCCTTCAGCACTCTCGGATGCAACTCGTCCGGCCCCATGGACTTGTGCACGTCCAGCTTTTCTAAATGGTCCCTAACCACCTCTATCTCCACAGAGGGCTGGCCATCTCTTCCCCATTTTGTGATGCCCAGCGCAGCAGTCTGGGAGCTGACCTTGTTAGTGAAGACAGAGGCAAAAAAAGCATTGAGTACATTAGCTTTTTCCACATCCTCTGTCACTAGGTTGCCTCCCTCATTCAGTAAGGGGCCCACACTTTCCTTGGCTTTCTTCTTGTGGTAGTGACAGGTAGTGGTAGCAATGCGCAGCCTCGTTCCATGTGGTGTCAGCTACCACATGCCAAAACTCTGTGACATAATTAGCAACTGGCTATTGTCCCTGCTGGAGGATCTAGAGCAGTGGTTTTCAAACTGTGGGTCACGAGCCAGAACTGGGTCGCGGAATGGAAGGGACAGGGTCTCGGAAGCTCTGGTCAGCACCGCCGACTGGGCCATTAAAAGTCCCATTGGTGGTGCTGCCAGGCTAAGGCAGGCTAGTTCCTACCTATTCTGACACCGTGCTGCGCCCCAGAAGAGGCTAGCAGCAGGTCTGGCTCCTAGGCTGGGGGCCCACGAGACTCTGTGTGCTGTCCCCTGCCCTGAGCACCGGCTCCGCACTCCTATTGACCGGTTTCCGGAGCTGGGGGGGCGGGGGACGGCAGTGCCTGTGGGCGAGAGCCGCGCAGAGCTGCTTGCCTGTCTCTGCCTAGGACCCAGACCTGCTGCTGGTCCCTTCCGGGGCCCAACCCCATGGCCCAATCCGCAATCCCCTGCCCCAGCGCTGAGCCCCCCGCTCAAACCCAGTCAAACCCGGAGCCTCCTCCTGTACCCCAAACCCCTCATCCCTGGCCCCACCCCAGATCCTGCACCCTCAGCCCAGAGCCCTGACCCCCTCCCACACCCCAACCCCTGGCCCAGCCCAGAGCCCCCTCCCACAGCCCAAACCTCTCATCCCCAGCTACATTTGGTCACGGGCATCAACAATTTTCTTCAACTGGGTCACCAGAAAAAATGTTTGAAAACCACTGATCTAGAGTGCATCCTCAGTTATGCACACATAGCTCAGGTCATTAAAAATTACCATTAATGGCTAGAACAAAGTCCTCAGACTGCTTCAGGAAATGGCTAGACTCTTCCAGGAGCAGGGAAGCCCAAGCCAATGCCTTCCCCAGTCAGCAGGCTAAGTCCCACCTGAGATTCATCAGTGGGAAAGGACTGTGAGGCACAGCAGGAATAGGAGCCAGTACTCGTCCATAAAACTATGAAACTGGCTGTGGTCACCGCCAAACTTGTCTGGCAGAGGAATTTAGGTTCCTGAGGGGGAGGAGTTGCAGGTGACATAGGCTGTGCCTTAGCCCCGCTGTGTCGCCACCTGGGAGCCATCTGATGTAAGTGGCACCCGGCCGGAGTCTGCACTCCGAACCCTTCCTGCACCCTGAACACCTCCTGCACCCCAACCCCCTGCCCCAGCCCCCTCCCAGAGCCTGCATCCTGCACCCCAACCTGCTGCCTGAGCCCCCTCTTGGAGCCAGCACCCTGCACCCCCTCCTGCACCCCAACCTCCTGCCCCAGCCCTGAGCCCTCTCCAGAACCCCAACCCTCTGCTCTAGGCTCAGCCCCTCCCACACTCTGAACCCCTTGGCCCCAGCCCAGAGCCCGTACCCCAACCCCCTGTCCCAGCCCAGTTAAAGTGAGTGAGGGTGGGGGAGAGCAAGTGACGGAGGGAGGGGGGATGGAGTGAGCAGGGAGGGGTCTTGGAGAAGAGGTGGGGCAGGGGCATGGCCTGGGGGTGGGGCAAGGGTGTATGGGTTTGTGTGATTACTGTTATTTCTACATTTTCTTTGAGGTAGATCCTGGGTTGCACTTAAATTCAAAAAATGATCTTGTACTTAAAAGGGCTGGAGACTGCTGCTACAGCGGTTCCCAACACTATAACTGCCATCAGAGCCTTGAAAAGCACTGCTGTTCATCAGAGTGAACATAAATAGCATCACAGTGAAGGAGTCAGTCTTTGCTGGAAAGCCTCTCTCAACTCCTAGGATAGGATTCTTTGGCCCCAGGATTGATTCTGGTCCTCTTCCTGCCCCATCGCCTTATGTGTGTTGTCTGGTAGACAACACATAAGGATATCTGTTCCTTGTCTCAAATCCTGCCTCCTCACTTCATGCACATGTTCTGCTGCCAGTGGTCATGGAGGTGAGGACAGAGAGGAGGTGGGGAATGTCAGGCAAAGGGGCCTCCCCTCAGCCTTGGGTCCATATTAGGATAATTTTTTACATAGTAGGGTACAGAATAGATTTACAGTGGTGCTAACATACATTAATAACAGATATTTACATTCTATATTACATTTACATTCTTGCATGTAATATAGAAATTTTACTTCCTTAATACATGAAGAAAAGTGCTTAAGCTTTAAGTATACAGTACCCTTCAAGGTATATCTAATCAGTGCCCAGGAATTTTCCATTATGCACCAATAAAGCTGTCTATTCCCTTAAGCAATGCAGTTCCTTTCCCTCCAGTGCTGGCTGGCAACAGTTACTATTAATTTCCAGTTGAAGTTCTTCAGTGTAGGATTTAGTTTACAGAGCCCTGCAAATCCGCAGATATGCGCTTTATATCCTTGTATATCTGCTTCAGTGGATGCAGATGTGGTTGTATTGTGTACCATCTTTGTGGATTGCAGATTGGATGCAGATCCAAATTTTTGTGTCTGCGCAGGGCTCTAACAGTGAGATAGGGTGCGGATGCATATAAAAGGTGGAGTGCAGCTCGTGGGTGAGATGCAAGTTAACTATTGCGGCTCAGAGAGGGATCCAAATTTTTATATCCACACAGGGTTCTATTATCTTGCCATTAAACTCTCTGACAGCTTGCCTACAAACAAAGTGTGCAAGTGCACACCAGCTGAGGTGTAAATTCTAGTGCGTACCAGTGTGTCAAACACTAACTGGCTGAATGGATCCTGCTGGCATGCACTAAAGTTCCCAGGTCATGTCGACATAGTTACATCTCAAAACAGTAGTATGTCAACATGCACTAAGGAACTTTTAGAGGAACAGCCGTGTTAGTCTGTATTCGCAAAAAGAAAAGGAGTACTTGTGGCACCTTAGAGACTAACCAATTTATTTGAGCATGAGCTTTCGTGAGCTACAGCTCACTTCATCGGATGTGTACCGTGGAAACTGCAGCAGACTTTATATACACACAGAGAATATGAAACAATACCTCCTCCCACCCCACTGTCCTGCTGGTAATAGCTTATCTAAAATGATCAACAGGTGGGCCATTTCCAGCACAAATCCAGGTTTTCTCACCCTCCACCCCCCCCCCCCCCCACAAATTCACTCTCCTGCTGGTGCTAGCCCATCCAAAGTGACAACTCTTTACATAATCAAGTCGGGCTATTTCCTGCATAGATCAAGGTTTTCTCACATCCCCCCCACCCCCATACACACACAAACTCACTCTCCTGCTGGTAATAGCTCATCTAAACTGACCACTCTCCAAGTTTAAATCCAAGTTAAACCAGAACATCTGGGGGGGGGGGGGTAGGAAAAAACAAGAGGAAACAGGCTACCTTGCATAATGACTTAGCCACTCCCAGTCTCTATTTAAGCCTAAATTAATAGTATCCAATTTGCAATTGAATTACAATTCAGCAGTTTCTCGCTGGAGTCTGGATTTGAAGTTTTTTTGTTTTAAGATAGCGACCTTCATGTCTGTGATTGCGTGACCAGAGAGATTGAAGTGTTCTCCGACTGGTTTATGAATGTTAGAATTCTTGACATCTGATTTGTGTCCATTTATTCTTTTACGTAGAGACTGTCCAGTTTGACCAATGTACATGGCAGAGGGGCATTGCTGGCACATGATGGCATATATCACATTGGTGGATGTGCAGGTGAACGAGCCTCTGATAGTGTGGCTGATGTTATTAGGCCCTGTGATGGTGTCCCCTGAATAGATATGTGGGCACAATTGGCAACGGGCTTTGTTGCAAGGATAAGTTCCTGGGTTAGTGGTTCTGTTGTGTGGTATGTGGTTGTTGGTGAGTATTTGCTTCAGGTTGCGGGGCTGTCTGTAGGCAAGGACTGGCCTGTCTCCCAAGACTTGTGAGAGTGTTGGGTCATCCTTTAGGATAGGTTGTAGATCCTTAATAATGCGTTGGAGGGGTTTTAGTTGGGGGCTGAAGGTGACCGCTAGTGGCGTTCTGTTATTTTCTTTGTTAGGCCTGTCCTGTAGTAGGTAACTTCTGGGAACTCTTCTGGCTCTATCAATCTGTTTCTTTACTTCTGCAGGTGGGTATTGTAGTTGTAAGAAAGCTTGACAGAGATCTTGTAGGTGTTTGTCTCTGTCTGAGGGGTTGGAGCAAATGCGGTTGTATCGCAGAGCTTGGCTGTAGACGATGGATCGTGTGGTGTGGTCAGGGTGAAAGCTAGAGGCATGCAGGTAGGAATAGCGGTCAGTAGGTTTCCGGTATAGGGTGGTGTTTATGTGGCCATTGTTTATTAGCACTGTAGTGTCCAGGAAGTGGATCTCTTGTGTGGACTGGACCAGGCTGAGGTTGGTGGTGGGATGGAAATTGTTGAAATCATGGTGGAATTCCTCAAGGGCTTCTTTTCCATGGGTCCAGATGATGAAGATGTCATCAATATAGCGCAAGTAGAGTAGGGGCTTTAGGGGATGAGAGCTGAGGAAGCGTTGTTCTAAATCAGCCATAAAAATGTTGGCATACTGTGGGGCCATGCGGGTACCCATAGCAGTGCCGCTGATCTGAAGGTATACATTGTCCCCAAATGTGAAATAGTTATGGGTAAGGACAAAGTCACAAAGTTCAGCCACCAGGTTAGCCGTGACATTATCGGGGATAGTGTTCTTGACGGCTTGTAGTCCATCTTTGTGTGGAATGTTGGTGTAGAGGGCTTCTACATCCATAGTAGCCAGGATGGTGTTATCAGGAAGATCACCGATGGATTGAAGTTTCCTCAGGAAGTCAGTGGTGTCTCGAAGGTAGCTGGGAGTGCTGGTAGCTTAGGGCCTGAGGAGGGAGTCTACATAGCCAGACAATCCTGCTGTCAGGGTGCCAATGCCTGAGATGATGGGGCGCCCAGGATTTCCAGGTTTATGGATCTTGGGTAGTAGATAGAATATCCCAGGTCGGGGTTCCAGGGGTGTGTCTGTGCGGATTTGATCTTGTGCTTTTTCAGGAAGTTTCTTGAGCAAATGCTGTAGTTGCTTTTGGTAACTCTCAGTGGGATCATAGGGTAATGGCTTGTAGAAACTCGTGTTGGAGAGCTGCCGAGCAGCCTCTTGTTCATATTCCGACCTATTCATGATGACAACAGCACCTCCTTTGTCAGCCTTTTTGATTATGATGTCAGAGTTGTTTCTGAGGCTGTGGATGGCATTGCGTTCCGCATGGCTGAGGTTATGGGGCAAGTGATGCTGCTTTTCCACAATTTCAGCCCGTGCACGTCGGCGGAAGCACTCTATGTAGAAGTCCAGTCTGCTGTTTCGACCTTCAGGAGGAGTCCATCTAGAATCCCTCTTTCTGTAGTGTTGGCAGGGAGACCTCTGTGGATTAGTATGTTGTTCAGAGGTATTTTGGAAATATTCCTTGAGACGGAGACGTCGAAAATAGGATTCTAGGTCACCACAGAACTGTATCATGTTCGTGGGGGTGGAGGGGCAGAAGGAGAGGCCCCGAGATAGAACAGCTGCTTCTGCTGGGCTGAGAGTATAGTTGGATAGGTTAACAATATTGCTAGGTGGGGTGAGGGAACCATTGCTGTGGCCCCTTGTAGCATGTAGTAGTTTAGAAAGTTTAGTGTCTTTTTTCTTTTGTAGAGAAGCAAAGTGTGCGTTGTAAATGGCTTGTCTAGTTTTAGTAAAATCCATAAACCTGGAAATCCTGGGCGCCCCATCATCTCAGGCATTGGCACCCTGACAGCAGGATTGTCTGGCTATGTAGACTCCCTCCTCAGGCCCTACGCTACCAGCACTCCCAGCTACCTTCGAGACACCACTGACTTCCTGAGGAAACTTCAATCCATCGGTGATCTTCCTGATAACACCATCCTGGCTACTATGGATGTAGAAGCCCTCTACACCAACATTCCACACAAAGATGGACTACAAGCCGTCAAGAACACTATCCCCGATAATGTCACGGCTAACCTGGTGGCTGAACTTTGTGACTTTGTCCTTACCCATAACTATTTCACATTTGGGGACAATGTATACCTTCAGATCAGCGGCACTGCTATGGGTACCCGCATGGCCCCACAGTATGCCAACATTTTTATGGCTGATTTAGAACAACGCTTCCTCAGCTCTCGTCCCCTAAAGCCCCTACTCTACTTGCGCTATATTGATGACATCTTCATCATCTGGACCCATGGAAAAGAAGCCCTTGAGGAATTCCACCATGATTTCAACAATTTCCATCCCACCACCAACCTCAGCCTGGTCCAGTCCACACAAGAGATCCACTTCCTGGACACTACAGTGCTAATAAACAATGGCCACATAAACACCACCCTATACCGGAAACCTACTGACCGCTATTCCTACCTGCATGCCTCTAGCTTTCACCCTGACCACACCACACGATCCATCGTCTACAGCCAAGCTCTGCGATACAACCGCATTTGCTCCAACCCCTCAGACAGAGACAAATACCTACAAGATCTCTGTCAAGCTTTCTTACAACTACAATACCCACCTGCAGAAGTAAAGAAACAGATTGATAGAGCCAGAAGAGTTCCCAGAAGTTACCTACTACAGGACAGGCCTAACAAAGAAAATAACAGAACGCCACTAGCGGTCACCTTCAGCCCCCAACTAAAACCCCTCCAACGCATTATTAAGGATCTACAACCTATCCTAAAGGATGACCCAACACTCTCACAAGTCTTGGGAGACAGGCCAGTCCTTGCCTACAGACAGCCCCGCAACCTGAAGCAAATACTCACCAACAACCACATACCACACAACAGAACCACTAACCCAGGAACTTATCCTTGCAACAAAGCCCGTTGCCAATTGTGCCCACATATCTATTCAGGGGACACCATCACAGGGCCTAATAACATCAGCCACACTATCAGAGGCTCGTTCACCTGCACATCCACCAATGTGATATATGCCATCATGTGCCAGCAATGCCCCTCTGCCATGTACATTGGTCAAACTGGACAGTCTCTACGTAAAAGAATAAATGGACACAAATCAGATGTCAAGAATTCTAACATTCATAAACCAGTCGGAGAACACTTCAATCTCTCTGGTCACGCAATCACAGACATGAAGGTCGCTATCTTAAAACAAAAAAATTTCAAATCCAGACTCCAGCGAGAAACTGCTGAATTGGAATTCATTTGCAAATTGGATACTATTAATTTAGGCTTAAATAGAGACTGGGAGTGGCTAAGTCATTATGCAAGGTAGCCTGTTTCCTCTTGTTTTTTCCTACCCCGCCCCCCCAGATGTTCTGGTTTAACTTGGATTTAAACTTGGAGAGTGGTCAGTTTAGATGAGCTATTACCAGCAGGAGAGTGAGTTTGTGTGTGTATGGGGGTGGGGGGGATGTGAGAAAACCTTGATCTATGCAGGAAATAGCCCGACTTGATTATGTAAAGAGTTGTCACTTTGGATGGGCTAGCACCAGCAGGAGAGTGAATTTGTGGGGGGGGGGGGGGTGGAGGGTGAGAAAACCTGGATTTGTGCTGGAAATGGCCCACCTGTTGATCATTTTAGATAAGCTATTACCAGCAGGACAGTGGGGTGGGAGGAGGTATTGTTTCATATTCTCTGTGTGTATATAAAGTCTGCTGCAGTTTCCACGGTAAACATCTGATGAAGTGAGCTGTAGCTCACGAAAGCTCATGCTCAAATAAATTGGTTAGTCTCTAAGGTGCCACAAGTACTCCTTTTCTTTTTAAGGAACTTTTAGTGTGTCAGCAGGGGCCACACAGCTCCTGCATGGCACACTGAGGCACACTAGAATATACACTTCAGCTTCTGTGCACTAATGCACTATGTTCACAAGCCCTGAAACTAATTTTATAATGGATATATGGGAGCTCTGTCCCACTATACATGATTATAGTTGGTGAAAATACCAGTTTTAGACTGTCTGTGTAGGCACTGTAATAATTTTTAATTGCTTGTCATTCAAGCTGATAGCACTTCTTGCCATAGAAAAAATAGTTCCCTAAAATAGCATGATTTTGGTTTTGATTCCTTCAACTGATGCCCTTAAAAGGAAAAAGTGTAAAGCCAAAATGAGGGGCTATCATTTATACAATTGGATAGTTTCCTATGGTTGAAGGTTTTCAGGTTACAAATTCATACAATATGCTGAAAGGATCCATTCCTGAGGAGTGCTGCGTGGATGCACAAGACCCACAAGGCAAATATAGGGGACAGAAAACCAACACAAAGAAAACCCGTGGAAGAGTACAACAGTGTGGTACCCAGTTGTTTGTCAGCTGTCAGTAGATAAGAGACTGGAAACAGGTATGTCTTATGCAAACAGGGGCATGACCAGCTACCTACTACAACTACATGCCCATTACAAATGCTCATAAACCAATACAAACAAGTACAGTAACTAGCCATAGAACCTATTCCGTACATTGTAAGATCACACTGTGAAGACATTAAACTCTATTGTATAATGTGGAAATAATATTTATGGAAACTAGAGTCTGCCATTCTAAATAAAATAGAACTGCAGATTTACAAATACTTCGGGAATGGAGGTTGTTCGTAACTCTGAAACATTTGTAATTCTGAACAAAACATTATGGTTGTTCTTTCAAAAGTTTACAACTGAACATTGACTTAAGACAGCTTTAAAAGAGGGAGAAAATGCTGCTTTTAACCATCTTAATTTTAATGAAACAAGCACAAGTTTCTTTACCTCGTCAAATCTTTCTTTTTAAAACTTTCCCTTCATTTTTTTACTAGTTTACATTTAACACAGTACTGTACTATATTTGTTTGGTTTTTTGGCTCTGCTGCTGCCTGATTATGTACTTCCGGTTCCAAATGAGGTATGTGGTTGGCCCATCAGTTCATAACTCTAGTGTTCGTAACTCTGAGGTTCTACTGTATTATCTATCCAAAATAAAAATGTAATGAAAAATTGAATTCAAACTCTATGCCACAGGAAGATGGGTGTTTTGATGGCCAGTGCTCAACATACAATATGTGCTATCACGCAGGAGCAGATTTATCATGAAACAAACCATGCAGTGGCATGGGGCCCCCAACGACAGGGGGACCCCCAAAATGCAGGACAAATATCTGACAACCTGCCCCTGAGTCCCGGCCAGAGGTGCAGCAGGGCTCAGGCAGGCTGCCTGCATGTCATGGCCGGTGGCCCCACACTGCTCCTGGAAGTAGCTGGCTGCTGGCACATCTCTGCGGGCCCCTGGCAGGGGGGAGATGACTCCATGTACTGCCCCCCCGGGCAGCTCACAGAGACCTGCTGTTCCCCTCCCCCCATGGGGCATGCAGAGACCTGCCAGCAGCAGGGCTACGGCAGCTCCCTGCCTGCTCTGCCTCCCTTTCTCTGCACTGTTTCGCTCCCAGGATCAGCTGGCATGTCCCTGTGGCCCCTGGGGGGTGGGGGGTTTGTCTCTACACACTGCCTCCGCCCTGAGCGCTGACTCCACAGCTCCCATTGGTCAGAAATTGTGGCCAACGGGAGCTGTGGGGGTGGCACCTGCGGGCAGCGGCACACAGAGACCCCCTGCCCCCCTCACCTAGGAGCCACGGCCGGAGGGTTGTGTGTGCGGTCGCTTTGGGAGCCACCTGCCCCCCTCCCATACTGTAGCCAGACAGCCAGCCGCCCCCCCCAGACCAGCATTGCTGGAAACACAGGAGGAAGCAGGAACAGGGCACTTAACATATATTCCAGCACAGCCTTTGAAGCACAGGTGTGCTGCTACAATGTGCCTCTGGGAGCAGATACGACGATTAAGCTCACAGCAGGCAGAGGCCCTGTGACAGACCTGGCTCTTAGCCCCTACTAAGTAGCGTGATGCACACACACCAACATCCTAGGTGGGAAAATATTTACCCTGATAAAAGAAATGTCCAGTAGTCGAAACTTATTGTTTCTCTCCCTTGCAAGTGTAAACTACTCTTGCAAAAGCTGGCGTCACCCCGACAGACCAGCCTCAATTTGGCATAAGAAAGGAGAAAGAGAATAAAGGAGTACAGAGGTATAAGTAGGGGACCTACAGCACCATGATTTTTGAGTGCTTTTCACTATCTATCTGCTGGTCAGATAAGTGGCAGCCTCCCAAGGCTTCTGCAGCTAAGAGGGTCCCTACGCCTTGTCCCTTATTCGTCTTTCCGCGGAATTGAGTGACCGATCCTGGCTTGGCACCGCTGGAATCGAGAGATGCAAGGAGGGTAAGAAGCACCCACACCTGATCTCCTATCTTTAGTGTACACATATTTTGAAATAGAGCTCTATACTTTGTTTTCTTTCTTTGGGATTGTGGCTTCCGTTTTGTAACTTGTTTGTGTGTGTGTAACATCTCTACATTTAAATAAGTAGGCACTAGCAATTTTGTAACCACATGATTAGAATCTAGCTTAATAAATTTTGGTAACCATTTATGCATAAGCCTGACTTGTTTTCTCTGGTTTACTGTAAAGCAGCCATCACAATTAAAGAACCTCAGCCGTTTGGCTCTAAAGCCTGGCCATTAGGTGAGAGTACTAAGAGCCTAGCGTTGAGTTGTGCCGCCTCCACGGGGCAAACTCTTGGGGCACCTGTCAGTCAATCCTGGCTGCCCGCTGCGAAGGAGCTCTGAGCTCTAGCAGTTAAAGTCACGGGTGTGGAGAGGCTCTTAGTGCTGCCATTGGGGCACCTGTCAGTCAGTATTGACTGCCCGCTGCGAAGGAGCTCTGAGCTCTAGCAGTTAAAGTCACGGGTGGTTAGGACCTTGGGGCATCCGTCAGCCTAGCCCGGGCTGCCCGCCGCGAAGGGACAGTGCGTCCTAGCGGTTAAAGTCACGGATGGTATAAACGGGCATAGCTGGCACCTCACCAAACATTCTTGGCCGTCGGCTAACACGTACTCTAACCCCCTGTCCCGGCCCTGAGCCTGCACCCAGCACACAAACTTTCTCCCAGAGCCTGACCCCCAAGCGCCCTCCTGCACCCTAACCCCCTGCCCCAATCAAGGTACCTCACTTTATTTTCATTTACTTCCCATTACTTATAATAAAGGAGGAGAATGAAGAAAAAAAGAATGAAAAATGTGTGTGGGGGGAGATAAGAGAGAATGTTCTTGTTCTTGGCTGGGTCCCCAGGGCAGGGGGGCGGCTGTGCCCAGGACCCCACTAACTCTAAATGCGCCACTGCTATCGTGGCATCTGTTCCCTTCAGTCATCCACACACAAGATTGTTCTGTAAGCTGCTGTGTTACTTTACCTTATGTAAAGTTGAGAGACAGCTTTAATCTGTTTGCAAAAATAGTATTAAACTGTGAAAAATATCATCAAAAGCTATCTGCCGTCTTTCATTCATAGTAATTATTCAGTAATGAAATACTTCTGTTCATATAAATGTGAAGCTGGTTTTGAAACCTTGCGATAGGCATGTGAGCTGCAGTTAATATATGCTTCCTTATGCCAAACATACAAAGCTGGGTATGTTGCTAAAGAGGCTTTCTTAACACTCTGGCTGTGTCTGAGGCAGCTGACTCTATTTTGATTTAAATAATAAAAAGATGCATATACAAAGTGCTAGACATCCTGAATCATAACTGTTGTAATATTACTGATGTAAGCAGTGTCAGGATGAGCTCCACCCTGACATCTGGTGGTGAGGTGTGGCAAGTTGTGGAAAAGAACTTTGGGGGCTGATCTCATTTGCATAGGCACACCCACCCCGCCTAGAATGAGGCCATAGCTGCCCAAATGGTCACTTTGGCTGCTGTGGGATCCCCAGTGTCTCTGTTATTGGGGCAGGAAGAATAAATTGTTATTACCCTGATTATGGGAACTGTGCTTGGAACTGTACTTGGCCTTTTGTTATGATGGAGGGACTCACCATCAACTAAGTAGCACTCGCTAGGCAAGGGTCATGGGTTCCAAAACTCTGTGAATTGAGAGAGGCTGGGGACAAGTATTAATACTTGGTGGTATGGGCCCCTTGGTGAGGGCCTTACATGCTAATTGCACTTCCTCCTCTCTCCACTGTGGAATATCAGAGCTAATTTTGATTCCATTAGGAGTCTAGTTACAGGTTGCTGAGCTCACTTTGGGCTAACAGTGCACCAGCACTGAGGCTCCGCTACTACAAGCTGAATTCACCAAAGAGCTGAACTGACTAAGAGCTGAAATCACTGAGCGTTGTGTTAAGTAGTGGGGGAGCCTGAAGATATATTGTGGAGCAGTTTGAAGGACAGCTGGAGTGCCTTGTGGACAGGCTGGTGGAGCAGTTCATAGGACAGCAGGAGCTGCTGGTGGGACACGGAGCAGTTCGTGGGATGGCGGGAGCTGCGTGTGGGCCGCGGAGCTGAGCGAAGCAGTTTGTGGGGTGGCTGGCGGGGTGGAGCGGAGCGGAGGCCTATGGAGCTGTGGGGCAGTCAGCTTCAAATCATGTAAGGTGCCTCTTACCTCCGCCCCCATCTCCACCCAGGTTGGGAGGTAAAGCTCTGTAGATAAACTTTTGAACTCTGGGGCTGCCCTGACCAGGGACAGAGACTTTTGGGTCATTGGACTTTTGGGACTTTGGGTGATTTGGGGTTGCTGGACTCAAGAACAAAAGGGAAAGGGCATGCCCCAATTTGCTTGAGGTGGGTTTTTTGCTCATGGGTTGTGTTATGAATCCTGTTGGTGGTGTTTCCCCAACACAATGCCACATTGTTTCTCTCTGTTATTAAAAGGCTTTTTGCTACACTCAGCCCTGGTCTACACTAGGACTTTAGATCGAATTTAGCAGCGTTAAATCGATTTAAACCTGCACCCGTCCACACAATGAAGCCCTTTATTTCGACTTAAAGGGCTCTTAAAATCGATTTCCTTACTCCACCCCTGACAAGTGGATTAGCGCTTAAATCGACCTTGCCGGCTCGAATTTGGGGTACTGTGGACACAATTCGATGGTATTGGCCTCCGGGAGCTATCCCAGAGTGCTCCATTCTGACCGCTCTGGACAGCGCTCTCAACTCAGATGCACTGGCCAGGTAGACAGGAAAAGAACCGCGAACTTTTGAATCTCATTTCCTGTTTGGCCAGCGTGGCAAGCTGCAGGTGACCATGCAGAGCTCATCAGCAGAGGTGACCATGATGGAGTCCCAGAATCGCAAAAGAGCTCCAGCATGGACTGAACGGGAGGTACGGGATCTGATCGCTGTTTGGGGAGAGGAATCCGTGCTATCAGAACTCCGTTCCAGTTTTCGAAATGCCAAAACCTTTCTGAAAATCTCCCAGGGCATGAAGGACAGAGGCCATAACAGGGACCCGAAGCAGTGCCGCGTGAAACTGAAGGAGCTGAGGCAAGCCTACCAGAAAACCAGAGAGGCGAACGGCCGCTCTGGGTCAGAGCCCCAAACATGCCGCTTCTATGATGAGCTGCATGCCATTTTAGGGGGTTCAGCCACCACTACCCCAGCCGTGTTGTTTGACTCCTTCAATGGAGATGGAGGCAATACAGAAGTAGGTTTTGGGGACGAAGAAGATGATGAGGAGGAGGTTGTAGATAGCTCACAGCAAGCAAGCGGAGAAACCGGTTTTCCCGACAGCCAGGAACTGTTTCTCACCCTAGACCTGGAGCCAGTACCCCCCGAACCCACCCAAGGCTGCCTCCTGGACTCAGCAGGCGGAGAAGGGACCTCTGGTGAGTGTACCTTTTAAAATGCTATACATGGTTTAAAAGCAAGCATGTGAAAGGATTACTTTGCCCTGGCATTTGCGGTTCTGCCTTTGCAAAAGGTTTCTGGGGAGGGCAGCCTTATTTCGTCCTTCATGGTAGGACACTTTACCACTCCAGGCCAGCAACACGTACTGGGGAATCACTGTAGAACAAAGCATTGCAGTGTATGTTTGCTGGCATTCAACCAAAATCCGTTCACGCGGTGGGAGGAGGCAAAATGCGACCTTGTAACGAAAGCACATGTGCTATGTATGTAATGTTAACTTTCAAGGTTTACCCTGAAAGAGTGTAGCCACTGTTTTATAAAATGTGTCTTTTTAAATACCGCTGTCCCTTTTTTTTTCTCCACCAGCTGCATGTGTTTCAATGATCACAGGATCTTCTCCTTCCCAGAGGCTAGTGAAGCTTAGAAAGAAAAAAAAACGCACTCGCGATGAAATGTTCTCCGAGCTCATGCTGTCCTCCCACACTGACAGAGCACAGACGAATGCGTGGAGGCAAATAATGTCAGAGTGCAGGAAAGCACAAAATGACCGGGAGGAGAGGTGGAGGGCTGAAGAGAGTAAGTGGCGGGCTGAAGAGAGTAAGTGGCGGGCTGAAGACAGGGCTGAAGCTCAAAGGTGGCGGCAGCGTGATGAGAGGAGGCAGGATTCAATGCTGAGGCTGCTGCAGGACCAAACCAGTATGCTCCAGTGTATGGTTGAGCTGCAGCAAAGGCAGCTGGAGCACAGACTGCCACTGCAGCCCCTCTGTAACCAACCGCCCTCCTCCCCAAGTTCCATAGCCTCCACACCCAGACGCCCAAGAACACGGTGGGGAGGCCTCCGGCCAACCAGCCACTCCCCCACAGAGGATTGCCCAAAAAAAAGAAGGCTGTCATTCAATAAATTTTAAAGTTGTAAACTTTTAAAGTGCTGTGCTTAAAGTGCTGTGTGGCATTTTCCTTCCCTCCTCCACCACCCCTCCTGGGATACCTTGGTAGTCATCCCCCTGTTTGTGTGATGAATGAATAACGAATGCATGACTGTGAAGCAGCAATGACTTTATTGGCTCTGCAAGCAATGATTAAAGGGAGGAGGGGAGGGTGGTTAGCTTACAGGGAAGTAGAGTGAACCAAGGGGCGGGGGGGTTCATCAAGGAGAAACAAACAGAACTTTTACACCGTAGCCTGGCCAGTCATGAAACTGTTTTTCAAAGCTTCTCTGATGCGTACCGCGCCCTCCTGTGCTCTTCTAACCGCCCTGGTGTCTGGCTGCGCGTAACCAGCAGCCAGGCGATTTGCCTCAACCTCCCACCCCGCCATAAACGTCTCCCCCTTACTCTCACAGATATTGTGGAGCACACAGCAAGCAGTAATAACAGTGGGAATATTGGTTTCGCTGAGGTCTAAGCGAGTCAATAAACTGCGCCAGCGCGCCTTTAAACGTCCAAATGCACATTCTACCACCATTCTGCACTTGCTCAGCCTGTAGTTGAACAGCTCCTGACCACTGTCCAGGCTGCCTGTGTACGGCTTCATGAGCCATGGCATTAAGGGGTAGGCTGGGTCCCCAAGGATACATATAGGCATTTCAACATCCCCAACAGTTATTTTCTGGTCTGGGAATAAAGTCCCTTCCTGCAGCTTTTGAAACAGACCAGAGTTCCTGAAGATGCGAGCATCATGCACCTTTCCCGGCCATCCCACGTTGATGTTGGTGAAACGTCCCTTGTGATCCACCAGAGCTTGCAGCACTATTGAAAAGTACCCCTTGCGGTTTATGTACTCGGCGGCTTGGTGCTCCGGTGCCAAGATAGGGATATGGGTTCCATCTATAGCCCCACCACAGTTAGGGAATCCCATTGCAGCAAAGCCATCCACTATGACCTGCACATTTCCCAGGGTCACTACCCTTGATATCAGCAGATCTTTGATTGCGTGGGCTACTTGCATCACAGCAGCCCCCACAGTAGATTTGCCCACTCCAAATTGAT
Organism: Caretta caretta; assembly: GCF_965140235.1. Lineage (NCBI taxonomy): Eukaryota > Metazoa > Chordata > Testudines > Cheloniidae > Caretta > Caretta caretta. The sequence goes on from NC_134210.1 coordinate 47,230,961, forward strand.
TCCCAACTGACCGGTAGCTGTCTGGCGTTGCAAGCTTCCACAGGGCTATCGCCACTCGCTTCTCAACTGTGAGGGCTGCTCTCATCTTGGTATTCATGCGCTTCAGGACAGGGGAAAGCAAGTCACAAAGTTCCATGAAAGTGCCCTTACGCATGCGAAAGTTTCGTAGCCACTGGGAATCGTCCCAGACCTGCAACACTATGCGGTCCCACCAGTCTGTGCTTGTTTCCCGAGCCCAGAATCGGCGTTCCACAGCATGAACCTGCCCCATTAGCACCATGATGCATGCATTGGCAGGGCCCATGCTTTCAGAGAAATCTGTGTCCATGTCCTGATCACTCACGGGACCGCGCTGACGTCGCCTCCTCGCCCGGTATCGCGTTGCCAGGTTCTGGTGCTGCATATACTGCTGAATAATGCGTGTGGTGGTTAATGTGCTCCTAATTGCCAAAGTGAGCTGAGCGGGCTCCATGCTTGCCGTGGTATGGCGTCCGCACAGAAAAAAGGCGCGGAACGATTGTCTGCCGTTGCTCTGACGGAGGGAGGGGCGACTGACGACACGGCTTACAGGGTTGGCTTCAGGGAGCTAAAATCAACAAAGGGGGTGCCTGTACATCAAGGAGTATTTCAGGCAGGACTGCACGGAGGGTTCCAATAAGAAATGGTGCACCTAAGTTATCGTTGTTATTGGAACAAGGAGGTTAGCCTGGCCTCTGATTGATACATGGCTAGATTTACCTCGCTGCACCTTCTCTGTGAGTGACTGCAGTGTGACCTAGAGGAATGAGTCCCCTAGACAGGGGAGGAGGCAAATGAGTACAAAACAAATCTGGTCTATTTCTTGTTTTGACCCACTCCATCTATCTTTTACATCTTTGGCTGGCAGCAGACGGTGCAGAAGGACTGCATGCCATCCACATCTCATGGCTGCTTGGCAGAAGATGGTACAGTACGCCTGCTAGCCATCCCCATCTCTTGCCTGCCTGGCAGAAGATGGTGCAATACGACTGCTAGCAATCCTCATCTCTTGCCTGCCTGGCAGAAGATGGTACAGTACGACTGCTAGCAGTCCGTATCGCCTGCCTGCTCACCATAAGATGGTTCAATAGGACTGACTGCAGGACTAAAGAGAATGACCTGGTCAAGTCACTCCAAATTTAGTCCCTGCGCCCATGTCTGCCCAGGCGCTCCCAGCCGACGCGGCCAGGAGCACCTCGGACACGATGAGGACGACTACCAGTCGTATTGCACCGTCTGCTGCCAGAAGGCAAGGGGTTGCTGCTACTGTGCAGCAAAGCCGTACCGCGTCTGCCAGCACCCAGGAGACATAGGGTGACGGTTACCTGAGCGGGCTCCATGCTTGCTGTGGTATGGCGTCTGCACAGGTAACTCAGGAAAAAAGGCGCGAAATGATTGTCTGCCCTTGCTTTCACGGAGGGAGGGAGGGAACGGGGGCCTGACGACACGTACCCAGAACCACCCGCGACAATGTTTTAGCCCCATCAGAGCGCTCCATTGTGACTGCTCTGGACAGCACTCTCAGATGCCCGATTGTTTGCCATTGCTCTGACGCTGGGAGGGGCGCTTACAGGGTTGGCTTCAGGGAGCTAAAATCAACAAAGGGGGTGGCTTTACATCAAGGAGTATTTCAGGCAGGACTTCACAGAGGGTTCCAATAAGAAATGGTGCACCTAAGTTATTGTCCTTATTGGAGCAAGAAGGTTAGCCTGGCCTCTGATTGATACATGGCTAGATTTACCTCGCTGCACCTTGACTGCAGTGTGATCTAGAAGAATGAGTCCCCTAGACAGGGGAGGGGGGGGAAGCAAATGAGTACAAAACAAATCTGGTCTATTTCTTGTTTTGACCCACTCCATCTATCTTTTACATCTTTGGCTGGCAGCAGACGGACTGCATGCCATCCACATCTCATGACTGCTCGGCAGAAGATGGTACAGCACGACTGCTAGCAGTCCGTATCGCCTGCCCGCTCACCATAAGACGGTTCAATAGGACTGACTGCAGGACTAAAGAGAATGACCTGGTCAAGTCACTCCAAATTTAGTCCCTGTGCCCATGTCTGCCCAGGCGCTCCTGATCGACCTCACAGAGGCGACCAGGAGCACCTCAGACATGACGATGACGGCTACCAGTCGTACTGTACCGTCTGCTGCCACAAGGCAAGGGGTTGCTGCTACTGTGTAGCAATGCCGTACCGCGTCTGCCAGCACCCAGGAGACATAGGGTGACGGTTACCTGAGCGGGCTCCATGCTTGCCATGGTATGGCGTCTGCACAGGTAACTCAGGAAAAAAGGCGCGAAATGATTGTCTGCCCTTGCTTTCACGGGGGGAGGGAGGGAACGGGAGGCTGACGATATGTACCCAGAACCACCCGCGACAATGTTTTAGCCCCATCAGGCATTGGGATCTCAACCCAGAATTCCAATGGGCAGCGGAGACTGCGGGAACTGTGGGATAGCTACCCACAGTGCAACGCTCCGGAAGTCGACGCTTGCCTCGGTACTGTGGAAGCGCTCCGCCGAGTTAATGCACTTAATGCACTTAGAGCATTTACTGTGGGGACACACACACTCGAATTTATAAAACCGATTTCTAAAAAACCGACTTCTATAAATTCGACCTTATTCCGTAGTGTAGACATACCCTCAGACTCTGTGCTTGCGAGAGGGGAAGTATTGCCTCATGGAGGCGCCCAGCCGGGGTGGTATATATTTGTCCCAGGTCACTGGGTGGGGGCTCGAGCTGGTTTGCATTGTGTTATTGGAATGGATCCCCTAGATATTGAACCCGGCCCTTGTTGCTGCCAACTCTGACGGGCAGAAGGGTTACACTTAAATAATTATCCAAAAAGGAACTCTGCTATAAAACAGCTCCTTTTCATCCTCTCACCATTCTGGGAAACATACCCTCAGCCCTCTTCAAACCCCTATCAAAATATATGTTTGCAAAACCACAATTCCCCAGTAATCTTTCTGTTAAATCCTTTGAAATAGAGCAGCATGGCTTGTGGTAAAGCACCTCAGGGCAATCGCTAGGCAACTTCCTATTAAAGCCTGGTGCCATAGAATATGCATTATTCTAAAAAGGGGTTTAGACCAAATCAAGCATAAGAGAACAGCCAATGCTCATTCACATGTTTACCTAGAAATGGCCCCATCACTCAGCAATTTAGTGAATTCAGTACTGGTTCTTGTCTCAATAGCCTAGCAGATGCCTCAGGCACCATATAAATGCTATGTCTAAATATCTAGAAAGCAAGTATAAAATAATATTAATTCTTACATTAGCGGCACTAATAAGGCACTACTGAATTGAGTGCTCACACAAAATACAAAGAATACAAAGTAACTGGGCCAACATGAGTTTGCCTGCCCATTGTTATTTGGGCACTAATTGCAGAACAAAACATTTATCTGATTCACAAAGGTAGCTTGAATGACACCATCCAATTAAGTATACGCCCACTGGAAATGATGATACAAAAGGACCCCTTTAGACTTTAAATGATAAAAAGCAATTAATGGCTACTGAGTGCTACTTTTAGGTGCTACTCTTAGCATGCGCTAGTGGTATGGAGGAGACAAAGGGCCTAGCGAGGGCACAGCTTGCATATGAAGGGGTGCTGCTTCCCATCTGTCCTAACACCACCTTTTGAAGCCACTGGCATTAATGCAAGTATGCGGGCATAGTGGGAATTAGATGCTGCCATTGTGTTCTTGGTGCAATTTACATCCACTTCACGTTTACTTGGCTCAAGTGATTAAGGGTACAAAAGGTTCAATGCAGCAGACAGCTTCCTGGAGGCATATTGGATGAGAGGGCATTGCTGGAGATACACAGGAACAATTACTCAACTTGAATTTCTGCTGAAAGACAAAAGGCTGCACATTTATTTTGTTCTACATTTGTATCCACATCACCATAACTATACTGTAAACCTGGAGGTAAATCTCTGCAGCTTAAAGGTTTCCGGAGCCCCTAGGTCCTAGTCTGACCGCATTGTCACAGGGCTTGGCTGTACAATCAAGTTGCACCAGTAGAGTTTATACTGATTTAATTATACTGTTGCCTCTTTTTGACAGCGTCAGCTTGTTAAACTCTGGAGACATTCTAGTTGAAAGCAGGAACTGATGGATTCTGGTATTTTCTTTGATGCCATCTTGTTTATTTCCAAGGAATGTACAAAGTCCTGCCTCTGTGAATGCAGAGGGAATGAGAAACAAAGGAGCAATTTCTTAGTTTACAGCCCAACCCTCTTTAGCCAACGCCAGACCCAAAAGCACTCTCTCTAGCTTTTTCCAGGGTCACACTGGGTATGTCTATTCAGGGATAAAAGACCTCTGGCATGGCTGCGGCTGGCTTGGGTCATCTGACTCACGCACACGGAGCTCAGGCTGCCGGACTAAAAATCTCTGTGGAAACAATCAGGCTCAGGCTGGGAGCCTGAGCTCTGGGACCCTTGACCCTCATAGGGTCTCAGAGCTCAGGCTCCAGCCCAAGCCCAAACGTCTGCACAGTGATTTTTCCACCCCAGAGCCTGAGCCCCACAAGCCCGAGTCAGCTGAGCCTGGCCAGCCACAGGGGGTTTTTTGCCTCTGCCTCTCTTGTCTGTGTGTTTTCAGTTTCTATGCCTTCCCTCAGAGACTTACACCCCTTCACACACACACATACCTAGTCATAATACCCATTGGAACCCCACACCCACATGGTGGTAGTTTCTGGGCAGATTCTATTAGGCCTTGTTTTAGGTGTGGCCTCTGAAGTGGTTCTTACAACTATCCTAAGTGGAAGGTGTATTCACACATCAGTTTGAAAGAGGTTTTTTACTCAACCCATAACAGAATTTCACCCAGCTCATAATACCAATGTAACTAATTTGATTGTGTGAGTTCATACTGCTTTCCATGTACTGGTTTAAGCCACTTTGCTTGTGGAGCAGTGTCCACACAGCACAGCGCTCTATCAATATAAACACCTTGCAGTCTGTGTGGCATTCCAGGGTTCAAAGCACTGCTACTGGGCTCTATACATTCTCAGTGCTTTTCACAGTGGATTGTGGGATACCTGCCAGTACTGAGTGGAAAATTAGAATCTGCGGTCAAACTCCCATTATTCTTCCTGCTGCATCCTATAATTCATTGGGTTCTTGTTGGCTCATTCATTTTCAAAGAGCTGTCAGGTACCATGGAGGAAGCACTGGTAAGCCTTACAGGCCTGTTCAGGATCCTCCTGTCTGCATTAATTGGTAGATATTGGCAGCTGAGCAGCCAAACAGCTTTAAGGGAGACTGTGGATCACCACTGTGATTCTGCATAGCTATTCTGAGAGGAGGAGGAGGAGGAGAGATGCCAGCAGATGCTCCTGCATGACACATTCCTTGATCAGCTGCATTTGGTGGAGTGCTGCTTCTGGAACTGGACATCCAAGACAGGACAGCATAGTGATGCAAACCTAGGATTTAAGGCACAAGATAAAATAAGGCAGTTTTTGTTGGGAAAAAGAAATACCTTTATACTAGTACAATTTTTCCATACAGATACAACCATAGCTACAGCCTGCTGGCCAGTAGCCATCCAACTAGATCAAGTTGCAATAATTACTTAGCACAAGAGACAGCGAATGTCTTACAGGGCTGCTCTCCCACAGACCAATTGCTAAGAACTCCTCAAGCTATTAATGATGGATTCATAATCAAGGCTGAACAAATTTGTACCTGTGTCTGACAATGTACCGATCAGGACAAAAGACCCAAGGACAGTGAACTTGAGGCCCAGGAACTATCTTCCCTGCAATCCCCTCAGAACCAGGCATTAGTGCAAATATCTTTATCTCCTGGCTGATGTTCTTCCTGACCCAATTCACAGCCACCAGATTTTGTCACCTCACCATACTCACCAAGGAAGGAGCCTGCTCGGAATAGATGTTGCAAGTAATCCAATCATGTTAATCCTTCTAATCACACTAGCGCAGGTTCTAACATTGAATCATTCTTACCAAGGTGCACAGTGATTGCATTAGGAGGGCTGAAGCATGAACTCAGCTGGGATGTACCAGTGTTATGAGTGTTCCCAACTCATAGGCTGGATACCTACTTAATGAGCCTGCAGCATCATCAGTGGTAGTTTGACCTGTATATCTGGGGGGGGGGGGGGGCAGCCACAGTCAGGCCAATGGGGTCATGCATATGGGGCAAATTCTGCACCTGCCTGAGGCTTCCAGTTTGGGGGGCAATGGCCCCTTGTCCCTCCCATACTATGCCCATGTGCAGCATGTCTACTCAGAACCCCAGCTTTCACACCCAGAAAATGCCATACCCATATATGGAGATTGGCTCTGGGAAATGAGACAAATGCCTAATGTTGTACACAGAATTATGAAACTGGTACATAATATCATGCTTGAGCCAGTGTGCCGTTCAAGCCAATGTAAGCTTCAGAACAGTCTGAAACTCATATCCTAATAGCCTGGACACGTATTTATTTTGGACTTTCACTCATTCACCCCAACTGCATGAGAAGTTCTTGCTTTTAGATCCAACTCCCAGGTTCAATCCCAGCGGGTAGCCCAGCTACAGATGTTGTTACAAGTGCTGATGTATAGAAGGATTTGAGCTGCTGTGGTCCTCTGATGTTCTGGACACGCTTCCCCATGTGTAAAGTCAGGGGGAGCATACCTTGTATTTGCAAAGTGTGGATCTTTTTGCTCCTCTTTTGGCTGGACTGCAAAAAGAGGTCTGGGTCTGCTACTGCATCCAAGTTAATACAGTGGTCCTTTAGCTCCAGCAGTAGAGGGTCATACCTTTAGATCACAGGTTTGGGGTTCATTGCCTGCAGGCAACCTCATCACAGTGATCATTATACCTGGAAGGAGTAGAGTTTCCTTAATCTAGATGGAGTGTTAAATTAAGCTACTCTACACAAAAGAGAGAAATCAAGGGGAAACTGAAGCAGTGGCCATGTCTGACAATGCAAAGGCCAGCCACTGCTCCTGTGGTCCAGAATAAATATGCATGATAGATTTTAAGGCAAGGGATCATTATGATCATTTACTTTGACCTCCTGCACAGCACAGGCCATAAAACTGCACCCCAGGAATTCCTGATCAGAGAGACAGAGGCAACCTTTACACCAGTTTGACTCAGTAAACACCCCTGTTTTTGTCTACATCAGAAGTATCCTGGGAATCAGACAGTTGAGATGTACAACAATGTGACCCTAAGCCCTGTATTCACATTCCACACACTACTGCAATGATATTTGTATAAACTATGCCTTGCAAGATATCATATGAAAGTGTGTCATTAATATTGTTGTAAAAGGTGTGTGTTAACATTATTTGTGAAGTTATGAATTCCCTCTGTATAATGTTAGTAGAACAAGTTTAAGACAAAGACACCCTAGACTAGGTAACGATGATAAACACATCTGTCCTAGATAAAGGAATATGTGTTTACCTCAGTTTACATATTAGCTGTAAACAAAGCTCTCAGACTAAGACAGCAGGGCGTGTTTGGAGCCTGAACTCAACAGAAAGAGAATTAACATGGTTCCTGAACCCCAGAGAGACACAGGAGACTGAATCCCCCTGAGACCTTGCTGACCTTAAGAATATAGAAATTCTTTGGAAATATAAGGGACAAAGAGAGACTCCATCTTTTTCTTTCACTAAGAAGACAAGGAAGACCATCACCTCTTACTTCTGTGGAAAGTCCTGACTGAGAGACAGTCAGCCATCTGGACAAAGAATAATCATGATATAAACTATCTTAAACAAAAACTGTCTTGCTAGATTAAGTTTTAGACTTTCAGATGTGTGTTTTCACTTTTACTTTGTGCTTGTAACCATCTGTACCTTTATTTCTTTGACATGGCATCACTTAACCTATGTCCTTTTGTTAATAAACTTGTTTTACTTTTAATCTAAATCAACCCAGTGCTCTATTTACATTTAAGTAATTGTTAACTCTGATTAATGTGGCAAGCTGCGGAGTATTGACTCTTTAAAGGAACAAATAAATCTTATTATTTCTCTGAGTGGTCCAGGAGAGGACTGGACACTTTGTTATACCAATAAAATAAAAACCAGCAGGATCTTATTAAAGGGAAAAAGGCAAAATACCACATTTATTGTGAATACAGAAAGAATCATAGTAAGCAGTTAGTTATAGCTATAACATTCCATTCAATCTCATATTTATTCACATATTCATTCATACAAACACACACACAGGTTCTGCAAGGTTGTTATCATAGTTACCAGCCTTAGAGTTGCTCATGCCAAGCCACTGGCCAGGTGGCCTGGACATGAGGAGGGAGCAGAGCCTTATCAGATGCTCATCTGATGCTCCTAGAAGTTGGTTTGCAGAATCAGACCCCAAAGTTCTCACTTTTTAGAGTCTATTTTTATAGGAATTTCTTCCTATGCCAGTCTATGGGAATTGCTTCATCATGCTGTTGCTGAATCAATCAGCAGATAGCACATTCCTGACGGCTCCCTGCTGCTAGATGTTATCTTGTTCTTTGGTTCTCTCATTCTTGAGGCTGTTGGGTGGATTCCAGTCTGCCCTCCGGGGGTCCTCTGGTTATTTCCACTTTATGCCTTCTTCAGCCGATGGACACTAGATTCTTAGGCTGGCACCTCCCTGATCATTCAATTATTATCCACACCAAGCATCCATCCACATACATCCTCTATCTCTATTTTAATCACAATTGTTAATACAACAAAAGGGCGGGGAGTCTCTGGGTGCTGTTTCTGTTGTTAGAATATTGCTTTGAGACTCTCTCTCTGTGAATTGCTTTGAGAACATACTCTGTCTTAGAATGTACTAACACAATTAGCAGCTTGCAAGTTTCACACATAGAGGGAGAGAAACAGTACCAAAAACCAAGAGACCTCTTAATTAGTAATACCCTGGAATTTAAACTATGGGGAATCAAACTCATTTGTGATTTTAATACAGAACTTCTTTAATATGATCCAACAACTTCAGGGCAGATGGTTTGGGGAAATTTGGGATTGGAAGTGTGTTGGGGTCATAGTGGCAGATGTAACCAAAGCTGGTGGAAACCGGAGTGGGGCTGTTGTTTTATAGGCAGGCAGCTGGGGTCAGAGTGCTGAGCCAGAGCTGCACAGGACACAGGTACTCAGAGGACTGCATGCCTGTCTGTGGGTTGTTGGTGTCCACTGAGATGTGAGCCAAAGCAGCAAAGCATTGTAAAGCACCCAAGGTTTCAGGGCAGGTCGTGACACAAGCCCTTACTGGTCTGGATTGCAACCCAGAACATGACAAACAGATTGTAAACTATGATATGCCAAGGATAAGTACTTTGGAGGACAAGATTAGAATTCAAAATGACCTTGACAAATTAGAGAATGAATCTGAAATTAACAAGATGAAATTCAGTAAAGCAAAGCACTACATTTAGGAAGGAAAAATCAAATTCACATCTACAAAATGGGGAATAACTGGCTAGGTAGTAGTAAATGGGCTGGGGATTATAGCAGATCACAAATTGCATATGAGTCAACAATGGGATACAGCTGCGAAAAAGGCTAATATTCTTGGGTGTATTAACAGGAATGTCATATATAAAATACAAGAGGTAAATGTCCTGCTCCACTCGGCACTGGTGAGGCCTCTGCTGGAGTACTGTGTCCAGTTCCTGGTGCCACACTGTAGAGAAGATGTGGACATGTTTGAAGCAATCCAGAGGAGAGCAACAAAAAGTGATTAAAGGTTTAGAAGAACCTGACCTATGGGGAAAGGTTAAAAAAACTGGGCATGTTTATGCTTGTGAAAAGAAAACTGAGGAATGATCTGATAAATCTTCAAATTTGTTAAGGGCTGTTATAAAGAAGACGGAGAACACTTGTGCTCCATGTTCACAGAAGGTAGGACAAAAAATAATGGGCTTAATCTGCAGCAAGGGAGATTTAGATTAGATATTAGGAAAAACTGTCTAACTATAAGGGTAGTTAAGTTCTGAACAGATTTCCAATGGAGGTTGCAGAATTTTAAGAACAAGCTGAATGAACACCTGTCAGGAATGGTTTAGGTTTATTTGGTCCTGCCTCAACAAAGGAGGCTGGACTTGATGACCTCTCAAAGTCCCTTCCAGACCTACATTTCTGTGATTCTTTGACTACTGAAGACTATGTCCACATTAGCTATATAGATGGTGGTACACACCAGGGCCTGGCCACTTCATTCTTTGATGAATAGAAGATAATTACCACCCAAAACTTGGTAGACCTCCTTGTTTCAGCTGAACAGGCAGAGTCATGCTGGTTGGGGACCAGAGCTAAAAAAGACAACCATACATCAGCTGGGCTAGTCTCTTTGGGGAGGACATGGGATGAGCTGGGTCAGCTATGGGATTAAGATCTCAGTTCTGGCCAGTGCCTGAATCAGGTGCCTAAGGGTCATGTGACAATTGCCCAGCTGGAGGTGGTGTCTACTGTAAGAAGGGCTGCCGTTCCCACAGTGGGAGAGATAAAAGGGGCTGTGTCCTCTCCACAAAAGCCTGCAGAAAGATAGGTGTCTGGGCCTCCTGCTGGGGCATGAGCAGACAACTCTGCACCAAAGGGAGAGAAATTGTATGCAGAACTCTGCACTGTGGGGCAGAAAGGACTGTCCATCCTATTCTACTCCTCTGGGCTAATGGTCAAATCCTGCTGTTCAGGAGAGGAACTGCTCTCACGTGGGAGGGCCAAAGGAACTATTAATTTGTTTCATGTCTAAATAAGCCAGACACCACAAGAGGAGATTTTATTCTAAACACGTGAGTGTGAATGTATTAATCTAAGACCAGGAGGGGAATCTCAGGCAGCAAATGTGTGACAGGTAGGCCACTGCTATGAGGCACCTACAAGCTACTAATTTAAATCTCTAATTACATACGTTGACTACAATTTAAATTAAGATACTGTATAAAGAGTGTTCCGAATGTAGCTGCCCTCCTTTCCTAAATTCGTATTTAAAAAGGAGCCAGTTGCCTAAAATCCTGTGATCTGGTAAAATCTCTCCTACTTTTGAGCCTGCCAGGCATTGGTGGGATACACTGTACTTGAATGCCAATCCGATACCAGCGTCAGCTTTGAAAAGCTTCTCCCTGTTGATGCAACTCTCACAGGAGTTGTCACTGTTACTCAGAGGCCTATTGACACATTAGAATAAATATCATTTATAAATGAAATGAAGGGGTACCAAGTTCATCTAATGACTCTGTTAAACGTGACGGTCTTTGCATTTCAGCAATAATATCCACACAATCTGCGTCTGAGTTACTTTTATGTGCGTCAGTCAGTGCTATTGCTAGGTTTATGCAGCACATTTCTCAATTTGATATCTCTAGCATTTTTTTGTTTCTTAACCCCATACAGGAACCCAGCTGCAGCTTTACGTTCATTGAAACACACAATGCGTTAATGTACACGCCAGCAAAACACTGAAAATTCAACCCTAAATGTCTTGCCTGTGTTCATTACTATTTCTCCTTTCAATTAATAATTTATTAGACGTTTAAGTTATCAGATGCAGGCTAACAGCAGTTCTGGAGTAATTGACAAACAACTCTCCCATAAGATTTTTTTGTCCCCAAGTGTACTTTCCCACACTCTCTCCCTTGTGTTTAGATAGCCTGTTATTCTGGACAGACGTGGCTGCTGACAATTTTGCAGATAAGGGTTTTGCATGAGTTTGCTACTCTAACTCCATGAGATCATGCTACATCACTAATTTTACCTACTTATGAAGAACTTAGACAGCCAATTCTATACCTTAGGCACTTCGTAGGAATAAATCCATTATTAGTAGCACTTGTCCTCCAATCTATAGCTGAGAAATTAAAATCTCCCATAATCACATAATTCCCTGGTGGTAGGGCCCAGATACTCCTGGATGTGATAGCTGACAGATTTCTTCCACCAATAGTCACCGAACAAAGAAAAGGTGATGCCATTTTAGATCTAATATTGCTAAGTAGTGAGGACCTCATACAAGAACTGATTGTACAGGACAACCTGGGTTCAAGTGATCATGAGCTAATTCAGTTTAAACTAAATGGAAGGATTAACAAAAACAGGTGTGCAACTAGGGTCCTTGATTTCAAAAGGGCAAACTTTAAAAAATTGAGGGAAGTAGTTAGGTAAGTGGACTGGACTGAAGAACTCAAGGATCTGAATGTGGAGGAAGCTTGGAATTAGTTTCTGCAACTTTGACTTAAAGTATCAGAAGCCTGTATCCCAAGCAAGGTGGGGGGGGGGGGGGATTTGTAGGGAAGGGCTGCAGACCAAACTGGATAAAAAGGCATTTCAAACAGGTTATTAAGAAAAAGCAGAAAGCCTATAAGGAATAGAAGAAGGGATGGATCAACAAGGAAAGCTACCTCTTAGAGGTCAGAAAGTGTAGGGGAAATATGAGAACTCCCAAAAGCCAAGCACCGTTGAACCTTGCAAAGGAAATTAAAACCAATACTAAAAGGTTCTTTAGCCATATATGTAAAAACAAAACAAAGAAAGAAATGGTACTGCTAAACTGAGGATGGGGTAGATATTAAAAATAATCTAGGCATGGCCCCAAAACCTCAGATTTTAATAAGTCTAATGAAGAGCCTAGAGGTTGTGGTAGGGTGGCTAATGACAATGGGGATATGGAAGTAGAAATGACCACATCTGAGATGGAAGTCAAATTCAAACAGCTTCATGGGACCAAACCGGGGGTGCCTGGATAATCTCCATCCAAGAATATTAAAGATTATGGGTGTATTACAGGAGTAGGTGGGTGAGGTTCTCTGGCCTGCAATGTGCAGGAGGTCAAACTAAATGATAATGAAGGTCCCTGCTGTCCTTAATGTCTATGAGTCTATAACTCCACTAGTAACCTCCCTCTAGCTGGACAGTTCACGGTTCAGTATGACCCACTGTAGTCTCCCCTTTAACCAGTTCTTTATCCAACTTTCAATTCTCGTATTAATCCCCATTTTCTCCAATTTAACTAATAATTTCCGATGTGGAACTTTATCAAATGCCTTCCTGAAACCCAGGAAGATTAGCTCTACTTCATTTCTTTTGTCGAGAAAATTAGTTATCTTGTCAAAGAAAAAGATCAAGTTGGTCTGGCGTGATCTACCTTTGATAAAACCATGTTGTATTTTATCCCAATTACCATTTTAGAAATGTGTTAAACTGCAAATACTGTAACCTTAACAAAAGCCTATCGAATAATAACCCCAGTAGGATAAGTATAAACATAACGAATTAGAGTTAGTTTAAATTTGGTTAAGAAAAGACCATATCTGATTTATAGTTTTTGGCTAGTAGGGAGAAGGCCTCAATCAGCAAATAAAAGAAGGCTGTGAGAATAATAAATCAGATTACCTGTAGTGTGGGAAGGAAATATGGTTTCAACATAATTAATAAAATAAAGAACTGCTGTAACAAGACTGGTTTCAGAGTAGCAGCCGTGTTAGTTTGTATCCACAAAAAGAACAGGAGTACTTGTGGCACCTTAGAGACTAACAAATTTATTAGAGCATAAGCTTTCGTGAGCTACAGCTCACTTCATCGGATGCATAGAATGGAACATATAGTAAGATATATATGTACATATAGATGAGCTGTAGCTCACGAAAGCTTATGCTCTAATAAGTTTGTTAGTCTCTAAGGTGCCATAAGTACTCCTGTTTTTTTAGTAACAAGACTGTGATGCATGGCTAGAAAGGGTTAAACAGCTTGCAGGCTGAATGACCCAAAGCCCACCTTTAAAGTCATGTTAGAAAGGTATGCAAATGATAATTAGAGCCATTCACGCTAAATAGGCTAGAACTTTGAAATGCAAACCTATATTGTTAGAAGCAATACGAATTGTGTGTATCTTAGATGCTACCCGTAAACAGATAGTTCCTGTCTGTCACTATAATTATTGATTCAGAGATCAAAAGGGAATATTAATATTTGGATGAATCTTGGGTAAAATAATAGGTTTCAGAGTAACAGCCGTGTTAGTCTGTATTCGCAAAAAGAAAAGGAGTACTTGTGGCACCTTAGAGACTAACCAATTTATTTGAGCATAAGCTTTCGTGAGCTACAGCTCACTTCATCGGATGCATACTGTGGAAAATACAGAAGATGTTCTTATACATACAAACCATGAAAAAATGGGTGTTTACCACTACAAAAGGTTTTCTCTCCCCCCACCCCACTCTCCTGCTGGTAATAGCTTATCTAAAGTGATCACTCTCCTTACAATGTGTATGATAATCCAGGTGGGCCATTTCCAGCACAAATCCAGGGTTTAACAAGAACGTCGGAGTGGGGGGGGGGGGTTTGTGCAGGTAGGAAAAAACAAGGGGAAATAGGTTACCTTGCATAATGACTTAGCCACTCCCAGTCTCTATTCAAGCCTAAGTTAACTGTATTCATTTGCAAATGAATTCCAATTCAACAGTCTCTCGCTGGAGTCTGGTTTTGAAGTTTTTCTATTGTAATATTGCAACTTTCATGTCTGTAATCGCGTGACCAGAGAGATTGAAGTGTTCTCCGACTGGTTTATGAATGTTATAATTTTTGACATCTGATTTGTGTCCATTTATTCTTTTACGTAGAGACTGTCCAGTTTGACCAATGTACATGGCAGAGGGGCATTGCTGGCACATGATGGCATATATCACATTGGTGGATGTGCAGGTGAACGAGCCTCTGATAGTGTGGCTGATGTTATTAGGCCCTGTGATGGTGTCCCCTGAATAGATATGTGGGCACAGTTGGCAACGGGCTTTGTTGCAAGGATAGGTTCCTGGGTTAGTGGTTCTGTTGTGTGGTATGTGGTTGCTGGTGAGTATTTGCTTCAGGTTGGGGGGCTGTCTGTAGGCAAGGACTGGCCTGTCTCCTAAGATTTGTGAGAGTGTTGGGTCATATAATGTCATTGTCTATGTGTCTCTTTGAAGTTTGTAATGGACTGCTAATGGATAAATTGGCCTATGTTAATTTGTGTAACTAATTGCTGCTGGTGTTTAGAAAGCAAAAGGTTATATCAAAAGCCTATTGTTTAACCAGGATTGTGTTGTCAAGTGGATGCTAGAATACTGTATAAAAAGACCCTTGGGTTCTGATTCTGTCATCTCAGATCTGCTTAGGTTTCATCAGGTGAAGTTTGAGTTGCAAGACTGAGGTCCCAGTTAGGCTGATATACCCTGAATATGATATTTGGACATTGGACTATTATCTATGAACTGAATTCTAAAGGAACTCTTTGAAACTACAAAGCTCACCATCTCTGCTCTGAATCTGCACCTCAATTAATTGAACTCATGTCTGTATGTATAGTGATCTTTTAACCATACTCTCTCTCTTTTGTTTTTTAATACATTTTAGTTTAGTTAATAAGAATTGGCTGTAGCGTGTACTTGAGTAAGATCTGAAACATTCATTAACCTGGGAGGTACTGTGTCTGATCCTTTGGGATTGGGTAGAACCTTTTCTTTTATATGATGAAATAAGATTTACAGAAATTTTCATCATATTTGACGTGGGTAACTGGATGGAAGCCTGAGGCTGGATCACTTTAAGGGAACTGTGTTGTTTGGACTTCTGAGTAACCAGTAAGGTAATAAAGAAGCTGTTTTACACTGGCTTGGTAAATCTAAGTAGTGGAATATCCACCAGCTTCATGGGCATTGTCTTTCCCGTTCTTTGCAGTTCACCCTAATTGAGTGATCATAGCTGGTCCCCACCAGGAAAGAATTAGAGTTAGTTTAAATTTGGTTAAAAAAAGACCATATTTGATTTATAGTTTTTGGCAAGTAGGGAGAAGGCCCCAATCAGGAAATAAAAGAAGGCCATGAGAATAATCAGATTACCTGTAGCATGAAGGCTGTATGGTTCCAAACATAATTAATAAAATAAAGAACTGCAATAACAAGACAAAGAAAAATTGTCTTAAAAGAAACTAACCCAAACCCTTCCCACTGTTCTGCTGGTAAGCAGGGAGGTAGGGGAGAAGATAAGAAAGGAAAGGCCTTGGGAAGAAAAGAGGTTATAAATCTTATCTGGATTAAGACTGGAAGTAAGGGTGAATTGTCTCAAATTGGTTTTTATCTGAAGTCAGTAATTGGCAATGACATCACTTCTTTGTAAATGGGTATAAAAAGTAAACTCTTAAAGGGTTCATTGCTAATACCTGCCTGACCAATTTGGAGCCAACCAATATGGGTCTAAGCACCTCTGGGTTTAGTCTGTTTGTAAGTATCTTGATCAAATGCTTATAAATGTTTTGTTACTGTTTGGATGTAGTAAATTGTTTAGTAGTCAGGCTTTTTAGGCATGCTTAGAGCAATTGTCTAAAAACCATTGGCCTTTGGATTTAATAAAGGAACTTATGGTTAAATTAGTGTTTAGTGGTTTCCATATTAATATTAATAATTTCAAATATTAATAACTGCAACAACCGCTAATCGACATCCTATTCTCTCAAACCCATCAGTAATCCTGTCAGTCAACCTATCAATCCATCTTCACCCCAAATGTCCAAAAAGAACAAAGGACTTTGCTGCATACCTGGAAAGTTAACAAATCCAGAATCAGGCAGATCAAGTAGAGGAGTAAGCTCCAAAATCAAGGATGCTCTATGCAGAAAGCCATATGTCCGGTGAGCAGCTCACTCCTTTCTTTAAATTAAGAGTGCTCCAGTTTGAGCACCTCAGACCATTTGCAATTGTTAGTATTAGAAAATAGAAAGGTGACTTCTTCTGGCAGTTCTTCAGCTTCTGTGTATAGAGCACTTTCACAGCATGCTTTCCTCCAGGGCCAACACTTCATATCAGACATACCTGTGCAGGTATCTCAAGATCTTCATGCCTTCAATCTTACACTCCAGCAGGAGTCAGCGAGGTTTCAAAGCTGTTCAGATGTGAGACTCCAAAGCTTCTCATCTGCTCATGGATGATGAAAATACGACCTGTATAAGACAGAAATAGACACTGAATGACTTAACTCATGAAAACAATTTAGCAATATTGTGCCTGGATTGTCCCCTCATTAACACCTATCCTCTGCAGTGAGTGAAGGAAATATCATAATTTCTATGCTCTTGCTTGATGACATCAGTCAGTTTTTCCCCACCTCAGGCTGTCTACATTAGTCACTGAACACTGTGCTTTGTCATACCACCACTCCCCCATGGTCCGCATCTGAGCCCCTGAAGTACGTGCATGAAGGAGTGCGCACAGCAAGAAAGCTAGCATGCGTGAGGGGTGTGGGTATGTACATGCCTCTGCTGTGGCATAGTCCCATATGCTACCGTGCAGTGTGGATGGGGGCCAGGCGCATGTACCAAGTTTCAAATTTCAGTTGTCCTCAAGGCCCATTCCCACAATGCATTGGACTCGTTTCTGCCTGACCCGATGTGACGAAGTGGGACTGTTCTTAATGTTTCCTCCGAATATTGTGGGGGTGCCTCAGTTTCCCCTATGCAGTTCTTAAGTATCTAGGTGGTGGGGTAAGGGTGTATGATCATTGCAGAGCCCTAGAGGGCAGGTGTGTGCAGGGGTCTGGACACAGAAAATGGCCAACACCCTGTTTCCTGGCAACTGATGGCCTGGGCCCTTCCCCCCCCTTGCAAGGTGAAAGCTGAAGGGTTGGAGAACAAAGGAATCAGGTGACCACCTGGCCCAGGAAAGGAACAAAGCCCAGAGGAGGAGGGGCTGGAGGGAGTTTCAGTTTGGGGCTGGCTGGGACATGGAGTGAAGGGCAGACGTGGTTGTCTGGCTCACTGCCCCCCAAAATGGACCCAGCTGAGGGGTCCTGTTCTCTGCACCTACAAGCTCTGTTTTAGACCATGTTCCTGTCATCTAATAAACCTCTGTTTTACCGTCTGGCTGAGAGTCACGTCTGACTGCGAAGTTGGGGTGCAGGACCCTCTGGCTTCCCCATGAGCCCTGCCTGAGCGGACTCACTGGGGGAAGCACACGGAGGGGCAGAGGATGCTGAATGCTCCGAGGTCAGACCCAGGGAGGTGGAAGCAGTGTGAGCTGTATGTCCTGAAGACAGGCTGCTCACAGAAAGGCGACTGCCCCAGAGTCCTGACTGGCTTCATGGGGAGCAGTTCCAGAGCATCGCCCAGGGACTCCGTGACACCCTCATCCAGTGTCTCTGGCCCTCCACTATCAGTGGTAGCAGTGAACTGTGCTGAGCACTTCAGAACAGTTTTCCTCTACACTCTGGTCAGTACAGGTTAGCATGGATCATGTTTGCAGAGCAGCCACTTGGTCCACAGAGCACATCCCAGTGCTGATAAAGGTGTGTTCAGAATACACTGTCTTCCAGGACTTTGCCTGGAGCAGCAGGAACATTCATTTGTACTGGGAGATTTCACGGAGGCTGGAGGAGGTGGGCATTCACCAGACACAGGCTGAGTGCTGGGAACAGATGAAGCCCCTGAGGCTCCTGTTCTGAAAGGAGAAGGACTGGAACAGTCACTCTGGGAGGGACCCTTGTATATGCCCATGCTATGATGAGATGGACCAGGTGCTCCCCAGGGCTCCCAGTACAGAGCCTGAAGTGACTTATGAGCCCCTCCTCAACCTTGTTGGCCTCATCAGGCCAGGAGCCAGCAGGGAGCTTGGAGGAAGACCCAGGAGTCCCAGAGGAAGAGGAGCATGTGATTTAGCACCTTTACCTAGTGAAACCAGTTGAACAAAGTCCCCACCCCAAAGGAGCCCAAGGAGGATCCTGAGCTCTGGTAGGAACCAGAATCCAAGGCTGATAATTTTTACAATGGACCCTCCTTCAACCCCTGAAATATCCCCTCTTGCTTTGGTGCTACATGCCTGAAGCCCAGCCCCACTCTGATCCACCCCTAAATGGTCCCCAAGCAAGACATGGCTAAAAATGAATGATTTTCTGGAAATCCCATATTATGTGTTTAGTGGAAGCTATAACAAAGATTATTCATGAATGATGTCCTTAACTACCTTCCTCAAAGATCAGTCTTGGGGCCAACATTATTTAACATTTTCATTATTGACCTTGGCACAAAAAAATGGAAGTGTGCTTATAACATTTGAGGATGACACCAAGTGGGGAGGTATTGCCAATATGGAGGAGGACTGGAATATCATACAAGAAGATTTGGATGAACTTGTAAGCTGGAGTAATGGAAATGGGATGAAATTTAATAGTGCAAGGTCATGGACTTAGGGTCTAACAATAAGAATTTTTGCTAGAAGCTGGGGACACATCAATTGGAATGACAGAGGAGGAGAAAGACCTGAATATATTCGTTGACCACTGGATGACTATGAGCCACTGATGTGAAAAAGGTTAATGAAATCCTAGGATGCATCTGGAGATGTATTTCCAGTAGAGACAGGGAAATGTTAGAACCATTATACAAAGCGAACCATTATACTGGTGAACCCTCATCTGGAATGCTGAGTGCAATCCTGGTCTCCCATGTTGAAGAAAGATTAATTCAAACTGGACCAGATACAGAGAAGAGCTACTAGGATCATCTGAGGAATGGAAAACCTACTTTACGAGAGGAGACTTCACAATCTCAGCTTGTTTAACCAAATGAAGGCTGAGGGGAGATACGATTGTGCTCTATAAATACATAAACACAGGGATAAACACTGGGAAGGGAAAGGACATATTTAAGTTAAGGGCCAATGCTGGCACAAGAACAAATAGATACAAACTGGTCATCAACAAGTTTAGGCTTGAAATTAGACAAAGGTTTCTAATCACCAGAAGAGTGAAGTTCTGGAACAGCTTTCCAAGGGGAGTAGTGGGGTCAAAAAACCTAACTGGTTTCAAGACTGAGTTTGATAAATTTATGGAGGGAATGGTATGATGAGATTGCCTACAATGGCATGTGACTTGTCTACGACTGCTAGTACCAAATATCTCTAATGGCCAGAGATGGGACAGAGAATTCTTTCCGTTGTGTCTGGCTGGTGGGTCTTGCTGACATGCTCAGGGTCTAACTGATCTCCACATTTAGGGATGGGAAGGAATTTTCTCCCAAGTCAGATTGGCAGAGATCCTGGGGGAGTTGCTCTTTCCTCTGCAGCTTGGGCCTCAGGTCACTTGCTGGTTTAAACAGAGTAAATGGTGGATTCGCTGTTACTTGAAGTCCTTAAATCATGGTTTCAGGACTTCGGTAACTCAGTCAGATGTTTTGGGTCTATTACAAGAGTGGGTGAATGAGGTGCTGTGGCCTGCAATGTGAAGGAGACCTTAAAGTCTGTAAGGTGCAGGCCCACTTACGTAAGCCTGGGACCTAACCCACCCCCAAACTAGCCTGGGGTGAAACTCAGGGAGTTCACCACTAAAACTGAGGAAAAGAATGCTCTGCTGCTGATAAAGCATCCCTTCAGGAATGTCCCTAACAAGAGTTATAATCACCAATGGTTGTAAAGTAGAGACACACAGGCGCTGGGAAGTTTTAGGGAGGATATAGAGAGACTCAAGAACAAATAGTTGTAGATAAGATAAGCTCTGACCAGCAAATTTATGCTGACCATTTGCACAAACAAGGAAGGTCATAAATAAGTTACAATTTGGGCATGAGAGCTAAAATGTAAGAGACTTGGGAGGGAGGAGGAAACATAGGTGTCAGTGTGTGATTTGTTAAATTTTGTTCCCTAGGGGTGTTAGATAATGTGATAGGTTTAGTAGCATTAAAGGAGGTAGTTAGTTTTACCTATATAACATAAATGAAATACAAGGCTGTTTGGGAATCAACTCTGGACTGCAGTGCAAGAACAAGCTGCGATGTCATACTCCCTGCACAACCATGACATGTAAGGGCACTGGAACCCCCAGACGAGTGGATCCCGACTGGCCATTGGGTGAGATTCGAATGTATATTGGGAGAGGTGAGCATAGTAGCCTTGCCTGGCATATGTATTCTGTATGTGTTGCTAATAAATAGATGTTTAGAGCAAGCTCTGTAAGGCTGTTTCACTGGGAAAAGGTCCTACAGACCCGTAGGGCCCTGAGCCCCGAGGGAAAAAGGTAAGGGGATAAGAACATAGGAATGGCCATATAGGGTCAAACCAAAAGTCCATCTAGCCCACTATCCTGTCTTCTGACAGTGGCCAATGCCAGGTGCTTCAGAGGGAATGAACAGAACAGGTAATCATCAAGTGATCCATCCCCTGTTGCCCATTCCCAGCTTCTGGCAAAATACTTAAACTGACCAGGTTTTGCCCTGAGCCCCGGACAGGTAAGGGTGGGTGCCCTATGTCTTGAGCCTATGGAAGGGAAAGGGTGGGGGTGCCTAAATTAACCAGACTGTGCCTTGAGCCATCGATAGGATAAAGGTGGGGTGCCCTAGATTGTGCAGGTAATACTTAGGTCCAGGAAGGAAAAGGGAATCCTTTGGTTGTCCAAGGAACATCAGAGCAGTCCTTTCTCCCAGTGAACATAAATGTGTTTTTTTACCTGATGTCTGGTATCTGGCCTCCCACTGTTCCGGTCAATGCTGCAGAAGCTGGGAGAACCAGGAGTGTGTGAAGGATCAGGTTCAGTGGCTACACAAACACAATGTTGTGTCCCTTTGCAATGGAGAGACAAGTGGCTTGCAGTGCTCATCATAAAGTTCCAGGAACAAAATGAAGTTGTGGTGTGACTTTCTTTCCTTGTCTTTTTCACATCTGCTTGCTGGACACAGCGGATGGATTTTCTAGCAATGCAGTGGGATTAGCGAGGTGGGTGAGCATTTTTAGCGGTTTGGTTTTCCTCTTCCAAGGGAACTCCGTCTGCTAGCTTAGAATACAGTCTATTTCCTCTTTAATTGCTTCCCATTGCTGTAAGCATATTTCAAGCTGTTTCTTCATATTCAACAGCAGCATGAATGTAGTTGGTTCATCTTCATAGGTGTCCAGTCCCCTCCATTCAGCAATATTCATACGGGTGATCTTTAGCAGAAACTTCTCCTTTACGTGAATCACAATGACACTAGTGACTGGCGCAGAATTCTACTGTGCTCCATTCAACATTTCTTTGATGGTAATTATGGTAGGTTTAATTTCCCATAGTATATTCTACATGTTCTTCCATCATAGATCAAATTTTGCCTCAAGTCCCTCTTAATCAAGGAAATTCCCCATTTTGCTTCTGGTGGAGCTAGCTAATTCTTCCACTTAATTATTTTTGTTCCCAGGAGCCAAAAAATTGCTGCTTTATAAAATAAACCAAGATATAGACCAAACCTACCTCCCCTTTGTCAGTGTTACTTGAGCTCAGAAATGCATTCACAAAGTTTTAAAAACCACTGTTGCTAAAACAGTTTTATAGCCAGTACATTCAGCTACAGAGCATCTGGGGACTAAGAGTTTGATCTGTCTCAAGAAAAATGTAGACTACTTTTGTATATTAATCAGAAATCAAAATAATGTTTTGTGAGGATCAGAGAAGGTTGTCATTATTCATAACAAATATTGTGATATAAAATACATCATCTAGTAATTGTTTGATTAATTATCCAAAGTAAAAACAATCCACATATTCATACACAATATGTAAAAACCAAATATAAATCACACAGGATTTAAGCTGTAATGTTAATCTGGTGACCAAGATAACTGTTTCTAAAAGAAGGTAGAAAATAAAACTTAAGATAGCACAAACACAGCTAATCATTTTTAAAACACTTTACATTTCAGAGGGTTCTTATTCCCATCTCTTATCTAGTTCACCAGTGACATCACAAAGTTATCATTGTATCCAGCTGTGAAGTCAGCACTGCCGCAAAAATGTGAAATGAATTGGGAAGCAGATATTATGATAAATTGCAATTGTGCTGTAGCAAAAAGAAAAGATTTCTTTTGAGACATCCATATTAAAGTGACAGCTACATGACAAGAAATACAGCATATTTTCAAACAGCTTTGCTGTGTAGAAATTGAAAGATGAAGCCAGATCTTATCTAAAACTGAAGAAAACAGGCCTGGTTTCCAGACTGGATGACAAGTGCACATGACAGTTTTCAATTTGGCTCTGGAAATGGTTATGATCTTGCATAAAAAAGAACAAAAGTAAGAGAGTTTATTTATTCAGTAACACTTGAAGAAGACGTTCCAAGTGCCAAAAAAGTGTGCTGGAGTCAGAGGACAGGTTTGACAATCTTGATCTGGGACCTGAGCCTTCTACTATTGACTTCAGTGGAAAGCTGAAATGCTGGTCAATTGATTTCCACTTTAAAGACGCAACCAGTTGTTAAAATCAAAGACTTTCTATGCAATGAATTAGTAAATTACATCTAAAGCAATAAAATGTACATTGCACATTCAGTTATGGAAAGACATGTACTTCACCCAAAGTCCAACAAATATAAAATACATTTTCCTTTAATCTTTTTAAAGGCTTTTCTTCAGTATTTTCATGACAGCTATCTGAAAGCAAGCATCACCTTTTTATATTTTTTTCTGCCTGGTATAAGATAGTAGAAAGCCTTCATGACATGCTCAAAAGGAGAAGTAATGAGTGTTTTGCATTTTCATTTCCCTTCTGAATGTTATTCCAAGAGAAGTTAATACATTCAATCTTCCCTCAGGAGAAATCAGGGAAGTGCTTTGGTGAGTTATTTTCTATTTGTACATGTCTATTTATGTGTTTTGCTCTTCAGGGAACAAAACTCCACAGACCAATATGAAAGGTACCTCGACAATTGAGAATGGCAGAATGTCCATAATTTAATAGCCTGAATTAGGTTTTTATCTTAACTCCTGAACAGTGCCAAATACATAAAACCAACATGAAAAATTCCTAAGAAGTTTGTCTATCATGAGCATTAGTATGTGTTTTAAGAAAAGAGAACCTAAATGAGCTAAATGCTTCCTTCAGATACACATACACAATTCCTGTTCACTTCAGTGGGAGCTGGACATGGCTCATATTGCATATTCAGGACACCATTTAACTTCTCATTATTAGGTCTTATGCTTCAGGAAATAAAATGATCATCGGCTGAGATCAGGATTCCCTCTGCTAATCAGACAGAAATGCATAATTGACTATGTGGAATTTTACAAGGACACTTCTCCATCTGGCAGAGACCACTGATAACACAGAGAAAGGGTATCAGAGAGCCTACTGCCTGAGGTGCAATGTTAGACAGGGCTGAAACAAAAGACTATTCATCAGACTAACTGGACCACGTTTGCTGGAATGGCAGGTCTTGTTTTCTTGTTCACTATTTTTATTCAATTTGAATAGTTTAAAGTTTTTAAAGTAGGTGAAAACCGGTGCTTTTAGGAACTCTGGTAGATGAGCCAAGTAACCCACCATCTGCAGTCTCTCTTATGCAACCCATTAAATTATTGCATGCAAATTGGCTGTAGAGTAAGGATGATGATTGGTTGAGTTACCTCTGATATCACAATGGCCTGGGACTCTTGGAACCACATAGATACATGCCTTGTTGTAGCTGAAAGCCTGTGCTGTTGCCTGGCTGAAAATTGTACAGTAATAGACTGTGAATCCCAGTGATGACATAACCTGCTGACATTCTGAACAAAAAGAGCCCTCCACCATTCGAAATTTTTTAGGGGTCCGCAAATGAAAAAAGGTTGACAACCACTGTATTCTATAGATTGTCTGCTAGTGAAGAGGTCTAGCACCTTTCTAGTGAAAGTACATAGTACAGTATTGTTTAACAAAGAATATTTATACCCCTTAATCAAAAGTGCAGTGAACTGAAACCACAATTTCATCAATGACTCATTAACTAAAATGCAGCTCTTTATAATATAGCATCACTGTAGTTATGATAAAGAAAGACTTTTCAAGGTAAAGCAAAGTCCCTGATTTCAGTGCTTCATAACTCCTCCCCAACTCAGAAAAATTAGGGTTGAAATTTGGGATTTTTTCCAGTTTAAAGAAAATCCACTCATTTGTGTGAGTTCAGTGAGCATGCAAAAGTGTTTCAGCTGTTAAAGACCTGTTCAGAAGCCTTTTTGAACTCAAAACATGTTGGTTTCTCTTAAAGTTCAAACGCGGCATGTAACTAATCCTCAGAGGAATGTGGCCTGAACCAAGTTGGACTGAAAATCCATCCCCTCCATTAGGAGCTGTTGGGGCACTCAGTAACTCATAGGAGTGTTCAGCACCTTGCAGATTTGAGCCCATGAAGGAGGTAGCTAATATTTTTGTCTTAACTCTTATAGGGGTAAAAACAATTTAAGGGTCTTGCATTTATAACTGAAACATTGCACTTGAAGCACTCTGGGTAATTAGAAGTATTCTTGAGCTGTACATTAATCAGGGCAAGGATATCACAGGGCAGTCCTGTGCAACATCACTTCCAACTATTTATTTTAAAAGGCGAGATAACCTATGTAACAGTGAGTGCAGTGCTAGGTACTGGAAATAACTGTTTGCTAGAATGAGGCATTTTTTTCAATGTCTAATTAAAGTTGTGTCACTTGATACCTCTTGCTAGAGGTTTGCCCTATCATGACAACAGACTTAAAACAGGCCTTCCTGGTGGAGTTCCTGTCCTTAAGGTATCTCTGGTTGGCAAGTTGCAGCTTGTTTCTCAGCTCTGTTGAGATGGCAGTGTAAGCGGAGAAGGAAAATAAGGTAGGTTCTGTATCCTTTTGAAAAAATGAATACTTAGGGCAGGTCTACACTACTGCTTAAGTCGATCTAACTTGCGTCACTCAGGGGTGTGAAAAAGATACCCCCTGAGCACAGGTGCTGGAACTAGAGGTGCTGGGGGTGCTGCTGCACCCCCTGGCTTGAAGTGGTTTCCATCATACAGTTTACAGTTTGGTTCAATGACTCTCAGCACCCCCACTATACAAATTGTTCCAGCACCCCTGTTCCTGACCGATGCAAGTTACAGCGCTGTCCACACTGGTATTATGTCAGCAGGAGATGCTCTCCCGCTGACATAGCTTCCACTTCTCATGGAGGTGGAGTAATTATGCCGACAGGAGAGCGCTCTCCCATCAGCATAGAGCGTCTTCACCAGACACGCTACAGTGGTGGAGTTGCACCAACGCAGCACTTCTAGTGTAGACCTGCCCTTATAGAAAACAACATGAACAGTTAAAGCCCAGATCATACATCTTATGAGGTTTGCAAAGGCTAGCTGTCAACTTCAATGCTCACTCATGAGAATAGTCCCATAGAAGTCAGAGGGCACTTATCACCATAATACAAAAGCACTAACAGAGTTTAAGGGTATGTCTACACTACGGAATAAGGTCGAATTTATAGAAGTCGGTTTTTTAGAAATCGGTTTTATAAATTCGAGTGTGTGTGTCCCCACAGAAAATGCTCTAAGTGCATTAAGTGCATTAACTCGGCGGAGCGCTTCCACAGTACCGAGGCAAGCGTCGACTTCCGGAGCGTTGCACTGTGGGTAGCTATCCCACAGTTCCCGCAGTCTCCGCTGCCCATTGGAATTCTGGGTTGAGATGCCAATGCCTGATGGGGCTAAAACATTGTCGCGGGTGGTTCTGGGTACATATCGTCAGCCCCCCGTTCCCTCCCTCCCCCCATGAAAGCAAGGGCAGACAATCATTTCGCGCCTTTTTTCCTGAGTTACCTGTGCAGACGCCATACCATGGCAAGCATGGAGCCCGCTCAGGTAACCGTCACCCTATGTCTCCTGGGTGCTGGCAGACGCGGTACGGCATTGCTACACAGTAGCAGCAACCCCTTGCCTTGTGGCAGCAGACGGTACAGTACGACTGGTAGCCGTCATCGTCATGTCTGAGGTGCTCCTGGTCGCCTCTGTGAGGTCGATCAGGAGCGCCTGGGCAGACATGGGCACAGGGACTAAATTTGGAGTGACTTGACCAGGTCATTCTCTTTAGTCCTGCAGTCAGTCCTATTGAACCGTCTTATGGTGAGCGGGCAGGCGATACGGACTGCTTGCAGTCGTACTGTACCATCTTCTGCCGAGCAGCCATGAGATGTGGATGGCATGCAGTCCTTCTGCACCGTCTGCTGCCAGCCAAAGATGTAAAAGATAGATGGAGTGGATCAAAACAAGAAATAGACCAGATTTGTTTTGTACTCATTTGCTTCCCCCCCTCCCCTGTCTAGGGGACTCATTCTTCTAGATCACACTGCAGTCACTTACAGAGAAGGTGCAGCGAGGTAAATCTAGCCATGTATCAATCAGAGGCCAGGCTAACCTTCTTGCTCCAACAAGGACAATAACTTAGGTGCACCATTTCTTATTGGAACCCTCCGTGAAGTCCTGCCTGAAATACTCCTTGATGTAAAGCCACCCCCTTTGTTGATTTTAGCTCCCTGAAGCCAACCCTGTAAGCGCCCCTCCCAGCGTCAGAGCTATGGCAAACAATCGGGCATCTGAGAGTGCTGTCCAGAGCAGTCACAATGGAGCATTCTGATGGGGCTAAAACATTGTCGCGGGTGGTTCTGGGTACGTGTCGTCAGGCCCCCGTTCCCTCCCTCCCTCCGTGAAAGCAAGGGCAGACAATCATTTCGCGCCTTTTTTCCTGAGTTACCTGTGCAGACGCCATACCACAGCAAGCATGGAGCCCGCTCAGGTAACAGTCACCCTATGTCTCCTGGGTGCTGGCAGACGCGGTACGGCTTTGCTGCACAGTAGCAGCAACCCATTGCCTTCTGGCAGCAGACGGTGCAATACGATTGGTAGTCGTCCTCGTCGTGTCCGAGGTGCTCCTGGCCGCGTCGGCTGGGAGCGCCTGGGCAGACATGGTCGCAGGGACTAAATTTGGAGTGACTTGACCAGGTCATTCTCTTTAGTCCTTCAGTCAGTCCTATTGAACCGTCTTATGGTGAGCGGGCAGGCGATACGGACTGCTAGCAGTCGTACTGTACCATCTTCTGCCAGGCAGGCAAGAGATGAGGATTGCTAGCAGTCGTATTGCACCATCTTCTGCCAGGCAGGCAAGAGATGGGGATGGCTAGCAGTCGTACTGTACCATCTTCTGCCGAGCAGCCATGAGATGTGGATGGCACGCAGTCCTTCTGCACCGTCTGCTGCCAGCCAAAGATGTAAAAGATAGATGGAGTGGGTCAAAACAAGAAATAGACCAGATTTGTTTTGTACTCATTTGCCTCCTCCCCTGTCTAGGGGACTCATTCCTCTAGGTCACACTGCAGTCATTCACAGAGAAGGTGCAGCGAGGTAAATCTAGCCATGTATCAATCAGAGGCCAGGCTAACCTCCTTGTTCCAATAACAACGATAACTTAGGTGCACCATTTCTTATTGGAACCCTCCGTGCAGTCCTGCCTGAAATACTCCTTGATGTAAAGCCACCCCCTTTGTTGATTTTAGCTCCCTGAAGCCAACCCTGTAAGCCGTGTCGTCAGTCGCCCCTCCCTCCGTCAGAGCAACAGCAGACAATCGTTCCGCGCCTTTTTTCTGTGCGGACGCCATACCACGGCAAGCATGGAGCCCGCTCAGCTCACTTTGGCAATTAGGAGCACATTAACCACCACACGCATTATTCAGCAGTATATGCAGCACCAGAACATGGCAACGCGATACCGGGCGAGGAGGCGACGTCAGCGCGGTCCCGTGAGTGATCAGGACATGGACACAGATTTCTCTGAAAGCATGGGCCCTGACAATGCATGCATCATGGTGCTAATGGGGCAGGTTCATGCTGTGGAACGCCGATTCTGGGCTCGGGAAACAAGCACAGACTGGTGGGACCGCATAGTGTTGCAGGTCTGGGATGATTCCCAGTGGCTGCGAAACTTTCGCATGCGTAGGGGCACTTTCATGGAACTTTGTGACTTGCTTTCCCCTGCCCTGAAGCGCATGAATACCAAGATGAGAGCAGCCCTCACAGTTGAGAAGCGAGTGGCGATAGCCCTGTGGAAGCTTGCAACGCCAGACAGCTACCGGTCAGTTGGGAATCAATTTGGAGTGGGCAAATCTACTGTGGGGGCTGCTGTGATGCAAGTAGCCCACGCAATCAAAGATCTGCTGATATCAAGGGTAGTGACCCTGGGAAATGTGCAGGTCATAGTGGATGGCTTTGCTGCAATGGGATTCCCTAACTGTGGTGGGGCTATAGACGGAACCCATATCCCTATATTGGCACCGGAGCACCAAGCCGCCGAGTATATAAACCGCAAGGGGTACTTTTCAATAGTGCTGCAAGCTCTGGTGGATCACAAGGGATGTTTCACCAACATCAACGTGGGATGGCCGGGAAAGGTGCATGATGCTCGCATCTTCAGGAACTCTGGTCTGTTTCAAAAGCTGCAGGAAGGGACTTTATTCCCAGACCAGAAAATAACTGTTGGGGATGTTGAAATGCCTATATGTATCCTTGGGGACCCAGCCTACCCCTTAATGCCATGGCTCATGAAGCCATACATAGGCAGCCTGGACAGTGGTCAGGAGCTGTTCAACTACAGGCTGAGCAAGTGCAGAATGGTGGTAGAATGTGCATTTGGACGTTTAAAGGCGCGCTGGCGCAGTTTACTGACTCGCTTAGACCTCAGCGAAACCAATATTCCCACTGTTATTACTGCTTGCTGTGTGCTCCACAATATCTGTGAGAGTAAGGGGGAGACGTTTATGGCGGGGTGGGAGGTTGAGGCAAATCGCCTGGCTGCTGGTTACGCGCAGCCAGACACCAGGGCGGTTAGAAGAGCACAGGAGGGCGCGGTACGCATCAGAGAAGCTTTGAAAACCAGTTTCATGACTGGCCAGGCTACGGTGTGAAAGTTCTGTTTGTTTCTCCTTGATGAACCCCCCCGCCCCTTGGTTCACTCTACTTCCCTGTAAGCTAACCACCCTCCCCTCCTCCCTTTAATCATTGCTTGCAGAGCCAATAAAGTCATTGCTGCTTCACAGTCATGCATTCGTTATTCATTCATCACACAAATAGGGGGATGACTACCAAGGTATCCCAGGAGGGGTGGTGGAGGAGGGAAGGAAAATGCCACACAGCACTTTAAGCACAGCACTTTAAAAGTTTACAACTTTAAAATTTATTGAATGACAGCCTTCTTTTTTTTGGGCAATCCTCTGTGGTGGAGTGGCTGGTTGGCCGGAGGCCCCCCCACCGCGTTCTTGGGCGTCTGGGTGTGGAGGCTATGGAACTTGGGGAGGAGGGCAGTTGGTTACAGAGGGGCTGCAGTGGCAGTCTGTGCTCCAGCTGCCTTTGCTGCAGCTCAACCATACACTGGAGCATACTGGTTTGGTCCTGCAGCAGCCTCAGCATTGAATCCTGCCTCCTCTCATCACGCTGCCGCCACCTTTGAGCTTCAGCCCTGTCTTCAGCCCGCCACTTACTCTCTTCAGCCCGCCACTTACTCTCTTCAGCCCTCCACCTCTCGTCCCGGTCATTTTGTGCTTTCCTGCACTCTGACATTATTTGCCTCCATGCATTCGTCTGTGCTCTGTCAGTGTGGGAGGACAGCATGAGCTCGGAGAACATTTCATCGCGAGTGCGTTTTTTTTTCTTTCTAAGCTTCACTAGCCTCTGGGAAGGAGAAGATCCTGTGATCATTGAAACACATGCAGCTGATGGAGAAAAAAAAAGGGACAGCGGTATTTAAAAAGACACATTTTATAAAACAGTCACTACACTCTTTCAGGGTAAACCTTGCTGTTAACATTACATACATAGCACATGTGCTTTCGTTACAAGGTCGCATTTTGCCTCCTCCCACCGCGTGAACGGATTTTGGTTGAATGCCAGCAAACATACACTGCAATGCTTTGTTCTACAGTGATTCCCGAGTACGTGTTACTGGCCTGGAGTGGTAAAGTGTCCTACCATGAAAGACGAAATAAGGCTGCCCGCCCCAGAAACCTTTTGCAAAGGCAGAACCGCAAATGCCAGGGCAAAGTAATCCTTTCACATGCTTGCTTTTAAACCATGTATAGCATTTTAAAAGGTACACTCACCAGAGGTCCCTTCTCCGCCTGCTGAGTCCAGGAGGCAGCCTTGGGTGGGTTCGGGGGGTACTGGCTCCAGGTCTAGGGTGAGAAATAGTTCCTGGCTGTCGGGAAAACCGGTTTCTCCGCTTGCTTGCTGTGAGCTATCTACAACCTCCTCATCATCATCTTCTTCATCCCCAAAACCTACTTCCGTATTGCCTCCATCTCCATTGAAGGAGTCAAACAACACGGCTGGGGTAGTGGTGGCTGAACCCCCTAAAATGGCATGCAGCTCATCATAGAAGCGGCATGTTTGGGGCTCTGACCCAGAGCGGCTGTTCGCCTCTCTGGTTTTCTGGTAGGCTTGCCTCAGCTCCTTCAGTTTCACGCGGCACTGCTTTGGGTCCCTGTTATGGCCTCTGTCCTTCATGCCCTGGGAGATTTTCACAAAGGTTTTGGCATTTCGAAAACTGGAACGGAGTTCTGATAGCACGGATTCCTCTCCCCAAACAGCGATCAGATCCCGTACCTCCTGTTCGGTCCATGCTGGAGCTCTTTTGCGATTCTGGGACTCCATCATGGTCACCTGTGCTGATGAGCTCTGCATGGTCACCTGCAGCTTGCCACGCTGGCCAAACAGGAAATGAGATTCAAAAGGTCGCGGTTCTTTTCCTGTCTACCTGGCCAGTGCATCTGAGTTGAGAGCGCTGTCCAGAGCGGTCAGAATGGAGCACTCTGGGCTAGCTCCCGGAGGCCAATACCATCGAATTGTGTCCACAGTACCCCAAATTCGAGCCGGCAACGTCGATTTAAGCGCTAATCCACTTGTCAGGGGTGGAGTAAGGAAATCGATTTTAAGAGCCCTTTAAGTCGAAATAAAGGGCTTCATTGTGTGGACGGGTGCAGGTTTAAATCGATTTAACGCTGCTAAATTCGACCTAAAGTCCTAGTGTAGACCAGGGCTTAGCCAATTGTTGCAGTCCCAGTTTCTTCCAATAAACATAAAGTAGTTGGAAGTAGATGGCATTCCCAGCTTCCTCTGTATAGAAGAGCCATACACTGGCTATAGTCCAATGCTACTTTCTTGTGGGTTTGTCCTCTACTGTTAACTTAAATAGGCCAATGTTGGTTGTGTTCTAAAGTTCAGCCTCCCCAAGCTTGGCTGTTCCTAGATTTTTTTCCCTGCAGGACCGTCTCTGTCCCAAAAGCTAATTTTCACTGCCTCAGAGAATGACCAGTCCCTCATATCCTACTGGGAATGAACACAATCCAGCTGCCAGTAGAATGAGCTACTATACATTTTTATGTTGGGTTCCACCTATTACAGGTACTGGGACGGGCAGGTCTATGCCTGTCCAAAACTATCACCTCCTATGTTAGGTTCTGTGACGGGGCAAGGCCAGATGGCTATAGAAAAGTAGTGGGAGACAGATATATTAGCCCCAGGCTAAACAAATCCCTGTTACCAGGATAAGTAAATGGCAGCTGCTCCAGGTCAATTAAGACACCTGGGGCCAATTAAGATCTTTCCAGAAGGCAGGGAAGATAGCTAGGTTGATTGGGACACCTGAAGCCAGTCAGGGGCTGGCTGAAACTAGTTAAAAGCCTCCCAGTTAGTCAGTTGGATGTGTGTCAGGAGCTGTAGGAGGAAGTTGTGCTGTTGGAGGAACTAAGCAGTACAAACCATATCAGGTGTGAGAAAGGAGGCCCTGAGGTAATGGTGAAGTACATATTGAGGAAGTGGGGGCTGCTGTGGGGAAGTGACCCAGGGAATTGTACACGTCCTATTTCCAAAAAGTCAGCTACCACAGCTGCTACTATTAGGGTCCATGGGATGGGGCCTGGAATAGAGGGTGGGCCCGGGCTCCCCCTCCCCAATTAATCACTGAGACTGGGAGACAACAGAGACTGTGCAAGGGAGGTTGCTTCTCCTCACCTCCCTTGCTGGCTTATGATGAAAATGGCTCAGTAGGCTGTGACCCTTGCCTCTAGAGAGAGAATGGCTACGTGGAGGGTCACAGTGAGCCTCTGAGGCTAGCGAAATCTGCCAGGAAGTGCGGGACCCACTGAGACTAGGACAGAGCTTTGTCACAGTTCTTACACCTGAATTTAGGGTGACTCAACAGAGGAGCTCTGTATTCTTTAGCGGAGTCCTGGGGCATACCATTTCCTTACACTGCTGTTGTAGAGGGAAGCAGCAGAAACAAGTGATAAATAAAATAAACCATGCTAAAAATTCCAGTCATGCATTCCTTTTAAATGGATAATTGACAAATCATGCTTTATCAGTTTCAAGAGTATCCATGCACATCACTGACCACAGGAAGAGATATTGTTTGGTCTTGCATTTGGGAGTGCTTTCCAATTAAAAGCAAATCAGTGAAAGAGACTTTCAAATTGGTTTCATTGAAGAAGAAGAAATGAAGGAACTACTTCAGACTTGACAATAGCTGAAATGATTTGAAGTCATGAAGGGCGAGAGATAACATTTAATTAACATTGGTAAAAATAGAACATTGCTTTGAATTTACGCAAGTTCTCTCGCTGTTCTATCTATGTGCAATGTCCTTTCTTTAAGTCTTTCTTTCTAAAGAAAACTGTAGCAGCCTGCCTCTTCTACAAATAATATTACAGCCAAAGCTCTGGTAGCATTTCCATTGTAAAATTTCTTTTTTCAGAGCTCAGCTGTAAAATTTGTTCCAGGCTGGATTTTGCAACATAAGGTCAGGGTCACACAGAGGTTTTTGGGGGCCTGGGGCAAAATCTGAAACTGAAGTCCCTCCCCCTTCCAAAAGAAATTACCACTGGGGAGAGGCCAGGGAGAATGGGTGTTGGAGAGTAAGCCTGGACTGGACTAACCCCTCCTGGGTGACTTGTAACTGTCAATAGTGGGGGGGGTCATAATTTAAAGGTTGGGGGGATCATGGGATAGGCCCACATGTTGCCTCTGCTGCCCACCGATCAGCTCTTTACATGCTCCCCTCCTCACTGTTCTCTTCCTGCTTTGCCCCTTCGCCCCACACCAACCTATTACTCCTCTATACCCCCGCCCCCTGGTGGGGCATGTCCCACGCCCAGCAGCATATGGAGACCCAGCTCCTGGTGGGAGCGCTCCGCACACCTACAGCCTGCCTGGCAGGCTCCTTCCTCCCCTGCTGCCACTGGCTGGGCATGGGGCACTGCCCAGGAGGAGCTGAAACCAGCATGTGCCAAAGCCACCTGGAGCCCTGTGCAGCACCAGGTGGACACTACACCGGCACGGGGGGAGCCTCTCAACCCTTCAGATAAGGACTGGAGGAGGGAGGGGAAGCGAATTCCAGGCCAAGCTGCAGGCTCAACAGCAGCCCCCGGGGGCTTAGCATCCTCTTCACACACACCCACTGTTCCGGGTCCTGGCCCCAGGGAGTGCAGGGCTGCCCCATCCCTATGGCACCCTCCCCTGCTAAGCCACCTCTGGCTGGGCTCCTGGGCTGCTGAAGCCCCAGCCGTGAAGTTCCCTGGGGCTCCAGTGCACAATGCCTCCTTAGTGCTTAACCCCTTCCTGCCTGCGCTGAAGCCAGGGGACAGGAGGCAGCTGGGTTTTGTTGGTGGCCAGCAGCAGCCTGGAGGTGTTAGCTGCCTTTCCGTGCTGTGCAGGCAGGAAGGGCTGGGAGCTGCTTCCAGCCACAGGGGGGAAGGAGAGGGAAGGGATGAGCTTTGCAAAGACACGGGCCAGGTCATCCCTTCCCCACTCCTCCCCCTGCGTCTGGAAGCAGCTCTGGTCCCTTCCTGCCACACAGTGTCAAAAGGCTGCTGCTGGCCACGTTCTGGTGTGAACCCTCCCTGGCAGAAATCGAGGGGGGCACGTGACCCCGCCTGCTCCCCCACAAGTCTGTAACAGTGGTGGCTTGGCTCCTGTCCCACAGGTCTGGGACTGGCTCTCTGCTCTCGGCTTTGTGACCTGGCCTGCACAGTTGCAGCACCACTCAGGTTTGGCACAGCCGCACCGGCCCCAAATTTCAGTGTGTGGCATTGCAACCCGTCGTGCAGTATCGCAATGCCACTCTGGTTTGGCATGGCTGCCCCTTTTTCATGATGGAGGGACCACCAGGCACCCTACTCATACTCTCTAGTCCCCTGTTTACACATTCAAGGATCACATTAGCCCTTGGGCCATAGTGTTGTACGAGGAGCTGTTATACCAATAAAATAAAAACCAGCAGGATCTTATTGAAGGGAATAAGGCAAAATGCCACATTTATTGTGAATCCAGAAAGAATCATAGTAAGCAGTTAGTTATAGCTATAACATTCCATTCAATCTCATATTTATTCACACATTCATTCATACACACACACACACACACACACGCACGCACGCACAGGTTCTGCAAGGTTGTTATCATAGTTACCAGCTTTAGAGTTGCTCATGCCAAGCCACTGGCCAGGTGGCCTGGACATGAGGAGGGAGCAGGGACATGTCAGATGCTCATTTGATGCTCCTGGAAGTTGGTTTGCAGGATCAGACCCCAAAGTTCTCAGTTTCTAGACTCCATTTTTATAGGAATTTATTCCTATGCCAGTCTGTGGGAATTGCTTCATCATGCTGTTGCTGAATCAATCAGCAGATGGCACATTCCTGATGGCTCCGTGCTGCCAGATATTATCTTGTGCTTCAGTTCTCCCATCTTTGAGGCTGTTGGGTGGATTCCAATCTGCCCTGCAGGTGTCCTCGGGTTGTTTCCACTTGACGCCTTCTTCGGCCGATCGACACTGGATTCTTAGGCTGGCACCTCCCTGATCATTCATTTATTATCCACACCAAGCATCCATCCACATACATCCTCTTATCTCTATTTTAATCACAATTGTTAACAAAGCGAGATAAATACAACAAAAGGGCAGGGAGTCTCTGTGTGCTGTTTCTGTTATTACAAAGTATTGCTTTGAGTCTCTCTCTCTCTCTCTCTCTGAGTAGTTGTTGTTACAAAGTATTGCTTTGAGAACAGACTCTGTCTTAGGATGTACTAACACAATTAGTGGTTTGCAAGTTTCACACAGACAGGGAGAGAAACAGTTAATGTTTTAATTAACTTAATTGTTAATGCCCTGCAATTTAAACTATGGGGAATCAAACTCATTTGTGATGTTAATACAGAACTTCTTTAATATGATCCAACATAGCTCCTGTTCAGTTGATTATTCACCACGACCCTTCAGTTATGTGGCATAATGTATTTGCAGACATTACAGAGGAAAACCTTTAGACACTGCAAATGCAGTTGTTTTCTGGAGCCAGCTTTTGGGCCACAAAGCTCACAGCTGTCAAGCTGTGGCCCTTTGATCAGGAATTTGAGTAGGGAGGAGTTGGGGCAGTGTAGTCCCCCTCCGCTTCCTGGTTTCGATAAGCAGTGCTCCTCTGCAACCTCCCCCTCCCCTTTTGGGTGGTGTGGTGGGAGCTCTTTCTCCCCAAGCCACCTCCTTGAACAATTGCCCTCGATTTAAGGAGATGTCAGAGCTTATCTCATTTTTCTTTCGGGGGTCGAGGGGGAAACAACTTCCTTGTAAAGTTAGACTTAAACTGGTCCGTAGGATGAGAGCTTCTCATTGACCTTTCCTGAAGATCATAGGTTTTCAGTCTTCTCCCATCCTCTTACAAAGGGCCCCTTAGGGTCTGCTGTCAACCCATGGCCAGAGGCCCCTCAGTTTTCAGAAGATACATCAGTTAGCAGCTGCATAGGCGGCTGCTGCTGGCACTGGAACTGCTGCATGTTCCCAGGGGGCTGGCTCTTCTGCTGGGCAGCCCATGTGACTTCTTGCCACAAGGAAGGGCTACTCAGAGTGTGACGGGCAGCGTGGAGCAAGCACCAGACTCAGAGTGAGGAATTGCGACATTCTAATCCACTGGGCTACAAGCGAATCCCAGCTCTGCCATTTGATTAAGGCGTCAGAGGGAGTCATCACCTAACCTTTGTGTTTTAGTTCATCTGCTACTCGAATGGGGAATGATGCTTATCTACCTGACAGGGTGAAGAGGTGATTAGTTAATGTATGTACAATGCTGTATGCATGCTTTCTGGTGAACGCAGACCCTGCAGTGGCTGAGTAACTCCCCAGTTTATTTTCACAGTTGTTCTTTGCATAACAACTTATGCTTTAGTCACCCACAAGTCTTGAGGCTCTATAAAGGGATAACTGGATGAAATATAGTGATTTGTGAGATACAGGAGGCCAGACTAGATGATCTAATGGTCCCTTCTGGCTTATCCCCTGTGAAATGCTGGCAACTAGTCATGGACCCCAAAATAAGCAGCTGGTCTCCAACACTCCATTAGCAATCTGAGATGTGTGCGTGTTGGTCAGGGTGAACCTAAAGATCTCTCTTCACCCTCCCCACAGACATACACACACACACACACACCCTTGAATTTTCCCTGAACTGCCTACAGGTTCCCCTTTTGGCTACCAGAGGCCACTGTGCCACAAAGTAGCTGAAGCTGCGGCCTCTAGTACCATGCTGCCCCGGTGTGCTCTGAAGAGGAGAGTCTGTAGCAGATGCAACACAGGAGATTTGTCCCCTCCTCTAGTTTGTGTTACTGCAGGAGCCCTGGGTAGCCTACAAGCTGGAGAAAGGGGGCAGCTGCTAGATCCTACCAGGTGGTTGAGGGATAGGAGGCTTCAAGGGGGAGCAGGGAAGGCTGTGGAAGGGGGAGAGAGTTGGAGCACAAGCAGCTATGTGTCTGTGAGCACATTTTGTATGCCACTGAGGTTGTGTTGCCAGTCTGCAGTTGTCACCCACACACTGGGAGCTCCAACACCAAGAGGCACAGCCATAAAAATGCATTCTATTTTATCAGTCTCATGGGTTTTGAACTCAGGGTTGGCAATACTGCACACTTATATCAAAGGTGTATTATGTCTGGGAGCACCCTAAAGAGTCCCCCTTAGGCCAGTGCTGTGTATAATGGGTGTTATGGGCATGAAATTATTTCACAGGGCCACTGAAAAATGCTAAGTCTGGGCCCCTGGAGGATGAGGGTTGTGCCTCCATAACAGGGTAAAAGCGCATTATTGTCAGAAGCCCCCTTGTGTTACAGTTGAGAGGAAACATTAGGAAATTAGCCAATATTGTAAACGATGCTTTGATGGGAGTTTGAAGCCGCGTGATAGCATGAATATCAATTTTGTTTGCAACAGTGGATGATAATGAAAACTTTTCATTTGGTGGTGACTCACGTGTTATACACTGCTTTCCCGTTGATAGGAAATGATGTGTGAGTGAAATCCATAGTTGCTATGATTAGTTGTTGCTGATCTTTAAAGACAAAGTGAAAAAAGTAAGAAGTGCGTCAATTTATCAACAAGCAAATCGCTCAGCTACCAGAAGTAATGTGGATCTAAATAAAAATGATTATAATGAATCACTTCCCTGAAGTATAATTTAGCTTGTATTTAATACTGAGTAGGTAAAGTGTTGGGGTTGTAAGAAGTTTTACTTGAGTTCATACAGAAAATC
Organism: Caretta caretta; assembly: GCF_965140235.1. Taxonomy (NCBI): domain Eukaryota; kingdom Metazoa; phylum Chordata; order Testudines; family Cheloniidae; genus Caretta; species Caretta caretta. The sequence continues at coordinate 47,269,335 of NC_134210.1, forward strand.
AAAAATTCTTTAAGAAAAAAGTATCTCTTTGTTACATAAGGCAATTACGTGTCTGCAGTATCCCCCATAACGGGGTTCACTAGTACAGATTGCCGGTATGTACAGGTGAATAAGTAGAATAAAATCTGCCTTGAATGTTAAGCAAGAACATTTTGACTGCATTGAAGTTACATTTTAGATCTTCTAAGAATAGAGAGATTCTATAGCAAAGCTGTTTATATCATCCAGCACTTGGTGCAATCTACAAACCTACATTTTTCATTGTTCAGCTTTTTTGGAAACTGTTTCCTAATTACAGATAAAACCTTCCATGCAATCAACCTTCAATCAAGTGAATTGAATGGCACAGTTTCATCGCATTAGTGTTAGCAGTACATTTAGTTATAAATATAAAGCATTCTGAAAACAATTTAAATATTTAGACTCCCATTCAAAAGGATGACACTTGTCCTGTTCTGAGCATGGTTATTTCCATTGCCAATCGTCACAGACCAGTTCATCCTGGTTATCACCAAGGCAATTCAATACCTGTTTTAAAAAACTATTAAATAAATACTGGCGTGGCTCTCTGCCCTTGGACAATGTCAGCCAATCTGTGGTTAGTTGCCTTTTGAGTTTTAAGTGCCGAGGACCTCATTGGTGGAACAAACAAGTAAATCGAAGGCAGTATGATGGAGCAGTCTGACAGTTGCATCACAATGCCAGAGGTTTGAGTGTGGGATTGCTCATGCCCCCATTCCTTCCCAGATCTGCTTCCTGTCTTATTTTCTCAGGAACCAAAAGTAGCAAACCTGCCTTCCAATTGTGGTTTTAAAGCATTTCTACTGTGCTCTCTGCATTTAATAACCACTAAGCCCTCAATAAATACAGGAAGATAGGCTTAAATGTGCATTGATTTTTCACATGAGGAAAAGCTGCATCTGCAGCACAAAGAATGGCTTGTGGTTTTGTGCAAAATACACGATGATGTGGGGTTATATAAAAGCTTTATCAGCATGAGTTTGGAAGGCAACATTAATCACAAGTGGTGAAGCAACAAGTGAACCGTGAAGTTCATGCCAGCCAAGTGTCAACAAACACCCCCCCGTCATGCACTGTGTGTATAATGCTCAGCAGAATTACTAGAGACATTTGTAGAGAATACTCCTTGTCATAGCCCTCCACCTATAAAGTTAGTATTTCTTAGTACCAAGATCCTGAATGTACATACCTTGGAAGAAGATAATTCTAACTTCATTTTAATCTCTGAAAATAACCTAAAATAGCTTTTATGTAAATAATATTGCTATTTTAAGGCCAAATATATTAGGTCTAGAAAACAGTACTGGGTCCCATTAGAAAGTCAGAAATCTACCTTTAAACCCTGTAACAATGTTAAAGAAAGAGGCATTGAGTTGGGGAGTGCCACTCCACATCCTCTACTGAAAGTAGCAGGAACCTCCTCTCCTTGGCTTAGAGGAGCAGTTCTTCTCAATGGCTCCCCACATCTCTTTGGCTCTTCGGTTTCAGTCTGCTTTAACCACTCCCTGGGTGTATAGCAGCCATTTTCATCCGTGAGCTGGTCCTGAGCTGTTGGACCCTAAATCTGTCACTGGTCCTGTGCTTGCTGCTCATCTTGCAGGTCAGACCAGGGGAAAATTTCACCTTTGGGGAGGAAAGAAGTAAACATTTCTTAGGAAGTTTTTTTAACATGGTAGCCTGTTTGAATGTGCCTTCTAGGTTTGAAATTCTACTGGTGGTCCCAGTGATCTCACCTGCTCTGCCCAGTGATCCAGCTTCACTGGGACTATATAATGCAAGACTGTGATATCCATGGGTGAGATGGACCCCTCGTATAGTAAAAACTTCAGAAGGAGACTTTCTAGGCCAGTGGTTTTCAACCTTTTTTTATTTGCGGACCCCATTTCGAATGGAGATACGAACCCCTTTGGAAATCTTAGATGAACTCTGTGGACCTTATGGGTTTGTGGATCACAGGTTGAAAACCACTGCTCTAACATCATTCCATTGGAACCCCTCCCAAAATGAGCTGCAGGACTAGCCCCAAACCTGCCATGGCCATACACACACACTCTGTGGCTGCATTGGCTCTAATGGGGTAAAATCCTGGGGTAAAATCCTGGCCCTATTGAAGTCAATGGGAGTGTTGCCCCTAGATATCAACCCAGTTTCCACCTCCCACTGACCACAGCAGTAGCAGAAAGAGGATTGGTGGGAGAGGTAATAGGGCTTGAGGCTGGGTCACCTCTTCAGTCGATCTTCACGGGGCTGGTAGGGGAAGCACATAATTTTCCCGTCTCGTGGCCTCAGGTAATAAAGCGCTGTCTTTCGTCCCCCACAGATCCCAACCCTGTGGGGGCATAGTGCTGCAGAATCACCAGTGGGGCAGATGAGATCTGGGGGCTGCAAGTGTGGAGGACACACCTGGCCCCATGTCACTAAGTGCACGGGTTTGTGATAAATTGCACACCATGTGTTAGAATCAAAACTCCAAAATACCTCATTTTAGGGTTAATGCCCTAAACATATAAGATAGCCAATAACATGAGAGAAGCTGTGAAATGTTTGCCTCTCAACATGTCTTCCAACCACGCAATAGCACTGTAGCAACATAGCAGTCTGGGACACTAGACAAATACTTTCATTTGGTTTGGAGGTACACAACCGTTATTTAGTAATAGCCACAAGGAGTAGATAAAAGTAATGTGCACTCTTAACATGTGACACTATATCTTGAGGGAGCACCCTGTAACTCTCATATTCATCATTTTTATATAATTGTGATATTTCATATAAAGCATGCCATGTAAGGTATCATGGGAAAGGTTATGATCTGCTGAAAGCCATTGTTTTATCTAAATATGTATATCATTAGTGCATATGAAGTTAGGAGACACTAGGGGAATTACTCACTTGCACAAGGCCAACCTTGCCTGGTGACTCAGCAACGCCCACCAGACATGCTTGGTCTTGTGTTCGCCAAGCATATGGAATCATAGGTGCCAACTTCTCATGGTGCTGGTGGGTGCTCGTGCCCCCCTCCATCCCTGCCCCACCCTCATTCCAACCCCTTCTCCAAAGTACCCACCCCAACTCTGCCCCCTCCCTGCCCCTATTGGACCCCTTCCCCAAATCCCCACCTCTTCCCTGCCTCCTCCCCTGAGCACACTGCATTTCCACTCCTCCCCCATCCCTCCCACAGCTTGTTACGCTGCAAAACAGCTGTTTCACGGCAGCAAGCGCTGGGAGCTAGGGGGAGAAGTGGGGAAGGCGCGCTCAGGGGAAGAGGCAGAGGTGAGCTAGGGTGGGCGGTCAGGGAGCTGCCGGTGGGTGCAGAGCACCCACCAATTTTTCCCCATGGGTGCTCCAGCCAGCACCTATGCATGGAGTGAGGATATAAAATAGAGGACAGAGGCCTCATGGTTTGTCCTATATCTCCCCTACCTATGCTGAAGGCAACGAGAATCCTGGAGATGAGGAGACTGGTCCCCAGGCTAACAGGGAGAGCCTGTGTATGAATGACTGTAACCCTCCTGCAGCATCCAGTGGGGTGAGAAAAACTGCTTAGTCCAGATATTGCCTGGTCTATTAAGATTAAGAATTTGGACTACGTGCTTATTTTTTATTTTCCTTTCATAACTACTAAAATTGTTGCCTATCACTTATAATCACTTAAAATCTATCTTTTTGTAATCAGTAACCTTATTCTAATGTTTAAGCTTACCAGTGAGTTTGTTTGAAGTATTTGGTAAATCTGCTCAGGTTAAAAAGGCTGTTGCATGTCCACTTTCCATTGACGAAGTGGTGAACCAATTAATAAACTTGCATTGCTTAAGAAAGATCTTGAACAGCGCAAGATGGTATATTCCTGAGGTAGAAGTCTGGGAGCTGGTAGAATTTGGCTAGTGACTTGCCCTGTGTCAGTGGTTCTCAAACTTTTTTTTCGTGGACCACTTGAAAATTGCTGAGGGTCTTGGCGGACCACTTAATGATCTTTCCAAGTGTTGTTTGTACTGTTAGCTATTATAAAGCACTTTGGATAAAACCGCTATATAAAAGAAGTTAATAATTAATGTTTTTTTTCTACAAATAAAAGCACACAACTCATATTTTAATATCAGTAGTCTTACCTTTCTAATGTGATGGATGTGCCCTCTCTCCCCCACCGCAGCAGCCCCTGAGCTGGGGCTGGGAAAGAGGGGAGTCTCTCCCTCTCTCCCGTACCACAGCAGCCCCTGAACTGGGGCTAGGAAGGAGGGGGATCTCTCCCCCACCACAGCAGCCACATAGCTGAGGCTGGGAAGGAGGGCCATCTCTCCCCGGCAGCCGCAGCCCTGGAGCTGGGGAAAGTCACCTCTTTCTCTGGCTGCCGCAGACCTGCACATCCCAAATTCCACCCACCCCCTCTTCTCACCCCACTGCCCCCTCCCACCTACCCCTTATTTTCCCGAAGGCCACCACCTCACCTTACATGTGCATCTTCTCCAGGGTCCAGACACCTCATTAGTGGCGCCAATCCTGCACAGCTCCACTAGTTAGGTGGGTGGCCCTTTGTTCTCTTGTATGCAGCCGCCCAGGCCCGCACCTTAGAGGGAACTATCCTTGGACCACCTGAATGGAGCTTGTGGACCACAGTTTGAGAACCTCTGCTCTGTGTGATTCGTGAGTGGCTCTGGGAGCATTCATGCAATCTAGCTGGGTATGGGGCTCCATACGTTGATATAATGAGTGATAACAGCACCTGGAAGGGTTTGCTGCTTGTAAACCAGTAAGGCATTGTGATAGACAACCAAGCTTAGCAAGTTAAGGGGGCACAGTGGCCCCACAGTCCCAGGTTGCACCCCGGGGATCCTGTCACAGGGGTACACAACCGTTATTCAGCACTAGTGCCACAAGGACTAGAGAAAAGTAATGTGCACTCTTAACATTGGCTCAGTAATAAAACAGCACTTGCAGAACGAGAATATATCACTACTGCACTGTAAGCAACACTTACAATCCCAGGCTTTCAATTTAGACTTCATAACAAAACATTACAAATGCTGAAACAGTGAGCAGTAGAGTTCTTGTTCATAGGGTAGCAGGGTGTTCTGGTGACTGCAGCAAAGGATGGTGCCAGGACTGGCTATTATGGCTCGTTCTTCACACTGACTGTGTCCACATGCTGTATAACTGCCATGGTTAGTAAGTGCACGAATAGCCATATGTCTTGTCTGTGGTCAGTGCAACACATGGTTGTCTCCTTGCTATGTAGATGGAATCCTCTACTGGGCTGTGTAATGGGCTGACTGGTCCTCCTAGCCTATCTATATAGAATGGCATAGTAAAGTGCATTGCCCTGCATGTTGCTGGTGCCACTGTGCATACAGCCTCTAGGTCCTCTGGATACACCCCTTAGGCACTTAATTGCCTTGCAGCTTGTATAACCATTTACATGCTTGCAAAGGAGGGTGTAAAGTACCATCAGCTCAGACACTTTCCACTCACGTTGATGTTAGAATGCTGTATTCACTTGGCATGGATATAAACTACTACATAATGTAAGAAGCAGCAGACAGTAGGCCCTCTATCCCCTTCTGTTGCTAGAGTATAACATTCTAGGTGTTCCTAGGATACACTGATACAAAGCATGATGGGTATCACACACACACACACACATAACGTGATTGCATTGTGAGAAAGAAAGGGCTACATGGACACCTCTCAAGCATGGTTTTTGTAACAGATTCTGAAGAGGGTGTCATGAACTGGTTCCAAAAAGATAATTGTACTGTTACCCCTTTTTGACACACACTGATAGCGGGAGTGCAGGGACCTGCAGGTTGTTTCCACTAGAAGGAGAAATTGATGATAGAGACAGGTATTTTCTTTGATGCAAGCTTGTTTATTTACAAAGACTATACACAAAATCCTGACTCCCTGAACACCGTAGGAACAAATAGCAGGAGAAAGTTTCTTCGCTTCCTATTCCAAGCCTGCCTTTCGAGCCAGCATTCTATGCCCCAAAAGCTTCCACGCCCACATTTCCAGCATTTCTGTGACTGTCAGCTTGGCTTTCTGCCTGCTTCTGTCTTCTCACACACACACCAGCTAAAAACCCTCTGCCCACATGATGCTAATTCCTGGGCAGAATCACATGTGTTTTTGGTTAAGGCACTGCGTGTACCTGTGTTTAGGACAAAAACTCCTGTTATTTCATAAAGGAGCCTAACTGTTTCTTACCACTATCTTAAGTGAGGGGCAGTGGTTACACCTACCTGTTTCAATGATGATTCACCCAACCCACAACAGAATTTATAGGTTCAGATCAGGGTCCCAAAAGTTAGGCTCCTACAGAAGTGTCAATTTTCAGAGATGCTGACACCTTAGCAGCTTCCACTGATTTCAGTGGGAGCAGATGACTAGTTGGTAGCTCTGAAAATCAGGACGTTTGCTTAGGTGCCTAGATATGGATATAGGAGCCTAATTTTAGGGACCCACTATTAAAAATCTCAGTCATAATGTCACCAAGGCCTAAATTTAGCAGCAATAATTTCAAAGACATAAAGAATTAATCGAGAAGTGCTCCTGAGATACACTTGAGATGGAGCCTTATTTTTCTAAGGTAGGATAATTTGTGTAATGCTGATATTTCAATATACTGTCACTCTTCTGGAAGCTTTGTACTTGGAATGGTAACACAACATCCCCCTCTTATGGGTAGGTAAAGGTCCAGGGACAAAAATACCTGTATTTGTAGGCACTTATACCCACACTTTCCTCATAGTGCCCACTTCGTTATCTTTACTGTTTAAGGTTTTTAATTAACTATTAAATTGGTGCTTACTGTAAGTCTTCATATGGGTATGCAACAGTGCAAACCGAATTTATGGCCATAATGTTACTTTAATGGTCCAGTTTTACAGTGACAGATGTCCAAGATTACCATTTCCAAAAAAACTGCACAAGATTTACAAAGTTAACCAGAGAGTTAAACAGCTTCTCAGACAAATGCAACATAAAATTTTGCCAACACTTTGAATGTATTTATTCATGTTTTGACTTGTATAAGGAAAAGTTTCCATGCTACAAATGTTTTTATTAAAAACAAATAATTAGAAATAAATAATAGTACATTTATAGTAATAAATAAGCAATCTTTGCACATATTAATAATGGATTTTCTATTATAAAACTGATGTACATTCCACCATATTTTTTCTTTTTGTGAGTGCATCTGATATAAAAAGGTAAAGTTGCTAATTGAATTTGATATTAATTTGTAGTTTTTATGATTGCTCAAACTAGCTACATAGAGGATTTTCGCCTATGTCCTTTTGAAATAATAATTATATTGGGAACATGGTCTTTTGTTCTCTTTATTAATTTTGGATACAATAAAGGAACCCAAATATTGCAACAAAAAAGTATTATGATAAATAGAAAGATTAACACATTAGATCATTTTTCCTGATTGGTCATGGGAACAGCTGTTTAATATGAAAAAGATAAGGATGCGTATGCCGTAGAAAGTTTGATAATACTAGTTAGTTAAAATTAAAAGTACATTGTTTATCAACCAAGACCATATTTTTGCTAGCAGCGTGAAAATGCTTTGAATGGTTTCTCAAATACTAGGGAAGCAGAACTCCTCAATGCTATTCTCCTTTCTGTTTTCCAATTCATATTGGTCAAGCTGATGATACTCAAATGACACACGATTAATATGCTTGCCACTGGACACCATTCGTAGTACAGTATTGTCACAGCCAATCTTCATTTGAGCTAATCAATGAAAAGATAGCGTTTTACATTGTTAGGAATTACTAAATACAAATGTCTAAATATATAGTTGAAAGTATCCATTCTTATATATAACTTTCCCACTATGATGAACTTTTCACCTAGCTGACTGTAGAATGATGACACTACTGAATACAAGTTAAATATTAACAAAATTAAAAAATTAAATTTTGTATTTTTATTATTAATTTTTAAACGGTTTGACCATTTCACCAAATGTTCTATTTACTAATACTAATTCCATATGTTATTTCCACCTGTCCCCTTTCTATGTCTATGCCCTGAAATGTATATGAATGTTAAATGCCATTGATAATAATATTTAAAGGAAACCATTCCCAACCACGGAGGTGTCATTAATAAACCATTTGTGAAATATTTCCTATTGAAAAAATGACAGTTTTTAGGTGCCAACACCAAGAAGATTCCTCCTAATGTAAAAGGTGTGTTTAAATTCTAGTATAGCATGCCCAAGTAGGGAACACTCAGGTTAGTCAGGTTTTCTTCAGACAACACTCCATAGGAGAATTCAGGATGAGAGTCCAATGTGCACTGTAACACAGTGAATGGGGGAGTATCAAAACAGATGTCTACTTCAATCCTGCCTCTTTTCATTACAACAAAGTAAAAGGGCAGGGGCACGCATTGGGGGAAGATGAATTTATCTTTACTAAGAGGAATTATGAACCAATCAGCCTAAATTCAATACCTGGAAAGATGCTGGAACAAATTATTAATCAATTTGTAAACACCTGAAGAATAATAGGGTTATAAGAAATAGCCCAGCATGGATTTGTCAAGAACAAAACATGTCAAACTAACTTAATTTCCTTCTTTGACAGAGTTACTGGCCTAGTGGATAGGGAGGAAGCAGTAGAGGTGATATATCTTGATTTTAGTAAGGGTTTTGACACAGTCCCACATGACATTCTCATAAGCAAACTAGGGAAATGCGGTCCAGATGAAATTACTATAAAATGGTACACAATTGGTTGAAAAATCATACTCAAAGAGTAGTTATCAATGGTTTGCTATCAAACTGTGAGAATGTATCCAATTGTGTCCTGCAGAAGTCTGTCCTGGGTCTGGTACTATTCAATATTTTCATTAATGATTTGGATAACTGAGTGGAATGTATGCTTATCAAATTTATGAATGACAGCAAGCTGTGTGGCGTTGCTAGCACTTTGGAGGACAAGACTGGAATTCAAAATGACTTAGTAACTTAGAGAATTGGTCTGCAATCAACAAGATGAAATTCAATAAAGACTAATGCAAAGCATGGCACTTGAGAAGGAAAAGTCAAATGCACAAATACTAATGGGAAATAACTGGCTAGGCAGTAGTACTAGAGAAAAAGATCTGGAGGTTATAGTGAATTACAAATTAAATATGAGTCAACAATGAGATGCCATTGCGAAAAAGACAGATGTATTAACAGGAGTGTTATATGTAAGACACAGAAGGTAACTATCCCACTCTACTCAGCACTGGTGAGGCCTCATCTGGAATATTGTGCCCACTTTTAGATGTCATGCTTTAAAAAAGATTTAGGCAAATTGCAGAGAGTCCAGACGAGAGCAATAAAAATAATAAAAGGTTTAGAAAACCTGACCTATAGAGGAAAGATTAAAAAAAGGCCATGTTTAGTCTTGTGAAAAGAAGACTGAAAGGGGACCTGATAACAGTCTTCAAATATGTTAAGGGCTGTTATAAAGAGACTGGTGATCAATTGTTCTCCATGTCTACTGAAGGTAGGACAAGACGTAATCAGCTTAATCTGCAGCGAAAGAGATTTGGGTTAGATAGCAGGAAAAACTTTCTAAGTAGAAGGGTAGCTATGCTCTGGAATAGGTTACCAAGGGAGGTTGTGAAATCCCCAGCATTGGAGGTTTTTAAGAACAGGTTAGACAAACATTTGTCAAGAATGGTCTAGGTTTATTTAGTCCTGCCTCAGTGTGGGGTGGATGGACTAGACAACCTCTTGAGGTTACTTCCAGCCCTACATTTCTACGGATAGCTGATTATTTACTTGGTTATTCCACCCCATTGATTAAGAGGCATGAAGACATCTGTGTTTCCATGTTGCATTACCAATGAGTAAGGATATGATTCTGTCACGGACGTCATGGATTCCATGACTTTCTGGGACCTCCGTGACTTCTTCTGGGCAGGGCTGCTGGAGCAGAGGCTGGGGTTGGGTCAGCCCCCACCACAGGAGTACTGGTGGGTCTGGAGCAGCTGCAAGCCTTGGCAGTGATCTGTTTGTCATTCCTCTCTCCCGGGTATTTTTAGTAAAAGTCAGGGACAGGTTGCAGGCTTCTGTGAATCTTTGTTTAATGTCCGTGATCTGTTCCTGACTTTTACTAAAAATAACTATGACAGAATCTTAACCTTACCCACGAGGGAATGTCACATTTTCCTTACTATTAACCTTCCCTCATATCAAAAGGCAGTGCAGACATATTCCTCATGCCTTCCTCAACACATCACCTTTGAAATATACCACTTGTGCTATCCCTTTTTCAGAGCCCAAGCATGTCCCTTTTAGGATGAACCTGAGCTCTAAGATGTGATGATTGTTCCTAAAGCTTTATAGCAACACATTATGCTGAAACTTATCCATCCTGCTTCAAGTCAGTTCTATAGAATTTATGTTGTTGCTCATCTCTTTTCCCATTCTCTCACCTGTCCTCATTCCTTCCATCCTCACACCTTTTCTACACTTGCTCCCACTCTTTCTCCATTTCCTTTTCCCTTGTGTTCTATTGTACCTTCTCCCTCTCTCTTTTTTCTTCCTCTGCATCTCTCCCCTTCACAGATCAGTCCCTTCTCCCCTTCACTTTTTTCCCAGTTCTTGGTCTTCATCCTGTTAAGTCTTCTGTGCACTCAGAGTCCCCACTGAAATCAGTGGAACTTCTCAGTATGGAGGTTCTACAATACTGAGCTCTGTCTTTCTCATTGCTTCTCCAATTATTCTGCTGTATCTCTCCATATACCTGTGTTTTCCAAATACGCATTAGGAGTGGCCTCAGGCCCCAAACCTTGTCAGAGCTCATTGAGCCTGTTATTAAACCCTGCTTTGTGATGAGCTTCCCGAGGAGGAGTTTGGCATTAACCTTTGTAGACCATTTCAAGAACTCAAAGTGGCCTTTTGTATTTGGAGGGAGCCTGAACCCACTGGACTCCCAACCCTTCAGATTCATCTCAACAATATACCATTGTATGATTTCCCTTTCTCTCATTAACTCGAGCACTATTTCACAATGTATTCAAGAGCTGCCTTGGAAACAATATTACCTCATAGGAGCACTCAGCATAGGCTCAGTGACATTTTTTTTGTCTGAGACTTTAATTCTGTTTGCTCTGGTGTAGAGAAGTTTTTCTCAAATGGTGGGTTGTGACCTCAAAGATGGATCATGAAAGGCAATTGGGGGGAGGAGGAGGAGGAGATATCACGAGCTGCTGAATTACAATCTAAAGCAAAGAAAATCTCACTGCCCCATACACCCTTACTCATCACAGTCAAGAGTTTTCTGTCAATCTCTCAAATCACATATCCACAAAAGTACATTATATAGGCTTATTATTATCCCACATACATTTTTACTCTTTCTTTTATAATAAATATAAGGAGACTGCAAAAACTTTTTACTTTGAATAACAGGTCATCAGCCTGAAAAGCTTGAGATAACGCTGATTTAGAGCTTTTCTAACGTCCCGCATGTTAGAGGAACTTATGTAAGCAGTACATTTTTTCTTTCCAAAGGAAGAGAAGGCTCTTGGAACTAGAGCTGGGTGAAATTTTTAGGACAAAGCTTTTTCATCAAAAAATGTAGATTCAGGTTGACCAAAACATTTAGCTAGTTTATACTGAATTCAGCCAATTGTTTTGGTCCGAACAAAACAAAACAATCTGAAAAAATCAAAATGTTTTGTTTTGACATTTTTAATGAAACATTTTAATTATTCCATTCAAAATGACTTTTTGTTTTATATTTTACATCAAAGGTATAAATAAGTTTTTAAAAGGTATTAAAAATCACCCTCAAATATTAAACATTTCATTTTGGGTTGGACAAAATATTTTGTTTGACCTGAAATGTATATTTTTTAACTACTTTGGTTTGCCAAAATATTTTAAACATTTTGCTTTTGAGTCACCTTGAAATTATATATAATATATATATTTTCAATTTTTCGGTTCAGTCAGCAGACCAAAAAATTGCTTAATCGCATCGCACAACTTGGGACTTTGAGTAACATACGAAGGACTCCTCCCCCTCCACTCAGAACTTGCCTGCCCTGTTTTGACCTTATCATGGTTGCTAGGAACATCCTTCTGTTGCAGTCCTTATTGACTACGGACATATCTGTAATAAGAATTTTTTTTTAATTGAAGCTTAACCCTGCTGTGGTTTCCAGTCTGTCCTTAAGTTCTCCATCTAGGGGCTGTAATACAGGAAACCTAAACACACTGGTTGAGCTCTTAACAGCTTTGATTCTCAGGTTCTGCTCCATATGAAGTACCCAAGCCTACCAGGAAATCAGATTTCTGCTGTACTCTACTGCTAATTAATTATGTCCTCATGCACAAATTTAAACAAAAGACGTTCTCACCAGAACCATGAAAGGATTGACACAGATCAGCTAGTGGGAACATCTTGGAGGGGTCTAATCCAGTTCCACCCAACAGCTCCACAAAATCTCCCACTCCTGCACAGCCCGTTGATGGTTTCTATAAAGACAGAGACAGAAGATACATTTTGAATATACTTAATAAATTAAACAGTCATTTAGATATCATTTAAATCAATAGGAGTTGTGGGCGCTCAGATCTGTAAAAATCAGGCCCCTTTTGGCCTGTTTAATGCTCTAATTTGAAGTTAGCAAATTTAATGTCCTCAAGAGACCATACAAGTAATCTATAGATGGATTTTAGCAATAGGAGTACCCAATTAAGGTTTTGGATCATGTTGGCTCTAACAAACCAAATCATCCTATCAAAAACAGTAAGATACGATAGCTGTGGTACTGAAATATATTACCTTTGCAAAGTTTAGTTAATTAACAAAGGTACTGCAATGAATTTTTGCTGCTAATATAATCCTAACTATAAATTCCACACACACACAGAGCTGTGCAAATAACTGACTTTTTGGTTCACTGGCAATTACGAAAAATAAAAAAATTAAAATGTTTCAAGTAGACCCTGAAAACATTTTTTTTTTTTTTTTGCAAATTGAAAAGTCAGAAAAATTGTTTGGGGTCAAATGAAATTGTCAAAAAAATGTTTCATTTCAATGTTGAGAGAGCGAGAGTGTGTGTGTGTGCGTGTGCGCACGTGCCCCACTCTGTTTCACCATCCCATTACATTTCTAGGTAGTTGTCAGAGTGACAACTAACCAGGCTATGCTGTTCACTAAGCTAACTTACAGTGAAAATATCAGGAGAGCACAACATTCCCCCTCCATGTTTACCAAGTAGGGAGCATTGTGAAAGGAACAGAAACCCCATTTAGCTGACCTAAAATCCACTGGGGCAGGGTGAAAGAGGATTTTGGAGCCAACACAAAAGTCCCTTCCCTGCAATCCTGGGGAAACCCCTCAGTACATTTTGGCTTCTATGGACTGAGGGAGCTGGGGAGAGTCTCTTTCTGCAGCTTCATTGTCTTAGAAAACTGCGAAGATTTTCTTCTGTGGTTTAATGCTGACTGCCAGCGCTACCTTATACCAACTCCCATTCTGCTGCTTCAACCCATGGTAAGAGCTGTGCTCAGTTAGTTTCCCCTATTCCTTTTCCTGTTACAATCCCACGTCTGTCTGTTAATGATTAAGTCACACTCATTTTGCACACCACCACATGCCAAATTGGTGCAAATTACATTTCTAGACAACTTCTGCCACCATTTATGTGATTGCAGGCCCAGAGACTTCAGTGAGACACATGGAACTCCGTGTGGGACAAAAGAGGTGTGCATCTATTGGCAGGATTGGATCCACAGGCATTTTCAGCTAGTTTATAATGGGCAAACTCTGTTTTTTCACTTAGGAGACCTACATTTATTGGGGTTTTTTTGCCCTGGCAATAATCTAAGAACTATGTTTGTGGGAACACTCTCTCTCCTTGGTCAGAGACAACCATGTAAATCCATGCAAGGAGGGCTAGTAAGGCAAGGTGATACTTGGGTACTGGTTTGAGCTGGATCCTCAGAGATTTAAGATATGCAGTTTATTTACTGAGTCACCCAGGCTCCCATAAATGTTCTCTTTTTTAAATTAAACTATCTCTGTGCCTCAAACAAAACAGCAATGGTATAATCAATATATAATGAGTTTTTATGAAATAGCAATGGTATAATCAATATATGATGAGAATTTATGAAGTGGTTAAAAATTATACTTCAGACTCCACAGCCTGAACATTGCTGTTACCTGCATGAAATCCAGTACCTTAGCTTTAATCATTTGCTGTTCTTTCCCATACGTTGTTTACACCCAAATCTTGACCCTATGGTGCTTGATATCATGAAGCTGGACAGAAACCAGGCCCCTTGCGGGACTCCATAGGTATGGAACACTATTGAAAACCTTTGGGCAAAGGAGCTCCAGAGAAGCAAAGAGCCCCTCCAAATCCATGGAGAGGCAAGCAGGTTCCTCCACAGCTCAGTGATGGAAGAGCATAAAGAGGCTGCACAACTTGAAGATTATCAGCTGGTAGTTCTGCAAGGCAGCCAAGACAGGAGAAGCACCCCCTGGGACAAAGAAATCTGCCCCACTTCTTCCCCCAGTCTGCATGTTATGGGAGGGAAAGGCTCTTTGCAGCAGTGGGTGTTCCTCCTGTTCTTGGAACCCTTCAGAACTAACAGCTGCTTATTGTTAGGTTGTGTGTGTAATCCTTTTAAACTCCTCCATGGCTGAGCTGTGGAAGAACCTGCTTGCCTCTCTATGGATTTGGAGGGGCTCTTTGCTTGCTCTGGGCCTCCCTCCTACCATACTAATAGGCTTAAATTATAAATGGGTCTTCTTGGGAAGACCTGTTGTGGTCCAAACGGGTTACTATGATCTTCAGAGGAATCCAGTCAGCAGAGTTTCCCCTGGCTCAACTCAAGGTACTAATTTTATACCATTTCCATAGATTTCAAACCACCCCAGGTCCAATTCTGCAAGTTAACAAGTCCCCTCCACTCCTACTGAAATAAAAAGGGACAGAGGGTTCTCAGCACCTCATGGGACTGGGTCCATTGTAAATAGATTCCTGCTTTTAATGTCTGTCATACTAAACACACCCATAACTACACAATATGTGTTACCCTTTTGCCTGTTTAGGACCATCACTACTGGTTGTGTGAAATGCAGATTGGATGCTCTTTTGAGCAGAAGCTTGGTTTCTTATGAGATGCCTCGCACATATAAGGGGACTCAACATATTAATAATCATATACAAATAACACTCTGTATAACCTCATTATCTATGCTACACTCCAGCTGAAGACATTAATTTACTACGACACAAACAAACAACTCACCTTTAAATGGAGGCTATTTAAATGTCCCAGTATAAGGTCAGATATTTTTATCACCACTGGATAGATTATGGAAAAACTGCAGTTTCTGTGCTGATGAGGAATTACCAGGGTAAACCTTCCCGTAGGGGTCTGAGAGATGACATTGCAAGCTTTAGCACAGGAAAAAGATACAGTGTAATTAGTCACAATCTGCATACAGCATAGATTTAGACATCCAACTGTGTTCTAGACACTCTTGATGTAATTGCAGCTCACAGGCCAAACTCACAGGGCCAGATTCTGCCCCCGGGACCTCTGCTGACTTCAGCAGAGTTATTTTGATTTACAGCTGGTGTAATCATGAACAGAATCTGGCCTGCAGGCCGTGTCATTACACTTCCAAAATAGGCCAGTCTGCACTCTTCACTGTATCCCATTTTCTCAAATAATGGATCCTATCAAAGAACAATTCATTTTATTACTATTTATTATAAATAGAATGCTGAAAAAAGATTCAGTCAGCATTTCCTTTGGCTAGTACATGGTATTGTTCTCTAGCAATTGCCAGCATATCACTCAGAACGTAATATCACATGTCAAAGAACTTAAAGAAACTCCTTTTAGCTGAGTATTTTAGACTACATCTACACTGTAGCTGCGGGTATAATTAGAAGGTTTTGTAGATTATCTGAGCTACCTTTAATCCAGCTAGTCTGCTAAAAATAGCAGTGAAGACACGAAGGCCCGGGCTTGTGGTTTTGGGTTTGTTTATTCTTACAGCTCTGTAGTGCCTAGTGAAGACACTACCTATGCCGACGGGAGAGCTTCTCCCATTGGCGTAGTTACTCCGTCTCCCCGAGAGGTTGTAGCTATGTCTACGAGAGATGCCCTCCTGTCGACATAGTGGGTTAGGTCAGGATTTTCCACATCCCTGAGTGACATAGTTATACCAATATAAGTTTGTAGTGTAGACCAGGGCTTAGCTATACTTGTGGGACATACAAGCCTGCCTGCCCTCCCCAGGTACATCCTTGCATTGCTAGCCCACACTGAAGCCTGCACCACCACATCCTCACTGCTATTTTTAGCAAGCTGGCTATATTAAAGGTAGTGAGGGTACATGTACACCAGCTGCAAATAATTCCCCTGACTGCAGTGTAGATGTAGCCTTAGACCTGATCCTGCAGCTGACTCTGCCTGGGTTGACTCTTGAATCTTCATGGAGTCCAATTGACTTCAGTGGGGCTCTGCATAGGGGCACGGGTTTCTTAGGGATTAAGACCTAGCTCTTTGGTCAGTATTTAATAATAAGCTACATATTACATGAAGTCCACTAGCTATTATCTTACATTATGTATCTATTAAAACATTCATTGATAGCCATGTTCTGCCCCCACTTACTCACACTGAAAGGGATCCCATTGAAACCAGAGGATGAATATTGGTTTTATTTTAAAATCTTCATTAAATTGATAGATTCAGCCATTACTGATGGCAGCTTACCTTGTGTCTCCGCGGTGCAGAGCAGCGACTGTTTTTGGCACACTTGTTTCTGCCATATTTAAGATCCTATATTTTCATTCCAAGGAATCTTTCACCTTTAAAGAGGATTTATTCTAATGTATGGCTCAGACATTGCCCCTAGATCCACACAGAACCCACTTTGTGCAGCTCACCTCCCACCCTGCTCAATCCTGCAGGGGACCCACGCTCTGGTTCAGGGTCCACCATATGGAGCAGAAGGAGACTGGATGAGCTGAAGAGAGAAGTGAGTGAAACCGGGGGATCCAGGTCTCCCCTTATCCTGGCCCTGGGTGTTGTACTGTCATTTCCTCAGAACAGTCACAGGCAGGGGAAGGCTCCAGAGGAATCATGCTGCAGAGAAGCGCTGCCTGGTATCAGAGCCCACATGGAAGCACAAACCTCCCAGAGATCATCCAGATTTGGGGTCAGCCCCCGCAGCCTTTCATGTGGGGAGGGAGGAGATTAAACCCCACCCTTTCCATGGGGGATCCTCACAGAGAATTCCTTCCTCTGAGTTTCCTCCCATGCACAGGATAGTTTGGGCCTAGAATATAAAGTAGGGCATATTCAGTGTGGGTAAGGGTGGCAGAACTGCACTCTGAGTTAGAAGAAAAGGAGTACTTGTTGCACCTTAGAGACTAACAAATTTATTTGAGCATAAGCTTTCGTGAGCTACAGCTCACTTCATCGGATGCATGCAGTGGAAAATACAGTGGGGAGATTTATATACACAGAGAACATGAAACAATGGGTATTACCATACACACTGTAAGGAGAGTGATCAGGTAAGGTGAGCTATTACCAGCAGGAGTGGGGGGGAGCGGGGAACCTTTTGTAGTGATAATCAAGGTGGGCCATTTCCAGCAGTTGACAAGAACGTGTGAGGAACAGTGGGGAGCGGGGGTGAGAATAAACATGGGGAAATAGTTTTACTTTGTGTAATGACACATCCACTCCCAGTCTTTATTCAAGCCTAAGTTAATTGTATCCAGTTTGCAAATTAATTCCAATGCAGCAGTCTCTCACTGGAGTCTGGTTTTAAAGTTTTTTTTTGTTGAAGAATTGCCACTTTTAGGTCTGTAATCGAGTGACCAAAAAGATTGAAGTGTTCTCTGACTGGTTTTTGAATGTTATAATTCTTGACATCTGATTTGTACATTGGCCAAACTGGACAGTCTCTATGTAAAAGAATAAATGGACACAAATCTAAGGTGCCACAAGTACTCCTTTTCTTTTTGCAGATACAGACTAACACGGCTGCTACCCTGAAACCTGTCACTCTGAGTTAGCATGTTTATCAAATGAATAGTAACTGGACTGGGTTGAATAGTAACTGGACTGGGTTGGCAAATAAATTGTTTGCTGAATTTTGTGCTGTTTTAAGTAAATATTTTTCATTTGGTCAGTTTATAGACCTGTGCAAATCATTTAAAAACATTGCCATAGAGTAATTTGACAAAATTCACCATGTATTTCAAATAACATATTTGAATATTTTTTCTCATTACCTACCCAGCTCTAGTCATTTGCCAAATTTAAGATTCTTAAAGTAATACCATTTACTCTTATTGGATATATTAACGTTATAGATTGGAACAAATCTTTGAAATAAAAATTCCTTGGATCTTATATATAGCAGGCTTTCTTAAAAAATCTCTCGTATTTCACTGACTCTCTCTCTTAATGTGAGACACAAGCTTAGCCTATATAAGTACTTTCTAAACCAGGTCCTCATCAGCTGGTATAAATTCTCATAGCTCCATTGAACAATGTCACTTTACAGCAGCTAGGAATCTGGTCTTCTAAGTCTATCAATTTACTGAAGACTTCAAAACGATTTCAGAGAGCGTGGTTTTAAGTTTACCAGCTTCTTTTCAACTGTACTGCTTCATGATAATTGGTTCTTTTTGGTTCCTAATCCAAATGTAGCCCATCTGACAATCCAAGTGGCAATATGAAAATCAGACTTACGGAAGAGGTTGTCATTTTTCTTTATTGTAAATGTAAATCCATTCCCAGGTTCATGAATCCTGAAGAAGATCATTGCCACATTCTGGGATGACCTGATGCTCCTACGGATGTTGCCGCTTTTGCAAAAATCTACATATCTTTCTGAAGTAGGGAGAGGATGGTCCAAAGAACTAGGAAACTTCTCACCTTTGAGTATCCAGCCATCAAACACCTACAGGGGTTCAGTGATTCAAAGAACAGTTCAGGTTTGTTACCATTCTGTCAGCAGTCTCCAGACATGTCAAAGATTACAGAGTGTAAAAGATGTAAAAGAGGCTCCAGTTTAGAGTTTTCCTCTAAAGGTGGAGTTTGACAGTAAGATTTTCAAAAGCACATAAGGGAATTAGGAACACAGGACCCATTTATTTTCAATGAGCTCCTAACTCCCCTGGATGGTTTTGAATAGCCAACCCTGGAACTGATCCTTCCCACAATGATGCCACTTCAAAAAGGAAAACAAACTTGCATTTTACAAATCCTTGGCAGAATCCAACCCCTCCCCCTCATGTTTAAACACTAAAGGGATTAAAAACCAGTCCTTCCTGACATTTTTACAAAGGGTCTTATGTTTTTCAGACCCCTCTGCCTTCACAAGGCAGTGTTTATGACCTTGATATATCTCTTAATGCTTTGTGCTCCTGGAAATAATATCAGATCTCATGGGGGATCAATTTTAAAAAATGCTGAAAGATAACATTATATTTTGCATGGTGGCAACTGACAGAACAATGCATCTTCACAGTCAACACCCATTCTCTGAAGCTTCCTGCCTGGCTTTGCTGCCCTGTCTGATGCTGCTCCCCACCCTCTGTGCATCCTATCCCTCTGCTTCCAGAGCCCTGCTACCTCTCTGGTTCTGTAGCTATGCCCTTACCAGCTCCTCACCCTTGCTGAATCCATCTCACCTATCCTTCCCTCTCGCACCAAACAGCCTTCCAGTTACCTGTGGAGGTTTGACAGCCGGAGTTTCAGTCCAACAAACCAGGAAAGTTTGAGTGAGATTCTGAGGAACTGCATGTGTACTATGTTGTGGGTGGTTGTGTGCTGGTGGTGAGGAGTCTGTGAATGCACTTGAGCACTCTAATCTTTGAGGAGTAAGGTCTGTGAATGGAGTCTGGTTGGGATTCTGATGCTGCTTTACCTGGTAATCACCTTGTTTTTTGTTGGTTGTGCTGGGAGGAAAGGCACTTTTGCAGCCTTATCAGCAATTTAACAAACTTTCTTGTGTGGGTAGGTATTGGTCCCACATCAAAGGCACAGAAATGCAGCTGTATTCTAGGTCAGAGAGTGACTAAGTATTTTAAGATTATATAGAGTTCTATCCTGCAAACTCTACTTGCAAGAAGATGACTGCTTCCATGAATAAAGGTTTTCAGAATGATGTCCTTAGATGGTTAGGTCCTATTTATACTTCAGGGGCATGTACCATGTGTTCATATTATTTACATTTATATTATGGCAGCCACAGAGGAGTCAGCCAGATCAGTTCTCATTGTGCTAGGCCCTGCCCACAGACGCCAAGTAGTAGACATTCCCTGACCCAAACAGTTTACAATCTAAACAGATAACACAGAACAGGTGGGTGAACGAAACAAGTTGATGGCGGGATGGGATAACAAAAATAATATGCTAGCTGGTCCTTGGCCAATGAATAGCAATAATCCCAATTTGCCACCTGCCTCACTCTTATTCTTGTTATCTTCTGTCTTGCTCAGTGCTCTTCATACCATATGTACCTAAAAATAATGCTTATATTAGCGATTATCTTCTTGGTAATTACTACAAGTAGATCTCGTATTATAATCCTAATCCAGCAATACCAAACAGACTCAACTAGTAGTGGATTTGTTGATTTTTTTGACACCAGGTGTTTAGTCCAAAACCACCAATGAAATTAGAAGGATCTGTGTTTCTATATTCCCTGTGGTTAAAAGAAAGTAACTGCTGATGTTTCAGTCAACGCATGTAGATAAATGCATGTATTTTATGTTAGAGACTGTACTTTTCCCAGGGCTAATGTTGGTTGTATTTAATGAAGGGAAGATGGAGTGAGAATCTCATGGTTTAAAACTATCTTTTTTTATTATTATTCCATTATTATTACTGTTCCATTATTACTAAGCCAAGCTTTTGACTGATGTCATCATCTCAACCTCTAACTATTAATTACTTTGATGCCTCTGCCTTTTTCCACTTGGAATGTTTTAATGCTTGTTTTTAATTGGATAGAAGACATTCCTGAGCCCTGGCACTTCATCTTGAAAAATCAGCATGATAAATCTTCAGTGAAGAATTCCTGCCAGTATTACTGCTTGTGCTAGGCCAGACCTTTTTCTTTCTGTGCCTTTCCTTTTAATGAGGGAGACACGGTAGGTGAGGTAATATCTTTTATTGGACCAAAGGTACAAGTTTTGGAGCTTCACATAGCTCTTCTTCAGGTCTGGGGAAGGTAACCAGAGTGTCCCAACTTGTATTTAGCTTAGGCATGCTGTTAACCTTCCCCAGAGCTGAAGAAGAGCTCTTTGAAACTCCAGAGCTTGTACCTTTCACCAACAGAAGTTGGTCCAATAAAAAATATTACCTCAACCACTTTGTCCCTTTCTCATCCTGAAACCAACTGAGCTACAACATTTCCTTCTCATCTCACTCTGAGGCTTGTGCTGACCATGAAAGAACATAACAGTAAACATGGCATCAAATTTGCCCTTACGGTGTTCTGGGAAAATTTGTGAGAATACTGTTTGTCAGAGCCAAAACAAATTAAGTATCTGCACTGCAATTAGCTTAACTGAGCAACTACCCTTTGAGCCCTGATTCACTTGTCTTCTCATTGCTTTTACTCAGCAAGCCATTACATGCTTCAGTGGTTTTCATGTAGAGCACTTAGACGCTAAGGGCCAGAACCTGCAAGCATTTAGTGAGGAATCCTTATGCTTATAGGGAAAGGCTTTCTTACCTAAGGATCAGGCCCCAGATCTTCTAGAGCAGCAAATCCTTATCAAGTGGCTACATGTGGGTGTTAGAATATAAGCAGGTAAAGCTGTTTGTAAGAATTGTGAAACTCAGAGTGTAGGTTGAAGAAAAGCCACAAAGGCCCCTAGTGAAGTTCTGTCTGAATTTTTCTGGCCCCAAAGAAAAGGTCCAGTGTTAAATGCCATGGCTCCACAGGAGGTCCCCAGTATCACTTCTCCCCTCCCCTATCATCACCCACTGGCAATGTGATCCCTGTGGAGATCCCAAGATGGGAGAGACTACAAAGGAGTAATACAGCAGGGAACAGTATTTCCATGGGGAAGTCAAAAGTCCAAGGCCTGACTTGGTTCCTTCCACACCTCCTCCTTATTTCCTGTCCTCATCCACAGACCCCTGCCGGGAAAGAAGAGGGTATAGCCCCCTCCCATGTTAAGATTAGGGGGCACCATAAGGTCATGACCCAGGCACTCTGAAGCCTCCCTTGGTCTCATTAACTGAATTAAGTACTTGGTTTCAGAGTAGCAGCCATGTTAGTCTGTATCCACAAAAAGAAAAGGAGTACTTGTGGCACCTTAGAGACTAACAAATTTATTTGAGCATAAGCTTTCGTGAGCTACAGCTCACTTCATCGGATCCGATGTAGCTCACAAAAGTTTTTGCTCAAATAAATTTGTTAGTCTCTAAGGTGCTACAAGTACTCCTTTTTTAAGTACTTGGTGAAAGTTTCTCCCTGGTGTAAGGCCATTGAAGTCAAAGTTTTCCAGTGATGTTTTCTTAGTTCTTAAATATAATTGACCATGAGTCATGGAGTTCATTCTGTTTAAGGAGAATGCCATGAAAAGCTCCACTGGAGCCATTTAAAAGAAAGAAAGCACCAAGCCCCTCATCAGTAAACTAAAGCTAAATGCTTGTGCAGTGAAAATCCTCTGAGAGCTACAGTAATATCAACAGCATTCGTGTGATTCATCGTGTTACAAAAGCAACAACAAAGCAACACTAACGAGGCTACCTGGGCTTCTCTTTAAAACCGATCACATGAAAACAGGGAGGAAGAAACAGCCAGGGGTCCTCTGTGAGAGTGCTGAAACGTTTGCACTGCAGTTTAACAAGCAACTCCGCCTGCATCATGATCAGATCTTACAGGGGGAGAGCTTCAGAAGCGCCTAAGGGGGTTAGGAGCACAAGTACGAATGACAGTTACTTTTTAAACCTCTGAAACACATATACACACACACATTTCCCCTCCATCCCCCCACACCCATAAATGCCATGTCCTGTGCCTGGTTAGTATATGGAGGACGGGAGTATCACCAGGAGTTGCCAGCCTCCTACCTTCAGGAAGTCTCCCCCTTGGCAGTCAATATTGACGAAGTCATAGTCTATTGTGATGAGCTCCTCGGGGTCTCCTATGAAAAAAGCGGCACAGTGCAGCTGGGGCTGCTCGGCGGTGAAGGTGAACTGCCCCTCCACGCTCAGCATGTCAATGCATCCTGGAGAGACAGAGGCTGCGTCTCAGCGCCGCTCCCGCAGGGAGACCCGCGCCCGGCTCCCTCTGGCCGTGCTGCAGAGAGGCGCCCCCCATGGGGAGAGCTGAGCTGGGGGGGAGTCGGGCTTAGACCTCCATGCCAAGGGCCCAAGCTGAGCACCCCATCTCCCACTCCCTTAGCCAGGAGCTCCCCACATCACGCGTGTCTGAGTTCTCACCTCAGCCTCCTCCTTCCCCCCAGTTCAGACCGCCCGCTCTGAGCTCTCCCCGGGCCTCCCCCCTTAGCCGAGAAGCGAAGAAACTCACTGAGCGCCCGATGGTAGAGCTGCCTGCCTGACAACTCCCGCTTCAGGTCTGCGCTGAGGAGCAGAAAGGGCTCGTCCTCGCCAGCACCCCTGGCCTGGGGAAAGGAAACACTCGGGCAAGAACAGCCTGGGCCAAGGGGACATGGGCTGACGGCAGCAGCCCTCCCTCGCCCTGCACCCCCCTGACACAGGTGTCAGCGAATGGCATCCCGCCCTCCTCCACAACTGGGCCCGCGCAGACAACGCCTCGTCTGAAACTTCCTGCCTGTCACGGTCTAAGGCAGCCGGCTCCAGAGGGGACCCGCGCTGGAGAGAGGGCGCGAGCAAGCCGGGTGCACGGTGAGTCTCTCAATCCCTTAGCCAAGCTGCCAGCCGGCTGCGGGAAGGGGCACTAGCTGGGGACATGGGGAGAGGACCTGCTGCCTTTAATGTTACCTCCAGTCTGCTCCGAAGGCTTTGGAAGGGAGTGGGAGGGGTAGAGGAGACAGGCAGGATGCCCTAAACCTGGAACTGCGAGTTGGAAGAAGGCTGGAGAAGGTGTGATGAGCTGTGATAGGTGCCAGTTGCATTGCTCACCTCTAGGTATCTGGTTTCCCCCTTGTGGGCTGCCAAGAAGATCAGGATGCAGTGGCACTGAAGTCTGAAAGCAGAAGCCATGCTGGCACTTCCTCTCTGGTCCCTGACTCTCTCTCACTGTCTAAGTTTTCTTTCTTGTCTGTGCTGATAGGCAGCAGCCTGTGGGGTTCCTTTGACAGACCCTTTTTATAGAGCTGTTGGGAGGGGAGGCACTTGGTCCCTGTACTGCTAGGAATTCAGTTACCATGGGTTACCCTATCTCAGTGACAAAGTACGTGGGTATGACGAGGGTCCAAATCACAGCCACAAATTTCCAAGCCAGTCTAGCTCTTCTCATTGGCAGCTGTCTTTTCTACTTACCTGTCTGGCATAGTTAAACAGCTACAGGGAGAAGCGCACTGTCCCTCTGCACCTACTAAATGTGGGACTGATAGTTAGAATTAGCCCAACTATCCAAAGGCAAAGCAGGAAACAAAGAGCCTCGCCGCATCCCTCTCCCCTTACATGGAATTGCACAGGAAAGGCAGCAGCAGCATTCCACACTGAACCAGAACCTGTTCATACCTATATTAACTGGACCCTCTGATTTCCTGGGTGTCTGCAATGCTATCAGTGCCTATAAGGGCTCTTACCAATGGTTTGCTAGACTCTGAGATGCTTTGCATAGTGTTATATGAACATGAATTGATTATCCCTCACAATGCCCTTGTGGAGGAGGTAGATAAATGGGGTCTTCTCTCCTAGAGATGTTTCAGAGTAGCAGCCGTATTAGTCTGTATCCGCAAAAAGAACAGGAGGACTTATGGCACCTTAGAGACCAACAAATTTATTTGAGCATAAGCTTTCCTGAGCTACAGCTCACTTCATCGGATGTACAAGCAGGTGCATACTGCGTAGAACAAGGTCTCCCCCAGCAGCAGCCAGAGACCTTTTCCTTCCCTCCCCTGCCTCTCTTGGTTGGGGGCAGCTCCTATGGGCAACAGGCTCCATATGACTTCCCCCAGTCACAAGGACTCCGTGGAGGTAAAAGTAAGGGGCGGGGGGAAGGGAGGGCAGAGCAAGTCCCAAGAAGCAGCAGTTTCCCCCAGCAGCTCACTCATTAGGAGTTGTCCATTTGAAGGGATTTATATCATCAGAGACAATAGTTTGAAGTCCTTTACTAATCACTGGAATTCAAATGAATTTCTTTATTAAGTGTCACACAATTCCTATTTTAGAGTTTACTTTCATGTAACCTGTTTCTTCTTATTCTGTATTTAAACCTATGGTTTTGTGTTGCATCAAAAATCTTCATAAAGAAATATAAACCGATAAATTGTCTCCCCATGTTTTGGCCTCTCCAAAAATGGCTTGTTTCTAACGTCTCATGCATTCAGTTCACATATGACTTTTAAATATTGACTTTTTTTTGTTTCAAAGTTATCAAAACTGGTCTTGTGAACGGAGTAATTAATTGGTGGCTGACCCCGCGTTTGCAGATGATACTAAACTGCTCAAGATAGTTAAGACCAAAGCAGACTGTGAAGAACTTCAAAAAGATCTCACAAAACTAAGTGATTGGGCAACAAAATGGCAAATGAAATTTAATGTGGATAAATGTAAAGTAATGCACGTTGGAAAAAATAACCCCAACT
Source organism: Caretta caretta (assembly GCF_965140235.1). Lineage (NCBI taxonomy): Eukaryota > Metazoa > Chordata > Testudines > Cheloniidae > Caretta > Caretta caretta. The sequence continues at coordinate 47,295,132 of NC_134210.1, forward strand.
ATACATACAATATGATGGGGGCTAATTTAGTTACAACTAATCAGGAGAAAGATCTTGGAGTCATTGTGGATAGTTCTCTGAAGACGTCCACACAATGTGCAGCAGTCAAAAAAGCAAACGGGATGTTAGGAATCATTTAAAAAGGGATAGAGAATAAAACAGAGAATATCTTATTGCCCTTATATAAATCCATGGTACGGCACATCTTGAATACTGCATACAGATGTGGTCCCCTCATCTCAAAAAAGATATACTCGCATTAGAAAAGGTTCAGAAAAGGGCAACTAAAATGATTAGGGGTTTGGAACGGGTCCCATATGAGGAAAGATTAAAGAGGCTAGGACTTTTCAGCTTGGAAAAGAGGACACTAAGGGGGGATATGATAGAGGTATATAAAATCATGAGTGGAGAAAGTGAATAAGGAAAAGTTATTTACTTGGTCCCATAATATAAGAATTAGGGGCCACTAAATGAAATTAATGGGTAGCAGGTTTAAAACAAATAAAAGGAAATTCTTCTTCACTCAGTACACAGTCAAGCTGTGGAACTCCTTGCCTGAGGAGGTTGTGAAGGCTAGGACTATAACAGGGTTTAAAAGAGAACTGGATAAATTCATGGAGGTTAAGTCCATTAATGGCTATTAACCAGGATGGGTAAGGAATGGTGTCCCTAGCCTCTGTTTGTCAGAGGGTGGAGATGGATGGCAGGAGAGAGATCACTTGATCACTACCTGTTAGGTTCACTCCCTCTGGGGCACCTGGCATTGGCCACTGTCGGTAGACAGGATACTGGGCTGGATGGATCTTTGGTCTGACCCAGTATCGCCATTCTTATGTTCTTATGAAATAGTAAATTTGTCTTCAATGAATCTGCTCTGAAATGTTTAAATATTTTGGTTCTATGCTGAGATTTGCAAAGGCACCGAAGAGAGTAAAACACCAAATCCCTATGAAAATCACAGATCTAAGCCCCTGCTCATGCTATCATAGAGAAGGAGGACAGAGAAGGACCTGAGTAGTTGCAAGAGTCCCTGGGAACATTACATCAGAATTAGGAGAGACTGGAGCTGGAGAGGTACTCCACCGATGGCCCTGCTCTCACTCATCCTCCTATAGGAGAATCTAGCATCATTCAGCATGTATTGTCATGTGTTCACTTTTTAAATTGAATAAAACAAATGTAAAACATAAACAGACCAAGATCACAGTGTAACAGACAACTAATTTATGAGGGCTCATCTAGAAGAAGTCAAAGCTATAGCTGAAATGTCACCATTTAAGAGAGGAGATACAGTTCTGATTCAGCCCCAGCAGCAGCCTAGAACCAAGACCTGTTTCTCCTGTGCTGAATCCCACTGGAGACACAACACAAAATCTAATCCATGGTTTTGATTGGTGCTAATCCAGTTAAAATGAGGGATGCCCCTAGTGTATGTCGCCTGATGGCTTTCAGACCCTGAGCCCTGGAAAAGCTGACGAGACAGCGAATGTTTGGTGAGCCTATGAGTATGTGAGAGTTTCATACATTATTTCCAGGTTCTTGATCATTTCAAACTTGTGACAAGCTGCTGTCTGATATAATTAATAAACAGTAACAACATAACCAGGTGGCCCTTAAATCTCACAGATTGCTCTCCCATTTGAGATTTAAGCCTTTTGTAGAATATGCACCAGAGACATCCCGAGTGGTTACCGATACCTTACTGAGGAGCCCAGTTGCTCATGCAGATTCACTAGAGGCTCAGGATCACATGGAAGAACAACAAGGTGCAATTATGAGTGGAATGGCTTTCCTGTGAGATTTATGGCACTTTTTGTCTGGCCACAAGCAGCTTTACTTATGGTGGTTCACTGCTTCCAGTCCTGGCTAGAAACTGGTGTTGGCAAGGAACATAGCCAAATCTTCTGGAACCTCAAATAAAGGTTTGGATCAAGCTCAGTCCTATATGTGAGCAAGAGGTTCATTGGTGTTACTGTAGCTAAACCAGTTGCCCACTATGAATACAATTATTTTATTTGTACTTCAAAACAGTTGTGAAGAGATCCAGTTAGACGGAAACACACTGGGGCAATTTTTCAACACAGATTAAATCATCATCCCCCTGCAATATTAAAAAAAACAAAACTACTCTAGATATTCATTTATGGGGCTCTTGAGCTTTAAAATCAAAATCCAATGACTAAAGACCAAATTATCTTCTTATTTAAATCACTTCAGAATCCCTAAAAATTGCACAACTGTGAGGCCAGAATATGATCATATAAGTCACATAAATCTTGTATTTATATTATCTTTTACTCAGAATTCTTTCTAAGGGTGATAGATCAGAAGGCTTATGGGAAAATGTAAGATTTTACTATGGAAAAATATAAGATTTACACTATTGTAAAATCAGGTTTCAGTATGGACAAAAGGAATAATTTGTATGTGTCCTTGTTAAACTTGGACTCACCTATAAGTCTCCTAACATAACAAGTTGAGATCTATACACAATGTCATGCTCCAGAATGCAATAATATTTCATTGTTACTTCATGCCAATACACTTTCATTAATGAACTGCTTTCTGCAACATATAGAATGAATCCCTATCTTGCTTATACTGTAGTTTTCTACTTCCTACCCAGAGCAGTGTCTGTATTTCTCACTGCAATACTCTTGTTCAAGACTCTTTATAAAATCCTAACTTTTTATTGCAGAGCTCCCTGTTCAGGAAGTGTGGTTTTGACAATCAAACACAAAGAAGTTAGAGCTTTTCACAGTATCCAAAATGCTTTTAAAATATTTTGTAATGAAAAGCATCCTAAATGCCATACATACCCTTTGGCAAACCAATGGGGGGTTATTTTTTTCTTTCATTAATTGACTCAAGATAACACTGCTGAGGATACGTCTTTTGTTAACACCCAATTATACAACCTAATAAAACACATTTCCAGTCTGACCCTGCTTCAGGCTAAATAATTTTTTCTTGTATTATTTGGGCCTAGCCTACACACTAGCAAGCTACACAGCTGTAATTCACTACCCATGGAGGTTGTTGTGCAGATAGTGTAAACACTCAGTTTCTGTCTACATTATAGTTTCCACCAGTGAATCTGCACCACTGGTAAATTACAGCTAAGGAGTTTGTTAGCACAGATTCAGCCTCAATCATGTCAAATAAGAATCTAGGGTTATTAGAACTAGGTTGGTTTTTTTTCCTTGAGATTAAACTGAGAGCTTGGGAGAATCCTCTTGGCATGTACTATAAATTCTCAGTAGCTTTCTCAGAGCTTGTAGGCATCTGTGACAGTGTGAGAAGCCTAAGACTGACTCACCACTCTGTGCACTTGGTAAGTGTCCCCACAAGGCCTAAATTTGGAAGATAATTGGCCAAGGATTGAATGATAAACCAAGTTGGCTCAGCTCCTCAGCTGAGGAGAGCTAAAAGAGACATAGGAAGAGAGGTAAACTGGAAGAAAAGGCCAGAGAAGCCCAGGATTTCAGGGAGATGAGCTCTCTCCACCTGTGTCTAGGGAGCATGTAAGAACCTCGAGCTGTGGGGACCATGTTATGTTATATTCAGACTGTAAATAAAGCACTTGGTGTTGAACTTGCCATGAGTTCTGTGTGAGGACTGTCTGCAGTAAGGAATCCAGAGTGAGGGGAACCTGTCCTGTGACAGCATCTCATAAACTTTTCCCTCAGATAGGGGTTCTCAATTATAGTAAATAAGAGATGGGAAAATACAGTTGAATGGTACAACTGCTGAAATGAAATTATTTTGCCATACCCTTTCAGAACACAAGAGCTGCTTTGTGTTAGTATAATACCCTGGGTAAGTGTGTATAATGGAGTCTCCCTCAAGATCAGAGCCCCAGTGAGGTGAGGAGCCTGCTACTCACAGCTAAAGGAGTTACTCAAGTTGTAGGAGCTTGCCTTGAAAGTTCTAAGTTTGCTCCTCAGTGGCAGCCAGGGGGGTCTGTGTGTTTAATGGCCACATGTGATTACATGGCAAGACTGTCAAAATACTCTTCATGCTGGGAGTTGTTTGCAAACTGATATTTAAAACAGTGAAAGAGGAACCTGAGCTGGGGATATGATATAGGAGGCTGTCCCCAGTAGCATGGAGAGCAGGCTCTCTCTAATTCACTGGAACAAGAATTTCCCATAATCAGCAGGAGCCTAATCTGGAATTCCAGAAGCAGGACCAGACCTCGGCTTCTAGAAATACTGCCATATCATGATTTCATTCCAGTCGAAGTTCAGGGCTTGATTCAGCCCTGGTTCCACAAGCATAGCTCATGGCTGTGGGGCCCCAGGATCAGAAAGTTTGCTTTGCCAGGGCGGTAATAGAGGCTGTTGTATTTATTTAGATGGAATATATGGGCCCAAAGAGTCAAAGGCTGGCCACTAAATTAATCCAAACTCTAAACTGGTAACTATAAACATCAACTGGCAAAACTGTGTGCATAGATAAATGTATGCATACAATTAAAAAACATATGCTAACTGTTGTATTCTCAATAAATACAGAGTTTTGCCTTCTCCCCTATAAAAAATCTTGTGTGCTTTGTATAGCATAACATTAATGGGACCCTGTCACTATCCAATATTAAATAGTGATAAACAAGATTCAGGGTTTCGCAGCCTGCTTAAGTACCATGGCAAACACACCATTAAAAATCTTTTTAACCCCTTATTAAGGGTACAGGTTAAAGCATTTGAAATGTGAAGGGTTAAGTAAGGCTTTCATTTTAAGGTCATCCCTTCTTCCCTTTCCCTCTAGCTGGAGAGTTCTTAAAAGGGACCCTCCTCCCCCATTTGACAGTCTTTTAGATGGTGTTAGACATGGCAATAATGGTCCTTTTTGAGGAAAAGACCTGGACCGAAGCTGTTATTGTTAAAATCCAGTCCTGCTTCCACAAAAAAAACACATGCGAGACGGGAGAGAAAAGAACAGCAAAGATAGAAAATGCAGCTTCTGTCTCTGGTGCTGACTCTCACTTGCAACATCATTGCTGGAGAAACACAGGCACAGCACATGGCCTTATCAGCCACCCCAAGACCTGGCAAAGTGGTACCAGCATGGGGCGGTTGAGGGCATTGCTTTCAGTTGCCTCCCTGGTCACAGGCTTACAGCAGTGTTGCAAAATATTAAACAGAAGGTAAAAGGAGAGGGATAGGAAAGAGAAAAAATAAGGTGGGGAAGGAAAAGGACACACTGGAGGGAGGAGGGAGATGACAAAGTCTACTGTGATGCTGGCAGACCAGGTGCCAGCTCATGCCAAGTCCCCGAGGCCTCACTGAACTCTGACAAATCCTTAACTGGAAACCAGTCTGGCTCACCTGTCTGTTAGTATTGTTAAAATAGATATTAAAGTTGTAAGAATGTGCTTAGTGTTTAGACTTTATGAAATGCTTGTAGGATGCTGGATCTATTAATCCTACTTCTAATATCTGTATCCCATGTTATAAGGTAATATTTGTGTTTGCTCTGTAACTATAGAAGTGTTAGCTATGAAACTGGACACTCTCACAGTCAAGTGTGAAATACTAGTTTACTGCAAGAGGTGTCATCTCCTGCCCAACAAAAGAAGGCTCATAGACACCAGATAAACCATTGTGGAACATCAACAGACAAAAGACTGTGTTGATTGATCCCCCACACCAGGAAGATGGTACGTACACAAACACTCATCCCATCACAGCTTGAACACTGGGGGAAGGGAATAAAAATCCCTGTCAAGGAGGAATTGTTATCACTGTGCTGCTTGGAATTTGGAGAGAGCAATATTTCAAAGCATAAACAAGGATCCCCAAACTGCTTAGCTTGGGTTAACATAAAGGCCATATAGAGCTTGCATATTACAACAGGGTCTATTACCTTTTGAAACCTAAGACTGTAACTCATTTGTGTGTGTATGTTTACCTGCTTTAACCTTGTAAATAACTCGTTTTTTGTTTTCTTAATAAAGCTTTAGTTAGTTTACTTTTGAATTGGCTACAAGCTTTGTCTTTGGTAAGAGATCTATGGTACAATTGACCTGGAGTAAGTGACAGGTCTTTTGGGACTGGGAGTAGTAACAAGAATATTGTTGTAATTTTTGGTGTAAGGGACCATCTATCACAAAGACAGGCTTGCCTGGGTAGCAAGATAGATCAAAGTGTCCAAAGCAACTGTCTGTGACTCCATGTTAAGGCTGTTCTAGTGCTTGAGGCATTCACACTTGATACTTGGTTGGTGAAATCTAATTATAGAACACACAACCAGTTTGGGGTTTGTGCCTTGCTTGTTGACAATCCACCCTGAGGTTGGTACCCATATCCACGAGCCTCTCCAGACAGCTTGACACTCACATCTGTAGCCTTTATTTTAAATTGAATTGATTGATAGTTCTGTGGTGAATTACAGTGAATCTGGCTCCTGTACTAACTACTGTTTTTAGGATCAATAGAGTGGAAATCACCCTTAGATTTGGAGGTTCTGGGAACACACAAAGAATGAAGACAGTCACACACACAGTCACAAGTAAAAAGTCTTGTTTGTATTATAAGTTGTACTAAGCAGATGATTAAGGTTACAATCACCCACGCATATGCAAAACGTGAGAGAGCCCAGGCAATAGCTACTACAATATTCATACTCACATTCCCAAAGATGTTATAGAGCCTGGTGGATCTCTCAACACATGGTCATTGATAGAGGGGTGGTTCCTGACGGCGTCTTCCCCATGAGGTCTTCCCTCAGGGTCTAGCTACCCTATCCATACCAGGGAACCCCTTTTATCCTATTCTGATCATGCTTAGCACCTTGTGCATATGCCTGAGGGTTTCAACCTCCTTTTCCTTTTTTGTACTTCCACACCCCATACATTTCAGGTTGCCCTACTTTTCATAGGTTGTTCTCTTAGTTCCCCTTATTCTCATTAGCATTTATGTAAACATGTTTTCATGGTGACCTACAGTCAAAGCAGAACTTTCCATGGTGTTACAAGCAGGTACCTTGCGGTCTGTTTTTCCTGAACATTACCTATTGGCACAGTCTCTACAGTAATCTTGGGCCTTTACTGGCATAGGGTCATTCTTCGGTCACCCACTTATGTCAAGTCTCCTTAAGTCTGAGGCCTAGTGTGGCTAAGCTGAAACGTTACAGGCCTTAGCCTGTAGACCTTGCATTAGAGCCTTGCTCTACTTATATACCTAATACATACTCATCACTCCTAAATACTTGTCAGTCTTGTAATTCTGTGGTCTTATAATTTAAATCTATTCATCACACATTGATTAAATATGGAATAACCCACAAGAATAACACAGTTAAATGATAAAAATGAACTAACTGGTTACACATCCCAGATGGTGCTCAGGATTTAGTCAGAACTGGTGGAGGTGGCAATGACATCTGTGTTCTTCTCTTTCACCCAGTCTGGTCAGGATCTCTCTTGGGATTAGGATGACAATGGCCATCAATGTTATGGTAAATCTTGGGGTCCCAGAAGACTGTGGCAGTGTCAGCCATGATGCTAAAACTTGCTCCTTTCCTGTCTCTCAGCCAGTAGTTGTTGGCTCTCAGCTTCTTCTGCAATTTTATTCTCCAAAAGGAAGTGATGGGCAGAATAGCCATTTCTCTTATTATTTTGTTCATCTGTTAGGCCTAATTTCCACATACCAATTTTGGTTCACTGGTTTTTGGTCCCATACTTTTCTTGTTTAGGAGGCATGATCTTAACACAGACTTATCAGAAGGCTTTTTTTGTTTGGACTAATTTAGTCTTTCTGTCTTCCTTTTAGAGTAGCAGCCGTGTTAGTCTGTATTCGCAAAAAGAAAAGGAGTACTTGTGGCACTTTAGAGACTAACCAATTTATTTGAGCATAAGCTTTCGTGAGCTACAGCTCACTTCATCGAATGCATTGAGCTTACGCTCAAATAAATTGGTTAGTCTCTAAGGTGCCACTAGTACTCCTTTTTTTTGGTCTTCCTTTTGCACCTTTTCCCATCAACGTTTGTTGTTATAGGTGATTGTGTCATTTTCTGAACTTTCATTTACTTTTCACAGTTGAGCTCACAATTAGGGTAAAGTTGTAGGCCCAATGATCGCAACAAGGCCCAGTGTGCCCCCAGGTTCTCTGGGGGCTTGAAGCTGGTCAGCACTGCCTGAAAAATGGATGGCTCTGGCCAGGAAATGGAATAGCTAGGGTGCCCAGGAGATACACTGAACTCAGCGCATCCACTTAGAAGTCACTACCTTTGGGTCTCCTCTGGACCCTGGCTGGGGGAGGCAGTAGTGTAAACACAGCCTTTCTTCCATTATGGGGAGACTCCCCTTTAGCTGCAGCCTCCCTGACTCGTGCAGAGGGTGAACATAAGAACAACCATACTGGGTCAAGACCAATGGTCCATCTAGCCCAGTATCCTGTCTTCCGACAGTAGCCACTGCCAGGTGCCCCAGAGGGAATGAACAGAACAGGTAATCATTAAGTGATCAATCCCCTGTCGCCCATTCCCAGTGCATTTTACTGTTGAGGTGAATCTCAATCTAACACCAGGTTCTTAAACAAGGATTTATTTTCCTGGCAGGGGTATTCAGAACTCATACCCTGCACTACTCACTGACTCCTTTCACTACTAGGAGCATCCTGATGCCAGATCAATGCCCAGTCCCTCACAGGCATTTGTCTCAGCCACATTTTGTCTCCATCTAATCACTTTAGTCTATTGAACTGACATGAGCAACGAATAGCCTGTTATGATGTAAAAAGAAAAGGAGTACTTGTGGCACCTTAGAGATTTATTTGAGCATAAGCTTTCATGAGCTACAGCTCACTTCATCAGATGCTTATGCTCAAATAAATTGGTCAGTCTCTAAGGTGCCACAAGTCCTCCTTTTCTTTTTGCAAATACAGACTAACACGGCTGCTAATCTGAAACCTGTTATGATGTGACACCAAGGCTATGAGTCGAGAGGAGGCTCTCTCTGCCCCAGGCACCTCATAGAATCATAGAATCATAGAATATTAGGGTTGGAAGAGACCTCAGGAGGTCATCTAGTCCAACCCCCTGCTCAAAGCAGGACCAACACCAACTAAATCATCCCAGCCAAGGCTTTGTCAAACCGGGCCTTAAAAACCTCTAAAGATGAAAATTCTACCACCTCCCTAGATAACCCATTCCAGTGCTTCACCACCCTGCTAGTGAAATAGTGTTTCCTAATACCCAGCCTAGACCTCCCCCACTGCAACTCCCCAACTATCATCTTCAGCTGATAGTGCTGGTTGCTCACCGCTGCTCTAGCACTGGTATCAGGATGGCTGGGAAGGAAGGGGGTAGGGGTGATGCACTGTGTGAGATGTCTGGATGAACTTTAAGCTTCCTACTGCCTCAAGCACAGAAGATAGCACTGTGATGCTTTTATCTCCCTCCTACTTGTCCCTAGTGTAACTCAAACATAATTTAGGTGTCAGCTTTTCCCTTTCCCACTGGTGCTCTTGTGAGGTGGTGCCAGGTCTTTGTTAACAAGTTTTGTTGCTTGCTGTTTATCATGTGTGATGAGGTCTCATCCTGCTGGGCCAATTTCCAATCTTTGCGGGGGAGGGAAGGAGATTGCCTGGTGTCACTTGGGGACTGCTGTATATATGACTCTAGACTGACTTTGACTCCTTCAATATATTGTTGGTTATTGATAGGATTAGCAGGGCCCATTTAAGGAGATACAGATTTAGTGGTTCCTAAATGTCACCAAGTAACAGGAAGGGCCAGATTTTCAGTCGTGGTCTCCCGTGCACCTGCAATTAATTATGAGTGCAAAATAGGGCCTGTAAAAAAGGAGGCAAGGCTAAGGAGCCTTTAAAAATCAGGGTCCCAATGTTAATGGGACACTACAAAGTAAAATAATATTCAGGAAAGCCTTTAGTTCAAAACCTCTCTGAGCAAGTCAGAAATTTGAAGCTAAACTTGTGTGGAGATCCTGTTTCTGGCAAAGGTCAAAAGTTCTAGGGCAGGCTCCTCATGAGGCAGTGTTGTTCACAGGCTGAAATTCCTGAATTGCAGGGAGAAATATCAGAAGCAGGTTTCAAGCAGGGTGTCATAATCATACAGCTAAGGGTAGCCTAGAATTCCTCCTTACCTGTAAGGGATTAAAAAGCTCAAATTACCTGGTTGGCACCTGACCAAAAGGACCAATGGGGAAAGAAGATACTTTCAAATCTGAGGAGGGGGAGGCTTTGTTTGTGCTTTTTGTTGGGTGTTCTCTCTCCTGGGACTGAGAGAGGCCAGGCCGAAATCCATCTCCTCCAACCAATCCTTAACCAGTCTCTAATATTACAAAAATAGTAAGTAAAACCAGGTAAGGCATGTTAGATTATCTTTTGTTTTAGCTTGTGAATTTTCCCTTTGCTAGAGAGAGGTTTATTCCTGTTTTTTGTAACTTTGAACTAAGCCTAGCGGGAGTTCCTCTGTGTTTGTGAATCTTTTGTTACCCTGTAAAGTTATCTTCCATCCTGATTTTACCCAGAGGTGATTCTTTTACCTTTTCTTTAAATAAAATTCTTCTTTTAAGAACCTGATTGATTTTCAGTGTCCTAAGACCCGGTGGTGGTGGGGGGTTGTTTATCTGTGCTCACTTTGTAACCAATTGGTTAGGATATTATTCTCAAGCCTCCCCAGGAAAGGGGGTGTAAGGGCTTGGGGGGATATTCTGGGGGGATATAGGGCTCCAAGTGGCCCTCCCTGAATGTTTGTTTAAATCACTTGGTGGTGGCAGCATACCGTCCAAGGACAAAAGGGATTTGTACCATGTGGAATTTTTAACCTAAGCTGGTAGAAATAAGCTTAGGGGGTCGTTCATGCGGGTCCCCACATCTGTACCCCAGAGTTCAGAGTGGGGAGGGAACCTTGACACAAGGTTTGGAGTCTCTGTAGACTCCCCCGCCCAGTGCACGAAATCTTGACTGAGAGCTGAAGGCAGGCATTCATGCTACCATTGAATCTGTTTCAGATTACACTGAAGAGATGAGAGGATGAGAAGAAGCAGAAGTAAGGAGACAAGAGAAGGTGGGAGATAGGGCAAGTACCAAAGGTCATTTTAGTTGCAATTTGCTACTGAGGTGTGTAAGAAATATGGCAGCTTTTCTCTCTTCTTCCTTTGGTCTTCGTGCAGCTTTAAAGTTTGTTCTTACCTTTTAGTCACATGAATTGGGCTTCCCTATTGCTCCAAAGACTTTGACCAGACTGGTTTATTGTCTCTTCAGTGAAGATGCTACTATGCTTCTCCCATGGGCATAGTTAATCCACCTCCCCAACAGGCAGTAGCTATGTTAGCAGAAGAAGCTCTCTACATGCGGGGCTAGGTTGGTATAACTACATTGCTCAGGGGGTGTGGATTTTTCATACCCTTGAATGACATATTTATACCAATATAGGTCTGTAGTGTAAATCTGGCCTTATTTTCTTTTCCTCCACCTCTTCTGCTCTGAATTCACATAAGCAGAGTTTTCTACGTCAAATGACTAAATGAATTATCTTCCTACATTTTCTCTTTGAGTAGAGAGAACGCATGTCGATAACGCATTAATAGCATTTGGCCACATCTACACTACAGAGTTAAGTTGACTTAAGTTATGTCAATGATCATAAACCTCTGTAATTACATCGCTTGTGCATTTTCACACAACACTCCTTGTGTCAACGGAGCGTGTCCACAGTTGGTGCTCTAGTGCTGACAGAGAGAGCAGTGCACCATGGGTAGCTATCCCACTGTGCAAATCATCACCTTCTCCCAGTAGGAGATCTGGGAATGGATCGTGGTGCATGATGAAGGCCAGATCCCATAATGTAGTTTTATCCATCCCATAATTCCAAGGGCTTCTGACTACATTTAATGAGTTTTTCAACTGCCTCTGTCATAGACAACTCGTGCCTCCCCATTCTGGGAGAATCACAATCTAAAGAGGAGGACATGTGACAGCCCTACATGTCTCCTCTGCCCAATGACCCCCCCACCCTGCCCTGTGCCCAGCCCGGAGCTGCCACACTCTCCCCTGCTGGGGGGTAGGGGTGGACTCTGTCCTTCTCTCCCTGCGCCTCCAACCCTGTCTGTTCAGCTGCTCTCCTTGGCAGCTGGGCGGGGAGTGGGATGGAACTGCTTCAGCCTGAGATAGCTTGGCTGGGAGGCAACGGCTGCCTGCTCCCTGCCCGGGCCCTACTGCTGGGGACAGGGGCCAAGCATGCGCAAGGGAGAAGGAGAAGCTCGCTTGGCTCCTGTCCCTGGCAGCAGGGCCCGGGCGGTGGGAGTAAATTTCTGTTGCAACCACTCTGTGTATGTCACAAATAAAGAATCACTGTCTTTGTAAGACTACATTTTTATTAAACAGCAATACACAGATTAACATTTCTTACAAGGGACGCGCCAGTGAGCAGCATTCTCTGAAGTGAGGCTCTCAGAGCTGTGTGTAAGTCCAGCTGTCGTTATGGAAAATGTCACTAGGGGTGGAGTGTAAGGGGTACTGCAATGGGCTGGGAACATGAGAGGAATGGGGGGGTGGGGAGTTTAGGGAGGATAAAGTTGGCAGTTCTGTATGGGCTGCATGTATTCTCCCTGCAGCGGAATCAGGGACCCGAGCATCTGTTTGGCTCTCCATGAGCTTTATCATCCACTCCTGCCCCTCTATTGTCTGCTCCTGCCCCTGTCTCCTCTCCTGGTTATCTATTTCTAGTTTTTCATGTATTGTCTCTATCCATGCTCTGCACTCCCTATGAACCTGATCTGACTATTGCAGCACTTTGCAAAACATGTCCTCCTTACTCCTCCTTGTTCGCCTCATTATCTGACAGAGGCACTCCACTGGTGTGTAGGTGCTGGCCCTCAAGGGCACATCTGCCAAAGCAAAAGAAACAATACACAGAGTCAATATTGTGTGTGCACTCACAGTCTTGAATCATAAAAGTTACATACACTTCTTTGTCACTTTCCCTTGGCAAGCACACAGCATGGCCAGGGCACTAAACATGGTGAGCTCGACCCGGCGGGGCATGGGGATGGTGCAAAGAGTCTGGGTGGTTTCAGACAGGGATCAGTACAAGCGCTTTGGGACACAATTCTGAATACTGGCACAGTTTCCCACAGGCCGGGGTGATCAAAGCTGAAATCACACTTCTGAAGGAACCGAAGATGCAAGGGTGCATCTCCTGCATGTGTGCAGCTTCAGACCGAGTCTGTATGCTGCTCGCTATGTGCTGCTTTGGTTCCTGCAGAAGTAATTGCCGATTGGTGCAGCAAAGTTTCCTACAATGGAGGAAGAAACAAAGCAGTTCTGCCAAGGAACCTTCGGCAGAGAATTGCACAGTATCTGCAGGAAAGTTTCCTAGAGATCTCTATGGAGCATTCCTAGGTGATCACGGTGTGCATTAACAAACTTTTCTGCAGGGCCCCCACTCGGTAGCTGCACAAGGGAATGTGAAGCAGATGCAAACAGTGCCTAGTGTTAATTTCAATCCCTTCTCCCACATGCACCATGTAACAAAATAAAGGACATCTCTACCTCATGTAACCATGCATATCAGAGCAAAATGAGTACTTACTGGAGCTCCTCTTTCTGCTTTCGGCACGCCAGACCTGGACTGCTGGGACTGGCTAGACCTTTCCAGAGTCAAAAAGAGTTCTTGGCTCATGTCACCAGATGAGCCTGTCGCCTGTCTCACATCCTCCTCCAACTCAACCTCCTCGTCCACCACTTTATCCTCGAGGTTGACTCCACAGGCTGTTGCCTCCAGTCCCCCAGAAGTATCCATGAGGCTCTTGGTGGTGGAGGTGGGGTCACTGCTGAGGATGGTGTGCAGCTTCTTGTAAAAGCAGCATGTTTTTGGTGTCGCACCAGAGTGACTGTCAGCCTCCTTTGCCTTCTGGTATGCCTGTCTCAGATCCTTGATCTTAGCATGGCACTGCTGCATGTCCCTTTTGAGCCCCTTCTCATCCATACCACAAGCTGTCTGTTTGTACGTGCCAGAGTTCCTTCAGATGGATCAGAATTTGTGACTACACAGCCTCCTCTTCCCACAGACTCAACAGAACCAGCAACTCTGGTGTACTTCAGGCAGGAGCGCATTTGCTGCAGAAAGCGGGCATGGTCAGCTGGGAAGATGCAATTTGAGTTGTCCATGTTGAGCAAACAGTGAAATTGCAAAAATTCCCAGGGCTTTAAAGAGGGAAGAGTGCATGCCTGTGTACCTGGCTGCAGGGCAGCAGAGTAGAAACTGCTTACCAGAGTGGTCATGATGGGCATTGTGGGAGGTGTCAAGGTTCCTCCCCCACTCTGAACTCTAGGGTACAGATGTGGGGACCTGCATGAAAAACCTCCTAAGCTTATCTTTACCAGCTTAGGTCAAAACTTCCCCAAGGTACAAAATATTCCACCCATTGTCCTTGGATTGGCCGCTACCACCACCAAACTAATACTGGTTACTGGGGAAGAGCTGTTTGGACGCATCTTTCCCCCCCCCCAAAATACTTCCCAAAACCTTGCACCCCACTTCCTGGACAAGGTTTGGTAAAAAGCCTCACCAATTTGCCTAGGTGACTACAGACCCAGACCCTTGGATCTTAAGAACAATGAACAATTCTCCCAACACTTGCACCCCCCCTTTCCTGGGAAATGTTGGATAAAAAGCCTCACCAATTTGCATAGGTGACCACAGACCCAAACCCTTGGATCTGAGAACAATGAAAAAGCATTCAGTTTTCTTACAAGAAGACTTTTAATAAAAATAGAAGTAAATAGAAATAAAGAAATCCCCCCTGTAAAATCAGGATGGTAGATACCTTACAGGGTAATTAGATTCAAAAACATAGAGAACCCCTCTAGGCAAAACCTTAAGTTACAAAAAAGATACACAGACAGAAATAGTTATTCTATTCAGCAAAATTCTTTTCTCAGCCATTTAAAGAAATCATAATCTAACACCTACCTAGCTAGATTACTTACTAAAAGTTCTAAGACTCCATTCCTGCTCTATCCCCGGCAGAAACCAGCATATAGACAGACACACAGACCCTTTTGTTTCTCTCCCTCCTCCCAGCTTTTGAAAGTATCTTGTCTCCTCATTGGTCATTTTGGTCAGGTGCCAGCGAGGTTACCTTTAGCTTCTTAACCCTTTACAGGTGAGAGGAGCTTTCCCCTGGCCAGGAGGGATTTCAAAGGGGTTTACCCTTCCCTTTATATTTATGACAGGAGGTCACTTAGAGACCTCCTGGAGGGCACTTAGAGTCACAAAAGCAAGAACAGTGTCTGCACTGAGACTGTGTCACTCGAACCTTGTTGCAAAGAGCTCTATGCTGCTCATTGAGGTGGTTTTATTATGTCAGCATAGCTGGAGTTAAATCAGCAGGAGGAGCACTGTTGTGTGTATGCCTCCACTGTTTTGTCAATGAAACCTGACTTTTGTCAACAAAACTGTAGTGTAGACAAGGCCTTACTCTGAAGTGGAAAGACAGGGAACATTTTTGGTAACCTTTCAAATGTAGCAGTTAAGCAAGTATTTTAGGAATGTATGACACTTAAAGGAACCCTGGAAGCACCAACAATTTATTTGTACGAGTTATGCTAGAAGGTGCCATCAAGCAGCTCTTTGATCGATAGATGATTATAGACCAGATTGAAGCCAATGAGTGTTCTAAGCATCTTTCATTCAGACTAAATGGAAGGCTCAATTAAATCCCTTTATGGAATAAGGTATCTGAAAATAATAGGAGTCACCACCCAAGGTAGTTGGCTGCATGGCAAGGCCTTATCAGAAACTAAATTGTGTGGAGGGGTTCCCTGATTTTTTTTTTTTTTTTTTGCAATGAACAAAAGGCTAAATCATCATAGGCATGGTTGCATCATGAAGAATAGTGATTTCTATGGAACTGCTCAAGTAGTAAGGTACAACTCAATGTGAATAAAGGAGGCAGAATTTGGCCTAATACATTTGGCCTATGTACATTTTGAAAGTAAGATAGGTGTATTCACCTACCTTCACACATAAAAAGTAGCAGCATTAAGACACTGAATGAAACCTACAAAGCTATGAACTCTACAAAGCAATAAACTGCAGAGTTAAGGATCATGCTTGGTCCTGCACTCAGAACTTTTTATCTAGGTATTAGAGAGGTTTCCTAACACTGTATGCTTTAACATAGTAAGCCCATGATCGCTTTCTTTGAAATCAATGGGAGTTTTGCCATTGACTTCAAATGGGACCATCAGCAGCACTTTTATTAAACCAATTAATGAATATATTTAAAATGTTCCTTTCTAAAACTTGATAACTTTATAGACAAGTCTGTCCCCAAATAAAAGTCTTAATAGAATGTTCTTCCGTTTTCTGATCATAGTCAAACTGTCTCTTACTTTTTGTATCTACATTTCCTTCAAAAATAAAAAAACTTTATATAAGGGAAAATCGAGAACTTCTTGTTAACAGTGGACAGTGTGACATAAGGGGTGTGTGATTTGTCATGAAGGGAGATTAAAGAAATGTCAAATGTACATGATTTATATACTAATGACCTAACACAGGCTAGATGGCAAGTGTTGCATTAACACTATTTTTGGCACTGAATAAGAGAGAAGACTGAAGGTCTCAGTTTAACAGGTTACAAAGACTCAGGCAAACATTATATTCAAAAACTGAGATTACCCTTAGGAAACTATCACTGCCAGCTCTGCTTTAATGATTATCACCATCCATGACTCAACCCAAAGTCTGCACAAAGCAGTCGGAAGTGAGAAGTGGGAGTTAATGAAATTTTTTCATCTGGGGCTAAATGTACCCAGGCTGACGGAAAACATACAGCGATTGTAGCTGTATGAATGGAGTAATTGAAGAAGGCGTATCTCACTGTTCCAACTTCAGATTAGAAAGGTGCCTGCCTGCGGCCTCGCTCAGTTCTACTGAAGTTGTTTAATTTTTAATGTGGGCCTGTCCCTTCTAGACTCTCTGCAGGAGATTTCAAAGTTTCTCAGAAAGAATGCCCTGGCATGGGAGTAATTTAAGCCTCATCTACACTAGAGAATGTTGGCTTGGCATGCACCTGCCATGCTTGTGTCTGCACGCAAAAGTATTTGCGATAGTCCACAAGCATTGTCAGCATCATTGCAGTTGCACTTGCTTAGAAGCTTCCTGCTGTTGTATCTTGCATCAGGTCATTCTGCACATCGCAGCACTAGGGCATGGGGTACGTGCCTACATTAAATAACCAATAATCAGCACATGCAAGTATTTATGTGGTATTTGTGACCTGTGACTAAAAGTGTCGCCCAACCAAAACCAGGTTCATTTTCCATTTGAAAATGATTCTTGACTTGGCTCCACATTCAGTGTCTTGAGCTCATGCCGTGCCACAGCAAAGACATTTCAGCCAAGGCATGTCAAGGAGATGGGTTTTTTCTTCCTTTTTGTATTGTTTCAAAGACTGATAATTTCTCAACTGAAACACCTGTTGTCCCGATGGGAATTGGCTTGAGTCTTTGTGACTCAGATTTTTTTGAAAGGCAAAAAATGGGATTTGCTACCAGTGGTGCTAGATACTATGGTGATGGGTGCATTAGATAAATGTAGAGCAAGGACAGATTTAATCAAGCAATCAGTCTACATCCAAAAAGAAAAGGAGTACTTGTGGCACCTTAGAGACTAACCAATTTATTTGAGCATGAACTTTCGTGAGCTACAGCTCACTTCATCGGACGCAAACCGTGGAAACTGCAGCAGACTTTATATACACACAGAGAATATGAAACAATACCTCCTCCCACCCCACTGTCCTGCTGGTAATAGCTTATCTAAAGTGATCATCAGGTTGGGCCATTTCCAGCACAAATCCAGGTTTTCTCACCCTCCACCCCCACACACAAATTCACTCTCCTGCTGGTGATAGCCCATCCAAAGTGACAACTCTTTACACAATGTGCATGATAATCGAGTTGGGCCATTTCCTGCACAAATCCAGGTTCTCTCACCCCCTCACCCCCCTCCCAAAAACCACACACACAAACTCACTATCCTGCTGGTAATAGCTCATCCAAAGTGACCACTCTCCCTACAATGTGCATGATAATCAAGGTGGGCCATTTCCAGCACAAATCCAGGTTTTCTCACACCCCCGCACCCCCATACACACACAAACTCACTCTCCTGCTGGTAATAGCTCATCCAAACTGACCACTCTCCAAGTTTAAATCCAAGTTAAACCAGAACATCTGGGGGGGGGGGGTTTTAGGAAAAAACAAGGGGAAATAGACTACCTTGCATAATGACTTAGCCACTCCCAGTCTCTATTTAAGCCTAAATTAATAGTATCCAATTTGCAAATGAATTCCAATTTAGCAGTTTCTCGCTGGAGTCTGGATTTGAAGTTTTTTTGTTTTAAGATAGCGACCTTCATGTCTGTGATTGCGTGACCAGAGAGATTGAAGTGTTCTCCGACTGGTTTATGAATGTTATAATTCTTGACATCTGATTTGTGTCCATTTATTCTTTTCCTTGCCTACAGACAGCCCCGCAACCTGAAGCAAATACTCACCAACAACCACATACCACACAACAGAACCACTAACCCAGGAACTTATCCTTGCAACAAAGCCCGTTGCCAACTGTGCCCACATATCTATTCAGGGGACACCATCACAGGGCCTAATAACATCAGCCACACTATCAGAGGCTCATTCACCTGCACATCTACCAATGTGATATATGCCATCATGTGCCAGCAATGCCCCTCTGCCATTTACATTGGTCAAACTGGACAGTCTCTACGTAAAAGAATAAATGGACACAAATCAGATGTCAAGAATTATAACATTCATAAACCAGTCGGAGAACACTTCAATCTCTCCGGTCACGCAATCACAGACATGAAGGTCGCTATCTTAAAACAAAAAAACTTCAAATCCAGACTCCAGCGAGAAACTGCTGAATTGGAATTCATTTGCAAATTGGATACTATTAATTTAGGCTTAAATAGAGACTGGGAGTGGCTAAGTCATTATGCAAGGTAGCCTATTTCCCCTTGTTTTTTCCTAACCCCCCCCCCCCCCCCAGATGGTCTGGTTTAACTTGGATTTAAACTTGGAGAGTGGTCAGTTTGGATGAGCTATTACCAGCAGGAGAGTGAGTTTGTGTGTGTATGGGGGTGCGGGGGTGTGAGAAAACCTGGATTTGTGCTGGAAATGGCCCACCTTGATTATCATGCACATTGTAGGGAGAGTGGTCACTTTGGATGAGCTATACCAGCAGGATAGTGAGTTTGTGTGTGTGGTTTTTGGGAGGGGGGTGAGAGAACCTGGATTTGTGCAGGAAATGGCCCAACTCGATTATCATGCACATTGTGTAAAGAGTTGTCACTTTGGATGGGCTATCACCAGCAGGAGAGTGAATTTGTGTGTGGGGGTGGAGGGTGAGAAAACCTGGATTTGTGCTGGAAATGGCCCAACCTGATGATCACTTTAGATAAGCTATTACCAGCAGGACAGTGGGGTGGGAGGAGGTATTGTTTCATATTCTCTGTGTGTATATAAAGTCTGCTGCAGTTTCCACGGTATGCATCCGATGAAGTGAGCTGTAGCTCACGAAAGCTCATGCTCAAATAAATTGGTTAGTCTCTAAGGTGCCACAAGTACTCCTTTTCTTTTTGCGAATACAGACTAACACGGCTGTTACTCTGAAACCAGTCTACATCCAGACAGATAAGATACGGAAAATCTCTCATGAGTGACATACTGAATACCTAAGATCTTTGCTGCGCTGTTTACTTTCTCCTAGATGCCTTTTCTTCTCCTTCCACATTCCCTAGATTCTTTTTCTGTTATTCCTGGTATTATAGTGAGCATTCTGATCAGAATTATATGCTGAATACATTTGAACAAAATTGTTGGCATACTTCATGTAAACATATTTCAGATTGTTTGCCAGCTATCTGGTTTGACCATGCCTGATGCACTGATCGCGATCTGTTATTTATAGCGGGTCACTGGTCACATTATATTGTTTCTGCTCCCTGCCTGAAATGTTTATAAACAGAAGGTGGGAAATCAAAGACATGTCCAGCTGGCCATACAAAAACTTCTTGAAACTAAAACAAACCAAAAAAATATTACTCATGAATGTCCACAGAAAATATAGAGAGTCACAAATGTCCTCATCTGTAGCTGCATAATGCAGGCCCTCATTCAGCATTCTCAGGCACTTGCCCTTTTCCAGTGCTTCCTGAGATATGCTCTTACTTGGCACACCTCAGGGCAGGTCCTTCTTCCATATTCCCTGAGATCTGTCCTAATCAGCATTTCCCCCTGGCAAGTCCTTATGCTGCATTTCTACATAATGTGTCTCCTGTGTCATAAAATTGTTTTATAGTTTAACATTGGTAGTTTAGATGAAGGGTTTTAGAGATGTGTATTTGACAGTTGTATTATGAATAGCTTGAACTGAAATCCTTCCAGCAAGTGGAAGCACAATTTATAATTTAAACAAGGTTGAAGTCCTTGGGCCATATCCTCAGCAGATATTAAATGGCGTAGCTCCTTTGACTTCAGTGGAGCTGTGCAGTTTTACACCGGCTGAGGATCTAGTTGCTAGGGCTAAATTCAGCCCTGTCATAAACAGGTACAGCTCCAGCTAACTTCACGGGCAGTTGCGCCTGCTAGGGCTGAATTGGGTCTCTCAAGAAAGTGACCTTTTCTTAACTTATTCAATTCAATATGCTTTGTGCACTACCCAGGTTGCTATCCAGTCCACATAGCCTGAGATACTGTAACTCTTAGGAGAGGCTCCAGAGTGAGCTAGTTTAGAAAATAAATGACCGGATAATAAACAAAAGATTTTCTCTCATTACGTATCATGTGACAGAAGCAAGATAAAGTTGACACTGTTACTGATTTTTCTGCCAGACAATATACTACTGTGCAACGGACTTAATTATCTTTGTAAGGAAGAATTAATTAATTGTTAAACTGTCAATCAAAAATGTTGTTAAGACAGGCATATGATGCCACATCACCATGTAACAAATCTTTCTGTCTGTCAAGAACCTTGATGTACATGGATCTGATTGCAGATTCAGGTTTGTGGCCGATCTTTCAGCCGTCATCTTCGGGCCTAAATCTTTGAGTAGCTGAGCGACTCCTGCTAGGTAATGACCTTGAGACAAGGGTTGCCACCTCTGAGGAAAAAACCCCCAGGACATCTGGGATGAAATTGACATCTGGCAGTATGTCCTGAGCACCCTTACAGCTACCTCGAAAAAGGGACGAACCTGGGAAAACCTGGACAACTGGCAACCCTACCTGGGAACGGACCACATCTCAACTTGACGATACATGCTGCATGCGGGAGACTTCCTCTATGACCAGAGAAAAGAGAATCCTCCTCCGCCAGGTTTCTCTTTTGTTGGTACTGCAGCATAGGGACTGCCATAGTCTGCAATGGAGAAGTGCCTTTTACGTTGGTTGAGATGGTGAAGGTGGATCTGTATAACTACAAATGAGCTGGACATCCCCCTCTTCCATTCTATCCACAGTCTAGTTCCAACCGCAGTTTCATGCTCACATGATTGGATCCTCCACTAGGCGGGCTTTGTGGTGCATGAAACTGTAAACCCAATTCAGTGGCTGCCCACATCCTTCCCCCACACACCTTGCACAGCAGAACTACACCCATTGTGCTGTTTTCAGGCTCTTTGGTAGCTGCAGAGGCACCACTTAGCAAACAAGTAGCCCTGAGTGAGGAATAGTTCCTTTGCCTTTGGAGGAAATGTTTGACTTTGAAATAAGAACATTTTAAAACAATGGATTGTGCATGCTGTGATCACTATTATTATTACCTGCAGAGAGAAATACCAACATGTGTTTCCCCAAATATTTGCTTCTCTGCTTATATATCTGTACAATAGTTTAAACATTGGAAGGGTGAAGTAACATACTGAGAGAGCGACTATACCCAGAGGCTCAGTTTTTCTGGTCAAGCCAAGCTGCACTTAAAGCAGAACTGGGCAGGGAGGTAGGAGACAAAAGTGGCTTTATGCCATCTCTGTGGCTGATAATCCCCCCTGCAGCAACTCAGAGCAGCTTCAGGTTCCTAGGGGAGAAAGAAAACTTGAAGTTGCCTATTCAGTCCTCTTTTCTAGAAGGCACTTTGGAAACAGATCTGTATTTAGGACAAATGACCATGTGACATGAACAAGTGTGATACAACAGCATTATATACAAAAACGCAAGTACTGAAGGGCCAGATTCTGATCCTGTCACACTGCGGGGTGCTCCACGAATGTTCTCATTGAAATGAATGGTATCACTCGTGGAGTAAGGTGCTCCTCAGTAGGAGTAAAAGTATCAGAGGCTAGCCTGAAATGAAGTGCAGCATGGCTCCCCTACCTACATAATATCGCTAATGAAAATATTTAAAGGCCTGATGATGTTTCAACTCACATATCTTGAGCATGAAAAAATTGATCAAATGAATCCTAAACACACGCTGTAATCAATACTAACTCACTGTAGCATTTATTCTCACTTGCATAATAAATTCGTTTCATAGCATGGTATCTCCTATGTTGTGTAGAAGATGTCCCTTGAACGAGTGTTGCAGCAGCTGCATGTCCCATGTATTCATTTTCAACTATTTCTTTAATTACTTGATGGAATGAAATTACTATGAATTCTATCTACTGGAAATTGTCAATAGGAAAAATCTGTCATGGTCTCTTTAACAGCTCATTACTTCTTCCCCCTACAGCACCAGGCTGCTCTTGTTTATGGCTGAAAGTTGTTGTAGAATGATGGTTATTCCAGTTGACCTTGAACACTAATAACTCCTGAGCCATTTGATACCTCCAAGCTGCAACAGAATAAAGGAGGTGTTGTTGCCTTATGATGGATTTACTGGGTAAATCAGTGCCTGAAGGGACTGCTCCATTTCAAAATAGTCATCGTTACACTGATGTCATCAAGCAGCTTATTGAGATCTCTGGTTGGATATAGTATCTGAGGATGTTAAAAGGTTATTTACACAGATTTGTAGCACTTCAGGATGCATGAATCCAATTATTTCCCTGACTGGTACTTAAAGTGTCATTGGAACTGAAATAAAGGTAAATGTCACTGTCTGGAGGTTTCAAGACAATGCAATTTGTCTTCTAAACATCTGTTATGTATGTGTAATACAAAAAGAACCTCACAATAGCTAGGAAGGAGCTTGCTTGACATCGCTGTAAAATTTTATCGGCCTCAAATGTAACTATAAAAATGTTAGACTATAAACAGGTCTTTTCTATTGATGTTCTAGATAGACTCTGATAAAAGGCATCTTTTTAGTTTGTGTTAATTAGGGGTCTTCACTAGAGCTGACTTTGGAAAAACACATGTAGCACGTTGTCTTTTCAATTAAAAAAAAAAGTCTCTCAATTCTTGAACTTAGGACAAATTTAATTAACTTCGAAAGATATATCTTCAGTCTTAAGAGCACTCTCTCTGACTGGTCTCACTAATAGAAAGCATAGTGCTGTCATGTCCAAAGCAAAGAAGTAAGGATTTTAACCTTCCTTTTTGAGAGAAAGATAGTGAATGTGTGCAGCTATCAACCCAGATTCCCCCACCCCCACCCCGCGCATAGGTCACTGTACCAGCGTCACCTAAGGCCGACATAGCTGGCCATGGAAGGATCTCTCATCCAACTAAAAGTGTCACTAAAGAGTTGTCAGTTTGGATGGGCTAGCACCAGCAGGAGAGTGAATTTGTGTGGGGGGGTGGAGGGTGAGAAAACCTGGATTTGTGCTGGAAATGGCCCACCTGATGATCACTTTAGATAAGCTATTACCAGCAGGACAGTGGGGTGGGAGGAGGTATTGTTTCATATTCACTGTGTATATATAAAGTCTGCTGCAGTTTCCACGGTATGCATCTGATGAAGTGAGCTGTAGCTCACGAAAGCTCATGCTCAAATAAATTGGTTAGTCTCTAAGGTGCCACAAGTACTCCTTTTCTTTTTGCGAATACAGACTAACACGGCTGTTACTCTGAAACTCATCCAACATTATGGCCAGCATAATGGCTACCATGCCACTCCTCTCTCTGCAGCTTGCATAGGAGTTGTGGCCAGAGCCAGGGAGCATAGCTGAGGCTTCCCTGCTCTCTAGCAATCCCCCAGCTGCCCTAATGGTCCCTTGGTGGGGATTGATAGCTGATATAAATATACACCTGGGGACTGGAACAGAACACAGTTAGCCCAGGGTTAGGGGTGGCAAAGGTGGCTTAAATCCCTCCTGAGGTGTGCTATGCTATTTTGTTTTCTGGTACTGAACATGCTTCGGGATTTTTTCTCCCCTGTCTGTTTGCTCTTAAGACTGAGCTCAGAAAAGGGCTCTTTTAAAAGTTGATAGAACTTGACAGTTGTCTTTGCAATAAGAACCCTCTAGTGATTTACAGGGTTTATCCAGCATTTGTTGTCTCTAATCTGGAATAAATATGATTTGAATCATTCTCTGAATCACATGCCATTCATGTGCAATACAGCCCCGTTCACAAGAAGTTCATGCTACGCTGATCCCCTTGTAAATTCTGATCATTAGATTATTTCATTGACTGGCTCCATCATGACTGCCATCTCCCATTAGCAGTAGGTTCACATCATGGCTAAGTGTGACATGGCATAATTCTCATCAGAGTCCAGTTTGCTTCTTTTTCAGTATCTAATTAGAGAATGGCAGTGGGTTTGTGAGCTTTCCCAGCTTTGAGGATTTCTTTCAAAGGCCTCCTAGTTAAAACTGGTAGTGGATAAACTAGTGTGGCAGAATACCTTGTTCGGCTCAGTCCTTTTTAGCCTTGGAGACTCAGGTTTGGGGCAAGGCAAATCCTTATAGGTGGCACAGGGTCCTGCTACTCCTCTCCTCAGTCAGTCCCTTGTGCTTGTTTTCCTTCCCTTCTGGGGAGCGAGTGCAGCCTCCCTATTGGGAGGGTCTGGTGTCTTGCTGCAAACAGTCTACTGGCAGCTTTCCTGCTCCCCTCACTCTCTCCCTCCTACCACCCAGGGGAGGGTTTAAAAAGGTCCCAAGTAGTTGGAGTCAGCTGAACCTAATTGGTTCCCTAGCAACCCCTTTTCCAGCTGAACCTTATTGCCCCATGGTTCTCTCTCCTCAGTGGATAGGGAGGGGCCTTTTAATCCCCTGGGACTACTTACTACCCCCCTGTTGTAGCTGTTTATCCTGGGTTTACCACACTAGCTTCTGGTTAATATTACTTGACCCAGGAAATAGTTAAGTTCCGTGTGACCTGGTCTAAAGATTTACACTGAGCTCCTCACTGGAGGAAGGGGAAGGACTAGGGGGACCAGTAATGTTCTGGAGAACCCAGAAGTGACCATAGCAGAGGTACTTTGTATAAGCCTGAGAACCCCTCAATACCAACTGGCCAGGGGGTTACAAGAATATACTGATGTATGTATGTACATTCCAGTTCATTAAAGAATATTGTGCGAGGTCTTAAATGAAAGCCAGGATCACACCGATCATTAACAGCACTGTGAAATGCATGTGCAGATACATGCAAGGAATTATGTATGTATGCTGAAAATGTGTTCCTAACGTTTGTATCAAGGCAGGGTTGGCAAATAAGTTTTTCTGCCAGATAAAAGATGTTTATTCACCTATCACTCTGTTGGAATGTAAATTAAGCATTGTAAGCCAACACAATGGAACCCTCATTTACATATGATGACAACGGGTGCATGTGAAATCAATGGGAAGGCAACACACTGTAGAATAAATTACAGGGGGTTGTCTTGACTCTGGGTATTGACAGTGAACTTTGGGGAGTATAAGGAGAAAGCAAAGAAGATACCTCCTTACTCTGCACCTTGAAAGTAGTCAGGCAGTACAATTACATTCATGAAAACAGGATCACAACCAACGGTGGTTGAAACACTGCAAAGGATATTCTGGGGGAGAGAAACTTCTTTAGAGGGAAGGTTAGCCTACTTAGTTAAGGTTAATCTCTAGAAAGCATGCTATGCTTTTGTTTTATACATAACCCCTTGTTTCCATAATCCTTACTTGCTATCCCTTGAATCTTTGCTAATAAACTTATCACTGTTCACTGTCACTATTATATCTATCAGTGCTGTGAACATAAGAATGGCCATACTGCCTCAGACCAAAGGTCCATCAAGCCCAGTATCCTGTCCTCTGACAGTGGCCAATGGCAGGTGCCCCAAAGGGAATGAACAAACAGGTTATCATCAAGTGATCCATGCCCTGTCACCCAATCCCAGCTTCTGGCAAACAGAGGCTAGGGACACCATTCCTACCCATCCTGGCTAATAGCCATTGATGGACCTATCCTCCATGAACCTATCTCACTGCCTTTTGAACCCTGTTATAGTATTGGCCTTCGCAACACCCTCTGGCAAGGAGTTCCAGAGGTTGACGTTGCGTTGTGTGAAAAAATACTTTCTTGTGTTTGTTTTAAACCTGCTACCTATTAATTTCATTTGGAGGCCCCTTGTTCTTGTATTATGAGAAGGAGTAAATAACACTTCCTTATTTACTTTCTCTATACCACTCATGATTTTATCGACCTCTATCATATCCCCCCTTCCTCGCCTCTTTTCCAAGATGAAAAGTCCCAGTCTTATTCATCTCTCCTCATACGGAAGCCGTTCTATACCCCTAATAATTTTTGTTGCCCTTTTCTGAACCTTTTCCAATTCCAATACATCTTTTTTGAGATGGAGCGACCACATCTGCATGCAGTATTCAAGATGTTCACGTACCATGGATTTATATAGAGGCAACATGATATTTTCTGTCGTATCATCTATCCCTTTCCTGATGATTCCCAACATTCTGTTTATTTTTTTGACTGCCGCTGCACATTGAGTGGATGATTTCAGAGAACTGTGGTCTGATACAAGGAGCTGATCCTGAGTTGAATCATACAAGCTGGCATGTACACTGTTCCCATGGGAGTAGCAGACCTAGTATTCCTGAGAGTAAATTTCAGTGGATAAAGGGCTGGACATTACAGGAAAATGCTTTAAAGGGGCTTGAGGACTGGGGAGCACCTGTTGCTAACCTGCAAGGCAAAGTAAGAGCTGGCATACCCCAGAGGCGAGAGCTTGAGTAGCTAATAGGCTGATGGTGTCAGGGAGCTGACACCCAGTTACACATATGTAAGTCTCCCTTTGGCTGGAGGCAAAGTGGTAACAAGCTGACCCTCAGTACCTCAAGCACTGTTGCACCTTGATTTTCCAAATAATGTACCTGCTGTCATTGTGGTCTCACTGAAAGTGAGACTGACATGTAAGTGAAGGGGCAAGAAATCACCGGAGACAAAAAATTAAAAAATTGGTAGACACTTTTTTTTTTTTTTTTTGCCATTCAACCACAGCGAATCCTCTGTGAATGCTATAAATGTCAGTCAGAGAATCACTAACCACATTGCAAAGAGGGGCAGCACATTCAGCTCCTGCTACCACTGGACAGCCTCCAGCATTGCATGACAAGACATCTGGTGGTGACAGATTTCTTCTTCGGGGAATGACAACTGCCCCAGACGTGGCAGATGATGCTCTTCTAAATTACAGAATGCTACTTTGATAAGGGCTTATGTAATTATAATGCTATATTATGTAACAAAAACCATATGAATGTTAGATTCACCATCGAAAGGCGTTTGAGGTTTGGGGAGGTAGAGATAAGTCAGTTACTCCATTATTAGGTCATGCCCAGCCAGACAATATCTGAAGTGACTTTTTTCCCCCCATACACAAAGAGCAAATCATGCAGTCTCAAGCCAGATGCCTTTTATTGTAGACTAAGGAAAACAATGAAGGAAGAAAAAGCAAATATAAAGTCATTGTGAGGGGAAAAACAGAGAGTGTCCGCCCGTGGCAAGATCCTCCCACCATAACTCCTGTAGCAGGGCTCCAAAGACTCCTCCCATTTAATGATGCAGCACAAAGAAAACAGAATCACGTGGTCTCATTTACATCTCCCCTGAAGACCCACCTCATCCATGCCTCCTATAAGCAATCAGCTGACAAAGTCCTCTATTCATTTGTTTAAATAATTTATCCTATGCATGAACTCTTTTATGCTGAGAGAAGGGGTTGAACAGAGCGGCATGAACACAATAGAAGTGAAGCTGGGAGAGGTTGGGAAGCTGAAGGAAGCCATGCATTCTATCCGACTGGGTGGGAGGAAGGCATGATTGCAGCCTATCAGTGCAAGTGAAGGGAGGGCTTGAGAAATGAAAACAGAGAAGAAGGTGGCCCAAACTGAGCAGAACTGGTCCAAAAAATCATCCTTTTTGGCCTGCCAAAAAATTAGAGTTTTCAACAGGACACTTCAAAATTACATTAAAAATTCAGTTCAAAACTTCAGTTTTCATTACATTTCATTTCAAATTTTCCCATACAAAAATTGTGTCAAATGAAATTCCAACTACCCCCTCAATTTTTTTTTAAACTTTTTAAAAAATAACCCATTTTTGCAGGAAAATTTTGTGTTTAAAAAATTTCAACCAGCTCTAAATGTCAGACAGCAAACTGTAGTTTCCGGAGGAATGCATGCCAGTGGAGGGGGCAGCACTCTAGATGTGGGACAGGGCAGATGAAAAAGGGGTGAATACGGGTAGCAGGGTGAAAACTCAGAAACTCAGTCAAGTGAACTAACATATGGAGCTCTTGCATCTGGGAAGTGACAAATACATGATATAAAAAAAGCAGAAAATAAATCTTGGAAGATACTTAGGGCCAGATTCTCAGGTGGTGAAAATCAATATGGGCCCACTGAAGTCAGCAGAGTCCTGCTGTTTTACACCAACTGATGTCCTGGTCCTTACGATTTAATAACATTAACACAACATAGTTTGTAGTCACAAAATGCTGATGAGTGCTAACGAAGCATGATTCAGGTACATTTGTGTCTCAGTGGTTCGTTTACTTATCATTTCCAATTTCCTTTTGCTTTAGCTGTTCCTCAAAGAAGTCATTGCATGCTACAGTCAAAGCAGCAACCAGAATGACAAATTCATTAAAATCCACTTCATTGTCTTTATTGGTATCCAGATCTTTCATGATCTTATCAACCAGCTGGAGATCCTTTTGGCACTAGAAAGAAAAAAAGAAAATGAAATTTTTAAAAAAAACCAGACAGATTTGTTGACCTTCAGTTTGATGTTTCTTAAATGTAGTTAGGCTTGGCAGAACTCCATTTTTTTTTTTTATAATTTGACTGATTTCAGTTTTATTTTTAAGCATTTTTCCATTTTTATCTGTTTACATTTTCTCAGTTGTGCACAATTATGTTTTTAAGCATTTTGTTCTATGTTTATCAATTTAAATGTTCACAGGTATGGGATATTATGGAGAGGGTCAGACAGAAATTATTGAATGATAGTAGATGTTAATATTCAGAGTTAAAGCTTTATAACAGTTAAAACACAAATTGTCAACATCGCATGTCAAAATATACCAAGGAAACTTCCTTAAATTAAATTCTTATAAGTTCTCAAAGAGCATTTTTCTTACTTTGCCTAGCAGTAAGATTTTTTTATTATCAATGGAAAAATAGTTTTTCTTTGGTTTGTGTGTGTATGGTGAAATTGATGATTACCAAAATGTACTGATGAAAATCTATCCTTCCAAGCCTAAATATAATCTGCCTGGACATTATTTGTATAATACAGGTATAAAGTGTGTTTCATTTTCTTGAGCATACCCACACTAAACCCACAAGCCATCCAAGAATTCCTTTTTTACATGTACTGTATCTTCAACTATTTCAATGTCTTGAATCTGCACTCAGTTTAACAAGAAAATGACTTAACTGTGGTGCACATCTTGAATGTATAGTTCTGGTATATCATAGTACAATCCAGTAATGTGCTAAAAGTTTAAGTAGTATCAATTATTTCAATCTGTTCTAAAACTTAAAAATGAAGGAGCTGTGTGAAATTTTCATTTAAAGTGTCAGCATATCAATATTAACAGTGTTAAAAGCATAGGGCCAGGTTTTCAATAGAGCTCAGCAACAAATAGGCACTTACATGAAGCAACCAGATTTGGGGAGCTGTCGAGTGAAAAGCTGGCTCATGATGTTTATTTTAAGATAGCAACTATATCAGTGTTTGGGGTGGGGGGTTTTTGGTTTTTTTAAAATGCTTTTTATAATTTCAAGACATTATTTATATAGGGCCAGATAATGCCTTCTGTTGTCACGGTTGGTAGAACCTCACTTAGCAAGTACGGGTCCTACTCAATATGAGTAAGGGCAGCAGAATCTTCCCATAATAATAAATCAATAGACAGGATTAAAAAGAAAATCCAGTCCAAGAAATTTCATAAATTGATTCAAAATAATCCTGTTGTTGTTGTTAAAGACCACAAAACGGTTAGGATTACTAAAATACAGGGAATCAATTATGTACCAGATTCCATAAGAATTTCAGTTTGAATAATTTAAGAACACAACAGATGTGCATAAATAAATTCAAATCAGCAATGACTGTGAGAGCTCTTCTCAGCAATATCTCTGTTCAGTACAGATAGGGAGCTATACTTGGAACATACAGGATTGCCAATAAACCTGTGAAGAAACGTGTACCATACAACTGTAAGCCTGAAGAAGCCCTTAAAGAGCATGAAACATTCCCGATGCTGATCACAATCAGTCTGCCTATGTTTGGGAGTGCACAGTCATTTCCATTCACTGCACTTAAAACTTTCTCTCGCCTCCTGAGAACTATATACCTGTATTATATCCCAATTTTGCTGAAGGCTGGTCTACACTCAGTTCTAACTAAATTGATTAAAGTTGATTTAACGAAATCATTTTTTCTACTATTTCTAGATTGTATTTGGCACTGATGTTCAAACACACAGCTGAATAATCAGTGACTGACTTAGTTTTCATCATTTGTGATGAGTGGTTCAAAGCAAAGGTGCATATTTTAATATACTCATCAAACAAGACACTTGATATTAGTGCTTTCTCTTTGGATCCACAAACACAGTTGTCATTTGATTGTATAGTTTAGATGCTGTCACATCATGGACTTGATTGTATAAGGAAATGCTCTTCCAGAATCCTTCAGTAGCTATTTCCCTCACCCACTAAACCTTAATTTAAAGAGTTGTAGAAACTGCCTCTTACTGAAAGGAAGTCAGTGAGTTCACTGGTAAGGAGCTGTTTGAGTTCTCCTTTATTCAGTTTGTATTTGTCCCCTTCTTTGCCTGAGTAATGGTGAAAAAATCTTGATCAGGGTGTCCATAGCATTCTCCAGCTGTGTAGGCATATTGTGGAGTGGAACGGCTCTAGGACAGAGAACAAAAATCATTAGTACTGTACATGAATTATATAGAACTCAAGCATGTGAGCCTGGTGCAGCTGTAAAACAGAAGCTGTCATAAGTACTGAAAAACATGTATTCATTTCATCCATATAATCAAATGGTGGTTTACATTGCTAGACTATGATATTAAAACAAAACATTGTACTTCAGACATCAGAGATTAGATCTGGAAAATAAATGTGAAGGGTTAAACGAAAGCTCTACTCTGCATCCAGTATGATCAACAGGAAAACATTTGTACAGCAAGTTGAAACCACAGGCATAAAGAAAGCATATTATACCAGTGCATAATCTCCTACCTGTTCAACCAAAAGAGTATTGTCAACAGGTAATGATAGCTAACTCATACGCACATTTATACTGAAGGCTCCCCCCTTGTGCACCCATTTCCCTGATGCTCAGAGGGAAATCACCAATGATAGCAGATTTAAATGCTGGAGCATCAGCTTTCTCTTTATTGGGTCCTACTGTTTTGGTTTTTTAAATCACCTGGAATGAACAGGTGTGAGCTTCTGTCCCCAAGTGGCCTTCCGGGGGCTGGCTTCACTGAACATTCTGTAAAGAGAAGAAAAAAGAAAAGGAGTACTTGTGGCACCTTAGAGACTAACCAATTTATTTGAGCATAAGCTTTCGTGAGCTACAGCTCACTTCATCGGATGCATACTGTGGAAACTGCAGAAGACATTATATACACAGAGACCATGAAACAATAAAAAAGGGAAGAAGGAGGATCCTGGGAACTACAGGCCAGTCAGCCTCACTTCAGTCCCTGGAAAAATCATGGAGCAGGTCCTCAAAGAATCAATCCTGAAGCACTTGCATGAGAGGAAAGTGATCAGGAACAGCCAGCATGGATTCACCAAGGGAAGGTCATGCCTGACTAATCTAATCGCCTTCTATGATGAGATTACTGGTTCTGTGGATGAAGGGAAAGCAGTGGATGTATTGTTTCTTGACTTTAGCAAAGCTTTTGACACGGTCTCCCACAGTATTCTTGTCAGCAAGTTAAGGAAGTATGGGCTGGATGAATGCACTACAAGGTGGGTAGAAAGCTGGCTAGATTGTCGGGCTCAACGGGTAGTGATCAATGGCTCCATGTCTAGTTGGCAGCCGGTATCAAGTGGAGTGCCCCAAGGGTCGGTCCTGGGGCCGGTTTTGTTCAATATCTTCATAAATGATCTGGAGGATGGTGTGGATTGCACTCTCAGCAAATTTGCGGATGATACTAAACTGGGAGGAGTGGTAGATACGCTGGAGGGGAGGGATAGGATACAGAAGGACCTAGACAAATTGGAGGATTGGGCCAAAAGAAATCTGATGAGGTTCAATAAGGATAAGTGCAGGGTCCTGCACTTAGGACGGAAGAACCCAATGCACAGCTACAGACTAGGGACCGAATGGCTAGGCAGCAGTTCTGCGGAAAAGGACCTAGGGGTGACAGTGGACGAGAAGCTGGATATGAGTCAGCAGTGTGCCCTTGTTGCCAAGAAGGCCAATGGCATTTTGGGATGTATAAGTAGGGGCATAGCGAGCAGATCGAGGGACGTGATCGTTCCCCTCTATTCGACATTGGTGAGGCCTCATCTGGAGTACTGTGTCCAGTTTTGGGCCCCACACTTCAAGAAGGATGTGGATAAATTGGAGAGAGTCCAGCGAAGGGCAACAAAAATGATTAGGGGTCTGGAACACATGAGTTATGAGGAGAGGCTGAGGGAGCTGGGATTGTTTAGCCTGCAGAAGAGAAGAATGAGGGGGGATTTGATAGCTGTTTTCAACTACCTGAAAGGGGGTTCCAAAGAGGATGGCTCTAGACTGTTCTCAATGGTATCAGATGACAGAACGAGGAGTAATGGTCTCAAGCTGCAGTGGGGGAGGTTTAGATTGGATATTAGGAAAAACTTTTTCACTATGAGGGTGGTGAAACACTGGAATGCGTTACCTAGGGAGGTGGTAGAATCTCCTTCCTTGGAGGTTTTTAAGGTCAGGCTTGACAAAGCCCTGGCTGGGATGATTTAACTGGGAATTGGTCCTGCTTTGAGCAGGGGGTTGGACTAGATGACCTTCTGGGGTCCCTTCCAACCCTTATATTCTATGATTCTATGATTCTATGATTCTATGAATACCTCCTCCCACCCCACTCTCCTGCTGGTAATAGCTTATCTAAAGTGATCACTCTCCTTACAATGTGTATGATAATCAAGTTGGGCCATTTCCAGCACAAATCCAGGTTTTCTCACCCTCCGCCCCCCCCCCCCCCCCAAACTCACTCTCCTGCTGGTAATAGCCCATCCAAAGTGACCACTCTCTTTACAATGTGTATGATAATCAAGGTGGGCCATTTCCAGCACAAATCCAGGTTTTCTCACACACCCCCCAAAAAAATTATGCATCCGATGAAGTGAGCTGTAGCTCATGAAAGCTTGTGCTCAAATAAATTGGTTAGTCTCTAAGGTGCCACAAGTACTCCTTTTCTTTTTGCAAATACAGACTAACACGGCTGTTACTCTGAAACCTGTAAAGAGAAGAGCAATAGTATCATTAAAACTGAAGAGGGTGGAAATACAATTAGTTGCTAGGAAGCTGAGGATTGGGAAAATAACTAAAAATAGAGATCAGGTGAAGGGGAAACATTGCTTTGCGTAAACCAAGGTAGAGCTCTTACAAAGCCATAATGAAGATAAAGATAACGGGAAAGTCAATAGCAATATCATACAGCAAAAACTGAACCTTATCAATTTTACTGACTAGATGAAAGGTTACCAAGAAAATACACACAGCGAACACTGTAGCTAATGTTCACCTAATTTCTAAAACACATGGACACAAACCTGTCTACTATAGTGATTAAGTGCTTTATCAATATCTAGACACACAGAGACAAGCATGCTTTCCTGGAATTGTCACAAAGAAAAGGTTTGTTTCTGATTCCATGGGTATTTGTTTACTATGTTTAATAATTTTTTTCACTATGAACTCGTCACAAAAAAAATAAATCACTGAAAGCAACAAAAGTGCTGTAAATGGTGCATACAAAATATTTCTTCTTTTATTGTTTGACCTTTTAAAAATGGGCCCATGTGGGGGCCTGGAG
This sequence comes from Caretta caretta, assembly GCF_965140235.1. Taxonomy (NCBI): domain Eukaryota; kingdom Metazoa; phylum Chordata; order Testudines; family Cheloniidae; genus Caretta; species Caretta caretta. Next base: position 47,329,578 of record NC_134210.1, read on the forward strand.
AGCAAAATTAGAAGTGACAATGACAAAAATCAACTCAAAAATTCCCTCCAAATGAAACCACAATCTCTTTCTAATCTAATCTGTGTGCATTTCTAAAGCAGCAAACCTTAACGTCTAGGCACTTGGGGCCAGATTTGCAAAGATATTTAGGCACTTCAAGGTGCAAATAGATGCCTAGAGAGATCTCCAAAAGTGCCTAGGACCCACATACTCAAATGTATTTAGGTGCCTCACTTCCACTGAAATCCCTTTAGGCACATATCTGAATATTTAGGAGTCTAAATACCTTTGTGAATCAGGCCCTTGCTTGATAAGGTCCTCATCATGGTATGTATGTACTCAGGAGAAAACCAGATCACCTCCCTTACACAAATGCCCCTGAGTACATTTATAGATGAGTCCTGCATCTGCTCCCCAGGTCAACAGACTTGTTAGATCAAAGAGGGAAGTGAAATTAAGAGTCAAGGGCCTTCCAGTGAGAATCTCCTGCTATCAGCCCTCAGAGTTTGGGAACATGTTTTATCTCCAGTTTAGGAGGAGAATCTGAGGGAACTGGGGTTATTTAGTCTGCAAAAGAGAAGAGTGAGGAGGGATTTGATAGCAGCCTTCAACTACCTGAAGGAGGGTTCCAAAGAAGATGGAGCTCGGCTGTTCTCAGTGGTGGCAGATGACATAACAAGAAGCAATCGTCTCAAGTTGCAGTGGGGGAGGTCTAGGTTGGATATTAGGAAACACTGTTTTACTAGGAGGGTGGTGAAGCACTGGAATGGGTTACCTAGGGAGGTGATGGAATCTCTATCCTTAGAGGTTTTTAAGGCCCAACTTGACAAAGCCCTGGCTGGGATGATTTAGTTGGTGTTGGTCCTGCTTTGAGCAGGGGATTGGACTACATAACCTCCTGGTCTCTTCCAGCTCTAATATTCTATGATTCTATGATTCTATTCCTATTCACCCCAATACCCAGTGGGTATTCTCTCCCTGTGCTACATTCTTTTCCTGTCTCTCTCACCATACCAATGAATGAAGTCAAACACACTGAAAAGCTCCAAATGATACCAAATGCAGTAGTTTATCTACTTGGCAATTATGCATCATCACTGAGCTCCTCTCTCTGGCCTGGCTCCCCAATGAGTACAGAGCCCAGTTCAGAACCTTTGTCCTGATAATCAAAGCCCTCCACAGGATTGGCCCTAGCTACTTAAGAATTGACTTTCCCTCTTTGACCAGGACCTCCTATGACAGATACGTTCCAGTGGACCCCTGACACTGCTGCATACCAGCGGTGAGGGGGTAGGGGAAGGGTTGTGAGTGTGGAAGACAGAGCTTGTACAGGAGTAGGACATGCATTATTCAGCTCACCCCACCCCACCCCCGAGAGAAAATTCATGACACGCCCCCACCGCCTTCAGAACTGAATACAAAACTCATTTCTTTCACTTAGTTTCTCTTTCTCTCTCTCTCTCTGGCACACAACTGTAAACAAGCAAGCAAACAGAAATGCTATGTATAAATCCAACTATCTCTCCTACCGCCTAGGAAGAAATAAAGAGAGATTGTTGTAGGATTCATACAAGGTTCATGTGCTTGGCAACATTCAGGGCACACCCGGAGTGTTGTATAGGAGCTGTGCACACACAACTCTTCTCAAGGACATGAACCTTGGAGTCTCGCCCAGATGACATGAACCGTGGGAAGCCTCCCAGGACTGGGCTCAAGGCCCGAGAGCAAGGAATGCAGTAGATAGAAATTGGTAAATAAGAATGTTAAACAAAGCCAGTGTATTCCTTTTATCTGTTGGAGAATGTAATGCGCGGGGGGAGAGAAAGAATAAAGGGGAAGGTGGAAAGCTGACAGGCAGAAATCGGTTGGCAGACCAGCTCGCTTGCTTGCTAAAAGCTCTGTGCTGTCTTGTATTTGAACCGCCACAGATTGTTATCACCATTTCTGTTTTAAATCAGTGTGAGGCACTCATATACTCCAGTGATGGGAGTCATATAAGCATCTCGATAGATGTCATTCCTCATCTGCCTGTCTCCTTTGCCATCAGGGCAAAGTGCTCCCCATCCTCTTTTGATTGTACCTACCTGAAAAATCAATGCAAACATAAGCTCAATTGTGCCTACTAGACAAAGACCCACAATGGGGGAGAAAGGGAGTCTCACAGAGGTACCCCATCCCAGCAGGGATTCTAGGAGACACCTAGTGTGTAGAGGGCTCTCACCCTGTACTATACCTATGCATGGAATTCAGCAGGTGCTCCACTCCCTGGCACCATCCACTTGCTCTCCCTTTTCGGGTGGCTAACACCCACAGAGTTCTACTGGGAGGCAGCCTTGTGCTCTGGTAACGTTGTTACCCATGGTCATATAGCCCTTAGTCATAAATCTGGGTACTGTGAGGAGGATCATTTCATTTACTCAGTGCTGTTGAGATGGTATCTCAAGCAGCCAGGGCCATTCAGGCTTGTATCTTCCTATGATCACTAATACCTACATCATTGCTCAGAAATGTTTATTAATCAAGACAAATAAAAACACCTGAATAAGACTATTAAATAAACAACAAAAGTTAAGCACTGCTGAATCCACAAATGAAGGGTACTAACTGTGGAACATCCACCGTCGAATATATAATTCAGCATGTATCTCTCTAAACCACATTCACCATCTAGCTACTGAATATTGTAAATTCAATTAACTAAGCAGAGAAAGCAATGGGTATAATTTTCAGATGAGAGGTACAAATTTTCAGTGCAGCCACCCTCAGGACACGAGAGAGAAAGTTATATCTGTCTTTTCCACCACACCAGCTCAATAATTTATACAATGATATAATCTGCATAGCCCCTTTCAGCACTCTGACTACTTTACTTTAGCTAATTGTCTAAGAAACTCTTTATTCTATGGGGCTGGCTTATATTTAATAGCATGATCCGCTGTGCCAAAGCTCTTTTGTCAAGAGATTCTTTTCATTTGTTTCCCAAGAAACTGTCATGAATTCGCTTGGCTCTTCTGTTAGAGGAATCCTGTAAGATGCTGAACACCCTCCCTTTCCAGATTACTAACCCTTTCAGGAGTGTGATTTATCTTGCATACTCCCAAGTTTCACCTCACTTAAAAACTACTTTCTTACACAAATCAGACATAAAAATACAGAAATATCACACCACGCTGTTACTGAAAAATTGCTTCCTTTCTCATTTTTACCATATATTTATAAAATAAATCAATAGGAATATAAATATTGTACTTACATTTCAGTGTATAGTATATACAGCAGTATAAAGAAGTCATTGTCTGTATGAAATTTTAGTTTGTACTGACTTTCCTAGTGCTTTTTATGTCGCCTGTTGTAAAACTAGGCAAGTATCTAGATGAGTTGATGTGCCCTCTGGAAGACCTCTGTGCACCCCCAGGGGTACGTGTACCCCTGGTTGAGAACCACTGCCCTAGAAAATTAGGTGGTTACCCAAAATTAATAGAAATCAGTGCATTGCTTTCACCTTCCTTTCAAGCTGCATTACCTGCTTTGTTTTAATACAGGCTGTACTGTATCTTGCTAGCTAATAACAGCCCACTGAAGTCAATGGAAAGGCTCCCAGTGGGATCAGGTCCTATATAAATTCCCTTCATAACTGATGACCAAACTTTATCTCAACTTTCTGACCTATAAATCAGAAACAAAACTAAACACAGCCTGATCTCCTGGCTTAGCTAATATAGCTCCAGCATTTAAGACATATCCCCTTCATGTTCTGTGTGCTCCTTTCAGACAGTCCCAGCGCTGCCCTCCTCCCAACAGCTGATAACTAAGAGGAGCTTGATCCTGCTCTTAAATATGGAAATACACTCTGTAAAATCCATTGCTGTCTGAGATGCAGTGGCAGTTTAGAAGTGTTTTCATATTGTATGGTGTGACTAGTGTATGTTGGTCCACCGTATAGGGCCAGATTCTGTCCCCCTTACCCATGCTGGATAGTATCTTACTGCACAAATAGCCCATCCGACTTCAGTGGGGCTACACACATAGGGTAAGATTGGCCCTTGCCCTACACACTTGTGCAGAGGGGTTGGAGGCATAAGGCACTCTTTTACTCTTCTGTGTGGGCTATGACCTGGTGGGCCCCAGCATGGGGGAAGACCAGCCTCTGTGGAGGCCACTCCTCCCCTTTCCACACAGATGGTCATATAATGGGTGGAGTCTTGGCTCCACGTGCTTCCCCACAACGTGCTGGCTAGCACAACGGAGCTGTGGCGGCAGGAGGAGCACTGTGCTCTTGGTATAGTCCAGAAGTGGCCTCCTTCCCCTGGGATAAGGGGAGTTAGGATCCACTGAGACCCTCTTCCTCTCACTTCCCAAAAACTCAGTTCGACTCTGGAATTTCTCAATCAGGTGACAGCAACACTATTTGACAGCAACACTATGCCCTAGCTGGCCATGCTCAGAGCTGGGGGAGGTGGCTGCAGGGCACACCACATATCCAAAGTTATAGAGCAAAACTTTGCCTTATATATGTCTCTACTGCCTGACTTTATATTGCAATACGCACTTCATGATTGGCTTGGTTACTTTTCAGGAACCAGTCCCTGTACAGCATGATCTGTCCATGTGCAGTTCATGTATAACCTGAGCTCTACATTCCAGGCTTATCTTGTCCATTGTCTCCATCACCTGCTTAACTTAGCTAGACTGACTCCAGCCTAATGCTTGTTATGCCCTTATTTACAGCTGATTCTTCCATTCACCTTCCCAGTCATGCCAGTTGAGACATGAGGTCTTACTTGTGTCAAGTTACTCAGGTCAAATTAGGGCTACAGGGGAGACAAGGGGAGTTGTTGTGACGCTCAGAATCCCAATTCCTTGCCAGGTCTGCTCCTGGGGCTGCACACCCACATGCTGCCTCTTCCCAGAGCAGATGGCAAACTGGCAGTATAAGCCACAATTAAGTATTGCTCCATCTATGTGAGTAAGAGTGGCAGAACTGGCCCTTGGTTAGCATCTGGTTTTCAACATTTGCCCCAAACTATATTGGTAATATCTTTTGGCAAATAATTGCTGAGCTGGAGAAGGCAATTCAGCCCTTCCTCCACACACACAAACCCCTTACCTCCACCCTGTACATATTTGCTTTTTCTGCTCTCAGTGACCAGCCTCATCCAGATTCGGGCTGCATGCATGACTAATCTATGCTGGTGGCGCAAGCCTTGACTGGAAGGAATGTGGAGGACTTGGAGGCTCTGGGGAATGGAAGTAGTATAAAATAAAGAGGGTTTTATTTTGAACAAATATTTACTGGTGAGTTCTAATCAGCATTTTAGCATTGCTCTTACTAGGAAAAATCAGTTTAAACCAGAAGCCTGACATATATCTAAAGCTTTCTAGGTTTTGACATCCAGATTAAAATCCCATCCTGTGACATTGTGGGGTTCCAATCCCACTTTAAGTGCAAAACTATCGTTTCTTGCACAATAAAATCTTATATTTTCAGTCAAAGAGCTGTTATCTAGACAGCACTTTGTAGTTATGTGGTACTTACCTTGTCCACCTGTCTGCTGCTGGGGATAGCTTTTCTAGTCAAATTTCTCCTTTCTTATTTCCTCCTCCTCTCACCGTGGATTTTCCCAAGTCTACGTGCCCTTCTTGCATCTCTTTCCCTTCTTTCCTCAGCTGAGTTTTCCCTATCCTCCTTCATTTATCTGTGTTCTCCTCTTAACTTCAGTATCTGTTTTCCAGTTCTCTCAATATATTCAGCCATTCTCCCTTCTATATTTCTTCTGCTTTCAGTTTTCCTTCCCATTTTTACTGTAATGCACCACAGGGGACAGAATTGGGATTATGGGGCGATAGCCTAAGTCAAGTCAAAGAGTTCGGGTCCTAAATACCCCCTTTAAATGGGCTGCTTTTTGACAGTCACCCAAACTGAAGAGTATTGTTGTTCAAATACTCTCATCTCATGCTGTTTAGATTTCCATTTGGACAATATAGTGTGTTCTCTGCACTTTCTTTCCCAGCATACAAATTCTTGCATAGATGCAGTCCTAGCTAGTAACCTTCAGGTCAGTTAGGTCTCCCTCTGCACAGAATGTTCCTTGCCAGTCCTCCTGTGGCACTGTTTTGGGAGAGAAATAAGAGCAACCTCTGTGCCAGAGATCTTCTATCTGAGCCACTACCTACTCCTTGCTTTGCTTCCCCAGAAATCAGAGTTCAGTTTCCCTCTCCAAGGCCCCCATCAGTAACTGCCTCAGCTACCAGTTCACAGCAGTGAGGCCAAGTTGCCATAAGCAACAGACTATTTTCCTGGTGATTTTAAAGAAAGACAGAGATTTAAAAAAAAAGAAAAGAAAAAAGATAAGTAGAAATACTGCTGATTAACAAATATTACAGAAAGCATCACTAGACTGGCCCTAAGTTTAAGTGACAAACAGGTACTTGCAGCTGAACATCCTTTTGCTCGTTCAGGCCTTTAGGTAACCACACGTGTCCAAGTCACTTTTTACATTAGCACAGCAGGCCTACACTAGGGATCTGCACCAACGGGTGCAAAATACCCAGAGTAGGCAAGGCCTCAGCATACAGCTGGCTTTTCTTCATGTCAGGTGGACTCTAGTTACATAGCCTCAGAGTATCTCTCTTTCATTCTGTAACTGGAGACTGTGCAGCCAATGCCACTAGGTTTGGCAGTTCAAGATGCAATTAGCACTTGGCATTTCATCAGCTTCCAGACCAGGCCAAGACGGTAATTTCCTTTGTGGGAAATCCACTCATTAATAACACAAACCCTTCCTTTTGTAATATGAATTCTGACTGACTCATGTTTCATCCTACTTCAAACTCACATGACTTTTAAACAGGTGTGGATGTGTGTTGGGGGCGGGGAGGTAAACATTTCTCCTAATCCACATTATTAATGCCCCATCTCTTCATCTCATGCAAGGCTCTCACACATAGGGTGAGACTATGCCATTAAGGCACAACCCAGCTTTGAGGGTGTTTGTGAACTCTGGAAGGCACCATGCACTCCAAACCCCTGCCTCCCATGTACCCAGGGAGCATGCCCACTATTCCACCCCTGAGGACTGTGGAGTTTGCATTCCTTGCCATGGCTGGCCAGCTGTACTAGCAGGTGCAGAGGGATGAGTGGGGGGTCTTACCTATGATACAAATGCTTTTCAGGTACAGCTAGACCGATTATAACTCTGTTAGCACAGCCCCCTTCTGGAGATGCAGCATAAACTGACAGAAGGAGCTCTACCGGCAGCTGGACCATGTCCCCGAATGACATAGAAGCACTCCTCTGTGCCGGCATGGTTGTGCCTACCCCAGGGGCTTTACCAACATGTCTATGTCAGCTAGCATGGAACAATTCCTGTGCCCTGGTGACCACAGAGAGATTGCAACTGTGCCAGACTTGGGCAAGGAGGGGGGAAAGGCTACGTGTGCCCGCCCCACCTTGCATACCCACGCCCCAGCATGGCACAGTCTGGCTCATTGTCGTTAGCCCTTAATAAATAAATAATGACCTGCTCTATGGCCCAACACTGCAAAGTGCTGAGCATCTCCCAACCCCCACTGGCTCCACTAGGAGCCATGGATGCTCATCACCTTGCAGGTGGCACTCAGTACCTTACAGCATTAGACCCTTTCAGTGGTATTCCATTGCCATGTACATAGAGGTAGTCTCTTTGAATGCCCCTGACTAAGTTTTTGCCCAAGACAAAGGTACTTCTGGCTAAGGCAGTTGTCTGGGACTCATGAGAGCTGGGTTCAATCCCTGGTTCTTCCACAGATTTCTTCTGTGACCTTGATCAAGTCATTTAATCTGTCTGTGCCTCAGTTCTCCATGTGTTAAATGGTGATAATAATCCTTCCTTTCTCCCTTGCTGTATTTGTCTTGTCTGTTTGGACTGTAAGCTCTCCGGGGCAGGAACTGTCTCTAGCTATGTGTATGAACAGGTGTCAGGTTCCCTGCTGGGGTCTCTAGCTGCTACTGTAATACAGTTAATAATAATATTGGTTTCTGGGAGAGATGAGCTCCACAGGGTGGGGCCCTGTGCAGAGATGGCCTCTTAACCATGGAACGGGGAGCCAGTGTAAATCATAAAGCACAGTTAGTATATGCTACTTGACGGAAGAGGCAAGATGGCCATTTTGAATTAGCTGCATTTGGGGAGTGTTTGCCTTCAGTCACTGGTTCTGTGAGTTGAAAAGGTCCAACCTAGAGGTGACACACAAATGGACCCAATCTTTAGCTGTGAGAAGCAATAAATACTGCCCAAAGGCAGTTGGAGTGAGGGTGTTAGGTTGGCTTCATTCCATCTTTCCAAATAATGTCAACATTATATTGCTAGATAAAACAGTGTCAGGTTTCAGAGTGGTAGCCGTGTTAGTCTGTATCAGCAAAAAAAACCGAGGAGTCCTTGTGGCACCTTAGAAACTAACAAATAGTGTGCACATCAGCTTTCACTTAGTTGGTGCATATACAACTGTTGGGAATCATTTTCTTTGGTACACAGCTGCCCCTTAGTGTCCTGCTGAAGAACTGCTACCGCTCACCTCCAGACTGAACACAAGTTACAGCTGCCAGAATTAACTCTGCGGGGGGGCGGGGGGGGGGGAAAGTGTTTAAAGATTCTGTCAGATTTGCTTGAGGTAACACAGAGGTTGCTTTGTTTTATACTGTCAATAAGCTTCACTAGTCTAAGAGATTTGTATCGGCCATATCAAGGAAAACAACAAATATTATGAATAAAAATGAGTGAGAGAGGAAATATCTATTGCTCACAGATTACTACAGCTTGATTCAGCAAAGCATTTAAGCACATGCTTAAATCTCATTGAAGATACTTTAAATCAATGGGCTTCAAACACATGCTTTGCTGAATACAGACCATGCATTCTGTTAGTGAAAGTCACACACATATCCCTGGGCTGTGAAAACATGTGGTTCTGAAGAACTTACCCCAAACTTACCCCGGGTGGTGAAAACAGAGAGCAAAAGTATTTCACAGCAGCACCATACCACGTGGGGAACCATGACAGGGAGTGAGGGCAAAGGATAGCAATAAGAAGAAATTATTATTAATTATATATATTGTTATCTCTTAATTGTGCTGTGGAATCACCTCCATTGCCAATGTGCATCTTTTAAATTCCGCTCAGAGCAGATCTAGACAACATGGTGGCTAAAATGCCAGTACCTCACTCCTGGGGGGATTCTGTGCCACGGCTCATGCACAGAATTCATTTCCCCTGCAGATTTCTTTGCTTCCTCACAGAAAAATGACTTCTGAGGGGCAAACAAAGGGAAGCCACAAAAGTGGTCATGTACTCCTCCCCAGCAGTGCAGGCACGTCATTTTGGGTGCCCAGGGCAGCCAGTAGACAGGTAAATCACCAGAGGGCTGGGGATGCCATGGCTGGTGGCTCCTAACCTGTGACAGGCTCAGCTCCTTTGCCCCTGCAAGGAGCGACAGGGGCCAGATCATACCAACCCCCAGAAACCTCACCCAGCTGCAGGAAGCTCCACATCCTTCCCCGTCCCGTTTCCTGCCCCCATCACTCCTCAGTGGCTGTGGGATTGTCACTGGGATCTTAAAACCCAAAGTAGCGGTAACTTAACTGTTTCATTCCAGGCAGTGTCCGGGATAAATCAACAGGAACCCAGCGCTTCCAGCTGATGAAAGATTGATACAAATCAGTGTGCTCTTATCTAAAACTAGTATTTATTAGATTTAAGCACACCCAGAGACAAGCAATAGGTTTAGACTATCCCAAATTATCACCTAAACTCTGAGATGATATTGAGTAACTAGCAGCAGGTCAGCAATGGCCGGTGACTTCCCTGCCAAGGAGTAGGATGTCAGGGGAAAAGTCTCTCAGGATAGCTTCAGAGAACTGCTCCAAAGTACACTCTGTTAGCTAGTCCTTTTATAAGTAATTTTTTAAAAACACATAGCTCATAGTGACCCCTACTGGGCATGACTTCTCCTAACTTCAATAAACTACATACACAGAGAACATGCAAAAATGGGTCTATATATCTTCCTGCTGTATTTTCCACTGCATGCATCCGATGAAGTGGGTTTTAGCCCACGAAAGCTTATGGCCAAATAAATTTGTTAGTCTCTAAGGTGCCACAAGTCATCCTAATTTTTTTTGCTGATACAGACTAACACAGCTACCACTCTGAAACCTATTCCATAATAAACTTCTGTTGTTTAAAAGGACATGCAATACCATCTATAAACAGACGAGGGAGCCCTTATAACTTCTAATCTTACTATCAGCCCTTTTAAATTGTTTTCCAAAACATTAAACAAAATATGATTCTATAGTTAACATTGTAACCACTCAAGCTGCCACTGAAAAAGATTGCCCTCATAATAATATCAAATACTCATAACAGTATTGATCCATCTGCCATCTCACTGATGATATCATTGGAGTCACAATTTATAATTATATCACTGTCCATCTCTATAGCACCTTTCATCGCAAAGGATCTAAAAGTACTTTACAGTAACGTATAAATGGCATCAGTGAATGCAGCCATCTGTAGAATGGATTATGGTAACCAGCCGGCACGCAGTATGTAACAGAAGAGGAGGGCAGGGAGTTAGGGTCCGTACCAGCAGGGCCGCCGACGGGGCGCTTTAAGTGGCAGCATTTTAAGGAGGGTCCTTTGCCGCGGCAGCACTTTAACGTCATTGCTCCCCCACCCCTGGCTGCCGACGGGGGCAGGCAAAAGGAGGAGCTGCCCCTGGGCGGCAGCAGCGACCAGAGCCCTAGGCCCTTTAAACCACCGGGCAGCGCGAGGCAGGGAGCATGGATGGGCTGGCTGGCGTATGCTGACCCCTCAGCCCCACCCTTTCCGCCCAAGGCCCTGCCCCTTCCAGGAGGGGCCGGAGCCAGCTCCCATACTGGTAAGTCTAAAGAGTTACTTTGACCCCTGATCCCAGCCCTTCTTATTAACACATGACTTTCTCCCACTCTGTAATAATATCTCTGGGCCTAAAATCCTCCTCCCACTGAAGTCATTGCAGAAACACTTTTTATTCATTGGGCAGTTTGGGTTTGTTTTATGTTACTTGTTGTTTTCTCTCTTTCAGTAGAAGATCTATTGTGCTAAGGGTTTGTTGCCTCTTTTCTTGTATCAAATAATGCTAGCTGTCTTCTGTGTGCTCCTACCTCCTTTTGTCTCTATTTAATCACCCTGGATTTCTGTCATTACATTGTACTTGTAGCATATATAAACTCATGGCAATGTCATTGCATGAACAGACATTAAATATGTTGTCCCACCGTAGAAGTACATTGGGATGAGGGTGATCTCCTCAGTACATGCAAAGGCTCTGAGACTGATTGAACATTCAAGTAGGAAACAAAGATTTCCCTACACCTCGGGAGGGAAAGTGGGGGGGGCGGGTTCACCGCCCACCCTGAACTCTCCCATCACCCCCAGTGGTCAACTAGTGTTGCCAGTTTAGTTGTTTTCCAACCCCCCTGTAAATTCAAATATCCCCTCTAATCTCAATTCCTGGGGAAATCTCGGGAAACAACATTCAAACAATGCCCTAAGGATCCAGTACTGTAAAATGTCAACTACCCTCAACTCCCAGGTGCTCAGCCTGTTGAAGGATAGGGCCCAAGTAGGTAAATGTGCGATCACTGAAATTAAAAAGAAAAGGAGTACTTGTGGCACCTTAGAGACTAACAAACTTATTTGAGCATAAGCTTTCGTGAGCTACAGCTCACTTCATCAGATACATTCAGTGGAAAATACAGTGGGGAGATTTATATACATAGACAACATGAAACAATGGGTGTTACCACACACTCTGTAACCAGAGTGATCACTTAAGGTGAGCTATTACCAGCAGGAGAGCGGGGGACTAGGCCACACCTTTTGTAGTGATAATCAAGGTGGGCCATTTCCAGCAGTTGACAAGAACATCTGAGGAACAGTGGGGGGTTGGGGGGGGGGGGAATAAACATGGGGAAATAGTTTTACTTTGTGTAATGACCCATCCACTCCCAGTCTTTATTCAAGCCTAAATTAATTGTATCCAGTTTGCAAATTAATTCCAATTCAGCAGTCTCTCGTTGGAGTCTGTTTTTGAAGTTGTTTTGTTGAAGAATTGCAACTTTTAGGTCTGTAATCGAGTGACCAAAGAGATTGAAGTGTTCTCCGACTGGTTTTTGAATGTTATAATTCTTGACATCTGATTTGTGTCCATTTATTCTTTTACATAGAGACTGTCCAGTCTGACCAATGTACATGGCAGAGGGGCGTTGCTGGCACATGATGGCATATACCACATTGGTAGATGTGTAGGTGAACGAACCTCTGATAGTGTGGCTGATGTGATTAGGCCCTATGATGGTGTCCCCTGAATAGATATGTGGGCACAGTTGGCAACGGGCTTTGTTGCAAGGATAGGTTCCTGGGCTAGTGGTTCTGTGTGGTTGCTGGTGAGTATTTGCTTCAGGTTGGGGGGCTGTCAGTAAGCAAGGACTGGCCTGTCTCCCAAGATCTGTGAGAGTGATGGGTCATCCTTCAGGATAGGTTGTAGATCCTCGATGATGCATTGGAGAGGTTTTAGTTGGGGGCTGAAGGTGATGGCTAGTGGCGTTCTTTTATTTTCTTTGTTGGGCCTGTCCTATAGTAGGTGACTTCTGGGTACTCTTCTGGCTCTGTCAATCTGTTTCTTCACTTCAGCAGGTGGGTATTGTAGTTGTAAGAACGCTTGATAGAGATCTTGTAGGTGTTTGTCTCTGTCTGAGGGGTTGGAGCAAATGCAGTTGTATCGTAGAGCGTGGCTGTAGACAATGGATTGTGTGGTGTGGTCTGGATGAAAGCTGGAGGCATGTAGGTAGGAATAGCGGTCAGTAGGTTTCCGGTAAAAGGTGGTGTTTATGTGACCATCGCTTATTAGCACCGTAGTGTGCAGGAAATGGATCTCTTGTGTGGACTGGTCCAGGCTGAGATTGATGGTGGGATGGAAATTGTTGAAATCATGGTGGAATTCCTTAAGGGCTTCTTTTCATAGATTCATAGATATTTAGGTCAGAAGGGACCATTATGATCATCTAGTCTGACCTCCTGCACAACGCAGGCCACAGAATTTCACCACCACTCCTGCAAAAAACCTCACACCTATATCTGTGCTATTGAAGTCCTCAAATCATAGTTTAAAGACTTCAAGGAGCAGAGAATCCTCCAGCAAGTGACCCATGCCCCATGCTACAGAGGAAGGCGAAAAACCTCCAAGGCCTCTTCCAATCTGCCCTGGAGGAAAATTCCTTCCCGACCCCAAATATGGCGATCAGCTAAACCCTGAGCATATGGGCAAGATTCACCAGCCAGATACTACAGAAAATTCTTTCCTGGGTAACTCAGATCCCACCCCATCTAATATCCCATCACAGGCCATTGGGCTTATTTACCATGAATATTTAATTACCAAAACCATGTTATCCCATCATACCATCTCCTCCGTAAACTTATCGAGTTTAATCTTAAAGCCAGATAGATCTTTTGCCCCCACTGCTTCCCTTGGAAGGCTATTCCAAAACTTCACTCCTCTGATGGTTAGAAACCTTCATCTAATTTCTAGTCTAAATTTCCTGATGGCCAGTTTATATCCATTTGTTCTTGTGTCCACATTGGTACTGAGCTTAAATAATTCCTCTCCCTCTCCGGTATTTATCCCTCTGATATATTTATAGAGAGCAATCATATCTCCTCTCAACCTTCTTTTAGTTAGGCTAAACAAGCCAAGCTCCTTGAGTCTCCTTTCATAAGACAAGTTTTCCATTCCTTGGATCATCCTAGTAGCCCTTCTCTGAACCTGTTCCAGTTTGAATTCATCCTTCTAAAACATGGGAGACCAGAACTGCACACAGTATTCCACGTGAGGTCTCACCAGTACCTTGTATAACGGTACTAAAACCTCCTTATCCCTACTGGAAATACCTCTCCTGATGCATCCCAAGACCACATTAGCTTTTTTCACGGCCACATCACATTGGCGGCTCATAGTCATCCTATGATCAACCAATACTCCAAGGTCCTTTTCCTCCTCCATTACTTCTAATTGATGCATCCCTAGCTTATAACTAAAATTCTTGTTATTAATCCCTAAATGCATGACCTTACACTTCTCACTATTAAATTTCATCCTATTACTATTACTCCAGTTTACAAGGTCATCCAGATCCTCCTGTAGGATATCCCTGTTCTTCTCTTTCCATGGGTCCAGATGATGAAGATGTCATCAATGTAGCGCAAGTAGAGTAGGCCCCTCTCTACACACTCTCGTTACAGTGTGTATGGTAACACCCATTGTTTCATGTTCTCTATGTATATAAATCTCCCCACTGTATTTTCCACTGAATGCATCTGATGAAGTGAGCTGTAGCTCACAAAAGCTTATGCTCAAATAAATTTGTTAGTCTCTAAGGTGCCACAAGTACTGCTTTTCTTTTTGCGAATACAGACTAACACGGCTGCTACTATGAAACCTGTCACTGAAATAAAAGTGGCTCTTAATTTCCATACATGAATATCCACTCAGACATGCTCATGTGTGGCTGGTTCTGGCTGGGGGCACTTGTCACTGGAAGGGTTCAAGATGGTTTGACAGCTGAGAGCTTGTCTACCTTCAGAATTTTTGCATGACTGTAGACTGTCTGCACTGTAAAATGGGGCTTGCACCAATTCCATTTACCCTGGTCTCAAACTCCATCAGTTTTAATTGGCACATTGGTAAAAAAAAAAAAAAAAAAAAAAAAAAGATGCCAGTGACTTATTTACCCTGGGGTTCTCACCAATGCAACTGAACTGGTGGTAGCACCACTGAGGCGTTTTTTCTTATAATTACAGACAAGTCTCTCAACCCCTGCACACATTCCTCCTCTTATCCTCCCACTCTTTGCTCATTAACACTGATTAGTGCATACATTAACATTTCCAAAACAAACAAACAACGGGGAAGCAAGAAAGAGATGAGGGAAAGAGAAGCAACAGCAGCATAGCATAGTGCATAGCAGGTGAGCTACTTTCAACCAAGTTCTGCAGCTGGCTGGCCCTAAATAACTTGGCCTGTTGAGAACTCATAGCACTTGCCTTGCAGTGCAATCACAGTGCACATTAAAGCTATGTCTTAGTCTTTCTGTGTGAAACAACTGGAATTTACTCAATTAAGTTCTTCTAAATACCTTATTGTTTGAATATTCTATATTTTAAGCATAAGCCCCCCCCCCCCCCCCCCCGACTGGTCATGCTGAATACAGTATGTGGCATTTCAAAACCTGTGAGGCCTTTTTCAGCCCTGGTCTAAACTACCAACTTATGTCGGTATAACTACATCACTCAGGGGTGTGGAAAATCCACACCCCTACCAGCATAGTTATACTGACCTCACCCCCAGTGTAGACAGCGCTATGTCGACAGGAGGGCTTCTCCCACCAGTATGGCTCCCATCAGTTGCAGAAGAGGTGTACCTACACTGATGGCAGAAGCTACACTGTAACTGTGGGCAAGCCCTCAGTAAACAAGAGCAATCTTTTGTCTGTAGCTCTTGTGACGGGGCAAGACTAGATGACTATAGGAAAGTAGTGAGAAACAGGTATGTTAGCCCCAGGCTAAACAAATCCCTGTTACCATGGTAATCAAATGGCAGTTGCTCCAAGTTAATCAAGACACCTGGGGCCAATTAAGATCCTTCCAGAAAGCAGTGGAGATAGCTAAGTTGATTGGGACACCTGAAGCCAATTAGGAGCTGGCTGAAACTAGTTAAAAGCCTCCCAGTTAGTCAGTGGGGGATGTCAGGAGCTGTAGGAGGAAACCACGCTGCTCGAGAAACAGAGCAGTACAAACCCTATCAGGCACAAGAAAGGAGGCCCTGAGGTAAGGGTGACTGAGATATTGAGGAAGTGGGGGTTGCTGTGGGGAAGTGGCCCAGGGAATTGTACTTGTCCTGTTTCCAAAAAGTCAGCTACCAAGAGCTGCTACTGTCAGGGTCCCTGGGCTGGAGCCCAGAGTAGAGGGTGGGCCCGGGCTTCCCCTCCCTTCCCTGACTAATCACTGAGATTGGGAGACAACAGAGACTGTGTGAGGGAAGGTTGCTTCTCCTCACCTCCCTTGCTGGTTTATGATGAAAATGGAAAAGTAGGCTGTGACCCTTATTTCCAGAGAGAGAAGGGCTACATGGAGGATCACAGTGAGCCTCTGAGGCTAGCGTAATCTGCCAGGAAGCGCAGGGCCCACTGAGACAAGGTCGGAGCTTTGTCACACTCTGTAGCAGGGTACTGGTGTAAAAGCACCTAATTAGCCCCTGCCTGGTCAGCTCCAGTCAAGGGAAGCAGACTGAGGCTGATGGAAAAGGCCTGATGCTGGCCTGAGGATTGGCAACACCTGCTGGCCTGACAAGCCAAAGGCTACAAAGGCTGGGAGGGAGCCAGAAGGCTGGGGGGGTGGCCAGGAAGAAATGGGCCACCCTGATTACCACTACAAAAGTGATTTTTTCTTCCTGCTGATAATAGCCCACTTTAATTGAATTGTCTCATTAGAATTTGTAAGGCAACTCCCATCTTTTCATGTACTATGTATATATATCTTCCTATTGTATTTTCCACTCCATACATCTGATGAAGTGGGTCTTAGCCCACGAAAGCTTATGCCCAAATAAATTTGTTAGTTTCTAAGGTGCCACAAGTACTCCTTGTTGTTTTTGCTGATACAGACTAACACAGCTACAACTCTGAAATCAGTCAGGGAGGGAGCTAGAGGCCTCCTAGCTGAAGGCTGACTCTGCCTGTAAAGGAGGGAACCAAACCTGTAAATCTTTGTATATTGTCAGAGAAATATAGATGGACACGGGTGGTGGGACAACGTTAAGTAAATAAAGACACAGGTGTTGCACAACCTTGAAGCCTCTCCGAGCCTTAGGGTATGTCTACACTACGGAATAAGGTCGAATTTATAGAAGTCGGTTTTTTAGAAATCGGTTTTATAAATTCGAGTGTGTGTGTCCCCACAGTAAATGCTCTAAGTGCATTAAGTGCATTAACTCGGCGGAGCGCTTCCACAGTACCGAGGCAAGCGTCGACTTCCGGAGCGTTGCACTGTGGGTAGCTATCCCACAGTTCCCGCAGTCTCCGCTGCCCATTGGAATTCTGGGTTGAGATCCCAATGCCTGATGGGGCTAAAACATTGTCGCGGGTGGTTCTGGGTACATATCGTCAGCCTCCCGTTCCCTCCCTCCCCCCGTGAAAGCAAGGGCAGACAATCATTTCGCGCCTTTTTTCCTGAGTTACCTGTGCAGACGCCATACCATGGCAAGCATGGAGCCCGCTCAGGTAACCGTCACCCTATGTCTCCTGGGTGCTGGCAGACGCGGTACGGCATTGCTACACAGTAGCAGCAACCCCTTGCCTTGTGGCAGCAGACGGTACAGTACGACTGGTAGCCGTCATCGTCATGTCTGAGGTGCTCCTGGTCGCCTCTGTGAGGTCGATCAGGAGCGCCTGGGCAGACATGGGCACAGGGACTAAATTTGGAGTGACTTGACCAGGTCATTCTCTTTAGTCCTGCAGTCAGTCCTATTGAACCGTCTTATGGTGAGCGGGCAGGCGATACGGACTGCTAGCAGTCGTGCTGTACCATCTTCTGCCGAGCAGTCATGAGATGTGGATGGCATGCAGTCCGTCTGCTGCCAGCCAAAGATGTAAAAGATAGATGGAGTGGGTCAAAACAAGAAATAGACCAGATTTGTTTTGTACTCATTTGCTTCCCCCCCCTCCCCTGTCTAGGGGACTCATTCTTCTAGATCACACTGCAGTCAAGGTGCAGCGAGGTAAATCTAGCCATGTATCAATCAGAGGCCAGGCTAACCTCCTTGTTCCAATAACAACGATAACTTAGGTGCACCATTTCTTATTGGAACCCTCCGTGCAGTCCTGCCTGAAATACTCCTTGATGTACAGGCACCCCCTTTGTTGATTTTAGCTCCCTGAAGCCAACCCTGTAAGCCGTGTCGTCAGTCGCCCCTCCCTCCGTCAGAGCAACGGCAGACAATCGTTCCGCGCCTTTTTTCTGTGCGGACGCCATACCACGGCAAGCATGGAGCCCGCTCAGCTCACTTTGGCAATTAGGAGCACATTAACCACCACACGCATTATTCAGCAGTATATGCAGCACCAGAACATGGCAACGCGATACCGGGCGAGGAGGCGACGTCAGCGCGGTCCCGTGAGTGATCAGGACATGGACACAGATTTCTCTGAAAGCATGGGCCCTGCCAATGCATGCATCATGGTGCTAATGGGGCAGGTTCATGCTGTGGAACGCCGATTCTGGGCTCGGGAAACAAGCACAGACTGGTGGGACCGCATAGTGTTGCAGGTCTGGGACGATTCCCAGTGGCTACGAAACTTTCGCATGCGTAAGGGCACTTTCATGGAACTTTGTGACTTGCTTTCCCCTGTCCTGAAGCGCATGAATACCAAGATGAGAGCAGCCCTCACAGTTGAGAAGCGAGTGGCGATAGCCCTGTGGAAGCTTGCAACGCCAGACAGCTACCGGTCAGTCGGGAATCAATTTGGAGTGGGCAAATCTACTGTGGGGGCTGCTGTGATGCAAGTAGCGCAATCAAAGATCTGCTGATATCAAGGGTAGTGACCCTGGGAAATGTGCAGGTCATAGTGGATGGCTTTGCTGCAATGGGATTCCCTAACTGTGGTGGGGCTATAGATGGAACCCATATCCCTATCTTGGCACCGGAGCACCAAGCCGCCGAGTACATAAACCGCAAGGGGTACTTTTCAATAGTGCTGCAAGCTCTGGTGGATCACAAGGGACGTTTCACCAACATCAACGTGGGATGGCCGGGAAAGGTGCATGATGCTCGCATCTTCAGGAACTCTGGTCTGTTTCAAAAGCTGCAGGAAGGGACTTTATTCCCAGACCAGAAAATAACTGTTGGGGATGTTGAAATGCCTATAGTTATCCTTGGGGACCCAGCCTACCCCTTAATGCCATGGCTCATGAAGCCGTACACAGGCAGCCTGGACAGTAGTCAGGAGCTGTTCAACTACAGGCTGAGCAAGTGCAGAATGGTGGTAGAATGTGCATTTGGACGTTTAAAGGCGCGCTGGCGCAGTTTATTGACTCGCTTAGACCTCAGCGAAACCAATATTCCCACTGTTATTACTGCTTGCTGTGTGCTCCACAATATCTGTGAGAGTAAGGGGGAGACGTTTATGGCGGGGTGGGAGGTTGAGGCAAATCGCCTGGCTGCTGGTTACGCGCAGCCAGACACCAGGGCGGTTAGAAGAGCACAGGAGGGCGCGGTACGCATCAGAGAAGCTTTGAAAAACAGTTTCATGACTGGCCAGGCTACGGTGTAAAAGTTCTGTTTGTTTCTCCTTGATGAACCCCCCCGCCCCTTGGTTCACTCTACTTCCCTGTAAGCTAACCACCCTCCCCTCCTCCCTTTAATCATTGCTTGCAGAGCCAATAAAGTCATTGCTGCTTCACAGTCATGCATTCGTTATTCATTCATCACACAAATAGGGGGATGACTACCAAGGTATCCCAGGAGGGGTGGTGGAGGAGGGAAGGAAAATGCCACACAGCACTTTAAGCACAGCACTTTAAAAGTTTACAACTTTAAAATTTATTGAATGACAGCCTTCTTTTTTTTGGGCAATCCTCTGTGGTGGAGTGGCTGGTTGGCCGGAGGCCTCCCCACCGTGTTCTTGGGCGTCTGGGTGTGGAGGCTATGGAACTTGGGGAGGAGGGCGGTTGGTTACAGAGGGGCTGCAGTGGCAGTCTGTGCTCCAGCTGCCTTTGCTGCAGCTCAACCATACACTGGAGCATACTGGTTTGGTCCTGCAGCAGCCTCAGCATTGAATCCTGCCTCCTCTCATCACGCTGCCGCCACCTTTGAGCTTCAGCCCTGTCTTCAGCCCGCCACTTACTCTCTTCAGCCCGCCACTTACTCTCTTCAGCCCTCCACCTCTCCTCCCGGTCATTTTGTGCTTTCCTGCACTCTGACATTATTTGCCTCCACGCATTCGTCTGTGCTCTGTCAGTGTGGGAGGACAGCATGAGCTCGGAGAACATTTCATCGCGAGTGCGTTTTTTTTTCTTTCTAAGCTTCACTAGCCTCTGGGAAGGAGAAGATCCTGTGATCATTGAAACACATGCAGCTGGTGGAGAAAAAAAAAGGGACAGCGGTATTTAAAAAGACACATTTTATAAAACAGTGGCTACACTCTTTCAGGGTAAACCTTGAAAGTTAACATTACATACATAGCACATGTGCTTTCGTTACAAGGTCGCATTTTGCCTCCTCCCACCGCGTGAACGGATTTTGGTTGAATGCCAGCAAACATACACTGCAATGCTTTGTTCTACAGTGATTCCCCAGTACGTGTTGCTGGCCTGGAGTGGTAAAGTGTCCTACCATGAAGGACGAAATAAGGCTGCCCTCCCCAGAAACCTTTTGCAAAGGCAGAACCGCAAATGCCAGGGCAAAGTAATCCTTTCACATGCTTGCTTTTAAACCATGTATAGCATTTTAAAAGGTACACTCACCAGAGGTCCCTTCTCCGCCTGCTGAGTCCAGGAGGCAGCCTTGGGTGGGTTCGGGGGGTACTGGCTCCAGGTCTAGGGTGAGAAACAGTTCCTGGCTGTCGGGAAAACCGGTTTCTCCGCTTGCTTGCTGTGAGCTATCTACAACCTCCTCCTCATCATCTTCTTCGTCCCCAAAACCTACTTCTGTATTGCCTCCATCTCCATTGAAGGAGTCAAACAACACGGCTGGGGTAGTGGTGGCTGAACCCCCTAAAATGGCATGCAGCTCATCATAGAAGCGGCATGTTTGGGGCTCTGACCCAGAGCGGCCGTTCGCCTCTCTGGTTTTCTGGTAGGCTTGCCTCAGCTCCTTCAGTTTCACGCGGCACTGCTTCGGGTCCCTGTTATGGCCTCTGTCCTTCATGCCCTGGGAGATTTTCAGAAAGGTTTTGGCATTTCGAAAACTGGAACGGAGTTCTGATAGCACGGATTCCTCTCCCCAAACAGCGATCAGATCCCGTACCTCCCGTTCAGTCCATGCTGGAGCTCTTTTGCGATTCTGGGACTCCATCATGGTCACCTCTGCTGATGAGCTCTGCATGGTCACCTGCAGCTTGCCACGCTGGCCAAACAGGAAATGAGATTCAAAAGTTCGCGGTTCTTTTCCTGTCTACCTGGCCAGTGCATCTGAGTTGAGAGCGCTGTCCAGAGCGGTCAGAATGGAGCACTCTGGGATAGCTCCCGGAGGCCAATACCATCGAATTGTGTCCACAGTACCCCAAATTCGAGCCGGCAACGTCGATTTAAGCGCTAATCCACTTGTCAGGGGTGGAGTAAGGAAATCGATTTTAAGAGCCCTTTAAGTCGAAATAAAGGGCTTCATTGTGTGGACGGGTGCAGGTTTAAATCGATTTAACGCTGCTAAATTCGATCTAAAGTCCTAGTGTAGACCAGGGCTTATTGGGGAGGGCAAGCGAGCCCCAGGAAGAGGGGCAGGTCGTGAACCCTGTTACAAGTAAATACTAAGGCCATGTCTACACTACAGTTATGTTAACCTAACTTATGTCAGTATACAGCCACTGCAGTTATTAAATCACTTGTGTGCACGCACACTTGGCTACTTCTGTTGATGGTGTGTGTCCTCACCATGCACGCGTGTATTGATTGTATTGTCAGTGTGGAGCATTGTGGGACAGCTCCTGAAAGTCAGCAACAGTTGATCTGCACCAGTTCCATCCATCAGTGGACAGCCCCTAGCATAGCTGCACCAGCGAAAACTCCTAGTGTAGACAAGCAATGTCATTATAAACTACAATTTGCACTGATGCAGTTTATCCCTGTTTCAAGCGAGAAAAAACTGCACCAATGACCATCCTGGCTTACTGCAGTTTTGTCTTTCTACACTAGGGGTAGCTCAACACCAATGGTTGAAATTCCCAGCATAAACAAGGCCATAATGCTCTACACTGACAGCAGCCTGTGCACTTTGTGGCATTCTCTGTGTGTAAAGGGTTTTCTGCAGAGAAGCTAATTAGGATCATATCTCCCTAGGTCCTACCTACACTGTAAATGTTTCTGTGATAGGCAAGCTATTGTAATTACAACTAGGACTGGCTGAATAATGAAAAATATTCATAAATATATTAATGAATAAACAACTCCAGTTCAACTTGCTTCTGTGTGGAGGATCATACTAGTCACAAATATTCTGATCACCATCCCAGGGTATTCATGAAAATCTCAGCAAATCCCTAAAATTTGACACATTTATGCTGGAAGAGAGCTATTTCCAACTGCAAAGGCTGAGATTGTAGCATGGCTTGGTCTCATCTGCATATCAAGACTGAACAATGTGTGGCAAGGGACTACCGTGTTGTAAACAGGTTCACGTACAAGACACCTTTTACCATTTATCTAGGACCTCAGCAGGGCTGGCCTTACCATAAGGCAAAGTGAGGCGGCTGCCTCAGGTGCCAGACTGTGTAGGAAGGGGAGCGCCACTAGGACCCAGAGTGTAGAAAATTGTGTCTGCCACTGGTGCATATGTATTCTCTGTGCTCTAGATGCACAGAGATGGTGGAGTGCTGTGCTGAAGGAAGGAGGGCACAAGAGACATAACAGTCAGGCAGGAGAAAAGGTGAGAGGGAATAACAGAAAGCAGCAGGAGCTGCAGGGAGAGAGAGGAGGAGGAGCCTCTTATGTACCTCTCTAGCACCCCCAGGAGTCTGGACTGTTTAATACCAGCTTCTCAGGGAGCTTCCTATTTCCTGCTGCTTCCCTGAACCCACCTGAGGAGAACAGGCAGTCAACTGAAGTAGTAGGACCCAGTTAGGCCCTTAAGACGCTGATATCTTCCTTCACGCAGGCCCTGCTACCAGCCTGCTTATTTGTCCCCTTCAATTGAGTGTTGAGAGCCACTATAGCTGGCACAGAATCGCAGTCATGAGTGACAGAAGAAAACACCGCTCTGGGGCAGCATTCAGAAAAAGAAAGAAAGCAAAGGAAGCTTTTTCTATCTAAGCAGGAAGGAGCTCTCCTGAGATACATAGACACAAATGTTCACGGTGAGCCTTCTGATCCCTGTGAGGATGTAAGTGGTGAGGAGATGCCTGATCTTCCAGTTAGTCAGAGTGCAGGTGTGACATTATTGACATAATCTGGGACCGTATAGATCATTGTTGCAACCAAGGTCCTGTAATGGCACCAAATCTCGTATCAAGGGGGTCAAATAAGGTGTCTAAGACAAGGTTATGGTTGGCTGGTTATGATTATGATATCTGTATGCATGTATTTTTGTATTTAAAGTTATAAGTATTGGCTCTATACTATCTGTATTTCAAACTTATGCTATGCTTCTGGGTGACACCCCAGACAAGTTGGTGTCAGTTCTGCCTAGCCTGCTTGGTGGCCCATTAAGGACCATCAGCTATACAATTGACCCACTGAGAGAAGGCAGATACGCCTTGTGACTCAGCAAAGTATGCAGGGACTTGCCCATGTGACTCCAAACTCCATTTTGCTGTAATTTTCCACAGTAAGAACAAAGAGGTGTACTTACACCTGGAAAAGACTATAAAAAGCTGATGCCTCATCTCCATCTTGTCTTCAATCCTGCTTCATACCTCTGGAGGAACTTTGCTACACTGAAGCTTTGAACCAAGGACTGAAAGACCCATCCCAGCTGTGGATGTACTCCAGAGACTTGCTTTGAACCTGCAGTCTGTTCCATCACTGCTACAAGCCTGAAACAAGAACTTTGCCATTACTGTATGTAATTGATTCCATTTAACCAATCCTAGCTCTCATCTATATCTTTTTCCTTTTATGAATAAACCTTTAGATTTTAGATTCTAAAGGATTGGCAACAACATGATTTATGGGTAAGATCTGATTTGTATATTGACCTGGGTCTGGGGCTTGGTCCTTTAGGATCGAGAGAACCATTTTTCTTTTACTGGGGTATTGGTTTTCATAACCATTTGTCCCCATAGTGAGTGGCACTGGTGGTGATACTGGGAAACTGGAGTGTCTAAGGGAATTCCTTGTGTGACTTGTGGTTAGCCAGCGTAGTAAAACCAAAGTCCTCTCTGTCTGGCTGGTTTGGTTTGCCTTGGTGTGCATAGAAACCCCAGCCTTGGGCTGTAACTGCCCTGCTTAAAGCATGAAGTGAGCTGTAGCTCACAAAAGCTTATGCTCAAATAAAATTGTTAGTCTCTAAGGTGCCACAAGTACTCCTTTTCTTTTTGTCTTGAATTGGCGCTCCCAGTTGGGTCCCACCAGAACCAGCATTGTTACAGTGGGGTAGTCGTGCTAGGATCCACAGAACCAGGTCAATTAAGCTTTGGATCAGAACCCCATGCTATCCAAATTTGAATTTTGGTATTGAGAGTTTGGTTGGTTAAAGAGCAGTTGCAATGGGTGAGCAAAGAGCATATGAGGGTCTTGACAAAAAAACTCTGAAAGATTTGTGTTCAGAAAAGGGGTTAAGCTTTCGAAAGAATGCTACAAATCAAGGACTGAGAGATCTGTTAATGGCCAGTGATCAAAAGGCAGGAGCACAGCCCTTACCTGATACTACAGAAGCAATGAAACTGCAAGCCCTGAGAGACAGCCTGCAGTTGGAACATGAACAAAAACAGGCAGAAATTCGAATGAGAAAGAAGCAAGCCTTGGCCCAGCTGGAGAAGGAGGCTGATGGAAAAAAAGGAAAGGGCTCGTAAGGGGGGGTCTGGAGCTGCTGGCTGCTGAGGAGAAAGCTCACCAAATGCACCAGGAGACTCACCAGGTGCAACAAGAAACTGCCAGACTCCAGCTCCAAGTCAAAAAAGCAAGGGAAGAACAGCAGAAACCATATTATCTTGGAAGTCCAGTTTATAACAATGTTGGTATGTTGTATAACTCTGAGCAGTTGTCTGGGTGTAACCAAATGTACCGCAACACTGCCACCTTTTATGTAAATGCTGTTACTGTGAGTTCAGTAGAAGGTGACTCCATAAATTGTACCATAAAAGTTAATGGTAAAAGCTGTTTAGGGCAAATTATGGCTTCTAACATCACTCTTGTTAAAGCAGATCTTGTCAAAGAGGAAGATTACTTAGCAAATCAGAGTGTGAATGTTGTTGTCCCCTATGAGTTTACTGTAAGTGTACCTTTAGCCAGAATCCACCTTGAATGGAATGGTACTAAGCATGAAGTTATAGCTGCTGTAAGGAAGTTATTGCCTAAGGATCTTTTGATTGGGGAAATATTAAAGCTTTGTTCAGTCCAGTTAACTGATCACAGGAAAGGAATGATCTTAAACCTGTGTCTGTTATGGGCATTGATTTGCCTGGGGAGGGTTTCTCCAAATGTTTGTCTGAGAAAAAGAGCTGTTTGTCTGTGAATGAGGTTTCTGAATGTCTGTCTAATGTCTCAGAAATGAATCTGGAATTAGATCAAACACAGAAAGATCTCATTGGTCAGGACAATGTTTCTCAGGAGCAGATTAAAGTGGATGGTCAGGTTAAAGCCCTAATTGAGGAAGGAAAGGGTAGATTTTTAATGGGTGATGGATTGTTGGCTAGTACAGCTTGTAAAAGTGACCCTGAAAAGGGTAACTGTGATTTGCTGGAAGTAGCTCAGGGTAGCGAGAAGAGCAGCAGTTTATCTGTGGGGAGTGGCAATGTGCCTGGTAAGGAAAGCTTGGATGAGCCTAGGCAGCCTTATGAGCTGATGGCTTTGTCTAGTCAGTCGTTTGGGAAGGCAAGGATAGTGGAAGATGAGTGTCCCTATACCTTATCTGTTACCTGTGTGGAGAATTGTGACAGTGAAGGAAATGTGCCTGTGTCTGCCAGGGGTATTGACTTGCCTATGGAGGGAGCTACCCCGGTCTCCAAGCAGTTGTCTGTGAACAGCCCTGTGTGCTGGGACAAGGGAAATGAAATCCCAAGCTATGTGCCTGGTAAAGGAGAATGTGTCTCTGGCTCTTCTTTGTCTGTGGAGCAGACAGAAGGTGCCTTTCGGCCTGTGATGGTTGAAAATAGTGTAGTTGTCTCAGAGTTGGTTCTGAATTCAACTAAAGCCCAGGAAGGGAATGGTCCTAAGTTTGTGTCTGCTAGGGAGAATGGCACTGTAACTAGGTTTCGTCCAGTTAATGTCTATGCAAAATCCCAAAGACCAGACAATTCTGGTGCTTGTATTTTG
Source organism: Caretta caretta (assembly GCF_965140235.1). Classification (NCBI taxonomy): domain Eukaryota; kingdom Metazoa; phylum Chordata; order Testudines; family Cheloniidae; genus Caretta; species Caretta caretta. Next base: position 47,355,840 of record NC_134210.1, read on the forward strand.
CTTGTTGCTAGTGTGTTGTTGGAAAAGGGTGTAGCAACTCTGTCTGATCAGGGTGATATCCTAGCCAGGGCACAAGGAGAGCATAAAGGTGATTTAATTGTGTTGCCTACTGACAGTCTGACAACTTGTAGCAAGAAGGAAAAGATTCCTAAACTTGTGTGTGGCAAAGGGAAGGAGAATGCTTCTAACCTTTTACCTAGTAAGTTTATAAGTTTGCCTAAAAGGGGATTGTGTAGGAATCCGCCTGATGGGCCAGAGGTGATCCTGGATGTAAGTGAGACCGAGAGAGTCTGTTTTTGCTCAGGAAAGTGTTCCTTTAGCACAAGCCCTAGGTGAAGAGGATAAGGGCAAAATTTCTGTGAAGGGTGAATTGTTGCATAGAAAAGCCCCTTGGGAAAGGAATCCTCATGGTAGTCTTTGCAAGCAGTTTACTGCAACTGAAGGGAGTGAAAGTGATTTAATCATAGAATATCAGGATTGGAAGGGACCTCAGGAGGTCATCTAGTCCAACCCCCTGCTCAAAGCAGGACCAATCCCCAATTAAATCATCCCAGCCATGGCTTTGTCAAGCCAGACCTTAAAAACCTCAAAGGAAGGAGATTCAACCACCTCCCTAGGCAATGCAGTCCAGTGCTTCACCACCCTCCTAATGAAAAAGTTTTTCCTAATATCCAACCTAAACCTCCCCCACTGCAACTTGAGACCATTACTCCTTGTTCTGTCATCTGCTGCCACTGAGAACAGTCTAGATCCATCCTCTTTGGAACCCCCTTTCAGGTAGTTGAAAGCAGCTATCAAAATCCCCCCTCATTCTTCTCTTCTGCAGACTAAACAATCCCAGTTCCCTCAGCCTCTCCTCATAAGGCATGTGTTCCAGTCCCCTAATCATTTTTGTTGCCCTCCGCTGGATGTTTTCCAATTTTTCCACATCCTTCTTGTAGTGTGGGGCCCCAAACTGGATATAGTACTCCAGATAAGGCCTCACCAATGTTGAATAGAGGGGAATGACCACATCCCTCGATCTGCTGGCAACGGCCCTACTTATACAGCCCAAAATGCCATTAGCCTTCTTGGCAACAAGGGCACATTGTTGACTCAATCAAGAAAGTTTCAGTTCCTAACTGCCAGAAATTTTCTTTTGTGAATGGATCCACTGACTTTCCTTTTGAAAGATCCAGTGTGGATAGCTTTGAGAAGGTCTCAGATGGAGTGAAAGCTGTTAAGAAATTTGAACAGCCCTATAACCAACTTCATGTTCCCCAAAGACAATGAAAATAGAAGTTTCAAACACATTACTGGCATGAAATCCCCAATGGTGACAAAACTGAGAGGCCATGGCTTATGTACTCAAAAACCCAGAATACTGCATACTGTTTTTGTTGTGAACTCTTCCGGTCTAATGTTCCAGCCACATTGGATTCTACAGGAACAAAGTACTGGAAAAATCTGACTAGAAATCTGGCATGCCATGAGAAGGCAGCAAATCACCAGAGAGCATTACATAGGTGGAAAGAGCTTGAGATGAGACTAAAGTTAAAGACCACCATAGATGATCAGCATCAAGAGAAGATTGCATCAGAGTCTCTGTAGTGGCAAATTTCAGAGTAGCAGCCGTGGTAGTCTGTATTCGCAAAAAGAAAAGGAGTATTAGTGGCACCTTAGAGACTAACTGATCCGATGAAGTGAGCTGTAGCTCACGAAAGCTTATGCTCAAATAATTTGGTTAGTCTCTAAGGTGCCACTAGTACTCCTTTTCTTTGTACTGGCAAAATATTCTGAAAAGGCTCATTGCCATTGTGAGAATGCTTGCTACCTAAAACCTAGCACTGCGTGGCACTTCAGATAAGCTGTATGTACCAAACAATGGAAACTTCCTTAAAATTGTGGAGCTGATGGCTGAGTTCGATGCTGTGCTCCAGGAGCCTCTAAGAAGAGTCACCACCCAAGAAATAATGAGGAGTCCTTGTGGCACCTTAGAGAATAAAATTTATTTGCCCCACCCCACACAAAAATAAGCAGGGATAAGCATAAAAAGTGGGAGCTGGTAGGGTGACCATACTTCCCATTTTGGCCAGGACAGTCCCTTTTTTAAGCCCTGTCCCAGCATCCCGACTCTTTGGCAAAAAAAAAGCCAGGTGCTGAGGAATGTGTGAGGGGGCAAGCAGCGATGCCAGCCCCGGGCCAGGGATGGGGAAAGAGGCAGGGGACAGACAGGGTTTGGGCAAGCAGCAACTCCAGCAAGCCCTAGCCTTGTGGAAGGGGCAGGCAGGGCTTGCGCGAGCAGCAACTGCCAGCCCCAGCCCCGCCTGCGCTGGGGGCAGACAGGACTCAGGCAAGCAGCTTGGGCCAGCCCCATGCTGGGAGAGGGGCTCTAGCTAGCCAGCCCCATGTGGTGTCCCATTTTCCCTTTGGGAAATATGGTCACCCTAGGAGTTGGACAAGTGCAAACAAGACTTGCCAGAGGGAAAAAGCACACAAGAGAGAGAGGTAAACCCCCCCCTCAAAACTGGGAAGAAAAGAGAAGAAAGAAAAAGGGTTATCTATAAAGGAAGAGAGGCATAAAAAGGACACAAGAAATTGTCCACATTTGACAAAAAAATCTCAATTTTTCAGCGCTTCATCTCTACCCAGTTTGTGGTCTGTAGGTTTGAAGGAAAGGACTGCATATCATAAGCTTGATTCAGCGGGTAGATCGTTGTGTGGTAATGATTGTCCGGATATCCTTGTTTCTGTCTACTGCAGGTTTTTACACCGTATCCATCACTCTACTCTCTGAGCCCCCCTTTTTTTTTTTTTTTAAATCAATTCAAAACAGGTCAGTATTTAACTTTTCTCTAGTTCCTCTCAGGAATCGTACTATTGTACTGTGAGCAATTATAGTTCTACACTGTCGTACACGTCATTAGCAGACCTCTCCCAACTCCCACTGCTGCTATTAAAATTAAGAGACGTATTGGCAGCAGGCTCTTTCACCATTCGTCTGCTCCTTGACTCCACTGTCACCAGGTCCAGAAATTGGGAGGGCTAAAGGTGAAAAGTGCCAAGATTAGATCCGAAGACCTCTGCTCTCCTTTGTATGCACTGCAAAGCCTGAACTTGGGGATTGCTTGGATCTGGGGGGGTCTCTGGTCTGATCCCAGCACCTTTTCTTAACAAAGGCTTTGGAATACCACTAACTTGAGTGAGTATAGGGGCGGAAAGGAGTATGGATACTCAGCATTTATCAACCTCTGGTTTCCTGAGCAACAGAACTTTATCTGGGTCACTTTCAATCACTTAACTTCTGTGAATAAAATTTCTTTCAAGTTACCTTGACAAAGTGAGAGGAACTACCATTGACATGTTTGAAGCTGAAAAACTAAATAACTGTTGAGGTAGCAATGGTTTTGAAAAGTATAATATTTTGTGGGACTATATATTTCATGCTACAATAAATTAAAATTTTCCAAAAATAAAATTCATCTCTCAGGTGAAATGAAACATGAGAAATTTCAGCCTCCAAGGATGTTTTGAGAAAGTTACAAAGGAATGAAAAGAATAGCTTTTTCAACCTGTACTTACAGGGGCGTTACAAGAATGCATCAATACACACATTGCTCAATCAGCTGAATTGGCCCTCATAAAATGCAGATGCCAGGCTCAGCTGTCTTCTTCCTGTAACTTTAGTTTAGAGAGAGGACAAAGCTGCTAAGGTGCAGAATTCATTTACTTAAAAAGACAAACAAAAGATTTACTATCCAAGGAAGATAGGTATTATCACTGTGTGCATTACATAAAATAATATTTAAATTACATGAAAATTCAATGCATCCGATGAAGTGAGCTGTAGCTCATGAAAGCTTATGCTCAAATAAATTGGTTAGTCTCTAAGGTGCCACAAGTACTCCTTTTCTTTTTGTGAATACAGACTAACACGGCTGTTACTCTGAAATGTGACCTTTGGAATCCTGGCAAAATGCCAATGCAGCTCTTTGTTTCACACAGTCACAGGCCATTCCTGTTCTATTTATATTGTTTGCACAGTCCTTGTAGCCATGTTGGTCTCAGGATATTAGATACAAAGTGGGTGAGGTAATTTTATTGAACGAACTTCTGCTGATGAAAGGGACATGCCTTTGAGCTTAAAAGCTTGTCTCTTTCACCAACAGAAGCTGGTCCAAATAGTGGCTAAATAGTAGCTAAAGCCAAGAGATTTGGGCCCACCCACCTGGGTCCTGGTGTTTTTATAACATGTTGCGGGGGGGGGGGGGGGGGGGAGGAAGGCACTCAGAAAGAAAAAAGTTGAGAACCCCTGCAATTAAAGATTACCTCACCCATCTTATCTCTCTTATGTATGTTGCTCATTCTAGCAGAGGAAACAGGAAATGAGCAGTTGAGTGTTTCAGGGAGATAATGGCTATCTCACATTTTGCTCATCACACTTTAGACTATATGCCATTTCCCCATTTTTGAAAAATTACAATTTTACATTTTTTTTAAAAGCCTGCAGTTCCCCTTTAAGCCACAGTTTACAAATAGCTATTTTTAGTAAAACTACAATGTTGCAAGTACACCAGACTTCAGTAATAAACAAGAGGTCGCCCCTACCATTTCCTTTTAGGCAACTTGTATTGTCTGAAAGCATTAGAACACTATCAAATGCTTTAAGAAGTGCTTACATTCCTTACCATCCAACGGGCTGCAGTTTCCCCCTCCCACAGCTGTGTACTGCCTGCCCATCAGTTAAGGGAATGAGAGCTTCTGCTCATGTTACAGCCTGGTGACAGCACTGTAAATCAGTTTTTGCACATATTATGGCTCTTCTCACCACAAAAAAAAAAAAGAAAAAAAAAAGAGAGAGACAGAAAGAGAGGGAGAGAACAAACCCACAGTTTTTCAGTTATTAAGAATCAAGGAAATCTCCCCCAACTTTTCTTTGAAAGAGACTTAAAGGGTTCCCAGCCAATTGGAGCTGCAGGGGTGGTGCTTGCAGGCGTGGGCAGCACATGGAGACATGCTGTCCACCTACCCACAGGGGTGTGCAGAGACCAGCCAGCTGGGAGCCACCTGTGGGAAGCCATCTGTGGGAAGTGCCTCCCAGCCGGAGCCTGCACCTCGCACCCCCTCCTGCACCCCAAACCCCTGCCCCAGGTCAGAATCCCTTCCTGCACCCAAACTCCCTCCCAGACTCCTCACCCCCTCCTGCACCCCAACCCCCTACCCCAGGTCAGAATCCCCTCCTACACCATACTCCCTCCCAGACCCTACACCCCTCACCCTCTCCTGCACCCCAGCAGTCTGCCCCAGCCTGGAGCCCCCTCTTGCACCCAAACTCCCTCCCTGAAATAAACTAATATAACAGCTGTTCTAAGGTAAGAAGTAGGCTATTTTGAATTAACTTAACTATATTCTATATGTTTTAAGACTGAAATGTAACCACAGAATGGCTTTACGTTAATTAAAAGGCAAGTTTAGTATAATGTTAATAGCCTCGATGCCATAATTGTGATAATTTTGTTTTAAATTAGGAAAAAGTCTTGTATACAGGGGCCCCACAAAATCTAATAGCCCCGTGCCCATAGGAGAGTTAATCCAGCCCTGTCTGTACACAGGCTTTGTCTCCAGTACAAAATTTTGCTTAGCTCTGTCAGCTAAGAGTGTGGAAAAAAATCACTTTACCTAGCCAACATAATTATGCGAGCAAAACCCTCAGTGTGGAAAAAAGTGCATCTGTCAGCATAGCTAATTTCATTTGGGGAAGTGGTATAGTTATGATGGCTGAATTAGTCAGTTTATGCAGCATCTCCAGTAGAAGGCACTGCCAGGATAGCTATATTGGTATAAGTTTCAGAGTAGCAGCCGTGTTAGTCTGTATCCGCAAAAAGAAAAGGAGTACTTGTGGCACCTTAGAGACTAACCAATTTATTTGAGCATAAACTTTTGTGAGCTACAACTCACTTCATTGGATGCATGCCAGAGAAAATACAGTGGGGAGATTTTATATACACAGAGAACATGAAACAATGGGTGTTACCATACACACTGTAACAAGAGTGATCAGGTAAGGTGAGCTATTACCAGGAGGAGAAAAAAACCTTTTGTAGTGATAATCAAGGTGGGCCATTTCTCCATGTTTATTTCCCCCCACCATACTGTTCCTCACACGTTCTTGTCAACTGCTGGAAATTATATTTGTGGGGTAAATTTGTACAGCAATACCAATCAAACAGGTATGCTAGAAGCTACTAGCCCTTCCCTGGCCCCCAACAACCCCGGTATTTTCCACATTCAAGCCAGCTCCCAAAGGCAACCTCCCACCAGCAAATTTACTGCTGATGGAACCTGGCATAAATACTGGGTTTAGCTATTGCAAAGATATATCCTGGCTGCTGCAAGGTAGACAAAGCAACTTCACAGCTCTCATTTGCCAGGGAATATTATAGCTCATCTCTTCATAATGCCAGTTTTGCTCACATTTCCTTTCCTGCTCTCCCCTTGCTTGGCCACAACTATATGGCCTTCTACCACAGAAGGTTTTTGCATAAGGAAAATTTTAAGTGTAATTGAACAAAAGATTAATTAAACTGGCACCATGGCCTACAGAGAAGGTGATTATTTCAGCTCTTCCATGGACTTGCGATTAGAGCTGGTCAGGGATTTAACAAAACTTTTGTTGGAAAATGTTGATTTGTCAAAGCAGAAACTTTTCACAAAAATGTGTCAAGTTTCAATGAAATTTTTATCAGGAGGGGTCTAGGGGTATGTCTACACAATGCTTAAAAACCCACAGCACCAAGTCTCAGAACCCAGGTCAGCTGACTCAGGCTAAAAACTTCAGTGTAGACATTGGGGCTCAGGTGCCCACCCCCCTCACAGAGTCTCAGAGCCCATGCTCCTGCCCAAGCGCCAATGTCTACACTACAATTTTATAATCCTGCATCTCGAGCCCTGCAAGCCTGAATCAGCTGATCCGGGCCAGCTGCTGCCATGCCATGGGTCTGTTATCACAGCATAAGAACGGCCATACTGGGTCAGACCAAAAGTCCATCTAGCCCAGTATCCTGTCTTCCGACAGTGGCCGATGCCAGGTGCCCCAGAGGGAAGGAACAGGACAGGTGATCCATTCCTTGTCACACATCCCCAGCTTCTGGCAAACAGAAACTAGGGATACCATCCCTGCCATTCCTGGCTAACAGCCATTGATGGACCTATCCTCCAGTAATTTATCTAGTTCTTTTTTGAACCCTGTCGCAGTCTTGGCCTTCACAACATCCTCTGACAAAGAGTTCCACAGATTGACTGTGCTGTGTGTGTAGAAATATTTTCTTTTGTTTGTTTTAAACCTGCTGCCTATTAATTTCATTTGGTGACCCCTAGTTCTTGTGTTATAAGGAGTAAATAACACTTCCTTATTTACTTTCTCCACACCAGTCATGATTTTATTGACCTCAATCATATCTCCCCTTAGTCTTCTCTTTCCAAGATGAAAAGTCCCAGTCTTATTAATCTCTCCTCATATGACAGCCGTTCCATACCCCTTAATCATTTTTGTTGCCCTTTTCTGAACCTTTTCCCAAGTCCAAAATATCTTTTTTGAGATGGGGAGACCACATCCGCACACAGTATTCAAGATGTGGGTGTACCAGGGATTTATATAGAGGCAATATGATATTTTCTGTCTTATTATCTATCCCTTTCTTAATGATTCCCAACATTCTGTTCACTTTTTTGACTGCCACTGCATATTGAGTGGATGTTTTCAGAGAACTATCCACAATGACTCCAAGATCTCTTTCTTGCGTGGTAACAGCTAATTTAGACTCCATCATTTTGGATTATGTTTTCCAGTGTGCATTACTTTGCATTTATCAATATTGAATTTCATCAGCCATTTTGTTGCCCAGTCACCCAGTTTTGTGAGATTCTTTTGTAGCTCTTCGCAGTCTGCTTTGCACTTAACTATCTTGAATAGTTTAGCATCATCTGCAAATTTTGCCATCTCACTGTTTACCCCTTTTTCCAGATCATTTATGAATATATTGAATAGTACAAGTCCCAGTACAGACCCCTGGGGGACACCACTATTTACCTCTCTCCATTCTGAAAACTGACAATTTATTCCTACCCTTTTTTCCCTATCTTTTAACCAGCTACCGACCTTCCCTCTAATCCCATGACAGCTTACTTTGCTTAAGAGCCTTTGGTGAGGGACTTTGTCAAAAGCTTTTTGAAAATCTAAGTACATTATATCCACTGGATCCCCCTTGTCCACATGCTTATTACACCATCAAACAATTCTAGTAGATTGGTGAGGCATGATTTCCCTTTACAAAAACCATGTTGACTCTTTCCCAAGAAATTATGCTAATTAATGTGTCTGAAAATTCTGTTCTTTACCATAGTTTTAACCAGTTTGCCTAGTACTGAAGTAAGGCGTACTGCCTGTAATTGCCAGAATCACCTCTGGATCCCTTTTTAAAAATTGGCGTCACATTAGCTATCCTCCGGTCATTTGGCACAGAAGCGGATTTAAATGATAGGTTACAAACCACTAGTAGTTCTCAGAGTAGCAGCCGTGTTAGTCTGTATCCGCAAAAAGAAAAGGAGTACTTGTGGCACCTTAGAGACTAACAAATTTATTTGAGCATAGGCTTTCGTGAGCTACAGCTCACTTCAATTTCACATTTGAGTTCCTTCAGAACTCTTGGGTGATACCATCTGGTCCTGGTGACTTATTACTGTTTAGTTTATCAATTTGTTCCAAAACTTCCTCTGATGACACCTCAGTCATGACATAGATGTACCCTAAGATCCAGGATGGAATTTCTAGTCAAAAGGAGAGAGAGAGAGAGAGAGAGAGAGGCCCTACTTTATAATATCTAATAGGCCAGTGGTTACGTCACTCACAATGGATATGGGAGACATAGATTCAAGTCCCTGCTCTGTCTCATTCCGAGCAGGGAAAATAGGGAACACACAAGAGCTACCAGCTTCAACCTCCTCTATAACTGTCCGCTGGTGGCAGCTACTAACACATTCCAGGCAGCATAACAATACCCTTGTTTTAGCTCCACCCATCCTCCCAAAGCAATTTAAAAATGTTGACACCCCAGAAGAGGGAGAAAGAAGGAATGTCTTTATTAGAGTTATCCTCAGCATTGCCCCAATCTCCCTTCTATCCACACAGAAAAACCACTACCCCGGGCTTAAAGTGCTTTAGGGCCAGCAGGCACTGCTAAGAGTAAAGGCTTGAGCTCAGGTTTTGCTTCAGCCTGGGCTGGCAGCCTCCCTACTTCAGCCTGCATTCTCACTGTAATCAAAGCCTTGGTTGCTTTGATTCTAGCTGGGCTGCAGGTTCTTGTCTACCTCCTCCCTTCTTCCACACTGTACAGCCTTGTCTACACTTAAATGCTGCAGCTGTGCTGCTGTAGCACTTCAGCACAGCCACTCAGCACAGCGAAGGGAGGGATTCTCCCATCAGCATAGTAATCCACCTCCCCAAGAGGCAATGCAAGGTCAAGGGAAGAATTGTTCCGTCAACCTAGTGCTGTCTATACTGGGGGTTAAGGTGGCTTAACTTCATTGCTCAGGAGTTGTGTTTTTTTCCCCCATACCGGAGTCAAATAGCTGAATCAACCTAACTTTTTAGTGTAGAACAGCCCTAAATCAGCTCCACTGGCTCAGCATTGTACTGTAACTCCACATTTGCCTGCTCTATTTCTACTGTGCTTCAACAGCACTTGACTAGAGATGCAGTCCAAGAGATCCTCCTCACCTGCTGCCAGTTGGCCAGAAGCTGACATTAGCCTTGATAAAGCTATGATATCAACAATACACATAATCTGAGGAAACGTACCCAAAACATGTTTATATTTAGTGGACAGGATGAATTATTCTCTGGTTTACAGACTGAGTTCGTTCGAGGACATTCTCATTAAAAATTATTGCTACCAAATGCTGCTTTCATCTTTAGCTCAATCTGCATTAGAAATGAGTAACTGCACTTGGAAGTTATTTACATAAAATATTGTTCTCATGACATTTCCAAACAGCAGCTCTATGCTACCTGAGAAAGTACTTTGACTCAGCTGACCCAGGGAATCCCTGTACAACCCTATGCAGTTTCTGTGCCCTCTGTGTATTCACATCAAGGAGTCCCTATCTGCATAATAAGAAAAGGAGTACTTGTGGCACCTTAGAGACTAACCAATTTATTTGAGCATGAGCTTTCGTGAGCTACAGCTCACTTCATCAGATGTTTACCGTGGAAACTGCAGCAGACTTTATATACACACAGAGAATATGAAACAATACCTCCTCCCAACCCACTGTCCTGCTGGTAATAGCTTATCTAAAGTGATCAACAGGTGGGCCATTTCCAGCACAAATCCAGGTTTTCTCACCCTCCACCCCCCACACAAATTCACTCTCCTGCTGGTGCTAGCCCATCCAAAGTGACAACTCTTTACATAATCAAGTCGGGCTATTTCCTGCATAGATCAAGGTTTTCTCACATCTCCCCCACCCCCATACACACACAAACTCACTCTCCTGCTGGTAATAGCTCATCTAAACTGACCACTCTCCAAGTTTAAATCCAAGTTAAACCAGAACATCTGGGGGGGGGGGGGGGGGGTAGGAAAAAACAAGAAGAAACAGGCTACCTTGCATAATGACTTAGCCACTCCCAGTCTCTATTTAAGCCTAAATTAATAGTATCCAATTTGCAAATGAATTCCAATTCAGCAGTTTCTCGCTGGAGTCTGGATTTGAAGTTTTTTTGTTTTAAGATAGCGACCTTCATGTCTGTGATTGCGTGACCAGAGAGATTGAAGTGTTCTCCGACTGGTTTATGAATGTTATAATTCTTGACATCTGATTTGTGTCCATTTATTCTTTTACGTAGAGACTGTCCAGTTTGACCAATGTACATGGCAGAGGGGCATTGCTGGCACATGATGGCATATACCACATTGGTGGATGTGCAGGTGAACGAGCCTCTGATAGTGTGGCTGATGTTATTAGGCCCTGTGATGGTGTCCCCTGAATAGATATGTGGGCACAATTGGCAACGGGCTTTGTTGCAAGGATAAGTTCCTGGGTTAGTGGTTCTGTTGTGTGGTATGTGGTTGTTGGTGAGTATTTGCTTCAGGTTGCGGGGCTGTCTGTAGGCAAGGACTGGCCTGTCTCCCAAGACTTGTGAGAGTGTTGGGTCATCCTTTAGGATAGGTTGTAGATCCTTAATAATGCGTTGGAGGGGTTTTAGTTGGGGGCTGAAGGTGACCGCTAGTGGCGTTCTGTTATTTTCTTTGTTAGGCCTGTCCTGTAGTAGGTAACTTCTGGGAACTCTTCTGGCTCTATCAATCTGTTTCTTTACTTCTGCAGGTGGGTATTGTAGTTGTAAGAAAGCTTGACAGAGATCTTGTAGGTGTTTGTCTCTGTCTGAGGGGTTGGAGCAAATGCGGTTGTATCGCAGAGCTTGGCTGTAGACGATGGATCGTGTGGTGTGGTCAGGGTGAAAGCTGGAGGCATGCAGGTAGGAATAGCGGTCAGTAGGTTTCCGGTATAGGGTGGTGTTTATGTGGCCATTGTTTATTAGCACTGTAGTGTCCAGGAAGTGGATCTCTTGTGTGGACTGGACCAGGCTGAGGTTGGTGGTGGGATGGAAATTGTTGAAATCGTGGTGGAATTCCTCAAGGGCTTCTTTTCCATGGGTCCAGATGATGAAGATGTCATCAATATAGCGCAAGTAGAGTAGGGGCTTTAGGGGACGAGAGCTGAGGAAGCGTTGTTCTAAATCAGCCATAAAAATGTTGGCATACTGTGGGGCCATGCGGGTACCCATAGCAGTGCCGCTGATCTGAAGGTATACATTGTCCCCAAATGTGAAATAGTTATGGGTAAGGACAAAGTCACAAAGTTCAGCCACCAGGTTAGCCGTGACATTATCGGGGATAGTGTTCTTGACGGCTTGTAGTCCATCTTTGTGTGGAATGTTGGTGTAGAGGGCTTCTACATCCATAGTAGCCAGGATGGTGTTATCAGGAAGATCACCGATGGATTGAAGTTTCCTCAGGAAGTCAGTGGTGTCTCGAAGGTAGCTGGGAGTGCTGGTAGCGTAGGGCCTGAGGAGGGAGTCTACATAGCCAGACAATCCTGCTGTCAGGGTGCCAATGCCTGAGATGATGGGGCGCCCAGGATTTCCAGGTTTATGGATCTTGGGTAGTAGATAGAATATCCCAGGTCGGGGTTCCAGGGGTGTGTCTGTGCGGATTTGATCTTGTGCTTTTTCAGGAAGTTTCTTGAGCAAATGCTGTAGTTGCTTTTGGTTTTAAGTTGCTTTTGGATTTAAACTTGGAGAGTGGTCAGTTTAGATGAGCTATTACCAGCAGGAGAGTGAGTTTGTGTGTGTATGGGGGTGGGGGAGATGTGAGAAAACCTTGATCTGTGCAGGAAGTAGCCCGACTTGATTATGTAAAGAGTTGTCACTTTGGATGGGCTAGCACCAGCAGGAGAGTGAATTTGTGTGGGGGGTGGAGGGTGAGAAAACCTGGATTTGTGCTGGAAATGGCCCACCTGTTGATCACTTTAGATAAGCTATTACCAGCAGGACAGTGGGGTGGGAGGAGGTATTGTTTCATATTCTCTGTGTGTTTATAAAGTCTGCTGCAGTTTCCATGGTAAACATCTGATGAAGTGAGCTGTAGCTCACGAAAGCTCATGCTCAAATAAATTGGTTAGTCTCTAAGGTGCCACAAGTACTCCTTTTCTTTTTGCGAATACAGACTAACACGGCTGTTCCTCTGATATCTGCATAATAGTTCACCAAAGGGTGGCATGAGGGATCTCTATCAAGAGCCACTAGCCCACTGCTCATCATAGTCATTGTGAAATGTATGTATTGATAACATTTAAGGAGCTATGTATCTATATTGAAATAATGCTCTTAGGGTCTTGGAGTTAAGACAGGTCACCAGGCAGTGACATACCGCAAATGTTCCTGTTAGGCAGGATGTAACTGAATTCCATCTCCCTGTCTGGCCATCTGTGTACTGTATGCCTATTAGCATACTGAGTCAGGTACAAATTGAGAGATTTCAAAATCTACATGAAGAAACAAACAGGAGGGAGGAAAGTCTATTTCTGAATAAACACAAAGGCTTGGTCTGGTAAATCTTGGGAGTGTGAAAAAACACTGAATCCTTCATCTTAAGAGGCAAACTGATAGCATGCATGTCTCATGAAAGAAGGGTCACAGCCTGTCTGGCTGTACAGCACTGCAGAGATTTTAGGATGAGCTGTACTGTACAAGACATGAAAGTACTTGGTAATTAAGTCTAGTATACATGTTATGATTTGATATGTAACCATTTGTTCCCAATACTTCTACTTTCTACTGAATGCGCTTTGCTAAATAAAAGACTTGTTTAGAATAAAATCATGTCTAAGGGCTGTGAGTTAAGCAGAGCGGTGGGCTGAGGTGAAACTGGTATACTAGGGCAGTGTTTCTCAAATGCATGCCACAGCCTCTTGGGCTGTGATGGTGTGGGAGAGCAAAGCTCCTGGATACCCTGCCTTGGTGTTGGATGCTGGGGCTGCCAGCAGGAGTTGGGCCCTGCCCCCACTCTGGAGACACCTGGGATACAACCCTGCAGGAACGGGCAGCCAGTGAGTTCTCCACCTTTGCAGAGGTGGTGGGGCTCAGGCTTTGGCTCCTCACACTCTCCCACAGCCATCCCATTGCCCTAGCCCCCCTTTACCTCTCCCCCCTTCAGGGCTTAATGTGTCACCCCTACACTTTTAGGCCACCAAAATATTTGTCATGACAACCCCTGTGCTAGGGCATACTTCTTTGGAAGTAGTAGATTGGTGAAAGCTGTGCGTCCAGCGCACTAGGGGTTAGATACTCCAAGAAAACACACAGAGGGTCTGAGCAGGACTGTGCCAATCACTCACCTATAAAAGAAAAGGAGGACTTGTGGCACCTTAGAGACTAACCAATTTATTTGAGCATAAGCTTTCACGAGCTACAGCTCACTTCATCGGATGCATACCCGGCTGTTACTCTGTCACCTATAAAGTGACCATGAGGACTGCAAGGCCTAGAGGGCGGTGCTTGTAGTGCCCATGGCCAATGAAGTTGGGGAGGTGACCCCCAGCAGGCACAGACAATGCTTCCTTACAGTAAACACAGGGGGTAGTGAGGTGCCTCACAACCCTGGGTACCCTCAGGAAGCATCGCAAGCACTGAATTCATTAGTGTGACCCAGTTTAATGCACCACTAAGAACCATGGGAAATTGTACCTGAAATTCATCCCAGCACACAGCACCATTATGGATGCAGTTCGGGGGTCTCACACGAAGTAGGGGTTCACACAGGGGATGCTCTATGCCCAGGCTAGATTAGCCAAGGATAACAAGGTAGGATGGAGATACACATCTAGCCCCTGACATAGGTGGAAAGGAGGAAACATCTAGAGCCTCTGCGTATGAGGAATGAAGTGAAGTAGGAAATAGACTTGGGGAAAAGGGGCAGAGAGTCTCTGGCATGGGGGGGGGGGGGGGGGAGGGTTGCAGGGATGCCCTGAAAGAAGGGGATGGGGAGGTGGCGGTGACAGTACAGAATGAAGAGATGCAAGAAGTTCTGCTGTGTGCAGTGAACTCAGCCTACATTATTAAACTGTTCAATGCCATAGCTTACAATATTGACTTTAGTGGCCACTCTATATTTGAGATTCCATTTTTTGCATGGAGCTTATAATGAAAGTTAACTTACTGGAAAGGCTCCTTTCCTGTCACATTTCCTACTATAGACCAGCTTTAGAGAGCTCACACTTAACAATAGGGGCATGAATAATATCCCACTACTGTTTTAAATTATCATTTGAAACACTAAGTGACTAGGATTGCAGACCATAGTTGACCTTAAAAAACAAAACAAAACCCGAAGTGAGCATATATTGTAGAAGTCTCCGAATTATGGGGCACAGCAGGGCTGGGCCAGCCCCTACAGGGGGAAGGGAGGGAGAGCCCCCCCATCCCTGACTGAGGCCCAGGCACTGCTCCGCACTCATCCTTGCTCGCATCCCTGTTCCCAGGGCCCCTGTCCACATCCCTCCCGGGAGCCAGGGATGAGAGGGAGGGCAACCTGAAAAAAGTTTGGGCACTACTGTTGTAGAACAGCACTAAACAAACAAGGAATCTATTTTGTTTTTGTTTCAGGGTTTCTCCACTGACCCGTATGGCTAGGCAGCTGGTTTGCTAAGACCACTTCCTGTCATGCTGAACAGAGGTGTTTCTTTGTGCTCCCATTTTGTCTGTATCCCGAGGTTGTCCCATATGTAGACTGTAAACTCCTTCAGGCATCTTTTGTTCTGTTTGTACAGGGGCTAGCAGCATGGACTCCTGGTCCACCACGCGACTGCAGTAGCACTTAAGAGCCCTAAACAAGCACTCGTACATAGATCTTTTCCAGGCACTCGGGGAGAAGTTATGATTTTAATTTAATCCCAACGCCAAGGCATCAACTGAACATAAACTCACTTTTACTCTGAAAAGCTAGTGGGTGATGCTATGTAGCACCCATAATGGATTAAGTCTAATGAATGCCAAATTAAAAAACAAAAAAACCCAACTCTGTTGGTTCATTAACCAAATTTAACTAAAAGGTGAACACAGATATGCTTGTGCATACCAAGGTCCTGCTTTGAGCAGGGGGTTGGACTAGATGACCTCCTGAGGTCCCTTCCAACTCTGATATTCTATGAATCTAAGTTGTTTGCCAGCTGTTTTGAATTATTACTTTGTCTGGCTGTTCCTCTCACCTACACACATGCCTCCCATCAATAAAAGTTTGCACTAATGAATTATAGCATTAGGCAAATTTACTTCATTTTTACATCCGACTGCAGCATTGACAAACTCTACATTTGTACTTAGGAAAACAGTTTTTTTTTTTAACCTAAAATCTGGTAATGCAAATCAGATCACTGACATGTGAAAGTGTTAAACAGGAACACAAATGAGGACTTCCAAACTTAGTAAGTTATAAAAAGTGACTTAATTTACATTATATATCTTAATACAAATGAAGTAATATGTAAAAGTGAAACAGCTACAGGACATAAATTCTACAAATACAGCATATTATACCCCAATAATATCACATATTGTCCAAAATCTGAGAACACAGTTTGCCTCAGTATATATTCCTATCAAAGAACAATTAATTTATCTCAATGCTAGCTGATAATAGTCAGTTTGCTATCTCACTGGTATAATCTTATCAGGCTTCCCCAGTTTCAGTATTTGCAATAGCAGGAAAGTCCAATAGACAATATAAATTCTACTAAGCATAAGAAATTGACCTCCTGTGGTTTAAGAGGAGGCTCTCTTATTTACCCTCATAACTCCATTAAGATCAAATGAAGTAATATACAAAGGGACAGGGCTCTAAAGAAACAAGATACTTAAATTGCTTGTTTCTAGTATACAAAAATAGTATATAAAACAAAAGTATAATAACCAAGTCATAAAAATTAAGCATCCTTCACTAAATTATTAAGAGTTAAATGCAGAAGTGATTAAAATAAAGGCACCATCCATAGGTATTAAAACATTACAGAAGTTCTCTGCCATTTAGAGAATAAGTACTGTTTTTTTAAACAGTATCAAACTCAGTACAGTGCTGCTTTTTCCATGTCACTCAATATTCCCATGAGGAATTCAGAGGTAAACAGTTGCCAGTTTTGAAATTAAAGTCTCAGTGTGAATCCAACAGATGGTTGCTTCATACGCACTTGTAAAAATAAAAAGATTCACGTTATGTACAATAGGCTCACTGCTATATTAATAAATGTTCATTTTTCTACTACAAGAAAAGATTTAGTAAGTTGTCTTAGTTGTGTTTGAACTGGAAGAATAAGAGTTGGATTTCTTAGGGTATCTACTTGATGAAAGAGAGACTTGCATCCTCTTTGCAGTTCGCACACTTCGGCAAAGGAAAGCATTTTTAAGGTTGTCTCTGAAGTCTTTTGAAACGAAATAATAGATGAATGGATCAATGCCACTGTTCAGAGTGGAAAGACACAATGCTGTTATATATGAGGCATACACATGACTTTGGCCATAGTCCCTGATCAGAGAATAGTGCACTACAAGTAGAATATTACTAGGTATAAAACAGATAAGATATATGGATAGTACTGCAATAATGAGCTTGATTGCTTTTTTCCGTTTCTTTCCAATGTTTATATCTGTAATGGAGGCATTCAAAGTCTTAATCATTAGTATGTAGGCAACAGTCGTGAGAATAGCTGGGAATAAGAAGACTCCAATTGCTAGAGAAAGGAAATAATTAAACATGTCATGAGCCAATACATTCTGAGGCAACACATCATGACAAGTAGTGATATTAAGATTTGAAATATATGCAGTTTGATCAACAAGGTACAATGGAATGGTGCTCAGCAAAATCAGTATCCATATTGCAATTGAAACTCCTACTGCCATTTCAGACTTCTTTCTTGAGTGTAGTATGGGGTTCACTATGACCCAGTACCTTTGCACACTGAGACATGTCATAAAAAGAATGGAGCAGTACATATTTCCATAAAAAAATCCAGTGAGGACTTTGCAAAGCCCTTCACCATAGATCCAGTTGTTGCCATTTATATGGTATGCAATCTTCAGAGGGAACCAGAAGACAAATAAAAGATCTGCTAGTGCCAGGTTAGCCATATAAATCACAGCTGGATGTTTCTTTTTTGTTCTGAAGAAAAAGACCCATAAAGCCATGGCATTGCTTGGTAAACCAATAAGAAACACAGTGATGTAGACTACAGGAAGGAAAACTGTAGTCAGTTTTCCAGTAAGGATTTTTGTAGCAAAGTCATCCACAGTATATGATTTTACAGAGGAGTTTTTATTTTCAATCTTTTGGCCAATAAAACTTCTTCCTTTTCCATGGTTGGATTTACTTTCCACTAAAGAGGAAGAAAGAAAGAGAGACAGATTAGTACAGTGTCATTACATAGATAGTCCAATCCATTCTAAACTATGAAGGACATTAAACAGAAAATAAAGTTAGCGACTATGCTTGAATCCAGTCATATTGTCCTTAGTTTTATCTCCCTCTCCTTTTACTTATTACCCTACAACGATGCAATTCCTTTATTACACCATGTATAAATGTTAAATTATTCAATGTCCATGAACAAATTCTCTTGGATTTTTGGTGGAGGGAATTAACTAATTATTAATACCTAACCCTTTCAAGCCTAATTGAATAAGTAACTGAATCAAAGTAAACAAAGCTTGAGCCAATTGTACGTGAACAGAGGCTTGTCTACATGAGGAAAATGAAAAAAAAACATAACAGTCTTCCCCATGTAGACAAGTCCCTAATTGCACTCAGTCTTCAGAGCAAGACAGGAAAGAAAACATGAGTGTTAGTATTTGTAATACTGCTGGAAGATGGTCAAGCTGCAAGGGTGCTGCTGGCCTGAGACAGGGGAAATATAGGTTCAATTCCCTACTCCACCACAAACTTCCTATGTGAGTTACTTCCTCTCTCTGTGCTTCAGTACCCAATCTATAAATACTTCCCAAGAGTGTTGTGAGGAGAACTACAATGAAGGGGGACTATACAAATACTTAAAGTTAGAAACACAAATGTGAATACACCATAGCAAATCTCAGTTTACACAAGCGCAGCTTACCTAACACCACTGAACCATCCATATGAAAGTAAACTGCATCCCTGAAAGCCCTGCAGCATGTTTACAGTGCAACTCTACCAGTATGCTTCCTTCATTTATACTGAGGCCTTGCCTACACTAGGGAAGAGTTTGCTGGTAAAGCTTATACTCGTTAGCGCTCCTTTGCTGTTATAGCTTATGCCATTTCTCTGAATGAAATAAGCTAACAATCTACACTAAGCCATTTGCAAGTATAACTATGGCAGCTAGGAGTATAAAGAGAATGATACCCATTAATGTCAACTGACATTAGTTACAGCAACAGTTTTACTGGTAAAACTATTTTGGTTAAAAAAAGTCATTTGTTAACTGAAGTAGTTACACTAAGCGTTTATACCAGTACAGGTTTCAGAGGAACAGCCGTGTTAGTCTGTATTCGCAAAAAGAAAAGGAGTACTTGTGGCACCTTAGAGACTAACCAATTTATTTGAGCATGAGCTTTCGTGAGCTACAGCTCACTTCATCAGATGTTTGTACCAGTACAGTTTGTTGCTTATTCCCATATGGTACTGATAACTAACTTCATTCACAGAAACAAGGTTGTTCTGATTGCACTACAGGTATACTTAAGCAGTACTTTTTTTTTTTTTTTTTTTACCATTAGACAAGTCCCAAGTTACTTGACAGTGTACATTTAAGAGTCAATTAATTGTACCATAGTTCAGCAGTTTTCAAACAACAGTGCAAGGTGCATAGTTGTGAAGTCTGTCAATCAGTAACCAGTTGGATGCATTATAAAATTTCACTTATATTGTACATGTCCAGAGAGTTTTAAAAACTGCTACCATACAACAGAAATGAGAAAAATGTTCATGTTTCTCATGTCAGTTTTCTACATTAATCTAAACAACTCCATGTTTTCCAGACCAACCAATGAATATCTATTTTAGAAGTGTGCACCCAACACTAGTATATATCAGTGAAGTGATGAAGGTGAAGTGAGCTGTAGCCCACAAAAGCTTATGCTCAAATAAATTGGTTAGTCTCTAAGGTGCCACAAGTACTCCTGTTCTTTTTAGTGCTAACAGTATGTATCAGTGCTAACAGATGCAATTGCTATCCATGTATGTGGTAAACTTCCAATAGTGAATGGATGAGATACAGATTTATACTATAGGAAATACAGCATTTAAAAAGATCCTCTATAAAAAAAAAAGCTAAAGTTTTAGTAATTTGTTACTTTTTTACTCAGACAAGTTAATGAATATAAAATGTGGAATATTTGATTAACACTCATTTTATGCAGAAACACAGAACCCAAATGTTAATTATCAAAGAAAATTAAAAGTAATAATAAAGTTCAGGGGAATAGTCATCAGCAGGCTCAAAATAGCTCAGTAGTTGTACATTACTTCTGAGACCATTCAGCATCCAGAGAGAAACGATACATTTACTTAACAAAGCAGTAGTCACACTGGGATAGGATGCTAATTGTATTTTCTACATATTGCACTATGCCTTTTGTATCTTAAGCTTCCATAAAAATTAAGACTATCCCTCCTCCAAAAGACACACCAGATTTTTGCTGTGTAAAGTATTGAAATATGCAAGTTGAAAATAGTGAAACAAACTGTTTTTAAACAGTTAAATTCTGGTTGTTATTAAAATAACAAGTAGCAAAATGAAGGGCTCTGCTTACAAGAAACCTAACTTTCTTATGTCAGTCATGTCAGAGACTCAACCTCAAGGGTTTTTTAGGTCTGTTCCAGTGATTTGTACTTGAGAATCTAATTAAGTTAAAAGGGAATCTGATCCAATTTATGATAAACCATTTGACCTTTCAAAAGGCACAGTGAGTCCCTACCAAGTTTAAGATGGCTAAAGCTCATTTCAGAAATGATGTGTGAATGGGGAAGGGTCATTTAGAGAAACAATTGTGCGTTTATCCATGACTGATTGAGTCAGCCCATCCCTTGCCAGTGCTGTTGATTCATAGCTACTCCTAGATCTCCAACTTCTGTGGTGAGCTATTACGGGGGGGGCCGGCGGACGGACACACCTTTTGTAGTGATAATCAAGGTGGGCCATTTCCAGCAATTCACAGGAACCTCTGAGGAACAGTGGGGGATGGGGGGGAATAGTTTTACTTTGTGTAATGACCCATCCACTTCCAGTCTCAATTCAAGCCTAAATTAATTGTATCCAGTTTGCAAATTAATTCCAATTCAGCAGTCTCTCGTTGGAGTCTGGTTTTCAAGTTTTTTTGCTGAAGAATTGCAACTTTTAGGTCTGTAATCGAGTGACCAAAGAGACTGAAGTGTTCTCTGACTGGTTTTTGAATGTTATAATTCTTGACGTCTGATTTGTGTCCATTTATTCTTTTACGTAGAGACTGTCCAGTTTGGCCAATGTACATGGCAGAGGGGCACTGCTGGCATATATCATAGACTATCAGGGTTGGAAGGGACCTCAGGAGATCATCTAGTCCAACCCCCTGCTCAAAGCAGGACCAATCCCCAATTTTTGCCCCAGATCCCTAAATGGCCCCCTCAAGGATTGAACTCACAACCCTGGCTTTAGCAGGCCAATGCTCAAACCACTGAGCTATCCCTCCCCCCCACATTGGTAGATGTGCAGGTGAACTAATCTCTGATAGTGTGGCTGATGTGATTAGTCCCTATGATGGTGTCCGCTGAATAGATATGTGGACAGAGTTGGCAACAGACTTTGTTGCAAGGATAGGTTCCTGGGTTAGTGGTTCTGTTGTGTGGTTGCTGGTGAGTATTTGCTTCAAGTTGGGGGGGCTGCCTGTAAGCCAGGACTGGCTGTTTCCCAAGATCTGTGAGAGTGATGGGTCGTCCTTCAGGATAGGTTGTAGATCCTTGATGATGCATTGGAGAGGTTTTAGTTGGGGTCTGAAGGTGATGTCTAGTGGCATTCTATGATTATCTTTGTTGGGCCTGTCCTGTAGTAGGTGACTTCTGGGTACTCTTCTGGCTCTTGTCAATCTGTTTCTTCACTTCAGCAGGTGGGTACTGCAATTCTTCAAAAAAAAAAAACTTCAAAACCAGACTCCAACGAGAGACTGCTGAATTGGAATTAATTTGCAAACTGGATACAATTAACCTAGGCTTGAATAGAGACTGGGAGTGGATGGGTCATTACACAAAGTAAAACTATTTCCCCATGTTTATTCCCCAGACATTCTTGCCAACTGCTGGAAATGGCCCACCTTGATTATCACTACCAAAGGTCCCCCGTCCCGTCCCCCCCCGCTGGTAATAGCTCACCAGAAGATTAGATTACTGCAGTGCACTCTGGTGGGTGAGGCTATACACAAAGACCACCCAAGCTACAGCTGTTGCAGGATGAGGCAGCTTGCTTGCATAGCGCATTATGTCCGAGTTTCAAAAACCGCATTGGCCTCCTATTTACTGCTAAGTGCGATTTAAAGCGTTAATATTGATCTTCAAGTGTCTGGGACTTGTGAGCAACCTGGGGCGAAGATCGTCCCTTCTCTCCCCGCAAAACAGCTAACAGAGAAAATAGCCCTCGCCCAGCCGCTTGAGAGCCACCTTCCCTCCTCCCGCCAAGAGCAGATCTCGGCCTGCTCAAGCTAATCACGCCGTACGTCTGACGGTCGGGGCCGCCGACCTCCGGGCAAGGGGCGTAGCCGCAGCGGGGCGCGCCCTGCGCTCGGAACCGTAGCCGGGCGGCGCGAACGCCTGCTGGCGGCTGTTTAGGGGGAGGGTCGCGGTGAGCGCCTCAGCTCCCCGCGCTCGCTGCTCCCGGGGGTCTCGGCTCCGTGTCCCGGCTGAGTCACCCCAGCCCCTGCCGGGCTCCGAGGGCGGGGTCTGGACCGATCGGGCCGAATTCCAGCTCCTCGCTCCCACCCTGCGCGGCGGGTAGCGGAGCCAGGCCCCAGCAGCCCGGCCCCAGCGCGGCGGCCCCGCTCCGCGCTGGCGGGGACGAGTCTCCCGGCCGCTCTCTTCTTACCTGTGGCGGACGCGGCCACAAGCGCCGCGCACAGGAGCAGCAGCTGCAGCCAGCGGCGCGCCCCCATCTCCGGCCGGGACGGGCTGCGCTCCGCGGGACTCGGGCTGCGGCACGGACACTCCCCGCGGCACGTCGCTGCCTGCTGCGCTGGGCTCGAGCTCCTCCGGCCGCCAGTTTCGAAGATACCTACGAGGAGGCGGGGCCGAGCTGCCGTCAAGCAGGTGCCTCGACTCCGCCCCCCTGGAGGGCGGACGTTGGGTTTCGAACGCCACAGGGGCACGTGACCTGAGTGAGTCACCGGCGGCGTGGAACTGGGAGCGGGGCCGCGAGACTGGGTGGGGGCGGCTCAGGCCAGTTAGCTACGGGCCAAGGAGCGGAGCGGGGGAGGCTGCTCTTGCTTCCCAAGGCGGCTCCCTGGCGTGGTGCGCGGGGCCCCGCCGAGTCCCCGGAGCGAGGCCGGCTTGTGTTAGCGGCGCTGGAGCTGCGTGAGTCCCAGCCGCTGCCACGCGGAGCGGAACCTCGCGCTTCGGAGCGGCTGGCACCGTTCCTTGGCATCGCGTCCACACGACGTGCCGTTACTAATTCCCCCCCCGCCCGCGCCGCGGAAAGCAGCGTAGTGTAAACAGGTGCTGGCTGCGCACCCAGGCGACGTATGCCGCTCCAATAATAGGGTGAGTCACGGCCAGTCAGTGGGCGGGAGTCAGCACCAGGGTACCCTTGTTCTCAGTCCAGAAGCCTCTTGGTGCCAGCTGGCAGGGGGCACTGGGTTACGGAGGTCCCCTTAGTCTGACATCTACTAGTCCACCAAAGAACGTTATGTGAGGGTCTCTAATGAAAGTCTGTCCTGCCAGTCATAATCCTTGTGAGATACATGTATGGGTAATACCTGAGGAGTTAAGTAGATACTGTATAATTAAAGGTTTCAGAGGAACAGCCGTGTTAGTCTGTATTCGCAAAAAGAAAAGGAGGACTTATGGCACCTTAGAGACTAACCGATTTATTTGAGCATGAGCTTTCGTGAGCTACAGCTCACTTCATCAGATGTATACCGTGGAAACTGCAGCAGACTTTACATACACACAGAGAATATGAAACAATACCTCCTCCCACCCCACTGTCCTGCTGGTAATAGCTTATCTAAAGTGATCAACAGGTGGGACATTTCCAGCACAAAGCCGGTTTTCTCACCCTCCACCCCCCCACACAAATTCACTCTCCTGCTGGTGCTAGCAGGAATTTGTGTGGGGGGGTGGAGAGTGAGAAAACCTGGCTTTGTGCTGGAAATGTCCCACCTGTTGATCACTTTAGATAAGCTATTACCAGCAGGACAGTGGGGTGGGAGGAGGTATTGTTTCATATTCTCTGTGTGTATATAAAGTCTGCTGCAGTTTCCACGGTATACATCTGATGAAGTGAGCTGTAGCTCACGAAAGCTCATGCTCAAATAAATTGGTTAGTCTCTAAGGTGCCACAAGTACTCCTTTTCTTTTTGTGAATACAGACTAACACGGCTGTTCCTCTGAAACCTGTCATTATGCAAGGCACTGCATTTAGCCGTATGGAGTGGAAATCTATCAACTGCATGAAAAAACTTGTACAGATACAGACAGACATCATCTTCCTTTCCAAATGCAAACAGATGGACATCGTACCAAAACGACTGAAGGTAAAAAATCCATTACAATCTACATACCACACAGACTATGCTGACAGCTTGTGCCTCACGCTCTCAAAGAAACTGCGGAATCACCTGATCAAGATCCTCTACAGCAAACAGGGAAAGATTAAGAATGAGCTCTCAAAAATGGATACTCTCATAAAGAACCAACCTTCCACACAAACTTCCTCGTGGCTGGATTTTACTAAAACTAGACAAGCCATTTACAACGCACACTTTGCTTCTCTACAAAAGAAAAAGGACACTAAACTTTCTAAACTACTACATGCTACAAGGGGCCACAGCAATGGTTCCCTCACCCCACCTAGCAATATTGTTAACCTATCCAACTATACTCTCAGCCCAGCAGAAGCAGCTGTTCTATCTCGGGGCCTCTCCTTCTGCCCCTCCACCCCCACGAACATGATACAGTTCTGTGGTGACCTAGAATCCTATTTTCGACGTCTCCGTCTCAAG
This sequence comes from Caretta caretta, assembly GCF_965140235.1. NCBI lineage: Eukaryota > Metazoa > Chordata > Testudines > Cheloniidae > Caretta > Caretta caretta. Next base: position 47,380,648 of record NC_134210.1, read on the forward strand.
GAATATTTCCAAAATACCTCTGAACAACATACTAATCCACAGAGGTCTCCCTGCCAACACTACAGAAAGAGGGATTCTAGATGGACTCCTCCTGAAGGTCGAAACAGCAGACTGGACTTCTACATAGAGTGCTTCCGCCGACGTGCACGGGCTGAAATTGTGGAAAAGCAGCATCACTTGCCCCATAACCTCAGCCATGCGGAACGCAATGCCATCCACAGCCTCAGAAACAACTCTGACATCATAATCAAAAAGGCTGACAAAGGAGGTGCTGTTGTCATCATGAATAGGTCGGAATATGAACAAGAGGCTGCTCGGCAGCTCTCCAACACGAGTTTCTACAAGCCATTACCCTATGATCCCACTGAGAGTTACCAAAAGCAACTACAGCATTTGCTCAAGAAACTTCCTGAAAAAGCACAAGATCAAATCCGCACAGACACACCCCTGGAAGCCCGACCTGGGATATTCTATCTACTACCCAAGATCCATAAACCTGGAAATCCTGGGCGCCCCATCATCTCAGGCATTGGCACCCTGACAGCAGGATTGTCTGGCTATGTAGACTCCCTCCTCAGGCCCTAAGCTACCAGCACTCCCAGCTACCTTCGAGACACCACTGACTTCCTGAGGAAACTTCAATCCATCGGTGATCTTCCTGATAACACCATCCTGGCTACTATGGATGTAGAAGCCCTCTACACCAACATTCCACACAAAGATGGACTACAAGCCGTCAAGAACACTATCCCCGATAATGTCACGGCTAACCTGGTGGCTGAACTTTGTGACTTTGTCCTTACCCATTACTATTTTACATTTGGGGACAACGTATACCTTCAGATCAGCGGCACTGCTATGGGTACCCGCATGGCCCCACAGTATGCCAACATTTTTATGGCTGATTTAGAACAACGCTTCCTCAGCTCTCGTCCCCTAAAGCCCCTACTCTACTTGCGCTATATTGATGACATCTTCATCATCTGGACCCATGGAAAAGAAGCCCTTGAGGAATTCCACCATGATTTCAACAATTTCCATCCCACCACCAACCTCAGCCTGGTCCAGTCCACACAAGAGATCCACTTCCTGGACACTACAGTGCTAATAAACAATGGCCACATAAACACCACCCTATACCGGAAACCTACTGACCGCTATTCCTACCTGCATGCTTCCAGCTTTCACCCTGACCACACCACACGATCCATCGTCTACAGCCAAGCTCTGCGATACAACCGCATTTGCTCCAACCCCTCAGACAGAGACAAACACCTACAAGATCTCTGTCAAGCTTTCTTACAACTACAATACCCACCTGCAGAAGTAAAGAAACAGATTGATAGAGCCAGAAGAGTTCCCAGAAGTTACCTACTACAGGACAGGCCTAACAAAGAAAATAACAGAACGCCACTAGCGGTCACCTTCAGCCCCCAACTAAAACCCCTCCAACGCATTATTAAGGATCTACAACCTATCTTAAAGGATGACCCAACACTCTCACAAGTCTTGGGAGACAGGCCAGTCCTTGCCTACAGACAGCCCCGCAACCTGAAGCAAATACTCACCAACAACCACATACCACACAACAGAACCACTAACCCAGGAACTTATCCTTGCAACAAAGCCCGTTGCCAATTGTGCCCACATATCTATTCAGGGGACACCATCACAGGGCCTAATAACATCAGCCACACTATCAGAGGCTCGTTCACCTGCACATCCACCAATGTGATATATGCCATCATGTGCCAGCAATGCCCCTCTGCCATGTACATTGGTCAAACTGGACAGTCTCTACGTAAAAGAATAAATGGACACAAATCAGATGTCAAGAATTATAACATTCATAAACCAGTCGGAGAACACTTCAATCTCTCTGGTCACGCAATCACAGACATGAAGGTCGCTATCTTAAAACAAAAAAACTTCAAATCCAGACTCCAGCGAGAAACTGCTGAATTGGAATTCATTTGCAAATTGGATACTATTAATTTAGGCTTAAATAGAGACTGGGAGTGGCTAAGTCATTATGCAAGGTAGCCTGTTTCCTCTTGTTTTTTCCTACCCCCCCCCCCCAGATGTTCTGGTTTAACTTGGATTTAAACTTGGAGAGTGGTCAGTTTAGATGAGCTATTACCAGCAGGAGAGTGAGTTTGTGTGTGTATGGGGGTGGGGGAGATGTGAGAAAACCTGGATCTATGCAGGAAATAGCCCGACTTGATTATGTAAAGAGTTGTCACTTTGGATGGGCTAGCACCAGCAGGAGAGTGAATTTGTGTGGGGGGGTGGAGGGTGAGAAAACCTGGCTTTGTGCTGGAAATGTCCCACCTGTTGATCACTTTAGATAAGCTATTACCAGCAGGACAGTGGGGTGGGAGGAGGTATTGTTTCATATTCTCTGTGTGTATGTAAAGTCTGCTGCAGTTTCCACGGTATACATCTGATGAAGTGAGCTGTAGCTCACGAAAGCTCATGCTCAAATAAATTGGTTAGTCTCTAAGGTGCCACAAGTACTCCTTTTCTTTTTGTATAATTAAAAATTATGTTCTCTAGGTCCGTGTGTTAAGGCAAGTCATGGAAAGGTGATCTGCATACCCTCATGCAGGGTGAAAAGAGGCATATCTCACTCTGAGTGGTCATGTGCAAATTAAGTATTGTAGGTTTCACAATGGACACTCATTCACAATCTGAGCAAAATGCTAATCAATAGATTGCAGAGGTCACAGGAAAAAACAAAAACAGCAGGAGTTTTCCTGTTTAGGATTAAGACATTAAGGATTTTGAAACTATATCTGGGGTGCAGATAAACCCCGTCATTACTTCAATCTGTGAGTACAAGTTGCCAGCAGGCTTGATCTTAGGAGAAAGGATGTCAGCCAAACTAATTGAAAACACTGGGAAAAGGACTTGGGGTGAGCTATCTGGTTGTAGAGGGGGAATGCCTTGAGAGTAAGTATAGGCTCTAGAGAGCATGTTATGATTTTGTTTCATATGTAACCATTTCTTTCCAAAATGCTCACTTTTTGATAAACTTATTCTTGTTTTCACTATATAAGCATTGTGTGTTAAGTAGAGTGGGAATCCGGAGTTGAATCTTACAAACTGATGTGTGTAGTATTCCTTTGGGAGTAGCAAATTTGAGTGTTCTCTGAAGGTTCAAAGGCCTGGGCATTCCAGAGGGACGCTTGGTGGACTTGGGAGTTGATGTGTGCCTATTGCTAACCTGTACAAAGAGAGCAAAGGCTGTGGAGGCCTGGAAGGTATTGCTTGTGTTTCCAAAAGCTGGTGGTTTCATGGAGCCGATCCACAGCAGGCTCAGATAAGACTCACAGGTGCCTCGCACCCCTGTGAAAAAGCACACTCAACAAAATCAGTGGTCAGAGTAGCAGCCGTGTTAGTCTGTATCTGCAAAAAGAAAAGGAGTACTTGTGGCACCTTAGAGACTAACAAATTTATTTGAGCAAAGTGAGCTGTAGCTCACGAAAGCTTATGCTCAAATAAATTTGTTAGTCTCTAAGGTGCCACAAGTACTCCTTTTCTTCTAACAAAATCAGTGACCACTTGAAAATTTTGGCCTCGTTGACTGGTTCAAGAGCATACGGCAAGTCATTTGCAGAACCATAACTAGCAGTTCATACATCCCAGTCCTATGCTTAATCCATTATGCAATGCCGCTTTGATCTGGTGCCCTGCTTTAGTATGGTGCTAGAGTAAATGCATAATACACACTACAGCATAGCATTTGAGATTTTACATACACAAAAATCAGAAAATCCCAACCATAGTATTACATTAATGTAATTTTTTAATTAATTACCATGTTTTTTATGAGAAAAAATTACTTTAAGTGTATATTCAAATACCATTTGAATGTGTGAGGTCACATTCAAGTAAACAGTGATTTATTTGAGTGATTGTATATTTGGACACTGGAATAAAATACATTGTGCAGTCATTTGAATGTAGTCACTTGGTTCCCCAGTAAGCCAACTAATCCTGGGGACAGTAAAGGTATGTCTACACTACGAAATTAGGTCAATTTTATAGAAGTCAATTTTCACAAATCTATTTTATACAGTCAATTGTGTATGTCCCCACTAAGCGCATTAAGTCAGTGGAGTGTGTCCTCAGTACTGTGACTAGCATAGACTTACAGAGCGGTACACTGTGGGTAGCTATCCCACAGTTCCTGCAGTCTCCGCTGCCCATTGGAATTCTGGATTAACCTCCCAATGCCTGATGGGGCAAAAACATTGTTGCAGGTGGTTTTGGGTACGTGTCATCAGTCACCCCTCCCTCCCTCTGATGAAAGCAACTGCAGACAATCGTTTCACGCCTTTTTTCCTGGGTTACCCATGCAGACACGATACCACGGCAAGCATGCAGCCCGCTCAGCTCACCGCTGCTGTTGTGAGCATTGTAAACACCTCATGCATTATCCTGGAGGATGTGCAGAACGGTGCTAAGAGATGCCACCATGAGGACAATTGTGATGAGGACATGGACACAGACGTTCCTGAAAGCACGGGCTATGGCAATTGGGACATCATGGCAGCAGTGGGGCAGTGGTTGATACAGTGTAATGCCGATTTTGGGCCCGGCAAAAAAGCACACACTGGTGGGACCACACAGTGTTGTAAGTATGGGATGATTCACAGTGGGTGCAAAACTTTTGCATGCGTAAGGCCGCTTTCCTTGAACTTTGTGAGTTGCTTTCTCCCACATGAAGCGCAGGAATACCAAGTTGAGAGCCTCCCTGACAGTTGAGAAGTGAATGTAGATAGCCCTGTGGAAGCTTGCAAAGCCTGACTGCTACCGGTCAGTCGGGAATCAATTTGGAGTGAGCAAGTCTACTGTGGGGACTGCTGTGATGCAAGTAGCCAATGCAATCACAGACGTTCTGCTATCAAGGGTAGTGACTCTGGGAAATGTGCAGGTCATAGTGGATGGCTTTGCTGTAATGGGGTTCCCTAACTCTGGTGGGGCAATAGACAGAATGCATATCCGTATCTTGGCACCGGACCACCTTGCCAACCAGTATATAAACTGCATGGGGTACTTCTCAATGGTGCTGCAAGCACTGGTGGATCACAAGGGACGTTTCACCGACATCAACGTGGGATGGCCGCAAAAGGTGCATGACACTCACATCTTTAGGAACTCTGAGCTTTTCAAGCAGTTGCAAAAAGGGACTTACTTCTCAGACCAGAAAATTACCATTGGGGATGTTGAAATGCCAGTAGTTATCCTTGGGGACCCAGCCTACCCCATGCTCCCATGGCTCATGAAGCCGTACACAGGCAGTCTGGATAGTAGAAAGGAGCAGTTCAACGATAGGCTTAACAAGTGCAAAATGGTGATAGAATGTGCCTTTGGACATTTAAAAGCTCACTGGTGCTGTTTGCTGACTAGGTTAGACCTCAGCGCAGCCAACATTTCCATTGTTATTGCTGCTTGCTGTGTGCTCCATAATATCTGTGAGAGTAAGGGGGAGACATTTATGGCAGGGTGGGAGGTTGAGGCAAATCGCCTAGCAGCCAATTTTGAGCAGCCAGAGACCAGGGTGATTAGAAGAGCACAGCTAGGCACGCTGCGCAGCAGAGAGGCTTTGAAAATCAGCTTCATGACTGGCCAGGCTATGGTGTGACAGTGGTGTGTGTTTTTCCTTGCTGCACACCTGCTCCCTTTGTTGATTTTAATTCCCTGTAAGCCAACCACCCTCCCCCTTTCGATCACAGCTGGCAAAGGAAATAAAGTAACTATTGTTTTGAAACCATGCACATTCTTTCTTTCTTAATTAAAAAAAAAAAAGTGAGATAACTGACAAGTTAGCCCAGGTGGGGTGGGGTACAGGAGGAGGGAAGGACAAGGCAACATTGCTTATTGTAGCCACACTACAAATCAAAACTGTTTGAACGACAGCCTTCTGTTGCTTCGGCCATCCTCTGGAGTGGAGTGGATGGGTGCCCAGGGCCTTCCCCCGCACGCGTTCTTGGGCATCTGGGTGAGGAGGATATGGAACTTGCAGAAGAGGGCAGGCGGTTATACAATGGATGCAGCAGGGGTCTGTGCTCTTGTTGGCTTTCCTGCAGCTCCAACAGATGCTTCATCATGTCTGTTTGCTCCCCCATTGGCCTCAGCATTGCCTCCTGCCTCTGCTCTTCTCACTCACTTAATGCTTTATAGATTCATAGATGTTTAGGTCAGAAGGGACCATTATGATCATCTAGTCTGACCTCCTGCACAACGCAGGCCACAGAATTTCACCCACCATTCCTGCGAAAAACCTCTCACCTATGTCTGAGCTGTTGAAGTCCTCAAATCGTGGTTTAAAGACTTCAAGGAGCAGAGAATCCTCCAGCAAGTGACCCGTGCCCCATGCTACAGAGGAAGGCGAAAAACCTCCAAGGCCTCTTCCAATCTGCCCTGGAGGAAAATTCCTTACTGACCCCAAATATGGCGATCAGCTAAACCCTGAGCATATGGGCAAGATTCACCAGCCAGATACTACAAAAAATTCTTTCCTGGGTAACTCAGATCCCACCCCATCTAATATCCCATCACAGGCCATTGGGCTTATTTACCATGAATATTTAATTACCAAAACCATGTTATCCCATCATACCATCTCCTCCATAAACTTATCGAGTTTAATCTTAAAGCCAGATAGATCTTTCGCCCCCACTGCTTCCCTTGGAAGGCTATTCCAAAACTTCATTCCTCTGATGATTAGAAACCTTTGTCTAATTTCAAGTCTAAACTTCCTGGTGACTAGTTTATATCCATTTGTTCTTGTGTCCACATTGATACTGAGATTAAATAATTTCTCAGCCTCTGCCACTGAATGCCTCCATGCATTAAGCTGTGCCCTTTCAGTGCGGGAGGAGTGCATGAGCTTGGAAAACATGTCATCGCAAGTGTGGTTTTTTTCGCCTTCTAATGTGCGATAACCTCAGGGATGGAGATGATAGGGGGAACATAGAAACATTTGCATCTAGGGGGAGATAAAAAGGGAGAGTAAAATTTAAGATTATACATTTCTGAGAACAAAAGGGAGACTCTTTCACAGTGAATCAAGCAATTCACAGCAGACAGTACACGTGCTTTAGGTACAAGGTCGCATTTTGCCTTTTATATTGAGCGCCTGCCGGTATGGTGAGACATCACAAATGGCTGGACAACAGAATTCGGTTTCCAGGCAGCCATGGTAGGCCTTTTGGTATGCGGGGTTGGCTTCTTATGCCTTCATAACATGTGGGAATAGTTTCAAACTGCAGCGCCATCCTTTCCCATAGCAAGCAATGCTAGCTGGGTTTCACGTTTAAAAGGAGGGGCTGTGGTTTTTGGGTGGATGTGGAGCACACACCTCCCCCCACCTGACCGTGTGGCTATTCTCTGGGATGATCCCTTCAACTCTCCCCCCACCGCATGGCTATTCTCCGGGATGATCCCTTTTAGCCAAGTGCAAACAACCCAGCATGAACGGGGTCCTTTTACTGTTCCCTTACAAAAATTCCCCTATTTCAACCAGGTGACCATGTATGTTATCACTCTCCTGAGGCTAACACAGAAAGATATAGACCGAATGTTGCTTGAATGTGACCAAAACCCAGGACCATTCACTGCCATGCTTTGTGCTGCAATGATTCCAGACTACTTGCTACGGGCTTGGCATGGTAAAGTGTCCTGCCGTGGAGGATGAAATAAGGCAGCCCTCCCCAGAAACCTTCTGCAAAGCGTTTGCAGAAGACCTCCAGGAGAGCTTCATGGAGATGTCCCTGCTGGATTCCCGTTCCATGCCCAGACACGTTAACAGACTTTTCCAGTGGCTCTACTGGCCGCGAATGCATCCCAATTCTTCAGGGCAAATCAAACATTAAACACTATTGCTTTTAAACGCTGTACTGTAGTTACAAATGTGCACTCACCAAAGCTGCCTTCTCCGGCTTCAGGGTCGGGGATCCCACATTGGGAGGGTATTGGCTCCAGGGTGATGAAAAGGTCCTGGCTGCCAAGGAGAATGGATTTACCACTTGCCTGCTGCGCATTCTCCTCCACCTCTTCCTCCTCCACCAAATCCTCCTCCCTGTTGAGTGAGACTTCCCCCTTGCAGGTGTCCATGGACAGTGGTGGGGTGGTGGTAGGGTCCCCCCCTAGAATGCCATGCAGCTGATCATAGAAGTGGCATCTATGGGGCTCTGTCCCAGAGCGACCGTTTGCCTCCTTTGTCTTTTGGTAGGCTTGCCTGAGCTCCTTCACTTTCACGCAGCACCGCTGTGTGTCCCTGTTGTAGCCTCTGTCCATCATGCCCTGTGCGATTTTGGCATATATGTTAGCATTTCTTCTTTTTGGTCGGAGTTCGGCTTGCACAGATTCTTCTCCTCATACAGCAATCAAATCCAGTGTCTCCCTTTTGGTCCGTGCTGGAGCTCATTTGTGATTCTAGGGGGATTGCATGGTCACCTGTGCTGCTGAGCTCACCACGCTGACCAAACAGGAAATGAAATTCAAAGTTTCCCGGGACTTTTCCTGTGTACCTGGCTAGTGCATCGGAGTTCAAAGTGCTGTCCAGAGTGATCACATTGTAGCACTCTGGGATAGCTCCTGGAAACCAATACCGTTGAATTCCATCTGCACAAGCCCAAATTCAACCCAGTAAGGTTGATTTTAGCGCTACCCCCCTCGCAGGGGAGGAGTACAGAAGTCAATTTTAAAAGCCCTTTAGGGCAACAGAATGGGGTTGGTTGTGTAGACATATTCATTTTAAAATTGACCTAATGCGGTTAAATTCGACCTTACCCTGTAGTGTGGGCCAGGGTTAAGACTAGTGAGGAAAGGGCTTCTGTGACCCAGCTGTGGTCATACTCACTGAGCCACTTGAGCTATAAGGTGCTCCTGCTTCCACTCATAAAGTGTTACCTTGTGTTTCTCTTGTACTTGTTTTTTTCTTTTTTTCCCCACTTAGAGCTTGGCTACACTTGTGAGTTAGAGCGCATTAAAGCAGCCCTGGGTGCCCTAACTCACGACACGTCCACACTGGCAAGGCACATAGGGCGCCCGGACTCTGTGGCTGGAGTGCTCCTAATACTCCACCTCGACAAGAAGCATAATGCTGCACCCCGGCTGGAGTGCCGCAACACCACTGTGGATGCCCTGGTCTGTTAATGCGCTCTGAGCAGCCTCAAGAAGTGTCCCACAATGCCTGTTCTAGCCACTCTGGTCATCACTTTGAACTCTACTGCCCTGCCCTCAGGTGACCAACCACCAGACCCACCCTTTAAATTCTCTGGGAATTTTGAAAATCCCCTTCCTGTTTGCTCAGCCAGGCATGGAGTGCTCTCAGCGAATCCTTCCAGGTGACCATGCCTCCAGGCAATCCCCAGTATGGAGCAATGGCAAGGTGCTGGACCTTATCAGTGTCTGGGGGGAGGAATCTGTCCAGTCCCAGCTGCGCTCCAGCCATAAGAATTATGATACCTTTGGGCAGGTATCAAGGGGCATGATGGAAAGGGGCCATGACTGGGATGCACTGCAGTGCAGGATTAAAGTGAAGGAGCTGCGGAATGCCGATCACAAAGCCCGCGAGGCAAACCACCGCTCCGGTGCTGCCCCCACGACCTGCCGTTTCTACAAAGAGCTGGACGCAATACTTGGGGTGACCCCACCTCCACTCCGAGGACCACCATGGACACTTCCAAGCCCAGTTCAACAAGGCAGGAGGAGGAGGAGGAAAGCGGGAGCGAGAGTGCTGAGGAGGAGAGAGACACCCTGACATCCCTAGATGCATGCAGCCAGGAGCTGTTCTCAAGCCAGTAGGAAGGTAGCCAGTTGCAGCGGCCAGTGCTTGGGGAAGGACAAACACCAGAGGAGGTGCCTGGTAAGCGGCTTTTATTTTGGGAAGGAAGTTGTTTGGTGCAGGCTCTCGGGGTGAGGAGGGTTAGGGCTGCATGCATGCCTAGAGGCGGAATAGGGCGTTGGTGTTTTCTCTCACATCATGGTAGTCGGCCTCAGGTATCTCTTCAAAGTTCTCATGGAGAAGCTGGGCAATGCGCTTGCTCAGGTTCCTTGGGATAGCTACTGTACTCCTTGTCCCAGTGAGGCTAACATATCCGTGCCACTGTGCCATGCGGGGCGGGGAGACCATTGCTGCACACAGGCAAGCTGCATATGGGCCAGGACGGAAGCCGCATTGTAGTAGAAGGCCCTCCCTTGCTGTCACTCTCAGCAGCGAGATATCTTCCAGGATTAACTCCTGTGGAAAATGTGGGGAGAGTGTTCAGTATAAGGGCTGCCACCATGTCAGGGTTCCCTCCCCACTCTAAACTCTAGGGTACAGACGTGGGGACCCACATGAGAGACCCTCCCCAAGCTTATTTCTACCAGCTTAGATTAAAAACTCCCCAAGGCACAAATTCTCCCTTGTACCTTGGATTAGGTAACGCTGCCACCACCAAGTGATTTAGACAAACTCAGGGAAAGGACCACTTGGAGTTCCTACTCCCCCCTAATATCCCCCCAAGCGCCCACACCCCCTTTCCTGGGGAGGCTTGAGAATAAACAAGATGCTCACAAACCAACCTTGGGTTTTTTTAGGACACTAAAAAAAACCCCAATCAGATTCTAAAAGAAACAGAACTTTATTATAATGAAAAAAGGTAAAAGAAGCACCTCTGTAAAATTAGAATGGAAGATAATCTTACAGGGCAATCAGATTAAAAAACATAGAGGATTTCCCTCTGGGCCAAACTTTAAAGTTACAAAAAGAAAACCAGGAATACACCTTCCTCTCAGCACAGAGAAAAACACAAGCGAAAACAAAAATAAGCTAACGCATTCCCTTGCTAGTACTTACTAATATAGGTGCTGACTTTTGGTTTTGCCGGTGGGTGCCCTCCCGAGGCCCCACCCTCACTCCACCCCTTCCCCCACTTGCCCACTGCTCGCTCCTCTCCGCCCCCTCTTCCGTGCACCTCTGACAGTTTTGGAGGGAGGCTATTCACATTAGAGAAAAAAGGTGGGTGAGGTAATATCTTTTATTGGACCAGCTTCTGTTGGTGAGAGAGACAAGTTTTTGAGCTTTCACAGAACTCTTCTTCAGGAAGAAGAACTCTGTGAAAGCTCCAAAGCTTGTCTCTCTCTCACCAACAAAAGTTGCTCCAATAAAAGATATTACCTCACTCACCTTGTCTCTCTAATTTCCTGGGAACAACAGGGCTACAACAACACAGCATACAAAAATGCAGGATTCACATGAACAGCACAGAGTGACCATCACACCAGGGCACTATTTTCAGGATTCATTTTAGCATAATGTCATCATTACACCAAGGAAGTAGCACTACCAGCACAATGAGGTAAATATAGCCACAGGTGCATGCCAAAAATTCACAGGACAAGCACACTGGGATCCATACAGCAGGGTAGTAGTACCAGTTTAGCGCTCAGTGGGGCTACACTCAGGGACTGAGTCCAAGGGTTCAGCTAAACACAAGGGCACCTGCAAATAGCTGTACTAACAGCAGGATCTACACTGGGCCCAATAGGAGGAGTTGCTCATCAGGGCACTAATTCCCAATCCCAGTGCAAGGCAATATGGGATCCAGGTACCAAGTCTGTATTACCAGAATTTGTACTCCCAGGAGAGTGGGATGGAATTATAGAAGTTACAGGCGGAAAAGCCCTCTGTGATCATCCTGGCTCAGTCCATCTGCCTGCCAATGCAGGGCTTATCCTTACTGCATGTTTTTTCCAGTCTCCTTTTAAAAGTCCCAAGCCTTGGGGTTTCTAGCCGTGACACTCTATACCAGGGGTTCTCAAACTGGGGGTCGGGACCCCTCAGGGAGTCGTGAGATTATTACATGGGGGGTCGTGAGCTGTCAACCTCCACCCCAAACCCGCTTTGCCTCCAGCATTTATAATGGTGTTAAATATATAAAAAGTGTTTTTAATTTATAAGGGGGGGGTCACACTCAGGGGCTTGCTATGTGAAAGGGGTCACGAGTACAAAAGTTTAAGAGCCACTGCTCTATACCTCGGGGAGTGGTGTGCTGTGCTCTGTAAGCCCCATATTCATCATTTGTATATATTCTTTATATTTCATATAAAGCATGCCATGTAAGGTATCATGGGAAAGGTTATGATTTGCTGAAATCCACTGTTCTGTCGAAATATGTACATCATTAAAGTGTATGAAATTATGAGATTGTGCTGTATGGTGTTAATGAAATATGCTGCAAATTTGGGAGTAGCCCAGAAGGCAACTCCCCAGAAACAACAAGGCACTTGACCAAATGGCTGGGTGGATGTTACATGACCATCACCAGCCATTGTGCAGCAAGTGAATGACCATTAGCAATTCAGGTTTCAGAGTAACAGCCGTGTTAGTCTGTATTCGCAAAGAGAAAAGGAGTACTTGTGGCACCTTAGAGACTAACCAATTTATTTGAGCATGAGCTTTCGTGAGCTACAGCTCACTTCAATGACCATCACCAGAGAATTACTCAACCCTGGGACTCAACAATGCCCTCCTCCCTCCAACATGATGCTTGGACTTATGTTGCCAGAGCACATGGACTAAACAGGAGATAGTTCCAGCCCAGGTTGTACCCCAGGGGTCACACTAGCCCTTCCCTTGGGAGATTATTCCATCCACACCCCAAGGCAGAGATTGCAGTGCTTGGAAGGTTTCCCCTGATAGCTTAAGTTTCCCTCTCCCCCCGCCCCTCTGCATCCCGTCCGCACTACCTCTCCCCCCCTCCCCCCCCCACTCCTGTAAGATGCAGTCACCCAGATGCCAGGGAGGGGGACCAAGCGCACTGCATGGACATGGCCACTGTCCCCGAGAGGCAGGCGTCTCTGGCTAGGCAGTGAGGGCAAGCAGAGGGGCACCGCACCCCGCAGCAGCCCAGGAGACATCCCCTCCCTCCCCGCCCATTCCTGTCCAGCTGCCCGGCGCGGGCTGGTACTCTCAGTCTCTCTGTGCTGCCAGGGTCCAGGGGATGTTTTTGGAGACACCTTTGACTGAGCCCCCTGCCAGATGCAGAGAGCTGGGCAGCAGCCGGTGCCCCCCATGCAGACGGCCACCCCGTCGGCAGCCAGGTGCCGGCTCTCAGCACAGCCACCTGGGAAAGGGTTTCAGTCCCCACCCCAGCCACCCTCACCCCAAAACCCCCTTTGAAATAAATTTATCAGCTGCTGCTACTGCCTTTAGTTGGCTGAGAGGTTGAAGTGAGGCTGGGAGCTGCTCAGCTGCAGGGCCACAGAAAGCAGCCTGCTGCCCCCAAGAAGCAGGGAGGAGGAGGAGGCAGGGCGGCACTGGTGGTGGTGGGGGGTCACTCAGACCCTGCTCCAGGAGCAGAGTCCCCATCGCTGATTGGCTGGTGGCCAAAAAACAGCTAAACAGCAGTGCCAGGAAGAGCTGTTTTGGCCATGATAAGCTGATTGGCAGCGGCTCCTGGCCCTGCAAAAAACTGCTGATCTGCCCCCGGGACAGCCCCGCTGAGCAGCTGATGGGACCCACGGGCCCCATAAACAGTTGACTGGTGCCTGTGGGTGCTGAGCACCCACTTAACTGATTCTAATAGAGTTGGAGTACTTGTGGCACCTTAGAGACTAACCAATTTATTTGAGCATAAGCTTTCGTGAGCTACAGCTCACTTCATCGGATGCATACTGTGGAAACTGCAGAAGACATTATATACGCAGACCATTAAACAATACCTCCTCCCATCCCACTCTTCTGCTGGTAATAGCTTATCTAAAGTGACCACTCTCCTTACAATGTGTATGATAATCAAGGTGGGCCATTTCCAGCACAAATCCAGGTTTTCTCACCCCTCCCCCCCCCAAAAAAAAACACACACAAACTCACTCTCCTGCTGGTAATAGCTTATCCAAAGTGACCACTCTCCCTACAATGTGCATGATAATCAAGGTGGGCCATTTCCAGCACAAATCCAGGTTTTGTCACACACACCCCCCCCACACACACAAACTCACTCTCCTGCTGGTAATAGCTCATCCAAAGTGACCACTCTCCTTACAATGTGTATGATAATCAAGGTGGGCCATTTCCAGCATAAATCCAAGTTTAACCAGAACGTCTGGGGGGGGAGTAGGAAAAAACAAGGGGAAATAGGCTACCTTGCATAATGACTTAGCCACTCCCAGTCTCTATTTAAGCCTAAATTAATAGTATTCAATTTGCAAATGAATTCCAATTCAGCAGTTTCTCGCTTGAGTCTGGATTTGAAGGTTTTTTGTTAATTGTTAATTCTTAATCTTTCCCTGTTTGCTGTAGAGGATGTTGATCAGGTGATTCCACAGTTTCTTTGAGAGCGTGTGGCACAAGCTGTCAGCATAGTCTGTGTGGTAAGTAAATTGTAATGGATTTTTTACCTTCAGTCCTTTTGGTACGATGTCCATCTGTTTGCATTTGGAAAGGAAGATGATGTCTGTCTGTATCTGTACAAGTTTTTTCATGCAGTTGATAGATTTCCACTCCATACGGCTAAATGCAGTGCCTTGCATAATGACAGGTTTCAGAATAACAGCTGTGTTAGTCTGTATTCGGAAAAAGAAAAGGAGTACTTGTGGCACCTTAGAGACTAACCAATTTATTTGAGCATAAGCTTTCGTGAGCTACAGCTCACTTCATCGGACGTGCACAGGGTGAAATTGTGGAAAAGCAGCATCACTTGCCCCATAACCTCAGCCGTGCAGAACACAATGCCATCCACAGCCTCAGAAACAACTCTGACATCATAATCAAAAAGGCTGACAAAGGAGGTGCTGTTGTCATCATGAATAGGTCGGAATATGAACAAGAGGCTGCTCGGCAGCTCTCCATCACCACTTTCTACAAGCCATTACCCTATGATCCCACTGAGAGTTACCAAAAGCAACTACAGCATTTGCTCAGGAAACTTCCTGAAAAAGCACAAGATCAAATCCGCACAGACACACCCCTGGAACCCCGACCTGGGATATTCTGTCTACTACCCAAGATCCATAAACCTGGAAATCCTGGGCGCCCCATCATCTCAGGCATTGGCACCCTGACAGCAGGATTGTCTGGCTATGTAGACTCCCTCCTCAGGCCCTACGCTACCAGCACTCCCAGCTACCTTCGAGACACCACTGACTTCCTGAGGAAACTATAATCCATCAGTGATCTTCCTGATAACACCATCCTGGCCACTATGGATGTAGAAACCCTCTACACCAACATTCCACACAAAGATGGACTACAAGCCGTCAAGAACACTATCCCCGATAATGTCACGGCTAACCTGGTGGCTGAACTTTGTGACTTTGTCCTTACCCATAACTATTTTACATTTGGGGACAATGTATACCTTCAGATCAGCGGCACTGCTATGGGTACCCGCATGGCCCCACAGTATGCCAACATTTTTATGGCTGATTTAGAACAACGCTTCCTCAGCTCTCATCCCCTAACGCCCCTACTCTACTTGCGCTATATTGATGACATCTTCATCATCTGGACCCATGGAAAAGAAGCCCTTGAGGAATTCCACCATGATTTCAACAATTTCCATCCCACCATCAACCTCTGCCTGGTCCAGTCCACACAAGAGATCCACTTCCTGGACACTACAGTGCTAATAAACAATGGTCACACAAACACCACCCTATACCGGAAACCTACTGACCGCTATTCCTACCTACATGCTTCCAGCTTTCACCCTGACCACACCACACGATCCATCGTCTACAGCCAAGCTCTGCGATACAACAGCATTTGCTCCAACCCCTCAGACAGAGACAAACACCTACAAGATCTCTATCAAGCATTCTTACAACTACAATACCCACCTGCGGAAGTGAAGAAACAGATTGATAGAGCCAGAAGAGTTCCCAGAAGTCACCTACTACAGGACAGGCCTAACAAAGAAAATAACAGAACGCCACTAGCCGTCACCTTCAGCCCCCAACTAAAACCCCTCCAACGCATTATTAAGGATCTACAACCTATCCTAAAGGATGACCCAACACTCTCACAAATCTTGGGAGACAGGCCAGTCCTTGCCTACAGGCAGCCTCCCAACCTGTAGCAAATACTCACCAACAACCACATACCACACAACAGAACCACTAACCCAGGAACCTATCCTTGCAACAAAGCCCGTTGCCAACTGTGCCCACGTATGTATTCAGGGGACACCATCACAGGGCCTAATAACATCAGCCACACTATCAGAGGCTCGTTCACCTGCACATCCATCAATGTGATATATGCCATCATGTGCCAGCAATGCCCCTCTACCGTGTACATTGGTCAAACTGGACAGTCTCTACGTAAAAGAATAAATAGACACAAATCAGATGTCAAGAATTATAACATTCATAAACCAGTCGGAGAACACTTCAATCTCTCCGGTCACGCAATCACAGACATGAAGGTCACTATCTTACAACGAAAAACCTTCAAATCCAGACTCCAGCGAGAAACTGCTGAATTGGAATTCATTTGCAAATTGGATACTATTAATTTAGGCTTAAATAGAGACTGGGAGTGGCTAAGTCATTATGCAAGGTAGCCTATTTCCCCTTGTTTTTTCTTACCCCCCCCCCCAGACATTCTGGTTAAACTTGGATTTATGCTGGAAATGGCCCACCTTGATTATCATACACATTGTAAGGAGAGTGGTCACTTTGGATAAGCTATTACCAGCAGGAGAGTGAGTTTGTGTGTGTGGTTTTTGGAGGGGGGGTTGGGGGGTGAGAAAACCTGGATTTGTGCTGGAAATGGTCCAACTTGATTATCATACACATTGTAAGGAGAGTGATCACTTTAGATAAGTTATTACCAGAAGGAGAGTGGGATGGGAGGAGGTATTGTTTCATGGTCTGTGTATATAATGTCTTCTGCATTTTCCACAGTATGCATCCGATGAAGTGAGCTGTAGCTCACGAAAACTTATGCTCAGATAAATTGGTTAGTCTCTAAGGTGCCACAAGTACTCCTTTTCTTTTTGCGAATACAGACTAACATGGCTGTTACTCTGAAATCTAATAGAGTTGGATTGCTTGCTTCCTTGATCTGTGTCCAGCAAGCACACAACAGACAGACCAAAACCTTTTCCCCTCACCCCAGATTTGAAAGTATCTTGTCCCCTTATTGGTCCTTTGGGTCAGGTGCCAGCCAGGTTACCTGAGCTTCTTAACCCTTTACAGGTAAAAGGATTTTGTGCCTCTGGCCAGGAGGGATTTTATAGTACTGTATACAGGAAGGTGGTTACCCTTTCCTTTTTATTTATGACAGGGGCCCCCTGCAGCTGTTGGCTCTCCCCAAGGCACAGAAACCCAGAGGACAGTACGGCCGTGAACTAATCAGTCCCCCTTGCCCCTGTGCCTGCTCACCATTTTGGGGCTCCCAGGGGTTATGTGCGCTTACTTTGGGACGGGCAAATTATGCTATTGTGTAGATTGTGCTTGTCTTTAAGTACAGGTGAATCATTGCTCCGTCTGGTGTGAACAATGCTGCCTCTGTTAAGTGTTGCATTTTGCTTTTACAGATGCAACCTTGAGATCTCAGCCATCTGTGTTATCACCGGCCGAAAGACTCCAAAGAATTAGGAAGAGGCCACGTAGAAGCAAAGAGACATGCTGCATGAAGTAATGCAGCAGTCCCTTAATGAAAATCAAAAAGCACAAGAGTGGCGGGAGAGTGAAAGGAGGGTCCGCCAGCAGAATGCAGATTGCCAGCACCAAAGCACAAAGCGGCTGCTAAGCATTATGGAGCACCAGGCAGACTCAATCAAGGCACTTGCCGCCATGCAGGCGGAGCGCTACCGCTCCTGCCCTGCCCCTGCAGCCCTTGTCCCAAAACTCTTTCCCTTGTGCCCCCATGTCACCTCCAACCCACTTTCCCCCACATCCGGGTTCTTATCGCCACCAGCTGCATCCAACACCTGTAGCTTCACCACCAGCCCTGCAAACTATGACCCTTACCCACTGCACTCAACCCCCATCGCCATGCATTTTAGCCAGCCTGAAGTGCCGCACTCGTTGCACGGCACTCGTTGCACAGCACTCCAGACAGGAAGGCAGAGTATGATAACAGGACATACGCAAACCTGTGATTGAACTGTTCCCCACTCCACCCCCTTGCCCTTTCTGTTTCCCAAGCAGTTATGTTTCTTTTCAATAAATAAATGAACATAAGAACGTAAGAATGGCCATACTGGGTCAGATCAAAGGTCCATCCAGCCCAGTATCCTGTCTGCTGACAGTGGCCAATGTCAGGTGCCCCAGAGGGAGTGAACCTAACAGGTAATGATCAAGTGATCTCTCTCCTGCCATCCATCTCCACCCTCTGACAAACAGAGGCTAGGAACACCATTCCTTACCGATCCTGGCTAATAGCCATTAATGGACTTAACGTCCATGAATTTATCGAGTTCTCTTTTAAACCCTGTTATAGTCCTAGCCTTCACAACCTCCTCAGGAAAGGAGTTCCACAGCTTGACTGTGCACTGAGTGAAGAAGAACTTCCTTTTATTTGTTTTAAACCTGCTGCCCATTAATTTCATTTGGTGGTCCCTAGTTCTTATATTATGGGAACAAGTAAATAACTTCCTTATTCACTTTCTCCACACCACTCATGATTTTATATATCTTTATCATATCCCCCCTTAGTCTCCTTTTTTCCAAGCTGAAAAGTCCTAGCCTCTTTACTCTCTCCTCATATGGGACCCGTTCCAAACCCCTAATCATTTTAGTTGCCCTTTTCTGAACCTTTTCTACTGCCAGTATATCTTTTTTGAGATGAGGAGACCACATCTTTACGCAGTATTCAAGATGTGAGTGTACCATGAATTTATATAAGGGCAATAAGATATACTCCATCTTATTCGCTGTCCCTTTTTTAATGATTCCTAACATCCTGTTCACTTTTTTGACTGCCGTTGCACACTGCGTGGACGTCTTCAGAGAACTATCCATGACAATTCCAAGATTTCTTTCCTGATTAGTTGTAGGTAAATTAGCCCCCATCATATCGTATGTATAGTTGGGGTTATTTTTTCCAGTGTTCATTACTTTATATTTATCCACATAAAATTTCATTTGCCATTGTTGCCGAATCACTTAGTTTTGTGAGATCTTTTTGAAGTTCTTCACAGTCTGCTTTGGTCTTAACTATCTTGAGCAATTTAGTATCGTCTGCAAACTTTGCCACCTCACTGTTTACCCCTTTCTCCAGATCATTTATGAATAAGTTGAATAGGATTGGTCCTAGGACTGATCCTTGGAGAACACCACTAGTTACCCCTCTCCATTCTGAAAATTTACCATTTATTCCTACCCTTTGTTCCCTGTCTTTTAACCAGTTCTCAATCCATGAAAGGATCTTCCCTCTTATCCCGTGACAACTTAATTTACATAAGAGCCTTTAGTGAGGGACCTTGTCAAAGGCTTTCTGGAAATCTAAATACACTATATCCACTGGATCCCCCTTGTCCGCATGTTTGTTGACCCCTTCAAAGAACTCTAATGGATTAGTAAGACATGAGTTCCCTTTACAGAAATCATGTTGACTTTTGCCCAACAATTATGTTCTTCTATGTGTCTGACAATTTTATTCTTTACTATTGTTTCAACTAATTTTCCTGGTACTGACGTTAGACTTACTGGTCTGCAATTTCTGGGATCACCTCTAGAGTCCTTTTTAAATATTGGCCTCACATTAGCTATCTTCCAGCCACTGGGTACAGAAGCTGATTTAAAGGACAGGTTAAGGTAAATGGATTTTTTGGCTTTGAAAACATTCTTTATTATTGCATTAAATAAAAGATACCTTAACCCAGGAAAGCAACATACACTGCAAGTTAGTGTAGCAAACACAGATTCCTACTAACATTGGAACCACCGGTCTTCACTCCCATGCAGGGCACCAAACATTACTGGTGGCTTTCAGCCTCAGATTGCTCCCTCAAGGCATCCCTAATCCTTGCAGCCCCGTGCTGGGTCCCTCTAATAGCCCTGCTCTTGCTGTTCAAATTCAGCCTCCAGGTGTTGAACCTCCGAGTTCCATGCCTGAGTGAATCTTTCACCCTTCCCTTCACAAATGTTATGGAGGGTACAGCATGCAGATATAACCACAGGGGTGTTCGTCATCGGCCAGGTCCAGCTTTCCATACAGAGAGCGCCAGCGGTCCTTTAAACGGCCAAAAGCACACTCCACAGTCATTCTGCACCGGCTCAGCCTGTTGTTGAACCGCTCTTTGCTGCTGTCAAGGCTCCCTTTGTAGGGTTTCATAAGCCACGGCATCAAAGGGCAAGCGAGGTCTCCAAGGATCACAATGGGCATTTCGACTTCCCCTACAGTGATCTTCTGTTCTGGGAAAAAAGTCCTGGCTTGCAGCTTCCTGAACAGGCCAGTGTTCCAAAAGATGCATGTGTCATTGTAGCCAGACAGCCAGCCCCCCCACCCCCCCGACCAGCATTGCTGGAAACACAGGAGGAAGCCGGAACAGGGCACTTAACATATATTCCAGCACAGCCTTTGAAGCTGTGAAAGCACAGGTGTGCTGCTACAATGTGCCTCTGGGAACAGATACAACGATTAAGCTCACAGCAGGCAGAGGCCCTGTGACAGACATGGCTCTTAGCCCCTACTAAATAGCGTGATGCACACACACCAACATCCTAGGTGGGAAAATATTTACCCTGATAAAAGAAATGTCCAGTAGTCGAAACTTATTGTTTCTCTCCCTTGCAAGTGTAAACTACTCTTGCGAAAGCTGGTGTCACCCAGACAGACCAGCCTCAATTTGGCATAAGAAAGGAGAAAGAGAATAAAGGAGTACAGAGGTATAAGTAGGGGACCTACAGCACCATGATTTTTGAGTGCTTTTCACTATCTATCTGCTGGTCAGATAAGTGACAGCCTCCCAAGGCTTCTGCAGCTAAGAGGGTCCCTACGCCTTGTCCCTTATTCGTCTTTCCGCGGAATTGAGTGACCGATCCTGGCTTGGCACCGCTGGAATCGAGAGATGCAAGGAGGGTAAGAAGCACCCACACCTGATCTCCTACCTTTAGTGTACACATATTTTGAAATAGAGCTCTATACTTTGTTTTCTTTCTTTGGGATTGTGGCTTCAGTTTTGTAACTTGTTTGTGTGTGTAACATCTCTACATTTAAATAAGTAGGCACTAGCAATTTTGTAACCACATGATTAGAATCTAGCTTAATAAATTTTGGTAACCATTTGTGCATAAGCCTGACTTGTTTTCTCTGGTTTACTGTAAAGCAGCCAACACAATTAAAGAACCTCAGCCGTTTTGGCTCTAAAGCCTGGCCATTAGGTGAGAGTACTAAGAGCCTAGCGTTGAGTTGTGCCGCCTCCACGGGGCAAACTCTTGGGGCACCTGTCAGTCAATCCTGGCTGCCCGCTGCGAAGGAGCTCTGAGCTCTAGCAGTTAAAGTCACGGGTGTGGAGAGGCTCTTAGTGCTGCCATTGGGGCACCTGTCAGTCAGTATTGACTGCCCGCTGCGAAGGAGCTCTGAGCTCTAGCAGTTAAAGTCACGGGTGGTTAGGACCTTGGGGCATCCGTCAGCCTAGCCCGGGCTGCCCGCCGCGAAGGGACAGTGCGTCCTAGCGGTTAAAGTCACGGATGGTATACGGGCATAGCTGGCACCTCACCAAACCTCCTTGGCCGTCGGCTAACAGTCATGCACCTTTCTGGGCCAGCCTGCGTTAATGTCAATGAAATGCCCACGGTGATCCACAAGCGCCTGGAGAACCATAGAGAAATAGCCCTTCCGATTCACGTACTCGGAGGCTAGGTGGGCTGGTGCCTGAATTGGAATATGCGTCCCATCTATCGCCCCTATGCAGTTAGGGAAATCCATTTGTGCAAAGTCAGCCACAATGTCATGCACGTTACCCAGAGTCACAGTTCTTCTGAGCAGGATGCGATTAATGGCCCTGCAACCTTGCATCAACACAATTCCAACTGTCAACTTTCCCACTCCAAATTGGTTAGCGACCGATGGGTAGCTGTCTGGAGTTGCCAGCTTCCAGATTGCAATAGCCACCCTCTTCTCCACCGTCAGGGCAGCTCTCAATCTCGTGTCCTTGCGTGGCAGGGTGAGGGCGAGCATATCACACAGTCCCATGAAAGTGGCTTTTCTCATCCGAAAGTTCTGCAGCCACTGCTCACCATCCCAGACTTGCGTGACGATGTGATCCCATCACTCAGTGCTTGTTTCCTGAGCCCAAAAGCGCTGTTCCACAGGGGTGAGCATGTCTATGAATGCCACAAGCAAACTCGTGTCATATGCGTTACTCAAGTCGACATCATCGTCAGACTCCTCACTGTCTGTTTGTAGCTTAAGGAGTAAGCCAACTGCCAAACGTGACGTGCAGGCGAGACTCACCAGCATATTCCTCAGCAGTTTGGGCTCCATTCCCGCAGACCGAAAGGGAAGACAGGGTGTGCAGTACAAAAAACATTGAAAGATGGTGCCAAATGTGGACAGAAGCACAGGGATTGCTGGGATGGAAGTGATGCATCACGGGGCATTGGGACAGGACCCAGAATGCCCCGCATCCCCTGCCCCCTTCCCACAAGCCACAGCACCAGAATGGGAAGAGGTGCTCTGTGGGATAGCTGCCCATAATGCACAACTCCCAATGTGTCTGAAAGTGCCGCAAATGTGGCCACACCAGTCCACTTGCAGCTGACAGTGTGAACACACTGCAGCGCTTTCCCTACTGTGCTCTCTGGGGGCTGGTTTAACTCAAAGCGCTCTACATCTGCAAGTGTAGCCATGCCCTTAGTTAGGCTGATCTGTATGTGCTTTACGGTTGGGAAATGTGTCTTTATCTATGATTGTTAAGCACTGTATGTATTTATGGCACTATATAAATGATTTGTTAATTCAGTAACAAATAGGTATTTTCCCTGATTGGCTAGCCTCTAATCTAATGGGCACTGTCAACTACTTGTTGTAAGTATGTCACTCCTGTAAGTACTAATTCCAAGATAAATAAAATGGAGGGGAACAGTGATATAAAACATAGTGCCTGGATATAAACAAAAGGACTATATAATATTACACAAACATATGTTAAAATAACATTATTAAGGTTGTAAACTCAAGCACACAAAATTTAGGAAATCCGAGAATGAAGGTTACTTATACAACTTTAATTTAGCCCCTTTGTGTGTATGCATTATGATATAGTCTTTAATTATAAGATCAACTATTTTGTCAACTCGTCCCCTGCC
Source organism: Caretta caretta (assembly GCF_965140235.1). Taxonomy (NCBI): domain Eukaryota; kingdom Metazoa; phylum Chordata; order Testudines; family Cheloniidae; genus Caretta; species Caretta caretta. The sequence goes on from NC_134210.1 coordinate 47,403,913, forward strand.
TCATTAAGTGGACAGTGTTCACTTAATGAGCAGCTATTCAACATTTTGTTTTATCTTCACTATTAAATGAGTGGTCCTAGATCTTATTTATTGCACACTATTCAAACCCTGCTTTGAAGACAGAATTGTTAATTTCCTCATGAGCTTTTCTATGGTGCTTATCGCTATAGTATCTGAGTGCTTCACAAATATTAATTCATTTATTTTCCAAAAGCCTCTGAGGTTTCCATTTTACAGAGAGGGATTAACGTCAAAAGTACCCACTAATTTTGGATGCCCAATATAGGACACCTAAGACATTATTTTTCAGGGTATTTAGCATTATAAAGAAGACCTTGAGATCCAATTTTGTGTTTAGTCGACTTTAGCATCACTTTTTGCTACAGATGGAGGCTGGTAGGGGGACACATGGAGGCAGTGCATGCGCTCCCCATGGCCTTCCATAGCGGTTAGTTTTGGCTCCCCTTTTGTTCAGTATATACACATATAACCTTCCTGAAATGCAAGCTGAGAAGCAACCCTGTTAATAACAACTTTTTGTTAATGGAAACATTCTTCCTGGAAATGATACCATCCAATTAACTATAATGTTAATTGGTCCAGATATTGGCAACAGGCCTATTGGCTATTGTTGTTTTTGTGTGTGGAAAGCTTGATCCACAGATAGGTTTCCAGGGTTGCAGCCAGGGATGAAAGCACCAGGACATGTGGAACCATGGCCCCAGGGTTGGCTGTGACAGGGCAGCAGTGGGAAGAGGAGCTGCTGTTCAGGTGCCAAGGCTTTTCACATGGGGTGGAGGTGCTCTGGGACTGCACCATACCTCTCAAATGGCAACCAATATACTTACTAATCATTAAAGAATCTGGCTACAGTGTTCACTGGGCTTTGTCCTCCCCTGGCACCAGGAGCCTAGGTTTGGCACATCCCAGCACCCCTGCTCCCCATGGAAAGCCATGGCCACAGGCAGGTTTTCTGGAAGCAGTGGGACCCATCAAACCTGGGAGCCCAGTGCAAGGGAAGGACACAGCCCAGAGAGCTCAGGGAGAGGTACCCTGAAGCCCTAGTGCTTTTTGACTTGGCCTCAGCCCTGCAAACCTTCCTGCATCCAGTTGGGTGGCCACTCATGCATTCTCAGAATGTCAGACATCTGTGTACTTCTGGGAACAGCGTGGGCCTGCCCGCACCAGCACAAACCTTCCCCCCCCCCTCCATTATGGGAAAAGGGAAAATAGGGAGGATATAAAAGACCCCTGCTAAAGATAGTGTTCTGGTTCCCTGAGTTAGGGTCTATCAGCTGTGGACACAGCAACAATAACACTTTACTAGAATTAAAGGTGAACCAAAAGAGGGTTTATTAACATAACATTAGTAGGTAAACAAGGATAAAGCAACAATAATAACTCGGTGGTTTGGGAAACAATGGGTTTGAAGCCCAGGCCCCACTAATCCCCAATACAGACTATGGACTAACAACAAGATTAATACTTTACAGATGAGATGACAATCAGAACAAGGAAGACAGGCGCATCCGTCTGGTCTGCAACAGCTGCTGAGGAGGTGGATCCGGGCCTTCAACTGTGTGAAGGATGAAAACAGGAGGAACTCAGATCAGCTGGAACGCTCTTTCAGGTAAGCCGGACCTCAGGTACGTGCCGGTGGTGCTGGATTTATCTCTCGAAGACACCGCAAACACAACTGACACGGGCTGCCTCGGGCGGACAGCACTTGGTGACTGGTGCGCAGGGTTTATATACCCAGCGGTATCTAGGCAGATTAGCCAGGTCACGTGCTCAGTCTTTTCCTCCCACAATTGAAAAGAGCACCAAAAAGTTTAATAAGAAGGAACCCCAATATGGCTCCCAAACAACAACATATACAGATTCAAAATGGTGATGACAGAAATTTTTTCAATATGACAGCTAATAACCATAGAACCTTAAACCCCCACTAGAATGACCTCATATACACCATGTGTGTGAGGTCATGCCACATGGAGTGCACCATCTTCAAGAGAGTCCTACCCATCTGTGATCCTGCCCTGCTCTGGCCCCGGTGCGCACCGCTGCCATCCCAGAGCCGCTCCAGGTTAGCCTGGCCTGAGCCCCCTGCCGCATCCTGCACCCCTCCTGCACCCCAACCCCCTGCCCTGAGCCCCCTCCTGCATGCTGCATCCCCTCCTGCACCCCAACCCCCTTCCCTGAGCCCCTTCCTGCAGACTGCACCCCTCCCATACCCCAACCCCCTGCCCCAGCCCTATATTCATGGCCCTGCATGCAATTTCCCCACCCAGATATGGCCCTCGGGCCAAAAAGTTTTCCCACCCCTGAAATAGTTCGTAGGTTATAGTTCAATGTCCAAATATCATATTCAGGGTTTACCAGCATAACTGGGACCTCAGCCTTGCGACTCAAACTTCCCCTGATGAAGCCTAAGCAGATCGGAGACGACAGAATCAGGACCCAAGAATCTTTTACACACTTTCATGTCTTTTGACAAGTTGGAGTTCAAAAGGTAATTAGCATAACTTTGAAGGAGGTCCATCACCAGTACTTAGCTATAGAATTAACATAAGGCAATTTTCTTGTTCCTCCACCATTCACAGTACATTTCAAAGACAGATGAATACCGAGATATCCCATGTTTACAATTCATTTAAATGATAGGATGTTCTTTTGACCTCTGAATTATCAGAATACAGCATATCAAGGACTGTAGGTTACATCATTGACCCTACTCATACATATGTAAATCCACAAAAACACAAACATTATCTCCCCACATGTCTTATGAGGGTTATTTATTTTGCAGGATGTTTAACCCTTTCTAGCCATGCTTTAAACCCCAAATGTGAGACTGGTATGGAAGGGCAAAATTGGAGCTCCTGGATGCACCTTAAGGACCTTCAGCATTGCTATGAGCTGTGTTTTCATTGAATTCTTTGTGAGGCCAAATTATTGATGCATGCTTTGGCCCAAGTTAAAAACTAAGTGCATACTTTGTGAAACACTTTAGTGATTCCAGGGTTTGGTCTATGTGTTAATTTAACATAGCCATTAACGTTCTTCAGAGAGCACTTAGTCTGGCATTCAGCCATGGAGGACTTGGCTATACTTGCAAGTTAGAGCGTATTAAATCAGCCCCCGGGTGCCCTAACTCCTGAGGTGTCTACACTGGCAAAGCACGCAGAGCGCCTGGACTCCGTGACTGGAGCGGCCCTGGTAATGCACCTCCATGAGAAGCATAGAGCTTGCTGCGCCCTGGCTGAAATGCTGGGGTGTCAGTGTGGATGACATGTTGCATTACTGCGCTGTGATTGGCTTCTGGAAATGTCCCATAATCCCTTGAAGTCAAGTGGCCACTCTGGTCATTGTTTTGAACTCAGTTGCAGGCATGCAGATATCCCTTTTCAAAGCTCAGTTTCTGACAACCGGCATGCTTATCTGCTCCGGGACACAAAGTAAACCATTACTGTGGAATGCTCCTGCTGCAGAGGCAGGTGTGTGTGTGTGTGTGTGCGTGTGTGCGAGAGAGAGAGAGAGAGGTGAGGGGTGGGGACTGATGTCAGGGTTTACCCCTTCCCCCTGCCGCTGTCTGAACTTACAAGACAGGATGCTGACACACTCTCTGCCTCCCACATATATACAACACACTCCCTGTCGCACTCCACCCCTCTCCCCATTTGAAAAGCACACTGCAGCCACTTGCACACTGAGACAGCTACCACAATGCACTGCTCTTTGGGGCATTGCAAGAGCTGCTAATGTGGCCATATCACTGCACTTGCAGCTGACAGTGTGAACACATGACCATGAGTTGGTTGTGGCAACCAACACATGGCAGTGACCATGAGTTGGTTGAGTTCAGGATCCTGACACAGGGAAGAAAGGTAAGCAGCACGATACGGACCCTGGACTTCAGGAAAGCAGACTTCGACTCCCTCAGGGGACGGATGGCCAGGATCCCCTGGGGGACTAACTTGAAGGGGAAAGGAGTCCAGGAGAGCTGGCTGTATTTCAAGGAATCCCTGTTGAGGTTACAGGGACAAACCATCCCGATGAGTCGAAAGAATAGTAAATATGGCAGGCGACCAGCTTGGCTTAATGGTGAAATCTTAGCGGATCTTAAACATAAAAAAGAAGCTTACAAGAAGTGGAAGGTTGGACATATGACCAGGGAAGAGTATAAAAATATTGCTCGGGCATGTAGGAATGTTATCAGGAGGGCCAAATCGCACCTGGAGCTGCAGCTAGCCAGAGATGTCAAGAGTAACAAGAAGGGTTTCTTCAGGTATGTTGGCAACAAGAAGAAAGCCAAGGAATGTGTGGGCCCCTTACTGAATGAGGGAGGCAAACTAGTGACAGAGGATGTGGAAAAAGCTAATGTACTCAATGCTTTTTTTGCCTCTGTTTTCACTAACAAGGTCAGCTCCCAGACTGCTACGCTGGGCATCACAAAATGGGGAAGAGATGGCCAGCCCTCTGTGGAGATAGAGGTGGTTAGGGACTATTTAGAAAAGCTGGACGTGCACAAGTCCATGGGGCCGGACGAGTTGCATCCGAGAGTGCTGAAGGAACTGGCGGCTGTGATTGCAGAGCCATTGGCCATTATCTTTGAAAACTCGTGGCGAACGGGGGAAGTCCCGGATGACTGGAAAAAGGCTAATGTAGTGCCAATCTTTAAAAAAGGGAAGGAGGAGGATCCTGGGAACTACAGGCCAGTCAGCCTCACTTCAGTCCCTGGAAAAATCATGGAGCAGGTCCTCAAAGAATCAATCCTGAAGCACTTGCATGAGAGGAAAGTGATCAGGAACAGCCAGCATGGATTCACCAAGGGAAGGTCATGCCTGACTAATCTAATCGCCTTCTATGATGAGATTACTGGTTCTGTGGATGAAGGGAAAGCAGTGGATGTATTGTTTCTTGACTTTAGCAAAGCTTTTGACACGGTCTCCCACAGTATTCTTGTCAGCAAGTTAAGGAAGTATGGGCTGGATGAATGCACTACAAGGTAGGTTGAAAGCTGGCTAGATTGTCGGGCTCAACGGGTAGTTATCAATGGCTCCATGTCTAGTTGGCAGCCGGTATCAAGTGGAGTGCCCCAAGGGTCGGTCCTGGGGCCGGTCTTGTTCAATATCTTCATAAATGATCTGGAGGATGGTGTGGATTGCACTCTCAGCAAATTTGCGGATGATACTAAACTGGGAGGAGTGGTAGATACGCTGGAGGGGAGGGATAGGATACAGAAGGACCTAGACAAATTGGAGGATTGGGCCAAAAGAAATCTGATGAGGTTCAATAAGGATAAGTGCAGGGTCCTGCACTTAGGACGGAAGAACCCACTGCACCGCTACAGACTAGGGACCGAATGGCTAGGCAGCAGTTCTGCGGAAAAGGACCTAGGGGTGACAGTGGACGAGAAGCTGGATATGAGTCAGCAGTGTGCCCTTGTTGCCAAGAAGGCCAATGGCATTTTGGGATGTATAAGTAGGGGCATAGCGAGCAGATCGAGGGACGTGATCGTTCCCCTCTATTCGACATTGGTGAGGCCTCATCTGGAGTACTGTGTCCAGTTTTGGGCCCCACACTTCAAGAAGGATGTGGATAAATTGGAGAGAGTCCAGCGAAGGGCAACAAAAATGATTAGGGGTCTGGAACACATGACTTATGAGGAGAGGCTGAGGGAGCTGGGATTGTTTAGCCTGCAGAAGAGAAGAATGAGGGGGGATTTGATAGCTGCTTTCAACTACCTGAAAGGGGGTTCCAAAGAGGATGGCTCTAGACTGTTCTCAATGGTATCAGATGACAGAACGAGGAGTAATGGTCTCAAGCTGCAGTGGGGGAGGTTTAGATTGGATATTAGGAAAAACTTTTTCACTAAGAGGGTGGTGAAACACTGGAATGCGTTACCTAGGGAGGTGGTAGAATCTCCTTCCTTAGAGGTTTTTAAGGTCAGGCTTGACAAAGCCCTGGCTGGGATGATTTAACTGGGAATTGGTCCTGCTTCGAGCAGGGGGTTGGACTAGATGACCTTCTGGGGTCCCTTCCAACCCTTATATTCTATGATTCTATGATTCTATGACAGTGGTTTCCCTGCTGCTGTCTCTGAGGGCTGGTTTAACTCTTGGCACTCTACATCTGCAAGTGTAGCCATAGCTGAAGGCTGTGAGGTTTACCTCATTTCCCCTTTTGCACAGCAGTTCAAGCTTGTAGTAGTTTTTCTGCTGTGGAAGGTTTTAGAAATGTGTCTATGCATTAGCTGTGAAATCTTAACGTTATTAGGCTTTTTAATACAAAATGTGTTCTTGTTGAACCGAACAGCATAATCATAAGGATTTCTATTATGTACCACTCTTAACGTGTTCAAGGGCTTTTCCAAAATACCATGCACATTAAACATTTTTACACTTTTTGGTATCAGCAACAAGTTAGTTACAATCATTAACAATAATATTAACATCAAATTTATTACAGAAAGCAGGTTTGCAGGGCTGCAACCCTGGAATGAAGTGCTGGATGTGCCAAGCATCCGGGGCCGCCTGGAGGATTCAGGGGGTCTGGGGTCTTCGGCGGCGGGGGTCCTTCTGCTCTGGGTCTTCGGGGCACTTCCCCGAAGATATGGAGCGGAAGGACCTCCACCACCGAATTGCCGCCGAAGATCTGGAGCGGAAGAAGCGGCGGCAGGTCCTTCACTCCGGGTGTGTTCGGTGGCACTGAAGGACCCCCCACAGCTGAAATGCCACCGAAAACTCTTGTGGGGGTCCCTGAAAACTCTTGTGGGGGCCCCTGCTGGGACCAGGGTCTGGGGCAAATTGCCCCACTTGCCCCCCCCCCCCCGGGAGGCCCTGCGAGCATCAGCCACAGGCAGGTTTGCGGTGCTGCGTATGTGCTTATTTCCCTGGCTGCTGCCCTGCAAACCTGTCTTTTGCTTGTTGTCAACTGCTGGTTAATGACAACTTTGGCTGTCCACCAAGGGGTTGCTAATAAGCAAATCTACTGTGTGTGTGTGCTTGTGCTGTGTATGGTGAACACTGGAAATGGTTTCCACAGTATTGAAGGGAATCTTAACCAAGATATGGATATTTTGACCACTTACTTCCACCAGTGAAGACTAATTCTCAATGAACCAAGACAGCAGCAACTTTCCATCTAAAGAATTGTCTTGCTACTTGATCCATGTACAAGGATGGTTATTGTCATTCCAGCCAGTTGTCACATACTTGGGAGTGAACTTGACCATAGCCTAACATCCTGGCCTCATCTGGAACACCTGAAAATGAAGATCTGTTCCCAGACTGCCTTGATACAAAAATCATCAGGTAGGTCTTGGGGAGCAGACCCATCAGTCCTTCAGAGATCTCTTTTGGCCCTGGTGTTTGCTTCTGCTGAATACTGTTCTATGGTCTAGGGTTAAGCTGCCACACTCAGCTTGCCGACACAGAGCTGAATTTGTCCGTTCATACTATTAGTGGCTACTTGAATTATACACCACCCACCAATCTGTATGTGCTGGCATACAAAAATCTGCCAGACCTTCACCGAGACGCCATTATTGTTAAGTCTGCCTGGAGAGTTGTGATAGATGAAACCAACCTACTACAGCTCCGGTTGACTGATGCCTTATTTTCAGACAGGAAACAACATGTAGCATCAACTCAAAGGCCTACTCGTATTCAGGGGAGGAATCTCATTCCTGCAGACCGAGGTTTGATACCAGGGATGTTCTCTCCACACCGCTTTGTTACTGCAGCTCACATATTACCATGGACAGATGATCAGCGCCTCCAGGAAACTGAAAACCAGGGCCATCTTTACTCGTACACAAAGTACACAGCTGCGTAGGGCACCAGGAAATTTGGGGCACCATATTTTTTGGTGCCCTGCGCAGCTGCGTGCTGCTCCAGCCCCTGCTCCGCTGCCTCTTCCCCATGGCCCCCACCCCTGCTCTGCCCCAGCCCTGCCCCCATTCCACCCCTTCCCCAAAGCCTCTGCCCCTGCTCCGTCCTGCCTCTTCCCACCCCTGCCCCACCCCAGCCCGCCTCTTCCCACCCTTGCTCTGCCCCAGCCCTGCCCCCACTCCCCTGAGGAGTGTAGCAGGGCTGGGCCTGCACTCACCGGCGGCGGGAAGTGCAGCAGCCCAGCGCCAACTGCATCGCCGGTGAGTGCTGTGGGGTGGTTCCCCCCTGCCCCCTAAGCCAGCCCTGCCTCCCGCTGTGGAGGCCTGGGGCCCCACCCCCACCCCACGGGGGGCTGCGTAGGGCCCCAGAATAGCTAGGGGCGGCCCTGCTGAAGACTATATTCTGACAGAATGGAACATCAGTAGGAAAAGAGTCAAACACACTAAGGAAATTCAGGAGTCCATCACTGCACCTGCCTCCTTGTCACGTGATCATAGATCCTGGACAAGACTCAAGAAGCTATTCTCTGGCTTGTCCAGCAATACTATGCACCAGCTTGGCCTGGTTTCCTCCCCACGTTGTGGAGCTGTGCTGCTGATAGTAACTCATATGGTGGAGGGCGATTTGCAATGCCTAGCATCCCTTGATACAGGGGCTTACCTTTGGTTATGGAACCTGGACAATGAACTCCGACCTCTGTATACTAGAGGAGGAGGAGCATTATGTAGCACTTTATGTTTGTAGCACAGCTCTCATTGACTTCAGTTGCAGCTGTGAGCACTCAGCACTGCTGCAAATCAGATCCCAGGGTCTGAAGTCAGGATCCCAGAAAATGAGGAACAAAAATTAGTGACCACCTGTGAAAAGTTTGTTTTAAGTAATTTGTTTAGCATCACACAGGGACTCTGGCAGAGGTGAGTGTAGAATCATTTAACCTCCTTAACCAAGAGACCATCCCCTGCCTCATTTACTATACACCACCTAACTTCTGCAACAAATGAAGCAGGGGGTCTTACTGCTAAGAGCCTTCTTTAACCTTCTTTACTACACAATATTGATTTATATCCAGAACAGCTCCATCCTTTGCACTAAATAAGGGAAGCGATCTGTGGAAAAAATAGTCTGTGATCATGTAATTAAAGACTGTATCATAATGCATATCCAAATGAGGGTCAATGAAGGTTGCATGGGCAGACACCTTCTGGCTCCCACAAGTAATATCTCTCCCTAGATCAGTCCCAAATCAGTCCATTTAAAGCTTGCTAACCATTATAGAAAAACTCCATTCTGAGTAGGTAATTTAGTTATTTAAATTTTTATCAGTAAATATAACATATATATATAATACTATAATAATCAGCTGGGCTGACACAAAACTTCATCTGGTATAATATTTGTTAGGAGATATTATCATTTTATACCCTACACAATTTAGTTCCTGGATCATAATTAAAATTAGTTTAATGGAAAGAGGGCCTGATCTTGCTCCCATTGAAATCATTGAGGTTTTTTTCCTACTGACTTCAGTGGGAGCAACATAAAGCTTCCATTATTCAGAATTCCATTCATTCAGTGACTCATGATCAAAATATCCTAGCAAGCCTAGACTCAACCTTGTCTGCTGTTTAAGCAAGGTATTTGGGAAAAAAGGTTAAGGATTACTAAGTAAACACAAAGAATTAATGCCCTAATCCACACTTTATTTGTGGAAAATCTGTCATGACAATAAGCATAGAACTGGTAATTCAGGCACAATTACAATGAATGAAAGTGCCAGAGAAAGAATGAATGAGTGACTTATTACATGTAGGTTCTTTATTACAGACTAGTGGTTTCCAACCTTTTTGCATGACTGAGGCATATAGGATAAAATCCTTAGTGTGTTTGGAGGAACCACACTGCAGCATTTCTGGTTTGTTTTTCTGGTTTTTTCATTTTTATCAAAAGTAATTTTAAAACAAGGAGAAAGAACAGCCCCAGAGGAGTGCCCATTGGCCTCTCACCGTGGGAGCAGCCTGTATGAAAGGAAACCTCAGCGCGGTATGTCTTGAACTCTACCACTAAGCCTTCAGCCAAGGTTGGCTCTCAGTGCTCCTTACACACACACACGAGTAGAAAAACAGCTGCCAATTCTAGAAAGATCGGAGTCCTACTCCACAGGGCCAATTATAGAGGGCTCACATCATGCCCCCTAGCCCCCCCCCATACCCCCTCAAAGGCTGTGGTGATCTTGGCACAGGTCAGGGCAGCAGAGAGGGGATAGGTTTCAGAGTAACAGCCGTGTTAGTCTGTATTTGCAAAAAGAAAAGGAGTACTTGTGGCACCTTAGAGACTAACCAATTTATTTGAGCATGAGCTTTCGTGAGCTACAGCTCACTTCATCGGATGCATACCGTGGAAACTGCAGCAGACTTTATATATATATAAATATTTTATATATATATAAATATTTATATATATATAAATATAGGTATATATATATATTTTTTTTAAAAAGAAGAAAAGATAGGTGACAAGTGAAACCAAAAGTATAGAATTAAGCAGTGCAAAGGTGAGCAATATCTCCTACCCATCTCTTTTCTGTTACTGTGTCCCATGTTATGTCATCATACAAGAATATTTGTGAGATGAAAATGTTAAAATCTTGGGCTTTAGAAAAAAGAAGAGATAAGGAAATTCCCAGCTGAATTTGGTCAGGAGTCTCAAATGGAGGATCCATATAATTCAGAGAAAGTCATTTTAACAAATATCACTCAATCTCATATTTTAATAACATTTATAGAGTCATTACTGTTTCCCAGCAATACTGAAAAGCAGCAACAGCAGAAAGGATCATGCACATTCACCGAAGCACAAAATGTACTTTATACGCTGAAAGAGAAAGTTTGTCCCATTTGATATGAGAAATGGAGGAGAAACAAACATTTGCAGTGCCATAGAAAGCCATATTCTAGTCCCCAAAAGCCATCAATTAGGAAGATCATTGTTAGCTTGTGGATCTTTTGAAAATTCCTACTTTGGAAAGCAGTGGTAAGTACAGGGATGAGCAACTGTGACCATAAATACTTTGTCAGTTCCGGTGGTCTGTGTTTTTAAAAAGGTAACCCCTTAACCTAAGAGGATGTGAAGACAAGAGAATGGCTAAGAGTACCTTCCACATGATATGTCTTTAGGGTCTACTGATAAAAATGTGATGCTGGACCACAAAAACATTTTTTGTATAATTTGCTATTCAAAAATGTTCTACTGGAATAATCAGGTCCATTCCAAACCCAGTTTCCCCCTTCCTGGCTCCTAATGTGATCCGTCTACTCGCCTCCCATCTTTTTCCCCCTACCCCATTGGTTCCCAGTCTCCTTGCCCAACCAATCCCAGTTTTCCTGCAGCTCCTCATCTAATCTCAGTCTCTCCTGACCCACTGACTTCTAATTCCACCGATCCCCATTCCCTCCCTGACTTCCAGTACCAGGATATGTCTACACTATAAAATTAGGTCAATTTTGTAGAAGTCAATTGTGTATGTCCCCACTAAGCACATTAAGTCGGTGGAGTGTGTTCTCAATACCATGGCTAGCATTGACTTACGGAGCGGTGCACTGTGGGTAGCTATCCCACAGTTCCCGCAGTCTCTGTTGCCCATTCAAATTCTGGGTTAAGCTCCCAATGCCTGATGGGGCAAAAACATTGTCGAGGGTGGTTTTGGGTACGTCATCAGTCGCCCCTCCCTCTCTCCCTCTGTGAAAGTAATGGCAGACAATCGTTTCACGCCTTTTTTCCTGGGTTACCCATGCAGACGCCATACCACAGCAAGCATGGAGCCTGCTCAGCTCACTGCTGCTGTTGTGAGCATTGTGAACACCTTGCGCATTATCCTGGAGGATGTGCAGAACTGGGCTAAGAGACGCCAGCATGAGGACGATTGTGATGAGGACATGGACATGGACATTCCTGAAAGCACGGGCTGTGGCATTTGGGACATCATGGCGGCAGTGGGGCTGGTTGATACAGTGGAACGCCAATTCTGAGCCTGGCAAACAAGCACAGACTGGTGGGACCGCATAGTCTTGCAAGTATGGAATGATTCACAGTGGCTGAGAAACTTTTGCATGCATAAGGCCACTTTCCTTGAACTTTGTGAATTCCTTTCCCCCACCCTGAAGCGCAGGAATACCAAGTTGAGAGCCTCCCTGACAGTTGAGAAGCGAATGAAGATAGCCCTTTGGAAGCTTGCAAAGCCTGACTGCTCCCGGTCAGTCGGGAATCAATTTGGAGAGAGCAAGTCTACTGTGGGGATTGCTGTGATCCAAGTAGCCAATGCAATCATTGACATTCTGCTATCAAGGGTAGTTACTCAGGGAAATGTGCTGGTCATAGTGAATGGCTTTGCTGCAATGGGGTTCCCTAACTGTGGTGGGGCGATAGACAGAACGCATATCCCTATCTTGGCACCGGACCACCTTGCCAACCAGTACGTAAACTACATGGGGTACTTCTCATTGGTGCTGCAAGCACTGGTGGATCACAAGGGACGTTTCACCAACATCAACATGGGATGGCCGGGAAAGGTGCATGACACTCACATCTTTAGGAACTCCAAGCTGTTTGAGCAGTTGCAAGAAGGGACTTACTTCCTAGACCAGAATATTACTGTTAGGGATGTTGAAATGCCAATAATTATCCTTGGGGACCCAGCCTACCCCTTGCTCCCATGGCTCATGAAGCCGTACACAGGCAGCCTGGACAGTAGTCAGAAGCAGTTCAACTACAGGCTAAGCAAGTGCAGAATGGTGGTAGAATGTGCCTTTGAACGTTTAAAAGCTCACTGGTGCTGTTTGCTGACTAGGTTAGACCTCAGCGCAATCAACATTCCCATTGTTATTGCTGCTTGCTGTGTGCTCCATAATATCTGTGAGAGTAAGGGGGAGACGTTTATGGTGGGGTGGGAGGTTGAGGCAAATCGCCTACCAGCCAATTTTGAGCAGCCAGACACCAGGGCGATTAGAAGAGCACAGCTAGGCGCACTACACATCAGAGAGGCTTTGAAAACCAGTTTCATGACTGGCCAGGCTACGGTCTGACAGGTTGTGTGTGTTTCTCCTTGCTGCAAACCCGCTCCCTTTGTTGATTTTAATTCCCTGTAAGCCAACCATCCTCCCCCCTTCGATCACAGCTGGCAAAGGAAATAAAGTAACTATTGTTTTGAAACCATGCACATTCTTTATTAATTAAAAAAAAAGTGAGATAACTGACAAGTTAGCCCGGGTGGGGTGGGGTGCAGGAGGAGGGAAGGACAAGGCAACATTGCTTATTATACCTCACTAGAAATCAAAACTGTTTGAATGACAGCCTTCTGTTGCTTCAGCCATCCTCTGGAGTGGAGTGGCTGAGTGCCCAGAGCCTCCCCCTGTGTTCTTGGGTGTCTGGGTGAAGAGGATATGGAACTTGGGGAGGAGGGTAGGCGGTTATACGATGGATGCAGTGGGGGTCTCTGCTCTTGTTGGCTTTCCTACAGCTCCAACAGATGCTTCATCATGTCCATTTGCTCCCCCATTAGCCTCAGCATTACCTCCGGCCTCTTCTCTTCGTGCTTACTTAATGCTTTCCTGGCCTCTGCCACTGAATGCCTTCATGCATTAAGCTGTGCCTTATCAGTGTGGAAGGACTGCATGAGCTTGGAAAACATGTCATCGCAAGTGTGTTTTTTTCGCCTTCTAATCTGCGATAACCTCAGGGATGGAAATGACAGGGGGAGCATAGAAACATTTGCACCTAGGGGGAGATAAAAAGGGGAGTAAAATTTAAGATGATACATTTCCGAGAACAAAAGGGAGACTCTTTCACAGTGAATCAAGCAATTCACATTCAGATGTGCTTTAGGTACAAGGTCGCATTTTGCCTTGAGCACCTGCGGGTATGGTGAGACATCGCAAATGGCTGGACAACAGAATTCGGTTTCCAGGCAGCCATGGTAAGCCTTTTGGTATGAGGGATTGGTTTCTTATGCCTTCATAACATGTGGGAATAGTTTCAAACTGCAGCGCCTTCCTTTCCCATAGCAGGCAATGACGGTTGGGTTTCACATTTAAAAGGAGAGGCTGCGGTTTTCGGGTGGATGTGCAGCACACACCTCCCCACACCTGACCACGTGGCTATTCTCTTGGATGATGCCTTCAACCCTCCCCCCGCCGCGTGGCTATTCTCCGGGATGATCCCTTTTAACCAAGCGCAAACAACCCAGCATGAACGGGGTCCTTTTACTGTTCCCTTACAAAAATTCCCCTATTTCAACCAGGTGACCATGAATGATGTCACTCTCTCCTGAGGCTAACACAGAAAAATAAAGACCGAATGTTGCTTGAATGTGACCAAAAACCCAGGACCATTCGCTGCCATGCTTTGTGCTGCAGTGATTCCAGATTACTTGCTACTAGCTTGCTGTTGTAAAGTGTTCTTCCATGGAGGATGAAATAAGGCAGCCCTCCCCAGAAACCTTCTGCAAAGGCTTTCAGAGTACCTCCAGGAGAGCGCCATGGAGATGTCCCTGGAGGATTCCCGCTCCATTCCCAGACACGTTAACAGACTTTTCCCGTCGCTGTACTGGCCACAAATGCATGCCAATTCTTCAGAACAAATCAAACATTAAACACTATTGCTTTTAAACCCTGTACTATAGTTACAAATGTGCACTCACCAGAGCTGCTTTCTTTGGCTTCAGGGTCGGGGATCCTGGCTTGGGAGGGTATTGGCTTCAGGGTGATGAAAAGGTCCTGGCTGCCGGGGAGAACGGATTCACTGCTTGCCTGCTGCACCTTCTCCTCCTCCACTTCCTCATCTACCAAATCCTTCTCCCTGTTGCGTAAGACTCCCCCCTTTCAGGTGTCCATGGACAGTGATAGGTCCCCCTGAAGAATGCCATGCAGCTGATCATAGAAGTGGTATGTATGGGGCTCTGACCCGGAGCAACCATTTGCCTCCTTTGTCTTTTGGTAGGCTTGCCTGAGCTCCTTCACTTTCACGCTGCACTGCTGTGTGTCCCTGTTGTAGCCTCTGTCCACCATGCGCTGTGCGATTTTGGCATATATATTAGCATTTCTTCTTTTTGGTCGGAGTTCGGCTTGCACAGATTCTTCTCCTCATACAGCAATCAAATCCAGTGTCTCCGTTTCGGTCCGTGCTGGAGCTCGTTTGCGATTCTGCGGGGATTGCATGGTCACCTGTGCTGCTGAGCTCACCACGCTGACCAAACAGGAAATGAAATTCAAAGTTTCCCGGGACTTTTCCTGTGTACCTGGCTAGTGCATCGGAGTTCAAAGTGCTGTCCAGAGTGGTCACATTGGAGCACTCTGGGATAGCTCCCGGAGGCCAATACCGTCGAATTACATCTGCGTTACCCCAATTTTTAACCCAGCAACATCGATTTTAGCACTAGTCCGTTCGCTGGGGAGGAGTACAGAATTCGACTTTAAGAGCCTTTTAGGTCGATGGAATGGGTTGGTTGTGTAGACGCATTCATTTTAAAATCGACCTAATGCGGCTAAATTCGAACAAACGCCGTAGTGTAGACCAGGGTCTAGTATCCTCCAGCAAGTCCTAGTGTCCTTGCCAAGACAGTCCCAGTTTCTCCTATTTACCAGATCTAACTTCCCTTTCCTTTCACCTGCAAGACTCTCCAGCCCCAGTCTCCTCCCCCAAGGCAACTTGTCTCAGTTTACTCCTCCTGTCGTCCCACCAGTCTGGCTCTTGTTCTCTCTGCATTTGAATCAGACAGCTGCCTGGGTGTTAGCGGTAGGTTCACTGAAAACGCATGGAAAACAGTCTCCCTGCACTGAGTTCAGGTGCCCACACCTGGCACAGCCTGCAGTAGCCCAAAGCTGCAATTGCAAGGAAAGTCCTGCTCAGCACCAGGGTGCAGCAGGCCCTGTGCAGATGCAATCTTCAGGCAGCGTAGCGGTGATGTTCTAAAATGTCTCTATTGAACATGTGTAAACTGATTTTTTTAAAGGCTTACAACTTGGCCAAATTTGGGCAGATTTTCACAAGGATGGCAAAAGGCACAGCACATCCTTGACACAAAAGCAGCATCACTGCCAAATTTCAACAGAGCTTTTCAAAGAAAAGGTTACCAGGATAGTTAGTTAGGCCTGGTCTACACTACAAAGTTAGGTCGACATAAGCGGTGTTAGGTCGATTTAAGAATGTATGTGTCTATGCTGCCGAGTCCCTTCCGCCGACCTACGTGGCCTGTAAAGTCGACTTGTATACTCCACCTTTGCGAAAGGAATAGTGCTTGATTTGACATCCATGGGTCAACATGGAGATAGTGTAGACACTGCATTGTGTAATTAGAATGAATTGGCCTCCAAGTAGGCCCACAGTGCTTCGCTGTGACCGGTCTGGAGAGCACTTTAAGCTCCACTGCAAGTCAGCCAGGTACACTGGAAACAATCACTCAGTTGTTAAAGCCCCAGGAATGTTTGAATTTTCACTTCCTGTTTGACCAGCGTGGAGAGCTTGTCAGCATGGAGTACACAAGTGTGGAGAGCGCATCAGTATGGAGACAAGGCCACAAACATGCTCCAGCATGGAGTACACAGGAGGTGGTGGATCTGATCGCTGTGCGGGGAGAAGAGTCTGTGCAGGCAGAGCTCTGATCCAGCAGAAGAAACACTGACGTCTATGGCAGAATCACGTGGGGCATGGGAGAGAAGGGCTATGTTAGGGGGCTTATTCCTTCACCCACTTACTTCCCTGGTCCTTCTCGCGTGAACAGAGAGCAACAATACCTGACGTCCAAAGGTGCAAACAATTCGATGTTTATTGGGGTGAACTTCCAGCAAGCATGATTCCAGTTTCCTTCCTTAGTATCCTCCTTCCCAGCTCTGACACCACAGAGCCTTACACCTGTGTCCCTGTTCCCATTCCTGCCCTTAGCCAAACATGATTCCAATTTCCCCAGACCCATTCCCTGTTCCCATTTCCCCTTTTAGCAAAACATGATTCCGATTTCCTTACCCCCATTCCCTGTTCCCATTTCCCCCTTTAGCAAAACATGATTCCAATTTTCTTACCCCCATTCCCCTACTTCCTGATTGACTGCAGACTATATAGTAAAACTTGAGTTCTGCTTTGCTATACCTTAACCAATCATGTTCCTGAAATTTAACTAACCAATCCTAACATATTGTAACATGATTATGTACCCAATTATATCCCACCACCTTAATTAGTTTACACCCAGCAAAATTAATTATACAGCAGACAGGAACAATCACAGAACCAGACAGAGATTATACAGACAAACAACAGCAAAGTGGGAACTATAATGACAAAACAATACAGAAGTGAGGATTTCACATCCCAGCTATTGATAAGTGAGTTCTTGCCAGACAGGATGCTGTCAAACTAAGTTTTCTTTTACATTTTCTAGGCACTTCCCTTTCTCTGGAGGTGATAGGAATACAATCCTGTCCTGATAGTGCCTAACAGCCCAATAGCACCTTATTTCAATGTGACTAGTTTGGAATGTGAGGATGTGCCCGTTCGCTTCCCAGCTTATGGCTGCCTCTGCTGCTTAGCCAAAGGCCTGAGCCTAAGCACAGGGCCACAAACTGTCACAGTAAGAGAAGGCCCTTACACTGGCAGACAGTGATTTCTTTCTTTTATACCTCTAGAACTAGCCAAGCGATAAGAATACACCTAAATTCTTAAAGTACAGGCCTTTGCAGACAGGCCTGAATATCTATATCCTAACAGGCTACACCAGGGACATGCAGCAGTGCTGTGTGAAAATAAAGGCGCTTCGGTAAGAGTACCAGAGGGCAGGCAAACAGTCGTTCTGGTTCTGCTCCACAGACATGCCACTTTTATGAGGCGCTGCATGAGATTCTCCGCGGTAGACCCCACCACTAACCCCAAATGCTCCATGGATACCTCCCAGGAGCCCCGGGCGACCTTGAGCAACAACAAGAAGGACACTGTGGAAGAGGAGGAGGAGGAGAATGCGAGGCCGGCAAGAGGAGGATCCATTCTCCCTGACAGCCAAGAACTGTTTTTAACCCCGGAGCCCATCCCGTCACAGGACCAGTTGATGGTGGAGCGTGATGCCGGGGGAGGCACCTCTGGTGAGTACACATTTCCAATCAAACTGTAGGGGTTACATGCTATTATTTGTAATGTTTAATCTGAACAAAAAAAGTAAGTGTAGTGGGTATCGGTGGCCACTCCAGCTACGCAGAGGGTGCTCTCCAAAAAGGACTGTTTATGTGCACAGAGACGGCCCTGGAATCCTCCATGGAGATCTCCAGGAAGCTTGCTTGGAGGTACTCTGCAATCCTTTGCAGAAGGTTTCTGGGAAGGGCTGCCTTATTTTGTCCACCATGGTAGGAGTCTTTCCCCCGCAACTCCAGTATTAACTCTTCTGGCATCATTGCGGCACACAGCATTGCAGCATAAGGACCAGGTCTGCACCCAGACATTTGCAGCATATGCTCCCTTACTGTCTCTGTTACCCTCAGGAGAGTGATGATATTGCATGTGGTCACCTAGGTGAAACGGGGGAAGTTTTAAATGTTAGCCCTTAAACCACAAGCAATTCAACAAATAATCTGCCCCTGTTTGATGAAATCTGCGTCACACATCCACACTTACCCAAGCGTGCCATTGTTGTGGTTGGAAGGGGTCACCATGTATTGAAGCCAACATTTAAAAAAAAAAGGGGGTGGGGCTTCCTGTTTGTCTCTCTTCCCCCCAACCCTGTACCGCTTTTGTAAAAAACAAACAATTTGGGGGAGCTTTACACTGGTGCCTGTCCTCAAGCACCATCCAGGTTGCTATGGTGGTCCCAAGCATCCAGGTTGCTTGGGTTCACTGGTTGCAGCTTCAGAAAAAAGGGTTTTTTTCTGAAGCTGCAACCAGTGATCCCAAGGATATCTTCACAGAAGCTGCAGCACAAGACCTCTCGCCCATGCCTCGTGGCCTTACTCACCATGGCAGCAGCAAATCAACTCTTGTGGTAGCCAGCAGTTGTGATTACGTTGTGGCTTGCAGGGAAGTGCATTGAGAGGTGTTTTTTTTATAAAAAAAATTAACCTTGCCCCAGAAACAATGTATGCACTGTCAATGCTATCCTTGCGCTTTGCATTCTTTACAGCTGAAACCTTCTCTGTCAGTGCATCCTCCACACCAGGACAGAGACTTTCCCAGATTAGAAGGTGGAAAAAGAATATTTGGGAGGACATGTTCAATGAGTTAATGCATGCCTCTGAGAGTGACAAGACGGAGCTCAGCGCATGGGGGATTACACTGTCCAACAACTTGCATAAGGACAGGGAGGACAGGAGAACATGCAGGTAACAAGAGCATGCCATGCAGGAAGAGATGCTGCAGATTATGAGGGAGCAGTCAGACGTGCTGAGCAGGGCCGGATTTACTTTCTGTGGGCCCGGCCCCAAACATATTTCTGGGTCCCCCTGGGGAATGATTGTAAAAGGGGCTGGGGGCAAAAGCACAGTGGGGCAGGAGCTAGGATTGGTCCCTGGAGCAAGGGGGAGGGGCCGGGGTAAACTGCAAGAGCAGCAGGGCTGGGGAGGGGTTAAACAGGATCACCACCCCCCTACCCCTGCCCACATAGAGCGGGTACCTACCTGGTTCTAGCCCATTCTCTTCGTCTCTCTCTGCACTGAGCTGCCGCTCCTCCTGCAGCAGCAGGACAGGTTCTCTTCCAGCCCCCTGGGGTGGGTGTTGGGAGCGGGAGGAACGGAGGCTAATGTGGTTACTCCTATAACCGGACTTTTAGTTTCCAGTCCGCACTGCTAACCGGACACTCAAGTCCCGTTTTCTACTGGAGTTTCCAGTCTAAAACTGGATATCTGGCAACGGGGCTGCCAGAAAAGCCTGAGGGATGGGAGGGAGGGGCAAGCAATCATTTTTAAAAGTGAGAGGGCTAAGGCTTAATGGGGAGGGGGGCAAGGGGTGGGTGGGCTAGGGAGTGGAGTGGAGCTAGTGGGCTGGGCCATGTCTGCTGTACTGCCCAGGTAGGCTGGAGACGGTGGGGATCAGCTGACACAGTATCCTCAGCCCAGGTGATGTGACAGCCAGTGGTGGTTTTAGAGTTAATGGGGCTCCCTGGCCCTGTGCTCAGCTTCATTTTTGGGGCCCCTTCTTGGGACCCAGCCAAGAAAAAGAACATCGTCTCTTATCTCCCACCGCCCCTGTTTTTCATTCTTTTTTTCTTCATCCTCGTCCTATAAGTAATAGCAAGTCAATGAACTAAAGTGAGGTACCTTGATTGTTCTTGTAGTCTAACTTATTTTTCCACAGACCACTTGAAAATCATGGAGGGTCTCGATGAACTACTTAATGATCTTTCCAAATATTGTAAAAAAACATTGGGGTGCGGGGTCTGGCCAGAAGCTAGGGTGAGGGAGGGGGCTCAGGGTTGGGGCAGAAGGTTGGGGTGTGGAGCGCTAACCTGGGGCAGCTCCTTTTTGGTGCAAGGGGTGCAGGTGGGGATGTGGGGGGTGCAGGAGCTCCTGTCTGGTGCTCAGGATGGGGGTGGGGAGGTGGGGGGGGTGCAGGAGTCAGGGCAGGGGACTAGGGGGTGTTTGGGATGCAGGGGTCAGGGCACGGGGCTGGGGGTATGTGAGGGAGTCAGAGTTGGCAGAGGGCTGGGGGTGTGGGCTGGGGTTGTGGGGGTGCTCACGGCAGGGGGCTGGATGTATGGGGTATGCCCCATTCCAGCCCCTTCCCCAAGGCCCCGCCCCCACCTCTTCTCCTCCTCTCCCCATCCCTGAGGCGCGCCTCGTCCCCCTCCCTCCTGCCAGCAAACAGCTGCTCGGTGGCAGGGAGAGGGGGAGGGGAGGGAACCCTCTGGGGAAGAGGTGGGAGAGGAGCTTGGCTGCCAGCAGAACCTGCCCTGGTGCAGCAGGAGCCCCAAGAGCCGGCAGCACCAAGCTTCTGCCCCTGCAGGAGAGAGAGGGTTGGGGGGGTGGAGACGAGCAGGCCGGGGCCCCTTTGGGTTGTGGACATGGTGCCAGTGGCCCCACGGTAACTCCAGTACTGATGTTGAGGTGTCTGGTTGAGGTTCAAGAAAGGCAGCTGGACGCGAGAGTTCCTCTGCAGCCTATGCTGAACCTGCTGCCATCATCGCCCAGTTCCACGTCCTCCTCTCCCAAATATCCTAGGATGGGGGGCAGAGGTAACTGGAATATTTTTAGTAGTGGGGGTGCTGAAAGCCAGCCCCCTTATCGCTGTCCCCCTCCCCACCAGAGCTGAGGCTGGAAGCAGGGCTGTGTCTCCAGGATTGAGGGACCCAGAGAGGGGTAAGACGGCCGAGGCTGTGGCTACAGCTGGGGGTGGGTGTGGGGTTAGGAGCAGAGCTCTGGGTAGGGGCCAGCAGCCGGGACCCCACGTGTGGGGCCAGGAGCAGAGTTCCGGCCATGGGGTAGATGCAGGGGCCCCAGGAGCAGAGGCCTGGGAGCAGAGGGTAGGGCCAGGCACAGGGCCAGTGGCTGGGGTGTGGGACTGGTGTCTGGGATCTGAGCCCCAGGCACAGAGCCAGTGGCAGGGGAGCAGGTTGTAGGGTCGGCCCCCGGACCCTGGGCATGGGGCCAGTGGACCTGCAAAAAACCTGGGGGTGCTGCAGCATGCCCCACACCCTTACTTTCTGCACTTATGATTGAGGGGGGGGCAGGGGAGTCCAGTATCCCTTGCACTCAACTCCAGGGGAGGGCACAAGGACCAGAAAGTACCCATTCCCACACCTTTGATTGTTAGTGCAGTGCAATTGTAAGCAAGCTGTCTTTGCTCTCCCGCAACCCCTGCCAGTGTTATCAGCCCCAGGTTATCTTACTTTTCTTTGCTGTCTCTGTGTGTTTATGAGCATAATAAAACCTAATGGATTGAGGAGAAAAGGCTCTTTATTTATTCAGCACACTGTGGTCAGTGGGGGTGGAGTTTACAGGGGAGAAAATGCAATGAAGGGGACAGCTTCGTAAGGAACAAGACAGATAAGTTTCATACATAGGCGCCGACTCTGTGGGTGCTCTGGGGCTGGAGCACCCACGGGGTAAAAATAGTGGGTGCTGAACACCCCCCAGCAGCCCCCCATCAGCTCTTCCCCCCCCCCCAGCACTTCCCGTCTGCCATCGGGCCCCACGGATCAGCACCTCCCCATGCCTCCTGCCTGCTCTGAACAGCTGTTTTGTGGCATGCAGGAGGCTGCGGGGGGGGGGGGGGGAAGGGGAGGAGCGAGGATGTGGCGCGCTCAGGGGAGGGGGCAGAACTGGGCAGGGAGAGGTGGGATGGGGGTGGGGCCTTGGGAAAGGGGTGCAGTTGGGGCAGGGCCTGGGACAGTGCCAGGGGTCAAGCACTCCCCAGCCCTTTGGAAAGTTGGCGCTTGTGGTGTCACTTCACTGTGGGTTGTTGCTGAAACTGTTTTTCAAAGCTTCAGAGAGACGCTTTAACCTTCAATGTGCTCTTCTTATTGCCCTGGTGTCTGGCTGCTCAAAATTGGCTGCCAGGCAGTCTGCCTCAATTCCCCACCCTGCTTACAGCTTTCTGAACAGACTGGAGTTCCTAAAGATGCGCGCGTCATGTACTTTTCCTGACCATCCCATGATAATGTGGGTGAAACAGCCCCTGTGATCCACCAGCGTTTGCAACACCATTGAGAAGTACCCCTTCCAGTTTATGTACTCTTTGGCAAGGTGCTCTGGTACCAAGATAGGGATGTGCATTCCGTCTATAGTCCCATCGTAGTTAGGGAACCCCATTGCGGCAAAACCATTCTCTATGTCCTCCACATTGCCCAGAGTCACTACCCTTCTTAACAGAAGTCTGTAAATGGCCCTGCAAACTTCGATCACAACAGACCGCATGGTAGATTTACCCACTCCAAATTGATTCCCCTTTGACGGGTAGCAGTCTGGTGTTGCAAGCTTCCACAGAGCTATCGCCGCTCACTTCTCCACTGTCAGAGCAGCTCTTGTTTTAGTATTGCTGAGCTTCAGGGCTGGGGAAAGCTCTTCACACAGTTCCATGAAAGTGGCCTTACACATTCAGAAGTTCTGCAGCCACTGTTTGTCAACCTATAGCTGCATAACTATGCAGTCCTACCAGTCAGTGCTTGTTTCCCGGGCCCAGAAGTGGCGCTCCACCATGTCAAGGTGATGTGTGACTGTCGCCAGCAACTGTGAATTGCTCCGCTCCATGGCTTCCAGCAGGGCTGCTTGCATGGTATCCCATTGTTCCGCACGGGGGCTCCTGTTTCGGCTGAGTAAATACTGCAGGATAAGGTGCAAGGTGTTTGTAATGCTCACAACAACAGTGTACAGCTGAGTGGGGTCCATGCTTATCGTGCTATGGCGTCTGTGTGGGTAACCTCGGCTTAGGAAAAAAGGAGTGAAAAAGGCTTGGTTTCTTCGCCGTTGATTTCAGGGAGGGAGGGAGGTAAGTGTGCATCATGGAAGGCTAATGCCATGTTCCCATAACCACCCATGCAAATATTTTGGTCCCATAATGCATTGCAAGCCCAATCCATAATTTCACTCAGCAATGTGCACTGTGGGATAGCTACTCACAGTACAGTTCTCCATGCGTCGATGCAATCCCTGCTAGTGAGGATGCACTCTGCTGGCACAATGAGCATAGTGGGGACACACAAGATCAATTGCTTAAATCAGGGGCTCGATGTCGACTTACATAATATCAACTTAACTTTGTAATATATATATACCCTTAGACTGAACTAACATGATCTAACATCACACCTTTAAATCCTAGTCAAGAAAGGCGATAGAGTTCAGAGAGATTTGTTCATCATGAGAGACAAATCCATTTAATTCTAACAGGAGCAATGTCAAAAAAACCCAAAACC
The DNA here is from genome assembly GCF_965140235.1 of Caretta caretta. Classification (NCBI taxonomy): domain Eukaryota; kingdom Metazoa; phylum Chordata; order Testudines; family Cheloniidae; genus Caretta; species Caretta caretta. Next base: position 47,427,682 of record NC_134210.1, read on the forward strand.
CTGCCTTTCAGTAACCATCAAAACAGAGTATTTCTCTTACAAAATAATCGTTGCAAGGAGTACTGGGTCAGCTGAACTGGAAACATAAAGAACTGAACCACCAGAGTGGTGTTCGGACAACCACCCTCCTACTTGATTCGTTACTGGAGAATTAGTCTGTTGGCTCTCATTTTCACTGGTTGAGTTAGATACCTTTAATATACTACAAGTCTCATAAGCCTTTATGACCCTCTTCAGACCTCAGTAAAGTTCTGTGCTAAAATTTAAGTCAAACAGTCCCTCCAGGAGACTATGTTGGTCGCAGGGTAGTGGTAAAAGAAATAGAGATTGACAAGATGGGATTCAGGAATATTATCAGCTTGTGGATTTTTTCTAGCTTTACATAATTGTTAAAAGTAATAATTAAAATATTTGGGATTGTTTTCTAAAACAAAACCTGTATTTGAATAGTCTCATAGGTTCACAGCCCAAAGGAAAGGCAAACTTGGGGTACATGTGACAAACCATCAACCAGTTGCCTTCATGGGATGGAACAAGAGGATTCCAAGATCTACACTGCACAGCTTTTAGCAACACAGCTGTGCTACTAAAAGGCACGCAGTGTAACCCTTGTTTGTCGGAGCTCTCCCACCAACAAAAAGTCCACCCCCAATGAGCGGTGGTAGCTTGTCAGCAGGAGAGCGCTCCTGCCAACAAAGTGCTGTTCACACCAGCGCTTGTCTTCAGCAAAACTTTTTGTGTTGGGAGGTGGGGGTGTTTTTTAACACCTCTGAATGACAAAAGTTTTGTCTTTCACTTTCCAGTGTAGACAAAGCCTAAAGTAAAAGAAGCTGAATCTTCTGACCTCATTTCCTCATGGTTTATAAAATGAGTGCCATTAACAGCTTTCTGTCACAGCTCTCTCCACTCCAAAGCTGTCTATTTATAATGCAAACAGGCCTGTAAAATTAACTACCTAACTGTTTTGTTTTCTTGTTTTCAGTATCATTAAACTGACTTATGTTAAACTCCAGGTGTTGCCTTTGGGCTAAATTAATCATTTCCTAACTGCTTTCAGTGGGTTTGCATGGGGATAAATTTGGCCTATTATGTTGAAATACAATAATTCACCTACACTGCGGAACACTGGAAACTGATCAAGTGAAAAAGCTGGGGGGAGGGGAGGGGAAGAAAGTAGGAAGGGAAAGGGACTGGGTTTAACTTGACCAGCATGCGCAAAAGTACATCTTGCCTTGTCTAAGGTGTTTGTTAGTTCCAGCTAGACAGAGCTAGCAAACATGTTCTAACAATACATCTTTCAATTCTAGCCCAGACAAAGCCTATGATCGTTATAGCAATGAATGAGAAATGTGAATATTTGATGGGTAAGAGATTAAAAGAAACTAGATTTTGTCCAAAGAGGAATGTCAAAGACTCATTATCAATTGTGAAATGATGCCAAGTATTCTGGGTACTAGAAGCTATTTGACTGGCTGTCAATGTCATATCTCCATCACTAACACCCAGTAAATGCTTGAGTCTGTCTAATCTATCTGTCCTTTTAAACTGCATTTGACAATTGCATTTCATAGAATCATAGAATATCAGGGTTGGGAGGGACCTCAGGAGGTCATCTAGTCCAACCCCCTGCTCAAAGCAGGACCAATCCCCAATTAAATCATTAATCATTAATCATTTCTAGGGATTTGAAGAGGATCTCTAGGCCGAGTTTTTAAATTCACAGGTTTCAGAGGAACAGCCGTGTTAGTCTGTATTCGCAAAAAGAAAAGGAGTACTTGTGGCACCTTAGAGACTAACCAATTTATTTGAGCATGAGCTTTTGTGAGCTACAGCTCACTTCATCCTTCTCGAAGGTAGCTGGGAGTGCTGGTAGCGTAGGGCCTGAGGAGGGAGTCTACATAGCCAGACAATCCTGCTGTCAGGGTGCCAATGCCTGAGATGATGGGGCGCCCAGGATTTCCAGGTTTATGGATCTTGGGTAGTAGATAGAATATCCCAGGTCGGGCTTCCAGGGGTGTGTCTGTGCGGATTTGATCTTGTGCTTTTTCAGGAAGTTTCTTGAGAAAATGCTGTAGTTGCTTTTGGTAACTCTCAGTGAGATCATAGGGTAATGGCTTGTAGAAACTCGTGTTGGAGAGCTGCCGAGCAGCCTCTTGTTCATATTCCGACCTATTCATGATGACAACAGCACCTCCTTTGTCAGCCTTTTTGATTCTGATGTCAGAGTTGTTTCTGAGGCTGTGGATGGCATTGTGTTCTGCATGGCTGAGGTTATGGGGCAAGTGATGCTGCTTTTCCACAATTTCAGCCCGTGCACGTCGGCGGAAGCACTCTATGTAGAAGTCCAGTCTGCTGTTTCGACCTTCAGGAGGAGTCCATCTAGAATCCCTCTTTCTGTAGTGTTGGCAGGGAGACCTCTGTGGATTAGTATGTTGTTCAGAGGTATTTTGGAAATATTCCTTGAGTCGGAGACGTCGAAAATAGGATTCTAGGTCACCACAGAACTGTATCATGTTCGTGGGGGTGGAGGGGCAGAAGGAGAGGCCCCGAGATAGAACAGCTGCTTCTGCTGGGCTGAGAGTATAGTTGGATAGGTTAACAATATTGCTAGGTGGGATGAGGGAACCATTGCTGTGGCCCCTTGTAGCATGTAGTAGTTTAGAAAGTTTAGTGTCCTTTTTCTTTTGTAGAGAAGCAAAGTGTGCGTTGTAAATGGCTTGTCTCATGCTCAAATAAATTGGTTAGTCTCTAAGGTGCCACAAGTACTCCTTTTTTTTTTTTAAATTCACAGTAGCTTTAGTTCAGAATATCAGGCATACACGCAACAATTGTTCAGAACTATGTTAATTTACAATTGACTGGTACTTAGATTGTTGTCACATTGTTGTAGCCATATTGGTCCCAGAATATTAGAGAGACAAGGTGGGTTTTTATTGGACCAACTTCTGCTAATGAACGAGACCTGCCTTGTCTCTCTGTTACTTAGAGATTGTTAGCTCTTTGGGGCAGGAACCACGTTTTTTTCCTGTATTTGTACAGCCTTAGCACAGGGGGGTCCTGGTCTATGACTGGGGCTTCTAGATGCTATAGTAATACAAATAATAAATAACAACAATATCAATCAAGTTTAACTCTTGCAACAGTAAGAGGTGTTTTAATTAGAGAAGGGCTCAAGTGCAAAGTTTGGATTCAGGACCTGAAGTTTAGGTCCAAATTCCCTACAGATTCAGAGATGTTTGGCTCTGGTTGTTAGGCTTAGTTTGATCGAGCCCCATATATTATTATTTGAATACAACCAGTTTATTCCCTCTTAAACTTTGTATTTTAGAATGACTCAACAGTGTCATAAATATTTTTAAGTAACAGTGAATGAGAATCGACTTGGTGAATCATACTGTTTACCTAGTTGTGTCCCTTTTTTCACCTTAATAAGACTGGCCATAATCCAAGTTTTACGCAACAGCAGTTTCTCCTTTCCCTACTATGTTCCTTGGGACATTAGCAACTGTGTTATTATGACTAAAGTTGCTGTATATCTTTATATTCTTGATTTATTATAGTTGGACCACATTTCCTGAGTAATCCTGGAAACTAATACAATCAAGACAAGCTACTTATTAACCTCTGACTATAAATTTTGTTCCAAGCATTTTAGCTCATTGTTTAGCTGGGCTGCATACATTTTTGCCCATTCTTTCATGAATGTTGCTTTTTCAGGGGCATTGGTGTAATGGATTGTTGTAAATATGTCAATTATTCTTATCTGATAGCGTAAAATATAGTTGAAGGAATTCTTTTTTTTAAAAAAAACACCTGTGTCTTTAAAGGCATACTCAGGGTTTGTCTACACTGGCACTTTGTCGGCAAAACTTTTCAGGGATGTTAAAAAAACACACTCCCAAAAGACAAAAGTTTTACCAATGAGAAGCACCAGAGTAAACAGCGCTTTTTGGGCAGGAGCACTCTCCTGCCAACAAAGCCGCTGCTGCTCGTGGGGGGTGGAAGTTTTTTGTCTGCAGGAGAGCTCTCTCCTGCCAACAAACAGCAGCTACACTGCGCGCCTTTTAGCAGCATGGGGGTAGCGGCATAGCCGTGTCGCTAAAAGCCTTGCAGTGCAGCCATAGCCTAAATTGAATTCAGGTTAATGCCTTCAGCCAGGGACAACTGACCGTGAACTCCCTGATCTAATGCTCTTGGTGCGTTAGGCTGAGGCGGATACCTGCCAAATCAAAGGCGCAGTTCAAATGCTGGAATCCAGCTTTGTCTCTATAGGGCTGGGCTACATGGGAACATTTAGGAAAATTAATCCAAATTAAATTTGAATGAAGGTATACTGAATTAAGGCCACTTTAGTTCTGAATATGAGTAGCCACCCAGTGGTTTAATGTACTTTAACTAATCCACTTTAGAGTTATACCTTTGGTGAATTCAGATTAATTTTCCCAAGTGTCCCTGTGAAGATAAGCCCTATACTGATCTTTTTCCTAAAATCTCCCACCACTTCTATAGTACTGCTAGAAGTGTTAGCATAGACCAGCCATTGCAATGTTTATTTACTATCATCTTATCTTACCCTTCTCCGAACACATCTGGATGACACAGGACTTTTCTTCACTGCAGTGTTAAGTTATTACTTGAGTGTTTCACTCACCGAACTTAAGTTGTGTCCACACACAAAAACCCTTAATGCAAATTGCCTGGCTCATTAGAGCGTATAGGCTAAAGCCCTAGTTAGCACAACTGATCAGCTGCTAACACAACCGCTGTGCAATGTGGACACAGGTAGCTCATCTCAAGTGCTACTAATTCTCTAATGCCTTCCTACAATTCCCCTGTGTGCCCAGAATGAACAGACAAATTCTCCCACAATTCACTGGGAAAGAATTCGCCGAGCAACTCAGCTTACTGCAAAGCAAAGTACTATAGGATGTGCCAAAGGGTATGTCTCCGCTTTCAACTGGAGGTATAACTTCCAAGGCAGGGAGCCATACCTGTGCTCACTCTGATTGAGCCAGCGTGCGAAAAGGTCGTGTAGCTGCAGCAGCCCAAACAGCAGACGAAATTAGTTGCCCCAAGTATGGACCTGTTCGAGACACTGGGAACATACTTGGGGAGCTACTCTGCCACTTGTACTGCTTCAGCTACACTCTGTCCTTCACCAGAGCTAGCACGGGTATGTCTCCACAAGCTGGGATTTATATGTCCAGCTCGAAATGCAGCCATACCCTAAGAGTGCCACGGGGCAGCTTACATGTTATTGTGTGGCTGCTCTCACACAACTTATAGGCTAATTTGAAACAAGTAATTTCAATGTAGTTAACTTGAGTTAACTCTGCAGTGAAGACATACCCAGAGATGTTAAAATGCCAGCGCCACCACTGTTCCTGCAACTCGGAGATTGTAAGAAAAAGTTTAGCATGGACAAAGCCTGATTGAAAGAGGAAATTATGAAAAACTCCAGAGCTGAAGGTAGGATGAGAGCAGATATGGAGGACAACAGCTGTTGTACAGAGGACTGAGACAATTCCATTCCCCCCACCACCCAGCTGACACATCTGATCAACCATAACAGTGAAATGCTAATAACATAGCCTAGAATGAGATGCCTGGTATAATTAGTTTGGTTGCACCTTACATCATTTATTTTGTTTTAATATGATCTGTGTGTCTCTAGCCTTAATAAATCCCGTTTTACTGCAATCCAGGTGGTTGTAAACTGTTTGGGAATTTCACACCAGTACTCCCAGAGAGGAACAAGAGCCTTCAACCTCGTGAAAGTAGAGTGGCTGAAGTGTCTCTTGCTTGGAAGTCTTGGTCAAAAAGCACAGAATAAGGAGTCCTTTCATATAAGATGCGTTATTTGCAGTGCTGTGGTCTGGCAGATACAGCAAAGCCCAGTGACTAAAGAAGTGACATTAAGGAGACAAAGGTGTCAGCTGACCAGCATGCTTTACAGAAAAGTATTCTGGAAATCCCCTCCTTACTCAGAAGGGAAATGAAGATGAGGTAACATTGAAAGGATGTGTAAGCCTTACTTAGTCAGTTTTTTTTTTCCCAGCCGTTCCATCTGTCCTCGCTATAACATCCATTGATTCACTAGCTCTTTCATTCTGTGGACTCTCTCCAGGGACTAGCTCTTCTTCTTCCAGCTTCTCAGGCCTGCACTGCTTTCACAAGCATCAGAACTTTACTGCAGCAACGTCTGCTGCTTAGCCCTCCTTTGTGAGGGGTGATGGCAAGGGGCATCCATCTGTCCCACCCTGACCCCAAAACACTGCTGCACAGAGAAATGCAGGAGCCTCCTAGCTAGCTGGGTTCCATGGCACACAGGGGCTACACCAGCATTCAAGGCCTCAGGAAGCCCATCCTTCCCACCTCCCCTTGCATAGGAGAACTGCTCTGTGTCTGAGACCCTCAACAGCTGCTGCAGGGAGCAGGATTTTGACCACAATGATTAGCTCAGTGTGCTAGCATAGCCAGAGGAGCAAGCAATAACTTTCTGGAGACAGGCAAAGTTTATACTATGTACAGCTGTGTATGCAACAAGCAGCAGACAAGTGTATTGAGAACATATGTAGTGGTTTCATTGCATGCTCACAGGACTCGCTCAGTTACGTACTCTTGGCTTGCACAGCAGATTGTATTATTTATTATTTCCTCCTGTTCCTTTCCTCAAAAAAGAAACCTACAGGGCCAAATCCTGCCTTTCGTTTATGAGGCAGTAAAGTGTCAGACAGCCAAATAACCCAGCTGTGCAACAAGCCAGCTGAAGCTGCTTATCCAAGTGCAAAATGGTGAGGAGGTAGGAGGGCCCAACATCCACTCTGCATGTGGTGGCAGGCACAGAGAGCTGCTTGGGAGAGGTAATGAGAATGAGAATTTATAGCAGCGCACGCCCTGCCTCTCTCCGGCAGGCCTATGCACCATTCAAAGAGATGCAATGAGTGAAGGGCCAGGGGACCAAGGCCCATCCCCGCTTGGCCCCTGACTGGAGCTGGAGCTCCATCATGATGGGGCGGGGGATAGCTAGGCCAAATTTGAGTGGTGCTACGAACCCGGGTGCCTGCTCCCCCTCACCACCACCTTTGCAGTCCTAACAGCACCCATGGGCACCAGGCACACCCAGCCCTCGAGAGAAGCAAACGGGGCACTGGGAACCCCCCATTTCTCAGGAGGGTGGAAAAGAGGTGTGTGCGTGTGTGTGTGTGTGTGTGTTAGGGGATAGTCCTTCTCCTCCTCAATTGTACATGTTTGCAGGGGCACTGACTTTTCAGGCATTTAGTTCTCCATCTTTTTTGATTTCAGAGTGGTAGCCGTGTTCGTCAGCAAAAACAAGGAGTCCTTGTGGCACCTTAGAATCTCACAAATTTATTTGGGCATAAGCTTTTATGGGCTAGAACCCACTTCATCAGATGCATGGAGTGGAAAATACAGCTGAATTTTGATTTTGTTCAGTTAGCAAGGCAATGGGACTTTGCTCACAGGCTTTGCTCAGCCAGGCAAGAAGCTGCCCACGCTTGCCTTGTATTAGGACAGGACATCTCTGGTAATCAGGCTGATCTCTGTGACTAAGCCCGGAAGGGGACAAGCTTGGACACTTATTATCACTCTAGACCAAATTCAGAGCTGTGTCTAAACTTGTGTCACTTCCATCTTCTTCCAGCCAAAGTAACTTACACAGCAGAACAGACACCCTTACATCAAAATTCTGATATGTAATTTACACCTCCTTACATATCAGCTTTGAATTTAGCCCTTTTCCTTTACATTGCAGAGTATAATCTCATGCCTTTCTTTAGCGTCTGACTCTGACAAATTATTCACAGTGTTCTGCATGAAGAACTAAACTATGAAAAGTGAAAAGAAAAGGAGGACTTGTGGCACCTTAAAGACTAACCAATTTATTTGAGCATAAGCTTTCGTGAGCTACAGGTGAGCTGTAGCTCACGAAAGCTTATGCTCAAATAAATTGGTTAGTCTCTAAGGTGCCACAAGTCCTCCTTTTCTTTTTGCGAATACAGACTAACACCGCTGCTACTCTGAAACCTATGAAAAGTGAGTAAATCGTTCACACCTTATTTGGTTAAGCAGTATGCATGGCTCTTACCTAATATTCACATTTAGAAGGCTGTGTTAGTGATCATTGATGCTTTGAAGTCAAAAGAATTAAGTGTTAGGATGAGAACCGAGATCAAACAAATATTTGATCAAAGCAAACAGTCTCTGCAGCTGAAAAGTTGTATAAAATTGAGGTACAGACCATCACGTGCTACGTATGTCACTTCCTCATTTCTTGAAGTACTCATGACTATGGATCATCTCATTTCTTAATCAGTAGCTTCCCTCATTATCTGCCTGCAATGGGTATTGTTAGCGGTATTATGAAACTAGAGATTTGTATCCCAAGAGAGTTTTCTTTTTGTTTCAGTTTGTTTATATTTTGGCAGAGCAGCTTGTTTGTCGACAATAGAGCCATTATTATCTCTCCTGACATGGTGAAAGGTCACTGCTGTTTATAACAATCAGTTCATACCTGAGGTCCTTCCACTAAAAAATTATATTGAATTGTGATCTAATCTACCAGCTAGATTTTATATATGTTCTCTTTCTCTTTGTAATTCATTTTATTAAATATTTGGTAGCTCACAGGAGAAAACACTGAAGATAGTGTATTGGCAGGAAAGCAATTATGTGAGTAGGGGCGAAGACGTGTTTTACCCTGCTAACAATGCTTGGTATCTGGTTTCCAATTCCTTATAAGGAGAGGCGACTAACTCCAAGTCATGTATTAGCTGAACTTCAGCCGGAGTGAGAGCACAAGGAGTGGCTCAGATACTACAGGAGAAAAGAACAGGCTGAGACACAGACAGCTTGAAAGCTAAGGGCCTGGCTACGCTTGAAGTTAGAGCGCATTAAAGCTCTAACTTTAACTTTAACTGCATTAAAGCAGCCCCATGCGCTCTAACTCACGACACGTCCACACTGGCAACGCACGCAGAGCGCTCTGACTCTGCAGCTGGAGCGCTGCTGGTACTCCACCTCGACAAGAGGCATAACACTTGCTGCGCCCCGGCTGGAGCGCCGCGGTGCCAGTGTGGACGCCCTGGTCTGTTAATGCGCTCTGCTCGGCCTCCATGAAGTGTCCCACAATGCCTGTTCTAGCCACTCTGGTCATCACTTTGAACTCTACTGCCCTGCCCTCAGGTGACCAACCGTCAGAACTGCCCTGTAAATTCTCTGGGAATTTTGAAAATCCCCTTCCTGTTTGCTCAGCCAGGCATGGAGTGCTCTCAGCGAATCCTTCCAGGTGACCATGCCTCCAGGCAATCCCCAGTATGGAGCAATGGCGAGGTGCTGGACCGCATCAGTGTCTGGGGGGAGGAATCTGTCCAGTCCCAGTTGCGCTCCAGCCGTAGGAATTATGATGCCTTTGGGCAGATATCCAGGGACATGATGGAAAGGGGCCATGACCGGGATGCACTGCAGTGCAGGGTTAAATTGAAGGAGCTGCGGAATGCCTATCACAAAGCCCGCGAGGCAAACCACCGCTCCGGTGCTGCCCCCACGACCTGCCGTTTCTACAAAGAGCTGGACGCGATACTTGGGGCTGACCCCACCTCCACTCCAAGGACCACCATGGACACTTCACAGCCCAATTCAACAAGGCAGGAGGAGGAGGAGGAGCAGCAAAGCAGGAGCGAGGGTGCTGAAGAGGAGGAATACACCCTGGCATCCCTAAATGTATGCAGCCAGGAGCTGTTCTCAAGCTAGGAGGAAGGTAGCCAATCACTGCAGCTGGTGCTTGGGGAAGGACAAACACCAGAGGAGGCTCCTGGTAAGCGGCTTTTATTTTGGGAAGGAAGTTATTCGGTGCAGGCTCTTGGGGCAAGGAGGGTTAGGACTGCATGCATGCCTAGGTACGGAATAGGGCGTTGATGTGCTCTCTCACATCACGGAAATCGGCTTCAGTGATCTCTTCAAAGGTCTCATCCAGAACTTGGGCAATGCTCTTGAGCAAGTTTCATGAGAGAGCCACTGTGGTCCTTGTCCCAGTCAGGCTAACATATCTGCGCCACTGTGCCATGAGGGGCGCAGGGACCATTGCTGCACACAGGCAAGCTGCATATGGGCCAGGGCGGAAGCCGCATTGCAGTAGAAGACCCTCCCTTGCTTCCCAGGTCACCCTCAGCAGCAAGATATCTTCCAGGATGAACTCCTGTGGAAAATGTGGGGACAGTGTTCAGTATAGGGGCCCCCTACAGCTGTTGGCTCTCCCCAAGGCACCGAAACCCAGAGGACAGTACAGCCACGAAAGAATCAGTCCCCCTTGACCCGATGCTTACTCACCATTTTGGGGCTCCCAGGGGTTATGTGCGCTCACTTTGGGATGGGCAAATTATGCTATTGTGTAGACTGTGTTTGCCCTTAAGTACAGGGAAATCATTGCTCTGTCTGGTGTGAACAATGCTGCCTCTGTTAAGTGTTGCATTTTGCCTTTACCGATGCAACCTTGAGATCTCAGCCGTTCTTGTTATCACTGGCCGAGAGGCTGCAAAGAATCAGGAAGAGGCCACGTAGAAGCAAAGAGGACATGCTGCATGAAGTAATGCAGCACTCCCTGAATGAAAATCAAAAAGTGCAGGAGTGGTGGGAGAGTGAGAGGAGGGTCCACCAGCAGAATGCGGATCGCCAACACCAAAGCACAAAGCAGCTGATAAGCATCATGGAGCACCAAGCGGACTCGATCCAGGTGCTCATAGCCATGAAGGCGGAGCACTACCATGCCCCATGCCCCCCCCCCTGCAGCCCTTGTCCCAAAACTCTTTCCCTTGTGCCCCCATGTCACCTCCAACCCACTTACCCCAACATCCGGGTTTTATCGCCACCAGCTGCCTCCAACACCTGTAGCTTCACCACCCAGCCCTGAAAACTACGACCCTCACCCACTGCACTCAAGTGCGGCACTCGTTGCACACCACTCCAGACATACACAAACCTGTGATTATACCATTCTCCACCCCATCCCCTTGCCCTTTGTGTTTCCCACACAGTTGTGTTTCTTTTCAATAAATGCATTTTCTTTTCATTAAATGGATTTTTTTGCTTTGAAAACATTCTTTATTATTGCATAACATAAAAGATACCTTATCCCAGGAAAGCAACAGTCACTGCAAGTCAGTGTATCATACGTAGCAAACACAGATTCCTACTAACATTGGAACCACCACTCTTCCCTCCCGTGCAGGGCACCAGACATTACTGGTGACTTTCAGCCTCAAATTGCTCCCTCAAGGCATCCCGAATCCTTGCAGTCCCGTGCTGGGCCCCTCTAATAGCCCTGCTCTCTGGCTGTTCAAATTCAGCCTCCAGGTGTTGAACCTCCGAGTTCCATGCCTGAGTGAATCACCCTTCTCTTCACAAATGTTATGGAGGGTATAGCACGCAGGTATAACCACAGGGATGTTTGTCATAGGCCAGGTCCAGCTTCCCATACAGAGAGTGCCAGCAGCCCTTTAAACGGCCAAAAGCACACTCCACAGTCATTCTGCAAAAAGAAAAGGAGTACCTGTGGCACCTTAGAGACTAACCAATTTATCTGAGCATAAGCTTTCGTGAGCTACAGCTCACTTCATCGGATGCATACTGTGTGCACCGGTTCAGCCTGTTGTTGAACTGCTCTTTGCTGCTGTCAAGGCTCCCTTTGTAGGGTTTCATGAGCCACGGTATTAAAGTGTAAGTGGGGTCTCCAAGGATCACAATGGGCATTTCGACTTCCCCTACGGGAAAAAAGTCTTCTGGTCTGGGAAAAAAGTCCCGGCTTGCAACTTCCTGAACAGGCCAGTGTTCTGAAAGATGCATGTGTCATGCACCTTTCTGGGCCAGCCTGCGTTAATGTCAATGAAACGCCCATGGTAATCCACAAGCGCCTGGAGACCCATAGAGAAATAGCCCTTCCGATCATGTACTCGGAGGCTAGGTGGGCTGGTGCCAGAATTGGAATATGAGTCCCATCTATCGCCCCTCCGCAGTTAGGGAAACCCATTTGTGCAAAGCCAGCCACAATGTCATGCATGTTATGGATGTTACCAAGTGAGCTTGTTACAGTGTGTATGGTAACACCCATTGTTTCATGTTCTCTATGTATATAAATCTCCCCACTGTATTTTCCACTGAATGCATCCGATGAAGTGAGCTGTAGCTCACGAAAGCTCATGCTCAAATAAATTTATTAGTCTCTAAGGTGCCACAAGTACTCCTTTTCTTTTTACTATCACTAATATACTCCAACTGCTCTATAAGGCTTTCACCTCCATCTCCAAGATACCCAAATGCAACACGTACCCCATCTTCATCAAAGTTGTCCTTTAAGGCTTTGTCTTTACTGCCAAAAAGGGTGTGTTTTTACGGTAGGCTATCTCATTGTAAAATCCTAGTGGAGACAAGCCTCTGCAGTTTTTACTGCAACATAGGTATGCAGGTTAATACTACATCCCCACATATGTAAAAATAAAAACACTTTTTTGCAGTGAAGACATAGCCTAATACAGAACCTTAACACTGACCTTGTGTCTTTTCTATCAGTTGTATCAACAACAGTTCAGCACATCTCTCTGTCACCATTCTATGCGTTAGGAAAGCTAGCAATGCCGAGGGCACTGTTAAGATTCTGCATAATACCAAGAAGGGTAAGTGAGTTCCTTGTGGAATTTAAATAGCATTCAAAGATGAGATTTTAAACTCCTGGTGTCTTTCTCGCCTCAGGGAACTTTTTACTAGGCTATAGTGGTATTTGCTGAAGGAATCTCTCTCATTGGTCAACCTCCACTGAAAGTGAGTGGCAGCAGATTTGTCATCAAATTATGCGTGAAACTGATATAGATTGAGCTAAACCCCATTGAGACTGATAGGTTTGAGACATAATAAATGTAAGCATAAGCCCCCACCTAAAACAAAAGATGTGTGTGAATCTGCTGAGGCTTTTTGGCTGAGTATTGTTTTAGGTAGGTGGTGGCAGGGAACAGCTATGGGGAATAGCTATCACACAGAAACTGAGATTAGAGGGGAGGCAAGAAAACCAAGCAGGAGCCTTCAAAAGCACAGTGTGAGTATGACCCTAGAAAAAGCAAGGGAATGAAAAAGTGCTTTTGGGTCTGGTGTTGGCTGAAGAGGCTTGTGGGCAGTAAGCAAAGAAAATGCTCCTTTTGTTTTTGGTTCCTTCCGAACTATAAGTAGCCGCTGGGGTTGAAAAAGAGCAACATGAAAATCCTGCAGGTTTGCCTGGATGCACTTATTGTCTGTTCTGGCTAAAAAGTTATAAAATACTCTATAGAGAAACACTACCTGTGTATAACTGATATTCCAGGAATCAGCACAGGAAGAGCTACACTGCAAAAGGGGTGCAAAGAAAAGTGAGACAATCCACTGAAAACATTGTCAGAAAGGGTGATTTTTTTTTTTTAATTTTATTCTTTCTGCATTGACATTTTTCATCAACCCACTATGGAAAATTCCAATTCTGCTCAAAGTTTATATGCTATATTTTGTTTTTTACCATGTCAGTGAGATTTTTTTTTTATTATTATTATTTTTTAAATAAAGGTTTGCCACTCTTGTTAGAATTGAACTCTGTAAAGCAGCCTTAATTAAGGAGCAGCTACCACTATGTGCTTCATAATACAGTCAAATAGTTCCCAGTTAAAAACTTGTCTAAACTACAGACAAACTATGGTATTGTAGTTATACCATCGTAGCACCTTAGTGTAGATGCTTTCTACACAGAAAGGGGTTTTCCCATCACTGTAGGTAATCCATCTCCCCAGGCTGTGGTAGATAGGATAACAGAAGAATGCTTCCATCGACTTAACAACAACTACATTAGAAATTAGGTCAGCATTGCTGCAGCTCTCAGGAGTTTGAATTTTCCACACCCCTAAGTCTCTAAGGTACCACAAGTATTCCTGTTCTTTTTGCAGATACAGACTAATAGGGCTGCTACTTTGAAACCGACATACCTATGTCGATCTAAATTTTAAGTGTAGATCAGGCCTAAGTCAGTAATATATCCAGTCCTAGCGTTGCTTGCTCTGGTCGCAGCTAGATGAAAATAAGTTCACATGCTTTTCTTTGTTTATATTTGTTTCTTTGTTCTCTTCCTTAAATAGAGTGTTTTGTTTAAATGCAGGTGTAATAGAGTTTTTGACTGTTTGGCTTGAGAACTTTAGTGGCTATTTACATGTCTTGTGTTTGCTCCCTTTTTTTGCAAACATCATCTCTCCCCCAAAACAACAAATCCTAACCAATAAAAAAAATCTCGTATTTATCTAAACCCCACAAAGATAAAGCCTTTCCAAGTATTCAAAAAGCCCGAGTCAGGCCTTCCCCAAATTATGTTTTCAAAATAATAAATATTGCATTCTTTTTGTTTACCTTCTGGCTTTTGAGCCTTTACAATACACTCACTCACCTCACATTGTCAAGCTTTTCTCTGGAGCCATGAGAGAAGTTTTTGTTGTTGTTTTAATGAAAGCTGAGATTCTTGTCTGATTACATGACTCCAGGAGCTAGGGCTTTAAGAAATGCACCAATTATTGCAAAATCCATGATAAAACTGTGAGAGTTGGCAACTGCAGATAGAGTTGGTTGTAAGTTCTTCAGGGAAGAGACCCTCTAGTCAGGTATTTTTACAGAGCCTAGCAGAGTGGGGGTCCTGATCCTGACTGGGGTTTCTGGGTGGGTGCTACCAAAATACAAGGAAAAACCCTGTCTAGAGCCAGGGAAGCAGAGGGGAGTGCTTCCAGATGCATCTCGAACACTAGAACCATCCTGTTGGCCCAGGACAGAAGCAGAAATGACTCATACTACACAGGAGGACAGTGAGAAATATGCAACTGGGTGCACTTTTCTGCATCATGTCCCCCAGCCCCTACAAGATACGTACAAAGATATTTTCTGTTATTGAGTAAGAGATGTACTATTTTACCTAATAATTCAAATGCCTGGCCCTTCTCACCACTTCCAGCAGTAGAATAAACACGTTCAGCAGTCCTCTTTCATATGCCTCTTCCCAGATGTTCAGCATCTGGCTTAATTTTACATAATCCATATTATTCTCCAGAAAGGTCGACAATCACACTGTTCAACCCTTCAATAAAGTAAGAGTCCTATGGAAGTTAGTGTACAGATGCTAGCTGGTGGGCTTCTGAAGTTCAAATGCGTTCAAGTCACCAAACCATAAGAGAAACACAAGGGGAAATCTTGGCTCCACTGAAGTCAATGGCAGTTTTGCCATTGAATTCGTTGGGCCAGAATTTCACACAAGATCTGAAATATAGGCTACGTCAATAGCAACATTGCAGCAAAATCAGCCCCAACGTGAGAGAAACTGGCATCTAGTGAAATAAATATAGACATGTGGGACTGAAGGGCCCACACTCTAATATTTTAAAATGCTGAAAAAATGTCTCATTGCATTTTAATTATGTTTTTATGTTTCGCCTCACCCTGTTACCATCCTGCCCAGGTTAGTGTTGTCTACACTAGGAAAAACTGGTCACAATTTTCAGGCCTGGCATTTCCATTGGTGGTAGCATTAGTGGAAGCCATGGTTTGGCTATGAACAGCGGTAAAAATGCCCAAGCCCCTGATGATACTACACCTTCCACCATTGCTACCATGTTGGAGAATTAGGTGTCCAGTTTTTTTCCAATGGAGACAATCCCCAAGAGGGATGAGAGTAATTTCAGTGCCCAGTCAATCATTAAAACTATATTTTTATGCATCTTCAAAGGGTTGGATGGATGGATGGATTAATTAAGGCAGCTGGGCTAAGAACAATTGAGTGGACTGCAGCTGTCTAGAGTGCACAATTGAGTCCACAATTGAGTGGATGCTGCATAGTTTGGGCTTGGGTGCTAGAGCTGGATTTCCAGTACTGATACCTTCAGTTCAAAACTTTATTGGGGTTAAGAGCTGGTTACCAGTCTGTCATAGACAGCCTAGCATAATGGGGACCTTGTCCAGGATTAGGGTTCCTAGGCACTACAGTAGTACAAATAATAAATATTCCGAGTGAAGCAACAGGCCCAGCCTGACTCCTTTGCAAGTACTGATACACAGAACCACAAATATTGTTGTCACCTTAGTCTAGAAGACTGGAGAGTTTTGATTAGCGCCATCCCTATTCACTCCCCTGTGATTCCTATTGCCAAACTGTACATGGAAATGGAGTATTAAAGGCCATACTCTGTCCCAGGGAGAGAGGGCAGGATTCGGTGATCCCAGAGCAGCTTGATGGCTGCTGAACATAGAATATCAGGGTTGGAAGGGACCTCAGGAGGTCACCTAGTCCAACCCCCTGCTCAAAGCAGGATCAATCCCCAACTAAATCATCCCAGCCAGGGCTTTGTCAAGCTGGGCCTTAAAAACCTCTAAGAAAGGCGATTCCACCACCTCCCTACGTAACCCATTCCAATGTTTCACCATCCTCCTAGTGAAAAAGTTTTTCCTAATATCCAGCCTAAACCTCCCCCCACTGCAACTTGAGACCTTTGCTCCTTGTTCTGTCATCTGCTACCACTGAGAACAGACTAGCTCCATGCTCTTTGGAACCCCCCTTCAGGTAGTTGAAAGCAGCTATCAAATCCCCCCTCACTCTTCTCTTCTGCAGACTAAACAATCCCAGATCCCTCAGCCTCTTCTCATACATCATGTGCTCCAGCCCCCTAATCATTTTTGTTGCCCTCCGCTGGACGCTTTCCAATTTTTCCACATGGGCGCATCCTTCCTCTTTATTGCTCCAGGCATGCAGAGGCCAACCAGGCCTTGGAGGATTGGATGGCTCCCTACCCATGGAACAGCAGGGTCAAGATTGGGGTGATTAAGTATTAAAGGAAAAGATTTTATGTAATTAGTATCAGCTTTACTGGTGTATTGCACATGTGCCCGATTGCACCCTCTGATGGACTCATTTTAACGTCTGCAATTGCACAGTAGTCTGGCTAAGCCTCTTATTTTACGAGTACGCGGAGACACAGTGCCATTAAAACATGGGTGCTTTTGCTAGATGATATAACCCATTAAGGACAGCACTAGGAAGCTACCGTCTACTCCTGAAGTTCTTGAAATCATACTGAAATTACTGAAGAAACATCCTCCCCTGCCCTGCCCCCCCACAGCCACATGCACCATGAACCAGCTCTAGGTGCTGTTTAATATATGTTTATCCAGTTCAGTTTAACAAAAGACAAAGTTTATTCTCAGCCTACTTTGTGGGCAGGATTGTAGCCAGGCAACCCCTACTTAAATGAGAACTGAGTAACGAGACGTGTGCTCATTAAGGGCACACACCCTGCATTCCACGCACTAAGACTTATGGGTGTGTAGGGAATGCGGGATCAGGTCCTACACTGGGAATACTCCTCTTTATCCAAACCTCCACATTATCCAAAGCCCTTCCTTGTTGCCCATGTATCTCATGCTGGGGATAAGGAAGAGATTCAGATAATGTGGCTGTTCAGATAATAGAGCAGAGATCCCGGCCAGGACGAGGAGGGGGAGCCCTTGGCCATTGGGGAGACCACCTTTTGCTGAATGGCTCCCGTGGCTGCGCAGGGCGCCTTCTGCAGCTCCACTCTCATGGGAGTGAGTGAGCAGGGCTTTGAGAAGAGGAGCTGCAGAGGGCTCCCTGCGCTGCCTCAGGGCCAGTGACACCTGATCTGTGCATGCACAAGGTGCAGGGAAGACTGCCACCCTGGTGGGGCAGAGCAGGGTCTTTGCCGGGGGTCTCTGCTCTGCCTGAACCACAGCCACACCACCACTACCCCGAACCTTGCACGGGCGGGGATTGGATGCCACCGGCTCTGTGGTACTGCCAGGAACCCTCTGCAGCCCCACTCTCACAGGAGGGAGTGAGCAGGAAATAGCAGCGACACCTCCCCCTCCCCCCAGACCAACCTGCAAGGAGGAGGAGGCCGAGCTCCTGGCCACAGGGGAAGGCCACTCAGCTGCTGAATGGCTCCTGCCCTCTCGATTATCCAGACTCCTGATTATCTGAATAAAATCCATGTTTCCCATGCTAGGTGAATAATGGGGAGTTTACTGCACACCCCTTGGTGGCTGCCATGTACTAGAACTGGGTAGTAGCCCTTTACATAGTTTATAAGCCCTCTAGTAGCATTGCTTTAAAAACCTGCTCGAGCAGCAATTCCTAATTTTTGAAAAGGTAGTGCAGTACTTTTTGTGATACAGCCAACAGTAGAGGCAGGACTTCAGCACTTACAGGGCTCGGAAACTGTATACAGATTAAAGGGAGCACACCTATAGTGCCAGTAATGAAAAAGAATGGGGCTATCCATATCAATACTGATTTCAAAGTTACCCAGTATTGCATGCAGCTCAGTATCCTTTAGCTAGAACAGAGGCTATAGTTGCCTCATTAGCTGGTGGTAAGCATTTCCCCAAGATCAACCTAGGCGAGATCTACCTATAAATAGCGATTGACGACAGCTTGAACAAGTACATCCCAATTAATACATATAAGGACTTATAGCAAGAAACAGACTAACGTTTGGAAAAGCATCTGCACCTGCTATTTGGCAGTGAGCCATGGAGCAGGTATTACAGGGTATCCCTGATGCTCAGTGTTGTTGGACAATAGATTAGTCATGGGAGCGAGTGATGAAGAGCACTGTGAGAACATCCGAAAGGCATTGATGAGGCTGTCTGAGTGTGGCCTTTGAAAATTTTCCAATATTCAATTATATATTGTGATCACCCTATTGAGAAAGGGTGGTTTGCATAGATTATTAATCGTGTTTGTTGCAGAAGTTCCCAGGGGCCAACCAAGAACGGGGCTGTGAGTGACATGCTTCTCAGAGCAACCCAGAATCATATGTTGCTGTGTAACCCTTCTGCCTAAACCGGAGGGAGTTTTGCTGGAGATTAGACTGTGTCAGCTCCCTGCCACGCAAGTTTGTCCTGCTCCCTGCCACACCAGCCTGTCCACTTTGCCAGAAAATTTTTTAAGACTCTTCCAGTCTTAATCTTGGCTTGCAAGTAACAACCAGTGAAACCCAGCTCACAATTTCCCCCAAAATATCTCTCTGTAGTGACCAGTCCCTCTCACTGGGCACACAAAAATTATTAAGGTCATTGCCCCCAAGGAGACAGTGTAAACACTGTGACAGGGTCAGGCCAGATGGTTACAGGAGAGTGTTAGAAGGCCGATATATTAGTCCCAGATTAAGCAGGTCCATTTTCCCTGGGTAAGGTAACAGGGGCAGTTCCAGAACAAGAAGGAACTTGCTGGAACAAATGCAGGCAGGCAGGCTAACTAGGACACCTGGAGCCAATTAAGAAGCTGCTAATATCAATTAGGGCAGGCTGGCTAATCAGGGCACCTGAGTTTAAAAAGGAGCTCACTTCAGTTTGTGGTATGCGTGTGAGAAGCTGGGAGCAAGAGGTGCTAGGAGCTGAGAGTGAGAAGGCGTACTACTGGAGGACTGAGGAGTATGAGTATTATCAGACACCAGGAGGAAGATCCTGTGGTGAGGATAAAGAAGGTGTTGAGAGGAGGCCATGGGGAAGTAGCCCAGACAGTTGTAGCTGTCGTGCAGCTGATCAAGGAGGCACTCTAGACAGCTGCAGGCCACAGGGCTCTGGGCTGGAACCTGGAGTAGAGGGTGGGCCTGGGTTCCCCCCAAATCTCCTGACTCCTGATCGGACACAGGAGGAGTTGACCTGGACTGTGGGTTCCACCAGAGGGGAAGGTCTCCGGGCTGTTCCCCGACCCACATGGTGGGTCAACAGAGACTGGGGGGATTGTTCTCCTTCCTTTTGCCCATGTTGGCCAGTCATGAGGTTAGCTGAGTGAATGGCAGGTTTGAGCCACTAGCAAAAGTGGCCAAACTGAGGGCTGCCATGAATCTCTGAGGCAAATCCGCCAATAAGTGCAGGACCCACCAAAGCAGAGGAGGAACTTTGTCACAACACCAATCTGTTAGATTAGCTGTGGACTCACACTTTACTTTAATACACAGGGCTGAGATGGTTTTGTAATAAAACAAGAATAAGTTTATTAATAAAGAACACAGGTTTAAGTGATATCTGCCAAGAATAAAAGATGGAAAATGGTTACAAACTAAACAAAAACAACACACTTTGTGTGCCTAAAACTTAATTATACCAAGGTAGATCTTTGCCTAAAACAGGTGTGCTTTCTACGCAGTTTCCTTCCCTGCCTGATTGCTTTGTTTACCTTACATGTATATGTATTTTCATTCCCCTCTGCTTGTAATCAGGCCAGTCACACTGGTAGAGCCACATTCCTTTGTTTTAGAGCAGACTGGATTTGTACACTGTCTCCAAAACACGTTTGAAGACCATTTTTCCAGCATACATGACTCTTTACACACAATCTGTACATACATCACATAATGACAGTCTTGACCTGCGTGTCACCAGTTTACATACACTACCTTACAAGACACCTTTTGGATGAATATTATGACAACAGTGTGTTGGAGTAGTGAATGTGTCAGGCCTGACGAGTTACAGTATAGTGGGCCCTCTGCCAGTGGGCACTGAGGGGCTCATAGAGTCACGGGGGAGCCCATTGTGCTAGGTACTGTACGCACAACAGAGCAGCAGATGGTCCCTGCCCTGAATCGTTTACACTCTAAACAGACAAGGCAGACACAGGAGGGGAACGAGTCAAATACACAAGCAGTGTAAACAATATGGTGGCAGCATGTTATGTTCCACTTTGGGGATGGGGAGATTAGGAAGAGGATCAGCTACATGGCAAGAAAAAAAGGAAGGGAGAAGAGGATAAGAGGGGCATGTATGGAATCAAGTTCAGGTGAAGAGACTGTGATGGAAGGGGAGTGCTGGCGCAAACAGCCAGTGCGCTCAGGGCAAAGAAACTCCAGTCAAAACTGTAGAAAATGCTCTGAATGGCCAACTGACTTAAGGACCCTGCTTTGGCTGATTCTACTCCTACTGGCTGGAGTCTCTGGCTGGCTGCTCTCTGCAGATATCTCCCAAGATCACATGATGGTGGAAGCCTGGGCAGGCACACCTGGATCCATAAATCACAAGACAAAGTTGAAGCTACCTTTAAGCCCCCCCCTCCCTGCCCCATCCTCTGCACCTCAAAAAGAATCACAATTATGTTCCTTTCTGGGGATGGTCAGCTATTGCCATTGGTCTTGCCTAACAGAGCAATGGTGCTACTTTCTCTAGCCAAACTACTACACAATGGCCAGAAATGGTGTTGGTCCACACAGCACAGCAAGGCTTTTGATTAGGCCAAGAAGCACATAGCATTTGAAAAGATCCTCATAAGCTACAATCATCTTTGTCTGTGAAGTTAGCTTGTGATGCTTCCCCATACGGACTAGGAGCAGTAATATCACATGTGACGGATGATACTGAAGGGCCTGTTGCCTTTGCTTCTAGATCTCTTACCTCAGCAGAACGGAACTAGGCTCACATTGATAGCAAAGCTCTGAGTTTAGTCTGGAGAGTTAAAAAGTTTCATCAATATCTGTAGTGGGTAATGGTTTGTCTGGTTATAGATCATCAACCTGTCATTTCAATTTTTAAGAAAAGAATGCCAGTAATGTCCGCAGTGTGATTACAGAGAGGTGATAGATGCAGACTGCTTGTCACAGTTGCCATTAGAAACGCAGGTGAGGCTACTGGGGTGGAACCAGAGACAAAATTGAACCCTGGCCTATGACGAATACTGTCGTACAACACGAAACTCAAAATGATCCAGTGATGGACAAAGTGTAAGACACATGATGAGTGGGTGGACTTGTGCTCACAAACAACAGTTTCCAGTTTTCTTTACTCGAAAAGAACAATTCAGTGTATATGAAGATTGCCCAACGCGCAGCACTAGCGTGGTTATTCCTGTGAAGATCAGATCACAAGTACTCCAATCATCAATGAAGGTCATTTGTGAATTGTAAAAATAGAAGTCCTTGACAGGAGTTGTGTGTGGTGGCCAGGAATTGATACATTAATAGAGGAAATGGCAAATGCCACGGCTGTCAGCAAACATGTCTAAACATGCTCCACTTCATCCTTGGGAGTGGTCAACAGTTTGTGAGCCCTCTATTGGCGTTCTCTGTGCACTTTGTTTAGAAACTTGACAGAACAGCAGTTGGTGTGTACAGCTAGGCCTTTCAAGTTGCATATACTTATTATAAGCAGGTTGTTTGGACCCCACTATGCTTGTGTGGTTTCTTCATACTACGTTTGTTTTGTAAAGAGCAAAAGACACAACGGTGGCTATCCTCAGAGTCCCATGGATTTGGTGGCAAACTTGATTTAAATTTGGCAGCAAGGCCTCCTGGTTTTGCAACACACTGGTGTAGCTGCCTGCAGGAACTTCAGGTCGATTTTAAAATGCAGTTTTTACTGAATTAAATGAATAATATAATCCTTATGGAGTTTGATATTCAATTCACTTTGCCAATAATTCAGAGGTGTGAAACAATGTGCTGAAGACTCTTGTCTGGAGGAACGGGCAGTTTTGAGGACTGGGAAGACCAGGGAAACAGAATTGTGAAAATAAACTCATTCGCTGGATGTTTTGCTAAAATTAAATAAAATCGTTGTGAAATAATCACATTAACTGAGTGTTTTGATAAAATAATTAGCAGTAGAAAAGTTGACTCTGAAACCTAATGTTGTTAGTTAGAATAACAACAACACTTTTAGAAGCACAGTGCCCTTCACTTCTTTCTCAGAACTGTTGTTTTAGGCTGCCTGCAGACTCAGGAAGACAGTGCTGCTTAGGTTCTGTTAACATTAGGCAAGTTTTCATCACAACAGTAGGGTTAGAAATTCTGGTTGTGTGTGTATGTGGTTTTTTTGTTTTTTGTTTTTTTTTAATGAAAGCTTAGATTCAGGAGCACAATTCTGTGTCAAGATTCTATGGCTGCAGAATATATATAGCTCGATTTATAGTTTACAGTTTCTAAAGCATTTAGCATATGGTCCAACCATTTCTCAAGTTATACATTAAATGTATGCATATGATAGACTATAACAATAATATTTCATATACACTGTTAGTTAGGAAAACAATATTGTTAACTTATAATTTTAAGCACTGAGTATTAAAATTTCCTTGTATTATGTAGGGACATAGAAATACCACAGAACAGTTTGGTAACTGAGTCCTTCTGCCCCCCCCTTAGCCAACCAATGAGTAGACGTCATAAAGGAGTCACTGGGTAGCAAAAACTGGTAATGTGAAAAGCACATAGGCAAATGGAGTAATCATTTTGCACCTGTCTACTGCTGTTGCAGCAGAAGGCAGCTGTGACAAAACGAAACCTTCACAAACTGTCCAGTTGTTTCCAGAAAAATGGCATGTCATAGAATCATAGAAAGGTCAGGCTGGAAGGGCACTCAAGAGGTCATCTGTCCATACCACCACACTGAGCTAGGGTTAAGTATATATACGTATGGCTGCGCAGAGCATGCTGGCTGTGAGAGAGCCTGCAGCCTGGCTGGGGAGGGGCAGCAATGGCAGCCTGCTCCCTGCCTATGTGCTGGTTGTGTTATTGTGTGCTAGAACCTGGGAATGGGCTACAGGGATGGCTCACTTTATGCTTACCTGTTCTGTTCATTCCCTCTGGGGCACCTGGCATTGGCCACTGTCAGAAGACAGGATTTTGGGCTAGATGGCCCTATGTTCTGAACAAGTATGGCCATTCTTATGTTTGGGTGGTTGTGTTGATTTGTGTCTAGGGGGCTGTGACACAGAGGTTCATTGATGCCAACTGGCAAAGTGTTCACTATTTACAAGCAACTCCTGTCTCTGCACCTAATACACCACTTTCATGGCATTTATCCATAAAGGATCGCATATGAGGTCTCTGCTGAAAGCTTGTAATTCATCAATACTCATAATCATTGCAAGATGTGTAATATGTAATATTTGAGGAATAAAATAACTATATAGAAAATTTTGTCCTTATGGTCCTGGAGGGAAAGTGAGTCTTCAGGGAACAATATGTCTCAGTAATAGTCCATTCATGTGGAGGAAGCTGTCACCTCTTCCTGGCTAGCTGATTACGTAATCTATTGCTCAACTGTCCACTTGTGCAACAACCCAGAAAAGTCAATGGAAAATCATCAGACACAAACCATAAACACTTGGAAGTGTAAAGGAACGCTATGACAGCGAGGGGATTCAGGGTGGAGTTAAGACTGATTTGGTATATCACAGGGTGGAGAAAAACACTCTGGATCCAGTCACTGTGGAAGTAGCTTGATGAGCGAGGGTGCTTCATAAAAGACTGGGTCCTAGTTCCTTGAGGCTAACAGGCACTGCAAAAGACTGAACTTTGGTATGAGCTTCTACTTTATTAGATAGGAAAGGAAGCTGTTAATAAGTGTAGGCCCCCATTCACATTTTATGATTTTGTTTGGTCTATAACCATTTGTTTCCATCTCTCACACTCATTTCTATTGAATCTTTATACTTAAATACATTTCCTTTGGTTTTATGATACTTGAACTCAAGTGCTCTGTGTAATACAGCAGCAGCGGGCTAAGTTAAAACTGGGGCATGCTGTTCCTTTGGGAACAGAGGATCTGAGATGTCTGTGGATATCCTGTGATCAGGAGCTGGATATCATAAGAGTACACGTTGAAGGGACTTGGGGTGAATCTATTATCATTGTGCAGGGCAAAGGCAGGGTTGGCATAGCCCAGCAGCTATGTGCTCGAGTGTCTGATAGGCTGGTTGCATTAGGGAGCTAACACCCACCTGGCATATACAAGACTCCCTCATGCTGGAAGCAGGTGGCAATAAGGTGACTCTCAGCTGTCGGGGCCCTGAGAAGTGTCCCAGGAGATTCTTCTGGGAGATGTGCAGTTGACAAATGAAAAGTGTGTGTTGCCATGAGGGCTGTGTTTTGGAGGCTATTGCATGTGCTGGTTCTGCTGATTTACATCCAAACTAAAATAAATTGCATTAACAGATTGAGCCACTAGTGTCTTTTAAGGAGGAGAGGTGGTGATACAGTGAGGTTCTTCCCTATCTGATACTATTATCTTATAGTGGGAACAACTTGAAGAGAAGTGGGAGAGCTTTGTGCCCATTTTAATTTACACAGGGTGGAGTGATGCCCATTTTTTCTTCCAAAAGATTGGGGGGGTTACTCCCACTCTCCTCTTCTCAAACTCCAGAAGGAAGAAAAGATGTGTAGAAGCAATTCCTGGGATGGTTCCCACTTTCACACAGCAGTATCAGGTAAGGAAATACGTCACTCCTTCCCCCCTCTCCCCCCACACCAAAAAATAGATGCTGGTGATTAATGGGGTTTATACTATGGTGGGTATGGATTTGGGTCAATCTATTTTGGCTAGGCAGCAGTTCTGCGGAAAAGGACCTAGGGGTGACAGTGGACGAGAAGCTGGATATGAGTCAGCAGTGTGCCCTTGTTGCCAAGAAGGCCAATGGCATTTTGGGATGTATAAGTAGGGGCATAGCGAGCAGATCGAGGGACGTGATCGTTCCCCTCTATTCGACATTGGTGAGGCCTCATCTGGAGTACTGTGTCCAGTTTTGGGCCCCACACTTCAAAAAGGATGTGGATAAATTGGAGAGAGTCCAGCGAAGGGCAACAAAAATGATTAGGGGTCTGGAACACATGACTTATGAGGAGAGGCTGAGGGAGCTGGGATTGTTTAGCCTGCAGAAGAGAAGAATGAGGGGGGATTTGATAGCTGCTTTCAACTACCTGAAAGGGGGTTCCAAAGAGGATGGCTCTAGACTGTTCTCAATGGTAGCAGATGACAGAACGAGGAGTAATGGTCTCAAGTTGCAGTGGGGGAGGTTTAGATTGGATATTAGGAAAAACTTTTTCACTAGGAGGGTGGTGAAACACTGGAATGCGTTACCTAGGGAGGTGGTAGAATCTCCTTCCTTAGAGGTTTTTAAGGTCAGGCTTGACAAAGCCCTGGCTGGGATGATTTAACTGGGAATTGGTCCTGCTTCGAGCAGGGGGTTGGACTAGATGACCTTCAGGGGTCCCTTCCAACCCTGAGATTCTATGATTCTATTTTGTTTTTATATTAGTGAGGGAACAGAGGGTCAGCTCTTCAGCTCGTGTAAATCAGCACAACTGTGTCTTCCATGGAGCTATGCTGGGGCACACAATACACTCAAGGTTAGTATAGTACTGGAAGGTTCATTTTTTGAGGGGAGGGGCTACTTGGGAAGTTCCCAAATATACAGGGAAGCTTTGTTACACACAAAGTAGCATGCGTCCTAGAAAATGTATTTCTCCCAACATTTTGCTGACAGGAAGTTCTACTTCACAAGGCTTGAAAAAAAAGGCCACTAGGAAGATAATGTTCCGCTTTCACAGATCCATAGGTTTTTTTTTTCTTTATAAGATTAATAGTTTTCCAGAATTTCACGCACAGCATTACTGATCTAGACACTAAAGTCAGTCTCATTGTATTGTGAAGTGTGCATAGCGCTTCAACGCCCTCTAGTGGTAGATCTGATTATGGCAAGTTGTTTATTTAGATGTATTTTTATTTGCACCTACATAGGCTCGAGGGCCTCGATCTTGCAAGATACTGAGCACTCTGGCTCTCATCCGGCAAAACACGTAAGCATGTGATTAATTGCTAGTGAGCCGTCCCACTGACTTGTGCATTGCTGGATCCCGGCTAGTGCTCAGCACCTTGCAGGATCAAGCCCTAAATGTATTGCGAAAGATGAAAATAAACAAAAGCAAATTTTCAACTCCTCTGGACAGATCAGACCCCTTTTTTCTCCTCCAACATCCCCTCCCACCTTCATCCCCTCACCCGAGGGTGCCCCCAATAACTTCGCTGTTCTTTCAATCAGTGTATTCTCTCATTTTTCCCCATCCATGTGCGGAATGAATTTTGTTATGTGCACCACCAGCAGAAACAAAAAATCTAGATATACTATAAATTTTTTAAATTACCACAGGGATAATTACTCCAGCCAGGACAGCGTAGGCATTTTAGAACTCACTACTTAAAGATTTAAATTTAAGCATCATAAGAAAGAAAGAAAGCATGAAATGCATAGACCAGTCAAACTAAAACAACATAGTTTGAAAGAAGTAACCAAAAACAACAACACAAGTATGTGTTGGGGGATGAAAGTAAAAGACTGACTGTGTGTGAGAGAGAGAGACTGTGTGTGTGTGTGTGAGAGAGAGAGAGAGAGACACACACACACACAGACAGTGTGTGGGGTGGGTGTGTGTGTGAGAGAGAGAGAGACACAGACAGCGTGTGGGGGGTGTGTGTGTGTGAGAGAGAGAGAGAGAGAGACACACAGACAGCGTGTGGGGTGGGTGTGTGTGTGAGAGAGAGACACACACAGATGGCGTGTGGAGGGTGTGTGTGTGAGAGAGAGAGACACAGACAGCGTGTGATGAGGGTGTGTGTGACAGAGAGAGACACACACACAGAGACAGTATGTGGGGTGTGTGAGAGAGACACACACACACACACAGACAGTGTGTGGGGTGTGTGTGTGTGAGAGAGACACACACACACACACACAAACTGTGAGAGAGAGAGAGAGAAACTGAGAAGAGGTCAGGGTAGTTCTTGACTGTTCCTGTTATCAAATGATAAGTACAATTCTCAGTAAAGCACTTCCTCTGCAAATGTCTCTGCAAAATGCATAGTGCATTATGGTGCATTTAGCCAACACTGAGTATTTATGGTTTTTAAAGTACCAATGTACAGAAAAGCCAATGATGCCATATTCCTAAATAGCGCTTCAGTTTTAATACACTGCATCATATAATATAATTTAAGGCAGTCAAAAGTCAGTGTTTAAGCTGAAGTCTCCAGAAGCAAGCTAACTAGCTGGAGCCAGGAAAAGCATGGAGAGATGCTGAACAAGCTTTCATACACAGCTCTGCCAATGCAACCGGTCATGACAGGCTATAATCCTGCTATTCCTCAAGTTCTGAGCTGACATCGCCAGTCATGGTAAATTGTATGTGTCCCTTTACGTACAGAACCTTATTTTTACATCTCACACGAAAGACAGTATCTTCAGCCACGCTCTCACCATGCTGGACATTGGATAAATACTGACATAGAGGGAAAGTCTCACCTACTCCACGTTTTCATAGTGTGGACCACATCTTGCGAAAGAGAGAAAGAGCCTCTTGGACACAGACCATTTCCCTTCCTAATCACAAAGGCACACACCCTCACTCTTCCTCATGGCCGTTTAATAATATTTCTGTGGCAGCCACAACAATTGTTTACTGGAAAAAAGTAATATTAAGGAAGACTTTACAGTAGTTTCAGCTTTTTTAAAAGCAAGAGGAGAGCCAGCAGCATGTGCTCCACAAACAAGTTAGGGAATCACTGACACCACCAATAATTGCTCCTGGGTTTTACTTTGTCATCTCCCAACTAAATACTAACCAGACCCATCTCTGCTCTGCTGGTAAAATCTAATGACATCAAAGCTCAATGTAACTATAAACTGTTGCACAGGTGTTTGGCTCCTAAATATCAATTGCATGAATTGGGAATTAGATTTACAGTAATTCTATCAAACAGAGCTTTGTCTGTTAGATAAATGGGTTTTTTGACATAATTCCCTATGAAAAAGGAGGAATAAAGGTAAATTGGAGATGAATGAGGAGTTGTCACTTATTCTTTGCTTTTGATTAATCCCCCACTGAAATGTGATCACGTGGCATGAAACATAGCAACAGGGAGAGCGTTTCATGAATGTAGCTATAATTACAAAACATTTCCCAAAAAGGGTGATGAACTGTTCTGTGAGACTTGATATGAAGCTGCATCTGCAACAGGACTCGCTAATAATGCTCAGATTTCCGGAAAGAGTCCCCACTGGACCCAATATTAAGATCTAGATAGGATTTGCCAAAGGAATATATTTTAGAATATAAAAATTAGTCTTACAAAATATATGTAGAAAGAGAAAAAGTAAGGTATGAAGTTAGTTATGACACACCATGACACACCAGGCTGCATTATTTACAGTATCGGTGCAAATGTTTATATACTATTTGCTATGCAAGTGCATTAGCATTTGCTACACATTGTATTCTGTATTGTGCTATGTGATAGCTGAGTAAACTAACCACCCCTTGATGTTTAGAGGAGGTTATTGTTAAAGGGCTTGCTGGAATCAGTTGTGAAGCTGCAGTGTTTCAGTAAGACACAGTAAAGAAAAGTTTCAGGAACTACTGAAAATTTTCCCCCTAAGTCCCATTTTAAAAAGTGACTTAGCCCTGGTCTACACTAGGAGTTGAGGTTGAATTTAGCAGCGTTAAATCGATTTAACCCTGCACCTGTCCACACGACGAAGCCCTTTTTTCGACTTAAAGGGCTCTTAAAATCGATTTCCTTACTCCACCCCTGACAAGGGGATTAGCGCTGAAATCGGCCTTGCTGGGTCGAATTTGGGGAACTGTGGACGCAATTAGATGGTATTGGCCTCCCGGAGCTATCCCAGAGTGCTCCATTGTGACCGCTCTGGACAGCACTCTCAACTCAGATGCACTGGCCAGGTAGACAGGAAAAGGCCCGCGAACTTTTGAATTTCAATTTCCTGTTTGGCCAGCGTGGCAAGTTGCAGGTGACCATGCAGAGCTCATCAGCAGAGGTGACCATGATGAAGTCCCAGAATCGCAAAAGAGTTCCAGCATGGATCGAACAGGAGGTACGGGATCTGATCGCTGTGTGGGGAGAGGAATCCGTGCCATCAGAACTACGTTCCAGTTTTCGAAATGCCAAAACATTTGTCAAAATCTCCCAGGGCATGAAGGACAGAGGCTGTAACAAGGACCCAAAGCAGTGCCGCGTGAAACTTAAGGAGCTGAGGCAAGCCTACCAGAAAACCAGAGAGGCGAACGGCCACTCCGGGTCAGAGCCCAAAACATGTCGCTTCTGTGATGAGCTGCATGCCATTTTAGGGGGTTCAGCCACCACTACCCCAGCCGTGTTGTTTGACTCCTTCAATGGAGATGGAGGCAACATGGAATCAGGTTTTGGGGACGAGGAAGATGATGATGATGAGGTTGTAGATAGCTCACAGCAAGCAAGCGGAGAAAACATTTTTCCCGACAGCCAGGAACTGTTTCTCACCCTGAACCTGGAGCCAGTACCCCCCGAACCCATCCAAGGCTGCCTCCCGGACCCGCCAGGCGGAGAAGGGATCTCTGGTGAGTGTACCTTTTAAAATACTATACATGATTTAAAAGCAAGCATGTTTAATGATTAATTTGCCCTGGCATTTGTGGCTCTCCTGGATATACTCCCAAAGCCTTTGCAAAAGGTTTCTGGGGAGGGCAACCTTATTCCATCCACCATGGTAGGACATTTTACCACTCCAGGCCAGTAGCACGTACTTGGGAATCATTGTAGAACAAAGCATTGCAGTGTATGTTTGCTGGCATTCAAACAACATCTGTTCTTTATCTCTCTATGTTATCCTCAGGAGAGTGATATCATTCATGGTCACCTGACTGAAATAGGGTGCTTTTCTAAAGGAGACATTCAGAGGTTCCTGTTCGTGCTGGGCTGTTTGCCTGTGGCTGAACAGAAATGTTCCCCGCTGTTAGCCACGGGAGGCAAAATGCGACCTTGGAATGAAAGCACATGTGCTGTGTATGTAATGTTAACAGCAAGGTTTACCGTGAAAGAGTGTACCCATTGTTCTATAAAATGTCTTTTTAAATACCACTGTCCCTTTTTTTCTCTCCACCAGCTGCATGTGTTTCAAAGATCACAGGATCTTCTCCTTCCCAGAGACTAGCAAAGATTAGAAGGCGAAAAAAACGCATTTGCGATGAAATGTTCTCTGAGCTCATGCTGTCCTCCCACACTGACAGAGCACAGAAGAATGCATGGAGGCAGACAATGTCAGAGTGCAGGAAAGCACAAAATAACCAGGAGGAGAGGTGGCGGGCTGAAGAGAGTAAGTGGCGGGCTGAAGAGAGGGCTGAAGCTGAAAGGTGGCGGCAGCGTAATGAAAGGAGGCAGGATTCAATGCTGAGGCTGCTGGAGGATCAAACTAATATGCTCCAGCGTATGGTTGAGCTGCAGGAAAGGCAGCTGGAGCATAGACTGCCGCTACAGCCCCTGGGTAACCAACCGCCCTCCTCCCCAAGTTCCGTAGCCTCCTCACCCAGACGCCCAAGAATGTGGTATGGGGGCCTCTGGCCACCCAGCCACTCCACCCCAGAGGATTGCCCAAGCAACAGAAGGCTGGCATTCAATAAGTTTTAAAGTTTTAAACTTTTAAAGTGCTGTGTGGCCTTGTCCTTCCCTCCTCCACCATCCCTCCTGGTGCTTCTCTCCTCCACCACCCCTCCTGGGCTACCTTAGTAGCTATCCCCCTATTTGTGTGATGAATGAATAAAGAATGCATGAATGTGAAGCAACAATGACTTTATTGCCTCTGCAAGCGGTGATTGAAGGGAGGAGGAGAGGGTGGTTAGCTTACAGGGAAGTAGAGTGAACCAAAGGGCGGAGGGTTTCATCAAGGAGAAACAAACAGAACTTTCACACCTTAGCCTGGCCAGTCATGAAACGTTTTCAAAGCTTCTCTGATGCGCACCACGCCCTCCTGTGCTCTTCTAACCGCCCTGGTGTCTGGCTGTGTGTAACCAGCAGCCAGGCGATTTGCCTCAACCTCCCACCCCGCCATAAACGTCTCCCCCTTACTCTCACAGATATTGAGGAGCGCACTGCAAGCAGTAATACTAGTCAGAATATTGGTTTCGCTGAGGTCTAACCGAGTCAGTAAACTGCATCAGCGCACTTTTAAACGTCCAAATGCACATTCTACCACCATTCTGCACTTGCTCAGCCTGTAGTTGAACAGCTCCTGACTACTGTCCAGGCTGCCTGTGTACGGCTTCATGAGCCATGGCATTAAGGGGTAGGCTGGGTCCCCAAGGATAAGTATAGGCATTTCAACATCCCCAACGGCTATTTTCTGGTCTGGGAATAAAGTCCCTTCCTGCAGCTTTTGAAACAGACCAGAGTTCCTGAAGATGCGAGCGTCATGTACCTTTCCTGGCCCTCCCACGTTGATGTTGGTGAAACGTCCCATGTGATCCACCAGTGCTTGCAGCACTATTGAAAAGTACTCCTTGTGGTTTATGTACTCGCCGGCTTGGTGCTCCGGTGCCAAGATAGGGATATGGGTTCCGTCTATGGCCCCACCACAGTTAGGGAATCCCATTGCAGCAAAGCCATCCACTATGACCTGCACATTTCCCAGGGTCACTACCCTTGATATCAGCAGCTCAGTGATTCCATTGGCTACTTGCATCACAGCAGCCCCCACAGTAGATTTGCCCACTCCAAATTGATTCCCGACTGACCGGTAGCTGTCTGGCGTTGCAAGCTTCCACAGAGCTATTGCCACTCGCTTCTCAACTGTGAGGGCTGCTTTCATCTTGGTATTCTTGCGCCTCAGGGCAGGGGAAAACAAGTCACAAAGTTCCATGAAAGTGCCCTTACACATGCAGAAGTTTCGCAACCACTGGGAATCATCCGAGACCTGCAACACTATGCAGTCCCACCAGTCTGTGCTTGTTTCCTGGGCCCAGAATTGGCGTTCCATCTCATGAGCCTGCCCCATTAGCACCATGATGCCCACATTGCCATGGCCCATGCTTTGAGAGAAGTCTGTGTCCTTGTCCTCATCACTCTCATCACCGCGCTGACGTCGCCTACTCGCCCGGTATCGCTTTGCCAGGTTCTGGTGCTGCATATACTGCTGGATAATGCGTGTGGTGTTTAATGTGCTCCTAATTGCCAAAGTGATCTGAGCGGGCTCCATGCTTGCCGTGGTATGGCGTCTGCACAGAAAAAAGGCGCAGAACGATTGTCTGCCGTTGCCCTGACAGAGGAAGGGGCGACTGACGACATGGCTTACAGTGTTGGCTTACAGGGAATTAAAATCAACAAAGGGGGTGGCTTTGCGAGAAACTGAATGGCCCCCTCAAGGATAGAACTCAAAACTGGGTTTAGCAGGCCGTTGATTTCACAGAGGGAGGGAGGGAGGAGAAAATGAATACAAAACAAATCTGGTCTATTTCTTGTTTTGAGCCACTTCATCTATCTTTATACATCTTGCTGGCAGCAGGCAGCAGATTGTGCAGTACGCCTGCTAGCCATCATCATCTCCTGGGTGCTCGGCAGAAGACGGTGCAGTATGACTACTGGCCATCATCTTCTACTAGCTGCAGATTAAAAGACAGTGCACTGCCAGTAGGACTCAATCGCCATGAGACGAAACAAGGGAAATGACCTGGCTGAGTCACTCCCATGTTTGCCCAGGTGCCCCGTTAAAAGAGCACCCAGGACTATGTCGACAACGGCTACCAGTCATACTGCACTGTCTGCTGCCAAAAGGCAATAAACTGCTGCTGTGTAGCAATGCAGTACCACGTCTGCCAGCACCCAGGAGACATACGGTGATGGTTAGCTGAGCGGGCTCCATGCTTGCCGTGGTATGGCGTCTGCACAGGTAACTCAAGAAAAAAGGCGCAAAACAATTGTCTGCCCTTGCTTCCACGGAGGGAGGGAGGGAACGGGGGCCTGACAATATGTATCCAGAACCACCTGCGACAATGTTTTAGCCCGATCAGGCACTGGGATTTCTACCCAGAATTCAAATGGGCGGCAGAGACTGCGGGAACTGTGGGATAGCCACCCACAGTGCAACACTCCGGAAGTCGACGGCTGCCTCGGTACTGTGGACACACTCCACCGACTACATGCACTTAGAGCATTTGTGTGGGGACACACACAATCAACTGTATAAAAACGCTTTCTACAAAACCAACTTCTATAAATTTGACCTAATTTCATAGCGTAGACATACCCTTACACGCCAAGTCTCTGAGTTGGAATGAGACACAGATTCCTAAGTCCCTTTGAAAATTTTACCCTACCTGTGCCAGTTCATTTTTCATCCGCATCTATGTGCCAGGCAGGATCTTATAAGCCAAGCACCAACATTGTGTGTGTGTGTGTTTGTTTGAAGGTTTGGTTTTGGTTCTTTTTTGTAGAGCCCAGCTCCACAGCTCTCTACCACAAAAAGTTCCTTTTCACAGCTCTTAGTCATGGGGAGAAGGCAGATCTCTTGGGCATGTCGACAGAGAATCAGAGTCCAGACTGTTGTGGGATCTTTGTTATTGTGCCCTTTCATGGGCTATGGGGAGGAGACAGCTGTTTTTTCCCTTCTCGCTCTCACCCCTTTGCTACAGGGAGCTGAGAGTAGTTGCTGATTTGGACACCTCTCCAATATGAGTGGAAGTTACTACAAGTATAACATCTCATCCATTCTCCATGAATTCACTGGAATTCAGTTCCACACTTGGTCTGCTGTAGCCTGGATTTACTATTTTCCAGGCTGCAAGTGCCTCAGCCCCAACCCCAGTATTTGGGGAAGAAGTGGTTGCAAGGTTAATTATTTTAGGACTGTCAAGCAATTTAAAAAAAAATCAATCGCATTATTAAACAATAATAGAGTACCATTTATTTAAATATTTTTGGATGTTTTCTACATTTTTAAATTTATTTCAATTACAACACAGAATACAAAATGTACAGTGCTCACTTCATATTTTTTTATTACAAATATTTGCACTGTAAAAAAAATAGTATTTTCAATTCACCTAATCCAAGTACTGTAGTTCAATCTCTTTACCATGAAAACTGAACTTACAAATGTAGAATTATGTACAAAAAAAACTGGATTCAAAAATAAAACAATGTAAAATTTTAGAGCCTGCAAGTCCACTCAGTCCTACTTCTTGTTCAGCCAATCGCTCAAGTGAGTTTGTTTACATTTACAGGAGATTTGTTTACAGTGTCATCTGAAAGTGAGAACAGGCATTCGTATGGCACTGTTGTAGCCGCAGTTACAAGATATTTATGTGCCAGATCTGCTTAAGATTCATATGTCCTTTCATGCTTCAACCACCATTCCAGGGGATATGTGGCATCCAGGCTGATGACGGATTCTGCTTGATAACAATCCAAAGCAGTGCGGATCGACGCATGTTCATTTTCATTATCTGAGTCAGATGCCACCAGCAGAAGGTTGATTTTCTTTTTGGTGGTTCTGTAGTTTCTACATTGGAGTGTTGCTCTTTTAAGACTTCTGAAGGCATGCTCCACACCTTGTCCCTCTCAGATTTTGGAAGGCACTTCAGATTCTTAAACCTTGGGTCAAGTGCTGTAGCTATCCTTAGAAATCTCACATTGGTGCCTTCTTTGCGTTTTGTCAAATCTGTAGTGAAAGTGTTCTTAAAATGAAGAACATGTGCTGGGTCATCATTCGAGACTGCTATAACATGAAATATATGGCAGAATGCGGGTAAAACAGAGCAGGAGACATAAAATTCTCCCCCAAGGAGTTCAGTCACAAATTTAATTAATGCATTTTTTTAAACGATCATCATCAGTATGGAAGTATGTCCTCTGGAATGGTGGCTGAAGCATGAAGGGGCATACGAATGTTTAGCATATCTGGCATGTAAATACATTCCAATGCCGGCTACAAAAGTGCCATGCAAATGCCTGTTCTCACTTTCTGGTGACTTTGTAAAATAGAAGAGGGCAGCATTATCTCCTATACATGTAAACAAACTTGTTTGTCTTAGCGATTGGCTGAACAAGAAGTAGGACTGAGTGGACTTGTAGGCTCAGAAGTTTTACATAGTTTTGTTTTTGAGTGCAGTTATGTAAAAAAAAAATTCTACATTTGTAAGTTGCACTTTCATGACAAAGATTGCACTACAGTACTTGTAGGATGTGAATTGAAAAATACTATTTCTTTTGTTTATCATTTTTACAGTGCAAATATTTGTAATAAAGAATATACATTTTGATTTCAATACAACACAGAATACAATATATATGAAAGTGTAGAAAAACATCCAAAATATTTTTAAAATTTCAATTGGTATTCCATTAACAGTGCTATTAAAACTGAGATTAATCACGATTAATTTTTTTAGTTAATCGCATGAGTTAACTGCGCTTGACAGCCCTAATTATTATGCCTGCTGTGGAGCTGTTTTATTTTATTTGCTGATGTGTACTTATTCCACCCTGTGATGTTTTTATTGTGAAACCACCTATGTAAGAGCACGTCATGTGTGGGATGGGCACGTCAGTTTTGTTAAAATAAATCCTTGAACATGCTAGTGTTAGTTAAAATATCCACAAATTGGTTTGGGACTGGAACCCATGACATTATGTAACCCTAATAAAAAAATGTGATTGTAGGTGCAGTATCATCCTATAAGGATAGAATTTCACTACATGTAGTAGATCCATTATACAAAGACACATCTGGGCTGAGGAAACGCCAAAAGATTGTTCTGCAATGTTTGTATTTGGGAAACCCATAAAGGGTCCAATCCCACATTCCTTGCACACCCAAAACCCTCACAGATGTCAGAAGGAGTTTTAAGTGCTCAAAGAATGCATGGTTGGACTCCAGTATAGAAATCTTAGTTGCACTGTGGAGTCAATCACACACATCAGAGGAAGTTTACATGTTTATTATTAGTTCAAAGTAACTGAAGTTCCAAAGTGTTAAAAAAATTAAACAGTTATGTCCTGTATTATATTACGATTTCCATGAAGTGATAAAATATGGATTAGTCTACTTGATTAATCCAGGGAATTATAAAATAACATACAAAAATGCTAAATATTTACAGATTTTACTTAAGTCTGTAAAACTACACAGTTAGAAAAGCATGCAGCTTCATAAAATACAGTTGAATTGGTGGTGTTTAAGGAAATGTCTAGTTTCATGTAATTTTATCCCAAGACAGACTGAAAGGAAGAAAACAGAATTCCCATTATGATGACAAGCCCTTTCCAAAATACATTTCCTTTCCTTTCAGCCTGTACTTCTTCACCTACTGAAACTGACTACACAGACTCTTCTGAATTTCTAAAAATAAACCAGTATCAAACAAAGTATTAGGATACTGAAACAAATGTCCAATTAACACATGGTAAAATGAAGAAGCAATCCCCATCCTCAAGCATGGAAACACAGGAAGACTCATCAATCAGGAGAGGACTAGCGCTCAATATTTGCAGCAAACAAGTTTAACTCCATCACAAAAGGAAAAAAGGTAAAATAAATTACATTTGGGCAGGAGTTTGCCATTTTCACAGTACCTGCTTGAAAGTTAAATTTATTTCTTTCTCTCTCTTTTGTAATGGACAGGGGACTTTATTCACTCTGAATATGGCAAGCTAATGCTGTTTATTGACAATCT
This sequence comes from Caretta caretta, assembly GCF_965140235.1. Taxonomy (NCBI): domain Eukaryota; kingdom Metazoa; phylum Chordata; order Testudines; family Cheloniidae; genus Caretta; species Caretta caretta. Next base: position 47,465,022 of record NC_134210.1, read on the forward strand.
GCTGTTACAAAATTTACATGAACCTCATTGTTGTCACTGTATTGGAAAAGAGAAACCAAATTAAGTCCTATTATCTATACAGTTCATTTTCAGAACAGATGTCCTGTTACTTTGTGCTATAAGCACATAATAACACTTTAAAGTAAAATGATGCTATACATGCAGGATGAGGCTGGCTCTGGAACTAAACATTTATAACAAACTTAACATGAACTATTTCAAAACTGCTCAGACTTGCTCTCATGTGGGATAGAGGACAAACTTCTAAGTGATGTGGCCTACTTATATTGCATACAGGAAAAAATGCATTTGTAAGTTGCAAAACAGTAGGTGCCAAGTGGTATAAAAAGAGTACAAATGCATGGTAATGCACGCAGACAGAGCAATAGCATGTGAAAATGCTTATTTTGAAGTGTCAATTTTTGTGGATGCATATTAACATTGACTTTTGGGGAAGTTTTGCTCTAATGGTAGCATGGTCTAAACCAGGGACCCTACAAGAGTTTTTTTTCCAGTGGCAAGTTCAATGATATTATGTGAGAACTATGATACAAAAGGTAGTCCTAGCTGCCGTGCATTTTTTTTATCTGACAAGCTCGATTGTCAAAACTGGCTTTTGTTTGTTAAAATCCACTTCATAAACTTCTATGTAAAACATGGAGAAATGCAGTATCCACACTCTGAGATCCCCAAAAATGCACAATGATATTCAAAAACTTAATTGTATAGCTAAACCTATAAATAATGACATTGAAAAAACAGCTTGGCTGGTAAACCATTTTCATTTCATTCACAATATAATGGAGAGATGATTTGATACATTTCAGTTATAAGTATAGAAACAATTTTGGGGTTGTTTAAAATGCTAAAACAGGAAATATTTCACAGAATTTTACAATAGACTGAACTGCAAATCTTAAAAGGGTTTGCTTGGATTTATCTGAAAATAATATCCAACAGCTTTTATAAAAGTTCTTTATATTGCTTCCTCCCATTTCACCTATATACATATAAATACACAGATTCCTGTGCTGTGTTTAGAATTATGTATTACTGTAATGAATCTACCCTACTATATGTCTCAGTTAAGATCTGCCCCAAATTGTGCAATTCTTGGATACAATAGGGTATTTTTACTGAAGCTGTATAAAATTTTCAAAGAATGTATGATGTACATTTATCCAAAAACATTATGTTAGCAACTTCTTGTAGACACTGTTACTCTGATTACTGGAGCAGGTATCCCTTCTACTGGTCCTAGCCATTAACTGACCACTGCTGCTACTACTGGTAGGTTCAGAACTCTCTTTACAGCACAAGAGATTGCCAACCTGTCTCTGACACTCAGAGGAAGCGTAGTAATAAATCAAAGGATCAATGCAGCAGCTTACACTGCTGATACAAGCACAGAGGAGATAGGCAAAATAGATGTATTCTAACTGGTGGTTGTAAGGAAAAGATAAGTAATGAATTAATAAAAGGACATTTGTTGGTCCAAAACAAATAATAAAAATAGAGAAAACAGCGGCAGACAAGAGTAAAGCACGTGTCTTCTTACTTTGTTTTGCAACAATATTAGAAGAGATAAGACATCGGATAATACACACATAACAGACAGAAGAAATTATTAATGGCACAAAAAAGAAAATGGAAGAGAAAATGGTGAAGAAATTATGGTAATATCTCTTAAGTTCAGATTCTTTTAGCACATCATGGCAGGTTGTAATGTTTAACTCAGATATTTTCATAGTTTGCTCTGTGATGAGAATGGGTATAACACCAACTATGGCTATAAGCCATATGGTAAAGCAGATCAACGAGGCACGCATTAATGTACGCCATGAGAGAGATTGCATAGGATACACCACGGCTAAGAAACGATCAATGCTAATAACAGTCATCAGCAGTACCGAACAGTACATGTTACAGTAGAAGGCAGCGGTGATGAGCCGACACATTTCAGGTCCGAACACCCAGTTGTTTCCAGAAAAATGGTATGCGATCTTAAAAGGAAGCACACTTACAAACAATACATCTGCAGAGGCCAGATTCAGCATGTATACTGTAGCTGGCTTTTTAATTTTCATTTTTATCAGGAACACAAGTATTGCTGTAATATTCAGAGGGAGACTCAGCATAACCACTAAAGTGTAAACAGAAGGAACAAAACGAGTCAACCATTGACTAGTCAGGTATCTTTTAGCATCATGAGAGATGAATCTTGTTTGTGCTTTAGTTTGATTGGCTCTAGTTAGATTGCTTAATCCTGATCCAACTTCTAAATCACTTTCAGTATCACTGTCGATGTCTTGAAAAGGTATATGTTCATAGTTGTCATCTTTGTGATAAGATGCAAAGGTTCTTAACCGGTGTGTGCCATTCCAGGAAGTGGTGTCTGAGAAATAAAAAACATGAAGATTAGTAGGCAAGATATTTGCATACTGTTTGCAAGCTAGAAAACTATTTACCAAGAGGAAGGATGGTGGTGTGGTTACATCATTGCACTGGGACTCTGGAGATCCATTTTCAATTCCTGGTGCTGCTAGAGATTGCCTACAGCTACACGACATTTGACAAGTTGCTTAATCTCTCTTTGCCCCAGTTACGCATCTGTAAGATTTGGATACTTCCTCTCTCCCCTCCCTTTATCTGTTCTCTGTTTATATTGTAAGCTCTTTAGGACAAGGGACTGATGTGTGCGGCTGGTGTGTATGTATATATATGTGCCACGCTCAATGAGGCCCTGATCTTGGTTGGGGCCTCTAGGTGCCGTGGTAACACAATCAATAAATCCTGTTACCCTTTGACTAGCTTTGCCAGAATCTTCCTACAGTTGTGTCAGAGGGGTCTAGTGTTTCCTTGATACTCATGCATAAAACTCCCATTAGGAGCAATAGTAATGACAAGCACATAGCCAGAAGAGAGTACTTTCCACTGAAATATTAAGTTTAAATAGGATCCTGCCACCAAAACAGTTATAAAATTTCAAATGATCAGGATATTCTTCCAGAGAAGGCAAAAGTCTCATTCACCCCCATATAGGTTTCCCCTCCCTTTGTCACTGGAATGGGACAAAAAGTCATGCCTTGCGTAGTCCCATCCCAACGGAGTGGCTTTTACCCTTGTTTTCATCATAAGATCGACATAAATTCAACTTAAATAATTTTACAATTGTATTTGTTACCATACGGGAATGGCTATGGGGCTTACACAGACTTATTGTGCATTTGGGAAGCTCCTGGGGCACTTTTAAAACATAATGGAGGCATTCTGCAGCATGGTTCAGTGACTCTGACAGGGAAGTAGGAATCAGGAGAGGGTTCTTTGGCAGAATGGGATAGATTTGTAACAAATTATTGATTCCATTTTGTATTATATGTTGAATACGTCTAAGGGCTTGTCTACAAGGGGAAATGGATCAAAACTGCTACTGTGCAATAGCTCCCATGCTCAGAGGGCCTTTTTCTGATTTAGCTTAATCCTCTTTGGAATAAGGCCATGTCTACTCTATAGCACTGTACTACAGTTGTGCTGCTGAGGCAATGTAGCATGTGTTTCCTATAGTGTCAGAAGGGGTTTTTCTGTCATTGTAGGTAATCCACCTCTCTAAGCAATGGTAGCTAGGTCAACTGAAGCATTCTTCCACTGACCTAGCCGCATCTACACTGGGGATTAAGTTGGCATAGCTACGGTGCTCATGGGATGTGAATTTTTCATACCCTTAAGCCGCATAGTTATGCTGATTTAACTTAAGTATAGACCAGGCCTAAGAGTGTCCACACAGGGAGCTATTCTGCAATAGCTATTCCAGTCAATTTTCCCATGTAGACAAGCCCTAATAAATTTTGCATGACTCAGCTACTGCCCCACCGCTAAGGAATAATGGCTGTCTATGCAGGGGGTACCAGCAGGACTGGGGGAGTGGGCTGAAGTGTCCCTGGAGAACACATGGCAAGCAGACATGCCTCTTTAAAAATGGGTTTCAGAGTAGCAGCTGTGTTAGTCTGTATTCGCAAAATAAATTTGTTAGTCTCTAAGGTGCCACAAGTACTCCTTTTTAAACAGGATGTGCAGGAGAGAGGACCAATAGACTCTGCTCAGCCTGACATGCTGACCACTTTAGACTCACAGAAGGTTGAGATCAGAGTAGGGGATGATGCATCTCAGGATCTTTTCACGTTATTTTTAAAGATTAGTCAGGGTGGCTGGATGGCCTTGAAAAAGAACTGCTCTAAGTTCACCACTTCCAGTCAACACAGGCTTGTAAGTTTTAACTATCTGACAACTGTTCCGAGGCCCATGTGAAACACACAGGTGATTTCAGTCCTGTACTTAACTTCTGTCACAAATGACACCCCTGGGTACTGGTTGCAATAGACAGGACAAGAATTAAACTTCTCATCCCTAGAGATTATTCTTCCAGGTCAGGGTTGAGGGACGTATTGTGAAAGAGTGTGAAGACGCTTCTGGTATCTGCACTGCACACCTGCTCTGTGGATACAGGACTTCAATTCCACTGTTATCAGTGCAACAATTTTTTTTCTTTCCTGTTTCACAAACACACTGGCCAGTTACACTGGATTTACAGCTGCTTTGCATCACCAGAGCAGCACAGAGTATTGGTTAATCTGGCCCTTAAACCCCACCTCACTGTCCTCCTCACCTCCCTCAACATCAGCAAACAGCAGCATGTAGAGCCCGGGGAAGGAGAGCTATGACTGCATGTGAGCTGAGTGGGAATGTGGGGAGCAGCAATGTGTGGGAGCTTGATGGAGGGAAGAGGAAAAGAAGAGCTGTGTTTGGTGAAGGGGGCTGAATTAGCCAGATCAGTGCTATGTGGAGTGGGAACCTGGGGTAGAGGACAAACTCAAGTCCTAATGTCTCTGCACTTTAAAGGACTCCACAGAGAAGTCAAGATGAAGTGAACTGTAGCACACAAAAGCTTGTGCTCAAATATATTTGTTAGTCTCTAAGGTGCCACAAGTACTCCTTTTTTTTTTTTTTTGCGGATACAGATTAACACGGCTGCTACTCTGAAGTCTATGGACAGTTTTTCATCCATTGATGTCCAAGCTAGCATGTGGCTGCAGAACCTTTAACAAGCAGTGACAGCTGGGGCTTAGTCATCTACCAATGAGAAGTCTCAACATGAGTCCAATCTCTTTCACACTACTGATTCATTGCAACCAATAGAACTGTAGCATGGAAATTACCAATAGAGGATGGGTGATGACTGATTGAGTTCCTCTGATGTCATGATGTCTGTAGTTAAGAGTTGACCTGAACAGTTAAACTTGCCTACAATTTATATAACGATTACAATTAAATACAATTGTTAATAGCTTAGCTAATTTATGTAGCTTATGTACAAGATTTAAATGAATTTTAACTACATGGAAAGTTTTAAGAGTCTACAAAACAGATTGCATTGGCTGTATCATTCAGGACAAAAAAAAGGTCAGACAGATCACTTTTCTTTAAGGATCCATTTTAAAATTAATTTTAACTCTAATTACTTGTTCATTTTCAGAAAATTAATTCTGTACTCAAAAAGTACTCTAATTTGGGGGAAATGACAATGTATTCTTCATGCAAAGAGGTTTAATTCCTTCTTTAAGTGCAAAACTCAACTCAACCTTATCAACAGAGCAGTGAATAACACCTCCATGTGTTCTACTGTGTTTAGTACAGAATTTTGACCTGTGTCTCAATCCTGAATTTAAATGACAGTTAGGGAATCTCTGCACTGAAGTCTGCTATAGGGAAGACATTTTTGTCTTGAGCACACATGTAATAAAATGTTCCTATCTTAACAGTACGACTAAAAGGTAGCAGAACTGTACAGAATGCTGCTTTACCGTGTGTGTGTGTGGGGGGGGATCACTCTAAATTTAACCTCACTCATTAACTGGGGGGCAGTGATGCCAAAGTCAAGTGAAAGTCAGAGGAGGTGAGGACAGGTATTCCTACTCGGTGGTGTGGACTCTGTTTAAAGTGTCCTAGAGATCAACTGACCCTCCCTTGAGCTGATCTAACTTAATTGAGAGTTCTTGTTTCTGCCCAGTGATTGCCAAAGCTGAAATCACTGATAAGCAGGTCCAGGAGTCTGAACTATAGACCTGGTGAAAGACAGTGCAGAAGGTGCAGCAGTAGCAAGGCTCCCCACTGTCTAGTGAAATCACTGAGAATGGGGCTAAGTGATAGAGCCTAAGAACGTACCATTGTGGCGAGAGGTAGAGGTGGCAGCAGCATGCAGCAGCAGAGATAAACGTGACAGCAATGAACCGCAGCAGAGGCAGCAGCAAGCAGCGGGAGCAACAGCAGCAGAAGCATGGCTTGGCGCCCCCTTTCAGGGGTGGGAGGTGAACCCGTACGAATACACCCCTGAATTCTGGGACTTTGCTAACTTTGGATAACCAGCTATGACTTGGGTGCAGCAGAGGGAAAGGGGAGTGGTTTGTTAAAGGGACGTTCATCTGTCAGACTTTCACGCCCCAAGGTGGGAAACTGAGGCAAAATACTACCATCCAAGATACTGTGTGTGGGTGTTTACTTGTGGTTTGAATGCTTTTGAATTATTGTTGCACGATTTTTCCTAATTAGTGATGAAATCCCTCTCCATTTTAATAAAAGTTGTATTTTGTTATACACAGACTCAGTGCTTGTGAGTGGGGAAGTATTGCTTCTTTGAGGCACCAAGGGGTGTGTTTAGTTTTCCCAAACTTCTTGGGTGGAGCTCTAGTCAGTTCTGTTTTGTAATGCTGAGAAAACCTCAGAGATATTGAACATTGCCTTTATTGCTGCCGACACCACCTAGCAAAAGGGTTACAGTGATAATTTGTTAAGCCCCGACAATGTGCATGGTGCTGTACAAGATAAAAAGGAAAATTGGAAGTTCAGGATAGAAAAAGTTTCATGTCTGCATTTATTTTAAATAACCCATTAACTTGGGTTTGAATAGAGACTGGGAGTGGCTGGTCATTACACATATTGAATCCATTTCCCTAAGGTAAGTATCCTCACACCTTCTTGTCAACTGTCTAAATGGGCCATCTTGATTATCACTACAAAAGTTTTTTTTCTTCTGCTGATAATAGCTCATCTTAACTAATTAGCCCCTCACAGTTTGTATGGCAACTTCCAACTTATCTGTATGTATTGTGACGGGGCAAGGCCAGATGGCTATGGAAAAGTAGTGGGAGATAGATATAGTAGCTCCAGGCTAAACAAATCCTTGGTACCAGGATAAGTGAAATAGCAGCTGCTCCAGGTCAATTAAGTCACCTGGGGCCAATTAAGAAGTTTCCAGGGAGACCGCTAGGTTGATTGGGACACCTGAAGCCAATCATGGGTAGGCTGAAACTATTTAAAAGCCTTCCAGTCAGTCAGGTGGGTGTGCATGTCAGGAGCTGTGGGAGGAAGTTGCACTGTTGGAGAGACTGAGTAGTACACACCATATCAGGCACAAGGAAGGAGGCCCTGAGGGAAGGGTGAAGTGGAGCTTGAGGTAGTGAGGGCTGCTGTGGGGGAAGTAGCCCAGGGAATTGTACATGTCATGTTTCCAAAAGGTCAGCTACCATAGCTGATACTATTAGGGTCCCTGGGCTGGAGCCCAGAGTAGAGGGTGGGCCTGGGTTTCCTCCCCCTCACCTTTGCCCCCTGATTAATCACTGAGACTGGGAGACAACAGAGACTGCGCAGGAAGGATAGCTTCTCCTCACCTCCCTCGCTGGCTTATGATGAAAATGGCTCAGTAGACTGTGACCCTGGTCTCTAGAGAGAGATGGGTTACGTGGAGGGTCACAGTGAGCCTCTGAGGCTAGCGAAATCCGCCAGGAAACGCAGGACCCACGGAGGCAAGGACAGAGATTTGTCACAGTATATCTATCTATCTATCTATCTTCTTACTATATGTTCCATTCTATGCATCTGATGAAGTGAGTTGTAGCCCACAAAAGCTTATGCTCTAATAAATTGGTTAGTTTCTAAGGTGCCACAAGTACTCCTGTTCTTTTTGCGGATACAGACTAACAAGGCTGCTCCTCTGAAACCTTTAAAAGCAGTAGTGCTCAAGCAGAAAAGTGAGGACATTCAGAAGATTTCTGAGGCTTGTGTCAGCAAAAGGGGGTGGGGGGGATAAAAGCTTTTACATGATGTCAGAATAAAAAAAAAAGATTCTGCTGAACCCTGACCTGAAGCATGAGGCCTTTGCAGAAAATTGAAGCTATTCAGAAGATTTCTGAGGCTTGTGTCAGCAAAAGGAAAGGGGGAGGGGAGAATGAAAGCTCTTACATGTCATAATAATAAAAAAAAAGACTGATGAACCCTGATCTGAAGCATGAGGCCTTCGCAGGATCACCAGGAAACAAAGAACTCTGCATAGACAGTGGGATATCAGACACAATGGGATATCACAACAAAGCTACCAAGAATACAGTAGTTGTACTGAAACCATTTGAAAACTACTATAAATATCCATAGCTACGCTAGTTTCCTATCCTATCACATACCTGAGGTCCCTCAGGGGGCCACAAGGTTATTACGTGGGGGTCGCAAGCTGTCGGCCTCCACCCCCAAACCCTGCTTCGCCTCCAGCATTTATAATAGCGATAAATTAAAAACTTTTTTTATATTTAAGGGGGGAGGGGTTATACTCAGAAACTTGCTGTGTGAAAGGGATCACCAATACAAAAGTTTGAGAACCACTGCCTTAGGCAATGAGTTTGAAAAATGGAAAGTTACATGATTTATATTTATTTGATCATATTTTATTTCACTATTCTTAATAATACAAATAATCTTGGAGGAGAATTCAAATCTTTCAATAGTTACAGTCATGGCATTATATCACTGAAATAATTATCCCTGCTTTCTCTAAGCTCTTATCCAATTCTTTGGAAGAGGTCACAATCCCTTGATGATCATGACTGTCTGTGATGTTATCCTTGCTAATATGACAGGACTGCTAGCATATAATAAAATGTTTGGACAATGGAATTAGAAAAGTTTGCTGGCAGCTGAGAAAGAGCAGGATGAAATATTCCATCTTGCTCTAGCTGCTGTGCAGCTGAAACACTGGTTTATACGGTTATTCCTCTGCTTCTAATAAGGACTTTTGTAAGTAAATAAAGCTTAGTATCAGTATGATATTTCTAGTTGCCTGTGATCTTGGCACAGGTTCTCAAATTGGGATCTGCTGAAGAGATGTACAGGGCTCAAATAAGTGTTCTCAAAATCCTTTGTATTTATTTTTTTAAAACACATATTGCACTGTATTCCATAAAGTGCAATATGATGGGTCTAGCAAATATTGCTGGCCCTCCTGATTAGTATATCAGCCTTTGTCTACACTGGAACTTTGTCAGAAAAACTTCTGTCGCTCAGGGATCTTAAACAAAACACCCCCCCCCCCCCAAAAAAAAAGTGTTACTGATGAAAAGTGTGAACAGAGCATTGTCAGCAGAAGCGCTCTCTTGCGGGGGTGGAACTTCTTTGTTGGCAGGAGACCTTTCTCCTGCCAACAAACAGCAGCTACACTGCCGTGTCACTAAAAGCTGCGTAATGTAGACATAGCCTCAGTTTTTTATTCCATCTTTGGGGGAGCAACAAAAAACAAAAACAAAAGCCACATCATAGAATATCAGGGTTGGAAGGGACCTCAGGAGGTGATCTAGTCCAACCCCCTGCTCATCAAAGCAGATCTTTACACATGGAGCTGTCTGCAAAACAGAAACTGACTCTGACTGTGTTATCTTTGTGATTTTCTCTTTAAAGCCATCTCCAGGTCTAAAGTGCTACTATTTGAGTACGGCCATATGAGAAGAACAAGACAAGAAAAGGTAAAAACCATAAAAAGGAGACAAAAGTTGGAAGACTCAAAATCACTATCATTATTGACACTCAGCAGGGAAGGAAGATGCCTTTCTACCCCTAACACTAATGCTTTTCAAACCATCTTGAAAATGTACTTCCCCAGACACATCTATTTGCTCACCCTATATTGTAGTAGTTAATTATGAAAAAACTAATATCCATCAAACACACTAAAAACCTACTTGCCCTTGGCAAGTTGAATTTTCAAGACTCCATAACAGACAAAGTTTTTAGAGGGAAGCAGATGGATATATCTGAAAAGTATAAAACAATTTAATTTTTCTAAGTTTTTCACTTATTTATCTGATAAAATAGCAAAAACTCTCATTTTTAAACTTGTTTCTTACTGCTGAAGAGCCTTGCTTAAAATCATCCTTTGAACAAAAGTTTTCAGTTAAACATTTAAGAATTACCTTTTCAGGTATATCAAAGTTAAGTTCTTGAAATCTTTCCACCAATTCTCTGGACTGACTACATTTAGGTATATTTATGCATTTTTTTTCAAGTTAACTTCCTTTTTTATGAAAGCATTGTATTTGCAGCACTGGAAATCGATCCAGTTCATCCACAGAACAAGTGCACCACAAGCAGTACAAACTTCCCCACTTTGCCACACCAATATACTTATAACCTGTTCAGAACAGATCCTTCTCCAAAGATGGAAGGGTAATTCAGACTCCAATAGATTAATTTCTTGGCCTGACTGCCAGAATCTGAAGAAGAGCTCTGTGCAGCTCAAAACATCAACAGAAGTTGTCCCAGTAAAAGATACTACTTCACCCACCTTGTGACTTTCAGAACAAATTTGTAAGCTATTTATATAGTGCCATAAATGTGCATGGCACTTTACAGACAAAAGCAAAAAACATACCCTAAGGAATTCACAATCTATGCTAGCTGTAATACCGCTTTTGTGATGTGGAAACCTGAACACGGTGGCAAATAACTACCTCATTTTACACAGGTGACTGAACAATCATCAGCTCCTCAAGAGTGACTTTTGATCACTATTGCCTATAGCTGCATTCATACCTGTGGCCTCTTGGTGAAAGGCTCTAAGCCCTTTTTCCAGTCCCCCACAGTATTATTGCATTGATTAGCATATTCAATATGTACATAACTAATTCTTTGGCAATTTAGTAGTGTACACAAACAAAATAAGGAAGTTCAAAGGTTTGGGTGAAATATAGTTCTGTATGACAGAAGAAAGAGGATTGCTTTTGTAACAGTAAACCTTCTGAGAAATGGTAACCATTTAATGATTTCTGTTTAGTGGGACAAAAAGGCTAATGTTTTTCCATGTAACTTGATAATTACCTTTTTAATTCTGTAAAATGTAGCATTATAATACTTTTTATAAGATACAATAAATAAGAATTATACATTATTCTACTCCATGAATGCCCATAACAGTCAAACTGTTACATAATTTATATCTTTTTTGGAGTGAGTTACAGGGACACACATTTACTGTTTCTGTACAGTGAAAAGCAACATTCAACAATATTTTTATACTGGCATTACTTGGCATAGATTTTAACTAAATTTCTTTTAGGTTTACACCACTCAGTGGCAATCTAAAGATCCTACACTGGAAATAGATTTCAGAGTAGCAGCCGTACATCCGATGAATTGAGCTGTAGCTCATGAAAGCTTACGCTCAAATAAATTTGTTAGTCTCTAAGGTGCCACAAGTACTCCTTTTCTTTTTACACTGGAAAGATAGTCATAAAATATAATAAACACCTTCCAGGGAAAATATAATTTTAAAAATGTCATACAGTATACACCTTGTCATATAGCTTCTGTTTATCACATACTCAGGAAGCACTAGTTGAATCAAAGTCTAATTAATTTTGTTCACAGAATAGCTCTGACACTGTCAGATTCTGACAATGATTTAGACCTATGTCATTTAAAATATATTTTAAAACGATTTTATGTTACTGTTGAAATGTCTGATGTATGTTAAACTTATATCATCAATAAAAATATGCTTTAAAAATAGCATTTATTCCTATCACCATCATACAATGATGACAGAAATACACAGAAAACTGCTAAAGCAGATCATCCTAAAAACTAAAACTCTACCCAATCTTATCCTAAAACAGTAAATTTAACCTAAATTGTATGAACTAAATGTTTAAACCTCAAGGTAAAATGAGATCTAAATCCATAATAAAAGCTTTTCAAACAGAGAAAACATACACACACAGGCACCTCCATGTATCAAATTTTCATTGATGACAAGTACTCCTATTGCCATATTCGCAACTGACAATTTGATGCAGTATCATCCACATAGAGGCACAGTATCAATGGAAAAACTTTTGCTACTAGCAATGGTCATTTATTTTCTGTCAATGAAAACTGGGTTTTTTTTTATTTAAAGGTTCTGTCATAGTGTTTGCAACTCAGATAGGGTAACACTGATGCAGGAGAACTAGTAAGTGGAACTGATTAGTCTGTCTTTATTGGCCAAGCTGCAAGATCTGTAGATCTGAAAACCCTTTAACAAGGCAGTTAAGCAACGTTATTCCCATTTTATATAATAATAAAAGTGTAGGACTGGAAGGACCTCAATAGGTCATCTAATCCAGACCCCTGCACTCAAGGCAGGGCTAAGTAACAACTAGACCATTTCGGATAGGTGTATAGAACATAAGAACGGCCATACTGGGTCAGACCAAAGGTCCATCTAGACCAGTATCCTGTCTTCCGACAATGGCCAATGCCAGGTGATTCAGAGGGAATGAACAGAACAGGTAATCATCAAGTGATCCATCTCCTGTTGCCCATTCCCATCTTCTGGCAAAACTGAGGCTAGGGTTTTGTTTAACCTGTTCTCAAAAGACTCCAGTGATGGAAATGCCACAGCCTCCCTAGGCAATTTGTTCCAGTGCTTAACTACCTTGATGGTTAGGAAATTTTTCCTAATGTTCAACCTAAACCTCTCTTGCTGCAATTTAAGCCCATTTCTTCTTGTCCTATCTTCAGAGGTTAAGGAGAGCAATTTTTCACCCTCTTCTTCAGGGGTGGCCGACCTGAGCCTGAGAAGGATCCAGAATTTACTAATGTACATTGCCAAAGACCCACAGTAACATCAGCAGCCCTCCCGCCAGCACTTCCTGCCCGCCAGCAGCCCTGCCGATCAACACCTCTCCCTTCCTTCCTGCTGTGATCAGCTGTTTCGCAGTGTACAGGAAGGTCTGGGATGGAGGGGGGAGGAGCAAGGGTGCAGCAGGTTTGGGGGGGCAGGAAGGAGCGGGGGCCTTGGGGTAAAGGGTGGAGTGGGGGCAGGGCCCGGGGTTGAGCAGTGGAAAGTTGGCACCTGTAGCTCCAGCCCCGGAGTCAGCACCTATGCAAGAAACCGCGTATTAACTTCTGAAGAGCTGCATGGAGCTCTGGAGCCACAGGTTGGCCACCCCTGCTCTTCTTTATAACAACCTTTTATGTACTTGAATACTGTTATCTTCCTCCCCAGTCTTCTCTTCTCCAGACTAAACAAATCGATTTTTTTCAATCTTTCCACATGGGTCATGTTTACTAGACCTTTAATCATTTTTGCTGCTTTCCCCTGTCCACATCTTTCCTGAAATGTGATGCCCAGGACTGGATACAATACTTCCAGTTGAGGCCTTATCCGTGCAGATTAGAGTGGAAGAATTCTCACGTTTTGTTTATAACATTCCTGCTGATACAGCCCAGAATGAAGTTTGCTTTTTTCCCCCCAACAGCGTTACATTGTTGATTCATATTTCGTTTGTGATCCCCTATAACCCCCAGATCCCTTTCCCGAGTACTCCTGCCTAGGCAGTCATTTCCCATTTTGTATGTGTGAAATTGATTGTTCCTTTCTAAGTGGAGTACTTTGCATGTGTCCTTACTGAATTTCATCCTATTTACTTCAGACCAGTTCTCCAGATTATTTTGAATTTTAATCCTATCCTCCTTTTCCTTAGAGAAACTGAAGTTCAGGGAAATTAAAAGATTTAGGTTAGACAAGTAGTCAGTAATAGAGGCAGGAAGAATATTCAGGTCTCCTGACTCCCCAGTCAACTGCCACAGAATGTTAAGTTTCAGAGTAACAGCCGTGTTAGTCTGTATTCGCAAAAAGAAAAGGAGTACTTGTGGCACCTTAGAGACTAACCAATTTATTTGAGCATGAGCTTTCGTGAGCTACAGCTCACTTCATCAGTCTACAGAGTTTTTGCAGCCTTGTGTTTTTCCAGGACAGTAGGGAGACAAGGGGGGGATGGGTCACTGGGCCAACTTCTGTGGGTAACTTTCCCACACCCGAAGAAGAGCTCTGGGTAGCTCCAAAGCTTCTCTCACCAACCGCAGTGGGTCCCGTAAAAAGATATCAACTCCCCCACGTTGTCTCTCTAAAGTGGTGGGGGAACACAGCTAAGCACAATTTAACCACATTGTCCCTTAAATAAACAAGCCCTCCTGTTGTCTATGGGGAGAGGCGGGGATTAAGTCTAGTCATTATCAAATCGCCTGGTCCTGGAGCCGCTAGGAGCGATGTCAGGAGAAACAAGGGAGAAGGCAGGAAAGGAAGCCAGGGTTCTGAGCAGCTGTGTCGGATGCAGGAGCGGGCAGAGCTCCCTCGTCCGCAGGCGCTCAGGGAGATCCTGCCCAGTGACTCTCACTGCAGCCCCAGCAAATCCCGCGCGTTGGTTACTACGGGGGAGCCCCTCTCGGCTCAGGCCCTCCAGCCCCGTCACCAGGGGTCAGCGCCTCGCTCACAGCGGCGGGGCCCTGGACCGCCCGGGATCGGAAGGTGAGGGATGCGCGGCGCGGGACTCACCGTTCGCCGGCGCGGAGAAGGCGAGCAGGGGGCCGAGCAGGGCGAGCCCGCCGAGTAGCAGCAGCTGCCTCCCCATGGCTGCCTGGCCCGCCGGGCCGGGGGCTCCGCAAGCTGCCGCGCCGCCGCCCGCCCGCGACTCCCTGAGCGCAGTAGGAAAGAGACGTGCGGCGGCGAGGGGGGTTATAAGCGGCCCCGCAGGCGGGGGAAGGCAGAGCGGCGGAGGCGGCGGCGGTCACTCCCACTGTCACAGGCGCAGACGGCAGAGCCCCGCTCCTCTCCGCCCCCCTGGCGGGACGTGCGTGCAACAGGCTGCCCGGCTCCCCTGCTCCGGCGTCCTGGGGAACCCCTGACACTGCCCCGCCGGCCAACCCCCGTGTCCCAGGGAGAGGGGGAAGGAAGGGCGGCGCCACCTGTGTCCCCTCACCCTGCTGCCGGGAGTCCCTCAGTGCGGGAAAGGACAGAGCTGACGCCGGATATACGCTCCGCTCAGGGAAGGGAAATTTTCTGGCCCCACCAGGCCAGGCAGGGACCAGGCCAGAGCTGAGCCCTTCTGGCCCCAGAAGCAGCCACCATAAGCCAAAACGAACTGATCTGATGCTCTTTGGTGACAGACCAAAGACTACACCGTTCCAAAAGGAGCTCTCAGGTAGTTGGCTGGCAATGGGAGTGACATACATTTCAACATTCATGTTATTGCCACAGATCTAAAACCCTGAACCTTCTCACTTACCTCTCTTGCACAGGCCCTCTGGTGCAACCCGCTTCAGCCAGTCACACCCTGGACCTGGGCTTCGGATTTGATGTTTATAGCAAACCCAAGTCTGTCTAGAGCAGAGCCTTAGGTCACTGTAGCAGTGATAAGAGCTCTGACAAGCAACTAGACTGTAGTCAAATCAAGGCCGAAGGTCTAAGACCCATGGACTCCATCAAAAAAGCATGCTAAAGGACAGCAGGATTCTAACCACAGGGCAAGGAATAGAGGATCTAGTGAATCATATGAGAGTCTTGGTCATTGATGCACTTGTCCCCAAATGTCCCTTCCTCCTTAAACACAGATCTCCTTGCCTTTCTAGCACTCTGCATCAGATGAAGAGACAGGGTTGGAAACTTGAGCACATAGTGGAAAACAAAATCTTGAAACAAAGAATTTCTCCAGGCTTCTGCTGAGGTATTACAGGGTTGCCTGCCTTTCAATGAATAGAAGGCACACATCCATTCTCATTCTCCTGGGCCTCTCTGCAGCAGTTGACATTTGTCTACCTTGAGAGAGGTAGAAGGAGTCCATGGTAACATGCTAAAATGGTTTAAGTGCCTCAGGGAAGGATGCACCCAAGCAATAGTGATAGGAAACTGAGCCTCTGCTGCTAGATCCCTCACTTGTGAAGACACACATAAAGGCTCAATTCTCTTTTTGGTCCTATTCAACATCTACATGCAGCCACTAGGTGAACTAGTAAGACAACGTGGACTCAAGTGTCAGCCATTTACAGGGGACATGTAGCTCTGTCCTTTGCCATATGCAAACTAAGCACATTATCTAGAGGTGTGGGTGATCTAGTCAGCTTTCCAATCGGGCAAGCCACCAGCAATAACTGTGCCAAAAGCATCCCCAAAGCCATACCAGTGCAGCTACGATTACTCTACCTCTAATCCAGTTGAAATCTGCTCCTATTGCTGGCCACCTGCCTGTGAGTCTCACAATCCTTCCAGAAAACAAGTCATTGATTTTAAGGCTAGAAGGATCTGCCTTGATAATCTTCTAATCTCCTACATAACACAGACGATAGAATTCACCCAGTAATTCCTGCAACTGACAAAATTATTCGTCTTTGCAACGTAAATGAGCAACATCAAATGCAAAAACTTGTGATTGAGCTACAGCATCTTTCAGAAAGACATCCAATCTTAAATACTCCCAAGTGATGTATTAGCCACGTCCCTTGGTCATTTGTCCCAATGGTAAATTACCCTTCCTGACAAAAATTTACATCTTGTTTGCCATTTGAATTTTTAAAAAACTTTATCTTCCAACAACTGGATCTCATGATGTTGGTCTGCAAGTTCAAAGAATTCCCTGAAATCAGGTAATTTCTGCCAATGTAGGTACTTATAGACTGATCAGGTAGCCTCTTAAATTTTCTTTTCTGATAAACTACAGGAACTGAGCTCTCCACAGCTGTTTAGGAGTTTTCCAAACCTTAAAAAAGAAAAGTTGGAAGAAATTTACAACATTATTTGAAGGGGTGACATTAAAAATAAACACAGTTCTCAAGTAGAGGTATCACTTATGCCTTACTGAGGGAATATTTCCCTCCTCCTACTTGATACTCTGTTTTATACATCCAAAGATTGTGTTAACCAATTGCAGTGTAGCAAAAAGACCTATTACTTCCAAGTCCTTTGCAGAGTCACTACTTATGGGGGCAACCCCCCATTTGATAAGCGTGTCCTACCTTCTTTGTAACTAGATGCATAACTTTACATTTCACCGTCTTAAAATGAATGTTTGATGCATCAACATTATAAAACGATCCACATCATTACTTACCATGCCACCAACCAGTGTGGCAATATTTTAAAATTTTATTCCAGGTCATAGATAAAAATATTGAATGGCCTTAAAGGATTTCACTGGAAAGAGCCTTCATTGATTATTTTCCATTACTTATATTTTGGAATTTATCAGCCTGTTTTTAATCCTTTGAATGAATCATACTGATTTTGTATAATGCTATGTAAGTGATAATGTAATGTGGCATTAAACCAAATACCTTACAGAAAACTAAGTACATAGTTACCTTTATGAACCAGATTTGTAGTCCTGAAGAATATCTAGTTTGACAAGAGCGATTTTCTATAAAACTACGTTGACTCATGTTAACTATATACTGTCCTCTAATTCTTTGATAGAGTCTGATATCAGCCATTCCATTATTTTGCTTGGGACCAATGGCAGGCTAACCAGTGTATATATTTTCCAGGTCAACCTGTTTTCCCTTTAAAACATTGGCTCGTCAGTGTGCTGGAAGTTCCTCAGTTTTCCAAAATTTATTAAACATTAACTGTCCAGAGAAATCTTTAATCAACTCCTCTAGAACTCCTTGGTGCAAGTTATTCAGATTGCTGTTTTAAAAGCGTGTTACTGTAGTGCTATTTAATGTCCTTAATTATTGCTTTAATAAAAAGTATTTCATTGTCATGAGACTGATACATCATCCAGCTTTTCCAAATGCAGAACAGATATTGAAGACTTCTGCACTGACAATTTTACCATCTCCGTTTAGTAACTGACTTATCCCAGTGTTGGGATTTCTTTTTGTTCCCAATGTATTAAGAAATTCCCTAACCTGACTGACCATAGATATTTTATCAGTATCTTTAGCTTCCCTTTTCAGTTGTCCACACTTGTAAATTTCTACATTATAGTCAATCCCATCAACCTCCCCTTTCCCCACTTATATATAATTGCTGTTTTCACTTTCCCTTTTAGCCAAGATTATTTTTAATCTATTTTTAAATAGCCATAGGAACACTCTTGTGACTGAAGAATTATGGCCTTTTGAATATCAAGTGTTCCTAAACAACTTCCACTTCCCCCCCACACTTCTGTTTAAAAGTTTTGCTCTCAGTCAATTTTTATAATTATTTTTAGCTTTGGGAAACTGGCCATTTTCATAGCAATCTCATAGTCATTTTAAATTAGATTTAGACATTTATGTAGAATAGTCTTTAGGTAAAATCATGACCCCATTTAAATCAATGGGAATTTTGCCATTGACTTCAGTGAGTCCAGGATTTCACTCTTAGTCTCCATCATGCAGTTTCTCCTGAGCATAAACACTATGAATTAAGTCAGCATTACAAATGTTCTAACTTGTAGGTGTGAATAAGTTAACAGGAAGTCAGAACAAAGCATTTAAATTTTATGAAAGATAAAGTGTACAGTAAATATTGTGAAATTTGTTTGTAGAGACTGGGTAGGTCAAAGCTGGCATTTACACACAAACAAGAAAAACGAGAAGTGATGATGGTGTACTTTATAGTACTGAAATGTATCCATTCGATTTTTAATCATATGTAATAACAGTGTATGTTGGGGGTGAAGAACCTCCGGCCCACTGCTTAATGTAATTTGGCCTGTGGAAAGTCTCCATGCCCCCCTCCAGCCCCGCAGCTCCCGGGCGGAGGGGCGATCAGGGAAGCTCTGCATGCTGCCCCTACCCCCCAGTGCCAGCTCCACAGCTCCCATTGGCTGGGAACCTTGGCCAATGGGAACTGCGGGGGTGGTGCCTGCGCCTCCTGGCCACCCCTCCGCCTCAGGGCAGGACATGCTGGCCACTTCCAGGAGCTGTGCAGAGCCAGGGCAGGCAAGGAGCCTGCCTTAGCCCCGCTGCACCGTCGACCGGGAGCTGCCTCAGGTAAGCGCCACCTGGCTGAAGCCCGCACCCCAAACCCCTTGTCCTAGGTCAGAACCCCCTGCCACACCTTAACTCCCTCCCAGACCCTGCACCCTACCTGCACCCCAGCCCCCTGCCTCCAGGGGTGCCCCCCCGCACCTTAACTCTCTCCCACCCTCTCTTACACCCATAAAGGTGCTACATGCAAGAAAGCTCATCCCATCAGTTTGAACTGTGGAAGAAGGAAGTAAAGATACCCAACATGAATATTCTTCCTCTCTTTGCTTTTTGGACTGTCACAGGGTTGGAGCTAGGAAATAAAAGCAGAGATGCCCAGGATCAACCTAGGTTAGCCCTAAAAGACATTCAGTGTTGATGGATTACTACATCTCTGTCATCTTTTGGAACCATAGGCTGTAACTCATTTGTGTATATACGTTGCCTGCTTTAACCTGTAAATAACTCTCGTTTCCCCTAGTTCATAGAATCATAGAATATCAGGGTTGGAAGGGACCCCAGAAGGTCATCTAGTCCAACCCCCTGCTCGAAGCAGGACCAATTCCCAGTTAAATCATCCCAGCCAGGGCTTTGTCAAGCCTGACCTTAAAAACCTCTAAGGAAGGAGATTCTACCACCTCCCTAGGTAACGCATTCCAGTGTTTCACCACCCTCCTAGTGAAAAAGTTTTTCCTAATATCCAATCTAAACCTTCCCCACTGCAACTTGAGACCATTACTCCTCGTTCTGTCATCTGCTACCATTGAGAACAGTCTAGAGCCATCCTCTTTGGAACCCCCTTTCAGGTAGTTGAAAGCAGCTATCAAATCCCCCCTCATTCTTCTCTTCTGCAGGCTAAACAATCCCAGCTCCCTCAGCCTCTCCTCATAACTCATGTGTTCCAGACCCCTAATCATTTTTGTTGCCCTTCGCTGGACTCTCTCCAATTTATCCACATCCTTCTTGAAGTGTGGGGCCCAAAACTGGACACAGTACTCCAGATGAGGCCTCACCAATGTCGAATAGAGGGGAACGATCACGTCCCTCGATCTGCTCGCTATGCCCCTACTTATACATCCCAAAATGCCATTGGCCTTCTTGGCAACAAGGGCACACTGCTGACTCATATCCAGCTTCTCGTCCACTGTCACCCCTAGGTCCTTTTCCGCAGAACTGCTGCCTAGCCATTCGGTCCCTAGTCTGTAGCTGTGCAGTGGGTTCTTCCGTCCTAAGTGCAGGACCCTGTACTTATCCTTATTGAACCTCATCAGATTTCTTTTGGCCCAATCCTCCAATTTGTCTAGGTCCTTCTGTATCCTATCCCTCCCCTCCAGCGTATCTACCACTCCTCCCAGTTTAGTATCATCCGCAAATTTGCTGAGAGTGCAATCCACACCATCCTCCAGATCATTTATGAAGATATTGAACAAGACCGGCCCCAGGACCGACCCTTGGGGCACTCCACTTGATACCGGCTGCCAACTAGACATGGAGCCATTGATAACTACCCGTTGAGCCCGACAATCTAGCCAGCTTTCTACCCACCTTGTAGTGCATTCATCCAGCCCATACTTCCTTAACTTGCTGACAAGAATACTGTGGGAGACCGTGTCAAAAGCTTTGCTAAAGTCAAGAAACAATACATCCACTGCTTTCCCTTCATCCACAGAACCAGTAATCTCATCATAGAAGGCGATTAGATTAGTCAGGCATGACCTTCCCTTGGTGAATCCATGCTGGCTGTTCCTGATCACTTTCCTCTCATGCAAGTGCTTCAGGATTGATTCTTTGAGGACCTGCTCCATGATTTTTCCAGGGACTGAAGTGAGGCTGACTGGCCTGTAGTTCCCAGGATCCTCCTTCTTCCCTTTTTTAAAGATTGGCACCTCATTAGCCTTTTTCCAGTCATCCGGGACTTCCCCCGTTCGCCACGAGTTTTCAAAGATAATGGCCAATGGCTCTGCAATCACAGCCGCCAATTCCTTCAGCACTCTCGGATGCAACTCGTCCGGCCCCATGGACTTGTGCACGTCCAGCTTTTCTAAATAGTCCCTAACCACCTCTATCTCCACAGAGGGCTGGCCATCTCTTCCCCATTTTGCGATAAATCTCTTCCCCATTTTGCGAGTTTATAAATCCTTAGTTAGTTTACTATAGGATAGATTACAAGCATTGTCTTTGGTGTGAGATCTAAGATACAAATTGATCTTGGATAAGTGCCTGGTCTCTTGGGACTGGGAATAACCTGAATATTTTGTGATCTTTGGTGTAAGTGACCATTTATCACTAAGACCAGCTTGCCTGGATGACAAAATAGGCTAGAGTGCCCCAGGGGACTGTCTGTGACCCCATGGTAAGACTTTTATTGCACTTCAAGAGTTCACATTTGTTACTGGGTTGGTAAAATCTAATTATAGAGCAAAGCACCAGTCTGGGATGTCTGCCCTGCTTTTTGACAGTCTATCCTGAGGTTGGCACTCTCAGTCATGAACTACTCCAAACAGTGTGACCGTCAGGATACCCCAATATCATCTGCTTTATACAGTTTTATTCACTCTCAAAAATGAATATTTGCTGGATCTTTAATTCCACAGAACTTCATTGTCCAGACATCCTTTTAAACCTTTGTCATGTTCAAAAAAGTATTATTAAAAATTGTTTTACCCACTGTATTTATAACTATCCACTGGATGAATGCTCTCCCTCTTTAGATGTAGTCATTTACCAGTAAAATAATAATCACATGTAATGGTGTATAGCACATGAAAGTTATCA
The DNA here is from genome assembly GCF_965140235.1 of Caretta caretta. NCBI lineage: Eukaryota > Metazoa > Chordata > Testudines > Cheloniidae > Caretta > Caretta caretta. Next base: position 47,486,880 of record NC_134210.1, read on the forward strand.
CTGTTCATCTGTTGCTTAAATGAGAAATTTCAGAGGAACAGCCGTGTTAGTCTGTATTCGCAAAAAGAAAAGGAGTACTTGTGGCACCTTAGAGACTAACCAATTTATTTGAGCATGAGCTTTCGTGAGCCACAGCTCACGAAAGCTCATGCTCAAATAAATTGGTTAGTCTCTAAGGTGCCACAAATACTCCTTTTCTTTTTAAATGAGAAAGATAATGAGAGGTTTCAGGTCAAATTGGACTTATCAGCTTTAGTAAAAACATTAAAGGGAATGAGAAATTTCCTGCCTGATAATTTTCTCTGTTAGCAGCTTTTCTTCTCACTCATTATTCATGGACTAATGCCCCCAACCTGTGGAATTCAAAGGTGATCCAGTGTTGTTGCCAGAGGCTCCAGGACTAACTTCTGCCCATCAGAAGAGTTTTTCCAAAACGATAGAAACATTCCAGCAACTAATCATTAGCATTAAGACAACTTGATATAACATATTACTATTAACTTTAAGGCATTATGTCTAAGTGTCCCTTGACAGAAAATGTTCAGTTTTTTACCAGACTAATAGGGTGGGTTGAATTCAGAGACAAGCTGCTGACAGAAATTAAATGATCAAGAAAGAAATTTCTCATTCTATTATGCAGCTTCTCTCCTCATTCATTTCTTATGGAAAGTAGCAAGCAGTGAATCCTCAAACTAGGGAGGGGAAGGATAAGCAGAGATTAATTATTATAGTAGAATATTAGGCAGGAATGGAAGTTCCCCCATATATAGAGTAAGCGCTTTATAAAAGAAGGAGTAATGTGGGCACCAACCCAGTAGCACCTGCCTACCAAAGGATACCATTGAAGAGGGATGGAAATTTATTTTGCAAATCTTCCTCAAATGAGGCTAATACACTTCTCCGTCCGTGCCTCTGGGGACTTCTGTGAATAGTTTCCCAGATGCCTAGTTTGCAGAATTTTTCATCTCTTATCTGCAGCAAGCTTGAGGTCCTAAGGCCTTAGCATTTCAAATAGAATGAGATGAACAAAATAAAATTAGCATAAGTACTCCATATGCTTGAGATATAGCTTTAGAGCTCTAGGAATACCACCTCCCAAGGATTAGAACAAAATGAGAACTGGTTACCAAGAACTGTGGAACGAGGAGCTTATCTTGAACAGAAAGGTTTCTGGAACTATAAAAACAACCTTTTCTGTTTGACAAAGGAAGTGTGGTTCTTGTACGACCATAGGAAGTAATTCCAAAACCTTGCCAGTTGGAGGAAAAGGCAACTAGAAAGGCCAGCCATGGGGTTATCTAATTTGTCATTGTCATTAAACTTGGCACCCAATACTCTAGTGGAAGACCCAATGTGTCTGTCTGTAAAGAGCTGCTCTGACTGGTACCCACTGCTCTGACTGGTTTCTAAGGTGTTTGGTTGTAAGACAACCATTTCTCCTGGAGAAACCCATATGTAATGCATCCGATGAAGTGAGCTGTAGCTCACGAAAGCTTATGCTCAAATCAATTTGTTAGTCTCTAAGGTACCACAAGTACTCCTTTTCTTTTTGCGAATACAGACTAACACGGCTGCTACTCTGAAATATGTAACTGAGATCACCAGACCTTTGGGATTATGGTGACATTTGTGTCACAATAGCATCTGGAGGTCAAGGTTCTATAGTGCTGGGCACTACACACACAAAAAAGCTTTTGGTTTTCCTTCACACCAGAAATGTAAATTTGACTAGATCAACTAACAAAATATTCTGGTTGAGTTCTGTCCGGATACCAAATTATAAGAAATTATGGAGAATTCATGCTGAACTACACTTCTCTTCTGCTATCCAGGCTGTTAACTGTAGGTGTTCGCAGTCTGAATGAAGGAGTCCCTTTCTCAAGAGGTCTGGTGTTTTCTGCAGGTGTAACGCAGGCTTCTTAGCCATATAACAAGTCCAAAGTGGGCCAGTGGAGAACTAGAAGGAGAACCACAACTCTCCCTTTTCCATATCCTTTAAGTGAACTGTATTGAATCCAGAACATTATTTCCATGGTCACAGAGAAACTTTGGTTTTTATATCCCTTCCAAAACCAGGGAGTAACCAGAGGTCACTCATGCCTCAGTCATAAGCCAACTTCTAACAGGAGGTGGAAGACTTCCTCTGTGAGTACCATAACTGCCTACTACATGATTTCTTGTACCTTCAACTGCTGCAACTGGTACTGTTCACGGTCACAGACAGGATACTGGATTACATGGACACCTAGTTCAATCCCCTTTGATCACATTTGCGGGTTTTGTGTGTTTTCCCTGGATAGAGGTATTAAAATGAACTAAAAGGATGCATATGGAGAGATTTTGGAAATTTGTCTTCCAAGGATGCTTGCATCCATAGTGAGCATGCAAGGGTCTAGCATGAAAGTTGAGCTGGCTTTCAGTATGTCGTGTGTACTTACCTGCCCACAAAGGGGCAGTTGAATGTTATAGGAGAATGACACCTAATGTTGCAAGTCCATGTGATCTTATGTCAGCAGAAGACATTTCAGCTATTCAGGTTATAAATCTGATGCATAGCCATTGTAAATAATTGGTTACTGATGACCCCTCAGGAAATAATTGATGCAATGAAGTTTTGGATCTTTGCAAATCTTTCCTGCTATGGTTGCACTGAGATCAAAAGCTCCTCTTGATTTTGAAGAGCTGGTGGCTCTGTATCTTTTCCAGCACCTATATTTATGAATGGGTCTGTTTCTCCAGAAAGGGTACTGACTGGCATGTTGTATGTGCATGGTTATAGGTGCACAACATACAACCAGACATCTAAAATTTTAGGTGCAGAGACTAGACCAGAAGGAAGTCTTGTACAGGAGTTGTGAACTTTTGTACACAAATGCTCTTTTTGTCTGTGTCATGCTGAGGATTTTGAGGAAAATTTATCTTGATTTCCTTGGGCAGCTTCTGCTCCAGATTTTTCCCTCTGCCAGAGTAATAATCCCTTCATGGGTACCCTTGTGTGACATGGGAAGCCCATCAATGCTAACTTGTAGAGGGCATATCATACCATACCTTTCATTAGGCCTGACACACTCATTGCCTGAACTCGCAGCTGTCAGTATTTGTAGCTAAAAGTGGTCATATAAGCTGTATACAAATTGGTAAGATGCTGGTATTACTATTATTGCGATGTATGTACTGGCAGTGTATAAAGAATTATAGACGTGCTGGAAATACATTCCTAAAATGTGTTTGGCAGGCAGTGCCTAAGCCCAGCCTATCCTAGACAATTTTGCCAGGTTGACTATGTCTCCAGAGAAAATTAAACAAGACCAAAGTCAATGAAAAGGATATTTACATGCAAGGTAAACAAAGCCGTTAGGCAAGCAAGCAGAGGACCCACTTCAGTATCTTGGTGGGGGGAGGAAACGGACAGGAATGACAATTCTGGATCCTTTCAGGGTTTCCCCCCACTCCAGCCCAGGTCTGTTACAGGATTTACTCCCTGAGCAAGCTGGATAGCTTCCTCCTCATCCTTAGACTCTTTCCTTGAAAGCTCAGGAACTCCTGATCAGATTTTTCTGCATTGGCACTAAGGTTCCTTGGGGCGGGCTGGGAACCCAACACGCTGGTTTGACTCGGAGCTTCGTATCCTGGCAGTGCAAGGGTTAGCTGGTTGGGAACAGGTAGGGCATAATTCACTCTCTGTAGAGCATCACAGGGAACACTGCCTAGATTTAAGCCAGGTATTTGCAGGATAGCTCTGCTATACCGGAATGGGGGACAGAGTAGTCCTGCAGGGAGTGGCTGTCGTGGCAGACCCAGATTGTTGAAGCCACAACACTGCTATTTACCTGATCCAGGGGAGGAGGCGGTGAAGTTGCCACTGCACAAAAACGAATCACAATAAAAGCTTTTAGAACAAAATGGTTGGGAGAAACTGTCAAACTGATTCCACTGCCAGAGGCAGAAAATCTGGTGCCCTGAACTGAAGGGCAGAGTTTAGTTCTAGAGGCTCCAGCAACACTGGACAACTTCCAAATTCCACAGATGGAGGGTATTAGTCCATGAGTAATGAATGAGGAGAGAAGCTGTGCAACAGAATTCCCTCTCACCATGTGGATTGTTACAGTAATAAAGGGTGAAAATGATTTAGAAACCAAACCAGCGTAAGTAAGTAACATTTATTTTACATAGAACAATCTCCAAAGAATACATTTAAAAACGGATTTTATTGCATTTATTTACTGATTTTATTTATTTTTGTACAAAAAAAGACAGGCACAATTTAAGTATTCTAATATCTCAAGTAATTAAAAAAACAACTGATCACTATTCAGCTTGCCCCTTTGCCCCTTAAATTAAAAGGCTGGGAGTAGAAAGTTTTACTTACCCGAGGCAGTAGTGCACTTTTATTTAGTAGGAATAAAATCACAAAATATATTTTGTACAAGTAAATGTTATTGTAACTTTATAATTACCTATAAAATTTTATTTCAAATTGCACAGGAGTTTGCTTTACAGTTGACAATTGCCAGAAAATAGGCTTAGCATTTAACTATTTGCCAAAAATATCCCTTAGAAACAAATTAGGATTTCTTTCAGAGAATACTTCAGAAGTCTAATAAGAACTATATTATGTAACTTGGATAATTTAAAAATATAATGTTTTCATAGGAAGAAGTGTATATATTTATGCCATTGAACTAAATTTATTTTCTGCCTACTTTAAAAACCAGCCCTCCCCTCTGGCCCCGAAATAGCTGAGTGTCACTAAATAATGATATACTGTCCAATCAAAGTTCCAACACCACAGTGAAATCTGGAAGTGTTTAAATTAATCTATTTTCTAATTTACTACTGCAGTATCAAATGATTAAAAAGGCACATAAGTATATTCTTCTGAACAGTTTGGTCTTTTTTTGACATCAAAAACATCCAATGATAGCAACCGCAAACAAATGTTTAAAAGCAAAAATACTGAACAGACATTCCTATTGATTTGATGCAGAGTCCACAATAGCTTCAATCTTCATTTTCCGTAGAATTTCTTATTCAACAGGAATATGAGCAGGTTTACATTCACTTTAGCTTTATCAAACATTTTCATTACAGCCACACCTTCATATTGCATCTGAAGCAAATCCTGCAATTAAGAATTAAAAAAAAAATTAGTCTTGGCTTGGGTTCACACTTTAGGATTCTCAATTTGAAAAATAAAAGCAACAATTCTGGTGCATTTATTTATCAGTCTAGAGCCTCAAGAGCTAGAGGCTTCACAGCTGAAGTGACATTTAGTAGCTAATTTTTGACACACTTACTGTATAGTCATACATACAAACTAAAATTATCCCCCTCTACATACCCAATCTCAACCTGATCTAAATATCCTACCTCAGTAACACTGTTACTTCCCCCCACCATTATACTATGCTGCTCCAATAGTTTATGAGCAATCAGAAAGGGTAGATTTTTAGGTCCAATAGAACAAATTTAAACTTTACCTGGAAATGGAGTTCCACTTTTTCCATCTGAACACCCAAGAATTTTGCTTTGATTTCAAAGTCACCGATTTCTTCACCAGGTGTGATGTCAAACATAACATTTTTAAACCTTAAAAAAAATTGGATATATAAATGTATGCCACACAATTTCACATGATTAAGAAACAATAGAGAAAGCCACGAAAACAAAATCTGTACTATAAGCACTGGCATTTTCCTTTTCCCGAGCACAGTATGGACTCATGACAAGTATGTAATCTGAAACCATGGGTATTACTACTGCCCCTGTGCCCAACAGTAGCAGAATCTGGGAGACTCCAGGACAGCTTCTGGTTTGGAGCAGAAATCAGTAGCGCAGAGTTGGGTATTTTCTTAGGCTATATTTACACTCAAAGTGCTTTACAGTATAGGAATACAAGCATACTATACCAGCAGAGTGCTCCTGGTGTGGATTCAGGAACACTGGCAAAGCTGTGTTTTCTACTCGTATAATAAAACCACCTCCCATGAGTAGAACAAGCATACCAGTAAAAGCATACCAGAGTTTTGGTGGTATAACTGCATCTACAATAGGGGTGTCTGCCAGCACAGCTGCATCAGTAAGGGATCACACCCCTGACTAACAGTGCTATGCCAGAAGAAGTCTGCAGTGTAGCATGGCTATAGGGTAATTTATTTACAAAATGTACACACAAGTTCTTTTTCCTTAAAGGGAAGAGGTAACAAGTGCCTAAATGACCCCTAGCCGGCAAGCTGTTAACTCTCTTTGCCATAACAGGACATGGTCTTATTGACTATACAGATTTAGCTTCCATCAGATCCATCATCATCAGGGGATCTCCCAATAGACACTGAAGCAATAATGGAAGTTAGTGTCTCCATCCTGAACTGATCTCTCTTCTCTGATCTGTTCAGCTTTTTAAGAGCCAAAGGAGCGTGAACCACTGCTGATCTTAAAATTAGTACGTGTAATATAAAGTAGAGCAAAAAACACGTTTCATCTTTAGGGAAAAGGTCTTTTTAGCTTTATGTACCAGGACATTTGGGTCCTGGCATATCAGGTGGCTATCTGTGAGGCTCTGAAGACACATGAGTCATTGAAGTCCTTCTGAGAGTGGCCTCTATCTTTCCATCTACCAGGGCATTTGAGAAATTATCCTTCCCTTAGGAAGAGATGCTAAGACACCATGTCCTTTGCCAAGGATGTTATTGCTACATCAGCCTCAGGGGAGCTAGAAAACACTGTTAAGATGCTAGAACCAGGTAGAATTTCAGGACTTAAATAGCCTTTTCCCCTTTTGTTGGGAATTTCCCACTCCTTCCCCAATGACTTCAATGGAGCAACGTAGCAGGGGGATGGAAAGTTCTCTCTGTTTTGGATGAGTAATAGCTGTCCTTAGTTTTAGCTTAGTAAGGCTTTCTCTGGCTACATCTTGATGGTGTCCTCAACCTTCCTCTCCATGGTTTCAAACATGCCTGAAAAAAAGAACTTCTCATGCTGTTTTAACTTTGGGTTTTTCACAAAACCAGGAATTTTCAAACAAAGCTCCTTCTTTGGAGGAGAAACTGGAGCTCATGGAAGATGAAGATCTAGGGTGCTTTGTGGTTTGTCCTTTGTATTTTCTGGTGTTTGGCTTCTTTAAAAAATATGTATTCATTTTGCCTTTCGGAATGAAGTTTCATTCCGATTGGGGGCCCACTATTCCATTATACTTGGGGCTTTTGAGGTTTAGCTCATGTGAAGGGAAGGAGGGAGGGTTGAGCTTTTGCGCTCCTCAACCTTGAATATATTATTGGAAAGGAAATGCAAAGAAGCATCCTCCTAAGGGACTGGATTCTCCTCTTTAAAAGAAGGCTAACTGGAAAATATGCCAGACTCCTTGCTCTTGACAATAACTCACTTAAGTGAACAGGAAGGAACTCTAGAATTTCTTTTTTGAAGTAGACCGGACCAGTTCATTGTGAGGTGTTAAATTAACAAGTCCCCCCCAATTTCCCTCAAAGAATCCCTGATTAATACCACAGGGGTTCTAACAAGCCTCACCACCAATATGAACTGACCCATCCTTGCTGAAATGGATCTGAAGGAGTCTTGACTAGGGTGTGAGGAAGAATGCAGGGACCTCAACATGTCATTGCAATGCTGCATCATTTTCTTTAGAAAAGCAAAGGCCCATGGACCTTTGAAAAGTGTGACAGAGCTGTCTTTTCTATAGCTTCTGAAAAAGATCTCCTCACAAATGAAGCACTCCTTGATTTTCAGTTTGTTCTCCTTGGCTTGCTCAGTATGATAGAACTCAGCAGGAATGAAAGCACCCTGAAAATTTTTTGGTCCTCTACGGGAGAAAGGGTGAGAGAAAGGTGAGATATTTTGCTTGCAGCTGTCCCAAACAGAGCTATGAAACCTAGGATATTAGGTAATGTGGGAGACTTCAAAAACCAATTCTGTTTGCACTGCCAAAGGACGAGGGTGGAAGGAAGCACAGAGAAGCCACGTGTGACCTGTCTCTGGTATTTGCAGGAAGAGAGCTGAAGCCCAAGTGTCTCAGGAGGAGGTAGAGGACAGGATCCAGAAGCTTCAAAACTGAATTATTTTCACTAATGGCAATTTCAGCATAATGCCTGCTTTACTCAAAAGTTTATTAAAATGATTACTCAGTGGATGAAAATGCAGTAGCTGTTCAGCAAGTCAGCTGTATCAGCGCTTATTAAATTACTTTAAATGGAACATCTAGAAGTTAGCTATAATGTTGCAAAAATATATGATGCCTAGTCTCAAAAATAAGTCATTAAGTAGCAAACTACAAAGACAGCAGGGAAAAAGTTTATTAGGATACGCAACTGTAATTTCCCTTCCTAATGTATAAAAACCTCTACAGTAATGTGAGGAAAAAAGAATGCTGACATTTCTGAACTTTTACCAAAACAGTGACTGGTTAAAGAGTTGTCAAGTTCCTTGGCTCTTGTCATACTCACTGGTTGGTTTGAAGATCTTCAATTTCTAGAATGACGCCTTTTTCATGTAGTCTTGCTGCTGTGTACTTTAGTGACGTGTGCTTAAGTTTTTTGCTTCCCTTCTCTTCTACTTTTCCATCTAATTTAATTGACCTCCGAGAATTTCTGTGGATGAAAAAAGTTTGTAGTTAATCCACCACCAAACACATTTCTCTTTCACACTTATTTCTTTCCTTTTCTCCATAGTTCTTTGCAAAGGAATGGCTAACAAAGAGTTTAGTTCTTCCTTCACTCCTGTGTGTTCTTCTGAAGGCTCTTGTTAACTGTAACCAACTTTCACATTAAAAAAAAAAATCATCACTAGAAAGGAACAAAATGGAAGAAAAAAGAAAAGGAACAGATCTGAGCTTTACTGGAATTACTATTAGACACAGAAAAATTATGAGACGTTTTGTCTGTATAATTACATATTTTTGTAAAGATTTTCAGCTCTGAAAGCTTAAATTTTAGCATCTGGTTGTACTTAACTTATAGTAAGATGTAAAGTGATAGAAGTGACAATAGATTTTCTTGTTAAAAAAAAAATCCTTCTCCCTTAAAGAGCCCACAACTTAGGTCAATAAAACTTTACATTGTGCAATCTTAGTTGTGGCTTTAACTCATGAGTAACGCAGTAATCCAGAAGTGAGTTATGCAGATCATCCCAGACAAGTGTCAAATATTTGCATCACAAAGCACATTTTAGCAAAGAAATATTTTAATAAGTTAGTACTATTTTATATCCCTCCACCTTCAAGCAAGTTGCCTCAGAGTGAGGAGGAAAATAATAGTGATGCCCCAATGCAATGTTGCACATGGAGTTTGCACATGAGTACTCCTACTGAAACTCCAATTAAACTTTCCAATTTAAGACCAATAAATTGAAAACATACCTCTATCAGACTTTTTTTTTTTTTTTTAAAAAGACTTTTTAAAAGGAGGCTTCAAAGAAATTATCATCACTGTCACCTTTTCACTGTGTAGTTAGTTATTCAACAGTTAGTGACAATTCTGGTTCACTTTTTACATGTGAATTATACTCAAATTTGCAACGAAGGATGAAGCCCTCCACTTACATCAATGGCATTAGGAACGCTCTTTAGATATTAAAAAGAAATCTTTCAACTCACTTTCTTGTTAAGTTGTCTAAGCAGGTTTTTATATAGGTGTTGTAATAATTTACTTGATCTTCATAAAATGTTGTCTTGGATTGAAGTGCAGACAGAGTCTGTTGGAGTTTCACTAATTCAGCTTTTCGATGATGTCGGTATCTTCTTTGATTTCGTATGTCCTAAGGTAAAAAGTTTTGAATTGAATTGTTTTATTGAATAATAAATTGATTTGAATTTTTTAAATAAAATTTCCTCACAAACCACCACCAAAATCTGTTCAATGTTTCTATGACTGAATAGTAACTTATTGCTCACTCATTTACTGGGGAAAAACCATAAATTATAATATTGCACTTGCTCATATGTCCCAGAAGTGGTTTTTTAAAGTGTTGATACAAAACCTACGTGTACAAAGTATAGCAATTTAGTTCTGCAATATGGATAATGACATCCCTAATCCATTTATGTGCAATTTAGTCAGCTGCTTATAAAAGCATATTTCTTTTATCATTTATAATTATTTCTGCCTATTATGCTGAAGGGAGAGTCCGTGTTCCAGCAAATAAACCGTTATTTGATGACCATTGAAAATTAGTTAAGAAAATCCACAAAAACTTTATGGTATGTTATTTCTTCCAATACACTGATGCTACAGGTAGAGACTTAGTCAGCTTCTTCACTCCAGTGTACAGAATTTACAAACAGTGGTGAGGACCAAGTGAGTAAACAGGTCAGATTTTAAGAGAGACAAATATTTGGGATAGGGTGAAAAGCCACTGATAGTTCTGACTCAGAGTTCTAGGACATTGCAGAATATAAAAGATTTATCTATTCATGTGATGCTTATTTTTAGGTCTTTAAAGCACAATAAAAACTGTTACTTATTACAACTGTGGTTCTTCGAGATGTTGTAGTCCGTGTGGATCCCACTGTAGGTGCGCATGTCCCTTGTGTGTCCAATTGGAGTCTTGATTAGCAGTGCCTGGGGCCACACATGTGTTCTATGCTCCCATGCAAGGGCATAAAGGGTGGAACAGCCACAATCTCCCTCAGGTCCCCACAATCAAAACCCTGCGTTGCTAAAGTCTCAAAGTGGAGTTTGAGAGCTGGTCATAGGATCCACATGGACATCATCTTGAAAAAAAGACTGTTACTCACCGTTGCATAGAATCACAGGGTTACAAGGGACCGCAAGGGTCATCCAGTCCAGTGGTTCTCAGCATTTTTTCATTTGTGGGCCCCCTTAATTTTTTTAATGTCCAAAGGGATCTGCCCCGCCATTTTAGACAGTCTGCAGACCCCTGAGGCCCACGGACCACATGTTGAAAACCCCTATTCTAGGGTAATGACAACTTTCCGTGGATTCCTTAGAGATAGCCTGCAGACCCTGATGGGTCCATGGACCACAGGTTGAGAACCACTGATCTAGTTTAACCCCCTAACAACATGCAGGATTTCTCATAACTGTTCAAGATATGTTGCACAGGTCCATTATGCTGTAGATTTATGTGCATTTTGTGCACTGGTGCTGGAGTGTTTTCCCCAGCAGTATGCATAAAGACCCCACCCACTGCTAAACTCCTCATACTCCAAAGCCAGGATACAAAGGCTAAAGCATCAGGGAAGGAAGGTGGGTTGTATAATGGACATATGCAACATATCTTGAAGAACAGTTATGAGAGGGTGAGTAACCATTTTGTCTTCTGAGTGCTTACATATGTCCATTACATTACTAGCAATTCCCAAGCTGATACTCCAAGAGGCAGGGCACAGAGTCTCACTGGAAAAGGGACTGCAGGACCACTTGCCTAACATTTGCATCTTCCTGTGATGCAGCAGACTGTGAGTTATGCCTGGCAAATGTATGACTACAAAAGACCACTACGCTGCTCTACAGAGGTCCATAACTGGGACACGTGCCACAAATGCTGCTGAGGTCAAATGAGCTCTGGTCTAGTGCACTGAGTGTGTCAGGAGACATTACTCCTTTGGCAACACAACACAGCTGGTGATCCATTCTGAGAGCCTGTGAGTAGTCATCAGGTGGCCTCTCATACGTTCTTCATAAGATGAAAAACTGGGAAGACACCCCCAAAAGGCTTTGTCCGACCTAGCTAAAAACACCAATGCTTGAATGTCCATGGTATGGAGCTCCTCCTCCTCCTTATGCATAAGCAATTTTGGGAAGAAACCTGGTAGGCAGGTAGACTAATTCAACTTGAAATGGGATACCATATTCAAGAGGAATCTGTGGTGAGGTCTCAGCTGAACCTTTTCTTGGTAGAACACTGTAGGGTGGATTCGTGACCAATGCATTCAGCTCTCCCACCCTCCTGGAAGAGGTAATGGCTGCTAAGGTGGTTCCCTTTGCAGTCAGGTGTAGAAACAAGCACAATGGTAAAGGCTCAAAAGGAGGATCCATAAGCACAGACACCACTAGATTTAAAACCAGAAAAACGTTGGGTCTCTGACAAACATTCACACCTGGTAGTGATTAGGTGAGCAAAGGCTGACGGATCTATGTGAGGGTGAAATGCTGAGATGGCCACCAAATGTCCCTAATGGAGCTAAGAGCTAGACCTGACTCCTTAAGACACAAAAGATAGTCCAGAATTGATTAAATCTTCATCTGAGTCAGAGCCACATCACCGAAGGCTGCTGAGATGGAAAACACATTTTCATTAACTCAGCTAAATAGCTCTTCTGGATGGCTTTCCGCTATTAAGGAGCGCATTCTAGAGTGCCACTGAGCAATGTGCCTGTTCTGCATTCAACCATGCCGTAAGGTGCAGCACTTACAAGTCTGGGTGCAACATCCACCCATTGGCTGTGTGTCAGAAGGTCTCAGATTACTGCTAACGAAGGTTCATGAGTGGACAGTTTGCAGAGGTGCAAATACGTCTATCTTGGCCAGGCTGAAGCTATAAGGATAATTCTGCCCTGATCTTGATTGAGCTTGAGAACGACCTTGAGGATAAATTGGAGAGAGTCCAGCGAAGGGCAACAAAAATGATTAGGGGACTGGAACACATGAGTTCTGAGGAGAGGCTGAGGGAGCTGGGATTGTTTAGCCTGCAGAAGAGAAGAATGAGGGGAGATTTGATAGCTGCTTTCAACTACCTGAAAGGGGGTTCCAAAGAGGATGGCTCTAGACTGTTCTCAATGGTAGCAGATGACAGAACGAGGAGTAATGGTCTCAAGTTGCAGTGGGGGAAGTTTAGATTGGATATTAGGAAAAACTTTTTCACTAGGAGGGTGGTGAAACACTGGAATGCGTTACCTAGGGAGGTGGTAGAATCTCCTTCCTTAGAGGTTTTTAAGGTCAGGCTTGACAAAGCCCTGGCTGGGATGATTTAACTGGGAATTGGTCCTGCTTCGAGCAGGGGGTTGGACTAGATGACCTTCAGGGGTCCCTTCCAACCCTGAGATTCTACGATTCTTTGACCCTGGAAATAAAGGGTATTGGCAGGTATGCACAGAGGAGCTTTGTTTCTCAGAAACAGGAAAGCATCTGATATTGATCCTGGGCTGTGATCCACCCTGGAACAGAAGGAGGACTACTTCCTGTTCCTTCGAGTTGCAGACAGATGTACGGACAGGAAATCCTGTACACAGAACATACCAGTTAGAACGCTTGAGTTGAGTGACCGTTAGTGTTCCAAATTGAAGGACTTCCCCAGGGTAATTGCCAGACCACCTGAAAGCCTGGCAGGTGTGATGCATTGAGATTGACAAAGCTCTGAATGCACCAGTTCCACAACTTGACTGCCTCCTAACAGAGGCTGTCTGACATGGCACCCCAATGCTTGTTCACATAAAACACTGCTGTGTTGGCGTTGAATAGGCTTGCCCTAAATGTGTGGCAGGAACTGCCAATATACACAGAATACTGCATGCACTTTGAGGACATTTATGTGTAACCTGAGCTCTAAGGTCACCCAGATGCATTCCCCAACCCACAGCTGAGGCATCCATTACCAAAGTCATGATAGGGATAGGGAGAGAGAAAAGAACTCCCCTACACAGGGAGTCTTGCCTCATGACAGTACTTTGTCAGGGATGCACATCAGCTTGTCTAGATAATGAATCTGAGGGCAATAAAATGATTTGAGCCATGCCTGAAAATCTTTCAGGTACAGCCTGGCATTAGGGGTGGACCTATGTGAATGCTGCCCTATCACTTAAAAGTCTGAGGGAATTCCTCACAGTGGTCTGAGGATGATCATTGAGGATCACACTGAGCTCCCCTATAGTACGAAATCTGGAATAAGGCAGGAAAACCTGGCTGAGGTCAAATCCAAGACTGACCTGATGAGTTCTATTGTCTCTGCAGAAGTTGACTTTTCATTGTTCAATTTCAGGCCTAGGACATTGAACAGAGACAGGATCTGAGGGACCATGGCCCTGAGATCTGTGGCAAGCATCACCAACCTGAAACTGAGGTGGTGTGTGTATTTGTTCTGTTTACTCAGGTCTAGGATAGGACAAAGACCACCTTTCCTCTGCAGAAGAAGAAAATATTGGGAGAAGAAGCTTTCCCCCCTGAGCTCGTGATACCTCTTCTATGAGTCCTAGATGAAGCAACAAGGCCATTTCGTTGCAATGTTAATGTGACAAGGGCCCCCTGCAACTTCCTTTAGGTCATCTTTCAGTTCCTCCCTACTGTCCCGTAGGAGCTTGGTTAGGAAGAACTTCATCTTTCATGTAATAGTTACATTTTGTGAATGGGGCCTGACAGTTCACGATAAGGAGCTGTACTGAAGCAAAGGAATAAGATTTCCACCTGAAGAGATTCCATTTCTCAGAGTCCTCTTTTGGGGTGACCTTTGCAGATCTGAATTTGTGTATAATATCAGTTCCACAAGGAACCCTGGGTTATGTTAGCCATGAGGAATTCACAGCCTTGGCATGATATTTGGTACCTTTTCTCCATCCTCTTGAATATAGCAGGAAGAGCGGCCAAGGTCTGCCAAAAAGTCCCTTCACCAGCTAGTGTATATTGTTGTTAATGAGGACGACAATCCTGGTAGAGGATGATAAATTTAGGATGTCGGAGTTTATGGGCCTTTTCCCAGATTACTAAGGTTGTGATGTCCAGGGTCTGTGGGACTGGGGTTGAAAGGTCCTACAACACTTTAAAGTAGCCCAGTGCGAATGTTGTGGCTAGTGTTACTGTTTCATCTAGTGACAATGATGACTTCTGACGGAGAAGGAGGTTGATGGCGTTCCTCCTGTTTAGCCTCAATCTGTTTGTGGAGGTTATCTGTCTCTGGCATGGAAGGCCAGGCCATTGCTGCCACTGGGAAGTGAGATCTCTTCTTTTGTGATACATGAAGGGGATCTGCTCTGAGACATGCACACTGTACAGGTGTTGGCTGGGTTGAAGTTGATGAACTCACTGCCATTCATGTTTTGCCTATGATGGGGAGCCTCCAGCACTTTCTGTGAGGTTCTCCCCCTTTTTGACATTGTGAATCAATGGCTCAGGGACAGCAACAAGGAGTATATTTCCTCCAATGGGGGTGCCATAGTGTACGTGACATCGGTGCCCAGGGAGGTGCTGTCAATAGTTGTCTCTGTGTGGAGGAGGTCTCAGATGTGGATATCTACTCCTCTACCAGTATGTACGTCAGCACTGTGATGAGTTCACCAGTGTGTTTGTAAGGCACGCAATGCAACCTGTTCCAAGATCAGTACCAGGCCACTCCTTCCCTGTGCCGCACTAGCGCCTCCCACTCTTGAAGCAACAGAGGACTTGGAGGATTTCTCTCTAGAGGGCTAGTATTTTGGTCCATCCTTTTGAGGCACTCACTGGTTTCAGTCTTGCTACCACAGGCAGTAAGAGGGAACTGCGGGAGGGTGGAGACCGCATGAGAGCTCAAGGTGTTACAGGGTCCACGCAGAGCCTGAAGGATGCTGCTATTCAAAGACTCCAGCTGCACAAGAGGCACACAGACGCCTACAGCGGGATCTGCACCAGTTCATACTTGAAGGATAAAAACTAGATTACTCTTAAAAACATCCATCCCTCAACCTTGGATATTAATTATGTTGATTAAAAAAAACCAAACTAAAGTACCATAACACAAATTAATAATTAAAAAAATGTCAGCAGCTTTAAAATGATCAATTCAGAGTGGGCTCTGCCAGCCACCTAAAAAAAAACTTCCCACCCATTTTCTCTCGGAAGCATTCCCTACACCTACTTCAAAAGCCCTCATAAACAGATGTCTTCTGCAGCAGGCCTGGAAAGTTATCCGATGTGGACTATTTCAGAAAAGGGAGGGAGCGAGTTCCGGGATCTCAAAGATGATGCCCTGCCAGATGCCCCCTACCACACCTTTTGTAACAAGGAGGTTGCAGCTTGACCACAACTTTCTGATTACAACTGTGGCAGTATGGCAGCATGGGGAGAGGAAATCCCTCAGTTATGGTATCAGAAATCACATTAGAAAACATATCTTGCTATGTGTATTTGCAATCATAATCAACCTTTTACCTTTTCAAAAAAGCATGTGTCTCATGACAATAGCTGATGCAAATTAATATATTTTCACATTAACTACATACACTAAATGGAGAATGAAGAAAAGGAGTACTTGTGGCACCTTAGAGACTAACCAATTTATTTGAGCATGAGCTTTTGTGAGCTACAGCCAAGGTGCCACAAGTACTCCTTTTCTTTTTGCAAAGACAGACTAACACGGCTGTTACTCTGAAACCTGTCATTATAAATGGAGAATATGAGCAAGAATGGGGATTTCGATTTGGGTCAAGATGGTTGGTTGCTACAAGCCTAACTCTTTACTGAGATAATGGAGAACACCACCCTCCTTTACTGTTTTTCATCATCGCTGCAGCTATTTTGCCTTATGCCAAAGGTATGTAAGGAAATCCTTTTTCTGACTGCTATTTTTAGTTGGTTTCTTAATAACTTTTAAGCTCTGTAAAAATGAAAACCAGTGATTACTCAAAACATTGTGCTTTGAAAGAATTGTTTAATTTTAAAATGGGAAAAAAGTAGCTTACCCTCTCGCATTAGCACCTGCCATTTGTGGTGTATGTTTATCGATACCAATAAAAGAGCTACATAAAAATATCCAGAGTATTAGAGATGGCCAGTTACTCTTCATCACTTGTGTAGTGTGGATAATAGAGGAAAAGTGCACACCCTTGCACATTATTCAGCTCAAGCAATCATGTATTTGAGTATTTTAGCAACTAAATTTATTTCCTCACTTATTTTGAGGGTCTACATTTTTCTTTCAAACTGAGATGGAATCATCATTTGCATACTTTAGGTGACTCAGTTTGGTATTCTGTAGGAGGATGTTTATCACATGTACATGTGCGTATGGTGAAAGGGTAGGTGCATTTTTAGAAATCTTAAAACAGCACATTCCAATTACCTTAGCAATCTCATTGATGATTTCTTGGTACTTATTTGCTGAAGACACTAATCCAGCCTGTTCCAATGTGCGAAGATTTCTTTGTATTTTCCTTTTCTTTTGTTCTATTGGTAGCTGCGCATCTTCAAGCATAGACTGACTATGCTTCATTTTCTCAGGAGTTTTGGAATCTAAGATGGCATGTTTCTCTACCACTTTTAAGTGCTCGGATTCCTGGAGAAAATACAGTAAAACCTAGTTGCTTACCAGTTTATAAAAATATATATATATAAAAAAAGTGTCCAGATGCTCTCACCTCCATGTAAAAGAGACAACTGAGAACTCAGAATAAGACTGCGTAAAAGAAATGCTATGTTTATATCCATGTTGATTAAACTGTTTTAAGGGAGTTCACTCTTACCATGCCTCTTGAAGGCACCTTAAAGTAGGTCCATTATTAAAGCTACATTTTATTCACGGGTATTTTTAGTAAGTCATGGATAGGTCATGGGCGGTAAACAAAAATTCACAGCTGGTGACCTGCCCATGACTTGTACTATATACACCTAACTAAAACGTGGGTGGGGTTGGGGGGGGCGCCATGGGGCGCATCCTGGGGCGCTGTGGCGAGGGTGACCTTGGACCCCCACTGTTGCTGGCGGAGGACGGTCGGGTGGCAGCGCGCAGCCCGGGACACCCACTGGTGCTGGAAGGGTGCCGGGCAGCAGTGCACGGCTCAGGACCCCCGCTGGTGCGGAGGGGGGGAAGAGGGAGGATTGGCAGGCTCCCTACCCAGCTCCACATATCCCTGCAGCTCCTACGGGGAGGAAAGGCACAGGAAGGTGGCTCCCTGTGCTTCCCCTACCACGAGCTCCAGCTCCGCAGCTCCCATTGGCCAGGAACCACAGCCAACAGGATCTGTGGGGACAGCACCTGCAAAGCCCCCTGACCTCTCTGCCTAGGAGCTGCAGGGACATGCTGGCTGCTTCCAGGAAGACCCCCTCTCCCGCCACCGGTAAGTGCTGCCTCGCACCCCAATGCCCTGCCCCAAGCCCTGAGCCCCTTCCCCACACCCACTCTGCCCCAGGTACTGCCTGATCTGCTCAGGCAGGCCCAGAGTCAGCTGCACCAGAAGTCACAGAAAGTCATGGAATCTGTGACGGACACACAGCCTTATCCATTATTAAAGAATTAGTAAATTTGTTAGCTGGGACACAGGGAATGTGTTTGAATTGCAGTCCCATGGCCTGATCCAAAACCCATTCAAATCAGTGGAAAGACTCTTATGGACTTCAACAGGCTTTGTAAAAGGACCCCCAGTTCTTAAAGACATCCCCCCCTCATTTTTTTGTTTTAAAAGGTAACACTTTGGCTTTTCTTGACATCACTGATATAGTTTGTGCATCCACTAAATATTTTGGGCTTCAACATTTGAGAGAAGTCTGCAGAAGACAAGAGATTCCCACGCAATTCCCATACAAAGGAAGGCGAAAGGCTGTTTCCCACACAGTTGTTTGTTTATATTGCATAAGCAAAGAAGCTAAATGAGAAAATGCTTGAAATTAAGATCCTAGATTTTTTTCATGAAATATGTAGTAAAATAACTTACATTGGTGCATTTAATGGTATAAAAATCAAAGACTACGACACTTTCATAAACTATGTTAAAAATAATTTCATGGATACATGACAGTACAACTTCAATCTTATTCTAGGTGTGTTAGTATAAAAAGATCAACATTTACAAGTAGGAATAAGCCCTGTGATCTAAATGGGACATTTTAGTAAGATTCCTGAAATAAAATAGATAATGTACTCTCTACAATAGCTATCTCTGAAGTAGTTTTTAAAAAATGCATATTAATTTCTGATTTTAATTCCAAGTTATCCACATGAAAAAAAAAAGACCAAAATAAGAAACTGATTTCCTGATAGATCTGAAGAATTTTAAAAATGTCTAATTTAATTTTATGACTGGTTCAGTTAAAAAAATATTTTTCTCCATTGTTAACTGGAAATCTGAGAAACAGAGAAATCTGTTACCTGTTTTAAATCCAGGACAAGGTATTAAGATACATTATATGAAGAAAGCAAAAATAGCCTGACATTTACCTGTTGAGCAGAAGCTGGTGTTTCTAAGATTTCTAAGAGCGTATCTCCCGGTTGTGTTCGTATCACATCAACTACAAGTCTTTTTGTCCTTTTCAGAGAAATAAACAATGGATATTATAAGACAGCTGTCATAGGAAGCATTTAGTTTCCTCATTTGTGACTCAACTAAAAAATTAAAGATCTCACACACAAAACGTTGGTATTTTTCAAAGGTATTTTAGATTTCAGAGCTTCTATTAACAGCAGTATTAAACTAAATAATGGATTTCTGATATATGCACATTTTTGTATCAAAGTTTATATGCTTGTGTTCCCTTTATTATTTGGGAGATTCAATCATCATGGTGATAGATGCCATAATAAGAATCCAGATACAAATACACCTGTATTTAGCTATCACTTAACTTAGGACTGACAAAGTGAGAGATGGAAACACAGATCTTTCCAAAGTCTGACATATACATAAATCTTTTATGAGCCACCTGGATTTATACTGAATATTTAGAAACAAAGACATTGCTGAACTTCAGAAGCAACATATTAATAATGTGTATTACTGTGTACTGCTTAAAGAAAGAGGTGTCTCTAAGGAGCAGAGAACATACATTTTCTTACTAGCAAAAAAAAAAAAAAACATTTCTAAACAAAAAGGAAATTGCTATATCCTGATATTTAAAGTGGTGGGTTTTTGTGCTTGGGGTAAGAAGTTATCACAATTCCTGCTGTCTTTTCGTTCCAAGAACATCCTGTTACACAGCTCTACTACAACACAATACATTGTTACACGAACTAAATACATCTCTTTACAGGCTAACAGCATAATACATAGAGATTAATGGATAAAGAGTCATGTATAGTATATGCCATGCTTCAAAGACAAAGAAAATTTAACAATAGGGTTTTTGAAAAAAATCATTTTGAAGTATGAGCAGTGAAACTTCTATGTTAAGTCCTCAAACAACAACTGTTTTATCTATGTAAACCACTGTCTTCATTTTCAAGACTAAACGTTTATATCCAACAAGAAATGGTAAGAAAAGATTGTATGGTCTTCTAATATATGCCCCTGCAAGAGACAATATCACAAGAAACTTGCATTCTTACTTGACACAAAACATTTGAGTTTGGATCAACTTCTTATTGATGTATTAGAAATTCATACCTAAGGAAAAAGGCAGCAGTGGCAATAAGTCCAGAAATGTCAGTAAACCGAATTACCATATTCGGATGCATATATAGCTGGAGCAGGAAGTCTGCTCAACCTACTGGAGGCATGGCAGCAATGTTCTATTCCCTCTGTCCATAGCTCCTCTTTACTGTGTGTGGCTGCTCAGACACATAGAATAGCTTCAGAGGGATTCCTTCTGCCATCTACTGCTCCTGAATTCACTCCAATATGCCAGTGAAGCAGAAGCTCTCTCAAAATGAGTTTGCCCTAGCTATACTCAATTCAGATTTGTCTCCTTCTGAAGCTGCCTTCTCCAACCTTTGGTGATCTCCTTAGAACTTATTTCAGTAGACAGAAATTTATTACAACTATTTTATGCATTCATTCAGGAAAGGACTTAAGTACATGCTTAACATTGACTCAGTGGGTCTTGGGCATGTGCTTAAGTTCTTTCCTGAATCCAAATGTTTTTCTGCACTGGGGCCATAGTTTATGGACTCCAAGTGCTGTTTAGGAGGAGAATGAGATGCACACACGGGGTACAGCTGTATAGAGAACATATCCATTTTCTTCCCAGTCACAAGAATTGTGACCAGAATTGGGCAAAACCACCCATGGATGAAGTTTACCTTATGTGCCACTTTTTCATGCAAAAAGATATGCATACAAAACACTGGTACAAGACAGCACCCAATATCATCCTTTGAAGAAAGATATTTGCAATTTTTAAGCTCAAAAGTTCTAAAGGTTTCCTTGAATTCTAATATTCTAAAGATTTTTTTAAAAATAAAATATTCTAATGAGTTTTATAGAAGAGATGCATCATTGAATTTGTAGGATATCCAAGAACAGTTAAATCATATACAGTATATCTGGTTGTATACCTAGACGCATACCATTTCAACATCAATTATTTAAATAATGGCATAGAAAGTACACCAATAAAGTTTTCAGATGATACCAAGCTGGGAGGGGGTGCAAGTGTTTGGAGGAGAAGATTAAAATTCAAAATGATCTGGACAAACTGCAGAAATGGTCTGAAGTAAAACAGGATGTAATTCAATAAGGACAAATGCAAAGTAGTCCGCTTAGAAAGAAACTATCAGTTGCGTACATACAAAATGGGAAATGACTGCCTAGGAAGGAGTACTGTGGAAAGAGATCTTGGTCATAGTGGATCACAAGCTAAATGAGAGCCAACTGTGTAACACTGTTGCAAAAAAAAGCAAACATTATTCTGGGATATATTAGCCGGAGTGTTGTAAACAAGACACGAGAAGTAATTCTTCTGCTCTACTCCATGCTGATTAGGCCTCAACTGGAGTATTGTGTCTAATTCTGGGCACCACAATTCTGGAAAATGTGGATAAATTGGAGGAAGTCTAGAGAAGAGCAAAAACATGATTAAAGATCTAACAAATATGACCTATGAGGGAAGACTGAAAAAAGTGGGATTGTTTAGTCTGGACAAGAGAAGACAGGACATGATAACAGTTTTCAAGTACATAAAAAGTTGTTACAAGGTTGAGGGAGAAAAATTATTCTTGTTAACCTCTGAGGATAGGAGAAGAAGCAATGGGCTTAAATTGCAGTAAGGGCGGTTTAGGTTGGACATTAGGGAAAACTTCCTGACTGTCCGGGGTGATTAAGCACTGGAATAAATTTTCTAAGGAGTTTGTGGAATCTCCGTCTTTGGAGATTTCTAAGAGCAGGTCAGACAAACACCTGGCAGGGATGGTCTAGATAATACTTGGTCCTGCCATGAGTGCAGGGGACTGAACTAGATGACCTCCCGAGGTGTCTTCCAGTCCTACGATTCTATGGCAGTAGCAAGTTTCTAAGAATGTTCCCTTTAAGACAGGAAAGCTAGTTGTCAGCTGAGGTAATTGTATTTTCATCTCTTGAACAAAAAGTACACTGGAAGTTTAATTCTACTTTTGGAAACCTGACAGCTCCTTGGAAACTATTAACAAAACCCTCATGTGTCATGCCAGATAAGCTTAAAACCACAATAGGTTCCTCAGATTCTTTAGGTTTCTGAAGGGAAATTAACAACATACACATACATGAAACTCAATGGAATGCGCAAGTCAGTACGAGAATTAACAAGAGAATCTGTCATTTACACACCCACACGCCCAGTCCATCAGATATTTAAGAACGTGAGTTTTCTTTTGACCTAGTTTCTAGAAATACTTAAGCATTCCATGCGCATGAAATTCCAATATCCTCCACAGGAAACAGGACAAGAGGCAAGTTAATCTTAACTGAGTTGAAGTTACAGTTAGAAATGATTAGCCACTTTCTGAGCATTGGATAAGAAACTGAATTCCAGGTGTACAGGGTAATTTTTATAATACTGTACATAAGTTTTAAGCTATATATAAGAACAGATTTAAGAGCATAAGGCTGAAAGTATAAGACTAGGGGATCCAGTCTTCTCTAATTTTCAAGTAATTTTTAGTTGTGGAAATATTAGAAGAAAAATGTTCTTCAATCACTTCAAGACTGAGTTAATGCTGATCAATATAGATACTTATTTTTACAGCTAGTTTACTTCCTTTCCTCTGCTTTAGTTACAACTAATGTGTTTTGCTTCTACTGACCATAAAGTTCTTTTGTATTTAACTGGTGAAAGTGAGTTTGTTGAAGATCAGACCAGGTAAGAGAAAGGATGTTGGTAGGGAGGGCGAAGTCAATGGTCACCATGGCAGGTGTGATGTCCTCCCGTTACAGAAGTTGGTCTGGTAGTCATTCTAGGTCACTGATGTCATCAAGTGGCATATTTAGTCTTGGTTTGGACACAGTTGCATCTGTCGCTGAAGTGCGGACCTAGCAAAAAAAGTCATCCACGACTTTGCAACCTCCCAATTGGATTACTGCAATTAAAGAATACAGCATAGAATGCAGCTGCTAACTTTGTACTGACAGTTTTTAATGCACCCATTTCTAGTGGACATAAACTTGGAAGTGTTGTTTATTATAGTAGCTACTAGAGGGCCTAATCAACTTGGGGCCCCATTGTGCTATGCACTGTACAAACAGATAGAAAAAACAGACAGGTTGGGAAGGGAAATAATCAAAGGTGAAATGATTTGGCAGAGGTCACAGCAGGTGAATGACAAAGCTAGGGCTAGAACTCAGGCCTTCAGCTCTGTGCCTTATCCACTAGGCGAGACTCTCCCTCAAAGCAATGGAGAAACTAGTCTTGTTCAAGCAGAGCTTAAACAAGTCTTTAGTAATCAGAACTTCTTAAAGAGATGATACAGGTTTATCATATTTCACATTCATGATCTTTATCTTAGCCTTGGTCTACACTATACCGGCAGGCGCTCAATATAAAAGGCAAAATGCGACCTTGTACCGAAAGCACACGTGCTATCTTCTGTGAATTGCTTGATTGACTGTGAAAGTCTCCCTTTTGTTCCCGGAAATGTATCCTCTTTAATTATAGTCTCCCTTTTTATCTCCCCCCAGGTGCAAATGTGTCTATGCTTCCCCTATCATCTCCATCCCGGAGGTTATCGCAGTTTAGAAGGTGAAAAAAACGCACTCGCGATGACATGTTTTCCGAGCTCATGCAGTCCTCCCACACTGATAGGGCACAGCTTAATGCATGGAGGCATTCAGTGGCAGAGGCCAGGAAAGCATTAAGTGAGTGCGAAGAGCAGAGGCAGGAGGCAATGCTGAGGCTAATGGGGGAGCAAACGGACATGATGAAGCATCTGTTGGAGCTGTAGGAAAGCCAATGAAAGCACAGACCCCCGCAGCATCCATTGTATAACCACCTGCCCTCCTCCTCAAGTTCCATGTCCTCTTCACCCAGACACCCAAGAACATGGGCGGGGAGGCTCTGGGCACCCAGCCACTCCACTCCAGAGGATGACCCAAGCAACAGAAGGCTGTCATTCAAACAGTTTTGATTTGTAGTATGGCTACAATAAGCAATGTGGCCTTGTCCTTCCCTCCTCCCGCAACGCACCCCACCCCACCCGGGCTACCTTGTCAGTTATCTCACTTGGGTTTTTTTTTTTTGTTTGTTTTGTTATTTTTTTTTTTAAGAAAGAATGTGCATGGTTTCAAAACAACAGTTAATTTATTTCCTTTGCCAGCTATGATCGAAGGGGGGAGGGTGGTTGGCTTACAGAGAATTAAAATCAACAAAGGGAGCGGGTTTGCAGCAAGGAGAAACACACACAACTTGTCAGACCGTAGCCTGGCCAGTCATGAAACTAGTTTTCAAAGCCTCTCTGATGCACAGCATGCCTACCTGTGCTCTTCTAATTGCCCTGGTGTCCGGCTGCTCAAAATCGGCTGCCAGGCAATTTGCCTCAACGTCCCACCCCGCCATAAACACCTCCCCCTTACTCTCACAGATATTACGGAGCACACAGCAAGCAGCAACAACAATGGGAATGTTGGTTGCACTGAAGTCTAACCTAGTCAGCAAACAGCACTAGCAAGCTTTTAAACGTTCAAAGGCACATTCTACTACCATTCTGCACTTGCTCAGCTTATCGTTGAACTGCTCCTGACTACTGTCCAGGCTGCCTGTGTATGGCTTCATGAGCCATGGGAGCAAGGGGTAGGCTGGGTCCCCAAGGATAACTATTGGCATTTCAACATCCCCAACAGTAATTTTCTGGTCTGAGAAGTAAGTCCCTTCTTGCAACTGCTCGAACAGCCTGGAGTTCCTAAAGATGTGAGTGTCATGCACCTTTCCTGGCCATCCCACGGTGAAACATCCCTTGTGATCCACCAGTGCTTGCAGCACCATTGAGAAGTACCTCTTGCGGTTTATGTACTGGTTGGCAAGGTGGTCCAGTGCCAAGATAGGGATATGCGTTCTGTCTATTGCCCCACCAGAGTTAGGGAATCCCATTGCAGCAAAGCCATCCACTATGACCTGCACATTTCCCAGAGTCACTACCCTTGATAGCAGAATGTCAGCGATTGCATTGGCTACATGGATCACAGCAGTCCCCACAGTAGACTTGCCCACTCCAAATTGATTCCCGACTGACCGGTAGCAGTCACGCATTGCAAGCTTCCACAGGGCTATCGTCACTCGCTTCTCAACTGTCAGGGCAGCTCTCATGTTAGTATTCCTGTGCTTCAGGGCGGGGAAAAGCAACTCACAAAGTTCAAGGACAGTGGCCTTAGGCAGGCGAAAGTTTCGCAGCCCCTGTGAATCATCCCATACCCGCAATACTATGCGGTCCCACCAGTCTGTGCTTGTTTGCCGGGCCCAGAATCAGTGTTCCACTGTATCAACCAGCCCCACTGCTGCCACGATGTCCCAATTGCCACAGCCCATGCTTTCAGGAATGTCTGTCCACGTCCTCATCACAATCATCTTGTGCTGGGGTCTCTTAGCCCAGTTCTGCACATACTCCAGGATAATGCGCGAGGTGTTTACAATGCTCACAACAGCAGTGGTGAGCTGAGCGGGCTCCATGCTTGTCATGGTATGGTGTCTGCATGGATAACCCAGAAAGAAAGGTGCGAAATGATTGTCTGCTGTTGCTTTCACGAAGGGAGGGGCGACTGATGACATGTACCCAAAACCACCCTCGACAATGTTTTTGTCCCATCAGGCATTGGAATTCTGCGTTAACCTCCCAATGGGCAGCGGTGACTGCGTGAACTCTGGGATAGCTTCCCACAGTGCACCGTTCAGTGAGTCGATGCTAGCCACGGTAGTAAGGACGCACTCCACCGACTTAATGCGCTTAGTGGGGACATACATAATCAACTCTATAAAATCGACCTAATTTCGTAGTGTAGACATACCCTTAGTTTTAAAAAGCTACAGTTCACGAACCCCAAAAGAAGCTACTTCTAGAGAAATAAGTTAGATACTGAGAGAAATATATGCCCTAATTAGTGCATGAATATTGGAATATGGGCCCCCCTGGCCCAGATTGGTGTAGGTAAGAGGATTCTGAGCATTTTAGCAGCTTATCTTTTCACTTGTGTGAAGCAGTATATTTCCACCATTGCAGTACTGTTATGAGAAGTGTGCATGCCTGACGAGTCATTTAACAAGCACACATTCCAAACTAGAAGTTCCTGTAAACATTCACTGTCCAATTATACACATAACCACAGATATTAACCCACCAATTTATCACAAATACTATACACACCAACTGGTTGGCCAGTTTTTATAATTCTGTCTCTTCTAAAAGGTGCAAGAGTTATTGTACATACATCCTAACTCAGCTGTTATTATTTACAATTGAAACTGTAGTTCAACTCTGAATAAAATCAATTTGAAAAAGCTCTTTAAAGATCAGATTAGCAGAAACTGAGAAAAAACTAACAAAGAAAGAGCATGAACTATAGATACTGAGAAATTGCCAGGTGAACAAAACTCAAGCTTTAATTTAAACAATAGTTTCACACCATTGATCCCAACTACAGAAGAAACTGGTTTCACAATACACTCAAGGCAACGAGCAAACAAAGAAAAAAAAACAAATAAAATGGTGGCACTACTAAGCCATATGGTAAATATCACCACTCACTCCAATCCCTTTCCTCAGCCTTCATCTCTACATTGTCTATGTAAGCTTTAAGTTGCTCAGGGCTGAGACCTTGTCATTCTGTCTGTAAGTTGCCTAGACACTGATGTCATATAAATAATACAGAAATGTGTTGAGATGTTCCTATACTCTTACCTAATGTTTTGTTTTAGAAACTACAGAACTCATGCAAGTAGTTTTACATCAAACTACATATAAAAAGTTACCAAAGTGTTTGAGAGTTACGATTCAGATCAATAAGCAAGAATAACTACTGTACTGATGGCAAACCAACCCCTCTCCTTTTCATTTAAATCTTTATCTCCTGGACCATAAAACTGTATGATCAATGTGTGGGAAATTCTAGAAGAAATTCTCTCTACCAGCTAAATTGGAAGATTTGTTTTGGGAAAACACCCTTCAGGTTAAGAATTGTAGAGTGTGTGCTTGCAATTGTAAACATTGTGGTAAAATGACTTTCCTCCAAAGTAAAGCTTCAGCTGCCAGTTAATAAAGCTAAATTACTTTTCAGATTCATTAAGTACATAAAAAGTATTGCTGTTCAGTATGAGCACTGCTGAGTGAGACTGTAGCTGCACTACAGGTCTGCACAGAATTGGAGGTTTAAATTTTAAGACTGTCTAGCCAGCAGGTTGTGAAGAAAAGTGTGAAAATAGCAGTTTTAGAAGGTTAGCACTTGCATCCATTTTCAATAGTGAAAAGAGATATTAAACAACTCATAATTTGCAGGTAGGTTAAATGTGAATATATCCAATGAAACAGAGATGATGTTAATTTAAAAATAAAAATAGGCATGCAGAACTTTTGATATAATGCACTTGCCTACAGGTTTTACCAATAGTATTTTGCAACCATCTGAAGAAAAAGGAAGCCAGTGAATATTATTCTCTCCCCCGTGTAAGTCATGCAATGTTTGTGAGCTGAGAGGAAAGTAACATCCTGTACAAATACTGGTCTGACAAACGTTTCCAAGTGTTTTCAATTTAGAGGAAGGAGGGAAGAGTTGGATTTGCCTTCAAGTCTAGACATCAACTCCTCTTGAATTATGGAAAAGAGCATGTGTTAAGACAGTACCTATTTCACAGTGTGCAATAATGCAAGTAGCCATAACTTTGTAAGAGCTAAAGTATCGATGTTTTACAAAGTGTGTTTCAGACTCTGAAAGATTTTGGATAGGGTGGAGACTTGACTGGTCTATTTGATACAGATCCTTCTCTTTTCAGGTCAATGATCTGAATCTGAGTTAGGTCCATAATGACCTAAACTAAACCATTTGATGGCCTATGTGAAATGTGCTGGTAGTTTTTCTGACACCCATATAATGAGCTTGCTAAGGAAATTTAATACATCAGAAATGTGCCCATTTCTACATTTCTAATTGATAGGAGTTAAAATTCTTCTTATGTTCTTAATTAAAAGTTAGTTTAATTATCTGTTACAATGCTAAGGATATTACAAACTGGAAAAGAGCCCAAACCATTGACAACAAAAGGCTTACCTTACTCCTGAAAAACAAGTTAACCTTTGTGTGAAGCACATCAGTAATATTATAAAACAGATCCTTCTTAATGCAAGAAAACAACGTACACAGAACAACTAAATTCTAATGAATGAGGAAAATCTGTCCTAACATGTCAAACTTCTGAAGAACATTAAAGCTTTCAAATGTTACTTTTCATTTAATGAAATCCAACAATATCAACTCTTTAGGCATCAAAAGGCATTTCAGCCCCCCGAAAAAGGAGGTACAAATCATAATGAATTAGAGGTACAATCTAACTGTACACACATCTTACTGTTGTATTCATGTTTTAAATTGTTTTCTCACCATTTCCCTCTTGCCAGGTCATACTTCACTCAAGTCTTGGCTATTAAGCCAAGAGCAACCTCTGCAGCGAATGGCAAAGGGAGGAGATACATTCCAGATGTGGTCCACACTAAGTGAGTTTGTAATTCCCTGATCTAAGTAAGTGTGTTGTGTTTTTCAGAGCATCACTATTCCTATTAACGTGAATAGAAGCCGTTGGTGCTTAGCACCTCTGAAAAATCAAGAAACTTATCTAGGAGTCCAAATATGGATTTAGAGTTGGGATTTTCACATGCATCTAAGTGACTTAGAAGCACCAATCTCATTCACGTCCAAGAGGATTTGTGATCTTAAGTCATGTGGGTGTCTAAAGTAGATTTTTCAAAAGCACTGAAGTTTGAAAACAGCGGTTTAAGTCTTAACTAGCCTTGGAGTTTTGCCAGAATTACATCCCAAACTCTTAAGAGGCAAATTTCATGCTGAACGGGGCTTTAAGTTTTTTGACCTTTGACCTTTTGACCTATCTTTGACCTCATGCTGCGTTGCCAAGGAGGTTGCACAAGGTATGAGTCAGCACAGGATTTGGCTAGAGGCTGGCAAAGCATTGGACTGTCTTTACAGCAATCAAAAGACCCAACCTATGGACTTAACTTTTTGTAGACTGCCAGTCAAATGAATGCTTGTGGGGGGCATGCAGTCTGAAAAACACTAGTGTTCTAATTGGAAATTTAAAAAAAAAGTAATTACAAACCTGAATAAAGTTATAAAGTTAGTTTACGTTACTGGTATTGCTTGTTTTAACAAAAACATTGCCCAAAAGATACATATTTTATGAACAAACCGTACTTTATCATCATCCCTTTGAGATCTTGATCTTCACCTTCCTGTAACTCATATTTGCTGGTCAAAGACAGTGAAATCTCTGTCTTTGCAAGCTGACTCAATGTGTTTTCCTTGTTAGGATCACTGGGATCAACAGCTCCTTCCCCTGTAGGAAAAAATATGGCTCTTACTCTGCCAGTTCACTGATGTGTGACAAGAACTGGAGCATGAACCAGAATACTCTGAAACATGTCAAAGGCAACAGAAAACTACTCAAAGATCTATCAACATGTACTATATCTAGACAAATAACTGTTTAATTCAAAATTTTCCTTCAGCCATAAAACAAATCAATACCTTCCCTCTATTTAGGGACAGGAAAATTGTAGTATTTTGTATTTTCTGAAAATGTCCAATAGAAGTTACCTATTTATACATCTAGGCAAAGGTTTTTGAAATATTAAAACTTGAGATTTTTGCCACCTTAAATCGGATTTTTCTTTCAAGACAGTTATCCAGACAGGGCTCAAATGTGTATTTCTTTCCCAAAGTAGTTGTGCAGTTATTTAACATCCATAGTCAGGAAAAAAAACTAAAATAATAAAAATAGACCTTGGGTAGGGTAATCATTACTGATAGTGTCCTTATTATTAACGAGTTTCTGAGGCACCCAAAATATGCTAGACATTTTCTAAACAAAGATGGTGTGATCCCTGCACTAATATTAATAGTTCTATTCATCTTCTTCTAGCCTTAGTCCCATCTATGTTGGGTCAGCTCTTTGTGTCCTCCTCCATTCCAGTCTGCCTTGAGGCAGTTCCTTGGAAACTCCACAGCTGATCAAATCCTTTTTATATAGCATCCATCCATCTAGCATCCCAATCCTTTTCTTACTCTCCTTTTTAAGTTGAGCACCGGTTTCCTGTTTATTCTTCTAATCTTCTTTTCATGTGATCAAACCATCTAACCCTGAATTCCCTCAGCTTTCCTATAATTGGTCTCACCTTCACACTTCCCCTAATGTGTTTGTTCTGATAGTCCATCCTTGTAATAATTTTAACATTTTAATTTCCATTGTATTCAGGATCTGCTCCAATCTCTTCTTTGGTGCTGAGCATTCAGAACTATACAAAAAGCGCAGGCCTAATAATTATTGTATAGATCTTTGCCTATCAAATAGAAAAGTTTCTCCTAACTCCTACTGCAGATTACTTCACTCACTTCTCTCCTTTTAGTCCATGACATTCCTATTCTGCTTGGAAGTTTGTCATTGAGTTCACCATTACCCTGTACTATTGAACCTAGGAACTTGAACTTCTGTACCTTTGCTAGTGGCTGTCCCGAGACTTACAGTCTTGTTGCCTTCCTGAAAGTTATCATTGAATCTACAGACTTTCTGCCGATTTCTGTGCCATTTCTTTCAAGTGTGCCTTTCCATCTTACTCAATTTTCCACTTCCTCTCTGCTCGCTCCCACAAGCACGTCATCATCTACAAAAAGCATGCATCAGCATGCCACACTGAATGTTTTCTGTAACCGCATCAAACACCATGGTGAACAAAATGAGGCTTGGTGCAGAGTCTCAATGCATTCTGACTCTTAACAGAAAATGGTTCAATTACCTGACGTGACTTTTTAACTGGGGTAGCAGCACCCTCATACATGTCCTGGATGAGTCTGATAGCTTTCAGATATCTGTTTCATCCTCAAAAAACTATATGATTTTTTTCAGAACATGCTCTTAAGCCTTCTCAAGACCTCTTTTCTCTTTATTTTTCCACAAGCAATCATAATGTAAAGATAGCATCCATCATTGATTTGTCTGGCACAAACCCAAACTCATTGTTACTGACCTTTACTTCTCTTCATAGCCTCTTATCAATAATCAGGCTGAATTTGCTTGTAGAAAATTTTCCAGTGTGTTCATTGGTGTATCACATCCTTTGCCTGTTTCACTATTTTATAGAGGACTACTTCTCAAAATTAAAGTCTGTCTACTTTTATGGAAATGTGGTTTGTACAGCCCCTTCCATACATTCAGTCAGGTTATTTAAATATGTGATAATACTCTATTTAATTCCAGAGAGCTAGATGTTTCTGCTGAAATTTTTGATGTTGGGGAGTTAAATATCATTATGCTCCAGAATAAATACCCACTGTGAGTAGCTCACACCTCTCAGAGCTACTGTGGACTCTGGGAAACAGTTCTCCTTTGATTCTCATTTTAGAATATCTTTTCAGTTATAACAGCTGCAAAAATCATTTTAGGAAAAGTCTTAAATTCTGCAGATACTGAAGAGGCCAAACAAAGTACCCCCATATATCAATTTAGGGCCAGTCCCTGAATTACTATAACCAACGGACCAAAGGGGGTGGGGGGTGGGAGCGCGCGCGCGAGAGAGAGAACACTTACCAAGGAAAGACTCTACATCAGGAACAGCCCCTAACCCCTCCAGCAATTCATTCAGTAAGTCATTCTGCTCAGGAGCAATGGCATCCTGGTGTTCTAATAGCAGCTATAAACAAGGGCAAACAAAACGATTATCCGTGAAACCACTGAAAATACTCCATTTCTCCAAATGGTGCTATATACTCACAAATAGAATGCTCAAAATAAAGTCTTCAGAGCCACAGTGGGCGTAAAACATGAATAAGCATTATGGAGGACAGAAGGAAAGAAAGTGCTTGCTTACAGGCTGTGGTTTCAAGACTGATAGTTCTATTGCCCAGTCTGTTGGCTGGCTCACCCTTGGATCAACATTAGAATGCCAGCAAATATACACAAACTGAAGGGAGTAAGTCCTCAAAATATTAAAACACATGAGGAAAGGCTCAATTTAGCAGCCGCTTAAACAATTAACAAAACATCACCGCTAAACAGACTCAAAGTTGGCACTTCACTTGACAGTCTCATCATATGCTGAAGTGCTTTATTGGATCAGGACCTTAATGGGCAAGGGGACTGAACGGTCTTCATAATGGTGACCCCATCAGGGCATGGTTAAGGCACACCATGCTACGCAGAATGAGGAGGCTAACGCTGCTGATGCTTATTGCTGTACTTTTTTTAAATACAGGATTTCTGACTCCTGTGGTATCAATTTGGTACTTTTCAAATGGACTAAGTTCACTTTAAAAAAATCAGAAATTTAATATTCTGCTCCTATTGCCAGAATTAGTGATTTTACTGGCACCAAGATAACAGAAAGTACAAACTCTATTCATAATACAACTTGTATTGCAGCTGTGCACGCCTCCAAGGAGGAATGGTTCTGCAGTCCATAAAAAGCCTCTGAGAACAAGCTTGTATATGCTGCACTATAAAAAAAAGCACGAATGGTATGGGCCTGAAGAATGAGTTTCCTGTAATTAGACTGCTCATTTCTGTACCCATCACTAGCATTTACTTCAGGAAGCAAGTGGCACTGTACAGAGTTTGATAACAGTGTGTTTGCTAGTTCCCAAGGTCTGTTTTCCACATAAACAGGATTCTTACTATGGAAGTCTGTTTTAAGGTTATGGTGCCCATGGCCACCAGTTTAAATTGAATTTAAATACAAGTGGAGTAAAACATATGCTATATTTATAAATTTCAGAACTCTGATAGTTTAGAGAGTGCAAAACCTATTCAAATCAAAAGCTGTGTTCACTGAAACGTACAGGCAACTAAAACACTTTGTATGTGGGAAATCAAAGGCACATTAAATATTCTGGGGGAGACACACAAAGACACAAATGGCAGTTTAGTGCATAACTAACATTTTGCTTTTGAAAATTTCCCTCAGTCTCATCTACATGAATGCCCTGACATTTATATAGTGTACACTGTGTAGGTATACATGCGCACACTGAAATTGCAAATTTAAGACATACAGAAATTTAGGATCTTTAGATATAAAAGATCTTGCCTTGCTTCAAGTCTTAACTACTTCCTCCATACACATATGAACTACATGAAATCTTGGAAGAAAAGACTGTCCCATTTGACTAGTGTTCTACCGCATGATAAGTAATTACATCAAAAGTGTTCAGTTAATCCTGACGAAGTACAGAACACTCTAAACCAGATTACACAAAATGACAAATGAGAGGTTCCCCATAATCATTTGCACCATCTGAGATTCAGCCTCTAAGTCACAAACTTGACAATAGCATAACAGGAGTTGAATATCATGCTCGACACCTAAATGGAACAAGTTAAGTGTTGATAGACAGGAAATGAAACAAATACATCCTCAATTCAAGCTTGAAGTAGCAGTTGTCTTTAATCTAGCGAACACTATGTTTCCTTAGCCATTAGTTCTTGCATGAGTAAGGCTGATTTTTAACTCACTGTCTTGGGAGTGAAGTATTCCATATTTTTAAAAGAATATCCATCATTTAACATTTCTGGGTTTTGCACATTAGTGGATGACTGCTAGTATACTAGTTGTGGAAGGACCATATGGTATACATCTAAATTTTGTCCTAGTGAATCACACTATAAACTGCAGTTTCTGCATTTCATCTGTTCCTTATCCAGAACAAACATACTTGCAGGATACCACTGCCGCCTAAATCACACTCTTACATCTGCTTCCAGCCAAACACGTGATGGAATGCCAAAGTCATAAAATGTACAAGATTTTACTTTATCTCAAAGTCACACTAACTCTTAAAAAGCAACAAGTCCCCTTTCTTACCAAGGGGAAGTTTGTAATTCAAATAAACTACAAATGGTTCATCACTACTATATGCCAATAAGAAGTTATGCAATTTTTTTCCCTTTTCAATTAAATGCTCTGAAAGAAAAATACTTTACATTTTATTGTCAGATTCTTCTTTTGGTTAGCACTTTTGTTTCCAAACCGTTGTCTCTACCATTCTCATTGGGGCTATTGGGGTGGAAATGCAATTCTCTCCTGCGACATACAGTACAAGTTACAATAAATGTTAAGAGAAGTTTGGTTCTAAGGTTATTCCATACACTTGGAAATTGAGATGATCTTCTACTTGGACAAGAGACTATCAGAAAGGAAGAGTAAAGGAATTCCTTCATGGCATTTTAGGAAAGCCAATACAGAACATCACAGTTATTCTGTGATTTTATGGAAAAATTACTCATCTCCCAAAAAGTGATTTGAGAAGTTTCCCAAGAACAGATTAAAGAGTAGTTGTTTAACAATTCCCCTTTGCTCAGTAGCTAAGTTTCTTTCCATTCACTTACTGAATGGGTATTGATGATTTCTTCAATGGAGATGTATATGACAGGTTTGCTGAGGGTTACCATATCAGAGTACTCATCAATATTGAATTTCTCCTCTGGCTCAGGAACATCACATGCTGTCTGAAAAAAATTCCTAAGGAAGTAGTAAGATGAGAAAGATAGGTTAAATAATTATACAATAAGACAGACATGTTTTAGCTAACTGTAGTGAATTGGAATAAGCTTTTTGTTTGAAATGCAAGATAAAAACGGTTACTTTCTCATAACTATTGTTCAAGATGTGTTGTTCACGTCCATTCCACATTAGGTGTGCGCGCGCCGCAGGCATGAGCGTCGGAAACTTTTTCCCTTAGCAGCTCCCGTCGGGCTGACGGGCCCCCCGAGTGGCGCCACTGCGCCCTGCATATATACCCCCGCTGGCCCGACCCCCTCCAGTCCCTTCTTGCTGGCGACTCCGACAGAGGGGTAGGAGGGTGGGTGGTAGAATGGACGTGAACACCACATCTCGAAGAACAACAGTTATGAGAAAGTAAGTAACCGTTTTTTCTTCTTCGAGTGCTCGTTCACGTCCATTCCGCATTAGGTGGATTACAAGCTTACCCCTGGAGGAGGGTAGGAGTCACGGAACAACTGCTCGGAGGACCGCTCTGCCAACTGCCGCATCCTCTCTGGCCTGCTGGTTGACTGCATAGTGGGTCGTGAAGGTGTGCACCGAAGACCAGGTGGCTGCTCTGTAGATCTCCTGGACTGGGACCTGTGCCAGGAATGCCGTGGAAGTCGCCTGCGCCCTGGTCAAGTGGCCCGTGACCGCTGGGGCCGGAACACCTGCAAGCTCATAGCACGCCCGGATGCAGCTTGTAATAAGACAAAATCTGCTGCACCGACACTGGGAGGCCTTTTAACCTCTCGGCCACAGTCACAAACAGCTGCGCGGATTTGCGAAAGGGCTTGGTGCACCCCAAATAAAACGCCAGTGCTCGATGCACATCCAAGGTGTGCAAGTTGCGGTGACTCAAGTCCGTATGGGGACCGGCAGACAAATGCCCAGATGGAGTTGGGAGACCACCTTAGGGAGGAACTTGGGGTGTGGCCGGAGTTGCACCTTGTCCTTGTGAAATACTGTGTATGGTGGCTCAGAGGTGAGGGCCCTCAGTTTGGACACCCTTCTGGCCGAGGCAATGGCAACCAAAAATGCCGTCTTCCAGTAAAGGTGAAGGAGAGAACAGGTAGCGAGGGGCTCGAAAGGGGGTCCCATGAGTTTAGAAAGAACCAGGTTAAAGTTCCATGGAAGGACTAGGGGCGGGACCCTTTAAGGAACCGCCCCACCATTGGGTGGGAAAACACCGAGCCCCCCCGAGAACCCCGGATGGAAGGCAGCGATGGCCGCCAGGTGCACTCTGAGTGAGGACGTGGCTAGCCCTTGCTGCTTGAAGTGCAGGAGGTATTCCAGAATGGCCTGGAACAGGGCCTGGCCCGGCCGCACCTGTCGGGGTTCACACCAACACGAGAACCTTTTCCACTTGGCCATATAGGCCGCCCTGGTAGAGGGCTTTCTACTGCCAAGCAGAATCTGCTGCACAGGAAGGGAGCACTGGCTCCACAGAGCCTCCACGCCATCAGGGTGGAGAAGCCGCCCGCCATCCTGTGTAATGAGGTCCCGGTGTAGGGGCAGGACTACTGGGGCATCCACCGACAGCTCTAGGAGCGATGTGTACCAGCGTTGGCGGGCCCAGGCTGGGCCGATGAGGATCACCGCCGCCCTGTCCCTGCGCACCTTGAGCAGGACCTTGTGCACCAAGGGGAGCAGGAGGAAGGCATACATCAAGCCCCCTCTCCACGGGATCGCAAACGCGTCCACGACTGAGCCTGGGCTGCGTCCCTGGAATGAGCAGAACTGCGGGCACTGGGCGTTGGCCCTGGTGGCAACACAGATCTTCCTCCTCTAGGAGATGCTTGTGAGAGGGGTCCCTGAAGAGGGATGGGGAAGGGGAGGGGAGAGGAGGAGGGAGGTGAACTGCAGCAAGTACCTGTTCCGCACCATGCGTAAGACCCAACGGTCTGATGTAATGGTGGACCACGCATGGGAGAAACGGGACAGGCAGTTCAGGAAACAAAGGGACGGATCCGGTGACTGGTCTGGTACGCTGTCCTCAAGCGCACCTTCAAAAGCCTGGCTTAGTGTCCGGCTGGGGTTTGTGCTGGCCTTGGTTCTGGCCCGGCGCATTATTGTTATTATTGTTGTTGCGCCGTCACCTGTTATCCCTGCCTCGCCTACAGTAAGGCTCATGCCTATGGCGAAGCTGGTACTGGCGCTGAAGGGGGGGGGCTGCAGCTTAAAGGGCTTCCTCTGGGTCGCCGGTGTGTGCATACCCAGCAACTTGAGCGTAGCTCGCGAGTCCTTGAGGCTATACAGCCTTGTGTCTGTCTGATCCGAGAAGAGCCCAGAGCCTTCGAAAGGGAGGTCCTGGAGCATATTCTGGACCTCGGGGGGGCAGGCCCGACTCCTAGAGCCACGCAGAGCGCCTCATGACCACCCCTGACGTGACTGTTGTAGCCGCTGCGTCTGCTGAATCCCAGGAGGCCTGGAGGGAGGTCTTGGCTACTGCCTTGCCTTTGTCCCCCAGGGCCGTGAACTCCTGTCGGGAACTTTGCGGGAGGTTGTCCTTAAACTTCCCCACCACCGCCCAGGAGTTGAAATTGTGCATGTTGAGGATGGCCTGCTGGTTAGCAATCCTCAACTGAAGGCCCCCAGATGAGTACACCTTTCTACCAAAAAGGTCCAGGCATTTCACCTCCTTGGCCTTAGGGGCCGGGGCCTGCTGTCCATGGCACTCCCTTTCGTTCACCGCTGAAACCACTAGGGAGCATGGACTCGGGTGGCAGAATAGGAACTCCTAGCCCTTCAATGGCGCAAAGTATTTACGCTCCACTTCTTTAGCCATTGGAGCACTGGAGGTCGGGGTCTGCCATATAGTCTTATAGTTAGACTGACCGGTCTTAATGAGCAGGAGCGCTATTCTGGATGGCCCTTCGAGGCTCAAAGTGTCCACCATGGGGTCCTCCTGCTCAACCGTCTCCTTGGCCTGCAACCCCAAATTTTGGGCAACTCTGCGCAGCAGTTCCTGGTGAGCTCTATGGTCTATTGGCGGAGGGCTGGATACCTCTGTACCCGCCATCGCCTCATTGGGGGAATACGAGGAGGTTAGCTGCTGCTCAACCCCCTCTGGTCGGTCCTCCTGCTCCCCATCTCCTATGGCACAGGCCTCTGGCTCAGGCCAGGGCGGGAGTCCATGGGATGGCACTGGGCTCGGTGCCGGACTCTCCGGTCTAAGCTGGGGGGATGCTGGAGGCCTGGATACTGTTGCCTCCGGCACCGTCTGGCGTTGGTGTGAGGACTGGGACCGCTGCACCGAATAACTTACCCTGGACGGGGCCCCTTGGTGCTCCTGATAGGCCCAGGGGGTCCAGAAGGGCCAATGGCCTGGCAGCCCCCATTGAGATCACCAGCTCCCCTAGAAGGGTCCCTGCTGTCCGGGCCCTGGTGCGGGCAACTATAGCAGCTGGAGCCGGCCTGCAGCAATGCCGATCGCAAGGCCATGGCAGTGCCAACAATCTGCGCCGGCAGGAGAATGAGTGGCTCCTGGCTGAGCGGGACCAGGAACGGGACCAGGACCAGTGCCAGCGTTCCCTGGACCGGGACCGTCTGCGGGAGACCTCTGGCGAGGGCTGCCTTAACTCCTCCTGGTGCAGGAGAGCGATGTGCCCTTCCTGGCACTTCTTCTTAACGTCGACCTGCTGCTGGTGCCGCAACCTCCTTCTGGGCCGCTGGCAAGTGCGAGTCTGTGGAATTGGAGTTCGACTGGGACCAACTCCGGGAGCGGTGCCGGGATGGTGTCTTCGAGCAGCACACCATTGCCGGCTTACCCCTCGATAGCGCCTGAGGCCTGGGTGCCAGAGGGTTCTCCCATAGAGGAGGGGGCTCGCCGACAGCTCAGTGAGGTCCTTTGCGGCCTCAAAGGTGCCAGGCGTAGAGGGCTGATCCATTATGCCCTCGAGCCCATTGTCCACACTGAGCTTACTTAGGTCTGGACTCGGTGGGGGTTGTGCCGCCAGGACTGCCGCTGTCAGCGCTGGTACCACGGCCTTCCCGCTCTTGTTGGCGCTCAGTGCCTTGGGAGGCGCCAGCCTCCTGTGTGGGGAATGACCGCGCCTGCCTTTAGGCTGCGCCAGGGAGGACGATTGGTGCCGGGGCCTAGCCTGGCGCTCTGGTGCCGACAGTTTATGGTGCTTTGCTGGTGCCAGGTCTCCCAACAGCTCTGGGGCACTACGCACCGAGGAAGCCTGAGCTGGCATTGGGCGCTCCGGGCCCAGCGGCTGCAATGCGGCCTCCATCAACAGTTGCTGTAGGCGAAAATCTCTTTCTTTCCTTGTCCTTGGCTTGAACACCTTGCAAATCCTATGGCAAATCCTAGGCGGCATGCGCACACCTAATGTGGAATGGACATGAACAAGCACTCGAAGAATATGAATATTTCTGATACAATCTATTAAATCTGCACAGGAATGCCAGGGAAAAAATCATAAGCAGCACGTCACAATATAAATAGGAGTGCTTAAACGTTACTTGTCCCTAGAGAGAACAGCAGGTTTATTTATTCAAAATAAGATTTTTCCCTTTCAGCTACAAAGTGGTAAGCAAGAATTTGGCACCTCTTTTAGATGTTCTGAGGGATCTAGTCTAGCATCTGGATTAAAAATAACCCTCCAGAAGATATAAAGGAAATATACTTTGCAAAAATGGTTACCCTCATTGTATGAGAGCAGCTCATAATATTGACAAAGTTTAGGAGCAGTAATTAAATCTCATACACACTAATACAAGTTGTCATAATACACGGTCTGAATGATACAGGGTAGTCATATATCTTAAATTTAAACACATTTAAAATCCTTGCATCGCTCTACTGCGATGTTTAACTGTTTGGTGCTCAGGAACACTGTGCAAAATATAAGGATATCTGGCAAGATTATGGGATTGTTACAGTGTAAGAATACTATGGGAAAATACACAAAAAGTGTTAACACAAAGTGTTACTATGACTATACCACTATCTATATCTAGACATAAGCCATCCAGTGTTTCAGAAGCAGGAAACAGTTTCTCAGCATGTTTATGATAACTAAGAAAGGTACTGCACAGAGAATGGAAAGATATCTCATCTTACTTAGTAACAGAGCAGATTCTAACCCTCTCAGGTTAGCATCCTCCTTGGAGACATATCACCAATTTTCATCAAAAAGTTAATTTAACGAGATATGGGATTCTTCTTTTTTGTAAAGATCAGAGCCAAATTAAACACAATGAGCAGGTCTTCCTCCTCTTTGCCTTTGTTATTAATAAAATGACTGAACTGCTTTAGTATCCATTCCTGTCCTGTGAATATTTTGGAGTTCAGAAGATTTTCCCATTCAGCAGTGATAAAACTGAGAACCTTTTTGAGGAAAAACCAGGATGGGCAGTAGAGAGACCAACCAGGCCATGACCAAGGATCAGGGCACTTACATGGGATGTGGCAAATCTGGATTCATGTTCATACTCTGCCCCATCTGGAGCAGGGACTTGAACCAGGGTCTCCCAAAACCCAGGTGAATGCCTTACACACTGGGCTATGGGTGGGTTTTCCCATAGTATTCTTACTCTATTTACCTGATGATAATTGCACAAAATCTCTTTAATCTGTGCTGTAACCTAAAAATTCAATGAATAATTCTTTTCATATAGAGGAGACCCTTCTAAAAGGATCAATTAATGTATATTTAAAATGTTCTGCTGTCTCATGATAATTCCATGATCATAACCACCCAAAAAAGTTACAAGGTAAAGAGCATAAATTTCAAACAACTTCCTTGCAGCACAGAATGTCTGGATTTTCCCAAAACACTTTTCAGCAAAATATTTAAAGTGTCATCATTTCCTACAATTGTTTCTCTCAGCAGAGATGGCTAAAGTAAAAAAACAACAAGAAACCAAACCAAACAAAAAGCCACCCAGCTCTTCCTGGCTGGGAAAGAGTTTACCTTTACAGAAGAGTAATCTCAGCCACCAGATTGAAAAACGATCAGCTGTTCTACTTACTTATAGCAAGCATTAGTGTGTGTTATACAGTGAAATGCTCCATTAGACTCTTGTACTTCATTTTGCATTAAAAATTCCTATTAGGATGCCTGAATACTGCTGAGCAATACTAAAATTACTCGCTAAAAACAATAGTACTGAACTGGAAATATAGCACATTATTTTCCCATTACAGAACAAGACAGAGCGATTGCTATATGAAGAATTATTCATTGAATTTTTAGGTTACAGCACAGATTAAAGAGATTTTGTGCAATTATCGTCAGGTAAATAGAGTAGGTCTACCTCATCCACCCCCAAACAAACAGTTTACATTGAATAAACATTTGCAAGAGCTTTTCACACCTGAACTTCTGGTACGTCTGCGACAGGTAAGTATTCATAGACGAAAGATGCGCACTCTCTCCTTCAAAGAGTTTGTTAGAAGCAGCATGCTGAAGGACTTTCGCCACACAACCTAAATTCCTCCTCTGGTCAGAGTGTATCTGGCCTCCAGCTGTCATGTCAATTATATCAAAACCATCAGGAGCAACAATGGCTGGGTTCATGTAGCGATAGTATAGGAGGTTTCCAACAATCTATAGGAGAAATACTTTGAGATTTCTCTCTTCCCTAATGTACACTTTATTACAGTCTTAGAAAGCCCACCAAAGACTACACATTTCCTGGTTTAGATTTTAAGAAATCATTAACTAAGAAGCAGTAGAGAGCAATCTGTGAAAACAACTTCTGACGGAAGTATTATCTAGTTAGCAAACCGGAAAAGTCTACTGATCCCACAGAGATAAAAAAAGATGTTATTTAGTAATGGGCACTTACACCACGAGTATATTTATAACAACTGGTTTAAAAAACAAAACAAAAAGTCCCACTAAACAGGGAAAGAGTGCCCTAGACTTCTCATTTCATCAGCATTTTGGCCAGGTCTAATTTTTAAAAACCACTTATTTTAAAAAATGTTTAAATACCTAAAATTTTGGATGCATATATCAAGTTATAATAAATCCTGTTCTCACTCAAATAAGATTTCCATTACTATCCTTTTTCAACTGAATCAGAAATACTCTGAGGATAGACATTTGTAAAATTTCTACTTCCTATCCTACCTAAAAGCAGGAAGTGCAGACAGAATAAATTTTTTTTAAAGTAAGTTCATATATTATTTAAACTTCAGAAATAAGAGGTTCTATTCCTTTAATCTTTATTCCAAACTTCTAGCCCATCCCAAATATTTTAGTGAAGATTTTTTTTAAAGTAGT
Source organism: Caretta caretta (assembly GCF_965140235.1). Classification (NCBI taxonomy): domain Eukaryota; kingdom Metazoa; phylum Chordata; order Testudines; family Cheloniidae; genus Caretta; species Caretta caretta. The sequence continues at coordinate 47,528,912 of NC_134210.1, forward strand.
CTATTTAATGATAAATTCTACTCTTATCAATTAGAGCTGGGCAGGAAACAGTTTTCCTGTCCTGTGAATATTTGGGAGTTGAGAAGATTTTCCCATTCAGTACTGTGATAAAACAGAACTTTTTTGAGGAAAAACCAGGATGGCCAGTAGAGAGACCAACCAGGCCATGACCCAAGGATCAGGACACATATATGGGATGTGGCAAATCTGGATTCATGTTCATACTCTGCCCAATCTGGAGCAGGGACTTGAACCAGGGTCTCCCAAAACCCAGGTGAATGCTTTTTTACACACTGGGCTATTGGTGGGTTTTCAGAAACTGCCTCTTCTATTATATTTGAGCTGACCCAAGAGCTGAACTCCTGCGGGTGAGGAGTGAAGGACTCTTGACCTCTGGTACTTACTTCCTTTGCTAGTTTGCCAGAGCTCATGTCCGACCACTCAGTGGAATGTTTGACTTTTGAATTTAAGGGTTTTCAAATGATGAGCTGTGCTGGTCAGCGGGCAGGGTAGAGGTACCTTGTGGTGGAATCAGTTCACTACCCATTTAGGCGTAGTTGTCAGAGAAGTTTTAAAATAATGTAAATTTATAGAGATTCCCAGGCACTGTGGTGATGGGCCCAAAGAAATTATTGTAAACAGTGTTTATTGTAAACAGTATTAACGGTATTGTTTATTATTGCATAAAAGCAGAATAAACTTAACTGAGGAGATTTAGATTCTCAGAACGGCTCCAGACAAGAACTGTAACTCAAAAATGATGTCTTTTGAAGGACACTAGAAAAATCCTCAAAGTAATTCTGGATCCATTATAATTCAATTTTTTAAAATGCAACATGGATATTGGCAACTGTACTGAGATGCAAATATGTCTAATTAAAGCCAGATATAAGCCCTGTAGTTGTGTGGCAGGCACAAAGAATGACTTCACATTGCCTTCTGCAGAATACAATGGTTCTGACAGATGAAGGGAAGGGCACTGGGCCAGGAACATTCTGCATCACTTGACAGCACGCACGCTCCAGTCTAGACAAATGTCACATTCCCACAACTTTTACAAGCACCTTAAACAAATGTAGAGGATGGATTAACTCACTGTTTGCTCTTATAACTCTGCCTAAGTGTATTTATAGTATTAAAAAAACCCACCACATTTGAAGCAATTTCTGTCAAGTGTTCTAATTTCACCTTAGCAGAGTTAAAAGTGCAAAATCACAGTCATATTCTTCATGGAAGATCACTATTGAAGCAAAATCATGCAATCAAATATTTCTAGCTTCCTACAAAGTACCATTGACCTGATTTTCAATGGTGCTGGCCCACTGACTTCTGTAAGTGCTACAGATGCTGGGCACCATTGACTATATTTTCCAAGTCAGACAATATTAACACATGGAATTCCTTTCATCTTCACCCCCAGAAGTTTCTGTAAATACAAGTGTTAACAATTCTGTAGAAAGCTTATATGCAATAAATCTTGCTTCTGGCATAAACAGAAAGAACAAGCTGCTGACAGATCATCCTCACAAATCTACCTTTAATAGTTCATCTTCTGTTGCATCTGGGAATTTCTCATGGAGCGAATTCTTCAGAACTTTGGCTATATATCTCATTCCATAACTACATATAGAACAGATGAAAAAGGAAAATAATGGAAAGACTTAGATGAAACAAACAAATCATTCCATTCAACCAAGATACTGCATTTTCACAGACTAAACATTTATCACACAAAACAAGATGATAATGGGAAAACAACAAGGATTTACATTACAGATGCTCACTAGGTTTTATATCATATTTGGAATATATGATATGAAGCAATTGGTCCCTCTGTTGGAGAATTGCTATTATAGAGGCACGTACCACAGATCGTTATCTAAGGCAGTACAGATGGCTGTTTATACTGAATCCTGCATCAAAAGTTATTATACAAATGAACTGAAGTTACCAGACTCAATGTGGCACTTACGGCATCATACTGAGAGATGAGAATATGGACACAAGGACTTTATCAGTTACTGTTCTCAAGCTTTGAATGGACGACTCCAGTCTATTTACCACTTCCAGATGTTCTAATGCTTGTTCTGTTGTTACATCGTATGGCAATTTACTGCAAACGCAAGAGAGGTATTTACTGGGCTAAAGTAAACTGTGTACTATGACATTTCAAACAAAATTCATTAAAAACTCAGTTTATTTAATGCTATACAGTCTCAACTACTTATTTCATGTGTATTTCAGAGAACACATAAAATCAAGTGACTTAATATAACCAATTCTTCAAATGCATTTTTTTTAAAAACAGAAACAAAAACCCCACCAATATCAGTTCATTTTTTTAAAATGGAAAAACAAAAAAACACACACTATGGAAGTGATATGAACTGACCTCTTCCAGATACAAAGAGGAAAACCATGTATAATTATTCTAGTGTGAGGGTTCTTATGCACTAGCTTATGTGCTGAGAAGAAGGATGGTCTAGAGGTTAGGGCATTAGCTTGGCACTTGGGAGACCTGGTTCAGTTCCCTGCTCAATCACAGACTTCCCTTGTGACCGTGGGCAAGTCAGTCTCTTTGTGCCTCAGTTCCCCACATGTAAAATCCTCACAGGAGTGTTGTAAGGTGCTCATATATTAAGTGATGGGGTACTTAAGGTGGAGAAGTGTTATAAGCTAGTCCATCATTGGGGTTCCAATCCTTCAGTCAGAACTCCAAGCACTGGCTCTCTGTGCCATTGCAAAGCTCCGTTGAAGTCTATGAGGCTCTGTAATGGTGCTGGAGTCCATGCTAGCAGATACGATCACAGGTTCTGAGCTTAAGTTTATAAGCTACTTCATGGAGGAATCTACTATGCTATAAAACAACAGTACTAATAAGAATTACACCTCAACAAAAAGATACTCTAGTTCACTGTAATATAATAAGACTTAATGTATCACAAGCATACACCCCAGATGCATCTTCATGGTTTCTTGTGGAAGAGAAGAAAAAGCTTCACTCAATGAGAAAAGGATCCGGCATGAGGAATCACTCCAATATTAACAGAATGAATATGAACTATTCTATTTTCTCACTTACCTGGCCTCTCCAGTCTGCATTTCCAACTGGTTTACCCATGCCTTGTACACTTCCACAGGGCTGGTGTTGATGAGGAGGGATTTGTCATCCATGATTTCCCTCACCACTGGGGCCAAGAGCTGACGCAGTGTGTTCTGTCCACGAGCACCTCGATTAAAGCTGACAACCATCTTAATGACAGTAGGGTTTCCAGTGACTATATCCTGTATCTGGTCTACTTTGGAACTGCATTAAAAACAAAAAAAACAGTCCTTAACTGCACTGGAACCAATTTTCAGGTTTTGGGTTTTTTTTATATACAAGTTAGAAAAGTTAGAAAAATTGCCAAGTTCCTAACTGGTTCTTTAATGATTAAAATCAAATCAAAATAAAATCGCATTTATAGATAAATCACTAATCCATGAACTGTAATGAAGATTAAAATGTAGAACCTACCACAGGATGAGCCTTCTGCTTATTACACACATTTACAAATTACATTTGTGAAGGAAAATAAAAGCTCTGAAACTCAACTGCATATTCAAGCAAAAAGTAGGAACAAAGAAGCCAAAATAGTTGTACTTTTAGTACATGTAAATATTTACCTCCAAGATTAAGTAAAAATCTAAGATTATGCAGACTTTGCTTCTCTACCAGACAGCCTCCCTGAATCCAAGGTATAAAACATTTATAACCTTCTCAGTCAATTTATTATTAAGTTCCACTGATAGAAGACTAATTTCCCCACTAACAAATAAAAATATGATTTGACATCAAATGAAAAACAAGTTTAAGAATGCAGTTCAAAGAAAATTTTAAAGTCTAACAGATATCCTATCTTCAGAGGAATGAGAGGTTCTAGACAATGTACATACTTGATCTCCTCTTCTAGAGCAGTTTTAAAGAGCTTGAGAAGCAGGTATTCTTCTCGCTGATTGGAGGCATAGTTGTACAGAGTAAAAATGACTGTATCCATGAACTTTGTTGACTTGTTCTGAGGCATCTGGAAAATCAGCTTAGCCAGATACATGGGATTAGTCTAGGAAAGAAACATTATGGAGGTGATTTATATATTGCTAAAATGATAAGTTTTCCCACTACCTGCACAAGCCATAAGGAGTCTGCTCACCTTTGAATGCACACATATAGCTTTCATTAACATTAATGAAAGTTATGTTTGCATTGTTAAGGCTATACCTTCTCAGAGCGGTTACTATTAAAAGCTTCACAATTACACTTTTGGCCTAATTTTAATGCAGTATTCACTATACTGAGCATTAGGCTATTGTAACACTAAGCCTGGGGAATACTGTGAATGCTGCAGCAGTAGTTACTTGCAAATGACAATTGTAAGTATTTTAATGGCGACCTCCCTAAGTTCTGTACGCTATGCACTACCTCCACAAATGGAAAGCCAAGTGAAGCCAGTACTAAATATTTATCACTAGTCCTTATTAGGATACAAGTTTAAAAATATAAAAAAGCATATAACCTACCTGAAATATACATTTACAGTAGGAACTCAGAGTTACAAACACCTCGGGAATGGAAGTTGTTTTTAACTCTGAAACGTTCGTAACTTTAAACAAAACATTGCGGTTGTTCTTTCAAAAGTTTACAGCTTTGAAACTTTACTATGCAGAAGAAAAATGCTGCTTTCCCTTTTTTTAGTAGTTCACGTTCAACACAGTATCGTACTGTATTTGCCTTTTTTTGGTCTCTGCTACTGATTGTGTACTTCAGTCAACCACACACCTCATTTGGAACCAGGTCAGTTTGTAACTCTGGTGTTCATAACACTAAGGATCTACTGTAGGTAATTAGCAGACATGGACATGTGAATGTTCCAAAGTTTTGCTGTATGTAATGTGCTAATATACGTAAATTATGTCTACACTGATGTCACTTAGAATAAAAGGTACACAAGTTTTACTTTACAAGGTTATCAGATTTTAGAAATCTTAAAACTGATATTTTTGGGACCTCCATACTTTGATGTTTTTTCCATTTCATCATCAAAAAGGTGTTTATACCCAAAACTTCCTGTGAGTTAAAAATACATCTGAAGGAAAAATAAAAGTGTATACCTCTCCCCTCCCTTCCCCCATGAACGAAAGTGGGGGAGGGAAAACAAACAAATAAGTCTTCTAAAGAAACTTACCCAAATTCAGACTGAAACACATTACATAATAAAATGTCAATCATACAGTAGCTTCTTTCCCCTACACACAAAGTATTTTCAGTATTTTTAAACTTGAAAGAATGTGGAAGAAAATGGTTTTTCCTGCTCAGATTTGAACTATGCATCCAAACTGAGTTGACAGGATGGAGGTGGAGGGAGAAAAGACGAGACAAAATCCAGCGGGCTCATATTACTGCAGACAGTTGCAAGCCTAGAAGAGTTGGGAATTTAAAATAATTTCAAGGAAGGGAACAGCAACGAATTATCTCGTGCACAATTTAAGGCCAATAGAGCCGTTTTCTATTAGGGAAACAAATTTAAACTATACAGCGTTAATTTTCAAGCCCATTTAAAATCAATCATCCAGCAAACACCACTTGCTGGCTGTGCTCAGCTGTGGTCTGTAGTAACTGTGTTTACTGTACACTACACCTGCAAAGAAATCTCTCCCCCCTCATTCTCATTAGAACAAGAAATGAACACACTTTAAAAAGTTTTGCTTAACACAAGCCATTTGGGGGCAAATTAATCCCCACATTAGGACTTACCTGCAAAAGGTAAAACAGGTGTTGATAGGCCTCCAGCTGTTTTCTCCTCTCTTTGCTCAAGCCTTTGATGCCCTGTTTGTCACCTGTCACCATCTCTTCCACCTGATTTTTGCTTTTTTTGTTTAGCTTCTTGCTGTGCAGTACCACATCCTACAGACACAAGTGAGCCATTATATATATATATTCACACAGAAATATAAAGCAATATGGTAAACTGCCATTTCTCAACCATCTTAAATAGGATGTTTCTACATTGGTCTATTTATTCAAAGATTTTAATATCAACCCCTTTTTATATTTAGGCCCAATATAGCACATTAACTAGACAATATTTTTCACTACTACATCACTTTACTCATGATTAGAGTTTTATTTAGATTTATAAAAAGGTAAAACATCAAACAACTCTGAGTGCCATCTTACACCAGTTAAAATTCACAATAAGAATATATTAGACTGTCTAAACACACAGTCCCTACCCATAACTCCCATGCTCAATCAAACGTGGCTCCAAAACACAAGTTTTGGCATGCCAATAACAACCCAATGTAATCCTATCATCGCATCCCCTTCCCAAACAGTGGGAAAAATTTGCTGCTGGGTAGAATTTCAGTGCCCACTAAATGATAATTGTCAGGGTATCACAAGCTCATGTTAGTTGTCAAAAAGCCTGTACAAGAGCAAACTCTTTACAATGATTTTTAAAATTGGAAGTCAGATTTGTTCTATTGTTAGAAAGCTGCTTAAAAACCACAAAGAATGACCTCATGCTTCTGTGTATTACTGCTGCCCATGTCTATCATAATAAAAACACCTGGTATTCAGTGAGATGTGAAGTAACATGGTGCCAGGAACTAAACAATTCCTACTTTTGCTCCCCATTGAGACACTAATACTTTAAGAAAAGCTAACTGGCAGGCAATAAAGTGGAAGTGACTGTGTGCCATTCATTAACGAGTCTAAACAGCAGCAGTCCTCAATGATTTGAGACCATTCCTAGGTCAATTCTCACCAAAAGCTTTCTAAAGTACAGCTACTTCTTACATAGGTTGTATTGACTGTGGTTCTTCTTGGCATACACTAAATAAAAAAGGCAACTGCTTCATCCCCAGGACCATCCTAACTGATCCTGCATTCTTTCAGCACACAAACCTCCGTTGCCTTCAGTGCATTCTATAGAAATAGTTTGAATAAAGCCTGCTGACCTGTAGAGAGATCCTGTTCTTCACCAGTAGACCAATCTTTATATCCATCAAGTTCAAGTCATTTTCCAGCTGTTGATTGGATCGGATTTTTGTAACCACCCCCTCCCTTAACCTTGTTACTTCTAGTTCTTCCTGAAAATCTAAGTCACTTTGGTCCAGGAGGTAAGCAAATTTGCGCAAGACGCTCAAGGGTGGATTTTCAGCACCAACTGCAGTTAAGGTAAATGAGCTCATATTAGTTATTTTATTTGCTTGGTCTGACATACACAGACACAGTATACCTTTACATTTATAAATATCAATGTTTAGAATTCTTTTGTACCTTTTGTACATAGTGACATCTATGGTCAGAATGCCAACACTGCAGAAAGGAGTTTATGTCACTGAGAGCAAGAGTAGAATATTTTATGTAACCAGAACTGTGTGTAATAATTTATGTAAATATATTAACCGTTTAATAAATGTTAGTATCTGCTTCTGAAGAGCCAAAAATGCAAGACTCAAATATTAGAAATCACAACTGAACACTCTTATTCTAAAACGTATATGTTACCCCACCAATTTACACTCAAATGTTTATCACCAGCACTTACTTAGTGTTCTGTAGTCCTCCCTAGCTTTGTTTGCTCTAAGAAATGCTTGTATTTTCACAATTTCTTCATTCTGGAAAGACCAAGACTAAACACTTTAGAAAGCATTGAACAGGAAACCTCCAACAACAGCTCATGTTCTATGAAGAGAGATAATGAAGAGTACTATAGACATCTACCAAACACTGTGATAATTAGAAAAAGTTTCAATGTCTTCACAGTTATAATGTATTTCTGTTAAGAGACATATGGGGGATGTCTATAATTTCAAGAAATACATGCATTACTACTACATTAGTTCTCTCCTCAAAGGGGGTGTGGTGGAGAAATGCCTTACGTGATCCTTGAAATACTGCAGCCGTTTCTTGTAAGCCTTCCTCGCTAGCCACATTTTGACCCACGACTGAATCTAAAAGTCAAATAAAAACTTAAGAGGAATTGTAGGAGAACTAAGAATTTTGCTAATTTTATCTGGCTCTTTTAAAAAACGAGTTTAGATGCTTGATGAGGTTAGTTGCATAGCACACAATTTCAGCAAAGTCAATGGATTCACATGCAGAGCTAACGGGATGATTGGACTCTGCGATCTAATGGTCAGAACACTGGACTAGACAGTGGGACTGGGACTCAGGAGACCTGGGTTTGATTTCTGGCTCTGGCTCTGCCACCGGTCTGTTGGGTGACGTTGGCCAAGTCACATTCATCTCTGAGCCTTTGTTTCCCAGGATATAAAATGGAGATAATGACATGACCTCCTTTGTACAGAACTTTGAGATCAGATCAAACACACTACAGTAACTCCTCATTTAACGTCCTCCTGCTTAACGCTATTTCAAAGTTACGTCGCTGCTCAATTAGGGAGCATGCTAGTTTAAAATTGTGCAATGCTCCCTTATAACGTTGTTTCGCTGCCTGCTCTGTCCACTGCATGTAAGATTTTGTGGAAGGGCAGCGAATTTACAAGGGAGCATTGTACAAGTTCCTCTTCTCCACCTCCTCCCCCTCCCTCCCAGCACTTCCCAAGCTGTTTGGCAGCACTTAGGACTTTTTGGAATGGGGGGGGGAGGGGGAGGGGCAGGGAAGTGCTGCCTCTCCACTCCTCCCCCTCTCTCCCAGAAAGTCCTAAGCACGAAGCGCTGGGAGGGAGAGGGAGGAGGAGTGGAGAAGCGCCACATCTCCGCTCCTCCCCCTCCCTCCCTCCCAGAAGGTCCTATGCGCCACCAAACAGCTGTTTGGCAGCACTTAGAACTTTCTGGGGGAGGAGAAGGAGCAGGGATGTAGCGTGCTTCGGAGAGGAGGTGGAGTGGGGGTGGGAAGAGGAGGGCCTGGAGTGGAGCGGGGATGGGAAGAGCGGGCCTGGAGCATCCCCCGGCAAAGTCGGCGCCTTTTCTTCTCCGGGTAAGCTGCCACTGTGCTTCCTAGTGTCCTGGCCTGCAGTGGGCTGTGCCTGTGTGAGGTAAGCCGGGGCACTTCCCAACCACAGTACAGTACAATATATAATGCCTTTTGTCTGCCCCCAAAAAATATGTCCTTGGAACATAACCCCCTGCATTTACATTAAATCTTATGGGAAAACTGGATTCATTTAACATCGTTTCACTTAAAGCTGCATTTTTCAGGAACATAACGTTAAGTGAGGAGTTATTGTATATAAGAGCTAACTATCATTTTTATTACCACCACCAGCATTTCATAAATTGATAACACATTTTGCAAATAATCATACTTGACAGTCTCGGGCTTTCAATGGAAGACTCAAGGTATTAATCACTCAAAGATCAGTTTTCTTGGATTACTAGCTGCTGTCAGAACTTTGAGCCTGCCATGTAACGCCCAACGGAATAGGAACACTCGCAGTTTTACCGCAGCAGCCCCTCTCCCTACATTCCTTGGGCTTTCAAGTGTTTGGATTCCCCCAACAATGAGGAAACATTATCCTTAGAGCAAACCCTAATTCCGCTCATCATAGATGGAAATTTACCTTGATGATAGCAGCAACATTGCCTTGAAGCAACCGCAATCTGTCAGTGTAGCTTTTCCTTTGTTTATATCCTTTCCAGAAAGCCTATTTCAAAAAGCAGGTTAGTAGTGTGCCCATTAGTTTCACCATGCATATACTTGGAAAACCAAGTTTATATAATCTTGTTCCACAGAGAAACCGCTGTTCAATTTAAAAAAAGTAAGGAGAAAAATGTGAGTGAGGCACATCTGTCCTTTACAAGCCCTCATCCAATCCTGTAGCATCAACCTTCACCTCTGTGCTGATGACTCATGAGTTCACCACTCCATTCTTGACCCAGGATGTCAGCCTCTGTGTCACTCAGGCCTGGAACTTCTCAGTCCAGCGCTCTGCATGCCATTTTTGATTTCAGACTCTAAGCCTGCACCTTTAGGCAGTTTCCAAATCTTGTCTCTCTTGTTCCATGGTGTCGCAGAGCTGCCCTATCTTCTGTCTACACTGCTATAACTTTGTCCACGCCCCCTTCATCATCAGTCTTGACTACTGCAACCTCCTTTCCTTTCTGGCCTTCCTGGCATCCATTGTCAGCCTCTCGGCCCCATTCAAAGCTAAGACCTTCTTGCCTTCTCTAACCACACCACCCTCTCAAATTCTTTCATCTGGCTCCCAGTTCTCTATCCCATCAAATACCAGTGCTGGTCCCTGCCTTTAAAGACCCTGCCAGTCTAGTTCCTCCCTCCTCACCCATTCATCTTATTGTGTTGCCTGTTTTACCGATGCCACCCTCTATCATCCGCCTGTCTGCTTCTCTCACAAGCCATTTGGACTTCACCTCTCCTAATACTTCAATAGCCATTTTTTTTGGGATACCCACAGGAAGTTGCCATCTGGCTAGGGATATAGCCAGTGGGGACTTGGAACATTTATCTTGTGCATCTTGGGTAAATGCATGTTTTATTATCACTTTCTACATGCTCCATCTAGTTTCTGAGGATAGCTACACATACTTGCTGAATCTGGTCTTGGAGGATTCCTTCCCAAAGAGCATGCAATTTTTTGTACTGGGTCTGTACAGCACCTACCACAAGAGAGTTCCAATCCTAATAATGCCTCTAGCATCAGCATAATTATATATAGTTTACCACTAATCTGTAGCAGCAAAAATAAGTTTTGATTCATTGCAGTACGCACCCATTCTAGAATTTTTTTTTTTTAAAAAAACTGAATTTTAATGCTACAGAGGTCAAGCTTATTGAGCAAGTTTACTATTAAACTATACTATTATAGTACATGCAGGAATAGTGTAAAAATATGTAAAACCACAAAGCATACACAAAAGCACCATTGCTGGCCTATCAAGATGTGCATGACATGCTCTGTAAAAGCCAAAGGTACTCCTTTCAGAGTATTGTGCATTGAGCGAATTTAAGTAATACTCTTGGAATCAGGCAAAGTTGTTAACGTTGCCTCTCCCTATTCAATTATATGAGCATTTGCTTTGCAAAGCAGAAGCAAACGGCTTCTGACTGGTGGAGAGCACAGAAAGGAATGTACTTCCTGAATGATCCATGCCTTGGCAGAGAACTAGAGCTTCAATATTAAACTCATTACCTTCCATCCTCCTACTCTTTTCCTCGCACTCCCAATTAAACATCAAAGCAGTACTCAGGAAGAAGCTAGTGGTAAGAATCACTGGGCTTCTCCAACTGGACTGTTATATACTACATTTATACATGATCTATAGCCATTTTAAACTGACAAACCTCCAGTTTACACACAAAGCATTTCTTTCAATAAGCGCATGGACTTGTGTTTGTACAACAATTCAGTTCTGTAAATAACAAATGCCACAAGAAGCCCTTTCTGCCAAAGAAGGCAGGAAAAAACAACACCCCCCCAAAGGTCATGCAGTCTGTCACATGTAAAAAGCTACCACCACCCAGAAGAAGTGACCCTGCCTTTATATTACACAGCAATACCTGTATTTTGATCACAGATGGTTCCTGTTTTTGAAGGAATCCTTTTCTCTCCTCATAACTTTTTCTGACTAGGAATCCCCTTGCTAGGGCTTGCAGCTGAACAATCAGGTTTTCATTAGCAAGCCACAGCTGCTCTCGATTGTAATCTGCTGTAACTTGCCCAACAATAGTCTGGTAAGAGATCATGTAAAAAGTGTTTAATAAGCAATTAACCAAAAGCTGAAGGCAAACCATTTCAGAGTCTGGATTCCATTCTCTCCATCCACACTCATTATGAAAACCCCTTCAATTTACTCCCCACATTTTTAATCACTCACAAAACCGAGAACCACCATGTTATTACCATCATTTGTTTACAGGAGGATCGAACTCCCTTCAGATCACATCATCAAAAAGCTGAAAGGACTGCTTTCAACCATTACAAAGCTTTTCATACCAGGGGGCAGAGGTGGTTGCTTTTGCAATACTGCCAACCCCTGCTAACTCAAGAGTGAGATGCCAGGAGTCTAAAAATGGAACCCATACATCTGTGTAAAAATGCTTACTTTAGGGATTTCTAAGTTTCAGAATGATTTGAAAAAAAATTCTTCTGAAACCAGTCAGGATGTGAAGAATCCTGCTGGAGTGTCACGTGTACAGTAGTGGTTTGCATAGGTACAGCTAAATGCAGTCTAGTAACATGAAACAGCACATATCAGTGTAGCAACAGAGCGTAGGCCAGCTTAAAAGTGGCCCCGATTCAAGAAAGCCTTTATGGATGTGGATAAGGGCTTTCATGATTTGTGGGGCCTATGTAACGTACAATATGCAACACAGTACTATAACTGACAGAGCATAATTACATACACTTGGAAGATTATTCAAAAGCAGATTTAAGGGTACTTATGATTATATGATACGGGCCAAAGTAAGGTGCTTTATACTATATGTGAGTTGTCAGCCCCTTTCTAAGGGTTTGATTAAATAAACAGATTAAGTTCTACTGTATTTGAGGAAATGAACAGCCTAAACCAAAGTCCAATTAGAGAATTCCCTCTTTTCCCTTGTATTTTTAAGGTTATAAAAATCTTAACATAACCACTTCCTTTGTATTCAACAGTGCTAAAGCACTCACTTCTGTGTTTATGTTGCAGTTGTATGCATTAGTCATTTTGAACATTTTAGCACTCTACCTGTATTTCTTCACCGGTTAGCCAAGAAGTTTTTGGTATAAACCCTTCAGGCAGAACAAAGGTACTCTCTCCAGTTTCCACATTATAATAATAACCATATCTGCTCTTCATTATAAGTTTGAGCCATGGACCTTCACTAGAATCTAAAACCAATATATGTATATTGTTAGTGTACATTTAGGAGCCTTAATACATTTCTCCCCTTCCCCTCCACCTTTCCTCCCTGCAAAAGAATGTTTTCAATTATTTTACATATATGAAAGTCAGCACAAATTGATCTACCCTAAACTAGAAAAATTTTGCAAAAATATCCTGCTATATTAACAATGGCTCAGTTCCAATGGTGTGGATAACAGTGAGGAGCATAGTAGAGACTGGCCACCAGCTGGAATGGGCATTTTCAAAAACTGTCTTATCCATCTCTACTCAGAGTTGACCTAGTCAACATGGTACTTAAAATGCTGGCAGCAGTCAGTCTATATACTAAGGCTGCTACCATTGCCAACACTGGTGGATATGAAGCAGTGTTAGCAATGACTGGAAGCTTTTGCAACATTTCAGGTGTAGGTTGGACCTTATAGGCTCACAGTATACACCACAGGAATGCAGGTTATCATTCTTCTGAGCACCATCAGCTGAGAGAGAGACAGGAAGAGTCTTGAGTAAGTTTCCCTATGGACTGTGCCAAGATTACTCCTGGGGAAATTCTGTGTCACCCCGATGAGCTCCCCACACCTAGAATCCTACCCCACGGTATAGGTGCTAGAACTAGGGGTGCTGGGGTTGCTGCCGCACTCCCTGGCTTGAATTGGTTGCCATCATATACAGGGTTTACAGTTTGCTTCAATGGCTCTCAGCACCCTCACTATACAAATTATTTTAGTACCCCTGCCCAACGGCACCCCAGCCAGCTGTACCCGGATCCCCACCTCCCCAAGCCCCACCTCCCGCAGCATCCAGGCCCCCCCCATTCAGCCCCCCACATCAAGACCTCCCCACAACAACCCCCTTCACCTGGACCCCCTGCAGAGTCCCATTGTCCCTGCATACGGAACACCCCAATGAGCCCGTGCATCCAGATCCCCCACTGAGTTGCTCACACCCAGATTATCCCACACAGAACCCTCTCTCCGCACACCAGGATCCCATGCCCCCCACAAAGCCCCTCCACACTTGGATCTTGCCAGATTGAGCCTGCCTGTTCCCACCCGGTGTAGCTGGCACAGAGGGGCAGGGCCCTGGGGTATTTCTGGGTTAGGCTGTCTCAGCCTCACCACTGCATCCATGACCTGGAGCAGTGGTTCTCAAACTTTTCTGCTGGTGACTCTTTTCACACAGCAAGCCTCTGAGTGTGACCCCCCCTTTAAATATATATAAAAAAAGTGTTCTTAATTTATAACACCATTATAAATGCCGGAAGCAAAGTGGGGTTTGGGGTGGAGCTGGACAGCTCGCGACCCCCCATGTAATATCTTTGCAACCCCCGAGAGGTCCTGACTCCCAGTTTGAGAACCTCTGTCCTGGAGGGATGGTGGGGGGCAGGGTGATCTCTCACCTCTGTACAGCCTGTGCTCCCCACTGCCAACCTGGGGCCTCCATGTTTATTTATTAATAAATAAAATTTGAAGAATTTGAAAATAGTGTGTGCAGAATTTTTATTTTTTTGGCACAGAATTCCTACAGGAGTACAAGAGAACTATACCACAAATTGTCTTATGTGCTGAAATAATCATGTCTATGCTGGAAAAAGGCATTGTCACAACATGTTAATGTGTTAACTAACATGATGTTAACCTAGACTTGGCATACAGAATAAACGACTGTTTCTTATTTAAAGCCATCAGCTGGTCATGGCTAACATGAATACCCCGGAATAGCTGATGCTACTTTAAATGTTTGTCCTCCTTTACACTGAGGGCCAGATTCTGTCCCCAGCTGCAGCTCCTGTACAGTGCTCTGGTATTGCATCAAGGCCATAAAATGGGCTGCAATGGCCTTAGGAGTTCACCCAACCCAGGAGCCGCATAGGTCTAATATATGCGGCCGAAGCCTTCCTCTCACAGTTGCTGGTGTAAGGTTGTGCTGGGGGTGGGAAAGGGAGTAGAGCTGTTAGGCTCCATACTGTGGCTATTCTGGGCTGTGGAGTAGCCTATAGGGAGCTACAGAGAAGCTACCATATATTAGAGCAGCCCCGGAAGATGCTTTGGCCCCAGCCAAGACCAGAATCTGGGAAATGGAGAGATGGCTTAAGACATGTATGCACCCCTCAATCTTCTGTGCTGTGCTCTGAGTAAGGCACAGCACAGAATTTAGCCTGGAGCATTTAACATTGTGTTAGATAATGCATTTCTGATTAAGTTTCCTAGTATAAATAAGTGCTAAGAGAAACCTTAAAATTCAAAACTGGAGATTTAGACAGCCTTTGACAAATAAGGGGGGGGGGGGGAAATCTCAGTTTCTTCCAACTCTCCCTTAATTTACAGAAAGAATTAAAAGTTACAGTATATAAATATTTATATACATTTGCACTATATATAAATATAAACATTTTACACTAATCCTTCAAAGCTTTTACAGTACTACAGAGATTTGGTTTTACCTTCTTTGGTTTTTAAATTCTTGGCTTCTAAAAGGTTCTTGTAATAGGTTTCAGCACATTCTGGAACAACTCTTAAACCAAACTTAGGAGACTGCAATATATCCAGGACCGGTTGCGAATCATGCTTTTCCAAACACTGGTTAATCATTGAGGTTCCAAGAGCCACTAAACAACAAAATTGCATTTCAATGTCAGGCATTTTATATTTTACAAACATAGAAATACAGTTCTACATTTCAGTGATCTAGAGAATGCACTTTCCTGTTGGTGTTTTTGGAAACTATATATACATGATGTACCACCATCCCTTGTATCTTTTTGCAATCTACTCTCTTAAGTGAGAGATTTGTTAATGCAACTATTTCAGATAGTAAACTCAGGACGTACAATGCCAGTGCACTTTCTAGTCTGTATAATGTACATCACAATGCTGCAAAGATAGATACCTTGCCCAGCACTGGAAGTGTAGTTAGGAATAAGTTAATATTGATTGCGAAATCGGGGGACAAAGTCTGGCTGCTTTGTTGAAGACAGTCATGCAGCACTAGATAAACCTAGCAGCTGTGTGCAACTGACTTTTTGCAAAAGTTTGAAATTTCTCATCTGAAATAAAATGAAAAATTTGTATCCCATAAAGTGTCATTTTCCATGGAATTTCAGCTACAGCAAAGCCTACAATGACGTTAAGAGGTAGATTCACTCAAGCTTTCAAGTTTATGACAGTTACAGACACACCAGTCCATGCTTCAATGTTTATCATGGCATTCCCAAATAGTTAAATTCAAGATACATGCAAAGCAGCATGTGTGAGCAAATCTATTCCTATGCCGCCACATATATTATGTTGACCCAAATTTCAGAGGCCATTAATCTGGAGGAGAAGTGAGTGATTGACACCAACTCCCTTGTTGCCTGCCACAACTTGTGCATTAGACTGAAGTAGCATATTCAATTTTCTTAACTTGCACACATGTCCTGCTCAAAGCTGAAGTAGGATATTCCCCTCCCCTGCCCTTTTTCTGCATACATACTTCTACCCCAAACAAAGCTGACCCAGCAGGGATTTTCAGTGTCAGAGCTAACAGTTTACAGGATGGAGAAAATAATCCCCCAACAAGACATCTCTCCAAGTCAGCAAGTGAAAATATGGTAAACTGAAAGACTGCTTTTTTGTAAACTTGATATATATAAAAACAAAACAAAAACGAACATAGAAAAGGGCCATATAAAGGGTATAAAGAAATTTAGGCTAGGAAGGAGAAAGAGGTTCATTGTCACTCTGAAAACAAGTAAGTATTCGGTTGAGAGCAGGCAAAGTGTATGCAAGACAACACAGAAACCCACAGCAAGATTAGACACACCCAACCTTTCCACCAGGTATGAGCCCACTGTTTGTCTAAATTTAAAAGAAACTGACCTATGCATGGCACACAGACCCTTCCAAGACTAGAGATGATCATGCCTAGTCTGCCATGCCGCCACTGACGGGCATCAGAATGTCAGCAATGAGAAGACAGAAAATCCAAACAGCAACAGCAGTAGCTTGGTACAGAAGGTACTACTGCAGCTGCTGTTCTCTGAGCACTGGAAGTGGAGACCCTACCAATACGTCAAGACGCGGGCTTCCCTCCACCCGTAGCCTTTTGGCTACCATTCCTCATCTGAGCCTGTGTCCCTCTCACTGTCATTGATGTTTTCTGGGAACTGTCCTTGTGTACGTAAGCTGACACATTCTTCTCCAACAAAAACAGCAACACTGGTCTCTGTAGCCAGGCTTGTCCTCAGTACGGGGTTTACAATGGTGTTGCTGGTGCCATGGCACAGGCTCCAAAGGGCACCAAGCCGGCCCACTCTCAGGGCAGGGTGGGACGGGACGGGGGGACGGGAGCACCCCCACAACTCCAGCCCACAACCTCAGCCCCTGCCCTGACTCCTGCACCTCCTTCATGCCCCCCCACAACCGCATGCCCCGACTCCTGCACCCTCCCCCCCGACATCCCCACCTGCACCCCTCGCACCAAACAGGAGCTCCTGCACCCCCCTCCCCCACATCCCCACCTGCACCCCTTGCACCAAATGGGAGCTCCTGCACCCCCCTCCCCCACCTGCACCCCTCGCACCAAACAGGAGCTCCTGCACTCCCCTCCCCCACATCCCCACCTGCACCCCTTGCACCAAATGGGAGCTCCTCCACCCCCCCCCCCACATCCCCACCTGCACCCCCTGCATCAAACAGGAGCTGCCCCAGGTAAGCGCTCCACACCCCAATCTCCTGCCCCAGCCCTGAACCCCCTCCTGCATCCTAACTCCTGGTGAGACCCTGCATCCCAACCCCAGGCTGCTCCTGCACCCTAACTTCCTCCCAGACCCTGCACCCCCAACCCCCTCCCGCATCCTAAGTCCTGGCCAGACCCCACACCCCAAAATTACTTTATTTAAAAAAAAAAAAAAAAGTAAAGCGCTCTTATCTAAAGCGCTTTACAATAGTTAGCTAATGGTACAAACAATATTTGGAAAGATCATTAAGTGGTCTGCCGAGACCCTCGGCAATTATCAAGTGTCTGTGGAAAAATAAGTTAGACTACAGAAAATCAAGGTACCTCATGTTATTTTCATTTACTTGCTATTACTTACAGGAGGAGGATAAAGGGGAAAAATGAAAAACAGGGGTGGGGGGGGAGAGAAGAGAGAATGTTCTTTTTCTTGGCTGGGTCCCAAGGAGGGGCCCCAAAAATGAAGCTGAGCACAGGGCCCCACTAACTCTAAATCCACCACTGGGGCTGACCCCTCCCCCACAGCTCCCCACGCCACAGCCAGGGGCCGACTCCTCCCTCGCCCTAGCTCCCTGCACAACTACCACTAACCCCCCCCCCCCAAAACTCCATTCTACCTGGGGCTGATCCCCCAAGCCCTGCTGCCTGCATCACCACCCCCACCCCCCCAAACACACACGTTCCTCCATGCCCCACTAGGGGCGTGCACCAGCCTTTTTTGGTAAACTGGGCATTTGTTCATTTGCTCTTGCCAACAGACGGGATAAATTCCCGTTTTTGTCAAAAAAGTCAGGATGGCCAGGACAGAGCTTAAAAAGGGAACTGTCCTGGCCAAACAGGGACGTATGGTCATCCTACCTCAGGCAAGTGGGTCCTGAGGGAGTCCGGCCAGGGCGGGGGACAGACCCTGACCTGGCTAATCATGCCACTCCTGAGAGTCCGGAGTGATTCCCCACCCTGCCACTGGACCAGCCCCGGCTGCGCTGCCAGCTCAGCCTGGCAGACACTGTCACCTTCCAGCAGGGCGGATGAGTGTGGCCAGGAGGTAGAGTGTGAGGGGAGGCTGTTGGCCAGTAGGGGGGGTCTCTTGAGGGGCAGTGAGGGGGGTCTGAGTGGGGCGCTGTGTAGTTGTAGTGGTGAGCTGTGGGGAAGTGCATTGGGCAGTAGTGGTGAGGCGGGGGGGGGGTTCTGGACAGGGGTGGTGGTGTGCAGGCTGCCGTGCATTTGTGGTGGAGGGTCTGTGTGGGGGGCTGGTGGGCATAGCAGTTCCAGGGGACGCTGAGCATAGGGAGTCGGGGGCTGTGTGACACAGCATGGGCCCACCCGCAAGGGGAAGGGGCATGCTGGCAGCACAGGGCTGGGCGGGCCAGTGTGCATCTGGCAACTGCTGGTTTGTATACAGTGCCCTTGCACTGGGCTGGATAGAGCGGGGCCGGCCCCACCATGCTATGCCCCATTGCCCCTGGGCTGGCCCGTTGCTCTAGGGACTGACTTCCCCAAGTCATGCTCCTTTTCCCCCATCGGGGCCCACAAATATGTTTGGCGCCAGGCCCACAAAAGGTTAATCCGGCCCGGCTTGTCCTTGTCCCCAACTGCTTGGTTTAGTAGGTTAGGTACGGTACATTAACACTGTTCATTAGGAGTGCCTTGGTATGACAGGTAGCTGAGGCAGTTATACCATACTTTGAGACTGGCCCTCCTGCACCTAGCTATAGCACATTGACAGGGGGGCTGCTTCTGGAGAAATGATTCTGAACATAGAGCTGCTGCTGCTCCGACTCTTTAGAACAACAGCAAAAAATTCTCCCCTCTTGGGGACTGTTTTCATGGTAAGACTATGCTAAACAGCAAAACTTACCAATTCGAAGATAGCAAAAAAGTAGATTCCTAGGTATACCCCATAGTTCCTGTAGTATTTAGAATCTCAAATACTGGACTAGCCACCACCAGTGTTTTTTCCCCTGACCCTACAACTGGCTCAGATATACAAAATGCAGCCAGTCCTATCACAGAATGAAACTGAACCTTTAAGAGGGCCAAAGATCAGCTCACTCCTGTGATGCGGACTCTCCCAAAACACAGGATTTCTGTGGCTGCTAGCAATGCGTGCCAGGTATAAAAAAACCTGCTTTGCTAGTTCATGTCATAGGAGCAAAATGAACTGTGATTCAAGTTCACCCTGTGACTCTCCCGCTCACAAAAATAGAATAAAATGGTTTAAACTCAAGTCAATCCAAGCACCTGATGAAGTGTGGTGTGAATAGTAAAGCCCATTCCAACACTCTCCAAAATTGTCAATTTTTATAGGATATACAGTTTTATAAAAAGAGAATACACAAGTTCCACAAAGTTTTTTGTGAATGTGGACAGTTTCACGTGAGATGTCATGTTTGTCAAAATTATACCATGAAATCAAAATATTTTACTACTCTTTCATCTATGTGGAAATCTGTAAACAAAATCAGAAAACTAAGCTTACAAGAAGTTAAAGACTTCTAAAAAATGCCTGTTTCATTAGGTTTGTCACATCACTCAGTTCATTCTTCAATTTTATGCTGTTACCGACATCCTCCTTCCACCCGCTCTTCAAAAATAGATTCCTTTTCTACATAAATCCCTTTTACTGAAATTGTGTCAAACACTTCAGTTAAATTTTTGTTCAAAACAATGGCTAATATTACACTTTTAGTTTGCCTTTATTTTTTGCATGCCCTGTTCTTTAATTTGTTTGCCTTCTTAAAAAAGCCTCCCTGAGGTTTATGGGTCAAAATGAAAATTCTCAATGTGATTATAAGAAAATAGAGTTCAAGTCGAAATCATTTGATCTTAGTGGGTGTTAGCATCTTCAAACAAAGCACGCTTGCTCTAAAAGGGTCACATTCCTCGTGGGAAATTTGTAAACCCAAACATTTCTCATCAGAAAATTGACGACACTGAGTTGCCTTCGCAGGATATGGATATTATTTGTTCCACTGACTTCCTTTGTTCCATGCTGAGCAGTGGCCTTAATGACTTTTTTTTTTTTTTTTTTTAAAAAGGTTACGTTTGTTTGTGACTTGCTAAAAAAATTATTGCTTGAAAATCCTGCTTTTTTGAATGCCAAAGCTCATGAACATTCAAGGTATGTATTTAATACAAACATAGTGCCATAAAACAAAACAGACTATGAAAAAGTCCATTATTGTATCTTTTTACCGGTTCCCACATAGTCCAAGCCTTGGTTAGTCAGATTTTTTATTGCATAATAATGCCTCTAGTATTATCTAGCAACGTGATATAATGTTGGTGTGTTAATTAGCACAGAACTAACTATATAACCTTTAGAACGTCAATATTTATATTGCTCCTAAATGAGTAAACACAATCTTGTCTATTCCAGTCTCATTCTCTAATTTTTGCTTATCTTTGTTTGATTCATAGAATATCAGAGTTGGAAGGGACCTCAGGAGGTCATCTAGTCCAACCCCCTGCTCAAAGCAGGACCAAACCCCAATTTTTGCCCCAGAACCCTAAATGGCCCCCTCATGGATTGAACTCACAACCCTGGGTTTAGCAGGCCAATGCTCAAACCACTGAGCTATCCCTCCCCCCTTTTCACAATTATAAAGATCCATTTTTCTTTGTGCATAGATTTTTCTTCATGTTTCTCATGCCTTCGCCTCACAGATTCATTAAAAGCACTTATCCTCATCAAAGAAGACATTAGAATTCCCAAGTGCAAGAATGTTCAGTGTGGGTAAATACATGCATCTGAGCCATTCTCAGACAATAAAAGCCAGATGCTTTTCACAGATGTTTGATCTGTTAAGGTTTCCTCCCAAGGTTTTAAGCACATCTGATTGATTAAATCAAGGCACTAGGTTCAGTTAATCTTAAAAACAATAGCAGCATCAAATTCAGCAACATTAGAGCTACACCTCTTCAGTAGCTAGCCATACATGTTCAATGCTACAAAGATTTGTTTTATTCTATGCTTTCAACATCCAAGGAACATTTTAATTTAAGACAGTAGGTTGATCTTTAGCAAACAAAATACAACTACTGAAGGTGGAATCGAAAAAATTCAGTCATGGCAAGACATTTGATGACCACATATCAGCGGTAATTACAGTAAAAGCTGTTTTATCTGGCATGTTGGGAGAATGGGGGGTGCCAGTAAGTGAAAAATACAGGTTAACTAAGGGAGGGAGTTTGGGTGCAGGAGGGGGTGCAGGGCTGGCGCATGGGCTCTGGGACGGTGTTTGGATGAGGGAGGGGGCTTAGGGCAGCAGGTTGGGGTGCAGGGTGCTGGATCCAGGGGGGCGCTCACCTCAGGCAGCTCTCTGCAAGCGGCAACCTATCCCAGCTGCTCCTAGGCGGAGGCATGGCAGGTGTCTCCGTGTGCTGCCCCTGCCCCACTCACTAGCTTCACAGCTCTCACTGGCTGGGAACCACAGCCAATGGGAGCTGTGGGAGTGGTGCCTGTGGGCGCAGACAGCGTGCAGAGCTGCCTGCTGAGCCTCCGCCTAGGAGCAGCCGGGACAGGTCACTGCTTGCAGGGAGCTGCCCGAGGTGAGTGCCCCCCAGATTCAGCACCCCGCACCCCCACCTGCTGCCCTGAGCCCCTTCCCGCATCCAAACTCCCTTCCAGAGCCCATGCTCCAAACCCCCTCCCATGCCTCAACCGGACTATAAACCGGAATTTCAATGAAGATCAGAAATGCCGTTTTAGAGAGCTTTCCGGCTGGTGAAGTGCTGGATAAACCAGCTTTGACTGTATATTGTTGCCAATTAAATTTACAGGATACCTATTCTAAAACCTTTACTCGTTGATCCTTTGCTTGGACTGGGAGCAAATTCCCAGGCATGTACAGCAATGGCTTGGACTCGTTTAAAGCTAATTTTTTCCCTCTCAAGTAAGGAGCAGCAGGTCAAGCTGGGGGCTGACTGCTAGTGATATCATTTCCAGGTCCCAAGACAGGCTGAAGGTAAAAGAAAGCTACTTTAGCATTTCATATAAGGACAGGGTAATTTACAATTTTATTTATACATTTTAGTTCGGAAATTCCTGTATATAAGAGTTTAGTAATCTGTTATTCTTTCTTGCTTGGCTCAGTGCTCCATTCTCATTATTGCATATAGTTGATCAGCATTTTATATGGTTTGATCTTTTCTGTTGCCTGAGGAAGGCTGCTTTATTTGAATAAGTAACAATATACAAGAGGTAAAGGAAAAAAGGTGTTACCTACCTTTTCGTAACTGTTGTTCTTCGAGATGTGTTGCTCATGTCCATTCCATTCTAGGTATGCGCACACCCACAGAACCGTTCTTGGAATTTTGTGTCTCAGCACTATCCGTAGGGCTGGCAACTTCTTGCTGGCAACTCCAATAGGAGGGGTAGGAATGCAAGTAATGGAATGGACATGAGCAACATCTTGAAGAACAACAGTTACGAAAAGATAGGTAACCGTTTTTTCTTCAAGTGTTTGTTCATGTCGATTCCATTCTAAGTGACTCACAAGCAGTATCCCTGGAGGTGGGCTTGGAGTTCATGGTCGTGTGGCTTGCAGGACTGCTCTACTGAAGGCAGCATCACCCTGGGCTTGCTGGGTGATTGCGTAATGGAATGTGAACATATGGGTGGATGACCAGGTCGCAGCACTGCAGATATCCTGAATCGGCATGTAGGTCAGGAAGGCAGCCGACGAGGCTTGTGCCCTGGTTGAATGGGCGGTTACAATTGCTGGTAGTGGCACTTTCACCTATTCATAGCAAAAATGGATACAGTCAGTGATCCATGATGAAATTCTCTGGGTGGATACAGGAAGGCCTTTCATCCTATCTGCCACCGTGATGAAGAGCTGGAGCTGCGTCAACTTACGGAATGACTTAGTCCTTTCGATATAAAAGGCTAGCGCTCTCCCGATGTCCAGAGAGCGTAGTCTGCGTTCCTCATCTGACTTATGAGGTTTTGAGAAGACGACCAGTAAGTAAAAGTCCTTGTTGGTATGAAACTGCGAAACTACCTTGGTCAGGAAAACTGGGTGCAGCCGCAGCTGAACCTTGTCCTTGTAGACCACTGTGTAGGGTGGCTCCAAGGGGAGTGCTCTAATCTCAGAGATCCTATGAGCTGAAGTTATTGCCACCAGGAATGAGACCTTCCATGAGAGCAGAAGAAGGGAGCAAGAGGCCAACAGGATGACAGTGGGGCCCATGAGCCATGACAGTACATGGTTCAGGTCCCAAGGAGGATGGGATCATGGACCTGAGGATAGAGCCACTTTAGAAACTGGACCGTCATGAGCAAAGACTGACCTGCCCTGGAATGGAGCGTGGACGGCTGAAATGGTGGCCAAGTGGACTTTGATGGATGAAAGAGACAGGCCCAGGAGCTTGAGATGTAGAAGATAGTCCAGGATCGACTGCAGCAAGGGCTGTTCGGGCCGAAGACCTTTGTCCAAGGCCCGACACGTAAACAGTTTGCATTTGGTCAGGTAGGTCGTCCTGGTGGAGGGTTTCCTGCTGCCCAACAGGGTCTATTGGACATAAGCAGAGCACTCCTGCTCCTCCACACTCAACTGTGCAGCAGCCAAGCCGTCAGGCGCAGCAGGGCTAGATGCGGGTGCAGAAGCCTGCCATGGTTCTAGGAAAGCAGGCCCCGCCAGAGAGGTAGCTGCAGCAGAGCTGCCACCGAGAGGTCCAGCAGGGTGCCGAACCAGCGCGGGCGAGGCCACGCTGGGGCGATCAGAATGACCTTCGCCTTGTCCTGCTTGATCGTCAGGAGGCCTCTGTGGATTAACGGCACTGGTGGGAAGGTGTACAGCAGAGCCCCCAACCACAGGAGCAAAAAGGCATTGGACAGGGAGCCTCTGTCGATCCTGCGAATCGAGTAGAATACACGGCACTCCCCTTTGCGGCCCTGGTCCTGTTCGTCATCCAACCCAAGTCTGAGGCATCGGAGACCAGGGCCACCGATAGGACTAGAAAGGGACCCCACTTCGACACCGACCCATGGTTTAACCACCATTCCAGGGATGACTGTGTATGATCTGGCATCCTGACTATGCTGTCTAGATCATACCTGTTGGGGACATAGACTGATGCCAGCCATGCCTGCAGGGTTCTGAGGTGGAGCCATAGGTGCTGCACCACATGAGTACAGGCTGCCAAGTGGCCTAACAACCTCAGGCATGTGCGAGCAGTGGTGAGTGGGTGGGCGCTCACATGTGAGATCAGGTCGTCCATAGCCTGGAAACAGGCCTCCAGGAGGAAGGCTCTGGCCTGCATGGAGTCTAGTACCGCTCTGATGAATTCTATGCATTGCACCAGTGTCAGGATCAATTTCTTTTAGTTTATCAGCAGGCCCACATCATGACAGGTGGAATGTACCATATCGAGGCTCCTTTGCACCTGGTCCTGAGACCTACCCTTCATGAGCCAGTCAAGGAATGGATAGACCTAAAACACCCTGACACCTCAGGTAAGCAGCCACTGGGTGCCATGCACTTTGTAAATACCCTTGGGATCATTGAGAGTCCGAAGGGTAGCACCATGAATTGGAAATGGCATTGGCCCACCATGAAAGGAAGGAACCGTGTGCTGTTGGAAGATGGAGATATGAATGTTGAGGGCAGTTTACCAGTCTCCCAGATTCAGGGAGGGATGATAGAGGCTAGGGAGACCATGTGAAACTTCAACTTCTTGAGATTTGTTGAGGTGCCGCAGGTCCAGAATGGGTCTTAGGCCCCCTTTCGCTTTTGGGTTAGGAAATAGCAGGAGTAGAACCCTTTCCCTTTCACTTCTCTCAGCTGCCCCCAGCTGTAGGAGGTTCTCCATCTCCTGAACGAGGAGTTGCTTGTGAGAAGGGTCCCTGAAGAGGGATGGGGAAGGGAGGGGTGGCCGAGAACTGCAGGGTGTAGCCGAAAGATATTATACTGAGCACAATGGTGCAAGGTTAATTGTGACCATGCTGTCCGGAAGGGACGCAGGTGGTTGAGGAAAGAATAGGAAGGTGGATCCTGGAATTCTATTGAGGCGCTGTCCTTGAGTGCACCATCAAAGCGCCAGCCTGTGGCCCCATTGGTGTCTCGCACAGCCGAGTTGTGTCAGCAAACTAGAGAAAGAGGGGCGACAGCATTTACCCTTTCCCCTGGTCTCTTTCTTTTCTTTTGTAGACACTTTGCTGAGGAGGACCCCAGGACCTAGGGGCAGAGGGGCCCAGAACTGCTTCCTCACTGTCCGTGGCATGTGGAGGCCCAGCAAGTGCAGAATGGCAGGGCTCTTTAAAGCCATGCAGCCTCGCATCAGTCAGTTCCGAGAAAAGCCCAGTGCCCTCCAATGGAAGGTCCTGGATGGAGTACTGCATCTCCTGGGACAGACCTGAGGACTGTAGCCAGGAGCTGTGCCTCATTACCACCACTGAGGCAATGACTCTGATGGACAAATTGGCAGCATCCCAGGCCATCTGGAGGGAGCTCCTTACCACTGCCTTCCCTTCCAGGATTGTGGCAAACTCTTGGTCAAGGTCCTGTGGCAAAGCTTCCTTAAACTGGTTGAGGGAGTCCCGCAGATTAAAGTTATACTTCCCCCAACAAGGCTTCGTGGTTGGACACCTGAAACTGGCCATTGAATAAATTTTCCTTCCAAAAAAGTCCAGTCTCTGGGCATCCTTACTCTTAGGTGTGGCACTCATCTGACCCTGCCTGTCCCTTTTGTTGGTTGCCAATACAACCAGTGACCCAGGGGGTGGGTGCGTATAAACATATTCAAACCCCTTAGTGGAGACAATGTTTCTTTTCTGCCCATTTGGAAGTGGGCAGAATAGATGAGAGGGTTTGCCACTGCACCTTAGCAATCCTGAGAACCCCTTCATGGGCTGGTAGCGAGACCCGGGCTGCGACTGCAGCCAACAGCATGTCAAAGAGGGTGTCCGACTGCTCTGCCAGCTCCTCTGCCTCCAGTCTCATGTTGGAAGCCACCCTTTTGAGTAGGGCCCAGTGCCCCTTAAAGTCATTGGGAGGGCTGGCATGGGAGGTGCCCACCACCGCCTCGTTTGGCGATGAAGACACCACGGGAGAGGGGCTGGGGCACCTTCCCACTCTGGGGATGGCTCCCTTGGCATTTGCACTTGCTCTTCCAACCCCATGTCAGAGTCTGCACAGTGTTCCAAGCCCGGTGCCAGTGGTACACGGCCCAAGGGTTCCAATAAGGTCATTGGGCTGGCCAATGGCCCAGCTGCCATGCGGCCCCCATAGGTGCCCTGCTGATCTCCAGAGCCGAAGAAGATCAGTGTTTCTTTGGCGAGGGGTTAAACTCCTGCTCCGACTCAGACCAGTCACCTTCTGGAGACCATGGTGGGGCTGGGGAGGCTTGAGTCTGGCGGGGGACCAATGCCTGGAAGGCAGCAACCAACGCCTTTCCAAGGAACAGTGCTGGGGTGATGGGGACTCGTACCGTGGCAGTGAATGGTCTTGCACCAGTGAAGATCGATGCGTTGAGGGCCATCTAAGGGATGAGGACCTGTGCTGAGGCATTTTCAGGTGGGAGGCAGGCCGGTACCTGGAATACGGAGACTGGTGCCTTGAATCAGGCGATCCACATGAACACGGTGCCAGGGATCTGGGCCATCTGGCCGGTGATCAAGGCTGCAGAGTCGGGATTCATGGCTGCATAGCCAGGGAACTATGACTCTGCTCTGGGGACCTGCAGTGCTCCACTGTCCTTTGAAGTGGCCCCATGACTAGCTTGGTCTTGAGTTGAGGGATCTTAGCCACACCTGCTGCCAGGCATGGCATAGGCCCACCAGAAGGCCCTAGCTGCCTGGAAGGCCTTGGGCATCGAATGCACTAGTAGGTGCAGGGGATCCCCTACCGCTCCCAGGAGTTGGAGGCGGATCCTGGGTGGGCTGGGGGGTCCAGCCAGAGTGGTACCCCCTTGTAGCTCCAGGGCAGGTATATGGCCTGAACTGGCTTCTTTAGCCAACACCCTGCCCCCTTCCCCTCCTTGGTCTGTGCCGGGGAGCCATGTTGCTTCTTCTATCGTTTCTTGTTCAGCAGCGAGGGGGAACTGTGCCAAGAGGAACCTGGTGCCGGTGGGGTGCTCTGCACCGATGCCGGGTGAAGTGCAGCCTCCTGAGGAGGGCCTTTAGATGGATGTCCTGCTCTTTCTGAGTCTTCGGTTGAAGGTTTACACAGATTCTGCACTTCTCCTTTATGTGCGACTCTCCCAAGCACTTCAAGAAGCTGCTATGGGGGTCACTGACAGGCATAGGCCTGTTGCAGGATG
Source organism: Caretta caretta (assembly GCF_965140235.1). Classification (NCBI taxonomy): domain Eukaryota; kingdom Metazoa; phylum Chordata; order Testudines; family Cheloniidae; genus Caretta; species Caretta caretta. The sequence continues at coordinate 47,556,744 of NC_134210.1, forward strand.
ATTACGATTTGAAGTCCGGGGAAACGGGGCATGCTCCATCCTGGGGCAAAGTTCCTGCTGAGACTAACCTATGAACACTTAACTCTAAATCACTAAAGTACTAACAACTATATACAAAGAGACAGTCAATGGGCTGTTAGAAACCGCTATCCTCTTGTAAGGCAAGAGGAAGGTGCTTCAGCCAACCATCAGGGGTGATAAGAAGGAACTGAGAGAGTGTAGGGCTAGCGGCACCTCATACCAATTCATGAGCGTGGCACTCCAGAGGGTGCCACAGCTGGTCCTTTGGAAATTGTTGCCTCAGCGGTATCCAACAACTGTGCAAGTGGGCGCGTGCACACTAAAATGGAATCAATATGAGCAAGCACTCGAAGAACAGAATAATACAAATTATTTCAAAGCAAGTTACTCTATTCTAAACTGATTGAGACATGAACATAGTATAGTTAAAAATAAATAAGTGTGAATAGCAGCAAAATCCTAGTTATACAGATACAGATGAAAGAATGCTCCACAAATTGCACTATGTGGCCAGTTGACAGAGATTAGAAATAACCTGAAATGCGACTGAAAATAATTTTTCATAAGGCAAATGACACTTAAGCTTTCCATAGTACTTGAAAGTGGTCTTTGTGGAGAAAACTTAAGAAAAAGCAGGAGGAAGTCTATCAAAATATTTAGAAGTTATTCTTTTGATACACTAAGGCCTGGTCTACACTGGGGGTGGGGTGCGAGCTAAGTTGGTCTAAGTTACACAACTTAACCTACAAAAATAGCGTAGCTGAAGTCAACATATTTAGAGCTACTTACCGTGGTTTCTTCACTGCGGTAGGTCAACTGCTGCCGCTCCCCCGTCAACTCCACCTCTGCTTCTCGCTCTGGTGGAGTATCAGAGTCAACGGGAGATTGCTCGATTTATCGTGTCTTCACTAGAGGTGATAAATCTACCCCCGGTAGATCGATCGCTCCAGAGGTAAGTGCAGACATGCCCTCAGTATTAAAATTATAGTAATGGGCTAAACTGAGCTATTATATGAAAGCTTTAAATACAGTACTTCTATCAACCACAAAAGTACAGGACAAATCAGAATAAATAAAGCCTATCAAGTCAGTCAAAATACTGCAAGAATTAAGTAAAAATATTGACTAAAACTATCTAAAAATATGGAAGCTTCACCCTAAAATGCCATTTAAGTCTCTTTGGCTGGGGGAAGTTTGACTGTAAGGGATTTACTGTGCCAAAAAGTGACCAAAGTGCATTTCACATTACCAAGAGATTCGAGATTTAATTTAAAAAAAAGCATTTTTCAGCACATTCTGTATGTTCAGGAATAGAACCGTAAAGAAAGAGTCCCTTCAAGACATTTCTCACACAGCATTTCCATATGTTTGTCAAAAAACTGATGTTCTTGTTTCTAGTTGAGTCTTTCACTACTGTGGAGCATTCTCAATTTGGAATTCCAGTACAGTTTGCACAAGTATTTATAAATCCTTCAGATTTGTTTGTACTCTGTCTTCTAAAAAGTTTTGACATTATACATACCCTGGGTTCAATAGCATAACCAACTTTTCTTATGCTACCATCTTTTTACAGATTTAAAGAAAACTGTTGCATTATGAATTGAAATAATCGTCATTTAGCCACCAAAAAAGCTTTTTTTTTTTTTAAATACTTTGAAAAATTAAAGCATGTGACGAAGCTGGAGAATTTACTGGCATTTGTTAAGAGGCATTGTTATGGAATAAGAAATCTGACTAACCAAGGCTGTAACCATGTAGGAATTCAGTCTTGCAACATAGGTCAGGACTTCGACTTATACACAGGGCTCCTTTCAAATGTTTTCTACCACCACATAGAAACTTGTCAAACAAGTAAAATCTCTCATATGAAATGCTTCACTTGTCTCATTCCCTCCTTGAATCTATTTTCATATCTATGCAAGGGAGATTAATATACTGTATTTCATCAGCTCTGTGAAAATGTATTATTAGCATTCGAAACCTTTGCTCTTTTATTACTTTGGGTAATACTAATTTCCAAAATTACTAAAGACACAAGGACAACTGTTTTGGATAGATCTAATTACATTATTTTACATTTAATTCTTATTTTAAAACATCCTCAATCTTACTGTAATGAAAAAAGTATATTTTGTTTTCCTAAAAATAATTTACTGTAACTTAACTTAGCCATCATATTGAAGTGTACATGAATAAAAAGAGTTAAAAATCTGGTCTCTTTATCCTGAAAAAAAATGGTATTTCAATGTAGATTCAGCTTGATACTTACAATTTGCTGCTTTTTCTATATTCCTATTAGCATCACTGATTCCTTTTTGTATCTCATCTAGCCAGAGAACTGCTGACTCATCATGAGATTCCTGGGAGAGAGGAATAGAGAAATATTTATACATAAAATACAATTAGTCAAACTCAGTCTGAAAACACACATTATTAAAGCTTCATTAGATAGAAAGCCTCTCTGAAAGTCTGAGGACACTAAACCTAATCTGACTGTATTGAACCTAGCAACGAACAAATTAAAAAAAAAATCACAGAAAAAAGATGCATCCGATGAAGTGAGCTGTAGCTCACGAAAGCTTATGCTCAAATAAATTGGTTAGTTGCTAAGGTGCCACAAGTCCTCCTTTTCTTTTTATAGAAAAAAGCTAAAGTTTAGATAACATACTTTTCTTCAGCACAGTAAGTATATGTTCACCAAAATGCAAAATTCCATTTAACATGTGAAAGTTTGGATAGTAGTTTTATTCTACTGAAGACAGACCTAGATTTCTGAACAGAGTTAATTGAGTGACAATTCAGTTTCCATAATTCACCAGTAAACAGAGGAACAGGCGCATTCAGTAAGACCATCAGACAGCAATAGGATTCCTCAAGGACATGGCATCAATCCAATAGAAGGTTACAAACAGTTAACTTTTCTTTCAAAGCTCTTCATTGGAAATCATACATATGTACAGACAAGTAAAAAGACAAAAATATCAGTATGAACTTTCACACAGAAAGAGCTCAGATTTACTAATGCGAAGATTGCTTTAAATTCCTGAATTTTTTGAAACATGAAGTACATACCAGGGCAGGCGTTATTTTTATAACTACAGACTATCTAATTCTACCTCATACGCAAGACAAGCCAAATTTTCAAAAACAGCTTATTTTGTGTGCTTCAAATTTGCAGTCCGAACTTAGGCATTTGGAGGTTTAAGTGCCTAAATATACAGACAAACTGAAGTAAATAACTGCAGGCATGATTTAACATGCAGAATTGTGAGCACAAAAGAAGAGACCCTAGTAATGTCAGACTGAAGTTAAGCTCAGTTAAGGTGTTTCTAGTGCATTCATCACTTAAGTAACTGTACACCAGAAATCTGGGATTTTGTTTTTCCCCCCGCAATCTCAAAGAATGGCACAATTTATAGCACACAAGTCTTAAATTAATGCCTGGGATATCAGAGAAGTAGTAAAGCCAGAGGACACTACTGCCAAAACCAACTTAAAAGTGCTAGATGCTATTGCAGGGAAGACTGATTTAGGAGGTACTTAAATGGTCTTATTCAGTGTTCAGGAATCAAAGTCCACACCCATTAACAACTAACTGGAAAGCAATGTTACAGTGTCAGCAGTTGGTTTGGAGGACAGTCAACCTCTCACTGCAGAAGTAAATTGCTTCCATTGCTCAATGAAGATACAAATGGTAACTGCTAATAAAAAAATTGAAAATTTTCATGTAACACAGGGAGACTTTCCATAGAGAAACACAAAAGCACGAGTTACATTAGGTTATGAAACCCATAAATGTCACTTTAGCAAAGACATAAAATTGTACAAATATATGCCTATAAAAAATGAAAGTGAGGAAAATGTCACATAGGGATGGAATGCTAAGATAGTCTATTGAGTGGTGAATCAGTTTGACGGTGGATCTCAGTGTTTTAATTTATTTTATTTCAAGCCAAAACCCAAATGAATCTGTACTTTGCGAATGTAACGGTAATGAGAGGAGAGAGGATGTGTAAAAGCTCTTTCATTAGAAAAGTGGAACAGATATTTGTGTGGTAAGTGTGACAAGAATGTAACTATCCATGAACACATGAATGTTTTTGCATTGGCATTTACACATGAATTTTCTTATAGTAAACTGCATTTGATTCCAATTATAACAGTGGGGAAGAGTACAAACTGATGCAGAAAAAGCATTTGTGAACACAATTTGCATTTCAGGTCACTTTTCCCACCATTTTTGAGCCTTAAACAGCAGGAACAAAAAGTCAACTCCTTTTCTTAAGTTAGTGTAATTTTTCTCTCTCCTTCCTTCTCCTCCCCAAGTTTGCTATGAGGATTTACAGAGGAAACACCTGTAAGCTTGCAGAACACTTTACTGCTTGCTTATTTTCTTATAAAAAAACTACAATACAACAGTCTCACATTAGTCTCACAATATTTTAATTCTGGCATCAGGTTCAAAGATCTTCCATCCAAACAATAAACTTTTTAATTAAACTCAAAATACACTTCACTTCCCAAACTGTCAAGTTAGGCACAAGCTATGCAGGAGGACAAAAATTTCAGAACAGAAATGCCTTACAAATATGATCGGAATCAATTATACCTCACACTCATTGTGAGGTGTATGTTGCAGCTATTACAAATCAAAATTACTTTGTTCAGAGTATTATTAAAGGGTGAGTCAGTACTAAGAGTCACTAAACTTCAGCTGGAACCTCGGGATTGGGGAGGGAGGCATGGAATATTTTAACTCCCCAGGATCTCAGATTTTTTCAGAATTATTATAATGCTGGTAAGCATACGGCTCCTGGGCCAGGTAATAATTTGTTATTCTAATCTTACCAGTAAGTTAGAAGCCAGCCAATGTTGCTAAGACATTTTGAAGTTGTCTGCTGGAAGCTAGTCACTCATCATGTGACACATAGGAAACTTTAAAAAATAATTTGTGTAAAGTTTCCTAAAGATGTAGACTGGTCAGGGACAGGAACTGTTTAAACAAAGCAGATGGGACAGGACAGACAGCCTACAGACCACTGTCAATTGGTAACTGATAGGCAGATGACAAGATAGAGCAGAACCCAGCTAGTCTGTGTGAAACATGGTTGTATCATTGTTACCTCATCCTCCCTTCCCCATCCCTGCCAACACCATGCATTTGTTTCCTCTTGTAATTAACCAAGTTTGTAAGCCTTTAGGAGATCGACTTTCTTTTTACTACATCTCTGTACATATTAGCTCAACAGGGGTCTGATCTTTGATTGGGGACTCCAGGTGTCAAACACTTTGTGAATATTCTAAGCAGAAATATTTTCTTCTGAATATTTTTATGTACAAATTCCAACAAAGTACAGAAAGACCTTAAAAAAAAAAAACAAAAAAAACAACTACCCCTCTTCATGCTCATGGTAAATTAGGAGTTAAATTACAGAAGTTAAAGTAATTTAATCTCTTCCGTATCAGCCAGAGGTTGAAACTGAGTCATGTATATTTACACATTCAGATGTCACACCCTATTGCTGTACTAGAGAAAGAACAAACTAGTTAGTTACTATAGATCCTGTACACACAGAATGCTTCTGGATGGCAGACGTAAAACTCCAAGGTCTTTCACGCAAAAATGTGGATTTAAAAACCTTTTCAACTGAATTAAAGAGGCTTTATTTTTCCAACTGGATTTAACTTGCAACAATGAAAACATTGGTCTTAATTATAACTGGATTACTGTCTCTGTCCTCAAGTCTACAGCAAAGAGGTAAGCCCTCTGGTTCTAGTTGTATTTTATATTATCTGTATATTTCAGTGGTACCATGAGCATTGCGCTTATCTTTTAGATGCTTTTGTCAGCTACAGGTACCCTCAGCAGGCTGATGCACCACATCAGCTGAGGCAGATTTTGATTGCTCTATTTCTCCCCACAGTGGCCTTTGATAGTTTTGCTAATTGACAAACAAAAGGCAATTGTTTTTGTGTTTACTGAAATGTGATTTCCTACATAACGCACTTCCTCTACAGTACTTGTTCCTACAGTGATGTGACAGTACTGAATTTGTGGGATCACACCCTCTGCGTAGAAAGAGGGCATCATAAATACAGGATTAACACTTCCAAGAAGGTACCACTAGAAGGAAAAAACTCAGTTGATGGGGGGGGGGGGGGGGGAAATTTGTATCCTAAATACCTAGGGAAAGTCACCATTCCAAAACATTGGGCCTAAATCAGAGTCTCACTGGAGACTCTGGGAAAAACACAATGATTTCAGTGGGAGCAGAACTAGGCATTTTCTATGAAGATTAATTGTTTTTGTATTTATTTATTTAAAAAATGCTGACACCAGTCTCTTTAAAGGGCAGCCATGCCCAGAGATGTGACTAAAAATAGCACAGTCTTACTCAAATCTGCTACCTATGCACACTCTATCATGGCTGCCCATTCTAACCGTCTGCAATGCCTCGACCTATGTGATATTTCCTGTATATTTTTTTTATCCAGAAGAAATTAGTTATGTCACGTTAGGACAAAGACTAGGATTCAAAGATTCAGACAGGACTGCTCTACATCTTACAGTTTGTTCAGAATTCTGGAGCTAGGATTCTAATTATACCAATAGCAAAAACTTTATTACAGCTACATGATTCAAGTGAAAGATGTTATATAGGTACAAAGTAGGATTATTATTGTTTTGCACACTTTTGGTATTAGCACTTCTTTACAAAATTCTATGCTAAGCCTTATCAGGATTGCTGACATTAGGAGAAGAGGCTAAATATGCCCATTAATCTTTGTCTAAATAGTAAGAGAATATTTACTTTAGTGACATTTTCAGAGTTATCTGCAAAAGTGTAATGAATTGCAAGCAAGTAAATCAATAGCTACCATCATAGCACCTTTCACATACATATTTTTTCTTTTTCAAAGCACTTTGCACAGTAAGGATAACCACATGGTGGAACTGAAGCAGACAGATTTGCCAGCTGTAGAATCAGAAATAAAACACAGATGATCAGCTCCATTTTCAGTACTTAAGACTAAAGCTACCCTGCCCCATAACAATGGAGAGTAATAGCTATATCATTCGTTTCAGAGTAGCATTGCTTCTTCATGCTAACAGAAGGGAATCTGGTTTGCCTTCTGAGCCAAGAGGTAAAGAGCAGAGTAGCTAGTTTTTTTGTTTTGTTTTGTTTTAAAGAAAGGGTGGGGACAAGCCTCTTAGGTGTTTGAATACCATATAAGGAAGATTTTGTATGTAAAGATAAAGGGCAAACATTTCTACGTATAGTTCTAATTTGAAAAATGGGTATGTAAAAATGGCACCATCTTATTCAACGTATTTGCCTTTTACATAGTCATATGTGCTTGCTTAAGTGACAAAAGTTTCTGTTTATTATTCCTGTTTGCACTGCTGAGCCAACAGTTCAGGGCATGCGAATCAACAATTATATTCCCTCTTTCTACATCAGCATGGTTAATCAATTTCAAGAAGTTACACCTGTGAAAATCCACTAGCAACATGAGGTTGCACAGATGTCATAAGCATAACTCTGTCATCAAAAAATGATGATTATTCTTAAAACAGAAAGACTGCAGCTTGCTCAAGTCCACCTGAGTATTCAGGGCTGAGAGTCCATTTATAAATAAAATTATGAGGGGTTTGCCATTCCACACGATACAGAAATTGGAGACAACACAGTACCCCACAATGCCATTTTTATAGAATCATTCTTCAGATTAGAGCTGCACTAATTTCTCTCAGAAAAAAGGTATACATCATGACTCTGTCCAGAGTTTTATGTTTTATCTTACGTTTTACTTGTTTTCTTTTTTTAAATCTTAGATTCTAAACATGGTGAGAACAGCTCCACAAGTCAAGATGTGCCTGATATTAAGACCTTTCATGGAATGCCACAAGGGACTTACGATTATATTCCCCCTTCTGATATAGAAGGCTGGACAAAGACTGTTCATAACAAAGAACGCAAATGCTCTTCAGGGAAGTCAAATGGCTCAATTCTGAAAGTTAGCAATACCACAATGGAGTACCTTAGTAGTTCTTTGAGCACCAAACTAGTACCTGCAACATATATTCTTGTAGTTTTATTAGGTGTGCCATCAAATGCCATCACTCTGTGGATGCTGTTTTTCAGAATCAGATCTGTTTGTACTGCCATCTTCTATACAAATTTAGCCATATCAGATTTTCTATTCTGTATCATACTGCCATTCAAGATAGCATACCATCTCAATGGAAACAACTGGATATTTGGAGAAATAATGTGCCGAACTACGACTGCCATTTTCTATGGCAATATGTATTGCTCCATTCTACTCCTCATGTGCATCAGCATCAGTCGTTATGTGGCTATTGTTCATCCGTTCACCTACAAAAGTCTACCAAAGCGTACCTATGCAACACTAGTATGTGGCATTGTGTGGACAATTGTTTTCCTGTACATGCTGCCATTCTGCATAATGAAGCAAAGCTACTACTTGGAACAATTAAATATCTTTACCTGCCACGATGTACATAATGCCTGTGAAACTTTATCACCATTCCAATTCTACTACTTCATCTCTTTAGCAATCTTTGGATTTGTAATACCACTGACCATTATTATTTTTTGTTACATCTCAATTATTCAAACACTCAATACTTATGACCAGAAGTGGTTTTGGTATGTTAAAATAAGTCTCTTGATCCTTATGATTTTTGCCATTTGCTTCACACCAAGTAACATCATACTTATTGTCCATCATGTTAATTACTACTACAACAAAACAGATGGCTTGTATTTTTTCTATCTTATTGCTTTGTCTCTAAGCAGTTTAAACAGTTGCCTTGATCCATTCCTTTACTATCTGACATCCAAAATCAGAGAGCAATCCAATGTTTATCTCACAATGGTTAAAATATCCAGAGAAGAATGAGCTAAATTAAATGTCCAACATTTATTATTTTGTGACAGATATATACATGTCTGATAATTCATCAAAATAAAAAACACACTCCTCAATTAACTATTGTTTTATAAATTCTAATTGGTCTTTTTTAATGAAAAAAGAAAGAAGCAGTTCAAAAGCATCTTCTTAAGATTTACATGCTTCCAAATTTTATGTTAAAGGAGACTTCTAAAAATACAGCTTTGCCAACTCTTGCAATTTTACCACAAGTTTTGGTGCTGTTCTTGAAACCACTGCTTCTGATTCAGGTGAGAACCTGTTTTCATTTTTAAAAAAATATAAAGTTTCTAGCCCTCACTGCTATGGAGAAAGGCCCAAATAGGTGAACCCTAAAAGCTCCAACAGCAGAAGGCAAATAAGACTCAAATGGTATTTTTAACCCAGTATCACTATTTTTGAAAACTTTGGGTTGGCTACCCTGAAAATACCTAATACCACTAACTTATGATCAATGTGTAGCAATGCGGATTTCTATCTTGCCCTCTATAGAAACACTTTCACTTTTGAAGTGCAGTACGAAGAAAAGCGACTTATAGGCTGCAACTGTGTGCGAACTGGGCCACAGGTGGCCCACAGGTTGAGGACCACTGTACTGGAGTAATGAAAATCAGGTACAGTCCAACCTAATACTTGCAAATCAGACACTTGCTTTTAACCTCCACATCTCTTACTTAAAAGGATGACAATTAAATTGTAGGTAACATCTGCTTATATGAACAGGAGCTCTTCTGGGTGGGGGGAGGGGCAAGGGCGGTGAGTATGCTGCATTTTATTGAACTTTGGTTTTGCCAATAAAAGGCCAAATAAAATAAAAAATGGCTGAAGAAACTGAATATAGTCTTCTCTGTTTAAAAAGAAGACAACTTAAAATCACATCTGTCTAAAAATGTTTACCTGCCACTGTTACAAGCAACACCTAAAATTACTGTAATTTATGAGACTGAGTACATTGCGTTCTCAAATACGTACCTTTTTAAAAAAAGGTTTCACTCTTTCCTTTGCAGTAATTAGTGATTTGGGTTGCTTTTTTGAGAGTTTTTCCACAGAGCAAAAGGAGAGAAAAAGCACATTTAAAGTAGCAGAGAAAGGACTTCAAAAAGCAAGAAAAGAAGATAGGGCTTGTCTACACTTACTGTGGATCGATGCTGTGGCAATCGATCCACCGGGGTGTCGATTTAGCGGGTCTAGTGAAGACCCATTTAATTGACTGCCGATCACTGTCCTGTCGACTCCAATAGTCCACCAGAATGAGAAACATAAGGTAAGTTGATGGGAGAGTTTCTCGTGTAGACACTGCAATAAGTCGAACTAAGCTACGTCAACTCCAGCTATGTTATTCATGTAGCTAGAGTTGTGTAACTTAGGTTGACTTAACTCCACAATGTAGATCTGCCCATAGAAGGGGGACAGTAGGTCAGCTGTAGTACTTGAAAATTACATTCAGTGCCTTTTTAAGATGACTAAATTTTAAGCTGAATACTCTAAAATTTCTTGTCCTGAACTACGATGAAGTTTTTAATCAAAATACCCCCATAATTTATAAGAATTGGGACAAGTGAAAGGTTTACTTCAAAAGCCAATACAGCTTCCATAAAACATTAAGACCTGCCCTCATTGTAGTTACTGCAGATGGCCAGATAAGTATTTATATATGCTGCTATAAACTAAGTACCATGCAGAAAAAGCTCCCATAATTTAGCTTAGGAATGTACAGCATGATTGACATACAGTACTTGAGAATACATTTTAAACACTTTGCCAAAAGCTATAGTTAATCTTGTGTTCAATTACATTCTGAAAGCAGTTATGCTCATCTGTTTACAATCCCTAAAATTGATGCTAGCCAAGGCACAGCTTTATGTGGAAGCCCACATTTGTATCCCACTAAGATGGTTTAATCTAAGTAGCATATCAGGAAGACAATCAGCAAGCTGTAATATTATGACCCAAAAAAAAAAAAAAAAAAAGAATGGTGTCAAAGCTAAAGGGATCATAAAGACCATAAAAAAACCAAGTTTACTTTTAAGCAATGTGAGGGTCCAGGAAGGAGTAATTTCCAGGAATTTCTTTTGAAAACTGTCAATGCTTCAACCCTCCCATTAGTGACAAAAGCCTCAGCTTTCCTTCTAGCTGTGAAATACCCATCCATCCCTAGTCCCCAAAACAAGAGGCCAGATCTCCTGCTCAGCTCAGATAACCGCTTTAGCACAATTATGGCATAAATACCACATTCTTAAATATCTGAAGTGACCATGACAGGATGAGATAAACTAAGAAACATCACGTGCACGATGACAAGCATGCACAACGGATTTTTTAAAACTAGCCCTAATAGATTTTATCCTCCCCAGCTCCCATTCACACTAAAAGTTTCAGTGGGAGGTGGAATTACTTAGCACTCAGATAACATTTTAATTGGCATAGGAGAGAGACACCACAACCACTGCAAATACGGTGGGGAAAAAAACCCATACATTTAATAAACTGACAAGTATCAATGTGTCAATTGAGGTTCTACCTTGCATTTCTGCACTTTGGCATAGTGCAGAACATCTTGATAATGCCTTGCATTTGTTGGGTTCACATCCTGCAGTTTGACTGTAGGCAACAGCAGTGTTTCTAGAGTTTTCCCAGGATTGCCTTGGTCAATAGCTTCATTAATGTAGCTAATCGCAACAATTCCTAAGAAAAAAGGGAAATTAACGTTTAAAGATGTAATAACAGAAAAAGCCCAATCACATATCAGGTTTATTAAAAAAAGGATAGTGTCATAAATGAATAAGTGTGAACATCAAGTTATGGTAAGCAGCAGCAAATTCTAAAATCTTTCTTCTCAGATATTGGCAGCTCATGCCAAGCCAGCAAGTGAAACCAGATTTTTCCTCCTCTGACAGCCAAATTGTTTAACTGAATCTGATTTAAAAACAAAACAAAACAAAAACAAAAACCCATATCCTTTTCTAAAAAGGAAAAATTTCCGCATTTCGTTCTACAGTAGGATGACCCATGTACATATCTTCAAACAAACAGACTCAACACCCGAGTGTAAAGGTCTGGGCTTGTTTACATTGCAGTGCTCAAGTAATCATTCTGAAGTGATTTTCATGTCTGACCGTTCCAAATAATTTAACATATTAGTTTTCCTAATACACATACATATTCTGACCCCTGAACTTGTGGAGATTATTATCTTTTCAAGTCATCAACATCACCACTTTAATGTCATGGAACAATTTATCTGGAACATGCATCTAAGTCAAACCTGGCTGCCTAAAGGAAAAATACCTTGGTTTTGAAAACTGCTGCACACCCATAGCTCCCACAGAATAACTGACCTATGGGGTGGCCAGCAGCTCTGAGAAAAGAAAAAAAAAATTTTAAGTGTATTTAGGTAGCTATCTTTAGCTAACTCAGTATAGAAATTGACCCTAGTTAACAGAAAGCACTGAAACACACTGTTCTGAGGGCTTTTCATAGAACCCCGTTACACCAAGTCTGACAGAGTATAAATTCTTGCGGATTGCTTTGCCATTACCTGTGACAGAGTGCATTCCAGTTGGTGGCTGCCTGGGATCTGTTGAGGTTTTTCCATAGTGTGTATGTAAAACTGAACTGGTGAGGTCATAGTCATGTGACCTCACAAGGCCTTACTCTCTTAGGAGGCTGGCTATTCTTCAGGTGGATGTAAGCTGGGTTTTTTATGACAACCATGGGTGTACCACCAGTGAAGAAAGGGAATTTCTGCGCACTGGGAAGCATGGCCTGATTTGGATGCAGCAAGTTTCAGAACGCTCTGTTGGTACTATGTACAGTTCCAGGCAGAGCTGCCCCCTGTCAGGCGGCAGTAGTAGAGCAATGCAATCTGAAAACAGCTACTATTCATTAGGACTAAAGTTGCTAACATGAGGCCCAAGTTTGAGACACTGAGCACCTCAAGTTTTATAGACTTAAAGCAGCACGGCATGTGCTTAACAGCCTGCCCCCCCCCCCCGACACCAATCTGATTATGTAAAAAGGCAGACTATTTTAGTTACTGACAACCGCTCTGTTTGCCGAACACTACCCTTCTTTGCTGAAGTATACACATCACAGCTTGATGTTTTGTCAAAAAGACCATGCAGAAAAGCATTTGTTTAGCAGCAAAGGCGTTACACCATCCAAAACTCAATTCCCTGACACTTTTAAAGCCCAAATGTTTGAAACCCACTTAAGAAACATGCACTATTTTTCAACCTGGAAATTTTTCAATTTGAATTTTCAATTTGAATTTTCAATCTGAAAATTTTCTTTTACTTAACTTAGTCAATGAAGTCCCAAAATGAGATGAAGTACCAGAATTATTGGCCCAATATGAATACAGATGGACATAAGTCTAATTGTCATTTGCTAGAACTATGGCATTTGTGATGTCAGAGAAGTGATGTAGTCAGCAACCCCTTCAGTGAATCAGGAAACATCAAGAGGATTTCAGAGAGGTGAAAAAGGATTTAAAGACAGAAGAGGTATAATGCAAGTAACTACTGTATTGAATGCTCCCTTCTCTCCAGTCAACACTCTTCTGTGCTGAATGCCCCTGCTAGTCTTCGCTCAATTTTGTTTAAAATGAGATGACTGTTTTAGTCCTCCTCTCTAGGATCATCATCAAGATGCTATGCTGGGGAACAGGAATTACTAATTTCAAATTTACTTAAACAAAAAAAACAAAAATCTTTGTTATAGGTCAAAATACAAATCTCTATTGTCTACTACAAAATAGAAACTCAATTACTTTTATAGCATACATTTTATTATGGTGTCTGGTACACCTCTGTTCTCATTCGTAATTGCAGCTACCACAATTTCGTACTGAAACTATTAGAAAAGCAATTGGTTGTTTGTTTTTGGCTGTTTACCTGCAATTTTACCTCTAAAAATAAAAAAGCATCACTATGTGGCAAGCCAGCACTCCATAAAACCTCCAGCAAGTGCTCCAGGGACCACAGTAACCTCTGCCTCTGACAGAAAGTTAGAATTACTTACTGTCATTTTCTTCTTGAATTTGCATATTAACCATGTCAATACAATTCTGGATATCATTCCAGTTTAAATAATCTTGTCCTTGAGATGAAGCCTCTGACTTAATAGACAAGAGTGTGTCAGCATAACTGTAGAGAGATATAAAATATAAATCATAAAGAGTCATTAAATATATTGTCCCTCACTTACTGTATGTATTTAATTTTTTTTTTTTTTACTGGACAAATCTAGTGCACATGAAAGTGAAAAACTTGATTGTAAGTGTTTGTAGCCAGGTACCATGTAAACTGGCAACATGCAAGCTGCCTTACGTGGCTCTACACATGCATGTCATAGACTCAGATTCCAAGGGCAGAGAGGACCACTGTGATCATTGGTCTGACCTCCTTTATAACAGAGGCCACAACACTTCCTCATAATAATTCCTAGAGCAGAGCTTTTAGAAAAACACCCAATCTTGATGTAAAAATAGTCAGTGATGGAAAATCCATCACAACCCTTGGTAAATTGTTCCAGTGGTTAACTACCCTCCCTGTCAAAATTTTATGCCTTATTTGCAGTTTGAATTTGCTTAGCTTCAACTTCCAACCACTGGATAGTGATATACTCTTTCTGCTAGATTGAAGAGCCCATTATTAAATATTTGTTCCGTATGTAGAAACTTCTAGACTAATCAAGTCATCCCATAACCTTCTCTTTAGACTTAAAGAGCTCAGTCTATTTATCACTACAAAGTATGTTCTCTAATCCTTTAATCATTGTCCAGTCTCTTCTCTGACCCCTCTCCAAACCCTTGAATTGTGGGTACCAAAACTAGACACAGTATTCCATCAGTGCCAAATACAGAGGTAAAATAACCTCTCAACCCCTTACTTGACATTCTCTTGTTTATACAGCCGAAGATTGCATTAGCTCTTTTGGCCAAAGCGTCGTACTGTGAGCTCATATTGTGATCTGAAATAATTCCATATCATGTCACCCCAAAGCACTTTCCTTATAGTAGCTCCACACTACTAATAGATATAAAAACATTCCAAGGAGATGCAGTGTGTCAAGTAAATAATGATTTTAATAGAAGACCGAAACATCTTACCCAAGAAATTAATGTCAAAGAACATCTCTGTAAAGTTTATATTAATTCATGGCAACAGCCATGATTCCTTTTGTTTGCTTGTTTTTTTGTTTTTTTTTAACTACACTATAGTCAAATATACTAAGGAGGTACAGTCTTTTTTTTAAAAAAAAAAATCACATCATAAAGTTAAATTGTACATTTCTGATATTTAACATTTCCATATTCCCTCATCCCAAAACACCTAGGCCGGTGGTGGGGAACCTGAGGCCCGCGGGCCACACACGGCCCATCAGGGTAATCCTCTGGCAGGCTGCGAGACAGTTTGTTTATACTGACCATCTGCCAGCCCGGCTGCCCGCAGCTCCCAGTGGCTGCGGTTCACCATTCCCAGCCAATGGGAGCTGCGGGAAGCGGCAGCCAGCATGTCCCTGAGGCCCATGCTGCTTCCCACAACTCCCATTGGCTGGGAACAGTGAACCGCAGCCACTGGGAGCTGTGGGCAGCCAAGCCGGCAGATGGTCAGTGTAAACAAACGGTCTCGCAGCCTGCCAGAGGATTACCCTGATGGGCCGTGGGCGGCCCACGGGTTGCCCACCACTGACTTAGTCCATCAGTGAAATTCTTCCACTTGTTGAGTGTTTTAACAGCTCATAGCAATGCTACGCATCTTAGAACTGGAAGTGAAGAACACCTCATCCAACTAAGGCTGCAGGGGATATATAAGGTAGGTAGAGTGTAATTATCAGAAGTGGAGTTTGGCAAGGAGTCCAGGGATAACTCATTAAGTTTTTCCAAGGCTGTTCTGAGCACATCTAATGCTCCTCCAGTAATCTGCTCATTTGGGGCCCTTAATTTCTCTTCCCCATTCTGTAGCATCCACTTATGTAATTCTCCTCCCTCACCCTCAAAACATTAAAGTCTTGCTTTTGGTCACAGGGAGAGGGAGCCCTATTCTCTCCTAGGTGTGCCAAGGACAAAAATGGTCCTGGGGGTTTGGTGGGCTGACAGGGAGGACATTCAACGCAGGCTCCACACCTCTCTCCTTTGGGTCTTCCCCAACAGCCAATACAATACGAAGAAGGGGGAGGTAGTTGAGAGATTCAGGGACCCCTTCAAAATTGCTGCCTGCAGTGTCATGCACCATAAGACAGACCCCTTAGGCAGCTCTGCAACACACCAAGTCCAGAACAAAATTTTTATCTAATCGCTGGCAGCAGCCCTGTCCATGAAGCAGAGAGCAGTGCTCTACTCATTGCTAGTAGGATTTATGCAAACTTTTTTTTGTTACCCTGGAGGTACCCCTTTCAACTCAGGGCCCCTTGCAAGTATAGGTTTTGTAGCCTGGAAGAACCAGACCCCATTCTTGTTAAAAATGCCATGAAATTATAGATTTTTAGGGCCAGAAGGGACCATTATGATCCTCTAGTCTGATCTGCAAAACAGAGGCCACAGAATTTCATCAGTAATTTCTATATCAAGCCCACATCTTTTGTTTGAGCTATCTTCAGTGGTCAGGATTTCTCTTTCATCTCATCTAGCAGCAGCATGTCCAGCTGCACAGTGCCCAGGGAATTCCATCAAGCACAACTGTAGTGAAAAAGTATCCTCTAATGCCTCACCAACACTCCTTACTGTAGCACTGTTTGTGTTCATTAGAGGTCTCCCATACAAGTACTGATTCAACTTGACTGTCCTTTGCATGTGAGATATGACAGGATCAGAACACAAGGTGTGACAAAAGTCAAACACGAAACAACAAAAGCTACTAATCTCGAGTTTAAATTTACAAACTTGAATGGAACATGTATCTACACCACCACGTTGTGCCCAGCTATTTAGCAAATAGGGTTTTTACCACATAGGCTTCTACCATTCTTAAGCAAGACAGTTTAGTTAGGATAGCCTTACATTACACACACACACACACACACACACACACACTCTCTCTCTCAGGTCCTCTTTCAAAGATTCAGTAAGACACTAGTGACTAGCGGATTCCAACTAAGTCCAGATATCCATTGCCACAACAGCAACTCCTCTCAGCTCATAATGTTTAGCTTCCAAGAACATCCCACCCTCCGACCGCCGTATCCTCAAATGTTCAGTGATGTTTGATGGCCTATCCTTTTGCAGATGGGTCATTACAGCTGAGCATCCCTAATACTCTCTCCTGTTAATATTGTGCAAATGTTTAGCTTGTAATATTTTTAACTTCATCTCACAACACTAGAAAAATAGCTGATAATACTCCCACTCATCCCTTTGCAGAAGTCTTCGTTGCTCATTTGGACAAGACAAAATGAACTTTTACCGTTGAAAGTTTTCTTCTTCCAGATTATTGAAGCCAACGGATGGATTTCTGAGATGACTCTTTATTGCCAGGATGTCTTTGCTTCCCAAGGCCTCGTTTAGTAACACAACAGCTGACAACATTTCCACAGCAATAGACAGTTCGTCATGTGCCAAATAACTCTATAGGAAGATAGAATAAATCAGTCATGAAGCTAAACAAGTAGGGGTAACTAGTTTTAATTCAAGTCTAAATGCCAAAAGGAGGGAGGCATGGATTTGATTTAAAAAAAATATTAATAGGAGACAATGTCATAGCTATAGAAATGTCAGCTTACTGTAATATGAGTAGTAGAACTAAAATCACTAGGCACTTGTCTCCCTTTCGTCAGCCTTTCCTTCGCTTGTCCTACATAATACCGTCTTTCCAGTCAAGCCTAGTTTAACTTTAATCAGAATGTGGACCCCCCCAGTTCGGCTGATCACTTTCCATACAACACAGTCAACCTTAAAATGAGAGATAGTGTATGCAAAAAAAGTGAAGGTCAGTCACCTTGTTGCAGCACAAGAGTTAGCACAGGCTAAATCAGTCAAGAAAATATAATCTGAATAGGCAAGCACTTATATTAAAATCCAGGAATATTCATACAATACACCTCAAGATAGGAATTAGAAGAATCTGGTATGATAAATGGCCTGATCGTTCTAAGTAAACTGCATCAAATGAAAATCCATTAGTATTCCTGATTCTTTATGACTTGACTGCACACTATTAAACAGGTTTCAGAGTAGCAGCCGTGTTAGTCTGTATCCACAAAAAGAAAAGGAGGACTTGTGGCACCTTAGAGACTAACAAATTTATTTTGTTAGTCTCTAAGATGCCACAAGTCCTCCTTTTGTTTTCACTATTAAACAGCAATTCATAAGTTTTTCACTCTTACCACAGCATTCTGTTGCTGAAGGTTGAACAGTTCAGTCTGATAGACAGCAGCAGCAAATGGGTGAATGACAGGCAACTGGGCCTCTGGTTTCATCAGTGCAACAAGTGTTTTATTAGCATCACAGTTACGAATTGCAGTATTGATATGGTCAACTGCTACAAGTTCTGGGGGAAATAAGAAAAAAATCCTATCAATTTTTTTGTCATCTGTTTTTTTTAAAAATGTGTATGCAAACAGTATCCCAACATTACATCCTATGCTGTCATTGCTCAAGAAAGCTATAGCTGTATACCTGCAAGAGATGCACTTTTAAACTCACTGAAACTACCGCATTTCACATTGTTGCAAAAAATGATCTTTGTTAAAAAAAGCATGTGGAAGTCAACAGCTTAACATAAGTCAGTGATCAAAGCATTAGACCTTCTTATCCTGAAAGATGACTTGACGAGTCCAAGGATTGCCATGTCCTCTCTATTGAGTTTGACAAAATCCAAAGTGACCCTGGAACGTCAACCTATGTTACTTCCCTTCTCTGTTTCATTTCTACCACCATTGTCTTCCCATTTTTCCCCCTTTTAGTAAGAGTCCAACACAGCTAGGAAGGACAAGTCTACACTTGCAGCACCAATGTGACCAACAAAGACAAGCTAAAAGCAATGCCTTAATGGCAAACTTTTTACCAGGCTAAGTTCCATAGTGGCTCACTTGTTGTGACTGGAATTCTCCATCAGCTAAACTGTGAGTAAAACAGAAACAGAAGCTTCATCTTATCTTTTGCTATTCTCTCCCCTTTTTATGTGCACTTGTCTAATTTTTTTCATAAGGAAACATGACTGAATTTCAATAGCCACCACAAGCACTGTAACTAAAATGGTATTAAATTACTTTGGGGGAAAGCCAATCTAAAAGATTGTTAAATAAGGAAAACTGTTAGTAACATTTAATGTATTCCTCCTCCTCCAATACAGGTGAAGTATATCCCTGAGTGAGCTCAGAACTGGCCTCTAAAATAACAACAACAACAAAACCTGTGGGTTAACACACACACCTAGGGCCACACAACCGATTCCCAAGAGATCTCATCTTGTAGGCCAAAGAAATTGCAATTACTGTAACTTACAGTCCTCCTAACTGCACCAGTCACAACTTTGAAGGAGTTGATGGTCACAAACCTGGTTGAGGCTAACCTGAAGGAAACGTAACATATCCTCCATGGAAGAGTTAAGCACATTGACTTCAGTCTTGAATTTTTTTTTTAAAAAAAAGGCTAAAATCCCAGAGAGGGAAAAAAACGTGTAAAGTCGTCTTTTGAGTACGATAACCAGCTCTGGTTAAAAAATAGGGTGCCTATTCCAAGGAAGGCAAGACAGGGCACTTGAGATGTGCTGCTGGTGGCGGGGAAGGGGGTAAGAGAAAAATCACAGCCATTCTTCCATCTTCAACCAAGCCATGCTCTTCTGACTCACCCACTGCTTACTTTGGGTGAGAGGGCTGGAAAACAAACTGGTAGGGGAGGCTGTGATGCCAGAGAATAGGGTAGCAACAGGCAATTTCTATTATATGGCTTTTGAAGTGAGTGAGTATGTACCCAAAATACAAGAGAGCTTATCTAGGCTTTTTGGATAGTGGCTTCCAGAATAGCAGGAAGAGGATTCAGACTTTGCCTATGCTCTTCCATCAGCTTTCAGTCGGGCTTGTGAGTTCAAGTACCCAGTCTACAACTTTTTACAAAAAAGACCACTTGAAAAAACAAAAAAAAACCAGAGACACTCTGGAACGACATTTCACTGATATGGCCACCCAGAGGTTTGGAAAGTTAAGACTTCTGGGGATTTCTCTCTCTGTATCTTAGGACTCTTTCCAACATGATAGACATTGGGAACTTTAGGCACTGCTTCAGCACAGACCTTACACACATACCTAAATATAAACACAGTCATGGCACTGGTTTCAGTGGGACTCCTCTTACGCTTAAAATTAGATGTTACGTAAGGTCCTTGCTGAATTGGAGCCCGGAGGAGGAAAGGTGAGGTGCCAGGTTCTTGATCTTGAAGTTTTTCTTGCTATCTTAGGTACCACGACTATATGATCTTAGGAGGGCAGAGCTGTTAGTGAAAGCTAGACTTCTGGTCCAGCAGTGTCCTTCACAGACAGCAGGCTATCAACCTCTGAGGAATGATCTTTACGTTTAAGGGGCTTATCCCCCTTTGAATGCTTCCCAGTGGAGGAGTGACTTATTTCTCTTAGTTCAGTCTGAGTACCAGGGACAGGTGGGATTGAACTATGACTTCTCTGTAGATCTCTTCACCAACCCTATGATGAGAGCAGTCATGCTGGGACAGGCAATGTCAATGTCAGATGCAGTTTAAAATTAGTCACATGTCCTCCCCAACCCTGCTACTCTTCAGGCCCACCCTCCACCTGGGTCTGTGTGTAACCAGGGCCTGCTTCCACCACCATCTACTTCGGTCTATGCTAGCAGTGGGCTCTGTCCACCCTGCTCAGGCAGAAAGCTCATGGTGGCGATCATCTCCTGTTGCACAATAGGGAGAACCTGACTGATTGGAAGACACTGAGCAGTTCAAACCCCTGGAGCCTGAGTACATTGGCCCCAGAACACTAGAAATAAATGGGGAGGAGTCCTAGTGGGCATTTTGTTCTGTATGATAAATATTTTAGCCATTCTTGAGGTAAAAAAAATAAAGGCTATTGCCTTGCAGACAGCATATAGCAGCTTCAAAATAAAAAAGTTCCAGAAAGCCAGCAAAAAATGGCATCAAAATCTGCAGCCATCAACTGGCTTTGATGACTTCCATGCTAAGGAACTGAGCATGCAACTCTGATATTATGAATTTATGTTCACAGTGCACAAATGCATTTACCAAGTTCTTGGACATTTATCACGCATGTTGCAGCTTCAGTGGTACGGTCACATTTAGTTTGTACCTTGGTCAGCTTGCCTCTGCTCTCGGCATTCTTTAATAGGTACCCTCAATTGGCTCCTCTTGAAGGTCCTAGTTTTATTTGTTTACCTGCTTTCCCCTAATGAAAACTGATCAATATGGGTTAGAAGTAAAACTGAATTGAAATTCTCCCTGCCACATGAACTTGTGTGGGTAGCACGATGTCATGGCATTTATTTTTTTCATCCAGAGGAAACAAACCCATTTTTCCTACTCCAAGACACTGATGGAGCTATACTAATAAATAGCACTACCTCTCATAGTTTTCCGTTACCCAAGAGCAAGGGTCTCCTAGAAGGAAATACTATACATCATGTCTGGATCATTCTAAAATCCAAATCACCAGCTATAAAAGAGACTTGGATGCTATATAAAATATGCATGTCTACATATTATAGCATAACAAACTAGGCTTATAACTACCTTTTTGCATAGCATCAGAAGAACAATTAGACTGACTGAATTAAAAATATTAAATGACAGAAGACAAAACAGTCCCTAATACATGCCACAGACACGATATGACAGCAGTTTATTCAAAGCTGAAGCTCCTAGCAGACAAAGAATGCCAGAGAGGCAATTGCCAATAGATGTGTTGCTGAAAATTTAGAACCCCCTTAACTATAATTTTTCAAAAATAAAACATTAGTCAACATATTGTAGATCCATTGTGTACTAAAACATTAAGAAGGCTGACAGACTAGATTTTTTAAAAAGTGTAAAATATTTTAAAATGAGAAATAATCTAGTTTCCTCTGCTGCATATGACTGCAAGCTATTCTTCAATGTGATCATTTTATTTTTAACCCAGATGAGATGTAAATAAATTTCCTTTTGAGAGAGATTAAGACTATTTAAAAAAAAGAGTATTTACACAAGCCATGCATTATGTTCCGTTTTAGCCATGTCTGTCCACTAGTAGCTGAAAATATTCAAGAAAAGCATTAGCTACTTCAGATAAAATAATGCATGTCTAAAGTGGCAGATTGGTGACTTGGCAATTGTGACATTGAAAAGAGCAGTAGCAAAAATAAAATGCAATGTGGTTTCAACGTATAAAGGAATCTTGTTTGCATGCAAAAAAGGTGGATTTAGTTCTTCAGTTTGATTAAGAGTAATGAAATGGTGATTATGAAAACGAGTATTAAAACATTTACTCACTAAGCTTGAGAGCCTCAGCTTCCTCATTGGCAACACTAACTTCTTTCTGTATCTCACTTTTGTCGAGCAAAATTGGAACCCCTGCTAGCTAACAGATCAGACAAAAAAAAAAAAAAAAAAAGGACTTCATTATGCTTTTTAAATTTGCAGGGGAAGGGAAAATATTCCACTATGAATTGACCATGATGTTGGCTGAATACCAAATACAATGGCGTACTGAAGAATAGTGTTTGTTTTTCCATAAACTTCCAACTCACTTTTAAAATTACAGATTTTCGCCTTAATCCAGATGTTCTCTATAATGGTCTTCATTCACCATTGTTTAGGTCAACGTTACCTTTTTGCTATACTAAACTCGTAAGACGTTTAGTTCCCAAGATGAGCTTTGTATTAAGGGACTTATATATACATATATATTTCCTTTATCTCTAACTTAGCAGCTTTTTTCCCATGCATCATGCTCTTTACAGCAAATGCATCTAGTTTTGTATCGTTTAGGAAAATATTAATTTAAAATACTTTTACAAAATTCTTTACTGTTTCATAAAACAGTAGAGTTCAGACTGCAGGGTTCGGGATGTCGTCACTTCTATTTCAAAGTAGAGAAAAATGCAAACTCAAGTATCATACTAGCATACATTCCATTCAATTACCTGCATTTTCTGCTCTTTACAGTCACACAATTGTGCTAGGTACCATGAGGAATTTTGCTGCAGAACTCCAGACAAGCTCAAAGCAGGACGGTTCAAACCTGCTATCAATGCCACTTCATCTTGCCTGTCAATAGCCTCATTCACTTGGACTAAAGCTACGTGAACTGAAAGGAAAACAATGCTTACAAACGGCAAAAAAACATTTTTTGTGCAAAAAAAATTTCAATTGCTGCTTGTTATCTATCTACCTCTCTTTGTACAAGCCAGTCAGTTGCAGTTTTTATCCAGCAGAGGGTTCTATTTTAAGGCTCCAATCCTACAAAAGCCTCAAACAGAGTCCACAGGGAGTGCAAGCAGGCATAAGGGTCCTCCCACACTCATCATTTGCAGGGTCGGGGCCTAAGCCTGAATCTCAAGTCTATCTAAAAAGAGGGGTCAAAACGTACCATATTCTGCAGCCAGTGGAAATGGACAAAAACATAAGGAAACAAAGCAGGTGAAACCAACTGGCTTCTGAACTGAGGAGTCTGATCTCAGCAACAACAGAAAAAAAAGGTTATTATTCCAAAAGATTAATAATAGGAAAAAAAGCAGCAAGATGCCCCCCAACACTGAAAGTACCCCTTGTAACACTGCCAAACATTTGCCACTTTTTAAAAGCTCTGTCTGTAAAAGTAATAATTTTATCTGGAATTTGACACAAAGAAATACATAACTGGTAGATACGATATGCCCACTTCCAGAAGAAACTAGAATTACTTACTGTTGATCTTATTGATATTGCCTTGGATCTCTGCTTGTGTCAGCAATTCTTCATACACATCTCTTTCCTCTTCTGAAATTGAGCCATTCTAAAAACAAAATCCTTACTGGTTCACAAAGTTGAACACACAGATATTTTCAGATGGTAGAATAGCCACTGTAGTATGAGTGGTTAAACTTTATCAACCACAATAGGAAGATTTGCACTCCCTAGGAAAAGAGTTATATTTAAAGCATCCTCTGCTAATTGTAAAACGTTGTGTATATTTTGATCAAAGCCTCTCTTCTCAAATTGAAACTGTTGCTGTGAAATGAAAGATGCAAGCGCAATTTTGTATTAATGGAAAATTCTATTGAATAGAATGCTATACTTAATTATGTTTTACTCCCAGAAAAAGGTACCTTTAAAACATTACATTTTTATATAAACTTTTGGTTAACAAACTTTGTTTCTACACAGTATGTAAAGGAAAAAAATAAACATCTTTTGGATTCTAAAATAGAAGAATTTTATAATCCTTACACATCTCAAATATTTTGTGTTTGTACGCATAACACACGAATGTACCTGGAACACATTTGCCTCCAGCCTGTTTATTTCATAGATTCCAAGACCAAAGGGACCATTGTGATCAATTTTCTATAGTGACAATCATTCACCTAGTTTATCTTGAATACACTAGCTTATTAACGCAATCCTAGAATAATCCTTTTTAGAAGTTTGCATACACACTTTTTAGACAGCAATACAAAATTAAGAATGTTAATTAAATCCAAATATGTTTCAATACCTTCAGTCTTGCATTCTCCTCTTTTCTCCTTTTAGCTTCCAGGAGTTCTTTCTGATACTCCTGTGCAAGGTCCTCATCCACATTCATCAGCATTGCATTTGGATTTCTCAGAGTTACAAGTGTTTGATCTGCTACTCCCTTCTCAATAGCTTCATTAATTGCAATGACTGCAGCATGCACTGAAAAAGATGGATAAGATCCAAAACTTTAAAAAGGAGAGCCAATGAGAAAGTGTTTCTGGATCACACAAAAATTAGTGTTACCAATTCTCTGTTCTCAAGGCTTAATTTATTGCTTTTTAGAATATCACACAGTAGAAGCCCATTTAGACTGTCAGCCCCAGGTGGCGGGGCCAGAGCCCCCACCACCCATTCTCCAGTTTATTTGGATTTTGGGTTACATGATCTGGCCCTGGTCCCAACTAGATTGGATAATCAGGGTTCCACTGTATTTGATCATGTTTCACCATAGTTTAAACTTTTTGGGACTCGCCAATCTACAGAAAAGTCAGAATGTAGCTGTAATCACCAGTATAGGACAGGATAGTGCTTAAATCTGCAGAGGTTTGAAGAATATTTTGTCATCTTATTTCAACAGAAATAGCACTTAAAAAAAAAGCTCTTTGGTCATGATGGAAGTCATGGATTTAAACCTTCCTCAAATTACATAGCCTTGTGAAAAAAGGTTTGTGTAGAAGTTCCAATGCTCATCTATTGTTTTCTGGTCCCAGACTGTTCAAGATAGCAGAAAGATCAACAAGTAAGAGACTGGGGAACTAGTTCCCAAGCAAAGAAGTGGAAGCCCCACTTAACTTTAAAATAGTCTGGATAAAAGAAATACTAGAAAAATCTTCTCCAGAGAAATAATCCAGCATTAATAGGAAAGAGACTTAATTGGTCTTTTCAGTCTCTAATGTTTATGATCCTCCAATAGCACAAGAAGAGCCCTCAGCATCCATGACTGAGTCCTGAATATCTTTCCATTTTTTCCCTTTTTTGCATACTAAACCTTGGGGCACCACATTAGCTACTCTCCTCCTCCTAAGAGCGGAATTAAATTCTACACTGAACTTTTTGTTAATAGACTTAATTTGTCAGAGGTTTCCACTGTACAGCAACTATTTCCTCCTCTTGACCAGAATGTGCTTCTCTGGAGCCCATTCCCAGCCTAGGGAACAGAAGCCAGCATCAGGAAAGACTACTTCAAAGAATTTAAGAAACATGCCTCAGAATTAAGAGGAAAAAGAGTACACTTTATAAAAAGCTTTTGGGAAAGGATGTTATGGCCCTTTTATCTCCAGGGGAGGAAGGAAATTTACTGTTAAAAAAAAAATCCAACAGGTTTGACCGTAACTGAACCTCAGAAAATGTGTAAGGCTGATAGACTTACTTATCCAGATTTTTTTTTCTCCCTATAGATTATATTTTAAAAGCTACATTTGCAGAATCATGTACCAAAATACACAGTACAAGCCAATACAAATGTAGGAAAGGGTGTTTTAAATTAGGGTCTGAAAGTTTTAAAATTTAAGCTTGTCATATTACTTTGCACTTAATCTGAAATCTTTTTAGTGCCTTACAAATAACTAAGTCAGACAATGAAGTCAGACAAATGAGGGTCATTCTTGTTAGTTGCCAGCTTGTGCAGATCAAGGAGTGACTGGTTCACATTCTTTTCCAGGTGCAAGGCACACTCCATTGCTGTCAACCCATTCTCCCAATCATCACGATCTGGTTTCTTGATGTCCTGCAAAATGATGCGACCGCCCCTCTGGTTCTGCAGCTTCATGAGTTTTTCAGCATGCTCACGCTCCTCGTGGGACTGGTGCAGGAAATACTTGGGCCAAAGTATTAACTATGTTAGTTAGCCAAAATTTTCTACCGTGGGCGTGTGTAAACTTAAATGAAGGTTACTTACCTATAAGCAGGGTTCTTAGAGACAGCTCTGCATATTCACACTTATGGGTAACTGCACCACCTTGTGGTGCCTTGAGGTAGAATAATCTTCTAGCAGCATCAGCTAGAGCAGTGCTACTCAAAGTGGGGTCCGCAGACTGGCTCCGGTCCACGAGCCATCGGCTGCCTGTCTGCGCGCACATTGGAGAAAAAAAATTGCCAGTCCCCCATATCAGATAACTTGAGAACCACTGAGCTAGAGCACTCTCAGGGCAGGTCTACACTACAAATTTACACCTGCGCAGCTGCACCAATGCTAGATGTAGGGCCACAGGTAAATGACATGATAAAATACTCCAATGCCACAGCCTTGTATCCCACCCCCCCAGGCAGCTTGTCGGTAGACTGCATTAATGATGTATTGTCTGTAATCACTTGCACAACCCTCTGCTGCAGGTGGGGGAGGAAAAACTTGAGAGTCAGATGAACATCTCTTAAATTCCCATACATCGAGGTGCAGGGTTTTCTCTTAAGCAGAGCAGTGCCCTTGAGTCGTCAAATAATTCCAATGCACTGCATCCCCCCCAGCCCTTGGTTGATGCTTTTGAAGTCACTGACTGGGATGGTCCCAGCGGATTTAACTGTACGCACCTGAGCAGTCATTTGGACTGACCACAAATCTAGGGACGTTATGATAGTCTAAGGTATGGGTGATCAACAAGTGAGTTGTTCTGTAGAACTCAGACATCCAGTGCTGCATACCTCTCATTCTTAGATAGGCAAATGGGGTCACGTAGGTAGTGGCTACCATAAGACCCCAAAAAGAATTTTATTCTTAGTATTTTAAAATTTAGGGTCTGAGAATTTTAAAGTTTAAGTTAATTATGGAACAACTTGTCATGATATTACTTTGCAGTTAAATACTTGGAAATCTTTTTAGTGC
Source organism: Caretta caretta (assembly GCF_965140235.1). NCBI lineage: Eukaryota > Metazoa > Chordata > Testudines > Cheloniidae > Caretta > Caretta caretta. The sequence continues at coordinate 47,584,215 of NC_134210.1, forward strand.
CTTACAAGTAACTAAGCTTCACCTATAAAACGAAGCCTTTGTGAAGGGCAGAGGATCAACTTCGGACGATTGAGAGAGTCCTAGATCTGAAAAAAGGTTGGTCACAAAGATAATCTAGTTTAACAGACCCTCGTACATAGAGGCCTTCAGTATGCCATCGTCTAAATAGGTGTAAACAAAAATAACCCGATTCCTCAGATGATCCGCTACTACAAAGAGGCATTTTGTAAAAATTCTGGGAGCCAAGGAAAGGCCAAACAGGAACACCTGATACTGGAAGCAGCATCTGGCCACCACAAATCGAAGGCACTTGTGATGATTATGATGAATTTAAAGTATAAAAATACATGTCTTAGAGAGCCAAGAATCAATCATGACCAACAACAAAGGGATTATGGTAGCTGGAGCCAATTTACGGAACCAAAATTTCCAAATGTACTTGTTTAATGCCTGTCTCCAAATACAGGGATAGGTCGGTCCTGGTTGACTGGTTCCTGACTGTGTATCACCTCATCAAAACTAGGGCTTGAGGTTGCGCGAGGAGGAAGAAAGTTGTTTAGGTTTAGACCTGCGTGAAAGGCCTTTTTCTATACTGACTGAGAAACTGCATGCTGCTGCTGTGTCTGATCTGTTGAAAAATAGGAGGAGGAAGGACTGCATCTGCTACCAGAAAGGAGGGAGCAGAGGCTCACCTTATTGCGGAGGGAATTAGGACCAGAGAATGGAGGTGTCAGTCTCATGACCTTCAAATTTTTCCAATAATTTGTGTCTGCTTTTTCACTAAACAGACCTTCACCTTTAAAGTAGATCTCCTCCTGCTTCAATCTGGTGTCATAGCTAGGGATGAGGAATGAGGCCATGAATGTCTCCTAATAGGCATAGTAGATGCCAATGCTCTTGCATAAGAGTTTGAAACACAAGAGGTTCAGAGGGAACGTTTAGCCACACTTTGACCCAGGGCCAAGATGGCATTAGCCAACCTTCTCTGGTCATCCAGACACTCGGTAATTTGCTCCCTAATACCAAGGGATGAGGAGAACACCTTTCCCCCCAGTGAGTCGATTTTTGCCTTCTTTATCAGCTGGTGTTAAGTGTTTCTGTCCAGATTTCTCCCTATTACTGTAGCAGCCATCACAAGGGAATTAGGCATAGGATGGTTTGAAAGCAAGAAAAACCTCCAAAGGTTATCTGGTACAGTTTGTCCACCTTCTCTGGAGTTAACCAGATGCAGAGAGGCACACACTGATTGAGCAGCCTGTAACAGTCCATCCAAAATGCGTAAGGATATCCTACTCTTAACTGTAGCACCAAGGATAATTGAACACTGAATGGGAAGTCCCTTTCACAGGCACTGCAAGCAGATTCAAGGTGGAAAGTATGTGGTACCCCAGACCGTGGAACTACATAGCGTACTCAAGTGGAGGGCGATGCTGAAGCGTTCTTTGGGTGACCGATCTGGCTCATAATCCGTACCCATCTGCTCCTGTTCAAAAAGGAGAGCTACTCCATCTCCTCCCTCAGACAAAACTTTAGGCATAATTGCCTGAAAAGTCAGCAGATCAGGAAGAATCAATTTCAAGGACCTCTGGGCTGCCAAATCCTTAGTAGTTCAGACATTACCCCTCTATCTATGCAAAAGGTACCTGAAAAGTTCCTGAGGTGGCCCTCAATAAGATCACGGGCCCCAGGACCACCAGTCTCACCAGTAACTAGGATTTGGGAAAATGATGGGAAAACACTGGGCATAGGAGGGACAAAGGGATGTCCAAAGCATGCTATCAGTCTCTGCATTCTTCCTCTATTTTCCTTGTTAGAAATCCAGATCAGAGATAGAATGAGCCAGGAACAAGAGGTCCAGTGGGAGATATGGAGGAACCAGCTCTTTGTCTAAACCCTGCAGGGGTCCTAAGAGGAGAGATCATAGAAGGATCCATAAAAGGAGACTCAATATCTTCTAGCCTCTTCTTCCTAGCAGGAGATGAAAAAGAGGATCTTGGAATCAGAGAAACATGACACCTCTTAGAGCTCTTGCATTTCACACACTGCTCAATATGTCGGAAGGTGAACCTGGGCTGCCATGGTGACAGAACTTTCCGGAACCAATGATGTAGCTGGATCTGAAATGGAAGCCGAAGCAGGAACAGACAGTGGAACTGATGATTGAGATGATATCGGATCCAGTGTTATACGCAAGTCCAGCTCCCTCACTACTGATGCTAAGGGCAGATCAAGTCTGCATTTCAGTGCTGTAGACACCTTGTCTGGATCAGATAGCTCTAATGCACGGGAACCAGCACTGCTAACAGGCCCTTTGTCCTTTTGCCTCTCTTTTCAGTGCCAACTGTCACACCACCACCAAAGGCACTGATGACCCCAGTTCTGGTGCATCAATGACCCCTAGATCTGGAAGGGGATGCTGAAGCTCATCCTGGTCCTGAAGCTGCAGAGGTTCCACCAGGGTCAGAGAACTGGGAGGCATGAGGCACAGCACCAGTGAGGATAGCTGAACTGTCTCTTGCTCTCTTCTGGAACTGGTGCAGTGGTCTCTGACCATGTGGCCCTCAGTTCAGCCACATGTAGCCTCAGAGGCTTAACTGAGGGATTGGCAGGGATCAGATCCAGTCCTGGATGTGGGTGCAGCCTCTTGGAACCTGTTGGCCCTTTGTTGGTGCCAACTGGTGGAGAGACTGGTTTTTTTTCAACCCTGGACTGGAGAGTTGCTCAGAATCAGACGGTCTGGTCTAGGGTCAAGGGTTTCCTTCAGGAGATGGAGCTGTAAATGAGTTTCCCTATCCTTTCTGGCTCTGTGAGTACAAGTCCTACAGATAGAAGGCAAACAACCTTCGCCTGGGCACTTGAGGCACTGCCCAGGCAGGAAATGCACTTCTTAAAATCCAGCCTTTTCTGCTTCTGAAGTTCCACCATAACACAGGCCTAAAAAGGAATCACTAACAGCGAATGCTAATTATTTAAGAAAGAAAGAGGCTCTGGTTCCAAAGAAACTAGAGATTCACATCTGTTCATGGTACTCGGTTGGAAGGAACTGCATGGTGAGGGGGCTCCACCCCCTATATAGCCTCACTTTCAGAATAATGTAATGCTGAGGGGAGGAGCAGCATGAGAGCTAGAAGACTGTTCTACCGCAAGGCAGCATAAGGTGGTGCAGCACCCATATATGGAATTATGCAGAGCCATTTGAAGAACCTCTAGTTCTATTCTTCATTCTATCACTGGTTCACTTATATGGCTTGAGTAAGACAATTAACTTCTCTGTTCTCCGTTTTGTATCTCTGAAATGGCATAGGAAAAATTGTTCTAACAAGTGTCTGAAGTTAAATATAGGCTTATGTTATAGTCCACACTTTACCTTTAGGAGTTTGTTAGAAGATTTTGGCCTATACCATTTCACACAAAAACTGAAATGCAGACAGATTAACCAATTTGCCTAATGCTAGATATCTGTATTGTTAATAAAAGAATTATGAACTTTTATTTTTGTCAGACAGACCTAAGAAGGTACAATTCCCTGCTCCAAAGAACTCTCAGACAAACAGATTAAAAAAACCCTCATGATAATAACTTAACAGTTACTCAGTCAAGACGTGCACATCTTGACAATTATTAAAAAGGTAACAAATATGGGAAATGATGGTAATTTAGACAAGGAATCAAAAATATTAACAACTACCTACAACTGTTACTTCCAAGTAATATTTTAAATGAAATGACTCAAAACCATCAACAGCTTATGCAAAAATGGTCAATTCAGGTATTGGGTGGAAAACATGGTAAAGATGACTTACATGCAGCTTCATCCACAGATAATTCACTGGCCAGAATCCCACCAATTTTGCTAAAAGCCGGCATCTGTATACCATACTTCTCCAACTCCTTTCGCATGTTACTGATTTCCTCCTCTATTTATACATTAAAAAAGGAAAGTTGGAAACGATTAACAGAATGAAGTTCTCAGAACTTCACGAGCACTCAGAGCTAAAACTGATTTATAATTTTAAAAGCTAAGACTTTGTTAACTTAGTTTTTTCATTTTGCTAAAAACTCAGTTTCAAAACCGTAACAAATGTGCCATGTAAATTCCTTCCCCACCATCTTTCAAAGGCTGACATTCATTAAAAAATAGCAGCCTCCCAATCGCTTCAATTAGGATGTGTGCAGAATGTTGGGAGAGGAGAGGGAAAAACTCACATTAGAGAGAGAGTAGGTTGTTAGAAACAGTAACATTAGCAGGTTTCATCGATGCAATAGATTAGCTACAATATGACTAATTAAAACAGACTTACCTGTAAAGTCTACTTTTCCCAGTAAATCCTGGATCTGTGGTGCAATACCTAGTTTGAACAGATATAAACTGCAAAGAAGAAAAATACTAAAGTCACAATGCCAGAAACTTGCATGTTCAATAAAATGCCTGCTTTTTGTAGAACCAAATCAGTGCTTATGATGATGATCAGCATAATTAGAATGTTACTACATTAAACACATCTTTAACTATTGACTTCTGTGGACAGAGATGGGATAAATTTGACCATCAGACTATTTTCTATGGTGCATCGTAAACTGTGTGAGCGTAGAGAAGGAGAAGTAATCTTCACAAGATGGAGATATTCCAAGGAGCTCTCTTGGATGGGGACAGGACACAGATGGAATGCAAGACTTTTTGCCTGTACTGAAATATTTCATTGTATGGAAAGGGAGAGGTACAGGTACACACAAAGATAAATCCTTGATGCTGGATTCATACAAAATAGCCCTTTAAAATACAGAATTAGTAAAGTGAAACTCAAAAGCTAATATATCAGGAATCCCATGACATGAAAATTAAGTGAAAGTTTTTATAACTAATAATTACAATTTGGGATCAGTCTATTGTCTAGTTTATGTATTGCAACAGGAAATTTAGATATTATTGGATCCATATAAACAGTAATAGGTGAAGGGTATGGTTCCATATAAGCTGGAATGCAGTAACCAGCAAATATTGGATGGTATTTCCAACATTCAGCTTCAAATCCAAGTCTGGACACTCAGCATTGAAGACATAGTAGTCCTTTTCACATGCACTATTCAAAATTAGGAATACTGTTTGCAGAACCCACATGTTTTTAGTTAAAGAAAAAGTTTCACCTCAGTTTTCCTAAGACTAAGCATATTTAATATTGAGCGAGAACGAGAGAGAGAGAGCGTGAGCGTGCGAGCTCAGTATTTCAATCTCAAATAGCCCCTTAAAAAGCCCAACCAAACTCTTCAGCTTACCAAGTGCTCTTATGCTTTTAGAGAGCTGAAAAAAGTTCAGTGCAATTGAGTGCTCTCCAGGAACCATTATTTTCATTTTGGTGTAACAAGAAAACCCATATTAATTATTCTTAAAGTTATATACTGCCATCTGGATAACAGCTGAGTAAATTCACATCTTTATTCATATCTTCCGACCATGTGCAAGGCCTTTAATGTAAAAAGTCAGGAGTTGCCAGAATTTATTTTGACTACAGAATTAATATTTTTGTGATTTTTTTGGTGGGGTGAAGCTCAAATTTCAAACAAGGCACTTTACTTCTAAATATTTATAAGAGGGGGAGGCTATTTTGCCTTTAAAAAAAGGCACCTCCACCCCAACCCCCATGTCATCTCCACACATTGCAGCAAGCATATTCGGTCTTTTTTCAGTTGCCCGTTAATTGCAGGAGACGACATTATTAAGTGTATTTGTTAACAGCTGCCACAGACATTTTCTGTTCTAATTAAGAGGGACACCACTGGTTTCGTCTCCCCTCTTCACCACCACCACTGGGACAGAGGAAGCAGGTGTCATTGCAACATCCAATCCCACCATCATATCTCATCGCACAGAAGTCTTCAGATTGCTTCAACACTTGGAATCATTCCATCTGCCACCCTCAATTTACAAGAATGCATTAAATAAATTAACAATTAAATGAAAAACAGTTAAAATTCACCTAAAAAGCCCCAAACTACCCCAGTCTCTTTGCATTAGCCCAGTCCTCCCTTTTACCACAAACTGCTTTTTTGTTAGTCTTCCCTTGCAATGTTTTGAAAGGTTTTTGCTGTAACCTCTTTAAGGCCAGGACTATGGGCTTGTGCACACTATCACTTACTTAGGTATAATTTAAGTCGCTCAGGGGTGTGGAAAAGCCAAGTGACATCAGTTAAACTGATCTAAGGCCCCCTGTGGGCAACCTTACATCGACGGGAGAAGTTCTCCCCCGTCAGAATAGAGCGCCTGCACGGGCAGAACAACAGCAGAGCAGCCGCTGTAGCGATTCTGGTGTAGACTGGCCCTCTGTCTTGTCTGAAGTGCCCAATAAAAAAATGGCATGATAGCCGGGGAAATGCTGGCTTTTTAGCAGTCACCACTGTATAATATATAGTACTGCAAAAGAACAGAAGTGGTTTGGAATATGGCAGATAAATGTACGATTTCAATCTCTTGTGCAAACTACAGTTCTACTGTACATGGTTGAGTAATGTGGTCTATGTTCTATTCTCCTTGGCTTGGAGGAGCTTACCACAAGGTGGTGCTTGGAGCTTGCTTTTCATTTTGTTTAAAAAAAAAAAAATGTACCGGTAGTCAGGAATGCAACTGCCTTCTTTTGTATTAAGGAATACATTCGCTGGAAAACATGCATATCTAATGCATGTTCTTTGTAATAAGGCTTAATTTTTAATGTGAATATTAACAAACGTGCATCTGAACAATGACTTAAAGCCAGTTAGTTTAAAAACATTTTACTGTGTGGGAATGGCTCAATTTAATAGATTACTCATGGGGCATATGTTTACTGGGAACCTTATTAGTGAGTACTCCTACTAAGGAGCAGGAATCAATACTCATAGCATTTCATTCAAGTGAAGCAGTTTGGAACTTGAAGTGGTCACAACCAACTACTGCTATCAGTTACTCCATTAGCTCAAGTGGCAGAGGTATGTGCTGCGGATCTAAAGACTCAAACCCAGCTCATTAGCCATGTGAGTATCAACATAAAAAACAAACCCGAAAAAAACCAAACCAAACCAAAAACAAACAAAAAACCATCAAATTCCATCAACTGGACTTCTTTTTTTTTTTTTTTAAAAGCTAGGAATTTAGAGAGACTAAAAGTTATATTAAAAGAACATTATTACAGTTTCAAAGTCAACCACTCAAAAGTTAAGTGCCAGATTAAGGTTGCACAAGCATCCTTAATTCAGCCTTCTTGTGCATATGCATTATGGTACAGTCTTTAATTACATGATCACATTTCCCGCCCCACAGAACCCCTGCTTTCCATGCGCTAACTGGATGCACTTAATGAGCAGCGGGTCAATATTTTGTTTTCTCCTTATTGTTCAATATGTGGTCACAGTCCTTATCCACTGGGCACCGTTCAAATCACTGGGCACCTGCTCCAAATACAGAATTCAGAGTTTCCTCATGGGCTTTTTGGTAGGGCTCATCACTATAGTATGACTGTCACAAATATTTTATTTTCACAACATTTGTGAGGTGGCATTAATCCCATTTTACAGATGGGGAACCGAGACACAGAGAGATTAAAGTCAAGAACATCCATTAATTTGGGTGCTCAGTTTGAAGTGACGAGATCCTGATTCACTTAGCATTATTCTTTTAAAGCACAGCTCCCATTGACTTCAGGAGCAGCTGACTTCAGGAGCAGCTGAGAGTGCTCAGCATTTCTGCAAATCAAACACGAGGATCTCACATTGTGGATTCTCACAAAACAAGCAACAGTTAGTGGCCACGTCTGAAATGTTTAGTTTAAGCAACTTGACGAGCATCACATAGGAGGGCTGTAGTACAGGCAGGGATAGAATCCAGTTCTACTCCAGAGCAACATTCAGTTGCCTTAGGCAAGAGTTCATCCTGTCTTCTGCAATCCCCTGCCTCATTCAAACATGCCTTCCAAGTTCTGAAGCAAATGGCTATAGGGTCTTACAGAACATAGCCTGTCACACTGTACAACCATGATTACAGATACAATTTAGTCACAGATTTTGGCCTGTGCCATGCACACGCGCGCACACACACGCACACACCCCGTCCCATGGCAGTGGAGCTCAGGCTATCAGTCCCCCACCATGGGGCTCCAACTGACATTTCTACCTTTGCTCCCAAGTCCTCTCACTCCCAGTTTTTTTTTTTTTACACTAAAAATGAAAGACAGGGCACAGGCTCCCGTGATTTTTTGTTTATTGCCTGCAACCTGTTGGTTATTTTTAGTAAAAGTCATGGTGACAAAAATCTTAACCTTAACCATGATTTACCCCCAGATCACCATCCACCTTTTGTATTGAATCCATCAAGGGTCTTGGAGAAAAACATATGATCATGTAATTAAAGACTATCATAATGCGCATACACAAGGAGGATGAATTAAGGGTACACAGCCAACCTTAATTCTGGCATTTCTTAACTTTAATGCGGCAAATTCAAGCATTTAAATGTTATTTTAATGGAGCTGTGTGTGTAATGCAAGACAGACTTTGGGGCTTAAGCTGCAAGACAATTACAGTAGAGAAATGTACCACATGGTCATGGTGCATTTTAGAAGAGGTCAGAGAAAATGTGGACAGAGTGCAGTGACTTTATGCCTGCGTCTTACACATCAAGTCAAAGCAGCAAAGGGTTAAATGCTGTCAAAAGGAAGGGTGGGCAATTCATGGTACAGAATCACCAGCCGATAGTACCATTTTGTTTTTTGTTTGTTTTTAAGATTTGAGTGTGGTAACTTTGTGCTGATATGTACCATAGCAAGGAGGATTTAAGTGAAATGTAAACAAATTGAGAATGAAGGGCAAGAAACCACACGGATCAGCTCTGATGTTTTGGCATGCATCCTGACCAAGGTCAGGCTGCAGAAGGGAAAATGAATACCTCAAGAACCAAACCATTGCAAAACACAGCTCAAGAAGGATAATACTAATTGTTACACTGTTATTGCAAGCAACATGCAAAGCTGAAGCAAATGTTTAAAAAAAAAGATACAGGAAATATGGGTAAAAAGTATTAGTCAATCCCACAATTGATTAAGTCTTTACTTTCAGCAAATATAACCATTTGAAAGCCTGGTCTGGAGAACATCTGAATAAAGATCATGACATCACCGAAATGGAACTTAGCCCACCATTTCTTTATAAGCTGCTTAATATTAAGAGCCCCATGTGTCCACTTCAGGAAATCATTTCAAGCTTACACAAGACACTCACTGACAGAAAGACCAGCTCCATAGTTTTAGACTATAGCTACCCTCCTGTATTTATGTAACCATTGTGATGCTGTCCAGTTAATATTACACCAAATGCAATAATTTAAATGGCAACACTTATTGCAAAAGAATTTATATGACTGCTAAGGCCAAACTTCCAGCATTTGGAAAGAAACATTAAATATTGAATGTATACCTTATTTACTGGTATTAGGCACACTTCTTACACAAGACTGCAGGAGCAGGATTTCAACAATTATGCTATAAGTAAAACATTTCACCTATGGCACATTTACTAGTTCCTAGGGCTACTGACATGCCAAATGGCTCAGCTATGAATGTTGACAAAACAGAATAGTCAAATTATGCCCAAAACTCATCTTTACAATCCTGACACTAAGAAAAGTTATGGAAGGAAAAGGCTTCCATAGATGGCAAGAGAGCTTCACAGAACCAGGAAGGAGTCTAGTCTGCAAATACCACCACCACGGACAGAACGTCAGAGACAGAGATTCTAGACTTTTACATTTTAAACATCAAGAGGAAGAATTTTTAAGGCAGAAAAAGCTTTTAGTTCCACTATAGTGATGTAACCAAAACTTCCCTGGCTTTGTACTGCATTACAACTAAACTAGCTAGATATCTATAAGAGAAATGTGCCCAACATTTAAAACCTGAGGCAAAATAGATTAGGGGTATGAATGATTAAGAATGTATGTACTTCACTTTGGAAGGCAACAGTTCTAATTTGGTGTCAAGGCAGAGCTTCAAGTGCCTCATTTTCATTCCCCTGGTCAACACATTTGTACTGGCATTGTTTTAACATGGAAGCTCAATTAAGTGTACCAGCACTTATTTGTAGAAATGGGAAATTAGTGCGGTGACACAGTTTCAAGAGGTTGGGCACAGCCTATAATTTTAATCAGGTTCTGGAGGAAGTTCCCATCGCTCTAAAAAGGTGATTTTTACTTAGGGTCTCAAGATTAAGAGGTCTCACAAACAGCTTTTTTATTTTAAACAAATGCTTCAACTTTCCAAATGGTGTGTTTGTAGGAGATTCATGCAGACAGCCCTCCTATGTATTTCAGTAGTTTTTTAAAAAAAACTTTGATTTCAGAAGTATTTGCCCAATAGTGCTGTAATATAAATTCATTCAGGCTTACATTGTATTCAAAAACCCATGACCCAGAACAAAGTCAACAAACTTAACACACTAAAGTTTTAAAGTACTACCTTTTGTTAAGAACACCAGTTACTTGAAGCCAGTTTGAAACTATAGGCCTGAAAGTTGGTCACTAAATCTAAATTTCCTCCCACCCCATCACTAGTTACCTTAGTGCATGAATGCAGTATATCATTTTAGGTATGTTTTTCCTATCATAGACATCTGTAGTCTCGGGATAAAAGATCTAAAAAATAAAGAATAGAATTGTTATTCTTACTCTCTCATTAGTCCAACTGGGCCCCCTAGAGAACAGTGATGCTACATTACAATAGCTTTAAATGGTCATTACTAGACATATTAGATATCTAGAACTGCAAGCAGTGTCAAGGTGCTGTACTAGTTTAATTTTATCAACATTACATATTTAACATTTATGAGCATTATTCCATGATCCATTGAGCATGCTTTTAAAGTGAAAAACACATTATATAACATGTGCCTATTTTATTTAATTTGCTCTTCATTTTAATGAAGTACTGAAAGAATAAGTATATAGATACAATGTTGTTTGGAACCTCATAAGGACAGAGATTTTGTAAACGTCATACAGAAATCCAAGGTACTTAAGGACATTACTGCAACTTGTAAAGCTTAATTGTGAACCAATGTTAACAAAAGGCGAATACTTCGTACATATAAAAGTTTACATTTTCAGAGCACCATACAAACTAATCCTTGACACCCTGACAGGGAAGGCATTGTCTCCATTTAACAGAGGAGGAAGCGGAGATACAGAGAAATTAAGTGACTTGGCCGAGGCCACACCATAAATTAGCAGTAAAGCCAGAATCAGAACTTAGAACGACTAAATTCCAGCCTGGGGTTCAACTCACAAAACACTGCTTCTCAAATTAAGAAAAAGAGTGCTCTGCCAAGATACCTAGCACTAGTGGTGCATGCTTCCATGCGGAGAGCTAAATTTCAAAATGAGTTCAACCCCATGCTTCCAGGTCAGAAGAGGTTGGGAGCACTATGGAGGCTGTGTAAACCAGGGGCCCATTGGTGCGATCTGGCAGAGGGCACAGAGGATTTTACAGGGATCCCCTGGGTCAAATATTGGACAACCATTCACCGAAGGGGGGGGAGGCATATGAGGTCTCCACTGAAAACCAGTAGCCCAGTGGTCATCATTATGACTGAAAAATGTATGTACAGGTAATATTTAAGGAGTTAGGTATCTATACTGAAAATTATGCTCTTACAGTCTTGGTGTTAAGCAGGTCACCAGGAGGTGACCTACCTAGGAGATGTTGCTTTCAGGCAACAGGTAACAGCCATCTATCTTGCTGTCTGGTCATTTGTATATTATACACCTCTCAATGTATGCCTATTTGCATACTGAGCCAGAGCCAAAAACTAAGAAACTGCAAATTCTACGAGATTAAACGAACAGGAAGGAGGGGCCTGTTTATGAATACAGACAAAGGATAGTTTGGTATATCCTGGGGTGGAAAGAAATACAGGGGGTCCTTTACTGAGGAGGCAAACTGACAGCATGCTTGTCTCATGTAAGGAGGGTTATAAGCAGCCTGGCTGAAAAGCACTGCGATGATTCTGGGGGAGCAATACTCTACAGGACATGAGATTAGTTAATTAAGTCTAGGTTCTAGAATGCATGTTATGATTTAATTTCATTTGTAACCATGTGTTTCCCACACTTCTACTTGCTTTTACTTGACTCTCTAAGCTTTTTAAAACAAACTTAGATATGTTTATAGTAAAAACAAGTGTAAGTGCAGTGAGTTATGCAAAGCAGCGATCTGAAGCAAAACTGGTAAACTGGGGTGTCCTGCTTCTTTGGAAGCAGCAAATTGTGAATATTGTGAGTGTCCAGCAGACCCAGGCCTGGACAGGCCAGGCAGACTCTTGGAAAGCTCAAGGGTTGGGCTGTGCCTAAGCAGCTGTAGAGAGCAGCAAGGCCTGCAAGGCCTAGAGTGAAGTGCATATGTTGCCCATGTTCAGTGGAGTTGGGGAGCTGTCCTCCCATTAGGTACAGACAAAACTTCCTCAAGCTAAAGGCAGGTGATAACGAGGTGCCTCACAACTTGGAATACCCACAGGGAGAGTCATAGGCAACACTCCATATCATTATGTCACCACGCCTGTGGCTGATTCAGCAAGCTCTTGACCCTTCTAGTACATGACCCTCCCTGGCACAGAGGGGACATGACATGAGTGAAACCTTTCAGAGAGGGAGACAGAGTAGAAGTAAGAGAAGCTAGATATCTGATGAACTGACATAGCCAGCCACCAAATAAATTGAACAAGCCTAAAGCAAGCAATAGGGTCTGAAATAAGAGTTAATATTCTACAGATATGAAGAGGCAAGAGAGCTTTTTAAGAAACATTGCTGGCTAACAAGCTGCCTCAGCAAATGCATAAAGGTGCAGAAGTGTCATTGGTCCCCAGTGACTTAGATGCACCAAGCACTGTTCCGAAAACAGCCACAGCAAAGGCTTCCACCCAGCCTTGTATTAAATATCTTTGATCAGGAGAAACTGTTGACAGGCAACACAGAAAGGGAGAGAAAAGCAAAGGGAATGTGTAAGGTGGGGGCAAAGAGAGAAGGGGAAGAGGACAGGAAGTAACATGAAAGAAACCCAGAGAACTCATTAAGAGTGAATCAGATAGAAGGACAGCATGGGATCTACTGTGAAGATTCAGGAGAGACTAGAAAAAGTCACTGGCAATAAATAGGAAGAAAATAGGACAAAATAATGAGTAGCAGATGGAAGGTGACAGGGGACAAAAGACACTGAAAGGAAACAAACATTTCTAAACTTTAGATTTCCTGAACTAGGTCTTCCCATACTGAAGCTTTCAACAATATTTTATTTAAGCAAATTAAGGAGAAGATAATCTCACTGTTTTTTTTTGTCCGTGGGTCATGTCATTTAAATTGTTGTGTCATGTCATTTAAATACTTACCTTAGGTAGACCAATGGATTCCATTGCCCTTAGCCATTGCACAGTATTATCCGTGTGTCGAAAATGAAGGCCCGATCTCTAATATGGAAGGAGGGGAGGAGGAAGACAAGAGATTATTATTTTGAATGATTATTTTCTTTTGCTATTTACCTGCCTTTGCTTAACAATTTTACACTTCTCCTGTGAATAACATTCTAAGTTTTCAATATGTGACCCTAAAACCAGAGTGTTTCAGCTGCATGCCAAATCATAAGGCAGTTACATGCCATTTAACTCATCCTCTTAGGTGGACTTCGTAATCCCAATGCCTGTGCCCAAAATCCTGTTTCCAAGAAAGTTTGTTCAAAGAGTCCCATTGTTAAGAGGTGAAGAAGCATTCTAGATGCCTTCTTGCTTATTAGGCTCCTATTATAGAATCATAGAATATCAGGGTTGGAAGGGACCTCAGGAGGTCATCTAGTCCAACCCCCTGCTCACAGCAGGACCAATCCCCAATTAAATCATCCCAGCCAGGGCTTTGTCAAGCCTGACCTTAAAAACTTCTAAGGAAGGAGATTCTACCACCTCCCTAGGTAACGCATTCCAGTGTTTCACCACCCTCCTAGTGAAAAAGTTTTTCCTAATATCCAACCTAAATCTCCCCCACTGCAACCTGAGACCATTACTCCTTGTCCTGTCCCCTTCTACCACTGAGAATAGTCTAGAACCATCCTCTCTGGAACCACCTCTCAGGTAGTTGAAAGCAGCTATCAAATCCCCCCTCATTCTTCTCTTCTGCAGACTAAACAATCCTAGTTCCCTCAGCCTCTCCTCATAAGTCATGTGTTCCAGACCCCTAATCATTTTTGCTGGACTCTCTCCAATTTATCCACATCCTTCTTGTAGTGTGGGGCCCAAAACTGGACACAGTACTCCAGATCCAGAACTCCAGAACTCCTGTTCTGGTTGGGCAAGGCAAGCCTGAATTCAAATATGAGAGACAGGGCTGTTACAAAAAAGGGATGTTTAGTCATTAAAGTCTCCAGGAGAACCGGGGAGTTCAGGTGATTTGTAATTAGAGGTGTGTGCAATTTAGAAAAGAGCCCATGAAAATCATTTTTGCCAAGAATCTGAGATGTGGGCCCACTTAACTGAAATATCATACTAATTTTTCCACTAAAAGAACAAGCCCTATTCCACTGAAAATTCACTCATTTCCTGTTGTTTTTTTTTTAAAGTCCATTCTGAGCACAAGTAGTCTTTAAAATCTTAAGTTGGAAATTTGAAGTATCCATGATTTTAATGCAAAACATTTAATTAAGTTTTGTAGAAAAGCAATATTTGAAGAAGGCAGAATTTCCTGAAATCGCAAACAGTTTTCAAGACTATTGGAAGAAGCATTTCAGCATTTGGCCAGCTTGCCAGGTGTGGATTCAGAAATCCCTCCCTTTTCATGGGACACGACTATGGTATGGATAAATTAGACAAAGCTCTGCTTTCTTTTGAGTTTGACCTTGGACTTTTGGTGCTCTTGGTTCTATATTTTTTCTAAACCATCTCCAGAAAAGGAGGCCAGGGGAAAGAGGCAGAGGTACCTTGAAAAGAGACCAGAAAAGCCTGTTTTTCCATCCTTTACTTATGTATGCACGAAAATATATAATAGATTAGTTATTAGTTGCTACTGATGTAAGTTTAAGATGCCATATATGCATTTGAATGTTAAGTACTTGAGAGCTGTGAACATGTTTAGCTCTGTTCTGTAAAGTGCCATTTAATCACAGCTGGTCAAAAAATTCACAGAAAAATTTCAAATTCTTTAATTTCACGATTAAAGCTCACCATTTAAAAAGAAATTTCCCATAAAAAGCCAGAACTTTTTTTTTTTAAATGATTTCTTTCAGTACAAGTTCTCACTTTGAAAAAAGCAGTTTCCATAGTTGACAGTCCTAGAATCCAATCTTCTGAGGCATAATTTCCCAATGAAAGCGTCACATGAACATATGCATGTGCAAAACTCATATCCTCTTCTTATAGCTTGCTTAAAAAGCAACAGAAAAAAGCCTCCCTAAGCACCATTCATCCCTCCATCCAATTTCAACAGGCAATATCTGAGAACCTATTCCACATGCAAGTGCCCACCTGGCATTTCCAGGTAACTCCTTGATTGCAACTCTAGAAGTCTCACCACTATAAGAAACCAACTATTCCAAAATTTGGTCACTGAAATCGTGAATTTGAAAAAAGTATGTGAAATCTTGGAAACAGCTGTTAAAAACACATTTGACTACGTCTCCAAACCAAGCAGGGTCACGACGTGGTGGAGTCACAGCACCACTCAGGTTCGGCCTGTCCACCCCTCTGTAGATTACATCAACCTGAATCTACTTCCTATGTGAAGCTAGAGGTGTGCTGGTGAGCTGCTCCGAGCTTCAGTCTGAAGGTAACTCCCCACTAGCACATTCCTTTGAATGAAAGGTCTTATGAGTCATAATGGTATGAAATAAAAGCTTTTCAGATCCAGTCTAGGTCAACTGTGACTAAAAAATACCATTTGATTGCTGTCCAATGACCTATGCAAGTTGAGTCTGGTTGTCTCAGTTTCCTAGTGGGCACGTGGCCACATCACAAAAATTTTGGCACCAACTGGCACTGGTTTTGTAGTCTCAGCAGTAGCAGGATTGTAAGCATAGGGAAATAACTACTTTCTCCTTCATGGAAGAGGCCCCTTTAGGTCAGAGTTGACTCAGTGCTGAAGCAGTATGGAGAATTTTGGTTTTTTGCTGTTCTTGGACTTCCCAAAAAGCTTGCACCTCTCTACTCACATGGCAAGAGGATTTCACACTCAGGGTTTGTAATTCATGTAAAAAATTCACACTAAGTTCATATAAAAGTTATGATGAAAACAGGCACAAACATGCCAGTTTGTGAATTATACTAGTAATCAGTTATCCTATTTTCAGCCACACAACTGCTGAAAATGAGGGGTTTTTGTGTTTTATAAGAGAGCTTGAACTGGCAGTTTTTCAACATTTTTGGCTTTGAATACATCACTTCAGTTACCACACAACAGTATCTTTGTACAGAAAAGATATGACACATGAGAAAATTTGCACCATAGACTTTCTGTACTAATCACCAAAATTTAAGATGAGGCATTTCTAAAGGTAAATCTACATTAAAGTTATATACAATTGCCTGTTGTAGTGGTATCTGGAGTTCCTTCCACCTTAAGATCAATAGCAATGACAAAGTTTCTAGTGGACTTCATATTTGGTAGTATTACTTAGTTTTTATGGAGATGAAACTAACAACAAGACAGGTCTACACTTGTACAGACTTCTTTCGAAAGATTGCAGTTTTTCATAAATTAAAAACATAGTATTTTGTAATGTCTTCTGAAATACACATACAATTTACAATGCAGTATGATAAACCGTTCAAGATTCCAACTCAGTAACAGGACGTGCATGTAACTTGGGGCACATCTACACAAAGCATGTACATCACAGCATGCTGTGGTGTAAATCTATAGCATTCCTGCGGGCTGCACACTGACTGTCTGTGTGGAGCCTGCTGCTATGCACTAAAAGTTCCCAAGGTCATTTCAGTACATACTAGGGAACTTTTATTGTGCAGCAACAGTGTCCACACAGACAGTCAATGTGCAAAACTCATATGTGCAAACTCAGCACACTAGAAAGCTATAAATTTACACCACAGCTCGTCATGCCATATGTGTTCATGTAGACAAGCTCGTAAGTCACAAATATTTACAATCTAAAAACATACGGAACATAAAATCAGTTGGATCACCACTACATTTCAAGCCTCAAATTCAGGACTCAAGGTTTATTTTCCCCTAACAATTGACAAGACCACCACTTAAAAAACAAAACAAAAAAAGGGAAGAAAAATACTCCTGTTTTAGCGGCCACTAGAGAGACAGAAACCTGAACTACAGATGTGGCAGGTAAGCAAGAGAAAATTTTTAATCTTTTAAAAGTATAAACACAATTTTTAAGCTATATACATTTTTTTAATCTCATGAGATCCTGAACAGATTTTGGACCTGCACAGAGAACACCCCAAAAAACAGATCTACCTTTAAAATTTGCATTCTCCAGCTGTCTCCTTACGCAAACTGAAATAAAGCAGCTCTTAAAGGAGGTCCCCAAATATAAACTAATGTACATACACGCATTCTCCATCATCACCAAGTAACTATGCAGCTTGTGATTGTAACAGCAGAGCTTGATTTGTTTGACTGATTTTTGTTCCTCCATGATAAAGTGTCTGATATTAAAACAAAAACATGCAGATCTCATAAGGGGGATATTTGCTAACAAATTATACAGCAGTTCATGTAAGAATTTGGTAATTGTTTTTAAAAATAGTCTCATAGAGCTTTAGGCCCCTATTTCCTAATGGATTGTAATTTTACAAATGGTAATGCTTTGTTGTCCTTACCAAAAAGTTTTCACTGGAGCTGAAAGTACTTTTTTTTGGTCTTAAAAAACCCTTAAGTACAGCTATCATGTTTTTTTCTGTATAGTGGTTATTCATATTTTATCATATTGCCTCCCTGCTCTTCAGTGCTACAAGTTCATGTCCCAGCTGGTGACCACAGTCAGTCCTTCATTGGACTATGGGGAGTTATACAGTAATTTGTGTGTGCAACTGGCAGGAGAAAGAAAGGTAGAGTAATTTTCTTAACTAAAAGTACAACACAGATCTTAAAAAGTGAAACAAGAGGAGTAGAATTCCAGATGTATTAGGACACAACACAGTCTGCTGATGCAGAAAATCTTAACATGAAATAAGCACTCATTAGCTTTCTGCAAAGCCCAGTGCTAAAACATTTAAACAGAGTGGGAAAGATAGAGCAACAAATATTTAACTTTTGGTTTTAATCAGCTGCCAACGAAACCTTAGTTACCTTATACCGTGTCTGTTCCACATCATAGATTTTCTTCTCAGAGACCATTTTAGGGGCAAAGAACTTTGCTAGTTTGGCAAGGTAAACTCCATTTCTTAAGCCTTCTTCCAGTTCAGTAGTGGGTGGCAGTTCTTCAGCCAAACAGACCTCCATCCACCTACAAAACACACGGCCAAGAATTACCGTTTCTGTTGGTTGCAATTTTAACATGGTACAGTATATTAGAACTGTGATGCCATTATATGCTCGCACTCTGAGTAACCACCACCCAACAACTCCACACCCCTTAGATGTCAGTAAAAGCACCGACGCATGCACAGAGCAACAGAAGAAGAGGTCCCCATGTGCTCATTGGCACGACAAATCAAAACTATTACAAAACGAGCCATGACAGCTTTTGTCTCAGGGATACTTTGGTAACGGAGTCAAAGCTCCTGAACTATGCCTTCTGACTCAGAATAATAAGTAAAGAATGGGAAGAGCATGTGGGGAGAGGGAGGAGTTAAACACTACTTTCCCAGTGTCCCTGGTTTAGCAAGTCTTGGGATGTCCAAGCTTACACACTCTCCACCCACGGATAACTTCTAGCCCCATTACCCATGGCTGCTATTACCCCTAGTCATAAGAGCAGAGTCTTTATGAAGAATATAAATAATTACCTATTCCTAATCAAAGGCTGGCTTTATAGGTCTATAGAAGTGGCTCCAGACCCAGTTAACCAATGTGTACTTGCACAGCTCTCAGGATGGGTCCCTCAACCACCAACAGAAAAGAAAAGGTCTGAGCAGCTGGTGGCTCGGGGACCGCATCCAACCCGTCAGATCACTTTATTTGGCCTATTACCCCACATAGCGGAAGGTGGGCAGGGAGAAGTTTTCTCCCCCCACTGTGTTACTCCTGCATTCTTTGTGTGGACCTGCTGCTGGCCATAATGCATGCTGCTGCTGTGAGTGTGCTCTATTGCTCTAGTAGGGGATGGCACTACATAACTGCCCCAGGAGCGGTTTCCTTAGAAGCACGCATGGTCTGGCTACTGTTGCTGACTAACCGCCTTGAGAGCTGGCGCTGCTTGTTATTACCCCATGGATGAGTATGTAGCTATTTTGGGGTGGAGAGAAGAGAAAGACCTTTGGCCCACCAAAGGGTTTTAGTGGAATCTGTGGCCCGCTGCTGCTGCTGTCACATGCTCTAAGTTTACGGGAGGTGGTAGGTTCCCAATTTCCGTAGTGCACAGGGCCCCAAAATTCTCTAATCTGGCTTCAATGGCGCAATCTTTACTCAAGTTCTTATGCTGCACCCAGAGCAGAGTCCCTTCCATTAGTGCATTAAGCAATGCATATTGCACCCTACTTGGGTGAGCTTTTCTTCTTGTTTGCTGTTTTTGACCTGATGGTGGTGTCCCCTTCATTTATGTATTAATGAAGGGAAGGTGAAAGTGTGCCTTGCCCTTGGAATAGAAAGTGCTGAGGTTTGTGGTAATTCTTGAATCCTGCCAGCGTTTTCTCCAGTTTTGAGCCACTCCCCCAAGAAAGCTCTGCTGCGCTCACAAATGACTGTTACCTTTAAATAGACAATTCTGTTGTGCCAGAGGAAGGGAGTTGTCACATGCGGTCCTTGCATTAAAAATTCAGGTTGATCTTTTCGGTATCCTGGGTCCCGATCATTAAATGACTTGGGGTATGTCTACACTACGAAATTAGGTTGAATTTAAAAAAGTCTTTTTTTAGAAATCGTTTTTATATAGTCAATTGTGTCACCCCACACAAAATGCTCTAAGTGCATTAAAGTGCATTAACTTGGCGGAGTGCTTCCACAGTACCGAGGCTAGCGTCTACTTCCGGAGTGTTGCACTGTGGGTAGCTATCCCACAGTTCCCGCAGTCTCTGCTGCCCATTGGAATTCTGGGTTGAAATCCCAATGCCTGATGGGGCAAAAAATATTGTCGCGGGTGGTTCTGGGTACATGTCATCAGGCCCACCCTCCCTCCGTGAAAGCAAGGGCAGACAATCGTTTTGCGCCTTTTTTCCTGAGTTACCTGTGCAGACGCCATACCACGGCAAGCATGGAGCCTGCTCAGCTCACTGTCATCATATGCCTCCTGAGTGCTCACAGATGCGGTACTGTATTGCTACACAGCAGCAGCAACCCATTGCCTTGTGGCAGCAGACGGTACAATAGGCCTGAAAACCATCCTCATCATGTCCGAGGTGCTTCTGGCCCAGATATGGGTGCAGGGACTAAATTAGGAGTGACTCAACCAGATCATTCTCTTTAGTCCTGCAGGCAATCCTATTGTACCATCTTATGGTGAGCAGGCAGGAGATGAGGATGGCTAGCAGTCCTATTGTACCATCTTCTGCCGGGCAGCCAGTAGATGTGGATGGCTTGCAGTCCTTCTGAACAGTCTGCTGCCAGCCAAAGATGTAAGAGATAGATGAAGTGGATCAAAACAAGAAAGAGAACAGATTTGTTTTGTATTCATTTGCTCCCCACTCCCTCCGTGAAGTCCTGCCTGAAATACCAGAGGAAGGGAGAGTTTAGTGGGTTGAGCATTGGCCTGCTAAACCCAGGCGTTTGAGTTCAATCCTTGAGGGGGCCATTCTGTGAGACAGTTGTTTGTGTTTCTCCTTGATGTAAAGCTACCCCCTTTGTTGATTTTAATTCCCAGTAAGCCAGCCCTGTAAGCCATGTCATCAGTTGCCCCCCCTCCGTCAGAGCAACGGCAGACAATCGTTCTGCGCCTTTTCTCTTTGCAGACGCCATACCAAAGCAAGCATGGAGCCCTCTCAGATCACTTTGGCAATTAGGAGCACATTAAACACCACACGCATTATCCAGCAGTATATGCGGCACCAGAACCCGGCAAAGCGAAACCGGGTGAGTAGGCGATGTCAGCGTGGTGACGAGAGTGATGAGGACATGGATAGAGACTTCTCTCAAAGCATGGGCCCTGACAATGCAGGCATCATGGTGCTAATGGGGCAGGTTCATGCCATGGAAAGCCGATTCTGGGCCTGGGAAACAAGCACAGACTAGTGGGACCGCATAGTGTTGTGGGTCTCGGACGATTCCCAGTGGCTGCAAAACTTCTGCATGTGTAAGGGCACTTTCCTTGAACTTTGTGACTTGCTTTCCCCTGCCCTGAAGCACATGAATACCAAGATGAGAGCAGCCCTCACAGTTGAGAAGTGAGTGGCAATAGCCCTGTGGAAGCTTGCAATGGCAGACAGCTACCGGTCAGTCAGGAATAATTTGGAGTGGGCAAATCTACTGTGGGGGCTGCTGTGATGCAAGTAGCCAACGCAATCAAAGATCTGCTGATATCAAGGGTAGTGACCCTGGGAAATGTGCAGGTCACAGTGGATGGCTTTGCTGCAATGGGATTCCCTAACTGTGGTGGGGCCATAGACGGAACCCATATTCCTATCTTGGCACCGGAGCACCAAGCCAGCAAGTACATAAACCACAAGGGGTACTTTTCAATAGTGCTGCAAGTACTGGTGGATCATAAGGGACATTTCACCAACATCAACGTGGGAGGGCTGGGAAAGGTACATGACGCTCGCATCTTCAGGAACTCTGGTCTGTTTCAAAAGCTGCAGGAAGGGACTTTATTCCCAGACCAGAAAATAACCGTTGGGGATGTTGAAATGCCTATATGTATCCTTGGGGACCCAGCCTACCCCTTAATGCCATGGCTCATGAAGCCGGACACAGGCAGCCTGGACAGTAGTCAGGAGCTGTTCAACCACAGGCTGAGCAAGCACAGAATGGTGGCAGAATGTGCATTTGGATGTTTAAAAGCGCACTGGCGCAGTTTACTGACTCGGTTAGACGTCAGCGAAACCAATATTCCCACTGTTATTACTGCTTGCTGTGCACTCCACAATATCTGTGAGAGTAAGGGGGAGATGTTTATGGCGGGGTGGGAGGTTGATGCAAATCGCCTGGCCGCTGGTTATGCACAGCCAGACACCAGGGCGGTTAGAAGTGCACAGGAGGGCATGGTGCGCATCAGAGAACCTTTGAAAACCAGTTTCATGACTGGCCAGGCTACGGTGTGAAAGGTCCATTGGTTTCTCTTTGATGAACCCCCCCCCCCGCCCCTTGGTTCACTCTACTTACCTGTAAGCTAACCACCCTCCCCTCCTCCCTTCGATCACCGCTTGCAGAGGCAATAAAGTCATTGTTGCTTCACATTCATGCATTCTTTATTAATTCATCACACAAATAGGGGGATAACTACTAAGGTAGCCAAGGAGGGGTGGTGGAGGAGAGAAGCACCAGGAGGGGTGGTAGAGGAGGGAAGGACAAGGCCACACAGCACTTTAAAAGTTTAAAACTTTAAAACTTATTGAATGCCAGCCTTCTGTTGCTTGGGCAATCCTCTGGGGTGGAGTGGCTGGGTGGCCGGAGGCCCCCTCACTGCGTTCTTGGGCGTCTGGGTGAGGAGGCTATGGAACTTGGGGAGGAGGGTGGTTGGTAACACAGGGGATGTAGCGGCGGTCTGTGCTCCTGCTGCCTTTCCTGCAGCTCAACCGTACGCTGGAGCATATTAGTTTAATCCTCCAGCTGCCTCAGCCTCCTCTCATCACACTGCCGCTACCTTTCAACAATGGCTACACTCTTTCATGGTAAACCTTACTGTTAACATTACATACACAGCACATGCGCTTTCGTTCCAAGGTCGCATTTTGCCTCCCCCCAGGGCGTGGCTAGTCCCTCCACCCTCCCCGTGGCTAACAGCGGGGAACATTTCTGTTCAGCCACAGGCAAACAGCCCAGCAGGAACGGGCACCTCTGAATGTCCCCTTAAGAAAAGCACCCTATTTCAGTCAGGTGACCATGAATGATATCACTCTCCTGAGGATAACACAGAGAGATAAAGAACAGATGTTGTTTGAATGCCAGCAAACATACACTGCAATGCTTTGTTCTACAATGATTCCCGAGTACGTGCTACTGGCCTGGAGTGGTAAAGTGTCCTACCATGGTGAATGGAATAAGGCTGCCCTCCCCAGAAACCTTTTGCAAAGGCTTTGGGAGTATATCTAGGAGAGCCACGAATGCCAGGGCAAATTAATCATTAAACATGCTTGCTTAAGGTACACTCACCAGAGGTCCCTTCTCCACCTGGCGGGTCCAGGAGGCAGCCTTGGGTAGGTTCCAGGGGGGACTGCCTCCAGGTCCAGGGTGAGAAACAGTTCCTGGCTGTCAGGAAATACGGTTTCTCCGCTTGCTTGCTGTGAGTTATCTACAACCACTTCCTCCTCCTCCTCGTCCCCAAAACCTGCTTCCGTGTTGCCACCATCTCCACTGAAGGAGTCAAACAACACGGCTGGGGTAGTGGTGGCTGAACCCCCTAAAATGGCATGCAGCTCATCATAGAGGTGACATGTTTTGGGCTCTGACCCGGAACGGCCGTTCGCCTCTCTGGTTTTCTGGTAAGGAGCTGAGGCAAGCCTAAGTTTCACACGGCACTGCTTCGGGTCCCTGTTATGGCCTCTGTCCTTCGTGCCCTGGGAGATTTTGACAAATGTTTTGGCATTTCAAAAACTGGAACGGAGTTCTGATAGCACGGATTCCTCTCCCCATACAGCGATCAGATCCTGTACCTCCCATTCGGTCCATGCTGGAGCTCTTTTGCGATTCTGGGACTCCATGGTCACCTCTGCCGATGAGCTCTGCATGGTCACCTGCAGCTTGCCACGCTGGCCAAACAGGAAATTGAAATTCAAAAGTTCGCGGGCCTTTTCCTGTCTATCTGGCCAGTGCATCTGAGTTGAGAGTGCTGTCCAGAGCGGTCACAATGGAGCACTCTGGGATAGTTCCCAGAGGCCAATACCGTCTAATTGTGTCCACAATACCCCAAATTCGACCTAGCAAGGCCGATTTCAGCGCTAATCCCCTTGTTGGGGGTGAAGTAAGGAAATCCATTTTAAGAGCCCTTTAAGTCGAAAAAACGGCTTCGTCATGTGGATAGGCGCAGGGTTAAACCGATTTAACGCTGCTAAATTCGACCTCAACTCCTAGTGTAGACCAGGGCTTGAAGAGAAGGATTGAGTCCTAGAACTTGATGTGATATTATATAGGGACTCAGTATAAGGAACAGAGGATACATTTGATGTACTCATGGTAACCCATATTTAGGCTTGGCAGAATTCCATTTTTATTGTTATATAATTTCAACAGATATCGATATTTATTCTTAAGTATTTTTTATTTTTGATTTTAATTTTCAGTTTCCAGTTTCACAGGAAATTGAGTGTGAGTGTGTGTGTGTGTGTGTGTGTGGGTTACCCAATAATTATTTAGTGACTGTAGATATTGAGATTCAAAAAGTTAAAGCTTTATAACTGTTAAAACAAATTGTCAACATCACATGTCAAAATATACAAAATAATTATCCTTAAATCAAACTTCAAGTTCAAGCAGCATTTTTCTTTTCCTGATTGTAAATTTTGCTTGTCTATGGAAACACTTTTTGTTTGTTTGTGTGTGCATGGTAAAATCATGGACAAACATTTACTGATGAAAATCAAATTCTTCCAAGCCTACCCATGCTGCTGAGGAAGCATGCTATGTTTTGGACTAGTCACTTCCCAAGTGCTAGCTGACTAGGGTAAAAGTTCAAATTTGACCCTTCGTTAACTCCCATTCATCAGTTGGCCAGCTCTATCTGCTGCTTTTACAACAGTTTTAGAAGCCATAAGTCAAGGACTAGCAAAAATGACCCATGGAAATAATTGACTTCAGTAGAACCTGGATTCACACTAACTCTGAGGAAAATTTAGCTTTTCTTATTGTCTTCTCATGCTTTGGAGAAGACAAATAGTATGACACTTTGCTCTTGCATGTATATTTTTCCATGGTCATTAAAAAGTCATAACTCAAAAAACCTTGGCATGCATCCATACGGTATAAATCTATGGGGTGGAACAGGGGGAGACATGCCAGTGAAACCATACTTTCCACTCCGTTTCTGCGCTGCAGGCAGCAGTGCTTCTTAATGACACTGGTTCCATACAGTTTTGTCTGATACTGTCCAAGATCTATTGTGAGTAGTTTCCTGAAGAACTATTTGGATAGTCTTTGCCTCAGTGAAACCACTTTCTTCTATCCTGTAATGAATCAAAGTGCAACGGAATACATCATCTCATGAGCCTTTCTAACCTAAGACATAATGACGAAGTGTGCTTTTTCCGTTCTGGGGTGAGAAATTGGCGGTTTTTGAATCTTGGATTCCAACCTCAGTTTTCTGAGCATATAAACCTCTGGTGGACAGGCTGTCGTACAGTATGTGTGAACTGGTCTGTGACTGCCTTAGTTATCAGAAAGTGACACAAACCAATGTCCAAATCATCCTCTCCTATCTGTAATCATGTTAACATCCCTATGGCAACGGGAATTCCTTAAGTACTGAATGTATTTGTAGCTCATTTTAATGTGACTGAACAGGGAACCTAGTACCACAGGGCTGGCCAGCTTGCTGCAGACCAACAGTGCTGTATGGAACACTGTTTTGAGAACCTCTGGTCTAACCTGAGTACTGATTTTCAAGACTCTATGCTAAGTTGTTCTTTTTAGTTTTTCAGTATAAATGTTCCGAGGGGTACTACATGTCAATTGTAACTTATGTATTTTAATTATTCTGGTAGAAATTAGCTAAAAGATTAGTTTCGAAACTTCATGAGGTTTAATTCTAACGTTTTAGATTTAATATAAACTAGGTGTAGAGCAATAACTGATTATTAGGGTTGGCAAAATTTGATTTTATATACTTTTGATATCAATGTTTTTGTTTTTCAGCTTTTCTATTAATGATCTTTAAATTTTCACAGGAAATTGAGGGGTGTCACAACTATTTAATAGCAGTAGACATTGAGATTCAGAGTGGAAACTTCATAACTTAAAACAAAAATTGTCAAATATCACATACCAAAATATACAAAGTTAATATTCTTAAACTCTAGCATCATTTTTCTTTCCTTTATCTTCTCATAACCTCAGTTGCAAAGGGCGTTCACCAGTTTCCACCATTTATTCTGGTCTTCTTCTGGTCTGTTCAGGCTTCTGAGTGTCATGTTAATGGATTTGGCTTCTTTCTGTATTATTCTACATAATGTTTCTCTAGGTCTTCCTCTTTTTTTCCCCCCTTTCCAAGTGATGTTCATATTATAACTTGCCACAGAAGTCATGTTGGTGACGTCCTTAAAGCATGTCTTAAATAGGTCCATTGTTATCTTTCTATATTTGCTGTAGGTTGGGTTCGCTCTCCTTTTTGAATTTTTAATGTTGCAAGAATGTTCTTTCCAATGGACTGTGAAGAGCTTCCTCAGGCATTTACTTTGGAATGAGTTGATCTTCTCAATTCTTCATCTATTTCCATGACTGCTCCATAAAAGAAGAGAGCTGGGGGAAAGTCGCCTCTTTCTCTGCACGTCCCAAATTTCCCCCACCCCCTCTTCTCACCCTACTTCCCCCCTCCCACCTGCCTACTATTCCCCCAAGGCCGCCGCCTCACATACATGTGTGTCTTTTCAGGGACCAGGAACCTAATTAGTGGAGCCATGCAGCTAATTAGGTGGGTGGCCCTTCATTCTCTCATGTGCGGCCGCCCACCCAGGAACTATCCATGGACAACCTGAATGGAGCTGGTCCACGGACCACAGTTTGAGAACCTCCGAGTTAGACTAAGCAGGCCAATATCATCAACAAAAACGAGGCCATCCTGTTGTGCTTCATTTGTCCATAAAATTCCCTGATTGCCTTCTGTGGTTACTTTCCTCATGACAGTGAAAAACAATAGTGGGGACATAATACATCCTTGCCTTACTCTAGTTGTCACTGCAAACCATTAGCTGATATTGTCACAATCTCTGACTGTATTCAGCATTATCATATACATCCTTGATTACTTTACGGAACACCACCAAAAATAATTAGAGTGCCATCATTTTCCAGAGACCGCCTGGGTATGCCGTCAAAAGCCTTGACGAAATCTATAAAATTTATCACGAGTTGCTTTTACTTTGTTTTATAGTATTTCTAACAACAATATGGTCTGCCCATGACCTCAGTGGTCTAAAAATGCTTGTTCCTCTCTAAGTTGGCTGTTTCCTGATGCATACCAGGATGATGTTGCACATGATTCTTACTTCTGTAAACTTCAATTTTTATCAATGGAAGTATTTGTATGTTTGCACGAGTGTGGTGAAACTAACAGTTAAACATTTACCGATTTAAAAAAAAAAAAATCAAATCTTTCCAAGCCTACTAATTTAACATCATCATCTCCTTTAGAGGAAGTACTTTAACAATGTTTACCACTGAACTATTTAGCCACTACAGTTGAGGTTCTTCGGGAACATGACATTTACATGGCTGGCTGTGTGTATTTACCAGGCATAATGTTATAACTTGAATGGAAACAGCAAGAAAATACTTGCTGTTTAGTCAATAATTGCTTCACTGTAATGAGTGGTACCAAATATTTCATTAGCATTAATAAAGAACTGCAGTACTATAGTAGGTAGCGGATAAACAGCAGCATAACTGTTTCAAGGTGATAATTCACATCCACTATCTTGATTTTTCCCCAACTCCTTATTTTTGTACTGTTAGACTGTGATTCAGGAAAGCGTCCCTATTCAGAACAGCACTTAATCACTTGCTTATGTACCACTGAAGTCCATGCAATTTAACTATGCGCTTAAGTGCATTCCTGAATTGGGGTCTTAATGATTTGTGCACTCCTCTTTCTATTTTAGGAAGAAGTCTGAATGGGACTAATATCTGTTTTAAATGTCTGACATTTCTCAAGATATGAAGATACACTGAAGTGCACTGAGACACACTGTAGCTTGGTACAACATTTAAAGTATCTTAGTCCCCACTGTTCAACAAGGACCAAATAGCTTTGGCTCTCATCTATGCCCTATGTAGTGAGATGAGATCCCCCGCAGTGCTCTGGGAGCCATCTTGTTGCTTCTGGGGAGTCCCCCTAGCAATGATAATGGGGCAGAAAGGAGCACCAGCAAGAGTACATGAGAGGAAAGGGGCAGAGGATAAATGGAAAAGATCTTTAGAACAAAGAGTAGCAGGGCAACAGAGGAAACACACACTAAGATAAATATGAACAAACAGAACTGTCATTGGAATCTGACAGGCAGCCAAAAAGCGTGCAAGGTATCTCTAATCAATAAAAAGGGCATGGCAGCTGCTCAGAAGAACTTACAGCACCCGAAGAACTGAGCTGTAGCTCACAAAAGCTGATGCTCAAATAAATTTGTTAGTCTCTAAGGTGCCACAAGTACTTCTTTTCTTTCAGTGAAAAGGAGGAGACTGGTGGTGGGGGGGAGGAGGAGAGGAGAAAGGTCATGGGATCAATATGGCCCTGTGTGCAGTATATTAAAAGTAACTTATATACACTATTTTTTCATGCCAGGCTTTTGAATCAAATTGAATCTTGATGATACTGTTACAAAATTCAAGTTCACAAGGTGACAGCACAGAAACTATTTGCTATTTTAATCTGTTTTATCCCACCGTGCTTCTATGTGGGTTAATTAGTGATTAGAGTTCAAAATGTAAACTGCCGCTCAGAATACTGTTCTAAAGTTTAGCATGGCCCATCCAGGCCTGTGTTTGCTGTCTCAATCAGCAAGTCATCTGACAAAGCCTTGTTTACTCAGCACTTCTAATAGCTAAAAGGTACAGAGCCTTCTAGCATCTGCACTCACCATTCTAGTTTACAGCAATATGCACTGGCGCATTTCACTGCACCCAGACATCATTCTCCAATCCCTACAATTAAACAAGCACTTTCATGAAACTCTTGAAGAAGGTTTCGTTTTGCTACCTTTTCAGATATGCAGGGACATTAAAATTTAGTGCTTCATATCACGCCCATCAAATTCAGCAACAGTTCTCAAAGATAAGACATTGAACAGGGTCCAACACTAACAAACCATGAGTCTGCATCATCATGAGGGAGGCCCCTCTTACTTTCCTGTCCTTGGCTTGACTCCAAGCTGCCAAGGGCTGGGAAGAAATGCTGGCAAAGAAGCAAAGACCATGGGGAGGAAACAAAGGAAGGAGGGAGGGGGACTGGAATGGAGTTCACAGTGCAGTAGTAGATAAAGAAACCACGAGTAGCTCCAGAGGAAGCCTTATCTAGTTCTTCCTAGCTGCAAGAATAGCAGTCAGCAGGCCAGCTGATCAGACATGATGGAGTTAGTAGCATCAATGAAATTATGTTAAATTAAATATTAAGATGCCACAGCAACATTTTGGAAGGAGAATTAGGCAACTTATTTTCAAGATCTTAAAAAACTGGGGTGGTTTCTTCGGGGGAACTGGGGAGACTTATAATTTGTTAATATTACTGTAGCGAGTAGGAGCCCTCGATAAGGATCGGAACCCCACTGTGCTAAGTACTTATATAAACAACGAAGATGGTTCCTGTGTCAAAGAGCTGACAATCAAAGTATAAGACAGTAGATGGATACAGACAGGGGAGTACAACTAAAACAGTGAGACAGCATTGGTCAGCATGATAGGCAATGGTATCAGCAAACCACCGGCCTAACTGGTGTCAAGTACTTTGTAGGCATCATGGGAGAGTTTCAAGAAGGGATGTGAGGAGGATGGTTTGGTGTGAGGGAGAGAAACAGGACCTACTGAAGATCAGCATGGAAGAAAGCATGAAGATGCATGTTTGATAGAGCCTAGAGCATGAGCTAGTCACAGGTGGGAGTCGACATTTTGATAGCAAATAAGAGATTATACATAAAATGAGATTAAGCCAAAGAAGGGCCTTAAGAGAGACAAACAGTTTTTGTTTGATAAAATAGAGAAGGGAGAACCTGTGGAGGAATGCAAAGAGAAGGGTGACATGGTCAAAGCAATGGGCTAGGAAAATGATCTCTGCAGCAGGACTCAATGGATACAAGATTAAACTGTCAAGTTAAACAAGATTGTAACTGTCAAGGTCAAAGAAGAGTATTTGCAGTAACATAGATGTGTTATCATGAAAGCTTGGATGAGAGTTTTAGGTACGGGATGGACAGGAAAGCCCATATCTTATTTCTTATGCAGAAAGAATCTGCAAGATTTATATGTAGCCTTGATGTAGAGAGGCCCAAGGCCAAAGAAGATCGCAAGTTATGGGCTCGAATGACAGGAAGGATGGTGGTGATATCACAGTACCCAAGAACGGAGGTAGCAGGGAGGGCTTGGAAACAAGAAGGGTACCAAGGACAGAGCCAAGTTGATCATTTCCCAGGCAGCTAGAAAGGTAGGGTGCATGTAACAGAGTTAGCAAGGCTCAGTGGTTGCAATGCATGTTTTATCATGCCTCTTCATTCAGAGTCTAAGTTTGTTTTTAAGGAGTATTTACG
Organism: Caretta caretta; assembly: GCF_965140235.1. NCBI lineage: Eukaryota > Metazoa > Chordata > Testudines > Cheloniidae > Caretta > Caretta caretta. The sequence goes on from NC_134210.1 coordinate 47,614,926, forward strand.
AACAACCTAGATTGAAGCCAAAGAGCGGCAGCAGAAGCTCAAGCCTTTCCTTCATTGTGTTGGCACTGGATGGCGAGTGATCTCCAGAAGGCTTTATTTGCAAAATGTCTGACAGCACCAAAATTTGATCTAGTGGCTTTCTAATTAACCAGCAGCATCCACATAAACCTCAAATTTTCACATGAGGATGCTATGCAAGTTAGCTTAAACTGAAGGAAAAAAACACCACCTTAAATTTGGATTGGAGGGAAGCTTTGTCTTAGTCTATACTTAAGTTTTGTTGGTATAGTTATACTAATTCAACGAGCAAAAACACAAACTATATCAACAAAAGCACTTTAATGCTGGTATAAATGCATCTATACCAGTGCTTTCACCGGTACAGAAATGTTGCGTTTGGCTATATGGGTAAAAAGTTTCTTGCACAGACTTGGCCTAAGAGACAGATCCAGTGTGGGCAAAGAATCCAGTACCACAGCACTGTGGTCTGTGCCTCATGCCCCTTTTATAGGTGCTACTGAAGTTTGAATTTTTTCTAAAACTGATTTGTGCAACTGGCTTGTATAATGTGGTTCACACCCCCAGGAAAAAAATCAGTTATTTCACACTTAACCACACTAGGTAAATTTGCCAGGCCACAACCCTATTGTCATTCCAAGCCCTTCTAAAAAACCAGCTTCTTCAGGGTCAACTAAGTAGCAGGAAGAAAAAAAAAAAGTTCTATTTTTAACAAGCCATTAACATGTCCATATACCATAAATGGAACATGATCTTATAACCAACCTTTATGCCTCTCTCACTCAAGTTCCCCTATTGTTAACACTCATATCACACCTAAAATTAGATGGTACGTTTGTGTCTTTTTGTTCTGCAGAGTACCCAATTGCACTGGACACTATATAGGTAATAAAGAATGACTAACAAAATCTGCTGAAAATAAGGTTTTAGAGAAGGCTGGTAGGAGGTTCCAAATATCATGTATTTTGAATAAACCCACTGGAGAAACCAAATCTGCCAATCAGGAAACCTGCTATTCAGAAGACCCAAAACAGCTTTTTGCACTTGGAGTGTACTAGTGTTAGAGAACTTCAGTCTACATAGAAGAAGCAGAGCTGTTTGAGCTGAAACCTTATAACCAGCCATACGGGACCAAAGTGTTCATTGACAAGTTTTTTGTTTTAATTTAAAAATATTTATTTAAAAGATCTATGTATGCAGGTATAAAGTAAAGAGGTACATGTTTAATACTAGTTACAATACAATACTAGTTGTCCATATTTCTCAGGTTGCTGAAGGTGTTTGGCCTCCAGCCTGTCTCAGTATACCCATAAGCATCTACAACTACACTACTACTGTTGAGCAATATTATTTACATTACAGTAAGATACAGACTAAGACTTTAATGTCACAAGGGACCATCTTGATCATCTTCTAGTCTGACCTCCTGCACATTGCAGGCCACAGAACCTCACCCTCCCACTCCTGTAATAGATCCCTAACCTCTGGCTGAGTTACTGAAGTCCTCAAATCATGATTTAAAGATTTAAGGTTACAGAGAATCCACCATTTACACGAATTTAAACCTGCAAGTGACTTGTGCCCCATGCTGCAGAGGAAAATGGGGTGGGGCGGGAGAAGAGGGAAAAGAGAGGGTCTCTGCCAATCTGTCCTGGGGCAAAAATTCCTTCCCAACCCCAAATATGGCAATCAGTTAGATCCTGAGCATGTCAGCAAGACCCATCAGCCAGACACCTGGGAAAATTCTCTACAGTAACTCAGAGCCCTCCCCATCTAGTGTCCCATCCACCAGCCACTGGAGATATTAGCCATCACAGACTGGCTATGTGCCATTGTAGGCAGTCTCATCATACCCTCCCCTCCATAAACTTACAAGTTTAATTTTCCTTCAGATGGCATCACCTTCTGGGGAAATTCGACAACAAAGGATCAGAATTGATACTTTATATATTTGGTGGCCCCTAGTTCTTGATTTATGAGGAGTAAATAACACTTCCTTATTTCCTTTCTCCACACCAGTCATGATTTTATAGACCTCTATCATATCCCCCCTTAGTAGTCTCTTTTCCAAGCACTTAACCTTCAAATGGTAAGGTCTTTGGGGGCAGGGGTTGTTTCTTATTATACATCTGTACGGGATCTAGCAGAATAAGGCTAGAATCTATTACTGTAATACTAATAAGATATAACTTTAAAAACACCACACAAGCTGTAATCCACTATCCTGTATTATTCATGAGTCAGAATATATATTTGTCTCTTTTTAAAGAGACCCTCAACAATATAATTGCAGCCTGAGGAAACCGACTGTTAGCCAATCAGGAGAGCTTTAGGGCTTTGTCGGAGAGAGGTTCAGAACACCTTCTGGCTGTTTCAAACCATGAGAGCTACTAACAAAGGGAACATCTACATTGCAATGTAAGTCCAGGGTCAGTAGCACTCAAGTTAGCAGATCCTGGGTTTGTTAACCTATGGCCTGAGCATCTTCACTTATTTGTAACACCAGGTTAGGAAATGTTGAACCCTGGGTCTTAACATGGGGCCCCTGTATCTAAACTGCATCATGAAGTCCAACAGCCCATATCCTAGACTTCCTAGCACCCTCCAAAAACATGGCTGCTCTGGCCTTTTGTTCATGGTAGAAAACTGACTGTCCCAAGAACAAAGTCAGCCTGCCTGTGGGATACTTTTGGTGGACTCCCAGAGCATGAGTCCAGTGGGACTGTGTCTACACTGCAAACCAACAAGGCTTGAACCCTGGGTCCTGGCTTGATTCAAGCTCAGACTCTCCACCCCTGTAAGCCTGGGTGAGAGTCCTGGGTTAGCAAGATTGGTGTGTAGACAGAAGGTGGGGACGGAGGGTTAGGCTCAAGCCTGAGTTTGAACCCTCGACTTACATTGCAGTATAGACATACCTAAAAGGGAAGGGAGCCTCTGCTAGAATCAGAGTTGCTAGCTTTAGTACAGGAGATCTGCCAGACGCTAAATCAATACCATCAATTTCAAAGAGCATGAAACATTATATGCCAAGTGGTGACAGAGGTAGCATGGGGGTGCCCACACCTCCACTGGTGCTGGGGAGAAGTAACAGGCTGCAAGAACCATCCGTTATTGCCAAAAGGAAGAGGAGTCTAACTACCATCACTTCTGCCAACGGAAGGGGGAGCAGGAAGAGCCAAACACAGCAGAAGATAAATAAGGGGAACTCAGAGGGTGAAGTGTCAGAAGGATATGAATTATACTGGGCAATGTGAAACTTTACCACTACCGTCAGGAGTTTGAAGAGGGCCTCAGCAGAGGAGAGGAGCAAGGTGGGCCATTGTGCTGAACTTGAGGGGAAGGGAGGGAAGGATCTTCACACCCCTGTTATTGAAGCACAGTCTCTTTACTAATACAGCCTCAGCAATGCCTGCTATCACGGAGTGGCTGTAATTACAGTCAGGAGTCTCAGCTTGCAAATCTAGACAGACTATTTGTCTGAAGTCCAAGCAATTTTTATGAAGTAGTTTTGGAAAAAGTAGAACAAGATCTTTAAAAAGAGGCAAGAAGCTGAAATCAGAGCACCCTTTTGCAGAGCACACACAGCTATACCAACAGTCAACAATTAACTCAAAGCTGAAAAATACATTATTAACTCCTTCATAAATTGCCTGTATTCTTCAACATTTGCCTCGTCTGACAGGTTAAAAAAAGTAAGACTCACACACTTCAGATGCAACTTGATTACTCATTTCGTTATCAGGCCACATCAGATCATGATCTTTTATTAAAAATACCTTACATCTTGTTCATATGGCAAGCTGAAACAATCAAAAGGGGTTGCTTTCTTTAATAGCATTGTTTGGATATATATCCTGATTGTAATAATTCAGTTTCTCCTAAATTTTGAGCACACAAGAAATGTATTATATTTAGATTTCACTAGATTTTAGGAGTACTGCACCTGTAATAATCATGATTTTGTTGCGGTTACTTTATGCTGTTTACTATACGGTGAAAGAAACTATTCAAATGGGGGGGGGGGGGGGGAGAACGTAGGGGAAGAGTATGCATGTTCAAAGTTTGTCTCCCCAAAAAGGTACACATGTTCAATATAGAAAGGGCTTAATGTAATCCATTGCCAATTACTTTGCCCTTTTCAGAGAGAGCCCCACAACACACAAAAAATTCCCTACTCCAGGCAGAGAAGAGGGAACATGGAATGACTCATCTTCCCCTGGCTCTGCTACAACTCAGAACAACAGTGGTCTCCAAAGCACTGGATCCCCCCTGCAACTACTGGAGGCTGCACAAACGGACAGTGTAAGGGTACGGCCACTCCCGGGCTGCCTCCGAGGTCTGGTTTCTGTCTCCAGTAAGCTGTAAGAAGGGGAAGGGGAGATGCTCTGTGACTGTGGGGCCTATTTGCATTTTTCCCTTGCTTCACATATCCAGGCAGAGTTCCTCTGGGCAACGTCTGCTGGCTCCCTATACACTTTTGAGGAGCAGTGGGCACCGTCTGGGGTTCTCTGCTCGGGGTCCCCCTCAGAATCCCTGCTTATGGCCCTGTAACCCTCACACCTGTTTAATCATTCGTTGTCCCCCCAAAGTTAGTTGAACCCTAGATTTAGTGGCTTCTCCCCTTAGACTGCCCTTCTTATATGGATGGACTTGTACCCACCCTTCCCAGAATCCAATAGGTATAAGGAGGGGAAACTTACTGTAATGGATCAGTGAGCTTTCTCCTGTGCAGAAGAAATTAAGATACTCATCTGCTTGTAGACCCAGCCCTTACCCAAAAAGCCATCCAGATAATCAAGCCTCCCAGGACAACTACCACAGGGCAGGTGATACCAGTATTTAAGTTCTTGAGCCAACTGAAGCTTCTGCAGCAGTGTAAAAGAAAAAAGGCAATTTTTAAGTAAACATTGAAGTGGTACATTTTTGTGATAGTTACTACAATCAAAATAATTTCCTCCATTAATCATACACTGCCACAGAAATTTAGCATTGGTGCATTGCAGAAATCTATGTGTCTTACCACATATTTTAGACCTTATGTGCTACCATACATGGGGCTCAGAGTATAGTGGTATGCTAAGAGGTATGTATTTTGAAAGTACATGAAATATTTCATTTGTACATATGTCTGCATTAGGCTCTTTGTGACAGGAATAAACTCGTGTACAGATAGCCCTATTGAACGTATACATACAGCACACAAGGCATTCTCCTCTTAAACCAAAGAAAAGAATGCAAAGTTAGATACATTTCAGATTTTTAGGTTGGCTTAAGAAATGTGAAAAATAATTTGATATTAAAAATGCCTCAATGTAGAAGACAAACGTCATGGAGAATCTCCCCCATGGCCATTACTTGTAGCAAATGCGTGGGTAAGGGTTGAATAGCTACCAGCAAGCCTTAAATTTTGGCTGTAATTTAACATTCATATTGTAGTAATGCCTAAAAGCCACAACCAAGTTGGGCCCCACTGCACTAAGCACTATACCAACAGTAAAACAGTCTCTGGCCCACAGAGCTTATATAATAAAAAGAAGTCAAAAACTTAACTGGTGGATGAGCTAAACAAGTGGATTGGGGTGGGGTAACTGGATAACCAATAAGAGACCAGTAAATCATTTAGTGTTTAATGAACTGGCTTGATAGCTACTGGAAATGCTAGAGTCATAGTATTTAATAGCACTTATTTTTTCCATCAATACTTCTAAGCTTCTGTCACTATTCAACAAATGTAATCAAGTTTATATGCAGTAATACAGCAGACCTACATCAAAAGAATTCCCAGACAGCAAAGCCTTTTGTCTGTCAACCACTTGCTACAAGAATATCATCGGCATTATTTCTTCCAGTTCCAGTATAAGAATGTATCCTATAGATGCATAATACCCTCTCACATAGGCATGAGGAGCCTGAAATATTCTTTTCTAAATTTCTGCACAAAAGTGCTTTGTGTATTGTTGATGGGTGGCAGGAGAGAGCTCAAGTACTTATTCTACACAAATCAGTTACTTCCCCCCAAAACTGATCTTTTTGCAAACACAGTACAGGAAACAGCTTATCTTTTACTTAACAGTGCTGCAGTAACTGAATCCAATCTTAAAAATAAACAGGAACAAGATGAATTTGTCTGAGCAAATCCTGACTCACTTAATATTATGTATATGAAATATGTATATTATACTATGGCAGAGATGGGCAAACTACGGCCGCAGGTCACATCCGGCCCACGGGACCATCCTGCCCAGCCCTTAAGCTCCCGGTTGGGGAGACTAGCCCCCGGCACCTCCCCTGCTGTCCCCCCTAGCCCGCAGCCACGCCGTGGCGCGGGCAGCGCTCTGGCCCACCACCCCTGTCAGGCAGTGTGGCAGCATGGCTGGCTCCGGCATGGTAAGGAGGCGGGGGTTGAATAAGGGGGTCACAAGAGGCACTCAGGGGACAGGGAACGGTTGGATGGGGCAGAGGTTCAGGGGGCGCGGTCAGGGGACAGGGAACAGCGGGGGTTGGATAGGCGTGGGAGTCCCGGGGGGACTTGTCAGGGGTCGGCAGTATGGATAGGAGTTGTGGCAGTCAGGGGACAGGGAGTGGTTGGATGGGTCGGGGATTCTGAGGGGGACCAGGCTGTTTGGGGAGACACAGCCTTCCCTACCCGGCCCTCCACACAGTTGCGCAACCCCCATGTGGCCCTCGGGCCAAAAAGTTTGCCCACCCGTGTACTATGGCATTCTCTCTTTACTTAGCTTATTGGCTTTTCAGGGTAGGCTGTGTACTTTCAAATATATATCAACAGCAGCTAGCATATTGTGGGCATTTTCAGGACACTAAAAAAATGTAAGTAACCACTTCCTCTCTGATCCTACAGAGCCCTCCATTCCTATCCAAACACTATAAAAACAGCACCCTACATACAAAACCAATGGGAATCATTCCAAATACTGCAGTGTAACAAACAAGTCTCCTAACTGCAGATGGCAGTGAACACATTCGTACTAAAGTTCAAGCACTGCATTTCCAAGCTTTCAATTAGTTCAATAACTGCAAAGCATGCGTAAACTCACTGCTATGTATGTGTATTTCACTCTGAGACACTATCCTTTGTATAATAAAAATAGTTTGCTGGCATATATTCACTATTGCCTGAGAATTAAACTCCTACTCAAGAATTATTTAAGTGTCTGGTCATGTGATCAACTAGATCTACCCTAAATCCAGATGTAGTTCAGAACCTCATGGGACTACTCCTAAATGGACACATTAGGCTTCAGGAATGTGTAAGGAACATAAATGCTATTTCTTCTGAATTAAAATTAGAAAGAGACAGCTGCCTGCTGAACCCATTGGGCAGCATCTTGCATTAGTATAATCTATTAAAACTTATAATGCAGTAACCTCAGAATAACGGCTGACGTGTCAGTAGAAGCGCAGGTGCTGCCTTTATGCTGAGAGAATTGTGAGAACTATCCTCAACCATTTATACTCATATAGCCATTTTATATGTTGTAGTGAAACTAAAACTTTTAGAGTTGAAAGATAGAATAGGAGAGCATAGTTACAATAGTTTGAGTTTTCCTTCATATTTTTCTTCTAGCTCCTCACAGAAGGCCGCTTTGTTGTAGTTTATGACAGAAGCTAGAATTGAGCTTCATTACTATAGAAATCATGCAATCGGAAACAATCAGCACTGTCTTCATTTTTCATTTGCCTTTAAAGAATTTTCAACTGGATCTTTTTGTTGCAACACCAGGCTCTTCAGGCCCTTGAAATAAAAGTTAAACAAGTAATTCTAGTCCCTACCCCAACATGTGAGCCCCACTCTCCTATAAAGCACATGTATAGAGCTACATAGTGATTATTTTATTTGCTTTTGCAGTCTGCCTGTTGATCTTGTCAGTCAGACTCCAATCGGACAGCATTAATGATGACCCATTATTTCAGTTTTGCTCACAAACATGGTATAGTATTGCTGGGGATTTCAGTGGTGTAGGGATAAACAACAGGTCATTCTTTAGCATGCTGACTATGTGGGTCAAAGGAAAGGAGTGTTGCACAATAGCAGCAGCTTATCCTCCTAAAAACTAGTTTTGTGCTGGGAGGGAAGGGGAAGGGTTTTTGGCTTTAACAGCAAAAGAGCCTCTCCCATGGCAGCAGATGGAAGGGGATCAGTCCATGAGACTCAAAATTTGTTGGACTATCGCAAAACAAGTCAGAAAAAGTTTTAAAAAATTGTAGACTGTACAGGTAATGTGGGACAGGACTTGAGACAAAAAAAAAAGTCCCACAATAGAATGAGGACATATATTTTAATTCAACATGTTTGTCAAAGCCCAGATCAGATGGCTAGAGTTCACTCCCATACAACTGATTTAGAACCTCCTCAAATGCTGTTAATTTTATATTTCATACGTGTTTTTGCACCAATAATTCTGAATATTAAAAATAAAAACAGTATTAATATAGTTCCCAGAGACATTACAATTCTGAGTGGGAGAGGATACATACTGGATGCTGAATTATTCCTCACCATCAGCACCAATACCTAATAATACTAACTCTTATATAAAATGCTTTTTCATCCATAGATCTCAAAGCGCTTCACAATCTTTAGTGTATTTCTCCTCATAACCACCACTCCGTGAAGTAAGGAAGTACTCTCATTTTAGAGATGGGGAACAGACAGAGACTGAGTGACTTGCCCATGGTCAGACAGGAAGTATGTTGTGGAGCAGGGAATTGAACCCCAGTCTCCCAAGTGATAGGCTAATCCTCTAACTACTGGAACCTGCCCCCTTCACCTGCCCCCCCTCCCCAAAGCAATTGGCGAGATGTTTTCAGTCATGTGGATGTCTGTCTGCTAGGAAGCACCAGGAACGGCTCACTTCTAAAAACTAAAAACAGACTGCAAATGATCTTCAGCTACTATTAACTTTGGCTAAACAAGTGTCACATATGTGACCTGCGCTAAGGATATTCAATGATAAAGACTCCAAGACACTTCTACAATTTGTATACACAGTTTTTTAAATAAGGTCAAGATGTTTTAGTGGATTTTGTCTGATGCTCAATTCAGAGATCTGTAAATAGACCATTTTCTTTATATGGACATCTGTGCCATTTTAAATGCCCATTATATAGCATGCCAAATAAAGTAATTTTGGCCATGAAAATAAAACACGTTATCTTACCTAGGGTGCAAATAGCATGCTGAATTATTCATACTGCAACAGAAGGGTGGGAAGTACCTTCAGACAGCAAAGTAATTCCACCAGTGCCTGATAGAGTACAGAGATAGGTATAGACCACAGTGGATATTTTCATGTAAGTTTGTTAACTCCCTCTCAGATACCAATTGGTTGTTTATTTGTCTTTATTCCCGGTGAGCTAGTGTATATACACAGATATGATCAAAAGTATGATTTTTATGCAGAACACATGACAGAGCTGAAGGAACAGAGATGCAGACTGTTGTATTCACTTGTTACTTTGAGAATACATTGTGTGCCATGTTTCCAAGCAAGGAGTAGACATCAGAAAACTAGGTTTCAGAGTAACAGCCGTGTTAGTCTGTATTCGCAAAAAGAAAAGGAATACTTGTGGCACCTTAGAGACTAACCAATTTATTTGAGCATAAGCTTTCGATGAAGTGAGCTGTAGCTCACGAAAGCTTATGCTCAAATAAACTGGTTAGTCTCTAAGCTGTCACAAGTACTCCTTTTCTTTTATCAGAAAACTAGGTAGCTAGCTATTGAAACTCCACATCCATGTCTATTCCAGAGGAAGCAAAAACAGGATATGAACAAAAAGAAAAGAAGGTCTGAGAACTAATGATATGTTGGTTTTCTGCTTACTTGCCTACCAACCTTTGGTTAGTAAAACCTCTCTGCCTTCACTATTCTGTATGAATAAGATCCAACCAGTTGTGTTTTTAACCCCAATATATAACCATACCTAAATGTGCAATAATTTGTAGGCTTGTTAGGACTGAAAGCTTTAAAAACAAAAAAGGCAGTATCAACAGAGTTTCAGTTCTGGGAACATTACAATCAACTCATCATTAAGAAATTTACACCCCAGCCTTGCCATTTACTGTACATAGGTACAGTATTGCATCAGCATCCAGTGAATTACAGGACTAGACATATGGATGCGCAGCCAGAACTAGATCCCCATTCATGTTGAAGGAAGGCATTTGGGTAAGTGAAGAAGAGAAAGGTCTCCAAAAGCTTTTAGGCCCTCTCTGAGTAAGCATCACGTGAATTATAGTGGAGAGTGATCCACGTCTCCAGCGGCAGAAGTCAAGCTACTTTTATTGCAGTGCCTTATTTTGGTCATCCATATTTGAAAGCATGTGTTATATTGTACAACACAAAAAGTGTACAAATGACTAGGTTACAAAATAGAACTTCATATTTTCCTAACACAAACCACTACCACATACTAAATATACAGATTGAGAAATGTGGTTATAAAGGATGTTCAAAATAATAAAATTGAGGTATATATCCAATGTAACAACTTTTCCTTTTGTCCATGTCATCCTGATTGCTATATAAACCATGTACAAAACTGAGGATAAAGTATCACACTTATCCAAGTTAGATCATATTCTGGCAACTAACTATATGACAGGCATAGCCTGTGAGTCACTTTCCAAAACTAGGGAGAATATAATTACACCAAGAAAGAATGTGTGACTCAAAGATTTCTATTGTTCAAATGGACAACTGGGTCCTCTAAATTTCAGTTTGCTTCTCTATACAGAAGAGTTACTAAAATGTCAATAGCAACCGTTAAAAAAAAACGGGTGTTACATAGCAGCAAACGGACGCTAATGAGATAAAATGAAGTCACACATTATGACATTGTAAAGACAGGCCACTATGACAAAAACTGGTATGTTTGACTCATGATAACTGCCTAATTGCTACCAACATTAATATCACCCATTTCAACTGCATTTGTTATCCGAGTAGACTGGAAGTCTGTGTACTGAAAGTAGTTCCATGAATCTGGTGCACAAGCCAGGACCTTAGACCATTATATTGCTACAAGCAGTCTTTATATAGTCCCTTTCCAGTACTTTAAGAGATATGCCAGCTAAATGCCCCCAAAAGACCACAGAAGCGACCGCTCATTACAGATTGTTTACTGCTGGGGAAATTCTGTGCCACGGCACATACACAGAATGTGTCCCCTGCAAATTTCTGTGCTTCCCCATCAGAAAGTCATTTTTCTGCAGGGAAGCCACAAAAGCGGTCATGCGACCCTCCCCAGCAGTCTGTTTCAGGGCTTCAGGTCAGATGGCAGAGAGGTAAATCACTGTGGGGAAGGAGGCGGGACTGGGGAAGACCCAGCTAGTGGCTTCTACACTGCGACAGGCTCAGCCGCTAGTCCCAGCTGGGCTAGGGAGACAGGACTTCCTCTTTCTTTGCACAGCATTTGGGGGTGGGTCTGACCCACCCCCAGATTTCCCCCCGCAGCTGAAGGAAGATCTGCAAACTCTTCCTCCCCCACCATCCCCTGTGTCCTGAACCCATCGCTCCTCAGCTGCAGAGGGGAGGGATCCCTGAACAGGGAGCTGCTCCCCGATCTACTCAATTGCTGTGCATCCAGACCCCCTCATACCCAGACCCTCCCGCCGAGCGTCACACCCCCGCACTCAGAATCCCCCCTACCCCCATGAACCCCACTCCCCCTGCACCTCGACTACTCCGACGAGCCACCTGCACCCGGATCCTCACCACACCAAGCCCCAACCAGTTACATCTGGACCCTCCCCTAAAACTCCCCCATGCCCAGACCCCCTACCAAGCTCTATTCCCCCCACACACACCCATCCCCCCCACTGAGCCACAACCACCTTCACCTGGAACCCCCTGCAGAGTCCCATTACCACTGCACCCAGATCCCCCCCACACCCAGATCCCCCACTGAGCCACCCACATCCAGATTTCCCCACACAGTACCCTCTTAAATCACACCTGGATCCCCACACTAAGCCCTTCCACCCTTGGATTCTGCCTTGCTGAGCCTGCCTGCCCACACCTGGTGCACCTGGCATGGAAGGGCAGGCCCAGTCCTTGCGCTGTATTAGGGTTGGGGGCAGCCTCACTGCTGAGTCTGTCCTGCGGGTAGCTGCACAGTGATCTTCCACCTTTGTGAAGCCAGTGGCCTGTGTTCCCCAATGCCATGCTGGAGTCTCCTCATTTATTTGACAAATAACATTTGCAAATCTTAAAATATTGTGCACAGATTTTTTGGGGGGCGGGGCGGACACAGAATGCCCTCAGGAGTAATTGTTTTGGGAATCAGAGTAGCAGCCGTGTTAGTCTGTATTTGCAAAAAGAAAAGGAGGACTTGTGGCACCTTAGACTAAACAATTTATTTGAGCATAAGCTTTCATGAGCTACAGCATCTGAATGCATGCTGAATGCAGCTGATGAAGTGAGCTGTATGTAGCTCACGAAAGTTTATGCTCAAATAAATTGGTTAGTCTCTAAGGTGCCACTAGTACTCCTTTTGTTTTGGGAATATTACTAAGTGTCTCAATGGTTTCCTAGCCATCTCTGAGCCAAGGAAGTCTGTACAAAGAACATTCCCTAGTTAATCAGGGCCTACACCTTGGATGAGAATCCACTTGTATACGAAGCAGAGTTTGATTGTGAACAGAGCCTCTTACACACTTGGGGACTCTGAGTACTGTTGATTGGTCCATGGATGGAGATGAAGCACTGGATAGGTGGTTTAAAAGACTGACATAAAAATAAAGAGTTTCCACATGTGAGATGGGGTGGAGGCTTTACTCCAGTTTGCTTCCTTTTCATTTCTACTTGGTAGTTTACATAAGACGCAGTACTAATGCTTGTCCAGAGATGGTAGAACCACTTAATCCTGCAATGACACACAGCCCTTATTTCCTTATAGCTGGCCAGGAAGAGCTAGCCACATACAGTCAGTCAAACAGCCATCTTTATGCAGACTATGTTACCATCATACCCGTGGGATTTATCAGTTGCCAAGGTTTCACAGACACAGACATTCTTGAAGAAAACTCTTGTTAGATTTTCTAGTTCTAGTGAAATTGGTAAGAGGAAAATCCTTCAACTGAGAAGAGTTCTTTCTCTCAAATTAAGAAGCGGAGAACATGTTATGGCTCAATTCATGGCCACAAAAGCATGAGTTTCAGTGGCGAGAGAAAGCAATAATGAACTATTCATTTTACCAACTCGCTACTTTTCCTGGTAAAGTATTTATACTAAAGTTTTTCCCCACTCTTGGCACTCCAGCCCAACTTCTATTCCACTTGTATTTTCACATCATCTGGGGCCCCTGCCCAGTTTACTGCCGAAGTAAGCCACTCTGCCATGCTACAGCAACAATACACTAAGTTTCTTCTATCCACAGAATCTGTAGTCCACTGTTTCCAAGGCAGTGAGAAGAGTGTTAAAAAAACCACTCCAATCTGGTGATTTATCTCTCATTCTTACAAGGACAAATTAACCTGGTAAAACAAAGAAAAAAATGAATAAGTTGACCATTAAAAAGTGAGAACTCTTTTTATTATAGTATTCTACAGATTTCTTTATACTTACAATACACTTACCTGCTGCATCATGTTTCTGACCTTTAGTCAAAACGAGACCAAACAAAAACTACTCCATCCTTTCAACTCCAGAACACTGCACAGCATGCTAAAGTTTTTTGGACTACAGCCACACAGCATCTGGATTTCTCCCAAGCAGAAAGTCTCCCAGGCAGAAACATTAAGTTAGAATTAGGCAGTTTAAGATACATGGGCCAGATTGTGTCTGACTGAGATACACTCAGTACAGGTCTGGAACAGGACAACGGTGGCTTGAAGCCACTGTATATGCTCATTGCCCCATCAATCCTGTGCCATCTCCTCTGTGGTTTAAGTTGGAGCAACCTGAAAGACACTAACTTATACCCATCTAATCACAGCTGGTAGGGGCTACTCTGGTAGCAAGGGATTGCTGTAGTAGAAATGCCTCAGCCATGGCCCCCTCTCCCATGGGCATGCCCTCTACAGTAGGGCTGCAGAGCTGTTACAGCATCTGTGCTACCCAGAGATTTTCTGTCCATGAAGATCCATCATGCGGATTACGATTATGTGCTGGAGGGGTGCAAAGCTGCTGGATCACAACAGAATCCAGCCTGAACATTCCTTGCTTGGGTAACAAGAAAAGGAGTACTTGTGGCACCTTAGAGACTAACCAATTTATTTGAGCATAAGCTTTCGTGAGCTACAGCTCACTTCATTGGATGCATACTGTGGAAAATACAGAAGATGTTCTTATACATACAAACCATGAAAAAATGGGTGTCTACCACTACAAAAGGTTTTCTCTCCCTCCACCCCACTCTCCTGCTGGTAATAGCTTATCTAAAGTGATCACTCTCCTTACAATGTGTAGGATAATCAAGGTGGGCCATTTCCAGCACAAATCCAGGGTTTAACAAGAACGTCTGAGGAAGGGGGGGGGGGGGGAGGGGGAGGGCAGGGGTAGGAAAAAACAAGGGGAAATAGGCTTGAATAGAGACTGGGAGTGGCCAAGTCATTATGCAAGGTAACCTAAGTTAATTGTATCCAATTTACAAATGAATTCCAATTCAACAGTCTCTCGCTGGAGTCTGGTTTTGAAGTTTTTTTGTTGTAATATCACAACTTTCAGGTCTAATCACGTGACCAGGGAGATTGAAGTGTTCTCCGACTGGTTTATGAATGTTATAATTCTTGACATCTGATTTGTGTCCATTTATTCTTTTACGCAGAGACTGTCCAGTTTGACCAATGTACATGGCAGAGGGGCATTGCTGGCACATATGGCATATATCACACTGGTGGATGTGCAGGTGAACGAGCCTCTGATAGTGTGGCTGATGTTATTAGGCCCTGTGATGGTGTCCCCGAATAGATATGTGGGCACAGTTGGCAACGAGCTTTGTTGCAAGAATAGGTTCCTGGGTTAGTGGTTCTGTTGTGTGGTATGTGGTTGCTGGTGACTATTTTCTTCAGGTTGGGGGGCTGTCTGTAGGCAAGGACTGGCCTGTCTCCCAAGATTTGTGAGAGTGTTGGGTCATCCTTCAGGATAGGCTGTAGATCCTTAATGATGCGTTGGAGAGGTTTTAGTTGGTGGCTGAAGGTGATGGCTAGTGGCGTTCTGTTATTTTCTTCGTGAGGCCTGTCCTGTAGTAGGTGACTTCTGGGAACTCTTATGGCTCTATCAATCTGTTTCTTCACTTCTGCAGGTGGGTATTGTAGTTGTAAGAATGCTTGATAGAGATCTTGTAGGTGTTTGTCTCTGTCTGAGGGGTTGGAGCAAACGCGGTTGTATCGTAGAGCTTGGCTGTAGACAATGGATCGTGTGGTGTGGTCAGGGTGAAAGCTGGAGGCATGTAGGTAGGAATAGCGGTCAGTAGGTTTCCGGTATAGGGTGGTGTTTATGTGACCATCGTTTATTAGCACTGTAGCGTCCAGGAAGTGGATCTCTTGAGTGGACTGGACCAGGCTGAGATTGATGGTGGGATGGAAATTGTTGAAATCATGGTGGAATTCCTCAAGGGCTTCTTTTCCATGGGTCCAGAGGATGAAGATGTCATCAATATAGCGCAAGTAGAGTAGGGGCATTAGGGGACGAGAGCTGAGGAAGCGTTGTTCTAAGCCATAAAAATGTTGGTATACCATGGGGCCATACGGGTACCCATAGCAGTGCCGCTGATTTGAAAGTATACATTGTCCCCAAATGTAAAATAGTTATGGATAAGGACAAAGTCAAAGTTCAGCCACCAAGTTAGCCGTGACATTAATCGGGGATAGTGTTCTTGACGGCTTGTAGTCCATCTTTGTGTGGAATGTTGGTGTAGAGGGCTTCTACATCCGTAGTGGCCAGGATGGTGTTATCAGGAAGATCACCGATGGATTGCAGTTTCCTCAGGAAGTCAGTGGTGTCTCGAAGGTAGCTGGGACTGCTGGTAGTGTAGGACCTGAGGAAGGAGTCTACATAACCAGACAATCCTGCTGTCAGGGTGCCAATGCCTGAGACGATGGGGCGCCCAGGATTTCCAGGTTTATGGATTTTGGGTAGTAGATAGAAAATCCCAGGTCAAGGTTCCAGGGGTGTGTGTGTGTGGATTTGATCTTGTGCTTTTTCAGGGAGTTTCTTGAGCAAATGCTGTAGTTTCTTTTGGTAACTCTCAGTGGGATCAGAGGGTAATGGCTTGTAGAAAGTGGTGTTGGAGAGCTGCCGAGCAGCCTCTTGTTCATATTCCGACCTATTCATGATGACAACAGCACCTCCTTTGTCAGCCTTTCTGATTCTGATGTCAGAGTTGTTTCTGAGGCTGTGGATGGCATTGTGTTCTCACGGCTGAGGTTGTGGGGCAAGTGATGTTGCTTTTCCACAATTTCAGCCCGTGCACGTCGGCGGAAGCACTCTAAGTAGAAGTCCAGTCTGCTGTCTCGACCTTCAGGAGGAGTCCACCTAGAATCCTTCTTTCTGTAGTGTTGGTCTATTACCAACAGGAGAGTGGATTTGCGTGTGTGGAAAAAAAGGAGGGAGGGGAGAAAACCTGGATTTGTGCTGGAAATGGCCCACCTTGATTATCATACACATTGTAAGGAGAGAGTGATCACTTTAGATAAGCTATTACCAGCAGGAGAGTGGGGTGGGGGGAGAGAAAACCTTTTGCAGTGGTAAACACCCATTTTTTCATGGTTTGTATATATAAGAACATCTTCTGTATTTTCCACAGTATGCATCCAATGAAGTGAGCTGTAGCTCACGAAAGCTTATGCTCAAATAAATTGGTTAGTCTCTAAGGTGCCACAAGTACTCCTTTTCTTTTTGCGGATACAGACTAAGACGGCTGTTACTCTGAAACCTGCTTGGGTAACAAGTAGCACCTTCAATTATTAAAACAGAGTTAAGCAAGCCTCTTAAAATGGAACTTGAGACATTTTAATGCCATCAACCCTTGCACATAAAGTATTGACTTTCCTTCTAATGCAGGGATGGGCAAACTTCTTGGCTCGAGGGCCACATCTGGGTATGGAAATTGTATGGTGGGCCATGAATGCTCACAAAATTGGGGGTTGGGGTGCAGGAGGGGGTGAGGGCTCTGGAGTGGGGCCAGAAATGAGTTCAAGGTGTGGGAGGGGGCTCTGGACTGGGACCAAGGGGCTCAGAGGACAGGAGGAGGATCAGGGCTAGGGTAGGGGCGCAGGAGGGGGTCAGGAGTGCAGGCTCCGGGCAGCACTTAACTCAAGCAGCTCCCAGAAGCAGCGGCATGTCCCCACTCTAGCTCCTACACAGAGGCGTGGCCAGATGGCTGTGCACACTGCCCCGTCTGCAGGCACCACCCCTGCAGCTCCCATGGGCCACGGTTCCCAGACAATGGGAGCTGCAAGGGCAGCGCTTGGGGCAGGGGCAGCGTGCCAAGCCCCCTGGCTGTCCCAATGCATAGAAGCCGGAGGGGGGGGACATGCTGCTGCTTCCAGGGGCTGTGCAGAGCCATGACACGCGTGGAGCGGGGCAAGCCCTGGACCCTGCTCCCCAGCGGGAGCTCGAGGGCCAGATTAAGACATCTGAAAGGCTAGACGTGGACCCCTGGCTGTAGTTTGCCCACCCCTCGTCTAATGCCCTCTGGGGGAAAAAAAGCAGGAAATTCAGAACCTATGTTCCAATATCAACCTTAAATTTTATGTGCACTTCTGCCTTCTGTCCATATATGGGCTGGATACCCCTACCTATTGCTATACAACCTTCACTTGGCCACATAATTCATTCACTGAAGTTAATGCTATAATATAACCTGCAGTGGTACTGGATGGTAGGTGGGGAGGGAGGGGGAGAATAGGAAAGAAGAGCCCCCACCAGGGCCGGCTCTAGGTTTTTTGCTGCCCCAAGCTCTGAGCACGCAAAAGCCCAAGCAAAAAGGGTGGCCGGAATGCCGCCCCAAGCACATGCTTGCTTAGCTGGTGCCTAGAGCCGGTCCCGGCCCCCACTTCATTTCTGTAAGCCAGACAACCAGTAGAGGACAGTGTATGGTCTCTAACGGGTAAATGGGGAAGTGTCTCTCCAAAGTCTGTTTCATTGGGCCTGGATGATGCAATCAATTGGTTTCAGTGCCTAACAGATTGGGTCTTTGATGAGAGCTTCTGCAACTGAAGATGAGCCAGGTGAGAGACAATTCAACTCCCACAACCTTGAAGATGGGGAGACTGTCTAGTGAGAAAAATGGTTAGCGTCTCCTTTTAAGGGTCCCCACTCAAAGTGTTCGATGCATTCCTCTCTGCTTCCATCACCTGAGCTGGTTAGGGTTCAGTTAAACCACTGTAGCCTGCACATCTGATTGAGGGTCTATAAACCCTGACATGCTAGCCTGAGCGCCCCCCCGCCCCATGCACAGATTAGCAGGTGGAAATAGGCACAAGATGAGTAAATCAGATGGTGGCTGAATTAAGTGAGTGTCCATCATGAAACTGCACAGGACTTGCAGCAAAGAGGCAATTGGTCACTGACATTCAAATGCATACCAGATGTGAGGCTCGCAGTTGAGAGAGTCTACAATGGTGCAAATGTGCTAATTTTGCTGTTTAATCCAATTTTCAGGAACTAGGGAATGGCTCATGAGAGCTGGTATTTGGATCTATGGGTACTGTTTTGCACTGGGATCACAGACAGTTTCCCTGGAGGTTCACAGCTCAGTCTCACTGGTGAGAGGATTCTGAGTTGGTATGGCAAGAGGGATGAACTGGACCAGCTGGTGCCCCCTCTTAAACTGTGGCAGCCAGGAAGCAGCTACCTGAAGTTATTGTACACTTGGATGAAAACATCTGGGATTTTGTAAGGCGGTTGAAGAGAACTTGGGCTTATCCAGGAGCTTTTCCCAGGGGTGACCAAGCTGGACAAAAATGTTTCAGGAGAGGAGAGTCACCAAGCCTTCATGGGTTGATAAGGCCAAAAGATGCATGAATCGTTCAGGAAATCTGTTTGGTACCTGAATTCTTCCCATATGTTCTGGATAATGCTCACTGGCAGAAGGAAATCTACTCAATCATGGTTAAAAGATACTTAAGGGATACTAGAGAGTACTATAATGAGCATGAGGAAGTGTTATATTAAACTACAAAGGTAGAACAAACAGGTCTTGAAACATGAAGTTATTTCTAGATTAAGTTGGTGACCTGCAGCAATCCTAAATGAAGTTTTATGGCCCAGGATAAAGCAATGTACAGTTTGGTAAAAGTGATTATTTTGCTCAAGCTTCATGAGAAAAAAAGTTTCTGCCTCTGGCACTATCCTACCAGACTAGCTAGATCATTGGCATGCTTCGGCAACTCAATGGAAACCCTTAGACTAAACGAGAAACAATGTCTAATCACATCAACTACAATGCTATATTTAGGGCCAGAGTCTGATCTTCCTCAGATTGACCTCATGGGGACTGTTAATATATTAATCAGTAAGATTATCTGTGGAACAAGGTGCTACTGAACATAAACAAGGGCACCCAAATCTGACCCTCACTCAGAATTTGAAAAATAAATCCAATTAGCCCTCACAACTGATGGCTCAAAAGTATTCCATCTTGCAATGGCACTGAAGTACAAAAATCTATTTATCACTTCACATCCGAAGTTAATTAATACTGGAACTCTGATATGCTTAGACTCATTCCTGCAGGACTGTAGAGTGAGTGAAGTTGGAAAAAAGTAGGAAAAGAAGAAATCTACTCATCCTGGGGTTTGCAGAAATGTTCATGAACTTTACCACTATTCATTTTACTACTAAAGGCCAATTTGTCCATAGCCATAAAAATCAGATTCTCTCCTAAGGAGGGATCCAGAGCATAACTAGTTATCCGATTCTGAGACCATGTTGTCCCAACTTCTCTCAAAGTTAGTCAAAAGAGGCAAATGGAGACGTATTTGCTCCTGAAGCCTTGATGAGGATAACATATTCCAACAGAAAAAGAATATTCTAAGGGGTGTGTGTGCGCGCGCACAGGGGGGCAGGGGAGGGAGGGGGGCTGACTTTGACTGCTATTGTTTTGGAAAGAGTGATTAGCATATGCCCAAAAGTCTGTGGAAGTGACTGGGTCTGGGAGATAGAATCTTCTGAAATGTTTTATCACCACTACTTTTTTTTCCTACTTGGGCAAAGAGTGCTCTCAAAGTATGTGTCATAGACAGATACCACCAGCTGTGCACCTGTGTAATCTAAACCTTTGAGAGCTCATTCCATTTTATCAAAGGCATTTGAAGAAATTAATACTCATTATGGTAAGGAAGATTTGCAGGGTTTGCTAGATAAGCTTTCAGAGAAGTTGCCCATTGCAGATTACTTCTCTGGGAGACACTACACATTTGAAAAATGATACTTAATGTGAGGAAAACCCTGTCTTAACTAAAATGAGGGTGCAGTGCATATGTAATAAGTAGCATTTTCAGGCCCTGGGTATTTTTTGAGCTAAATTTCTATAACTGAAGGGTGGGAGTGTTGATTTCCCCCCCCCCCCCGTACCAGTTGTGAAAAGTTCTCCCCTATTAATTTTTTAAATACTTATTGGGGCTCTCATGGATATGCTATAGAAGCTTTTCCCTTCTGCAAGAGGGAATGAATCCTTCCCTGAATAGCGTACTAGCCATGTGTCACACCAAAACCAGTTATGCCTCAATTAAACTGGTTCCTTCAATAGATCTAGCGAATTATGGTTGGAGGTAAACCTGAAGATTACTGAGCTTCCCTTACTCTCCATAAATAGGTTGTCACAATGGCAGTAAAAACTGGAGTAGTTTCTGGAGTGGATCCAAAAATCAAGGCCCTAAAGTCATCTTTATTGCAGTTTATGTTTTATGATCAGTGCTTCACATATTGTACCACTCTTCAGCCTAGTATCAGTAATTCCAGTTTAATCTCCATTGCACAGCATTAGAGGAAAAAGGACAGGAGGGTTCCCCTAAGGAAGGGAGCTAAACAACTCTTGTTGTTACAATCTGAGAACAGGCCAGAGTAAAACCTGGCAGCCAGCAAATATTAGGAATTCTTCAGACATTTTCCACTGTGTTACTGAGCGCTAACAATTTATTATTGGCAAAGTGGTGCTTTGCTTGCATATAACTTATGTTGTGGGAAGAAGAGGGGGAAATAAGACCCTAAAAAGAAAAAAAATTATTTTCAGAAATCAAGTTGATCTTGATGAGGCATGAAAGTCATGAGTAGAGCTACATCAGAGAATAGATGCACTAAATCGCCAGTCACTCTTACTTCAGATGCTAAGCACAAATACAAGTGAACTGCAATAGCTTCCAAATTCAAGAACACGCATTCACTGTTCTAACACCTGAAAAGTATGGGAGGAAGAACAATACCCAACACCTGGCTGCCATCAAAGTTGTCATGTAGTAATCACAGCAGAACATTGAAGGAACCAAAAGGATTTGATATTTCTGCCTCTGAACTCTGACCAAAGCAGCACTAGCTAAATCTTTCCCTCTAATAGGGCAATGCTTGCTTACAAAGAGTAATAATCCACAGGCTACATACAGTCTCCAGATCTTCCCTTTTGAAAGAGTTTCTAACCAACAGAAGGGAGGAAAGAGCACTTCTGCTCTGTCACTGGAGTCTCATGTAGGGACAATTTCAAAAATTAAAAGCCAGTTCAGGGTAGCTAATGACAGATTCCTAAGCCCACCTCAAACAGTGATTCATGTTGAGTAGAAAAGCACTAGAAATGAGGGGATAAGACAAACTGCACCCATGAGTTAATTTAACGAATCTTTGCCAGAAGTAAATATAGAACATATACCTTTATTTCTTGGTTAACAATTGATTCATTTGCCTGAATCAATTGCAATAGCAGCAATAGTATCTGCTCTGCGGAAAATAATGAACAACTGTACTGACGCCAAATTGATTCTCCTCCTTTTCAGGGATAAACAATGTCAGTCAGCTGTGAGCATAGCACCCACGCTGCAGCAATGCCATAGCAACCATTTAATTCCACAGGATCTTGTAGTGCAAAATTTCAATAAGGGGCTTGGGAAAAGAAAGTCTCTCACAGGTTACATCACAATTGTGGAAGTACAACTTTGAAAGGGAAGGAAAGCTATTCATGACAGAAAGGCTTAGACAGTATCCTCACATTTGCATAAAAAAGACCACATGCAAAAACCTACAAGAAGGTGTGAGGGCTGTTAGAGTGATGTTAATCTGAAAGTCTGTATCATTCATAAAAGTAAATTTTGCAACCTCCTTGTGTTCAGTGAACAAGAAACAAATAACTTCAACTTGAAGTTAGCACTTAGCAGTGAGAATAAATATAGGCAGATTAGTTGTTCTTTTTTATGGCTATTCTATATGCTCTAAAATATCATTATCCTGTAGCTGATGTGTAGGTAGGGTGTCTTGGAAACCAGCACTGAACGGTGATTCTTCAAGGCCTGCTTCTTGGCACCTACCAATCCCTGGCAAGTGGGTAGAGGACCTACATTATACAGAATTTAAACTCACTTAAAAAAATATAGATACATTTCTAGCCCTTAAGAGGGGAAAAGGCATCCTTCCAAACATGACTCAAGCATAAACCAACATAGTGCCATCATCTTGAATCTGCAGTTACACTACCGCAATTCTCCCAAGCAGAGACAGACCTGATTTGGGTCAGTTTCATGACTGATGTTCAGAATCTTGGGGGCAAGAGTGAAACCTGAGAATGGTATGTTTCATACCGCAGCTGCTGGGTGAGAGTTGAGTTTGCTGTGAGATGGAAGCAACAATCCCCAGACCCTCCCCAAGAGTTGAGGATAGGTATAACTAGCAACAGCCAGGAAGCTCTGGAATGGGGAAGTAGACAAAAATATGTCTCACTCCACCTGCTGATTCTGAAAGGCAGAGTGAAGAGATGGGCCTTTTAAAAAAAACAAAACAAACAAGGCTACTAGCTACAGACAGTTAGTAAATATGGAGTCCCAAAAGCAGAATCAAAGGCCAGGACCTTAGCAGAAATTGAAAAATCTCCTCCTCCTTTCCCAGCAGCTGAGTGGAAGGCTTCAAACCAGGATGTTGCCCCAAATCTTGCAAGTGAGAATCACAAACTGAATTAATTAATTCAATTAATTGCAGGCGTTAGCAAGACAAACAGTAAGATTCAGCAAAAAGAAAAGGAGTACTTGTGGCACCTTAGAGACTAACCAGTTTATTTGATCATAAGCTTTCATGAGCTACAGCTCACTTCATCGGATGCATACTGTGGAAACTACAGAAGATCTTTTTATACACACAAAGCATGAAAAAATGGGTGTTTACCACTACAAAAGGTTTTCTCTCCACCCACCCCACTCTCCTGCTGGTAATAGCTTATCTAAAGTGATCACTCTCCTTACAATGTGTAGGATAATCAAGGTGGGCCATTTCCAGCACAAATCCAGGGTTTAACACGAACGTCTGGGGGGTGGGGGGGGGGAGGTAGGAAAAAACAAGGGGAAATAGGTTACCTTGCATAATGACTTAGCCATTCCCAGTCTCTATTCAAGCCTAAGTTAATTGTATCCAATTTACAAATGAATTCCAATTCAACAGTCTCTCGCTGGAGTCTGGTTTTGAAGTTTTTTTGTTGTAACATCGCAACTTTCAGGTCTGTAATCACGTGACCAGAGAGATTGAAGTGTTCTCCGACTGGTTTATGAATGTTATAATTCTTGACATCTGACTTGTGTCCATTTATTCTTTTACGTAGAGACTGTCCAGTTTGACCAATGTACATGGCATAGGGGCATTGCAGGCACATGATGGCATACATCACATTGGTGGATGTGTAGGTGAACGAGCCTCTGATAGTGTGGCTGATGTTATTAGGCCCTGTGATGGTGTCCCCTGAATAGATATGTGGGCACAGTTGGCAATGGGCTTTGTTGCAAGGATAGGTTCCTGGGTTAGTGGTTCTGTTGTGTGGTATGTGGTTGCTGGTGAGTATTTTCTTCAGGTTGGGGGGCTGTCTGTAGGCAAGGACTGGCCTGTCTCCCAAGATTTGTGAGAGTGTTGGGTCATCCTTCAGGATAGGCTGTAGATCCTTAATAATGCTTTGGAGGGGTTTTAGTTGGGGGCTGAAGGTGAAGGCTAGTGGCGTTCTGTTATTTTCTTATGAAGTGAGCTGTAGCTCACGAAAGCTTATGCGCAAATAAATTGGTTAGTCTCTAAGGTGCCACAAGTACTCCTTTTCTTTTTGCGAATACAGACTAACACGGCTGTTACTCTGAAACCAGTAAGATTCAGGTTGTTAAATAATCTTGGGTTTCACAAAGCCAATTAAGGTCCAATATGCCAAGTTAAAGAGGTAGAAAGGAAAGTATAAAGAACAGTGGGGGTGGGGGGGGAGAGAATATCTAAATCTGGATACAGAATTGTTATTTGCCAGCCTGTTCTGCACTTCACACAAGGTAGAATGATATCCACCATTAGTTGCTGCTGTATGCTGCAGATCAAGCAGGGGGAAAAAAAACAAAACACTATTTTAAGAGAATACAAATCTTGAGGAAAGAGTAGAAATATTCATGTGAAAGTACAAAAAGAATATTTAGTAACTGCTCTTTTACAGAAAATAGCAATTTTTTTTCTAAACATTGTGTTCACCTTACAATATTTTAGTCTGCTTCTCATACACAAATCCAGATTTCCTATAATTGTTTACAGGAGTGTGTTACTCAAGTTTGCACTGATCTCATCTGAAACATGAAGAGTTTAATTTCTCTGTGTGTGTCTCTCTCTCTCGTAAAGGAACTAAAAACACGGGACATTTAAGACAAGCGATCCCATGACGAACAGGACACAAACTTGGAAGGGAGATTATGTATTCAGTTCTCAAACAGCAAGTCAGGAGGAAAGTAGATGGCTAAGCAGGATTTGTTGGGTGATTGTTAACTATGTTACATTGTATCATGGTTCTGAGAGGCTGACTGATGGGATACATCTAGTTTATGGCTCATTGAACAGATTGCACTGGGATATGCTGCAAATAGTGGCATTAACTATAGTTCTGAGCTTAAAAAAATTATTCAATACTAGCGCGCATATGCTCTTTCATATGCTGTTTTCCTTTTCTCTCCCACCCTAGACTACTGGGTTGATAGTTTCTCAAATATGCCATCTACACTCTGTCAAGGTTCCTCCCCCACTCTGAACGCTAGGGTACAGATGTGGGGACCTGCATGAAAAACCTCCTAAGCTTATCTTTACCAGCTTAGGTCAAAACTTCCCCAAGGTACAAAATATTCCACCCTTTGTCCTTGGATTGGCCGCTACCACCACCAAACTAATACTGGTTACTGGGGAAGAGCTGTTTGGAAGAGTCTTTCCCCCCAAAATATTTCCCAAAACCTTGCACCCCACTTTCTGGACAAGGTTTGGTAAAAAGCCTCACCAATTTGCCTAGGTGACTACAGACCCAGACCCTTGGATCTTAAGAACAATGAACAATCCTCCCAACACTTCCACCCCCCCTTTCCTGGGAAATGTTGGATAAAAAGCCTCACCAATTTGCATAGGTGACCACAGACCCAAACCCTTGGATCTGAGAACAATGAAAAAGCATTCAGTTTTCTTACAAGAAGACTTTTAATAAAAATAGAAGTAAATAGAGATAAAGAAATCCCCCCTGTAAAATCAGGATGGTAGATACCTTACAGGGTAATTAGATTCAAAACATAGAGAACCCCTCTAGGCAAAACCTTAAGTTACAAAAAAGATACACAGACAGAAATAGTTATTCTATTCAGCACAGTTCTTTTCTCAGCCATTTAAAGAAATCATAATCTAACGCATACCTAGCTAGATTACTTACTAAAAGTTCTAAGACTCCATTCCTGGTCTATCCCCGGCAAAGACAGCATATAGACACACACACAGACCCTTTGTTTCTCTCCCTCCTCCCAACTTTTGAAAGTATCTTGTCTCCTCATTGGTCATTTTGGTCAGGTGCCAGCGAGGTTACTTTTAGCTTCTTAACCCTTTACAGGTGAGAGGAGCTTTCCCCTGGCCAGGAGGGATTTCAAAGGGGTTTACCCTTCCCTTTATATTTATGACATACACTTTTTGCATATGTATATTCTTCAAAGTTTTGTTATTGGTAGATTTCTTATTCCCTAGTTCTTACAATGGCCTAGCAGTTCAACTCATAACATGACACAGATCTTTTTTAAAAGGGCAGACAAAAATTAAGTCTTATAAAAAAAACAAAAAGAAAAGGAGTACTTGTGGCACCTTAGAGACTAACCAATTTATTTGAGCATGAGCTTTCGTGAGCTACAGCTCACTTCATCAGATGTTTACCGTGGAAACTGCAGCAGACTTTATATACACACAGAAATCATGAAACAATACCTCCTCCCACCCCACTGTCCTGCTGGTAATAGCTTATCTAAAGTGATCAACAGGTGGGCCATTTCCAGCACAAATCCAGGTTTTCTCACCCTCCACCCCCCCACACAAATTCACTCTCCTGCTGGTGGATTTAAACCTGGAGAATGGTCAGTTTAGATGAGCTATTACCAGCAGGAGAGTGAGTTTGTGTGTGTATGGGGGTGGGGGGGATGTGAGAAAACCTTGATCTATGCAGGAAATAGCCCGACTTGATTATGTAAAGAGTTGTCACTTTGGATGGGCTAGCACCAGCAGGAGAGTGAATTTGTGTGGGGGGGTGGAGGGTGAGAAAACCTGGATTTGTGCTGGAAATGGCCCACCTGTTGATCACTTTAGATAAGCTATTACCAGCAGGACAGTGGGGTGGGAGGAGGTATTGTTTCATGATTTCTGTGTGTATATAAAGTCTGCTGCAGTTTCCACGGTAAACATCTGATGAAGTGAGCTGTAGCTCACGAAAGCTCATGCTCAAATAAATTGGTTAGTCTCTAAGGTGCCACAAGTACTCCTTTTCTTTTTGCGAATACAGACTAACACGGCTGTTCCTCTGAAACCTGTCATAAAAAAAACATTATTTTTGCTTGAATCACTCAGATTACCATAGACTGTTCAGAGAAAATATTTCTCCATTTTTCCAGATTGTATACCGTCAATTCATTTAATCTTCAGCTACCTTAGGCTGTCAAAGCTGACTTAACTGGCAGCTTCAGAAGGTTAAGCTTACCAGGGTGCCAACGACTGACAGGTTTGATTTGATGAGGCCCCAGAGATGCAAGCAAACTGAAGACCCACTGACAGATCTGTGAATCTTGCTGCCCTGGAAAAAATCTTTGGAATTGACTAGATTCTGTATCCCTTAACATGTATACATCATCATCTCACTCATCTTAAATATAATGTTACAGTGAATCTAAGCTACTTCAGGAGTGCAAGGAACATTGTGCTTTAGCATTTCATGGTATGTTAGACTGTAAGCAATGATTTGGACTTTGTCTACTCCCTAAGTTTAAAGCTCAACATTTTGACAGAACATAATAAAGAACTACTTATCTATACTGAAATGAACACTCATTAGCACAAGTACCGAGGGAGGAGTTAGATGTTCAGAACTGCAATAATAATAATAATAATAATTGCAATAATTCAGAAGCTGATAAGCTTCTAACAACAGGTTTTAACAGTAATGAGGGATAACTTATTCCTCATATCTTATAATTTATGTTGTCATAAAGTGAAGTGTAACAACCTTCATGTATGCAGTAATATAAAATCCCTCTTGGCCAGAGATACAGAATCCCCTTACCTGTAAGGGGTTAATCAGTTCAATTAACCTAGTTGGCACCTGACCAATGAGGAAAGAAGATACTGTCAAATCTGGGGGGAGGGGGGAGGCTTTGTTTTTTGTGCTGTGTGTGTTCTCTCCGGAGACAAAGAGAGACCAAGCAAGTAATCCAGATCCTACTGAATGGTACATCTAAACTTACAGAAATAGCAAGTAATAGCAAGGAAATACGTTAGATTATTTTTTTATTTTAGCTTGTGAATTTTCCCTGTGCTAAGAGGGAGGTTTAGCCCTGTTTTTTTAACTGAAGTTTTGCCTAGAGGGGAATTCTCCGTGTTTTGAATCTGATTACCCTGTAAAATTACCTTCCGTCCTGATTTTACAGAGGTGCTTCTTTTACATTTTTTCCCCCCTTTATTATAAAGTTCTGTTTTTTTAAGGGTTTGATTCGTTTTAGTGTCCTAAAACCTAGGGATTTGGTCTGTGCTCACCTGTACCAATTGGTGAGGATATTATTCTCAAGTCTCCCCAGGACAGGGGGTTAGGGGGAATATTTTGGGGAACGGGAACTCCAAGTGGTTCTTTTCCTTGAATCTTTGGCTAACTCACTTGGTGGTGGCAGCTAATACCGTCCAAGGAGAAGGGATTTGTGCCTTGGGGAAGTTTTAACCTAAGCTGGTAGAAATAAGGGAACCCTGACATATATGTTTATCCACAAACAGCTGTCAAGTAGAAAAACAGCACAAATAAAACTAAGATTCCAAATAGGACTTCACGGCAATGCTCCCAATGTGCCAAATGCCTCTGGAGAAAGTCCCATGACCATGCTGACTTCCTTCAGCATAAAGCTAGTTCTCTCCTCCTTTGCTTCTGCCATCTTCTTCAGGCAGTATTAATCTCCCCTCCCTTACTGATTACCATAGAATATGAGGGTTGGAAGGGACCTCAGGAGGTCATCTAGTCCAACCCCCTGCTAAAAGCAGGGCCAATCCCCAACTAAATCATCCGAGCCAGGACTTTGTCAAGCCTGACCTTAAAAATCTTTAAGGAAGGAGATTCCACCACCTCCCTAGGTAACCCATTCCAGTGCTTCACCACCCTCCTAGTAAAAAGGTTTTTCCTAATATCCCACCTAAACCTCCCTCACTGCAACTTGAGACCATTACTCCTTGTTCTGTCATCTGGTACCACTGAGAACAGTCTAGATCCATCCTCTTTGTAACACCCTTTCAGGTAGTTGAAAGCAGCTATCAAATCCCCACTCACTCTTCTCTTCTGCAGACTAAATCTCAGTTCCCTCAGACTCTCCTCATAAGTCACATGTTCCAGCCCCCAAATCATTTTTGTTTCCCTCCTCATATTATTACTCCTGCTCTGGCTAGGACTGCCATCAGTACTCTCTCACCACTTTGGCTATCAAATCCTTCCTCTCATCACCAAACACTACCCATGCTCTCCCCTCCCTCCCAATACAGGATCAGGTAAATTTTTTCCTCCTTTTTTAAAGGGTCACCAAGATCAGCACCATCCTCTCCAACTCCATCCTCCAATCCAGCTTCCTCCCTCTCCTCTGAACGGCTGTTCTCAAAGTCTCCAATAATTTTCTCTTGGCCGAATCTCAGGGTCCCTACTCCATTGCCATTCTCTGACCTCTTGGTTAACTTCTGACACCTAATTATATACCACTTCTCACAAATCTGGTCTTCCTTTGGCTCTGGCAACTGTCCTCCCCGGTTCTCCTCTGACACACCCTGCGCCCTGCTGCTCCCAACTGCTCCTTCAGGGTCTCATTTGGCAAGTCCCCCTTCACTTCCATTGTGGGTGTCACATGGCTCCATCTTTGGCCTCCTCTCCAAAGGTGATTTTATCTATATACAGCTTCAGCTACTATCTTTATGATAAAGATTTAAGAACTTACTGTGTTATTCTTGACCGGTTTACTCCCATTCAACCCCATGTATCACCCCATTTGACATCTCCTTGTGTAGTTTCTGCCATCAACTACATGAAGGCCACTAGGGACTTTCCTACTGCTAACTGATAGTAAGTGAAAGGTGCTCTGATACTATGGTGCTAGGTGGCAGTACAAATCCCTGAAACATGATCATATGTCCAAAACAACACTCATCTTCCCCATCATGCTGTAGTCACTTAGGCTAAGAACATATGTATCTTACCAAATGCAATGATGCCCCCACCCCCAAAAAATGTTTGTTTCTTCCTCTAAAGTCTGAAGTTTTATGCAGAGAGAGACAGGAATTCACATGTATGAGGGCATGAACAGTCACCAGCAAGGGTAAAGAAGACGACCTCATTTCGCCTCCATACAGTATAATGTTATATGCATTATTATGGTTCTACAACTTCTGAAGCATTTTGCATTAGCACTAGCAGAGACAGGGTACTTTATTAGATTAATAATTGATTTATTCTGTTATGCCAGTCTTAAAGTTCAAAACGCTATATGCTCTACAGTCACCATTAAGAAGTCAGCATATGCTAGAGTCACTACACAGTAGTGCCTGGAATACTCCACATTCTCCAATGTTTGATCACGGTTTATTTCCTGTTCTAATGCTAGACCCCACTATGTGCACTGTAGGTAAAAAGCAACCTCTTCAATTGCCACCACTGTCACAAGCTTAACATGTGGGCTTATGGTCTCAGCCTCAACATTGAGGTAAAGGAATTTTTAACGGAGACTTCTGAATTAGAGTGCATTTCATTCACCATTCACATCCTGGAAAAGGGCCAAGCTTGGATTCCATTAAATTCACGAGCAACCCACACAGCTAAGTTACCTGACCCCTTCTCCTCCACCCTTGTCCCTTCCCATAAACATTGAGCATGCAGGGAATACATGATATAATTGACATTCAGTAGGTATTCTATAACAAACACCATGAAGTTTAAGATAAAAATGTGTATATGATCCGTACAGGTCTGAAAATGTTTCAAGAGCAGCTCATGCCTGTGTCCAATTCCATAGCAAATGCAACAGACTTATAAAGTAAAGATGCTTTCCCCCCCCACCCCACTTTTTAAAAAAAAAAAAAAAACAAGCTTGAGACCTCAGCCTTGGTTCTGAGAATCAAGATGGGATCTTTCCCTTTCACTCACCACTGCCAATTGTCAAAACGTTCTGCAGATTAAGTTAGGTCCTAGTGATATCTAGGGCCCTACCAAATTCACCGCCATGAAAAATGCATCACTGACCATGAAAAATGGTAAATCTCTTAGGTACTTTTACCTTATAAATATACAGATTTCACAGAGGAGACCCCTGTTTCTCAAATTGGGGGTCCCTGTCCAAAAGAGTTGCGGGGGGGGGGGGTCACAAGGTTATTGGGGTGGGAGGGGAAAGGGAAAGGCCATGGTATTGCCACCCTTACTTCTGCACTGCCTTCAGAGATTAGCAGCCAGAGAGTGACTGTTGGCTGGGCGCCTAGCTCTGAAGGCAGTGTCCTACCAGCAGCAGTGCAGAAGTAAGGGTGGCAATACCAGACCATTCTTACTTCTGTGCCGTTGCTGGCAGTGGCTCTGCCTTCAGAGCTGGGCTCCCAGCCAGCAGCTGCCACTCTCCAGCTGCCCAGCTCTGAAGGCAGAGCTGCCACCAGCAGCAGTGCAGAAGTAAGAGTAGAGTACCGCAACCCCCTCTACAATAACCTTGTCATCCCCTCAACTCCTTTTTGGGTCAGGACCCCTACAATTACAACACCATGAAATTTCAGATTAAAATAGCTGAAAATCATTAAATTTACAATTTTTGAAATCCTATGACCGTGAAATTGACCAAAATGGACCGTGAATTTGGCAGGCCCCTAGTGATACCGGTGTAACTCCACTGCCCTCGACGTGTTTGTACAGGTGTAATTATTAAAATGTAGTATAAAGCTGCCTGATACACAGAAACAGAATGCAGCTCACCTCTTCTTAGGTGTGCTGGCTCTGCTGTGTCAACAGCAATGAAATGCAGCAAATCTTTTTATCATTAGTACAAGTTTTTGTGACTGTACGTATACATGTGCAGCAGATCTGCTCAGTGAAGAGATGCTTTTGCTTCTCTGCCAAGTCCTGGGTTTTGTTTTTTAAGCTTTAACCATGTTAACAGAAGGCACAAAATTTAGGATGCGACATAAAACCCTATCCATGCTGCGAAAGCACAATTCAACATTCTAACTGTTGCACTGGAGGAATAAATGCCCAAGATTAGAAACTTCTTTGGCTCCTTGGTCAGAGGCTCCTTAGAGTAATATGCTCATCTTGAAAATATTCTACAAACACTGACTCAATGGTATTTTAATATGTAAGTGTCAGACTAGAATAAAGGCAGTATTGTGTAGAAAACAATAGTTTTGACATGCTCTCTCAGAGCTCACCAAAGTTGTTCTGCTAAACAAAGAAGCAGTTTTAGTATCTTTACTTCCATGCTTTAATATACTCCAGGTCAAAAATTAGGAGAAACCCAAGGTATAAGAAATCAGTTTAAGCTGAAGGTCATTTTCAAACTTTGCCATCTACTTGCCTGAATGTTTTGGACACAGGACGACACAGCATTTGGTTAGAGTATAACTAACCATTTAAGCACCCTATATTTCTGAAAATCCATGCTCACCCATCTTGAAATCAGCAGAAGCTCCCCTTCCATCGCGGGAGAAGGGAAAGCCCAGCCACAACTCTCCCTTCCTCACCCCTACAGATGCAGCCCATTTATTAATGTACAAAGGAGACCAGAAGCACTCCTGCAATGAGCACATTTGTGGGGTACACTGCCTGGGTCTGAGCATGCTTCCCACTGGGCTGCAAATACCACATTTTTAATTAAATAAAAAAAATCAAATTATAGGGTAATTAAAGCCAGAAATACACAAACTAAAAAATCCACACCCTCGATTAGAAGCTTTACATGACAGTTAAACCCTTAATTCCAATGCACCATTTATTACCATCTGCTACTGCTCAAAACACATTACAGCCTCTCCAGAGCACAGAAACCCTCAGATCACTTACAGCTGGCTTTGCAGTTACTCCTGCTCACATCTCCACCTCCCTCACTTGTCAGACTCTTCACATTCTTCCCAAACACTGGCAGCACCCAGCTGCGTCTCACTATTGATATATAATTAGGCAGCAGAGCTGAAGTTCTTTGGCCAACTAACATCTGCCAAATAACGGCTGGCAAGCCAGCTCAGAAACTCAGAGCCACCACAGCTTACTGCTTGCCTGCCCTGGGCCTTCCAGCTGCCCTACTGTCGTGTTCTGGTGTGCAATCCAGACCAGTAAGAGGGTATGCCACTGCCTGCTCGGCAACCCTGGGTACCTTAAATGCTCTTCTGCCTACAGCCCAGACGCCAACAGCCAACAGAGACGCATGCAATTCTGTGAGTGAGGTGCGCAGCGCACACTAGTTTGGTGCTCGGACCTCAGCCTGCCAACAACGTAACAGCCCCACCCTGGCTTCCACCAGCCTGGGTTTAAAAATTTCAACTCACAAGTGATTCCAACACATCCCCACACCTGAATATCCACAAAAACAGTCTTCCCTGAAGTGGCCAACCCTCTCCTGGAACATTCAGAGGAGTAATAAGGTGTGTTGCTCCTTTAGAGAGGCACACAGCAGCCTGCATTACTGGCATTAACAATCACTTCAATTCATACACTGCACCAGAAAGGTTTAAATTAAAAAAAAAAAAAAAAAGACTGCATTTGAACTCACTTAAAATCTAAGGATAAAAGACCAAATGGATAGAAGCAAATAAAAGAAATACTCTGTCATAGCTAAGACTTAACAAGCTACAGCCTTGGTTCAAGTGAGATTTCTTACCAATCTTTTTTTTTTCCCAACCATTGCTGATGTTCTCACTCAGGACCTTCCACAGAAGTACAAAGTGCTGGTTTCCCTCTAATTTCTGGGGATTAGGAGGGGAAAAAAAAATAAAAAATAAAAAAATCTTTCCCTGCAGGAAAATAATTCCCTCACCCCCCCTTCTGTTGAAGCATCTAGTACTAGCAACTGTCAGCAACAGGATACTGGACTAGACAGGCCAACCATCTGACCCAATTGGCAATTCCTACATTTCCTACTCTAACATTCCGCCTTTTGTTTCTCCCATAGAAGCTGAAAAATTATGAAAAATTAATGTTTCCTACTCCTTGGCTCTCTTGGGAAGGGCTGGTGTTACTGTCCAACATGCTTAGTTTTTTCTAGCCTGCTGTACCCATCCAGATGAGCTATTAACTAATTCTACTGCAAATACAGATATTTCACACCAATTTTAACTGTTGGGAGAGAAGATTCCAAATGATCAGAAAGAAACACAGCAGCCATGTGAGAGGCTGGTAAGAAACTTGAGCCAATGTGGCACATGCATGCACACATACCTACCCACTGAAAAGTTATCTGGAAGTCCAAAACATGAAGGCAGACCTACCAACCCTACAAAATTCTTAATACACAATTTCCTCCCCAAACTGCTCTATTATAATTGAAAAGGTTCTTATAAATAGTATGCAAGATGACTTTGTAATCATCAATTATCTACTTGTTAACATCCTTCTGAGTTATGTAAGTGGCACCATAGCATGCACCTAACCAGCTATTAATAACTAACAGTCTTCTAGTAATCAGGTTACAAAAGCACCAGCTATGCAATGCCTTCATAAAAGCTTTAAGGTTCCTCCGGAGAGAGGCTGTTCCTGTACAGCCTTGAAGTAAGCTCAGAGTAAGTCATACATGCACCACCTTCAGAAAATTCTGTTTCAAATGAAACATGGGTATACCTTTTCGACATTAACAAGGGTGGAAAGTATTGAATACCGTTTGCCAAGCAGTTAAATATTAATGGCTTTGAAGTTTAGAGGTATAGCTTTAAAAAAATTTATAAACGTATCCCTGACTTGTCAGAAACCAACTGCTGTCAATGGAAAAACTGCACTGTAATTTAGGATTTTTTGTTTAAAGTCTATCAAGATTTCTTGGAGACACTTTAAAGCAATGCCTTTGAGCAATGGTAGCCCTCTGCATTCTTTTGAACATATGGTTGCTGGAGTGTGACTTCAAAATATAGGATCATCCCTGGAGCTTGTCAACTCACCCCTGATCAAAAATTGTATTAAGTGGAAAAACCTTTAGTTACTGGAGATAATCTGATTTCTTTCTGCACTGAAATAGATTCACCAAAAAATCTTTAACAGTTAAATTTCTAGATTCTCACCCCAATTCAGCAAGGTTTTTAAACATGTGAGTGTTGTTATTGACATGAACTGTGATCGTATAGATCATTGTTGCAATCAGGGTCCTATGGTTGCACCAGGTCTTGTACAGGAGGTCAAGTGGGGTGTCTGTGGAAATGTTGTAGTTTGCTGGGTTTGATTATGCGCTGTGTGTGTGTGTATCATTTTTGTATTTGAAGTTATGAATATTGGCTACATACTTGTATCTCAATGTGTTTGATTCTAAGTAGCCAGAGTGAAGCATTTGGTCAGTTTCCTGAGAAAGGACCATTCTCAGTAAGTGCCCAGTCAAGAAACTCTTAACTGACAATGGACTTTGGGAGACGCCAATCCACATCTGAGTTTTCCTGGGAACGTTCAAACACACACGTAAACAATGGTACCGGCCTGCAAAAAGCTGAATAATTCATGGACCTGTGACTTGCCCAGGTGGCTATAAACTCCATCTTGTTGCTGTGATTTTGCACAGGAGAACAAAGGGGTCTCGGCCCACAAGAGAGAACATAAAAGGCCCTGGAAACCCCTCCATTTTGTCTTCAGCTGGCTCCAG
The DNA here is from genome assembly GCF_965140235.1 of Caretta caretta. Classification (NCBI taxonomy): domain Eukaryota; kingdom Metazoa; phylum Chordata; order Testudines; family Cheloniidae; genus Caretta; species Caretta caretta. The sequence continues at coordinate 47,650,441 of NC_134210.1, forward strand.
AGATGGCCTCTCCACCCCCAGGAGATGCCTGAAAAACTGGAACAAAGGACAGTAACTACAGGGGTGTGAATGATTGCTGGACCCAGACTAGAAAGGAATCCAGTCTGTGAAAAAAGCCTATTGGAACATCTCTGGGGGTGAGATTGCATTGGTAAATCAGTTTCTTAATGTATTAGGCTTAGACTTGGGTGTTTTGTTTTATTGTGCTTAATAACTTCCTTTGTTCTGTCTGTTATTACTTGGAACCACTTAAATCCTACTTTTTATACTTAATAAAATCACTTTTTGCTCATTAATTAACCCAGAATAAGTAAGTAATACCTGGGGGAGCAAACAGCTGTGCATATCTCTATCTATGTTATAGAGGGCGATTAATTTATGAGTTTACCCTGTATAAGCTTTATACAGAGTAAAACGGATTTATTTGGGGTTTGGATCCCATTGGGAGCTGGCTGCTGGAGACAGGAATACCTGCGAAGCAGTTTTCAGTTAAAGCCTGCAGCTTTGGGGGACGTGGTTCAGACCTGGGTCTGTGTTTGCAGCAGGCTAGTGTGTCTGGCGAAACAAGGCAGGGTTCTGAAGTCCCAAGTTGAAAGGCAAAATGGGCTCAGAGTTAGTCTCAGCACGTCAGGTGACAGTCCCAAGGGGGTCTCTCTGACCAAACCCATCACAGTGAGTAGTTTCACTGCAGTCTATGAGACTACTCCTATACCTAAGCAAGTCCTCATTCATGAAACCAAAAAAAGAGGAGGTTACTCACCCTCTGCAGTAACAGACGTTCTTCAAGATGAGTGTCCCTGTGGGTGCTCCACTCCAGGTGTTGGTGCGTCCCTGAGCCGTCGCTTGTAGATTTTTACAGCAGTACTTGTACGCGTCACGCACGTGCAGAGCCTGCCCCTGCCCCCCACTCTGAGTGTGCCTTAATAGTACACATGTGCAACCGGTCTCCTCAGTTCTTTTTCTACAACAGAGGCTACCCCAACTCCGAAGTAGAGGGGAGGAGGGTGGGTAGTGGAGTACCACAGGGACACGCATCTCAAAGAACGTCAGTTACTGCACAGGGCGAGTAACCTCCTTTTCTTCGAGAGCTGTCCCTGTGGGTGCTCCACTCCAGGTGACTTAAAAGCAGTGCATCTCAAGGAGGTAGGGACTTTGGATTGGGTAGGAATGCAGTAGATTATTAGGCAGAGCTGTATTGTTTATCAGAGATAGGGCCTTGAGTAACGGCACAATGCTTAACAAATGTGTGTTCAGAAGTCCAAGTGGCCACTTTACAGATGTCAGCCAGAGGAACTTTGCGTAGAAAAGCCATGGAGGTAGTCACAGATCTAGTGGAGTGAGTTCTAATGCTGGCTGGAGGCAAAACTAACTTTATTTGATAGCACACTTGGATACAGTCAGAAATCCGGTTTGAAAGTCTCTGGGTAGAAATAGGTGTCCCTTTGGAGCGCTCTGCAATGGAGCCCCTCCCTGCCACTTGACATAGAACAAGCATGCAATGTTGTCTGTCATTATCCGAGCATGTTGGTTCTGAATAAATGGGAGGAAGTGACAGCAGGCATTGTGTATGGCTCACAGTTCTAGGATGTTTATGTGTAGGGAGTCTTTGGTGGAAGACCATAGCCCCTGGGCTATGTGGTGGGACATGTGCACTCCCTATCCCAGAGGGATGCATCAGTAGTCAAGAGTGATGGGGAGTCCTGGAGAAAAGGGACTCCTGAGCAGAGGTTGGAGGGAACTGTCCACCATCAGAGGGAATCTGACTCAAGGGTATGGATAGAGGCTTGTTTAGAGCATGTACGTTCAGTCTGTAAACCATGGCCGACCAAGTTTGGAAGCACCTCATGTATAGGCGTGCATTTTTTACCATGAAAGTACACAAGGCCATGTGGCCTAATAGTTGCAGGCAGTCTTGTGTAGTGACCTGGGGACTGTTGCAAAGTTTTGTAACCAGGAGTTTTATGGTGTTGAAACAATCGAGCAGGAGAGATGCTATTCCCATTTGGGAATTGAGGTGTGCTCCTGTGAACTCCAGTTGTTGGGTAGGAGATAAGGTGGATTTGTTTTTATTTGCAGGCCAAGGGAAAGGAAGCAAGCGATGGTAAGCTGCAGGGATCGAAGAGCTTCATCGAGCGTTGAGGCTTTGAGGAGACAACCGTCGAGGTAACGAAATATTATAACCCCGTTTCCTGAGGTGGGCAGTAACCATGCCTAGGAGCTTGGAGAAAACTCGGGCGGTGGTAGAAAGGCCAAAGGGCAACACTCTGTATTGAAAATGTGGTGAACAGAGGGTAAAACATCTGTGGGCTGGGTGAATAGTCACATGAAAATAAGAGTCCTGTAAGTCGAGGGCTGAAAACCAAATCACCCTGCTCTAGCACTGGGATTATGGTGGTGAGGGTAACCATTCTGAACTTTTGCTTTTTGATAAATGTGTTTAGCCGCCTGATGTCGAGGATGGGTCGCCATCCCCCGATTTTCTTTTCTGTTAAGAAGTAATGGAAGTAGAAACCTTTCCCTCTGTGTTGTTTGGGCACGATTTTCACTGCCCCCAATTGAAGGGGATGTTGTACTTCTTGGAGGAGCAGTTGCTCATGAGAGGGGTCCCTGAAGAGGGATGGGAAGAGGAAAGGGATAGAATAACTGACTGTGACGACCTCTAAAGCCCACTGGTCGATGGTAATATTGCGCCATTGATGGGGGAAATGGGCGTAGGCGGTGACGGCGCTGAAGTGGGAATATTGTTTTTGATACCCTGAACCAAGGCTTCAGATTTGCTTATTGATCAGAGGGGGTTGAGACGGCAGTGTTGGTATCTGGATCTCTGACACTGCTGTTGCTCATGAGATCTATGGAATTGCTAGGTGTACGTGGGGTAGCAAGGTCGCTGGTATCTATATTGTCATCTTCTGGTCATAGGGGTTTGAATTCCTAGGGACCGGAGAGTTGCCCTGGAGTCCTTCATGGAGTGGAGTATGTCATTTGTGGTGGAGGCGAATAGTTTGTCACTGAACAAGAGATCCTCAATGGTACCCTGGACCTCCCGGGGAAAGGAGCAGGACGAGAGCCATGACCCTCAGCAGATCATGACTGCTGTGGCAGTGGACCGTGCCACAGTACTGGCCACATCGAGGGCAGCTTGAAGAGCAGTGTGGGAGACTATTTGTCCCTCAGAAACTATGGCTGTAAATTGTTGTTTTTCTTCTGGAATGTGATCAATAAAGTCCATGAATTTTTGGATTTTAAACAAAGACTGTGAATGACTAGCCAACTACAAAAGCAGTTTCTCCTCCCCTGGTGTTCACCTCAACTGCTAGAAGAGGGCCTCATCCTCCCTGATTGAACTTAACTCGTCATCCCTAGCCTGATTCTTGCTTCCATATTTATACCTCCCTCTGGAAATTTCCACTACGTGCATCCGATGAAGTGGGTATTCACCCACGAAAGCTTATGTTCCAATACATCTGTTACTCTATAAGGTGCCACAGGTCTCTGCCATTTTTACAGATCCAGACTAACACGGCTACCCTTCTGAGACTTGACATGAATTTATTGTAATTTTTGTGGTCACACTCTGCTAACTATACAGCTGTTCTAGCAATGCAAAACTGCGATGTGGAAGCAGCATATACCTTATGTCCCAGCAGATCTAATCGCTTACTGTCCTTGTCGGAAGGGGTGGAGCAGAGAAATTGGTGTTTGTTCTTTTGGTTAACTCTGTCTACCAACAGTGAGTTTAGCACTGGATGAGTAAAAAGGAATTCTAAGCCCTTGGAAGGAATAAAGTATTTTTGGTCCACTCTCTTACAGGTAGTGGATTCTTCCCCCACCCCATGCTTTGATGATCAGTGAAATAAATTAATGTTGACATTTAACTCAGATGCCCATAATATTTTTAAGATCCTTTGAAAGAGAAGGGCAATTCAGGTTTTAGAGCTGCTGTTTCAAGCTTTGGGCAAACCCAGGAAGACATCACTGCATCAGTTACTCACTGTAATCATAACATACTTAACTATACCAGCCTTTTTAAAAAGTTAGAACCAGACTCCGGAGAACAACTGACAGGTCTGTCCATACCCCCTGACTAGTCCTTCACACCAAGGGAGCACACCTCACACTTTGGGAAACGCGGGCTTAAAGTTAGGTACATGCATATGAACCAGGGTGTTGAACATATATGAAGAGCATGCTCTGTGCTGTATAATATAGCAGACAACCCAAAGCCCAAGGAATTTACAATCTTCAGCCCATACCAGGAGCCAGACTCATAGCATACGTCTATGCAGCCCAGGCTCTGAAGCCTAGGGAAGGTGGTGGGCTTCAGAGCCTGAGCTGCAAGTTCAAATAACTGTTTATGCAGCACTTCAAAAAAAAAAAGAGTGCTAGCATGAGCCTCACTACCCAAGTTTATCAACCCAAACTGAGCCAGCTCTCGCCGGCTGTGTAGACATACCCACAGCAAGCTATTTGTAAAAACATTAACTGCACTGTAGTAGGATTCTCTCACCCACAACCAATTAACCTATATTTGGAGTACAGCTAACTAGTGGATCTGAACATCTTCTGTAGGGAAGTAAATCCTTGATACCTGTCTAGAAAAGATTTCCAAAATTTTATTTATAAGGTCACACCCAATGTTTACCTACATTCCATCTGAGGGCAGTATAGAGCCTTAAAAACTTGTGTTTGTACTAGTTAGTGTGCAACTTATTTTCTTTTCTGGTTCTTAGCCAGTCAGTACTTTGATAAATAACCATCATGTGATACCACTTTGACCTCGAGGAGTTGGGAATAAATATTGAAATGAAATGTCACAGGTATGTGTATTTAGTGACAGCAGATCAAAGTCTGTTTTCCAAGGAGACACAGCAACAAGATTTTTTTTTTTTTAAATCAATTTGGTAATGAGACACTGAACATATCCGAAACACACACACACACACTGCAACATTTTACTTCAGATCATCAAGGGCTCCAGCAGAATCTCCCAGATAAGTGTCATTACCTTTTAAATTTCAGTGCTTGATATCAAGCTAATAAGAAAGTTGAGACTTCATATTACTGCAGGTTGATCTCAGCAGCAGAGGAAACAGGAGAAGTTAAGTGCCATAAAAAAAAGTTTCATTACTTAAAATTCATATAAATTTGTATGTTTTGATCCTTTTTTTAAAAAAGGACCCACCATTTTCTCCAGAGAGATGTCATGTATTTTTCTTATCCAACTGCAGAAATTCAGAAAATATATAGTTTCACATCTCTTTTCACATTCTCTGTTTCAGAAGTGGACAAAGCTGAAACAAGGGCAAAACTCATCAGATTAATGGCTGCATGAAAATGCTTCCTTATACTGGGGACTTCCTGTTTTCAGGTATATGGCTAAAATCCACAAACCCCAATCATGAATCTAGTCACATTTAACTACAACCAGCCTAGGAAGAACACAGTAGAGGCGGACAACTGAAGTTCTCTCCCACCAAACACGCTCCAAATTAATATTTAGCATCTTTATATCATGTAAGCACAAGCACATTTATTTAAATAAGTTTAAAATTTCAGAACTAAGATCTCCACCATGAAGAGGAGAGGGAAAATGAGTTAAGCCAGGAAGGCCCAGGGGAGGGAGATGTACAACAAGCAAGAGATGTCGTAATTTACACTTAGAAAGCTGACAGTTTTTCACTTAACTACAGTACCCATTAAACCAGGGGTGGGCAAACTATGGTCTGCAGGCCATCAGGGCTTTGGAACCGGCCTGTGGGATTGCCACCCCTGTGGCGCCCCGGGGCTAAAGTTGCCAGCACCACATCCCGACGGCCCCTGGAGGAGGGGGAATGCAGAGGGCTCCGCACACTGCTGTAGCCCGTGGGTACCTCCCCCAAAGCTCCCAGAGGCTGCAGGGACATGGTGCCAGATGCTTCCAGGAGCAGTGCAGGGCCAGGGCAGGCAGGGAGCCTGCCTTAGCCCCACTGCATGCCACTGTCACCCCGTAGTCGCTCAAGGTGAGCGGCGCTGGGCCGGAGCCCACACCCCGAACCCCTCCTGCCCCTGCCCTGAGCGCCCACTGCATCCTTCCTGTACCTCAACTCCCTGCTCCACATTCATGGCCCTGCATGCAATTTCCCTACCCAGATGTGGCCCTCAGGCCAAAAAAGTTTGCCCACCCCTGCATTAAATACTCCATTGTTTTACTCCTTCAGCTTGCAGGCGAAGTGGCTGTAGGAGGGGATATTTGACATCACCTTTTTTCACGATGGTTAGTAGGCATCTGGTACAATCAGTATTCTCCTCATCTTTCTTAAATGGAGATTAGTTGGAGATTATTAGGCTGCCTTGTAGAGAAAAATATTCCCCTACAACAGATTAGTTCTTTCCGTAGGTTATATTTAAGGCCCTTTGTTTTCAGTTTATTGATTTTTAATTAAAACTCCTGCATTTTGCAACAGCTGTAACTCAGTAAAAACTGAAGAAAATATAGATTATGTTAAGAAAATCCAATACATCAGGTAGATGTGTTTATGTTAATAAGTTGCCTTGCATTTACACGGTCTCAAAGTAAAATCATGTAGTAAAATCTACACACCTGCATGTATCTACTGTTAGTTTCATGAAAGTGTACACTAACAGCATTAAACTGCTTCTAATTTCAATACTCTTAGTTTTCTTTATTAGTTGCTTTCTTCCTGTCCTTCCATTCCCCACTATCAATCTGGATGTTTATCCAGAAAACTGGTGCTAATATTTGCACTGATTTTCATCTGTTTAACTTTTGTAATAAAAACCACTGATAAATTCCAGGGATATTTTAATCCAAATGAAATTAAAAAAAAGGGCCTTTGTTAGATTTGCTGTTTTATCACTTGTCCTCCTTCTCGCCCTCTTATCTAAACGGTCTCTTCCCATATTCTCCGCTCTCCCCCAAAAATCCTCTCACTTCCCCTCCCCAGAAAAATCTGACCCTTGTATACTTTTAAGTCATCACACTCTTCCTCCTACTCCCTTCTACCTACCAGGACATTCACATCTCACACACAGGGCTGCTAAATTTTACCCAAAAAGGTATTAAGTTTAGTCATCTTGCTGTTCGATAACATGAGATATGAAAAATGGGGGACAAACTGTGCAGGGGCATTACCCAGGTGAGAGGCTAAACACCAAGGCAATGCCCACAGACCTTGCTCCTTTCCTATTAGCCTCTGGCTAACGGGGGTCTGAGATCCAAGGCACCCCTTCTCCCTCCCTCCTTCTGTGGGGATTATGTCTTTCCCCCTTTCCACATTGCACCCACAGCTTCCGTACTGCTCAGAAGGGTGGACATGGACATAGGCGCTGACTCCGTGGGTGCTCCAGGACTGGAGCACCCACAGAGAAAAATTAGCAGTGCTTAGCACTCACAGGCAGCCAAGCTCCCCCTTCTCCCCACCGCCTCCCCCCTGCCAGTAGCCCTGCTGATCATTCCTCCCTGTCCTTCCCAGCACCTCCCACCCGCTGTGAACAGCTGTTTACAGCTGTTTCACGGTATGCAGGTTGGCTCTGGGACAGAGGGGGAGGAGCAGGGACAGGGCATGTTTGGGGGAGGGGGCAAATAATAAGGTCTGTTATTCTACCTTTTGTTCAATCTCTGCATTTGGTTCCTTCTTTCAAGCAAGGAAAGAGCCCATGCATGCTTCCAACCCTACTTATCATAATCAGCCATCATCATCAGGTGAGCGATACTGGAGTATCAGTTTCATTAGTGCTCCAAGTTTACAAAATGCTCCAATGAAAACTGACATGTATCACAGCAATTTCAGTCACCTGCAGCTTGACAAAACTACATGCTGGAGCAGTCTGCAAACATCACTGCTTTGGTTTATACTTACTTCACATTTGGATTATTGTTTTTAAAGAGGACAGAAGCTTAGATGCCGCAGTTGGTGCCTGAATGCACCAGAGTTGCCAAACATCCAGTTTTCGACCAGAACACCCAGTCCAAAAGGGTCCTTGGCAGCGCTGGTCAGCATTGCGGACCAAGGCACTAAAGAAGTCCAGTCAGCAGGGCAAAGGCAGGCTTCCTGCCAGCCTTGGGTCCGAGCAACTCCCAGAAGCGGACGGCACATCCAGCTCCTAGGCACAGGGGCAACTATGGGGGCTCGGTGCACTGCCCCGAGCATCGGCTCTGCAGCTGCCATTGGCCAGGAACCATGGCCAATGGAGCTGCAGGGGTGGTGCCTGTGGGCATGGGGAGCACGCAGAGCTCCTGTATCCACCCCGTGCCTAGCTCATGACAGCTGTTTCCAGGAGCTGCCTGAGGTAAGCGCTGCCTGGCCAGAGCATGCAACCCACACCTCCTCCTGCCCTCCAACCTCCTGCCCCAGATCTGACCCCCTCCTGCACCTCAAGCCACTCATCCCCAACCCCACCCCATCTCCCACACCCCAACCCCCTGCCCCAGCCGAGTGAAAATGAGCAAGTGAGAGAGGGTGTGGGAGAGCGAGTGATGGGGGGGAGGGAGGAGATAGAGTGAGCAGGGGGCAGGGCCTTGGAGAAGGGGCGGGGCAGGGGTGTTTCGTTTTGTGTGACCAGAAAGTTGGCAACCCTAAAATACTCACTACTGGAGTTAATTCCCAACCAGGGTTTGAAAAGTATCTGCATTGAACTTCACACTGTACTCTTCCATCCTCAGAGGAAGAGGGGTTACTCTACCACAGGCACCTTACTTCTAGTCAGGAATGGGATAGGAACATCAAATACTACACCCTCATTGCTCAGAGGTTCCCCCCGCCCCCCCCCCCAGACCAGAGCAACATGCTATTACCTAGCAAGGCCTTGTAACCAAGAGGGTTACAAGAGAGCAAATATCTGAAGCCAGGTCTTCCAAATTACAGTACAAAACATTACAACTGGGCCACTGAGGCATTCTAATATACACTACTTTGTACCTACTGTAGCCTTCAATCTCTAAGCCACACAATAAAAATCTAATACTTTGTACTGAAGGGCATGCTAGCTATTTTTGGATGTTACTGTAGAAGTACTTTAACAATAGAATTCTCCATAAACCGTGAGATGAACCTGTAAGTGATTCCATAGTAAAGACTCATTTGTCAGCACTCCTAGTTTCAAATGGATTAAAGTAGGAAGAATCACTCCTCCAGCTTGTTACAGAGCCTCCTATTTATAATAATGTAAGTCTTTGCCACCAAGCCAGGAACTATCAGCTATTACAAAAATGTGTGAAAGCCCTTTTAAAAAAAAGGCCCAGGTACAATAAGTATCTGAAATAAAAAAAAAGTGTCCTTTAAAAGTACTATATGCAGTTGAGATACTTATGTTAGCTAGTCTGTTGTTCCACAGCTATCTCTATGGTCTGTTCTAAAACAGGGGGGAGCATGGACTGTTATAGAAGGGATAAAGGAGAGAAGATAGATACAGATTTGATTCCCCCACCCAGGTCTTAGCCGTCTGTATACTAATGCGAGAAGTATGGGGAATAAGCAGGAAGAACTCTGAATGCTAGTAAATAAACACAACTATGACATAGTTGGCATCACAGAGACCTGGTGGGACAATACGCATGACTGGAATATTGGTATGGAAGGATACAGCTTGCTCAGGAAGGACAGGCAGGGAAAAAAGGGAGGAAGTGTTACCTTATATATTAAAAATATATACACTTGGACTGAGGTTGAGATGGAAATAGGAGACAGACTTCTTGAAAGTCTCTAGGTAAGGATAAAAGGGGTAAAAAACCAAGGGTGATGTCATGGTAGGAGTCTACTACAGACCACCAAACCAGGAAGAAGTGGATGAGGCTTTTTTTTTTTTTTTTTTTTTAAACAAAATCATCCAGAGCACAGGAATTGGTGGTGATGGGAGACGTCAATTACTCAGACATCTGTTGGGAGAAACACAGCAGGGCACAGATTATCCAACACGTTCTTGGAATGTATTGGAGACAATTTATTTCAGAAGGTGGAGAAAGACACTAGGGGGGAGGCTGTTCTAGATTTAATTTTGACGAATAGGAAGGAACTGGTTGAGAATTTGAAAGTAGAAGGCAGCTTGGGTGAAAGTGATCATGAAATGGTAGCATTCTCCCTCCTACCATCCTTTAGAATCATGAACAGCACAATAAAGACAATGGATTTCAAGAAGACAGACTTCAGCAAACTCAGGGAGTTGGTAGGTAAAATCCCCTAGGAAGCAAGTCTAAGGGGAAAAACAATTGAAGACAGTTGGCAGTTTTTCAGAGAGACATTATTAAGGGCATAACAGCAAACTATCCCACTGCATAGGAAAGCTAGGAAGTATGGCAAGAGACCACCCTGGCTTAACCAGGAGATCGTCAGTGATCTAAAAAATCAAAAGTCCTTCAAAAAGTGAAAACTAGGTCAAATTACAAAGAATGAATATAAACAAATACAGTATGTAGGGACAAAATTAGGAAGGCCAAGGCACAAAATGAGATCAAACTAGCTAGACACAAAGGGTAACAAGAAAATTTGCTTCTAATGTATTTGTAGAATGAGGAACACCAAGGACAGGGTAGGCCTTTTACTCAATGAGGGAGGGCGGGGGGGGGGGGGGAGAGGGGAGAAACAATAACAGAAAATGTGGAAATAGGAGAGGTGCTTAATGACTTTTGTTTGACATTTAACATGGTGAATACCAGTGAAAGTGAGGTAGGATCAGAAGAGGCTAAAATTGGGAAAGAACAAGTTAAAAATTACTTAGACAAATTAGAGGTCTTCAAGTCACCAGGGTCTGATGACATGCATCCTACAATACTCAAGAAGCTGACTGAAGAGATATCTGAGCCATTAGTGATTATCTATGAGAAGTCATGAAATACGGGAGAGATTCCAGAAGACTGGAAAAGGGCAAATATAGTGCCCATCTATAAAAAGGGAAATAAGGACAACCGAGGGAATTACAGACCAGTCAGCTTAATTTCTGTACCCAGATATATAATAGAACAAATTAAACAATCAATTTGCAAACATCTAGAAGATAATAAGGTGATAAGTAAACAGTCAGCATGGATTTGTCGTCAAGAACAAGTTGTGTCAAATCAACCTGATAGCTTTCTTTGACAGGGTAACAAGCCTTGTGGATAGGGGGAAGCAGTAGACATGGTAGATCTTGACTTTAGTAAAACTTTTGATACTGTCATCTTGCATGACCTTCTCATAAACAAACTAGGGAAATGCAACCTGGATGGAGCTACTATAAAGGTGGGTGCAAAACCATTCCCACAGAGTAATCATCAGTGGTTCACAGTTATGCTGGAAGGATGTAATGAGTGGGGTCCTGCAGGGATCAGTTCTGAGTCCGCTTCTGTTCAATATCTTCAGTGATTTAGATAATGGCATAGAGTACACTTATAAAGTTTGGACTACACCAAGCTGAAAGGGGTTGTCAGTGCTTTGGAAAATAGGATTAAAATTCAAAATGATCTGGAGAAACAGCCCAAAGTAAATAGGATGAAATTGAATAAGGACAAATGCAAAGTACTCCACTTAGGAAGGAACAATCAGTTGCACATGTACAAAATGGGAAACGATTGCTTAGGAAGGAGTACTGCGGAACAGAATCTGGGGGTCATAGTTGACCGCAAGCTAAATATGAGTCACTGTAACACCGTTGCCCCAAGCGAACATCATTCTGGGATGTATTAGCAGGAATGCTGTAAGCAAGACATGAGAGATAATTCTTCCACTCTGCTCTGTGGTGATTAGGCCTCAACTGGACTATTGTGTCCAGTTCTGGGTGCCACATTTCAGGAAGGATGTGGATAAATAGAAGAAAATCCAGAGAAGAGCGAAAAAATGATTAAAGGTCTAGGAAACATGACCTATGATGGCAGATTGAAAAATCTGAGTTTGTTTAGTCTGGAAAAGAGAAGACTGAGGGGGACATGATATCAGTTTTCAAAGTATATAAAAGGTTGTTACAAGGAGGAGGGAGAAAAATTTTTTCTTAACCTCTGTGGATAGGACAAGAAGCAATGGGCTTAAAATTGCAGCAAGGGAGGGTTAGGTTGGACATTAGGAAAAGCTTCCCAACTGTTGGGATGATTAAGCCCTGGAATAAACTGCCTAGGTAGGTTGTGAAATCTCCATCACTGGAGATTAAGAGCAGGTTAGACAAACACCTGTCAGGAATGGTCTAGATAATACTTAGTCCTGCCATGAGGCAGGGGACTGGACTAGATAACCTCAAGACCCCTTCCAGTCCTATCATTTTGTGTGTTTAACTTTAAATCCTTATAAAAATCCAAGCTTAGAGCTGCTTAAATCACCTTTGTGTAGGACTTATTCACACCCATTCTCAAGCGTCAAAAGTCAACAAGTATAGACGTTGGTTTCCATAGCACTCCATTAATGCTGATTTTCAATAACTTTTGGAACATGGGGGAAGTTCCAGAAGACTGCTAATGTGTCAATATTTAAGAGTAAATTGAATGACCCAGATAATTATAGGCATACCAATTTGACACCAATCCCCCCCAAAAAATGGAGGGGCTGATATGGGTCTATTAATGAAGAATTAAAGAAAGGTAGTATAATTAATGTCAAATCAACATGGGCCTATGGAAAAACAGATCCAGTCTAACTTGAGGGTTTTGGTTTTTTTAAAAAAGTGATTACAAGCTTGGTTGATAAAAGTAATAGTGGTATAATATACTTAGTCCTCTGTAAGGTATTTGACTTCATACTGCACGATATTTTGATGAAAATCTAGAATGATACATTTATGTGCAATGCTAATTTTCGTATGTGTTAAAAACTGGCTAAGTGATGGCCTCAACATGCAATTTTAGATGGTGAATCATTCTCAAGCAAGTGTATTTATAGTGGGGTCCCTAAAGGATTGCTTTTTGGCCCTAGGCTATTTAACATTTTTATCAAACCTGTAAGAAATCATATTTTTATCAGTGGTCATTGAAGATGAGACCACAAAGAGGACAAGACAGATCAACTGATACAGAGCAATCTGGATCGCTTGGTCAACTGGGCATAAGCAAACAGTATGTATTTCAGTACTGCCAAATGTGAAGACAAATCTAGGAAGAATGCAGGCCATATTTAGTGAGTGGGAGACTATCCTGGGAAGCAGTGACTCTGAACAAGACTTGGTTGGGGGAGGGGGTGGCATCGGGGTTCGGTAGTTGAACATGAGCACCCAATATGATGCTGTGGCCAAAAAGGGCCATCACAATCCTTATTTATGCATCTAAGGGAATCCCTAGTAGGACAGGGAGGATGTTACCTCTATTTAGCACTGGTGCAACTGCTGCTGCAATATGGTGCCTAGTTTTGGTGTCCACAATTCAAGGGTGTTGATAAATTGGAGAGGGTTCAGAGAAGAGCCATGAGAACAATTAAAGGATTAGAAAAGGATGCTTTATAGTGATAAATTGAACAGATTAAGCCCCTTGACTCCAACAAACAGAAGAGGAAGAGGTGACTTGATCAGTTTGTATATATGTGAGGAACAAATATTTGATAATGGGCTCTTCAGTCAAGCAGGCAGAAGCATAACACGATGCAATGGCTAGAAGCTAGATAAATTTGGATGGGAAATAAGGCGTATCAAAAAAGTTAAGAGCAAGTGGAAGTGACATACCAGCAAGGGGTTGTGATGGATTCTTAATCACTGGCAATTTTTAAATCAAAATTTAATTAAAGGATATCTTTGGGGGTTTTTTTTTTTCCCTCCCCCTTTCTGAAGGCAGAAATTAGTTCAGGGAAATTCTATAATCTGAGGTTCTGCATGACAAGCCAAATAATCACACCATTAGCTTATGCCTGAACCAGTTAAGCACTTCAGTGCTTGACCTTTTAAGTACTAAACTGTGTACATTTTTACACTGCTGCTTTGCTGACTGATCCAGCCAATGTCAAAGGACCATTTCATACCCAACTTAAAGTTATACTATGCATGAGAGTTGGAGAGAGTTACACTTGAGAATCTGGGTTCCCTCTAACAGGAGAGGCGGCAAAAGCCCTGAACACCAAAAACCTCAACTATCTTGAATAGAAACACTTCCAAACTAACTATTCTCCTACACCTGCAAAACTCCGGGGGGGGGGGGGGGGTCTGCCTATCTCGCAGTGGACAATAACTCACAGGAATATCTTGTTCCTATTAAAATTGGACGAGACTGAGGAAGCAAAAACAAGGCTTAAAGTTGCTCCCAGAGATCCATTTTAACAACGTAATTACAACAGATACCTCCATAATGAAATACATCAGTTTGACAGAGAAGCAGAAATTGTAATAAAATACAGATGCTATGGATTAAACTCAGCCCTAGCATAAGTGGGTGTAATTTCCATCAAGTCAATCAGAGCTGTACCATCTTATTCTATGGACAAGTTCATCCCCACAGCCAACCATGCTAGCATACATTGAGTTTGTAATAAGCAACTAGCATACCACAATTTCAAGTGACAGCTACCAAAACTCAAATCTATGTTACGGTCCAGAAGGAGACAGTTATTGCACACAGCTCTGTGGAAAGACCAGCAAAAATGAAAGCCAAGTGGATGGGGGGGAAGGGAGCAGGGTGTATGAAATTCTAGGTATTACAAGGATACCACCATGAAATACTCTTTGGAAGAGTTTCTCTCACTATTTCAATTAACTTCACCCAATTAAAAAGCGTACAGCACAATTTCTTACAACACTTTGCAGGACAAGACTAGCATGTTTACTGAGAAATGTTATGATACAGATACTGCTCTTTATGTATAGTAGCTTAATACTAATCTGAAGAAGCATACAGTATTTTACTGTAGGATTTTTAAAACTCACTGAGGAAACCTTTCTGCTTCCTCTCACGTGTGCTTCCATTCTACACACCCATGCTACACTGCGTAGAGGAGAAAGATTGAAGTCTGACAGCTTTAATCTCAATTTTATTGCTTTGATAAATTTTAGACAATTGAGAATATTAATTTAACACTGTGGAAAAACATTTTCGTTAGATCATTTCCATGTGGCTGACATTTTGAGGACAAATGGTTCAATTCACAAATTTTATGATTTACATTTGCCATTAGCAGGTGGCAGCTTTTTTTGGTCGTATAACGCAATGGAACAAACATGTTTTGACTATCAAATATAACGCCCTGTGCAAACCCTGCTGATCTCTGTAGACATTCCAAGTCTGCTGATTATATTTAAAAAGCAATTTCCTATTTTGTTACTCATGTAGCATAGGGACACTGTACCTCAGTACAGGAAGGCACTATTTACAGAAGTACAGAAAAAACAACAAGAGATTCCTCTTTCAGGTTCAACACAGGAGGATTTCTCAAAGCTGCGGTAGAGAAAGTAAGCATGAAAACAATTTTTTAAAAGTGTCTGACAGTACACATTCTTCACCTTTTAATTAACTCTGGCATTTTGAAACACACAGCTGTTAGGACACAACATTTTGATTATAAACAGCGCAGAAAGACTGGACCACATTGCTAGAAAAGAAAAAACACTGCTCCAGCACTGCATAACTCCTTGATATACCAACAGCCATGTCGTGGCCCAAATCTTTTAGGCACTGACACTTTTACGAAGCCCTTCAGAACAGGCCAAAATAGCATATGTTGTATTTGCACAATACCACTCCTTAATTGCAGCAGAGCATTTGCTATTGTTTCTGGAGCTGCAGAGAAGCAGCAGTAAAATTGTCCTCCCAGTATCTGAACTATAGCCCTACCTTTAAACCAATCTTTACTGCTCTGTAACAGAGGCTGAGCATGTGTGTTGGTTCTCAGACAACTGGTATTTAGTTATACGAAGTGTGAACACTTATTTTTCCACCTCCGCAAAAATTCTTCATAGACTGACAAGACAAAGATCTACTTTCAATAATGTCCTAATGCTGAAAAATACTAGCATTCAAGTTCCTCCCCCCGAAAATAAAAGCAAAGTTTGTAACGGAAAACATGGACTCAAAAGATCCAGAGCAGAGTGATCTTGTACATTCAGTAAGGGAAAGAGTCATTTCCCCCCCTTTCATGGTAATTTCTGGATCATTTACTTTGCAGGACTTTGAGAACTGACTCTGGGCTCCATGACAGCAGCAAAGACTTTACTGAAGATGCAACTGGTGCACACAAGCATACAACCCAGACTGGAAACACCCTATTTGGGTTAATGCTTGAATTCTGTTGCCATTGCGTCTGCCGCTCTTCCACTGTTTTGTTGCTAGAGGGCTGCACCCTTACCAGTCTCTCTGGTAATGGGCTGTCGCAGGCATTTCAAAGGGTAGCTCTACACTTACAGCTGCGTATAGCACACAGACACTGCATGTCCAGCTAGCATGGGTATAGGCAGGAGAGTGTAGCTGGTGGGGCACTGCTTTGGGGAGTAAAGTACAGACAAGCCAGAACCCTAGTGTATATACCCCATATGGCTCGCTACATGCTCAAGCAGTGCTTTCTACATCGACACTTATACTTTTAGCAGTGTAATGTTCTGCTGCCAGAACCCTTTCCCACTGCAGTGAAGGACTTGGGCAGCAGTGAAAGACTCCAGCAGCGAGAGGCAGAAGGGAGAGGCTCCCCACTGTTGGAGCCTTTCCTCACTGCCTCCTCCCGCCACAGCCTCTCAATGCCACCTGTAGCTATACGCTGCAGTGTGAACACAGCCTGCCTTTCACTGCAGCATGCAGCAGTGGCGTGCAGGGTATGCGTAGCAAGGTTAGAAGAGGCCAGAGACTGCTGTCCTGCACCCTGTGATCAGCAGAGGTCACTCTGCCCCATTTGCTGTGGTTCATTGGACTTTTATTTTCTGTTAGAGGCTGCTAGGTTGTGCTCCAGAATCTAAGGTTCCATTTCAGCCTTATTTGTGCAAGGAGAACCTCAAAACGTGAGCCGAGCGTGAACAGATGCAGACATGTCACCACTATTTCACTACTAATTTTAAGCTATAGATGGAAAAGAAACAACTCTGGCTCAAAGAGAGGGAGGTGAGGAATGAGACAGCTAGAGTGCACTGCAGTTAGTGCAGCAGCATAACAAATGGGATGTTGAATGAGGAAGGGCAGGAGCCTTTAGGACAACGTAAGTCATAACAATGTCTCCAGTGCAAGATAATTGGCAGTTGTATACCATGTTACAGCCATGCTGGTCCTAGGATATTGGAAAGACAAGGTGGTTGAAGTAATCTCTCTTATTAGACCAACTTGAGGAATAGTTCTGTGTAAACTCAAAAACTTCTCTCCCCTCAGTTGGTCCAATAAAGATATTGCCTCACCCGCCTTGTCTCTCTAATTGGCCGTTGACTCCCGGCAAAAAAAAGAGATACATACAAGTGTAAGTGTCAATTAAGATTAGAGGGGGGGACATTTCAGGAGACAAACTTTTAAAAAAATTTGAAGTTTTAAAAATTGTTTCTAGGGAGAAACACTGAATCTTAGTCTCAATATGCTGTATGCGTAGAATACATATTTCTATTCTTTTAAAGCTAGAAAAAAAATCGGAAAAAGTTTAAATCATCTAGAAATCTTTTTTGTATACAGGAGAATAAAAACATCCAAGAGAATCTCCTTTCCTCACACACAGATGATTCTATCCTGAGAAAAAGCACAAAAAGGGAAGAGACCCTTATGGAGTTATCAGAAAGGCAACACAGCAGCAGAACGAGCCTCTTCGATATCAATTTTTACATGAAGAGTAGTCATTAAGTGTTAAAATGCTTTTATTCATGACATTAAGTACCACATCATGCTACTCCATCAGCAGGTGATTTTGCCACCTTCCCTTGTCCCCCCAGTCCAATAATGATAAGAGTGGTCTACTGCTGGTTTAAGAATCAAGCACAAACTGCATTCTATGTTTGTATGTTGTTCATAAAACCCTTTGGTCTATGCAGGCAGTACTCCACAGTTGGACTTCAGTGCCCATTGCTTGTGTTAATTTAAAATTACCACTAGTTTCTGAAGATTATTATTTCTCTCTACTTCATAAAAAGCTACTATTATCTGGCTGAATTATAAAAGCCGCCCTTCACCACAAGATTCTTGGTATTATTTAAGATTCTATAAAATTTCAAGATCAGTGACTAAATAAGACTGAGTCATTCAGGAAAATTTTTCAGAGCTATAATCTTGAGATGGCAACAAATTAAAATTCAGTATTGGAGATTTTTTAGAGTATATTTTGATTTATTTACCTTTTTGCTTCCTCTAGATGGCATAAATACTCATAAGCAATGTTTTGACGCCTCCGCTCATCCATTTCTTCTGCTGAAAGCCTTTCATCATCCACAATAGCTGTAAAAAGAAAAATAGGTCAAATTATAAAGGATTAGAGGTGACCCACAACGCAATTTTACTTAAAAAAAAAAAAAAAAAACTTCTGCAGTTGAGAAAATGCTCTTTATAGGACTTCACTGAGAAACATTTGCCAAATACAGAAGTACTCTTACCACACCAAATAAAAAAGATTAACAGTGTTACAACTATAACATTTTAAGATCTAAGTTTTATAAAAGTATTGGGGAAATTTCCTCCAACACTCTTCCATGCACCACATTCAGTATCTGAACATACACACTTTCCCCGCTTTGATTAGCTTCTTCGTACTACTTATCTGAGGGGGCATGCAGAGTTCAATTATTCCCCCCCACCACCTTTTTTAATAAGTGGAGGGAAGACAAACACCCCAGCAACCACGTTTTGAGGCAAATATTAAGATAATAGGCCTAACTGGGTTGTTCCTTACTCCATTATATACAATCCCCATCACCAACCTCCCTCTTTTGTAAAAATTCAAGTCCTTACCATCAAAGGACAACTTCGCCAGTATATGTGGGTACAGTTACCAAGATTGCATGGATAATTTCCTGCATAGTCTTCTGAAAATTTAGGTCTACAGCTTCTATGGCATTAAACTTCGCCAAAAATTGTAAGTCTTGCAATTACATTCTGCCTACTAAAAACCAAAAACCCAACCGCCCCCCATAACTAACAAAACTGTGCCAGTCACCACACTTATCTGCTTGGACGTTATTCCTCATCACCAGCCTTTGATCTATTTGTATCTTTTGGATTGTAAGGCTGCTGGAGTGGGGACTTGCAGTTTATTCAGCACCCAGCACAACATGCCTCCAATCATGGCCATTACCCTAGCATAAGTAATTAATTCCCCCCCTGTGCAGTCTCCACTAGAGAAGGTAACCTCCATTTCAGTTCTAAAACCTGCAGTTGGGGTAATATGGCTATGTCTTGTCAAGAAGTTCAGACGCACCCCAGAGATGGTTGCATTTTTGTGTGGGTAAAATTAGCTCTAGAGTTTGCAAGAGCACTTAGGATGAAAAACACTACACAAGATAGTGGATAGAAAATTCTGTATTAGTAAAATTTTTCACTTCTCCAGCAGCCATTAGTGCAGCAAGCACACTGCCCAAGCCAGAAAAATAAGAAAATTAAACCATAGTAAATAGGGCTGTCAAGCGATTAAAAAGACTGAACTGAGATTAATCGTGCTGTTAAACAATACCATTTATTTTAAATATTTGATGTTTTCTACATTTTCAAATATATTGATTTCAATTACAACAGAGTATATACAGTGCTCACTTTATATTTTGATTACAAATATTTGCACTGTAAAAAATAATAGTATTTTTCAATTCACTTGATACAAGTACTCTTGTGCAATCTCTATCATGAAAGTTGAACTTACAAAATGTAGAATTATGTCCAAAAAAAATAACTGCACTCAAAAATTAAACAGTGTCAAACTTTAGAGCCTACAAAGTCCTACTTCTTGTTCAGCCAATTGCTCAGACAAACAAGTTTGTTTACATGTGCAGGAGACACTGCTGCCTGCTTTTTATTTACAATATCACCTGAAAGTGAGAACAGGTGTTCGCAAGGCACAGTTGTAACTGGCGTCGCAAGATATTTACGTGCCAAATGCGCTAAAGATTCACATGTCCCTTCATGCTTCAACCACCATTCCAGAGGACACGTATCCCTGCCAATGATGGGTTCTGCTCGATAACGATCCAAAGCAGAGCGGACCGACGCATGTTCATCTTTATCATCTGAGTCAGATGCCACCAGCAGAAGGTTGGTTTTCCTTTTTGGTGGTTCAGGTTCTATAGTTTCCGCATTGGTGTGTTTCTCTTTTAAGAGTTCTGAAAGCATGCTCCACACTTCGCCCCACTCAGATTTTGGATAACATTTCATATTCTTAAACATTGGGTCAAGTGCTGTAGCTATTTTTAGAAATCTCACATTTCTTTGCATTTTGTCAAATCTGCAGTGAAAGTGTTCTTAAAACGAATATGTGCTGGGTCATAATCCAAAACTGCTAGAACATGAAATATATGGCACAATACGGGTAAAACAGAACAGTAGACATACAAATCTCCCCCAAGGAGTTCAGTCACAAATTTAAATTAACCCACTTTTTTAATGAGCATCATCAGCATGGAAGCATGTCATCTGGAATGGTAGCCAAAGCATGAAGGGGGCATATGAATGTTTAGATTATCTGGCACGTAAATACCTTGCAATGCTGGCTACAGAAGTGCCACTCGAACACCTGTTCTCACTTTCAGGTGACATTGTAAATAAGCAGGCAGCAGTATCCCCCCATAAATGTAGACAAAATAGTTTGTCTTAGCGTTTGGCTGAACAATAAGTGGCCCACCTCTGAGTCAGTCCCAACTACGGCCCGCAGGCCACATCCGGCCTGCAGGACCATCCAGCCTGGCCCCTGAGCTCCAGCTGGGGAGGCTCGCCCCTGGCCCCTCCCTCGCTGTCCCCCCTTCCCCCGCAGCCTGAGCGCGCCACACCGCCAGCGCTCTGGCCCGCCGCTCTTGCCAGGTGGCGCGGCAGACTCCAGCATGGTAAGGGGGCGGGGAGCAGGGGGTCCCGGGGGGAGGGACAGTCAGGGGACAAGGAGCAGGGGTCCCAGGAGGCAGTTAGGGGGTGGGAAATGGGAGGGAGCAGATAGGGGACAGGGACCAGGCTGTTTGGGGAGGCACAGCCTTCCCTACCTGGCCCTCCATATAATTTTGCAACCCCGATGTGGCCCTCGGGCCAAAAAGTTTGCCCACCCCTGGATTGACTGGATTTGTAGGCTCTAAAGTTTTACATAACTGCACTCAAAAACAAAACAATGTAAAAAAAAATCTACATTTGTAAATTACACTTTCACGACAAAAAGAGATTGCCCTACAGTACTTGTGTGAGATGAATTGGAAAATAATTGTTTTTTTACAGTGCAAATATTTGTAATAAGAAATATAAAGTGAGCACTATACACTTCATATTCTGTTTTGTAATAGAAATCAATATATTTGAAAACAGAAAAACCATCCAAAATATTTAATAAATTTCAATTGGTAGTCTATGTTTAACAGTGTGATAAAAAATTTAATGACTATAAATTTGAGTTAATTGCACGAGTTTACTGACATTAAATCAACAGCCCTATTAGTAAGTAAATTTGACATCATTCCAATTCCATGATATGCCATTTACAACTGTTAAAAGAAACAGGCTAGCTCCTCCATATTGAAGATACATGTGGGACAGATGCTTCTGTGTCCACAATTGATAGCAACATACACTATACAGCAACACTTCCCTGATGAATCACAGAACTCTTAAAGAGCATCCTTACTAAGCACATGTGCAGTTAAAACAAGTTGAAGTGACTTGCCTAAAATTCTGACCTAGAGTTGCTACTCTGTATAATACATTCACCTATATTACACTGAAATGTCAAGCTTAGCCATTTCAGCCACCTCCATGTATCTATCCTTCTCTGCATGTCTCCTCTTCTCGCAACTTTTAAGATTGCGCCTATAACAGCCACTAAAATTTTTATCCACTCAAATCAAATTCATGCTTTATTCTGACTTTTTTCAGTCCATTAACTCCAGCAAGCATGACACTAATTTACAGACTGCAAAAAAATCTCAAGTCAATTTTTCTCTGCAATAATCCATCAAATCTAAAAAAAGATTTAGTCTGTTGCTAAACATAATGGTATGGAATATTATAAGTATGTTTATTCTGTTGTAGGATTGCTTCCATTTGTTAATATAAATAGTTTGTGCTTTCTCTAAAGAGATATTTTCTATTGTCTGATGTTTATTGAGCTGAAGAAAGGCACTGTTAGTTTGAAGCACCGACAGTGTCATCAGAGCATTATTGAGAGAAAACTGGATGTTTGAGAGAGTTATTAGCACAAAGCAAGTCACCTGTTAAAATTACTCACCATGAGCCAATCAGTGCGATATCGGTATCCCAGACTAACCGTGGATATGACAGTATTGATTCTCTAGTTCAGGTTGGTAAAGTTTCCATTATAAGCCTGATATTTTCTCCAGGCACAGACCAGCTTCTACAGCATCCAAAAAGGAGCATCCATAATGTGTGTTATAATATGAAGCTCTGAAGTGGAAGGAATGTAAGTATTTAAGTTCTCCAAGGGAGCTAGTGGAGTTGTCTTTATGAGCTACTGAAGTCAAGAAGAATGGACAAGTTCCATAGGGTGGTGATACTTAACAAGTGCAAATCCTCATTTTAGGGCTCCAGGAAGCTTGTTGGCTCCATTGAGAAGACACCCCAGTTTATAATTTATGCAAAATGTTAAATGTATCAGGGGACTTCTGAGGTTTAAAGGTGGTTGTGATGAAAATGAAGTTTTCTGACATCTCCTAAGGAGATCTTATTGAAGAAAATTAAAGTATCTTTGGGATCCATTGTATTAAATGAATGGTTTATCTATTACTGTGGGCTGGAATTGTATGTACCCTCGGGGGGTGGGGGGGAAGAGAGGAGATGTGAGATCTGGGGGTTTATGGGACTATAGTGAATGTGCCAGATAAGAATGGCCGTTTGGAATAAAAAAGCGTTAAGTGGGTTTTCCTGGGGAACATCTAGGAGAAGGTGAATGCAAATTCCCCAAATCCAGTAATGCAAAAACCCAGCTTTTTGAAGCTATACCTTGAGGAGAGGATCTTTGTCTCTCATCACCTGCTACCAAAGGCCAAGATCAAAGGCTGGAGCTCTATAAAGTGAGCTGCTCAGCCTGGGTTTGTTTCTGAATTGGAGACAGTTATGAACTTGTAAGCAAGTAAAACCCAGTGGTGGGTTTTGAAGGACTGATGCCTACCAGAGGCCAAAGTTGGCTTCGGGTAATCTGTAGTAAGCTTTAGAATGCATGCAGATTTTATTCTTTAATACACTTTCTCTATAGTGCTTTCACCTTAAGAATAAATCTACTTTCTTGTAAGACCTGTGTGGTAACTTATACTGCAGGCCAATATGCTGTTCATAGCCTTTGGAAGGAAAGCAAAAGCACAGACTATTACCTGTCTGGCTAACTGGGCATATCACAGTGTAAGCAGGGAACCATACAACCTGGGAAATCCCTGGTCAGGAGGGAGAGAGATGTGGGTCTCCGCCTAACAGAGGGGACAGCTGAAGAGCCAGGAACCTAGAATGGGTGACCTTGAACACAGGTACAGTTGCCCTGAACTATGAGAACAGACAGGCTTGTCAAGATCTTGTGAAGCCAAGATGGAAAAAAATCTCTTCCACTGTTATCTGCAAACTGATCCTGTAGAGAGGGTTTCCTGTTCTGTATTGGGATCTCTAATTTCTGCTTTATTCAGCCAGCCAACTTTCAAGAAATCAGTTGTAGAGAGGTAGGGTCTGGGTGGAAAATAGTTCCTTAACTCCAAGAGGAAGTCTGGCAGACAGAGGAGAGATCAGCTGTTCTGCGGACAGATTGAGAAGGTCTGTGAGCCAGTACTCTGTCACCCTTTACTGGGTTATACAAGTAACACTGGTTGCATCCTGCCTGATCTTCCTTATGTACCTAGGATTTCAGGGGGGATGGGAGGAAAAAGCAGCAAGATCTTCAGATCAGGGAAGATTAAAGCATCTTGGCTAATAAGTGCTCGAGAGCAGAAGAGGGCCTTCGCTTATCTTGGTGGCAAATAGGTCTGCTACAGATCCTCTCCAATCCCCACCCATATCTGAGGAAGGAGGACTCTTTTCTCAACCCTTTCAGCAACCACTTGTGCTTGGCTGAGTACTGCCTGCAGAGATAACCTATCATACTGTTTTTTCCTCATAGGTGAAGGGCCATGGGAGTTGTCCTGTAATTACAAGGAGTTGCACTGCTTGGGGAATCACTAGGGAGGACGGATGGATGGATGCCTGGAGGAGGATCTCTGCTTGATTCAAGGGAGAGACTGGGTGAACAAAGGGGAGCAGCAGCAAATCTGTTCTAGAGTTGGTGCCGCCCTCGGTGGTAGAATAGAATACTAATCAGTACTGAGGATTTAATTCCTTTCTGGAACCAGGAAGATTGGAACCCAAGCCAACAGTACCAAGGCCAGTGCGAGGGACTCCATGCTGGAAGTCAATGACAGGTCTGCCTGGTACTGTGGATGCTGGTGCCAGGGAGAAGTCTGCCAGTAATGGGCTTCAGTTCCACTCAGAGCCAGGTGAGGTACAGATTTGGCCCTGCTATCCTGTCCAGGTTCATCAGGCCTCCAGACTCAGGGTTTAGAGGGTGTATGACTCAATTTCTTGGCTCCCCTCAGAACAAGTTCTGTATGTAGACTCCTCCCTCACAGCACTGGAGCAGCAAGGGGGTTGGAAAGAGGAGAAATTGCTGGACGGAGCATCCCTTTTTGGAGTTGAAGGAACTACTGTCCAAGTCAGATGCTTACCTCACGGGCTGTTCCAGGAGGTAGTTTTAGCAGAGTATCTCTCTGGAGCAGTAAGTTCAGGTGGAGAAGGGCTGACATACAAAGCACAGGCCCAGAAAGTGTGTTTGTTTTGAGAGACAGACACAAAATGAAAACAAAAGACACCAGCTGTTTACATCAATTTAAGGAACATGTCCCCATCACAATGGACTCAGCTTGATGCCAGAGTGGTTAAGCTTGGCTCTTAGGTGGGAAGGCACTTTACAGTAGTCAGGACTACCAAGCAGTAGTCAGAAGAAAAGATAAGATATACAGGGCTGCCAACAGGGCAGAAATCTGTCATGGAGCTGAACTAATCTAAACATTCACAAATTGGTTTGGTGAAAGGGCCCTTTGAGGTAGCAGGCAGGCACCCTACAGCTCCCTCTCACTGCCATGGAATGGTAAGGGAGAACGGACAGGTTCGGGGCAGCTCTGCCCATTATGCTACCAGGTGGGGGCATGTGCCTGCACATCCTCACTGGTCAAAGATTCCAATCTCACATGCATGGGGTATACAGATGCACTATATGTGGAAGCTACACAGATTAAGGTCCCTTAAATATGGTTTTGTGATCAAGTGAGTTTTAGCTGCCAGGTTGTGGGTTTTGTTAGGATTCTAAAAGATATCCCAAAATGTTAAGAATAGAACCGTACAAACGCTACTTGTAAATGAAGAACTGTTCTAAAGAGCGTTGACAAGTAATTCAAGTAAAAAAAGTTAGTGTCCTGTAGATTATACCATAAAGTTAGTCACTCCAGAAATTACATATTATATATTTACATATACTAACTTTATGGGCATAGGAGTTGGAAACCATGGAATTTGTAAGACATATTAAAATGTGCAGAAAAATAAAACATGAAATGAACTAAAAGTAGCATTAAAATTTGAAAGTTTAAAATCCAATACTGAAATTTAAACAAGCTAATGTACTAAATTACATCACATTGTCGCATCACATACGTCAGAACAATAGCTTATCTAAATCCACCATATGCTTGATCTTCTATCAGGAAACAATTACACCCTCTAATTTTGATTTTGTTTTATTAAACTCTACAGGCCTTTGTTAAGGTTCCTTCCCCACTCTGAACTCTAGGGTACAGATGCGGGGACCTGCATGAAAAACCCCCTAAGCTTATTTTTACCAGCTTAGGTTAAAACTTCCCCAAGGTACAAACTATTTTACCTTTTGCCCTTGGACTTTATTGCTGCCACCACCGAGTGTTTAACAGGGAAAGTGCCCACTTGGAAACTTCTTCCCCCACCCCCCCGCCCCCACAATCCTCCCAAACCCTACACCACCTTTCGTGGGATCTTAAGAACAAGGAAAAAGCAACCAGGTTCTTAAAAGAAGAATTGAAGAAAAAGAATCACCTCTGTAAAACCAGGATGGTAAATACCTTACAGGGTAATCAGATTCAAAACATTGAGAATCCCTCTAGGCAAAACCTTAAGTTACAAAAAGACACAAAAACAGGAACATACATTCCAATCAGCCATTTAAAACAAAATGGAATCTAACGCATATCTAACTAGATTGCTTATTAGCCCTTTACAGGAGTTCTGACCTGCATTCCTGTTCTGGTCCTGGCAAAAGCAACACACAGACAGAGAGAACCTTTGTTTCTCCCCCCCTCCAGCTTTGAAAGTAGCTTGTCTCCTCATTGGTCATTTTGGTCAGGTGCCAGTGAGGTTATCCTAGCTTCTTTACCCTTTATAGGTGAAAGGGTTTTTCCTCTGGCAAGGAGGGATTTAAAAGTGTTTACCCTTCCCTTTATATTTATGACAGCCTTCTTTTGCAGTCTGTAAGCAAAACTCCTTATGGAGTCAAAAAGAGTTTATTTTAAGGACTAAAGGATTTGGAGGGAGGTGGGGGTGTTTGTTCACATATTTCTTGTGACCTAAAGTCTACCCTGTAAGTGGGCATTTGTCAATTGTAATGAAGTTTAGCATCATGTCTCAGCTGAAACAAAGACTCTGGACTACCCTTGTCTGTTTTCTTCTGGGGGGAGGAGAAGAATCTCTGGCCATGGCATCTGTGATAGCAACAAGAGCACTAGTACAGACAAGGTAGTAGAGGGAGAGGGAGAGAATTTAAAGCCACTAATTCATTTAGAGAGGCTCACTGCAAAGATCTGCACTCCAAACACTGGCAGCTGCCTGCAGCTTTGTCTAAATTAGCACTCTAATCATCACTAGAGCTCATACAACTGAGCTAACGGAACACTCAGACCCATAGAGTAGAGACAGCCTAAAATGTGACTGAGTTCACATCTGAGTCTAACTTAGAAGAAAACAGAATCATTTAATCCTAGAAGAAGATGCAGAAACGATATTGATGGTCACAAAATTGCAGTAAGATTAGGTAGATTAATTAGACCGTCTGAACAAAGATTTTCAAGAGTTTGTAAAAACCAGAAATCTGTAGCCAAAGTAGTACTTGATTTAACACTTCTTTAGAGCACAGTTACATAGTAAGAATCACAAACTATGCGGAAGATTATGATCAATCCTCTGGATTAATACTAGAACAACATCAGAATCTGATCCAGAAAGACAACTCCATACATACACCTGCTATAAAATATCAGAATATCTAAGCATTAAGTTCATAAGTTCACATAAAAGTTATTTTCCCCCCCATGTTGTAGTCCTCCTGTCAAGACAAAAATCAACTTTAATTTGATATTAGAAATCTACAAAACTGCATTTATATTAAGAGCCTTTTAAAATAGCTGTCCCAACCCCACTATATAGCATCGGGGACAGAGGGAAGTTAACAGTACAGGAAACAGAAAAGGAGTACTTGTGGCACCTTAGAGACTAACCAATTTATTTAACCAATTTACAGGAAACATACCTGATAAACAGGAACTTAGTAACAAAAGTATTTGAAGTATTGGTTTCCACTCAGAAAAGTGATTCTAAAAAACAAAAGCCACCACCCACATGGTATTCCATATCAAAATGTGTTAATCTTACATGAGTTAAGTAATTAAAATATAAAATCAATTTAAGTACCAGACCTGTAAACTCAGCCTAGACCCAGAGTTCAGCCAATTCTTTCCTTTTCACATATCACCACAAAGATTCTGCAAGTCAAGTGATATTGCACACGGGTAATTGACAGCATGACTGCATGTACAAAATCTTTATTACTGGTGGTAACGTGCAAGAAGCTGCTCAGTACCCAGGTTGAGTTTGTGGGATAGTAGTGAAGACAGTAAGTCCTTTTACTTGAAAACAGAGTTAATTTGATATAGTAGTGGCTTTCAAAACACAGAATCCCATGATCTCATTTTTGTAGTTATTTTTAGTATAATTAAATTTCTACAATGAGAAATAACTAGAGGACTGCATGAAAAAGAAAGTCAAGTTTATTTTGTGTGTGTTTCAGTTTTATGGGACTATTTAAGAAGGTGAAGTGTCAAGTCATCTGGTATAAAACAAAATTTGCAATACAGCCTGAATGCAATTTTAAAACATTTATGCTTTAAAACCTACTGCAGCACATACAGTAATGAAAGTCTTCTTACAATCCTGATGTGTGCACAGGCACATGATTACATGTGATTGCAAGAACTGAGCCTCTGCCTGCTGGAAGTAGCTTATACTGAATTTCAGGTCTTTAACTCTTCTGGCAGCTACCGGGTTGTGTTGAGAACTGAGTAGGACAAAGAAGGGGAAGAGAGCAAGTGACCATTTGGCAGAGCACCTTCCCTCACAGCTCTTCTGTTGAAGATTTTTGTCTGGCATACTGAGGAGAGGGTGGAGGAGGAGGAAGAGAAGAGGTTTGTAGGGAGCTTACACCTTAATAGGTATGAATCTGGATCCAGGTGGTGTGTTTGGGAAGGAGGGGAATGCTAAGCTGTCATGCTAGTGCTTCAGTGGGAAAGTGAAAGCTTGGTAGCTAGGGATTTGGGGAGGAGGGGAACAAGGGGATGGGCAAGGTGTTATTAGCCATCCAACATTTTGGCAGATTAAAGGAGATGTGACAGTCAGTGGTGCTTCGCAATGGTATGGGGGAGTGGGGGGGGGGGAGGGGGAGAAGAGCCTGATGCACAAGCAGCAAGCCTTCCCACAGTGGATATAGGTCAACAACTTGCCAGATGGAGGTTGAAACATACTCCGCTTTCTGGCTCAACTGCAGGCCTCAGCCTGGGCTCTCTGATGGCGCTCCATGATGACTCCACCAGCCTTAACCCAGCTTCTCCAAACAGTGATTGTGGACAGGATTTTCCCAGTTGACAGTGGGAAAGCTGAAATTCTTGAGAGTTTGCTTGACCCTTGTCACTGTATTGGAGCTTTGGCCTTCCTCTGCATTGCGAGCGGTTCTTAAGTTGGCCATAGAGCACAGCCTTCTGCAGATGATCTTGAGGCATGAGCTCCATGTGTCCCAAACACCAAAGCCTGTGAACATCTAGCACAGTCTGTATAGACTGTAGACGGATTATCTCAAGGATCTCGGTATTGGAATTACTTGGGACCAAGGGACCACCAAAGATTTTCTAAGACAGTGGAGGTGGAAACGGTTCAATCTCTGCTCCTGCTTGGAATACGTAACCCAGCTCTCACTACCATAAAGGAGAGTACAAAGGACATAAACCTGATAGATAGAAACCTGTGTGTTCAGGGTAAGTAACTTGTTATTCCAAACATGAGGTAAGTTTGCAGATTCTAGCATCAAGTTCCCCATCAAAGTTAATTGAGCTGCTAAGAATTGAGCCAAAATAGTAAGAGTGATCCACGTTATCTGGAGCTTCATTATGGACTGATTTTAAGTGGAATGTTGGTTATGTGACACCTGTTATGTGACAACTGTTTCTTGATACTGATTGCCATGCCAAATTTGGTGCATGCATCAGGTAATTCATCAGGTGAATTAGAGACTAATGCAGCAGCGTGTGGGAAAAGCAGAGCCTGAATAGCAAGCTGGGTGACATGCTTTCTGCTCTGGAATCATCTGATGTCAAACAAGCTGCTATCCAGCCTCGATTCAATTAGTATGCGAGACTGATCATTTCCAAAGGCGTACTTGAGAAGAAGCCAAAGCCGGTGGGCGCTAAGATGCAGTGTTGCTTCATACCAGTATCAATACGAACCTTGGGTGATGTTTCATTCTCATACTGGATCCATGCTTGTGGAACTCCTTGACTAGGGAGAGCACCTTTTGAATTCTCTACAGGATCTTACAGATGCCATTCCTGCTAACTGTGTTGAAGGCATTTTGTAGGTCAATGAATTCTACATAGAGGTGTGTCTGTTGTTCATGACTTTTTTCTTGCAACAAGTACAAGGTGTTCTCAACATAACTAATATGGGGAACTACCAGGAAAATCTGGGAGTATTAGTATTCAGCTAAATTATGACTTAATTGGCATGGAGATTTGGTGGGATAAATCTCAGACTGGAATATTTGTCTAGAGGAGTATAGCTTGTTCAAGAAGAATGGGAGTGGGGGGGAAGGAATGAGATGTTGCACTATGTATATCAAGAATATATACACTAATTTTGAGGTCTAGAAGGAGGTGAGAGGCAGACCAGTTTAAAGTTTCAGGAGGAACACAGAAGGGGATGTCATTCCTATTTTTTCCACCAAATCAGGAAGAGGCGGTGGAGGAGGCATTTCTAGAACAAACTATCCAAAACACACAAACTGGTAGCAATGGGGGACTTAAACTACCCAGACATCAGTTGGAAAAGTAAATTTTATGCTCTGCCATATTACAATAATTCTTGGAATGTGTTGGGGACAACTTGTTTCAGAAAGTGGAGGGAGTAACTAGGACAACAGCCATTTTAAATGTGATTCTGCCTAACAGGGAGGAATTGGTTGTGAATCTGAAAGTGGAAGGCAATTTTGGTGAAAGGGATCATGAAATGATGTTATGATTCTGCTGCCATCACTCCTCCCTTTCCTTAGGCTAAGGAAAATGGACTTCAAAAAAGCAGACTAACAAACCCAGAAAACAGGTAGGTAAGGTAAGATCTCTTGGAAAGAAAATTGAAGAGGTAAAGGACATCAGGACTAGGAGAGCTGGCAGTTTCTCAAGGAGACACTATTAAAAAGGCACAACCACTAACCATCCAATGCGAAGGAAATATAGGAAGAATATTAAGAGGCCAATATGGCTCCAGCAGGAAATATAGCAGCAGTAAAAATAAAGAATCCTATGAAAAAAAGAGACATGAAGAAATTGGTAAGGAGAAGTACAAAAGAACAGCACAAACATGGAAGGACAAAAAACACACACACACGTATAAAAAAAGGAGGAGTTAAACCTAACAATGAACATTAGAGGCAATATGAAGTTATTTAAATATAATAGGAGTAACGGAAAGATGAAGGAAAGTGTTGGTCCTCTACTTAGTGGGGAAGGTGAGCTAATAACGGAGGACATTAAACAAGGCTGAGGGGGTTAATGACTGACTATGTTGCTACAATTTTCACTAAAAAATAGGTTAATGGTGACCAGATACTCAACAATATTAACATTAACAAAGAGGAAGGAACACAAAAGCCAAAATAGGGAAAGAACAAAGTTAAAGAATATTTTGAAAGAAAGAGACATGTATTCATGAGGCCCTGCCAAGCTGAAATTCTTCTAGCATACCTCAGGAATGGGCTGAAGCAATCTTGGAACAGTTAGCAATTATCTTTGAGAACTCATGGAGGATGGGTGAGGTCCAAGAAAACTAGAAAAGGACAAACATAGTACCTATCTTTAAAAAGGGGAAAGAGGATCTGTGGAATTATACCACTCAGCCTAACTTTGATACCTGGATAAATACTGGAACAAGCCATTAGACAATCAATTTGTAAGCAACTAAGGAGAACAGGGTTATAAGGAATAGCCACCATGGATTTGTCAAAAATAAATCATGCAAAGAGAAATTTAGGTTGGTTTGGCATGGTTACTGGCCAAGTAGAGAGGGAAAAGCAGTAGACATTATATATAGGTATCTATAAATAGAGATATACATCTTCATTTTACTAAGGCAACCCCACATTACATTCTCATAAGCAAGCTACGGAAATCTAGAGGAAATTATTATAAGGTGAGTGCAAAACTGGTTGAAAGACTGTACTCAAAAGAGTAGCAATCAATGGTTTGCTGTCAAATTGAGAGGGCATATTTAGTGGGGTCCTGCAGCAGTCAGTCCTGGGTCAGGAAAAAGACCGTTACCTTTTCCGTAACTAGTGTTCAAGAGGTGTTGCTCAAGTCCATTCCATATTAGGCGTGTGTGCGCGCTCATGACATGGGCCAGTGCCAGAAGTTTTTCTGGCAGTAGTATCTGTAAGGGACCGGCTCTGGTGCCACCTGCAGCAGCACACACATGCCACAGTATAAAGGTGCACTGACGGCTCCCCCCACCCTCAGTTCCTTCTTGCTGGAAACTCCGAAGATGGGGAGGGAGGGTGGATTATGAAATGGACACGAGCAACACATCTCGAACACCAGTTACGGAAAAGGTAACTGTCTTTTCTTCGAGTGCTTGCTCATGTCCATTCCATATTAGGTGACTCCCAAGCAGTACCCTTGGAGGTGGGTAGGTGTTCACAGAGATGTATATTGCAAAAACTCTGCCCAACCCAGTGTTGTCTCTGGCATGCTGAGCGATGGCGTAGTGCGCCATGAACATGTGAACTGAAAACCATGTTGTGGCTCTGCAAATGTCCTGGATGGAGACGTGCGCCAGGAAGGCTGCCAAGGACATCTGAGCTGTGGTCGAGTGGGCCCTTATGATCAGCAGCAGCAGGACCTGTACCAGCTCATAACAGGTCTGGATGCAGGAGGTGATCCAGTTGGAAATCCTTTGCAAGGACACTGGAAGGCCCTTCATCCTGTCCACTGTCACGATGAAGATATGGGTCAACCTGCGGAAGGGCTTTGTACACTCCAGGTAAAACGCCAGGGTGCGTCTGATGTCCAAGGCACGCAGCCGCCTCTCCTCCCCTCCCCAGTGGTGTGCGGCTTGGGACAAAAAACAAGGGAGGAAGATGACCTGGTTAACATAGGAGACAGACACCACCTTCGGCAGAAAAGCCGGATGGGGTTGCAGTTGAACTTTGTCCTTGAACACTATATACAGCGGCGCCGATGTCAAGACTTTAAGCTCCGACACTCGCCTCGTTGATGTTATTGCCACGAGGAATAAGGCCTTCCATGACAGATAGGGAGCAGGAGCCCATAGGCTCAAAGGGTGGGCCCATGAACCTAGAAAGAACCAAGTTAAGGTCCCACTGTGGGACAGGAGCCCGGGCCAGTGGGAAGAGTCTCTCGAGGCCTCTCAGGAATCAGACTGACATGTCATGTGAAAACACCACCTGACCTTGGATCAGCGGGTGAAAAGTGGAGATAGCTGCAAGGCGCACTCTGATGGAAGAGAGGGCCAGCCCCTGGTTCTTAAGATGGAGCAGGTAATTTAAGAGAGAGACTGTAAAGAGGAGTGTGTTGGAGAGACGCTATGCTCAGATGCCCAGTGGGAGACCCTCGTCCATTTGGCCAGGTATGTTGCTGTAGTGGAAGGCTTTCTG
Organism: Caretta caretta; assembly: GCF_965140235.1. NCBI lineage: Eukaryota > Metazoa > Chordata > Testudines > Cheloniidae > Caretta > Caretta caretta. Next base: position 47,683,704 of record NC_134210.1, read on the forward strand.
CTTTCCAAGAGGATTTGCTGGACCTCATTAGAGCAGGCCCACTCTTCCAAGTTCAACCATGCAGCATCCATGCTGTGAGATGGAGGGGGGTGAGTTTGGGGTGTATGAGACGTTTGTGATCCTGTGAGGGTAGAACCGGTCGGTCAGGAAGGGGCCAGGGAATGGCCACCACCAGGTCCATCAGTATGCTGACCCAATGTTGCCGCAGCCACGCCGGGGCAACCATGAGGACTTGGGTTTTGTCACTTTTGACACTTGAAAGACCTCTGCTGAGTGGATTCGGTGGGTATGCATACATGAGACCCACCCCCCCGCCAAGACAGGAGAAAGGTGTCGGAGAGGGTGTCTTTGCCCATACCTTGTAGGAAACAAAAGCAATGACATTTCCTGTTCTGTCTGATGGTGAACAGGTCCACTTGGGGAGTTCCCCACCTTTGGAAGAGGGTCCAGGCTACCTCTGGATATAGCAACCACTTGTGGCAAGAGGAAAAGGATCTGCCGAGGCGATCTACCAACATGTTCCTGATGCCAGGGCCTCCAGCTGGATTGCATAGTCGATGAGGAAAACCCGCAGTCGGAGTGTCTCTTGGCAGAGGGCCGATGAACATTGTCGTCCCCCCGGCTGCCTGTTGATGTAGAACATTGAGGCCATATTGTAAGTCACTCTCACCACCCTGACTGCTAGATGTGGTACAAAGACTCAGCTGGCCAAGCGTACTGCTCTAAGCTCCTTGACGTTTACATGCAATGTCATGTCCCCTGGGGACCACATGCCCTGTGTCTGGAGGCCACCAAGATGTGCCCCCTGGCCGAGGTCTGAGGCATCTGATGTCACTTGATCTAGTGACAAGGGCTGTCAAAGGGAACTCCTTCCAGGACCACCCTGGGATCAGTCCACCATTGTAGTGAGGTAATTATCGTCGGTGGTATGGTAACCACCTTTTCCAGGTGATCTCTGGACTGGGAATAGACCATCACCAGCCACTGCTGTAAGGGCCGCATCCTGAGCCTGGCACAGTGGATGACATACATACATGCTGCCATGTAGCCCAGCAGGTGCAGGCAAACCCTGGATGTGGTCAGGGGGAACGCAGACTCCCGCAATGAGGTCCAGCATCATCGAAAAGCTCTGGAGCAAGGGGAGTCAAGGACTGCTCCAATGAACTCTATCCTCTGCACCGGAACTAACATCAACTTTTTGTCATTTACCAGCAGGCCCAGGGATCAGCACATGTCCTGCAGCACCACGTCATCCCTCTGAACTTGGGACCTGGAGTGGCCTTTGATGAGCCAGTCATCAAGGTACGGGTAGATCTGGATACCTCGATGTCTAAAATAAGCGGCTACTACCAACATCCACTTAGTGGACATCCTCAGTGTGGTTGTGAGGCCAAATGGGAGGACCGTGAACTGACAATGGTCAGGGCCCACCGTGAAACATAGGAAGCATCTGTGACCTTGAAAGATCGCTATGTGGAAATATGTGTCCTTCAAGTCAAGGGAGGCATACCAGTCTCCTGGATCCAGGGAGGGGATAATGGAAGCCAGGGAGACCAACTTCTATAGGTATTTGTTGAGGTCTCACAGGTCCAAGATGGGCTGTAGACCACCCTTGGCCTTTGGGATTAAAGAGTACTAGGAATAGAACCCTTTGTTCCTGCACTCACAAGGAATCTTTTCGACCACACCCAGTTGCAGCAACTCTTCACCTCCTGCATGAGAGGAGTCTCTAGACTGAGTCCCGTCCGGGACCAACTAACTCGAACTAACACTAACTATATACACAACTATTTTACAGGAAGACTCATTCAAGAAGCACAGTGAACAAAGTGAAAAGTAGCTGAAGCAACAGATGTTCCAGCACAGTCGCTGGCGGCAAGAAGGAGCTGAGAATGGAAGGAGCTGGTGGCTCCCCGTATACCATGGGGTCTGTCCAGGGGGCACCAGAGCTGGTCCCCTATGGATACCACTGAGGAAAAAACTTCTGGCACAAGTGCATGTGGTGCGCACCTAATATGGAATGGACATGAGCAAGCACTTGAACTATTCAATATTTTCATTTATGACATGGATAGTAGAGTGGAGAGTACGTTTATAATCTCCACATGACACCAGTCTGGGAGGACTGCACACACTCTGGAGGACAAGACTAGAATTCAAAATGACTTTGAAAAGTTAGAGAATTGGTCTGAAAAAAATTAACACGAAATTCAGTCGAGACAAGTGCAAAGCATTTAACTTAAGAAGGAAAAAAAACAAACATACAAATACAAAATGAGGAATAACTGGCTAGGCAGTAGTACTGCCAAAAAAGGTCTGGGTATTATAGTGGATCACAAATAGAATGATTCTGTGTGCTGCAGTTGCAACACACACACACACACACCATTCCTGGGTGTATTAACAGGAGTGTTGTACATAAGACAAAAGAACGCAATTGTTCTGCTGTGTTTGGCATTGGTGAGGCCTCAGCTCCTGGAGTTCAGTGTCCAATTCTGCATGCCACACCTTGGGAAAGATGTGGACAAAATGCAGGAATCCAGAGAAGAGGAGCAAAAGTGACAAAAGGTTGAAAAAATCTGACCTGTGAGGAAAGGTTAAAAAACCTGGCTATGTTTAATTTTGAGGAAAAAAGACTGGGGGAGGAGGGACCAGAGAACAGTTTTAAAAAATATTAAGGGCTGTTTATATAAATATATAAAAAAAAAAAGAATAGTGATCAATTGTTCTCCATGTCCACTGAAGGTAGAACAAGTAGTAAAGGGCTTAATCAAGTTTAGATATTAAAAAAAAAAACACCTACAAGGATAGTTAAATTCTGAAATAGGCTTCCAAGGCAGGTTGTAGAATCCCCATCATTGGAGGTTAAGAACAGGCTGGACAAAAGGCTGTCAGGGATGGTTTAGATTTAATTACCACCTAGACAAAACCAAGTTATTTTAACTTTGGCTATGTCAGTGAATTCATGAGCTTGCATGAAAAGTTATTAGAAGCTGTTCTGGACCATTCTGTTCTGTAAAATGGTTGTTTTGTATTTAAGTATTTATTTTTGCTGCAAAAAAGCTACTTTCTCCCAAAGTTCTCATTCTCTGATCCTATAGGCCTTCTACAGAATTCCATATTCAAAGAGCACAGCAGCAAATGAGTAGGACAAGTCCCTGGATAATAAAAGTGGCTAGCCCAGCATGGGTGTTGTGTGGTTTTTTTTAAATGGCTCCAATCCATGCCCCACAAGTTCTCTACACCAGCTGACACACAGCAAGCTTTCAAAACTTACTACTGAGAAAATGCAGGCCAAAGACAGACACTGGAATTTTTGAAAAAAAGTGTGATTTGAATAATAAGTACGTAACTATTCTCTCAAATTCACACACGCACATGCATGCAAAGAAATAAGTTGCCCTGGTCAAGTTACTGTATGTCGGACTGTCAGCTTGAGAGCTCTTGGAAGACTGGCACAATAGAAGTATACACGTCTCTGACAAGAAGATCAAGTCTAGTCTATTATTTTTACTGCAGTAGTACCCAGTCATGAGCCAGGACCTCACTGTGCTAGGCACTATACAAAAAGAGAATAAAGACTGTGTTGCACCTGAATTTAAGTGTGAATTTGTTAACTGAGGGGGAAAATTAGAGAGGTTTTGTAAGCCACTTCTTCCTTGGACCTTTTCATGTCTCCCCTCCCTCCCAAAATACCCTCCTTTATCTTATTGCAAACACTAGTACTTTAAATCCCAGAAAAACCTTTCTCCTGCACCAGAAAAATAAAACCAGACTTTGCAGCCTGCTGTATCTGCTACCACATATTCAACCACAACCATTTTCAGAGATTTAGCATTGCTTCCAATATATAAACAGTAGGGCTATCACACCAGGGAACTGTGATGCAACAATGGCCACAGCCTGTGGTTCTGGAGCCAAGCATCAACGCTGCTATATTTTATGGAGTCTGTCAAGTGTCAACATTGGCAGGAAAGTGCTGGGATTCTGGAACAAGTCTCAACTTACGTGGCCTAATTCTTGAATTCCCACAAAGTTTTTTTAAAAAAAAAGTCATATTTAGCCCTACAGACACAAGCTGGCTTTGAGATTCAACACAGTCACAAATACTGGCAGAGCCTTCAACATTTTTTTTTTTTAAATATATACACTATGTTAGACCTCCCTTGGAAGGGTAAGATTCTACCCTTAATCTGCGACTGCCTCCCCACAAAGTGAGCAGTTTAGCATAGGTGAATTTGTTCTAAGGGACATTTTAGAGTGTTCTGGAATTAAATTTGCCCAATTAATAATTAAAGAAAAAAAAAGACAGTATGGCTCTCATTCAGGAGAACTTAATCCTACACAGAAGGTCTAGTTTTAACTTTAAGACACTAAGAAGAGCAAGAGGCGCAGTGTGGGAAACGAACATTTGAGAGCCAAGCCCCCAAGCATCTGAAATTCCATCAGCTTTAGGAGGCAGGGAAAGAGGAACAAGAAAAATATACTGCTCTCCCCAATGAGCACAGACCTGACTTAATTTGATCAATTCTGTTCACCTTTGTATTTCTACCAGGCGGACTGCCTTGGCAAACATCTTCAGCAAAGCCTCAGTAAGGTTACTGCTCTGTGCTGTTGCACACTGATACTTGCTCTTAAATCAGCTTTTGGGATACCCAAATGTACATGTGCTAAAGACTTGTGCCCTGAAATTGCACTTCCTCTCCACAAGCTATTCCCCAGTGTTAATGCTGTGTTTGCATCATACTATCACTAGGCACCGCTCAATCTATGCTAATTATACAATTACAGTCCTGACCTGACACTGAATAAGCTGGAAACAGATAAGGAAGTGAACTACAGCTGTTATCTCTTCATTCTTCCCCTCAGTCTACCATCTGTACCGGGCAGCCTAGAAATCTGTACCAGCCATAATGCAGTCAAACTTGATGCCAAGTGAGAAAATGCTTAGAAGTCATTTGGAGAGTGTTCTGGTTTAATACACTTGAAAAAACTACAATGACTTTTGTTCATGTTGGTTTTACACAAACAGCAATTTTGTGGAAAACTTGTCTCAGATGGACACATCACAGCAGACTCTAGACGTTCAAAATAGCATAGTGTATTCCAGCAGGAATTCTGAATGAGATTTTGTTATCCGTTTCCTCTGAAGTTAGCCTCTCAGGAGAGGCTAAGTACTGGTTCTTTAGTCAATGTGCCCTCTATCAACATTGTTTTCCTGAAGAAGCTAGCAATTTGATCTTGTGTTGTTTTAAACTCATTTACCATGTGTTCTTTGTTTGTCTGGAATTACTATACGTGTTACTGTGCTTACCAGGAAAAGCAGTTTGATTTTATTTTTCCTATTTCTAGCAGTGTTCATGATTTTTCTATAGGGATCACACTTGTTACATATAGATAAAATGTAAACCTTCATTTGCCATAACAGTATAGACAGAATGTACGTTGAACACATCTAAAAAATAGTTTCACCTTAAGTCATGAAAGAACTCAAGCCATCAACTCCACTTCAGCATGGAGTTAGTACTGACTGGTAAGCTATTGGTTTAGTCACAAGACACAAATTTTAAGTTACACTACAAATGTCATCTAGTTTCTTTCTAAATTGTTAGAAAACTTACAGGATATAAGTTTGGCGATTCTGCTTCAGCTAAAGGGTTAGATACAATCTAGCACACAGATTACACATGAATTAAAAGACTTCTATATTAAGAATAAAAGTGGCACTGGAATTTTTCCAATGACAGTTTCATGAAGAGTTCATCTGAAAAGTAATCACCCATGCACCAAGGGGAACGGGGGGGGGGAGGGGAGGGGGGAAGAAGAGGGGAAGAGGAGAGCAACATGCAGTAGGAAACATGCCATCTACCACTTTCTCCTGAACTCTTTTTTTTATTACAGGAAACCCCAAAAGCTAGCCCACGTATAGGCAAAACTCCATCAACAGCAGTGGCTCAGTGAGTAAGGAAGGTAAGACACTGCAAAAGGTCCTGAAGTTGGGGGGGGGGGGGGGGGGGGAGAAAGGATAATAGTGCTATAGGAAGAAAGGACACCACCAAGAGGCAGCAAGTTAGTAGGAAAGGTATCCAGAAGTGTAGCAGTGTAAACAGAGTTTACCCACTTCTCATTTGAGGCATATGACATTTAGGTTAGGTTAGATTAGATTAGTTTACCCACTTTAATACCACTAAAATCACTAGTTAGATTGAGAAGACATCACAGTGAGGAAAGAAAAGTAACAGGAAGACATTTAAGTGTGTGGCTAAGCTGTACTCTTGCTCAACGTTAGCTTCCTTTCGGAGATAGTGCCACAAGTCAAATAAATCGATCAGGTTTGACAGACAAGGATATTAACTAAACTTAGTTCCACATTCCCAATTTATGTTAATAATGAAGACCCTGGATGGAGTTTTGTTTACAAGGATGTCAATTTAGACACATGTACAGTACAAGTACTAAAATTTAGCTCAAAGATCAACAGAACTTAGGCGTTCTCTGTATACTAATAAACTGACTTGATTAAAGCTAGGTTGTTTACCGTGTGTCTTAGTCCACAAACACAGGACCAAGCTATGTTGAACCTTGTGCTTTACCATATTTTAGTAGTAAAGAAGCATGAAAGCAGCAAAGTAGGTTTTCATGAACTGTCTCACAGCTCGATAGACAAGCCAGTTAACATTCTTTTTCACCAGAAACATTTTTTAGAGGTTTGCTGTTTAGTTTTTGGTAAGAGAACAGAGTTCTGAAGCATTAAGAGGTAACCAAAGAGCACAAATATATTACTAGAATAATCCCTCACAGCGTAACATTTTTAGCTAAAACAGCGTCTTGTTTGGTTTTTTTTTTGACCCATAAAATATTTAACTTAGCCATATTACATTTAGAGAATGATCATGAACTGTAGGTACCTTTACATTTTTCCGTGTAAACAAACCATTTGTCAGCTAAGCCAGAGTAAAGCAAGTAAAATTAAAAGTATGCAAACCCCTCACACAACAGAATTTGTTTTAGGATGCTTCCAGAATCTTTGTTGAAGTGCTTCTTTTCCCCACAGGGGACAGCCAATATGTGATCCTTGTAGAAAATCCTTAGCAAAACTTCTGGTGCTTTTAGTAGGGGACTATACTTAGCAGTGAACAAAGGCCACATGAGGAAGAGGAGAAATAACTGACCTTCTCCTCCTCTCTTCCACCTACAGGCCTGGGCAGAAGAACCCACCCACCGTGTCACCTGGAGAAGTCTAGTGTAAGATTGTGCATGGAGCAGTTGCTCATCCTACAGTTTTAGTGTAGTGCAGGGTTGCCAACTTTCCAATTTCCAGGAATGGGACACCCCTGCTCTGCCCCCTCCTGAGGCCCCACCCTCCTCCTTTAAGGTCCCACCCTTCGCTCACATCTCTCCCACCCTGCCCTACGCCCAGCCCAGCCCAGGGACTGTTGTAATCTTCCAACCCCACCAGTAACATGCAGGCCGGGGGGGGGGGGGGGGGAGGGGAAGGAGAAGGAGGAGGAGGGGAGAAAAGGATCTCTCTCCTCCCGGTGCACCTGCCCCCTGGCATGTTCAGCCCCTGATCCCAGCAGCCAGGGCTGGGTGGGGGGGTGGCCTGCTGCCGTTGCCTCCTACAGCCAGGCTCTCTCTTTCTCTCAAGCAGCCCAGCTGCTACACTGGACTCTCATGCAAACCCAGAGTGGAGTGGCTGGTGGGAGAAGTGGGTGATCCTGCCCCTTGGCATGCTTCTAACTCAACCAGCCTCTGGGCCTGGCAGCCAAGCCCAGGCAGGACACCTACTTCTCCCACCAGCCACTCCAGGAGAGAGGGACTCCTGCAGGTGACACTGACAGACATTGTCAGGTGCTGTTTTCAAATGGGCTTTCCAGTGAAAAACTGGACACCTGGCAACCCTAGTGTAGTGCTCGCATTCTATTCTGCGTAGGTTTTTATCCCACCACTTGTCACCCGACTACTGAGCACCTTTGAGTAGTTCATTAAGCAACATGATTAACATCTGTCACATACTGTTTCTCCTCATCCTCTCCCCAAAGGAAAAAGCATGTAGGCTTGAGTGTCTTGTTTTGGTGGTTTTTAATATACCTTTTCCTAGGTGTGTATATGTTAGAAAAGGCAAGGTCAAAGAAACATGCCTTGCAATTGGAGCAGAAAGTGGTGAGGTTTGTGATGGTTCTTAGTGCCTGGGGGGAGTTCATTCCATGGTCTTGGACACCCCTCGGAGGAGGTTCAGTCTTCTTTCACTAGAACTGTACACCAGAAATGCTACCTGCAGCAGACATTTAGTGCAGGAAGTTGATGAGGGGAGCGTGGGAAGCAGCAGCCAGAGGAACTGATAAGGGGAGGAAGAACAAAGAGAATGAGCTTGGCAAGAAGATGGTTGGGAAGGTGGTCACAGAACTGGGGAAGAAGAGACAGAAAAAGTTCTCTTCCATCCCAGAGATGGTCTCTGATCAGCTCGGACAAAGAGTCCTGCTTCCACTAAAGCTAGTTCAGGAAGTCTTCAGTGTTGCTATAGCTGTGTTGGTCCCAGCATATATTAGAGACAAGATGGGGGAGGAAATTTCTTTGATTGGCTCAAGGAAAGCGAGTTATTACCACAACCACCCAGTCTCTCGTTCAGGAAGTGAGAGGCGTGATAAGGGTGGACTAAAACACCAGAGCTAATGGAACAGCCTGTAGCCTGACTCTTTGAATTTGTCAGCTACTTTTCACATCCTAGACCAAGAGAGATTCCCACGGTAGCAAATGGCAGTGTCTTTTCTCCAGGTGGGGAAGTACTGACAACCAGCAGTGATGTCTGTTCTTAAGTTTTTTTGCTTTGCAGGTCACTCCCCCGCCTCCCCCCAAACTTAGGTGAAAAGCTGCTCCAGAGGGTCTCCTTCCCAACCCTACAACTCTTTATCTGGTTCTCGATTAGACTTTAAAACTCTGCTCTATCTTCCCTGGCTTGATATTCTGAAAGGAGCTTCAGCATCCACCCAGGTTTCTTGAGCAAATTTAACAGAAACTTTTTTTAAAATAAGGATCACTGAATGAAACCAACTGAATAAAAAAAAAGTTAAATTGTATGTATGCAGTGACTTAAATCTTTACAACTTAAAAACAGATTTCCTCCCAAAATTGGCTCATTTCTCCTTCCTCAGTAAGTACTGCTATCATGGCAGCTTTGAAGTTCCTATTTTCAGCTGTTAGGATTTTCTTCTCTTGTGTCCAAAACTCAAACTAGAAAGGTTAATTTAAATCCTTCATAAAACAGCTGAAACAGTTCAGCTCCAGCCCACCAAGTAAGTTCACTTGGAGGACAAGACTAAACAGGAAGAGTTTTCGTTCAAAATGATAGTTTGAGAAAGTCAATGGAAAGAGTTAACCATATGAAATTTTTCTATTTTAACTTGCACTGCGCAGGTGTTTTGGTGAAGTGCAGAACGGAACCGTTAATCTATACTGTACAAGTAAATCCTCTTGCATCTTTTTGGGCATTGCTATGCACTCAGTCAAATTCCCCTCTTTGTACCCAGCACAAGGTACTACCAACCTTGCATAAGGGATACAGTGGGGAAGTGCAGGCAGAGCAGCCACAAAGAGGTGACCCTCTCTATCCTGGCCCACATAAGCTAGTGCAGAAAGGTACGATGGGGCCAGGAACATGCTATCTGCATTTATTTGAACTATTGGGGTCTTAATGCTTTTCTCAGCAAGGGAATGGCAAAAAGGCATGGTAACAGTTGCAGAGCCTCATAGGCAATCATATGAGTAATGACAGAAATTGTTACCTGATGCTGGTGAGAGCCCTCACTTCAATGTTTAGTTGCCAAGCGTCCACAGACCTACCAGAAAAAATTCACACTCAGGTCTGAGAGACTGTGCCCTCTTAATTCCTACTAGCAATCTTCTGGAAATAACTGCTTAGTACAAGTCAATGCGGATAGGCCTTGCACTGCAGCTGTACTTTTTTTGCGATCAATATTCTCTAGTCACCTTGCATGACTACTACTTCTTTCGTATGGCTTGGGTAGGTAGCAACAATTACAAAATTTATTTCTAGATTCTATAGCCAGCACATTGCCACAGCAGTGAGCTAGTGAATGTCCTTCAGGCCCCAGGTAAAAGAATGAAGGGGACACTCAGATAGGATGTGCTCCATGGTTTGTGCCAGTCACATACAGGTGTTTGCCTTATTTTCCATTTAAAGAGGGTTTGTCCACATTTCCCATGAGATGTCCTGATGCAATTCAATTTACACCAGTCTTTCTGACAAATCAAAATCTGGTGGTTCTTCAGCAGGGTCATTGATGAGCTGTTTATTTTGAGCAGTCAAAATAATCTGTGTGGCTCTCCATTGAGCCTCAGCATCAAAGTTGCATGTAAGGATCTTGATGCAGTTCCATAGAGGGTTGTGAGATTTTAATCTTGTTTTTGGTGGGTTCTATAGGTCATCGTGCAACGGGATCCTCACGTTTACATTAACATGGTTGAGAAAGCAAGGTGTCTGGATAGTTCTTCTAATCTTTGGAGGCTGGATATGCAATAAGACCAGGAGCAATAGACATTATGTGCATGGTGTTATGGAGCAGAGCATCAAGGAGTTTAGTGTGACTGCCATGGGACCACACTGGTGCACTGTACTCAACCGCAGAATATACCAAGGGAATTGTTGCAGTCGTAAGGTCCGTGGACTGAAGCCCCATGATGTTCCAGCCAATTTCCTGATAAGCGCAACATGAGACTTGACCTTATTACAGGTGTTCAAGGTCTTGTCGAAAGGTCAAACTCCGGTCCAGTGTCATACAGAGATACTTTGGGTTAGCCTTGCGGCTGAAGCACTCAATGCAGAACTGCACATAGCGTTTGGTATTAGCCATTTTATTGTTCAGATGAAAGCGGTCACCATGGGTTTTTTCAGCTTAGGCCTAAATTTTCAGTGTTGGAAATAATCTACCATTGTATTAATATCTCAGGTTAGGGTGGAGCTGATGGTATGAAGGCTTATGTGCTGCACAGCTAGGGCAATTCACCTGCATACATGAATTGCCTTGACTGTCACTAGTATATCCACAGTATATAGATTAAAAAGTACAGGGTCAAGGTGGAGCCCTCAGAGATGCCCGAATCAAGAGTTCTTGGTCTACAGATCTGGCCATTAAGGTATACCTTAAGCAGCAGTCCCTGGTCATTATCACCAAGAGATGGCTTGTTCACCAACAGTGAATGACATGTGAGATCTTGAGAAGGTGGCCCTATCTCCAGACAGTGTCATATACTGAGGACAGGTCAACAAGGGCAATCCCTGTCTTCAACTTATGTTGGAATCCTGCTTCAATGTGGCCAGTGAGCAAAGCTACTTGGTCACAGCAGTTCCTCTTTGTGCAAAATCCTGCCTGCTCTGCTAGGAGGATGTCTTCAATAATGTCAGAATCAGCAGAGCAGCACCTGTTTCATGACCTTCCTGGTGGTTGAGAGGAGAGAGATGGGGTAGTAGCTGTCTGCATCCTCTGCGATTTTCCTAGGCTTCAGTAGGGCAAACATTGTTGCCGGTTGCCAGCTTGTTGGCACTTCTCTGGTTCCATTCCCAGCAGTAAAAAAATCACTGCTAGCCATTCCCATCCCCGTCTGCCCAGGTTCTTGAGAAAGTTTGGAGGAATGCCATCAACCCCGGCAGCTTTCTGGTTTTTGGTTTCCAACAGCACAACATTGATCTCCTCAGAGTAGGGAGAGGAGAGTGGAGACACTGGTGAAGGTTTCTGAGGAATTCCCACTGAACCTCCTAGTGCATAATCTTGCACGTTTGCAACTTGCTGTTAGAAAGAAGATGAGAGGCGGCAGAATTTGCTGTCACCTTTACCAGGTGTTGTGTTACTGCCTGGGAACCTCCAAGTTGCTGCAAGAGAGCCCATGCCTTGCGGCTCAAATGGACATGGCACTACCAATCTCCCAGTGAAAAGTAGCACCTTTCTCTGAACTGTAAATTCAGAGAAGTACTCTTCCTCCCCTTTTTTATCCCCCATATATAAACAAGAGAAGGGATACGGAGGAGGAGCAGCTTCATTTTTCCAAATCAGAAATAGTTAAAACCACATTAGAGAACCACAGCCATCAGTAGCAATTGGAGTTTAGAATTTACACTCTTGACCTTATTTTAGGAGTATGGCTATGCAAAAATGCCCTCGTACTCACAATTCTATCTATTTAGAGTGACAAAAATAAGATTTTACTGCCTATTCTACACTGCAGTGCCAACAGGGATATGGGAGAGATTCAGATTTTATTCCTACTTGTGCATCCATAGGATTTAACAGCTTTCCAATTGTAGGACCAGTCATTTGCACCTGCATATCCTACCAAGGCATGCTGTTTTCACTCAAGTTACACACTCATGTTTAGGAATTCGTTAGTGTATCGTTTCCATTAAATTAATATCACCAACTAGGTGACAAGCAAGTTCTTTTTTATTGTGTATTTAAATATTTCAAGACAGATATACAAGTCATCCCTAGTGTCTACCTCTACAATCCACTTTATGAACTGAAATTCAAGATTAGTGTAATAATGATTAGACAGACTGTCTTCTACCCCAAAATTATTACCACTAGTGACACTAATTTCCTTTTAAAAACTTAAATATGGCTTATTTACCATGACTGAAGTGTCAGCAAACAAATTGAGACAGATGTCTAAAGATTTTGAAGCCATTTAAAATTTTAAAAAAAGCTCTGTCTGCTTGAAACAACATTACCAAGACCACTAAAATACAGGAAGCAAGATCAGATTTCAGACATTGCTATGGCAACTGCAGGGCATGCTATGCATTTAGATTTAACAAAATTAAACTTAATTTGAAGGAGGTATTTTTACAGCCACTTCTAGTGAGTGGATTCAAAGCCTCAGGTGTAGGGCTGTTGGGAGGCAAATAGTTTTCGCAACATAAGGAAGTTCAATTCCTTAGTTTCAATAGAAGAAATGTATGTTTTATGCAACTAAACTATTTGCTACAGATTTGAAGCACATTTTCCTCTGAAAGACGTATATAGCTCCACAACTCATTCTCTGTGCTAGCACACTTAGGAGCGGCTACAATAACTGGTGGGAGGATTTCAAACTACTACTTCAGTCTCTCTTCTGCAGACGAGCACATCCTGCCTTGTAAGTATGCTTATATGGTACTTCTTTCTGTGTCAATCAAATGCCACCACAGGGCACATTCTCCCAACACTAAAAGCTTGTATTAAGGGTTTGTCTATATAGTAGCTGGGACAGAAACAACTCAATTTGTTCTACGTGACACCTTTAGTTGTTTTGGTGCAAGCCCATGTACAGACACTTGTTTCATAAACAGTGCCCTATTTCATGTAACTTACAGTGTTGTGACTGATCTAGTTATTTTAGTTTAATTTACCATGTCGACAAGTCTTAAGCGTGCACATCTAATTTAAAGCTCTTAATCACCGGTAATAAGTTTATCTAACCTAATTCTCCAGGTGGTATGGGAAAGCAGCCACCCCAACTGCTTGCTTTTTAGTCCAATCATAACTCCCAGATCTGCCTTAAATTGTCAAAGTGAGGAGCAGTCATATGTTTAATAGAGCCAGTAGTTCTTTAATCAGCAGTCCCCTCTCAGAGGCTTCAGAACAAAGGGGAGAGAAAAACATACCAAGACCAGGAAATCTGTCTGTATTTGTATTGGAGAGCTATGTACATCAACGGAGCTACAGAAAAAGAAAGAATGGTTCTTCCCTCTTCTTTACTACAGTTAGAATAAGGATTTTGACAACTTTTAAACTCCAGCTCTTGGATGTTTCCCCTGTTATCAACCCTAACGGTACAGATTTTCTAACTTTCTCCAATAGTTCATCTTAACGATGCCTATATTTTTTTTTACAGACATCTAGGATACCATTGATGCTCCATGGTCATGTTTCAGGTGGAATCTGAATATGCATGTCAAGCTGGGATTCAGAAGGTAACTGAGCAATCTACTTTTAAGTCTGAAGTTGGACACTCTCCAGGCATTCTAATCAGCTTATTACTTCTATCATATCAACTGGAATTGCCTTTCTAAAAGTGGTGTGAATTCAAAGAGGCATTCAATTGTGTCTGACCCCTACAAGTCATTCCCTAGACTTTTTAAATGGGCAAAACTAAAGAACTCTACACCAAAGCATCCTAAAAACCATAAACAAAAACCTGATTGTGCTTAATATATTCCTATTCTTCTATGCATTCAGTTTCACTGTTGCAAAGGTGGGCAGGTCAACATGATTGCTTCAGGAGGAAGCAACTTGTTTGTTTTGCTCTATATTAAAATGGTGTCCCAGACGTAAGAGGCTGAAATTTACTATTAAGAATGGTCCAAAATCTGTTAATCTCCTGTTTGAGGAACGCAGTTTTATACAGATTAAGGCATATTTCCTAGCTAATTACAAGTGTCAGTTATTTCCATGTGGACAACAGAACTATGACAAATTTGTCCAGTAGCAAGAGCAGTATGGGTCTGTGGCTCAGGGTTATGTACTCTTGCACTTCCCTGATGGACTTGCAACATTTTGAGCCACTGACTTGGTTTAGAAACTTGTTTTTCAAATTCTGATTAAACCTACTTGTTAGCCCAGATATTTCCAATTCAGGTCTTGTTTCAATGCGCAACAAACATGTGAATTGCAATGTTAGTGAAACTTCCAGAGATATACAGTTCATGTTTACGATAGGTGCAATTAAGCATAACTTTAATCTAAGGATTTCCAAGTGCTAGACAGTCATTAATCAAGCAATCCTCACCACACCCTCATGAGGTGCAGTAGACAATTACATACCTATAACCTTATACTCAAGGCCACCCAGAAAGTTGTGGGACTCCAACAGTTTTGTTACTTAAGAATTTATCAGGCAGCAAAACACAGTATTTAACCCCCCACACACACACACAAAAGAGTCAGCCATATCAGAAAAGATTACGCCTGGTTTAGTTAGAGCATATTATGAGCCTCTCTCAATTTGTAATTCTCAAGAGAGCCATATTTTCTTGACGCTCTAACCCTGAATTCCTCACATCTCATCCAGGGTCTCTGTATCTTCAGGTTGGTTCCATCCTGTGGAGCAAATACACACTGATAATCACTGGCCTTTCCTCTCTTATCTTCATTGACTTATTATTAGACCATGATTACATATATTAGGGCTATTTGCTATTGGACAGAGCCCAGTCAGCTATTCAAATAATAATTTAGTAAAACAGTTGGCCCCTGATGAAAAAGCCCACAGCTAAGCTAGCATGCACATCAAATCCAATCTCACCCTTACAAAATATGTTATGAGCCTTCCAAGTTGAGAGTGAGGTCATTGACAACAGTATAGAAAAACCTGTACTAAACCCTACTTGTAAATTAGAAATGTTTCAGGTCTTCAAGCAATCTAGTACTCAAAACAGTTCTTTATTTTGAGAAAAATATTTTAGCATGCTGTGCAATTTAAAGGTATGTCACAAGCAAACAAGTTATTCAGGTCACAATCAACAGGTATTATGCCTAACTGTCACAGAACTTGCCAATGGAAGTCATTTAGTCTTTAGACTATTTCAAGGACAGTTTGAAGTGTTACTCTGGTTTTCAGTGGTAACATCCTCTAGCAATTTCTAACCGCTCTACCCCATTTTGTTGTGTGTACACTTCTGAGAAGAACCAATAAGGCTAGAGACAACAGGAATATTGTAAAAATCTATTCAAATAGCTAGAACTATATTTTTATTTTAAAGGCAAGTCTTATGGTTGACAATCCCATGACTTGGCAAGTTTTCCCTTTCCAGTTAATGTTACTGTTTAGTATCTTATAAGCGGTTTGCAATGAATTAGAGGAAACCTACTCATTGTGAGTAAGTGTAAGACTCGTCACCTTCTACAGGATCTAAGCCCATATTAAAAAAGTCTACCACCTTAATTTTTTTTGCCCTTAAGGTTGTGAAGACTTTCTTCACAATGTTGAACAAGCGCAAACCCATGCAGTGATGTCGGCCGGAGTCTGTAGACAGATCACAACAGCAGAGCTAAAAAGTGACCAAATCCTGGCAATTGTCACATCTGTAATTCAAAACTCAGTAGGCAGCAGGGAAACACACAACAATCTGGTCAGTTTCACTCTGTGGCTGCTTGGGACAGCTACCAGCAGCAGATGAAGTCCCTAGAGTTATTCACTAGGAAAAAAAGAGGACAACCCAAAAACAGAAAGGGTAGAGTAGCAGAGAGACCTCAACCCAGCAGCCAGAAATTTGAGGCAGGGTAGAAGAGCAGAACCATAGCTCTAAGGCAGCACCCAGAAGTCCTCTCTCCTTTCTCGCACACAGAGAGAAAGGGGAAAGGAAGAGAGGCTTCAAGTTTTAATGGAACATCTACTTGAAAGATGAAACCAATAAGCAAGGTCCAGGGACAACAGCAGGATAGGAATTCCAACATCTGCCATATTCTTAACAGCTGGGGAGTCCCTGGACAGAGAGGCCTACCCCACCAATTCTTCATAATTATTTCTGCCCCAGACAGTAGAACCAGTCCCTCCCCTTCTCCAAAGCTTTGGTACAGCCTAACTCTCTTCTGGGCAGTGAAGAGTCTGCTGTAGGTGGATCCAAATCCTGAACTTCAAGTGCTTCCAATCCTCCCTAGAGCTAAGTAACAACTGATCATGGTTTCTAGCTCTGGGATTGTCAGGTGCACTCCCATGTGCAGATGCAGTAAGATACACTCCTTGGGCTGTGGGACCCTGCAATCTAGTCACCTTAGACTCCAAAACCAGTGGCTCAGCCTTCCCAAATCCCCAGTTGCTTAGACACATTATTCCAGAGTCCACCTGGCTGTGGATATCTGGTTTCTAGTTTAACCCTTCAGGGAAAACTTGACAGGAAAAGAACACAGGCTTAGCAAAGAATTTTTTTTTTTTAAACACAGATGCTTCCTTCTTAATGATGTGGATCAGAGAGCTAGAGAAAACAATCCTGAATGCAGCCCCCACAAGCCTGATCTCACCCCTCCTTGGAGTCCTGGGCTTGGCCAGTGTTCTGAGGCTAGGTAGCACTTCTTGCTTTCTCCAAACCCTGGTCATTGTGGATGTGGCAGTGGTCTGGCCCCTTGCTCAGGTGTGCCTATCTTGGATAGTCCATTTCTTTTTTACCCTTATGCTTCAGCTGGGTGAATTCAAGGCTCACGCCTCTCTTTCCCCAGTCAGGCTTTTAGAGAGGTAATCAAAATCAATGGCACTACCCATTATTCCAGTAGGGGAGAGCCATTCAAAGTTGATGGCTTTCATTGTTAGACACCTCTGAGGTGTTCCACACCCAAGCAGAGAGAGGACAATGTCTAGAATAGACTGGCCTTGTCAAGACAAGGCTGGTTTTCCCCCACACAAATTGGATGTCTTAATCCAACATGGAGGTTACAACACGAAGGTCACAATGAAAGTTATAAATCAAAAGTGTCATTCACAAGACAAAGGAGTTTACCATTTGGCAGATACATCCCTAATCTGTCATATTTTATACTATTTTTATGGATCATGATAGACAGAGGACCAAATTTAGAAGTCCAGTAAGAACTTCTACACACTGCAAGAGATGGATTTAGATACACTTTGAAAGGGAAAGAAGTAAAGACAAATACAATAGGGTTATAACAAATATAGTTATGAGGACAAAAAAAGGTGACGGGAGAGACTGAAAAGGAAACAAAAACAAAACAAATACATAAAGCATTTTCTACAAGATAAAGAAAAAAGTGGCAAATGAAAATGAAGGTACTTTTAAATGAAAAAAAGTGTTGATACATAATGTTATAACTAAATACAGTATCCGACAGATTATACGCAGGAATTGCTATATTGCATCAGACCAGAATCTCAGACAGAGGCCAGGACACCAGATGCTTCAGAGGAAGGTGCAAGACCACCGCATAAGGCAGTCTCAATCTCCCTCCACCCCCACCACCTCAGCTCCCCCAAAATCAGGTCTCATTCATATCTTCAACAGATATTGGCTTATACTTTAAAGCATAATGTTTAATATCCCTTCAACTTTTTTCTTTTAAATTATGAACTCTGGATATTCTTGATTGGGGACTTTTAATCTAATCTTTCTACTCCATTCGCTTTATATACTTTTATCATATCCCGTCTCCTTTTCAAGGTAAACAATTCTAATCTTTTCAATCTCTCTTCATATAAAAGTAATGGACATCAGATGGGAAAAATATTAAGCTTGTACACCTTACAGAGTTTTAAGTTAACTGCAGCAGCAGCTCAAGAGAACAATGCTGGCATCACAGTAGACAGCTCAGTGAGCTTCTCTGCTCAATGTACTGCTACTGTAAAAAAAAGGAAACAATATGCTTCCCAACATCAGGGATGGGATTGTGAACAAAGAAACAATGCCTTTATATAATCAATGGTGCAGTCTCACCTGGAATACTGGTCACCTCATCTCAAAAAGGAGATTGCAGAACCAGAAGGGTTTTGGAGAAGACTGACAAGAATGATCAAGAACAAGGAGGGGAAAAAAGATTTACATTCATCAACACTGAAGTTTATTTGCTATTGTGTTGCCTAATTTCCTAACTTGTTTAGGTCCCGCTGAACTTCCAGTCTTCCTTGGTCCAGGCTAAACTAAGTATCTGTGGGTCACCTGCAAATTTTGCTACCTCATTATTTACCCACTACATTAAGTACACCTACATCATTAAACACAATGGAACAGAGTACAGAACCTTGAGGCATCCCACAGTTATCTTTTTGCCACTGTGACAATTGACCACATAATCCTACTCTTTGCTCTGTCTCCTAGTCAGTTTCTGATCCATGATCATGCATTTCCTCACTCCATGAATACTTAGCTTATCTGATAGCCTCTTGTCCAGGACTTTGATTTAGGCTTCCAAAAGGTCTCCAACAATCATGTCAACCATTTTTCTACCTGCTATTTTTTCAACATGTTCAAAGAATTCTAAGGCCTTGCCTTCACTAGGAAAATCATGTTCTTAACTCATGCTAGCAAACACACAGTAACTAACATGAGATCAAACCCTAGCAAAGACAAGGAAGTTTGTAGTTTTAACACTGTTTAGCAGGCTGGTGTAAACCCAGGGCTTCCCTATAGTCTCTACCTCTGCCTAACTCATGTTAGATATTGCCTTGTCTGCCCTAGGACTTTCATCTCATGTTACCTAATCCAAGAACAAAATTTTTCCCTAGAGAAGATTTACTCTAAGAAATTAGAGAGACAATTTTCCTTTACAGAAATTGTGCTTGTTAGACCCCATCATATTATGATCTTTTAGTGTTTTATTCTGTTTTTAATTATTGTTTCACCAGTTTGCCAGGGAAAGACGCAAGGCTTACTGATCACCCAAAGCCTTTAAATACAAATAAAATATTTGTTACCCTCCAGTCCTCTGGAACAGCGGCTGTTTTTAAATGAGTGCATGTCAAGGTTCCTTCCCCACTCTGAACTCTAGGGTACAGATGTGGGGACCTGCATGAAAACCTCCTAAGCTTACTTTTACCAGCTTAGGTTAAAACTTCCTCAAGGTACAAACTATTTTACCCTTGGACTTCCACTGCCATCACCAAACTTTATCTGGGTTCCTGAAAAAACATAGGTTGGAAACGTCTTTCCCCCCAAAATCCTCCCAACCCTTGCACCCCACTTCCTAGGGAAGGTTTGGTAAAAATCCTCACCAATGTGCATAGGTGACCACAGACCCAAACCCTTGGATCTTAGAACAATGAAAAAGCATTCAGTTTCCTTACAAGATGACTTTTAATAGAAGTAAAAAAGAATCACCTCTGTAAAATCAGGATAGTGACTACCTTACAGGGTAATTAGATTCAAAACATAGAGAATCCCTCTAGGCAAAACCTTAGGTTACAAAAAAGACACACAGACAGGAATATTCATTCTATTCAGCACAGCTATTTTCTCAGCCATTTAATCTAACACATACCTAGCTAGATTACTTATTAAGTTCTAAGACTCCATTCCTGTTCTGTCCCTGGCAAAAGCATCATACAGACAGACACAGACCCTTTGTTTTTCTCCCTCCTCCCAGCTTTTGAAAGTATCTTGTCTTCTCATTGGTCATTTTGGTCAGGTGCCACCGAGGTTACCTTTAGCTTCTTAACCCTTTACAGGTGAGAGGATTTCTCCTCTGGCCAGGAGGGATTTTAAAGGGGTTTACCCTTCCCTTTATATTTATGACAGTGCATATTTTGTTAGCAGTTCAGCCACTTCATATTTAAGCTCCTTCAATGTTCTTACAAACTCTGCCGACAACGCTCCTATAACTGTTTAAGTCCTGATTCTCCCCCATCCCCACCCCAAAAAAACCTTCAGGCTCAACTATATTCACATAAATAATTCCGATAATTTCAAATCTGTAAAATTAAGCATGTCTCCCCTCCACAGGATTAGCTCCTTAAATTGCAGTGGGCATGGCCTCTGGGGGCCATAGTTAGTAAGCATCAGGAAATTCTTTACAAGCCCCCACTCCAAACTCTGGAATCAACCAAGCATCAACATTTTGGTTTCATATTTGTAGATTTGTTTATTGGAGATTAATTTCCCATCTTTGATGGCCCTTGGCAGTTTTGTTAAGAGTTTAAAAAGTTTTAAAATAACCTTTTTGGAAAATGTATGCAGTACTGATGTCACCACAGCTCTTAAGACATTTGCATTTATACAGCACCTTCCCAGAGATCTCTAAAGCTTTCACAAATATTAAGATTTACACTATCCCACTTAAATAAGGCATTATCCCTATGTTACAGATATCATTAGTCTGTTTGGTTACATCTTTGCTGTTTCACGAAAAGTAACAGCAGAGAAGGTGGAAAGATCTATTAGTAATATGTACTATACACGTATGTGCACATTTATAAATATTTGCTAGAACTTTAGTAAATATCCTACAAATTATTCAAACAAAATATAAATTCGCTACTTTCATTGCATTTACACTCGGTTTTCAAAAAAATTCAGTAATTTGCAGTGGGTAGCTATGGCAGTCCCTGAGGAATCATCTTGCAAGGTCTGCAGGTATCACACAGCAAGGCACAGAACAGATACTGGCAACAAACAGGCCTTTATTCCAGTCTTCCTAGAGAATTCTCTCACAAAGAGCACACCTTCCTCCATCACATGCTGTATCACTTTTGAGTCAAGAAGTGGACTAAATACCCATTCTCCAACCTTTCATGTATGGCACTAGCCCACACGAGTGCTCTTTTCTCTGCGAGCTGCAAGCAGAATTTGTTCCAGTGCCTTGAGAAATACTTTTAAGTCAGTGTGCAAAAGGCGAGGGGTGGGGGGGGAGAGAGGAATGAAATACCTCTAAGTATTGTACGTTTGTATTGCAGTTTTGGAGAGGTGAAGTTCTGTGCAAAAAAAAAAAAAAAAAGTGAATTTCATTTAAGATACATAATCCAATTTGCATATCAAGATTATATATAAAAACAAAATTCTAAAGACTTTAGAGTGCTTTCTATTCATGAGCCTTAACACACAAAAAGACAGGCTTACTGATTTGAGTCACTGCTTATAGTCACTCAGCATTCCCATCAAAAACCTGTTCTCAGAGCACTGGGTTTACTGCTAATGAAGTTGGAAAGAAAAAAATAACCTCCGCGCGTGCGTACACACACACAGTTCATTACAATATATTTCTACGGTAGCATGCAGATTTATACAGCAACTATACACACTTATGTTCATATAATGTACATTCATAAATAGAAAAGGAGTACTTGTGGCACCTTAGAGACTAACCAATTTATTTGAGCATGAGCTTTCGTGAGCTACAGCTCACTTCATCATCTGATGAAGTGAGCTGTAGCTCACGAAAGCTCATGCTCAAATAAATTGGTTAGTCTCTAAGGTGCCACAAGTACTCCTTTTCTTTTTGCGAATACAGACTAACACGGCTGTTCCTCTGAAACCATTCATAAATAGGCGGTGGCAATAACAAAGATCTTTATATTGCATCAAGTAAGCAGTCCTATCAAATGATTTACCAAAAGTGTCATGGTTTGTCAAGTGACATGATTAAAGATTTAAATTTTACACAAACCCATTAATTTTTTGGTAAATGTGCACACATTCTTTAAAATGGCCTGAATTTTTATAGAAATATTGACGTTTTCAGCCTCTACCAACACATGTATATTGCAGTAATTCCCACAAGCCACAATCAGGATTGGTGCTAACTATGCTAAGCAATCTACAAACACACACACCTAGTCATGCAAACCCAAATTGTAAGCTATCTAGGGTGCAGATGTAAGACCCTGATTCTGCAATCGGATCCCTCAGTGAAGATCCCTGTCCCCATGCGCAGCCCCTTTCACTTCAGTGGGACTCTACCTAAGTGTAAGGCGCATACTACCCCAATGAAGTTATTGGATCAAGGTCTAATTTTCTAAGTTTTATCAAACATCCTATAAAATGGGGATACTTCTAATGAGGTCCTGCAGGAATCTGTTCTTGGCCCAAAACTATTTGATATCATGATCAAGAAGAAAATATAAAATCTTCGCTGGATTAAGTTAGCAAATTACCAATATAATATTTGTTAAAAGTGATAAGAATTGATCAGTTACATAAGTCTAATGTGGACCAAGCCTTTGTTGGTATAACTACATCGCTGAGGGGCATACAACGCACACTCCTGGGCAACCAGCCAAACTCCTGGTGTAGACAGCCCTCAGGAGGGCTTCTCCCATTGACATAGCTACTGCCTCTCAGGGACACTGATGGGAAAAGCTCTCCCATTGGCATAGGTAGTGTCTTCACTAAGCGCTAGAGCAGCGCAGCTGCGGGACTACTCTGTGTGTAGAGACAAACCCATAGAAATATCAGGATTTAGAATACAGCTCTTGGACAGATACCTTAAAACAACACTTTCCATCTTATGGAGTAGTGCCACGGGATCTTTAATCTCCATACAGGAGGAGGACCAAACCGATTGACAAGCCAGGGTCCTACCCATAGTAAATTGCAAGGTACTTAATCTAGAACAGCAGAAGCGAGGGTTGACTAAGCCCTACCAGGATTTGAATGCTGTTTCATGAAGACTAGGTGCATCAAACCTAATATTTCAAAGACGAACTATCCCTTTATAGGCCTTTCTACAACTTCCATACTTTTGTGGCACAGACCCACAAAAGAGTTAGAAAACTTTTTTCTAAGCACATACAAGGATTATACATTCCAAAGAGAAAATTCACTTTTTAGGGTTGTATTTCAGTATAACAAGTGACACAGGCCTTGTCTACACTGGCAAGTTTCTGCACAGTAAAGCAGCTTTCCATGTTGTAACTCCCAAGGTTTACACACTACCAAGCCACTTACTGTGCAGAAACTGCACAGTTGCAGAGCTGTAAAAAAAAAAAAAACCCACACACACACCCCAACAAGAGGATACAGCTTTCTGTGCTGGGGGTACAGCGCTGCTGGTGCCAGTGTAGACACCCTGGTTGATTACAGCACTGCAACTGACCTCTGGAAGGTGTCCCACAATGCCTGTTCTCAACTCTCTGGTCATCAGTTTGAACTCTACAGCCCTGCCCTCAGGTGACCCATCATCATCATCATCATCCCCCCCCACCCTGTAAATTCTTTTGGAATTTTGCAAGTCCCCTTCCTGTTTGCTCAGTGATGCATGCAGTGTCTCAGCACATCTTTCCAGGTGGCCATGCCTGCTCCACACACCAGGCAATCCCCTGCTTGGAGCAATGCCAAGCTGCTGGACCTCATCAGCATTTGGGGAGAAGAGACTGTCCAGTCCCAGCTGCGCTCCAGCAATAGGGATTAGGATACCTACGGACAGATCTCACAGTGCATGACAGAAAGGGGCCATGACCAGGACACACTGCAGTGCAGGGTCAAGATGAAGGCACTTCGGAATGCCTACCACAAGGTGCAGGAGGCAAACCGCTGCTCTGGTGCTGCGCCCACGAGTTCTTCTACAAAGAGCTGGACACAATACTCTGTGGCGACCCCCCCTCCACTGCGAAGGCCACTGTGGATACTTCAGTGGCTCGCATGCCAGTCAAGAGTGGACTGAGTCGGGGGAGGAAATCTTGGACGAGGATGTGGAGCGGGAGGGGGACCCAGCAGCAGATGACTACTTGGAGGCCAGAGATGCATGCAGCCAGGAGCTCTTTTCTACCCTGGAGGAGGCTAGCCAGTCACAGCTTTTGGATCTTAGCTAAGCACAAACAAGAGAGGAGGCCCCTGGTAAGTGGATTTGATTTTGGGACTCGCTTAAGCAAGTTGTTGGGGGCAGGAGGGTTGCAGTAGGCTTGTTTCCTGTTTGATGCGTGTACCACCACATGCCTTGTCTGAGCGGTGGAACAACCTGTTGATGGACTCCCCCACTTCATAGGAATCTGCCTCAGATCTCCAAGAGATACTGGGCATCTGCTGGTTCTTTGGCACAGCTGCTTTGTTTCTTACCCCATTAACAGTAACTTTCCCATGCCACTCTGCCATCACAGAAGTGGAGGGGAGGCGAGCCGCATAAGGGCCAGGGAAAAGCTGCAGTCTTGGGAAAAGGACCCTTCCTTGATTCCCTGCTAACCCTTGGCAGCGAAATATCTTCCAAAATGAACACAGCCTGTGGACAATGTGGGGACAGGAATGATTATAAGACTAAGACACACACACTCTGCTGGCTCTCCCCAAGAGCCATGTGCCCAGCGTACAGTACAGTCCTGGAACACCAATTTTCCCTGCGGCAATTCACCTTTTTGGGGGTCTTGTGGCTCATGAGTGCTTGCCTTGGGTCAGCCAGTTAGTGACAGGTATGTGAACACTGACTGTGTTTTAAAATCACTGAATCAGTGGTCTGTGCTTTGCAAACAATACTGCTGCTGTAAAATGTTGTGTTTTGGCTTCACAGATACGACTTTGGGACCACAGCCTCCCTCTTTGTTATTGGTGGCTGAACGGCTGCGCAGAATTAGAAAGCAGCCACGAAGAACTAAAGAGGACTTTCTACGTGATGTCATGGTGCTCTCTATAGCCGAGAAACAAGAATTGAAGGAGCGGTGGGACAGCGAGAAGAGGGACCAAAATGAGAACACAGCATGGCAGAATGAAGCCACGGAGCAGCTCAAACATTATGGAGCACCAAGCAGACATACTCCAGGCTCTACTAGCACTGCAAACCAAGCAGCTCTGCACCCACCCTCCCCTGCACGGTCACTGTCACAAAACTATTTCCCATGCACCCCCTCCACCAGTCCCTCTTATCAACCTCCTGGCTCCAGTCTGTACCTACAGCATTCCACTTGTCCCCCAGCACCCACTGCACTCAACACCCATCCCTCTGCAATTTGACCCTGCTGAAGTACAGCACCTGCTGCACAGTATTCCAAAGGAGGAGAAGACAGGATAGGATCCCTGGATATACACAAATCTTTAACTGTCCTGGGACCCCACCTCCTCCTGGGACCCTCCCTTCCCCCATCCCTCTCAGTGCTGATGTCTTTGACTCTTTCCTCCAGATTTTTTTTTAATAGAAGTGTTGTGTCGGTTTGAAAGCAAACAAAGCCCTGCAAAGCAACAAAAAATTATCTTAAACCTTCATATCGCATTGTCTGCGCCAGTCACAATCACCTCCTAGCATTACAAGCACTGCACTCTCAAGCTTAGCAACAAATATTAGTGGCTTTCAGCTTCAAATTGCTGCCTCAAGTCATCCCTGAACCTTGTGGCCCCACAATGTGCCCCTCTAATAGCCCTGGTCTCTGGCTGTTCAAATTCAGCCCCAGGTGCTAAGCCTCAGCAATCCACCCGAGTGAAGTTCTCACCTTTCCCTTCACAAATATTATGGCGCGTACGGCACATGGCTATAGGCATAGGTATATTGTCATCGGCCAGGTACAGCTTCCCATAAAGGCAGCACCAGTGGGCCTTTAAACAGCCAAAAGCAAACTCAGTCATTCTGCACGCTCTCAGCCTGTTGAGCTGCTCCTTGTTGCTGTCAAGGTGCCCCAGGTATGGGTTCATAAGCCACAGCATTAAGGAGTAGATGGGGTCTCCCATGATCACAAAGGGCATTTTGACCTCCCCTACAGTGATCTTGTGGTCTGGGAAGACAATCCCTACTTGCCGCTTCCTGAACAGGCCAGTATTCCGAAAGATGCATGCGCCATGCACCTCTACGGACAAGCCTGCGTTAATGTCTGTGAAACGTCCACAATGATCCACAAGCATCTGGAGAACCATTGAGAAACACCCCTTCCAATTAATGTACTCAGTGGCTAGGTGGTCTGGTGCCCAAATTGGAATGTGTACGCCATCTATCGCCCCTCCACAGTTAGGGAAGCCCATTTGTACAAAGCCATCCACAATGTCATGCACATTGCCCAGAGTCATGGTCTTTCAGAGCACGATGCAATTAATGGCCCTGCACACTTCCATCAACACAAGTCCAGTGGTTGACTTTCCTATTCTGAACTGGTTAGCGACCGACCAGTAGCAGCCTGGAGTAGCCAGCTTCCACAGTGCAATCACCATATGCTTCTCCAGCAATAGGGCAGCTCTCATTCTCACGTCTGTGTGTCACAGGGCTGGGCAAGTTAATCACACAGTCCTATGAATGCAGCTTTCCTCATCTGAAAGTTCTGCAGCCACTGCTCATCATCCCAGTGATCCCACCACTCAGTGCTTGTTTCCCAAGCCCAAAAGCAGCATTCCACTGTGATCAGCATCTCATGTCGTAGCTTCTACATGTGGTGAGATCAATGTCACACTCCTCTTGCTTGTAGTTTAAGGAATAACTCCACTACCACTTAAGATGTTGTCATAAATATAAAGGGAAGGGTACCCACCCTTCTGTATACAGTGCTATAAAATTCCCCCTGGCCAGAGGCAAAACCCTTTCACCTGTAAAGGGTTAAGAAGCTAAGATAACCTCACTGGGACCTGACCAAAATGACCAATGAGGAGACAAGATACTTTCAAAGCTGGATGGGGGGGGGAACAAAGGGTCTGTCTGATACTTTTGCTGGGAACAGATCAGGAATGCAGCTCAGAACTCCTATAAAAAGTTAGTAAGTAATCTAGCTAGAAATGCATTAGATTTCCTTTTGTTCAATGGCTGGTAAAATAGCTGTGCTGAATGGAATGTATATTCCTGTTTTTGTAACTTAAGGTTTTGCCTAGAGGGATTCTCCATGTTTTGAATCTGATTACCCTGTAAGGTATTTACCATCCTGATTTTACAGAGGCGATTCTTTTACCTTTTCTTTAATTAAAATTCTTTTAAGAACCAGATTGATTTTTCATTGTTCTTAAGATCCAAAAGTTTGGGTCTGTGTTCACCTATGCAAATTGGTGAGGATTTTTAATCAAGCCTTCCCCAGGAAAGGGGGTATAGGACTTGGGGGGATATTTTGGGAGAAGACATCTCCAAGTGGGCTCTTTCCCTGTTCTTTAACACACTTGGTAGTGGCAGCATAGGGTTCAAGAACAAGGCAAAGTTTGTACCTTGAGCAAGTTTTTAACCTAAGCTGGTAAGAATAAGCTTAGGGGGTCTTTCATGCAGGTCCCCACAGCTGTGCCCTAGAGTTCAGAGTGGGGAAGGAACCTTGACAGACGTGTTAGTCAGAGCGAGCAGCAGTTTGGGATCCATTCCTGCACACTGAAGAGGCAGAGCGCAAAGTACACAAATGGTTGAAAGATGGCACCAAATGCGAACGGAAATACAGGGATTGCTGGGATGCAAACCAATGCCTCACAGGGCATTGGGACAGGACCCAGAATGTCCCACGACCCCCTACACCTTCCCACAAGTCTTAGCAGAAGAGGAAAAAGGTGCTTTGTGGGACAGCTGCCCAGAGTGCACTACTCTAAATACCGCTGCAGGCGTGAACACGCTATTGTGCTGGCAGCTGACCATGTGAGCACACAACACTAGTTTCCCTTCAGTACTCTGTGAGCAGCACTGTAACTGTGCCAGTGTAGACATACCCACAGAAAACTAATCAAGCCCTGCAAAGACCCGGCCACATATTTGAGAATTCCACTTGCTTATAATTCAAATGAAACATGACCCCTCAAGATCTGCCTATCACTCAAGACTGAATAACCAATTTTTTAAATCCCTTGCAAACAAATTTAAGAGCACTACAATAAATCCAGCATATCAGAGCCAATTTAAGTCATCAAATGCATAACTCAAATATTGGGATGCACTGTAGTTATTTATATTGCACACACCACTGTGATACCTAGAAAAAATCCAGTGTGTATGGCACAGAACAGGAAATGACACACAGATTTGCATAACTCATTTGTACAGCAAAAATGAGTACTGCATAACTGAAGTAATGTTTCCAGTGCAATATCAGCACTTCCTGTTTCAATCACATTCCAAGTAGCATTTAGATATGCTGTAACTATTCAATCTTCCATGCACATAAGATTTCAGGGAAACAAGCCCATTTTGTACAGAATAAAATGCAGCTAAGAGCTCCTACAACTAAACACAGATTGTGTGTACTTGATTAAACAAAGCATTTAACTTTTCAAGTCCTTGTTCAACAGTTAATGATTAACAATGTACAAAATACTGGTTGAGAAACATTGTATTTGGTTGCCAAATTGCATCAATTAATAAAAATGGCCTTGCAGAAAAGTGTTTGCACAAATCCACAATAATCACAAGCACTAGGCAAAGCATACACCCATAAAGCATACACATGTAGGATACAGTTAACAGAATATTTTTGAAGGAGTGTATTTACCCATCTCTTTTCACATAGTAGACCCTTTAGAAATTTTACGAAGAATTTATTTTTACTAGTTGCACTTGAGAAACAGCTGTTTGTCCCCCAACATCCACCACAAGAACTATATGCAGACAAGATTATAGGTTCTGAAATTAAAACTGAGAAATGGCAGATTTCTGCAAGGTGCAAAGAGTTAAGCTAGTGGCTTTTAGAACTTCATGATTTCGCTATAATTACATAAAACATGTTACAGTATTTTAAAATCTTACAACCCACAATTGAAGTGGGAACTTGTTAGTAGCAACCTCTTTTATAAAACCTGGATATCATTATTTTCTGTACATATGTTCTGTCAAGATCGAGATTTCAGAAGAAGGTTTTTCAAAGACAAACAGCTACATAATTTACCAGTTTGGCGGTCTTCATCACGACTTCATTTAATATGAAAGACAAGTTCAGCACATCCAAAATTATAGCCCTCCATTCACAGTTGTGTCACGAGTAATCAGCATTTTTACTGTAACCACCTCTTTTTTTTTTAAGGAAAAAAAGGGAGTTTAAATCTTAGGAGTTGATCCTGCATAATTTTGTGAACTGAAAGTTTACTGCCATTCTTCACTACAGATTACATCTGTTTGAGATTTAGAAAAAAGTTAAATGGCAGAAATATTTATACTGAAAACAGTTACTGTACATGCAGTTGCCATGAGGCTGTTATAATGTAGTTTATGGACGATGCTTTACACAGATAGAAACATCGTGTGCATACTTAACATATCCGCTCAAATTAGTTTATGGATTAGAAGCTTCATGATTGTCTTATGGAAGCCAATGAAATGGCAATGGAAGTCTTTCCTATTTCTTTTTAAACTGCTGGTAGCATGCAGAGTTGAAGTCATTGATCACAGGGTGTTTTTACACACACACACACACACACACACACCCCCCGCCAACACATCTAGAGAAGATTCCCTTATATCAGTGCAGACCAAGTTATTGGCATTGCAGAATGAACTGTAAAATAAAACTAGTTATTTAAACACGCTAGAGACATAACTTACTCTCTCAAAACAACCTGAGATTTCACAGTACTAGCAAGTTACAGAGTAACAGCCATGTTAGTCTGCATTCGCAAAAAGAAAAGGAGTACTTGTGGCACCTTAGAGACTAACCAATTTATTTGAGCATAAGCTTTCGTGAGCTACAGCTCACTTCATCGGATGCATACTGTGGAAACTGCAGAAGACATTGTATATACAGAGACCATGAAACAATACCTCCTCCCACCCCACTCTCCTGCTGGAAATAGCTTATCTAAAGTGATCACTCTCCTTACAATGTGTACGATAATCAAGTTGGGCCAATCCGGAAATGGCCCAACTTGATTATCGTACACATTGTAAGGAGAGTGATCACTTTAGATAAGCTATTTCCAGCAGGAGAGTGGGGTGGGAGGAGGTATTGTTTCATGGTCTCTGTGTATACAATGTCTTCTGCAGTTTCCACAGTATGCATCCGATGAAGTGAGCTGTAGCTCACGAAAGCTTATGCTCAAATAAATTGGTTAGTCTCTAAGGTGCCACAAGTACTCCTTTTCTTTTTACAGTACTAGCAAGAAATTCATTAGCACTCAAATGTTCCAGGGCAGGATTCCCCTCACGATATCAGTCAGGCTGCAATTGACTACCTGTATTTTTACAAGTCTCTCTTTTAGTTGTGGAACTGCCTTACTAACAATATGCAGGAAGAGATCCATCTATTCTCAACTCCATACAAGCGTGGGCATAGGTATCATAGGCCAGGGGAGGCTGAGCCTCCCCAAACAGCCTGGTGTGGCGCCACTCACACTCCGCCCCCACACCCTCCTACCTGCTCCCTTCCTGCTCTTCCATAGCCCAGAGGCTGGGGCAGGAAGGCTGGGGCCAGTGCTTGCAAGGCCTGGGGGCACGCTGGGGCCGGGGTGGCCAGCAGCTGCATTGGGGATGCTCTGCCACAAGCGGGGGAGAGGGAGGAGCAGGGCCTCAGGCAGAGGAGGAAGGGCCAGGGGCTAGCCTCCCCCAACAGCTCATTCACCTGCCGCCCACATATATGAGACAAGAGAACTCTCATCTCCATTAAAATTGAGCCTGTTGAAAGCAAACTGTTGAAAGCAGCAAACTTGCTTTCTGAAGGACAGCAAAATGTAAGATTACAACCACCTCTGCCAAAAACCTGAAGTCAAAAGTCTAAGGTTATGTCTACATTAGAGACCTTACACTGGCACCACTGTACCGATGCAGCTGCACTGCTGTAAGGTCTCCTGTGTAGCTGCTCTATGCAGACAGGAGAGAGCTCTTCCATCCGCATAATTAAACCATCCCCCAACGAGTGGCAATAGCTATACTGGCGGGAGAGCATCTCCCACTGACAAAGTGCTGTCCACACCAGCGTGCTTCCATCAGTGTAATTTATATCAGGAGGGGAGGGGGAGCTTTCTTCACACCCCTGAGTGACACAAGTTTTACCAGCAAAAGTGCTAATGCAGACATAATTAGGCCAAATGCTTAAAGCACCAAAATGTCACTAGCAGAAAGAAAAGTCTTGGTGATTTACTTGCCTAATAAATTATATAATTTAACTCTAGCCTCTGTCGCAGTCTCAACTGCGGGTCCACTGATGGGGGGGGGGGGAGAAGAGGGGCTGCAAAGGGGGCAATTGCCCAGGCACCCAAGCAATTTAAAAGGGCCCAGGGGCCCCTGACCCCCCACCGTTGAAGCAGCAGCCAGGAGCCCTGGGCCCTTTTAAAACACCCAGGCAGGCTGCAGGGCTTCTAGGCGCACGTGGGGTGGCAACTGCTCCAGGACTGGTGCTTTGGGAGGCCCCGTGCACCAGTGTGATAGGCCAGCGTGGTCAGTGCCAGAAGTGACCGGTCGGTCCCGGAAGTGACGGATTTGTCACTTCCGCCCTGGGCCCTGCACAGCCCTAGGGCCCGAAATTGCTGTCAGTGGGCCTGTGCAGATGTGTCAGATTTGTTTTACTGCAGTCAACAGTGCTGGGCAGAGACTCATCAGCATTGTGTGTATTATTTATTTATATATAGGCAGCCCATGTGTTACAATGGAGGTATCTAAGTTCTGCTAAGGCCAGACCAGGTTTTCTGATTAGTGGGTTCTTTTTAAAGTTACTCTCCCCCTCCCTCCCACAGACAAATCAGCTCTAAAGTTGAAAATTTTGGTTCTCTGCTTTTTGATGTAATAGCTATAGCTAAAAAACAACACCACATAGTCCTATACCTATATTCACATATGTTACAAATAAGTATGCTTTTGAAAGGTGCAATGTTAGTTCACAATGATATATGAAAACATCAGTAAAATTGTACTAACATAAGTTATTTAATAAATTGCGTCATTTTCAAATGTGTTGAACATCCATAACTCCTGTTGACTTCAAAGGGCTTGCTCAGTTTGTCTGCAATACCTACTTTCTCTAGCCGTCTAACAGGTAGTCTACCATAGATATCAGTCTGGTACCTTTCACCATCATTAGCCTTCACTCACATTCTTAAAGATTATAAATAGGACAGATTCTCTTAAGGGTCTATCCTGACTGTACCCAGTGGTGAAAATCCCCTGGGAGAGGAAGCTGCAGCTCCATAAAGCAGCCACAACACCCCCTTGCACTGGGAGTGGGGAGCGCTATAAGGGGCCAGAAAACCCATAAGAAGTAGGAAATGCTGGCCAGGAAGGAGACAAGGTAAGCAGGGCTTGGAAGCCTGTCACTAAAACACTTATTTTTCCACTTTTGCACAGCCACTATAGTCCTCTGGGAGAGTTAAAGCAAGTTACCCACATGAGTGGAAGAAAGCAGTAAGCAAAGCAATGAACTGCCTCCCCATCAGAGTAAATATATCCATTGCCCAGTATATGGTGCTTAGCTGTCCCAGGAAAGTTAATTTACAGAAGGAAGTAGGACTAGCTTCATTTCTTATCTATAGCCAAGGTACTTATATGCCCCTTCCCCCATTGCCACAGTGACTGAGCACCTCACAATCTTTAAAGTATTTATCCACACACCCCTCAGAGGTACTCATTCCCATTTTACAGATGTGAAACTGAGGCACAAAGGATAAACAACTTGTCCAAGGTCACACATAGGAAGCTTGTGGCAGAGAAGAGAATTCAACTTATGTGCCCAAGTCCCAGGCTTGCCCCCACCACTGGCAATCACTCCAAAACACATCAATATCAGCAACAGTGAAAAAGGCTTAAAATGTTTACCAGACACCTATTAACTAGAGGCTAATGCAAGAGAAAGATGAAGCTCTCAAAAACGATCCAATGACAGCTCCCAGGTAGAAATCATGACTGCTTAGCTGGCTCAGCTCTCAGTAGGACACTGCCAAATTACATCTTTGGCAGAAGGTCATCACCGCACCCCATCTTTTTATATTTGACACAGACGTCAAAAGACCTCTAGCCAGAGACTGATAAGTTTTTCATGTCCTTGTGCAGTTAAGATATTGCAGACCACAGAACAGATCAGAGCTGCCATGCTAAAATCTGGAAAGCTGTATCAGACCATAAAGCTAGGTCTGCTTAGTGTTTTGAGTTGTGCAAATTATTTGCACATTAGCATGTATTTGTCTGAAATACTATGAAAGATTTCTGAAAAGATGCAAAAGAAAATAATGATATTGACTCAGAAGGCAGGGAAGAGAATAGAACAGAATACAAAATCTGAATGCAGAAGAGTGATATTATTCCAAAGTTTTTTTTGGAAATGGTTGTCTTAAAGTTACCCTCCCAAATACTTATTTAGGCAGTAAATAAGTGATCTGATTTCCAAAAGTTCTGAAACACCAGCAGTTCCCTTTGAAACAAAGATCAGAACCATTATGAACACCAGAATGTACCATTATGTACATTAAAGTATTCAATTGGGAGCCTAACTTTAATGCAACCCTTAAAAAAAAAATCTTTGCAGGCTACATGACACTCTTCCTGTGGCCAACGCTAGCCTTCAAATCAGAAAATTTAAAAAGCAACTGTATTATAAAGCGTTCAAAACACGTAATAGTTAATTACTAAATACTACCCATACAGAACTGTAATTCTTCCAGTTTATGGTTAATGCTGCCATGCTATATTTTTTAAAGCCCACACTTTAATATTAAACTGATAAATACAGACAAATGAAAATCTATCCTTTAGCATTATTTTCTTTTCTTAAATATTAACACTAACCATCCAGCTCTTAAAGAGCAGAAAAGCAAGCAAGCCAAACTGAGCCGATTCTGTGTGTGGCAACTGAAACAAAACAAAATTAATAAAATATTCAGAAGTTTGAAGTTGTTGTTTTTTTTTTTGCATCTATTATTTAATTCTGGAAAGGGGATAGCACTAGTGCCACCACTTCATATGGGGAAACTGGACTACGAAACTAACCTTAAGAGGTTCCGTGGTTTTTACATTATCACTCTTCAATGAAAAGGAGAAATCTCTGATTGTTAGAGAAGACAGATGTATAAAACCAAGGTAATTCTAGCACTCTCATATTTGAGTGATATCTAGCACATCAATACAAGCAGAACAGTAGTACTTTCAATTATAGGGCCAATGATCACATAAAAGAAATTCAGAGACGTCTATGTAATTATTTTACCTACCATTGCTAGAACACCTAAGATTACTGAAACAAAGGTGAGAAGACATGTATCTGAAATTGCCCAGTTTGTTTACTTTGTGCATAGTCAGTTCTCCCCACCCTCTTTGTGCATGGTCAACTCTCCCCACCCACATGTGGTGGTGTGAAGAACTTCTTCCCCGCCCCCCCAAAAAAGTTACCGGAAAATGTAGTGTAAACCCAGGAAAGTTGGCAGGATAATGCAGGGACAGTATCAAAACTGGTTTTAACTTTGTGCTTTTTATCTGACTAGATTCCAGGTCCCTTCAGCAGTTCCCCACTCACCCTACGGCCCTTCCAGATCACTTTTCCCCCAGTGCCAACACCACGCCTCACGCACATGTGACCACAGCCCTAGCAGCAGGTCTAAGCGCCTGCAGATTTGCCCTCTTTACGCGTCGTTAACTCTCGCCCTGCTGTTTCCTCCCTCGGCCGCTCCGTCAGTCTGAAAGGTGCTCTGCTCTTCCCCCTTGCGAGCCACTTCCTGGCTCACGCGAAGGAAGGACTCTGAACCCCTGCCCGGGGCCACGTGCTTCACTCTGTAATCCCACCAGTCACTCATGGTCAGAGAGCTCCTGCCCAGCGCCGGGCAGCTCCGGCATGCCACCGAAACCAGAGCGCACGGGGGCATGGCGCTGGGCTGCGCTCGCTGCCTGCCCCGGCCGCGGCTGCAGCGAGAGCAGAGCGCACGGCAGCTGGCAGGGGCCGGGCGAGAGGCTGACACCTGTGCAATCCGCCCGGGACTCCCTGACCCACAGGGCGGACTCACCCCCCTGCTACAGCCGCGGTCGGGGGAGGGGGGCTATTTCCGACATGCAGGTAACTCGCCTCCCCCAGCAGGTGCGTACCTCGGCGGCAGCCAAGCAGCGAGCCCAGCCCTGCCCCGTCGCGCGCAGGGAGCTGCGCTTTCCCCTCACACGTGTCTGTCTCTGGGGCACTGCAGGGGGCCGCCCCTCACCTGATCCCCTCGCTGGGCTTGGAGCTGCTGCCTCAGCTCCGGGGCGGCTATTAAACCCCAGCCTCCACATTCCGGCCACAGCCCCCACCCCGCGGTCACCGCAGCCCCCCGCATAACCCGGCGGCCGCAGCTGGGAGCGGCGTGCAGGCACTTACAGCCGTAGCGGGGTCTCTGCAGCTCCTCATGGTACATCCTGGAGACGGCTCCCACACACGCCGCGCGAGCCTACGGGGGCGCGCGGTGCCGGTACACAACCCGGGGAGCTGCTACCCCACAGCGGCCCTGCCCCCTCCTGCAGCAGGAGCCTGCCTGGCCCCGCTCCCCGGCACGCTCGGGCTGGGCTTGTGTCTCGTCCCGCGTCCCGCCGCAGCCTCCCAAACTTCGGGCGCGCAGGCTGCTCGGTGCAACTTCAGCCCTTCCTGGTGCCTGGCCGCCGCTGTCTTATCCGCTCCCTCCCCCTCTCTGATTTGCTCTCTCTGTGCGGAGAGGGCCGGCCCTTCACCTGGGTGCACCCTCCCTCCTGCCCAGGCTGCTCTGTGCGCTTACTCAGCGCTCTCCTCCCCCACGCCCACCCCGTTTCCTTTCTCTCCTGCCAGCTCCGCTATTCACCCGAGGGGAAGAGCCGCCGGGCAGCGACCCCTACAGTCCGCAGCCGGCCAGCGCACCCCGGCTCCAACCCTCTGGTCCCCGCCCCACCGCCCTCCAGTCCGCCCACAATCACTTCAACAGCCGAGTCCTGAAGGAGGCGGCAGGAACCAGCCATCCCCAGCTGCGGCAGAGCTGCAGCCCGCGCACAGTCCCTTAGTGATCTGACAGCCTGCTGGTGACAAGCCTGTGGCTTGTGCGGTTTCCAGCACAGAGGAAAAGTACTAGAGAGGAAACAGAAGAGCAAAGGAACGTGCAGCCTATTTCTGTCCCAGGTTGTCGCTCGGATACAAAGAGGCAAACACCCTGCTTCTCCGTTTGGGGCCCTTCCCTCCAAAGCCGTTTCTTGCACGTGAGCGCTTCTTATTAGAAAGAAGCACCAAATCAAGAGTTGACGTTGCAGCCCCAGAGAGAAGGGGCAAATTAGCGTCTGTTTGCTTGTAAACATTGAACACCAGGCTTCTCTAGTTATATTTTTCCAAAAAACAAAACCCCCCAACTGAAACAATCATTACTGAGTTGTGTCATCTTATGTGTAAATAAGCATATTTAAACATGTTGGTGGACAACCCATGTTATAATACTATTTATCCTTGGCTGCATGGACAAAAAAATACCCACAATATGGGAAAAACATAGTAGAGAGCCATGTTTTAACCATGGCAGAAATGTAGGCTAAAGCATGGCTCCCTGAAATGTTTATAACATTTTCCATCCACATAAGTAATACATAATAAACCATATTATAATGTGTTTTGCCCCATAGATGGGCCTGGTTCTCATTTATACTCAGCACCGCGCTGACTGAGCAAAGGGATCTTAAAGTAGATGGAACTTATATATGTGCTCATATTAAAGTCCCTTTATACTGCCAGACTGGTAGCCTTAGTGTAACTGACAATCAGTCCTGGATATCTCTGGAAATACAGGTACTAACACCAGGGTTCTTGCAGGAATATATTTCATCCCACCAAGGTAACTCGGATGAGTTGGGTTGTCCTTTATCAGAGTCCCCAGAATGTCTGATTTGGGCTCTCTCGGCAATGGAACCCACCTGTAGAACTCTCAGAGAATGTGTCCAGCCAGTGCATCTCTGTAACTGTTGCCAGAACTCATCATAAGTCCTTCATGTTTGGATGAGTGTAATCATCACCATTTACATTTCCAGTGTTCCCATTTGCCAGTATACACAGTGTGGTTGGGGTTGCAATGATGATATGAAAGTTGGGGAGCTGGACTTTGTTTCAAATTTGATGTATTTAGTAGGTGTATTTTTGCTTGTGGGTGTTTATATAAATAAATATAAAGACTTTGTTATTTCAAAAGTCAGGAGAATCCAAATGAAAACTAAAACACGCTTTAACAAACAAACAAACAAAAACCTGTAAACTCCTTCCAACACCATCCATTCTGTTAAAGGAGTAAAGAAACTTTAGTTGTTAAAAGGTAGGTTTAGGTTTTGTTTATTATTCATTATGAAGTTTGTTTTCTCTTTTGCACTGTTTGGGAGTAAGAAATGGCTCTGAGGAATGTGTGACCTCTCCTACCTGTCTGTTTTGGGGCCAGGCCTTGCTGCTGGAAGCCACTTATTTAGTTCAGTGTGTAACTGATTTGTCTTATCTGCTTGTTTTTTCCCTATGGAGAAAATGTAAACAGGGGCAGGGGGAAGATACATGTGCATTCACTAATATCATAGCAGTTCCATTGACTTACTTAAGGCCTATGTTCTCCCCTTCATTAAGGCAGCCAGAGGGAGCAGAAAGTGGCAGATCTGGGTGTGGACCACAGAAGAGGGAAAGCATGGGGGTGAGTCAGCAGCTAGAGTTGAAGCTCTGTAGAATACCAAGCCAGGTAGTTCCTTATCAGCCCAGCAGAGATCTATATAAGTCTTAAGCTGCTGCAAGTAATACTAATACCAGCTTCAAGCTTGCAATCTTGTTTGCACAGGCCCAAGTGCTGTGAAAAGAGCAAATGGCAGCACAGCTTGCAAAGGAAGAAGGGCCAGCCATCACCAGTGAGAAGCTGACTCCCTCTAGACGTACAGGGTACATCTACATGACCAAAAAAACCCCAACCCTGTGGCAGAACATCTCAGAATTTGGATCTATGGATTTGGGCTCATGCTACAGCGCTAAAAATAGCAGCGTAGACATTCCCACTCTGGCTCTTAGACCCATTCCTGTTGCCAGGTTTCAGAGAGCAAGTCCACAGCCCAAGTGGGAACATCTTCATGGCTGTTTTTAGTTTAGCACAGTAGCACAAGGCCTGCAAGACTTGCAACAGTGGGTGATTTTTTGCAGTATAGACACACCCATAGTTTCCTCTCTCCACAGAGCTCTAGAATCCCCATGGTTTAAAGGCAACACCACTTCTCTGCAGCCTCCCATCCCAAATCTCTCACTTCTGAGGGTATCTACACTGCAAAGTTAACCCAGGCTCTTACCACACAGTCACACACACAAAATCCTCTGCCCCGGATCTGGAAGTATGTTAAGCCTGAGCTAGCTTATCCAGATGGCGGTGTAGGTTAGAGCCAGGGCTCCACTGTAACTTGGGTTGGAACCCACCCACTTTGTAGTAAGGATTCAGGCTGATAGTCTTCCAATGCCTTCCCACTATTCCCCCTCCTCCCTGCAAAGAACAGACAAGTTCTACTGCAATTGACATAATTGACTGGGAAAGAATCCTAAAGTGTCTCAGCAAAAAGAATCACACGTGATGCAGAAACAGGGAGGACACAGTAATGCAGTTAATGCTTTGCAATGGGGATGTTCACCCCCATGCTAGACTAACCTGGGTGCTCAGACCTAGGTGTCAAGCACCCAGGTTAACTGTGCAGTATAGACATAACCTCAGGGGAGCATAAGGAAATGGTTAGGTGAACCTTTCAGAATTTCCTTGGTCTTCAATTTTGCATCTACAAATATGCATAAAGGATAAGATGTGGACCAAGATCTGGAGAGTACACACCACTAGAAACTGTTTGACATAAAAAGGTGAAATCCTGGTTCCACTGACTTCAAGGGGGTCAATCTTTCACCTACAGTATTTCCCCCCCCCCCCCCGTCATTGGAAATACAAATATGGAATGTGTATTATAGGTTATTGCTGGTTTTCATTGTAATCATGAAGCCTCACTGTACTTTAACATATCTGACACTGAAGTTTTATTTTCTGACTAAATGTTTTTTTTAATATATATTCAACTTATTTTAAATGCAACATTCTGACAGAAGAAAGACAAACTGGTTACTTTAAATTTAAAAAGTTTAACCTAAAAGAACATGTGATTTATTTGTGCTTTCCACTGCAAGTTGCTCATAAAAATGCAAAAGACCATTGAGAAATATGCCATATTTCATGATAGATGGAGGAATTCATCTTGTATGCCTTCAGGGATTTTTATCCCCAGGAGCACAGTATAAGTTGTAAGTATCATGCTATAGTTTAAATTCCAGGTGTCATATTGTCATGGAAGAAGGATGTGGAAAGACAGATCTATTCTATTTTTCTGTTACAGCTTGACAGTGGAAAACAACTACCAATAAATACCAGGCAAAGTGCCAGTTTCATTTCGTCCATTTGAAACTGTGCCAGAAGAGTATTAAAATAAAAAGTGAGACCAGCAAGCAAGAAATGTTTTTAATGGATCATTAAAAAGGTTTGTTTGTTTGTTTGTTTTTTAAAGAAAGGGATGACATTGGAAAAATTCTAGACATGCTAAAGGCAGTTTTTAAAAATGTTATTACAAAACTCCATTGACTGCAATGGGGGTCCATCTACGTCATTGCAGGATTGGAACCATAGAGAGGACACTATTTGCTAAAATATTTGTCGCTTCAGTTACAAAAGAATGATACTGTGCAATCCTCTGGTTTTTATTCAGGAATAAAAGTCAGTGAGTTCAGTAAGTTTTTGCCTGCAAATAGACAGCAGAACTGGTCCCATAGGCCCCAATTAGCAAAATATTTAAGCATGTGATTGGCTTTAAACATGTGACTAGTCCCATTCCTATTCGGCAAAGCACTTAAGCCTATGTTTAAAACTTTAAGCACTACTCTTGTGCTTAAAGTTAAGCACGTACTTAAGGGCTGTGTTGAACTGGGACATTAAAGCTTGAACCAAAGTCTAAGGCTATTATAACAAGATTTCTATTGACTTAAATGGGCTTTGGATCTGGCCCTTAATCACAAAGCCCACTAGAAAACTATGGTCAAAATTTCTTAAGAGACTACTTACTTACACTTTAATTCAAAATTTATTTATTAATGTTTAAAATCTCGTTGTTTTATACATTTTGGGAAAACAATAACAACAATAGTAAAAAAGTAAAGCAATAGAGGAGGTTGCAAGATGCCATCTTTCTAAGAGGACCTTCTAATGCTCACCTAAGATAACAGACTAATTAATGGGAACTTGCATGACTAAAGGTAAAGGACAAAATAAAACCTGAGTCAGCACCTCAGGAGTGTGACTTTGTCACATTCTTCCTGTGGTTTTAATGGGACTGGGTTAAATGGGCAATCTTTTTGCTTTGAAATGATGTCATTCCTAATTTTCAAATATTGTATTAATTTATAAGGTAATAAACAGATTTAAAATCCTAAAACAGTTTTGGAAATTGTGACAATAAATTCCAATAGGGTTTTAATTTCCACAGGTCAAAAATCTGCTTTCAGTAACATCAGTACAAATCTAGAATAACTCCACTGGCTGTATGCCAATGTAAGTGAAAGCAGAATTTGACCCCATGTTCTTACTTTGCACTTTGGATTCATGAGATTGATTTAGGAATCAGGACCTTAAAACCCTGCTGTTACAATCTGGTTTGTAAATGCCACATAACACATTTTTTATGGGTCTTTTGTGTTACAATCCTGGGGACCAGGTAGTGGTGCAGTCAACAAATTATTATTTTTTAAATGAGCAATGATCCATCTCCCTGTCAAAGATCCTGCGGGTGCACCAGGCTAGGGACTAGGAGGTTTCCTACCATATGCTGCTCCTACAATACAGGCCCTAATTAGCACTCCATCCTCTACACATGTATTAGGCAGAGACATATGCTGCACTGAGATGCTGCTACCACACTGTGCAGACACACACGCAGGTCTACCTGTCTGAGGATGGAGGAGGAATATGGAGGAGGGGAGAAAGAGGAGGAGAACACAGCATAAAAGAGATACCTATCCATCTAGAAACTTGCTCTTTTTCAGCTGAAGACAAGGGATACTTCATCAAGGAGAGCTTGTTGAGAAGCACTACAATAATAATAATACTCAAAAAAAGCCAAGAACTAGAAAGGGCCAAACAAGAGAACTGAAAATAAATGTCTAGAGAGCACTGAAATCTAGATTTGTATACACTTTTCAACATTTTTCTAGATGAGGCACTGTGCCTCCCAACCTCCATCCTCCTACACAAACATACACAGGTGTGACACCACGTGGGACTCATCCTGCAAAGTGCTGGGGCCTTTAGATATTACTATAATACAAAAAACCATAATAACCAATGTCTTGTCACTGGGCCACATTGGGGCATAAGAAACATTGCTACCTCTTTAATACTTCAAGCTCTTTGTAAAATCAAGGAATGAGACGGTATAAAAGTTAACCATAAAACTTCTACATGGCACTGGCTTCCTCATGATATTGCAACTTAAAATTAAGGGTAAAACTTTCAAAAGCATCTAAGTGACCTAGGAGCTTAATTTCTATTTTTAAAAGTGACTTAGGATATGCCTACACTGCACTTAGACATCCACAGCTGGCCTGGGCCAGCTGACCTGGGCTTGCTCTCAGGGGCTGATTGATTGTGGCATAGCAATTCAGGCATAGGCTGCACCCCAAGATCTGGGACCCTCCCACCTTGCAGGGTCCTAGAGCCCGGGCCTGAGCCCAAACATCTACACTGCAATTAAGCAGACTGTGAGCCTTAGGCCTGATCTACGCTACGAGTTTAGGTCGAATTTAGCAGCATTATCTCGATTTAACCCTGCACCCAGTGATAAGCTGCCAAAATCTTAACAACCAGTTCCCGCCTCACCCCACGAGGGGGTTGTGGCCCACCCCCGTCCCTCGGGGACTCCTGCCCCATCCAAACCCCCGCGTTCCTTGACATCCACCCGGGACCCCTGCTCCATCCACCCCCCTCCCCTGTCCCCTGACTGCCCCCAGAACTGGGTAGGAGGGTCTCGTGGGCCACTGTAACGGGTGCCCACCCTGCCCCAAAGAGCCAGAGGGACTTGCCAGGGGGCAAGGTTGGAAGTCCCAGCAGTGCTTACCTGGGGCAGCTCCCAGGAAGCATCCGGCAGTTCCTTCTGGCTCCTAGGGGCAGGAGAGCATAGCTAGGTGGGGAATAGGGGGAGCAGCCGCTCTCCCCACTGATCACATCAAAAGTGGCGCCTTAGGCACCAACTCCGTGGGTGCTCCGGGGCTGGAGCACCCACAGGGAAAATTTCGTGAGTGCAGAGCACCCACCGGCAGCTCCCCGCCCCGTGCCCAGCCCCAGCTCACCTCACCTCCGCTCCACCTCCTCCCCTGAACGTGCCGCTCCGCTCCGCTTCTCTGCCCCCTCCCCCAGCTTCCCGTGAATCAGCTGTTTGCGCAGGAAGCTGGGGAGGGCTGAGAAGCAGGCGGCAGCTTCACGGAAGTCGACGGTTGCCTGGGTACTGTGGACGCACTCCGCTGACTAAATATACTTAGAGCATTTGTGTGGGGGGACACACAATTGACTGTATAAAAAAGGCTTTCTACAAAACCGACTTCTATAAATTCAACCTAATTTTGTAGT
Organism: Caretta caretta; assembly: GCF_965140235.1. Lineage (NCBI taxonomy): Eukaryota > Metazoa > Chordata > Testudines > Cheloniidae > Caretta > Caretta caretta. The sequence goes on from NC_134210.1 coordinate 47,726,533, forward strand.
GTAGACATAGACTTAGTAAGCTGGCACAGGCCAGCCATGGGTTTTTAATTGCCGTGTAGATATACCCTTAGGCATCTTACAGCTTCAGTTGGTAGCACCATGATTTCCAGACCATATCACGTTAAATTGTGGATTTAATCTTCATGTTTTGTTGCATTTCGGAGGCCAATGGTCACACAGATGAAATCTGAAATGTACTGCACCTACTTGATTATGAACAGTAGGTTTTTAAACCTATTTTTTGTGTCTCATCTGTATTTGAATAATTAATTTCCTAATAAACCAGATGTGAGGATTATGAGACGCTGTCCAGTGTTTTCCAAAAGACATTTCACTAATTTGAGGATGTCTTTTCGTTGTTTGCTGTGGCCTCTAGCTTCCTCACTCCCTGCCCCTGGGCTAGGCAGTGACTGGCTTTGGCAGGAGAGAGATTCTTTGAAGCAAAGGACATAACTAATGTTGGTTAACATGGGGGATGTACAGGATGGGAAAGCTGAAGGAGGATAGAGTAGAAAAACAAGAACAAAAAAGTGCACTTAAGATCACCTCTACCACTCTGCGTAACTGTTATCCCATTCCTTCCATCCTTTGTCCAGCTTTGTCTTTTAGATTGTAAACTGTTTGGGGCAGGGACCATGAATTTCTATGTATTTATGCAGTGCCTAGAACACCAAGTCCTCAACCCTGACTGGGATATTTGGATCCTACAATGCTATAAATATTCAATAATCATCAACATGTATCCTTCCATTTTTCCAAATGGAAAAAATAGTCCTATCAGAAAATGAATTGTTTTAAAATGTATTTAATATTTAATTGAAAGAAACTTTGTTTCAACCCTTTCCATTGCGCCAGTCTAAAATCTGATGTGGACATCTTCTTTTCAAATATACTTCTTTTCTAAACACTTTTTGTTTAAAACAAAGTTTTTTGGCTATCTTAAGACATATTGAGTTAGCAGAGCTAAACCGTGATAAATGGAACATTTTTCAGGCAAAAACATATTAATTCCTATGCCCTATTGAAATGAATAGAACATTTGCATAACAATTTCAATGGGACACGGTAAGAATGGTACACAAACAGCATTATAGTGTACCTCTTGAAATGATTCTGTGGGTACCCTGATTTTATAGTCAAGAGCTTCTGCTCCACGAACACCAGTCTTACCTATTGGGAAACTATTTTCAAACATAGAAACATCTTTTTTATAGTTACAGAGTGTTCTATAAAAAAGATGTCTCTCTATTTGTAATTAGCTTCCTAATAGCTAAGATTCTCGTAGGTGGTGCTCAAGAATATGTTGTGTTGTTCCTGGGTTTTGTGGGACCAATAACACTTCTTGTGGAGCACTACAAATGGCTTCCTTTGTAAAGCTCTTTGCAAGCAACATTTTAATCCAGCCACTTGATATAAATAAGAACCTCCCAGAACTCTACGGGAAAGATGCCACTGGGGACTTATTTTCCGTCTTCAGCAATGCCTGGGTGGAATGTGCCAGCCCTGGGTGAGGTTCTTTGCACCCATCCCTTCCACAGTTTAGGGTTGCCACCTTCCCAGTTTTTCCAGGATCGTCCCTATTTTTAGGTAGCTATCCCGGAAAATCTGGGAGTCTAGTCAGGACATTTTAAGTTCCAGTTTTTGTCAGTCACGCCTTTGCTGGTTCCTCTAGTCCCACATGGCTGTAGTGGCAGGAGCCGCAGGGTGGTATCACTGGCACAGAGTGAGCTCTGGCTCCAATGTGTCTCGGAGCCACAGGGAGGGGGCAGTTTGGGACCCGTGAGTGGGACAGGCAGAAGGTGCGGCTGGCAGCAACCAGTCACCACCATGCAGGTACCAGCTGTGGGTTCACCACAGGGTGGCAGCGGAATTGATCTGGCCAGTGCTACATTCTACATGGTGAGGTCAATGCCCAGGACAGCACCAGCAGCAGGAATGGGATGGGGAGACAGTGCCCTGGGTAGAGACAGGCAGTACCCAGGGTGTATGTGGTGAGGTGTGGTGGACAGGCAGATGTCCCATGGTGGGAAGGAGGGGGAATGTGTGAGAGAAAGGCATTACTAGGCACAGTGGTAGATTAAACGGGTGAAGTGAATATCAAATTTAATAAACAGAACAAATATTGGTGCAGTTTATTTCACCAATATTTGTTCCGTTCATTAAATTTGATATTCCCTTTGCCTATTGAATAGTTTCTGTGCTTTCAGAGAAGTGAAAAACCCCTTTAGGTGTATGTCATAGTAAGATTTACATATCTTTTGTAAACCAGCCACTAGAGGGGGACATCATCATAGGGCCTACACATAGACTAGTCCAACAGAGGGCAGCAGCGTACACATCATACCAATGTACTACAGAGAACATATTACAATAAATGAAATAAAATAAATAAGTCACAGACTTATTCTGCCTGATTCAGATATAGGACTATGGCCCAGTTCCTCAAAACTATTTATGCAATTAGGCACCTAAAATATGTTTGAAGATCTGGGCCTACATGTCTAATAAGCACACACTTTAGATATCAGTTTGGTCAGTAATCTAGTGTAAATGTTTCACAATTTAGGACTATGAGAATCAGATTAATGTAAAAGTTGTATTACAAGAATATAATATTGCAGATCATACATTTCTCACTGCTTTCTAATTCATGTTCCAGCTCAGAAATGGCTGTATGTGAAGCAACACTTAACGATAGAGAACAAATTGTAACAGGTTCACCAATTATTCTGGTTTTTTTTTTTTAGCTGCAACTGATAAGAGTTAAAACAGAAGAAATATGAAACAGAAAATTGATGAGGGAAAATACAAGTATCAGAGTCAAGAATCCCACTGTAGGCACATAAGTCTAAAAACAGAGTGGTCTATGCTACAGTGTGTTTCTTGACAGTCCTGTTGTGTACAAAGGGATTTTACACAACGAGGATATTGATAGTTGAAATTCTTGGGTGGCTTAAGTAAAAGTGACGCAAATGCATGCACGTAATTAGAGAAACTAGGCTTTCTGTTGGAAATAGCTGCTTTGATGTCACTTTTCCTGTGACAATACATTTCTTTTATTTGTAAATTATGTGCTGGGATTAGTTGCATTTGTCCTACAGAAAGGAAAACTCCATTTGCTATTTTAAATGAGATCTGTCAAAAATGTTACAGAGCAACTGGTTATGCTTTAACTTGTACATGAGAGAAAGAGGGAAAGACACTGGGACTGAGGCTATGTCTACGCTGTGAACCTCACAGTGGCACAGTTGTACCACTGCAGCTGCCCTGCTGTAAGGTCTCCCTTGAAACTGCTCTCTGCCAGCAGGGGAGAGGTCTCCTGCTGGCATAATGAAACCACCCTCAGTGAACACTGGCAGCTATGCTGGCAGGAGAGTGTCTCCCGCCAACACAGTACTTGTCACTTTTGTCAGTGAAACGTATGTCGGTCGGGGTGGTTTTTTTTATACCCCTGACCAACAAAAGTTTTACTGACAATAGTGCTAGTGTAGACATAGCCTGAGGCAGAAAGATACAGTAATTTTGTTTGGTAAACAGAGCTGTAGAATTGCTCTCTAGGTGTGGCCAGTTTGATTCTGTGCAAAACAATAAAGGAATGTAATTAATGTAATTCAAGCTTTCAGCTCTCAGAAAAAACTTTTAGATTGTTTTCTTCAGCTAATTAAAGTGTAGCAAGATGAAGTTATTCTTCCCATGCTGGCCCTGATGCAGACTAAATTACAATGCATTTGAACAAAAACAACTTTGGCAGCATTTCTACTCCTATAACTACAAAAAACAAATTGCAATACAATAACACTCCTAAGAACTAGAATACAGCTAAATTCTGAGACGTGCTGAGCATTAGGGCCTGATCCAGTAACCCTTACTCACATGAGTAGTCCAGTTGCGTTTGTGGATTTCTCACATGAGTCATGGTTGGGCCCTGTTGAGCACCTACAGCTTCTGTTGATCTCACTGGTGCTGAGAATTTCAACATGCAATCAGAATCTGGACCAAGATTTACAATTTTGCATATTCTTGACAGAAAAGACCTTTATTGTACATTTTTAAATGAAATCTGCAGGTAAAGCAATAGCAGGAAGAACAAAAGCTGAACTTCCCTCCTCCCACCACCCCCCAACACCATCAAAGCTGCTTTACCATTACCTGGGGCCTGTCTTCACTGAACCAGCTATAGCTCAGATTACTCCACTCAGACTAGCTTGACGAGAGCAGCCCAACTGAACAATACTTCAGTTTCACAGAGTGATTGGATTAGCATCTGATTGTGCTAACTCCAGTTGTAGTGTGCATCAGCTCCAGCATCAGCAGTACTCAAGCTTCAACCCGTAACCCACAAGACCTGTGGAAGAGCTCTGTGTGGCTCTAAAGCTTGTCTCTCTCACCACAGAAGTTGGTCCAATAAAAGATAGTACCTCACCCACCTTGTCTCTCCAGCTAGCTTGAGTTAAAGGCACCACTTAACTGGCGTTAGAGATTTGTTTGTGTCAACAGGAGTCAGGTTTGGGTCAACACTTAAGTTATATCTGGAGTTGACATTGTAGTGAAGAAAGCCCATGGACAATCAAGGCAGCCACTTCAGCAGAACAAGATGTTCCAGGCACAGAAGCCTTGATCCTGCACTAGTAAATCAAGAGGAATTTTACCATTGATTTCCATGGGAGTTGGATCTGGGTCACAGAAAGAGACTATGACTTCCCTTTCCAGTGAAGTGATACAGTTTTGGGATGCATATGAAAAAAAAAGTATTAACTTTTTTTAAAAAATCAAACTCCTGTTTAATTTGCTGCCTATTATGGCTCCTACCTCCCCTTCAACCTTCCTTCTTCCCAGGTTTCTCCCTCCCATCAAATATCTGTGGTTTGGATTATTTTTCTCAGATATATTTTTCCAAATCAAATCTCATTTTGTTCCCTAGTTACCTGGAGGAGCAGTACTTGCTACACACCATAGAAGGGTGTAGTTTGCTATCCACTGCCAGCGTTTTCCCAGCTGGTGCAGAAAGGGGTAAGCAATGGCCATGCACCCTCTTCACCCCACTCTCCAGGGTTTCTAGAGTGCAATGAAGGCTTAACCTTCAGAGGGAAGTTTAAAGCTGCCACACATCCTGCAGGACACAGCAGTACCACACTCCCTGTTGCTTCTCATGGACTCTCTCACATAAAAAGAGATAGGCATCAACTGCAGAGACTAGCATAGAGAAGACAGCCAGGTTATATTGCAGCAGCATCACATGGCATTTATTTTATACATTATCTTTTGTCATGAGTTAAATAAGCCTATCTAGCTTAGGTGCTTTTACGGCCGCCATCACTGTAGTATCTGAGCACCCCACAGTCTTTAATGTACTCATCCTCGTAACACCCCTGTGAGGTGGGGAAGTGCTATTATACCTCCAGCACCAAATGACAAATAAAAAGAACCCAACATTTTTAAAATCTCATGATTTTTAATCCACCCTCATGGTTTGGGAGGACCCGATTCATGACTATTGAACACATGGCAATACTGTGACTGTGATGGTGGCTAATGACTCCCTCCAGATTCAGCCCAGGCACTGTACTGCACATTAGAATGAGGGTGTGGGGGAGAAAACTTGTGTGGAAAGGCTAACTTCAAGTGGCATCTATGTTCTGCTCGTTGGAAAGCTGATGTTCCCTAGACATTAGAATGGAATGCTATGTTCTTTTTCTAAGGTGGGCTCAGCTGAAAAAAGGAGCACTACGTGTATAATACTCTTCTTTTTAAATCTGTAACTTTTACACCATGCACTCGTATTATTTAGATAGTGTTGTATAACAGCGGATATTGAGCGAAGATACCAACAGCAATTTGTATAAAGTGTACTCCCAGATCTCCACTGTCCTCAGCTTTTTCCCGGAACAAAGCTGGAATCCCGGCAGGGTCTGACAACTCCTGTCTGCCAGGGACCTTACAACCAACTTCTCTGCTTGAACAAGCATTATTTTTTTTTTTAATATAAAGTATTTGTTCAAAATGTCTTGGACAAACGCCCAGTATCCTGTAATAGTGGCAGTGTTTTATAAGGAGGAGTTGATGGTGTTTTTCAGAGAATTCTGCAAGCATTTGTCACCTGGATTAAATATTTATTTATTTAAAAGAATATTTTTTATTGAAGAAACCTTCAGATCAAGACATGATGAATGACTGAATACCGAGATCTGGAGCATAATGAGGGACATCTGTGCTCTGCAGCTGCAAGCACAGTCAGTGAGAACCACCCTTTACCAAGTAGCATGTGGATTTGGTGAGATTTAGATTGTTTCCTTACACATTATCTGGGGATTAGGCACTGTCTTGTTATTGTTTCTTTTTTTCTGTGGTTCCTGGATGTCTTAGGATCTGCATGTGTCCAATGATGTACATGTGCATTTCCTCCACACACAATATTTACCTATTATTTATTTATTTGGACTTATATTAGTGCCTATGGACAGCTCTAGGCCAGGGGATTCTAAACTGTGGTACATCTACGCTGCAGTACATGAGCTTGTGGGAAGTGGTAAACCAAAAACTCAAACAAAAACAAATGAACAAACACACCTTTCAGTTTCAAACAGTCATCATATACATTGCAGCACACCAGAAAATGCCCAAGAAATGCAATACACTCTCCTCTCACACATTGATGCTGTATTTTGGAGTAACCCACAAGAAGAAAATCCACAAGAAGCCGCTCATGTGGAGAGAGCGGATAGATAAGAGAATAATTTGCGTTTCTCAATTGATCTCAGAGGATCAGTTTCTGCCATTCTCAGTGCCCCAACAATAATACAATCTACCTGATCCAGCTGCATGGCATTACCTGCAATTTAAGCTTCTCTTGAAAGACATGTTTGATCCTGATGTATTGGAAGCACCAGAGTCTCCAGAATTGTGGGTGATGCTATGCACCCCAGGGTGGCTGAAGGAAAGAGCTGAAGAAATCTCGGAGTCACTGGCAATAATAGGGGAGCTATGGACTAGTCAGCCTGACCTTGATACCTGGAAAGCTAGTAAAGCAGTGTATAAAACATTCAGATTGTAAATATCAGGAAGACAAAGGGGTAATCAATAGCAGCCAGCATGGATTTACTAAGAACAAATTATGCCAAACCAGCTTGACTTCCTTCTTTGACAGGATAACTAGTTTGGTGGATAGGGGGAATGCAGTGGACATAATATACCTGGACTTCAGCCAGGCTTTTGACACAGTCCCAAATGACATTCTGATAAGCTGAAGAAATGCAGGCTTGGCAGAATTACCAATAAGTTGATACCTAATTGATTAAACAACTGCAAACAAAGAGTATCTATTAAAGGAATGATGTCAGATTGGAAGGAGGTTTCAAGTGGGGTTCCACAGGGCTCTGTTTTGGGTCCAGTGTTATTTAACATCTTTATTAATGACCTGGATGTAGGAATACAGAGCAGTGATCAAATTTGCAGATGACACACAGCTGAGGGGAGTTGCCAACACTTTGGAGGATAGAGCTGGAATTCAAAGGGATCTTGATAAATTGGAGAACTGGGCTATAGGCAACAAAATGAAATTCAAATAAAGCAAATATAAGGTGCTACCCTTAGGGAAGAAAAAACAAATGCACAAATACAGCACTGTTGAGAAGGATCTGGCTGTTGTGGTGGATCACAACCTCAACATGAGTCAACAATCCGATGCTTTTCCAAAACAAAACAAAACAAAAAAAAGCAAATGCAATTTTAGGTTTCTTTAACAGAGGCATAGCATGCAAATCTCGGGAGGTGAGAATCATGTGTTACTTGCCACTGGTTAGGCCTCAGCTGTAGTCTGATTGGACTGTGTCCAATTTTGGTCACCAATGTATAGAAAGGATGTAATGAAACTGGAAAGGATCCAGAGGCAAGAGAAAAAGATGATCAAAGGGATGGGATGCAAGCTATATGAGCAAAGGCAGAAGGAATTGGGTATGTTTATTTTGGAAAAGAGGAGATTAAGGGGGGGACACAATAGCAGTCTGCAAATACTTGAAAGGCTGCCATAAAAAAAGATGGAGAAAAGTTGTTCTTTCTTGACACATAGGGCAGACAAGGGGCAATGGGTTCAAACTCCAGCATAGCAGATTTAGATTAAATCTCAGAAAAAACTTCCTAACTGTAAGAATGGTAGGACAGTGGAACACACTGCCCAGGGAGGTTGTGGAAGCTCCTTCACTACAGGTTTCTAAAAGGAGGCTAGATCGCCATCTGTCTTGGATGGTTTAGACCCAGCAAATTCTGTGTCTTGGCACAGGGTTAGACTAAATGACCCTGGCAGTCCCTTCTAACACTATGGTTGTATGCGGAGAGAGCTCCATAGGTTGCAGCCTGTGACAACTTCCTGGCCAAGTGACCCTCCCTAATTTAGATTGTTCCAGACCTGGTGCAGACAAAGATTTGCGTGTATCCTGGAACCCTAACCAATGGGGAAGCATCTTATGAAACGTTAAAAATTCTACTATTGATCTATGTTTCAGGCTGACTCATCAGAAAATTATATTTCATCCATGCTGGTCCCCATGTAAGTTACAGGCCTGGGCTTTGCAAAACAGACTGCTGCTCGAGATGGATCTCCCAGCGCTGTTCTGGCTCACATGCTTTGAGACTATCCCAGGTTATGATTCTTTTGGCTAGAAGTAGGCAGGAGGATTAATATGATAATGGATACCTCCTGAAAAGTTACTCCCTAGAACTGTGTTTTGAGATATATCTCTTCAGCTTAAACACTCTCCAGTTTTTCAATTAATATTAACAAGAAGAGAGAAGAAATGCAAGCCAAAATAGAGAAAGAATAGGTTAAAGAATATTTAAATAAATTAAATGTATTCAAGTTGTCAGGGCCTGATGAAATCATCCTACGATATTTAAAGAACTAGCTGAAGCAATCGCGTTAGCAATTATCTTTGACATCTAATGGAGGACTGGAGAAGGGCAAATATAGTACCTATCTTTAAAAAGGGGAAGAAAGAGGACCCAGGGAATGATAGACCAATCAGCCTAACTTCGATACCTGGAAAGATACTGACAAATTATTAAATATTCAATTTGTAAGCACGTAGAGGATAACAGGGTTACAAGGAATAGTCATTAACAAATCATGCCAAACCAACCTAATTTCCTTCTTTGACAAGGTTACTGACCAAATGGATAGAGGGGAAGCTGTAGAGGTGATATATCTTGATTTTAGAAAGGGTTTTGATACAGTCCCAAATGACATTCTCATAAGCAAGCTTGGGCAATATGGTCAAGATTAAATTACTTTTACGTAGGTGCAGAACTGGATGACAGATCGTACTCAGAGAGTAATTATCAATGGTTCACTGTCAAGCTGAGAGGATGGATCTAGTGGGATACCCGATGGGGTCTGTCTTGGGTCTGATACTATTTAATATTTTAATTAATTACTTGGCTAATGGAGTAGAGATTACGCTAATAAAATTTGCACATGGCACCAATCTGGAAAAGGTTGCAAGCACTTTGGAGGGCCAGATTATAATTCTAAACAACCTTGAAGTTTAGAGAATTGGTTTGAAATCAACAAGATGAAATTCAATAGAGACAAGTTAAAGTACTTCATTTAGGATGGGAAAAAACAGTTGTAGTGATACAAAATGGGGTATAACAGGTAGGCAGTAGTACTACTGAAAAGGATCTGAGGGCTATAGTGGATCACAAATTGACTATGGGTTTGTCTACACTTCAATGTAAACCCAGGGTTAGTTGAAGTAGAGTTAGCATGCTCTGGCTTTGTTAACCTAGGGCTTGAGCATCTACACTTATTTGTAACCCCACATTAGGAATTGTTGAACTGTGTGACCCAGCCTGGGGCTCTCGTGTCTACACTGCATTAGGTGAGTCCAAGTCCAACCACCCTTATCCCAGATTCAGTATCCTCCCAAAATGTGGCTGGTTTAGCCCTTTGTTCATGATGCAGAGTGGAAAAACTTGACTGCCCACCAAAACTGGACAGTCCAGAGGACAAAGAAAGTCAGACTGTGGGATACTTTGGCAGACTCCCAGAGTGCGAATCTAGTGAGGCTGTGTCTACACTGCAGAGTAATAGGGCTTGAACCCTAGGTTCCAGCTTGACTCAGACTTGGACCCTCCACCCCCATGGGGTCCTAGGACCCTGGGCTGGTGTGATTTGTATTTAGACAGAAGAGGGGCTAGGCTTCAGCTTGAGTTCAAACCCTGGTCTTACACTGCTGTGTAGACAAAACCTAGGAGCCAGCAAAGTTGCAAAAAAAGGCTAATATACAGCAGGTAACTGTCCCACTCTACTTGGCACTGGTGAGGCCTCAGCTGGAATACTGCATCTAGTTTTGGGCACCACACTTCAGGAAAGATGTAGACAAATTTGAGAGTGTCCAGAGGAGAGCAACAAAAATGACAAAAGATTTATAAAACCTGTCCTATAAAAAATTGGGCATGTTTAGTCTTGAGAAAAGATGACTTGAAGTGTGGGGACTTGCTAACAGTCTTCAAATATGTTAAGGGCTGTTATAAAGAGGATGGTGATCTCTGTGTCCACTGAAGGTAGGACAAGAAATAATGGGGTTCATCTGCAGCACGTTAGGTATTAGGACAAACTTTCTAACTGTAAGGGGAGTTAAGCTCTATAATAGACTTGCAAGGGAGGTTGTGGAGTCCCCATCACTGGAAGCTTTTAAGAACAAGTTGGACAAACACCTGTCAGGGATGGTCTAAGTTTAGTTGCTCCTGCCCCAGCGCAGAGAGCTGGACTTGATGACCTCTCCTGGTTCCTTCCATCCCTATATTTCTATGATTCACAGAAAAATTAAATTCTGTAGCGCAGTGCTTGTCGCCAAACAACTTCGTACCGCTTAGATGCAAGAGCAGACTGCCTCCAGGGATAGAAGCTTGGTTCAGTGACTTGGCTGAGGCGGCTACTAAAGACTGGGTAAGGCTTCAGAAAAGAACGACCTCAGACAGATTTCAGAAGATTTGGTCTAACTTTTTAGAGCCATTTGATTAATTCCTAGTGAATGGAAACTGAGATGTCATTCTCTTTTCCCCTCCCTGCCCTCTTCCCTGCTTTCTATTCTCACCCTTTTCATTATTTTACTTTTTTGTTCTTTTGTCTTTGTTTGTTCCTGCCTTATTTTTGGGGGGGAAAAGTCAGTAAGATATACGTCAATCACTCTCCTGGCTGCTTTCAGCCATAAAGGTGGATAACATTCATCAACCATGCTGGCATAGTTTTACTTAGTGGGGTGTTGTGCGCTATGTTTGTGTAGATGGGTGCTGTACTCTCATCTGGCAAACCCTGGCTGGCTTTCTGCTAGACATCGCCTTCAGCTAGTGCTGAATTGCACACCTTGAGCTACTGAGGCAAACTCACAAAGTTCTGTGTTATGCCACCAGAACGTCTCTTGTCTGACGAGACACAGGCATCCAGGGCTGTTCAGAGTGACTGCAAAACCTGCAGCCTCAGTGACCCCCCCAAGATCAAAGAGCCCCAAACAGGAAGCAACTAAAGAGCAGGAGCTCCCTCTGCCCTACTGAGGCTGCAGCCTGGCCACTGCAGGGCTGAGAGCCAGGGGCTACATGGTGAATTCCCTCCTGTCTCCATAGGAAAGTTAATGGAGGTTGGTTGGGTCCAGTGGATAAAAGCCTGGCAGGACTAAAGAAAGCCAGCTGGCTCTTCAGCTGCAGAGCAGCTGGCTGAATTTGATTCTTTTCCCAGCAGGGGGAGCCACTGTGCAGTTTCCCCAGCATTGCAGGCATCCAGGGACCCTGCTCTGGGGTGGGGGGAAGATAGATCTGCTGAGAGACAAAAGATCCCCTGGCATTGAAGTTGCATGATGCCCAGAGCAAGGACAGGAACCTGACTCTCTCGCACCCCAGGTGTGTGACCTTGCTACTGGGTTTGGCTAATCTGGGATTAGTCTCTCTCTAATTCTTTTTGGTGAAATATTTCAAAAAAGGTCTTGGCTTTGTTCCACACTGGAACAAAACCAAATGTTCAACCCTCAAACCTTTTTGTGAAATTGAATTCTTGATTTCCAGTCCTACACTAGTTATGAGCAAACATTTTAGGTTTCCTGGGGCATTAATTTTACTATAGAGTGTGGAAATTTAAAAATTAAGCCTATTAAGACCTAAAATAAATGTGGCACAAAAAGGAGAAATTTGCATGAGGTCCTTCAAACGTCAGCCTTTTAAGAAGGTGGTAAGTGAACCAGTAAAGTTGGGGAACCCATGCTGTAGGCACTTTGCAACACTGAAACCACACTGTATAAAAGACAACTCTAACTGCCTGCATGCCAAATGAATGCAATAAGTTACCCCACGAAGTAGACCTGATCCAACTCCCATTGACTTCAGTTCAGTCTAATTCCGATCTCCCTTGCTTACATCAGGTTTGCATTAGGGTAGCTCTGTTAACTTGTCCAGCTCCTCCTGATTTTCAATGGTGTAAGAGAGGAGAATCAGGCCCAACTCAAGTGTGCCCAAAGACTTCAATGGGAGTTAGATCAGGCCTTTCAGCAGACCTTGCCCACTCTATCCCTCAGTTTACCTTCTCCCCAGTGGCTGAGAAAAGAGCTGGGCTTTACAGCATGTCCCAAATCCAGACTTTGGGAAGCCAAAGGAGAGAAGAAGATTCCAGAGTCCATGACCCTTCACAGAGAACACATTGCCAGCAGCATCCTCCCACTTAAGTCCAGAAGGCTTCAGCAAAAGTGTGTCTTCTATAGCAATTATGATGGTATTGGCTGGGGAGAGAGGTGGTTGCTCCGATAACCAAGTCCCAAACCATTCAGACCTTTTCAGGTTAAAAATAACACATTAAATTCTACATGGAAGCTGATCAGCAGCCAGCCTAGATCACAGAACAACAAATGTACTTTGCACATAGGCGACGTGAAGGGGGGGCATGTGCGATCAAATGCTCCCCCACCCCAATTTCTGCTTGGCCTGGCAGGGCAGAGAGAGAGGAGCTCTGTCCTTCTCCCTCTGTGCCTGCCTCCCGGCACGCTCGGCTCTGTCCTTGGCAGCCAGGCCTGGTTGGGGAGCTGAAGGGGTGGTGGGACCAGCCACTGCTCACACCGAACACCCGGGTTGCTGCTCTGTGCAGCGCAGCAGCTGCCTGAGAGAGCCTGGCTGGGGAGGTGGCAGCCCGTTCACCCACCTGGGCCCGGCTGCCAGGGACAGGGGCTGAACGAGCCGGAGTCCCCTCTTCCCCTAGGACATGTCCAGCTCGCTGGGCCCCTATCCCTGGCAGCCGGGCACAGATGGGTGGATGGCTGCCACCTCCCCAGCCAGGCTCTCTAGGCAGCTGCTGCGCTGCACATGTTACTCCTCAAGATGTGCCTGTGGCCAACCCTGATGGCAGAAAAGCATGAAAGGGTCTGAAACCATTTGTTCTGCATGCATTTTATTTTAAAATATTCACCTTGAATCATTGATTTATTTATTAAAGATTTTCCTACTAGCTGAGAGATGTTTGCAAAGTTTCATTCAACACTAAATCTTTCTGGCAGCTATAAATCCTCTGAAAAGGAGTGTGTCGAAGTCGCCAGTTTGGTTCTATGCACAGTACGCTTCCTGGCAGTAACTGACGGCTCATTGTACAGCAGTAGTGATGGCTGCTGACCTGCTGGCATAGAGTTCTTTCGGTTGGCACCCACTGTGATGAATGCCAGTGTGCAGGTTTCACAAAGCCCATGTGGTTACCTGAGCTGAAAAATGCCGACATGTCTATGGGAGGATCGCAGCCTGCCCGAGTGCACAAGTGAATGATCATTGGAACTTTCAGTGGTTGCTGGAAGCTGAATGCAAGTATTCTTTTCTCGGGTAGACTTTTTTCTGTATTTCCCTATGCCCCCTGGTGATCAGACAGCAAATTGCACTGCGCTGTAAGTGAATCTGTATAATTCCAATATTCTGATTTGCTGGAGACCCAAGGCAATGTGTAATCAAGACCTACTGTAATGAAAAAAAGCACTCAGGTCATGGCCAGCGTTTGGAATTTTGTTAGTGCTCCAGCAAAAGGGTGTCCATGAGGTACATTTTGTGAACTAACATGTCGAATAAACTAGTACAGTTTCTTAGGCTTAACATACAACAGGCACATAGAAACAGCAATGCTAAGTAATATGTTTGTCTAGTGGAGATTTTTAAAAACATATTTTGTGCTGCTGTAAATCAGTAGTTGCTTTGATTTTTTTTAAACCTGCCAATTTGCCACTGATTTGCCTTTAAAATGGGGGTTAGGACCTTTTGTTTTGAAAATTGACTACAGTGATGTACAATCGCTGCTTTCATTTCTTTATGATAACCATAACCTACACAGTTACCGTAAGTGCTAGATGGAACACCAAGAGCTCCAGCTAGCACTCAGGCCTTGTGGTGCCTTTAAAGGATACAAGATCTGGCCTGAATCTACCAACTTGCTACAATAGGCCCTGATCCTGCAAACACTTATGCACGTGAGTAACTTGCACCTGTAACTAATACCACTGACTTCTATGGAGCTGCTCATGTGAGTAAAGTTACACACATGTTTAACTGTTCACAGGATCAGGGGGATTACTCTTGAAAGGCTCTGATGTAATTTGTTACAAGAAATTAAATGTTTAATCTAATTACGGTGCACAAATCAAACTGGTGGATCAAATGAGATTACGCCCAATAAGTTAAATTAGATGAACAACTTGCTCCTCCTACCGTACAGGAGAAATATCTTTGAAGTTAGGTCAATCCTCCAACTCTAGCGTTATAGTCTCTTGCACCTGGTTTTCTATAGCAGCAACCATGGCTGTGTTCTGGGCCTGTCACGGGGTCTGCTACTCACTGCTTGGCAGCGCCTCCTCATGGCTCATCTGGGGAATTAACTCACCACTTTCCACACCCCATCCGGGAATCACTCAGCCTGTTGCCTCTGTCATTCGCACTGAGGCCCCTCTGTCACTCATCAGGAGCTGCAGTGCCTCTCCTTTGTGGCTTTGTCCTCCAGCCCTGCTGGCTTATAATCAGAGTCTGCTTCCTCAAAGTCTCAGGCAGTTGCCATCTCCTCTGTGCTGACTGCAGCTCTATTGCACTGGTTGGTGGGGGAACCCAGGACCCCTCTCTACACCGGGTTCCAATCTGGGGACTCTTGAACCTGCAGTTCATGTCTATCCCTCTCAGACCTTACTGCTCCCTCCCTCCCTGGACTGCATCCTATCCTATCCTATCCTATCCTATCCTGCCCTGCCCTGCCCTGCCCTGCCTCGCCTCCTACTCTCCCCCTTGTATCAGGGAGCATGACTGCAGCATCACCTCACCACAGCCCCCTACTCTAGCCTTGGCTTCTAGGCTTTATAGAAGCTCTGCCTGTTCCTGCCCAGGTGAGCTTCATTCTCAGTCAGTCTCAATGTCCCTTAGCTACCCAGCAGGTGCAGCCTGAGGCTAATTGGCCTCTCTTGCCACTTTAACTCCATCTGTGCTGGTGTGGGGTGAATGCCCCATCACAGGGCGCTCTATGGAGATGTCATGTTATCGAGCTTACCACAAAGCTGTGGCTCGATTGAACTATGGTTAGGCCAACTGTATCATAGGGCAGTGAAATGTGGACCCTGAGGAAGGTTGAAGAGTGGCAGATTGATGTTTTCAATTCTCCTTGTCTTTGTCAGCAACTCTATATTAAGTGGCAGGACAAGATCAGCATCGAGAATATTTGTAACCAAATCCTGAAACTGTCTTCATCAGCACAGCTTCGGTTTGGGCAGCTTCCTTGGTGTAGACATGTTATTAGGGTGGGAGATTAGCAAACTAGGAAGCACATTTATCAAGGAATGCTGCTACATGGATCACATGGTTGCCAAAACTTCAGTGGTGTGATAAGATCACCATTGACTGAAACAGACAATATCCAACCAGACCATGTTAAGGACCTAGCCAGAGATAGCTCTGGGTAGCTGTCAGTATACAAGGAAGCTATGTCCCTTTGGGATTCACCTTCATGTTGACTATAGAACCATAGAATTGTAGGGCTGGAAGGGATTGTAATGTGTCATCAAGTCTAGTCCCCTCCATCGAGGCAAGACCTAGTAAATCTAGACCATTCCTGACAGGTGTTTGTCTAACCTGTCCTTAAAAACCTCCAGTGACAGAGATTCCACAACCTCTCTTGGAAGCCTGTTCCAGAGCTAAAGTATTCTTATAGTTAGAAAGTTTTTCCTAATATCTAACCTAAATTTCCCTTGCCGCAGATTAAGCCGTTTACTTCTTGTCTTACCTTAAGTAGACATGGAGAACAACTGATCACCATTCCCTTTATAACAGCCCTTAATATATATGCAGACTGTTAGCAGATCCCCTCTCAGTCTTCTTTGCTCAAGACTAAACATGCCCAGTTTTTTTAACCTTTCTCATAAAACAGGTTTTCTAAACCCTTTATTATTTTTGTTGCTCTCCTGTGGACTTTTTCCAATTTGTCCCCATCTTTCTTAAAGTGTGGTGCCCAGAACTGGACACAGGACTCCAGCTGAGGCTTCACCAATGCTGAGTAGAGCAGGACAGTTACCTCCCAAGTTTTACAAACGACACTCCTGTTAATACATCCTAGAATGCTATATCCTTTTTTCACAGCTTTATCACATTGCAGATTCATTATCAATTTGTGCTCTGCTATAACCCCCAGATCCTTTTCCATAGTACTACTGCCTAGAGAGTTATTGTTCATTTTGCAGTTGATTTTTCCTTCCTAAGAGCAATACTTCACAATAGTTTCTATTGAATTTCATCTTGATTTCTGACTACTTCTCCAATTTGTAAAGGTCATTTTGACTTCTAATCCTGTCCTCCAAACTGTTAGCAACCTCTCCCAGCTTGGTGTCATCTGCAACCTTTAAAAGCATACTCTTCACTTCATTAACCAACTCATTTATGAAAATATTGAATAGTACTGGACCCAGGATAGCCGTTTGTGGGACCCCACTAGATAGGCCTTCCCAGTTTGACAGCAAACCCTTGATAACTACTCTCTGAGTCTTTCAACCATTTTTGCACCCACCTCAGTAATTTCACCAAGATCACATTTCCCTAGCTTGCTTATAAGAATGTCATATGAGACTGTGTCAAAAGCTTTACTAAAATTAAGATATATCATGCCTATAGCTTCCCCCCATCCAGAAAGCTTTGAATTAAGTTAAACCCTCCTTACTAGGTTCGTCAGGTGGATGAAATCTCTTCCCAGCAAGCCTCCTTCCCAGAACAGCATCCCATAGTTGAGGAAGCCATGGCATGAGGATGTTGTCACCATCTGTGCAGCCATAAATTCATCGCCAGAATGCGTGTGGCCCTGCCTGGATCCTTAGCCTAAACTGGGAGAATGGTCGAGAACACCACCTGGTCCCCCCAACTCCTTCATTCTCCACCCTGGTGCTAATGATGATGTGGTTTCTGGTTAATCAGTGTTCCTGGGTTGGCTTTGCCATTCAAATTTGAGAGTTTGCTACTGGGAGTAAAAGAGCACATATCTAAAGAGTCCAGTGCTGAACTATTATGTGGATTCATTCAGTCACCTAATTTTAGCACCATAAAACTTCATTGCCTGATCTTGGAACTGCAACCTGCCGTGGGTCCCCCAAACAGAAAAGGGATGGCTGGGCAAATTAAACTCACCATGACTACATTCATCTTTCCAGCTAAAGAATAGTAACAGGATTGTATTGTTACTTGGACCCTTTTCTATATCTTTACAAACAAGAACCTAAATGGCAATAGGCCATTGTACTGTTTGTGTCCTTTTTTGCATAATGGAATCCCATTGTAATTCTAATATAAAAGTCTGATATGTGAGTATTGTCACATCAGTGATGTCTCAGCAATAAACAAGTTTCTGGTACATCTGGGGTCTCAGGAGACATGGTGATGAGTCTATGCTACTGTGAGGGTGTGTTTTTTTGACGATTATATTAATTTTTCCATTTAAAGTTATCCTCATTTTTTTTTTTAGATTCTGTTATCTCTAACTCCTGTTACAAGAATCAAAGGGTATGGAAAGAAAGAAAAAAGTCCGCCAAGTTACCAAACAGCAAATGCATCTATATTAAAACACAACCTAAAATAAAATTCCCTATAACTGCATAAATATTACTTCCTTTAAAATGCTCTATGAGCCATCTAAACAATGACTCCCTCCCCCATCCTCTTCCAGTGTTACAAACTTAGCACAGGGTTGGAACCTATTTTAGTATGTCACCCAGTGGTAAAAGAGAATCAGTCACTCTAAGCTAGGGGTTCTCAAACTGGGGGTTGGTACCCCTCTGGGGGCGGGGGGTTTGCGAGGTTATTACGTGGGGGGTTGCAAGCTGCCAGCGTCCACCCCAAACCCTGCTTCGCCTTCAGCATTTGTAATGGTGTTAAATATATTAAAAAGTGTTTTTAATTTATAAGGGAGTTTGCACTCAGAGACTTGCTATGTGAAAGGGGTCACCAGTACAAAAGTTTGAGACCCTCTGCTCTAAGCTGCTCCTATTGGCTCCACTTAGTTGCGGGTGAATCACTCACAGCTTTATCATATTTCTACTCTGTATAAAGTCCACCAGCTAGGCTGGATTGTGAAGCAAAGTTTGTTGTTTGTTTGCCTTTTAAATTCTGAACCACCTGACACTGGCAAGGGAGTTTGAAAGCTGCATGAATCTGCTTGAAATCAGGACCTGGGGGGAATACATTTTTATTCGCTGTAAGAATGTTTAGTTTTTCTTTCACGTAGGTTAAATAAATTAAAATAAAATAAATAAGGCTTTTCAAAGGGGGCTAAGGGTGTTAGCTGCCTAGCTCCTATTGAATTTCAATTGGAATTAGATGCCTAACTTGCTTTGACAATCCCAGCCTAAGTGTTCTCCTCTGTTTCTATGTGCAGAGGAAAGCAAAAGAGGACTCCATTTTTCTGAATCCCAGAACAGCCCCTCCAGAGGTAACCTGAGGAGATCAGGATCCATGGATGGGGCATGGGCGGGCAGGTTTCAGGGGCCAGAGCCCTTTCTGTTCTAGGATCGTCTGAGAGAGCAAGACTTACCCTTGCCACTGCAGTCCGGGGAACACTCCATGATGCCAAACTCTGATTCCTGTCCCCTAAGCAAATAGAAGCAGCGGCAGAAGAGAGA
Organism: Caretta caretta; assembly: GCF_965140235.1. Classification (NCBI taxonomy): domain Eukaryota; kingdom Metazoa; phylum Chordata; order Testudines; family Cheloniidae; genus Caretta; species Caretta caretta. The sequence continues at coordinate 47,745,672 of NC_134210.1, forward strand.
GAGAGAACACTGAGACTGAGTTGGCCCTTTGCCTCCTTATTGGCTTTTGTCTCATTTGTGTGCGTCAAGGACATTCTTTGATATGGGGCCTTTTTTTCTCTCTTGTTTAATGAAGTTTGAATGATGAATAGTAAGGCAAGTAAATATGGTGCAGTGCTGGTCACTGGTTCACAGGCTTGTGGATTGTTATAATCCAACTACTGCCTTCCTGTAATACAAACTCTGAGATAGAAAAGCCATCAGCCTTTATAGTCTAGTGGGTGAGCTGTCAGATCAATACATATAATCAGAATAATATAGCCAAGCTAATGAGGTATTTAACTAACATTTCAAGTGGCTATAGGAGTGTCATAAAGGGAGGGGTAAACCCCTTTAAAATCCCTCCTGGCCAGAGGAAAAATCCTCTCACCTGTAAAGGGTTAAGAAGCTAAACGTAACCTCACTGGCACCTGACCAAAATGACCAATGAGGAGACAAGATACTTTCAAAAGCTGGGCGGAGGGAGAAAAACAAAGGGTCTGTGTCTGTCTGGGTGATGCTTTTGCCAGGGACAGAACAGGAATGGAGTCTTAGAACTTAATAAGTAATCTAGCTAGGTATGTGTTAGATTATGATTTCTTTAAATGGCTGAGAAAATAGCTGTGCTGAATAAAATGAATATTTCTGTCTGTGTGTTGTTTTTGTAACTTAAGGTTTTGCCTAGAGGGATTCTCTATGTTTTGAATCTAATTACCCTGTAAGGTAGTCACTATCCTGATTTTACAGAGGTGATTCTTTTTTACTTCTATTAAAAGCCTTCTTGTAAGAAAACTGAATGCTTTTTCATTGTTCTAAGATCCAAGGGTTTGGGTCTGTGGTCACCTATGCACATTGGTGAGGATTTTTACCAAACCTTCCCCAGGAAGTGGGGTGCAAGGGTTGGGAGGATTTTGGGGGGAAAGATGTTTCCAAACTATGTTTTTTCAGGAACCCAGATAAAGTTTGGTGGTGGCAGTGGAAGTCCAAGGGTAAAATAGTTTGTACCTTGGGGAAGCTTTAACTTAAGCTGGTAAAAGTGAGCTTAGGAGGTTTTCATGCAGGTCCCCACATCTGTACCCTAGAGTTCAGAGTGGGGAAGGAACCTTCACAAGGAGTAATATTAATTTCAATCCAAACTCAGCGCAAACATCCTTAAAAACTATTCTTGTTTTATCATCATTTAATGATGTAATAATAATACAATACATAGTTTTATGTCTATGTTCCATTATGAATACATGGAAAGCATTGGCCAAGTGCTGAATCCTGCCTGTTTGAAGAGAAGGCTATGCACAACTCTGAAAAACTGGGATGACTGGTAAGTTTGAGCATTGTCAGGGCTGCAGATCCTCACCTGGATGTTTTAGTGCAGGGGTGGCCAACCTGTGGCTCTGGAGCCACACGCGGCTCTTCAGAGGTTAATATGCAGCTCCTTGTACAGGCACCGACTCCGGGCCTGGAGCTACAGGTGCCAACTTTCCAAGGTGCTGGGGGGTGCTCACTGCTCAACCCCTGGCTCTGCCACAGGCCCTGCCCCCATTCTACGCCTTCCCACCCCCTCCCTTGAGCCTGCCGTGCCCTCACTCCTCCCCCCCTCCAAAACCCTCCTTCGTGCCATGAAACAGCTGATTGGCGGGGCTGCCAGTGGACAGGAGGTGCTGGGAGCTGGGGAGGGGGAAGCTAATGTGGGGGGGCTGTTGATGTATTACTGTGGCTCTTTAGCAATGTACATTGGTAAATTCTGGCTCCTTCTCAGGCTCAAGCTGGCCACCCATTTTAGTGTTTCAGCTGCTGCAGATATGGATGTAAATGGGCTCCTTCCCTGTGCTCTGTTGCCCATTCCAATTCAATATCATTAGTGATCTCTCTGTCATATACTCTTAGGAATCTCCCCCAGTCATTCTGCACACACACCTTCTTGATTCACTTGGTCCCCAACTTGAGTCACTTCAACAAATGGAAATACCGTGATCTCAAGCCCAAGTAGGTTTCTGTGAGAAGACCAGGATTCTGCTGGGTAAGTTGCAATTTATTACAATTCACAATATGGCTTGTGAAACTCCTGTATCTCCTATGTGGGACCCTTAAGCAAATGTTATTTTTCAGTGTTGTTACCAGAAAGTTAGATTCCAAAGAAAGCTGGAAGAGTTGCAGAATATGAGCAACACGAGGCAGGGACCAGGGTCAGATAGTGATCTCACTTACAGCCATCTATTTGTCAGTAACCGAATGGGTTACGCCACGTTAGGCTGGAGTGAGCTCAGAACCTGACCATGGATCCTTTATTGTTTCTGTAAGGCTCCATGCACACTCTTGGTGTATGCATACAATCCAAATGACAAAATAACAATAATAGATAATATTGTCAGCAGGGCAGTGGAGTGAAAGGCCTGCTGAGGATGGGCCGTGCCATGCCTTACAGTTTGGGGTGAAATACTTCATATCCCAAGCCACAAAATGCTGCAGCCTCCTCTTACATACTGTATGGTTTCCAGATCTCTCACACATTGTATTGAAAGGTAGGCCGCTCTACACTGTACCAGTTTTACTGGCATAGGTGTACCAGTTCCGGGGCGTGATTTTTTCCCTCCGGTTAACTGACACAGCTATGCTGGCAAAAGCCTTAGGGCAGACAACAGTTATACTGGCAAAATAGTGCTTTTGCTGTACATCTTACTCTGGTTTAAGCAGTCTTTTAGTGATACAGGCCCACTCTCCCATAGATTGGTTGGCCAGGATAACTATCCTGGTATATCTATACCAGCAGACCCTTTCAAATGTAGACAAGGCATTCATGAAAATGAAGAGTGCTTTAAACCTCCATTCGTAACTCTACGTTATACTTGGCTTGTTTCATAAGTGAAGAATGTTATTCCTATTCTGGCACAAACAGAATAAACTGTGGTTGCCATGGGACTGTCCAAAGCCACATAGCCTCAACGGCTGGATTTTGCAGAAGGTGGTCGGATTTAGCTGAAAAGGTATAAATTCACTGACAGAATGACTTTTCTCTGTTGCCTACACAGCTGAAGCGATTCATGTGCTTGGTTTATTCCAGCATCGGTTTGGAATAATTTATAGTTGGAAATTTATTCCTGAGCCACCCATCTGAGATGCCAGAATATAAATAATAGAGCAATAAAAAACCAAACAAAACCAACCAAAACTTTTGACCAAATTTTGCTCTTTTTCAGGCTCTTTCAGCAGAGAGGCAAAAATGAGATGTAATTTCTGAAGTGCAGATATTTTGTGGCTTCTAGGATCCTGTGAAGCTACAGTTTAGTGTTTAAGTTGCTGTTAGTCTTTCAAATGCACAGATCATTACAGCTTTTGGTGATTTACTCTGTGCATAGTAGAGGGTAGGACTGGGCCCTTTGCATGAACACATACCCCTATTGTGCAGTTTATGTAGTGACAAGACCAGACTTCCTTTTGTGCCATTATATAGTATAAAGATATGGATCCCAGATGGCTGAATACAGAGGATCTTCACCTCCTGCAAACGTTAGCTTTTATTTTGTATCCTTGTTATATCAACTTACATTTCTTTCACGTTAGTAACTTGTTCCAGGTTTTCTTTTAACACTGTTTTGGATCTCTATCACCCAATATATATAATGGGCACTAAAGATGAAATACATACACAGGCATAACAACAGAGTACTAAAAATATGTTAAAAGTACCACACTGATTAAATCAAAGCCATTGTTTTCAGTATTTTGTGGCTATAATAAAGAATGCATCTTTAATTGTCAGTACACCTGGTGTACATTCATTGCAAAGAACAACTCTTTATTGGAATATAGTAGAGCAAAAAATGCCCCTTTATTAATTTGATGTACATTAAATATCTTTGCATTTGTTACATGTATGATAGGTATTTGGCAGATAAATTTATACACACTTCCACATTTTATAGATTTATACTGTACATCGTCATCCTACACAGAGCATGCCCTTTCACAGTTATACAGACAGCTTTTCTCAGGGGACTTTATACACTTGGTCAAGCATTTTGGCAATCTGACACAGAGGAGCATGCCAGAAAGATGAGTTCACAATTGTACCAGCTGTACTTGGAATGAAAAATCCAGAAACCTGAAAGTGAGAATTTATCAATGCACACACATGCAAGCACATATATACAGTAGTGATAACTGTAACCCACATTACAGGAGATCATACAGAGCAGTAAAAAACCAAAAAGGTCAGGGCCATTGCCAAGATCTCAGTACAAAATTGTGGATCTGAAAATGAATGTGTGGAATGGAAATTTAACTTAAAAATCTTCGTACTTTATATACAATATATATACGTTGTCATGTTACAAAACACAGAATATCAGGGCACATAGACACACCATGTTTTGTATGCTAAAGACAGTGTGCCAAATTCTGCTCCCAGTTGCCTTGTTTCAACTCCATTACTTTTACTTGAGGTCTACTGGGGAAAATTAAGAGCAGAATTTTGCTCAGCATAAAGAAAGCACATACATTTTTTCTTTTGTTTTTGCTATTTTTTGGGATTTAGGAGACACAAATTAGTTACCAAGAATCAGCACCTTGACTATATCAGTAAATTATATTCAAGGCATGGAACTATATTTTCAGTGGGATGGTTATTTTTGTATACACCGGCCTGAAATTAACCCAGTGAAGTGTGAAGAAGAAATCATCCATTTTTGTTTGTTTTATGCCTTCACACATCAAATATATTTGTGGCCACATATAAGTTAAAATTCTAACAAATTAAATTGTAACTCAAGACAGATGATTACAGCAAAATGCATATTTTGTAAACACATAAAATGACTGGAAAATAAAGTGAGCAGTTGATTCATGTGGTTTCTGACCAGGGATGATATTACAATGCAGTGTATTGGTTGAAACCCCGGTCACTTGCATGAGGACATCAAAGGTTAAAATTATTAATAGTTACAATCCATACATTGGTAGATTAAACCAACATGTTATAGAGAACTCCTCTCACCCCAGGACTCTGTAAAGAAGTTGCTTCCAATACTGCGTAACACAAGATCATGAATTTAACTGTTTTTTTTTTTTTTAATTTTTTTAAATTATAAGAAAGCTCAGGTCTTAATCCTGTAAGTTGCTCCGTTGATTTCCATTGACTATATAGGCATAGAGGCTTGCCTTTATGGACCAACTTGCTGGATCAAGGCCTTAATCAGTAGGTGTATGCTGCTCTAGTTTTGGGGGAATTTTTAAAATGAAAGTATATTCTTCATGGTCATAGGTGAAATGCTACAGAAACCGGCCACCCCACTGGCTGGGATCCACACAGGGAGGGAGGAGAGAGCTCTAAGTTTCTTACAAAAACATTTTATTGTTAAAAAATATAACTATTTAAAGTTAATGTTTAACATCCTATTACTTTTTCTTCTAAATTATTTCATTTTAATGTTTGTTACATAGTTCCAATAATGATAAGGTCAGCAACGTTCATTGTAAACCTAAAGAGGCATTTTTCTTTTTTTAAAGAAAAACTACAAGAAACTGCAGGCTACAGTGTCCCACCACTGACATTTCCCCCCTCTGCGTTAGAATACCCACTATTCACCAATGATGCTGTTGTATCAGCACTGCTGTGTGTTATTACTTAACAAAATGGTTCAGAATGAATTTGAGTCTCAAGTAAATCAGGCAATACGCATGATTCCCACCTATGGACATGTGGTGTCTGTTTTAATTTCTTTTAAAAATGCCTTAGTTTTCCTGTACCAAACATGCTTTGTTCATTCTTGTGAGAACAGAACGCCCTTTTTTTCTGCTGACTCCTTAATTCTGCAATGCACAGGCACACACTCCCCGGAAACACATTGGAAAGAATGAAGTGGTTTGCATCTAGGGAAGAAGCATAATGAATGCCGGAGCTCTAGAAAGAACTCTCTCCACCCTCTTCCCTTTTGTGTGTGTGCTTTTTCAGACTGGCTTCACTTGAATAATAGCAGGAATAGTACTATACACCGCTCATTAGGGAGCTAGGTCTTTGTGAATGTTAATGATTAATTGAAAGACACCCTGGCAATGGCTCTGCTTCTAGTTGGTCAAAGAATGCTGATAAGAGCAGTGGCAAACAATTTAGCCATAAGAAGATTATTAGAACAGCAGCAGCTATGTCTGCAGGAACAATGAAAAACATACAGTACAGAAAGAAGACAGACATATTCCCATATATTACACAGAAGTTAATACGTTGAGATCCATATGGAACATTATTCAGAACATACTTTGCTTCGAAAAAGAAAAAAACCCCAAGAATTTATACTGGATTTTGAATATTCTAGTGTGCTGAGTCACTGGAACACGTGTGACTGATACTTCTATATGGTTTGTTGCTTCACTGTTTAGCACAGCATGGTGGGGGAAGGATGCAGCTAAATCAAAGCTTACTCCTAAAACAATTACAGGCATTCTCTTTCAGTGACATAAAATGAATGGCAAACTAAGAAAGTGCTTGGCACCACAGCAAAATTATGGATGATTAAGTAAAGAATTTTACTCAAGGAAATGAGTAGAGTGTATTGTGTATTCAAAGCATAATGCAGCAAATGGCAATCAATGGCCCTGAGAATGAAACTGCATTTAAAAAACATTTCGAATTAAGTTTTATAGTGTATAAAAATCTTACACTTTTCATACACACACAGAGGAGTGCGTGTGTGTGTACATGCATTTTCACAAAACTGTACAGTACATCTCCTTTACAATAAACAATACTCACGTAGCTGTATTATATCAGGGCAGTGACTAGAATTCAAAGAAAATTTACTGCAGAAAAAAACTAGGACCTGAACCATAGGTCTCTAACCTACTAGTTCTGACTTTTTTTGGTTTTGTTTTATTCTATTTCATAATCTCTCACTTTCTCTCTCCCCTCTTCTCTCCTCCCCCATCTTTTTTTCTTAATTGAGCAAATGTGGTCCTGTTGAGAATGAGAAACTGATCCTGCCACATTGCTTCAGCTGGAGATAGGCATGAATTTACCAGGTAGATAGTGGGATGCCAGACAAGTATAATGGGAGTGAGTTAGAAAGTGTGTGCAGTGATTGGCAGAGAAAAGCACTAGATGGCAGTTCTAGCTGGAGACACCCATGAAATGGGAGCAGGGCTACAGAACACAGATCCATACGAGCACCTGGCAGAGTGGTTTGCTCTCAGCAGTTTAGATGCAGTGATGTACAGTGTCCATTTATGGCATTGCCATTTACGGTTGCACTGCTGGGGCTCATGGTTCAGATCTAGGGGTCCTGGATGCCCAGGCTATGGTAGGTGGCCAAACTTAGAGGTAAGAAGATGCGGGGATCTTTAGGATCCAAGAAGAAAGTAGCAGAGCTGACTGGCCATGGAGAGATCAAGTGAAACTGCAGTCCCCCACGTTGATCCTCCCTCTCATTACTAGACTGATGTCCCTGGTTATAGCCTGCAGCTCAGAGGAGGAACTGAAGGGGGAGTAGCTGACAAGATGGCATAAGTCAGCTACTCCCACATGCCCCCTAGGAAGTCTGTCCTATTAAATATATATCCATGGAGAAGGTGGGTGGGAGGGACAGTTCTATTTTGTGCTGAGTTACTCTTATCCAATGACCATCGTGGCTAAGCAATCCCTTTCCCGTCCTGAGATACTAGACTGTCCACAGGGGTATGGTGAGGAGAAAGTAACATGTACTAGACAATTCCACTATAGAGAAGATCATTAAAGCCCCAGTCTGAGAAAGCAACTGAATTTGTGATTTGTCCCACAAATCTACTCAGCCTTGAAAATAAGGGAGGCATGACAGGCTCCCCAAAGTCACGTTTTTGCTGCACTAAGAGGAGTCTCAGCGCAGCAGATAATTTCACCTTACTTTATATAAATTTAGGTGAAAAAAGACTGCAGACAAACTCTACTTCCTTTTAATTTATTTTATTTGGGCTGGATGCAGCTCTGCACAAGCCGGTAAATGTGGAAATACATTAGTGTAAAATTGGTGTAAGCAAGAGAAGAATCAATCAGGCACACTGAGTCTTAGGCCTATGCCATGTTTACTGAACCTCTGGATCAAAGAAAAGTCCTGAAGTGGCCTGGAGTCCTCTCTAGTAATTTTAAGGTTCTAGAGCAGGGTTAAATGTTGAAGGATCCTCCTAGATCCAAGAAAAGAAGTGGAGGAAAACAGATCACTGTAAGAAAAATAAAGGATAAAAACAGTGACAGGCCCAAAAATGTTTTCCATAAACTGGTTAAACTGCACAAGCACACACCATGCTTGAAAGTTTTCAGAAAGATCAATTGGGCCACGTAGCAGACACCAGCAGGATGTTGTCAACCCGAGGACCATAATTTAATCACTCTCTTCTACAGAGCTTGAAAAGATCTACTACAAACTAATGCTTTCTAATTAGTTTGTCATTCTGCTTTTGTGTTACAAACTCACGTGTCTGACACGTGTTTGCCATATTGTGGCAAAAATCCAGTTTTGTGTTTATTTGCATGCTAAAGTATCTCTTTTGATACTGTTTGCAGTGTTGTGGTAGCCATGTTGGTCCCAGGATATTAGAGAGACCAGGTGGGTGAGACAATATCTTTTACTGGACCATCTTCTGTTGGTGAGAAAGACAAGCTTTAAAGTTTCAGGACCTGAAGAAGAGCTCTCTGGATATCAAAAGCTTGTCTCTTTCACCCACAGAAGTTGAGCCAATAAAAGATATTACCTCACCCACCTGCTCTCTCTTCATGCTGTGTTTCCTGAACTGATAGTAAAGGATCTTATTAACACGGGCTGACATTTGACAGTGAGTTTGGTGAACAGGAAGGCAGGAAACGCTGAGGAAAGTAGTCCTTCTGACTTGTTTTCTTCTGGAATTTGATTGCTGAGCATTTTCTCCCCACATTCTGGAGGAAGAGGAACAGCTCTGCTTGCACTTCCTGTATATGTGACCCACGGATTGTATGGTTTTGAGGATTCATTGTTAACCTTGTGTTTGAACTGTAGTTCCATTTCCAGCTAAATATAAAAAAATAAAATGTTATAAAAAAATAAAATGTTCAGGCAAGTTAGGCTAAAATAGTGCTGCCTTGGTTGGATAAGGGCGCTATGATAGGATGTATGTAACTGTTCCTGGCTGAATGAAGAAGTGTTTTAAAACCCTTCACTGGGGAAAGGGCTAAAGCCCAGCCAATAGAGACTGCCTGAGCTGTCAGGCCTAGAGAAAGGAGCTGACAGTTATGGCTCCATTAGGCTACGGGAAAGTGGAGCTGCCAGATATGCCTCAAAAGCAGGGCTGGCAGCTATATGAAAGTGAGGTTTCCAGGGGTGCCATGAAAGAAAAAGGGTGGGGCTTCTGGGAAAGAAGAATGAAACTTCCTCCCAAGTGGAGCTGAGCTTGGTGACAGTACCAGGGCACTTTCCTTGATCTTCATTCACCACAACTAAAGGGATAAGTGGAGCTTCTGACAGGAGGATCTTTATTCCTTGATTATGGGTGTTAGTTAGGCCACCTGGATATTAAATGAACTTTCAGAGACTATCTGCTTCCCATGATGGAGACAACCTGAAGGGCTGTTTTGCTTTAGCTTGTTTTCCCTCCTGGATTAAAGAAGTGTTGACCTCAAACCCAAAGGGTGGAGCATTGGCTTATTACTGGAGGATATAAGGAAATTAAAGACAATTGAGAGGAACAAGTGAGGAAATTTAGAAGAGGATTTTTGGAAGGCAAGTTAATTTGGAATCAATAGAATGGTAGGATCAGGGAGAAGAAAGGAAAAAGTAAGAAGGGAGACTTGATAGATTTAATAGCCTGTTTGGAAATCTTGGGAATAACAGGGAGCAGGCGGCTGGGCAAGAGCTATCAGGTAAGGAGCTCTGGCATCTTTTCTTCTGTGACTAAAGGCTGCGTGATTGTCCTCAGTGAAGGCACTGGCTAGAACCAGGCACTATGAAGGCAGGCTTCCCTGCATCGCTGTGCCAGCCCACTTCAGTCTCGCCCTGCAGGACCCATGCAGTTCTAGTCCTAGCCCTCTCTTTCTACAGTTATAAATCTCTGACTACCTTGAACAAGCATTATCACTATGTTGAACCCTCTTAATTTTAAAGCAGAAAAAAGGCTAGAACTTGCATCTTCCTGCACAAATAACAAGGGCTTGAACTGAAAGAGAATCTCTGTTACCTCACAGCAGGATAAGGACTATGACACACAGATAAGTAGTTATGCTTTCATCCATTAGTGGGCTCTAGTACATTAACCTAAGCCAGTTTGGTTTGTTCTCTCTAATATGTACACACACAGTATATGGCATTTTCCTATGAAGCTGCATGTGACTGATCTTCTTCAACGAAGTAGAGTAACACCTGGATCTAAAGCCTCCAAAGGTCAAATACTGGTGCTCCAAGCGGCTGTACTACCAAGCCTCTGATTGTATGTACACAGCTACAATCATATTCTCTGCTCTGGCCCTCATAGCATAACATGTTGGGAATATGGAGGAGGGAGGGCTTACACTTATTTTCTCTTTGTTCCTCTTCCCTTCTATTCTTCCTTTTCTTTTCCCTTTCTCTTCTCCTCCCTTCCTCCTTTGCTCTCCCTTCTTTTCCCACCCCCCATCTCACCTTTTTCGTGGGGGAGAGGGGGCGGAGGAAGGGGAAGGCTCTTATAACATTCATTGGTATCCTGGAGCTGCATCCATGCACTCAGGTATTTTCTTTTTCTGTAGGCCAGTTTACATTGCTTGCCATAGCCCCCAGTCACACTATGTGCTCTAATGTTGTTGGCTACACTGTATCGAGGCTGAGTCATGCATGAGGTGGCTATAAGCAAGAGATCTGAGATGTAGCCTAGATTTAGCAAAATCACCAGCAGTGTTGTGGATTATGGTGAAATAGCGGGGAGTTGTTGTTTTTTAACAGAAACTGAGCACATTTTTGAATGTAATGAGATTTTAGCATGGCAGCCCTGAATTGGAGCCCTCAGTAACTGATCCTTACTTTCCTATGTTCCCTCTTCCCCACACTGGTCATAGCGCTGCACATATGGAATTTAGTAATTCTTTAAAGTAACATGCAGAACTGAACACAACATACCGCTTGAAATAGACAGTGTGTGGTGCAAAAATGCTATTTACCACTGGTTGTTGATCATCACTCTAAATCTGTACAGAGGCTTCAGATTTCGAAACGAGATGTGCAATAAGTACAAGGCAGTCATCTGACGAAGGGATGACACAAGGGAGTGCCCTGAAAAATGAGCGAGAGAGAGCGAGATGCACACAGTGGCCAGAATTAGATACTATCCTAAATACAGGAAACTGCTTTTCACTAATGCTAAGGCTGTGACAAATAGATAAAATCCGCGAGACTCAAAGCTAAGGCTAACATTCTGGTTTTTTTTGGAGGTGTGCAGGGCTGGGAGGACTAGGAAGTGTTAAATGATGAGATATTGTTAAGATTAATATTTGCAAATTCATGCCAATTGTATAAATTGATGGGCTAAGAAAAGTTACTTTTTTTTAAAGTTTAGCAGTTGTAGGTAAATGATTTGGTTCCGGAGATTCTGATCATGTTAAACAGAGGCCGAAGTTAACATGTAGGAGGCACTCTGATACAAAATATTTTTTCTAAACATTGTATGTCATCAAGGGAGTAAGAGTAGTAGGTTAAATAGCAAAAGCAGTTTTGTTAAAGCTGTTTACTATTCATACAGTCATTGGATTTTATTCTGCCTTAACTCACACTAGTTTTACATTCATAGAATCATAGAATATCAGGGTTGGAAGGGACCTCAGGAGGTCATCTAGTCCAACCCCCTGCTCAAAGCAGGACCAATCCCCAATTTTTGCCCCATATCCCTAAATGACCCCCTCAAGGATTGAACTCACAACCCTGGGTTTAGCAGGCCAAAGCTCAAACCACTGAGTTATCCCTCCCCGTATTAGTGCAGGGGTCTCAAACTCAAATGACCACGAGGGCCACATGGGGACTAGTACATTGGCCTGAGGGCCACATCACTGAACCCCCACCCCCACCTGCTGCCCCGGCCCCGCCCCCACTCCACCCCTTCCATGAGGCCCCGCCCCACCCCACCTCTTCCCAGCCCCCATTCCAACCCCTTCCCTGCATGTTTGAGACCCCTGCATTAGTGTAAATATTGACTAGAGTACAACTACTCTTGGTTTACACCAAATCAGTTCAGACAAAGCCCTTGCTTTCTAAAATGCTCAGAAATTTCCAGACATCCAAGTGTTGGTATCTCTAAATACACTCTGGAGGATCAGCAAGCAGTGAAAGTGCTTCTTTTCCTATTCTCTTACTTTGGTCACCCATTACAAGCTTTGCTGTAGAAGGAGCTGTTTCTCAGCAGACAGCTTTACTGTTATGATTGCAACTGTTATTCTTTACCTGATTGAATCTACATAAGATGGTTTCCTCTGAAAGAGACATTGCCACTGCCAAAGCCTGCTGTGCCCTTTTCTGAGAAAGCAGGAAGTCCCTACTGCTTAAATATAGTCACACAACGTTAATATTCTCAGTACAGATTCAGAATATGCAGTTTCCTGTTTAATGCTGCATGCATTGATCTGTGTAAGATTGACATTTACTGCACCAATACTGTTAAATAATTGACTTCCTTGTCTGTATCACTATGGAAGCCAATGGTGTCATGGCAAAAATCTAGGACCTATTTTTTAATGTCCTAGATGTGACAATACGCTTGCATTTTAAACACCTAGCTATGAGCACAGTTTTCTCTTCCTGAATATGTCTTTGAAAATGTTTCAAGAGGTAGCTTTGCAGTTTGAAAGATAAAAAGTATTAAACAGAAAAAATATGCGAAAGAAGGTGAAACTTTAAAACTTTCTTATGGAAGTTTCTAAACCTCTGTCACAGAAAAATATCTCGTTTTGAGTTAGATTTCTGCTATCTGATCACCATTCTAAAATCTGAAGCCTTTGCACCATTCAGTTAGGAGAGTTGACACTTGAAAGGAGAGGGAAATACATCATAAATGGCTTTTTTCCAGTTTTACATCAACACCTGGGTTCTTGTGTCAGGAAGTCGAAGTCCCACCAGACCTCCGCACACTAGAACAGTTGAAGCTAGAAGAATGGGGATTGCTTTGGTGATGCCAACAAGTGAACCAAATATTAAGTTTCCAAGTACAGCTGCTGCTTTGCATAGTGCGTTCAAAAAGCCAAAGCCTGTTGCCCTAAAAGAAAAAAAGAATAACATTAAACATGCTTGAAAAATTAAAGCCTTTGGGACAGATCCTGAGTGGGGGTAAATCAGAGTAGCCCCATTAACTTCAGTGGAGCCATCCCAATTTACATCAGCTGAGAATCTGGCCTCTTGATTTTATAGTGTGCCAACAAAACAAGGGGACAATCATCTTTGTATGGGGAACAGAAAGTTTTAATTTCCTCCAGCTGGCACACCTGATCAAACAGTACTTGGTAGAAATGCTCATATGATCTCAGCCTCGTATAATAATGAACATTAAGACTTTGGACATGAACCAAATGGGGGCTTGAAAAATGGGTCTTGGGCTGGAGGTGAGATGTAAGGGTATGACTACACAGCAAAGAAAACCCCACAGCACCGAGTCTCAGAGCCTGGGTCAACTGACCCAGGCTTGCGGGTGCGGCTATAAAATTGCAGTGTAGCCACTCAGGCTCGGCCTGGAACCTCAGCTCTGAAAGCTTGCAAGCAGGGAGGGCCTCAAAGTCCAGGCTCCAGCCCCAGCCTGAACCTCTACACTGCTATTTTCAGCCCCGCAGCCCAAGTCCCCGGAGTCTGAGTCAATTGACCCAGGCTCTGAGATTTGGTGCCACAGGTTTTAATTTGAAGTGTAGACGTGCCCCAAGAGATTCTGCAGGACAGGGAAGGGAGGTGGTTTGCTAGCTGAGAATCTAACAAAAATGCATCTGAGTGGACATTACTTTATGGAAACATATTATATGATCCTATTAATATTCGGTATCAAAGTCCAAAAGTAACTAACTAGTCTGCTTAGCTGATGACAAGGTTAAAACTAGATATGTTCTGCAAACTGCTTTGATTTTAATAAACCTTGTTTAATCATGAATATATCTTATGGAGACTGTTACTTAGGTAATTTTGCACAGGATGTCCCAAAGAGAACAAAACCTCTAATAGAAACAAAAAAAGGCAAAGAGTATCAGCAGTGTTAGTTAATATGGGTTTGGACAGAGGTGTCCTGTGTCATCAGGGGCTTCAGTCAGAGGAACACAAGGGTGAAGCCTGATGGCCAAGAAGACGACACTGTAGTGGGATGTTGTACAAATGCTGAAGTCAACAATCTTCTTTTCCAAGAATTCTTATGGGACAAAAACCATAAATGTTGATATCTATTGTTTCCACATTAGCTCTGTGAATTATGCACTTTCTGAACTCATGACACACGATCAGTCTTGCTGTGTGATTATAACCATCATTGCTATATTAGACCCTTGGCATGTACTCTAGTGCCCACAGGTCACTTGCAGCCAACAGCTGTGTTTTATGATTCCCCTGCAACCTTTAAAATACTTGGACTTTAGCAAAATATTGTTCCATTTGATTAAAGTATTGATTATTCTTTTTTATGCAACACATAGTGCCCCTTTAACATACCACACTAGGGAAAAAAACTCAGTGATATGTCTACGGGGAAAAGAGACAGGTGGATGGGAAGCAGAAGCTATCAAGAGATACTGCTTGAGAGGGTAAGCAGGAGAGTCCTGGGAGGCCCACTTCGAGTGGCCACCAAATCTAGGAATTGTACCTTTTGTCCCTTAGGTGGCTATTACTCTGGTATGTAAGCATTGCCTGCAGCCAGAGAGTCTGCTGAGAATTATGCTTGAGAGGAGAAACTAAAATGCCTTGGAACCTTTGAGGCTGCAAGATTTGTGGCACAAGAGAGGGAATAGTGCAGACCTGTGAGACTCAGTTTTTAAGTGAGGAAACTGAGGAAGCCCTGTAAATATATTACCCAAGAAGCTATTGAAACCCGCTGACTGAGAGATGGACCAAAGAATCTACTGCAATGTTGCCTGAAAAGCTGCTAAAGCCACTGCCTACTGAGGAAGCCCTAGGAATGATGATCACATGATTACCTGGTCTGTTCATTCCCTCTGGGGCACCTGGCATTGGCCACTGTCGGAAGACAGGACACGGGGCTAGATGGACCTTTGGCCAATATGGCCATTCTTATATTCTTAAAAACTGTTGAAAAAAACAATTAAGGGGAGGACTATGGGAACCTTGGGAGGCTGGCAGCTCAACCGGTGCTAGTTCTGAGCTAAAATATAGCAGCACAGTCAGGGATAGCATGGGCAGCAGCTTGGGCTAGCCTCCTGAGTACAAACTCGCCTGGACCCCCGGATACGTGCTTGGACAGCTAGCCTGAGCCACTGCCCGTACTACTGCCAGCCACACTGCTATATTTAGTGCACTGGCTTGAGCAGAGCTAGCGCATGTCTGTCTACCCATGATGGGAAGCCCATTCCCAGCTGCAATGTAGATGTACCCTTAGAGGGGCCCTAGAGAGCAGGATGTGATTTTCTCGATCTCTCCAGGAGAGTCTATGTTGTAAGGTGAGGCTCACAACGAGAGGAGTGCCATAGTGCAAAATAGGGCATCACAGAATATCAGGGTTGGAAGGGACCTCAGGAGGTCATCTAGTCCAACCCCCTGCTCAAAGCAGGACCAATCCCCAATTTTTGCCCTAGATGGCCCCTTCAGGGATTGAACTCACAACCCTAGGTTTAGCAGGCCAATGCTCAAACCACTGAACTATCCCTCTCCTGCATCAGTATAGTGGTATTTGAAGGAAGTTGACTGGTACAAGGAGGACCTTTTGGACGAGCCGTATCTCCAGTCTGACTGGTGCTGGCGGCAATCGTGGTGAAGGCAGAGAGCTTGATTGGTACTGGGAAGAGTATCATGGTAGAAGAAAAGGATTGATTAGTAAGAGAAGTGGGTATTGTTTCATTTTTGTCTTTATTTATGCACAGAATATAACCCTAAAGATATATAATTTATTTGTTATGATCAGTACTTATAGATAGATAGATATGGGCTGTCAAGTGATTTAAAAAATTAATTGTGATTAATTGCGCTGTTAAACAATAGAATACCATTTACTTTAAATATTTTTGGATGTTTACTACATTTTCAAATATATTCATTTCAATTACAACACAGAATACAAAGTGTACAGTGCTCACTTTATATTTATTTTTTATTACAAATATTTACACTGTAAAAAACAAAAAAATTGTATTTTCAATTCACCTCATACAAGTACTGTAGCGCAATCTCTTTATCATAAAAGATGAACTTACAAATGTAGCATTACGTACAAAAAAACTACACTAAGAATAAAACAATATAAAACTTCAGAGCCTACAAGTCCACTCAGTGCTACTTCTTGGTCAGCCAGTCACTCAGACAGACAAGGTTGGTTACAATTTGCAGGAGATAATACTGCCTGCTTCTTGTTTACAATGTCACATGAAAGTGAGAACAGGTGTTCACATGGCACTGTTGTAGCTGGCGTTGCAAGATATTTACGTGCCAGATGCACTAAAGATTCATATGTCTCTTCATTCTTCAATCACCATTCCAGAGGACGTGTCTATCCTGATAATGAATTCTGCTTGATAACGATCCAAAGCAGTGTGGACTGACGCATGTTCATTTTCATCATCTGAGTCAGATGCCACCAGCACAAGGTTGATTTTCTTTTTTTGTGGTTTGGTTTCTGTTGTTTCCGCATCAGTGTGTTGCTCTTTTAAGACTTCTAAAAGCATGCTCCACACCTCTTCCCTCTCAGGTTTTGGACAGCACTTCAGATTCTTAAACCCTGAGTCCAGTGCTGTAGCTATTTTTAGAAATCTCACATCGGTACCTTCTTTGCATTTTGTTAAATCTGCTGTAAAAGTGTTCTTAAAATGAATAACATGTGCTGGGTCATCATCTGAGACTGCTATAACATGAAATATATGCAGAATGTGGGTAAAACAGAGCAGGAGACATACTGTACTCCTTGCAGGGAAGAATGTAACAAATTTAATTGATGCATTATTTTTTTTAATGAGCATCATCAGCATGGAAGCCTGTCCTCTGGAATGGTGGCCAAAACATGGAAGGGGCATACGAATGTTTAGGATATCTGGCATGTAAATATCTTGCAACGCCGGCTACAAAAGTGCCATGCGAATGCCTGTTCTCACTTTCAGGTGACATTGTAAATAAGAAGCAGGCAGCAGTATCTCCTGTAAATGTAAACAAAATTGTTTGTCTTAGCAATTGGCAGAATAAGAAGTAGGACTGAGTGGACTTGTAGGCTCTAAAGTTTTCCACTGTTTTGCTTTTGAGTGCAGTTATGTAACCAAAAAAAATCTGCATTTGTAAGTTACACTTTCATGATAAAGAGATTGCACTTCAGTACTTGTATGAGGTGAATTAAAAAAATGCTATTTCTTTTGTTTATCATAGTGCATATATTTGTAATAAAAAATAATAATATAAAGTGAGCACTGCGCACTTTGTATTCTGTGTTGTGATTGAAAACAATATTGAAAATGTGGAAAAACATCCAAAAATATTTAATAAATTTAAATTGGTATTCCATAGCTATAAGCACAATTAATGCAATTAATATTTTGAGTTAATCACATGAGTTAACTGCAATTAGTTGACAACCCTAATTTTATATATATATTTATATGCATACCTACACACACATATGCACTTGTTGTAGCTTCCACTAGTGTCCGAAAGCCAAAAATTTGCCCAAAAGATTATGAACACTGAGAAAAACAATATTTATGAAGCAATAACATAATCCTTTTCTGTCAACAGGTCTCAGCCTAAATGCAGTAAAAGCTAACTGAATAAGAGTTAACAGAACCAACAAAAGAATATAGATCTAGCTAATGCAAATTTAGACACGTCTAGACATTAAATCTTTGGAAGGGCAATGCTAAGGAACATATGGGGATACTTTTTATATTACTCTGTAGAGGTAAATTGCTTCACAGATGATATCTGCTTACATCATCTAGTTATAACAAGGGCCTGCATATAATTTCCTGAACATTTGGAACATTTATTTTCATATCCTGTGCTCTACAACGAGCACATTCCAAACCTGCAGTATATTCCGGGACTGTTATCAGGTGGATGTCTCTGTATTTTAACTCAGACATGAAGGTACTTTTTAAATATGGTATGTCATATATTTGAACTAAATTGGTGCAGAATTCAGGTACTGAAAAAACCCAGCTCTTTTTTGCAAAAAACTAATTGGCATAGTCAAACTTTTGCAACTGGATGGTGCTGCTAATTTTGTGATCTCATTAACGTTGTCAAATGATCATAAAGAGAGATGAATAAGACGGTTAAAATAAGCCCATTTTTCTTTGTCCTTGACTGTTTCAAGGTTTTAAAGCAAACACCTCTGTAGTAAATTGGTATTCAGAGCCATTGACCATTATCTTTGAAAACTCGTGGCGAACCGGGGAAGTCCCGGATGACTGGAAAAAGGCTAATGTAGTGCCAATCTTTAAAAAAGGGAAGAAGGAGGATCCTGGGAACTACAGGCCAGTCAGCCTCACTTCAGTCCCTGGAAAAATCATGGAGCAGGTCCTCAAAGAATCAATCCTGAAGCACTTGCATGAGAGGAAAGTGATCAGGAACAGCCAGCATGGATTCACCAAGGGAAGGTCATGCCTGACTAATCTAATCGCCTTCTATGATGAGATTACTGGTTCTGTGGATGAAGGGAAAGCAGTGGATGTATTGTTTCTTGACTTTAGCAAAGCTTTTGACACGGTCTCCCACAGTATTCTTGTCAGCAAGTTAAGGAAGTATGGGCTGGATGAATGCACTACAAGGTGGGTAGAAAGCTGGCTAGATTGTCGGGCTCAACGGGTAGTTATCAATGGCTCCATGTCTAGTTGGCAGCCGGTATCAAGTGGAGTGCCCCAAGGGTTGGTCCTGGGGCCGGTTTTGTTCAATATCTTCATAAATGATCTGGAGGATGGTGTGGATTGCACTCTCAGCAAATTTGCAGATGATACTAAACTGGGAGGAGTGGTAGATATGCTGGAGGGCAGGGATAGGATACAGAGGGACCTAGACAAACTGGAGGATTGGGCCAAAAGAAATCTGATGAGGTTCAATAAGGATAAGTGCAGCGTCCTGCACTTAGGACGGAAGAACCCAATGCACAGCTACAGACTAGGGACCGAATGGCTAGGCAGCAGTTCTGCGGAAAAGGACCTAGGGGTGACAGTGGACGAGAAGCTGGATATGAGTCAGCAGTGTGCCCTTGTTGCCAAGAAGGCCAATGGCATTTTGGGATGTATAAGTAGGGGCATAGCGAGCAGATCGAGGGACGTGATCGTTCCCCTCTATTCGACATTGGTGAGGCCTCATCTGGAGTACTGTGTCCAGTTTTGGGCCCCACACTTCAAGAAGGATGTGGATAAATTGGAGAGAGTCCAGCGAAGGGCAACAAAAATGATTAGGGGTCTGGAACACATGAGTTATGAGGAGAGGCTGAGGGAGCTGGGATTGTTTAGCCTGCAGAAGAGAAGAATGAGGGGGGATTTGATAGCTGCTTTCAACTACCTGAAAGGGGGTTCCAAAGAGGATGGCTCTAGACTGTTCTCAATGGTAGCAGATGACAGAACGAGGAGTAATGGTCTCAAGCTGCAGTGGGGGAGGTTTAGATTGGATATTAGGAAAAACTTTTTCACTAAGAGGGTGGTGAAACACTGGAATGCGTTACCTAGGGAGGTGGTAGAATCTCCTTCCTTAGAGGTTTTTAAGGTCAGGCTTGACAAAGCCCTGGCTGGGATGATTTAACTGGGAATTGGTCCTGCTTCGAGCAGGGGGTTGGACTAGATGACCTTCTGGGGTCCCTTCCAACCCTTATATTCTATGATTCTATGAAATGCAATCTTTTGGTCTTTAAGCAGTCTCCATGCATAAAATGTTGCATGAAATACCATGTTGTTAATTGTGACCAGGAACAAAAATAAGATGTTCAAAAGAATGAAGAAAAATGTCTGAATAATGTAGTCCTTTCTTGCTGCATCTGAACAGTGTTCTATTTTCAATCACCTCTGATCGCTGATTTGAATCTTGAAACTATGGGTCTGACTGTTCGTGCCATGTGCACCAATAAACATGAACAAGAGTTTCGATGCTCAAGGAAAGCAGAGTCAGACCCTACAGCTTTAAAATACAAACGTATCTGTTAAAATATTTGAGATTCAAATCAATTATATCCCATATTAATACTTCCCTTCACTGCACCCATAACTCATTCTAGGAAGACAGAGGCACTGCGAAATGTTGTATGTATCTGCCCCAATCCCCAGGCACAACAGGGCACAGTCTTGCCCCTGTATCTCTGTATAGCTGCAATCCTTGCTTCTGTGCTTCAAAGAGGAGATGAAATGTACTGACATTCTAAGAATCATCAAGGAAACTTGTTTCAGAGTAGCAGCCGTGTTAGTCTGTATCCGCAAAAAGAAAAGGAGGACTTGTGGCACCTTAGAGACTAACAAATTTATTTGAGCATAAGCTTTTGTGAGCTACAGCTCACTTCACCAGATGCATTCAGGAAACCTGGTGAATCATCAAAGCACTCAGTGTGGATTGAAATGCAGATGCCTGAAGGCATGAAGTCTTTACCAAACATTGTACCAATCGGCACTATATTGATCAGTTAATGGGCAAATCATTGGCACAAACTCCTGTTTTCTAACTCTATGTGAGGAATTAGCTGTGTGATTCCCATTAGGGACCGGGGAAGTTATTAGTCAGAATCCTGTGCAGAGCTTAGAAAATTGACAGGAACACATCACATCAATACTGATAGTGCAGTGGGGTGGATTTGTTCAACTCTTGAAAAATTATTTATTTTATATCTTTTAATAATAATAGAATAACAATATGGGGGTGTGACAGGTCTGCCAATGCAGTGGCAGTTAGAGGGTAGGTTTTAATTCTGGTGCAAGGGAGGCCTGGTTTAGTTAAGCCATGACAAAAGGAAATGGCTTCCTTTAGCCAAAGTCGCAAATGAAAAAAGTGGCTAAAAATGGGAGGTTAGTGACCCAAGCCTATAGATCACCAGAGCTCTTTCCCTGAATGCCATGTATATTCTTCTGTGGGCCAGGTACTTGTACCATTAAACTTAATGGTCTGGCCTTGCAGCCGTAGCACCTAGTGACTGTATCTTCCTGAAATCCCAGCAGCATTTGAAGGGGCACCTGTCTGTACAGGCTAGGGATTGGACACTTTAGTTTCCAGACCCAGTGCCAGGTTCCATCCACGTCTTCACATAAGACTATGAATAGCATTATCGTGGCTCCCCGAAATATATGTGAGAAGATATAATGGAAGCTAGCAGTTTTTCCTCAATATGCTATGGCCAATCTTCTAACGTTAACAACTCAAGCAGGTCTGTTTTTTTCCTCCCTTTCACATTAGGGCACAGTTTCATATCCTAGACTAACAAGGTGCAAAATTTTACCCACAAGTAGGACCACAGAATTTGCCTTTCTGCATCAGATTAATGGTTCATCAAGGACAATTGTATAGTCAGGTTATAAATCCCTGAAATGTGATCATTTCACCATTGAACATGGAAGTATAGAATTGGAGATATAAGAAAAGGAATTACAGTCCGAGAATTAGAGGTCCTAGATTTTTACATCCTTGATGCTAAAGAGTGAGAGGGAGGGAGGAAGGAGATAGACACTCTGACAAGTACCTAGATAACTAGATCAAGTGAGTTAATAAAATCCATGTGCTTTTTACAAAAAGTTTTTCCAGCTGAGTTTATCTGAAGTCATCTGCTGGACAGGACAAGTGCAATTCAGCAGAGGGAATGATCAGAATTATATTACATATGAATCCTCCTTGAGATCATATCTGAAACAAAAACATACAGCAGTAGCCTAAAAATAAAGACAGCAAAGAAAGACTTGTGAGGGTTTTAGCCAGGAGAACAGGTTCAAAAATTCCACTACTCTGCCTGTGTTGGGGTGGAGCAGAACAGAATACAAATAAAAAATATGAGTAGAAGAGTCAGAGTGGTGAACAGATGTTCTAGGTGACTGTACCTGCTACTAGTGTGGGGGAGAGGAGAAAATTCCAGTATAGTTTTAGATCATTCATGTGCTTTTATAATTTTGTAAGGCCACCAGATACTCTGGTGATGGATGTGAAATAAATGGAGCAGACAGAGAATAGCAGACTAGATATCTTTGCAGCATTGAGGAAGAGACTTTAGTATGAATTGATGAGGAATCATAACCCCAGTAATTAGGAAGTGAATTATTTACAGTTCAATACACAAAGGAATGAGTTCACTATTCGAATGCCTGCACCACTGGGAAAGAAAAGGGAAGAAACTTGGGCAATTTCTGAGGCATTTTATGTCATAAGAAAACAAACATGAGTTTCAACAGAGTGCAGTTGAACCACATCCACAGGATGGCAGTAGAAAATAACTGCCAGGAAGTGTACTGTGAATCAGTGACTGCAAAGCTATGTCAGAGATGAATACAAAATTTCTCTTCTGACAGCAACAACAGTACTTATTTAGGGTACAGTATTTTAGGGTTTAAAATATCCTGTGGATGATGTTTATCACTCTGGGGGAGTTCTCCAGGCTCAGAAAGGGAAACGAAGTATGGGTGCACTGAGCAGTAAGTAGATCTGTAATTTTTCATTTTTGACCGAACTCTATGCACTCTTTTCAAATGCTTTGGGAAAAAGCAGGATGTGATGACTGCATTTTAAAGTACATTGTGAACTCTAAATTCGCTGGCCAAGATCAAAATCCAGATGTCTGGCAGCTCTAGTGAAGTTAATGAACTGTTGGGTTACTTGATCTAATGTGACCGGAAGGAGGTACAATGAGACGACCATACTGATCAGTCTTATTCCAAAGTCCACTTAGGTTTGGCTTATTTATCTGGTCACAGCTACTCCTGGGTGAGAGTTCTAACTTCTAATCCTGGTGCTCCCCAAACTCGTTCACAAGAAGCTGTTGTCATTTAGATGAATGTAGCAATTGAATTTTAAAGTAAGAAAATCTTCCTAAGAGACTTTTAGCCCTATTCCATTCAAATGTGTATTACAAATAGAGCTGGTTGCCTGTGCAACCCTAATTCTACCTCGTCGTGCATCTGCAGTATGGTACAGTCTTTCATCACTTGACTGCATTCTATTTTTTCCCACAGGTCCCCTACCCGATCCAGTGTACAGTGCACATGGACCTGCTCTGGAGATAAATCAGGGCTGTACAATGAAGGACACTGTTGTCTGTAGGACCCCTGCCTCATTTGCTGACCATACTGTGCCTCAGTTCCCCCTGTGTGAAAAGGGGACAATAATACCACCGTGCCTCACTGGGATGTTGTGAAGATTAATTAATTAATGACTGCAAAGAACTAAGAAACTACAGTAGAGCACCTTAAGGGGAAAAAAAACCATGGGGAAATTAATAATTCCGTAGGCAGTGCAGGGTTTGGATGGTGTGCAGTAAATAATGCCTGGAACCACATGCTAAATAAAGATAAAAGAAATATTGGATAGCATGCTCAGTGAGGGAACACTGTCCATCCTGTACACTGAATGAGTCAGGGTCCCATCAGAAAAATAAATATAAGGGGCATATTCGAGGTTGCTAAGCAACCTTAATTCTGGCATTTCCAAACTTGTGAGTGCTTGACTTTGCAACCTTAATAATGTTCTTTTAACATAATTTTATTTTGTGTAATTGAGATACAATTCTGATAAGAAAAAATCTCATGGAACAGAGGGAGAAATATTTTGAGATTGCATGAAAATACAAGGCAGCACTTTCCTTGTCAATTAATCTGGGAAGATCTTAAGGGTTCAGAACCTATATTTCTTAAATGTGTGGAAGAGAGAAGGTTTGGGAGGACCTCAAGTGGTTGTAGGTTGATTTGGGCCAGATACTACAGGGACTGAGAGTCTGAGACTAATCAAAGGCTTTCTAGAACCAGTCTCTTGGCTGAGCAACCCATCTTGAAGGAAGGTAATGCTCAACAAGTGACTATCTTTAATGACCTGTTTTATGCTGTTGGAAACTGGACTAATGCAGAAAATAAACTGTTATAAACTGGACTAATGCAGCTAATCATTATTGTATTGTACAAAAATGTGTGTATAAAGCAGTAAAGAAAAACCCAGAAGTATCAGAGTCACTGTTGTGTACATTTAAAATCCTAATGAGAGAATAGGTGTATCTCCTATTTCACATTCTATGTAGTCTCTTATATTTGCAGTTGAACAGCTCTAATGAAGATTTATTCTGTATGTCCAGACAAAAAGTATGACGATTGAGTTAGTACATAGCAGTCATTTAGGACAAACTGCACTAAATGGAGTATTGTAATTACCTCAAACCCAAGCATTAGAAAACCCAGGAAACTCACAGTTAAGGTTAAACTTAAAAGAAATCTAAACATGTTAAGGTTCACAAATGCAGTTAGGTTACTGAAACAACCCACACTATCCTGTAGTCATACCAACACAGGGAAAAATTAAAAAGATGTCACTGTATGTCATGTACATTGATTATTTTAAAAATTTACATCCAATATGTTAAATTGTACTACAAGTAATTTATGTATGAAACATCTAACCTATTAACCCTCATGACATTGGCAAATTGTCAAGAGTGGGGTCCAGCTAGCTTCTAAGACCTACTGCGGAGCTGTGCTGGAAGGAAGGGAGGGGTTCTTGGGTTGGATCACTTGCGTATGTTAAGCCTCACCTCCCACAGCTGGAAAACACCTGCTTTTTTTCTAGCCCACTCTCCAGCTGCACCTTACTTTCCTCTGGTTCCTGACCTCTCCTACAGGCAGGGAAACAGCAGAGAAAGCAGTGCACAGCTGGTAGTGGTAAGTAACTGATAATATAGGACAGAATGGCTCCATGCAGGGGAGAGGGCTGGCAATCAGGAAGAGGCAAGACAGTACCTTAAGACTCTCAGCCAATTTTGGACTGGGCCTGTGTGCTAGTGTGCAGTCAGGTGAGAGTAAAGGAGCATTAGGAAGATCTGAGAGGTCTCAGAGGGACAGGGAAAGGGTAATCAGAACCAGGGATGGAGGCAGGGATGGAAGAGTCGGGGGAAGGAAGGATGAGCAAACAATTATTTGGAAGGTTCTAAAGGTTAAGAAACTTTTATGATGATCTAGAGACTGATACACGATAAGGGTACATGTGAAGTCTACAGATAAATATTTACCTAATAGACTATAACAGAAAGAATTGGTATGTCAGCCTGTGTTGTGTCAGTTGTGTCAGCCTGTACTTGGATGTCTTCAGTGTTGTTGTAGCTGTGTTGGTCTCCCGTAAATGAGAGAGACAAGGTGGGTGAAGTAATATCTTTTATTGGACCAACTTCTGTTTGTGAAAGAGAGAAGCTTTCAAGCTCCACAGAGAAGAAGAGCTCTGTGGAGCCTGAAAGCTTGTATTTTGAAGAACATTTTGGAAAGTGCATTTTTGATGCCTCAAAATTCCCAGGGCACTAACCCACATTGTGAGACATGATCTATTAAATATCCGATAAAGTTTGAACTATTAGAATTAAAATATTGTCTTTATACACCAACTTCTAATACAAAATAATAAATTATGTAGCATCTAGCACATATTTGGTGCTATATAAATAATAATTGCTGTAATAATATTTTCTTTGAATCATACACTCATCCACACACTCAAACACACACCTGATCTTTCAGCTAGAACACTGTTTCTGATTGCTCCTCTGTAGTTCCATCTGACTCCCATAATATATACCAGCAGCTCATATAATAGAATCATAGGACTGGAAGGGACCTCGAGAGGTGATCTACTCCAGTCCGTAGACTCATGGCAGGGCTAAGTATTATCTAGACCATCCCTGACAGGTGTTTGTCTAACCTGTTCTTAAAAATCTACAATGATGGAGATTCCACAACCTCCCTAGGCAATTTATTCCAGTGCTTAATCCCCCTGACAGTTAGGAAGTTTTTCCTAATGTCCAACCTAAACCTCCCTTGCTGCAATTTAAGCCCATTGCTTCTTACCCTATCCTCAGAGGTTAAGAAAAACAATTTTTCTTCCTCCTCCTTGTAACAACTTTTTACATATTTGAAAACTGTTATCCTGTCCCCTCTCAGTCTTCTCTTTTCCAAACTAAACAAACCCAGTTTTTTCAATCTTCCCTCATAGGTCATGTTTTCTAGATCTTTAATCATTTTTTGTCACTCTTCTCTGGACTCTCTCCAATTTGTCCACATCCTTCCTGAAATGTAGCACCCAGAACTGGACACAATACTCCAGTTGAGGCCTAATCACCGCAGAGTAGAGTGGAAGAATTACTTCTCGCTTCTTGCTTACAACACTCCTGCTAATACATCCCAGAAGGATGTTCGCTTTTTTTGCAATAGCGTTACACTGTTGACTCATATTTAGCTTGTGGTCCACTATGACCCCCAGATCCCTTTCTGCAGTACTCCTTCATAGGCAGTCATTTCCCATTTTATATGCGTACAACTGATTGTTCCTTTCTAAATGGAGCACTTTGCATTTGTCCTTATTGAATTTCATCCTATTTACTTCAGACCATTTCTCCAGTTTATCCAGCTCATTTTGAATTTTAATCCTATCCTCCAAAGCACTTGCAATCCCTCCCAGCATGGTATTGTCCGCAAACTTTATAAGTGTACTCTCTATGCCATTATCTAAATAATTGATGAAGATATTGAATAGAACCGGACCCAGAACTGATCCCTGTGGGACCCCACTTGCTATGCCCTTCCACCAGGCTTGTAAACCACTGATAACTACTCTCTGGGAACTACTCTCAGAGAACACTTACTTCCCACAGGAGTCTAATTACTTCAGTGGTTTTTGGATTAGGTCTATAGTCCCTCTTTAGAAGTTGTACTTCTTCTCTGCTCATGGTTTCCTAGGCAATGTAGATAGAACCCCAGAGCCCATGGAGCCTCATAAACAGGCAAAGGATAGGTGTCACTACAGGGAGAGAGGGATCACAGGCAGGCAGGAATTGGCACGGGAACACACTGAGAGGGGAAGAGGTGGCCAGTTACAGGAAAAGGAGCAGCAAATTGAGTCCACGCAAGTGTTACTTTTCACATAACTCTGCAACCATAGGGCCAGCCCTGCATATAAATAACCCAGAAAGCCACTGTTAGGGCCACATTTCCAAAAGTGTTCATACTCAACGGCTCCCACGACCAGCTACAGGTGGTGCTGGGAGCTGAGGTCTTGTGAAAATCTTGCCCTTAGTATATATTGCGAATGGCCAGTCAAAGATCAGCAGATTCTACCAACCAGCCTTTTTATGTAATATAAAAATATTTGCTCTCTGGTTGAGCCCTTGTACAAGAAATTTCAGCTGGAAATCATCTTTTGTGGTGGAACTGTGGGCAAGTGTTATTGTGTGTCAATTGTTTTAAAGGGACAAATAGGAAAACTCTTTGTTGTAGAAGTGGTATTAGCAGAAACTGCTAAAGAGCAACGATTAAGTATAGATGTAATGCAGACTCATTAGGATATATGCTGACATGTAAAAAAGTAGATGGAGCAGTTACCAGTAGTAACTTTTTATTATTATTAAAAATTATTATATTTTTTCTTCCACTAAAATTAATGAGTTTTACCACAGTAATTTTCCTCTACCCGGCTTTAATAAAATATTTACTTCTATTACATTCAGGAATGCCAGGAAAATAGCTATCTGTAAAGAAGGTTTATAATGCTTGGTTGATGGGATGATTATTACCGGAAGAGCTCTTCCTGAGGTGTAATAAAAACACTGTGGCATAAAAACAGAATGCTTGGATTCATAAGTCATCTGGTACGGTTATCCTGAGATAGCTACAACAATGGAGATGAACTGCCAGTGTAAAAAAAGAAAATATCTTTGAAGCTTTTCTGCGAAAGAGGAACTTGAGGTGAATGTTGTACCTATACTTGGATCTGTAATTTCTCCTTTCCCGAGGAAAGGTCTATGCCTATATTCACCCCAAAAGCTTGGAATAGTGTGTAAGGCATTAGGCAATAAGCAGCCTCTGGGTATTTTTATGTCCTGTATTAGAAATATCTAGTGCCTTAATGACACAATGTACAATAACGTGAGAAAAGATGCCCCCCAGGCTTCACTGACAGGAATCTGAGCAATTTCAACAGAAGCATTTTTTCAAGAATAAAAGGAAGAAAATAAACTGTCTCAGTTTTCAGATCTACTCGTTTTACTCTTGATGAACTACAACATCTTATACATCCTTGTCCTTCTAATCCCTTCATTGACATTACACCAATGATCTAGAGCTCCAATCTCAGTGTTAGATGAGAAACTTTCTTGCAGAAATTGGAAGTGGCCTGGGGGCCCTTCAAGAGGCTGGAAAGGTCAGAAACAGTGTTCTAGAAGCTTCTTTGTGGCTGGTTAATGAAGAGATCATGTAGATACCTGCTGACCCTTCATACAAATCCTCACAGGACTGATTAATAGTTCATACTGGGCCAAACCCATTAGCCTTCCCAAAAGATGCTATCAAATCCCAGTGCCAGTGATTATATTATAGTCTCCACATCATTTCTAAGTCAATAAACAATTATACTTCGGTTCAAATTCTGCCCTTTAGTTATGCTATTGTAAATCCAAAATCAGTCCACTGAAGTCAGCAGAATCACTACAGATTAGCACAGTCTAAATGAGAGCAGAATTTGAACCTACATGTTTCATATCAACTATACTTCTTATGGTATTAATTCAAAAGAGCAGGTATCTGATGCAAAGTATGTCTCAAACCATTATCAAACAAACCACTCAGAAACCAGATTCTTTTTTCCTCTGTTTGCAAGAGAAAAGAGGAGTGGAAAACTAGCACATTAACACAGTGTAAGACTGAATATGTTTTGCAATGGAGCCAGCAGAACGAACACAGTTATATTTCAATGTACCTTCTGTCTGTAGGATACAGTTCCACAGTAATGACATCAAGGGAGTTCCATGCTGAAATGGTGAGACCATTGTACAAACACAGCATGCCTATCATCATGGATTCACTGGTACCAAACCACAAGAAAAAACAGCTAATTCCAGAGAGTACCATAGAACCACCTATATTCAAGGCAGACAAAAAAATAGTCATTGTTTTTACAGAATAATAATATTTATAATCTTGTTTGTTTTGCATAACAATGGCCTTTCCATATTGGAGGAGTTTAAATCACTAAACTGCACATTTGAATTTAAAACTAAATTCTAAAACAGAACCAATTTCTTTGGCAACTATCTTCTTGCAATTACAAAGAATGCATTTACATACCATATTAAACTAACAAGAATGACTTAGTAGGACTCAGTCTTTATATAGGATGTTGTTCATAGAAAATCAACATAATAAATTACTTGGTTATTTAAGTAAAATGAGCATAGATTTGTCATTATGAAGAGTCAACATCTAATTTTCAACCTCCACTAAGGTCCCAAAATAGAAACCTGCCTATGGGCTCCTCTAAATTACACGAGCTAGATGGTTCCCTACACTCACTAAATGGTCTGCTCCACCATCTGAGGATTACCTGTGCACAGCTCCCTCTCCCTTTAATGGAGCAAGCCAATACTGAGCACTTTTAAAAATCCCACAAGTGCTTAAAATATTATATTTATTTTATTTTATGGTAATACTGAGTGATGAACAAATATATGGCAATTGAGAATTGGCTGGGCTCCTTAGCTGTTAATTTCCAAACTTTCTAACATTTGGGTGTTTTTGAATAGGTGTTTAGGATTATACACTACTGAAAAAGTCCCTGGAAGGGATTTCTTCTTGCCTTTGTGAACAGCAAACCCTAAAAGAGAAAACTTTGTCTTATCTAGACTGCTGTAGGTTTTTTTTTTTTAGGATTTTGGCAAAGCCCTACCTAACATCGTTAAACGTCCAATTCGGTCCATCAGAAGAGCAGATACAATATTCCCTGGTAACACAGCCAAAGTTCCCAGGAAATTAACAAAGTAAATCCAATAGGCACTGTAGTCATCATCAAAGGTAATCTGACATCCTGTCTTGTTATGCTTAAATATGCAGTTTATAAATTCGGTGTCAATGAATTTATATTGCTCAAGATCTGTGGAAACAAAGGAAGTGTCAGCTAAAAAAATATCAGCTAACTCATAACCCTGCAAGAAGCATATGATTCAAAACATCCCAAGATTAGACACGCTGATTGATAAATAGGAGCTTACATGCTGCTTTGCTTAGTATAATATGGCCAGTTACTGCTGTAAATTGTTGGTATTTTCCCCCCTTATATATAAACACTATCCAGATGAATTCAGAGCTCATGAAAATAAGGGACTATGGCCTTGATCCAGCAAAG
This sequence comes from Caretta caretta, assembly GCF_965140235.1. Classification (NCBI taxonomy): domain Eukaryota; kingdom Metazoa; phylum Chordata; order Testudines; family Cheloniidae; genus Caretta; species Caretta caretta. The sequence continues at coordinate 47,776,136 of NC_134210.1, forward strand.
CACATAAACTGGTGCTTAAAGTTCCATACGTGCTTTGCTCAGCTGGAGGCTGATAGTACAGCCTACCACCCTGCATACTGAAGATTTACAAACTTCCACTACTTAGCATTGTCAATGTTCCTCAGTCTTGTTCAGCTACAGACCTGGGTCTCACTTGAACAGAGACTGTCAATCACGTCACCTTTTGGTGGGTTTGTGGTGAGGACAAATGTCCACTGGAAACTCAGATGAGACTCATTTTCATTTGGGATCAGGATGTATTAGCCTTCAATTGCAGTTCTAATCTAAAAAACTGACTGCAAAAATGCTCTGGAATAACTGAGAGGCAACTAGCTCACCTCTTAACAAAAGGATGGTTTTTCTAAGGGCTTGTCTACACAAGGCAGCAATGCCCTCCAAAGGGGTGTAAATTTGAAGGTGCTCTAATACCCCGTGTAAACCCTGCTGATGTGCTGATGGACTAGGAACCTTTTAGAACATGTCAGCAGGGTCTACACTGGGCAGTTACTGCACTTTCCAATTGACACCCCTCAGGTGCGCATTGCCGCCCCATGTAGAGAATCCCTAAGTGCCAGCTCTTCAAACACAGCCTGAGGTGTGGGTTTTATTTGTTTCCTTTTTAGTGAGACGCAAATGAGGCCAGAGCAACAGTGACTGCTCCAGTTTCCACCTTGTTGTCATATATGGCCATTTATTTCAAGGGCACTCAATATTAGCCCTTGACTGTGTTAGGATTTGAACATAGCTCTCCAGAGGTATAAAGCTAGTGAGCTCGCTCACTGGGTTTTCATGTGTTACGTTTCGAACCAGGAAGTGAACAAGCTATTAAAATGCAGAGGGTTTTCCCCCAGTGTCCTCCAAACTCCCTCTGGAAGATCAGACCCTGCATTTTCCCCTCTGTTTCTCTTACTCCTGTCAGCCTCAAGGCCCTGAGTCACATAGACTTTCCCTTCAGGCAAAGAGGGCTGGCCATTTTTACCTCGGAAGCCTACCAACACAGCTTGCAAGATGGCCATGTGGGAGAGCAATAAGAGTTGCTACATCCCGCAAATGTTAAGCCAAGTGAACCAGATTCTCATCTCATTTCAACTGAACAAAATGTAGCTACTCTGGATTTACAACTGTGTAAATAAGATCAGGCCCTGGCCCATCGTCTCTGCAATATTCCCACCTCTTATTGGCCTATGTAGTGGAGGGAGAAGAAAGAGAGAAAGAATGGGTATGAGTTGTGAACTCAGATACCCTCCCCCCAAACATGGTAGCATATTGCATATCCCTACTAGATAGCTATGCCAGCTCTGGCACTGATCTTTGTAAAGCTCCCATTCAGCCACGTCAGATATAAGCCTAACTAGAGCAATCACTGTACAGGTAAACAACCTTTCTCCTATGCGTTCTGAAACTCCACAGAGATCATTAACAAATGTAAAAGATTTAAAATTCACTCCCTGAATTAATAGTGAGCATACGATCTTTTAAAAAGGGTCTGCTCCTTTACATTTTTTTTTATTATTATTGAGCATGTTTATTACAGTAGTGCCTAAGGACCAACCAAGCGTGAGGTCCAATTGTGCTAGGCACTGGACAATCACAGTAGTAAATAGTCCCTTCCCGGAAGAGCTTGCAGTCTAAATAGACAAGACAGACACAGGGTGGGAGAAGGGGTTTAAACACACCAGCACAGTGTGTGCTAATGCAACAGCAAATGCCATGTTATTTCCACTTTTTTTTTTTTGTATACACAGGTTTAGTTAGGAAAGAATCAGCTAAATGGAAAGAAAAGGGATGGGGAAAGGATACATTGAAGGGCAGGGAAGTGAGGGGGACAGGGCAGGAGAGAAGAGGGTAACCGACAGCTGTGGAGTGAAACTGAGGTGAAGAGACTATGTGACAAGGGAAGGAAGAGGGCTGCAGCAAACAGCCAATCAGCACAGGGCAGAGAAAAATCTAGTCAAAACTGTGGAAAGCTTTCTGAATGTCCAAAGGTTCCTGCCTCACCCTAGTGCTGGAGTCTCTGTCTTGTATTTACATCTGTTGCTTTTACAGCTATTGCACTCCTGACAAGCAGGCTTTGTGAAATAAGACCATGGTAGTTGGATAGTGAAATGATTTTCCTTTCAGCATACCTGTGCTGGAGAAGTTGGTGTCCACAAAAGTACAGTTCCTGAAGTATGTGCTCACAGAAGTAATGTCCTCAAATAAGCAATTCTTAAAAAGGGAATCTTCAAAGGTTACTGATTTAAACTTCATCATAATAAACCTGCCCAATACAAATAATTTCCATCAGTCTGCCTTCATGCATCATGATTAAAGATTCAGCTGTACAGTCTTACATGGACGCCATTCTCAGAAGTCCCATACTCACAAACATAATACTTCCTGCAGAGTCAGAATGGCTGATTGACTGATGCTGTGCAACCATTGTTGAATACATTGATTTCACAAAATGACATGCCCACACAGCTGCCGGGCATACCTTTTTCATAGTTAATACAAGGATAAAATATTTGTTATCACCAATCTCTAATCAAAATGTAAAGAACCTCAGGACTCTGATGTAATATACTTATAAAAGCAATATTAAATAGCATTTCACAAGTGCTACTGTATTCTTCGCTAAGGCTCCAGAAATCTGGCTTCTTGGAATAAATGATCAGTGTAGATGCTAACAGATTTTAAAGAACCTTTATTTCTACAACCAGACAAAACCCTCTCCATCAGGTCAGGCTCAAACACATTTTGGCCCAGATTTTAAAAAAATGTTTATACAAAAATGCTGGAAGACAGTCACAAATATTGCACGTGCAGATAACCTGTTAGATGTCTAAATGGAAAATATGTTTATGCTGCTACTGTGACTGAATGTGCAATTGTAATTATTGTGCATAGAAATTATGCACATGCATTTTTGTGCACACTATTCTAAAATTACCCCTTTCTAGTTCCTAGCTCTTCTTACTTTCTGGCCCTTTCTTCTTACTGACTCTCAGATAACTAATACCATAGCCTTTTGACCTGTTGTTTAATTAATTTTAAAAAGTGAAGGAAACCTATTAGATAACCATACATATAATAAAAACATTAGACTCAATATTCTTAGGCAAAGACTACACAACAAACTTTTTGCCAACATAGCTATGTTGGTCAGGGGTAGGGTGACCAGACATCCTGATAAAATCGGGACTGTCCCGATTTTTAGTTCTTTGTCCCACGTCCCGACCGATGTATGGTCGGGACGTCATTTGTCCCAATATTGCGGCTGTGGCCCCTCCGGCGTTTTTTTTTTTTTTTTTTGCTTCAGCATCTTGGCTCTGGCCCCCCTGCTCTTTTTTTTTTTTTTGCTTTGGTAACTCGGGCCACTTTTTTTTCTTTTTCTTTTTTGCTTCTCCCATGTGTCCTGATATTTTTTCCGATTCATCTGGTCACCCTAGTCAGGAGTGTGATGAGGTGTGATCTGTGACCAACATAGCTGGGTCGGCAAAAGCCCTTTGTGTAGAATCATTTGTACCAACAAAACTGCACTTTTGCCAGCATACGCTGCATCCACCCTAGGATCACTTTGCCAGTATAGTTATACCAGCAAAACCTTCTAAATCTTAGTCTAGCTAAAATTTCTACTACACAAACTTATCGTATCTTATACTTAACAACTTATTTAAGTTTTAGGTCAAAGAGCAATTTTCTTCTTCGGGTAGGAGTTCGGGGGTGGAAGAACATCAAACAAGTTTATTGTGAGGTAGATAAAAATGGTGGGAATTAAGCTTTCTCAGATAAAATTGCTAGAATCACATTTTTTGTGGGAAAAAGGGGACCCAAAATTCTATTTTGATTTTCATAGGTTACTGGCTAATGACTTTGCTACTAGTATTGGACAGGAAAATGATGCCTCCAGTCTATTAATTAACAACTGTACCTTTTCTCATCTGTGACAGACTCTGATTAAAATCTCATGTCAACCCATTATCCTTTTTCACAACAACAACATGCTTAGTCTTCCTGTTCAAAAAATTGTCTCGATTGTTTAAAAAGGAACAAAGAGCAACAGGACCAACTAATCGAAACAGAAGAGACAGACTGTGTCCCCTGCATACTGCAAGATGTGTCTTTTGCATTTTGGACAGGAAACATATTTTGAAACAAAATGGAAAAGAAAACCTAGCTGCTTTAAAACTGGTGTAGATTGTTGAGATTGTTTGAATTCAGATCCACCCAGATTTAGAAAGTTAGAACGCCGAATATTGTTGGAAACGTGTTCTGATTAGGAGAGATTATGAAAAAAGGAGCAGAGGGGGCAAAGAGAAAAAAATCCACTGACCCCCTCCCACCTCCACCCCCCCCAAAAATAGTGAATCTTTTTTTGGGGGGAACAAACCCAAAACTTTACACTGCTGGGGAAAAATGGCTCAAGCAGTTCACCAATCCCAAATATCAAAGTTGGCATACTTTACAGATTCAGGATAGATTTGGGAGCCTTGGTATTTTTACAAGCATTTTTATTTGGATGTGATCTGCAGTACCTGGGCTGGCAGAGTGCACAGCAACCAAAATTTACTGAATGATAATAAATGGCTCCACTTTTTAAGATAGCATCCATCTCCTGAAATGGAACTAAATTTGGAAGGCAGAAGCTAATTTAAAATGAAATAGGCTAGTCAATTTTCCATTGCTCTGCATTGAGCAAAACTTTAATTGCTTCCAAATTCAAATTCTTATTAAAAAAAGAATCCTTCTTATATTACCAAAAACTTTAATATAATAAACTTAAATGTAATTTTATTATATAAATAACAACTATTTAGTACCACAAGGCTTAGAACCTTAATATAGTTTATATTATATACATATGTATTGTAGACAGAGACCAGACACTTAAAACAATTCTGTGACCATAGAGTGGTTAAACACAATTGGGTTGCTTTGATGTCTTTATATAAGTAAGTCATTTAAAATTGTGCTCTGTAAAATTCTAGCTAGTGCCTTCAGACTTCTGGACTCAATTTAAAAATAAAAGGACATTGCTCATCTGGGTTTTTACTTTTTACAATGGTTCAGACTTTCTGCTGAATGCCTCTGGTATTTATCTTTTCAACTATTTTTTCCCCTTTTTAAAGATGTCATCCTGTAAGGTGCTCAGTGTTTCTGAAGCTCAGCATTTTGTCAGAAGAGATCCTAAGTGAGTACCAAGAAAGGAAAAAAAAGTAGAAAGGAATAAAAGAAAACAACCCTTTCTCCCACCATTAGAGATACATCTCCTGCATCCCCACATGCCACACACATTGGGTCTGAAAATCTGAGTCCCCTGGTGAAAGTAAGCACCAATAATGTGAATCCTCTAGTCTGGTTTATAAAGATAACCAAGGCCTCAATCCAGCAAAAGGGATCCATCTACATGAACCCATAACCCATGTACAGTCCCCATATACTTCCACTAGAGTGCAGGATCAAGCACCAAGGAGATAAGAATAGAATGACTCTTCCAAAAATTCAGTGTAAACAAACCCAACCCAATCAACCTATTAACGGTCAACATCGAAAAAGATTAGAGTATTAAGAGTTTGTCTACGCAGTGCAGCAAAGTATTCTAAAAGGGGGCAGTGAGAGTCAGAATGCTTTCCAAATCTACCATTTTACCGTCTAGACAAGCCCTTAGGCAGAAACATAAAATGTTAGTGAAATTAATGATATTTTCTTAACCAAAATCTTTTTAGACCTGTCATTGATGTATGATCCATTGATGTGAATCTGATTTTCCAATGTGAAGTTGAAGCTGAAATCTGTAATTCTCTCTCCATTAAAACGCTTCACTTTGGATGCATATTCGTCCGATTGCAGATGTTTAATGACATCAGGGAACCAAACAGACAACCCATAGTAGCTGTGAAAAGCAGAAGCGTTCAGTCACAAAGCTCACCTTAACTTCAGAAGAATGTACAGACTAGAGAGACAACCTACAGCATCCAACTACTTAAAGCAGATAACTAGATCTGCAGAAACACTTCTACTTCTACCTGAATTTTAGATTTTTAAGCTTCAAGCATAAGAATGCTTTTAGGATCAAATGCATTTTGCTTGCATAATGTCAGAATAGTGGGATCCCTCACACTCTTCATCTGTGTGAGAGGGGAGGAATAAATCCATCCTCCAATCAGGATCAGAGCTCAGGGGTGCAGCATAGACCTCCTACAGCTGCTGGTTTAACCTGATGTGCTTTCAAGGTTGTTAGGGCCACTGGAACTGTGTGGTCACAGATCCCTCCATTGATTCACACTGTAATAGTTCCCTATCCCAGACCATGCAGGGCCAGCAGAAACACCACCAGTGGGATGCAGAGAGAGTGGAGGCCCCCGGCTCAGATTTTCTGCCAGCCGCTCATGCTGTGCGGTCCCAACACAGAGTTTAAGTGGCTGGGAGAATCTTGCCCAAGCTCTCTTCACTACAGTGAATGTCACTGTGAAGTTTAAACTCTTAGTTAGGGATTGGGCCCCAGCAAATTTACACTGCATAATGATTACAATGGTCTGAGCTTTTGGTGACTTATCCTTAGACCTGAGAGGGACATGATTGCTATGGAAATTCCCAAATCAAAGTAAGCTGATGGGTGTATCACTTACTCTAGCATTAAGGTCTCAAAAATGTTATCTGGACTCAGAGGACAACTGGCTGGAAGCTGGAGTGGATTAGAGTGGAGTGCAGGTTGGGGCACTTTGTATGGTGGGAAGTTGCAAAAGAGATAAGGAGATGCTGTTATGGAAGGGATCCTGAAGTAGAGGTGGTACAGAGCGCTTTATGAAGGTGGAGGAAAGCTGAGGAACTAAAAATTAGTTTCACTCTCCTTCAGTTCCTCAGTATACTTCAATGAGGATAAATTTAGCACAGCAATCATTAATTATGATTAAAAAATACAAGAAAAGTTCATTTTCTGACAGCTCAATTTAAATCTATATAGAACGACAGTCATTAGGTTAATAAGGAAGCAAATAAGTGAATTACTGTAGCATCTGTTCACCAATGAAACATGTGCATGGAACAATAAGCCACAATAATGATATTATTAAGGATTTATATAATACTTTACATCTTCCAAGAGCTGTACAAACTCTGACCCTTAATCCCTTTTTTTCTCATGGGAAATCTCTTTTTATTCAAGAAGATAGTGCACTGGGCCTATATATTCAGAAGTGACAAGTGATTTGGAGTTCCTTAATTTTTGGTCACACGACTCAACACCTTGAAGAGTCCTGACTTTCAAAGGGTACCAATCCTCTGAAAGTCAGAGCCCTTTAAGGTGACAGCTGGGAAACCAAAAATGGAGTAACCCCCAAAATATGATGTTTTATTTAAAAGGTGATTGGGTAAGTATTGTCAGTAAGAAAAGAAAATCACAATGACAAAGCAGATTTGCATTCCGTATGACCAGCAGCATTAAAATTAATATGTATTTCAAAATTTACAGGCTAAACATGGAAAATTAATCAAGAATCCAAGTCATCGTACCCAAAAGACAGCGTGAACCATACAGCTGTAAGTTTGATTGTATTGTCCTTGACTGGATAGCTGAAACATCTCATAAATGTTAACCAAATCTGTAAAATATGAGAAAATACGTTTAAAAATAAAGTGTTTTAGACAATTAAGTTATAGAGACCGGGATTCTGTTCTCTGCTTCATCAGTAAAGCAGCAAGCAAGGGGCATCACATTACAGCTCTTTGATTCTCAGGCCAGACCTGCATGCTGGTGTAGGTAAAAGCAGGTTTGGGTATTGCCAAACTCCATTTATCATGCACCTTTGATTGCCTCCCCTGCACTGGATCCACTGGGGTTACTTCTAACATTCTTAATCCTTATGTAGCGTCAAACAACCTCCGTTTAAAAACAAAATAGTCAGAAATATTTCCATCTTTCCCACCAAAATTTTACTGTTCCGAGTGGATGACAGGCAATATTCCACCCTGAAATATTGGCAATTTTAAGGTCTGATATGTCATGACCCATCACATCTAGAAATTGGTGCTTTACACAAATGGAAAGGAGCTGAGACTGCCCTCATCTCAGAAGGTTTACAGCAGAGCTGGTTGGAAAATGGGGTTTTCCACTACATCTCCCACAATTGTCTCCTTTCCCGGAGAGGCAAGGCAGTGCACCATAGGAGTCTCCTGGAAATGGTACATCATGGGAGATGTTATCCGATCAGGGCGCCTCACCCATAGAGAATGGGGACATGAGGCAACTTAACTACAACTCCTATGAGGCATTGCAGCAGCATATCTAAATTGAAATATTTCAGATTTTGGCTGCTTGGTTTTTTGTTTTTTACTTAAAACACACACATAGAAAGCAGATACTTTTTGCAAATAATTTAGTCAAAAACCCAATTTTTCATGGAAAAACAGTTTTGATCAAATTTTTTTGACCAGCTGTAGCATACATATTTTCAAGATATCGTTGAGACATTATTACATGTGGGAAAGCTATTTTAGATAATTTTTAGTGGCTTCTAAATTAGCTAGTGATATTGTCTCTCTCTTTTCAAGGTCTGTACTGTAGGATTCAAAGTAAATGATGTATCTTGGCTTTACAGGTAGGATATGGAAAACAGGCCCAGTAAACTTTTATGAAATGTTATAGAACAGTTCTAAGTTTTCCTGTAAAACATTGGGCATATGCTGAATACATGACTGTATACTGTCTTATAAAGATTTTATTGGTATTCATTTTGGATGACCTGCATAACTTATTCATGGCTTCACTAACTGTAAATAAAGTGGCCATCCCAAACCTCATACTGATTGAACCTTTTCATCATCATATGTTCCCCCTCGCCCCATATCACACTTGTTTTTCCAGTATATATTAAACAGTGCTTGAGACATAGTCCCATATTTTTGTTAGGAATGGCTCAAAGGGGTCTTGGCTGCCCTTTTCCTGATGAAGAATGGACCCATCATCTCTATGATGCTCAATTCTCTCCCACTGGCCTGTGAAACTGGAATCTTGTGATTGTTCCTGAAGCCAGGTGTCATATTCAGTGTATAGCACATCAGCTGTCCACATCAGGTCATCCAATCAGTCCTATTTCAGGGCACTAATGACAGCTCTCGTGTTACCATATACACAAACTACAACTTAGATTTTATTACTTACCCCATATAGCTCTGTGCGGATTCTAACAAAACACCTTCTGTACCAGGTTCCTGTGTCACTCTGAATTTCTATGAGCTCATCTATCTGTTTGGGAGTTTTGATTCTATTAACCTGTGAATGGAAACAGAGCAGCATTTTCTCGAACTGTTAAAATGCAATTAAAGGGGACTTGAAAGTTTAAATAAGCTCCATAAGCTAAAGATGGGCAGACAGTTAGGGGCAGATTTTCAAAAAGATAGAAGTATAAAGTCTTAACTGGAAATTTACAACTACAAATATACTATTTGCAAACGCTACACAATTTACATGGACAAATTAGGTGTGCTATTGCACACAATTTTGCTCTTGGACCTGTATTTCTGCATATTCAAACACTAGTTTCTGTGAAAACAAAATAGTTCAACTTTGCAGCTGCTTTAACAGAGTGTTGCTAAAAATTTGGGCCTTAATGTGGTATTGTGGGTAAGAGCATAATAAAGCAGATACACCCAATTTTCTTACAGTCTGAATAAAGTATGAGACAATTTGCCATGTATGCCATGCTGTCCTATTTGAAATATATCTAAGGTACATATTTTTGGGGAAAACAATGGGGAGGAATATGTGAGTAATCAACAAACAAAATGCAGCATAACACTTTTGTGCTGAGAAGGGCATGTCTTGGGCCCACCAGGGATAAAATGTTAATGAAACCCTTCTTCACTATTATAGCATTAAAGAGGTGAGTGTGGTCCAGGGTTATGTGTTCAGTTATTGCTGGGTTACTTTCACTGTGACAAACATCATTAAAAGTATTTTAAATAATTTATTAGAGATACCAAAAAAGAAGGAAAATAGTAAAAGCTTTTGAAATATAAAGTATTAGGTACAGCTTTGATTTTAACAATATCCCTTACTCCTTTTCCCTTTAGCTGTGGGGAGTTTTTATAGGGATTCCCCCCTTCCTTCCCCTGCTGTTTGACCATCTTTAGATGGTATTAAAAATGTTTATTAAATGTCCTTTTTAGAAAAAAAGAGAAAGTTAGCTGAAATGGGCTGAAGCTGTTGTTGAAGTCCAGTCCTGTTTTCTTTAGGACAAAACCAGACAAACGCACAAAAGAGAAGCAAAACAAGAGCAAAGATAGAAAATACAGCTTCTGTGTCTGGTGCTGACTCTCACTTGCAGCCTTGCCACTGGAGAAACAGATACAGTACATGGCCTTATAGGCTACTCTGAGACCTGGCAAACTTGCACCAGTGTTGGGCTGTTTAAACTGTGATTTTAACTGCCTGTCTGGAGACAGGCTCACAGCAATGTGGCAAAAGGTGGAGTTGTCTTGGCCAGCTCAGCCAGACTTTTTTTAGACAGAAGACAAACAGAAAGAGAAGAAATAAGGTATGGAAGAAAAATGCTGGGGGGGCGGGGGGAGGAGGATACTAGCAGGAACTCAAGGATCACACTCCACATATTATTTGGGATTTAGCTGAAAGCAGTGGAGGTGGCAACGTCATCTGTTTCTTTCTCATTTGCCCAATTTGGTCAGGATGCTTTTCAGGATCAGGACCACAAAGGCCCAATGGTGTCATGGTAGATAATGTCTCTGGAACTAGAGAGGGTTGTGGCCATGATGGTACAACTTGCTCCTTTCAGACCCCCTCCCTCCTTCCCCCAGATATACAGGCTCCAAGCACCCTTTTGCTGGGCTCAGGATAAATTCCTAACACGGGTCCCCATCTCATCCCACACAGACATTAAGGAAAGAAAAATTTATATTTGTTCTGAAATGGGATAGCTACGCCTCATCACTTTAAGACTCTTCTTTTCCAGTGCAAAAGCACAAAGGACCTCACTAAAGTCAATGTTTTCCTATGAGTTCACACTCAGTAAGCAAAACAGCAAGATGACATAAGTGTTCCTATATCATTGTAGATCATCTGCAGTTTTTGATGATATCTAGGTGCAAACATGCTAACCAATACTGACTAAATGTTATTTAGTCAAACTCAAACATCCACAATTTAGCCTGAATTTTTTTTCTTGGTGATGGGCTTGTGGCTTTCTGGCTGGGCTCTTTGGACCAGACTCGGCCCTGGTAAAATGTACCCATTCCCCCCCCCCCCCTTTACTTGGGGCCTGGAGATATAAAATGTCCTGAAAGAGGCAGCAGCCTCATCCCATTAACAAATCAAAGCACACTTCAGGGTTTTTTTCTTTCAGCTCATTGCCATGCCAACTCGTGACTTTACCAGGAGCTTTGAAGCGTCTAATGTCACAGGTCTTTTAATCTAATCTAAACAATCCAATTTGGAACCATCTACTTGTCTCCAACTTTTCCTGACCTTCATCAAGAATTTTATGGAACAGGCCAATTTTTTTTTAAAACCTTGGACAACTTAGTGTACAGGCCTCTGCACCACCACACTTGCATAAAATAGCTGTAACTGATAGACACAAACAGGCAGACGGCTGGATAGACTGGCTGTTGATGAGAAATGAATGTGCAGGGCTTGCAGTAAAGAAAGTGTGTTCCCCCCCTTAAAATAGAAGAATGGAAGATAACCTGCCCAACCATAGCTCATCATAGGCTTCAAAGTAGTAGCTCATTGTTTTATTCAGTATGCCTTTCCCTGCACTGTTGAAATGTTTCCTGTTTAGAGCTTGTAACAGGATGGCAATCACCTCTTGCCTGTGCCCTCTTGGCCAAGTGCATATGCCTGCACGCTCTCTAATTGAGCTAAGTCTTCAGCGACTCACCCCTCCAGTCGAGTCACATACAGTCTGAACATGAAACACAAACCCCTTCTGAGGTAAACAGTTGTAATGGGGGCCTATCCCAGTACCCCTCGGTTGGCCTCTCTCTTCCTGTAGCCCTCCCAGGTTCAGGACCTTAAGTAATCTCAGTCTTTAAACAGTCCTGGCCCTGGAATCGAGCCATACCTCAAGGGATCCCTCCCTGGAAGCAATGTCTTTTTCTCCTCTGGGCCTCTCTGGGCCAGCGTGGTTACTAAACAGTTCAGGTCCCCTTCTGGGGGGCTGTATTCCCAGTTCAACATTCAAGCCACTTCCCCAGCAGCAAATGGGAGGAAGCCAGGCCTGCCCAGTACTCCTAAAAATAGCAACCACCTACCATGTTCCTTTAACTAAACCGTGTTGCTGCTATGATTTCCTGGGCCACTTCCCCAGCACCTTTGCCCTCACTGTAGGGCTGAAGTCTTTGACCCTCTCTGCTCCCCTGATCCCTTCTAGCAGCTGCTTGGTCCACAGTCCGTTAACGCCCTCAGCCAGCCAGGAACACCAATCTTACTCCTTCAGCTCCAGGCAACGACTGCCCTCACCTCTGCCCTGCAGCTCCTTTCATATGGGCTTGCTGTGTCCAGACTGGCTGCTCCCTGCAGCCTCTCTCTGATTGGCTGTGTCCCATGCAGCCTCTCTAGGCCACTTGGAGGACTCACCTCCACTGCTTCTTTCTGGGATGAGGTTTGGTAGGATCATGAGGCCTCCAAGAAGGGGGCCTCAAGGCCTGGTACACCCTGTCAAGGAGCTGTTTCTAGCAACTAATCTGCACTGGATACAGCCCAAAAATCTTAACCCTTTTAAATCAGATTCTGGTAGCAAAATAGAAATGTTCCTAATATAGATAACTATGATTTTGGTTCGAGCTGGAGAACTTGTTTTTTGCAGAATTAGCTCCACACCCAATAGAACTATAAGGTGCTCCTTAACAATGACAACAAAATTCATTGTGATAATATCCTGAAAGAAATAACAGAATTCCTTTCTTTTCGTCTAAAATTATAAAAATGCTCAGCTGAATAAATAAAAAGATTTGAAGAAACAAGAATACTAAGTTATCTAAAAATCCATTTTCTGTCTTTTATTTGTAAAAATTTGTAACTATAAAGAGAGAGATGCAAGACTGGACTATTCTAAGTGATAGATTTTCTGTTGGGTCGGTGTAGAAAAAATATTTTGAAGCAAGTCTAGTTTCCACAGTATGAAATATGGGAAAGACAAAAAACAAGAATAGCTGCATATCTAAGTGAAAAGGCAACTTCTGTATTCCACAGATGACTAGAAGTGCATAGTACCTCAAATTTTACAAACTAATGGAACATTGTAAAGGAAAATTCACCCAGAAAAAATGCTCAATTAACATAAATGCAGTATGAATTGACTGAGGGGGAAGAATTTTGTCTGTAGTGGATTGGAAGATTTTTTACATGGATATTGATCCGAGGCAACTTAATGTATGCTTTTTTAAAAGCCCCAGTTCTGGAAGGTAAACACATACTTAAATTTTAAGCATGTTAGTAGTCCTGTGGACTTCAATGAGAATTACTCATATACTTGAAGTTAGGCATGTGACTAATTACATTGTGAATCATAGCCTAAGAACGTAACTGCCTAGAGGTATAAATATTTGCAGTGTTGTTGTAGCCGTGTTTGTCCCAGGATATGACAGAGAAAAGGGGGTGAAGTAATATCCTTTATTGGACAAACTTCTGCTGGAGGAAGAGACAAGCTTTCAAACTTCACAGAGCTCTCAACAAGTTAGCACGAGTATAAATAGCAGTGTAGCCAGGGTAGCATGAGTAGCGGCAGCTGAGGCCTGGCTTAGCCATATTGAATACGCACCCGCCTGAAACTGGTGCGTACTTACTCAGCACGGCTAAGCCAAGCCTCTGCTGCCGCTATTCATGCTACCATGGCTACACTGCTATTTATCAGAGGGGTGGCCGTGTTAGTCTGGATCTTTAAAAGCGGCAAAGAGTCCTGTGGCACCTTATAGACTAACAGACGTATTGGAGCATAAGCTTTCGTGGGTGAATACCCACTTCGTCTGATGCATGTAGTGGAAGTTTCCAGAGGCAGGTATAAATATGCAAGCAAGAATCAGGCTAAGGATAACGAGGTTAGTTCAATCAGGGAGGATGAGGCCCTCTTCTAGCAGTTGAGGTGTGAACACCAAGGGAGGAGAAACTGCTTTTGTAGCTGGCTAGCCATTCACAGTCTTTGTTTAATCCTGTGCTAATGGTGTCAAATTTGCAAATGAACTGAAGCTCAGCAGTTTCTCTTTGAAGTCTGGTCCTGAAGTTTTTTTTACTGCAGGATGGCTACCTTTAAATCTGCTATTGTGTGTCCAGGGAGATTGAAGTGTTCTCCTACAGGCTTTTGTATATTGCCATTCCTTATATCTGATTTGTGTCCATTTATCCTTTTACGTAGGGACTGTCCAGTTTGGCCAATGTACATAGTAGAGGGGCATTGCTGGCACATGATGGCGTATATTACATTGGTGGACGTGCAGGTGAATGAACCGGTGATGGTGTGGCTGATCTGGTTAGGTCCTGTGATGGTGTCGCTGGTGTAGATACTGCTATTTATACTTCTGCTAGCTAGCATGAGTATGTGTACACAAGTAGAGTAATCACAACTCAGCTCTAGACAGGCCATTTGTTTGGTTTTAAACCAGACAGTCCTCTTTTTGAGTGTTTGTACTCAGATAAAACCAGATGTGATTTTGTCCAGTATTAGACAAGGGACACCATTTTGAAGAATCATGCTGTTCCGCCCCTGCTGGTGTGAGCTTGCACGCACTGTGAGTGTGAGGTTACACTGGCAGGATCACACTGGCAGGGACAGAGCAGTGTTATTCCTGGAAATACCAGTATGTCTGCTATTTTGGGAATGTGTGAGTGGCTACCCTACCCAGCTCATAGTGTAGACATAGCCTAAGTGTATTCCCCACCCCAGTTCAGTTTGTCTCCTTTTCATTTTGGTTTTGATAACCATATATAAAGGTGAAGCCCTAGTCATACTGGAAACAAGTGTAAATATTACTGGCAGATGACATGTGGCTTCTGGAAAATATGACATCATATAATTAGGAAAACGTATCAAAAGAAAAACACTCAAATTAAATAAATAATTAAGAAAAAGGAAAATCACCTGAATCAAACAGAAATTAGATCTGCTGCAGGATCAGAAAACATATTAACTACCAAAGGATCTGTATCTTTTTGATATAACCAGTAACACAGAGGTCAAATAAAAAATGACAAATATATCCAGGCATACAGTCAGACTGGATGAAGCTATGAAGTTTAAGAATACCAGCTAAGTAAATACTTGGACAACAATTCACAAAAGCCAGGTCTAATTTAAATTGAAAAGATTAAAAGACAAAAAGAAAATTACACAAAAATTCTTTGCATGCGTACCTAATATGATAAGATGCTAAGATGGTCCAATGAGGAAACTTGTGATAAGCTAACATTCTAATAGTGTTAGCATTCTATTCGGTTAATATTGTAATAGGAAAACACAAGCCTACATTAGGGACCACTTCAACGCATAACCTTGATGTATAATACAATGTTTCTAATACTTTGGATTTAGGAGTCAAGTTTTCCCATCACTAACAGCAGCAGCACTGAAAAATCCCAACTCCCTGGTGTTTTGCCTCTTATCCATGCAATGGGAAAGCGGAAGTTTAATCATATTAAAAGCTGACAAACTATTTACAACATTTAAAAACAACACACTGAGTTTAGTTTTAATCATTTTTCCAGTGTTTTATTTCAATAATTAATGTAGAAGGAGGGAGTGTTCTCTAGCCGTTAGATTAGTGGAACAGGAGTAACTAAGCCCATGTTCTTTCACAGCTCCACTGCTAACTCACTGTGTAGACTTAGGCAATTTGCTTTACCTACAAATGACCGTAGGTATTAGTAGGTGTAATAACAACAACATTATGCTGGAAGGTTTTAATGGCTGCCATCAAGAGGATCTTTGATCCAAAGGCAGCCACAGACCTGTTAAAGCTGATGGGTGCACTAAGCACCCTCCTTTCGACTAAACTGAAGGAGCAACTAAGCTCCTATATGAAGACACCTGGAGACAACAGATGCTACCACCCAAGGCAATTGGCTGCATGCCAAAGCCTGAATAGAGTTACATCGTGACGTTTGAGGATTTCTCCTGGGACTGTTTGCAAATGCAGGGAGTAGGGGGATTGTTTCTGGCAAGCTGGATGTGTGTTAAAGCAACAAGAAAGCCAGCAGAAAGCAAGACAAACAGTCATGAGCATGAGTTTGAGAGGGAGCAGAGAGACAGAGCGCCTTCGGACACAGAACTGGCTGGAGAGGCAGATTTGGATTTCTGAGGAAGGAAACTGACTATTGTGGTTTGTTTCTGCCATGTTCAGAGAAACAAGACTTTGCTCACATCCTTTGTAAATAAACAGGATTTCACCAAAGAAATACTTGTCTCATATAATCCATTTCTCCTCCAAATGGAAACAAATCTGCAAGGCCCTGAATATTGGTAATAACTCAGGCCAAAGAGGCAACTATAATAAATAGTCGACTTCCCAGGAGGGTATCAGAAAATTATTTTTAAATGTGTTGAGATCTTGATATAAAAGACATTCTACAAAAGTGCAGTATACTTTATTCTTTTAGCTCAGTAAAAACAAATTCATTTGAAAAGGTTTCAGTGCATAAAACGCAGCTGTTAGAGGTCCAGTGACTTTATCTTTCTTTTTTGCATTTACTATTATCCACATTAAGGCAGGCATAGGCTTTGCAGCAGCTTTCTTAAGGAAACACTAAAACTGGAGAATATTGGTTATATCAATACAATGGAACTTATTGTTACATCACTGATCCACATGCCCTGCAGTATGCTGGCTAAGGTTTCCAAAGCCAGCCAAGGGATCTGGACACCTAATACCTATTAATATTAAAGGAAACTGGGTATTTAAATCCCTTAGGTAGCTTTTAAAACTGAAGCCATTTAGTTTATATGGCAGGGCTGTAGAATAACTTCCTTACTCTGAGTCAGATGTACCACAGGTATGTAGAGTACAGTTACTGATTGCTAAACCATTCAGGACCTGGCTGACAGGAGAACGGATGCTGCTCTAAGAGGTCAGCTTGGTGATTAATACTCACTGTGAAGACTTTTTCAGGCTGACCACGAGCTCGCATGTTGGTGTCATGAATTTGCTTGAGAATCATCCAAGCTTCATCGTGTTTTCCAACCTATAAAATTTGACCAAATTATGGAAAAGATTTATGTTAATACTTTTTAAACAATTTTAGTACCCGGTGCTGTGATACTATGGGGATGAATGCTCCAGACATAAGATAAACAGGAACAGGGAATTATAAAGAATACGTTGAAAGTTTTACCTCCAGCAGAAACCTTGGACTTTCTGGCATGAAAGTGAGTGCTACTACTGAGGAGACACAAGGCAGTGCACAGACGACTACAAATACTCTCCAGCTGTGAAACTGGTAGGCAGACCCCATACTAAAACTCCATCCTATGGGAGAGAAAAATAAACATCAAAAGAAACAAGGAGCATTTCACATGTTAATGTCTGACGACTTTTGAATAGTTGGATATAAATCTACACCCAAATTTGGCCCAGCAAATATTTATTTTGAGAGGGTGGTAAGGGAATTATCCCCAGCATTTGTTCTATTCTTGTTCCACAGACATTCAAGGGATCAAGTTTTACTGACACAAATGCTCACTGGATGCATTTTAAACTTTTCTCTGTAAATATTCACACTGGACCTGGTAATACCTTATGTGGGATTGGAGGCTACTCGATACAGCAGTGGGAGAAAGTTTCCCAACCCCCTGCCAGAAACCTCATCCAGAGATAACTAAACGAACCAAACAAGGACATCACTGCAAGCTTCGCAAATAGGACCTCACATATACACATGCAATGGCTGTGTGTGAATATGACAGAAAAATTAAATCTAAATGCTACATCCACCCACTATGTTTTACAATGGTCTATTTTTTCTAGGAATGATGCCTCTGACAGGGCCTGTGTAAGCCTGAAAGGACAATGCTTAGTATTTTACAAAATTCCATCATCCTGCTTATCTGCTACATCTGGCTAAATTACTACCACTCCCTGAGAGTCAAAGCCCGAGTGGCTTCTTCAAACCTTCCTACTGATTATTGATAGGATTTACATCTATCCCATTAGGCAACAGTAATGATGCCATGGGACTTCTGGATAACAAGTGTCGAATTCTCACAAACTATTAGTAATCAATCCAAACAGCGTAAAAAATTGCAAAAAATGTGACAATTATATTAATATAAAAATACATTTGAGTCAATTGCAATATGTAAACAGAGGTTAAAATCAGAGTAAATTTTTCACTGTGAATTGTTTGCTCATTTACCTGCTTTAAACTAAGCAGGCATGTTTTTATTTTTCTGGTAAAGCACTGGACTTTTGTTTTTAATTGAGTTAATTATTTTTTTGGTATAAGATCAAGAGTTTCTTAAATTGCATAATTGCTCAAATAAATTGGTTAGTCTCTAAGGTGCCACAAGTACTCCTTTTCTTTTTGCGAATACAGACTAACACGGCTGTTCCTCTGAAACCTTAAATTGCATTACCTCTCATTTAGAAAAGTGAATATGGCCAAAGTAAATTCCTTTTTAGGTTTGGGTGAAGAGTTAAGGAATTTTTTTTTTTGGTGTGGTTTTCACCCCACTAATTTTTATAGAACTGAAAGATAGAAAAATAAGAGTTATTTTGATTTAAGATTCCAAAGTCTGATTTTTTTATTTATTTTTTCTACAAAAGGAAGATGCTAATGTCAAACCAACTCAATATGGAAACAGAGTCCCAGAATGGAATACAAGGCAATGCATAATGCATAGAGCATTTAAAGGGCATAACTCTCTTCACATCTAGTCCCAGAACACTGTACAAAGAGCCATCTAAAATCTATTATGGTAAACATCAAATGCCTTCAGCTGGAAGTACTAAGAAGAGCATTCAGTGTTTAAACTCGCATCTGGGATTTAAATCCTTAATCCTGAAGCAGTTAGGGCTAGATTTGAGGTAAAACAGGAGGGGTGAGAAGAAAAAAATGAAAATAACTGTCCCTTTCCTCCAAAGAATAGATCTTGTGATGGAACCCTAACAGAAATATCACTGAGTTGAGTTATTAAGGATAAGTTTCCCGAGCTAAAATATTTCAAAGAAGACAAAAGGAAAGAAAGGCTTCCCTTTGGCAAAAAGTTTATTAGTCAAGCCTTGATCATTTATAGAACATTCAAAACTCTGAAAATGCAAATGTACTAAAAAGATACAGGTATGTGGATACGCACCATACTGTATATTCTCTGTGTAACAGATACACATATATTCTGCTGAAGATTTCCTTTGCATCATTCTTGTACAGAATGATTACAGAAGCATGACTGAAACTGGTAATATGTCCCCTGATGCTCAGTGAAAACACTGTAATTCTCCCTTTTACATAATGAGACAAACATGTTTTATATTATTAAGCTTTTTCTTTCTTTTGTTCCACAGAGCGTGTCAGAATATGGTTTGTTATGCAAAGCGTGGTGTTTTTCATTTGCCATAATACAATGAAATACAGCTTTGTTTTGTAGAGCAGCTTTCATAAAAACTTTACCTGAAAGCACTTTACAGAGTTAAATAACAGAATCTGAATTAAATAACAAAGGAGAGAGAAAGAATACAGTTAAAGTGTAAATAATAGCAGAAGGAGAAAGAAATTGAGGTAAGAGAGAAAAAAGATGTTTTCAAATAAGAGTTAAAAGGAGATTGTATTAATAAGGCAAAGAGTTACAGTAAAGCTGCTACAGGTGACAGCTGCTGCAAAGGAGAAGGTTCTTACACCAACAATAGTGAGATTGTGTGAAGGGACAAAGAGGGGGCCAATGAAAGATGGGCAGAGGGTGTAGAGGGCACCAAGTTCCATGAGACAGTCTTGTCAAGTTCATGGAGGGATATACATACACCAGGGGCCATATCCTCAACTAGCATAAATCAAAGTAGCTCCATTGAAGTTAATTAAGCTAGGTTGATTTATATCAGTTGAGGATCCGGCCAAGGACAATTGTGACCTGGATCCTGAAGTGGGCGTGGAACCAGGAGAATTGTTTGAGGAGTAAATGAAGGCATTGCAGTTCTAGGTATGGTACATGAGAGAAGACAGGCAGCAGTATTCTGCACAGGTTGAAAACTAGAGAGCCTCAAGAGAATGGACTAACAAGGTGAAAGAAGCTGATGGTTTGGATGAGAATTTTCAGCAGAGATGGAGTTGAGACAGTAATGTACCTTGGCAATGTTACAGAGATGCTAACAGCCGATTTATAGACAAAGGACATGTGTAAGCAACTAGAATTTAAATTCAAGAATTACATCAAATTATGGATTATAAACCAAATTATTCTATCTGTTGTTACAGCCCCAATAGGCTGCTGTGTTTGTGTCCCACTATGCCAGACCAATGCACTCTTAAGCTTCTTTTAGTCTGAGTCAGCTGCAGCACTTTCTCTTTCTTTGGCCTCTGTGTCACGCTTCCTGAGCACAGGCTCTCTGGCTGTTACCCTGTTGTGTAAGAGGGACCTCGCGGTCCAGCTGCCTCGGACTCCGGAACCAGTGTTGATCCCCTGCAGACTCCTCAGTAGATTAAGAACACCCTTTTCCAGCATTCCAGCCTCATGGGCACTCTGGTTTACAGTTCACCTCTTCAGGGATGTGTCACAGTTGAAGGCATAACACGCAGGCTTTGTAAAGGTTTCTAACACAATCACTCTTTACCTTAGACAGCACAAGCAATATACAGCTCTAGACAAAATAATAAAACATCTGTATGCATTTTCCTGCTTCAGTTTCCTCATTATACTTGAACGTTCTTAGGTCAGAGTCATCTAGGTTGTCCAGGACCCCCCGTTTGCACATGGCTTCTCCTCCAAATCACTGAGTGTATGTGTCTCTCTCTTCTCTCCCCTCACCCCCCTCCAGCCAGCTTCATTCTGCTTTCTTTCCCCAAAGGACTGGGGGAGATCCTTTCTTTTAAAACCCCCAGTCCTCTATGTCAGGTGACCCCATGATAAGCCTCTTCAAATGATCAAAGTCACCCACCAGCTGAACCACTGCTTAGTCACCAGACCATCTAGACAGACTGGTTCTGGGCGGTAGCCAACTCTTTGTCCAAGGGGACTTCCCTGGGAATAGAGAGCCTTCCAGATTTAATGACCTTGCATTGTTAGCTCTGTGCCACCAGCCCCTGGAATTTCAGTCCAAGGTTGAGGTGAAAAGACAACAGAGAAGGCAGAGAAGCCCCACATTCAAAATGGAGTTTGCCCTCTAACACAGATGTACATACTATATCAAACACAATTCATAGGCTGTATATAGACAGATTTCCCAAATTGTTACACCTATACAATCACACTGACAGACGCATTTGCAACGGTGTAATAAAATAGAATTTGGCCAGTGGAGGCAATGAATTGTTCAAGACAAAGAGAGAGGATGCTCCTTATACCCAATAGCAGCACTTCTGTTTTAGAGACATTGAGCTGAAAGAAGTTAAATCAAAGCCACAACTTGCTAAGTCAAAGCAGGTGAGGGAAAAGACAGTTTGACAGGTGGGAGAGGAACTACAACAAGAAGGAACTAGAGATGCCTGTATAATTATGGAAGTGGAGTAAGATGATGGAGTGGTCCATAGGGTGGACCACACAATAATAAAGGAGAAGGAGTCACCAGCAGTCAAAAGAATGAGCTATTAACTGCATGGAGGAATGTGGCTTCTGTGCTACAATTAATGGAACGCAACCAAGGACCTTGTTCTAGGAGAGGTAAGTGCTGAGACAGAGAAGGCTACACAGTGGTTTCTTTTTTAAAAAAAATTAAACATTAAGGTGACACTGTGCAACAACTAGTTGTAGAGGTTTGACATACATGGAAGAGAACATAACTGTAGTGGGATCTACAAACCCCATACTGAGCAGAGGCAGAAGGGGGAGGGAGCCTCTTCTGCCTATGGGAAAGCAGCCTGACCACATCCCTATGCAGCTGCCAGAACTGCCAGTCATGGAGGCAGGCACTCACAGTGGCAACCAATACAGGAACAAGGCCTGCTATAAAAGTAGAGCGCTCAGAGAAGGAAGAGAGGCAGAAAGGCTTGGGACAGTGAAGGGGTAACACCCCTGTACCTTGCTTCCTCCAGAAACATGGCCCAAAGGGACTGAAGGAGACCACTAGGCCTAATTAGAGGCGAGGGGCCAACCAAAGAAAGCCAATCAGCGGGCAATAGAGACCCTCTGAAAGACCACATCAGGGACTGGTGACAATAACACAATATCTTACACAGCCACTGGCAGCACACAGGAGATACATGATGGCAGATCCAGATGATACTTGAACAGCATCACTCCGGAGACATTAGCTGATGACGTGGTTCATTTCTGGATGACCACTGCCCAGGGATGGAAGGATCAATAGTAGCAATTTGTGTCAGGAAAGATGCTACTAGGAATGGTAAACCCAGTAACACATCAAAGCACTGTCTGAAGAGGACAGACTTGTTACTGCCATCATAGCCCTGAATCATGTTTCCTTGGGAAAAATGCGTTATTCCTTTGGTACATTTTTAAATACATCAGGACTTAGTGCAACAGATCAGTAACTCGTGGCATTTACAAACGGGGCCTAGCGTAAGACTAGTTGATAGATAATATACATTCTATGGCAGGAATTACTCCTTCCCACCCTCTGCTCATTTATCTTTATTTTGTCTATATGACACCCATGTAGTCCCTGATCCTGCAATTTAGTGTATACACACATAACATCAAAGCTGATTTAATAAAAACCAATAAAAATGATCCCACTGTGTGAAATTGATTTATTTATTTTAATTCCATAATGTGTTCGGCAATTAATAGTTGGTGCCTGTGACAAAGAGCTTACAAACTAAGGTCCTGATCCTGCAATTTACAATGCATGGGATACCAAGATAGCGATAGACACTGCTGCTATAATAAACTGCTTCTTAACATATGAACAATCAAGCAGAGCTAGCAATAGCAGCCGCCTCTATTTTGACACTCTATGTACTGTAAATTGCAAGATCAGCACCTTAGACTGTAAATTCTTTGGTTCAGGCACCCATCTGTTAAGTGCCTAGTACCTTCTGGAAGCAAAATAAATAAATATACAGTGTACCATTTTGATATTATAAAGTACAGTATGTTAACAACAGGATTTTCAGGCTTGTGATCCTGTTTTTCTGGCCTTTTGACTAGGTTTTGTAATTCACAAACTGCATGAGATTACTTCACAGGATCATTTAGTGCTCCGCCTCTTTCTCCAAGAAGAAATGAGAAAGGAAACAAAGTGACCGATAACCCTTCAAAAGTTGCTTATTACATTGAGTGCCTGAGAGAGGCAGACATCTAGGCATGGAAAGTTTCTTGAGCCCTTGCTGGCTTTGGAAAAGCTGAGATGCTTTAAAAAACAACAAGTTTTTACATAAAATTCTGCAGAAAATTGTTTTTCATAAAAAAAGGATTTATTTGTATTTCAGGCTGATTGACTGAGGGCATGTGCCAATGCAGGTGAATCAATTATTTTGAGCAAGTAAAGATGTACTTTGATTTGATACATTAATTTTTATACAAACAAAACAAACAAACAAACAAACAAACAAACAAACAAACAAACAAACAAACAAACAAACAGGAGGCGGTTACTTATTTTCCTAACAACATAAACTGCTTCCTAATATACAGTCAAGATGAACTAGAAATAGTGGCAGTGTCTGTTGCTGTCTTTGTATCCTGTGTTATATTCTTGAGTAGCAATGGCTCCTTCATAATTAAGGTTGATGCTTGTCTCACTTTATAAGCCCAATTTTTAACGTTCCCCTTGAAAACGTCCCTGAAATGTCATGTTCCTCATTTCATCGTAGGGGAATATTCTGCTTGGAAATTTGGGAAAAAAGCAGAAAAGGGACTTTAGTGTTATTTAAAATGTACTTTTTGCTGACTTTTTAAACCCGTCCCCCCTTTTTTTTGATTCAGCGGATCTCCAAATGGTCCAGGCTACAAAATCTAAATTTTTACATTTTATTAGCCTATTTTTTTCTTTTTTGGGAGAGGAAGGATGTAAAGAAGGAGAGGTGCCAAGTGAGATAATTACAAATATATCTAGTAAAAAGAGCTTGTGATGGGGTGTGCATACACTAGGTTGATAGGTAGGGAAAGAGCGACTCATTTAAAGCAGAAATAGAAGCTCTGGTCTACATTTAAGATAGGTTGACATAGTTATGTTGGTGAGGGTTGTGAAAAATCCACACCTCTGACTGATGCAGTTATGTGCTGATCTCACCCCCGGTGTATATGCAGCTATGCCAATGGAAGAGTGCTTCTGTCGATGTAGCTACTGTTGTATGGGGACGTGGTGTTTCTACACTAGCGGGAAAACTCCCTTTGTCAGTGTAGGCTGCATTTATGTTATGGATTTATGCTGGCAGCATAACTACGTTGACGTACCAATGCCAGTATAGTCTCTACAGTGTGAACGTGTCCTCAAGCAAAGGTAATGGAAGTTCGTGCTGTATATGCCCGCAAAATGTTATTACCACATAAGTCAATTGTGTAGCAAAATCCAATTTCAGTGGACGGTAACTTATTTTTTTATATATTTTTATGTGGAGAAATTACATCCATATTTACAAAAACCAATATTTGTGGCATCCTCCCTTTTCAGCCATCCAAAGCACCCTATTCTACACAATTCCACACCGCTAGAAAAATCAGTGTTCTTGATGGTTCATTTATAAACCCCACAGTAGCACTTTACATTATCTCAGTGAT
Source organism: Caretta caretta (assembly GCF_965140235.1). Taxonomy (NCBI): domain Eukaryota; kingdom Metazoa; phylum Chordata; order Testudines; family Cheloniidae; genus Caretta; species Caretta caretta. The sequence goes on from NC_134210.1 coordinate 47,800,948, forward strand.
AGGGAAAAAATAATCCTTGTAGAAGTGATCTCACCAACTGGACCATTTTCAATGTTCATTCTCCTAATCCTACACCTGAATTCAACATCTTCGGACACTCTCGCCTCTATTTGTATATTTGCTGCGGTGAATGGTACTCTGAACATCCACTTTCAAGGGCATTTTTCCTCCCTTATCTCAAATAATGTGGCCTACCTCACAGAAAATCCTCTTACGATGCCTGGTCCCCTGTGTGACAGGGTACATCACCCCCGCATTGGTGAGGCGAAGGTTAAGGACCTGCTCCGGATGCAGAAAGCCATGCTCCCTTGTCTCTACTAGGCATGCTCCCAGTGGTGGGAGCATTCAAAATAGAGCAGCTCAGCTCAGCTCAGCTCAGTCTGGGCTGACCAAGGAGGAGCGCAGTTGGGAACCTTCCGGGACTGCCAGGAAGCTTCCGGGACTCCAAGTCGCCTGGATTGGCCTCCTAGATAAGCTGCTGGAAGCCCACTGACCACAGGAGCTGAGGGCAACAACAATGATGTCATCAGGAGAAGGGGCTCCTGAGATGAACCTGGGAGAAAGCCAAGAGGGATCCCAAGACAGTATCATGACACTGCAGAGGTACAGGAAACAGCGGTAGGAAGTAACCCAGGGAGCATGAGTAAGGGTAAAAAACACCCGAGGTCACATATATGGCCTACTGGTCAGAACCCAGTGGAGTAGGGTGGAGCCAGGTTCGCCTACCTCCCACCCCCAGGGACTGTGTCCACCAGGCAGAGCAGCCCTTGACTCTAACCCTTTGGCAATGCTACTGTGGACTGTAGCTGGTAGGCAGAATGGCTCTTGACTCTCACCACTGGGCACCACTGTTGTGAACTGTAACCGCTAGGCAAAGTGGCCTGGACACTTGCTACTAGGTGGTATTGATGGCCTGGGACACACATAGGGTGATCAGATGTCCTGATTTTATAGGGACAGTCCCGATATTTGGGATTTTGTCTTATATAGGCGCCTATTACTTCCCACCCCCGTCCCGATTTTTAACACTTGGCACACAGGCACCCCCTGACATCCTGGCATATAATCTATTTATCTGGTTTCCCTGATTTGGTTTGAACTTATTCTTCTCTTAGTCTCAATTTGTCATCACTTATTGAAAAACGTTACATCTCATATCGCACAGAATACGTTCCTGTGCAAATGATCCTCAGATTGATTTTCCGTCAGTTCAACAATCACTTGTAGATCAAGCTCCAGTCTGGGCTAAGTAATAATGTAGGTTTGATGTTTGCTTTTTAACCACCATCTTTGTTTGAAGCCAGATGCCACAAAACTGAAATTGTTCTGCACTTGCCACTCCTTATTTCTGGAAATGAGAATCATTTATATATACACACCTTTATTCTACATATGCATCTCAGCTTAGAGACTCTGACCCGATAAATGTCAGTCCCAAACCTGACTACTATAACAACTGCTCACCCCACATTTCAGGTGTGCACAAAACAGATTATAAACTTCTGTCTCCAATGTCAGTCAAATACCATATTAACAGAGCAGGACCACATCAAAATGAATACTCTGAAAAGGCTGTTATAAATAAAAGAAAGCCAAATCTCAATGAAATACAGTTACAGTACAAACAAAATCAGCTCAGGTTATAAACCTCTAAAGTCAACATCTTGTATGATTGATTTTTACCTTTGTATTTATTTAATACAGAATCATACTCAAAGTCAAGTCATCTCATTTTCAAGAAACAGGTTATTGCTTATGTTTCTGTCAGCAATCCAATCTGCAAGTTTCCAAAGCAAGTGTATGCTGTTTACTCTCATACACATAATCGGTGGTACAGTCCTGCAGACAAATTCCAATGAAACTCCTATGACAGCCACAGTAAAAAGATTTCTCTCTGTTACCCAACGCAGTTTCAATTAGTAAAAATGAAGACCTATACAAATCTTCCAGATCAACACAATCAAAGCAATAGCTGATGTTGTCACTAGAATTAGTCATGGTAACATATGCAGCTAGGATTACACAATCCCCCCTCCATCTCCTCATTTTCAGGCAAATTCAGCCATCCTTACTTATGTTCATTAGTCTAATTCTACCCGTAGTTTCACTGAAGTAAACTGAGTTACACTGGCATAAAAACTGGTGTAAAACAGTGGAGAATCCTGCCTACTGTTTTCCCAGTGCAATGCTTCTTATTTAATTCTGGAAAATCCTAGGCAATACGTCATTTCCCAGCTATTAAGTTTCGTGAACCAATATTTAACAGTGCTACATTTAATGAATGACACCCATTCACAGTTATGGACACACACTTTACCTTCTGCTGTCACTCTGACAATATCAAAATCTTTTTCATTGTATAACTCCTTAAGATTCCTGGCACCCTGTCAACTGGTAGGTTCATTAAGGATTTTATTGCTCTTATCCTTTTTTCCTCCCTCTTCTCACTGGTTTTCAGCTGCTGCAATTTATCTCTTGATTTACTCACATTTCTGCCATGAATAATAATTATGTATTACAGAAATAGCAAAAGAAATTTGGGGGGTGGAGAAGAAAACTCAGTGCCAATGCATTTTTCTTAGCCTTGGGTTGCCTGTTGTAATACCCATTCTGAAATCACATGATGAAGCAGCAAAACAAAACTAAAAGCGCAGCAACTATTTGCTTATTATTATGTTTAACACATTTAAAAACTGCATCAAATTTTCTTAGATCATGAACTAGGCTGGGAAACTTGGAACGACTACTGTGATGATTTTGGAGTTGGTCCCCAAGATGTCTTTCATTCTGATTGTCTGAAGATCAGCTTTGGAGCCAAACGTAGGCATGTTCTTGGTGCTAACTCAATTTGCCTCTCCCATCCCTGATTTATGATACAACAGGACAGTTATAAGTGTGCTTACTCTGTTTTATTCTGAGTGTTGTGCAGCAGCTACCCAGAGTTAAATATTACCCTGGCTCCTTGTAAATGCTGCATCCTAAAATCATTAATCTTGAAGCCAGTAGCAAGTTCCAAGGTGCTATGGTTTGTTAAAATAAGTGGTCCCAGTGCATCCTGGGAATAGTTTTCTCGGGCCAAGGTGCAAAATAAAACCTACAATGACTGAGCTGGAAGCTCTGTAGCAGCTTCTCAGTGGATATCACCGTCTCACTCTACTGATTACCAGAAATGACCAGATGAATCACTGAGCCTGCAGCAACAGATTACAGAACAGTGGTAGTGCAGGGCAAATCAATCGCAAAATGTACAAAGATGATCATTTACATATAACCACTTATTTAAATGTCAAATTCCAGGCCTTGTCAGATTTGTTTTCTATTATGGCACTGCATCTCCTCCATGCAAATATTAAGCTGAAAGAGTATCTTTAAACAAAGTTTCTGATCTGAAGAAAGAAAGGACATTTCAGTTGTACACACGCTAATGGAAGTGATGCATAGCATACCTTGGAATTTGTTTCAAATAAGAATTTAAGTTCTTTTTCTGTGGTGTTTTCATGGTACAAGATTCTTGTAAAAGAGATGCTTTCTATCTTCATTTAAAAATAAATAGCACTCACTGTTAGGGGGCTTATTCCTTCACCCACTTACTTCCCTGGTCCTTCTCGCATGAACAGAGAGCAACAATACCCGAAGTCCAAAGGTGCAAACAATTCGATGTTTATTGGGGTGAACTTCCAGCAAGCATGATTCCAGTTTCCTTCCTTAGTATCCTCCTTCCCAGCTCTGACACCACAGAGCCTTACACCTGTGTCCCTGTTCCCATTCCTGCCCTTAGCCAAACATGATTCCAACTTCCTTACTCCCATTCCCTGTTCCCATTTCCCCCTTTAGCAAAACATGATTCCAATTTTCTTACCCCCATTCCCTGTTCCCATCTCACACACCCACATGCCCACCCCCACCCACCCCCAGTCACTTCCTCATTGACTACAGATTATATAGTAAAACTTGAGTTCTGCTTAGCTATACCTTAACCAATCATTTTCCTGAAATTTAACTAACCAATCCTAACATATTGTAACATGATTATGTAACCAATTATATCCCACCACCTCAATTAGTTTACACCCAGCAAAATTAATTATACAGCAGACAGGAACAATCACAGAACCAGACAGAGATTATACAGACAAACAACAGCAAAGTGGGAACTATAATGACAAAACAATACAGAAGTGAGGATTTCACATCCCAGCTATTGATAAGTGAGTTCTTGCCAGACAGGATGCTATCAAACTAAGTTTCCTTTTACATTTTCTAGGCACTTCCCTTTCTCTGGAGGTGATAGGAATACAATCCTGTCCTGATAGTGCCTAACAGCCCAATAGCACCTTATTTCAATGTGACTAGTTTGGAATGTGAGGATGTAACCGTTCGCTTCCCAGCTTATGGCTGCCTCTGCTGCTTAGCCAAAGGCCTGAGCCTAAGCACAGGGCCACAAACTGTCACAGTAAGAGAAGGCCCTTACACTGGCAGACAGTGGTTTTGATTCTTTCTTTTATACCTCTATCACTAGCCAAGTGATAAGAATACACCTAAATTCTTAGAGTATAGGCCTTTACAGACAGGCCTGAATATCTATATCCTAACACTCACTGCAGAAAGAAGGGAGGTTACTGTCCTCCAACATCCCATATCAACACAGTAGGTACAGTTAGGGGATCTTTACCCCCAAACCCCAAACTTCTAGACATGAGAATCCCACATCTCCTTAACAATGCAGAGGTTTCTAAAGGTGGCAGTGAGTGAGGCACCTTCCAGACCTAGGTATTCTTCTCATGGGGAAGCCTTCAGATCTACAGTAAAGTCAAAATGTCCCATCTAGTGGGACTCCAATGGGGGGAGGGGGGAAGAGCAGCCCCAAATGCAGGTGGAAGAGAAATGGCCAGGGAAGCCAAGGGAATTCATTGATTCAATGTATGTCACCAGCAGCTTCCCTTCTATGCCCTTCAGTGGTGCTTATCACCCTAGCACCTAAGCACCTACACTGGTCACTACTCAAAAGCTGTTCTCCACCCTCTTATATTTACTTTTAAATCTGGGGATGTGCTCACTAAATAGAACCTGTGATTAACCTAAATTGCCACTTGATGGCACTGTTACTGCACTCAGATATAAAGTATCCAGTAGATAATTTAACTCTACAGTAAGTTTTACTATGAACATCGCTGGGTAATTTAGAAGACCCTAGATGTAAGCTAAATCTAAAGGATAGGGCTAGAAATATTTTACACTGGGCAGAAGTTGAGACACACTGTTACTAGGTTTCAATTGTTATTAAATGTGCCCTCAGCATTTCCCCATTTAAATGGTAGCAATATCAGTGGAGTAAAAAAAGAACTGCAGCTAGAACAACATCTATGCTTTGAGGTCGACGGATTTTGACCATATTAAGCTAAATCATACTCCTAAGGGATCAAGTTAGATATTGCACAGGGTCAATTGAAATAAATGTTTTCTGACAAACATAGGTACTATTTCAGTATTACACTGGAAACATGTGCTTGATGGAGGGGGGCTACAGTGTCGGGGGGCTGGTTACCACACTAGTCTTTCATCTACATAAAGATATAAATCTTGCTACAATCACACATGAAGAGCAGTTTGATGGTCTGAGACTAATCACCAATGGATCTCACTCCACATTACCAAAACCACCATGCAACCTGGCACAGTAAATCAACCACTGTCAATTTTTGCAGAAGAGAGTCCAGAGCTGAAATAGCTGGAGTGTTGCAGGTCATGACTGAGGTACATTATCAAAGCTGCTGGTAGAAGTTTGCATAATGTCTGGCCGCATTATGTCTGGATCTCTAGCCAATGCTATTAGTCCCTGACATTCACAAGGAGAAGCAATTCAATACAAGAAGAAAGTAATACTGTTAAGCAGACATCCTTACATTTTATCTTTTATAAATGTATTCAATTCTGAGCTCAGACCTGCTCTGATGACATTTCAATCTTTGTTTAAAAGCAATGAGATATTTTAGAGACATATCCTCAGAAATTTAACTGGGTCTTTTAAGTTTTGAGCATGGAGAGCCAGAACCTCAGCTGGTGTAAGATGGTGTAGCTGGAGCTATGCTGAGTTACACCAACGCAGGATCTAGCCCTATGCGTGCAGGGTTGGTGAGGAGGGGTTAATCAATGGATCTCAAAACATTTAAACCTAACGATCGTGATGGCTACCCTCTCCCCCTAATCCAATAAGATTCTTCTGGAATGAGGTAGCTGGCCAAAGCTACAAACACATGGGGTATCAGGGAGTGGAACAGTCTATTCTCTACTCTTACTATACAACACATAAGCAGAGACATAAGGAACAGTGTTCACTAAACATGCTGTAAGGCTAGAATTACATGTTCAGGCTCAGTTGATTCTCTCCATGTCCCACACAGGAGCAACCCCCCTCACCCCCAAAGCCTCTAAATCCCACAGCATTAAAAGTTTCACCTTAACCCTCATTCTCTTTCTTCGGTTCCACTCACCATGTGACATCTTTCCCATTTTTACAAACACATTAAACAAATGAACTTCCATTCCACAAAACACCTATAGGCCAGAGATTACTAACACGGAGACTAGTCAATCACATTATACCACGGCCTCAGGTAGATGGATAGCTTCTGAAATAGTGTAGTTCCCTGAGCAGATAATTGGACCTCTCTGTCTCTAGAGTCTCTTCCACCACTGATGATGATGATGATTGTGGCTGCACTAACATTTGCTGCAGCATTGGCCAAATTTGTTCTCTGTCTCTGCACCCTCTAGCATTCTTGATCTCTATGGCTGCATGTTGTATGGTTTACCATTCTTCCTACTGTATCTGACTTACAGATGTCTGTAGTTTTGTTTTTATTAATTATTTAATATTTATATTGCAGTAATGCCTAGAGGACTCAACCAGTTTGGACCCCATTGTGCTACAAACTGTACGAACAGAGAAAATGACAATCCCTGGCCCAAAGAACTTACAGTCTAAAAGACAAGACATATAGGTGGATAAAACAAACCAGGGGTTCAGGGTGAAGACTGGTCGGAGGGTATAACAATAATAATAGGGTGTAGACAACTTTTAGTCAAAAGCAGTGATCACAATCTGTCACCTGCCTAGCTGTTACCAGGGTACAGTTTCCTGTGTGCCTTGTGGCAGAAGTGACTCTAGAGAAGGCATTTGTTGTAATATTTGTCCCTCCTGAGTGATCACCTTGTATAATTCGGGTGACACTGCACTACTCATGATTTCTTTAGTCCATCAGTTCTTGTACCTTCCTAAAGACTTGATCTGTACTGCCTTCTCCCAGAGCTGCTACATCTTTCGCTGGCCATTTTCCATTTTGTAGTTTCTCACTACTTTTCACTGTAGCAAGTCCCTCTTCATTGGCAGTGAGGTTTTTGCCCCTCATGCCATCAGAACTTGCACTTGATAGCTCTGGCAACTCTGCAACGGAATGTTCTCAGGGTGTCGGCCAACATTAGAAATCACCTAGGTGGTATCTACCTTTTCTGAATAGTGTTGCTGGTCCACTGGAGGATGCTTGAAAGATGTGGATGCTTGTATTGCAGCAGTCACTACAATTATTTTGGGCCTCCGTGGAGGCATCGTGACATCAAGCTTACAACAGAACTACAGATTGACAGAACCACAGTTAGATCAACTCGACTGTACGGCTGTGAAATGAGAGTGCTGAGGAAGGCTGAAGAGCAGCAGATTGATGTTTTCAATTCTCCTTGTCTTTGCCAGTTGCTTTATATTAAGCGACTGGACAAGGTCAGCAGTGAGGATATTCATAGCCAAAGCCAGCAACTGCCTCTGTCAACAATAGCTTAGTTTCTGTGGCTTTCTTAGTATGGACATATTATTAGGATTAAAGACCAATGAATTAGGAAGTATGTTTATCAAGGAATGCTGTTACACGGTTTGTGATTGCTCAGGTGCTAAAAGCTCTGGTGGCCCAATAAGATCACCAGTGAGAGACATAGTATGACCATCCAGCCAGCCTGTCTTAGGGACCTAGCTAGGGATCGGTCTGGATGGCGCTTGAGCTGCAAGGATGCTACATCCCTTTGGGGTTTGCCTTGATGATTATGATGATTGTGGGTGCACTAACATTAGCTGCAGTCTTTTTAGAGTGCTTAGGAGGGGTTTAGCCATTATTGTTTCCAGTGGTTTTGTGTCTGATTATATTATTACAAGGAGACCATAGATATAGTGGTGGAACCCCTCCATCCCAAACACTACAGAGTCTTGCTCTCTTCTGTTTTGGTCAGTTTCCAATAGAGTTCTGCTGGCATACAAATTTGGCTGTCCCTGTATTTCAACCACCTACAAGTCCTTTCTCCAGTGCACCTTTCTCCGAATCCCCCAGTTGGCAGTACTTCAGGACAAGGGCATCGGTAATCAGCTTTTTTAATAGTTTCAAATACTTGCTGATGTGGCACTGCTCAGTCCCATTCCACATTCTGCCTTGTAAACCAGCATATAGGCATCGCTACTGCTGCCAAATGAAGACAGAATCTGGACTGGAAGTTTATAATTCATAGGAAGTTCTGCACCCCAGGTACATCCACCGGGGCTGGTATATCTCTGAACGCCTGGACCTTGTTCGGATCTGCTTTCAATCCTTCTGCTGTAAGCAAATAAACTTATGTATGTCACCTGTTGCTATCTGAGATACAGTTAAACCTAGAAAAAAAGTGTATGTTCTTGTCTCAGCATTGCTACAGAAGCCCTGCAGTTGCCACACAAGAGCTTTTAGGAGTTTTAATTCTCGCAGGCAGTACTGACAGTGCAGAGCAGACTGACAGCTCCTGCTGTCCCGGGGCTAGGTAGGCACCTGCTATTCACAGAAGGTTACAGTACAAGGGAATGGCCCGACTTAGCAGGCACACCCCACCCTCATTAGACAGCAATAGTTACTGGGGGCCTCAGGAAGGAAAAGTGGTGTGGGTAAAGGAGGAAACATCGATTCCCATGAGATTTCTGCTATTTTACTTTGGATAAACTGTTGAAAACCTAAATCCATCCAGATATGGACACAGTATAAGATCAGCCCCTCTCTAATGTTGTATATATGGATGGATTGGAAGGTTTCTGTTAGTCTGCTATGGAAATGCTAATATAATAGCTGTGACAAGCTTGCTCCTAGAGCTATAAAAATCAGCAGAAAGTCCAGAATGCTACAGAAGGCTTGGGAAATGAGGAACAGGGAGGAGAGTTTTTAAGTTATACTGTGTGCAGACTGTGATTGTTGGTTTGAAATCTGAGATTCAGTTGGCCCAACACTACAGACTGAGCAAGTTGCTGTGATTCACAAGCCTCAGATTTATGAAATTAATTAATTTTTTTAAATTGGAGAGCTGATGGATGGATGTGATCATGTTGCAGAATTCAAGAAATGACCCCTAACAGGAGAAACCTGAGTATATTGCTGGATGCCTAATAGGCTGGTACTGCCATTTGGCAGCTGTTAAAGGTGGCAAAGGATGGCTAATCAGTGGGTTGTTAATGACTATAAAACACAAGTGTCTTTTGCCTTTCTGGCTAAAGGGAATTGAATGCATGTAGGAAGACATGGAGACTTGAACCAGACTGTTGTAAATGCTGAGCTGACTGGCAACTTCATACCTATATCCTTGCTTTTAGTGCCATATTCCTATATACAGTTTTCCTTCACTGGGGAAGGAGGTAGGACTCACTATACAAAACAAAGACATGGATAAGGAAAAATTACTTACTTATAATTCATTTTTTTCTGTTTTTCAGAGTCCCTCCTCCTCTCACACCGTGGAAAATGCCAGACGACCAACATGATCTACGCCAGGAAGCATCTATGCCAGGAAGCAAGAAATAATGAAAGACAGAGGATATAAGGGCAGACTTCATCCCTTTAAGTCCTTCACTGAGTTCTACAGCCAATAACTCTGATAGGATCTCTCATAACATGAGGGGAGAAGGGAGGGAGACAGAAGAGGAGAAGAAAAGGGACTCTGACAAACTGAATTACCGGTGTGTAATTTCTTCTTGTCCTGTGTCCCCCTCTTCTACTATCCTGTGGATAATTCCAGAGACTCAGCAGATAGTGAGCAGTCCCAAAAGAAGAGATGGGCTTCGCAAAGAGGCAGCTTATGAAACTTTGGGAGCTAACTTTATGCTGTCTATATGCACAGGGGAGAGCAAGACAAAAGAGTAAGGCAAAGATATAAGTGGCACTGCAGATTTTCAATGTGGTGACCCCAGCCACCTCAACCCAAAAGGTGGAAATATCTAGGCTAGAATAATCCTTTACGGGAAGAGGTAAAGTCTTGGCTATCTGCCCACAAGTCAAGTTAATGTACAACTTTAACCAATGACAGATATGGGCTGGACCGGAAGAGACCCTAGTGGGGGTCATGGAAATGGACAAACAATCTCTTTGCTTATGTACAGTAGTGAGTGTGAAGCAAATAAATCTTAATGGTTAGCTCTATATCCAGAGAGGGCAGTTTCTTATTAAAGGGGGAGAAGAGAGTTGGGTAGAGGATTGGCAGGACCATGAGCTCATTCAAATGGAACATTTAGGAAGTAACTCCTGAGGCAGCAGACACACCAGTCTGTCATTCCAAAAAAAAAAGTTTAACTAAAAAAGGTAAACTAAAAAGCATGCTGGGGTTAGCAACTAAAAGAGTGACTCGGGGAACTTTCCTTTCTGTCCCCTCAAACCCTTGCAGTCCCACTGAGGGGTCACATTTCTGAAAATTGCCATGACTGAAAAATGTGGAGATGAAAGGATTGGAAGTGAAAGTCCATTAGACTTCAGAACAAGGCAGAGATGGCTGAAACCCAAACTCCGAGAGAGGGAAGCTTCATACCCCCCCGTCCAACCTGGCTAAAACAAACTCTCAGACATACTATAAGGAACAACTCAAGGCCATGAGAGCCTGCACACAGGTCCATTAGAAACACATCATCCCAATGTATGATTAAGCTTCTTGCTCAAGGGCTTGTGGCTATTTAGCCAACATGTATGAAACTTTGAAAGAGAGGTTAAGTGACTTGCCCAAAGTCGCAGAGAACAGTGACTGCTTTGTCTACTGTGATCTTATTTAAAGTCCAGAGGATCAAAGGGAGCGAAATAGAGTGGATGGAGAGAGGGAAAAAGGTTTTAAATGCTTTCCCTCAGTGTGCATAGTGTGAGGACCTTGGCTTAGGATCTGAAGGCAAACCAACCCACCGAGAGACTTTCCTACCAAAAAGAGAGAGGTAGAGGACATCTTTTAATGCAAGTCCCATTGCTCCAGGATAAGGGAATCTAAGTTTTATTTGGGGAATTCACTCCCTTATTTTTCTCTTGTATTGGAATTAAAAGAGAAAAAGTAATAGGTAAAAATAGAGCTGATGGCATAGGGCTGCCTTCAATTCTTCTTTGACTAAGAGTATTTCAGCTTAGACTGACAACACACGTGATACCACCTCTGATTCTTCACACAAATTCTCTGCGGTTCTGCAAAATATCTTTGGAGACAGCCTGGGCAAGTCGTAGTCACAGGCACTGTCGGTGACTCAGCCTCCCTATCTGTAGAATGGGGACAAGAATACTTCAGTTAAGGACTAATTCATTAATGTTTGTAAATTCTCTGAGAACTTAGAAGACATTAAATAAGAGCAAAACTAGCTTCCAAAACAAACAGCCCAAGGGAAGAGACTGGGCTGTAGTTGAATCCCTGCAGAAAAGCGAGGAAGTGGCTTGAGAGGCAGAGCCATTAGCCCTGTGGAGAAAGACTGCATAAAAAGTGTAGCCCCCCTGCAGGGTTTTCACCAACAATCTTGCTGCCAGGACCTATCCAGTTGATTGAGGGATGCTCTTCCTTTAGGCACTGGGACCTTGCACAGTGGGTGTAGGGTCGCCATACAGTGCTTAGTTTTGGCTTTTTCTGGTTGGACCCTTGTTGTTCTTGTCCTTCTTTTCCTTGTCTCACTTCTTGGAATCCTCTTCCTCTGATCTTTTGGATCCTTCTGAAAGAGGTGGACAAAGTTCTAACAATAAAAACATATTTTCTTGAGATTTCCTAGTGATAAAATTATCTCCCCACCTGGCTATCACCAAGCAGAATCCAATTTTGCATTTGAAAGCCATGTTAATATTACCTTGTGCAATTCTCTGCTGAATACAGACACAACACGTCTGCTTTGAATAGCTGGAATTTTGTCAAAACACTTTAATGCCACACTTGAATGGGTTGGCTAAGGATAGCATTGAGGAGCTCCAGCTCTGTCCGGAGTCATTTTTCCAGACTCGGAACACTTGTAACCAGGATTCAAACCTGCATAGCCACTGCAGTCCCTCATGCCAAACTCAAAAACCATTATATTTAGAACCACTGGGAAATGAGGTAAACCTTCTATGCCAAACAACAAGTTTTTTGCTCTGTTTCTGGTAGAAACATGTAGATTCTAGGCTAACTGAAAAAAAATGATCTGTTGTAAGACAGACCTGTAGTAAAAAAACCCAAAACCAACAACGCCTTTCTGTGTTACAATGTATATACCCAATGCTATTGTAAACAGAACTGGAGCAAAGAGTTAATATCTGGATCCAGATTAAGTTTAGGTTAGAGTTGAGGTTCAAAACTGAACAAGAGCTATAGTTCACAACAGAACAGAAATCTCCAGAGCTATTTTCTCTATTATTTAAAATTCCAATTAATGCACATCACACAACAATGGTTGTTTTTGTGAGATTTCAGCTGCGTTGGGGTGCATCAAAACCAGATTTGGAAAACAGGCCCCTTCCAGTTTGGGATCTGATGCAGACCCAAAACTGAAGGTGAGTTTAGGATACTGGGATTCTAACTTCAGCTTCCTCAAGCCGACATGAACTGGGGTGGGGTTAGGTGTTCGGATGTGAAGTACAATTTCAGGTCTCTCTCCGGATTTAAATACTGTTCTCAACTGCAATTTTCCTAATGTTCTGATAAAAGTTGAGGGGGTGGGGGTTGGGGAAGGAAAGCAAAAGACAATGCTGTGATGCAATTGCTGAAAGCATCTGAAGGGATGGTAAAGGAAAGAATGGCATACTGGAATGTTGCCTTAATTTAACAAATAGGTAAAAATAAGCATAAAAATAATAATAAAGAAGTTTTTTTGAAAATCAAGTGGGATTCACTTAAATATTTACATCAAACTTTCCATTATAACTCTGGAGGAAGAATTTCCATTGAAGAATTTCCATGGAACTTTCCATTATAGCTTCTGAAGAAGAGGTCTGTGTAATCTTGAAAGCTTGTCTCTCTCCCCAACAGAAGTTGGTCCAATAAAAGATATTACCTCACACACCTTGTCTCTCTAATATCCTGGGATCAACACAGCTCAACAACACTGCGTATGTTATAGCTCAAGGCACATGAAAAATAACATGAAGAACTTGGGAAGACAATGCTCTAATTATGCATAAAAGCCAAGGCAGGCCACCGAGGGTTAATGTTAAACTGATACTGTTAAAAATCTCATTACAAGGATTGTGGCACTAACTGAGCTGACATTATGGCTGACTGAGTCAGTGGCCCCAGAGATTTATATACCCGCACCGCTCTGCAGAGTCCTTGATTGGATCTGACTCCATGGTGCTATTCAGTCAGAGCATTTTACAATGTGCAAAAGTAGATAAAAACCTATGAATCAGCAGCAAATCTACTAGAGATCACTCTGACAACACCCAAGTAACTGAAGGGATACCCTCAGCATTACTGGGTTCATCTGACTAAAAGAATCCAGGACAAAAAAAATAATCACCTCTTACTTTAGAGAGATTGCTGATCAAGCAGCTTCAATTTGTTAACAAAACTTATTATTTTAAAAGCTGCTGCTCTGCTTACAAAATGAATCTGTGGTTAATATAATCAGATTTTAGGCTATGCAGTCAAATGGCATTAAAAACACCCTTGAAATCAGTCTTTAAATTGCCTCATTTCAGACTTCTTGTTAGACTTTTAGCAAAAAGGTAACTCTTATGTCTATTAGGACTTTTCCTCAACTTTCTTTTGCTGCATTTAGTTAATTAAAATATTGATCAAATGTTTTGCATATGGAGTTGGACATCTCTGTTTGGACAGCACTAAAGAGTATAATAATATTCTTTCACCAATGGTAGGCAAAATCCAGTTTTATGAACAGTAAATGTAACATTTCCAAACATCACTGCCCAGGGCAGTATTTAGCTATAGGCTAAGCTGAAAAGAAAACATTGCTTGAAACAGGATCCGATTATATAATTTTGGAAATAATGACTTCTAGCCTACAAAATACACAATCTATAATGGATGGAAAGATGGCTCTATATCTATATTGATCCTCTACAACTGAACCAACAGTTTTGAGTTTAGTTTTCTATTCTAGCCTGTATAGATTCTTATACTGAGCTCATCACTGTAGTACCTGAGCACCTGACAATGGTGCATTAAGCAACATGGCTAACATCTGTCGTGTTTGTTTTCTCATCCGCTCTCCAGTGGGAGAAGAACATGCAGTGGAGCATCTTGTCTTTGCAGGGATTTTTTGTATGGTTTTGGTGCGTGTATCTCCACAAGTCGGTGGACACAAATATTATGATTTCAATAGCTACTTGATCTGTGGGCACAAACCATGCTTGTGTCCCAAAATCAGGTAGTGAATCGTCATGAAAATTATGTATGTACTGTGACAGGGTCAGGCCAGATGGCTATAGGAGAGTAATTTTTTTTTTTTGAAGCAGAAAAGAATTTTATTTGTGTAACACTTACAAAAAATCACCAAAAAAAATGAAGCAAAACTATGCAACAAAACAAAAGCAAATACAAGGTATAACACAGCAGCCTTCAGGAGGGAGAAGTGTTCAGGCTAGCCTGGGCCCAGAGTGGGGGGGCTTCCTCGACACACATGGTCTTCCACCCCCTCGAGTTACCTAGTGCCACACCCAGTGTCACCGATTATTTCTCTCCTGAGAGTGCCCGACAAGATGGGCATGGCTGCGGGGTGGGTGGTTTGGGGGTGGGGGGGACATACACCCACGTGTGATAGGACTCCTCCTAGGTGACAGTGATGATGGTATCCACTGCGGCAACGGCTGGGGCTGGGGTCTCTCGCTCTTCCCCTCAATCAAAGGGTCAGACGGAGGGAACCGGACGGGGTCACCGAGCAGAGAACCTCGGACAGCGCCCACCACTCCTCGAAGGCGTCAAGGGAATCGGTGGACGCTGCTCAGAGGAACTCCGCCCGGATATGTGAATGTACTGAGGATCGGAAAACGGCCCCACAATCGCAGGACGCTTCATTAGCCAACCTCCCCTCTCTGGTTTTATAAATGGCTGTTTTAGCTAGGGCTAGGAGGAGGTTAACCAGGAGATCTCGCGATTTTGTGGGGCCACGGATGGGGAGTGTGTAGATAAAAAGGTGAGGGGAAAAGTGTAGCCAAAAGCGTAATAAAATATTCGTGAGGAGCTGGAAAAGGGGCTGCAGCCTGGCACACTCTAAGTATACGTGAGCCAGGGTTTCCCTCACGTTGCAAAAAGGGCAAGTATCCGGGATGGGGGTGAACCGTGTCAAAAACACGCCCGTGCTCACAGCTCCGTGAAGGAGCCGCCAACTAATGTCCCCGACGGGCCTCGGGACCAAGGTGGAATACAGGCTGGCCCACCGGGGTTGCTCACCCTCCAAAGGTGGCAGGAGGTCCCGCCACTTTGTATCGGGGCGGGACACCAGGGTGTGGGAGTGAAGGGTGTGAAGCATGAGTGTGTATAAATATTTCCATGGCGCGATTTGAAAGCTGACCGGCTGCAGTTCATGCAGCTGGATCGCAGTGAAAAGGTGAGGGGTTTGTTGGGATCTACGGGGTAGGGGCCCAATTGAAAGGTCTGGCGGGCATGGGGTAGAGGGTGGGTGGGGTGCGCCCTCGCGCAGGGCTCGGTTGAGATAAGCCCGAGCAGCGGGCGTCAAGGCGGCCTTCACCTCCTGAAGTACGCGCCGGGGGGTACAAGGTCTGGAGAGCCCCATGCGCCGAGCGAGCGTCAGGGGATCCAGCCAGTCTCCCCGGTCGTAGTCCAGGAGGTCTCCGACTCTCGTGACTTCCGCCAGGACCAAACTCTGGTGCATCGAGCGGGACTCTGCCACCTGCACACGGAGCTGGGGGTTGTGGAGCAGGGGCTCTGCGAGAAGATCTGCTCTCACGGTGGCCGCCACGGACCTGGTCATTGAAAACAGTTTCCAGGTCTGGAGGAGGTCCTGGTAGAAGACCGGCAGCCCGGAGAGGTCTCGCGGAAAACCTCTCGGACAAAGATAAAAGAGCTGCCGGTCGTATCAGAGCCCTTGGAAGCGGCGCAGGAAGGCGTGCGCCAATATGCTCCACGTCGAACTACCTGCACTATAAAGGAGCCTCTGCAGGGCCTGGAGGCGGAAGACATGGACCTGAGTGTGCAGACACTTCAGGCCTTGCCCTCCTTCCTTCAGGGGTAGATGAAGAACCCCAACGGGGCCCAATGCATTCCTGACCAAAAGAACTCTAGAATCGATGTCCGGAGGTTGGTCAGGAAACCCAGGGCTGGGACCAGGGTGTTGAGCCAGTACCAGAGCGTGGACAGGACTAGTTGGTTAAGCACCAGTGCTCTCCCTCGGAGGGAGAGACATCGGAGTAGCCTCGTCCATTTCTGGAGCCGCTCTATCACCCCGCCTTCTAAATTTTGCCGGTTCTCCGGCGGAGAAGGGTGCGTGGCAGAAAGGTAAACGCCTAGGTAGAGCAGTGGACCCGCACTCCACCGGATGGTCTGAAGCGCAGGTGGGAGGGAGCTCACCTGCTGCCAGTCCCCCACCGCCAAGCCAGAGCTCTTGACCCAGTTGACTCGGGCGGAGGAGGCTGCCGAATAGATGGCCTGGCAAGCCTCCACCCGCGCCAAGTCGCCCGGGTCCTGGACCACGAGGAGCACTTCATCGGCGTACGCCGACAGGACCAGCCGCAGCTCCAGCTCCTGCAGCACCAACCCTGTCAACCTCCTTCGGATCGCCAGAGCGTACAGCTGGCCCGAGAGGGGGCACCCCTGCCGTACTCCTCGCCCGAAGCTGACTGGTTCTGGTCAGGGTCCAGTTGAGCCTAACCAGACACTCTGCGGAAGCGTACAGCACCTGGAGAAAACTCACAAACCGAGGTCCGAATCCAAACGCCTGCAGAGTGCCCAGGAGGTACCCATGGTCCACTCTATCGAACGCCTTCTCCTGATCAAGAGACAGGAGGGCGAAAGACAGACCATCTCTATGCCCGAGTTCCAAAAGGTCTCGGACTAGAAATAGGTTGTCAAAAATGCTGCGGCCCAGGACAGTGAAGATCTGGTCTGGGTGGATCACGTCCGCCGTCACGGACCCTAGCCGCAGCGAGATTGCTTTTGCTACGATTTTGTGGTCCGTGCTAAGGAGCGAGACGGGACGCCAGTTTCGTAAATCGCGGAGGTCCCCCTTGTTCGGCAACAAGGCAAGCACCGCTCGCCTGCACGAAAGAGGGAGGACCCTGCCCTGCAAAGACTCGGCCCAGACGGTGGCTAGGTCTGGGCCAAGGATGTCCCAGAATGCGCGGTAGAACTCCACGGTCAGCCTGTCCATGCCCGGAGATTTATTGGTGGGCATGTGATGGAGGACTTCCGAGAACTCGGCCAGGGTGAGAGGCAGCTCTAGTCAGTCTCGGTCGCCCACGCTGACCGTGGGGAGTTCCTCCCAGAGCACCCTGCAAGCGCCAGGATCGGTCGGATCCAGGGAGAAAAGGTTTGTGTAGAAGTCACGGGCCCTCCCACACATCTCCACCGGATCCATGAGGGGGGTGTCATCTTCTGCTAGAAGGCAGGTGACGTGTTTCTTGCCCCCCCTCATTTTCTCCAGGGCGTAGAAGAAACAGGAGCCGTGATCCATCTCCTGAAGGAGGCGGATGCGGGATCGAACAAAGGCACCTCGGGCCCGATGGTCCTTGAGGGCCCGGAGCTCCTCCCGCTTCTCCCAGCATGCTCCGCAGAGGAACGGGTCCTCGAGGCTGGCGGCCAGACGCCTCTCCATCTCTAAGACCTCCCGTTGCAACTGCTCTATCGCTGTATTTCTCCGTCGGCTGGTGCCCTGGGTGTAGTCATGGCAGAAGAGCTTGGCGCGCACCTTCCCTAGATCCCACCATCGCCGCGCTGAGGGAAAGGCATGCCACTGCTCTCGCCAGGCCACCCAAAACTCCCGGAAGGACGTCACGAAGCCCTCATCTTCCAACAGGCTGTTGTTAAAATGCCAATAGGCCGGCCCCGGCCTCTCTGCACAGAGGGAGGCTGTTATGGTGGCTAGATGATGGTCGGAAAATGGGGCCGGCCGAATGTTGGAGGAGTGGGCTTGTGAAAGATGGAAGCAGGATAAATAAATATGGTCCAATGGAAAGTGGTGTGACCACTGGGCCTCCACCCGGACAAAGGTGAACGTGGAAGTGTCATCTGGGTGGTGGTCACGCCAGACGTCCACTAGGATGTGATGTTTGACTATTTCTCGGAGAATGTTCGCGGCGGCCGGGCTCAGCTTGGCCCCTGAGTGGTCCTGCTCCTCTAGGGTGGTGTTAAAGTCCCCTCCCAGGACTAGGTACTCGTGAGAATCTAGGGTGCCGAGGAAGTCGGACACCCACTGATAGAATTGCGGCCGCTTCGGGCTCGTTGTTGGGGCATAGATGTTAAAGAGGTTGACCACGAGCCCCTCCATACGGACTCGGAGATGCAGCAGGTGGCCTGGCATGGCCTCAGTGACCCCTAGCACCTCGGGCCGTAGGTTGGAGGAGAACAGGGTCGCCACTCCAGCTTGTTGAATCGTGAAGTGGCTAAAGTAGACCCCGTCCCCCCACTCCAGCCGCCAGCTGTCCTCGGCGGTCAGATCCGTATGGGTCTCCTGCAGGAAAACCACAGAGTACTCCCCTTTCCAAAGGTAAGAGAGCACCTGGGACCTGCGGAGAGCCATCCTACAGCCCCTGGTGTTCAAAGTTGCAATAATGAGAGGCGTCATGCGGAGGGCTGGGAGGGTGGGGGTCCCTTGTTGGCGGGAGTGCTCGCGGCCCCCAGCGGGTCGTGCAACAATCCGTGACCCATCCCGTAAGTGAGTAAATCATCACGGAAGCTGCGGGCCCGCCCGTAGGCTGCGGCACCGTGCCTTCCTTTCCCTCTACCCTCCTTTATAAGGGCCCTTGTGGCCTGGAGGATTTGATCAAAGTCCCCCCATAGCTGGAGAGCTAGCTGTACCCTGTTGCGGGAGCCATGGATGTCTTCTAAAAACTCCTGCAGTGCTTTTCGCAGCTCATGTGGGGGTGGGGTTGCGATTTCCCGGTTATTCCCTGGTGGGGCTCTTGGTGCAGCCTCGTGGTCCGCTGAGGCGGGCAGGCAGGGTGCAGACCACCGACGGGGCGTCTGACAGGCTCGGGGGGGTAACGATGAGGCAGCATGGTGGGGGAGAGCCCTTGGGGCGGGCCCTCTCCTATGCCTGGTAATATCTTTGCTGCACCCTCCTCCATAGGCTCTGCTGGACTGTTAACAGCAAGGGCGGGGCTCCCTCGCTCGTCTGGGTGTTGTAAGGGAGGTGTCTCTTGGGCCCGGGCGGGAGCAGCGGTGGATCGAGCAGGAGGAGAGGTGGTTTCAGGTGCCGGGCGGCCAGTGGCGTCAGCAACGACGGAGCCGATGTCCTGCCGGGTCTCGGGTGCCCCTCCTCGCCGGGCCAAGGGGCAGACTCTTCGGACATGCCCCGCTGATCGGCAGAGGTAGCACCGGGCCTCTCCTGCAGAATAGTAGACCCGATAGCGGGCTCCCTGGTAGGGAGGAAGGAAGGACCCCTCAAGCGCCTCTCCGTCACACGCCGGCAGCGGCTGTAAAAGCTGCACTTGCCAGCGGAATGAAAGGACGTGACGGAGGGTGGGGTCCTTGCAGCCCAACGGGAGAGGGCTGACAGAAATTTCCTGGCGCAAGTGCTAGAGGAGCCAACTAGGGGGGGCGCTTTTCTTGACCTGCTGCTCACAAACCGGGTAGAATTAGTGGGGGAAGCAAAAGTGGATGGGAATCTGGGAGGCAGTGACCATGAGTTGGTTGAGTTCAGGATCCTGACGCAGGGAAGAAAGGTAAGCAGCAGGATACGGACCCTGGACTTCAGGAAAGCAGACTTCGACTCCCTCAGGGAACGGATGGCCAGGATCCCCTGGGGGACTAACTTGAAGGGGAAAGGAGTCCAGGAGAGCTGGCTGTATTTCAAGGAATCCCTGTTGAGGTTACAGGGACAAACCATCCCGATGAGTCGAAAGAATAGTAAATATGGCAGGCGACCAGCTTGGCTTAATGGTGAAATCCTAGCGGATCTTAAACATAAAAAAGCTTACAAGAAGTGTAAGGTTGGACATATGACCAGGGAAGAGTATAAAAATATTGCTCGGGCATGTAGGAATGATATCAGGAGGGCCAAATCACACCTGGAGCTGCAGCTAGCGAGAGATGTCAAGAGTAACAAGAAGGGTTTCTTCAGGTATGTTGGCAACAAGAAGAAAGCCAAGGAAAGTGTGGGCCCCTTACTGAATGAGGGAGGCAACCTAGTGATAGAGGATGTGGAAAAAGCTAATGTACTCAATGCTTTTTTTGCCTCTGTCTTCACTAACAAGGTCAGCTCCCAGACTGCTGCGCTGGGCATCACAACATGGGGAAGAGATGGCCAGCCCTCTGTGGAGATAGAGGTGGTTAGGGACTATTTAGAAAAGCTGGACGTGCACAAGTCCATGGGGCCGGACGAGTTGCATCCGAGAGTGCTGAAGGAATTGGTGGCTGTGATTGCAGAGCCATTGGCCATTATCTTTGAAAACTCGTGGCGAACCGGGGAAGTCCCGGATGACTGGAAAAAGGCTAATGTAGTGCCAATCTTTAAAAAAGAGAAGAAGGAGGATCCTGGGAACTACAGGCCAGTCAGCCTCACCTCAGTCCCTGGAAAAATCATGGAGCAGGTCCTCAAAGAATCAATCCTGATGCACTTGCATGAGAGGAAAGTGATCAGGAACAGCCAGCATGGATTCACCAAGGGAAGGTTATGCCTGACTAATCTAATCGCCTTTTATGATGAGATTACTGGTTCTGTGGATGAAGGGAAAGCAGTGGATGTATTGTTTCTTGACTTTAGCAAAGCTTTTGACACGGTCTCCCACAGTATTCTTGTCAGCAAGTTAAGGAAGTATGGGCTGGATGAATGCACTATAAGGTGGGTAGAAAGCTGGCTAGATTGTCGGGCTCAACGGGTAGTGATCAATGGCTCCATGTCTAGTTGGCAGCCGGTGTCAAGTGGAGTGCCCCAAGGGTCGGTCCTGAGGCCGGTTTTGTTCAATATCTTCATAAATGATCTGGAGGATGGTGTGGACTGCACTCTCAGCAAATTTGCGGATGATACTAAACTGGGAGGAGTGGTAGATACGCTGGAGGGGAGGGATAGGATACAGAGGGACCTAGACAAATTGGAGGATTGGGCCAAAAGAAATCTGATGAGGTTCAATAAGGATAAGTGCAGGGTCCTGCACTTAGGATGGAAGAATCCAATGCACCGCTACAGACTAGGGACCGAATGGCTAGGCAGCAGTTCTGCGGAAAAGGACCTAGGGGTGACAGTGGACGAGAAGCTGGATATGAGTCAGCAGTGTGCCCTTGTTGCCAAGAAGGCCAATGGCATTTTGGGATGTATAAGTAGGGGCATTGCCAGCAGATCGAGGAACGTGATCGTTCCCCTCTATTCGACATTGGTGAGGCCTCATCTGGAGTACTGTGTCCAGTTTTGGGCCCCACACTACAAGAAGGATGTGGATAAATTGGAGAGAGTCCAGCGAAGGGCAACAAAAATAATTAGGGGTCTGGAACACATGACTTATGAGGAGAGGTTGAGGGAGCTGGGATTGTTTAGCCTGCAGAAGAGAAGAATGAGGGGGGATTTGATAGCTGCTTTCAACTACCTGAAAGGGGGCTCCGAAGAGGATGGCTCTAGACTGTTCTCAATGGTAGCAGATGACAGAACGAGGAGTAATGGTCTCAAGTTGTAGTGGGGGAGGTTTAGATTGGATATTAGGAAAAACTTTTTCACTAAGAGGGTGGTGAAACACTGGAATGCGTTACCTAGGGAGGTGGTAGAATCTCCTTCCTTAGAGGTTTTTAAGGTCAGGCTTGACAAAGCCCTGGCTGGGATGATTTAACTGGGAATTGGTCCTGCTTCGAGCAGGGGGTTGGACTAGATGACCTTCAGGGGTCCCTTCCAACCCTGATATTCTATGATTCTATGAAACGGGTTTCCCCAGGGTGGAGAGAGCGGGTAACAGGGCGGCATTGGGTAAAAAAGGAGGGACAGAGGTCAGAACTAGGCGGACGCCCAGGTCCTCTAGCGGTTCCAGGGGAACGAACATCCCCCCCACCGCCAAACCCTTCTCCACCGCCTCCTGGGCGGCAGCCTCCGATGCTAAGAAAAAGATGACCTTCCTGTACATTTTGGAGGCTGCCAAAATAGCTGTGGGTCCTACCACCCTCGCCAATGCCTGCACGTATGTCTCCACGTGGGGCGAGGCGGGCACCAGGAGGCAACGGACGCCGTGCTTCCTGGTCATGGTGGGAAAGGGGCCCTGGCCGCTATTGATGGTAGCGGAGGCGGTGGGTGGGCAAGATGATGAGGCGGCAGGTGGGGGGGGCTGCTATCACCCGGGCATACACCCTGGGGGCCGAGGGAGGGACGCTCGCAGAGCTGGTGGAGGGAACAGCGGGGAGGGACGCCATGGTCAATGATGAAGCCACAGCGGTGGGGGCAGCCCCTGCCATGGAGGGCCTGGTGGTTGTAGCGGGGCCCTTTCCCTTGTTCACACCCTGGCCTTTCCGGCCAACTGGGGGGGCGATCCTAGAATCTGGGGGGGCGGTGGGCGTAGCAGCGGCAGTAATCACCCCGGTGCCTCCTGCTGCCGATGCCCCAGCGGTGGCGGTGGCAGGTGTTTTGGCAGCAGTGGTGGTGGGGGGCTTGGGGGTTGGGCGGGGGGGTGGGGCAGCTGAGGTTGTTAGAGGGACCTCACTCCTCTCATTCCCCACCATTGTGAGCAGGGAGAGACGGGGAGGCACCAGAAGGAGGAGGGGGAAGCAGATTAACCACTTCTCCCTGCTGGGCTGCAGGCGGGGGGAGGGGGGCTAAATGGGTCGGACTGGACAGGGGGAGGAAACAGGAATTGGGGTCAGGTAGTAGGGGCAAACTGTGGGGTGGGCAGTCCGGGGGGGGGGGGGGGGACGTGGACCCACGCGCATTTGTCCAAAGAGTCTCGTTTGGTCGGCTGTTGTGTCTGGTCCGGATGGCGGAATGCAGAGCAAGCAGCTGAATCCAGAGGCAGATGGCAAGTTGCCAGCAGGGATGGACGGCGGCAGGGGGGGGGGGGCGTGATGGCTGCAGTAGTGTTGGGGGGGCACTGATGGATCGGGGGGCAGCTCCTTGCCACACCCCCTGTGCCCCTACAAACACAGTTAAGACACAGTCAAACTCCCCCGACACGAGAGTACAGTTCAAAAGTTACTCAGTCTTACGGCCCCCTCCACGATGATTTGTAGCTTCCCTGGGCGATTTCTCTGTCAGCTGTCTTCTTTCCCGGGCTTTGTGGAGCATTCCAAAAATGCCAAGCAGATAAGAAGAAAAAAATAACTTGTTGGTTTATTACGGGTCCACAAACAAACAGCAAAATGGTTGGGTCTGGGGGCATCCACTCCCTCCTCCGGGGAGCGGGTCGGCAGTCCTCCCCCTCTCCTCCGGGGGTTTTAGCTGAAGCAGTAGCAGCGTCCGAGGGCAGGCGTGGGGGGGCTGGCAGCAAGCTGGCAGGCGACCAGCAGTCGAACAGCAGCAAAGAAAAACAGCAAAAAAAAACCAAAACGAAGAAAAAGCGTCTGGCCCGGTCGGGGCGGGGGGTAACTGAAGCACGGTCAAAAAGTAAGAAAAGCCCAGGACAGGGGGCTTTAGGAGAGAGTAGAAAGCAGATAGCTGAGCAGCAAGCGAAGGAGGTCCCTTTTCCCTGGGTAAGGTAACAGGGAAGGTTCCAGAACAATCAGGAACCTTCTGGAGACAATTAAGACAGGCTGATTAGAACACCTGCAGCCAATCAAGAAGTTGCTAGAATCAATTAAGGCAGGCTAATCAGGACACCTGGGTTTTAAAAAGGAGCTCACTTCAGTTTGTGGTGTGCATGTGAGGCGGTGGGAGCAAGAGGCACTAGGAGCTGAGAGTGAGAAAGTGGACTGTTGGAGGACTGAGGAGTACAAGCATTATCAGACACCAGTCGGAAGGTCCTCTGGTGAGGATAAAGAAGGTGTTGGGAGGAGGCCATGGGGAAGTAGCCCAGGGAGTTGTAGCTGTCACACAGCGGCACTCTAGACAGCTGCATTCCACAGGGCCCTGGGCTGGAACCCGGAGTAGAGGGCGGGCCCGGATTCCCCCCAAATCCTCCCAACTCCTGGTCAGACACACGAGGAGTCGACCTAGACTATGAATTCAGAAAAACGGCCAAGCCGAGGGCTGCCGCAAAGCTCCAAGGTGAGCAAATCCGCCAATAAGCACAAGATCCACCGAGGTAGAGCAGGAACTTTGTCACAGTACCTACAAAGATATGAGGCTGTATTGCAGACATCTATTTAAAGGCTAGATTAAGGCCCTTTGAAAATGCGGTTCATAAGATACCTATATAATACACAGAAGAATAGACTGCTGAAAGACAACTCAATTGACTATTTTTGGACTGTGATGACAATGCTTAGAATGCATACAACTTCAAAAGTGCCGTATGTACATGAACTAATTCATCCTCACAGTTTTCCTCTGAGGTAATTTTGACTCTGGCTCCAGATAACATGACTTCTTTTAAATGTTTTTTTGGGTAAATACTTGAGTAAATAAAAATAACAAGTCTCAAACTGTGGCATTAAAACTCACATGAGAGGGTGCTCTGTTTTGCACCAGCTTCCAAAACAACTCTAAAATATAACAAAACAAATTCTAAAAAGAGCTAACTGAATTTCACTGATGCCTTATTGTTATATTGCACCAAAACATGAAAGGATTAAAATGGATGTCATTGGTAGTTATACTGCTCACTCTTTGTACACCATAGTGAAAATGTACTGTAGAGATTTCGTGTGTAATTTGCATGTAAAAGTTACACTAGGTAAACAGCTCTATTTCCCTTTGGTAGACTGCAGTGTTTTAATATGCCATTTACTGATTGTCCTCTTTGATTAATCACTTCTCTGTCCTTGGTCACAAGAAGCCCATCTTTTAAATATTCATAGATCCAGATGCCCATAAATCACTTAAATCCAAACCAGTACTGAAACACTTACATTTTCAATTAACATCCAGATTTAACGGCTGCTATTAGATATGATTACAACAATCTGAAAGGTCATACCAGATGTAACACTTAAGTTGTGATATGGCCTTTAGAACCCTCCTGCAAAATATCTGCAAGATTTTAATGCATGTTTCTGCTTGCAAGTTTATCTATTACTTATTAAATACATTTGGTCTTTTGTCTGGGGAATGTAAGTTAAAGTGATTGAAATCTGACTACATAACTGTGACACTCTGTACTTCAAAATAGCACCCTGAGACCCCCATATTCACCACTGTAATATGATTATATGTTTTGTACCAAGTATGCTTTGTGAGGTATAATTTGAGAAGTCATGATCCACTGAACATTACTACCCTGTTGAATTATGTGTGTTACCATTGTATCTGGAGTTATGAAGTATTGCTATGTGTGTGTTTCTGAAATATGTTGTGAAGTTGGAAGATACCCACAGCCAGCCTTTCAGCGGCAACAAAGGAGCACCTATTGAGAGAGATTTTCATCAGGACCAGCCAGACATGTGTTGATGGCTCATTAAGGGGAATCCTCAGAGAGGGCACATAGGCAATGAGCACTATCCAATTCATGTGATATAGCAAGGATCTTTCTAGCAGCTGGAGGAAAGCATAAAAGAGGAACAGTGACATCACCACTTGGCCTCTCTCCTCCCCCATCTCAACACCTGGAAGATCGTCTAGAAAACAAAGACTTTGAACTGGGGAGATTGGTCCCCGGCTGAAAGGGAATACAGCCTGTGTATTAAGAATTGTGAGCTATTTATAACATCTATTAGTGTGAGAAAAGCTGTTTGATTCAAATCTTGCTTAGTCTGTTACAGTTAGAATTTAGACTGCAGTCTTATTTTTTTCTTATGTAACCAACTCTGATCTCTGTGTCTATCACTTATAATCACTTAAAATCTATCTTTCAGTAGATAATATATCTGTTTTATATTTTACCTAAAACAGTGTGTTTTTGGTTGAAGTGCTTGGGGAATCTTAGCTCAGGTTAACAAGGGCTGTTGCACGTCCACTATCCTTTTGTCAAAATGGCGAACTAATTAATGAGCTTGCACAGTCCAAGGGAGTCTTGAGCTGTGCAGTTCAGACTACAGGGGTGTGAATTCAAAAAGGACTACGTTAATGTGAAGTAGGAACCTTTTAGTTTGCGACGGCAAAGAGTCCTTATGGGGGACTTACAGCACCGCACTTTGTGCAGTGTCCTAGCTTCTCTGTACTCTCATACTGCCACTCTGTCCACATTTCATGGTCTTTCCTGCTAGTGCACTCTGTAAAACGGAGAAATATGAACCTATATATTGGGAATGTTGTATTAATTTTGATGGAATATATGGGCTTAAAGAGTTAAAGATGTTAACATGACCCTGTTACTGTTTAACATTAAACCATTTTAAAAAAGGTTTGGTATACAAAGACCTGAGCTTAGTTAGTACCATAAACATTTTTTTAACCTTTTATTGAAAAGAAGGAAAAACAGTTAAAGCATTTAAAATGTAAAGTATTAAATAAAGCTTTTATTTTAACTAAAACCCTTGATGCGTGGTTTTTTGTTGGTTTTTGGGGGGGACGGTTAGCTGTAGAAAGCTTTTCAAACCTTTCTGTTTGACAGCTTTTTAGATTACATGAAAGATGGCAATAACTGGGTTTTTTGGGAAAAAAGAGAAAGTTAGTTGAGATAGGCTCAAGCTGTTGTTGCAGTTGTTAAAATTAAATTTTGTTTCTTAGATGACATGGCAAATGCACACAAAAGGGGAAAGAAGACAACACCAAAGATAGAAAATGCAGCTCAAGCTCGCGGGGCTTGGGCTGCGGGGCTACTTCACTGCAGTGTAGCCCTCCCACCCCACAGGGTCCTAGAACCAGGGCTTCAGTCCAAGTCCAAAACCCTATACCAACAATGAAACCACTCCAAGCCTGAGCTCTGTGAGCCCGAGTCGACTGGCACGGGCCAGCTGTGGGTGTCTAGTTACTTAGGCATAACCTTTGAGACCTGGCAAAGCATTGGGTTACTTAGGGCATTGATTCTAGCTGTCCTTTTGGTTTCAGGCTTGCAGCAGTATTGCAAAATATTCAATTTTAGCTAGCTAAACCAGACTCTTATTAGATAGAAGGAAAAGCAGACGGATAGGAAAAAGAAGACAGGAGGTGTGGAAGAGGAAAAACACATGGGGGAAGGGAAGTAATATCTATTTCCCCTCCCGTATCCTCAATATCCTTCTGTAGCAATGAATATACACAGAAGGGCATATGATCATAGTACCATCTTCAGATACTGTCCTTGAGTACAAAAGCTTCGGTAAAGTAATTTACCCAGTATCTAGGTGTGATTACTAGAAATAACATGTTTTGTTGTTTTTTTTTGAGGGGAAGGAGAAATAAGTTTGCTAAAAAAATAAAGTGCATATTCTGTAATTAATCCTGTTCACTTTATTTTGTAGGCAAAAGCATTACAAATTGAAGTAGTGAGATTCCAGTTGTACAAAAGCTCTGTGGGCTAAATCTGTTATGGAAGTCACAGTAAATTGCAACTGAAAGGGAAACTGCTGGCTCTTATCAGCCTGAGAGTACTGTAAACAAGGATGGGTTAAGAGACTTGTATTTTATTCTAAACAAAATGGACATAGACTTGTACGCATCTGTATTCTCATACAGGAGGACTGGTAACTAGCTCTGATATCTAAATGACTGTTCATTAGCACATATCAGCTGCTCTTTTCTCCGATTTACTGTAGGTAGACCACACAGCACTGATCATTTCTCTGTTTTATGGAAAAAAGTCTTTTGTCTCTAAAAAAATAAAAGCAGATCCAGGAACAAATCTCAACAGAACAAATAAACTAATCTCACTTTATTCATTACTGGCAACGACAGGCAAAGATTATGCCTGCTCCTTCTTCCAGCTTGGAAATATTATAATCTCTGATGCAGCAGGCACGTCTAAAAGATCCTGTGCCAGATCCTGGTGCAGCTCTATCGATTTCAATTGAGATATTCCTTATTTACATCAGTATGAGTTGAGAATCAGGCCTGCTGTGTAAAATGAGTCTTTCGAACAAACACAGAAAAGGAGTCACTGCTCTGTTACTGGCTTGCATTTTTAGTTTTTCCTTAACCTCTGGGAAAACAAATCCCTTTTCTCTTTTTCAATCAATTTCCAGAGCCACAGGAGAAGGTTCTTTCTGAAGCTCACTTAATGAGCATCTTTACTATTCATTAAGTAGATGTGTTAAAAGCTACTTAAGCTTCTAACAGTTGTGATTATAAACTTTTAAATGACCATAAAAAACCCTGCAGCAGGGCACAGAAAATAGTACAAAGTGATAAACAAAAGAATTTGTTTTGCTTGCCTATCCTGATTTGCATAAGCATCCTTTCTATATTCTGCTGTGTTGTCATTCTTGCTGTTGCTAAGATAAAGATAATATTTTTAAGTGTACACCTTGAGTATAAACTAATTAGACACAATTTTCCAAAACAAAAAACAATTCATGAGTAGAAGTTGACACACAAGCTGTCACTAAAACTACCTTGTTCCCACTGTAATTGACTAAGATTTAGAAAATGCAGTCTTAGCTTGCAGGAGACAAAATTAATGGAAATGCACTGAATGTCAGCAAAAAGTCAACACTTTGGGATCATTATGCCCTTTAGTGGAATAGAAAATAGATCAAAAGATGTTTCATTATACAGTAGATGCTTTTATGTCTTATTCTATTTGTTTTGTATTACACAGGTTTCATGGCAAATATAGATTCGAGCATAACCAAGTTAAAATGTCATTTAAGTCGAAAATAATATTTTCCCATACCTAAAATAGCCACAAATTCATAGCTTTTAAGGTCAGAAGAGATCTTATAGATCATATAGTCTGATGTCCTGTATAGCGCAGATCATAGAATTTCACCCAGTTACCCCATATTAAGCCCAGTAATGTTTGACTAAAACATAACTTCCAGAAAGGCAGATACAGAAGGAAGGAAATATAATAAAGTTGCTTTTTGTTTTAAAATTTGGGGCCCATGTGTTTCCGCCTGCTGAAAAAAAGTATATAGAGGGAAAAATCCATAAATTCCGCTGAGTTGTTATTGAATTCTCTACCTGGCCCTGGACTACTGGGGCAAAATACCTCTTTTACTGTGGATCCTCCCCACCTCTCCCCCCGAGCGTGCCTCATTCTTCTGTATGGCCAATGGATCTCTTGCAGAGATCTTTTATAGAGAGGAGAGGCTACTCTGAAGAGAGGGAAGCACCCTGCATCGCTTTCCCCAGTAAAAGATATTTCCAGAGTTTTCACTCTCCTCTATAGTGAAGTGGGAGGGGAAAGGTTTGGGGGCAAATAGGAGTAACAGTGTGTACAAATCCTGCACCAGGTAAGAAGTGGTTAAAGAGCAGCTGTGGGCTCAGGCAGCCCCCACACTCCCATCCCTTCACACCTCTGAAGCATGCCAGCCAGTCTTGGAGGAGGAGCCTTAAAAGGGAGAGGTCCCGTTCCAAAGGTCCCAGCCCTGGGAAATGGACAGACCTCTCCTCATAAGCAGGGAGATTCCAGTAAGAAGAGACTGACTTGCTGAATCTTCTGAAGCTGGGGACTAATTGGGAGAAAGGAGCCAGTTGAAGCAGCGGTGAACTGAGGCCCT
This sequence comes from Caretta caretta, assembly GCF_965140235.1. Classification (NCBI taxonomy): domain Eukaryota; kingdom Metazoa; phylum Chordata; order Testudines; family Cheloniidae; genus Caretta; species Caretta caretta. The sequence continues at coordinate 47,830,981 of NC_134210.1, forward strand.
ACAGCTGGCCCAGGTTACAAGTCCAGCACCACGGAGGGGAGCTGCGGGACTCCTGCTTTGAGGGGAGTGACTCAAGGGACTGCCTGAATCAGGGGGAGAACTGGGGAGAGCAGGAGGACTGTTTGGAATACAGCCCAGCTACTGCAGGGGATGGTTGGCAGCTTAGCAGAAGTTCCTCTGTAGCCAGCTGGGAAGCAGCAGCAAGGAGCCACAATTCCAAAGCAGGAGTAGCAGCATTCCTAGATCTGGGGAAGATGCTGACAAAGAGGGAAAGGCAGGAGCAGCCCAGGGAAGTGGCAGGGGGACTGATAGAACTGTCCTTGGCCACCTAAACAGGGTCCCTGGGCTGGAACCCAAAGGCAGGCCTGGGTTCCCCTGCATCTCCCCCAGGCCAAAGGGAGGAGGGCAGGCTTCCGGACTGAAGGTGGTCAAGAATGACAAGTCCCAGGAGGGGATGTGGGCCTGGCATAGAGGCTACTAGACTTTGGATTTTTCCTGTCTTGTAGACTAGCCTCTGAATTACCCTAAAAGGGGCGAGTCTCAATTGTGACCCATCCAGCAGGCCAAGTTAGAAGGCAAAGGGAACCACTAGCGGGCCTGGATGGCAGTTCTGCAGAACTATAGTGGAAGAAAACCCCTGAAATGCCTGCGAGCAGTGGCCCGTCTGGGAGCCATTTTGCCACATGGAGCCTTGTTTGTTTACTGTGTTATGACAGACTCATCTGATTTAGGAAAGGAAAAGACCCATTAGGAGTTCTAAGTCCTCTCCTTGCCTGTGCAGGATTATTTATTACAGCAGCAGTCACCATCCTCTTGTCTTGGAGCCCGCTCTTGACTGGTGAGTACTTCCCCATGTCTCCTGGCACTATATCCTTAAACGCTGCCGCCATCCCTCCTCTTTCCTACCACGTTAGGGTTGCCAGGTGTCCAGTTTTTTAACAGAATGCTGGGTTAAAAAGGGACCCTGGTGGCTCTGGTCAGGACTGCAGACTGGGCTGTTAAAAGGCAGTGCTGCAGGTCTAAAGCAGGCTAGTCCCTGCCTGTCCTGGCTCCGCGCTGCACCCCAGGAATGGTCAAAAGTCTGGCTCCTAGGTGGGGGGGCCACAGGGTTCCACACGCTGCTCCAGCCCCAAGCACTGGCTCTGCACTCCCATTGGCCGGGACCACAGCCAACGGGAGCTGGTAGGGTGGAGCCTATGAGCGAGAGCAGCGCACAGAGCCTCCTTGCCACCCCCCCGCCTAGGAGCTGGATCTGCTCACCGCTTCCGAGGCACAACGCAGTGCCAGGACAGGCAAGGAGCCTGCCTTAGCGCCCCCCCCCCCCCACTGTGCTGCTGACTGGGAGCTGCCCAAGGTAAGCTCATGCCCCAACCCCAAGCCCCAACCCCCTGCCCCAGCCCTGAGGCACTCCCCAACCTGGAGCCCCCTCCTGCACCCCAAACCCCTCATCTCCGGCCCCACGCCAGAGCCCTCAACCCCTCCTGCACACCAACCCCCTGCGTAAAACCGCAGCCCCTTCCCGCACTCCGAATCCCTCGGCCGCAGCCCCCAGCCTGGACCCCCCTCCTACACCCCAAACCTCTCATCCCTGGCTCCAGCTCAGAGCCCGCACCCCCAGCCCAGAGCCCATACCCCCTCCCACACCCCAGCACCCTCCCAAATTCTGAATCCCTCGGCCCCACCCTGCAGCCCCTCTGCACCCCAAACCTCTCATCCCCATCCCCACCCCTGAGCCTGCACCCCCAACTGGAGCCCTCATCCCTTCCCACATCCCAACTCCCTGCCCCAGCCCAAAGCCCCCTCCTGCACCCTGAACCTCTCATTTCTGGCCCCACCCTGGAGCCCCACCCCCATTTAGAGCTCTCACGCCCTCCCGCACCCCAACCCCAGTGAAAGTGAGTGAGGGTGGGGGACAGCAAGCCACTGAGGGAGGGGGAAATGTAGTGAGTGGGGGGCGGGGCCTCAGGGAAGGGGTAGGGCTAGGGCTAGGGTGTTCGGTTTTGTGTGATTAGAAAGTTGGCAACCCTACACCACGTGTTGTCCTCTCTCTTCTCATTTCTCTCTCTGTTGTCTATGTACCCTTTCTGTACCCTCTTTTCGTCGACTTTTCCTCTCCTCTCCATTCTCCTATTCCCCAAAGACTCCACTGCTGCTGGAATGGGCATGTCCATTCAAGGCTGAGCCAAATGCTTTGGGAGCAGAAAAAAGAAGCTGAGCCAGCAAGTCAGTGCTGAACCTGCAGCTCTTTACAGGCGAGCTGCTCCTGCAATTAGCAACATTAAGGGACACATTGAGAGCAGGGAAGAAGCTGGATTTGTTTTCAAGTGACCACTTACTACGTTAACTGTAGATGTAGCAGCTAGTTTCCACTATGTGTGAGAACTGGCTTTAGGGTGCTATAGCTTTCCCCACCCACAATGACACTCTTTTTTACCCTGTTCTCATTCCCCTCACCTCAAATGCCAAGTTGGGAATTACCAACCCTACACTTTGTCTTGTCTGATTTTAAGTGTCTCAGATTTATGGGGTTTTTGCCAGTTCCTGTGGGAGACTGTTTTACAGTCTAATAGATCTGGGACTTGTCCCCCCCCCCCTTTTTTTAATTTTCACATTATGCTTTTCTCAAAACTTGCATTTACTTTTCATTCACAATGCGATTTGTTTCTTTGTCTCATTTCAATTTTACTTAATCCTTTTTATCCTGACAGCTAAGAGATTTTTTTCTATGCAGTGAGGCAAGCAAAATCCCGACGGAATTCTCTTCCAGAAAATATATTGTCAGCCACACTGTATTACTTAAAGCTGTACTCAAAAGAGCAAGGAAGGGTGGGGGACCAAAGGTTCACAAGCATTTTTTACTCAAACCACAGTAGGAGTTCAGACTATATGATCGCAGTGGTCTGGCTTTATTATCTAGGCATTCATAACCTGTGCATTAATGATACCACTGTATTTTCTGGCTAATCTATCAAAAGGTACTTAAAATGCACCAACCACAACAGTATCAGTTTAAAAATTATATGAATGTGGTGAGGGTTTTTTGTATTTTTCTCCTCGTTTTAATTTTCTTCGAGATTCATGCTTTTCTTGTACTTTAAAAATTTTATAAACTCTTATGTTTCCTTTGTGCCTTTCTTCTATTTAGGGCTGTCAATTAATCTCATGCATGCGATAAATGCAAAACAAATTAAATAGATTAAGAAAAGGTCACAATTAATTGCAATTTTAATCACAGCATTAAACAATAACAGAATACCAATTTAAATTTATTATAAATATTTTTGGATGTTTTTCTACATTTTCAAATATATTGATTTCAATTACAACACAGAATACAAAGTGCACAGTACTCACTTAATATTATTTTTGATTACAAATATCTGCAGTGTAAAAAAGATAAATAAAAGAAAAAGTATTTTTCAATTCACGTCATACAAGTCCACTCAGTCCTACTTCTTCAGCCAATCACTAAGACAAACAAGTTTGCTTATATTTACGGGAGATAATGCTGCCTGCTTCTTATTTACAATGTCACCTGAAAGTGAGAACAGGCATTCGCATGGCACTGTTGTAGCCAGCATTGCAAGGTATTTAAGTGCCAGATAAGCTAAACATTCGTACGCCTCTTCATAGTTCAACTTGTAAGCTCCAACGTTTTCATTGTTTTGTTTTTGAGTGCAGTTATGTAACAAAAAAAATTTGTAAGTAGTACTTTCATGATAAGAGCTTGCACTACAGTACAGTACTTGTATCCTATTACAGTTTAACAATGGGAGTAAAACAGATTAATCGCAACTATTTTTTTATCTCACAATTAATTGTGATTATTTAGTTGTTTGACAGCCCTAGTTCTATTTGAACTCTGCCTCCTGCAGAAAGATTAAAGCAAACTCCATTGATCTACTTCTGTCTAGCATTGCTATTATCACTGAAAACAGCCTGCTCCAGTGTGTTCCATTTTTGAACTAAACAACAAAGCAGACCACTGCTTATGTAGCTCCATCTTAAAGCAACCAATCAGGTGTTGGTATAGTAGGAACTGCAGTAAATAGTTCTGGGAAATCTGACCCGTGTAAGCAGTAGCTTTTGCCAAGATCTCTTAGGTCCAGTCACTGCAGCGATAGCACAGTGTGAAACCATTCAAGCATGTCTCCTTTTATTACAAATCATGTAAGTACATCCTTGTCTTTTGATTGGTTGGATGCACTGCAGCAGAGAGACTCAAATCTGACTCTGGGGGCTTGAGCAGAGGGATGGGGGAGAAGAACTCACCATTTTGCCTAAAATGAAACTATGATTTATAATACATTTTATAGCTCCCTGGGTAACTAGCTCCTCAAGAAATACTAGGAGCAGCTGATGAAACAGGCACCTCTAATGCACGTGTCTGAATTTCTAAGCTGCACTGAAAGCAGAAGTACCTGTAAAAGTCAGAGTAGGGAAGGACCAGCATAGACTTCACTTCCAAAGCTTATAGGTTTTAATGAATAAATAATACCTTGCACTTGTACAGCACCTTCCACTGCAAGTTCTTAACACGCTTTATAAACATTAATTTGCTCTCACATAGTGAATAATAGTATACCATTTTACAGATGGGGAAACTGAGGCATAGAGAGGTTAAGAACCACATTTTCAAAAGTAGGAACTCATTTTCAGTGCTTTGATTGCTCGGTGCCCATCCTGACACATCTCTGACCTGAACACTCACAACTCCCATTGAAGTCAACAGGTGTCCCATGCCAGACACCAAAATTAGTGACTACTTCTGAAAAGTTTTGGCATAAATAACTTGCTTAAGGGGACACAGCCAATCTGTAGCAGAGGCAGGATAAAACCAGTTTCCTGACCTTAATAACAAAACCATGCATTAACCATTTAATTGCTGTAGAAATAGATTTCTAAAAACAGAACAAAATACCTTTGCTATCATATTAGCTAAAATACAGTGCACTTACCATTTACGAGAAAAGGAGAGAGACCCCTTTCATGATAGTGATCTTGGGACACAGATCTCCAAAGAGCCGTGCAAATCCCTCTGTTCCCACTGCCATTCAGTACCCCTGATATCCACTCCCACCCGTGGGAAGAATTTGAGAAGAAAGAGATTAAAATATTACTTAGTGCCATCCAGCCCCTACTGCCCCCATGAGAAGTATACATTGAGGAAGGATTTAAAAACTTTATGCTTTTACTATTACTCAGGGCCTCCCCTTACCTCCAGCTTCACTCATGCCAAAGGACACCAGAAGAGAGGGTTTAAAACTCATCTGTGCTTTTACCAGTTCTGTGTGCATGGAGTACCCAGTCATCTGTACTCCAGCAAGAGAACACAGCGGGGCAGAGGCATTTAAAACTTTGCTACTCCCATTGCTGCTATATTGTTTTAGAGAGCAGTGATCCCAACAGCTTAGTTCTCCTTGAGTACTTTTTAATGTAATTGGCCGTGCCCCCATCTCCACTTTTTAAGATTATATATTACACAGTAGTTCCATGAAAGAAAGGGTCTTTCTTTTGCTTTTAAATTTGTATTTGCCTTTTCTTGTATGATAGCTCCAAAAAAGACAAAAGAACAAAGAGAATATGACAATGGAAAAAACTGCGACAGAGACAACTCTATTGACACCTAAGGGGAAAAGTGTGACAAGAAGATCTCTTCTATTCCTGGTCACAGTCACCTTTAGCCAACACTTAAGGCTAATAGATCTGCTTTACTGAGTGAGAAATAACTTTACAGTGCACTATCGAGCCACGGAGAAACTGATTTTACCAGTTGAATTCACAACTGGACAGTTACACATAAAGGCCTGATTCTGTACCAGGATCCATTCATAGATCCCTATGCTTATCCCTGATGTCAGTGGGACTCTGAATGGGTGCAGACGCCCATGTTAGCAGATCCTGATGCAGAACTGAGGTCAGAGTTTGCAGTTTACTGGTAGGAGAAAAGTAGAAAGATTCCTTTAAAAAAAAAAGTAAAAGCAAATATAACTCCAAATGCAAACAAAGAAAGACAGTACAAAGTCACTAACAGGATAACTCATTGCCTCCATCAGTGAATGGAAGTTTTACAAAATCTTTCTAAGACAAACACTTTAATATCCATAGGCTTGGGGGGTCCATAATTTGGACACTTACATCTCTGTATTTTTAAATTCTATATCTCTGGATACATTTGACTCTGCGCTAAAAATCTCTAAATATTTTTAGACATCCAACAAAATTTCATCACCTTTCATTTGAGCTAATTTTAATTACTTGAGTAGAACTCTCATTGTAATTTCTGATTCCTTGTTAGCCCATGAGAAAGACTTTTCAGTGGTTTGAAGATCCAGTGGAAAGATCTACTCAATAGCAAACAAGTTAATACTTTCCTAGTTACTCAAGACCTATCCCACCTAGAAGAAAAAAAAAATCTAATGTGAGCAGAAACACTTTTTGTCTAGAAGATTTGTTGAATCAGTTTTCTTCCCTCCAAAATGTCTTGTCAAGGATGCTTAAACATCTGTTCTTGAACACCACAAGTGATAGGTACACAAATTATGGAAAAAAGGATCTACTTATGAAAGCGGAATAGCACAACTGAAGATCCATTATACAATAGGATTTTAGCAGAATCTGAATAGAACTGTTTAGACTTAAATCTGGGTTTCAGTACAAACACCACTGTTTGAAAGTAATATGTTTCTATTTACTTAATGCTATATAATTAAGGGACTAATTTTATAGGCTGTCTTATTGAATAATCTAGTCTAATTTAATTGGAATAAAAAGCAATAGTGACTTTGGCTCGGATCGTTCAAGGGAGATCTGTGCATGGAGGGAGTTCTCTGCACACAGTTCTCCCCTGGCCTCTCGGAAGTGGTGGATGGGGTGACGGTCACCAGCCCCTCTTCCTGGGATCACTGAGAGGGTTGGGAAGATATCTTTAAGGTGGTTTTCTGGGGCAGCTGCCCAGAGCAAGCAATTAGTGCTGTGCTTGCAAGGAGCAAGTGGGCCCTGGAATGCCACTCATTTTCAAGGTGGAAAATCCTGCTCACTGCACATCCCATTATTATTACAATAGTGCCTAAAAGCTCCAGTCAGGATCAGGACTCCATTGTGTGAGGCACTGTACAACCACAGGGCTAGATCCTGTAAAATAATCTGTCTGGGAAACACCCTTGCACCCACACACTGCCCCAACAACATGCATTCCGCTAGATCCATTGTATAGCTCAGACAATAATTTTGGAGAAATCCTTGTGGATTTTTTCCTCCCTTGCCATTTTCCGCAAGAATTTCCATGACAGGAGGTGATCCGAGCTTTAACTCTCATAGTATGGAAGCTGAAATTTATATTTTTTTTCCTACAGCTTTAATAGATACTCTTTTGCATTCTTTTACTACTTAATCTAGTCTAGTCTAATTGAATCTGATTGATATAAACAGTTATTTTGTCTTTGTTCCTTATTAATTTTTTCCTCATTATTAAAATTATGATATTAAAAATATGGTTTTGTTTACTTACCATTTTATGAGCTTAGTTACAGTCATTTCGAGTCCTCGTGTGAAATTACCAGATTTAATTTAATTGGGATGTGACTGGTACAAAATGAAGTTTTGAATCAGATTTTTGTTGTTCCATAATATAAGCTTTTAGTTTCTTCATCTAATTGATATTAATTAATCCAAGTGTTGGGGGGGGATGGCTGATTAATTGTGTGTATGTGTTATATATTTGTTTCTTTTAATATGTGGAATGCCCTTGTAATTTTTTCAATAATTTTCTTGATCAAAACCTTTAAAATGATATTTAAAGGGGTGTTTTTTAAAAAAAAAAACCCGTGCAATGTTTCTCGCAGCTAATTATTTAGAACTAAAGTGCATGACATAGGCAGCAACACCTCAATGCCTTCCCCTTAATACCTTTGACTCTTACATGAACTCAGAGGCAGATTGATAGATACAAGCACTGAACAACTGCAATCAAGGAAACCAAGGAGACAGCAAAGAAATAAATGATCATAATCTAATCAGAAACAAGACAGCCGCCTAGGCACAGTTGCTGGATATGATCTAGGAGCCTGCTTCTCTTCCTGGAGTAGAAGTGGTATGATCTGCATGAGTGAACAGAGTGGTCTGCAGAGTAAAACTTTTGAGTTCTAGTCCCACTTCTGCAAATGGGTGATCTTTGCACTTCCTACGTTGCTTTACTACTAGGCTAGATTCATTCTTAGTGGTGAGGGGAGATTAAAAAACAAACAAACAGACAAAGGAAATAGAAAATTGATATTTGGGAGGATTGTGTCTAAGGAATGCAGCAGTAGCATAGCAAGGATACTGAAGGATCCCAAAAACCTAACCACAGATAATGTCATCTGAGACTGAGATGGTGCCAGAAAAAGAATATGCTTTGAGTGTTGAGGACAAGATTGAGTACAAGTCAGTCAAGATAGAAAGAAATATACAACTATTAATGCGGAAATGAGAGCAGCTTCCCGCAATAAAAAGATGTGCATACATTTTTAAGCCTATTTTTCATAATTATACTGATCACAGCAGAAAATTAAAATGACATTTGTTACAATACATTGTTTATGCATTAGTGAAAAAGAGAACCTTAGCAAGAGTCAGTGTATCTCCACAACCCTGACCGTATGTGAATCAGGCATCCTACCTGCAAAGTCTGACATGCTGCTTGTTTAAAAAAAGACTCATACAATTGTAAGCATGAATACTGGAGAAGCTCCTTTTCTCTTGGGAGAATGGATCTGGGGAAATTAACCAACAATCTGATGTGTTATACTGGAGGAAGGGCGAACACCATTCTTTCCTTCTCATAGATTTAAATGGCACAAACCAATTACATCTGTCTCCTGCCCCACACTCCTTTAGCTGTCTGTCTTGTGCCATGCTGTGTTCTAAACAGTTACTGTAAACATACAGCAAGATTTTTTTTACCTTGGTGTTACTTTTGTCTTAGTATTGCTACATACCAAAGCCTGGTGAAATAACCATCCACATTTAAGGAACACCAATAGCAAAACTGTTTCTTTTAGTTAATCTTTTAGTTAGTTCATCAGTCTATAAGTCTGTGTATGGTACATGGACATCAGGTTCAAACACCATATCTATTAGTATAAGGCAGGGATTGGCAACCTGCGGCACTCATGCCAATTTTTACTGGCACGCTGCTGCCAGCCAGCGTCCCGGTCACCGATCCCGCTCAGCCCGCTGCCTGCCTGGGTGAACGGGACCCCGGCTGTCAGGAGCCAGCAGACGGAACCTCAGACCAGCAGCGGGCTGAACTGCTCAGCCCGTGGCCAGTCTGGGGTTCTGTCTGCTGGCCCCGCTCAGCCCGCTGCTGGTCTGGGGTTCCGACTGCTGGCCCCTTGCCAGCTAGGGTCCCAAGCTCCTGGCCCCACTCAGCCCACTGCTGGCCGGGTGAATGGAACCCCCAGCTGGCAGTGGGCTGAGCGGGGTCGGGGGCCGGGACCCCGGCTGGCAGGAGCCGGCAGAACCCCAGACCAGCAGTGGGTGAGCCGCTGCCGGTCTGGGGTTCTGTCTGCCACCCAGCTCAGCCCGCTGATGGTCTGGGGTTCCGGCCACTGGCCCCTTGCCAGCCAGGGTCCCAGCCATCGGCCCGCTCAGCCTGCTGCCGGCCTGGGATACCAGCCGCCCGGCCCCCTGCAAGCCAGCGTCCGGGCCTCCGGCCCTGCTGAGCCCTCCTGCCGGCTTGGGGTACCGGCAGCCAGCCCAGGGCTCTGCTCCTGGCCTGGGCCCAGCGTGCTGCAGCCCTTATAAAAAAAAATTACACTACAATTAGCTTAAAAACTTGAAAACTTAAAAACTTTGTATATTACAGTAATCATTAAAAATGTATCATGTTAATAAATACATAGGTTTGATGAAACAAAGTAGTTGTACTTATGTGCCTGTGCTTAATTTGTGTTTTTGATGATTTACCTTCTGAAAAAATCTCGCATGTCTCGCACCCCCAGAGAGGGCATCTTGCACCCCCAGGGGATGCGTGCACCCCAGGTTAAGAACCACTGCACTAAACTGATAAGATCTGCATGTTAATTTAATCTTAAATGAAGCTTCTTAAACATTTTAAAAACCTTCTTTACTTTACATACAACAATAGTTTAGTTATATAATATAGACTTATAGAGCGAGAGCTTCTAAAAACGTTAAAATGTATTACCGGCATGCAAAACCTTATATTAGAGTGAATAAACAAAGACTTGGCACACCACTTCTGAAAGGTTGCCGACCCCTGGTATAAGGATTCTGAGTTTGGCTGTCTGATCTTTGGGTCAGTAATCTTTCTACTGGGCCTGTGGGTTCAGAATGCCAGGCATTGATCTAGGTGGTAGGGTGACAATACGGCATGGATTTTACTCAAGTTCTTGGCTATTTTTTCTGCCCTAGGCATGTTAATTGCTGCAACAGTATGAAGTCTGAATAAAATTTTGTTTTGAGGATTTATATAAATATTTATATTTTCCGACTATATAGAAGAGGAAAATGGTGTACTTGCAAGGGGGGATGGTGCACATACATAGCTGCATTAGAATGCATTCAGTCACTATGGGACACTTATTCCTGAGGGCATTCTGCGCCAAAAAAATTAAAACGCTTCACACACTATTTTAAAATTCTGCAAAATTCTGCAAATTTTATTTGTCAAATAAATGTGGAGGCTCCAGCTTGGCATTGGGGAACACAGGCCACTGGCTGCACAGAGGTGGGAGATCACTGTGCAACGCCCCCACTCCAGGACACGGACTCAGCGGTGAGGCTGCACCCACCCCTGACACAGCGCAAGGACCAGGCCTGACCCAGAAACACCCCAGGGCCCTGCTCCTTTGTGCCAGGTGCACCAGGTGTGGGCAGGGAGACTCAGCAAGGCAGGATCCAAGTGTGGAGGGGCTTCGTGTGGGGAGATCCAGGTGTGGGTTGAGAGGGTTCTGTGTGGGGCAATCTGGGTGCGGGCGGCTCAGTGTGGGATCCAGGTATGGGGGGGATCTGGATGCACAGGGGCTTGTTGGGAGTTCTCCGTGCAACAGAGACTCTGCAGTGGGATCCAGGTGAAGGAGACTGGGGCTTAGTGGGGGGAATGGGGAGTCTGGGTGTGGCGGGATAGAGCTCGGCAGGGGGGTCTGAGTGTGGGAGGCTCAGTGGAGGGTCCTCATGCTGGGGGAATGAGACTAAGTGAGGTAGGGATCCAGGTGCAACTGGTTGGGGCTCAGTGGGCTGGGGATCCAGGTGCGGGTGGTTAGTCAGGGTAGGTCCAGGCTCAGGAGGAGTGGGACTTATCGGGGGGGGGTGGGGTTCTGAGTGCGGGTGGGTGAGGCTCGGCAGGAGGATCTGGGTATGAGGGTGTCTGGATGCATGGGGGTTGGGCGGATGAGGGAGCAGCTCCCTGTACAGGGATCCCTTCCCCTGCAGATGAGGAGCGATGGATGCAGGAAGCGGGGGGAATTGCAGTGTATCCTACAGCTGGGGGAGAAATCTGCTGGTGGGTCTGACCCAGCCCTGGATGCTGTGCAGGATGTCCCATCCTCCCCAGCCCAGCCGGGACTAGCAGCTGAGCCCGGTGCAGGGTAGGAGCCACCAGCCAGGTCTTCCCCAGTACCGCTTCCTGCCCACAGTGATTTACCTCTCTGCCGGCTGCCCTGGGCACCTGAAACATACTGCTGGGGAGGGTCACATGACTACTCTTGTGGCTTCCCTTTGCTTCTCCATCAGAAAGTCATTTTTCTGCAGGGAAGCAAAGAAATCAGTGCGGGCATAAATTCTGCACATGTGCAGTGGCACAGAATTCCCCCAGGAGTAGATTCTGGAGGCAAATACTCCAGACAAGAGGGTCCTTCTGTGTCTATGTACCAGCATGACCCCGTCTGGGTTCTAAGAGACTAGGATGGGGACAATAGCTTTCCCCCTCATGTAAATGGTTTGAAAGTGCCGTTGCTACCTGTTTATCCTGCGATTCTCTGCGGGCCCAGCTGCCTCCACACACAGCCTGCCTGTGTGCTTATGTAACCCACACACCTTCTGGGTGTTGGCTTTTAGCTCATGAAGTAGCAGCCCATGTACTAAGCTCCAGAGGTCCCCGGTTCAATCATGCCCGCTGATGACCAGGGTCTGTTAGCGTTACTATCTTTCTGTTGTTTGCTGTGCCTTGTCTTTGCATACCCCCTGTACTACATACCCCACTGAGTCAAGTGTTTGCACCTCAGTTTTCCCTTCAACTCTCCAATCGATGTTGGAGTCTTAATTAGCATTCCCACGCTTGGAGACTGCTGTACGAAGCCATTTTGGTTCCACATCATAAATAGTTCCTTTGGCCAACGCAGGCCCAGGTGATTTTTCACAAGTTCCCTTTAACACACAGTTTCTGTCTGTTTTGCAGCATTGGGCTCAGCTGAACAAAACTGCAGTCCTGTTCCAGCTACTATCTGTTGGGCTCTTCCTGGAACACAACACAGTACCTTGAGCCCTTCCCTGGGCTTAGAGTCCATTTGGCCCTCTTTCCAAAGCTTCGTGCCCCACATCTTTTTGACACCTGTATTAGGCCACCATCAAAGGGCTTCCTGGCTCTCCTAGACCCTTCTCCTTAGCCCATAAGGGAGAGCCTCTCACACCTAAATCCTGGCATGCTTCCCAGATTGCCACCAGCCTAGCTCTACTGCAGGGAATCCTTCCGACTCCCTGCAGTGTTCTCTCCTCCACTGCGTTAGCGGGCAGTCCATCTTATGGGAGGCACTGCCTCCAGACTACTCTCGTGTGATCCTTGTCACCTGACTCAGACACAGGCCAGAGCTTTACAGGCCCTGGTACTCCACCCTGTGACACATCCTATGCATCATGGGCTGCCTTAAATCATGCTTCATAATGCATAATATGGTAGCATGCCAAATTTAGCAAAGAAAACAGACAGCAGCCAGGAGCAGCCCTTACTCCCACTTGGATCCCCACCAGCTGTACTGCTGGCCAAACCCTTGTCCATCAATATGCTCCTTCCCTGGATGGATCTGTCGATCTAATTTCTGTTGGGCTACTTGCCAGCCAAAATTAAGAGCTACAACTGAATGAGATCAGGACTTAATTTGCTATTGTTTAGAGGAGTTGTGGGGTGTCTCATGTCCTGGGGTTGACTGGGAAATTTCCTTTAGTTCTGCAGGCCAATACAAGTCTGGATACAATACAATTAGAGATGAGCCAAAACTCTCCCTCAAACTTTGATTGTTTGATTAAATTGGAGCCCAGATTCAAACTGCTTCTGATTTTTGTTTTTACAAAAACTGAAACCCAACAGATGAGATTTGCAATGAAACCCCGATCTCTCTCTGCTCATCTTTTTTAACAAACACTGTACATGGTTGGGAATATACATCTTTGTACCTCTGCCAAGTTGGTCATTTTACAAGGTTTTTTTTGTCGGAGAGGGCAAAATGATTACAATAGCTTGGGATGACTCCTCTTAGTTTCTTAGCCCCCAGTTGCAGAGTCATTTGACATTATACTGAAGGAGACATTTGGGAGTAATCAAAAGGATAATACATTTAAATCTGCAATGGAAACAGAAAAGCATTTTTTCAGACTTAAGACAGTGCATTATGTGAAAACCAAACACGATGCCAAACGTTTACTGCCTTTTGACATTCATTAAAGATATTTACCTTCAAATATTATGCAGAACTGGAAGTTGCACTTTCAAAATGGTGTACAAAATGGCTCATTAGCCTTCCTATAAAACCTAGCCTAATGACAGTGTAAGTCAGTGTCTCCACAGTGACCCATGCTGACCTTGTTCATAGGCAGTAATTGTGAACATCTCTTCACAGATGTTTCCACTTCTAATAGAAGCTCTGTGATATGAACTCCTCTTTCAGGGACCCTAGGCAGGTCCACACTCATTTGCAGTTTTCACACAAAGGACAACAATTATAAATTAACAAAGCCCTTCAACAGAGGCACTAATACTTACAGCGGAGATTATGAGGGACCTGAAGCAGTGATCTTTCAACAGAGGGGGCCTGAAGTAATACATCAGTGCCACTTTATGATCTTTGTATTAATGAAAGTTTTGCTTCGATTTTACCCTATTATCACACTGTTTGTTGTGTTAACAATGAGAGGTTGGCGCCAAAGCACTGTTAACTTGTTCTACTTTAGCCTTTTTGGTAGCCCCCCTACCCAACCCCTAGGAATGATCATGCTGCTTGAACAGAAAAAGAGACAAGTTACTGCATATATGCCATGTCATTTTCCTTCTCTCCTGACAAAAAGCGAGGGCTAGATGCTCAGCTGGTGTAAACTGGCATTGGTCCACCGACAGCAATGAAGTTATGCTGACTCACAGCAGCTGAGGATCTCCCCTTTTTTCAGAAGTGCCTTATATAAGAGTGTGTACTTATGAAAGGCGTACACTGCTAAGAAAAAAAGATTCTACCCTCTCCTTCTAGTTACCCTCTTTTTAATCCTGCAATACAAGTATCTACCATGCCTGCCAGCTAATACATTTTTAAATGAGCTAACGCCTATTAGGTTTGATCCTCCTCTCGCTTACACTAGTGTGAATCAGGAATAGTTCCACTGAAGTCAATGGAGTTACTCTGATTTTAAACAAGTGCAACTTCATTCATTTCCATGGAATTACTTCTGATTGACATTGGTATACGGGAACAATCAGGCCTCGTGCACACACTGTGGTCTAGTCTACACTTAATTTTTGCTGGCCTAGCTATGTCGATTGGGAGTGTGGAAAAAAAAAAAAAAGCACAAGCCAAATAGATGTTACTCTGCTGGCAAATGCCGTAGGGTGGACACAGTTATACTGGCAAAAAAGTTCGTTTGCTGTTATGGCTTATTTTGTTCAGGAAGGTAGGACAACTCTTTTGCTGCTATAAGCTCACTAGGAGGGTTTGCCAGTATAGCTGTACCATTGTAATTATGCCAACAAACCCTTCTTAGTTTAGACAAGGTTCACATGAAAAGCAAAGAGCAGAGAAATGCCTCCAATCTAAATGAATAGATCACTGAAGTGGGTGGAGTGGGCTATTTAAAATTCTGATTTGCTTCCTGGTAGGTGAAGATATAATGTGGAGGATGACTGAAAAGTATCTTGGGGGACAACTGAAGATTTTGGACCACTTCTGGGAGAAATGCAGAATTTATAAATGAGAAAATACAATAAATGTGGTCTGTTTGACGCAAACCAATGTCAAAAGGGTAAATCATTAAGAAATTAATTTATCAAACTTGCTTCAAATAAAAAGGGAGGAAATCTTGAAACACAAAGCACTTCTCTTTCCTTGGTTTCCCTCCCCCCATTTACTGCCTCCTTGGGTGCCATTTTGAAATGAGAGGTTTCAGAGTAGCAGCCGTGTTAGTCTGTATTCGCAAAAAGAAAAGGAGTACTTGTGGCACCTAAGAGACTAACCAATTTATTTGAGCATAAGCTCAAATATTTGAGATGCATCCGATGAAGTAAGCTGTAGCTCACGAAAGCTTATGCTCAAATAAATTGGTTAGTCTCTACGGTGCCACTAGTACTCCTTTTCTTATTTTGAAATGAGGAGAGGTGGGAATAATGTAGCTCAGCAGATTTGTGTGTGTTTATGTTGCCATAAATCTGTTCTTTCCTAGTCCTCTGAAATACCCTCCCTGTCTCCAGCCTCACTGCCCACTATATTATTTTCTCTCTCACTGAAATCTATTATTTTATAGCACCCATAATGGTGCTAAATGCTTCACAGAAGGCATGGTCTCTGAAGCCTAAATTTAAGGTGTCATACAAGTGGGAGCAATTAATAGTATGGCTCTGCTGAAACAGGAAGACCAAGGTTTGCAGCAATATGATCATGTTATTACTCACCCAAATACACATCTTAGTGGTTCAAGTTTTTTTTTTAAACATTACACCAACATGGGATAAATGTATATATCATGCACTTTTGTGCAGGGGATATACTGGGGACAAGGAGGGAAAGTGTCTGAAGAGCACTGCACTCTGGCAATCTCCAACTGGCAGATGCTTTCCTGGAGACCACTGCAAGGTGGAGCATATTAAAGCAAACTTTAGACTGCCCTAACATGTGGCAAGCCAGGCTGAAAACCAGGGAGGTGTAGCCAGCTTTCTGATGGTTCCATATCTCTACTGCACTCTGCAGACGCTGGAAGTGGCAGAGAATCTGGCTCAGAGAGTGACAATGGAGGGCTAGAATTCAGCAAAATACTTTGAGTAGAATTTCATTTTAAACATTTGAATCTACACCTTTCGCAGTGTAGTTGCATAGTTTTTGTTAATGGCAAGAAGAGTTATGCAGCATGTGCAGATGATATGGACCTCATGGGTTTTAAATGTAATCTTGGTGACAGACAGGATCTCTAGAAACAGTGGGCCACATCCTTAGCTGTTGTAAATTGCCATAGCTCATTTGATTTCACCGATATGATCCCACTTTTGCAGCAGCTGCGTATCTGTCCCATTGTTTTTAAATTAGCCAGTGCAGTTAAGTAAGTCCAACTGAGAGTGATGACCCTTGTAAGTGTCCCCACTAAAACCCATACAAATAGTTTTACCAATTTTGCAAAACGGATGTTTGAACAGAAAAGTTTGTGCTTTTTCACTGTGATGAAGAGACATTTTTGCTGGCAATTTCTCCCCTTTGCTGTTAGGATCCCTCTTTTATGGAGGGAAAAAAAAGCACTGCAAGGTCTAAGCCTTGTCTGGCTGAATCTGAAGAATATCATCCCCCAGAATTTCCTTTCACATTTCTTTTTAGGTCTCCAGCCGAAGTGATACCTCCCAATAACAGGGCAAAAAGGCCTGATTTAGTATGGCTTTCTATTACTGGTGTTTTTCCACTGTTTGAGGATGAGGGGAATTAATCTCCTAGTGTCATTACTTTGGCAAAGGGGTATGCATTATTATTTGAGATTTGTTTTCACATAAAGTTACAAAACAGCATCTCAGAAAAGGTTACTGAGGTATTTCCAGAATCTGCAGTAAAACTAGACAACCTTTTAAAAATCAGTTTATCATAAGGTTTGCATTTCTGCCTCCAGGTAAGCGGAAGTGAAAGAATAATAAAAAGAAAAGGAGTACTTGTGGCACCTTAGAGACTAACCAATTTATTTGAGCATAAGCTTTTGTGAGCTACAGCTCACTTCTTCGATGCATCCGGTGAAGTGAGCTGTAGCTCATGAAAGCTTATGCTCAAATAAATTGGTTAGTCTCTAAGGTGCCACAAGTACTCCTTTTCTTTTTGCAAATACAGACTAACACAGCTGTTACTCTGAAACCTGAAAGAATAATGTATACTAGAACAAAAAGTTACTTGGCAACCAGAGCACTTTACTAACTGAAAAGTAAAATCAATTCACATACTCTTGCCAGTAAGTGTTTTTGAGTTTTGGCAACTCAAGGACCCAGAGGCCAGGTCAGGAATTCAGATTCAGCTTTTCTCTGAGATTCCCTGATTAATTTTAATTCAAGATTGTTTGCTACCTGATGAAGCAGATTTAGTCTGTATAGTTATGACCCATTCCTCCTTTTCCTTCGCACTACCTGTCCTCATCACCTTTATGAAAGCCTCAAGAATCCCCCATTTTCTTCCCTTTACACTCCAACTCTTGTCGTCACCATTGTTCTGGCTGAAGAAAATTGGATAGGATTTCCATTGCATCTCATGGCAGTCCTTTAATTGTTTGGAAAGGAGCAATGAGCAACGTTTCTACATCCTGCCTGTCCACAAGAGCTTATTTTTAAAGGGCGGTGAGCAACCTCCATGCCCATTGAAGTCCGTGAGTAGTCAACACCTTAGAGTCAGGCCCAAGTGCCCAGGAATCAAAACTGTACCTCAAGGTTACCTTTTCACTGTGCTATGACTTTCAGGAGCTCTTTCATTATATTGGTGTGCACTGTATAACTTGAATCAGCTGGACGTTTTGTATCTTATTCAGTCTAAAAGTTGTTACATTATATTGCTGTCCATTCTATTTCTACATTTCTGAAGTACAAGAATAACTAATGGCCAACCGGCCCCTGCAGCACTGTCTTCTGGGCTGGAGTTACAAACATGAACAAGAACCACCTTTCTTGCTCTCCTTTCTGAAGATTTTATGATCTAATGCCTTACTCTTTTTTTTTTTTCAGCAGCAATGGCACAAATATGACACCATGGTTTTCAAACTTTTTCTGTATGATGCAAGTTATTATAATATCTGTTTACTGCAAATACATTTCTTCAGTTTTGGTGATAACATCAATTAAGTTACTCAAGAGATTCCAGTATATTAAGTTCCAGTCTCATGAGGTTCAGGGACAATTGGCTGAAGAATGAGCAATGGCTGATTTTTGCATGTTTCAATATTTTGTAATTTATGGCCTGATATAATGTGTCCACTTGCCTAAAAACAATCAATTAGCCCTTTATAGTAAGTAGGTCAATATTTTGAATACAAACTCAGAGTACGCTCTTTTTCTGATTGTAAAGTGGTTTACTGATTATGCATGATAGAAGTAATACACATGTAGAAAAGACTTGTTTCTTACCATAGTGAGGAATTATTGCCCAAGCCATGGCAGAAGCATAGATGCCTCCAATCATCCAAAACATGCACAGCCAACTTAAGTGTTCACCACGCTTCTCTCGAGCAAGAACTTCAGAAAAATATGAGAACACTGTTGGAACAGCTCCACCAATCCTAAAAGGAGACACAAACCATGTGTTAAAGACAGAGCAATAGCAAGTCTGAACAAACTTCACTACTACTTAGAACCTGAACTAAAAGAGACTTTGCCACAAAAAAAGCGTTCTTATCTATGTTTTTTCTTAAGTACATTGCCACTTTAATAAAGGTCTTCTATGTGCCATAGGCCTGACTGCAGTGCATTTGAAAACTTTCGGGGAAGCCCCAAACTTCTGACACAATTAAATGCATAGATTTTCATGGAAACAGTATGGTTAATGAAGAAGTGCCAGATTAAATTGTCAGTGAGCTGTGTTATAGAGCTTGCAGAATTGTAACTAGCATAAAGTTGTGTATTTGACTTAATTTATATGAAAATCCATACGACTATTATGGTAGGATTGGTAGTCTACCAACATGACGACAAAATTCTCATGTAGCACAGAGAATTTTTTTAAATTAATTTTTGGTAAAATTTTCTGGAGTCATGGTGTAAGTAATAGCTGCTCTCCCTCCATTCACTCCTCCCCCCTTCCCCCCCAACTCTTGGCTTAACCTCCTTTAACAGAGGATAGGCAAAAAGAATGTTGAAATTTGAAATATCCCTGATTATTGCACATATGCTTAAAAAGTTTTATGCAGTTATATTTTTTATGATTTGCTAGTAACTTATGCTGATTTTTCTCTTTTTGGTCTTTGAGTCTTGAATTTTAATTTTGGATGCAATGACTAGAGAGTTGTAACTTCTTTTCTCCCTACCGTGCAATACTGTACATGCTACTAACTCTTTGACGTTACACAGCAAAATATTTTATTGTTACCCACATTGTTGGAAGACTCCTATACAGTATTCTTAATAACAACAAAGTTTAAAAATATACCATGTGGTTATAACTGAACAGTCTGAAATGAGAACTAAAAGCTTTTTCTTCACTGTAGCATCCTGGCAGTTCTATCCTCGTTAGGCATTTCTAAGGTGTCCATCTTCATAGTAGCTAGGTGCCTAGAAGGATCTCCTACCCTATCCAGGTGGTTTAGAGTACTTGAAACGAATGTTTTATTACAATGAGCATTTCTGAAGCTTGTGCTGCCAGGGGCCATACTGCTAAAAAATGACATCATCTGTGACACCAGCAGTATTAAAATTGGGATCAATAAGCCATCATCAATACCAATTTACCAATGAGAAGGAGGAATTTTGTTGTTTAATAGTTAAGCAAAATGTTTACTCGTTATGATTGCCAACTTAGATTTAACACAATGTAAATTGGTTTACTACATCTGATACTAAGCTGTGTTGTCCTGGGGGTCCAGTGTCAATGTCACAAATCAAGCCCCTTTTCTGCAATGTGGCCACTGCCTGCAGTTAGCTTAGAAATGTCTATTTAAAACACAATTTTACATAAAGTTCAGTTCATCTATGGTGAAAATATGGACCTCTCAAAAGGCTACAATGAGAAAAATGGTTCAGCTTTCCTCTATAAAACCTAATAAAATTCAAGATCAGTATAATTTTCAGCATTAGATTCAGGGCTTTCATTATTGGTCTAGATCTTTGTTATAGGCTAAAAAGACAATGATACTTCTTAAAACTGCAAAATGTTCCATCATGTCCCAGGACACAAGATTTGTGCTTTCATTTTTCAGTGTTTAAGACAATGTCTATGGAGCTTCAAGGAGTATTTTCAGATCAGTGAATCGCTCAGAGAACGTGGGATATACTCTGTAAAACAGCTGCAATTCACACATGGTGAAGTCGCAACTGAATTTCAAGATAAGGATAAATGCACATTTATGCTGCTGTCACACTGGCTGCTAAAACTGATTGGGAGAAAGAAGCAAGTTTACCAACAGGTTAAAACAAATATTATAGAGGAAAAGAGTAATGCAAAAATAAACTTCTGTCCCATGAACATTCAGTGGGTTCCAATACAGTTTATTTTAGAAGATGTTAAGGTACTTCACTAAGTGGTTACATGTCTCAAAGGGGTTGTTTTTTTGTTGCTTCCTTCTAGGCATCAATTTGCAAAGGATCCATAATAGACTCTTACATATATTATAAATAGCTCCCGAGATTGACTGAAGCATGCTAGTTCTTAAATTCTCTGCAAAAGTCCTGCTACACAGAGTCATAGCCCCATAAAATACCACTCTTGCTAAAGAGCTAGAAATGTAGTGTGAGATCTTCATCCCCACTCCAGTCCTTTTATGGTGCGCAAAAGGGCCAGCAGGGTATAAAGGGGACCTTACAGCCTAATATCCATCTGGGTGAGAATCCCCCTGGTACAGAGACAGACGACAATCATAAGGCTGTTCTCCAAGGATCCCCTTTACATCTTGGAGTAGGGAACTGCTGGATGTAGGCTTGTGGAAAGCAAGTCAGGGATGAGGCTGCAGCCCAGAGTGCTACAGAGATTCTGAGCCTGTGGAGGATGTTGTTAATTTAGACAGGTCCTTAGGGCTGCCTCAGTCAGGCTGGGGTCCACTCTCCAGAACAGCCCAAGACTGGAAGTGTACAAAGGTGTCTTAAAGCTGCAATAACCAAACCTCCTTCTGGTCTGAGGTGGAGCACTGACTCTCATCCCTACAAAAATACCCTGAATGTAGTACTCGATGCTCAAATTAAATTCTTTAAATTATGTTGAAGAATTCACGGGCGATGGCAGAAACAAGTATTCCATATCCCTGCCTAACCCTAAGAGGTGTTGAACATGCACTTGTGTTGACTTGGCGTTCAAAGCGCTCACCTCTTAGAAGCAACACTTTCACTTGGGTCTTGCTTTAGTCCGCAGAAGAGTTTCTTTAACGCCATATTTGCTTTGAAAACGACTTCTTGGCATGGCAGTGATTTTTTTCCTATAACCGCCTCTATCCATTAAGGAAGTTTGTAGTGCCCTCTGGGTATTTTTAACTGGTATTTACATATTCTGGTCACTCTTCTACGAATCTTATCACCATATTCTTGCTTCTAAATTTGAATGAGGGTCCAGATAGAAGTGACTACTTTCTTTTTTGCTTCAAGTTTTTGTCACCTATTAGAGAATCTAGTCTATATCCACATATTGCAGTTACTATGGTAGTAGTTACAAATTCAGATAGCCTATGCTATGTTGTATTAATAATAAATAGTCATATTTAAATTACTTATATAGAGCTTTGCATGTTCAAAGCACTTTACAAAATTATCTAGTACACAGGGACAATTCAGGCAAATCTGGGGCCCATGACTATGAAATTCAAAATTCAGCGTGTAATCTTATTTCCAAATCTCCAAGGCCATGCAAGCTGTGGGACTGGGACTTTAGGAGACTTCAAGGCAAAGGAATGTGCCTTGAGTCTAGAATTGATACAAGTGTCTTTTGGATGGTTAGAGGGAAATGGCAGGATGTTTTCTAGTAAACAGAAGGAGGGAGGAACTTGCAATGTGCCATATTCTAGTGTCATGATAAAAGGAGAAAGATCCTGATCCCCGGCAAGCAGCTTAAGATATCACCAGGATGCTGTCAGCATGAAGCAGCTCAAACACCTGTGATGAGGTATACAAATCCAACATAAAACACAGGCAGAAAGGGGTTAAGAACTCTCCCTGCCTGCATTTCAGATTAACAGCCGTGTTAGTCTGTATTAGCAAAAAGAAAAGGAGTACTTGTGGCACCTTAGAGACTAACCAATTTATTTGAGCATAAGCTTTCGTGAGCTACAGCTCACTTGGCCCACCTATGAGAAATAAAGAGGGAGGAACAGGATAAGAAGAGGTAGAAGAGTGTGGGGCTTCAAGGGAGCAAGAACTCTCTGCCAGTCTTCCAAAGGAGCTAGCAGCCCCTGGAAGCACAAAGGATGGGGACAAAAGCCCTGAGGGCCAAGGACTTTTTGACTCGTTTATGTTGTGTTTTTGGCCTATGCCTTTTCTTAGTTCATTTGATTTAAGCCACTGCTGCTCAGGTCAAGGCCCAACCCAGGTCACTTCAACTGAGGTTTTGCAAAAGATGGTGTCCATTACTACTGACAGGTGGTACCAAAAGTGGGATATCGCTACCACTGAAAAGTGGACAGCCCATTAAAAACAAAACAAAAAATGAAAAAGAACAAAAAAGTCCCACATGAAGGTGAATCGGCTCCTACAATCGCTAGTCAATTCACAAGCACAACAGCAGCAGTGACAACAGCAACTGTTAGAGCAGATGTTGACACACCAGTACCAAGTTATTACAATATATGACTTACCTGCTGCCTTTACAAAGCTGTTTGAACCACACCATGGCAGGAGCTGTGCCTACCGAAATTTGGGGAATGTCTCTAGACCTGATGTTTCCCAAGATCATGGCAGATGACTACCCCAAGTCCTTCCTGATAACTTTTGAGAGAGTAGCGTTGGCATCCCAATGGCCCTCGGAGCAGCAGGCTATCCAGCGTGCCCCCTTTTGGCAGGCGGAGCTCAGGTAGTGTACCAGGATCTTGATTGGTTGGGCTGCACAAGATTATGAACTTGTGAAGACAGCCATATTGAGACTGATAAGGCATTAACAAACAGACCTACCATCAGCTCTTCTGCAATGAGAGATACCCCCAAAGGCCAGGTAATGAGTGGTTGCCCAGAAACTGAAGGACCTCTGGTGGTGCTGGCTAACGTCAGAAACTCAGATGGGACCCGAGGCAGAGGAGCTGATCATTGTTGAACAGTTCATACAGATTTTCCCATTGGCAGGCCACGACTGGGGCTGCAGACACTGTCTGGAAACACTGATGGAAGGAACCCACCTCATGGATGACTATCTGACTGCTCAAACTGCCTAGGAGCCTCCCACCAAAGAGGCACTGGGGGCCACTATGAGCAACAAGGAAGAGAACCGCACCATGAGGGAGAGATGGGAACGAGGCCAGATAAGCCCCGGGAAGGCCCTAATATCCAGCTGGGTGTCAGAAAGAGCCCACAATAAGCATCCCTCCGAGGGTGCCTCGACAAAAATCCCCCAGGATGACAAACAGACACCCCCAAACATGCAACAAGACCTTCACCACCTGGGCTTGCACAGGGTCGCTCCGAACCTTCACAGGAAGACGATAACCAAAGTCACAGGCAAGGGCAGGGTGCAGTTGACTGTTTCTCCTGTGGCCAACTGTGACAGGGTCGGGCCAGATGGCTACAGGAGAGTAATAGAAGGCAGATATATTAGCCCCAGGTTAAGTAGGTCCCTTTTCCCTGGGTAAGGTAACAGGGAAGGTTCCAGAACAATCAGGAACCTTCTGGAGACAATTAAGACAGACAGGCTGATTAGAACACCTGCAGCCAATCAAGAAGCTATTAGAATCAATTAAGGCAAGCTAATCAGGCACCTGGGTTTAAAAAGGAGCTCACTTCAGTTTGTGGTGCGTGTGTGAGGAGCTGGGAGCAAGAGGCACTAGGAGCTGAGAGTGAGAACGCGGACTGTTGGAGGACTGATGAGTACAAGCATTGTCAGACGCCAGGAGGAAGGACCTCTGGTGAGGATAAAGAAGGTGTTGGGAGGAGGCCATAAGGAAGTAGCCCAGGGAGTTGTAGCTGTCGCACAGCTGTTCCAAGAGGCACTCTAGACAGCTGCATTCCACAGGGCCCTGGGCTGGAACCCCGAGTAGAGGGCGGGCCCGGGTTCCCCCCAAACCTCCCAACTCCTGGTCAGATACAGGAGGAGTCGACCTGGACTGTGGGTTCAGAAAAACGGCCAAGCTGAGGGCTGCCGTGAAGCTCCAAGGCGAGCAAATCCGCCAATAAGCGCAAGACCCACCAAGGTAGAGGAGAAACTTTGTCATACCAACCAAGAGACTGGAAGTACAAGGAAGGTAGATGGAGATGGAAGCCCTGAGGGCCAAGGGCTTTTTTTTATTTATGTTATGTTTATGGACTCTACCTTTTTCTAGTTGCTTTGATTTAAACCACTGTTGCCCAGGTCAATGAATGATGCAGGCCACTCAAACTGGGGTTTTGCACAAAGCAGTGACCATCACCACTGAGACCACCACACTGGAGCATGGGCAGCTATCACCACTTTGACATGTCAATCTGCTTTTAGCAGACTGGATTGTACCCTATGACCTAAAAACCCTGTATGGCTGAAGGTTTGGAAGCATTATCTAAATTGGCCTTGGTAATATATGATGACTCTCCATCATAACCGGATTTTTTTGCTGATACCTGGAGATCATGTAGAGACATATTGTAAGAACTCTTAGAGCCATGTATTACAAAAAAATGTTTTTTAAAAGGTAAGAAACTTAAATACAGAGGAATTAATCAGCTTTGGAAAAATGCAATTTTCTGTCTCTTCCTTGATGAGATTAAGCTGACATTTTCACAGAGTAACCAACAGGCTAATAAAAAGCTTAAAATGCTGGTAGATGTTCATATTGCACATGAAAGAACCAATGGCCCTGACTCTCCATTGCATTGCACCTTGTACAGGCATTTACGCCTTCACAAACTGGGTGCAAAACTCTCACATTCCATTTATTTGCATTGTGCTCTCTTTGCACAGTGTAAATAACTACACAAAAGGCAGTGGAGAATCAATTCTGACTCTTCACATTTGTCACCTTTGTGAGGGGGTTCTCTTGTAGTGTGGTCTCTTCGCATCAGCTGGTGCTACATTTTATCACTATTGTATATTAGGAATTAATTAACCCAAATGAACTAAAACTCAAGGTTACAAAAATACCACATCCGCCAAAGGCTGTATGAAACCATGTATGTGCTACAGTGCAGACACATGCTGGGACCAATTTTGCTGTTACATTGATGCAAATGCTTAACAACTCAATGACTTCAGCTGAGTTATTCAAGATCTTTGCTGGGGTAACAGAACAAAATTTGACCCATTATATTTTTATAATAAAATTGAAAATGATGTATTAAAGGCAGTCTGCTTTTAGTCACCATTAGCCTCTTGGTGAAATTATATACACGTGTGAAATTTTGACTACCATGAAGTCAATGGAAGTTTTGCCATTGACTTGAATGTGACCAGGATTTCACCCTGCATTTTACAGGGAATACAAACACCATTCCCCACAGGATACAATACTAAATCTGCTTCAGACAATTAATTAGCTAAACAAAGTATGCTGTATGCCTTGTTAAATTTATGAGTCATGTGGTTAATCCTCATTTGTAAAATAAACATCAGGCACCAAAATGTATATCTCTTCCCCCTCCCCCGGATTCTACTTTTTTCTATACTGAACTGAAGAGGCTTGGCCCTAGCTTAAAAATGCTGGTTATTCTGACAGCAGGATGGACTGATTTAAATCATGATTGAAATCACCGTTTTTCTTTTTAAATACCATTGATTTAAATACATCTGAGACTTCATAAAACCAGTATGAAAAATTGTGCAATTTATTGCAATTTTAGGTTAAAATTTATAATGAACTAAATTATAAATGCTTTTTAAAAAATGCCTCTACTATTACGGTATCTTATTTGAATATTATAAAATTTCTATAGGCAAAGAACAACATATCAAAAAGCACGGCTGTGATACTACAAACTCTTAAGGAGGTTCATAACTTTACGCACATGACTTGTTCCATTGACTTCAAAGTGCATGTGTTCACAACATCAGGGGCTAAAGCCTATATCTGTATTTTTGTTAAAAACTTTACTCTTGGTGGCATAAAATCTTTATCACTTAAACACAAAATCGCTTCAGTTTTAATAGTGGATAATTATTTACATTTTCAGTACATAAAGTTATTGTGAACTTTCGATACACACAAGGTAAAATTTTCAAAATTGGAGCCTAAAGTTAGGCTCCTAAACTCATATTTGAACACGTATGAGTGGGATTTTCAAAAGAACCTAAATCCCATTGACTTCAAACCTCAAACTCTGATGGTGTATGCCTTGCCTGAAGCACTTTAGCTTTCTTGACTAGTGGAAGTTCAATATATTGCCCTAAAAATAAGGACTGAGATCTTGAAGTTGATGTATCGTTCTGTGGGAGGCCAGTGACATGAGCAAGAAACGGAGTGGGAAGGTGACACCCCAGATTGCTGAGGAAGCACATTGCTGTATTTTGTAATTTTCCCAGATGTAGTACTCACAAGTCCAGCTGGGAGGTAATGAAGGCATGCACTGCTGTAGTCCAGCTGGGAGGTAATAAAGGCATGTATTATCTAGACAAGGCCATCATCTGCAAGAATGAGACAGTCTTCTAGCCAGTTGGAGATAATAGACTATGTTTCTCCCAGTTGCAGCGATGTGAGAGCTCTGCATCAGAGATGAGTCCAGAAGCACACCTAAACTATGGACTGACCTGACAAGTTGGAGGCATGCCTTTATGACCAAAGGAGACTTCATTGCTGCAAACTCTTCAAAGCGTTTCCCTCTGCCATAGCTTAACTTCTGTCTTGCTAGACAGAAGTTATGGTATGGCTCTTCCTCATTCACACGTTGATCTCAGTCAGGCACTGTTAATTGGGTTACAGTGGTATGATCATGTGTTGTGAATGTCTGAGTTATGTGTCTTCTGCATACTGTTGATGTTTGTGCTTGTGGAGTCTCACCATTTCTCCTAATGGTGGCATCCAAACCTTAAATAAGACAAGTCAGAGAATTTATAATTGTGGGACTCTGGAAGTGAGTCTGCCGTGGAGGTACATGACTACCTTTTAGGCGCATCTTTCCAGGAAAAAATTCATTCCCTTTTAGTTCTTTACCATGGATCCTTTTCACCTTGACAGCAATATATGGGGATCGATGACATATCAAATGTTGTGGAAATGTCCAAACATATGAGAACCTATATCTGCCCCCCCACCCCCTGCAACTATCAGTAACATCAGATCCTCCATCAGTGCCACCCATGCTGTTTCTGCTCTATAATAGCCTGAATCAGGATAGCAAAAGAACAAAGATATTGGCTTTGACTAAAGAAGGCTGAAAGCAGCTTTTGGCTAGCTTTTCCATGAGCTTGCTCAGAAATAAAAGGTTTGATACTGGGGAGTAGTTACTTAGGCCTGTTGCATCCAAGAAGGGGTTTCGTCAGCATTCATTGGTATCTTGTCAATATACTATACCCAAGAAAATCAGAACAGAAACATTTTTATTTGTCCTTATCAGTCAATAAAATGAAGGGCACTTCACTATTTGGATGCATGAAGCTCCTCTCTACGTGCTGTCTTAGACCACCAATGTCCCTTGGACTACCAATGTTCTTCAGAACACTCAGAGGTGGTCCACAAAGAGCTGGAAGGTCACATGGACCTGATTCTTCCTCCAACTTCTAAAATGCATTAAAGACAATTAAAATACATTAATTACTTTTCCCAATGTAAGCCTGTCAAGGCTGAATCCCAACTCTGTCACTTCGAGTGCAGAAGTGGGGCCCACAAGGATTTTAAAAATTAATACTTGCCACTCCAGGCTTGTATTAAACTCCCACGGTTACATCTTTTCTCTGACCTTGGCTTGGTAAACGCTGCCACCACCCAAATGCAACAAAACCCACTTTGAGCCCAGGAAGGAGCACTTGGGAATTCCTCCCTGTGGGGTGCCCTCAAGCCCTTTCACCCCCCCCCCCTCCAGGGAAGAGCTGAAAAAGGAAACAAAGGAAATTAGCTGTGGCTACCAGCTAATCAAACAACATGCACAAACCTCTTAGGACACCAAAAATCCAATCCTGTTCTTTAAAAAGGTAATTTTTATTTAAAACCAAAAGGAAGAAAATACATCTGGAACTTAGGCTTTTGCTAGATTTTAAAAGAGCAATTCCAAAAATCAAGCACGCAAAATAGCTTTCTTGGGGGTTCAGCTTGAAGGTTACAAGCAAACAAAAGCATCTGGGGCTAGTACAGAGGAGTCCGCAAGCCAATAAGAAATAAAAGAAATAACCCTAATGGCATCTAGTTAACATTCTGATCTACTTACACACTGGAGTTCAGATAAGTAGTTCTAGGCTTGATCTGATGACTTATTATCATACCTGGCTAACCTGCTTATAGCATGGATGCTCTGACCCTTCAGCCCAGAGAGAACAAAGGGAAAGTTTCTTTCCCAATTTTAAAAAGTTCTACTTTCCCACTGACTCTTTTGGTCAGGTGCCCACTTTTTTTTTCTTTACCTGGTGGACTTTTAACCCTTTATAGGTAAAGCAAGTAAAGAACAGCTACCAAGGGGGATTTTACAGCTAACTGGCCTGCTGGGTGTCCATCAAATGGGCTATCACCCCTCCCCCACCCTTTTATGTATTACAAAGTCATTGCTGTAATTGCCACACAGATTGTTATTTGATCTCTAATGGGAGGAGTGGTCTGCATGAGAGCAAATGAGAGGGAAGATGCTCCACAAAACAATCGCTTTACTAAGATGTGGTTCACACAATGCAAATGTTTAGGAAACCCTGGTATTGAGAATTAGAGCTCCAGACTTGGGTGGCAGAGCATTTTTAGTCTTGATAACAAAACATCAAGGCACTTAAAAAAAATCTGTCTTTTAAGAAAATAAGGATTTTACCAATGAGAAATGCTCTCCCTTTAGGGTTATTTTTTACCATTCTACTACTTAAAAATGTCTCTCTTTCTTACAGCATAGATGGATGAATGACAATAAACTGACTCTTCCAGCTCCATATTCTATAAATCATACAAATAAAGAACAATGACAAAATCATTACCATTGCGTTTTCCTTGGGCCTCAGTCTGATGCTAGATGGACACAGAAAGTTTTGGATTGTAAAACAAAGAAACTCCTCCTGATTTCACAGAGACATTTGCTAAGGCATTGAGCTTCCACCTTCAATTTGTTATGTTAACTGCCCTCTACCACTGAACTACTTTCAATCTATCTGGATATCGTAGGATTTTCTGTCGTGTTCATATAGCTGTATGTGGTGATCTCTAAGATGGATAATGCCAGCTCCTCTTTTTGAGTCCCGCTCCTAGGAATTTCCATTACAGTAGACACGTCCTTCCTAAAAATACTATATGCGCTTTTGAGCACTGCCTCCTGAATTCATTCACTAATGAATGATTTACAAAATTTATACCATTTGGATAAGTGCTGGACATAATGGGTTAAATGCATTCAGTGGGCTTACACCAAGGATGAAAGTGGTTCAAAATGTGAGGATTTTTTTTTTAAAAGGTATCCTGTTGTTTTACCTTACTCCAAAAAGGAGCTTAACTGCTTCTTACATTTATCCTGAAAGGGCACCTATCATGCCCATCTGTCATCCAACTTCAGTGAGGTTTCACCCAACCTCCATCATAACTGTGTTTTCATTATCAATTTTCGATCTTTCTATTTTAGACAGCAACATTTAAAGAAGAGAACTGTTACTTACTGGGAAAAAAATCACTTAAAACAATGTCTTAGTTTTCATCAAAAGAAGCTGCAATTGTTGACCTCAAAAGAAAATTCTTCATACTGAATACAAGTTTAAAGGAACAGGGATTTACATTTTTATGTTTGAGTTAATCAGTAGTTATTTGTTCTGTGGAATTATGAGAGTGAAGAACAAAAGAATTTAGCCAATATATGGCAGGAGAGATGGATTTCTGAAAATAAACAAACTAAGATGCATCTCTCTATTTGTAACATCAAAAAACATTATAAGCATCTGCTAATCTACCTGCAGGGCTGTAATTTGTCGCAGTAGATTTGGGCAACACACACTGTGACAGCTGGGATGCAAGCAACACTTATGCAGAGCAATCAGGAACCTGGCTTTAGAAAGTATCTGGTGTCTGTTTGCAGATTGTTCACGAAAGGGGCTTGAAATGCAGAGGCATGTCAGGAATAAATAGGAAAAACACACAAGATTAAAATGCATAAGGCAGTAATATGCTCTTTGACTGAAATATCTAGTCGTCTTCTGCTTATAAACTGGATCAGAGCCAGACAGTGAAAGTACAGTAGAGACAGAAGTACAGTGTCGGTCTGTGATGGCGTTTGCAACATTCATCCATCCTGTTACCTGTGGTCAGCTAAGATGCTACATGACAGAGTTTGAAAAATACAACTGCTATTATGCTGCTTCTTGGTTTGGATCAACCCATCTATTGTCCTGCTTTTCCTGCTCCACTGTCCAATTGCAACTGTTCCTTCCCCTTCTTATCAGCTCCTCTTTTCTCTGCCTGGTTTCTATAGCCTGGTGACAGACTCCTACTGCCACCCAGTTTCATAAAAGACTTCTCCCCTTCAGAGCCTTCAGGAAACTGGTAATATCTGAAAGAGAGCACGCAATCATAACAGTTTCCCTTGAAGAATACCTGCTCAATGGTGCCTTAGAAAAATTGTAATTTAATGAAAATCAGTACAATGCAGTTCATTTTAACTGTTTTAAATTCAAGTGCCTCTGGACCATGTACAGTAGGATGCAGGTCCTTTGGGTACATGTGCAGCCGGAATGCCTATTAGAGGGAAATAGCCACTTTCAGTTGGAGGTTTAGGAATTTTAGTCCACAAGGGAAGCCCATGACTATGGGGTTAGGTGACTGGGGCTCATATGACTGCTTCTGGGACTATACAATACAAACCTCTAGGCGCAAGCTAGAGATATGGAGTTATGTCCTCACCCTTCCTCAGAGTTCCTTCTAGTACCTCAAAGGTCAGCACATAGACTCTGAAGAAGTGGTGACAGAAGGTGGTTTGTATGGATCCGTGCAGGCACTCATCTCAGAGAACTTCCATTGCATGCAACCTGATTCTGGGCCTGGAAGTTTGGTAACTGTGATCCTCATAAAGGTGGTCTGAGCAAGATCGAAATAATGATTGTAACACTACTAAATTAAGTATCGGCTCTTCAGGCTAAATCTAGGGAGTAATGGTATGCAAAAGTGTGTTCAGAGCACCAGACAGCAGCTTTGCAAATAGGCTCTATTGAAAAGCTTCTTAGAAAAGCTGTGGAAGCTGAGCATTGACTCCAATTAAATGTGCTCCAAGGTCTGCAGGATGGAAACTCTCTCTAGATCATAACATGTCTTGAAACACGCTGTTATCCTCTTAGCACATGTATAAAGCCTGACCCTTGGATATGTCCCCATAAACTACAAAGTCGAGGGGATGTATCTGTGGCTTTTCGTCTATTAAATTAGTAGGTCACTGTTCTTCTCACATTTAAGCTACCGTAGAACCTCAAAGATATGAACTGACCGGTCAACCACATATCTCAATTGGAGTCAGAAGTATGTAATCAGGCAGCAGCAGAGGAAAAAAAAAAAAGGTAAATACAGTACAATACTCTGTTAAACATAAACTACTAAAAAAATAAAGGGAAAGTTTAAAAAAAGGTTTGACTAGGTAAGGAAACTGTTTCTGTGCTTGTTTCATTTAAATAAAGATGGTTAAAAGCAGCATTTTTCTTCTGCATAGTAAAGTTTCAAAGTTGTATTAAGTCAATGTTCAGTTGTGAACTTCTGAAAGAACAGCCATAATGTTTTGTTCAGAGACAGTAACTCTGAGGTTCTACTGTATGTAGTATAACATCTCTTAGTTAATAACATGGTTTAGGGAGCAAACCTGGTAAACTTTTACTCTGGTTCAGATAAAAGACAAGGGTCAGAAAAGAATTTTGAGTATAAATGTTTTAGCTTATAAATCAAGACCCAGTAATTCAAGCTTCTTTCTTTTTGTCTGGAAAAGTATCAGTTTCACGACACCACAAATCATGTGTTATCTGAAGACTCTCTAGGTTGTAATTGCTCTCAGAATGCATGCATTCTTTCAGCTATCTTTTCACTGCCTCGAACTCAGTTTGCTGTTATATGTAGTGTGATGCTGAACGAATACAATACATTTTCCACTCTCTATGCTACATCACCTATCAGCTTAAAATTATTTCAAGGCAACTAGACTGAAATTTCCTACTGAAACAAATGTTTTATTCAGTTAAGTAAGTTATTTACAGACTTTTTATAACTTAGGTCGTCAGTGATCCCCGAGGTCAAGGATAATTTTTTTCACAGGTTTTATTTTTCAGGGGTCCTTTGGTGGCTGAGGAGTCTGATCCTTGAGCCACAGGCTCATTGGCAGACATTGCAGATGGTGCTGGAAGACAGAGTTGGCCCGCGATTGCTGTGTGACATTTGTCTTTCCTTTCTTTTCTGGCATTTTTCTGTGACCAGAGCAAGGCAATCTTCCTCAAAAGTGGACTTCCCTCTCTGACAAGTCTTCACCAATTATCCCTATCCTGGGCTGCTGTCTCCCAGTGTGTGGTGTCGATGCCACATGTCTTGACATTTATCTTGAAGGTGTCTCTAAAGGATTTATTTTGGCCTCCCCATTTCCTTTCTCCTTTGGTGAGTTGGGCGTACAGCAGTTGTTTTGGTAAGTGTACATCAGGCATGCGCTCACAGTGCCTGCTCCACTTCAGCTGATGCTGGATAATCAGGGCCTCAACTCTGAAGATGTTGGCCTCTGTGAGGACACTGACATTAGTGTGACGATCCTCCCACTTTATGTTGAGGATTTTCCGAAGAAAGTGCTGGTGCTGGGGTTTTTCAGGTGTTTTCTGTGGGGTCACCGAAGTCTCACAGCCGTAGAGGAGAGTTGGGATGACCACTGCTTTATAAACTATAAGTCTAGTGTATGTTCTGATGTTGTGAAAAGAACACATGCTTTCTGAAAAGAAGAATTCATCTTAAAATAATCAAGTAATCACTTAGGTAAAGCAAAATAAATTAAAGTCTGTTACTTATCAAAACTACCTGGAGTTTAGATAAAATTCTCCAGCACTAGTTAACAGTTCACAATGGCTGATCTGTCATAATAGGTAGCAATTTTAGTTCAAGGTAGTATTAACTCATGGTGAAATTAAAAATCTAGTTCCAGTATTGTGGAAGTCTTCCTCTAGGGACTTAAAAGACAGAGATAACAAGGTGCTTATTTGTCTTAGTCAAATGTAGGAAGAGCCTTCGGTGGCCAGCTGACGAATGCAGCTCTGTCTCTTCTCCAGATGTTTTCAGCTTGTAAGAAGTCAATGCTGAAGCCTCTATGATGCGTTGGAGTTCATTCAGCCCACACCAGCAAGGGGTTCAGTCAACACCTGCCCTGCAACTCTTGAATGCCCTAAATGCTATGCTACTGTGGCTCACAGCCACAAGAATGCAGGTCACCCCTGTCTTAATTTACAGTGGAGATAGGTAAATGATAGCTATCTTCCCTCCTGTCTGGAAGAAAACTTGTTGGGTCCCAGACTGTAAAGCATAATAGCAGTGAATGTCCATAATTCCTCATATAATGTTAACACATACGTTTCACAATGATATCACCACTGTGTCATTCCTTTTTGAAATATACTACACGACACCTTTTAGATACACATTATAACAAGTGTGTTAGGTGTAATGAGTGTGAGAAGCCTGACAAGAGTTACTGACACAGAGCAGTGAACTACCAATGAGCCTCTGTGTCACACCCTCCTAGACTTTTTAGCCAGCGATAAGGTGCAGTCTCCTAGCGAGTTCTGATCTCTCTCAGTGGAGGAGCCAGGCTTATGGAAAATGATGTCATAAGAAGAGATGACTTTGCATGTTACCCAGAATTTCTTCATCTTTTCATGTCACCTCAAGCTCATTTCTCAGATGCTCATCTCTCTCAGGGAGATGCCCTTTCTCCAGCAGTATCTTTGTGATATTTATGTTTTCTGCTAGTTATTCCCAGTTTTGTTATGTGAGTAAACATGTTTCAGCTTTTTCTGGAGTCCAGCCTGCTTTGAAATGGCAAAGCTCGTTTTGCGGTAAAATTTCCAGAAGTGCCTATGACTTAGGTGCCTAAGGTCTGTTTTCAAAAGTCACTTAGACACTTAGCCTCAGTCTCTCTGACAGTCAATTGGACATAGATGTCTAAATCCATTCTGAAAATGGGACTTCCATGCTTTTGAAAATCTTACCCAAAGCCTAACCACCCTCTGCTCCATTGAGCTTTCTATTAAAAGCTTCTGGTTCATCTTCTGGTTTTCCAGTTTGTGGAGAAGCCATGATGTAATCAACCATTCTTTTCTGCATGGTTTCTTGCTTGTATAGGTGTATTTTGACTGCAGGAAATTCTGGCATCCGCCCTACAGCTTTATTCTCATAAGACCTCTTATCAGAGGATGGCATTCCTGTCCAGATTTCTCCTCCTGCTTTTAGATTTGTTGTACTATTAAAGGCCAGTTTAAATGGTGTACACTTTAATGATGTAAAAGAAATGACAAATGTAATATTTCACATAATAACTTAAGAACTATATACAATTGTCTGAGATAATGTTCTGACCCTGTAGGAAATTATTTTGACACCTTTCTCCAATAATATCCCAGAGGGTTCAGATTGTAAAACATATCACTCAATTCTTTGATTAAAATTTTTCATTCTTTTCATTTGCTTTACACAGGAATGTATCTGCAATTAAGCCCCTTCCCCAGCTAACAAAGGGACTTCTTTGATTGCTCCCCATAGAAAGAGGGAGCCGACATCTTCCATCAGTGCTGGCCAAGGATCCCTGAAGAGGGTCCAGGGAAGGCATGGAGCTGAATGTGTAAATTACCTCTATTTCCAAAACCCATGTGACTAAAGTAACTACTCCATGTCACCCAAGAGGAGGACTGAGGAAAGATGTATGTATACAAGACTTGAGTCAAGGCTCATGGCAAGTTTGCTGCTTCACTCACCTGGTGTCAAAGCTGGAGTCAACTTTTGTTTTTTAAAGATTTTTTCCCCCTAGTCCCAAGAGAGGAGTAAAAGAACTTCTGGAAGTTCTTCCCATAAAGGTCAGTACAACTGAGAGGTGCCAAATGGTGTCCTTTTCTTGTATGATGGTTGAGACAGCCCCAAGAAAGCCGAAATTTCACCCTTTGTCCCCCACCCCACATTGTCCCCCCCCGCCACAACTGTAAAGGCCCCTTAGAAAGTAGATGTTTCACCTTGGTTTGCACATGCTGAAATAAACTAGAACTTTAGAAAGCTTTTAGTAACTTTTAGTTGCTATCATTGCTACTGAAATAGCTGCCATATCTGAGGCACTGTAAGCAGCCTTGATAAAGTGTTTATTTGGCTTTCAGATTGGATGGTTGTGGTCTATTACAACTTCAAGCAGATGATCAATCAAAGATGCCAGCTTGTTCCACTTAGCATTGTCATATCTGGCAAGAGGACCCTGAGAATTAGCCACTCTCATTTGTAGATCTGCAGATAAATAACCTTCCTATTGTCAGGATACTAGGGGAAAGTAGTCAGGACTTGGGATTCCAGAACTGAAGCTAAGGGGTCAAAGCCAGTATTAGGGTCAAGAGTCAAGCTGACGGTCAAGCCGGAGTCAGAAATTAAGCCGAGGGTCAGAGCCAGAGTCAGGAATCATGCTGAGGGTCCATACCAGGTATCGAGGTCCATGTTGGAGTTCTAGTGGTCAGCTGGGAGTCAGACCAAAGCTCAAGACCAGAGGTTCATGAACAGAGAAGCAGGGCAGTCATGGCAGCTAGCGAGGGATGCACATTGTTGCCTGGACACTACCTGGTACATTCCATGGGTTTATATAGGGACAAGGAGCCAATCAGGGATCACTAAGACTACTCTTGGTCAGATCACTTGATGTGGAACTTCCCGTGATGTTGAACCTCTCTCTGTAGATTATGGGTCAGAGGTAGTAGCCAGGTTACAGCTGCTACTGGGCGGCAATGTGGGACTGTTAGTTGCCTCATAGCACTCCAGGCTTGGGTTCAAGTCCTATTGATCTCTACATCTAGCCAAAGAAGCCAACTTCTCACATCCTTATCATGAGGAATGGATTTGTGGTTTTGACTTGCACTGGCTCACAAGGCACAGCCACTATTGAAGACTTCAGAGCAGGGTTGCAGTAGAAGGAATGGTGGAACCAGAGCCTTTCTGAAAGTTGGTGAAGGGTCATCCAGAGGTCATTGACCAGTCCAGTGAACCCTTCATTGGTTGGTACAGCTACTCTACAAAGTGTCATGATTTTAATACATGAGACTTCTTTTGGACAGCTGTCAGTTCCAAGTCTAAGACTGTAGCTTTAAGGGTTATCAAGTGTTGAAAGAAGCAGGGAGCTAATAATGGAGGAGATTACTGTATCCTCAGGAGAAGATGAAGAGTCTCTCTCTAGAAGCACTCTAACCCATAGGCTCTTCTTCAAAATCTTCCTCTTCTGAGGTTCCACAGATTTAGATTGGAAGGCAGATGAGACTTTCTTTTATGGTGCCTCAGAAGTGAATGGAGGAGATGTATATTTTGTGGCAGGATAGTCCTTGGTCTTGACAGAAAGCCTTTTGCTGGGTGTTGGTATTCTAGGCTGACCGGTTCACATTGGCTACAGTGTCTATGGAGCATGGGTAGCAAAATCGTTAAGATCCCATTAAACCCTAGAGGAACCAAAGGGAAGTCAGTTTGTGTCCAAAAACCTCAGTCTCCACCATCATTCCAGAAGCAGAAGTCAGAACTGAGGGAGGAGGCTGAACGTCCTCACTGGACCACCCTAAGGCTGCAGACTCTATGCAGAGATGCAAGTGGCCTGAAGTGAAAATGGAAGTGGTATCATGGGGGAATTTCACCCTTTGTGAATCTAGTGCTTATTAGAGGTGCCAAATTGTTAGTGCTGGAGACTAAGGGTATGTCTACACTACGAAATTAAGTCGAATTTATAGAAGTCGGTTTTTTAGAAATCGGTTTTATATATTCGAGTGTGTGTGTCCCCACAGAAAATGCTCTAAGTGCATTAAGTGCATTAACTCGGCGGAGCGCTTCCACAGTACCGAGGCAAGCGTCGACTTCCGGAGCGTTGCACTGTGGGTAGCTATCCCACAGTTCCCGCAGTCTCCGCTGCCCATTGGAATTCTGGGTTGAGATCCCAATACCTGATGGGGCTAAAACATTGTCGCGGGTGGTTCTGGGTACATATCGTCAGCCCCCCGTTCCCTCCCTCCCCCCCCCCGTGAAAGCAAGGGCAGACAATCATTTCGCGCCTTTTTTCCTGAGTTACCTGTGCAGACGCCATACCACGGCAAGCATGGAGCCCGCTCAGCTCACTTTGGCAATTAGGAGCACATTAACCACCACACGCATTATTCAGCAGTATATGCAGCACCAGAACATGGCAACGCGATACCGGGCGAGGAGGCGACGTCAGCGCGGTCCCGTGAGTGATCAGGACATGGACACAGATTTCTCTGAAAGCATGGGCCCTGACAATGCATGCATCATGGTGCTAATGGGGCAGGTTCATGCTGTGGAACGCCGATTCTGGGCTCGGGAAACAAGCACAGACTGGTGGGACCGCATAGTGTTGCAGGTCTGGGACGATTCCCAGTGGCTGCGAAACTTTCGCATGCGTAGGGGCACTTTCATGGAACTTTGTGACTTGCTTTCCCCTGCCCTGAAGCGCATGAATACCAAGATGAGAGCAGCCCTCACAGTTGAGAAGCGAGTGGCGATAGCCCTGTGGAAGCTTGCAACGCCAGACAGCTACCGGTCAGTTGGGAATCAATTTGGAGTGGGCAAATCTACTGTGGGGGCTGCTGTGATGCAAGTAGCCCACGCAATCAAAGATCTGCTGATATCAAGGGTAGTGACCCTGGGAAATGTGCAGGTCATAGTGGATGGCTTTGCTGCAATGGGATTCCCTAACTGTGGTGGGGCTAT
Source organism: Caretta caretta (assembly GCF_965140235.1). Lineage (NCBI taxonomy): Eukaryota > Metazoa > Chordata > Testudines > Cheloniidae > Caretta > Caretta caretta. The sequence goes on from NC_134210.1 coordinate 47,869,273, forward strand.
AGACGGAACCCATATCCCTATATTGGCACCGGAGCACCAAGCCGCCGAGTACATAAACCGCAAGGGGTACTTTTCGATAGTGCTGCAAGCTCTGGTGGATCACAAGGGACGTTTCACCAACATCAACGTGGGATGGCCGGGAAAGGTGCATGATGCTCGCATCTTCAGGAACTCTGGTCTGTTTCAAAAGCTGCAGGAAGGGACTTTATTCCCAGACCAGAAAATAACTGTTGGGGATGTTGAAATGCCTATATGTATCCTTGGGGACCCAGCCTACCCCTTAATGCCATGGCTCATGAAGCCATACACAGGCAGCCTGGACAGTGGTCAGGAGCTGTTCAACTACAGGCTGAGCAAGTGCAGAATGGTGGTAGAATGTGCATTTGGACGTTTAAAGGCGCGCTGGCGCAGTTTACTGACTCGCTTAGACCTCAGCGAAACCAATATTCCCACTGTTATTACTGCTTGCTGTGTGCTCCACAATATCTGTGAGAGTAAGGGGGAGACGTTTATGGCGGGGTGGGAGGTTGAGGCAAATCGCCTGGCTGCTGGTTACGCGCAGCCAGACACCAGGGCGGTTAGAAGAGCACAGGAGGGCGCGGTACGCATCAGAGAAGCTTTGAAAACCAGTTTCATGACTGGCCAGGCTACGGTGTGAAAGTTCTGTTTGTTTCTCCTTGATGAACCCCCCCGCCCCTTGGTTCACTCTACTTCCCTGTAAGCTAACCACCCTCCCCTCCTCCCTTTAATCATTGCTTGCAGAGCCAATAAAGTCATTGCTGCTTCACAGTCATGCATTCGTTATTCATTCATCACACAAATAGGGGGATGACTACCAAGGTATCCCAGGAGGGGTGGTGGAGGAGGGAAGGAAAATGCCACACAGCACTTTAAGCACAGCACTTTAAAAGTTTACAACTTTAAAATTTATTGAATGACAGCCTTCTTTTTTTTGGGCAATCCTCTGTGGTGGAGTGGCTGGTTGGCCGGAGGCCCCCCCACCGCGTTCTTGGGCGTCTGGGTGTGGAGGCTATGGAACTTGGGGAGGAGGGCGGTTGGTTACAGAGGGGCTGCAGTGGCAGTCTGTGCTCCAGCTGCCTTTGCTGCAGCTCAACCATACACTGGAGCATACTGGTTTGGTCCTGCAGCAGCCTCAGCATTGAATCCTGCCTCCTCTCATCACGCTGCCGCCACCTTTGAGCTTCAGCCCTGTCTTCAGCCCGCCACTTACTCTCTTCAGCCCGCCACTTACTCTCTTCAGCCCTCCACCTCTCCTCCCGGTCATTTTGTGCTTTCCTGCACTCTGACATTATTTGCCTCCACGCATTCGTCTGTGCTCTGTCAGTGTGGGAGGACAGCATGAGCTCGGAGAACATTTCATCGCGAGTGCGTTTTTTTTTCTTTCTAAGCTTCACTAGCCTCTGGGAAGGAGAAGATCCTGTGATCATTGAAACACATGCAGCTGGTGGAGAAAAAAAAAGGGACAGCGGTATTTAAAAAGACACATTTTATAAAACAGTCGCTACACTCTTTCAGGGTAAACCTTGCTGTTAACATTACATACATAGCACATGTGCTTTCGTTACAAGGTCGCATTTTGCCTCCTCCCACCGCGTGAACGGATTTTGGTTGAATGCCAGCAAACATACACTGCAATGCTTTGTTCTACAGTGATTCCCGAGTACATGTTACTGGCCTGGAGTGGTAAAGTGTCCTACCATGAAGGACGAAATAAGGCTGCCCTCCCCAGAAACCTTTTGCAAAGGCAGAACCGCAAATGCCAGGGCAAAGTAATCCTTTCACATGCTTGCTTTTAAACCATGTATAGCATTTTAAAAGGTACACTCACCAGAGGTCCCTTCTCCGCCTGCTGAGTCCAGGAGGCAGCCTTGGGTGGGTTCGGGGGGTACTGGCTCCAGGTCTAGGGTGAGAAACAGTTCCTGGCTGTCGGGAAAACCGGTTTCTCCGCTTGCTTGCTGTGAGCTATCTACAACCTCCTCATCATCATCTTCTTCGTCCCCAAAACCTACTTCCGTATTGCCTCCATCTCCATTGAAGGAGTCAAACAACACGGCTGGGGTAGTGGTGGCTGAACCCCCTAAAATGGCATGCAGCTCATCATAGAAGCGGCATGTTTGGGGCTCTGACCCAGAGCGGCTGTTCGCCTCTCTGGTTTTCTGGTAGGCTTGCCTCAGCTCCTTCAGTTTCACGCGGCACTGCTTCGGGTCCCTGTTATCTGTCCTTCATGCCCTGGGAGATTTTCAGAAAGGTTTTGGCATTTCGAAAACTGGAACGGAGTTCTGATAGCACGGATTCCTCTCCCCAAACAGCGATCAGATCCCGTACCTTCCGTTCGGTCCATGCTGGAGCTCTTTTGCGATTCTGGGACTCCATCATGGTCACCTGTGCTGATGAACTCTGCATGGTCACCTGCAGCTTGCCACGCTGGCCAAACAGGAAATGAGATTCAAAAGTTCGCGGTTCTTTTCCTGTCTACCTGGCCAGTGCATCTGAGTTGAGAGTGCTGTCCAGAGCGGTCATAATGGAGCACTCTGGGATAGCTCCCGGAGGCCAATACCATCGAATTGTGTCCACAGTACCCGAAATTCGAGCCGGCAACGTCGATTTAAGCGCTAATCCACTTGTCAGGGGTGGAGTAAGGAAATCGATTTTAAGAGCCCTTTAAGTCGAAATAAAGGGCTTCATTGTGTGGACGGGTGCAGGTTTAAATCGATTTAACGCTGCTAAATTCGACCTAAAGTCCTAGTGTAGACCAGGGCTAAGTCCTTCTTTATACACAAAAGCAGAGGAAGAATACAGGCAGACTGCAGAAGCTTCCCCATACTACCCCAACACTGACCAAAGCAGGGTTTAAAATTGCAACAGAAAAAGTCCTACTACCAATCTCTTAAACCATCCCACCCCCATCAAAAATTACTTAGACCAAAAGAAATTGAAACAAACAGAGCCCCAAATATACCCTCAAGGTAACACCCACAATATGGGGCAAGTGTCACTAAAGGTCAGTTTTCACATTTAAAGCAATTGACTCCTAGTAATATTTTGTGCTTGTATAGCACCATATATATGAAGTTCTCAAAATGCTTTACAAACATTAATGAAGTCTTAACACACACCTTTGACATAGGTAATATTTTATTTTGAGATAGGAAAACTGAGGCACAGAAATTGTTAGTTGTCTGAGTTCACACAAGATGTCTGTGGCATAAACAGGAACTGAACCCACATCTTCCAGTTCTCAGTCCCATGTCATAGCCAAAAGACGATCCTTCCTCCCCTTGGATAGGTCTTTTAGGGCTAGTCACATATGTGCACTGTATAATTCTCCAGCCACTGAAATAAGACTATAATCTTACATTCCATAATGTGTATTTCCATGTACGATTAAACATATGGCAAGTTTCATAAACACAGAAAAATTTAAAAAAATGAAAGAAAGCAGAAGAGCTTACCCAAATCCAGAAAATAAGCGACAGAGGAGAAAGAGGCCATAGCCCTGGACAAATGATGACAGGAAGGCAAAGAATCCATTGACAGACATGCATATCAGGAGAGACTGCCTCCTTCCCACCTTGTCTGCCAAGCCTCCCCAGAAGAATGCCCCCAACATCATCCCAAGGTACACTATGCTACCTGCAACACACAGAAAACAAGATGTTACTTTGTGAACTGACACCAATTGACCAAAAATTAATCATAACATGCTACAGTATTTTTCCAGCAAACTTTTTAACTTGTGAAATTACAGAACAGGAAGTAATTTTGTCCCCTATCTGCTTATGAGTGAGTTAGGTGTGTAAATCTGCACATTCATCTGTGGAAGAATAGACACCCTATTGTGGCTGACTCTTTTGCTCGAGACACATTGAGGCTTAATATATTATTAAACTAGGTGCCTCTAGCTATAGGCAGATAAGTAAGAAGTGGAGAAAAAGTTCCAACTATCCCACAGCAGCACACTGCATGCACAATAACACCGCAAAAATTTAAATCTGCCCTACAGAAGTGCATTGCTGGAAACCTATTAAAAACAAGCAGTTATGTGTGGGATCATTAGCCACCAGTAGTTATTAAAAACAAGTTGTCCTTACTCTAAGAGTTAAGAAACAAAGGAATGCTAGTTATCAGAGTGTAGCAGTACCAAAGAACCCCCACTTTGTTGTTTGTCTCTTTTTCTATAGTACAGTCTGTGCCAGGTGTGGCCAAACGGTGGTTCGTGAGCCGCATGCAGCTCTTTTACAGTTAAAGTGCAGCTCCCAGAGCCCCCCATGCATTCCCCCTCCATTCTCCGCCTACAAGACTGGGAAGGGGAGACCTTGGGGCTTCTGCCCTGCGGAGGAGTGGTGGGACGAGGGGCTTCTGCCCTGCAGGGAGGGGAGTCTAAGGGCTTTAGCCCAGTGGGGGGGCATCGGGGCAGAAGCCCCACACCCTAATACGCGCCGCCCCGTAGGGCAGGTTGTGCGTATCTTGCGGCTCTCCAACTTCTGAAGATTATTGTATGCAGCTTGGGGGTCAGTAAGTTTGGCCACTCCTGGTCTGTGCGTTCCTCAAATAGTATTGTCCTAAACAAAAGACAACACTTGAACAACACTGCTTTAAAAAAACTTTTTAAACATGGCCAAACACATTAAAATAACACAGTGAAAAAATTCTTTGTGGATATTATAATAAAGTGATGCTGTTTTAAATTTACAATGACGTGTATGATATCGATTAAAAAATTGGACCCTTCAAACTCACCAGTAAATTCACTTCAACTAAAGAAAAAGAGAACTGTCAGGATAAAAATCATATTTAAAAAAATCTTTACCTACAGGACGGTCATCATCTTAGAGTATAAAAATTGACAAGTTAATGTAAATAGCTTTCAGAAATCTAGGGGTTTTTTTTTTGGTTTTTACTCCTTGCACTTCTCTCTACTTGGACAATGAAAATAGCATAGTTCATTTCTAGTCAATTTCATTTTCAGGTTCTAATGCACTGGGACAATGCTGCAAGGGTATTTTATTTTAGTTTGTATGTTACATTTCACATCAACACTTATTAGTCTCAGGTTTTGTAAAATACATACATACCTATATACACATTTTTGGCCAAATGGGACCTTACAGTGTCCCATTATTTCACAAACGTGGATCAGACAAATGGCATGTCAGTCACACACATTTAGCAAAACTATCTCAACAGTGACATTACCATTTCATGCAAGATACATGCTTTATCCTGTTACACTGATTAAAAAGATCTTGAGTTTGACTGTTAGAAACTTAACAGTTTAGTGAAACATAACTCAAAAGTCAGAACAGTTTGTGTGAAATCACAGTACAATTATAAATCCTAGTTTGTAGTCTTAGAGAGTGCTATCCAACAAACTAAATCTGACTGGTAAAGGCAGTGACTGTCCTTGATCTCTGCCCAGGTCAAATCAGATTTTTATTTTGTTTTTGCTGCTTGTTTTAACCTGTCTTCTGTTCCTTCTCCCCACCTCCCACATTCTTATCAAAATTTCTGGTTGGACATCACCCACTAATGGCTGCTGCCCTATTATATGTCCTATACAGAATAGGTGCTTAAAAGGAGAATAGCTGGGAGCAGGTTATTAGTTAGAAAGTCCTGCTCCCCCTCTTGGAATTGGATAATGAATAATAATATAGAGATAAGCATTATCCATTCACTGTTTGTAAACCCAATATCCTCTACAGCAGTGGTCTCCAAACTGGGGTGCGCGCACCCCAAGGGGTTGCGCAAGATGATCCCAGGGGGTGCACGGCAGCAGGAGCACTGCCGGACAGCACTCCACCATTTTTTTTCTTCGGCAGCAGCTCTGCACGTCCACGGCTGGTGTTCCCCTCCAGCAGGTCTTCCATTCTTCTTCCGTCGGCAGTGCATCTGCGGCTGGTCTTCCAGTCTTCACCGCAGGGGTGTGCGAGCCAAAAACTTTGGAGACCACTGCTCTACAGAATAGCCAATGTCGGATGATGTCTCTGAGGGTTGATTTTGCATTTAGAACTCTGAGTTAGCTGTAAGAACTGTAAAATCACCAGTAGGCTGAGAACTCCCTGAAGTATACATTTAAGAGGGTCACATTGTCTATTCCAGAAAATGCATGTGATATTTTGCACTTATGAAAGATGACCCTTCTATCCTGGTTCAGAAACAAGTACATAAATAATCACGGATCATGTGGAATATTCAAGACTTGTCACCATGGAATAAACAGGTCTCAGTACATTTTTTTTATATAAACATGGCCTCCATTTCCAGGATTTGTATTTATTCATTCTCAGTGACGCAAACAAAAACATTAACTTCTCAAGTCTGAGAGTCATACATGTTTCATGTACACATCATGTCCAGATTAACGCACCATTTAAACAGAAACATTTGGCCTGTATCCTCCTGAGCAGTCTGCTCTTGTGGAGCTGTTCCTGTCTCTCAGCTTTATTGAAAAGGAACCAGCCTTTCTTATTCCGTCAGCAGGATAATGAGTTTTCTATCCTCCAGTTATCTGGGTCAAAAAGAATATTGGCCCTTCCTCAGACTAGTCAAGTTGGGAACGAGGAAAGTAGCCTCCCTTAATCATTAATGGTGTCCTGTACTAATGGTCCAGCTTTTCTACAGCTATTTAGCTTTTTGCCAAATATAAAATAGGGACAGGATGTTTTTGGTCCAAGAGGGTCTCCTCCATGAGTGCCAAAAGGCCTGTACACATATGACAAGTCCATTGCTGCTCAGCCCTGAGATTGGTAACCTTCCTGGTGTGAAGGCAGAGTGCTAGCTTCCCTCAAAAAAGCAGCAATTAGGTGCCTTCTCAAGATCTCTCTCAATGCTGGTAATCTTCCTAATTACCAGTGCGCCTCTCAACTTCCTTTTTGGGGGAAGATTGGGAATATGGCAAGGGAGTTAACTCTGGAATCTTTTAGTGTCATCAGATTTCCTTGATCCTTTTCGATTTAGAGTTTGACCGAGGAATGGCATGGAGCCTGCACTACTCTCACTGGTTGATGATTTCCTAGTGATGGGCAAAGAGTCTACACGCAGTGATTTTATTACATCTGTTAGTATCTTTTTATACTGTAAAGATGGGGTTTTCTTAACTAGCATATACACAGTTCATAGCTGGGGTAGAAGGTATGGCTCAAGTATTTCTGGTTTCTAAGAAATCTCCGTGGATGATTTGGAACAATTACCTGAGTTGTCTCTTACATGTAGGGGATTATTGCATTACCCTTTAGATGGGCTTGCTCTTGAAGCTTACTTGGAAATCACAAATGGAGGAAAACGTGATGGTTTTCCTGCTTAATAGCATTAGCTGTAGGAAACGTATTAGACCTATTTTGACAACTGCTTTGTCACTATATCTATTTCAGGGGGCAGCTCGTTTGGTTGAATTTTATTCTTGAAGCCCTGAATGATTTGAGTCCAGGCTGTCAGAGACCACAGCTTTCCATGCTTGTTGAGGTTAGTTGCTGTAGCATTTCAAGTATAGGAAGGCCCATGGTGCACAATTCACCTCTTTTCCCAGATTTATTCTTGAGGATGGTAGGATGGATTGGGTGTATGGGTTTTTTGGAAATCTTTTTTTCCCTTTGCTTCTCAGGCAAATAGTGTGTGCTTTATTAAACATACATCTTTCTTTGTAGTGCATAAAAAGGCACAATAGGGCAGACCTAAGCAGAGCTTATTCTTCTTCTCCATCCCTCCTCTATCATTTTTTATAGCGTGGATACCACCACCATGATCCCCATCACTCAGATGTCACAAACTTGGGATCTCATGATAAACTCATCCCTCTTCTCCTCATGAAGACACACAGTTTCCAAGTCTTGCAATTCCAAGAATATAAACCTTCCTCTTTGTCTCAATAGCTAAAACCATTGTCCATACCCTGGCCATTAACTCTGCTTTAGCCTGTCTCTTACCCACGTCGCTTCCCTGAACTGCATTCAAAATACAGCTGCGAAGATCATCTTTCTCAGCTGTCATTCACCCCATGTCACTCCCCACTGAATCCCTCCCCTAGTTCCTATTTTGCCATCTCATAAGGTCCTACATAATTCCTCCCTAGTCAGCTTTCATTTATATTTCTGTCAATGATACCCAGTTTCAAAGCACCTTCCTGTCTTCCCCTCCTTTCTCTTTTTTGCATCTCCTTCTGTATGGCCCCCTTTACACAGAACACACTTCCAACCCCAGACAACCAAGTTCACTTCCTCTCTTCTTTCAAATCACTCCTCAAGACTAATTCTTTTCTGCAATGTCCACAATAAGCAGTGAAAGCAACAAGGGAGATACAAAATTCTACCGAACAATTGATGTAGCAGAATCATCATATAACATAGATTCATAGATATTTAGGTCAGAAGGGACCATTATGATCATCTAGTCTGACCTCCTGCACAACGCAGGCCACAGAATTTCACCCACCACTCCTGCAAAAAACCTCACAACTATATCTGTGCTACTGAAGTCCTCAAATTGTAGTTTAAAGACTTCAAGAAGCAGAGAATCCTCCAGCAAGTGACCCGTGCCCCATGCTACAGAGGAAGGTGAAAAACCTCCAGGGCCTCTTCCAATCTGCCCTGGAGGAAAATTCCTTCCCGACCCCAAATATCGCGATCAGCTAAACCCTGAGCATATGGGCAAGATTCATCAGCCAGATACTACAGAAAATTCTTTCCTGGGTAACTCAGATCCCACCCCATCTAATATCCCATCACAGGCCATTGGGCCTATTTACCATGAATATTTAATTACCAAAACCATGTTATCCCATCATACCATCTCCTCCATAAACTTATTGAGTTTAATCTTAAAGCCAGATAGATCTTTTGCCCCCACTGCTTCCCTTGGAAGGCTATTCCAAAACTTCACTCCTCTGATGGTTAGAAACCTTCATCTAATTTCTAGTCTAAATTTCCTGGTAGCCAGTTTATATCCATTTGTTCTTGTGTCCACATTGGTACTGAGCTTAAATAATTCCTCTCCCTCTCCGGTATTTATCCCTCTGATATATTTATAGAGAGCAATCATATCTCCCCTCAACCCCACAACCTTCTTTTAGTTAGGCTAAACAAGCCAAGCCAAGACAAGACAAGCCAATCAGATAACCACATCATTTTAACCTCCATCCTCCCTTTTCCCCATTCCACGTATATCCAAGAGTTCATTGCTTTTGTTTGTCACTTCATGTCAATAACAACATTGTAAATGGCTTAGGGAAGAGCATATCTCTTTTATTTGCTTTATAAATCACTTAGTGCATTTGATACATTTCATAAAAAATTTTAGATGTCCAAAAAATAATGTGTAAAACACCCCTCTTTTGGACAACCCACGCTCCCTTTCTCAGGAACTTTAAAAGCACAGGCCACCACCGTAGATAAATGTATACCTTAAGACTTAACATGTCACGTGGAAGACAGAATTCTGGTAATCGCACATTTGAGCACACTGCAGCTGGTACCATAGCTTGTTCCATTTTTTGGTACTATGCACTTATGGATCTGAGATAAGAATCAAGCCTTTAAAGAACACATGTGCTGTTGCTATCTGACAAGCATATTAGGTTAGACACTGGTCTCAGAGACCCCCCCAATGACAATTTTTTTCAGGAAAATAAATCTTGCTTTAAAATACAAAGACTACAAGTGTTGCACCCTGAATAATGATTTCATTTCCTCAATGAAGTGTTACGCAGTCCAAGCACACACAGTTATCTGGTAGAGAACCCTTGAAAACAACTCAGTGGCAGTAGAAAACAAACTAATCCCATGCTAAAATTAACATGCTCACCTGCTGTCTTTGTTTTCAAAGTAATAACAATTTGCTTCACTTTTTTTTTTTTTTTTTGCATACTGGGAATGCACCACACTCCAAGGATTTTCCTGTTAAACACATGCATAACAGATACAAAATACATGCTTTGTGGCTTTCCTCATCAGATTAGGGACTGTCTTTCTAAACATACTACAAATAATCTGCAAAAGTGCTTTCCCCAGACTCTTCTTTCCTCCAGAACATGGATTGAAATGTCTGCATTGGAAGGGCAATGAAAAGCAATGTCTGCATTGGAAGGGCAATGAAAAGTGGTGAAAACAATTATTGCCCGGCCACACCAGAAGAAAGACAGGAAGGAGGAGGCAATGGATGTGGTTTAATTAGATTGCCACATTATTCACCTAAAATATCAGGGCATACCCAACAATAATTGTACAATGAATGTCATCATCCTGTCCTTAATCATTTCCATATAATCCCCAGTCTGGTCTCAGCCACTGGATGGCTGGGACCCCGCTGCCCTTCCCTCATCTGAGATTAAGGGGGTTATAAAAGAGGGGGACTGGCTTCTCACTGGTCTAGTTGTAGGAGCCTCAACTATCCTCTTACTCAGCTCCCTTCAGAGATGCTTTCCTTCAAATCCTTTCTAAACTGTTTTATCTGATAACTATATCCCTTCCATAACAGTAACTGCCACATCTGCCACATGGAGACCCCAGCAATGATGCCTGACTGCCTCCTCCCACCCCCACGAGGTTAATATCAGACATAATTATATCCATTCCCCCAGCAGACAGGCATACCCTGTCCTCCCTGAATAACTCAGATGCCCAGTAAGAGGTCCCAGTGAAGAATTACCAACTCCCCTTGGGTACATACGAATATAGCCACCTAGCTATTCACAGACCCCCTGGACTTACTGACCCATCAAGTCTTCATTCCCCCCCCCCCCACACACACACACTCTGTGCTGCAACATGTCAGGCCCAAATAATTGTCACCCCACAGAACAATTCCTGAATCTGCCCAAAAGCCCATGTAGCTCTAAGTAGCAATTTGACCTCCTTACATCTTCCCAAATCACTTTCACTGTCTATTGGCTGCCACATTGAGCTGTACCTCAGTTTCCCTAATCAGTACCTTCTAGATCTTGGCTGCAGCCACCCCCTCCCTGTGCCCATTTCTCCTAGTTTGATTCCTCAGTTCTGTTGAAATCTTGGCTGCAGCTATCCCAACCTGCACCTCCATTTTCCCCCCAGTTTTGATTTCCCCATCTCAGCTAGCTTCCTGGCCAAGTCCATCCCAAGCTGTGCCTCAATTTGCCCAATTTTGATCCCCAGTTTCAGCTGCACTATTGGTTGTAGCCATGCCTGACCCATGAGCCTGAGCCACGCCTCAAAGTTTTCCTCAGCTCATCCCCCAGTTTTGTCTGGAGTCTTGGCCACCACCATTCCAAGCCATACCACAGTTTCCCATAACTTGGGTCCCCTTTTTCAGCGGGAGTCTTGACCTATGCCTCAGTTTTCCCAATTCTGGTCCCCAATTTTATTTGGAGTCCTGACTGCAGCCACCTTGAGCTTTGGTTCCCAAATATGTCCCTAAATTCCCCCCCCGAGTTGGATCAGAGGTGTTTGATCCGTAACATTGGGTCTACTGGGGAATCCCATGCTCAGCTGGATGCTGCCTGCATCCCAGTCCTGCACCCCTGCATAGTCTGGAGAGTGCCCAGAGTGTTACTTGCCCACCCCTTAATGGCCAGACTCTAAGACTTGGGGAATCCCAGGAAAGACATTCCAAACTCTGGGAATGTCCCTGTACTTCCCCTATTCTCATTCCCATACCCAGCCAGTCATACTGTCTCGCCACTCCCCCGTCAGAGGGGCCACACAGCTCTGTGAACAGCCAGCCATGCTGGTCCACTCACCTGAGGGCCTCCATACTAGCTGCCACACCCAGGCAGCCACCTTGTCCCCCAAATAGGCCCCCTACTCCCTCCTCTATGGTATGGGGAGCCCCAGCCAGCCCTCTGACCCCAAGGAGACACCCAATCACTTCTCTGCAGTAAGAGGGGTCTGGTCAGTTCCCCTTCCCCTACCACGAGCCACTCCCCTTCTTCCTCTGGCTCAGGCTCCCCTTTGCCCCCACGCCTGCTGCTTTTGTTGCCAGCCCAATCCAGGTAAAAGGGGGCTTGGTTTGCCAAATTCTCAAACTGCATAGGATATAAATACCCCCAGCCCAGCTGCTTCCATTTTTCTTCTTCCCTGCGAACCTTCCCCACACTTCCCCTCTACTACCTGTTATAGTAGGAAGGGTGCCCTTAAAGGAGGCAAAAAACCCAACCCCACTCAACCCTCTTTCCTCCAGCAACCTGGACAAGGACTTACCACATGGAGGCTGTGGCGAGCACATTTTGTGAAATAATTCAGTTGATGATCGGCATCTAAAGGGACATTTAGTCTAGACCAGTGGTTCTCAATCTTTTTTTATTTGCGAACCCATAAAAAATTTCAAATAGAGGTGCGGACTCCTTTGGAAATATTAGACATAGTCCGCAGAGCCCCAGGCATCTGCAGACCACAAATTGAGAACCAGTGGTCTAGAGAATGTCTACTTCATGTGCACACGTTTGGGATACCCAAGGCTAGATGTTCAAAAGTGCTCAGCACTCAACGGCTCCCATTGTGACACTTATGGCTAGATTTTCCAAAGATTTCAGCACCCAGAATCTGACCACTTATTTTGGTACCTAAGTGAGCTTTGCGCTCTTTTGAAAATCTGGCCCTAAATACACATTGCATTAAGTGGTATAACAGTAAAGTAGACTAGCATGCAGTAGAATAATACAGTTAATCAGTGGTGCTATGTCCTCCTGTTAAACCAGCGTTTGCTTTAGTATATTTAGCGTATGGCAGCTCCCCCTAAATGTGTGCTGATTTCATCAATTTCCCTTTTTTAATTGCTTTAGACTGAGTGAGGAAAGTAATTCAAAAAATTAGAAGCAGCCTCTTAGTAAAAAGTGACCCCTTTCTTTGAAATAAGATTATTTGTACTTTGGAAAATAAGTTCCTAGACACAAAATCCTAAAATGGTTCCAAATAAGAGAAAGTTAGCTGTTATCTAGAAACACACAATACTTTACTTATTGTTGTATTTATTCATACAAGGGACTTCTTGCAAGCTTCCATTATGGAAATATAAATATAAATACCAAAGAATTTAAGTGCCATGTCTAGCATAATGAATAGAAATACCCAGATCTATCTTTGTTTTAACCCTGATTAAAAGTGTACATAGAATGTAAAGATTATAATCTTTCACTACTTTATTTGATTCTTGCCTGTAGTTGGTCTGCCTGATCAGAGAGACCGTGGAGAGAATTATAACCCACACAGCAGTTTCCCTGAGACAAACATAGCTTCTAATTAAATTGTTCATAACATGATCTAATTAAAACAAAAGGTTTTACACCTTTAAAGAAAGAACAAATATAAGCACAACTGTAATTACTCTAGAAATAGTAGAACAAGAACTTCACATTCAAACCCATGCTACTCCCCATTTCCCTGTGTATTCAGAATACTAGCTCTTCAGGTCTACTCATCATATTGCACTGCTCACCTTTGCATATGAGCTGCATTCAAAGAACCTTAAACAGAGAGAGAAGGATGTCCGAATTCTAACTCCAGTGTCTGACCCTCTTGCCACAACCTGACCCTCCTGCAGACACAAACCATCTGTGAACTAGTTTCCTCCTTCCTCAAAACACTTTTTCATGCAAACACTGCAAAAGGCTTTTTTTTCATTTGGCAAAGTGAGGGGAAGTCAGTTGCTGACAGGTAATTTGGGATATGGATGGAAGGACTAAAACTTCCCGTCCTCATTCTTCTTCCCTTCAAGATGATATATGGTACTCCCAACAATCCTTGAAGTCAGTGAGACTCCTCTCACTAGTCAAATAAGGCACATGCCTAAGGGTTGGAGTAGGTCCTTAGAGAGGGGCAACAGCTTCCCTCTAATCAAAATCTGGCCATGTCCCCATCTGTATTCATTTTGTCTCATACACTTATACGCTAAATGATTGCGCCTATCTAACTTACAATATATGCAAATCCCAAAGCAGTACTGAACATCAGTCTTTTCCTCTATTACCATTCTCTAATCTAATCTACTTCTTCTGCATTCCCTTTTATGACATCTGCAGAGGAAGACAATTAATTAAAGCCTTAGGTCAGCAATTTGGAACTGTCTAGTGCTAATATTTAATTACACAGTCACTTTGAGGGTTTTTTTTATCCTGCTAAATACGTTAACGTATTTACAAACATCCCGGTTTTTCCTGCTTTCACATGCACTTGACAATTGTGAAAATAATTCTAACAAGTAATGTCTATTAGCCACAAATCTTAACAAAATTAGGATTATAAAAAATGCACAGCAATTTTTCAATCCAAATACAAATGTGTGTACAAATGTTTCATGTTTGTACAGTGTCTGGCACATTGGGGGGCCCTGTCCTCTAGTACAGTGGTTCTCAACCTGGGGTATGCGTACCCCTGTGGGTACACATAGGGCTTCCAGGGGGTACATCAACTCATCTAGATATTTGCTTAGTTTTACAACAGGCTACATGAAAAGCACTAGCGAAGTCAGTACAAACTAAAATTTCAGACAGACAATGATTTGTTTATACTGCTCTATATACTATACACTGAAATGTAAGTACAATATTTATATTCCAATCAATTTATTTTATAATTATATGGTAAAAATCAGAAAGTAAGGAATTTTTCAGTAACAGTGTGCTGTAACACTTTTGTCCTTTTATGTCTGATTTTGTAAGCAAGTAGTTTTTAAATGAAACTTAAGCTTTTAAGTAGTTTTAAGAGGTGAAATTTGATGGTTGGTGTCTCTTGGCTCCATGTATCAATAAAGTTTCTCAGGCATTTGCCCTGTAAAACTGCAACAACAATCTGTTTACTGTTCAGAGTCGTAGCTGATGGAGGTCTTTGATAATTCACTGGTAACGATTTCTCAGCAGGAAAGGAGTTCTACAATAACACTGAAGAAATTCCAAACAAACCCAGAACTACAGTACAATACACAGAGTACTGCAAACATTCTTGAATTAACTCATATGTAGCTTTTGAAATCTTGATAAATTTATATTGGGTCCTGGTCCATGACGGGGCTTCGTAGGTGCTATAATAATAAATAATATTTTCAAACCATGAAAAAAATTGCTTATTTTCATACTAATTTTAACATAAAAAGGAAACTCAATGATATGCTCTATGCAGGCAAGTCAAACAGGATTTAAACAGACAATAATAATCTTTCTACAGAATTTCTGAACAAATTTACAGAAGTCTGTAGTGAGGAAAAGAAATTTCTACTTAATTCTCTTATTATTTGTGCGCTTTAGTGTAATACGCCTTGAAGTGTACCAAGCAAAACCACTCAAAGATACTTTTATTGTGCAGTAAAAATGTCCACATGGGGAGATAGTGTGATGCAGCTAGGGAAATCTAAATTTACACCCTGGCTTGCTGTTCAATAACTTCCCCGTGTGGACAAGCCCTAAAAAGCACCACAAACCTCGCCACCTTCGGCTCCAAGTGCAGGACGCACTCTGACTTTGCTAATATGCACACATAACATAGTATACGTTGTGACAAGGTCAGGCCAGATGGCTACAGGAAAGTGATTTTTCTTTTTTCAGGGGAGAGTGCGAATGCAGTCCCCCACTACCACAAATTAGGCAGTTGAGTTTCCCGCATTTGGGGAAATCGCAGGAAAACCACCTTCGTGATCATGGTATCTCCCCTGTAAGGAGAGTGATAGAAGGCAGATATATTAGCCACAGATTAAGCAGGTCCCTTTTCCCTGGGTAAGGTAACAGGGGCAGTTCCAGAACAATTAGGAACTTGCTGGAACCAATTAAGGCAGGCAGGCTAATTAGGACACCTGGAGCCAATTAAGAAGCTGCTAGAATAAATTAAGACAGGCAGACTAATCAGGGCACCTGGTTTAAAAAGGACCTCATTTCAGTCAGGGAGGGGCATGCAAGGAGCTGAGAGTGAGAGGGCGTACTGCTGGAGGACTGAGGAGTACAAATGCTGTCTGGCATCAGGAGGAAGGTCCTGTGGTGAGGATAAAGATGTCGGGAGGAGGCCATGGGGAAGTAGCCCAGGGAGTTGTAGCTGGCACACAACTGTTACAAGACACACTGTAGACAGCTGTGATCCACAGGGCCCTGGGCTGGAACCCTGAGTAGAGGGCGGGCCCGGGTTCCCCCCAATTCCCTATTGGATACAGGACGAGTTGTCCTGGACTGTGGGTCCCACCAGAGGGGAAGGTCCCTGGCCTGTCCCCTGACCCCTGGGGACTGGGAACCGTGGCCAATGGGAGCTTCGGGGGAGCTACCTGGAGGAGCGGCCAGGCAACACACAGACCTCTGTGCCCCCTCCCCCCCCGCCCCAGGACCTGGCCGCTTCCCGGAGCGGCGTAGGGGCAAGACATGCAGGCAGGCAGGGAGCCTGACCTGCCCCCAGTGCGCACCAGGCTGGAGCCGTTCTAGGTAAATGCTGGAGGGGGTGGGGGGGGCGGGCGCAGGGATGCAGCCCGTGGGCCACATGTTTGAGACCCCTGATCTTGAGGGTCATTTTTCCCCAGTAACATTCAATGAGCTCTTTATGGATCTCATAGTCTTTGAAGTATAGTTTGTCATGCTTCATATTGTTTACTATATTATTACTTGGAAAATTAATACAAAATTATGTTAAATAGTGAACTAGATTTCAAGTAGTGGGCCATAAAATAAGTGTGAACAACAAATATATGAACATTCAAAATGTTTTCGTAAGGTATAAAGAAGAAAAATATGGGCGTAAGCCTAACCAAGAAAGTCTTGGTTACCCTGGACTAGGAGACATTACATAGCCAAATCACTGCTATTTTAAAATATTATTCTCACAGAACATTGCCGTAAGTATTTTCAAATCTTTTTGTTATTGTGTTTCATTTATTTTGGGAATGTTTTTGAGTTTTATGGTGTCAGTGTTAGAATGCTACCAAAAGAAAAGGTTTAAGGAAGTATGTCTCACTAACAGCACTAAACAGCAACATTAATGGGCTCTGTAACAAGTCTTTCAAGGTGCTATAATGCTCTCCATCTGATTCAAATCTTCTGAAGTCCATTTCCCTAGTACCTTTATATTGAACACACTTAGTGAGCCAGGGAGAGTCTAGGCTCTGAAGCCTGAGGCCGCCACCATAAATAAACCTATGTGCCTCACAGCTCTGTCTAATTCACAAAGGGAATGATTTAACTGTAAAGGGCTCTACAGTTCAAATCTTACTTCCACCGCAAGAGAATGTCATTTTCAGGACATACAGTGTACTTCTAAAGGTATAAAAAGAGTTAAATGAAAAACAAGCAAGCAGTGAAGAAAATGAACAGAGCGGTAAATGGAGAAGTCACTTATTATCAGCACAAAGGATGCAAGGCCTGAGGAGCAGAGGACTGACATATCACTAAAACATGAGAATGCAGACAAAGGGCCAAACTCATCCCTAGAGTAATTCCTTGGAGCTCAGTGAATCAATTATAGTCAGCTCAATGGAGCTGCACCAGGGATACATCTGGCCCTTGAGGAATACATTTAACCTAATGCCTCTTTACCAAATACTGTAACTGATTCATTGCAGCACTGGATTTAAACCATTAAAGAGAAGATGGCTTTCAGAAAACATTTTTCAAAACAGACTTCTTTCCCATGCTAAATAAAAAAGTGAATACCAGACACTTAACTGGAAAGACTTCTAGTTTAGCGACAGAAAGAAGAGCAAAACAAACATACACCACCTCTTTCAACTGCTTTCAGGCATGTCTACAAAACAGCTGTAGATATTCAGTCGGGACCAAAATAGGGGCTTCACATATACGGAAAGCAGGTGAAAACCACATCAGATTCACAGATAAAATCACTGTGTTCTAAGAAAATACTGATGAACTATAATAGGTGATAGAGGAGCTCAACCATGAAAGTCAGGAAAATAAGATTAAAAATTAACCTGAGCAAAACAAAGATCACGCTCAGTTGATCAGTGTAGATGGGAAATTGAGAGAGCAAGTAGCTTGACAGATCTATCTTGCAAAGCTGTTTAGGTCTTTTAGAAATTAGGTGAAAGGAACCATGATCAGAAACAGACCGGCCTGGATCAAGTTCAGGTAAACAGAAGTCTATAACTATAGTATTCCAATCTTCTGCTAGTGGCTTAACACAGACACTTTATTGATACATGTAATCCATTTACCGAATTGCTATTGTGACGCAGCCACGCACTGTACATCGAAAGAAAAGCCAACTAAACACATAAACACCACGCTAAGATGGCCCCCAGTACAAATAAAAATATTACAGGATCAGGCAGAAATAAAAGAGACCAATACCCACACCATCCCCAAGAGGATCCAGTCCTAACTTGTTATAGGAATCAGAAGAAACAAATTGGGGGGAGGGGCAAGGGGGCAGAAGCAAAATCAAGAGAAGGGAGAATAGTCACAAGCCAACTGAAATGAAGTAAATGGGACTCACCGTGCGCTCTAAGGGCAGCCAGCAAAGGACTCACAAAGGAGTTCCACAACAAGGGAACCCTACATAGGTTGGTCTTGATTGAGCCTAGGGACTGAGAAAAGAATTGGCTCAGCTGACTATAGTGCAAGACAAGGATGTATGGTAGGGCTAGAGCCATCCTTCATGCCCCAAAACAGGAACATAGTTATGGTCATAACGAATCAATACCAGATGTTTTAGAGGAAGGTGTAAAACACAGCCTATAATTATGCAATAACATGTATATGGAAGGAATTTCTTCCTCACCCCTGCTAGTTAGTGGTTGGCTTTAAATTCAGAAGCACGAAGGCTAATAGCCTTTAAACGTTTTTATCTTTGCTAATACAGCAACTAAGCTAATACAGCTAAGACTCCAAGATGGAGGTTAATTTCCAGCTCAAGGAGATATACTTGCATTAGCTCTGTTCAAGCTAGCAGACTAAAAATAGAAGTGTAGCTGCCATGCCATGAGCCTTAGGAGGGGAACAAGCGCAATCCCGTCTGAAACCTGAGGCACATACTTGGGACAGCTTGCCCCTCCTGCTGCGCACACCATGACCGGTAGACTTCTGTTTTTTGTGCCCTATCTTGATCAGAGGCAGCATGGTTGTGTCTTCTCGAGCTGGAAATTACACCTACAGCTTGAAGTGTAGCTATACCCTCAGAGAAGATTGAATATAATGAACATGGGACATCAATGGGCACTACAAATATCTCTAGCTCTGCTTGATTGTTAACATCTTAGGAAGCTGCTTATTTGTTAGGAGAGTTAGTAGCAACTTCTATTACATGTGTTTTTATGAAGAACTGCATTGCAATATAGGCCTCCTATTACTGATCCACAATGTTACTGCATTTAAGATACAGGGTAGATGCTCTCAGTTGAGTTCTGCCTGAGACACATTCATTCTTACAACCTCTTAGAGCTGGGATAGAAGAAGTCGGTAGTTGACAGTATCACATATTGCCAAGAGGTCCAGAAGACTGAGTACAATGTACATCCCCTGTCTTTAGACAGGAGGAGGTCATTCATGAGAGTAGCTTGTGCAGTCTTAGTCCTGGCCTAAAATTCGTTGGCATTGAACCAGGTTGTTGTAGGCAGAGAAAGTGGTGTTGAAGGCTATTTTAGCTAGTGTCTCAATTAGCTTGTGTTACAAGTCTCAGAATGATGCTAAGTTTCTGTCACAATTATAAGACTGCACGAGTGTGGAAAGGAGGTAATAGGACACAACTGTCTGCAGAAGCCATATTGCCTAAGTGCAAGGAACAGAGTTCCAGGTGGTAGCCCTGATTGCTGTAATTGCTTCCATCACTCCTTGTTGTCCAAATTTTAAGAATGGAGCACTGTATTTCCAGTCTTGGGTCTGGTTTGTTGTTTCTGGAAATTAGCAAGGTCATTTCAGATGCAGGTCGTCTACTGTGACAAAAAAGGATGGTAATTCCCCACAATGAGAGACATTCAGTTCTGGATATTACTGCAGAGAAGTTTGGATTTACAAAGTGAGTACCGCCCAGAAGACTTCTGAAAGGCAGGACTTTGCTGCCTCTATGAGTGATCAGAATTAGGTTCTTTTAGCTTCCATCACAGCAGTTGCATAAGTTCAAATGAATTCTTAGGGTGTGAGTTTGCCTGAACCAGTCTGCATTTTTCTCCAGTTCTGATCAAGTTTTCTTCCTTCCTTCCTGCTTCTTATGTTGCAGGTTATCTGAGAACCAAAGGAATATGTGTGGATGGCAAGGTGAGAAGGGGTGCTTTAGTACTACAGTACCTTTAGTGATAGGGAATGGTTATAGAGTTTTACCAATTCTTCTACCCCTCAGTCTCTTGGTTGAGTAGAATTTTCTATACATACTTTACCCCGTCAAGCAGGAAGAGTTGGAGCTTAATTCGTTGACTAGGTGTGGCTCAATGTCTCTGTGCGCAAAGCAGGCCAGCAGTTACTCCAAATCAGATTGCCAGTCATCTGCTGAAGGTCACCAAAGCTCCTGTTAACAGAGTTGTCAAATGACAGGTACATGATGAGTGGCAGTGTTTCCTAAGGAGCAATTCAACCGATAGTAAGATGGAGCCATTCACTAGTCTGGAACTGGATAAAGTGCTGAATGACTTAAAAACATGTACAGTTCCTGGATATGATGAAATTGCACCTGAATTCATGAAACATCTGGGTCCTCATACTCAGGAATGGCTCATTTGGTTTTTCAACAGAATTATGTGGGAATCTAGACTGTCTAGAATCTGGCACCAAGCGAAGGTCATTGCCTTGATGAAACCTGTGAAAGATTTACACTTGTCTTTGAGCTACAGACAAATTTCACTTCTAAACGTCTGCTTTAATGTGCTTAAGTATCTGATTTCACAAAGAATTTCACCACCTGTGGAAGGCATGCTGTCATCAGAGCAAGCTCTTTTTCTCCATGGTCGTAGTACATGTGATCAAGTGCTGGAACGTACAACTTTCATCGAAATTGGATTTCAACATAAGCTGAAGACTGATTCAGTTTTCCTTGGCCTGACAGCAGCATACAATACAGTTTGGCACATGGGCCTCTTGGTGAAATCGTCTAGAACTATGCCAAGTTGGTTAGTATGTCCAATGGCTCCGTTT
The DNA here is from genome assembly GCF_965140235.1 of Caretta caretta. Taxonomy (NCBI): domain Eukaryota; kingdom Metazoa; phylum Chordata; order Testudines; family Cheloniidae; genus Caretta; species Caretta caretta. Next base: position 47,890,298 of record NC_134210.1, read on the forward strand.
CTGAGAAATCGCCATCTCCACTTGCATATCGGTGATAGAAAAAATACATGGAGGCACCAGAAGAACGGCCTCCCACAAGGATCAGTATTATTTCCAACATTATTCAACTTACATTCAAATGATCTACCATATACTGGGTCTCGCAAGTTTGTTTACGCAGATGACATATGCCTCAGCACTCAGTCACACTCGAGTGTGTTCTGAATGCAGATATGGCGTCTATGACCAATTATTGTCATCGGTGGTGTGTGATACCAAGTGGAAGTAAGACTGTGTCAAGTGTCTTCCGCTTACATTATGCGCAAGCGGGCAGAGAGCTGAATATAGTTCTCAATGGTCAGCAAATAAAGTATGATTCACACCTGGTCTATCTAGGCATCAAGTTGTATAGAACTCTCACATATTGTGACCATCTTACAAAGACAGCAACTAAGGTCAAAACGCACAGCAACCTGCTCAGAAAACTGGCCGGAATGACATGGGGTGCCAATGCCCAAATGTTACACACTTCAGCCTTGGCACTCTGTTATTCAGCAGTGGAGTACTGCACTCCAAAATGGGCTTGCTCATCTCACACAAAGATGATCAACATACAACTTAATTGCACCATGCATATTATTTCCTGCACACTTACATCAATTCCTGTACCCTGGTTACTGGTTTTCTGCAATATTGCTCCCCCCCAAGTGTTTCCAGAGAGAAAAGCATAGCAAAGCTTGTGACAAAATTGTGTGACATGCCACATCTACCATTAATTAAAGACTTATTTAATCTACCATGATTGTCTGTCCTCACAGCGCCAGTTATGGATAAATTTACCAGGTGAGGGATTGACGGTAGAGGACATGTCACAAGCTTCATGGTCCACAGAGAAAGTGACAAATAATTATTTTGTCTCGGACCCCATGCAGTGTCAACCCGGGTATAATTTACCACGAAAGCAATGGAGCTGGTTTTGTACCAGACATGGAATTTGTGCTCCAGCGGAATTTTGGTGGTGTTTTAGAGACAGCCCACTATGTCAATGTGGGCAGCCACAAACCATGACACACACTGTTGAGGACTCCAAAATGACTCAACTTCCTGGATGTCTTTGTTCCTTGAACACCATTGATAAGAATGCTGCGGATTGGTTTGACCAGATTGCATACAATAATAAATAATAAAAATGGACTAGAGATTACTTCTGAGAAATCAAAGATGGAAAGATTGGTAATATGCCATATCAGAGGAGACATCAAATGTTGAAGACCCCCAAAACAATTAATTCTGTAAACTTCATTATCGTGTCAGACAGCATCTTGATCAGATCATCTGGGAAGCCTTTAATGTTCAGAAATTTACAGATTAGCAAAATGCTGGTGTTTGATTTGTCTCTGGTCTCACAGATTAAGTGGTACACTCTCAGAGCTTTGTGGCAAGTGAGCCTTTCCTGGATTTGAACTCTGAAGGGAAAAGAATGGCTACACCACCTCCATGCTTCTTCTGACTGGATCTGGGTCTGCATCGGCAGTGTATAGAGTAGTCTTAGTAAACCAGGTGATCTAGCACTGGGTCTGTGGATATGCACAAGCTATCTTTATATTATTTGTTGATTATGAAAACAAAATATTTTTCAATGCCTTCAAATTCTACATGCAGTTAGCTCTTCCCACACACCGGAAGATATCTACATTATAATACACGCAAACAACAGGTGTGCTAATCCCATGTGCCTTTCTTTTAATTAATTAATTGAGGGTCTATGTGTTTACAGAATGTGATTCATGGGTACTCTGAACCTAGGATTATTTAAAATAAAAGACATTTTAACAACAAAAGAATAACCGATTTACTCCTTTTTCCAGTCAGATCAAAAACAGACAAACTCTTAACTGCAGAACGGGAAGTAGGGTAACTGAAGAAGGATGTCACAAGTAATAGATTGCTCACTAGGAAGGGGACTTGCCTCCTCACAGCTGTATTCTCTGATAAGGCAGCAAAATAAGGAATACAATAAACCAATGACTTTGCAGTATATGAGCATCATCATTTGTGCTTTACGAATGTTATCATTTTAATAAGTACATCTGAGATCAGAGAAGCCTTACAGAAAACCCATGCCAGACCCAGATGTTTAGCACCATTAATTATTCATTTGGTTTATCCTTATTGGGTAGCTTCAATCCTGCTACAAGCATGCACAAACTGGATACTGCTTGTGATTATTGCAACAAATGGTACCACACAGCAATATTATACCACTATTGCTTGACTAAGCCAAATTAACAACCTCTCACAGTCTGTCTGAGACCAGTGCAACAGTTCCCTAATACCTACAAATAATCCCTATCGTTATTCAAAGTAGCATAAATACAGTGTTGTAAGAATCAGTTATAGCCAATTATCTTGCCTCCCAGGTAAACAACATTTTAAAAAAGATACTGTAACCAATTTGTAGCACATACAGCACTAGGTTTATCAAAACCCCAGTTAATCCCAGATAATGATGTGAAGCCATTGATAGATTCCCTAGTTACTATCACTGAACATATAATTTTTATGCTATCTCCTCCTTTGATCCAACACTTCCCTCTGGCATTAGAGAAAATCCTAACTGACAAGCCTGAGATAAAACACACCTAGTTAAGCCTTCCTAATACTCCTAATTCCTGGTTTCTCTTCTCTTTGCTACTGAGGAAGGGCCTCAGAATTTTTTTACTCTGATATTTTGATGCTACTTACAGTGCACTAGTCACCTGGCTCTGAATTGACCCTGTCATGCTAGCAAATTGGTGTGACTTCGCAATTTGAGATGCACTTCTCTGACAGTACTTAGAATCAGAATGATTATGAACGGTGTATTTGATTGACCAGCACAAAGCACTTTCTGTGCAATGTTCCAAGATTAATTCAATCTCACAGCAGAAAAAAAAATCCCCCAAAGCTTTCAATTGACCACACGATCATGTATATGCATAGTCTTGTTTCATATCAAAACTCACCATTTTGGTCACTTGTTTATTTTCTGAAGACTAAATTATTTTTTTCCTTGCTTGATGCTATTTCTGACTTCAGCCACAGCTGAGTAACACTGTAAAATATGGTCCTGTTAAATTAGTGCTGCATTAAACACGACAATCCCATAAAAGTACATACATCTACATCAATACCAAACGAACCCAACACAATTAGTGACATTAAGGAAATTAAATTAATACATTATATCTCCGGTGCTAGTGTTTGCACACTAATAACCAGCTAAGAGCTGATTTTTACTTCATTTAATTGGTTCCAAAGACTGCTTATTGCAATTATGTCCCAGTGGTGTACACACTGCTTTCCTTGTACATGAGGAATTAGCATTTTCAGTCGTCATCTCTTTACACAAAGATTTTTTGCTTCCTTTGTGTAATGGTTTGGAACCAGACTGTGGTTGCTGCCACCTTTGCAGCTCTTTTCAGTAACAGACAATAGGGCCCTAACTTAATAACTGAATTGGTGGGAAAGGGAGAGAAATCAGTGAGAGAGGAAAAAAAGGACGTGAATTGAAGCCTTTGACTCCCACTGATTTTTTCAATATAGCCTTGGATCAGGACCTAACTGATCTAGGGTGTGTCCCCAAAGTGAATCAATGTTCAGATGTATGGATGTGTGTGAAACAGAAGAATGGACTCTCAAAAAATATCAGTATTAGTGTGGATGGCATTGACTGAAAATGCTCTCAACTGCAGAACAACGATCAGCCTTTTATCTTTCTTTTCAGATTTTACTGTTTAATCTTGTAAATTCTCTTCCCTTGTCATTTCTGTTCCTAAAGTTCCCACACCTGAAATATTTTATTTCCTTTATCAAATACTCATACATGAGCATCTCTGGATTATACTATATATTTGATTCATAGTTACAGCAACTAACTGCTTAACAGGAAGAGAAGATATGTATCAAACATGTCAATAGGATTTAGGTCAAATCTGATTGACTTTTATGGATTCTCTCCATGCTCTTTATTAAATAGGGGCCAAAGTGAAATTCCAGTTTGTGGTTCAGGACCCCTTGGTGCCAACTAGCAGAGGGTACAGGGGCTGCATAGTTTTACAGGGATCCCCGGGGTTAGATATCTGCATAATAGTTCACGGAAGGTTGGCATGTAAGGTCTCTGCTTAGAGCCAGAAGCCCACTGATGATGATAATTGTGAAATGTATGGATGGATAATATTCAAGGAGTTATTTAACTATACTGAAAATGATGCTCTCCAGGTCTTGGAGTTAAGGCAGGTCACCAGGAGGTGACATAACTTGGAAATGTTCTAACAGGTAACTGACACTTATTTTCCTGTCTGGCCACTTGTGTATTGTATGCCTCATACTATATGCTTATTTGTATACTGACCCATCCTGTGAATTGAGTGATTGTGAAACCTACAAGAGAGGAAATCTACAGGATGAAAGAGACAGCAGGGGGTGTCCTCTTTAAGAACAAAGACAAAGGACTGGTCTGGTATATACTGGAGTGCAGAGACACACTGGATCTTTCACCTAGGAGGCAAACTGACAGCATGAAAGAAGGGTCACAGCCAGCCTGGGTGCAAAGTACAGCAAGGACTTTAGGTGAGCAAAACTATCAAGGGTGGGGAAATTTTTTGGCCTGAGGGCCGCATTGGGTTTCCAAAATTGTATGGAGGACCAGTTAGGGGAGGCTGTGTCTCCCCAAACAGAGAGGCGTGGCCCGGCCCCGCCTCCTATCCGCCCCTGCCCCCCCACTTCTTGCCCCCTGACAGCTCCCCTGGGCCTCCTGCCCCATCCAACCCCTGCTGTCCCCATAGTGAATCTATGAATATTTCAAGTGTCCAATGGAACAGGGACTGGACATTCCAGGGAGCAGCTCAGAGGGCTGGAGTGTGCCTATCGCTAACCTGCAGAATGACAGAAGGGCCTGCAACGCCTAGAGGGCAGTGCTTGTGTTGGCAGTGGCAGATGGGGTTGGGAGCTGACCCTCATCAGACACAGAAAAGGCTTCTTAACGCTAAGAGCAGGTGATAGCGAGGTGCCTCACAACCTTGCGCAGCCCCTGGAAGCATCACACACTTAACTCATCAAAAAGGGAAATGTAACATCTTGGTACAACAAAGTACCATTTGGGGGAAATACAAACTACGTGAAGATACTGAAAAGAGGATCTGGGAAGAAACTTATTGTAGACAGGAAGTTCAGCTACTTACAATGTAAACAAAAAAAGCCAGATTCTCAGATTTTGTAAGTCAGTGTATAATTTACACTAGCTGGGAATCTGACCCAAAGTCTCCACAAGCAGAGGTGAAGGTATGTAACAGATTTCTGCAACTGGGGCCTAGTGGTGTGAGAACGGGTTGAATGTTGACTACACTGAAGTCAACGGCAAGACTATGACACTCTCCAATGGGCCAAGATTGCATGCCAGGGGCCTGGTCCTAGTCCTAACTCTTGTACTGAGTTTCGGTGTGACCTCGGGTTATTCACATAACTGCTCTATGACTCAGTTACCTAATCTGTCAAGTAGGTTAATGAAACTTATCTACTTTTGTAAAGCATTTTGTCATTTATGGATTAAAAATTCCACATAAAATAAACATTATTATTCTGTACTTATTAGTAAAAGGCGTCCAAATACATGAGGCAAACTGGTAAAATTTGGGATGGGTGGGAGGAATTGGCTAAAATATACACAGTTAAGAAAAAGTAACTGGCGTTTTCTTGAGCTACCATAATTATACAATTTATAGTAATTCAGTGATGATGCACTTAAACAAGACACTGATCAAACTTCAATCTGTCTTGGCAGAAAGAGGATATCAACATAAAAGTCTATGATCAGTCTTGTCTTCCTTTGGATCTTCAGATGGTTTGATAGTAAGTGATGCATGTTTTCTTCGTAATCTGTATACTTACTTATGTTTTCAGCTATAGTTTTTATTGGACAGAATTAAACATTACTTGTGACGATAATAAACACATTCCTATATTTTTATGCACTTTGTGAATATTTGCCTCTTGTAAATAGCAGGTGATATGAATTTAAAGATATTCCTCATTTAACAGCTGGCTATTTATCTATTCATGGAGACTGTAAACATCAGTGGGTCTTTGAATCTAAACACTCTGCTCTTACATTGATGAAGAGAGGAGGGACCTCGAGATTCAGACCATGAGGGCCAAACATCCTAAATGCTCTCTCAGCATAATGCATGGATTAGAGAAAGGGTAGACACTGGCTTAACACACAGTATGAAGCTAACATTAAATGGATCTTTGTCTTTATACATTCTAAATACTTCTCTTGTGTCAGTTCTCATTAGTGTGATTATTAATATGGCAACAATCCCTTAAAAGGTGAAATCAGGTTACTGACAACACTCAGCAGAAGATTTTCAAATCTTAATAATGGGGTCATTAAAATATACTTATAACATTGAATCCACTTCTTTAGCCAAATCACATAATTTTTTGGTATTCCCAGACTGGTGTCCTAAATATCACAGCAAGGATGTAAAGACAAGTAGAGGTTCCAGGCGGTTGTTAAAGTATAAGTAGGATAGGAAACTACATTTTTCAAGGAGCGCTCTCCTAATTGCACAAAAACCATCTGCTGAGCCTCTAGCAGCAGCCAGTGAAGGCTGCTTAGAGGCTAGTCAGAGATGAGCATAGAGCAGTAATAAGGCTATATGGCTGCCACTCGAGAAAGCCAAAGAGGAAATGTTAGTCATCTCTGGCCCAAACACTCATCTGGTCTTCGGCCCAGACACTATATACTCCATATTCCAAATGGGGGAGAGCATGTTTGTGACTCTGCTGAAGCACTCCTGGGAGCTCACTCTCAGCTAGCATCAAAGGGTATATCTACACTGCAATTAAAAACCCACAGCTGGCCTTTGTCAGCTGACTCGGGCTAAGGGGCTGTTTAACTGTGGGGTAGATGTTCAGACTCAGGCTGCAATCTGAGCTCTAGGACCCTTCAACCTTGCAGGGTGCTAAAGCCCAAGCCTGAACGTCTACGCTGATATTCAACGGCCTCTGAGCCCATCCCCGCAGAGCCAGAGTCAGCTGGCATGGGCCAGTCGTGGGTTTTTAATTGCAGTGTAGACATAAGGGATTTGAGGTGCTGCTGCACTTCTATAATTGGCAAAAATGGAGTGCTTCTCAAATGTTTCACTCAAACATCACACAATGTTCAGAGCAGCAATGCAACCAGTCCAAGCCTCAACAAGCATAACTTAGCCCCTCTGTAGTAACTAATTCATTCATATGTGGCAGACAACAGACATAACTGCTATTAGAAAGGCACACACACACAAGTTTAGATTAGAACTAGGGCTGTCAAACGATTAAAGACATTAATCACGATTAATCGCACTGTTAAACAATAATAGAATACCATTTATTTAAATATTTTTTGACGTTTTCTATGTTTTCAAATATTGATTTCAATTACAACACAGAACACAAAGTGTACAGTGCTCACCTTATGTTTATTTTTGATTACAAATAGTTGTGCTATAAAAAACAAAGGAAATATTTTTCAATTCACATTTTACAAGTACTCTAATACAATCTCTTTATCATGAAAGTTGAACTTATAAATGTAGAATTATGTAGAAAAAAACTGCATTCAAAAATAAAACAAAATTAAAACTAGAGAGCCTACAAGTCCACTCAGTCCTACTTCTTGTTCAGCCAATTGCTCAAACAAGTTTGTTTACATTTGCAGAAGATAATGCTGCTCGCTTCTTGTTTACGTCACATGAAAATGAGAAAAGGTGTTCACATGGCACTACTGTAGCTGGCGTTGCAAGATATTTACGTGCCAGATGTGTTAGATTCATATGTCCCTTCATGCTTCAACCACCATTCTAGAGGACATGCGTCCAGGCTGATGACAGTTCTGTTCGATAACGATTCAAAGCAGTGCAGACTGACATGTTCATTTTCATCATTTGAGTCAGATGGAGAAGGTTAATTTTATTTGTTGGTGGTTTGGATTCTGTAATTTCTGCATTGGAGTGTTGTTCTTTTAAGACTTCTGAAAGCATGCTCCTCTCATCTCCCTCTCAGATTTTGGAAGGCACTTCAGATTCATAAACCTTGGGTCGAGTGCTGTAGCTATCTTTAGAAATCTCATATTGGTACCTTCTTTGCATTTTGTCAAATCTGCAGTGAAAATGTTCTTAAAATGATCATGTGCTGGGTCATCATCCGATACTGCTACAACATGAAATATATGGCAGAATGCAGGTAAAACAGAGCAGGAGACATACTATTCTCCCCCAAGGAGTTCAGGACAAAATAATTCAACTTTTTTAAAGAAGCGGCATCAGCATGGAAGTATGTCCTCTGGAATGGTGGCCAAAGCATGAAAGGGCATATGAATGTTTAGCATACCTTGCACATAAATACCTTGCAATGCTGGCTACAAAAGTGCCTTGCAAACGCCAGTTCTCACTTTCAGGTGACATTGTAAATAAGAAGCCGGCAGCATTATCTGCCGTAAATGTAAACAAACTTGTTTGTCTTAGTGATTGGCTGAACAAGAAGTAGGACTGAGTGGACTTGTAGGCTTTAAAGTTTTACATTGTTTTGTTTTTGAGTGCAGTTAGGTAACAAAAAAAAGAATCTACATTTGTAAGTTGCACTTTCATGATAAAGAGATTGTACTATGGTATTGTATGAAGTGAATTGAAAAATACGGTTTCTTTTATCATTTTTACAGTGCAAATATTTATAATAAAAATACTAATATAAAGTGAGCAATGTACACTTTGTATTCTGGATTGTAATTGAAATCAATATATTTGAAAATGTAGAAAAACATTCAAAATATTTAATAAATTTTAGTTGGTATTCTATTAACAGTGCAATTAGAACTGTGATTAATCACGTTTAATTTTTTTAATCACAATTAATATTTGAGTTAATCACGTGAGTTCACTGGGATTAACTGACAGCCCTAATTAGAACTATGGTCTTTCATCTCCAAAAACAAAGGACTCTACCACTTGAACTGAAAGAAGAATTCCCTTTGTTGACAGTAGTAGTTAGTGCCTTGTCCTTTCTATGTCCATCCCCACTCCCACATGCACAGAGCCAATGGAATACACTGGCCCAATATAAATCTCAAGAAAGATATACCAAAAATAATAATTACTCTTTAACGGTGCCAGTAAACCTACAGCTGCTGGCAAGGCCAAATTACAAAACTCCGGGCTAAATAAGCTTTTTAATTATTTATTCACAATGGTGCCAACAGGCAGTGTTATCATTTCTAAATGAAGGATTATTCAGATGACTGTATCCATCAGTTCCTGATCTCCATTTAAGAGCCTGGCCTGTGGCAACTTCAGAACTGACCTGGAAAATTGCTCTGGATTCTAGCAGACTGGAAAAATCCTTGTGCTTTTTAAAAATGAGAAACTCTGGCAAGCTCCATACAAGATCAATACACAGCACAGCAGAATGTGGCACATCATCACACAGCTATGTTCATCCATATTCCTGCAAGTTCACAAGAGGCCATCAGCTAACCTATTTACCATTATGTCACAAATCGTTGCTGGCTAGCTTCAAAGGCAGCAAGAAAGTTGCTAACTGGCCACACATCTGTGCATTTGAATGCTGCTTTCAGTGTGAATGTTGACACAACCAGAGGAGAGAGGAAGAGTATAATGGTGAAGAAAGAGTTGCATTTAAAAACAAAGCATTACACATTCATACGTTTCCTACAGTGTTGTTCACTACTGTTATTTGCACCATACTTGCTATATGTTCCCTTCTACACACATACATACACACTTCCTGCCCCAAAGAGAGGAAACAGAACGTCCCCCCACTGCATAGGTTTCCTCTTCATTTCCCAGGAAAGCCTCCAGGTAGGGCCAATTAAGGTATAGTAATGTAAACCCCTTTTCTTTTCTTCTGGTGTTCAGTCAAAAACCTTATTGTTGCTGTTTCTACTTGCTCCAAGCAGATGTGGAAGCATTCCCAGGTAAGGTGGCAGGGTAGAGGCTGGAGGGACTTCAGTCAAGTATTTACTATTTCAGCACACTAGAGGGAGCGCAGGAAGTTGTTAACCATGATCAGTAGCTGTTTTGAAGCGGATGTGGAAGGCTTCATTAAAGGCAGACATTCTTGCATGTACATACATACCACTTAGGTTAGAAGCTGGAAGCCCCTGATCAATCCATAGAGAATTCTATCAGGGGTATGAAGTTGGCAGCCATTCTGAGCACCAGTCAGATCTAACCCAGTCATGTAGGGAGAAGACAGAGCTGCCTAGAATAACCCAACCTGAATCTGTGGGTTGGATCTCAATACAGTTTCCTGTAATTTTACAGAAGTTAGTGGGACTGAGACTGGGAAAACACCATAAAGAAGGAATCGCAGACTGGAGGCCAAATGTCTTTGGGAGTTGTATCATATCACTGAACCGAAGACATTGTGTGAACCTAACAGCTACAGTAATTACCAATTTTTCTTACTGGATCCACATTGTGGATGCTGAAACAATCGGTTATGTCGTACAACTAAAAGTTTAATCTAGTTTTCAATATAATACCCAGTACGAGCCTACGTAAAAGTAGATCTCTGATTGTCACAAGTCCAAATCCTTGAACTTATTTAAAAAAATAAAAATTTATATCAAATATAAACACATAAAACAAAAATGCATGCACAAGATGGAAATACCATATAAACAACAAAATTCAATGTTTATTATTTGTAAAACCTGGGGAAAACAAAGAAACAAATAAAAAATGTGACCGCATAGAGGTCATGCAGGGCATCAATTGTTAAAGTGACTAAATAGATAAATAAGTGAGAACATAATCTATGAGTATCAGGGACTAATATATACTGAACTGCAAAGTATGCAGTAGTTTCATGGGTGACCAGACATCTTCATTTTTTTCAAGTGTTTCTATTGGACAGAGTCATTTTTTCCATTAATGCAGTAGTAGAGAGCTCACTAAACCAGTCTATGTATGAGGGAGGAATTGCAGATTTCCATTTTCTCAAAATAACACTTTTGACCACTAAAATGGTTACTGCAGTCCATTTCTTTGGCGGCCTCAAGCATGGTGCCATATTGCAGCCAGGCAGATGGAAAGGGCAGGGGGTGCCCCAGAAGTAAGAACAGGTGCTGCAACAGTGGAGGACACTTGGTTTTGGCACTCCTGGTTGGACCACATTTACGTGTCTTGATTTCACGTCTTGGTGGCTTAGTCCTCCAGCTTTAGGCTGGCTGCATTCTTGGATCACCTCCTGGTGGTTGTGACGGCCTCACTGACACCCGAGAGGCCAGGGCCGGTCTACTGGCTTTTCAGTAACAGCTTGTTGGAGGATGTGGGCTTTGCAGCATCCTTCCGGGAGTTCTGGCTGGCCTGGCAAAGGCAGAGGCGTGTCTTTGACTTAGCACAGAGGTGGTGGGATGTGGGGAAGGCATGTGACCGGCAAGGTTACCCCAAAATTCAGACCGAAAGCACCCTACAAAGGCCTTTATACCCTAATAACTAAATTGTCAGTTTGGTCGGCTTTGGTAAGTAACAGGAGGTGGCCCACGCTAGAGGAATTACTTGGGTTTTGTCTCTGACTTATGGAGGACTCCCCAGAACAGACTAGCTCTGTTAACCCTTGGGAGGATACAGCCTTCCACTCAAAGGATTAACAGTGAGGGAGCAGTTTCTTCTAAAACAAAATAACCTTTATTTAACACATAATATTCCCTAATACAATAAGTCTAATACATATACCAAAAGAATAAGCCATAAACTTTAACATAACAGAGAATACAAACTCTATCAGCACATATGCATATTCAAATACCCAATACTTCTGCTATTACATGATTAAACACACTTTTAAGTCATTATATTCCGCATGCAACAGCCAGTTACATGCAGATTGCTGACAGCAAAGCATTGAAACATTAAAACATAAACAATGAACACACACATACCCAGACATCCAGCCTTATTAACTCAGGCATACACAAACATGCTTCAATTGGAGTCTTTTACTAAAATCACCATGCTTGCTTTCTCTGATGTCTTCTTTCCCTCTGCTCTGTCTGGGTCCTTCTGTTCTGTCTCCTGCAGTTGGTATCAGCTCTGCTTCTTCAAGTGTTTCAGCTCCTTTGGATGTTGTTCTTCTTAATCTTCTCTTCCAGTGACGACTCTGCTGCTCTTCTCACACAGGTGCCTTCCAGTCACATGAGATGGATTGACTAAAACCTGTCAGCTCTCCTCCTTATATACAGTTGACCCACCAATCAGCTTCAAACCATTTAGAATCTGGACAAGATTGAAAATGTACAGCTTTGGAGATGGACATGTTTAAGACCTGTGTTCTAGCTGACTGACCCCTACCTTTAGGCGTTGGAGTGACCTTTATTTCACCCTAGTCTACCTACTTACCATTGGTCAGACCATTTTAAGACTGCCATTTTGATTTTCACAGCTCTGATTCCTTGTGGCCACCATTTTGTTTTCCCCTCACTGTGACTGCTTAAAACTATCTTTGTTAACTATTTAAATCTTTAGAATTGCCCAAAAATTACATATTTATATGCACCTTATGATGTTTCACTGTCACTGCTCCAGTTTCACTAATTTACATAAGCCCAAACCTTGATCTTTTCCCTGCTTCAGCTAATGGTGGCAATCAGCACCATTAATGCTGGACAGCGCCTAGTGCTGAACAGCATTTTTTCAGCACAGAGAGCAGCTGAAAAATCCTTGGTATCAGCTCTTCTGACACAGCCACACCCAGGCGGCCAGCCAGAGGATGGATCCAATGACAGAGCAGCTGGAGTGAGAAGCTTTGAAGCTGGAGAGGCTTCTGGCTATTCACCCTGGGGATCCATCCCTCTGCAGAGTGTCAAAGTGGGATTGGCACTGCGCCCTGGACAACCACCAGGCTGGAGGCACCTTTGTTCGATCCCACATCCAGCTCCTTTAGGAGTTGGATTGTGGCTCCCACTTCTTCTGTACCCTGGAGAAAAAGGGGGGGTGTGTGCCCAAAAGCATATCAATCTCCTGGTAGAGGATAGCACTTCTCTCATGGATCTGGTGGAGATGCAGGAAAAGGCCAGGGCCTTCTATGCCAACCTCTTCTCAGATCCAACCGACACCAAGGCCTGCGGGGTCCTGTAGGATGAACTCCATATGGTCAGCATGGGCGACTAGGAGCAGTTAGCGCAACCTCTCACTCCGGCACAGTCCTTGGGAGTTCTCCATCTGATATCCACCAACAAATCTCTGGTCATTGACAGGCTGACTGTGCTGTTCTACCTTGCATTCTGGGACCTGCTCAACCATCTGAGCCAAGTCCTTAGGGAGCAGGGTGCTCCCCCTGTCATGCAAGCAGGCTTTGCTCACCCGAAGACAGGGGACCTCTGCAACTTCAGGAGTTGTGCCCAGATTAGCTCTTCAGCATGGACTAAAAATTGTAGCCAAAGTACTCTCACTGTAGCTGTGGTTCATTCTGGCAGATATGATCCATCCCAACCAGACCTACGCTGTTCCAGACCAGACCATCTTCAATAACCTCTATCTCATCCAGGACCTACTTCATCTAGCATGTACAGATGGTCTGACACTTGCCCTCTGGTTTCTGGATGAGGTTTTCACCAAGAAGATTGGTGGCGTTTGGACATCTAACACAGTGAATGCCAATGAAAATGAGGTAGGATATGAGTCTAATTTAGGGAAAGAACAAGTCAAAATTACTTAGACAAGTTAGATGTCTTAAAATCACCACGGCCTGATTAAATCACCCTAGAATACTCAAGGAGTTGACTGAGGAGATATCTGAACCATTAGCAATTATCTTTGAAAAGTCATGAAAAATGGGAGACATTCCAAAAGACTGGAAAAGGGCAAATATAGTGCCCATCTATAAAAAGGGAAATAAGGACAACCCGGAGAATTACAGACCAGTCATCTTAACTTCTGTACCCAGAAAGATAATGAAGCAAATAATTAAGCAATCAATTTGCAAACACCTAGAAGATAATAAGGTGATAAATAACAGTCAGAATGGATTTGTCAAGAACAAAACATGTCAAACCAACCGACAGCTTTCTTTGAAAGGCTAACAAGCCTTGTGGCTGGGGGGGAAGTGGTAGATGTGGTATATCTTGACGTTAGTAAGGCTTTTGATTCTGTCTCGCATGACCTTCTCATAAAAAGAAAATGAGGGAAATACAACCTAGATGGAATGGATGGGTGCATAACTGGTTGGAAAATCATTCCCAGAGAGTAGTTATCAGTGGTTCACAGTCATGCTGGAAGGGCATAACGAGTGCGGTCCCACAGGGATTGGTTCTGGATCCGGTTCTGTTCAATATCTTCATCAATGGATTTAGATAATGGCATAGAGAGTACACTTATAAAGTTTGTGGACGAAACCAAGCTGGGAGGGATTGCAAGTGCTTTGGAGGATAGGATTAAAATTCAAAATGATCTGGACAAACAGTCTGAAGTAAATAGGATGAAATTCAATAAGGACAAATGCAAAGTACTCCACTTAGGAAGGAACAATCAGTTGCACACATACAAAATGGGAAATGACTGCCTAGGAAGGAGTACTGCGGAAAGGGATCTGGGGGTCATAGTGGATCACAAGCTAAATATGAGTCAACAGTGTAACACTGTTGCAAAAAAAGTGAACATCATTCTGGGATGTATTAGCAGGAGTATTGTAAGCAAGACACGAGAAGTAATTCTTCCGCTCTACTCCATGCTGATAAGGCCTTAACTGGAGTATTGTGTCCAGTTCTGGGTGCCACATTTCAGGAAAGATGTGGACAAACTGGAGAAAGTCCCGAGAAGAGCAACAAAAATTATTAAAGGTCTAGAAAATATGACCTATGAGGGAAGACTGAAAAAACTGGGTTTGTTTAGTCTGGAGAAGAGCAGACTGAAAGGGGAGATAACAGTTTTCAAGTACATAAAAGGTTGTTATAAGGAGGAGGGAGAAAAATTGTTCTTCTTAACCTCTGAGGATAGGACAAGAAGCAATGGGCTTAAATTGCAGCAAGGGCCATTTAGGTTGGACATTAGGAAAAACTTCCTAACTGTCAGGGTGGTTAAGCACTGGAATAAATTGCCTAGGGAGGTTGTGGAATCTCCATCATTGGGGATTTTTAAGAGCAGGTTGGACAAACACCTGTCAGGGATGGTCTAGATAACACTTAGTCCTGCCTTGAGTGCAGGGGACTGGACTAGAGGACCTCTCGAGGTCCCTTCCAGTTCTGTGATTTGACAGGGTGGATCTCAGATATCTCACAGGCACTCCGCAGGTGCTCAGCTTCAGGACCTTCTTTGTAGGGCTTCTTCAGATGCTATATGCCTCTGTGGAGTGTCTGGTCAAGCTCAATTCAGCCTTGACCAAGCCTATCACCTTGGATTGAGAGTTGCTTCAGGGCTGCCCGCTGCCCAGACAGCTCTAGACCATCGCAATCTCCTCCATAAGAGAATGATGGGGTTGGGGCTTCAGGAGCCAGACCTGTGGGTGATCCTGTCAGCATATGTCCTCATGGCCCAGGAGAGCTCGCATGGATGCAGGCTTGTCATGCCATCTATTTGGTGGTCTCCTCTGTCTGGGTCAACTAGGTCAAGAGCTCTGGCATGATGGTAAGGGGTGGGTAGCAGGTGGGAACCCTTCCACCATCGCTCTGCCATTCAGAGGTGCACAGGTCTAGTGTTTCACCTGGGCATCTACCTTTCTGCCACCGATCCCTCCCCATGGAAGAATTGAATCAATCCAGAAACCAGAGTATCTGACTGGTTGCAGAGGTGGACAGGGCTGCTACAGTGCCTTTCCTTTTATGGAGGGCACTGCTGCTCAACCAGCTGATCCTGTCCATGTTCTAGCATTGGTTCAAAACCCTGAGCCTGCCCCAAGGAACCCTGGCCAGCCTCCAGAAAAAGATCCTGGAGTTTTTCTGTCCAGGGCTGCACTCGGTCTCTACAGGTGTCCTAAGCCTCCCCTTGCGGGACGATGGAAAGGGCCTGGTCTGCATCCACAGCCACATCCATGCCTTCCGCCTTCAGGCCCAGCAGACTGCTTTACAGTGCAGGTAGCCTGGCAT
The DNA here is from genome assembly GCF_965140235.1 of Caretta caretta. Classification (NCBI taxonomy): domain Eukaryota; kingdom Metazoa; phylum Chordata; order Testudines; family Cheloniidae; genus Caretta; species Caretta caretta. The sequence continues at coordinate 47,906,400 of NC_134210.1, forward strand.
GGAGTGTGCTGGCACACATCTTCCTCCACTGCTTCCAAGGGCTCCGATATGACTCGCAGCTCCTTTATCTCCGCCCGATGTGTCTTCCCGGAGACCTCTCTGATCTGCTGGTCTTTGACCAGTCCCTCCTCAGGACCTGGAAGCTAATTTTCCCTAGCAGCTGCTGAAGGGGAGAACCTCCTTGCAGAGCCTCTGATACACTACCCCTATTTCCACATGTAGATGGTGGAGTCCCTGCTGGTGCACCGGAGGTTGGTCCTGACAGACTGAGATCTCCTGGACTATGATCAGAGGGACCAGTGGACCCCGTAGCGCTCAGTGAGTGCATGGAGCTGCCCAAACTGCACGACCCCTGTCCTGTGCTCCAGGAGGTAAGGCAGCCTTACCTCCAGCTTCTCTTGCTTTCCTTCAGTGGGTCCAGTAGAAAGGTGCTCCTTGCCCAACCCTCATCCCTGGCCCTCCAGAACTCGTCATTGGGACCCTGCCCTGCAAGCCTCCCCGGGACCCCCCGACAGGCCACCTGAGCTGCACGATATCCAGCTGGTCTGCCTCCAAACCATGCCCAGACAACATCTGCACTCACTCGTGCTTCATACCATCTACTTATTCACCCTCCTGTTCCACCCTGACACCAAAGCGGTGAGACTTGCTGCCACCTGAAGAGGACAAGGAACCCCAGTGGGCAAGCCTGTACGCCACTCTGGTTCCACAGCCCACCGGGGGATATTAGTTGGTGGCAGCTCTTCCATGGAGTCATGAGCACAGGCGTGTAATTGGTACAGTTCACAAACTCCCCCGACACCTGCCCCTAGTACACATCCTAAGTAGGGGGCATCAGGTTGCAAATCCTCTTCCAGCTCCTCCAGAACCTCTTATGGAGGTTCTCTCTGCACTGTTTCTCACACCTCCTCATTTATGCGCACCTCATCCATGGGCTCACAAAGTCATGGGCTCTCCTCGTCAACCTCCTCCTGGCTTTGGCCAAAATGGCCATTCATCACTCCAGGAGGAGGAGGAGGAAGCTGGACCCCGGAGGGAAGAGGATGGGTTGCTCTGCAACTGTGGGGTATATTTCTGTTCCCATGTTCGAGCACGTCTTTAGGCAGAGTTCCTCTGGGTGGTGGTGACTGATTTCCTAGATGCCTTTGAGGAGCAGAGGTTGCTATCTGGGGTTCTCTGCTCATTGTCCCACTCTGGATCCCTCATTTTTAACTTTTAACTTCACTACTGGTCCTGTGTTCTCTTTCATTGTCCCAAGTACTCAATTGTGACTTGGGCTTAGTGGTCCCTCCCCCTTAGTTGAGGGACAGCCTTTAGTTTTGGACAGGCCTCAACCAATCTGTCCCACTACTCGGAAGTGGTACAGAGTTCCCAGAATTCAGCAGAGTTACTTGGGCTGGGTCCAAAACTGGGACCGTGGGATGAATAAACTATAGCCAGAGAACTTCCAATAAACCTCTCACCATCCCATTCCGGCTATTTTCTGTGCTTGTGCCTTATTTCACTTGTGCCTTGTCATTCAGCTATACTCAGCGTGGGAGATTCCCAGGCTCATACTTAGGTTTCTATCTTTATCTCTCCTCTCTCCATAAACAAGTCTTTCCATTTTTTATGTGGGTGATATAAAAATGGTGAAATAAGGGCCAAATATAAATGAAAAAGCAAAGTTATACAGCTGGATAAATAAATGTGCCTTTGTGGAATTGTTATTCACCGCTGTAATTGCTGTGCCTGTGAAATGTTTGCACAAGTGATGCATTATAAAACTGAAATGTATTGTTTCATATTATTTATTTAGGTATTCTGCTATCAAAGTATTTAATATTTGTAAAAAAAACCACTGGGCTTGATTTTCCACTTTGTTACCAACAGCTTTATGATTCAATGAAATTACACCAGTGTAAACCTTGGATTAGAGGGTAAACAATTAGGCCTAGTATATTCAGAGCAGCTGATCCCACTTTTGAGGCAGATTTTTTCCCCCACTCAAATGCTATCAGGGTTAGATAAAAAATTTAACTGCATTTTCTTTGCTTTTAAATATTGGCATTTGAATAAACATGTAAAAGCTTTGGAATATACTGTATTTCAAATTGGCTACCAGTTCTTGGCTGACTTAAAGGTACAAAGGTACAATTAATAGCCCAGGGATTTGAAATGTCCTTAAGTTCTGGGTTCATTAGATCCCCTCATAAAAAACATAGGCGGAACAGAAGGAAGAATTTATTCAACAGTGGAGTTGGAGCTCATGTTCATTCCACTCTTTATGGACATTAATGAACTTTAATACCTTTATACTTCCTACAAAGGAGTTTTTATGTCCTCTCATTCAATTTTAAAACTTAAATTTTGATATAAGATGTGATGTTTGGGAGCTGAGAGGAATCAGATAATAAAGATCACCATTTTGATAAGTGGGGACTTGTAGGCCATGATTTATCCACACTGCAAAATTAACTAAACATGGACCTTGGGGAGAGTTCAATGTTGTGTTAAAAACGTTCAGTTTGATTTAAAAACTACATTTGACACCCAATGCATTAAACAGATATCTTCAGCCAGAGGAGCCCAGAAAGCTGAGATTAAAAAAAAGTGGAGAAGAAAGCCAAATTAAATGTGTAAAATCACCAAGACCCTCAGGCTTTTCCTTTGGGAGGCATTTCTTTCTTTCCGCCATTCTTGTACAGATTGAAAATTTCTATGTGACATGAATGTTAGAGTCCTGATTTGTGGTGGAATAGACAGAGCCAGAAAATAACATACTCTGTCTGAAAAGGGAGAACAGCAATTTCTAACTACTTAAGACACTAGTGTGGGGAAGACAAACACCTTGCGGTGTTTGAATTAACCTAATTCAGTATTGCCAACCATAAAAGATCAAAAATCATGAGTCAGACCCCCCCCAAAATCATGACATTTAAAAAAAACCCATCAAATCATGTTTTTAGATTGTCTTTTAACTAGGGCTGTCAATTAATCGCAGTTAACTCACGCGATTAATTTTTTTTTAATCACGTTCAAAATATTATTGCGATTAATCGCAGTTTTAATTGTGCTGTTAAACAATAGAATATCAATTGAAATCTATTAAATATTTTTGATGTTTTTATACTTTTTATATATTGTATTCTGTGTCGTAACTGAAATCAAAGTTTATATTTTTTGATGACGAACATTTGCACTGTAAAAATGATCGAAGAAATAGTATTTTTCAATTCACCTCATACAAGTACTGTAGTGCAATCTCTTTGTCGTGAAAATGAAATTTACATATGTAGATTTTTTTCATTACATACCTGCACTCAAAAACAAAACAATGTAAAACTTCAGAGCCTACAAGTCCACTCAGTCCTATTTCTTCTTCAGTCAATTGCTAAGACAAACAAGTTTGTTTACATTTACAGGAGATAATGCTGCCCTTTCTTACTTACAGTGTCAACAGAAAGTGAGAACAGGCATTCACATGGCTCTTTTGTAGCTGGCATTGCAAGGTATTTACATGCCAGATATGCTAAACATTTGTATGCCACTTCATGATTGGGCCACTATTCCAGAGGGAAACAATTCCATGCTGATGCCGCTCATTAAAAAAAAGTGTTAATTAAATTTGTAACTGAATTCCTTGGGGGAGAATTGTATGTCCCCTGCTCTGTTTTACCCACATTCTGCATATATTTCAGTCTCGGATGATGATCCAGCACATGTTGTTTATTTTAAGAACACTTTCACTGAAGATTTGACAAAACTCAAAGAAGGTACCAAAGTGAGATTTCTAAAGATAGCTACAGCACGGGACCCAAGGTTTAAGAATCTGAAGTGCCTTCCAAAATCTGAGAGGCATGAAGTGTGCAGCATGCTTTCAGAAGTCTTAACAGAGCAACTCTCCAATGTGGAAACTACAGAACCCGAACCACCAAAAAAGAAAATCAACCTTCTGCTGGTGGCATCTGACTCAGATAATGAAAATAAGCATGCGTCGATCCGCACTGCTTTGGATTGTTATCAAGCAGAACCCGTCATCAGCCTGGACGCATGTCCCCTGGAATGGTGGTTGAAGCATGAAGGGACATATGAATCTTTAGCGCATCTGGCACGTAAATATCTTGTGATGCCGGCTACAACAGTGCCATGTGAATGCCTGTTCTCACCTTCAGGTGACACTGTAAACAAGAAGCAGGCAGCATTATCTCCTGCAAATGTAAACAAACTTGTTTGTCAGAGCGATTAGCTGAACAAGAAGTAGGACTGAGTGGATTTGCAGGCTCTAAAATTTTACATTGCTTTATTTTTGAATGCAGGTTTGTTTGTTTTTTAATACATAATTCTACATTTGTAAGTTCGATTTTCATGTTAAAGAGATTGCACTACAGTTCTTGTATTAGGTGAATTGAAAAATACTATTTCTTTTGTTTTTTACAATGTAAATGCTTGTAATCAAAAATATAAAGTGAGCACTGTAAACTTTGTATTGTGCTGTAATTGAAATCAATATATTTGAAAATGTAGAAAACATCCAAAATATTTAAATTACTGTTATTCCATTAATGTTTAACAGTGCGATTGATTGAGTGATTAATTTTTTTTAATCCATCGACAGCCCTACTTTTAACTATTTAACTCCTCTCTACTCCTCTGCCAGTGTGAGAGAGAGAATTTCAGGTTGAAGAGTCAACTTTTAATGCGCGCAATAAAGCATGCATCTCCCTGGCTGCATATACCCTCTCCTCACCCCTACAATAAGGAACTGCCATCCACTTCCTATTATTGTCTCAACTCGCCCTCCTCCTAGTTTATTTCCTTTGATAACAGAAGAGATGGATGGCAAATAGTTTCAGAACCACTGACTGACTTAATGCATCATGATCCACACTTGCACATAGTACTTGTACTACTTTTTAGGGTTGCAGCCCATCATTCATATAAGCGGTAATGTCACAGTAAAAACAATATGGGATTGGTTTAGTCTTTTGCAAGAAGCAATGCTTCCCTGACCCTTCCCCTCCCATACCCACCAACACTTCTCTGCCTGGAACTGTGCAGCACTCCTTCCCTTAACCAGGCCTCCCTCCACTTCCCTCCCCACGAGGGTTGCACCTGTCCAGATTTTGCCAGGATCATTCCTTTTTTAGAGGTTGCTGTTCTGGGAAATCTGGAAGGGTGCTCAGCATACACTGCCAGTTGTCCAATTGTATGAGCTCAGAATCATTCACACTAGATGTTCTAGGTATTTTTACCTCCAAGGTGGCCACCCTATTCCTTGCTGACTTCAGCCAAAATGACAGCAATAGAGGATGGTTGCCATTATGAATAAGGGAAAATTCATGAGCTGGCAGCCTTTTGTCATGTTTTCATGAGACAGGTAAATAAGACACCCCAAAATCACTAGAGTTGCAATAAAATCATGAGAGTTGGCAACACAGCTAATGTATACGTGCAAATACATAATGTATGCATGCACATTAGTTATCTGAACATGGTGCCAAGTAGACTTGTAACTAGCCACATGAACATGCAAATACCTGAATGTGGGTGTGAACATCAGGTATTTGTGTACATACATTAGATCCCCAAATCCCAAATTTCTAATCACCTAAATTTAGTCACCTAATTTCAGTCACCTAAAGAAAAATGATTTTCGGAGATTCTCGGCACCCACAGCTCTCACTGATCTCAATAGGAGAGTAGGGTGCTCATCACCTCTTTAAAGGAAAAAAAAAGAAAAATCAGGCCACTTTTAATTTAGGGGCCTAAATAAGGATTTTGGTGTCTCACTTTAGGCTCCCACGTTTGAAAATGTCATCTTAAGGGCACACAGCTATATTCATGCACATATCTAACTCTGTCCCAATGTATACAAACATAGTTATATGTTTCAGAGTGGTAGCCATGTTAGTCTGTATCAGCAAAAACAATGAGTCGTCCTTGTGGCACCTTAGAGGCTAACAAATCTATTTGGGCATAAGTAGTTATGTCCATTTAAACTAAAATTAGCCAGAGAAGAAATACTCAGACTATCATACAAATGTTGCACCCCTCAACAATGAAGTAAAATATGGTGATTTTCACACATTTAATATAAACGTACACTACTTGTGGTGTGCATTTTTTCCTGTAGAACTGCTTCTCAAATATATACTGCACTTTGTACTTCTCTAGTTCTAGTCTATTTACTCCACTCTGCTGACACCATTACAAGTTATTAACCTAATAGAAGTGAAGAATGAATAACACATGCCAACAGTTTTCCATTTGTAGAAGTCAATGTTAAAGCTACAGATTAGAAAATTTGAAATAGGGGAAACTGCATGGCTCATATCAATGGTTTTCAAACAGTTCTCAACTTTTTCCATAGTATGACTCCAAATTACAATAGAAAAGAGCTTTGGAACTCCACCTACCCATAGTTCTGGGTCCCCATTCTCATTTCAGCACACACAGAGAGACGGTGGACTTGTGGCACCTTAGAGACTAACAAATTTATTTGAGCATAAGCTTTCGTGAGCTACAGCTCACTTTGGTGGATATTCATGTTGAGAACCCATGGCTCAGAGAATTGGATATACCACACTTCATTACTGATTCAAATCTGACCATAATCACTACCTTGTGACAGGTCCACTGTTCCGTGTGATATATATTTAATCTCAATCCAGTTCATAGCAGACAAGAACCACATCACAAAAACCACCTTGTACATTGATTTCAATGACCTAAGGCTGATTACCTCAGCTGAAGATTTATCTTAATTTTTTCCTCCCAGGCAGAATTCTCACATCTTTAAGGTTGATGGCCAAACTGAGCATACATCGAAGGAAGAATGTTCTAACTGTGAAACTGGAAAGGAAGTGAGCTGTGCCAAAGATAAACAATACACGATAGCGTTTGTATTTTTAGCACCTTCATATTAACTCTACTCATAGCAAATTTCATCTTGCTTGGGAATATTTATGGCAATATTTCAGGGATTAGAATTCTATTTCTAGAAATTTCTATTACCACCTCAAGAATTATTACTACCATTATGCACAAGCACAATGAACTCCCACTGTTATTTCAGTAAGATGCCTCACATCCTAAGGGTTGCCACAATTTTACTACGCATTCTTAACCTAGACACGTTTCCAGAGAATATAATGATTTTTAAAACCACTCCTATATACCAATCTTTTCAAGAGCTATGCTTACCTCAGAGAAAACTATCATTCATACTAAGAACCAAATTTCAGCCATCAGAAAAAAAGTTTTAATATTATTCCAATGCAGAATTATCATATACACCATAGTGATAGAGAGAACTATCCATGTTGGGAGCAAAACAGTGCTTCTGCAGCTACAACGCTGTCTGAACATTGTTGACACCAGCAGGGTCCAGTAGTAAAAGTACAAATTGGGCGTGATTCCCTATTGCTTTGCACCTTGTGTAGCCAGTTATATCAGTGCAAAGCAGATGCAAGCGTTTGTAAAATGTTACCAAATCACAATAGTCAAAGCCAATTCTCAGGTATTTGCAATTCAGTATCTATACGTAGCTATACATAACAAACCTCACACTTCTATATAACGGCATAGGAGATATTTTAAAAAAAAAGAAGAAGGTGTGCAAAGCACTAGTTTTATTAGCAGAAAGAAGTCTTGTCATCTGCTACACAGGAATGGTTATGTGAATATTAGCTACTATTCAGACCTATTTAAAAAGAAATGCTGAATATTTACTCAGGTGTTCCAGTCAGTTGTACAATGACATGTGGAGGATGTGTATGGTCCAAAGTAAATATCACTGAAACTGAATGGGGAGATGATCACAATGCTCACTTCCAGTAGGTAATTATTAAATACTAATATCTTGGCAATTTACACTTCCCACTTTTTTTTTTAAATTCAAAAACAATTAGACTATATTATAGCTTCCCAAACTCCACTCAAAGTGAAAACAAAAGTTCAAACTAGCAGAAACTAGTTTGGATTATAAATTCTGGGCCTGTTTGACTGATTGGTTTCAGTGAAGCTATTCACAGAGTATGGTATTATTCAGTGTAAGGTTAGTAGAACAAGTTCCTGTGGATTTATGAAAAAAGATATCCAAACCAGTAAACTTAGTTTAAAAATCTCTCGGCTCAGACTCACAATCACATTTCTTTAAAACTGTTTTTTATATATATATATATTATATATGACAGGTTTCAGAGTAGCAGCTGTGTTAGTCTGTATTCGCAAAAAGAAAAGGAGTACCTTTGGCACCTTAGAGACTAACCAATTTATTTGAGCATAAGTTTTCGTGAGCTCTAGCTCACGAAAGCTTATGCTCAAATAAATTGGTTAGTCTCTAAGGTGCCACAGGTACTCCTTTTCTTTTTAAATATACATACATATACATACACACACAGATACACTGCAACGTAGCCAGCCAGCAGCAAAGATACCATGTTTAGCTTCCATACTAAATTAGTCTCTTTGAACAGATTTTTTTTAATGTGGCTCAACAAATTTCAAGTTTCAAAAACCAAAAATTAGCTAATTACTAGAAAACACATGTGGTATGGAACATATTGAAAAAAAAAATCGAAGGAAACTTTGAAACAAGATTTTGTTCAAGATCTTCCTAACTGATCCACCAGATCAAGAGAAATTTAGTTTAGCCTCCTTCCAGTACATCTATGAAGCCTGTTTCTGGAAATAAATTGAAACGCAGGGGCTAAATTGATTAAATACAAAATAATCCTACTGATTTCAAGAGGAATTAGGTGACAGGCCCCTGGTGGGATTTTCAAAGGTGCCTATCTGCATTTTTAGATGCCTAAATACTTTGAGATCCCAGTCCTTCAATTCATTGCACACTGGCACTTTGCTGCATCCAGACAGAGCCTCATAGAAGCCAGTGGGACTGCACGGGGGCTCAGTGTTAAGCCTGAGTGCAAGATCAGGACCTTAGATGGATAAATCAGTATGGCCTTGGCAGTCAGAAGTTAAGCCTCAATCCACATAGGCAAACTAATGAACCTGTATGTAGCCCCACTGAGTTCAGTGAAGCTCTGAGTGGATGGTGAAGTTCAATCACACGGAGCAGCTTCATGGGACTGGGACCTAGAACGCTGAGAAGCATTTCTATACACTATAAAATATTAAAAGTAATAATGCTTGCCACAGATACAGTCACATTCAGACCTCCTTTGCTGATAGACTGTACAAGGAATGTTTTCCTGGTAGCGGACATGTTTGTAGCAAAACCAAAGATCCTTTTTTTTTAAGCTAATCTTAAATATGCACCATAACCTTAACAGCGAAATCTGAACGGCAGCAAAGCAGCCTTTTTTAAAAGCAACTTTTTTTCAGCTGGATTAGATTGAATCTTACTAGTGATGGGAGCAAGAAAAACCATGACCTCATTAGCCACATCTGTGTATTAATCAGACTTAATGCAAGTGTCAAAGGTTGAATTGGTCTAACTCTCTTGGGCTGTGTCCCTGCTGCTGGCAGCACAATTTTATGTGGTAGGTCTTCATGAAGTCAGCCTCTTTCTGTCAGGCCAGTGAGTTCAAAGCCAATACCCTTTGAAATGAAGACAAGTAACTTAGAAACTGTGCAACTATCAAGATGTATGCAGTAAGAGCTGAACTGACCTGATTTTTATGTTGTCTTTCCCCATCACAATCCTACATAGTTGTCTCCCCTTGATGTTCTTAGCTTATAACCTCCTTGGAGCAGAGACTCATTTGTTTTTCCTCTGCAAAGCACCATGCATATCTATGGCTGTATATAAGTAATAAATAACGAACTCTTCTAAAGGTCACAGACAGTTGTTTCCTTAAATAGCCAAAGATTATTTTATTTTATTCAGTAAACACAGAAAATAAAATTAGGTTAGATTGTTAAATAACTAAGGGCTGTGATGCTAACACTTTCTTAAATTACAGAAAAAGTACAGAAGATTCTCAATAAATCTAATTATCTGTTATTTTAGCAGAGATCGTAGCCACTTCTGACCTGCCACTTTGTCCCCTGGGCAGCCTATCCTTTCACAATGAAGCCAGGATTTCTCTAGACTAGAATTATGTTAGATCATGTTTAACATGTGCTAAAGTACAATTTGCCTTGGCTAGAGTTTTAGAAGGTATTAGTTATATTCAGCTAGCTAACATGTACTAACATCACATCTTTAAATCCTAATCTCAGGAAAGTCTCCGACATCTTGTCCTGTTGGTTGCAAAATGGAGTCGGAGAGTCTCTGACCTCCAAAATCTGTTTAGAACCTTCTCACACACTTTTGAACCTCACTCTTGAGAGCACACTGTATAACTCAAATACCATTCTGATGAGCTTTGGGGAAGACGTTAATTCAAGGTAATATCTGATACTGAATCTGTGAGGTTTCAGTAAACATCTTGAGGACGCAAGTAAACACTCTTTGGATGTTCACCTCCCCAATCCCAGCACTATTATCTCCTTATGGTTGTATTTACCCTCATGTACGAATCATTAGGATGCCCACAAGTCATCCAAGCATGAGAGAAGCTCGGCACAAGTTGAGTGAGAGAGTTCTCCACTTTACAATTCTGAATTCTAGTACAGAACTACAGAATTAAAAATCATAGTAACAGATGTCAATGAAAATAACTGATCATGTTGGTTATAGCATGTCACCCACATCAAATAACTCAGAATATTTTAAAACAAAAAAGAAGAAAGAAGCCCTTCCGTAAGCAATTGAATGGTATTTTATCTTAGATTTTTGATCACAGCAGATGCTGCAAAGAAATCTAATAAGATGCTCACAGAAAAATCTTTCAACAGACCACACTTCATCTCAGCAGGTAACAGTAAGAATTAAACAGTAAGAATCTGCAAATTATGCTTCCATCACATAGTTCTTGGCACCTGAGAAACATTTTTGCAAAAGTCAGGTCACGTTTCAACATCTTGCAAAGCAAGCTAATAGTTTGCAACTGTGGATGTGGGAACAGAATACATGTGGACAAATATAAATAAATAATAAGACACCCGCTCAGAGAGAGAGAGAGAAAGATGCTGTGACTTAGTCAACCCTACTTCATTTACACTTATATAAAAAACTCTTCACCTTATTCTTTAAATATAAAGTGTTCTCTGTGATTACAGATTGAAAGAAAACATTAACCATAACTTTGTGTTCCTTGGAAAAAACATCAGAAATTCTACTGTTACGTCAGCTGAAGTGTAATTAACCTTTAAACAACACCAGGATCCATTTTGAATAGCATTAACCTTTCAACACAGTGAAAACAACAACAACTGGGCAATAGAGCAAAGAGAAGCTAAACTTATTATGCTTGGAAAATTGGTTTTGGATGCAGGCTTATAGTGCAATTTGAACCTCTGAATCCTCAGAGATGCATAATATCTTTTCACAGCATTTTGGGGCTGTTTGTTTTATTTCCATAAATTACTGTCAGTTGAGACATTTTTGGTGACTTTTTCAGTCTCTATGGAACTCAGCTGGCTATCTGTCATGAAAAGAAAAAGTAAATACATTTCTCTCTGGTGATCCGCTGTCATCAAAAGCCTTGAAGACATGGCCATAGTGCAGACCCATTTTCCCCACACATTGTTGCCTCATTCAAAAGATTAAAAAATAGGAAATTAAAAAGCAAGGAAATGTTTTATCATTTCTCACACTTTCAAGTGTGCTTTTATATATATATAAATATTTTATTATATAAATAAAATAAATAAAAGTTAGTTACTGTAGTGGAAAGTAACACACAATGAGCTACATTACAAATTCTAATGTGGTGGGGAATACCCTTCTGGAACTTTTCTTTCACCAGATCTTTTTCACCAGATCTTTTCTTTCACCAGATCTTTTTCTTCTTCAATCTCTACTGTTATTCTGAGCACAGAGACTATGATTTGCCCTTAGTCCCTGTGAGGGTCCCCTTATGCATAGAAAGCTCCTTGAGCTCTCTTCTGCTGCTCACCCTCACAAGGGAAGGAGTTAATCTAGCCCTTAATGTTTTTGATGTGCTGCTGCAATCCAGCCAGTAAAAAGGGACACAACTAAAACTGTATTCTTAGTTTTATGCTGATACTGGTGATAACAGCAATGATGCTTCAGATCATCAAGGAAGAAAAAAAATTATCTCCAGGAGAAAAAAAGAGGAAAATATTATTAGGCAGTTGTAAAAAAGTTCAGAGGCAAGTTAGGAAAAATCCTAGCGGTCAGACACCAGCCTTGGACAAACAAAAACCAAAGCTGGTCAAGCAAAATAGAACTGTTTAGTGCTTATTGTAAGAGCTGCTGACCTAGGATGACCAGATGTCCCGATTTTATAGGGACAGTCCTGATTTTTGGGTCTTTTTCTTATATAGGCTCCTACTACCCCCCACGCCCTGTCCCGATTTTTCACACTTGCTGTCTGGTTACCCTATGCTGACCAAACTCTTGTGAATTCACTGAGCAGCACATCCTACCAGAAGCTAAATATGACAACTGGTCTGACACCTGTTTCAGGGTACACACGAGAAGTGTTGCTATTATTCTATGCCATTTACAAAGAAACTGAGGTGGCAGGCCAGCATTCATGTTTTTATTTCAAATCAGATGTACCAGTCAGTTCATATGCCTCGGATTTTCAATTGCCAGTGTGATTACTACTATAGCTTGTCATTTCATTGAGAGATTTTGGTAGTGCTCATCATTGATGTATCTGTGCAGCTCACAGATATTAATGAGTTTATCCTCACAGCACCCACGTGAAGCAGGGAAATATCCCCATTTTACCAATAAGGAAACAGAGCACACAGTGATGAAGTGACTTGTGCAAGGTCATACAAGTAGTCTGTGGCAAAGCGAGGAACAGAACCCAGATCTCATAAGTCTCTCTCTTGTTCCTTAACCACAAGACCAGTCTCCAAAGCATATTTAATTTAAAAAAATATACACACACACTCTCCTGTTGGCTATAGAAAAATTGGGCCAGTCCTATTTTCATGTAGACAATCAACTTTGAGATCTGCCTTGTCCATGGATAAGTCGTTGGCAATGGCTTCCTAGAAGGTTTGGATATCTCATTTGATTAAGCAGGTAAACTTCTGGATGCTTATCCAAGCCTCTTAGGGGTGCAGAACTGCAAAAACAGGCTCTCCTCCTACGGGTGAATGGTTCAGGTCAATTCTTTTATCTAAACTAGTAAACTCAGCAATTGTATATACATATATTACAATTTGAGATTTGTTTTTTAAAAAAAAAAAACTTTCCAATTCTAGCAATATAAGAGTATGGAATGACTAACACTGAAAACTTTTACTATTATAGAATAGCTGGAACTATAAGATTTTTTTTTTTAAAAAACATTTTACAAAATATTTTTTCTTAAAAAAAGACTAACTTGAAAGTAAGGCTGGTATGGAAAGATTTCCAGACTATCCCAAAAGAAGGTATCAAGGTTATTTCCTTCCTACCACTATGACCCTTCTCTAGTTTCTCCTTTTCTTCCACATCAATGCTAAGCTACTGATAACACTTACTCCCACCTGTGATACGTCCCCTACCATTCTCTTCCTTCCACCCTAACTTGTCTCTTCACCACTCACTTTTGCTTCTTTTACTCACTTCCAACAACTTTATGCTCTCTTTCACTCTGCCCCTGCGACTTGGAAATGCCTGAAATCTGCTATTCTCCTCCTTTAAAAAATCCCAATGTCCTGAAAACATACGTGTTCATGAAGCATTCAAGATAGAAGATCACTCCAAACTGTGTGTGTGTTGTCCCACAATTTGCTTTGTATTATATGGAATTATTCCTCTAACCTCTTTGGGGCAAAGACTCATTTTATTTGGCACATTTACACTTTGTGCAGTGAAGGGTACATAAACAGCACTATATAACTGAATAACAAATACATTTTCACAATATATCTTATACCCTAAAATATTAGGACTAATTCATCCCTAGAGTAAATGGACACAATCCATCTGCATCTACATTAATATACATACAAAAACTACATTAAAAACATTAAGTTTGCAAAATCAAGCATTCAAAAATTAGAAAAATGCCAGAATTTAGATTGTCCATGTAGCCTTAAACCATCCCCTTGTGTATATGCATTATGATACAGGTCTTTAATTACATGATCACATTCTTTTTTTTCCACAGGAGCCCTGCTTCCGTCAGTGCATAGGATGAACCTGCTCTTGGGAAGAATCACAGCTGTGGAGTGAAGGAGGATGTTTCTAGGATTCAGTCTTATTTGTCTAAAAATCGGAAGGTGTATAGTGAAAGAGGCAGGGCACCACATGAAGAGATATGATGCATTTGTGGTAAGATAGATGAATACCACACAGGAGAACTTAATTCTATCCCACCTCTACCATGGACTTGCTGTGTGATACTGAGCAACCCTCTTAACCAACATTTTGGCAGATAGCCACTAGTTGTGTGTTCCTCATTTTTTTGCTGTCCAAATTGATACACATGGGGCCTGATTTAAGTGATGAGCATACATTTCAATTAAGTTATTAATAGTGGTAGATGGTCAGTTCCTCTGGCAGTAAGAGAGCATGGTATGGGGGAAATGAGCACAGTGTTGGAAGTCAGGAGATATTGAGTGTTAATCTTAGCTCTGCCTGATCCACTGGATGGCCTCATCAGTTAAAAAAAAAAAAAACTCCAAAAACCTCCTCTCTCACTGGGCAGATGTGGACATAAGTTCGTTAGCATTTGTGAAGCGCTTAGACACTACCCTGATGGACACTCATGAGACATTAATAATTCTGTATTACTTGCTTTGGATGGTGTGCAGTAAATAAGGAAGTGGCCACACATTGAGTGATGAGGATAAGAGAAATATTGAACTACCTATATATTGAATGAGATGGCAGGGAGATCCTGTAGAAAAAATAGTGTGTAATTAAAGACTATCATAATTCAGAGGCACAAGGGGGCCATATTAAGGTCAGATGGGCAACTTAATTCTTGCATTTTCTAACATTCCGGTGCTTGACTTTGCAATCTATGCAACACTCTTTTAATATAGAGGTTTTTTGTAAGTAATTTATAGGGCTTTTAAGGAAAAAGGTAAACACTAATTCTATGATGTACATGAGTAAGATTTGAATTCTAGGCCTTCAGCACTGCAACTTAGCTTGCGCTACAGACCTTAGCTTGTAGCAAGAGAAAGGTTTACCCTAGCGGGGGCAAATACACTCCTAGCACCAGGTACTGGATCCAGCATTTGGTCAGGGGGGAGCTCAGACTGGCTCCCTCTTTTCCTTGCTGAAGGAGATAGTGGGCTCCTGCCCCATATAGTGCCACTTGGTGGGGCTAAGGGGAGCACGACCTGGCTCTCTCCTCTTCCACTCCACACTACAGTTCCTCTGAGAGAAGCAGGGTGTCTGTTGGCAGGATTTTCAGTGCAGTGTCTGTGGCTGTGGAGGTGGCAGTGGCAACATGGGGCCCATTTCTTTAGAATGTTCATGTTCAATTATTAGTTTGGCAAGCTGCCAACGTTTTTGCTGACAAAGCAAGCAAGCCTAGAAATGGCAACTGTCCTCAGCTAAACCTGAATGGAATTTCCTGGAACAAAGAGAAGGCCCTTCTCTAGCCCAAAGGCTTTCTCCCTGCCAAATTACAAAGAACTGCTGCAAACACTGGAGTTCTGAGAGCTTCTCAAAAAAGGTCATAAGAATCTTTTATAACAGAAAGTGTAAGGCACCGTAAACATAAATGGTTGCCATCAGCTCCTCCAATAATAAATTATAATCAATGAATCACCGTATGTGTAACTAAACCAATGGTTTCCTCCTTCATGAGTCATCTCTTTCTATTCTCCCCCTTACAATGAAAAGCATGAGATCTCATATAGACTGATTACATGATATTCTGTGTGACTACTTGGGCTTTATACATTATCTTGAGGTGATATCATGGCCCCTCCTCCTCTCTGCCCCTCACTATGTTGGTGTAAGTCCACCAGCTTGACTTTAGCAAAATCACAATAAGACTGCCCATAAGACAGGCTAGTACACTTTCTCCCTTTGAGTGATCTGATAAACTGGGGCTAAAATGCTCTGTTTGAATCTACAAGGAAGGTAATTCCATGAAGTGAGCTGTAGCTCACGAAAGCTCATGCTCAAATAAATTGGTTAGTCTCTAAGGTGCCACAAGTACTCCTTTTCTTTTTGCGAATACAGACTAACACGGCTGTTCCTCTGAAACCGGTAATTCCATTGTGATTTTGCTAAAGTAGTCAGGAAGCATTCAGTGGGAAACAGATTGACACCTTTTTATCCTTAGTGTCAGTAGAAAACATTGTATTTTTCTTGTCTTTCTGAACTCCCAGGAGAAGGCTTTGCCTCAAGGGAAAATATTTTTAGTACATCAGCTTGAGTGTTTCTGCCGCTGCACTGAGTGCAATTCCAAGAAACATAAGTTGCTGCCTACCAGGCAACAGAAAGAAAAGCATTAAAAATATTTCCACAGAAATTAGTCTCTAACAAATATGTTGGGTTTCTTAGATCTTCTTCCTAAATAGTTTTCAGAGTAGCAGCGGTCTTAGTCTGTATTCGCAAAAAGAAAAGGAGTACTTCAGACCGTTTGTCCAGATCATTTTGAATTTTAATCCTATCCTCCAAAGCACTTGCACCCCTCCCAGCTTGGTTTCGTCCACAAACTTTATAAGTGTCCTCTCTATGCCATTATCTAAATCATTGATGAAGATATTGAACTGAACCAGAACAAGTACGCCTTTTCTTTTTCCGAAATAGTGGCATCAACTTGTGTGATCTCCAAGAGAGAGAAAAGGCAACACTGGCTTGTCAATTAGCACCTTATGCTCATAGCAAAAAAAATATACAAATCTACTGGAGGGAAGACCAGTTTGTACTGTAGACCACAGAGGTTTTCATTGTCAGGGAGCTTTCAAAGTCCTAACAGGGTAAAGCAAAACCAGCCTAGTTTTGAGCTTGGCATATAATGTAGTTAAATGAAAGAAATAAAAAACATTGGCAAGGATACCTTAAAAAAGGACCAAAGCTGTGTTTTAGGCCTTGATCCTGCAACTTGTACCATGAAGACAGACTTGTGTAGCAATGATCCATGAAGTCAACAGGGTGCCGTGTAGGCGCAGGAGTCTGCATGAGCAGATCAAACTGCAGGATAGGGAACCAAACAAGGAAGGCCTTTCCCTCAAGCTTTGTGCTTTGGGTGTCAATTTATTAACAAGAGAAAATCATTCTCTAACAGATGAAAATTGGCAATATTATTTAAACTAAAAGGTATTGAGACACCAGTTTGAGAGAGCTGATCTACAGTTTCATCATGTTACTGAAAAGGTGTCCAACCAGATAGCAATCCACAGCTTAGTTGAAATGATTTGATATAAAGGGAGCCAGCTCTGGTGAAAATGAAACAAAATATAAAAACAAAACACGGAAGCCTTTCTATTCGGTAATGGTTAAGTTCTTTGCATGGTCTCTAACTATCTGGTGTCTGACTAGAAAGCGATGGAGAGATGGAATACATGTATTGAACCAACAGGGCGTTTTTCAATGACAGAACAGCCTGGGGGGGGGGGGGGGGTGTCTTTAAAATCATCATTTTTTAGTAATCTAGATTGTTGTAGAAAAAACAGCTGCATGTGCAGTGATTTTTCTATATAACTTTTAGCCCTGGTGCCATAAATTTAGAACCCTAACAACATTAACAATCCCATTACGTTATGAAATCATAGTAAAACAATGTTAAGGTCTTCTAAAAAGACCCAGTTAGGATGTGATTAGGATCTGAATTTATAACAGCGAAATAATGGAAACGCATGTCTGTGAAGGCCCAGTTATGATGCCATTAAAATGCTTCTGCCACAGACTCATAATGTGGAGGAATACGACATATCATTGGGGATATAGTTATTCCAACTATGCATGCTGTGTATATAATGGATATAAATATTATGTTCACCACTTGTGCTGTAGTATTGCAATCTACAGCACTTGTATTTTGCTAGGGGGCAGGTAATACCATTATGTTTTTGTGGGCCCCATTGCTAAGATGACCCAAGGTGTCACAGTACAGTCGGTACATATTAGGGGAAGATAAGACTGCAATGGCAGACTTAATTCTGATTTTCCTTGCTTTTGTGTGTTAATCTTTTAAAGAGGTTGTCAAGGTTCCTTCCCCACTCTGAACTCTAGGGTACAGATGTGGGGACCTGCATGAAAGACCCCCTAAGCTTATTCTTACCAGCTTAGGTTAAAAACTTCCCCAAGGTACAAACTTTGCCTTGTCCTTGAATGGTATACTGCCACCACCAAGCGTTTTAAACAAAGAACAGGGAAAGAGCCCACTTGGAGATGTCTTCCCCCAAAATATCCCCCCAAGCCCTACACCCCCTTTCCTGGGGAAGGCTTGATAAGAATCCTCACCAGTTGGTACAGGTGAACACAGACCCAAACCTTTGGATCTTAAGAACAATGAAAATCAATCAGGTTCTTAAAAGAAGAATTTTAATTAAAGAAAAGGTAAAAGAATCACCTTTGTAAAATCAAGATGGTAAATACCTTACAGGGTAATCAGATTCAAAACATAGAGAATCCCTCTAGGCAAAACCTTAAGTGACAAAAAGGCACAAAAACAGGAATATACATTCCCTCCAGCACAGCTTATTTGACCAGCCATTAAACAAAAGAAAATCTAACGCATTTTCTAGCTAGATTACTTACTAATCTAACAGGAGTTGGAAGGCTTGCATTTCTGATCTGTTCCCAGCAAAAGTATCACACAGACAGACAGAACCCTTTGTTCCTCCCCCCGCTCCAGATTTGAAAGTATCTTGTCCCCTCATTGGTCATTTTGGTCAGGTCCCAGCAAGGTTCTCTCAGCTTCTCAACCCTTTACAGGTGAAAGGGTTTTGCCTCTGGCCAGGAGGGATTTTATAGCACTGTATACAAAGAGGTGGTTGCCCTTCCCTTTATATTTATGATAGAGGTATTACCAAATAAATAATTCTATAACATAGAATCTAATATTGTTCTACAAAAAGATATAGGAACATTTATTATAATTTCCATATTTGAGGCATGAGACTATTATATGATACTCAGATAGCTAAGTGTGTTCTCTTTTCTTAACTTTACAAGTGAGGTTTCTATTTACATAATTTCTAAGGAATAAATTCAGACACAGTTCTGTAGTGAATCTTAGTTAAGATTTGCCAGAAATCATTTTAATGTCACTGTAACAGCGTAGCCAACCTTGACAACAGAAGGAGCCACACCTGGCAGAGTTCAGGATGATTGCCCTATGAAGGGCAGCAGAAGGCGGCAATGCTCAGGGATTAGAGACTGCCAAGAGTGAGCAGGTTCTAGCAAAGAGTCCCGACAGTTAGGACTCAAACTTCAGCCAGGTAGGGCCTGAAAGTGGCCTGCCAAAGCAGGAAAGGCCCCAGGCAGGAAGTTCTGGGAGGAGAAAGAGAAGCTTTTGTTTGTGTGAACTTTTGGCTGGACTTGAAAACTTTATTTTGAATGTTTGTTCATTTAATAGTGCACAACTCAAGAAGGGATGGGAATGAACAAAAAAGAGTCTATGTTTCTTGAACAATCCAGGAGGGGAAACTGAGGCAGGCTGCCTCTAGCACAATCCTAGGCCATGCAGGGTCACACAAGAGGTGGCCAGTCCACTACAACTGGCATAGTTTGGCAGGATTTGACAGAGTCATCTACCATTAAGGAGGGAAGTGGAAACAGTGCAGCAATTGGAAGAAGCTGTTCATCTGCTGTCTGAACAGCAGCAATGGACATAGGTAGTTCTTCTGCAGGAACAGTGGCAGCAACAGAAGGCACAGTGGGCCATGCAGTGGAAGGTACAGATGGTGGGGTTTGGAGCCCAGCCGTGCTGGCAGGGAGACCACTGCCTCCTACATGAGAGGAATATGTGTGTGTGTGTGTGTGTGTGTGTTGTGGAAGAACAGGGCACAGAAGATTTGAGTGCCACAGGAGGCAGTATGAATACTATGGGGGGGACGTATAAGAAAAAAATAGAAGCATGTGAGGGCAAGGTCCCAGAGTAAGGGGCCAGCCAAACATTTTAGAGCGGAGAAACAGGACACAGTAAAAGGGTATGCCCCTTGAATAATGAGGTCAGTGGGAAGGGAAAATCCCCGAAGACCAAGAGGGAGACAAAGAGATGAGCAGTCAAGAGGCGGGTACAGTCTGTATATTTCAGAAATACATCAGACCCAGGTACCTATGGTGAGGGAAACAAGTGGGGGTGGTGGTGGTCACAGCAATCCCTCCTGTGATTGAGTGGAGGGAAGAAATAAAGCCAGAACTGGCTGCTGGGCAACATGATCAAAATGTGGGAGCCCCTAGAGAATGGCAGGGTTTTATTAGCGTTTGGGAGAAGGGGGCGAAGACTGAAGCTGTAATAAAAATGGACCTTCCCGTCATGGCAGCACCTCCTGCCAAGATGTGAAATCGAGCCCCGGGAGGAGAAGATATAGGCAGCCTGACCTCTCTGGTGGAAAAGTATCAGAGGGAATTAGCTGCTATGTTAGAAGCCAGGTAGCTTGCCCTGTTATAGGAGTTCAGCCATCTCTCTCCGTCATCAATTAGATGTCTTCATTAATTTTAATGAAAGACTAACCTTTGCACCACACAAATAACTAATGTCTTTTGTCTTGACCAACAAAGTATATGAGCCTTCAACTAATATAAAAGCAAAGACGGTCTCAAAGGATGCTTATTTGTGCAAATTCTGCCCTCAATTATATCCATGCATCCCTAAAGAAGCCAGTGAGGATGCACAGGTGTAAATGAGAACAGAATCTGATTCACTGTATTAAAAGCTAGCGAGTAAACTATTGGCATCAATGTTGAGAATGTCATCTGAAATAGGCTTAATACTTTAGTAAGACAGCTTCTATCATAACTTAAATTTTGTAGGACAGTCTAATTTTTACATTCTGAACATTTAGGAAATTCAGATAGTTCCAAAACAATCAAGAACAAAGGGATAAGAATTAAAACAACAGCAAAACTGAGCTAACGTGAAAATGAGAGAGAGTTCTAACAAAACCATGCGCTATAAAGATGAAAAAACAAACAAACAAGGGTCACAATCTACTCACTTACACCAGGGTAAATCCAGAATAATTCACTCATCAGATAATATTTTTAATATAGTTCTTCTGGATGTCTATTGCTGTAACTGAAAGCAACATTTCAAACAGTAGGTCAAAGCGCATGACAGAACTTCTAGTGTGCTGAGAGGAAAGGACCACATGGCCAGTTACTGTGTGACAAGCTAGTGGACTGTGGACTTACACCCCAGCTTGCCATGCACAAAATCCTGAAGACAAGCCCTTAGACTACAACAGTATTTGTGTACCTACTTTTGTTGACTGTGAAAAATAAAACAAAAAAATTTTTAAAAAATTACTGTTTTCACTAAACGCATTTCAGCCATCTAATACATTTAGAGACTTGCAAAGTCACATTTAATAGAGAAAAATATTTATTTTTCTTAACAAGCATTAGTGTTGGCAAAATAATAAGTAGACAGACTACAAATGTAATTTGTCATACAGTAGAATCATATAGATTTGACTCACCTAGCCATCCTGATCCAGAATTGGGTATGCACATGTCTGTCTCAGCACTGGGCAACACAAATCCAACCACAAAAACCTCTACCCCATCAGCCATTAGTGCCATTCCAAGAACAAAGAAGAGGGCCCACTGAAAACGGCCATGTCCACACTCTTGTATAATCAGCTCATACTGCTGCGCTAGCTCCTCTTCATCAGCTTTCCTCTCTGTTTCCAGTTCATGACGGTCCTTATACTCATCATGGATGGGTTGCTCTCGGGCCACTATGCCATCCTTGCCTTGCCCTATGTTTGGGATTCCTTGATATTCCCCCTCATAAATCTCATCATCTTCATCATGCCCTTCAGTTGCTTCACTTGACCCTTCATCATCATTGGCTTCTCCATCATAATTTCCTCCTTGTGTATAGTAGTCGTCATCATCTTCCTCGTCCTTGAATTGTTTGTAGGATCTCTGTGTATACCCATCCTGAGCTTTGTCTATCGTTTTATTCACCTTCTTTACAGTTTGTCTCTTCACCTCCTTGGCAATGTCCTTAGCCCCTTTCACTAATGAAGTCCTGTCTTTGTATGTGTCTTCCATCTTGTATTAATGTACGATGGTCCTACTGCAAATGGATTTATTGATTCTGTCTGAAATATCTATTCTGCGCTAGACATCAATAGTGGAGATGCGAGAACATGTTCAGCTTCAACAAGATATCTGCAAAATATAAAAAGAGAATATCCTTATTTATATTTTGTTCCCTCTTAGATGCTCCTTCACACTGGTACAGCACCATATTAATAATTGTTTGGGAGCTACAGCACTGAAGCTGCATTTCCACAACTATAGCAAAGGATTCCAAAAAGATAGTGTACATACATTTTCTTTGAATGTTATTAAGAAAACGCTCTTAAGAAAATCCCTGTTTCCCTACACATTTGCACTATGGAATTTATTGTCTGCTGGTGTC
Organism: Caretta caretta; assembly: GCF_965140235.1. NCBI lineage: Eukaryota > Metazoa > Chordata > Testudines > Cheloniidae > Caretta > Caretta caretta. The sequence goes on from NC_134210.1 coordinate 47,928,935, forward strand.
TCCCCCACCACTAATTTTCTGTGTGAAAGAAAAAAATCTCTATCCTAGTGCTTTAAAATAAATATTGCTTGCTTCCAATTTATGAAAAAAATGTAAGGGATGAATATAATACCACAATGTCATTTTTAATAAGTTAATTTATGCTTGTGAAAAGTGAACAGATGAACAGCTATGGAAACAAGACTATTTACAAATATCAACTGTGCAAGCTTCCCCATATTAGCTCATCAATGTGCTTCAACTCTGACCTGGAGGAGCCACATCTAGTGATGAAAGGGTAGTCCAGTCTTCATAAAGATTCAAAGACTGATCCAAAGTACACTGAAATCAATGGAAAGACTTCCACTAACTTCAATAGACATTAAATCATGCCCTCAATCTTTAGTGCCAGTTTTAAACTGTAATGATGTTGACACCTGAACTAAGGAAATGGACTGAGAACATTAGCCAATTGCACACAGGCCATAAAACATTCTGTTGTTAATGCCTTTAGTCACCTTGGGTGCTATTTTCAAAAGCAGCTAAGTGATTTAGTACCACAAGTCCCATGGAAAGTCAATTCACGATTCTGAAAATCCCACTGTACAAGCCTAGTCTGAATTTGAACAGTTAGCTGGAGGTGAAAAGCTCTTTATTCTATTACCCACCCCCCCTAGCTTTTAGCTCAAGCATTTTTAAATTATTAAGTTGATTTTAAAGTGTGCCTCCCTCTGGTTAAAATTAGCATACCCTATAAACAGGAAGGGGCTAAAGAAAGTTATTTTGAAGTTTTGGTTTAAGAAATATATAATGACTGAAAAAGTACTCAAACTGATATAAATTAAAAACGGAACCTGTCAGATTAAAAGCCAATGTTTGGTGGTTTTTTTTAAAAATCAAATTCCTTTCCTTATCTCTAATACATTCAATTATTTTTTCCCATTTTAATACTTTTCCTCCATTTTTGCGGTTTGCATAAACAAGTATTCATGCAGTGCTTCGGGCACAAACAGTGCATAGGAATGTTTAAAACCAAGATAACTATTGTTTTTGTTGAAAACAATTTGATTCATTAAACCATTTACATTAGTAATAGGTTTAACCCCGCCCCCCCACAATGTTTTACTAATTGGCCTTTCAAAAATAAAGAGTATTTTACATTTAAGGTGGAATTTTCAAAAGTGTTCACCATCGGCTTAACTCTGCTCCTCCCACTTAAGTCAATGACAGTTCTGCAACTGAGTTCCATGGGAGTAGATCTGAACCAATGCTGATTACTTTTTAAAATCCACCCTGAAAGTAACGTGTTGTACTAAATATTTATCCTTAAAAGTGTAGTTCAGACATCCAGTTTTAGATTGGCAATGTTCTGTGGTATAGGCAGAATTATAAAATACATTATGAAAAATAGGACACAAAGTAATTTTAATAACAGAAAAAACTGAAGTCATATAATGTGCATCTAACCTTAAAAAAATCAATGTGTTTTGATGAAACTAAAAAATGTTAGGACTTTCTTCATAAATATTACCAAAAGTCACCACAGTTCTTTATTTTTCTTTTTATTCCCTCAGTCTGCATTGATTTTACACATTGTGAATGTTCCTCAAATCAATCAAAGGTAAGAGCGCCCTTCAAATGTTCTGTGCAAACCAAAGCAGTCACCAGCAGAAAAATTGAGCACTTAAAAAAAACGAGAATCTAATATTTATGATGGAAAACTGTAGCCTAATTTTAGACTCATGATGTTCCCCCTAAGTAGGTCTATTGGGCCAAGGCCACTGCTGTCATTAAAGTTCTTTAGCTTTGAAAGTCTCCCTCAAAAGACATTATTGGTAGGGTGACCATATTTCCCCTATACTGCATATGGGACACCTGCTATAATTACTCGTATTCAAGCGAGTTCAACGGCAGTCAATCAAAACTACAGAGTACAAACATTCACATTAACATCAGGTTGACTGAGCCCGTTAAAAAGAAATACTGCGTTGTTGGATTCTTTTTATTTACCTTCTTATCTTTAAGGCTTTAGGGTTCACAGGGGGATGGGTGACACACACACACTGGGAGAGATGACACACACTCCCATACTCCTCTCTTACACAGGGGAAGTGACCAATGGACCTGACCCTCCCTGCCCATCACTGTTCCCCCTCCATGCCTGGATGGGCCCCCGGGACAGACGCAGGGCAGCGGTGGGTGGGTGAAAGGGGCTGCTGTGAAGCCTGCAGATTCGGTGCGTGAACAGGCTGGAAATTGCTTCCCCACACCCGCCACTCCTGAGCTTAGCTGAGGAGAGGAGAGGCTCTCCCATGCCAGCGCTGTGCTGGGCTTTCACACATACAGGGCTCGGCTCCTCCAGGCCAGTGCCCCAGGCCAGAGGTCCTTGCGCTTTCCTAGGGTGCCAGCCCAGCCAGAGGCAGTGGGGAAGGAAGGAGCCTACCAGCCAGGCTGTTGGTGAGCTGAGCGTGCCCGCCAGGAGCTAGTCCTCCACGCAGCACGCACCCTGCCATAGGGGATATGGACGAACAGTGGGGCGGGGGGGGAGGGGCCAAGGGGCAAAGCAAGGAGAGGACAGCAAGATGGGAAGCACATAAAAGGCGGATGGGTAGGCAGCAGAGGCAACACGTAACCGGCCACTGCCTGGCACCTCCCCACACTCACCAGCCACTGTAGCATGCAGCCAGTGCCAGCTGGAAATGGAACGGGGCCCTGCTGGCCTAGAGCTGGTAGGCAGAGGAACTGTGTTGACAGACCAGTAGGGGAGCAGCCAGCTCCTCGTGCTGCATCTTTGCGCTGCCACCAGCCTTGCATACCCATCCCCACTGTGAGCCACTGCACCCCCCCCCCGGCTCCCGCAACTCACCGCTGGTAGACGGGTGGCTGGAGAGTGGGGGGATCCGGCCAGCACTACTGATGGAGGGGAGGGGGACAGAAAATACCAATCTGCCCGCTTTTAAGAAAAAGGCAGGACACTTGCAGGAGGCTTAAATACAGGACTCTCCCTTTAAAAGCAGGACATCTGGTCACCTACCTCACATTAATTACTGTGGTGGATGATGTTCACACTACCTTCCTTCTGTCAGTCCCCTCACCAGGAGCGCTTCCAGTGACTGAAGAGAGAGGGCTCTCAGCTCCATGCAGCTCCCCACCAGGGGCCTAGCAGCCCCCCGGGGCTTCTGGCCTCCATGCTTCCAGCCACAAGCTGGGGGGTGGGAGGCAGCTACCCAGGGCTTCTCGCCTTCCTGCTCCCAGCTGGGAGCATGTGTGTGTGCGCGCGTATGTGGGCGGGCAGGCAGTGTCATGGAGCTTCTTGCCTCCATGCTCCCCACCAGGAACAGGGGGAAAGCCACTCAGGGTTTCTCTCCTCCGGCAGGGGCAGCAGGGCTCCCATGCTCAGCAGGGAGCCAGGGTGGCAACCCAAGCCAAGACCCTGCGTGGCAGCCTGGCTGAGAGCAGAGACCAGGCAGCAGCCAGAGAGCCAGCTTTCTTGTCAATTTCACGGCTCCAGCAGAGCCATGAAATTGACAAGAATGACAGCCAACAGCCAATGTAAGGAACACAGTGTCTACACAAATCCTGTGTTGCCCTAACTACACTAACGTAAGTTCTATGCCTCTCATGGAGGTGTTTTTATTATGTCAACATAGCAATGGAATTACATCAGCAGGAGGAGCATTTCAGTGTGTACAGCTCCACTGTTTTGTCAACAAGGTTTTAGAGAGAAAAGCTACTGTTTTCTTGCAAGTTGTCTCAGATGTGAAAAAATTACTAAGGGGAAATAGAAAAATATTATGTACTATGACATCATATCGAAATATAATGTTTTTCAAAATTTTATTCAAGTCCTTTAACATTTTGTATGTGACACAATTCACATGAGACAAAGGCCTATATCCAGAAAACCACGTGTTACTTTAAGCACATGAGTAGTCCCTCTATACTTAAAGTTACACATGTGCTTGTGTGTATTGCTGGAATAGGGTCTTTCTTAGCACAAAGCTTGATTACTGATCTGCATGCTAGGTAGCTCCACAAGGGGGATGTGAGGAAACCCCTGAGGCAGCAGGAGTCCCTAGGACCATTACATGCTGCCTCCTCCTAAGGATGGAGAAAAGAGGAGTCCGTGAACAGTGGATTCCCAGCCCACCTTTATTTATTTGTGCCTATGGGGGCCCTGCAGAGCTCACATCCACTGGAATGCTACCCTCCCGTTCACAGAGGAACTGTGCTGGTATTCCTGTTAAAGGAGACACTGTAGTCGCAGGGGTGATATTTGCTTCATAGGGCAGGTAAATCCAATTAAAGGATAAATACATGAATTTAAGGAAGAGGTGGTACCAATGTTTCTAAGTCACCACGCCTCGTGTCCAAAAGTGGGATCTCAACAGTATTCTACCTAGTTGGAAATCAAAGAGAGACATTTTATGTGTAAGCCTAATTTATATTGTTTGCCTTGTACAGTAATGATTGCTGAGAAAATTATGGCTTTTCCTTTCAGAGAAACCACTGGAAGTCAGGAACAGAAAAGGATTTCAAGTAAATAGCGAAATCAGATTGAAGGGTATTTAAAAAGCCTTCCGTCAGGGTTTTATAACATCAGATTGAAACTCAGAATACACATCCCAAAGAGAATTCATTTTCTTCATGTAAAAATGGAGGAAAAAAATTATCAGTATTTCTGGAGCTATGCATTTTTTTTTTAAATGAATATCCAATAATTCAAAAGGTTTGGGTAGGTGGATATTCTACAACGCAGACTACTTTTGCCTTTTTAAACAATAAAGCAGCTACTACGCGGAGTTTTCCAAATGAAATACTGCACACACATGCCACAGTTCACTTATTTTTGATTATTTGGTATCATTGCATATAATTGGATCTGTATACGCGACACCAATACACATCATAATTATGTCTTCATAAAAATTCACATACTCTGTTGCTCTCCTCACAATTACATGCCATATCAAGATAACAGCAGATTAAATTACAGTAGTTATATTAAAAATAATAACCCAACATTCCTTGTTTTTTAAAAAAAGGAAATAACCAAAATGAAAATCATATTGTGGCAGCATGGTATGCAATAGCACTCTATGTTGGCTTACTAGGTTTTGAGACATGCTTGTTATGAATAAATTCATCTATATTACATAGCTGCAAGATGGGGAATATCTGAGTGTTTGATTATTCCTTCTGAAACCCTATACACCGTTATATCCAAAACTCAGTTGTATAAAACAACAACTGAGGGCCCAATCCTCATTTACATTAAGTCTCCCTTTATACTGCTTTGGTAGTGTAAAAGGGCCCTACAATGAATGTAAAAGGTAATTCCCACCTACTTTATGATCCATTTACACTGCCAGAACAATACAAAAGGGCCTTAGTGTAAATGAGAATCAGGCCCTAGGAATGCTTTTCCTGCTTAAGGACACTCAAATCCACCTGGCAAGAGACAGGGAACCTAGTTCTCTGCTCACACACTGTTTACACAGTGTAACTCCACTGACTTCAACCGATTTACTTCTCAGTTACACTGGTGTACTAAAGAGGAGAATCAGGATCAGTAATTTTTATCTGGAAACTGCACTTTGTATAAACAAACACAAAAATAAATAAGTAACCCAGCAACATTACTGCCACACTAGAACTTAGAAATAAAGCATACAAGAGACAGGAAATGCCAAAGTGAACCAATGTTCTAGAAAAAGAATCTAGAAACCTTATCTGGGCCTGTGTCGTTTACTGATAAACACTTAACAATATGAAGAGTACTATACTGAAGTTGAACACTATATTTACCAAGGGAAGCAGAAATAGAAAATGCTACATGTGCAACTCTGTGGAGTCACTAGACTGATCACCCTTCACACTTATTGTCTAAAATATAGCCAGTTGTTTGACTATACTTATGTCTCAGGATTAAAAGTGTTCAAGAGACCAAACCACCAAGCTTAGCCAATTTATTGTCTAAGGGCAAAGCAATACAACACAGAAAGGAAAGTGTTACTGCATTACCAATCCATCTGGGAAGCAGCTTTTTCACAGCATTCAGTTCCCCTTCTGTGCTCCAAACTAGCCCTATTTATCGTTTGTTTGTTTATGAGCTAAAAATCACTCTGCAGGTCACCTCAGAAAACCTGGATTTGTGCTGGAAATGGCCCACCTGTTGATCACTTTAGATAAGCTATTACCAGCAGGACAGTGGGGTGGGAGGAGGTATTGTTTCATATTCTCTGTGTGTATATAAAGTCTGCTGCAGTTTCCACGGTATACATCTGATGAAGTGAGCTGTAGCTCACGAAAGCTCATGCTCAAATAAATTGGTTAGTCTCTAAGGTGCCACAAGTACTCCTTTTCTTTTTTCAGATTCATATTCACCCATCAGATTTCTACCTTGTTTTTCTTGTGTCCGGGGGTACCTTATCTTTTGTTGTTGACACTACATCCCAAATCTTAGGGGCTTAGGTGACTCCCTACCTGTACCAAGACATAGAACAAATACATCTTGCCTTTAACAGGTTTCGTATTAGCCATTGCCAAAGCTGACTTCAGCTTTGCAAAGTATTGTGGGGTACTTAGGCCATGTCTACACTTACTGGGAATTGATGCTGCTGCGATCGATGAAGTGGGGGTTGATTTAGCAGGTCTAGTGAAGACCCACTAAATCGACCACAGAGCACTCTCCAATCAACTCCAGTACTCCACTGGAATGAGAGGAGTAAAGTAAATTGACGGGAAAGTGTCTCCCAACAATGCAGCGCGGTGCAGACACCGCAGTAAATCGACCTAAGCTATGTTAAATCGACCAAGTCCCTCTTGGTGGCTGTTCTCTGCTTGCTTTACCTGTAAAGGGTTAAAAAGTCTCCCTGGCTAGGTAAAAGAAAGGGAGTGAGCACCTGACCAAAAGAGCCAATGGGAGGGCTAGAACTTTTTAAAATTGGGGGGAAAAAACACCTTCTCTTTGTCTGGTGTGGTTGTTCTCCAGGAAAGAGGGGAACGGAGTGCAGTTACGCTGTAAAAATCTTTAAAACCAGGTATGAAAAAGCAACACATCATACCTCAACCCTAATTATCTGAAACCCCAAATATGTGAGTAATCAGGGAATGTCTAGGAAGACGTGATTAGGGTTATTTATTTTATTTCTTATTGGCTTGTGGACTCCTCTGTGCTAACCCCAAGTGCTTTTGTTTTGCTTGTAACCTTTAAGCTGAACCTCGAGAGCTATCTTGATGCTTAATTTTTGTAACTGTTTCTTTTAAGATCTAGCAAAAAGCCTAAGTTCCAAATGTATTTCCTTTCTTTTTGGGTTTAATAAAATTTACCTTTTCTAAGAACAGGATTGGATTTTTGTGTCCCTAAGAGGTTTGTGCATATGTTGTTTAATTAGCTGTTAATAACAGCTGATTTCCTTTGTTTTTTTTTCTCAGCTCAGGGGGTGAAAGGGCTTGAGGGTACCCCACAGGAAGGAATTCCCAAGTGTTCCTTCCTGGGTTCTCAAAAAGGGGCATTTTTTTTTAACTTGGGTGGTGGCAGCATCTGTTGTAGGAGCAGTAGTGATCTGTGTGCTCTGTATGACTATGCTCTGTATAACCTGTATGCTCAAAAGGTCTGTTACAATTTCCCCTCCCCCTTTTGTCTCCTCTCCCTCTTTGAATACCTGTGAAGTGGCTTATCCCCACCCCCTCCCTCCTGGAATGCTTGTGGGATGAATGTGCTGGTTGAACAGCTGGAAGATCAGAAGAGCTCCCAGGTAGACAAGGTATCTGGGACTTTAATTGGGCAGCGATCACACACCCAATGCATGGACACTGCCCGAGGTGGAGTGTGACCAACCAGACGCAGCTAAGTCATCTCTAGTCGAGGCCATGAGGAGCAGGTCCTTAAAAGGGGAAGGGGTCACATGCTCAGGAGTGCCCTCACAAGCTTGTACCTCCCGTGAAGGCCCTTCGCCCGGACTGCCTGACCAGTGGTTCGCCGCATTGCATTCCATCTTGCCTCAGGAAGACTTACCTTCATCACACTGTCCATCCCTGCGCTGTGGGACACTTACCTTGAAGGATCCTGACATCTCCAGTGCCGTGCTTGTCCTGGGAGCGTAAGTATGCAAGTGTAAGTGTGACACCCCCCCACATACCCTTCTTTTGAGCTTAGCTATCAGTATAATAAACATGCTGCTTTCTGCCAAACTCTGGTGGGTCATTAGTCCTCCCTAAGCTTACTACCTGGCCCAATTTCGGGTAACAGCATCTACCCACCCAAGGTCAGAGAGAAACTGTGATTTTGGAAGTTTAATACCAGCCAGGAGTGGCCAGTATTAATTTTTAAAATCCTTGCGGGCCCTCACCTTCTGCACTCAAAGTGCCAGAATGGAGAATCAGCCTGGACACATTCATTTTTCCTTTTCTCTGAAATCAAGACCATTTCTTATCTAGGAAACAATAACTGACAATAGAAATGACATGTTCACAATTAAATACCCCATACACCTTTTTGTAAAGTAGACAGAGGATACAATATACAAAAGAAGTTACATTTACTGTTAAGAGTTATTTAAATTTCTGTTACAAGTCACGATGGAGCCCAATCTCCATCATTTCCAAATTTGCCCCCATTGTAATTAAGTATTGAAGGTTTCATCCCAAATGATCCATTTAATTGTCTTTGTAGGTTTTACCATCAGTGTTATTACAATCTAGTTTTGATGAAGAAAGAGTTAAGTCTTTTCTTTTTTACATGCGTGTGTGCACACGCAAGAAACAGTTCAAGAATATTTGCTGCTCATTAACTGAGGTGACTTAGACCTGGGTGACTGACCTTAGACTGATACTACAGCAAGTTTCAGGCAGGCCTTTTAAAAGCTTCCCCTATATAGTTTTGCCAATCCACCTCAATCCTGAGCTAGGCCACCCTTTCTACTCCTGTTGAATGCCTTGAGTGAGCATTTACTCACATCTTGAGTAAAGAATACTAAAATGCATCAAATGGTGCAGTGGTTTTGTGATGCGGACAAATATCCTGCAAGGAATATTGTAAGCCTAAACTGGATGCAAAAACCATGTGAAAAAAATATTGAACTAGTTTACTGGACCAGCCAGTTTGTCCCATTGTAAAAGAAAGGGTTACATGAATGTAACCAGAGTTGGCATTATTTTTCTAAAGTATTTTTCTTTAACTAAAATATTTTTGACCAACTCATTTTCCCCCATATTTTTCAAATGGTTATTGATAAACAAAAAGCCTGTTTCCTCCTGGAACAAGAGCTCCAATCTCAGACTTTCCTCTCTTTAAAATTCATTCTGTGTCCATCAGAGGTATCCAGATCCAATGTGTACTGTCATTTTCAGCTGTCAGCATCAAAGTGAAAACAAATGTACTACATTTAAATAGAGAACAGAGAGGAACTGGCACAAAGCAATAGGACAAGCTCTGTTCTGATCGCTTGAACTCTGTCAGTCAATTAAAAAAAATCCTGTCGGTGCTGTTTTATTTTTGTATATTTTCTAGCACATGCCATCTTTTTACTATCTGCCATGATTCTGTTCCCTGTCTCCTGCAAAGATGGAGGGAAACAGCCTCCTGTGAGACCCATACCTTGGCACAGGCAGGTCACCTGGCAGGAGTTGATGTGAAGTGTTCAGTGGGGGGGAGAGGAAGAAGAAAGTGAAGGAACTCCCTTAAGAAAGGAGGGGATATGGTCCAAAAATAAGAAAGGACAAGCTTGGATTCGATAACAGGAAAAAAAAAAAACAACAATCTTAAGTGTTGTAATAACTAAACATTGAAATTGAGTTTAAGAGCAGTGGGCAAGGCACCCTGTCCTAAAGTATCAAAAAGTCATTAAACAAGACGTTGGAAATTAGAGAGAGTAAGTCCTGCAAAATACAGCAGAATCAGACTGGAAGACTCGAGTGGTCTTTCCTTACTTTCAAAACATATATGATGCTTAAGTACTATGGAGATGGGGGCCATATATGTACCAGAACAGACAGATGCCACAGCACATGTCAGATCAGAGAGCGGAGATCAGTGAGCTTATGATAATGTCAGAGAGGGCCTTGCACAGCAGGTTGTGCAAAACCTTGGAATTAAGAGTAAAGGCTTTCTATATATCGGAAGAAATACAGGTGTTTAGCTCCTGCTGGAAAAATACACTGTGCGGAGGAGAGAGAGCGCGAGCAAGCGCGCTCACACATACAATATCCCTTTTCCGGCGGTATACATCATCTTTGTGATTAGAGAATGACAACCCCAAGACTGTTCTCAGTCCTAAACTAATATAGTCTGCCAGCTCTCACATGCTCTTTGCTGCTGGTATATGTCCTTATCTTCTTGGGTAATTGGCTACTTGCTGCCATTAAACCTTGATAAGAGAGCAGGAGTTTTGACACAATGTTATGTATAAACGCTGGCAGCGGCTAGAGAACATCTAGTTGTCTAAAAAAATAGTTTTAACTCCCTGGTATTTTTAACCCCCTGCTTTCCAGGTTCTGAGTGAGGCTGTGCCACCCATCTAGGGCATTTATCTCTCTTTTTTTTTAAATTGTAACACTTTTTACTTTTCATTGTTTGCGACATGCTATAAACAGGTTGAAAATAAAAACCCTTCCCAGTTCACTCTCTCCATTTTCAAACATTTCATTTTGCACTTTTAGTGCTGCAGCAGCAAAACTAGCTGCCTTTAGTTATATCGCTGTGTACCACAAGCTTGACATAAGAGATGATGCTAGCTCTGAGAATCCAGCATTACTCCACACTAACTCTTTCTTCCTTGAATGAAACCAGTTCTTGTTGCCTTTGCTGGGCAACAAAACAACAGAGCCTTTACTAGGCTCTCAGTAGTGCTACAGATCTCTATGGCTTAAAGCCTGCTTCCTCATTGGTATTCATCCAGTATCCCCACACAAATAGCCTTTCACAAATTAATATATCAGTAAAAAGAACACTACTAACATCGATCAAAGCCCCTCTAGGGAGAGACTGTCTCACTGGCAGGATGGGAGGAGGTGGCCCCATTCAGTTCCAAGTCCCTGCTTTAGTTGGGGATTGGTCCTGCTTTGAGCAGGGGGTTGGACTAGATGACCTCCTGAGGTCCCTTCCAACCCTGAGATTCTATGATTAAGTCTACCCCATTGGAGAGAAGAAGTCACACGGTGCGTCACAGGAAGAAAGGAGCAGTGTGTGCATAAGAGAGATGAAATAAATGCTTCAGTAGAAACAGGTAATGAGTAAAAGCAGCTCCTGTGCTTTGAAGGGGAAGAAGCCATCAGTACAAGGAAGGAGCATCAGAGCTTGGTGACATAAGCCAGTTCCTGTGTAGCTCGTTATTTAACTGTGCTAGAACGCAGTTAGAGGAGCTTGGCAGGCAGCGCACACTGTATTTTACTCTGATCATGTTCAAAAGAGATTGGCTTTTTGTTTTATCTCATTGAACTGTTGACCTAGAAAATGGAGATGTAAACTGTGGAGACTATTCCCACTGACTTAAAATCAACATTTAGGTAGGTAACATTTAAAGTCGGTGCATGTTAACTGAACTCCTTTAAAGAGATGCTGCTTGCCTGACTTATTTGGAGGCAGCTGAAATTAGATTTTTGAGGGGGTAACAAGACGTATTGCTAGATTTATCTTCCTGAATGAGAGCAGAGGCTATGTCCTCCTCTTCCAGTTAGTATCACGCTATATCCTGTCATGAGGCAGCAAGATTCATGTCTGGCTATGTTTGCTGCCTCCAGACACACAACTCACTTCTACCACCTCCGCCTTCAGAAGCGAATTTTCTTCACTATGAATCTGCAACAGCCATATAAGAAGGAGTCACATGCATTTAACTCCGCACAGTCCAGCCAGAGGCAAACAGCATATCAGCAGGGAGAAAGTGTCATTTACAACTGATTATTCAGATGGGATTAAAAAATGAACAGGTTCCTATGCAGCTGCGTATGCTTAGGGTTGAGCTCATTGAGGAATGAAAGTATTGCAGGTTTTGAGTATTGAGAAAATTAGATGAAATATTCTGTCACAGGTAGAGAAGAAAATACCCGATTTCAAACAGCCGCAGAGCAGAAATACTATTAGTCTGACCCTAAGATGGCACTCTAGTATGGTGTTATTCACAAACTGCCCATGGCTGGAACTATTATCATCCACACTTTACAACACAGAAACCGAGCCTCAAACATTAATGCCGCTATTTTGGATTTGGATGCCTTAAGAGACTGATTTTCAGAAATGCTGAGCACCCCCAGCTCCAACTGAAGTCACCAGGGAGCTGTGGATGCCCAACATCTCATGTGCTTCAATACATGTGTAAGTGTCTAATTATAAGCATCCAACTTTGAAAAATTTGGCTTAAGTGATTTGCCTGGGAGAGTTTTCTGGTCTATTGGACTGGGCATGTACTGAGAGTTAGGAGACCTAAATTCTAATTCTGATCTGACATTGATCTACAGAAGTCACTCTCTGTGCCTCAGTTCTCCCATTGTAAATTAGGGGCAATGATATTTACCTCCAACAGTCACCATTAGAAAACACTGTTTTCTCAGACAGCACTGGCCGTGAATATTTCCTTTTTAATGGAGACCACTCTATCATAAAAGGCACAATATTAGCATAAAAGTGAAAAGCATTAAGGCCAGTCAGAGACCGAGAACTTGGAAATCCTGTACTCTGAGCACTGGACTTAACCCTTTAAAACCAGGGGTTCTCAACCTATTTCTTTCTGAACCCCCTCACCCCCATGCTATAAAAACTCCACGGCCCACTTGTGACACAACAACTGTTTTTCTGCATATAAAAGCAAGGGCCAGCTTTAGGGAATAGCAAGCAGGGCAATACCCTGGGCCCCAATGCCACGATGGGTCCTGCAAAGCTAAATTGCTTAGGCTTTGGCTTCAGCCCCAGATGGCAAGGCTTAGAGCCCTGGGCTTCAGCCCACACGACGGGGGTTAGGCCTTCTTCCTAAGGGGGAGAGATAGCTCAGGGGTTTGAGCATTGGCCTGCTAAACCCAGGGTTGTGAGTTCAATCCTTGAAGGGGCCATTTAGGGATCTGGGGCAAAAATTGGGGATTGGTCCTGCTTTGAGCAGGGAGTTGGACTAGATGACCCTCTGAGGTCCCTTCCAACCCTGATATTCTATGAAGTCTAATGCTGGCCCTGTATAGTGGACCCCCCAAAACCTGCTCGCAGCCCCCCACAGTGGGCCCCGGACCCTTGTTTGAGAACCACTGCTTTAAACCATGCTGCCTCAGGGGTATCCTTTCACTCCTTCAAACAAGCAGTTAATGAAACATTTATTGCACAACCTGCTTCAGTTTTACAAATGCAAAAAAATCAGCACATTTTATTAAAGAAAAACATCCAGTGCTACTCAGTGCACAGATAAAAGAGCAGATCAGTCCATTCCATATCTCTCTTCACAATATTATGAGTGGGGGAAAAGATAAGAAATCAACTTTAGCTAGATTTTTGTTTTGTTTTCTTAACGGTTTCAGACAAAAGAAAATGATCAAAATATGGGAAATCTTAATGAGGTCATTGTGTGAGTAATTACCTTTTATGAAAGAAAAATGGAAGCATAACAGGAGAAGTGTTAATATGACAGTGTATAAATACTACTCTTTCACAGGATAACTAGGTCCCAAGTAACAGGCTTCAGAGTTCATGGGCATGTACTGAGATAATGGGAGGGGGAATGAGGGGAAGCTTCAGTGGAATTGAGGGGAGAGGTAGCAGGAGGGGGAGACAGAGAGGGCAAATAACGGACTAGAGCTCTGACCAGGAAGATTGGCCATTTCCACATCTAAGTAATGGAAAATAGTCTTTTACCCCAGATCAAGTTTGTATAAAGATGAATATGCCAAAAAAAACAAACAAACAAACAAACAAAAAAAGCCAGATTGGTACAGAAGTTAAATCCAGAGGTATTACTCACATCCCTACCACATACCTTTGATTCAGAGCATATTAATGATTCTGTTCTCCAATAGCAGAGACTTCAAAAGTTCAGGGTCTCCTCTGATTTTGATACACAAATAGTCCCCTTTCGTAAACTTAATCATTGCTTTAGCTTTTCTAAAAACCACAACAAGACGGTGATTAGCTTTTGTCTCACAGGAGGGTGAGAAAACCTGGATTTGTGCTGGAAATGGCCCACCTGTTGATCACTTTAGATAAGCTATTACCAGCAGGACAGTGGGGTGGGAGGAGGTATTGTTTCATATTCTCTGTGTGTATATAAAGTCTGCTGCAGTTTCCACGGTATACATCTGATGAAGTGAGCTGTAGCTCACGAAAGCTCATGCTCAAATAAATTGGTTAGTCTCTAAGGTGCCACAAGTACTCCTTTTCTTTTTGCGAATACAGACTAACACGGCTGTTCCTCTGAAACCAGTATTTAGAGTGTATAGACAACAAATACTTTGTGCTTATTAACACCTATTGTCCATTCCAAACACATTATGCAAATTAATTGATCCTCATTTACCCCTGTGAGGTAGTTAAGTATTCTCCCACTTTGAAGATGGGGTAAGAGACATTGTCACTTGTCTCACTTGTCCAAGGTCACACAAAGTTCAGGAAAGATGAGGCTAAAATGCATTTCACCTGACAGCACTCCTGTCCAATTTGGAGATCATTCTCACCCTACATGTAGCTCTGTACATTTGCTACCTGTAGGAGAAAACAAAACAAAAACACAGCACACCAGTCTGCCAGATTACCCACTAATAAATAGAGTCAAATGCTATCAATATCACACATTCATGGTTCATTAGAAATCATGTGACAATAAAAAGAAAAGGAGTACTTATGGCACCTTAGAGACTAACCAATTTATGAGAGCATAAGCTTTTGTGAGCTACAGCTCACTTCATCGGATGCATTCAGTGGAAAATACAGTGAGGAGATTTTATATACACAGAGAACATGAAACAATAGGTGTTACCATACAGACTGTAACATCAGTGATCAGGGAAGGTGAGCTACTACCAGCAGGACAGCAAGGGGGGGGGGGGGGGGGGCACCTTTTGTAGTGATAATCAAGGTGGGCCATTTCCACCAGTTGACAAGAACAGTAGGAGGGGAAATAAACAAGGGGAAATAGTTTTACTTTGTGTAACGACACATCCACTCCCAGTCTCTATTCAAGCCTACGTTAATTGTATCCAGTTTGCAAATTAATTCCAATTCAGCAGTCTCTCACTGGAGTCTGGTTCTGAAGTCTTTTTGTTGAAGAATTGCCACTTTTAGGTCTAATCGAGTGACCAGAGAGATTGAAGTGTTCTCCGACTGGTTTTGAATGTTATCATTCTTGACATCTGATTTGTGTCCATTTATTCTTTTACGTAGAGACTGTCCAGTTTGACCAATGTACATGGCAGAGGGGCATTCCTGGCACATCATGGCATATATCACATTGGTAGATGCACAGGTTGAACGAGCCTCTGATAGTGTGGCTGATGCGATTAGGCCCCATGATGGTGTCCCCTGAATAGATATGTGGACACAGTTGGCAACGGGCTTTGTTGCAAGGATAGGTTCCTGGGTTAGTGTTTTTGTTGTGTGGTTGCTGGTATTTGCTTCAGGTTGGGGGGCTGACTGGCTTGTCTCCCAAGATCTGAGAGAGCGCGATGGGTCGTCCTTCAGGATAGGTTGTAGATCCTTGATGATGCATTGGAGATGTTTTAGCCATTGTTTCATGTTCTCTCTGTATATAAAATCTCCCCACTATATTTTCCACTGTATGCATCAGATGAAGTGAGCTGTAGCTCACGAAAGCTTATGCTCTCATAAATTGGTTAGTCTCTAAGGTGCCACAAGTACTCCTTTTCTTTTTACGGATACAGACTAACACGGCTGCTACTCTGAAATATGTGACAATGAAGGAGTTGATAATACCAGATGTTCTTGCACACAAAAGCTAGGGCGATTGTAAGAGGTCAAGACATGGAGATTCAATGATCAGGGAAGGGAGCTATAAGCAAGCATGATGGTGAGAGTGTTTATATAGCAGTATAGTGAAAATCATTTGATAAGAGGACAGATTAGAAGTGCCTTGACAATATTTATCCTCAATATTTTCCGAACATGTATGTGAAAAATGTGTGAAAACTATAAATGGTTAACCTTTTCCCAGAAATGTTGCTTCTGCATGCTTAATGTTAATGCACAGTTTGAAGGCTCTGTATCATTTTATTGGAATGTAAACGAGTCCTTTTTTCCTTAAGAAATAAATACGGTTGGTGACCTACCTTACAACAGCTCAGTATTGCATGTAGAACTTTCTTACCATTTAAAAAAACAAAACTAAACGTAACATGCTGCACAACATTGCCTTAAAGATTGGAGCAGATTGTGCATGTTCACATTATAAATGAGGGAGATAGTTTTGTTTGCTTCTTAAAGAGCAGGTACATCTGAGATGGACAGGAGGGGACTTTAATGAGGAGTTTATTGTATTTTAACACTAACCTAACAAGTTAAATTCTCCTCAAGCATCTGTTTAACAAGTACAAATAAGACAGCTTCATCCCTTTTGTGAACAAATTAAATTGGATTCTTATCCACCCCAGTTTTCTTTTGCTTTCTTAATTGCCAAACATAGGGTGCTTTATAAATGATACAGTTTGAAATTCTATATCAAGTATATGCCAGATGATATCATTTCCATTTCATCCAGTTTCCTGCAGGGCTTTCCTAGTACTGTATTCTCAGCATGCTACCCAGCTACTACATCAGGATGCACTATTGTTACTGCAACTTGCTGGTTTGTTGTTCAGAAATCAAAAATATTGTAAATCCCACAAAAATACCCCAACTGTGAGAAAAAAAATCCCAACATCCTGGCTACAAAATGCTAATTAAATAGTTCATGAGATGAAACCCACAGTGAAAGACGGTAGATAACAAAACTGGATGTGACTTGTATATTTAGAAATGTACATTCAAAAGGGAATGCATGTTGTCATCTTCAGAGTTCATTCTAAAACCTGCGTGTTGTCTGCATTTTCAGGAAAGTGTCTGCATGTTCTATTGAACTGACATTAGAAAATACAATTTATAAATGTTCAGAAGTTACTCATCTACAGCCAAATGTCTACACCAACTATGAGCTCCTAAACCAGCAAGAAAATATGTTGTTACATGGACATTATTAGTATTAACTCGTGATGTAATATATCCTAATAAACTTCATACCATGCCTCGTTGGAAATGTCTATGAATGAAACGAATAAAAAGGGAACCAAGAAAGAAGAATGCATGCTGATAAATTATCACAGGACAGGTGATTAATCTGATTGTTTTTACTTAAATCTTTCTACTATCCAGTAATTAATGTCTTTCTTCTTCAAAATGTAATCATTTCTGGAGGCAAATATACAAAAGGCAGATCGAGGGAAGTGATTATTCCCCTGTATTCGGCACTGGTGAGGGAACACCTGGAGTATTCTGTCCAGTTTTGGTCCCCGCACTACAGAAGGGCAGTGGACAAATTGGAGAGAGGCCAGAGGAGGGCAACAAAAATGATTAGGGGGCTGGGGCACATGACTTACAAGAGGCTGAGGGAACTGGGCTTATTTAGTCTGCAGAAGTGTGAGGGGGGATTTGATAACAGCCTTCAACTACCTGAAGCGGGGTTCCAAAGAGGATGGAGTTAGGCTGTTCTTAGTGGTGGAACAAGGAGCATTGGTCTCAAGTTGCAGTGGTGGAGGTCTAGGTTGCATATTAGGAAACACTATTTCACTAGGAGGGTGGTGAAGCACTGGAATGGGTTACCTAGGGAGGTGGTGGAATCTCCATCCTTAGAGGTTTTTAAGGCCCGGCTTGAAAAAGCCCTGGCTGGGATGATCTAGTTGGTGTTGGTCCTGCTTTGAACAGGGGATTGGACTAGATGACCTCCTGAGGTCTCTTCCAACCTTAATATTCTACGATTTGAAGGCGGTGGAGGATGTAAAGGAAAATTTTAGAGGTTTTTTCCTCCAAAACTTTGAAACAGAGAGCTGGGTTATTTCTTGCTAAGGTAAGCGTCAATCTGTCCTGCAGTGACTCAAGGGCATGAGTACCAACCAGGATACAAACCCCAAACTGTCTTGGAGTTCTACACTTCACCAACCAATCATCAAGTGTAAACTGAAGCATCTTTCCAGGTCAAAGTCTACTTCCAGCTGAGAGATAGACAACATGGAGTCTGCCTTGAAGGAAGTGTCCTGCTGCTTCATCCCTTGCTGGAGTTATATCTGCTAAATCACAAATTTTTCAGTTCCTGCTCCCTCTGGAGCAACTGAATGACCATTAGACATGCAACTGTCAATCTCCTCCCCCACTGCGATAGCCTGGGGTTTGCCTCTACCCCTTGTTAGCTTGATGGGTCTGTTTACACAATATGTGCATACATTCTCACTGTCTTTCAAAGTATTTTGGAAGTAATGCTCTAGGTGAGGAGACCACATTCCTTTCCTTGGGTGGGGTAATCCTCGGGTGAGGTAAATTGGCTAACACACTTTAAGAATTATAATTTCAGTTGATTTCCACAACTTTGCACCAGTTGCTTGCACATACATTAATAACCAGTGAGTCAAAGAAATGAGGTACTCTGGAAGTGGGTAAGCCAGTTGCAGTTCATTACCAGATATCTGGGTGCCTTTTGCCCACTGTCTTTGGGCTGTTCTTAATATCACAAAAGCACATTTAGCTTTTCAATAAGTCAAAGAAAGCACAGAGGCTAAATGAAGTATAGTAAATAATAAATCAAAGTGGCTGCAGATGCACAGCTTCCATTAAATCACAAACTCAATATTTTAACAGTTTAAATTATACATTCCTAACTGGTTCACTAAATTCCATAAGCCATCATTCTGTAGATTTCTGTCTCCTGTTAGTTTACAACTACACTGCGGCTGGCAGCATGCTTCCCAGCTCGGGTACACAGACACACATTAGCTCAGCTTGAACTAGTATGCTAAGAAGAGCAGTGTAGCCGCGGGTTACACAGGTGGCAGCCTGAACTTGCCTCCTGAGTCTAAGCCCACCTGCACCCCTGGATATGTATTCAGGCAGATAACCCAAGCTGTGCTTGTGCTGCCCCCTGCTACACTGCTATTTTTAGCACCCCAGGTAAAGCAGAGCTAGTGCATGTCTGTCTATCCAAGCTGGGACGCATTCTCCCAGCTGCAGTGTGGACATACCCACAGTGGCTGGACCACATAGGGGGCGACAGAGAGCCACAATGAGTAAGCATGGGCTACATATGCTTAAGGCTAAGATTTTGTCATGGATATTTTTCATAAAAGTCACAGACAGGTCACAGGCAATAAAGGAAAAAAAGAAAAAAAAATCAGAGAAATCATGACCTGTCCTTGACTTTTACGAAAAATATCCATGATAAAACGGGAAGGGACTGGGCAGCTCCAGGGTGGTTGAGAGCTCCAGGGTCCCCCTGACCCACCACAGCAACCAGGGAGCTGCGGGGTAACCCCACTGCCAATGGCGGTTCAGAGCTTGGGGGTCCTCTGCCTCAGGCTACGGGGGTACCTCACAGCTTCCTGCCATTACAGGAGGTGGCAGGACCCTGCAACTCCCAGCCACCGGGGCTGAAGTCACAGATTCCATTACTTCCACGACCTCTGTGACAAAAATCATAGCCTTACATATGGTTAATACTCCAATATCTAGAGTCATGCAGGCTCTAAGGCAGCAGAACTAAGACGGAACCACTTTTCAGTCTAGAGGAACCTCTTAAAATGGTTTATTTTGAAAACAGCCTAGTTGCCAACCTGAAAAGTGTCTAAGTCCCTATTGCAATATGGTGGAGTGAGCTGAGACCCACACATTTCATTCCAGAAAACATTCTGCATTTAACACCATTAATTTATTTTTTAAAACAGCAAGACACACTATTTTTTCTCAACCCAGACTTAGAGGCTGTAGGGCCTGTTTCAGTATTTCTAGCTGCCCAGATCATCATTATTTCCACTAAACTCTTGGTGGTCTTAATTTATTACCTGCCAGCCTCAAATTCCTGGCACACGAGCTAGCCACTCTACTCAGGATCCTTCCCTCTTACATAGTTTCTCTCTCTCCTCTTTAAAGGAATCTTTGAATAATCAGCTTTCAAAACAGTGACTACTCAGATATATATCCAAAACAATTGACTCATTTCTCCCCCAAACCTGGTACAGTATATGGAGATGTTCTGACAGCAGCCAAAGAAAAATACTAGAAAAAAAGTCAACGTCAGCTTCCAATAGAGACCAGTTTATCACAACGCTTCCCTGCTTCACTAGTGGGAGGCTCCCTCTGCTCACTGGTAGATCTGTTACCTTACAGATAGGTCTTTGAGTCTCCTCTGTGGTAACATACAGGAAACGTATACTGCAATTTCAGCTACTCAACTGCAGATTCAAATAGAATCATAGAATATCAGGGTTGGAAGGGACCTCAGGAGGTCATCTAGTCCAACCCCCTGCTCAAAGCAGGACAAAATATCTGGCTTATGTTGCATATCTGCGGTTCCTTCCTTGCATTCCATTCATCCAGTTATAATACAAGAAGCAGTAACAAACCTGCAAGCCTAAAGTAGCTGTTTACATAAGGACATCAACAAAGAAGAACAAACTTCTCCACTTGATCAAATTCCCACTTAGTCAATGGAAGTACTCTCTCTGAGGACAAGGGGAGAGGGCTCAGATGTCTGAACACCAGTGTGTGGAATGGGTAGCTGCTAACAAGGAAATTTAAAAATGTGCAAAGAACAAAACCAAACCATGCAGTTCTGCTAATATTATTAACTGTGATTGTGGATTTGTCACAATCCATATTTCTGGCATCATGAGTAAAACAATTAAAGCAATAAAACAAACAAACAATACCCTTAAAGAAAGGAAGGTTTAGGGCTAGTCTGGTGTTTTGATTTTGAAACTGTTGTATATTGGGGAATCACAGATTTGATTCTCACTGCTGCCAAACAAACAGCATATTACAAGTGCTATCAAAGCAAGTTTTGTGCTGTCATACACAAGGCAGAAGGAATGAGAGCAGTTACCTTCTGGGGGGAAAGTCAAGAAACCCTGAGAGTCGAATTGTATCATGGAATTGGAGCACACTAGGAACAATATGGCTCCTAAGTGACGTTGTCATGACCCATCACTGTCAAGCAGTGGAATTGAAGGTATAAACCTAGAAGCTATAAGGGGTGGGGACGGGAAAAATACTATGAAAAGGAACTGGCATAAAAGGAAACATGTAAAGGACATGAGGATTCTGCACAGTTATTAAAACTTGAGTCTTAATTGCCCAATAACTAAATAAAAATGTTTCCTATTGCATTTCCTCTTCAATGATCTTGGGGTTCATTAAGCAACAAACCAATGAATGAAAAGGAATAAAAACTTTTAATAAGACAAACTAGAAAGCTTCTGTGGTGAACTGCAGCATGCAGCTACCATGCGTTCTTCACCTCTAAATTATAATCTTGCACAAACAGATCTCTACATCTTCCCTCCTAAAAAAAAAAATCCAGTTAGCTCTTACATACATATATAACACAACAACACATACATTCAATTCTCAACCCACCTTGTACATTTTCATAAACTCAATGTGTCAACTACCTAGGGAGAAAAAGAGGTCAACAGCACACCACTCTGGAGTGAATCTTTTCCACTCACTTTCCTCAAATACCCTTTCTCCAGGTAGATGAGCAAGTCTCTATGAGTCTTTCAGGATATTTAATCTCCCTCTCTCATCTTCTCAGTATCAACCTTTCATTAGAGTCAGAGTTGTTCTCTTGTTCCTTGACAGTTTCTCATTAGTCTGTTGATGATGAATGGTCAGTCAATTGGGAAATGCCAGAGTTCACATTTACTGTCAGTGTTTTGGAACTTCCTACGATTATTCTTAGGGCTTGTCTACACTTACATTTTATAGTACTCTGACTTGCTGGCTCAGGGGTGTGAAAATCACACACACACACACACCCCGAGCGCAGCAAGTCAGAGTATTTAAAGCACTGGTGTAGACAGGCTCCAAGTGCTGGGAGCCATGCTCAGAGCTAATCCCCTCGTGGAGGTGGATTACCAGGAGTGCTAGGAGAGCTCGCAACCACACTCGCACTTCAAAGCCCTGCCGCGGGAGCGTTCCCACAGGAGCACTTTGAAGTTTCCAGTGTAGCCATGCCCTTAGACCCCTTTGATTATATCAAAACGTGTCACCTTGGTCTGTCTGGACTATATAAGACCTTGGATGCAGCTGTTCTTTAATGACAGAGGTGAGATTCTTCAGGCACACTATCACCTGGGTTAAGAGATGGGAGATCACGGGCTCTTTTGTCAAAATTATATTTCATCTTCCATATGATTTCATTGTCATGAGATTTCAGCAAGTCATCAGTGATTGGTTAATTAGATTTGATCCTTCTTCCCATTAACAGCTGAACTGGAAAAAAAGCCATCCTCCAGAAGTATACTTTAGTAAACCAATAAAGCTATATACAAATTACCCCCACTGGAGAAAGTCTTTTTTCATAAGGTTCTTTACCATCCATATAGACCTTTTCACAAGTCCATTCAATTGGGGGTAGTTTGGATTTGATGTTTTGTGATAAAAATCCCAATCTATAGCCCATTATCACGAAAGACTTCATCTGAATTCCTTGTCTGGAGAAGATTCTCTTCATGCTGGCTATCACTAGTGCAGTGTGCAAATGTCTGGATACAGAGAATAATAATCTGTGACTATTAAATAATCCTTTGATTTCCAGGTAAATAAATCAGTGCCTATCTTCTCAGAAGGCCTTTTTGGAACTGGATGAAGACTCTGAGGTTCTGCCTGTTTGCATAGCTTGTATTTCAAACATGAAAAGCAGTTTCTACCACATTAGTAGTGTCATGATTGATCCATGGCCAAGACAGCACCTCTCGTGCTCATTGTTTACATTTCTCAATTCCTAAATGACCCTCATGCCTCTTCTGTAGCATTTCTTTCTGCAGGCTACCTGGTATTACAACCTTGCTGCCCTTGAAAATCATCCCATCTATCATAGTAAGTTCATGTCTGCAGTTCCAATAGTCTCTTATATTTGGACAGCAACTGCTTATTTCTTCAGGCCACCCTTTAATTATCACTTCAAGGATCCCCAACAATTCATTTTTCTGTGTTTCCCCTTTTATTTGTTGCAGTTTCCCGTTAGGTACAGGAATTGACTTTACAATTAGATCTACATAGAGATGCAAGCCTATCTCTAGGGTCTTCTCTGGCTTCATAGTGGGAGACACCACTCTGGAAAGTGCATCTGCAGTGAACCTGAATTTACCAGGCATGTAAATCACAACCAAATTATACTTTTGCAGCTTTATCATCATTCTTTGAATCCTTTAGGTACAGTCATTTAGTGGTTTGCCAAACAACATTACCAGGAGCTTGTGGTCCGTTTCAACATCCAAAATCTGACCATAAACATACTAATTGAATATCTCACAGACAAACAATATTCTTAAAAGTTCCTTCTCAATCTGTGTGTAAATGGTTTCTGCTCAGTTAGTGATTTGGATGCATAGGCCACTGGTTGACAACAATCCACATTTTTCTGTGAAATGACTGCACTTAACCCAGGCTGTGAAGCATCTGCTGAGATTTTAATAGGCCTTCCTGGCCCACAGAACTTCAACACTGGCTCTTGTATCAGTTATTGTTTCAAACATGTTCATGATTCCTCCTGTTCTGTACCCGAATACCATTAAGTTTTATTCTCTAAGAGTTTTCTCAAAGCCGCAGCTTTGGTAGATAGATTAGGTATGAATTTTCCAAGATAATTCATCAGTTCCTGGAATGGTTGACATCTTTCTTTGACTGGGGACATGGCATCATTTCAATGGCTGAAATCTTCCCCTTATCAGGTTTTACATCTTCACTGGAAATAATATCCCCAACAAAAGTCAGTTCTGTAACCACAAAAAACACATTTTCCCCTAATAAGTTTGAGTTTTGCAGTTCTAGTTGCATCCAGGACTTCCAAAAGTCTACACTCACGCTCCTCTTCCATTGAGCCTCTGATGACGATCTCATCTTTTGGAGGTACCAACAGTGTTAATATGTTCATAGATCGTAGTATGGTTTTGTGGTACACTACTGGTGCTGAAGCTACACTGAAGGATAAGCATAAGAATCTGTATCTTTCAAATGGCGTATTAAATGTGCATAGTTTTGAGCTTTCTTCAGTTAATTTTAGCTGCCAAAACCCTGAGGATGCATCCAATTTACTGAGATATTGTGCATTTGCAAATCTTCTCTGAGTGGCAGTTTGAAATGTTCTCTTTGTATAGCCTTATTGAGGTATCTTGGATACAAGCACATGCATAGCTGGCATTTTACTTTTCTCCACAATGACTAGGGAGCTCACCCATTCTGGTGGCTCCTCAATTTTTTGTATTAGTTGCATTGCTTCCACCCTTGAGTTTATCATGAGTGCAACGGCCCTTTCTACATGAATGGATAACTGGAGGGACCTGCTTGTTTATCTGGATTGTATTTTCACCCTGCAAGCAACCCAACCCTTGAAACAGACAATGATATTCCCAAATGAGTGCCTCAGAGCCAGGTTCAGTATGATCTTGTGGTGAGAACACCCGTTTTACCAAACTGAGGTTTTCACAGGCAGCCAGGCCTAAAACTGGTGTCACCTCCTTTGGCACTACAATGAATAGGAGCCTGTACATGTTGTTTTTATAGCTGATGCTAGCAATGCACCTCATCTTCACTGGTATATTTGTTCCGGAATAACCAGTTACTTTTATTTTTGTTGGTCCCAAGTTTGGTCTTATTTTCAGTCTCTCAGTCTTGTTCAGACAGAATATTAACCTGAGCTCCTGGGTCCAGTTTCAATGGAATAATTATTTCATTCCCTTTCATAGGCAGTATCCAGTCCCTCTCATCAGGATTATTTGAGGTCTATGTAAAACTCCTCAACCATGTTGTCTTCAGCTGAATGCACTTGACTTTTCTACATTTTAGATCTGCGCCATTTTGCAAAATGATTATTTTCCCCACATTTATGACAGAGTTTCCCAAAGGCAAAACAGTGTGGCCATGCTGTGATCCACACCTTCCACATAACCATCTGTACCCAGTCTCCTCCCTAGCAGTGGTTTCACTTTTTGATTTGACCTTTTCTGGCTGTAGGTTTTGTACTTAGTGGATGGATTACCCCTTGTGGTGTATTCCCTTTGGCTTGTGCTGTTGCCCGGCATATCTGAAGAGCTTTTTCGAAAGTTAAATCTCCTTCATGGAGTAGTCTCTCTCAACACATTGTCTTTAATGCCACAAATGATTCTACTTCTGACCAGAGACTCTGTCAACTCACAGGTTTTACAGAGTCTCCTTAATTCTGTGACATATTGCTCTATGCGGTCATCAGTTTTCTGCCTTTATGTAAAAAAAAACCTCCCTCTCAACGGTTTCATTCTTTTTGGCATGCAATATTCCTCAGATTTAGTCACTATTTTCCTTAGCTTCGTGCTTTCATGTTCTTCATACTTAAAGTTGTTATAAATATTCAGTGCTTCCTCCCCAACAATACACAAAAAGATTGGTCATTTCTCTATCATTTTTCTCCTCTGCTCCTATGGCTGCTAAATACGATTCAAATCTCTGTCAGAATCTTTTCTAGTTCACTGCAAGATTGCCTGACAACTGCAGACTGGATGGTGGTTGCAGCACATCCATTCCTGACTTTCTTCCCTTCTCAAGCTAATAGAGTTACTACTGTGGACACACAATACATACAAGAGCCTCTGCTCTTCTCTGTTTGCTACTCCACCTGCTCCCCTTTCCTCTGCTTTCAGTTTCACACACAGGAGTTAACCTCAAAATAAGTGCAATCTCCTTCTCATTCAGCACTTCTGACACCAGGAAATGATCTTGGGGTTCATTAAACAACAAACCAGTGAATGAGAAAGGAATGAAACTTTGAATAAAACAAATTAGAGAGCTTCTGTGGTGAACTGAA
The DNA here is from genome assembly GCF_965140235.1 of Caretta caretta. NCBI lineage: Eukaryota > Metazoa > Chordata > Testudines > Cheloniidae > Caretta > Caretta caretta. The sequence goes on from NC_134210.1 coordinate 47,954,920, forward strand.
GCACACAGCTACACTGTGTTCTCCACCCCTGCTTCCAAAACATCTCAAAATGCCTGTATTCATAATGCTGTCCCTTAGGTGGGAGTGTCTATAAACTATCATCTCACACCAACATATCTACATCCTCCTTCTAAACAAAGTGCTCGATACTACAGCAATGGGGGCCATGTAAGGACCTATGTAGATTGAGGGATAGATTTATTAAGGAATGGCAACACCAACCGTTCCCTTCCAATCCCGAGTTGCAATTTTGTTTGCTAAATCAAACCCTTAGCTAGCAGAGAGTACATAGAATATTTAATTACCTTCCCACGTTACCTCCAGGCTTTATTAGATTTATAGACATCATCATACTCACGGTCTAATGTGGCAAAGTAGGATATGTTCTAGTACTGCATATTAGAAAACAAAGGGAAGAGTTTAAATTCAGGTTTCTGGAAATTACCAAACCTTGCTCAGTTCCCCACGAACAGGCAATTTTGTGAAAGATTCAGACTGTTCCAAACTTTTCACCAACACTTATTGTTGCCTTTGTCAGCCTTAAAGCAACAATATTCTCTCTCCATGAGACTGCAAGGGAAACTGAGGTGTCATTCAAGCAAGCTGCCCTCTGAAATCATTTCCTTTTAATTTATGAGCTCTTTCACTTCTCCCCCTCAATGATTTGATATTAATCTTTCGCACTCTGGCTTTTTACTGATATTGTCCTTGAATAAAATCAATCCTGCTCCTTAGCAGTCCCTTGAATCCAAAAAGGCTGCACAGTCATAGCATATTCACGTTCATCACAATGAATGTTTTGGAAAACAATTAGCTTTTTGAGCAACTAAAGACACCGTGATTATCAGTAAATCAGGGAAGCACTGCCACATCAATAACGTCCCCTGTGTGCCATAGATAAGGCGTATGGTGCCCTGATCAACACCTTAATTATACACGCTTACAAAGTACATACAAGCTTTTACCGTTCACTTTTGACTGGCTCTTCAAATATTTTCTCATTTATTCTTTATAACACGTTACCCTGAACTTTATTCTATTATTCTGTTGCTTTGGTAACAAACTTCTTAACATTAACACAGAGCATGAATATGAATTTCCTCCTCCCCGCTTTCCCCCACTTTTCTTATTTGGGAGCAACCTTGAAGACTCCCAAGCTGTGAGAGCAGTGGCACTGATCACTCACCTAGCCACAGAGATGACCTATTGTCTGCCCTCTCAGATAGCTATAAGAAGCTGCAGGCTTATGTGCCAATTTTGCGCCAGAAAGAAAAAGGAACAAGGGCTGTCAATTAATCACAGTTAACTCATGCGATTAACTCAATAAAATTAATCACAATTAAAAAAAATTAATCCCGATTAATTGCACTGTTACACAATAGAAAACGAACTGCAATGTATTACATATTTTTGGATGTTTTTCTACATTTTCAAATATATTGATTTCTATTACAACATAGAATACAAAGTGTCCAGTGCTCACTTTATATTATTTTTTATTACAAATATTTGCGCTGTAAAAATGAAAAGAAATAGCATTTTTTAAGTCACCTCATACAAGTACTGAAGTGTAATCTCTTTATCGTGGAAAGTGTAACTTTCAAATATAGATTTTTTTTTGTTACATAACTATACTCAAACACAAAACAATATAAAACTTTAGAGCCTAGAAGTCCACTCAGTCCTCCTCCTTGTTCAGCCAATCGCTAAGAGAAACAAGTTTGTTTACATTTATGGGAGATAATGCTGCCAGCTTCTTATTTACAATATTACCTGAAAGTGAGAACAGGCATAGCACTTTTGTAGCTGGCATTGCAAGGTATTTACGTGTCAGATATGCTAAACTTTTGTACGCCCCTTTATGCTTCGGCCACCATTCCAGAGGACATGCTTCCATGCTGATGACACTCGTTGAAACAATAACGCGTTAATTAAATTTGTGACCAAACTCCTTGGGGGAGTTTTATCCCTGCTCTGTTTTACCTGCATTCTGCCATATATTTCATGGCAATCTCGGATGATGACCCAGCACATGCTGTTCATTTTAAGAACACTTTCACTGCAGATTTGCAGTGATAAAATGCAAAGAAGGTACCAATGTGAGATTTCTAAAGATACCTACAGCACTCAACCCAGGGTTTAAGAATCTGAAGTCCCTTCCAAAATTTGAAAGGGATGAGGTGTGGAGCATGCTTTCAGAAGTCTTAAAAGAGCAACACTCCAACGTGAAAACTACAGAACCTGAACCACCAAAAAAGAAAATCAACCTTCTGCTGGTGGCATCTGACTCAGGTGATGAAAATGAACGTGTGTCGATCAGCACTATTTTGGATTGTTATCGAGCAGAACCCATCATCAGCATGGACGCATGTCCCCTGGAATGGCGGTTGAAGCATGAAGGGACATATGAATCTTTAGCGCATCTGGCATGTAAATATCTTGAGCCGCTGGGTACAACAGTGCCATGCAAAAGCCTGTTCTCACTTTCAGGTGACATTGTAAACAAGAAGCAGGCAGCATTATCGCCTGCAAATTGTAACTAAACTTGTCTGTCTGAGCGATTGACTGAAGTAGGACTGAGTGGACCTGTAGGCTCTAAAGTTTTATGTTGTTTTATTTTTGAATGCAGTTTTTTTTTTGTACATAATTCTACATTTGCAAGTTCAACTTTCATGATAAAGAGATTGCACTACAGTACTTGTATTAAGTATCGGGGGTAGCCGTGTTAGTCTAACGTGCAACCAGACTCCTTGTTGTTTTTGTGGATACAGACTAACAGATTTATTTGGGCATAAGATTTCGTGGGTAAAAAACCACTTCTTCAGATGCAGCAGTGGTTTTTTACCCATGAAAGCTTATGCCCAAATAAATCTGTTAGTCTTTAAGGTGCCACCAGATGCCTTGTAGTACTTGTATTAGGTGAATTGAAAAATACTCTTGTTTTTTACAGTGCAAATATATTTAATCAAAAAGAAATATAGTGAGCACTGTATTCTGTGTTGTAATTGAAATCAATATATTCCAAAATGTAGAAAACATCTAAAAATATTTAAATAAATGGTATTCTATTATTGTTTAACAGCACGATTAATCAATATATTTTTTTAATCATGCGACTAATTTTTTTAATCGCTTGACAGCCCAAAAAGGAACAGCTCATTCTTGGGAGCATGGATACTCCCATTCATAAAAGAAAAAACAAACAATTTGTTAAGTCCAGGTAACATACAGTGGCCTACCTGTAGCAGTTATTTTCCAAAAGAATAATCCAATGTCTAGAACATTCAACCTCAGTGGGCCAAGCAATTTAATAAATAATTTTCTGCCTCACCAGCCAATCAGTGTTCTTGACTCCAGCACACTTATTTCTTTATAAGAATTTCATATTATGGTGGCCTCAGACAATTTAGAGCACTGATGAAGTGCTAACAATACAATGAATGTATATAGCAACTATTATCCAAAAAGATTCCAAAAAGTCCTTTATATGTTGTGGACCTGATTCAGGACAAATATGCACCCACAGGGCAAGCTCCAGCAGGGCAGGCTATTCATCCCCATCAGGAAAGGGCAGTTTTTAATTCAATCCAGCACTCCTAGGAGTTTAAATCAACATGTCTTGAGCCCACGAGATACACTCCTCCTCTGCTGGCCTCTTTCAGAGACTTCAATGGAACTATTCACTTCAGAGTTTGCAAGCTAATACCAGGTTTCAGAGGAACTGAGCTGTAGCTCACGAAAGCTCATGCTCAAATAAATTGGTTAGTCTCTAAGGTGCCACAAGTACTCCTTTTCTTTTTGCAAGCTAATACCGAAACTTACTGTAACTGAAAGGGATTAAAGGGGAAAGTATCTTTTTCTGTTTATTTTATGCATTTGGCTGCACTTTGGGACAGATCTTTAAAAAATATTTGGGCATCTAACTCCTATTGAAATCAATGGGAGTTAGGCACCTAAATATCTTTAAGACCTGGCCGTCTGTGAAAAGTCCATTTCACAGTTTTCCCTCACAAACTCAGTTAGATAGTTTCCATAGATCTTTTATATACAAACAGGAAAGAGAAAGATTTAAAAAAAACAAAAACAAGAAAATGTGACTGTAAAACCCCAAAAATTTACAGAAGACTTGGGGAGCAGGACAGTATCTGAAAGCACTTTAATTAATTTTGTGCAATGGAATAGTTTTCAGCTTGACGGTATCCCTTTAACTGCATAGTTCACCTATGGACATAAAAATTGTGTGTTCCAATCAGGACCCATTAGAATGTATATAGTATTACTCTAGTTAGTTGCATAACTTGGCTGCATCCATGTCAAATTAAAAACCAAATTCTGCTCCTCACAGCATAATCACTTTTGGTAAGTAAGAAGCCAAAACAATATTTTTTAAAATGTTAGTATGTGCAGTAAGATGTCAAATGGGATATGGAAGTGTACTATGTTAACCTTCAATGCAATGGAGAATAGAAAGCACTGAGGCAAATCACAGCCTGACTTGCACAATGTGTACTCTCTGAGCATACAATTGTTCAACTTTCTGAATGTCTGACTTCAGGTAGTTGTGTGTGCATATAGAGGGGATAATCCCATAACAATGGACAATACTGTAGCCCTATGTATTGGAGTAGGGATTTGAACTCTCCCACATCCCCGATGAATGCCCTGACCACTGAACCAGAGAATCAACAGCTCCAATGGGAGAGATTGACCCACTCCAACAGCCTGGTGGTGAGGGCAATCTTCTAGGAGGCGGGACAGTTAGGGTCAAGTTCCTGCTCAGGATCAGGCAGAGTGGGGATTTGAAAACAGCTCTTCCACATGCCAGCTTAGTGCCCCATCCACTGGGCTACTGGCGATAATTGGGTGAGGCGGGGTGTGTGTTTCTCTTTCCCTGTCTTTTTTGTGAGACAGGGCTGACCTGGCTTAAGCGCCTAACTCCAGGAGAGGGGTCATGGCAGAGAATCCTGAGCATAAGAGGCTCCTGCCTCTGCTTCCTCAGTCGGGGGCCTACGGCCCAGATCAGTGGGAATTAGGTACCTAGCTCCCTTTGTAGCTCTGGGCCCCAAACCCCTCCCCCTTTCCTCCTCATTTCACTCCTGGCTAGCTTAGGGGGCTCCCTGATCAGCCTGCTGTCTTCTGAGAATCCCTTTTTTAGGTGCCTAACACTTCCCATATGTTGTATGGAAAGCCTATCTTGGGGCTGTGAATTCCACTGGGCAGCAAGGAGCCTAGGTGGTTGCAATTTTCAGCACTGCAACACCTAAGTCCTCTTTGTGATTCTGGCATGAAGGGCCAGGGACATAGAACCAACTACCAGGAAATGCAGGATTCCAGAGGTCAAAGAGTTGCAACTTGTGTGCTATAGAGCTGTGCTCCCTGCTGCCTTGCTAGTCCCCTGCACATTAGGAGGCTGGAGGAGTAGCAATGACTACTAAAGGAAGTATGGGCTGGATGAATGCACTATAAGGTGGGTAGAAAGCTGGCTAGATTGTCGGGCTCAACGGGTAGTTATCAATGGCTCCATGTCTAGTTGGCAGCCGGTATCAAGTGGAGTGCCCCAAGGGTCGGTCCTGGGGCCGGTTTTGTTCAATATCTTCATAAATGATCTGGAGGATGGTGTGGATTGCACTCTCAGCAAATTTGCGGATGATACGAAACTGGGAGGAGTGGTAGATACGCTGGAGGGGAGGGATAGGATACAGAAGGACCTAGACAAATTGGAGGATTGGGCCAAAAGAAATCTGATGAGGTTCAATAAGGATAAGTGCAGGGTCCTGCACTTAGGACGGAAGAACCCAATGCACAGCTACAGACTAGGGACCGAATGGCTAGGCAGCAGTTCTGCGGAAAAGGACCTAGGGGTGACAGTGGACGAGAAGCTGGATATGAGTCAGCAGTGTGCCCTTGTTGCCAAGAAGGCCAATGGCATTTTGGGATGTATAAGATGTATAAGTAGGGGCATAGCGAGCAGATCGAGGGACGTGATCGTTCCCCTCTATTCGACATTGGTGAGGCCTCATCTGGAGTACTGTGTCCAGTTTTGGGCCCCACACTTCAAGAAGGATGTGGATAAATTGGAGAGAGTCCAGCGAAGGGCAACAAAAATGATTAGGGTCTGGAACACATGAGTTATGAGGAGAGGCTGAGGGAGCTGGGATTGTTTAGCCTGCAGAAAAGAAGAATGAGGGGGGATTTGATAGCTGCTTTCAACTACCTGAAAGGGGGTTCCAAAGAGGATGGCTCTAGACTGTTCTCAATGGTAGCAGATGACAGAACGAGGAGTAATGGTCTCAAGCTGCAGTGGGGGAGGTTTAGATTGGATATTAGGAAAAACTTTTTCACTAAGAGGGTGGTGAAACACTGGAATGCGTTAGGCTAGGGAGGTGGTAGAATCTCCTTCCTCAGAGGTTTTTAAGGTCAGGCTTGACAAAGCCCTGGCTGGGATGATTTAACTGGGAATTGGTCCTGCTTCGAGCAGGGGGTTGGACTAGATGACCTTCTGGGGTCCCTTCCAACCCTTATATTCTATGATTCTATGACAAGGCAAGTGGACTGGCAGATCCAGAGAGCCACTCGCCATTTTCCCCACCTCAAGAGCGAACGCACAGCAACCATGAGCACGCTGGGAGGCTGCAGCAGGGGCAGTGGAGCAGCAGCACTGTCTCTCCATAGCTTGAGGAAAGATTCTTCCTTCAAGTTTCCACAGTGCCAAGCGCACTTTGTGGAGTAAGTACTTAACTTCTCCCATCGAAATGAAAGGTTTACACTAGAGCATCACAGAGACCCACAGGGGCTGACAATCTGTAGAGGATGTCATGCCCAGACCCAATAGATCCTGGGACTTTTTGTGTAGCCAGCTCCCTCTGTGGTGCTCCCTAGGTATCCCTCCTCCAGAAACAGGCTCATTACTTTGGGCTGAGCCCCTGTAGAAACAAAAGCCTAAGGAAGTAGTCAATACTGGTACCAATAGCATTAATTACTGTACAGATTTCCAATCAGAAACCTACAGGTAGAGTTGTGGGGAGCAGACCGCTCTTCCAGCCTAGCACACACACTGAGACCTGCAGAGACTTGACTACAAAGGGGAGCTTCTGAAGAGGAGGAGCAGAGATGCTGCTTTACTTTAATTTATGGCACAAACCGATATAAGTCCCCTGCAAAATATATGCATAGTGGGATCTCTGATTTGTATAATGTTACATGCCACATGTGCTGAAAGAGCTAGGTATTATTAATCATCTTTATAAATTCCTAGCTCAGTTAGAAGTGTTAGGGATGGAATGGCCATCTTAGCTTTTTATTTTCTGGCTTTTGCTGTTTTGTGTTAAAGCCTTAATGCTAACTGCTGGCTGGCAGAAATGCAGTTAGACTTTGATAGGATTTCAGTCTTAAGATCAAACAACACTGTGATATCAATGATGTACACTGGATAGAATCTTCAGCAATTTTATGGTTATGCCTGAGTTATGTAAACATTTATTTGCCGGGGGGGGGGGAGGGGGAGGCAGAAAAGGAGAAGGAGTGAGAATTCAAACATGATTCAGAGAAGAGATAAAGATACTTTGCTTAATCTACTTTTTATAATTGTGACTGTTGTCCTCCTGTTAAAAAAACTAATCTTACCAGTCCTGTAGAAATATTTGCTTGATTGTATTTAATGAACAGATATTTATCTTTTTCAAAAAATTTAAACTGTATGCAGAGCACAAATGGCATAATAAAGTCTGACAGTGTATGCATTTCCACAAAAATAGATATTTTTAATCTTTATGACTCCTGTAAAAGAACCAAATACTGATACATTAAATTAAGAGATTACTAAATCCTATTTTTATAACTGTATACTAAATAAATATTTCATCAAGTAAAAATGCTACTCATATTTTTTAAACTTACAGTTTTAAAGCAGAAGTGATATTTTCTCCAGTAACTGAAGTGGTTTTCTAATCTAAAACAAATTTAAAAATTTGATTTAATGTTTTCTTAGCACTGTTATTACCCTCAACATTTCAGTCACACTAATAAAAATAGTCTAAACAGAAATTTCTTGTTCAGCAAATTACGGATAAACAAAGAAATCAAGCCCCAAATTCAATCCATTGCAACATTTTAAAAATGATTCCCGATCTGTTTAAAGATGAAAACATTGTGCGCTATATAATACCACGGCAGCAGCAGGTTCCCTATCATAGATCTGAAAACATATTTCATCTAATTGATGAGCTTTTGTTTAAACAAGCATTGATATGCATGCTGTGATGCATGTGGTCACAAGAAATTCTCAGCAACATATAGCCCAAGTGATTAGGCTACTAGATAAAAACAGTTTTTATTGTATTTAGAATTTTTTCCCCACTAATTCAGTATTAATTATGCAAAAAAAAAAGTTTTATTTTTTAAAGACACTTCCACCATATTAGACCCCATTCTGCTCCCACTGAAGTCAATGGCAAAACTCCCACCGACTTCAATGGGAGCTCTGGGCCCCTGAGAATAAATGCTTACTTATTGTGCTTTGGAAAGCATTGTCTTAACTCATTTAAAATCAGGCATTAATGTATAATAATTTATTAATCGAGCAAGCCTATATACAGTATTTTGAACCGACAATTTTATAGTGGTCTTGGTCATGCGTATGGCATGATATGACAACATTTATTGTATCTGCAATAAAAACATTTTAAGAGTATAACTACAAGCTTTATGGATGATTTTACTATGTGGCATGTTTATTCCATGTTGCTGAGAACTGAGAAAAAACAACTTTTTCATTTTACTGCATCATAAAAAATGAATTAGATTTCCTGAATACAGTATACAATCAGAAAGCACTTGGTTCTGACCTCATTTGTGAGGCAAATCTTTTTATTTTTTATTTTTTTTTTCAGAGGCGAATGGTATGTGAGTTTACATCTGGCTGTTGTTTGAGAAAGTCAGTGCCTTGTCTGTGCTTATTGATCTTCAGGGTCATCTTTTAATAATACCAAAAAAGCTTCCAAAATAAAGATCTTAAATCTTTTTTATTCCTTTTTCCTTTTAAGGGTTTCTTTTAAAGATGCTTGTCAGCACTAGCTCTGTCAATAAAGTTAATTGGCAAACTGTCTCTTTGTCAATATATGGCCTATGGCAAGCTTTCCTACAAATCTATACAAAAATCCACTTGAAATATATTATGGTTGTACTTAAATAAGATTCTGTGCTTCCCTGAAATTTATAAAGAGGAAGTCTGCCTATTTTCAAATGGTATGATACAGATAAAAAGCAACTAGCAAGATGTTAAAATTCAATAAACAGCAGGGAACAGAGGGCTGGAGTGTGTCTCTGGTCGTGTTTTGTTTTTGATGGAAATGGGAAATAAATGCTTAACTACAGAAAGAACAATGAATATTTTACATAACAGCATAATGGAAGTTCCAGTTCCCATAAGGGCTCACTTCCAAGCAAACAAAATTCATCACAAAACTTAAATAATGCATGTTTTCATGAAACCCAGAGAGTTCCAATGCAATACAGGAAAATAACAGGGATTCCACAGAACTATACTCCGTTCAAGGAGTCTATGGCTACAACTTTATGTCCTGTTTGTGCTAGCTAATCCTTTCCATAAATCCTCTGCCCTCAATTGTGAATTAAACAGGAAGTTGCTTTTAAAGATCCCTCAATAGGAACCTGTCCATTTCCGAATCCATGTGTAATCATCCTATGGAGCAAAATCCCTCTGATGGTGAGTGGAGTGTGGCACCCTACAAACACATGGACAGCTCCCTTTCCCTCCTCCTCTCCAAGCAGAAGTTGCTGTTAGCTCCCGGCACTGCAGTGCAGCGTAGCCCAAGCCAGGCTAGGCGGTCCACAGCCCCCCTCTGGTTGTCTGTGTAGGGGTCCACGTGCTGTGCTAACCTCCTGCAATCCCCCCGCTCCTTGTACACGCTCATCATCAGCGGGAAGGAGCGCTGGAGGCTGCCCGTGCCTGGGAGCCTCTGGGTGCTCTCAGCATCTCCCGAGGAGACGACCACCCTCACCCTGCCATCTCGTTTGCATCTTTCCCCCCCAATCTGTCCGCCCCACTTTGCGCACAGATGTTACGTGGCCGCCCCGGCCAGCATGACTCAGCCCTACCCCACGGGCACCAAGCGAGTCCTGCAGTCCCCGGGCACGCGCAGGACTCCCCGGGGAGCGTTACGCGCGCGGGGAGTTCTGCCTGCGCCCCAGGCTGCGCGGCGCGTTTCGTCCCCCCTCTCTCCAGACGCCACCCCGCCGGTGCTGCGGTCCCGCAAACCAACCGGGGGGAGGCTCAGTCTGCCCGCCCGTTAGAACTCCCCAGGGCTTTCACTGGGACTTCTGCCGTGGCTCAGCCTCCTCCGCCCGCAACAACTTAATTAAGGACTTCAGGATCTGTCCCCAAAGCACCTGGAGACCAACAACTTCGCACGCTTCAGGCAACTCCTACCCTTGCGTCGAAGCAGCAACGGAAGCAGTTTGGGGGGAGGGGGGCTACTACAAAACCTCCTGGCCAATCGGAGCCCCGATCCTGGCATGCAGCCTAGGAAGGGGGAAAAGGCAGGACGGGTTTCAAAGGCTCGATCTGACGGTTATCGTTTATCTACTCGCTTAGGGTGAGCCACGATATGCTCCCCCGCGCAACGGCAAGCCTCGATCTCCTTCGCATCCTTCCATGCATCTTTGCCCCCAGCACCTCGGCAGCTTTCCCGCTGCCTCCCGACCACCGGATCCTTGCAGTCGCTGCCCTCCGGCAAGCAAAAGTTGTGCCAGGCTTCATTAGCGAGTCGGTTTCAAAGGCACCCGAGTTGCAAAGCAATTCCCAGCGCCGGGAGAGGCAGCCTGGCGTCGGTACCGAGAAGCGCCCTGTAGCCCAGCGCCCCCCAGCCAAAGTCAGATCGCCCCGGGAAACCACCATCGGCTCCTGCAAACCATCCCCAGCCGCAGCCCACCCGCCAACTGCCCCGGCGAGCAAAGCCGCTCGCTGCTGGCGCCGGGGGAAAGTTGCAGCCCTTCTCGGACACGCTCGCTCGTAGGAAAAGTTGCCCCGGAGGCAGGAACAGCCGCCACCGCCCATAAACTCTTGGGCGCGCCACTTACCCGCGAGGACACACCGAACCCCCGCGGTGCCGGCACCCAGCAGCCGCCCCCCGCGTGCGGAGCTGGTCACCGTCTCCTGCCTCCCGAGCTCGGCTCGGCTCGGCGCTGCTGTCGGCGGCGACGGCGGCGTCTCCTGGAGGAGTCGCCAGGCGTGACAGAGCCAGAGGAGGGGCGGGCAAGGGGTTGTGTGGGCTGCACGTTGCAGTCCTCCCTCTGCTGCAGTGCTGGAGCGGGAGAGGGAGAGGGAGAGGGAGGTAAAGGCGGGGAAAGCGGAGGCACAGAGACAGGGGGGGAGAGAAAGAGGCAGGAAGGCAGCGCACGATCAATAATTGAAGGCGTGGGAGTGGGCAATCTCGGCTAACGCAAGCAGACAGACTCCTCCGGGACGAGACTGGGGCATTGCAAGCCAGCACATGGACTGTGCGGGAAACCCGCCTTAAAATCCCCCCCCCCCTTTTGGGGGGAATCCACACCCATCTGCATACACAGGCACTTCGTCCCAAAGTTAATATTTCATTAGAGGCAACAGCAGGGAAGACTGTGCGAAAGGCTCTGTTTGCCTAGGAGCTGCCTGCAGCAGGCTCTTGGCAATCCAAAGCGTTTCTAAAAGGCTGCTCCTTTTATTAGATCATAATGTTATTGGTGTGCAAGGTGCTGTACAGACATGCCCCAAAAATACATTACAGTTGAGGGACCCCCCGTGCTCTAACCCCTATTCTCTTTGCAGTCCAGTGATTTTAGACTTCTTTTGCGAGTCAGGACGACGCCTCTCATGAATAAGGGATCAGTCCTTGTTTGTAGGATCAGTCCTTGTTTCGATTACTAGTACTAATTATTTCTAATGCAGAATCATCTAAGCGCCCCAAACCAGCATTAGAGCTCTGTTGGGCTAGGCATTGTACAACAAATTACACAAAGACAGTCCTCTCCTCAAAAACTTTACAAGTGTCAGAACTTGCTTCCCAGAAGAAACCAGAAGCTCTGGAAAGCCATTCCACCCTATAGAATCATTACCTTTTTTTTTTTTTAAGTGATGGCTGATTAATACTAAAACGTAGCAAAAAAGATTTACTAACAGAAAATTCCTAAAGAAATTCCATTGTCTTTAGTCAGTTTAAATAAATTTTTGGTGCTCAAACTTTTTTTCCACATACTGGGCTTGATTGTCCATTGCTTTGCAGCTTGTGTAGTCATTTACACGTGTGCAGAATGGGTATCTGCATTTTACACTCACCTTTCATAGGTGTCAATGACTACACCAGCTGTAAATGGTGGAGAATCAGACCCACCCTCCCCAGCAAGAACTAGTGTATAACTACAGGTTTCAGAGTAACAGCCGTGTTAGTCTGTATTCGCAAAAAGAAAAGGAGTACTTGTGGCACCTTAGAGACTAACCAATTTATTTGAGCATGAGCTTTCGTGAGCTACAGCTCACTTCATCGGATGCATACTGTGGAAACTGCAGAAGACATTATATACACAGAGGAGGTATTGTCTCATGGTCTCTGTGTATATAATGTCTTCTGCAGTTTCCACAGTATGCATCCGATGAAGTGAGCTGTAGCTCACGAAAGCTCATGCTCAAATAAATTGGTTAGTCTCTAAGGTGCCACAAGTACTCCTTTTCTTTTTAGTGTATAACTGACACCTGATCTGCATATAGCATCACCACAATGAAGGGGAGGAAACAGTGAACAGAGCAGATAGGATTCCTTATTGAAGGAACTTCTTTCAACAAACAGCCCACAGGTAGTTCAATAGACTCTTCCATTAGATTACCCAAAAAGAAAATGTCTCAGCTACAAATAAGATCCATAGCAAGGGGCTAGAGACAACAACGAAAGACACCAGTACCAAATACCCTCTGATCTCTTGGCAATACTGGCTAAGTATACAGTGACCCTAAGAGCACCCCAATGACAGATGGCACACTGTTGTCATTATCTTTACCCAAAAGAAGGCATGTAATATATCACTGGAAAACTATTAACACTGATCAATAATCTTCCTGTGTGAATTATGTATAGTTAACCCACAAAGAATTTTACAGATGTTCTGGAAATGTCTCTAAAATATGTTTAAACCAGGCATAAACAGGCTTTTCTCCAGACAAAGGAAAGAGGCCAGCACCTTAAACTGGTGTGGCCAAATTCAATGGGCAATTCATTTGTATCGGAGCTTGCAGGAAAAGATCATTTGCATTTTAGAAATTACTAGCAGGGGAGGAATGAGCATGGTGTCTACATCCAGCAGGGGACAGAAACATTATCTGTAGGGCCCTACCAAATTCGTGGCTGTGAAAAACGCTTCACGGACTGTGAAATCTGGTCTTTTGTGTGCTTTTACCCTAGTATACAGATTTCATGGGGGAGATCAGCGTTTCTCAAACTGGGGATCCTGACCCAAAAGAGGGTCATGGTGGAGGGATGCCAGGTTATTGTGTGTCGGGGCTGGGGGGGGGGGGATTTGCAGTATTGCTTCTGCACTGCCTTCAGAGCTGGGTGGCCAGAGAGCAGCAGCTGCTGGCCAGGCACTCAGCTCTGAAGGCAACGCCCTGCCAGCAGCAGCACAGAAGTAAGGGTCGCAATACCATACTACTTCAGAGTTGGGCAGTCAGAGAGTGGCAGCTGCTGGCTGAGGTCCCAGCTCTGAAGGCAGCAGCACAAAAGTATGGGTGGCCATACCATATTATACCATTTCTATCTTCATTCTTTATATTTGATATCAATTCCACCTGTGTCCTTTTATTAATAAACTTACTTTACTTTTACTACAAACTATCTCAGCGCTTTGATTGAAACAGAGTGTTTGTTAACCCCAGTTAAGGTAATAAGTTGCTGAGTACTCTCTCTTTAAAGAAACAATGAATTTGATAAGGTTTTGTGAATATGACAGTAAGAAGGATCTGTGCCCTGCAGAAAGACTTCTCTGAGGAACTCAGCAATTGGGGTTTCCTGATTGTTACCTGCTAGGTAAAGTCTGGACTAGCAGCATCCTGAAGAGTATGCTGGCAGGGACTGACAAGCTGATGTGTCAGGCTGAGACATAGCATAGCAATAGCAAAGCTCTCACTTGCTGAGGTTAAGAGGGGTAACCCAGTAACTCACAATTTGGGGAACCCTAGCAGCCTTTCACATATACCAAGTCTTCTAGACAATTAAAAGTAATTTCAAGCACAGCAGCCTCCCCTGAGCCTTCCTGCCTATATTTTTGGGTTTTCATTCATGTTTTCTTACTTTTAAAAATGCTCTTCTCTCCTCTGTTGCTGTGTGAAAGACTCACACAAACAGCAAAGGAAATTGACTAATTGAATGACTACCCAGGGGAAACAGTGAATGGGACTATACACAGAGTGCTGTCAAATGCACAAAGCAAACAAACAGAAAAAAATAGAGAAAAAAATCCTTTTTCCTCTAATCCTGTTACGTTATAGTAATCTTAGGTATTACTTGCAAGGACAGTAACAATTTCAGTCAGAAGCGTGAGTTAAAATAACTCTGATCATTTAAAAAAACCCATGAAAATGCAATTTAGAATACACAATAATATTCAAAGGGAAACAAAACAGATTGCCAAGTTTTCACATCAGCAACAAAAGGAGGTATCAGAAAGTCATTATCACTACATAAGCGAGAAATGCAGCAAATGTCTCCCATTCAGTTCATTATGGTCTAATTAAAGTTGCTATATTTCTGAATACAAAATGCATCTTGTATTTTATTTGATTTTATAAAGTATGTCAAAAGAAAATCTTTTGCTATAGAATGACCAAGAAGGAAGACATGTTTCTTGTGAGCAAATAAAGGAAAAACTCATGATAAATTTCATTAGAATAAGTTTTGGAACTGTATAACAGTTTTGTAGGTCACATCTAAGTCCTAAGGACAAGAAATCATGCTCAAACCAAAGAGCAAAAGGAAGCCCAAAAGGCCTTTATAACCGATAGTGCAGGGTCATGGCAGCAGCCATCTTGTTCCTCTCCTACCCCATTGGACTGGAGAGCTCTATATGAGAGTGTTGAGACACACCCTACCACGACAGACTGACTTCATACAAAAATGTCTTTTCTGAAGACAAAAGGTGAGTCTTTATCTACAAAAATAAAACCTCTGGATAGACACATGAGCAAGGTGGAGCAGCATGGAAGCAAGATGATGACAAATGAAGATCAATGTTGATAAATACAAAGTAATGCACATTGTAGGGGGAAAAATTGAACTACTCACGCACCTTTACAAGGTTCTAAACCACAGGTGGGCAAACTATGGCCCGTGGACCACATCTGACCTGCAGGACTGTTCTGCCTGGCCCCTGAGCTCCTAGCCCGGGAGGCTAGCCCCCGGCCCCTCCCCTGCTGTTCCCCCTCCCCCGGAGCCTCAGCTCACCGCGTCACTGGCGCAATGCTCTGGGCGGCGGGGCAGCGAGCTTCTGGGGCAGCGCAGCTGCAGAGCCTGGCCTGAGCTGGTGCTCTGTGCTGCACGGGGCGTGGCTGGCTCCAGCCCGGCGGTGTGGCTATAGCACCATCAGTGCTCCAGGCAGCGCGGTAAGGGGGCAGGGAGTGGGGGAGGGGGGTTGGATAGAGGGCAGGCGGAGGAGGTCTGGATAGGGGTCGGGGCGGTCAGAGAGCGGTTGAATGGGGGGTTGAATGGGGGCAAGGGTTCCGGGGGCAGTCAGGAAGGAGAGGAGGGGTTGGATGGGGCGGCAAGGGGCAGTCAGGGGTGAGGGTTCTGGGGGCGGTCAGGGGACAAGGAGAAGGGGTAGTTGGATGAGGCAGGGGCAGTCAGGAAGGAGAGGAGGTTGGATGGGGCGGTGGGGGGCAGTTAGTGGCAGGGGGTCCAGGGACAATCAGGGGACAGAGAGCAGGGTGGGTGGATGGGGCAGGGTCCCTGGGGGGACCATTGGGGGGCAAGAAGCAGGGGGGGTCAGATAGGGGGCGGGAGCTGGGCCACGCCTGGCAGTTTGTGGAGGCACAGCCTCCCCTAAGTGGCCCTCCATGCAATTTCTGAAACCCGATGTGGCCCTCAGGCCAAGAAGTTTGCCCACAGCTGTTTTAAACTAACTGTATCAGCTCAAGAAAGGGACCTAGCAGACAGCTCAAAGAAGACCTCTGCTCAGTGTGAGGCTGTGGTCAAAAAAAGCAAACAAGATGTTAGGCTGCATAAGGAATGGGATGGAAAATAATACAAAAAAAAATTATGCCTTTTATGTAAATCAATGATGTGGCCTCATCTGGAGTACTGCTACATGCAGAACTGGTCACCCCATCTCAAAAAGGATATTGCAGAATTAGAGGGGGTTCAGAGAAGAGCGATGAGAGTGATCAAGGGCATGGAAAAATTGCCATATGGAGAGAGACTGAAAAGATTGTGTTCTCACTTGCAGGGATGGGTCCATATATTCAGTAGTGATGGGTTCTTCAGTCACTATACTACAGCTGGCAAAGTGAGATGTATTATTGATTGGCTAGGATGAGTCTTGAGAGAATTTTTCTCTAGTGAGCAGCCCCTCCAGAATTTTCTCCACTCCAAAGGTGCAGCAGGCAAAGACTCAGGGCCTCTGTAGATTGACCACACCCTCATTAATTTTTTCTTCTTTTTTTCCTACTGTTTTTCCTCAACTCTCCATCTTCTTAGTGTGAAGGGTTACTTGCTTTTTAAGGAGCTCCCGGGCAATAGCAGGGACTTTTATTGAGCTCTCCCCTCAAATTAACCCATGATAATGTCTGAAAAAATGAAAAAGAAGGGCACGGCACCACAATGGGGCCTATATGTTTCCAGGACTCCCCTGTCCCTGCCATTGGGATGCTGTTGGTCAGAACTCCCCCACCCACCATTCCTCAGAGGTCCCGAGAACCGCTAGGGGCACAGAGTAATCAGTTTCCCACCTTTGCTTCCTCTTCCCTTATGACTCCAAATCCTCACCCTTCTCTCCTGGTAGTCCTCCCTTTAAGGGGGCTCAGGGTCACAAATGCAGACATAAAGCCAAGAAATCCTAGAAGATCCCCAGCAACCGCTGTTCCCTGCACAATTTTTCAAGTCTATTCTGTTGCGGTTCTTGGTATTTCCCCTGAACATTCACCAAAAAAGAATTAAGAAGGGGATGATGAGGAGGAGAAGGTAAAAACTGACCCTTACACTCCTACCCCAGCCACCCTGCTTAAGGCCATGAAGGCAGAATGGTAAACACAGCAAAGAAAGTATCCAACCCAATTCTCCCCTTCCCCCCAAAATAATGTTTCAAAAATTCTAGTGCCTATTAGTCAAAGGCATTCTTGGTTGCTTTACCTAAAATAGGTGCAGCTTTGTCAACCCTTGTCAAGGACAATGTCAACCCCACTGAAGGGGACTTCCTACCCAAAGTTTTTACTGACAGAAGGGTGGAATCAGCTCAAAGAGACGATGATGCAGTCTTGGCAGCACTTGGAGCCTCAGCAAAGGCGACTTTTTGCACCAGAGCAGTCTTTGGTTCTACTGAGTCCCCAAAATCTGACATTACCACAACGCTGAAAAGTGCCAAGGGGCTGGGATCCTCTTTAAAGAGAATTTCCCTAACACCTGCTCTAGTTTCAGATGCCTCACTGATGCTTTCAGGTCCTCCACCAGATCCATGGTGTCCAGCGCAGTGGCAAGGGCAGAGAAGGTGGATATTTCTGCAAGACAGGTTTTTGGTAGCAAACTCATACTCTTGAGAGACATTTTCTCAGTGAGCCAATCAAAAAAGCCACCTTCAAAGTACAGGACCAAAGCAATGATGGTAAGAAAAATCAGTATAGAGTTAAGCCATTTTTCCATTTTAGGCAGCCCTTCCAAGGTTATGGAGCTTCATATAGATGTAGTAGGAGAGACAATGGGGTCTCTAAAAATAGATGGGAGAAAACCAGGCCCATTAAACCCAGAGGTGACTCATTCTCCAGGAATGTCCCTAAGAACAAGCAATGACAACCTCTCTTCCTCCAACATTCGTTGGGTGGAGGGAAGGGCACTTGTCTCTTTTTGTTCCTACCTGGTTTGTGACCATCATGGATGAACGGTTGAGAGACATCATTTCCAGCTGTTACACCATAAAATTCAAAAGGGCCCCTGACCCTCTGTCATGGAGTCACAGAGTCTGGTCTATGCCCCAGACTGTAACCAGTCTCCTGGGAGCAACTCCTTTAGTGTTCCGAGTCCCAAGGGCCACACAGTTCTATAGAGGCAGGCCTCCAAAACTTCAGCACCACCCAATCCTCTCTATGTGGCTTCCTGCAGTGAAAACCTGCCAAGCCAGACTCCTGCGGGAGGCTTGTACTGTAGCCCTTCAGGGCAAAATGCTCTCAGGGAGTATCTACAGTGACACCACCAACCTTTTCAAAACAAGGTAACCATTTATTAGTCACCTGGCACACAGAATCTGGAAGTCCAGAGGCCCAACCCCCAAGCTGTGCTGAACCCCTTGTTCAAGCTCTGTGTCTCACGCAGTCTGACCTCCTCAGTCAGTTCCCAGGTGAGAGAGAGCTTCCAGTTTCCTACAGAAGCCAACACTTTATTCCCCCACTTCACACCTTCCAGTCCTTTGTTCTTGAGCTGGGACCTTTGCTCAGCTTCCCTCCTGAAAGATGGGGGAAATCCATCTGCCTCTGGGTCATTGGCTACTAGGTATCAATATCCTGGTGATTGGGTTTTCTATTACCTTCCTGGATTTTCCAATGATATGGGATCCTACCTGATGACTGGAGAATAGCAAAAGTGATGTCAATTTTTTAAAAAAGGCTCCAGAGGTGATCCTGGCAATTTCAGGCTGGTAAGCCTAACTTCAGTACCGGGTAAATTGGTTGAAACTATAGTAAAGAACAGAATTATCAGACACATAGATGAAAACCGTTTATTGGGGAAGAGTCAACATGGTTTTTGTAAAGGGAAATCATGCCTCACCAATCTGCTAGAGTTCTTTGAGGGGGTTAACAAACATGAAGACAAGGGTGATCCTGTGGATATAGTGTACTTAGATTTTCGGAAAGCCAGTGACAAGGTCCCTCACCGAAGGCTCTTAAGCAAAGTAAGCTGTCATGGGATTAGAGGGAAGGTCCTCTCCTAGATCAGTAACTGATTAAAAGATAGGAAACAAAGGGTAGGAATAAATGGTCAGTTTTCAGAATGGAGAGAGATGAATAGTGGTGTCCCCCACTGGTGTGTACTGGGACCAGTGCTGTTCAACATATTCATAAATTATCTGGAAAAAGGGGTAAACAGCGAGGTGGCAAAATTTGCAGATAATACAAAACTGCTCAAGATAGTTAAGTCCAAAACAGACTGTGAAGAGTTACAAAGGCATCTCACAAAACTGGGTGACTGGGCAACAAAATGGCAGATGAAAATCAATGTTGATAAACACAAAATAATGCACATTGGAAAACACAATCCCAACTAAACATATAAAATGATGCAGTCTAAATTAGGTGTTACCATTCAAGAAAGATCTTGGAGTCATTGTGGATAGTTCTCTGAAAATATCCGCTCAGTGCACAGTGGCAGTCAAAAAAGCGAACAGAATGTTGGGAATCATTAGGAAAGGGATAGATAAACAAGACAGAAAATACCATATTGTCTCTATATAAATCCATGGTATGCCTGTGATGTTGCACTCCATATGATTTTATGAAAATATTGTAATAAGTGTGAATATAATGTAACTGAAATATGCTTCATGCAAAAGGTCTCTTGTAACGTATCATGACAAAGCTGATAATCTACTGAGTGTGATCATCCTATTTGTATGTATGTATCACTCTTGTATCTGAAACTAGAAATATGAAATATAACTCTGAGGTCCTATTGTAATTATGCAAAGTGTGGGCCATTAATGGTGGTTTGGAATCTTGATGGCTCCCATCAACTAGGATAATTGACTGTAGATAGCTCTGTTTACTTGTAAGTCTCCCTGTATACGTGTGTGCTGGCAAGTGGGTAATGAAGTCTTACAGTGACATGTGATCATGTCACCTGAACTGGAATCCATCTTTAACCTGGTGCTTTTCCATTTAGAAGGAGGGGTGGGAACCCAGAGAGGGACGAAGGATTCCCACCTTGTGCAAAAGATATATAAGGAGGTGGAACAGAACATAGGGGGCTGCAGTCATGAGAAATCCCCTAGCTACCACCTGAGCTGGAACAAGGGCTGTACCAGAGGAAAGGATTGGGCCCAGACTAGGAAGGCATCCAGTCTGTGAAAAAAGACTACTGAAACATCTTTGAGGGTGAGATTTACCCATATTCAGTTTTCTTACTGTATTAGGCTTAGACTTGCGTGTTTAATTTTATTTTGCTTGGTAATTCACTTTGTTCTGTCTGTTATTACTTGGAACCACTTAAATCCTACTTTTTGTATTTAATAAAATCACTTTTTACTTATTAATTAACCCAGAGTATGTGTTAATACCTGGGGGGGAAACAGCTGTGCATATCTCTCTATCAGTGTTATAGAGGGTGAACAATTTATGAGTTTACCCTGTATAAGCTTTATACAGACCACTATGCTTTAGACTGCTATACTTACCTACATGCCTCCAGCTTTCATCCAGACCACATCACACGATCCATTGTCTACAGCCAAGCTATAAAATATAACCACATTTGCTCCGATCCCTCAGACAGAGACAAACACCTACAGGATCTCTATCAAGCGTTCTTAAAACTATAATACCCACCTGGTGAAGTAAAGAAACAGATTGACAGAGCCAGAAGGGTACCCAGAAGTCACCTACTACAAGACAGGCCCAACTAAGAAAGTAACAGAACTCCACTAGCCGTCACCTACAGCCCCCAACTAAAACCTCTCCAGTGCATCATCAAGGATCAACAACCTATCCTGAAGGACGATATCTCACTCTCACAGATCTTGGGAAACAGGTCAGTCCTCACTTACAGACAGCCCCCCAACCTAAAGCAAATACTCACCAGCAACTACACACCACACAACAAATACACCAACCCAGGAACCAAACCCTGCAACAAACCCCAGTACCAACTCTGCCCACATATCTGTTCAAGGGACACAATCATAGGACCTAACCACGTCAGCCACACCATCAGGGGCTCATTCACCAGCACATCTACCAACGAGATATATGCCATCATGTGCCAGCAATGCCCCTCTGCCATGTACATTGGCCAAACCAGGCAGTCTCTATGCAAAAGAATAAATGGACACAAATCTGACATCAGGAATTATAACATTCAAAAACCAGTAGGAGAACACTTCAATCCCCCGGTCACTCAATGACAGACCTAAAAGTGGCAATTCTTCAACAACAAAAACTTCAAAAACAGACTCCAACGTGAAACTGCAGAACTGGAATTAATTTGCAAACTGGACACCATCACATTAGGCCTGAATAGAGACTGGGAGTGGTTGGGTCATTACAAAACCTAAACCTAATTTCCCCGATACTAATTTCTGCCTACTGTTACTCACACTTTCTTGTCAACTGTTTGAAATGGGCCACTCTCATTACCACTGCAAAAGTTATTTTTCCTCCCTTGGTATCCTACTGTTAATTGAATTGTCTTGTTAGACTGACCTCACATTTGATAAGGCAACTCCCATCTTTTCATGTATTTATACCTGCTCCTGTATTTTCAACTCCATGCATCTGATGAAGTGGGTTCTAGCCCACAAAAGCTTATGCCCAAATAAATTTGTTAGTCTCTAAGGTGCCACAAGGAATCCTCATTGTTTTTATTGGGAGTTAGGTATTTGAGTATTGGAGACAGGAGCACTTCTTAAGCTGTTTTCAGTTAAGCCTGCAGCTTGTGGGGGATGTGGTTCAGACTTGGATCTGTGTTTGCAGCAGGCAAGCGTATCTGGCTCAAACCAGGCATGGGACTGAAGTCTCAAGCTGGCAGGGAAAACAGGCTCAGAGGTAGACTAGGCACATCAGGTGGCAGTCCCAAAGTGGGTTTCTGTGATCCCACCCATCACAACACCCACATCTTGAATACTGCATGCAGATCTGGTCAACCCATCTCAAAAAAGATATACTGGAATTGGAAAAGGTACAGAAAAGGACAACAAAAATTGTTAGGGATATGGAACAGCTTCCATATGAGGAGATTAATAAGACTGGGACTTTTCAGCTTGGAAAGAGACAACTAAGGGGGGATATGATAGAGGCATATAAAATTATGACTGGTGGGGAGAAAGTAAATAAGGAAGTGTTATTTACTCCTTATAACACAAGAACTAAGGGTCACCCAATGAAATTAATAGGCAGCAGGTTTAAAACAAACAAAGGGAAGTATTTCTTCACACAACACACAAATAACCTGTGGAACTCTGCCAAAGAATGTTGTGAAGACCAAAACTATAACAGGGTTCAAAAAGGAACTAGGTAAGTTCATGGAGGATAGGTCCATCAATGGCTATTAGGATGGGCAGGGATGGTGTCCCTAGCTTCTGTTTGTCAGAAGCTGGGAATGGGCAACAGGGGATGGATCACTTGATGATTACCTGTTCTCTTAATTCCCTCTGAAACACCTGGCATTGGCCACTGTCGGAAGACAGGATATTGGGCTAGACTGACCTTTGGTCTGACCCAGTATGGTCGTTCAGTACTTTTTAATGACCCATTCTAATGACCCAATGACAGCGAGGTAACACATACACATACCTATGACCATGTCTGCACTAGTACTTAGGTAGGCAAAACGTTTATCGCTCAGGGGTGTGAAAAAAACACCCCCCTGAATGACATAGGTTTTGCCAGCATAATGCTCGTGTACACAGTACTGCCACTCGTTGAGCTGGTTTTCTGATGTGAACGGGACAGCTCTCTCCTGTCGGCATTATGCGGCTACACAAGCTCTCTTACAGCGGCACACCTGTATCAGTACAGCTCTGCCTCTGTAAGCTTGTATGTGTAGACGTGGCCTAAGTCTCTTAGCCTTCCCTGAGAACAAATTTAGCAGTTTTTCCCCCTCTCTGAGTAGCCAAGCAAAAAAGAGGAGAATCATAGAATCATAGAATATAAGGGTTGGAAGGGACCCCAGAAGGTCATCTAGTCCAACCCCCTGCTCGAAGCAGGACCAATTCCCAGTTAAATCATCCCAGCCAGGGCTTTGTCAAGCCTGACCTTAAAAACCTCTAAGGAAGGAGATTCTACCACCTCCCTAGGTAACGCATTCCAGTGTTTCACCACCCTCTTAGTGAAAAAGTTTTTCCTAATATCCAATCTAAACCTCCCCCACTGCAGCTTGAGACCATTACTCCTCGTTCTGTCATCTGATACCATTGAGAACAGTCTAGAGCCATCCTCTTTGGAACCCCCTTTCAGGTAGTTGAAAGCAGCTATCAAATCCCCCCTCATTCTTCTCTTCTGTAGGCTAAACAGTCCCAGCTCCCTCAGCCTCTCCTCATAACTCATGTGTTCCAGACCCCTAATCATTTTTGTTGCCCTTCGCTGGACTCTCTCCAATTTATCCACATCCTTCTTGAAGTGTGGGGCCCAAAACTGGACACAGTACTCCAGATGAGGCCTCACCAATGTCGAATAGAGGGGAACGATCACGTCCCTCGATCTGCTCGCTATGCCCCTAGCGAGCATAGCGAGCAGGAGAAACTGAGACACTCATAGGCATCATAAAAATATTACAGAAAATTCCCACTTTGTCACACTCTCCTCCCGCTACCCGTCCAAGAAGAAAATTACGCTTTGGCAAATCTACCAAAGTCTCCGAATCAGGGAAATAGAGCGAGTTCTAGACCAGGACCGATATCAGGCTGGACGCTTATAATCCATACTGTTCCTGGTTCCAGAGAAATCTGGGGAGAGCAGGGGAGGAAGGTAATTTGCAGGAACCGAACCTGGAGATTGATGGAGAGTTGCTCATCAGAAGAGCGCTAGATTAGAAAATAGGAGCACTTAAACAATTTGCTTTGTTTGTTTGATATTTTGGTTTCATACTGTAGTTTCATAAAGCCCCCCACCAAAAGATACTCCCCACTCTTCAGATGTATGGTACTTAGTCAAGTTAGACCCGCACTAATTTGTGTAATGATTGTTAGCCACATATGCATTGTATATTAAAATAATTATAAAAAAGAAGGACCAGAGGAAAAATCTAATATTGGGCTGTCTCATACATTTACCTTTTAAGAAGATCTGTATAGAATTGATGCATCCACCCTGGCTTATGCTAGTCCTCGGTAATTCTGGGTTTCCCATGGATTTGTAAGTCACAAAGGAGTCCAGTCATAAGTGAAAATGAGCAGAGGAACTCTCTACAACCAAAGGTGAAATCAGGTAAATCCTCAAGTGATATTATTGTGAACAACATTATCCGCTGACTCAGGTACCGTACCAAGAGAAGATCTTTTGGCGTTTGAATTTTGTTGGACATTGTAAATATATGAAGCAATAGGTATTTCTCCGTCTAAACACTGGCACTTCTGTTTCTATGCTGTTGCTGTCTGAGGGCAGGTCAACCCTGCAGCCGGGATCGACGCTCTGAGATTGATCCACCGGCGGTCAATTTAGCGGGTCTAGTAAAGACCTGCCAAATCAACTGCAGATCACTCTCCAGTCAACCCCTGTACTCTACCCCCGACAAGAAGAGTAAGGTAAGTCGATGGGAGATTTTCTCCTGTCGACCCCCCATGGTGTAGACCCCGAGGTAACTCGACCTAAGGTACGTCAACTCCAGCTACGTTATTCACGTAGCTGGAATTGCGTAGCATAGGTCCACTTAGCATGGTATTGTAGACATAGCCTGAGTAATCTCAAAAGATGATTCAGGAGAGGCAGTGGGATCCTGACAAATAGGGAACTGGTCTTAGACCCAAGAGACTCTAGTCTAGGCATTTCTGCTGTCTGGCTGCGTGACCTTGGGCATGTCATTTCAATTCCCTGTGTCTCTTCTTGCTCTCTCTCTCTCTCTTTGTCCATCTTGTTTGTTTAGGCTGTACGTTGTTCAGAGATGGGAATTTCTCTTACTATGTGTTTGTCCAGTGTCTAGCACAATTTTGCCCCAATCTTATAACTAAAATAGTAACTCACACAGCTCTAAGTACAATAAAGGAGTAAGGCCTCAATCCTGCAAATACTAAAGCATGAACTAACTATGCACTCTGAGTTGTCCTACTGGAGTCAATGGGACTACTCATAATGCAAAAACGTAAGCATGCATTTAAGTCTTTGCAAGATTGAGGTCTAAACTTGCAACATGATAAATGCTAGTATTTTTTCTGAGTGTAGCTTGTGCTTTAACTCAGACAAGCTTTCAGTAACTCACTAGGGTCTCATACATGGGTACATGTTTTTTAATAAAACCTGCTGCTGTATTAAATTTGAGAGGAGTTCTGATTCATACTACATATTTTATTTTGAAAGCAGCTTCTCTTTAAATCATCATAATAATGCTTCTGTGTTTCTTTACTCTGGGTCAAATTATTTCTGACATGCTCATGTGCAATTTGGAGAGGTTCACCCCTATGGCTTTCCATAGTACCAGAGCATGGGTCAGATTAAGGTCACAGGACTGGAATATATCTCCAACATATCACCTGTGCTTTAACATTAAACAGTTATAAGAGCAAAGGAAATCCATGTAATGTTCAAGTCCCATTTACTATGGCAATCCCCTAGGCTGTTTTGATCTCTGTGCCCAGACATTCCACTTGATTTATCTTGGGGTATATACTGTCATGACTCCGCATTCTGTGCCTAAAAGTCATACTGCAGTGCCAAGAATCTCCCTATGGACAGCTGTTCCCCTGTCAGATGTAAGGTACACATCTGACAAAGCCTTCTTCCATGAGATGGATGCTGTTACTTAGGACACAGTGGAGGGAAATACATAAGTCTACAGAGATGAACAGGTATGTTTTTCCCCTAGAAGCTTTTGGCAGAGGCCCTGTGCAGTCAACATGGGCAAATTCCCAAGGGTTTTGTGGAGCTATCAGGACCAAAATTCCCACAAGTTTCAATTGACTAGGTTTTAATATCTACCCCATCAGAAATGACTTCACACATTGGATGACATCCTCTCATCCAGACCTGTGGGTCTCGCTTTGACATATCTCAGTGATTTCTAGATGGCTAGGTAGGTATAATTACGTAAGTGCGGTAACCATATTGTGGCATGTATGTGACCATACACAATGTATGAGCTCTCCAAACTCTAGGAGTTGCCTTTCCCATTGGGGAGGCAAATCCCATCTCTGGCCTAGATGATGCAGACAGATGTCTGTGAAGGGAGGGTCATGGAGATTTCATTCCTCCCAAACCCCCATCCTCACGATAGCAGTGTCATTCACTTCAATGTCTCATTCACTTCAGTGGAACTACTCACATAAGGGTTCGCATGAAATACCTGAAACTACAATGGAAGAGACTACTGCAGCATTATCCCACTGCAAAACAACCTTGTTAGTATATATAAGAAATTAAACATGGGATAGCTTAAAAACCACTTTAATTCAGGTATTTTTTTCAAAACAAGCTCCCCCCCCCTTTGAAATAACTGATCAGCACAAGACCTTAACTCTGGCTTTTCAGCTGTCACATGCCACCTAGGCTACAGCATGCATCAGTCAAAACAAAAATTGTAACAAGCCTTTCTTTACTGACAGGCATGCCAAAGTGTCACACAATGTTGCAGACCCAGCTCACATTTTTATAAACTATTCACATACAGTGAATTCTCTAACGTGGTTTTGGAGATAGTTAAAAGAAATGAAGACAATTTTCAATAGATTAATAACTAGCATTGAATTATACCAAGGCTATCTTTAAAAGTGAAGAGTATTATCAACAGTATCTCTCACAGCCTACATACAGTAGATGGATTTTGGTAAATAATCCATTCTTTAGATTATGCATCCACAGTCCTGGATACAAATTATGCATAGGACGACCCTGAGTGCTGAATTTTGAATTTGTAAAATGTGTAATCCACAAGTTGAGATAAAGTTCGGAAAGCTCCCTACCCTCTGTCTATGCATCTGAAGAGGATCATGTGCATTGTTGATTCTAGGAAGTGCTAGGAACATATTGCACTGGTGAAATGGGCCATGATATGCTATTTTGATGTAGAATTATAGTTTACTGGGCCAAGTCCTCCTAACACTTCTGTTCAGACTGTCCCCCTTCTCTGGGATCTTTAAGCACAGGCATGTGAAATAAGTTAACTGTCCCAATGCACTTTTTGGAGGAGAACAGCTGTATCCTGACATAACTACAATTTGGAGTAAAGATTGCTGTTTGTTCTTCACACACATGTATTGTTCCACAATTTGGTGTTGCGTATGTGCAGAGCTGAGATCAGAATCATGCCTGAAGAATCTAAAATTCTGAAGCTAAAACAGTAACAAAAAGGATTTACAAGCAGATCCAACCACAAACAAACAGCAAAGTGAATACATCAGGATGGACTAAAAATGAAGAGAGTAATATGAGAAAAGACATCCAGTCAGAGATCAGAAAACCTGTAATGTTTGGCGCTTTGGGTAACCTTCAGCCAGAGCAAAGTATCTGAACATCTTAAAGCTAGTCTTCATAACCCAGAAGCACTACAAGCCCTTCCTTGATTCTCTCTCTGTGATCCTCTGACATACTCCTGGCCCACCTGATTTCTATTCCTTGACCACATTCTTTCATGTTGTATGCTCACAGGGCCTGACAACCCTAAGCTGCCAGACCTGGGTTTATGCAGTGTTGTTGTAGTCATGTCAGTCCCCGGATATTAGAGAGATTTGGGTTTGTCAGTCTGATGAGCCCCAATTCTGGGAGCATTAAAACACACCCACATTAGGGCTTCTATTCAGAGATGACCAAAGCATCCCAAAGCACTTGATGATCAAATGCGTTAGTGCCCAGGACCCCACTTGTCTTTTTAACGCTGACATTTTCCCACCAGTGCTACCAGTGCTGGCTCTAGTATAGAGAAAGTGCTGGTGACATTTTAACCACATCATCTAGCCATGGTGGGAAATTTTAAGAACTTTTTTTTGCAATGTGGAGAAGAGATGCTACCTGTTAGAGAGCTTATTCCTTCACTCTCCCACTTCCCTGGTCCTTCTCGTATGAACAGAGAGCAACAATACCCGAAGTCCGAAGGTGCACACAATTCGATGTTTATTGGGGTGAACTTCCAGCAAGCTTAAATACAAGTTCCTTTTTCCTTATTTTCGAATCCCAACTTACTTCCTGTTTGCCCCTAATTTATATAGTAATATTCTTAGCTATACCTTAACCAATCATTCTACTGAAATTTAACTAACCAATCCTAACATATTGTAACACGATTAGCTAACCAATTATATCCCACCACCTTAATTAGTTTACACCCAGCAAAATTAATTATACAGCAGACCGAAACAATCACAGAACCAGACAGAGACCGTGCCAATAAACAACAGCAAAGTGGGAACTATAATGACAAAACAATACAGAAGTGAGGATTTCACAACTACATCTATAAAGACATAAGAGTTTCCCAGCTGTGTCTATTGATAAGTGAGTTCTTACCAGACAGAAAACTATCAACCTCAATTTCCTTTTGCATCTTCTAGGCACTTCCCTTTCTCTGAAGCTGATAGGCACTATCAGGACAGGATTGTATTCCTAACAGCCCAGTAGCACCTTCTTTCAATGTGACTAGTTTGGAACGTGAGGATGTGACCGGTCGCTTCCCAGCTTATGGCTGCCTCTGTCGCTTAGCCAAAGGCCTTAGCCTAAGAACAGGGCCTCAGACTGTCGCAGTAAGAGAAGGACCTTACACTGGCAGACAGTGATTTTGATTCTTTCTTTTATACTTCTAACTAGCCAAGTTATAAGAATACACCTAAATTCTTAAAGTACAGGCCTTTACAGACAGGCCTGAATATCTATATCCTAACACTACCATTGTTAGATCTGCTGAACTTCACAACAGGATCCTCCAAAGGGCAGGGTGCTGACGCTAGCCAAAAGAATCAGAGGCGAGGTGGATTCATTGGGGATTTTGCTGATTGGGGAGAGAGGGAGGAGGTTTGTGTTAGGAACTAGTATAAAAGAGCCCCTTATCTGAACCTTAGTAAAGGTTTGGTTCCAAGAAAGGGAAACATATCTGGCCAGTTCTTGTTCTATAAGAAAAAGTTTAACTAGCCTTACTTACAATGGCTGGAACAAAGATTATATAAACAATTGCTTCACTAAGCTGGACTGTGATTAAAACAAAACCAAACAGCAGTAAAGCAGCATTTTATGCCATTTGAATGAAAGGTTTAGAGTGAAAACAGCTCCACCAGCTTCCGTTGATAAAAAAAACTTCTTCTGTTTGGGCTATGTTTTTCCTATCAAAGGCTAGCAATGGAAAGACACTGCTTTGCTGAGAAAGTAAGCCTGAGAATATGAGCTAAAATGTTAGAAACTGTAGTGGTGTAGTGAGGCGTTTTTACTATTGAAGAACTGAATCTGAGATATTACATCACTTTAAATAGGAAAGGATCACAACTGATCTCTGAGACAAAACAGTGTAAGGGTTGATGAGGTTAGTGAGCCACAGACAGATAGTTATGAGGCTACTTGGCTTGTTCTTGTGCCATACATGTACTTTTGCTCCTGAAAGTAAGGGCTTAATTCTCCTCCGACCCCTTTTTGTAGCTTTATTGACATTAGTGAGTATCTGCTGATTTACACTGGTGCATGAAAGGAGAATCAGGCTCTTTGTGTTTACAGGAGGCTGTAACTTAGGTTAAATGCTCAATTTATGAAAGGGGATTCTGCCATGGTCACCTGGTTAAAAGAATTAAAAATATGGGCCAAATGCTACAGTCCTTAGTCAGTCTAATTTGCCAACCAGTGCTCAGGCTAATGAGAAGTTTTCTTAAGTGGTAAGGCAAAACACCCACTGACTTGAATGGGTGCAGGCTAAGTCTCAAGAACAGCAGGTTCTGCCCCAAGTATTTGGGGAACATGCACAAATGTAACGTGAGTCCTAGAAATAGCAGCTCACAATCCTCTTACAGAGAGCAGAGATGTTTATGAAACTGAACCTAAAAATTAAGTTAGAATCTTTTCAGCAGCAATTGAATGGGCAAAATCAAGAGCTGGTGCAAGTGGCAGGGTTGCCATCTGTCTAGGTTTTCCCAGGATCGTCCCTTTTTCAAGGTAGCTGTCCTAGGAAATCTGCAAGGGTGTCAGTAGACATGGTCAGATGTCCAGTTGAATGGGTTCAGTTTCATTGCGGCTGTCCCTTTTTTGGTACCTCAGGGATGGCAACCCTAGCAAGTGGCCATAAATCCCATAAAAATCTGGGCTAAATTCTGCATGAGATTGTAAACTCTTTGGGGTAGGGCTTTCATTTATTACATTTGTACAGCACCTACACAATTGTACCCTCACCTGATTGGTCTCTAGCTACTATTACAATATAAATGTTAAACAGCAACTTAAGTGGTGGGGTAAGTTACACATCAAGTTAGATTGGCCAGAAGGCTGGTGAGGATAGCAATGGGAGTGGGCACGCAGAGTGTAGCTCACACACTTAGTGGGTCGAGGCGGATGAGCAGGAACTACAGCTAACAGGAAGGTGTGAAATAAAGCCGGCCTCTCCCATACCCTATTTTGATCCTTCCTAGGAGCTGCTTTTCCTGCAACACCCTTTTTCATTGGCTTGGCACCTAAATTACACTCATTTTGCACACCTCTGAGGCCTGGTCTACACTAAGATTTTAGGTGGAGTTTAGCAGCGTTACCTGGATTTAACCCTGCACCCGTCCACACGACAAAGCCCTTTTTTCGACTTAAAGGGCTCTTAAAATTGATTTCTTTACTCCACCCGCAACAAGGGGATTAGCGCTGAAATCAGCCTTGCCTGGTCGAATTTGGGGTAGTATGGACGCAATTCGACGGTATTGGCCTCTGGGAGCTATCCCAGAGAGCTCAACTGTGACCGCTCTGTACAGAACTCTCAACTCGGATGCATTGGCCAGGTGTACAGGAAAAGGCCCGTGAACTTTTGAATATCTTTTCCTGTTTGGCCAGCGTGGCGAGCTCACCTGCACAGGTCATCATGCAGAGCTCATCATCACAGGAGACCATGCAGTCCCAGAATCGCCGAAGAGCTCCAGCCGAATGGGAGGTACGGGATCTGATCGTTGTGTGGGGAGACGAATCCGTGCTGGCAGAACTCCCTTCGAAAAGATGAAATGCCAAAATATTTGAAAAAATCTCCAATAGCATGAAGGACAGAGGCTATAACAGGAATCCGCAGCAGTGCCGTGTGAAAATTAAGGAGCTCAGGCAAGCCTACCAAAAAACCAGAGAGGCAAACGGCCGCTCCGGTTCAGAGCCGCAGACATGCCGCCTCTATGATGAGCTGCATGCCATTCTAGGGGGTGCAGCCACCACTACCCCAACCCTGTGCTTTGACTCTGTCC
Source organism: Caretta caretta (assembly GCF_965140235.1). Taxonomy (NCBI): domain Eukaryota; kingdom Metazoa; phylum Chordata; order Testudines; family Cheloniidae; genus Caretta; species Caretta caretta. The sequence goes on from NC_134210.1 coordinate 47,986,411, forward strand.
AAGGAGTGGGAGGCAACACAGAAGTGGGTTTTGGGGGTGAGGAAGTTGATGAGGAGGAGGAGGTTGTAAATAGCTCACAGCAAGCAAGCGGAGAAACCAGTTTCCCCAACAGCAGGGATCTGTTTATCACCCTGGACCTGGAGCCAGGACCCCCTGAACCCACCCAAGGCAGGCTCCTGGACCCTGAAGGCAGAGAAGAGACCTCTGGTGAGTGTATCTTTGTAAATATTATACATGGTTTAAAAGCAAGCGTGTTTAATGATTAATTTTCCCTGGCATTCGCGGCCAGTACAGCAACTGGAAAAGTCTGTTAACGTGTCTGGGGCTGGAGCGGAAATCCTCCAGAGACATCTCCATAAAGCTCTCCTGGATGTACTCCCAAAGCCTTTGCAAAAGGTTTCTGGGGAGGGCAGCCTTATTCCATCCTCCATGGTAGGACACTTTACCACACCAGGCCAGTAGCACATAGTCGGGAATCATTACAGAACAAAGCATTGCAGCGTATGGTCCCGGTGTTTGCTGGCATTCAAACATCATCTGTTCTTTATCTCTTTGTGTTACCCTCAGGAGAGTGATATCATTCATGGTCACCTGGTTGAAATAGGGTGGCTTTACTAAGCGGACATTCAGAGGTGCCCGTTCCTGCTGGGCTGTTTGCCTGTGGCTGAACAGAAATCTTCCCCGCTGTTAGCCACACGGTGGGTGGAGGAGTGAAGCCATCATCCCAGAGAATTGGGTGTGTGTGTGGGGGGAGGGGTTAGTTGGGTTTCTGTTGCACGTGAACCCGGAAACCGCAGTCCCTCCTTTTAAATTGCCAACCCATTTTAAATGGCCAACCCAACGCCTACATCGTACGAGAAATGAGGGTGCTGCTGTTTGAAACCATTCCCACATGTCATGAAGGTTAAAGAAGCCAAAAGACTGTGGCTCACCATGGCTGCCTGCAACCCGTATTCTGCTGCCCAGCCCTGCGTGAGTGATCTCTCACGCCAAACCGGCATACCCTCAAGAAGAGGCAAAATTCGGCCTTGTAATGAAAGCACATGTGCTATGTAATGTTAACAGCAAGGTTTACCGTGAAAGAGTGTACCCACTCTTCTATAAAATATGTCTTTTTAACTACCACTCTCCCTTTTTTTTCCTCCACCAGGTGCATATGTTTCTCCTTCCCAGAGGCTAGTGAAGATTAGAAGGCGAAAAAAATGCACTCGCAATGAAATGTTCTCTGACCTCATGCTGTCCTTCCACACTGACAGAGCACAGCAAAATACATGGAGGCAGACAATCTCAGAGTGCAGGAAAACACAATATGACCACGAGGAGAGGTGGCGGGCTGAAGATGGTAGGTGGCGTCAGCTTGCTGAAAGAAGGCAGGAGTCAATGCTCAGGCTGCTGGAAGACCAAACTCATATGCTCCAGCGTATGGTTGAGCTGCAAGAAAGGCAGCAGGAGCACAGACCGCCGCTACAGCCTCTTGTAACCAACCGCCCTCCTCCCCAAGTTCCATAGCCTCCTCACCCAGACACCCAAGAACGCAGTGGGGGGGCCTCCGGCCACCCAGCCACTCCACCCCAGAGGATTGCCCAAGCAACAGAAGGCTGGCATTCAATAAGTTTTAAAGCGCTGTGTGGCCTTGTCCTTCCCTCCTCCACCACCCCTCCCTTGGGGATAACTACCAAGGTAGCCTTGATAACCACCAAGGCTACCTTGGTAGTTATCCCCCTATTTGTGTGATGAATAAATAAAGAATGCATGAATGTGAAGTAACAATGACTTTATTGCCTCTGCAAGCGGTGATCAAAGCGGGGAGGGGAGGGTGCTTAGCTTACAGGAAAGTAGAGTGAAACCAGGGAGGCAGAAGGGAGAGTTCCATCAAGGAGAAACAAACAGAACTTTCACACTGTAGCCTGGCCATTCCTGAAACTGGTTTTCAAAGCTTCTCTGATGCGCACCATGTCCTCCTGTACTCTTCTAACCACCCTGGTGTCTGGCTGCATGTAATCAGTGGCCAGGTGATTTGCCTCAACCTCCCACCCCGCCATAAACGTCTCCCCCTTACTCTCACAGATATTGTGGAGCACACAGCAAGCAGTAATAACAAGGGGAATATTGGTTTCTCTGAGGTCTAACCAAGTCAGTAAACTGCACCAGCGTGCTTTTAAATGTCTAAATGCACATTCTACCACCATCCTGCACTTGCTCAGCCTATAGTTGAACAGCTCCTGACTACTGTTCAGGCTGCCTGTGTATGGCTTCATAAGCCATGGCATTAAGGGGTAGGCTGGGTCCCCAAGGATAACTATAGGCATTTCAACATCCCCAATGGTTATTTTCTGGGCTGGAAAGTAAGTCCCTTGCTGCACCTGTTGAAACAGACCAGAGTTCCTGAAGATGCGAGCATCATGTACCTTTCCCAGCCATCCCATGTTGATGTTGGTGAAACGTCCCTTGTGATCCACCAGTGCTTGCAACACCACTAAAAAGTACCCCTTGCAGTTTATGTACTCGCTGCCTTGGTGCTCTGGTGCCAAGATAGGGATATGGGTTCTGTCTATCGCCCCACCACATTTAGGGAATCCCATTGCAGCAAAGCCATCCACTATGACCTGCACATTTCCCAAAGTCACTACCCTTGATACCAGCAGCTCAGTGATTGAATTGGCTACTTGCATCACAGCAGCCCCCACAGTAGATTTGCCCACTCCAAATTCATTCCCGACTGACTGGTAGCTGTCTGGTGTTGCAAGCTTCCATAGGGCTACCGCCACACGCTTCTCAACGGTGAGGGCTGCTCTCATCTTGGTATTCTTGTGCTTCAGGGCAGGGGAAAGCAAGTCACAAAGTTCCATGAAAGTGCCCTTACACATGTGAAAGTTTCGCAGCCACTGGGAATCGTCCCAGACCTGCAACACTTTATGGTCCCATCAGTCTGTGCTTGTTTCCTGGGCTCAGAATTGGCGTTCCACACCATGAACCTGCCCATTTGACTCCATGATGTGCACACTGCAGGGGCCCGTTCTTTGTGAGAAGTCTATGTCCATGTCCTCATCACTTTTGTCACCATGCTGCAGTCACCTCCTCCTTGCCTCGTTTCACTTTTCTTGCAGGTTATGGTTCTGCATATCCTGCTGGATAATGTGTGCGGTGTTTATAGTGCTCATAATTGCTGCGGTGATCTGAGCAGGCTCCATGTTTCCAGTGCTATGGTGTCTGCGCTGAAAAAAGGCATGAAACGATTGTCTGCTGTTGCTCTGATGGAAGGAGGGGCGATTGACAACATGGCTTACAGGGTTGGCTTACAGGAAAGCCAAGGAAAGTGTGGGCCCCTTAATGAATGAGGGAGGCAACCTAGTGACGGAGGATGTGGAAAAAGCTAATGTACTCAATGCTTTTTTTGCCTCTGTCTTCACGAACAAGGTCAGCTCCCAGACTGCTGTGCTGGGCATCACAACATGGGGAATAGATGGCCAGCCTCTGTGCAGAAAGAGGTGGTTAGGGACTATTTAGAAAAACTGGACGTGCACAAGTCCATGGGGCCGGATGAGTTGCATCCGAGAGTGCTAAAGGAGTTGGTGGGTGTGATTGCAGAGCCATTGGCCATTATCTTTGAAAACTCGTGGTGAACGGGGGAAGTCCCGGATGACTGGAAAAAGGCTAATGTAGAGCCAATCTTTAAAAAAGGGAAGAAGGAGGATCCTGGGAACTACAGGCCAGTCAGCCTCACTTCAGTCCCCGGAAAAATCATGGAGCAGATCCTCAAAGAATCAATCCTGAAGCACTTACATGAGAAGAAAGTGATCAGGAACAGTCAGCATGGGTTCACCAAGGGAAGGTCATGCCTGACTAATCTAATCGCCTTCTATGATGAGATTACTGGTTCTGTGGATGAAGGGAAAGCAGTGGATATATTGTATCTTGACTTTAGCAAAGCTTTTGACACGGTCTCCCACAGTATTCTTGTCAGCAAGTTAAGGAAGTATGGGCTGGATGAATGCACTATAAGGTGGGTAGAAAGCTGGCTAGATTGTCGGGCTCAACGGGTAGTGATCAATGGCTCCATGTCTAGTTGGCAGCCGGTGTCAAGTGGAGTGCCCCAGGGGTCGGTCCTGGGGCCAGTCTTGTTCAATATCTTCATAAATGATCTGGAGGATGGTGTGGATTGCACTCTCAGCAAATTTGCAGATGATACTAAACTGGGAGGAGTGGTAGATACGCTGGAGGGCAGGGATAGGATACAGAGGGACCTAGACAAATTGGAGGATTGGGCCAAAAGAAATCTGATGAGGTTCAATAAGATAAGTGCAGGGTCCTGCACTTAGGACGGAAGAACCCAATGCACAGCTACAGACTAGGGACCAAATGGTTAGGCAGCAGTTCTGCGGAAAAGGACCTAGGGGTGACAGTGGACGAGAAGCTGGATATGAGCCAGCAGTGTGCCCTTGTTGCCAAGAAGGCCAATGGCATTTTGGGATGTATAAGTAGGGGCATAGCGAGCAGATCGAGGGACGTGATCGTCCCCCTCTATTCGACATTGGTGAGGCCTCATCTGGAGTACTGTGTCCAGTTTTGGGCCCCACACTACAAGAAGGATGTGGAGAAATTGGAGAGAGTCCAGCAAAAATGATTAGGGGTCTGGAACACATGAGTTATGAGGAGAGGCTGAGGGAACTGGGATTGTTTAGTCTGCGGAAGAGAAGAATGAGGGAGGATTTGATAGCTGCTTTCAACTACCTGAGAGGTAGTTCCAGAGAGGATGGTTCTAGACTATTCTCAGTGGTGGAAGAGGACAGGACAAGGAGTAATGGTCTCAAGTTGCAGTGGGGGAGGTTTAGGTTGGATATTAGGAAAAACTTTTTCACTAGGAGGGTGGTGAAACACTGGAATGCGTTGCCTAGGGAGGTGGTGGAATCTCCTTCCTTAGAAGTTTTTAAGGTCAGGCTTGACAAAGCCCTGGCTGGGATGATTTAATTGGGTATGGGTCCTGCTTTTGAGCAGGGGGTTGGACTAGATGACCTCCTGAGGTCCCTTCCAACCCTGATATTCTATGATTCTGTGATTCTATGAACTAAAGTCAACAAAGGGGATAGCTTTGCCAATCAAGGAGAAACAGAATGGCCCCCTCAAGGATAGAACTCAAAACCCTGGGTTTAGCAGGCCATTGATTTCACAAAGGGAGGGAGAAGGGGGGAGAAAATGTATACAAATTAATACAAAACAAATCTGGTCTATTTCTTGTTTTGATCCACTTCATCTATCTTTATACATCTTAGGCTGGCAGTAGATAGTGCAGTACGACTGCTAGCCATTGTCATCTCCTGGGTGCTCAGCAGAAGACGGTGCAGTACGACTGCCGGCAGGACTGAATCTCCATCAGATGAAACTTAAAAAGGGAAATGACCTGGCTGAATCACTCCCTTGTCTGCCCAGGCGCCCCGACCGACCTCACCAAGGTCGGCTAAAAGAGCACCCAGGAGTACGGCGACGATGGCTACCAGTCATACTGCACTGTCTGCTGCCAAAAGGCAATGAGCTGCTGCTGTGTAGCAATGCAGTACCACGTCTGCCAGCACCAGGAGACATACGGTGATGGTGAGCTGAGGGGGCTCCATGCTTGCCGTGGTGTTGCGTCTGCACGGGTAACCCAGGAAAAAAGGTGCAAAATGATTGTCTGCCATTGCTTTCACAGAGGGAGGGAGGGAAGTGGGGGCCTGATGATGTGTACCCAGAACCACCTGCGACAATGTTTTTGCCCCATCAGGCATTGGGATTTCAACCCAGAATTCAAATGGGTGGCGGAGACTGCGGGAACTGTGGGATAGCTACCCACAGTGCAACGCTCCGGAAGTCGACGGTTGCCTCGGTACTGTGGACGCACTCCGCCGACTACATGCACTTAGAGCATTTGTGTGGGGACACACACAATCGACTGTATAAAAATGCTTTCTAAAAAACCGACTTCTATAAATTCAACCTAATTTCGTAGTGTAGACATACCCTAAGGCTCAGTCCTCAGCCCTGGCTCCAGCTGCTTGGCAGCATGCCAGTGGAAGGGCATTATCTTAAATTTTAGGAGCTCAATCCTGCTCCCCCTGAAGTCAATGGAAGATTTGCCACTTTAGGGGGTACAGATTGGGCCCTAATTTTTCTATAGAGTGGATTGTTGTGCACAAATGCCCAGTGGTGCTGGAACTAGGGGTGCTGCTGCACCCCCTGGCTTGAAGTAGTAATAATAAACACCAAATACATGGTTTCCAACATCAGCACCTCCACCATAAAAATTGTTCCAGTACGCCTGCAAATGCCGCCAATGGCTGGCTAATTAAAAAAATATAATCTTTAAACATCTTGAAAATACAGGGGCGATACCATCCATTAAATTGCTTTTGATTCCCACAGTAAAAATGACTGTAGAGATTTTTACTGAACTGATGAGTCACGGACATAAATCCAAAATACTGAAATATCCTCTTTGGTGTGCAGAAAGTACAGCAATCATCTGAGGAGCAGGACAACATATGTTATTTTCTTCTTCCATTACAGGATTATGTAAATCAGCTATATGGACATCTGCATTTAGAGAGATACAACCTTATTATAGTTTATAAATGGTCACAACCCACAATCCCATACTACATACTCATTCAGTGGCAGACTGTGAAACCCCTACTTACTCACACACTGGAGATCTTGAGTATCCCATTGAATTATTCATGTGAGTAACTGCTCAACAATGTGACTAGGTATTTCATATCGTGCCTCTGAATGAGGTTTATTTTCATTCTGCTTCCTCTCTTGCTTTTGGTCTGAACTGTCATTTGATTGTTCTGTCATTTCTATATTAGATATCTAGAAGCCTTTCCTGAGTCAAATAATTTGCAAATCAAATCTACAAAATGCTCACTGGGCCTTCTCCAATATCATTTGTCATGTCATTAATTTTAATGCAGTATCTGCGGTTTCATAATACACTAAATATTATCAGCTTATGTTCTGGGGAACATTAGCCTTTCAAAGTGTTTGTCTTGAATAATTTTCTCCACTATATTTTGCAGTTCACCTTCAATTAGTATTTTTTCCCTAACCGTACCTTTTTAATATTAAGCATGACAAGTTCTCCAAGATGACATGGATTTTAAAATTGTCATAGAAAGCTCATAGGAAATCAAGTTTATTTCTATTTTTAGTGTGGCATAGCTTTTGGAATCAAACTGATCAACTTGTAATGGGGCTTGAGAGTTTTACATAGGTTTTTTTATTACAAGGGGCATCAATGCAATGAATGTAAGTATGAAAGTAAAATCACAGACAAAAATATTGGACAGGAAACATTGTCCTGACACATTTCTAGCGTCTGTTTCATAAGCAAACAAGTTAATAAAACTTGTTTCTTTAATTGAAATATTGTTTATATGTTTATCAGATGCACATATATTTATGAAGTCTGTTGTAACAATCGTATCACAGATTTAAGTTTTCTAAAAGAAATAGAGTTTGACTTAGAATAAGCTGCACATATCAAAGGTTATTTTAGTGTCACTATAAATTATTTGTTTTTTCTTTTGTCAGCCTCCTTAGAGCAAATGCACAAAGTATGATGGCATATAAGGGCACAACAGGATTCAGGTTTTCTTCATCTAATGATGATTCTATGATTATACATAATTACCATAACCTCCAAACTGAGATGCAATATCCTTATTGCATATGTACTGCAGATACAACTAGTAATTAATTTACTGTATACCATACTTTAATCAAAACATTTCTTCCACAAAGCCCACAAACAGTAATCCATGTCAGCCAAATGCCCTCTGCACCCCAATGTTATATAACTGAAGAAAAGCGGGTGGGGGGGGACAGAAAAAAAATAGTAACAGCCTTAAGTTTATGTCACAGTTCAGGGTAACTGCACCTGTATTCCCACTTTATGGTCCACCAAAGGAACCCACTCACAGGTTTCTAGAGTCCCCCCAGCAGTCACCTCTCTTTGGTGGAGACACAGATTTCTCCCTTTTTATTTTGGTTTTTGCTGGCTGCACAGTTCCCTGCCTACATTGTGAGTTCCCCAGCAAGATAGGCTGCCTACGCAGGCCTACTTTGCTTTTTCCCTCAGAGGCTGTAAACAGCATAATTGCCCACAGTTATAAGGTACCACAACTTTCTGACCAAACAAAATCGAACACCCTTGCCCCGCCCTGCTCACTCCATCCCCTGCCCCTCCATCACTCACTCTCCCCACCCTCCCTCACTCACTCATTTTCACCGAGTGGTGAGGGTCCCTTTTTGACTGGGTGTTTGGTTGAAAACTGGATACCTAGCAACCCTATAACACAGCTCTTTCTACGCAAACACATATTCTTGAGGTGAAAGCATTGCATAGAAAACATGTTAAATACATAAACACATCACTCTCACAGATCTTGGGAGAGAGGCCAGTCCTTGCTTACAGACAGCTCTCCAACCTGAAGCAAATACTCACCAGCAACCACACACCACACAACAGAACCACTAACCCAGGAACCTGTCCTTGCAACAAAGCCCGTTGCCAACTGTGCCCACATATCTATTCAGGGGACACCATCATAGGGCCTAATCACATCAGCCACACTATCAGAGGCTCGTTCACCTGCACATCCACCAATGTGATATATGCCATCATGTGCCAGCAATGCCCCTCTGCCATGTACATTGGTCAAACTGGACAGTCTCTACGTAAAAGAATAAATGGACACAAATCAGATGTCAAGAATTATAACATTCAAAAACCAGTCGGAGAACACTTCAATCTCTCTGGTCACTCGATTAGAGACCTAAAAGTGACAATTCTTCAACAAAAAAAAACTTCAAAACCAGACTCCAACGAGAGACTGCTGAATTGGAATTAATTTGCAAACTGGATACAATTAACTTAGGCTTGAATAGAGACTGGAAGTGGATGGGTCATTACACAAAGTAAAACTATTTCCCCATGTTTATTCCCCCTCCCAACCCCCCCACTGTTCCTCAGATGTTCTTGTCAACTGCTGGAAATGGCCCACCTTGATTATCACTACAAAAGGTGTGTCGTAGTCCCCCGCTCTCCTGCTGGTAATAGCTCACCTTAAGTGATCACTCTGGTTACAGAGTGTGTGGTAACACCCATTGTTTCATGTTGTCTATGTATATAAATCTCCCCACTGTATTTTCCACTGAATGCATCCGATGAAGTGAGCTGTAGCTCACGAAAGCTTATGCTCAAATAAATTTGATACTCTCTAAGGTGCCACAAGTACTTTTTTTCTTTTTGCGTCCCCATAGTAAGTGGCACTGGTGGTGATACTGGGAAACTGGAGTGTCTAAAGAAATTGCTTGTGTGACTTATGGTTAGCTAGTGGGGTAAAACCGAAGTCTTCTCTGTTTGGCTGGTTTGGTTTGCCTTGGGCTGTAACTGCCCTGCCTTAAGCAATTTGTCTTGAATTGGTACTCTCAGCTGGGTCCCACCAAAGCCAGCATCGTTACAGTGGGTGATGACCCAAATCAGTCAATTGACCACTTCCTGAAACTGAGTTCCTAATTAGCAAGGAAGTGTACATGTGTTTTAAAGATGGTCAGACTTAGCTTGTGTGTGTGTGTGTATGTCTGTCTTTTAACAGTATCCAGTCAAGAGTGCTGTAAAGTAGCTTTTGAACTGAACTTACTCTTGTTAACTAGGATTACAGAACACTGTGCATGTCTACCCTAGTTAATGGTTTCACATTGTCTGTCAATTTCTAGGTATAGAGACATAAAATAAGACCAAGCGTGCAAGCTTTTTGAACTGCATTCAGTTGGTCATAAATGTAAGTTTATTTTAGGTAGCTAGATGTGTTAGTCAGATCCAGGGGCTAATATCATTCTTTGGGAAATAGGTTAAAAGGATTGCCTTCTGTAGACCTACTGGGAATGAGACCTTGGTGAATTGGAATGTAAGTGATGGACCAAAAAAAAAATCATTTTTTAAAACGATTTAGCTTTGATTATGTTTCCTCTGCTTTATTAGCAATACTAGAGTAGATAAGCAATTAGCACAAGTGAGCCCTATTCCGAGGGACTCAGTCAATACTCTAAACAAAGTCATCTTCCCAAGATAGTAATTGAGTGTGTGTTATTTTTTGTTGTGGTTGTGTAGTTTAATTCTGAAAATCTAAGTGATTGAAAAATTTGATACAATTTACATCGCCAAATCATAGTCCTATGTCATTTTTGCCCTCTTATTCCTATCTGTTATTTGCTATTGTTAAGGATATTTAATAAACTCTATAAAACTAATCTGAACTATTAACTATTTTTTTAAGTTAAGCAATCAAAATAATAATTAAAAAAACCCCTAAGAAAGGTGATACGGGTAAGCAGTTAATCAGTTGCTTCACTAAGGTTTGTATTATACCCATTTTTAAGGTTTGTTTTGTACCTACTTGTTTTACATCTATCACTTCATTCTAACAAGATTATTATGCAGGTCTGGAAAAACAACTTCTGCATTGTTACAGAAATAGCTACCGCTATTTTATTTAACTAGGATCTGCTCCAACAAAGCACCTAGGCACATGCTTAAGTGCTTTGCTAGACAGAACCCTTATTTACTAACTTATCTAAAGTGCTCATCACTGTAGTTCAAGTACATTCCAACACTGATGAATCTCTCCTCACAGCATGCATGTGAAGTGGGGAATTATTCTTCTCATTTTACACATGGGAAACAGACAGAGATTAAGGGCCTGATCCAGCACCCACTGAAATTAATGAAAAGGATCCCACTGACTTCAGTGGACATTGGACCAGGCCTTAAAGCAGCTGCAACAGTGGCTGTAGGTCAGCTCCAGTGTAGCCTAGGAGAAGATGGATCCCACCCACAAAACTGCCAGGATCTGGCCCAGCAAAGATCAGATTGAAACTGTCAGCTAAAATGGGAGCCAACATTTAGCTTTTTGTCAAAAATAAACTTTCACGAAGCTGTCATAAATATAAAGGGAAGGGTAAACCCCTTTGAAATCCCTCCTGGCCAGGGGAAAGCTCCTCTCACCTGTAAAGGGTTAAGAAGCTAAAGGTAACCTCGCTGGCACCTGACCAAAATGACCAATGAGGAGACAAGATACTTTCAAAAGCTGGGAGGAGGGAGAGAAACAAAGGGGTCTGTGTGTCTGTCTATAGTCTGTCTATATGCTGGTTTCTGCCAGGGATAGACCAGGAATGGAGTCTTAGAACTTTTAGTAAGTAATCTAGCTAGGTATGTGTTAGATTATGATTTCTTTGAATGGCTGAGAAAAGGATTGTGCTGAATAGAATAACTATTTCTGTTTGTGTATCTTTTTTGTAACTTAAGGTTTTGCCTAGAGGGGTTCTCTATGTTTTTTAATCTAATTACCCTATAAGATATCTACCATCCTGATTTTACAGGGGGGATTTCTTTACTTCTATTTACTTCTATCTCTATTAAAAGTCTTCTTGTAAGAAACTGAATGCTTTTTCATTGTTCTCAGATCCAAGGGTTTGGGTCTGTGGTCACCTATGCAAATTGGTGAGGCTTTTTATCCAACATTTCCCAGGAAAGGGGGGCTGCAAGTGTTGGGAGGATTGTTCATTGTTCTTAAGATCCAAGGGTCTGGGTCTGTAGTCACCTAGGCAAATTGGTGAGGCTTTTTACCAAACCTTGTCCAGGAAGTGGGGTGCAAGGTTTTGGGAAGTATTTTGGGGGGAAGGACGCGTCCAAACAGCTCTTCCCCAGTAACCAGTATTAGTTTGGTGGTGGTAGCGGCCAGTCCAAGGACAACGGGTGGAATATTTTGTACCTTGGGGAAGTTTTGACCTAAGCTGGTAAAGATAAGCTTAGGAGGTTTTTCATGCAAAAAACCAACTTTTCATCCAAAATTCCTTTATTTAATCTTGCAGACAGCAAAACTCTTTTCTTCATCTTTCCGCAGGCAAAGTTGCCACTCCAGCATGCCCTCTTCTGGCTGGATGTGGCATTGTAGCACCTTATGCCTCAGTTTTCTCCACCTTATTTTTACCTATTCTGGCTACAAGAGTGTCCTGACCCTTCTGGGCCCACAGAGTCGTTTACCAAAGTCCAAAAGAAATGTAAACAAAAGCAAACCAGTTCAACTGGTAGCCACCTCATCACAGGCTTGCATCTGCTGCTTTATACAGTCCCTGTCTAATCACTGGCTTCTGTACCTCAATCAGCTCACTAGCCCAGTGGCTGGCACACTTCTCCCCTCACTCCAGGTTCAGGAAGGCTACAGCTCCTCGGGGCCCCTGCTTCCAGCTCATCTTTTGGAGTAGCTGTCTGCTCTGCTTCTGAGCTTTCAGGTTGCTCCCCAGAAAGAGGGAAGCCTCTCCTCTCCTCTGGTCTGGTCTTCTCCCCTCCCCAAACTGGGCTCACCCAGCTCCTTATGGCTACAAGACATGCTCTTCCCCAGTTGGGTTTTATTTATAATTAGGCCTGGGCCAGAGGTGTTAACTGACCTCTCAGGTCCATAATAACACTTTCATGGCATGTCTGGAGTAAACACCCCAACACAATGCCATAGTTCAAATTGGTCAGATTTTCAAAACAGCCCCTGAACTTGCTCCACAGTGTTTTTGCATGTGTAAAACCAGTGTGTGCGCGCGCACAAGTATGTATGCTGGTGGCCACTAAAAGGTAAATATTTGCCTACAGTCACCATAGAATAGGAAGTTACTGCAGTATTACATATACTGTCATGTAACTTGTCTAATATCTACCTTTTAATGGCAACCACTGTAGATTTGCAATTACTTAATTTTTGCACTCACTTTTGCATAAATAAATGTAGATTTTGAAAAGATGGTACAAGTGGAGGCGCTGGTTTGATAATTAGGCCTAAAATGAATTATCTAGGGGATCCACTGGGTTTGTTACATAAAAATTATAATAAAAAGGCAACATCTTACTGGCTCAAGAAAAGCTTTTCAATATGTAAGAAGGATCCAACTTTGATTAATGGATTTTAATAGTGTTCAAGTTCATACAGGAGCTCAGATTTTGTTTTGCTGAATGAAAAAGAAAACCTAAAAGGTAAAAAGTGGTAACAGCTGTATCCCATTCAACTGTGGGCCAAATCTCCGAATTCAATGGCAGTTCTGCTTGAGTAAGGCAAAATGTAATTAACAGGTTATTCTGCAGAGACACAAGCACCAATGTAAATGGGAAAAAAGAAAAAAAATCAGAGCTATCCCAGTATCTGAGGTTTTTTTTCCTCATTTCCTTTTTGGCCTCATGAGTTTAATTTAATTATGTTTTCTCAATATATATAAAAATGCCAGTGCCTGATCAAGAGCAGTTTGCTGTTCATAATTTGAAAAAACCCGGCTCTTTACCAAAACATCTTACAAAAAATACTGAGACTCTTGGAAGAAGTAGCTGTCTTATGGATTAACTGCCGCACTTTTATCATATTCTTTAAAAGAAGGTAAATTATTGTAAATGAGGATTATGGAGTGACAGACTCACTGACAGCAAAGGTGTCCCTTAACCTTTTGAGAGTCAGTTTGGGCTGAGGCCAACCTCTCTGTATGTGCACCATGCACCCACAAAATCTGTGCCTGCATCTGAATATTTGTACTTCTAGCTACCCAATTTGTGCCTACTTAATATTTTTAGTTAGTCCTCACAAGTCTATGAAGTAGGTAAGTAATAATTAGCCACATTTTACAGCTAGGACAATTGAGTCTCAGACATGCTAAAAGGCTAGAACTTTCAACAGAGGCGCCTAATATTGGGTGCCTCAAATTTGGATGCCTGACAAAATGCTTGTAGGGGTAGATTTTCATAGGAGCTGAGCACCTGCAAATTCAGGTGAAGTCAGTTGGAGCGGTGGGTGGCTAACACCTCCAAATTCAGGCCCATGTTGGGCACCCAAAATTGAGCCACACAGCAAGTCAGTATCAGAACCTACATTTGCCTGACACTGGCTTAATCCACTGGACCACAGTGCCTCAAAGGCAAATCACTTCATCCCTGTTTCTTTGTACACACCTCACAATGTCTTATCAGTAAAACGGAATTAATACTCATCTAACAACCTACCCACCCCATGGCTCTCTTTCTTAATGCAAAGGGAGCTCATCTGTTGACTTAAGTAGGTTTGTGAAAAAAATAATTCACTTCAAGAGAGACATGTAGACCAGATGTCAGACCAGTTATTCTAGGAAATCCAATCTAAGGCGTAAAATGACTGCCAGTTATCACATTTCCCCCCTCCAAGAAGCATATGATTACCACCGCCATATAGGTGGTGTGTGTGTATATGCCTATATACAGGTATGTATGCCTTATATACCACACTTTACCCATCTGTAAAGTGAATACAGTAATGTATACTCACCTGATTGGTGGAAAGGTATTCTGTGGTTTCATTAATGTGTGTAAAGCACTACAAAAAATAAATATATATAATTGACACAGAAGGAAAAATATCAAAAGCAGTCATTGTAGTAGCTGAGTGCTGTACACAGATATGAATATATTGTTAGTGTTCATATTTTTATACACACAATAGGAGAAATAGGTGCTATTCGGATTTAGGAGGACTCATGCAGTATTTCAAGTTAATACTTTTATAGTATGAAAGATGTGTCTGTTGTATACAACAACTCAAATCAGTATACTTAAAGGGGAGAAAAGGTCAAACCAAGGTTAATTGCATTTCTTGACATTTCAGAGAAAATATGAGTTCTTCATGTAGTAAAAGCATGAAGGAGCAGCTGGCAGTACTTGCAGAAGAGCACAGAGCAGTGAAGAAACAATCAATATACCAGCACAATGGGAAAAACTACCCTTTAAGCCTAATTAGAAAGGCATTGTGAAAGAGGGGGAATTATATCATTGTAAGCACAACATTAGCTCAGTAATGATGGAAGTAACCCAACTGTTTCCTCTGTATGTGATTCTCTCTCCCTTTTTTATACCACATTCTCTTGAGAAATTAAAGGAAAGGGAACAAAAACAGAAAAAGCCTCATTAATGGCTTTCAAAGTACTTTAAAATTCAAAAGCTCAACACACAAAAATACATATAATTAACAATGATTAAGCATATTTTAAAAGATTCTCATATTAAACAATCATTTCTCCACATACTTCTACTTTTGTGTCCATGTTTTCTAAGATTTGCAGCGTAAGCCTGAACTCGGGGGGCGGGGGACAACAAAAAGCTAAAGGAGACATGAAAACAGCTGTGAAAAATTCTGTTTGTGGCCAACAGCATCATGCACTTTTGATGGGCTAACAAAATAAAAAGTGTGTAGTATTGAATTAAGAAAAATCCACAACCAGCTTAAATTCTATTCTATCCAGGTTTCTGTACAGTACTACTACTATGGTATTGTGCATGTAAACTGTACGCACCTCTGAACTTCCTAGGTTTCTTTTTGTTTTCCTCAACTCCAGATTTAGGCCCCCTAGCCTGCCAACACTTACATAAATGCTTAACTTTATGCCCATGACTGATCCCATTGAAGTAAATGGGACTATTACTGCATGTGAAGTTAAGCATATCCTTGCAAAATCAGGAAAGCTGAAAAGTATTATACTTACCGGACCCTACTCACACAAGTAAAACTATTGGAACTATTCACATGAGTAAAGCTATCTAACTGTGTGCAGCATCAAGCTGAAATGGATTTGATACTTGTAAAATAACCATTAGTCCTCTTGTGATTTAAAAAAAAACCATAAGAGAACACAAAGATACTTGTTAAGGACCAGATCTGGCACTTCCTGTGCTCCCAGAACTCCCTTAGACTTCAAGGAGTGCATGCAAGTTCAGGCATGAGGTGTTCCCTGCAAAGAAACTTCTGGCTGAAATTAGCTTAGTAGAGTTCTTACTGGTTTAGCTTGATAAGGAGGATTCATTCTGACTCATCTGGAAGAACCCTTCTGTTGCCCGTAATTTCTCGTTCCTTGTAGTATGGTCAGCAAAACCAAAAAACAGTCAGGAGAAAGCAATTGACTTCTTAGGATACACACTGGGATTGTAAGGTTGAAAAGAGAATGAATTAAAGCAGAACAATCTTTGGGAGAGGAGGTAGAAACTAAAATGAGAAGCTGGAAGACTGAGCCAATGGAGGGGATGTTGCACATCTCTTCCTCCTACAACATGTGCAAAATACAGGTAGGCAATAAAATACACAACAAGCCTTAGCCTAAAATATTGCATATTTCTATGCATTTCCTAATCGAGTGCTGAAAAGTTTGCAAATAACTACCCATTCTAAAGAACCATATCAGATTCTTTTCTGAAGGCCATTTAGTCCTGGGACAGATGTCTGCTGGTCATTCCCTACCAGGAGAGAGGAAGGATGATCCAGTAGTTAGGGCACTAGACTAGGGTTTGGGACATTTTATTTCAAGGCCCTGCTTCACCACAGACTTCCTCTGTGATCTTGGGCAAGTCAATTAATTTAGGATCCACAAAGGTATTTATGCACCTAAGCCCCCAGACTTAGATGCCTACGTCCCAGTTTTGGTTCTACTGCAATCCACAAAATTCCGCTGAACCCGTTCGGTGCCTAAACTCACTTAGCACCTAGGTTTTCAAAGTAAAAATTCCCCACGTGCCTATGTATTTGCCTCTGAGCATGTGCACTCCTGCCTCCCTCTAGACATCTGGATGTCTATCTCCCACCTAAGCACCAGAGTAATTCACGAACTGGGGGAAGAGAGGCATTCGGCAGCCTAGGCTGCATGCAGGGCCTGAGCTGGTAGGCATGCTCATAGGCTGCCTACCAGATCAGGTCCCATTCAAAATGTCAGTGGAGAAGGAGGTGCCACCCTGCACCATATGATTTTTAGCTCAGTGGTTGATGCACTCACTTGGGAGGTGGGAGACCCAGATTCTGCCAAAGAAAGGATTTGAACTGGGGGGAGGAGGGGTTCCCACTTCTCAGAAGGCGGCTCTAACTACTGAGCTATGGGATATTCCAATGTTGGTTTCCACCAGTCTCTCCTGTGGAAGCTGCTCCACTGTGGCTAAATAAAGAGTGATTGGAGCAGGGGGACTGGACCTGTGGTCTCCTGCCTCCTAGGTAAGTGCCCTTACTACTGGACTGTGGAGTCACACCCACACCCACTGGACTATGAACTCTCACCCACACTTTCTATGTGGCCAAATGACTGTTTAAGTAAAGCCACCCCCCACACACACACACACTTTTCCATTTTATGTGGAATGAAGCAGGCACCTCATTCCCTCAAGAAGTGACTTAGATGCCTAAACAGCCTGGCTCCAGGAAGTTAGTTTCCTACTGTGGATTGCTAAGAAGTGCTCATAGACTCAGACACAGACACCAAGGTCAGAAGGGGCCACTATGATCACCCAGTCCGACCCCCTGCACAATGCAGGCCACAGAATCTCACCCACCCACTCCTGTGATAAACCTCTCACTTATGTCTGAGCTACTGAAGTCCTCAAATCGTGGTTTAAAGACCTCAAGGAGCAGAGAATCCTCCAGCAAGTGACCCGTGCCCCATACTACAGAGGAAGGTGAAAAACCTCCAGGGCCTCTTCCAATCTGCCCCAGAGGAAAATTCCTTCCCGACCCCAGATATGGCGATCAGCTAAACCCTGAGCATATGGGCAAGATTCACCAGCCAGATACCCAGGAAAGAATTTTCTGTAGTAACTCAGATCCCACCCCATCTAACATCCCATCACAGGCCATTGGGCCTATTTACCATGAATATTTTAAAAGATCAATTAATTGCCAAAATCATATTACCCCATCATACCATCTCCTCCATAAACTTATCGAGTTTAATCTTAAAGCCAGATAGGTCTTTTTCCCCCACTGCTTCCCTTGGAAAGCTATTCCAAAACTTCACTCCTCTGATGGTTAGAAACCTTCATCTAATTTCAAGTCTAAACTTCCCAATAACCAGTTTCTATCCATTTGTTCTTGTGTCCACATTGGTACTGAGCTTAAATAAATCCTCTCCCTCTCCAGTATTTATCCCTCTGATATATTTATAGAGAGCAATCATATCTCCCTGCAGCCTAAATTAGGCACCTATATCCAAGAGACAGGTGGGACTTAGCATACATCCCTCTGGTTGGCATCTCCCCATCAGTTCGCATTGGTGGCTCCCCCCCCCCCACACACACACATAGTGTGCTGGCTTCTGTGGATTGCATTCTTAGGTGCCTCTCTCCCCATTCATTGTTTAGGGAGCGTAGGTGCCTAACTCAGCTTTGTAGATCCCAGTGTTGTTCCTGTGTTTTTCTAGCATCTAAGTTAGGCACTGCGATTCTGAGGGTTGCAAGTCTCTTCATGGATCCCACCCTTAGGCCTGGTCTACCCTAAAAAATTAGGTTGGCACAACTATGTTGCTCAGGGGTGTGAAAAGCTGAACGGCATAGTTTAGCAGACTTAAGTGCCTGTGTACATAGTGCTTGGTCAACGGACGAATTCTTGCCTCTCAGAGAAGCAGATTACCTATGCCAATGGGAGAATCCCGTCCATCAGCATGGATCGAGTTTACACTGAAATGCTACAGCTGTGCAACTGCAGCGGTGCAGCTGTGCCACTGTAGCATTAAGTATAGACAAGCCTTCGTCTCTCTGCACTTCAGTCCCCCATCTATAAAGTGGGGATATAGCACCTCCCTATCTCGAGAGTGTTGTGAGAATAAATACACTGAAGATTGTAAGGTGCTCCATAAATATCTACAGCATTTTACAAACACATAGTAAGACGCTATCCCCATCTTGAAGAGCTTACAGACATCACAATATAATGCCCCAAATAAATAAATGCACAGTGAAAACCCTTACTGTCCATACTGACAGTTTTGATATTCATGGGGTAGGAATGTAATTCAGAACGCTGACCTATTTACACATCTTCATCTTAATTACATTTTCCAGAATCACTGTCACAATTACAATTTATCCCTAAAAGGTTAAAATCATAAACCTATGCATAACTCCCTTTTGAGAATTTCCTCTTTTTTTAAATCAGATCATGCTGTGTTCACAGTACAGTAATGAGCCCAGTTCCTCATTTCCACTTTTGCTGACATGGAGAGTAAGACAGCATTTAAATAATTCCACAAAGATTGGCTGTGGATGACATGCCATGATTAACACAAAACATACATTAGTGTAAGTAATACAGGGTGGAGACTGTAAATTCTGAGTAGCATTATGTTACATGATAAAAGCTGTAAGTTTGCGGGTATATCAAACAGATTATGGAGTAAAGTGGTTTAGGAGGAGTGAGTTGTATCTTAAAACAGAAATAGCTGGAGATAGATTTTGCCAGATGTGGCCTGGCCGTATTGAGCCCACTCATGTTTGGCTAAACCATCTGCCAGAAAGGAAGGCATCTAGTCTTGACGTGGAAACATCAAGAAATAAAGAATCCACCACTTCCCTTGGCAGATCTTTCCAGTGGTTAATCACTCTCTCTGTTAAAATTGTGCACCTTATTTCTAATTTGAATTTGACTTCAGCATCCAGCCCTTAGTTATTATACCTTTCTCTGCTAGATTAAAGAGCTCTTTAGTACCCAGTATTTTCTCCCCAAAAAGGTACTTCTACACTATAATCACATCACCTCTCAATCTTCTTTTTCATAAGCTTAACAGATTGAACTCTTTAAATCTCTCACTGCAAGGCATTTTCTCTAGCCCTCGAATCATTGTTGTGGCTCTTTTCTGCACCCTTGCCAATCTTTCAACATTCTTTTTCAAATGCGGGCACCAGGATGGATGCATTATTCCAGTATCCATCTCACTCAAAAAATCACCTCACTACTCTACCTACTTCTCCTCTGTTTATACATCCATTAGCCCTTTCTCCCAGACATGCGAAAAGACAGACAAGATGCTTCTCAGGATATAATACTATTCTGTAGGTATGTAGTTTCTTTTGCTCTAGCATTTGGCTGTTAAAAAAAACCAAAAACAAACAAAAACCACCACACATTGTTTGAATGGGCACATTTTACAAATTGATTCAGATCACTCTGTATGACTGCCCTGTCCTCGTCATCATTTACCCATTCGCCTATCGTCATGTCATCTGCAGCAGTAATTTTATGTTAACCACCAGACCACTGATAAAAATGTTGAATAGCATTGGGGCTAGAACTCACCCTCATTAGAAACCCCCTTTTGCATTGGTGCAACTGTGTCCCCTCTGGCCAGCTGGGTTGAGGTCCCTGAGCTCATTCAGTCTGGTGGGGCTGTCAGTCTATTCCTAGTGCCCGGGGTCTGAAAGGCCTCTTCACTCTTAAGTTCATCAGGGGGTTGGTAGGGGAACCCCAGCCCACCCAATCCACTGGGTTCCAGCTCAGGGCCTTCAAGTAAGATAAGCTTGTTTCCTGCTGCCCTGAGCTCCTTCCAGCCTCCCCCAGTTTCTGCAGGCTCTTCAACCTGCTGGTCTGGCTGTCTCCTTCTAGGGCAGTGGTTCCCAAACTTTAACCACCCACGAACCCCTTTCATGAAATTCTGAAATCTCGTGAACCACCTCCTAAAAATGAATATTTCCAGGGATTTAAGTTTAAAATTTCCTCAGTGTGATGGATGGACTTGCTTTGCTCTGCATAGCTCTTGGAAGTCGGGAACCACTGGAGAAAATAAAGTCTCAGGTCTGGTTCGGCATGAAGTCTGTTTCTGTATTTGGTTTTCAGATGTGCATATGAGGAAAACACTTTCAAGCATAAGTATGTTGTTGAAAATGGTAACAAAACTGTAGTAGCTTTTTCTGCCAGAAGGGGGTACTCGTTTCTTAAACTCAGCAAAACGTTGATCACTGACAGATTTCTGAAACTCCTTTTCAGTTCGTAATCACAGGGGATCTCAATCAATTTCTCTTTTTCCTCAGTGTTCAATATCTGTGTTGAGAAGAGGTATAATCAAAAGGGTTGCGAATCCAGTCTTTATCACCTGACATAGCTGGAAAGTATTCCCTGAAAGTTGTGCAAAGTCCTTTTAGGTGTGCAGTTATATTGGTTTTAGTGCACTGATCCAACTGAAGTTTGTGTTCTGCCAGGAAGTCATGAAGATTACTGAAACACTCAGTTTGATTGTTTTCCAAACAACTTTCCCAGAACTGCAACTTCTTTATCATAGATTCAACTCACTCTTGCACATTGAAAACTGTTATACTGGGGCCTTGAAGAGATAAATTTAGGTAATTAATTCTTGAGAAAATATCTGCTAAATAAGCTAGGCTCTGGAGCCAGACATTTTCTATACTGCTGGCAAGGTGGAAAGGGTGGCTGTTGAAAAAACAACAACCTAGGATTTCCTCAAACAAGCACCCAAGGATTTTGCCCCGTGAGAGCCATCTAACTTCGGTATGGGTCAACAGAAAATTGTTTATACTACCAATTTCTTCACAAAGTATGTGAAATATTCTGGAATTTATTGGCTGTGATTTTATGAAATTCACCATTTTCACTGCACTGTCCAGCACTTACTTCAGTCCCTCAGGCATGTGTTTTGTTGCGAGGGCTTGTCTATGGATACTGCAATGAGTCCAAGAGACTTTTGATGCAACCTTTTTTGTTCAAGCTACAAATCCAGTATACTTCTGCCGTCATTGATGTGGCCCCATCAGTGCAAATGCCTAGGCAATAAGACCAATCTATTTCCTTTTCTTGAAAATATGCATTAGTCAGATTGAAGATATCTTCTCCAGTTGTACGTTCTTCTAACGGTCAGCAAAACAACAAATCTTCAACCATAGCTTCATTCATATAACATACAAACAGTAGCAAAATAGCTAGATTAGCTACATCAGTTGATTCATCCAACTGTAGAGCATAATATGAACTATTTTTCACTCTATGTACAATTGTAGTTTCTACATTATTTGACATGTCATTAATTCTTTGTGACAACATATTATTGGACAAAGGTACCATGTCAATCCTTTCTGCAGGCTTTTCTCCGAGCACGCAATGAATTATGTCTTTTATACATGGACCAATCAAACTCTCTGCTATGGTGTGGGCTTCTGATGCTTTTGCTACTCGGTAGCTCACGTGGTATGACGCTTCAAGTGCGTTTTCATTATCAGTACTTGCTTTGGATATAAAACTGGTAATGTCACTTTTCCGCTCAGCTAATTTTGGCTTGAAAAAAAAAATCAACAGGCTTGTCGAGTTGTGCAGGATGCCCAGTTTCTAAATGGCACTGAAGTAGAGAAGATTTGAGGCTGCTGTTTGCTAGAACATACCATAAATTACACACAGTGGTTCTGGACGTTCTTGATCACCAGTGCATGTAAAGCCATATTTTATATTTTCTTTTCTTTATAAGTGACTTTCCAGGACCATCATGATCATTAGATATAGATTTTCCAGTGTGGACTTGAGGAAACGCTAGCTGAGTCTTGCATCTTTACACTTTTCTTTTTCAGCCACTTATCCACTGAATTTGTGTACAAAAGTTCTAATAAAAATAATAGAGAGAGAATGCTAACAACCAACAAACTAGAAAATGAGAAGATTCATTCATGTCTCACTGAAGCAAAACAGCACTCCAGAGAGAATTACTGAGGGACCTTAACGCTGCTACACTGGCTACAACGTGGTTCCGGCTGGTTTGGCGTGCAAACATCTTTTCTTCCGCCACCAGGGCCGTCCCTAGAGACAAATTAGCCTGGACCACTCCCCACGTACAGCGTGGACCCTGCTCACTCTGCCCTTCATGCCGCCCAACTTCCCCTGTCTGCCAAGGACAGGGGTCCGAGCTGCCACCTGGGGTCCCAACTGCCGCCCTGTCCACCAAGGGGCTCAGGCTGTTGGCCCAGTGCCGGGGTCTGCGCTGCTGGTTCCACACTCCGCGGGGCTCAGGCTGCTGGACCCCATTGACCGGGGCTCGGGCTGCCCTCTCAGAGCTCCTCTGAGCTCCCCGCTGACCGCCAGGGCTCGGGCTGCTAGCCCCAACTGCCCGACCCCGCCCTCCATGGGGCTTCGGCTGCCAGCCCCGTGCTGACCGCTGGGGCTTGGGCTGCCAGCCCCCCACTGACTGGGGCTCAGCTGCCTGCTCAGTGCTCCATCGGGCTCCGGCTGTCTGCCCTGCAACCGGGTCCCACCTGCTGCATCCCATGCCCAGGGTCCTCTGACCGCCATTAGGGAAATTTTTCTGGTGAACCCCCTGTAACGTTGTGCAAACCCCCAGGGGTTCGCAAACCTCAGTTTGGGAACCACTGTTCTAGGGTTTTGTCCCTGAGTGGCGCTTCAGCAGCTTGCTGGCAAGAGTTCCTTCTCCAGCTGGCTCACTCCTCTGGCAGCCACCACACTCTTCTGCTTCCGAGTCCTTTTATCCTCCCAGCTACTGTGAGGCCGCCAATCAGCAGCAATGTGTTAACTCTTTGATTGCTGGCCTGGCATGGGGTACATACACCCCATGACACCCCACATTCAATGATGATTCCCCATTGACAACTACTCTCAGATCTGTCAGCTCTTAATCCATTTAAAATTTGCTTTACTAATATTGTATAGTGCTAATTTTTAAATCAGAAAGCTGTGTAGTACTAAGTCAAATGCCTTACAAAAGGCTGAGTATATTACATTCAGTTACCTTTATCAAGTTTGCTTGATAACTCCTCAAACAACAAAATCAGGTTTGTTGGACAAGGCCTATTTTTCATAAAACTATATTGCAGGGGTGGCCAACTGTAGCTCGCAAGCTGCATGCATCTCTTTTGCAGTTAAAATGCAGCTTGCAGAGCACCTCCCCACCCTGCACTCCCTACCTTTCTCTGCCTACCAGACTCGGGGTGGGGGAAGGGAGCTTGGGGCTTCTGGCTGTGGCAGGGTGATGGGGCTAGGGGCTTCTACACAATGGGGAGGAGGTCTTCGGGCTTCAGCCCCATGGTAGGTGCCTGCCAGGGCTTGGGGCTTCTGCCCCGGGGGGAGGGGGCACCTCGGAGCTTCTGCCCTGCTGGAGGCGCCTGCCAGGACTTCAGCCCCAAGCCATGGCAGGTGCCTCCCATGGGGCAGGAGCTCCAGTAGGAGCACCCCACAGGGTGGAAGCCCCAAGCCCCAACAGGCACACCCAGCTCTCAAACTTCTGAAGATCATCATATGCAGCTTGGAGGGTCAGTAAGTTTGGCCATCCCTGCTATATTGAGAGGCATTAATTATATTCCCAACCTTTAATTAATTCTTTATTGATTGAATCCTGTATTGTCTTTGCCCAATGTCAATGTCAATATAATCAGCCTACAGTTACCCCAGTCAACCAACTTGCCCTTTTTGAAGAATTCTGCATAAGTACTCTTGCAGTTTTTTTGAATTTCTCTATTATTCCAAATGTACTAAAAATTCCTGCCAGCAGGCCAGATCTCTTCATCTAACTCTTTTAGGACTCTTGGATGCAAGTTACCCGAGCCTGCTCATTTAAAAGTGTTTATCCCTCATAGAGGTTGTGATCCTCATTAATTACAATGAGCTGGAAAATATTTCATCATCCTCATGTGATATGAGTGCATCAGTCTGCTTTTTTCCAAATGCAGAATACAAATATTATGGAGTATGGCTGCCTTTCCTGCATCACAATTAACAATTTTACTATCCCCATCTAAGAATGGGCCTATACTACGTTAGGATTTCCTTTGTTCTTCAAAAATCTAAACTCCTTTTTATTGTCCATTAGCCCTGCCAACCAGGAAGGTTCCTTGATGTCTTTAGTTTCTCTTGTTAGTTTCTACACTTCATAACTTCTGATTTGTATCGATTCCCATCTACTTCCCCTTTTACCCAAAGTTGTCCTCTTTCTTGATTGTGGAATTGACATTTTTCAAATTTATAATTTTCCTCAATCTAGGGAAATTAGCCCTTTTAAAGCACAGAGAGAGAGAGAGAGAGAGAGAGAGAGAGAGAGTGTGTGTGTGTGTGTGTATAACTAATTGGGACTGTCTTCTGTTTTCCCATATTGAATGTAATCAGGTTACAATCACTGATCCCTGGGCAACCACCAACTTCCACCCCAGTGATTACTTCATCTTTATCTATCATAATGAGGTTCAAAATAGAGTTATCTCATACTAGGTGCAATACTTCTGTAGTCATTTACCATCAGGGGCCTGATTTTCAGAAAGTGCTGAGCACCCACCTTCTGAAAATCATGGCCCTTTACTGTGCCTCAAAATTAGAAGCCAAAAAATTGAGACACCCCCCCTCCCAAATCACTAGACACTTTCTAAAACATTGGTCTAAATGCTTAGATACAGAAGCAGTTTCAGAATGAATTTTAAGAAGCATGCTCAGTCCGAGGAGAACCCTGAGGAATGGAATGCAGCCAACATATTATTAAAGGTGGATCTAAAAATACAACTCTTTTTTTTTTAATTTCAGTAATGGGAAAAGTCATAGGAATTATTTTAAGAGATTAAATATATATCCAAGGAAGGGTCACACTTTCCTAATTTGTTCAAAAGATCAAACTGCCAGAGCAATTTACAGAATGAAATAAATATCATGTTCTCTACACTCCAATCTTGTTAGAACATTCTTGTATTTAAAGCAACTGTACATTGATGCACATTAGAAGGATAACTTTTTGCAATGCTCTCTTTTTTTTTAAGCTCTCAATAATAGTGTAAAATAGGGGCTGATTTTCAGAAGACATCAGGCAAAGTTCTAAGCTTTTAACTTTTAAAGCCTGATATTCCCGCACACCCTGCCCCCCCCCGACTCAAACAAGCTTTCTATATCTGAAAGTCCCCTTTTTTACTATTAATTAGAGTTATTTCCAAAAGCATTACAATAATCAATAAATAAATAGGGAAGCTATCCTTCCCAGAGTACTCTTATATAGTCACTCTTACACCTTATATATAGCTTAGAACCAAAGATTGTAAGACAGTTTTGATCAGGGGTGGGCAAACTTTATTAGCGGATCCGGCCCGTGAGCTCCCGCTGAGGAATGGGGTCTGGGGCTTGCCCCACTCCAACCAGGGCGAAGGGTCAGGGGCTGCACCAGGCAGCTCCCAGAAGCCGCAGCATGGCCCCGCTCCGGTGCTCCAGCCGGGGCGCAAGGTTGGGGGCCGCACCACGCAGCTCCCAGAAGCCACTCTAGGACCTGTCTTCTATCTATGCTGATTAACAGAGAGGATGGTTTTTGCTTTCTCTTTCCAATCCCAGGAGTGCCTCCAAGAATATAAGGGGGTTTTATGGGTCTCCATATACCTAAGGGCTGCTAATCATCAACAGGAGCTGTTACAGTGTCCCTCTTCTTTGGCCGCAGTGGATGTCTGCATCCTGTAAACCCCGGGAGAGCTGAGGGGTTTGAACAAGGGTTGAACTATCCCTAGACAAATGCTAGTTTTGTCAAGAAAAAGTAAAGTACGTAGGGCATATCCTCTCTCAAGATGGAGTTGCTGCAGATCTGGACAAGCTGGAAGCCCTGAGGATATGGCCAAGACCCAAAACCTTGAAAGAATTGCAGAGCTTCTTGGGATTCTGCAATTACTATAGGCAATTTGTAGAGGGATTTTCTGCCTCCACAAGAAGTGGTCAGGCTCTGCATCCACATACCAACTATTACAGAGTCAGAGAACCCTTTGGAAACTAGTGGACTCCAGATTGTGAGACTGCTTTTCAGATGTGAATAGATGCACTTATGCATGCTCCTGTGTTAGCTTTTACTGATAATAAAAATATGTATCTACTACACATTGTGTTAGTATGGAAGGACTTAGAGGAGTCTTCTACGAAAAATATAAAGATGGATGGAGAGCAGCTGCCTATGCCAGCAGGAATCTAGCACAAATTAGAGTCCTTAGCATTAAAGTGGGATGTGACGGAGAAATTCCATGATTAGCTCAATGGAGCAAAATTCACAGTCCATACTGATAACAATCCCTTAACTTACATCCTGAAGTCAGCATCATTTGGATGCCATAGGTCATAGGTGGTTAGCAGCATTGGCCACCTAGGATTTCCAAATACAGAATTGGCCAGGACACATGAACTTGGATACCAATACACTATCCCAAAAGCCACATAGAGAGGTGTCACCAGACCAGGAATGGATTGACATCCCAAATCCTGGAATGAGAGCTTTGTGTAAGATGGCCAAGAGCCCAGCCTACTGATGCCACTGTGAACCAGATTAGGGCCATCAAGACACTTGGCATCCCTCTCTATGCTCTACTTGAGGTGTAAACAAATACCACCCACCTGGACCTTACTTCCTTACCCAGATTGCATCAGCAAGACATCCGCAGAGCCCAGCTTAGGGATCCTAGCCTGAAAGCGATCCTGACTGCCAAAAGACTGGGGAGTCCTATGAATACCATACAGAATATCCATCCATATATATATCAAACAGATTTTGAGACAGTAGGACTGGTTAACATTGAAAGGAGGCCTGCTATATCAAGACACTATGGATCCTCTTAATCACCATCATCATCAGCTGGTGTTGCCAGGAGAATGCAGGGACCTGGTGATGAAGTCCTTGCATGACGGAAGAGGGCATTCTGGGGTAGAGCAGACACTTTAATCTGGGCAAATAGAACCTTATGCTTACCATTTGGTGAGGGATATAGATGAATATTATAAGAATCACACCAGATGTTTAGCTTAGAAGATGTTACCCAGAGCATCTGCCCAATTAGTTAACATGCAAAGCCAGGAACCCATGGATCTGTCATGTATTGACTTTGCCCTTAGAACCTGACAACAAAAAGAACACTAATATTAGTGGTCACAGATCATTTCACTCAATACTCCCACGCATTGCCTATGAAAGATCAGCAGACTACCACTATAGCCAAGATATTATGGGACAAGTACTTTGTTCACTATGGTTGGCCTGCCAGAATTACTTCGATCAGGAAACTTATAGAACTACTACAAATTGGGATAAAGAAATCCTGGACCTCTTTGTATCACTCATAAGGAGACCCACAGCCAGAACATTTCTACAGGATGCTTTTGAACATGCTTGGACTTTCAGTCCAATACAAAAGCACAAACAGAGCTAGTACACTTCACAGCTAGTACACGCTAATAACTGTACCAGGAACAACGCTACTGGATACTCCCTTTATTATCTAACGTTTGGAAGGGAAGCAAGACTACCTGTGGATATTTCTTTTGGAGTGTCACCAAGATGGAGGTTGCCTTGAAACATAATTCCAACATATAAAGAAATTAAAGCAACAACTGGAGAACACTTATTGACTGGCTACAGACACAGCAGTGAAGATAGCAACTCAGAATAAGATCAGACATGACTGGTGCATAAGGGAGCAAGATCTACTCGCAGGTGACCAGGTTTTGATAAGGAACTTGGGAGTAAAAGGGAAGACCAAACTGGAAGACAGGTCATTCAGACATTACCTGGGATTCCCATATATCAGCTCCAGGTGGATGGACAGAAGGAGAAATGTCCGAACTCTTCACAGGAATCACTTGTTGCCTATTGGGCAATTGGTATCAGTCCCTGAAAGTGAGCGTGGGAAAGAGATGGCAACTATGCCTATTACTAGAAATCAGGCTGTTCCACATAACTATGATGGTCTGGCTCTGACCGAACAGGGACATGAAGATGAGAGTATCTCTGGCGATGAATCTGATTACTGGGGTTTAGCTACTTTTGTCAACCCCCCAGAGCCTAGGATCACAATGCCCTGTGAGGCGTAGCATCGATGGGTCCCCTACACTACAGCCCCCAGTGGCAAATACAGCTGCAGAGGGTAAGGTGCCCTTAGGGAGCCCCCCCCCCCAAATAATAATGAAGGGACAGTCTTTCTCCCACCAGTCCCCTTTTTTGGGTTCTCAGAAAGAAACTTTTTTTTGCAGGTGCGGGGTGTGTGTGTGTGTGGTGGAAGGCTGGTTACCACAATGTTTGTGACAAAGAAGGTTAAGGCGCAAGCTTCACTATCAGGGCTGTTACCCCAGACCTTCTTCATCCCACTCCTGAGAGATGTCCTGACCAGACTAGCCCAGAGAGAGGGAGCCAAATGACATCTCCACCACCACCACCAGCTCCTGCTAAATCCCAACCACTACCTGAAATGGAAGCCTTTGTCTCACACCCCTCCCCCACTTCATGTGTTCTTTCCTTCCCCAGCTGAGTTCTTCTGTTTCCTATCACTCTCCTTTTCCTTTTGTGTAATAAGTCTGGGTTAGCCAGCCGGTACTGTGTATTTTGCATCACTGCTGTAAGCTGGTGACCAGAAGGAGGCATGGTAAACTGCATGGTGCTGGTGCACGCTAGCTCAATGAGAACTAGTGTGAGTAGAAATAGCAGCGTCGCCATGAAAGCACGGGCAGGGGCAGCAGCCATGCTGGGTAAGCGTTCATGGGATTCAGGAAGGTTTGTCCTCAGTATAGCCGTGCTGTCGCTGCCTGTGCTACCATGGCTACACGACGATTTCTATTCGTGCTGGTGTGCGTACGCAAGCTAGGAATCACAGTCCTAACTCCCAGTGCAGATGTAGTCTGAGAGTGAATATCAAAGACAGAAACTGCATTTTCCATCTTTCTGTTCTTTTCCTCACCTTCTTTTCTGCGGGTTCATTTTGTTTGGTCTTTTAGGAAATGGGACTGGACTTTGGCAGCAGCAGCAGCAGCAACTATCACAGCTCCAGCCCACCACAACTAACTTTTGCTTACCCCACCCCCACAAAAAGGAGAGTTATTAGCATCTAAAAGACTGTTAAACAGTGGGGGCCATTTCTAAAAAAACTCAACAGAAAGGGAACAAGGGATGTTAAAATGAAAGCCTTATGGAATACTTTATATGTCAAACCCTTTAGCTGTTTTTCCTCTCTTTTCTGTATCTTTTTTTTTTTTATAAAGGTACATGGATTTTAATAATGTGTTCCCCATGGTACTCAGCAGGCTGAGGTCTCTGTATATCAAATCCCAAACCTTCTTTAAAACTGTTTATTGTCAGGCAGTTTTGGGATCAGTTTCTCTTTTTGGGCCCTTTATTCCATCTCAATTAATACAATACCTCCGTTTCTGAACCATAGGCGCCGGCTTCCTCTGGGTCTGAGGGGTGGTCAACCTCCCTACTCTGCCCCAGGCCCTGCTCCCACCCCACCCCACCCCTTCTCCCAAGTCCCCATCCCCACCCTGCCTCTTCCCGCTCTCACTCTGCCTCTTCCTGCCCAGTTCTGCCCTGTCCCTGCTCCTCCCCCTTCCTCCCAGAGCCTCCTTCCCACTGCAAAACAGTTGATTGCAGCAGGTGGTAGGCACTGAGAGGGGGAGAAGTTGACCAGCAGGGCTGCCAGCGGGTGAGAGGCGCTGGGGGAAGTGGGGAACTGGCTGCCAGGGGGTGCTAAGCACCCCACTCATTTTTTCCCTCTGTGGGTTGGCACCTATGTCCAGAACCATCTGGTTCCCTCCTAAAAGAGGACGGGGCCTACTCACTCCACCTCCTCCCAGTGGCTGGCCTGCTTTTACTACTTCTCAGATCAACATTCTTCCCTTTTACCTAATTCTGCCCCCACTTCCTTGAGCCAAAAAAACCACAAAAGCTGCTCCTACTTAGCTATAGTTTACGCATAGGATCTAGTTGCACCGCAAAGAGGTCAGTTAATTTTCTTGGTAAACTAATCTAACAAAAATAATAATTTCATGACATAATACTGGATTGTGACATCTGTGGGCAAGCGATGAGACTAGTTGCAATCTAGAAGCCCTTTACCAGGTGTAGAATTAGCTTTTGTGTAAAGCTTTAACAGATGCACAAACTATGATCAAAAATATTTTACGACCATCAAGGGAGTTGATAAATTAGCTTTATTTAACAAATATTGCCAGAAATGTGCATGTTATTCAGCTTTACTGGCAGTGAATGAAACAGTCTAGACCTTCTGTCAGTTACACAGAAGTGTGGTAGAATACAAATGCTTTATGAAGAGAAGAGTGACAGATAACTTGACTTTTGAGTGGCTAACAGGAAAAAAATTGTAACCCGAATACTTTGCACTCCAATTATTCACTATAGTATACCACTGCTGGTTACTTCAACCATCTCTGGTTTTAGAGTCGTTGGTGCTAATATCAAAATGCAGAACAAAAGAGCTAAAAAACCACAATGAGCAAAGTCCTGTATTTTCCTAATTTTCTGCTATTGTTACTTTCTTGGGGTAAAAAAGTATCTAATTGAAATTTCAAATGTGCTTTTCTGTACAGTCAGACACAAAGCACAGTTGAATATTAACTCCATTATGTCTTTCCTGGGTGTTCCTTTACAGAACTCCTTGGTAATGAAAAAGGCAATGATATATGTAAGTAGCTTGAGTTTACTTGCAGAAAACATTTAATCTTCGCAGAGCCATTTCACAAGCTATTAGAATGCTATACAAAATGCAAAAGGGTTTAATTCCAAATTCTCTTCCTGCCAACAATATCAAGTATACACTGTATGTTCCCTATATCTTGCTATGAATATTGAAATAGCTTTAACAGTTCTTTGAAATAAAAGGCACTTACACACTGACAGAGTAAGTTACCACCCCCAGGACTTTCTGATTTTCATTAGACAAATTTGTAGATATAATTAAAAGCAATATTCTGCATTCCTTTCTTTTTTCCAAATTAGCAGCGCATTTTTATATCAATGTTAATCCTTTCAGAACTATCATTTAAACATATTCAGAGAGCTTAGATTTTGCATGGATTTGGCTTAATCTTTATATATGTGATAAATATGCTAATCTAACCTACCAATCCCACAAGATGGTAAAAACATCCTTTCTATGTACAGAAGCTAGAGGAAATGAAACCACTTAGAAAATCTCTCAGTTTATCACTATTCTTTTATTTTTATGGCCTTCACCATGGTATATCACCATGGAAACAGAGTTCATAGGTCATCCATGCCTAAAATTCCCTTCAGAATTAAAGGACTCTAATCATCAAGATGTCTGGAAAGAAGTGATTGCTGCAAATCCTAAGTGTAGTACTTCAGAAACTTAATTTCTTCTCCACTGTGATTACAGAACTTGGACATCAGACTTGCCAGTGCTCTCAAAGCTTTGCATACCATCACACCGGATCATATGGATATGGTCTAGTTTCCAGCTGTGTTAGTCTCTGTTAATATACAGACTGAGATCTCTTTACATTTCATGGCGATCACATACCTAACAAAATTGAGTGTCATTGATTAGTCATTGGGGCACGCAGGCACTGCCTTAAAGAGAGATGGATAAAGCCATCTCTCTTCCTCTTCTTTGCTATCAGGTTCTTTTCATGCTCTACTTGTTTATGCCTGGAAATATGGCATTTAAGCAGAAGTCAACACCTTGGTTTCATATGTTATGCAAAATGCAGAAGGCAGTTATTATAAAATGGTTACATTCGTCATTGAACTGTTATTGTTGATCTGACATCTCCATCTTGCTTTCAGTTTTCTGAAGGCACACACTGTCATCATCCTCCACCTGCTGAGTGCATAGATGAATGCGATCTCACTAGCTTTGTGTAATCAGAGTTCATTAGCCACAGATAAAGTAGGTATATAGGGTCACCTCCATCTGTGGGGATGGAGACATCATTAGTATCAATTTAACTTCTTGTGAACAGATTCCTCCACCCTGTCCATTTTTTTAAAAAAGTCCACAGTTTTTGAAAGTTTGGGCTTTTGTGCTTTGCCTGGCCAGCTTATGTACTTGCCACATGCCCTCCAATATCTACATCATTGAACAGTACTCCTTCCTGGTCTCTTTTGGAAGGGTGGAGTAGAATGCGGAGAGGCCACTGATAGCTCCTATTCCAATTGTTTAAATCCCTCAGTGATTTCAGGGACAAGGGACATCTTATACACACACAGACCTTGCAACATTCTATGTAGTGCCATGCAAACCTTCAAGACACCACCCACCCTGGGATTTCCTGACACCAGAATAGTACTCAACTGACCAGTACATCACCAGGGTACCTAGCCGCCTCAGGGCAACAGATATTCATGGTGATCAAAGCTCTCATCTTCCTGGGGCTGCACTGAAATATCAGGATGAGCTAACCACAAAGGTATAGAAAAGTCTTTCTTCATTCTAAAGTTATGTAGCTATTGCTGCTTCTCCTGCATTTTGAGAACACAGTCCCCAACAGCCTGTAGTCATGATCCAGACTCAAAAGCAGCACTTCACCAAATGAACCTTCAGCATCATAAAGCCAGTTTCTTTGAGGGTGAGTGTGCACAACTGTTGCCACACAAACTTTGTGAACTGCTGGTCTCTGTATCTGGCTGTCTACGGTATTGCCAGAACACCTTCACCAGCTTGCTTCAGATATCACACAACTGCTTTTTAAAAAGCTCCTGCAGAAACCTTTATTGCTGAGCAAAACTGAGAGACTTTTCACAATTCCTTTCAGCCTTTTCTATCCCTTTCAGGTTTTTATACCCCTGTCACCACAACCCTATCTGAACACCTTTCAGTAGTGCATTAAGCTACATGACGAATATGTCACATCATTCTTTCACATTTCCTCTCCCCATGGGAAATTGCGAGGATTTTTAAATTTAATCTATGTACACTCTGTGGAGTGCTTACATTAGCAACCGCAAAGCTGAAGTCGTCTGCCTGGCACTTGGAGCACACCAGAGAGAAGTTTTTGGTAGTTCTTAGATTGTGTGGGCATTTGTTACACAATCTTGGACCAGCCCCCAAGAAAGCTTCAATCTCCTGCACAGACATGTTTTACTTTTGTAGTGCACTATTCCATTATGCCTGAGGAGGGGAAGCTGTTAACTCCAGTCCTCACCACCAATCAGTTTAGTCAGGCCCTTATGAACACCTTGGTGTTCTATGGGTTCACATGAAATCTATTAGTTTTGGCTCTGGTTTATAGTATTACAAAGGTAAATTCAAATTACCTTGTCTAACCCAATGTGATTTTTTTGGATCTGAAGTTCAAGGAGAAGATGAAACCAATTAGGGTGGCTTTTTTGTCCTTTCAAGGCTTATGGGAAGCTGAATAGCTTGGAACGTCTAAGTCGGCTAAACATAGGACTTGAGGGGTCATCAAGCCAATTTTGAAATCTCCCTGATGCCACTGCCAGGTACCTAGAGAGCAGTGTAAATGCAGTGGTGTAGAACAGCACAAACATATGTGGGGCAGAACTGAAACAGTATAGCAAACACTGATACACTACACCAGGGGTCAGCAACCTTTCAGAAGTAGCGTGCCGAGTCTTCATTTATTCACTCTAATTTAAGGTCTTGTGTGTCAGTAATACATTTTAACATGTTTAGAAGGTCTCTTTCTATACGTCTAATATATAACTAAACTATTGTTCTATGTAAAGTAAATAAGGTTTTTAAAATGTTTAAGAAGCTTCATTTAAAATTAAATTAAAATGCAGAGCCCCCCGGACCGGTGGCCAGGACCCAGGCAGAGTGAGTGCCACTGAAAATCAGCTCATGTGCCACCTTTGGCATGCGTGCCATAGGTTGCCTACCCCTGCACTACACCCTACAGTGCTGTCCCATTGGTTCAGCTACCAACAGTTTGATTTTCGAATCAAGAGACAGCACTAGAGACCTTTATCCAGGGCAGGGGTAGGTGGCATAGAGAAAACAGCAAGAAATCCCACAAGCTACACTGAATGCTTCCTTATGTTGCCCTTTACATTCAGCAGCAAATATCTCATAAAGAACTTCACCAATCACCAGGCTTTATAAGATGCCCTTATCTCTCTGTCTCCATGTACTGAAGATCTACCTAGAGAAATGAATAGCCTGGAAGGCCACGAGTTGTTCTGTCAATGCATATAGTTTAAAATTCAGCAGGCATCATCAATTTACAAAAGATGGGTTAGCAACTGTAACAAAGTTCCTGCTCTACCTTGGTGGGTCTTGCACTTATTGGCGGATTTGCTCGCCTTGGAGCTTCACAGCAGCCCTCAGCTTGGCTGTTTTTCTGAATTCACAGTTCAGGTCGACTCCTCCTATGTCTGACAAGGAGTTGGGAGGATTTGGGGGGAACCCGGGCCCGCCCTCTACTCGGGGTTCTAGCCCTGGGCCCTGTGGAATGCAGCTGTCTAGAGTGCCTCCTGGAACAGCTGTGCGACAGCTACAACTCCCTGGGCTACTTCCCCAGGGCCTCCTCCCCACACCTTCTTTATCCTCACCAGAGGACCTTCCTCCTGGTGTCTGACAATGCTTGTACACCTCGGTCCTCCAACAGTCCACGTTCTCACTCTCAGCTCCTAGTGCCTCTTGCTCCCAGCTCCTCACACGCACACCACAAACTGAAGTGAGCTCCTTTTTAAAATCCAGGTGCCCTGATTAGCCTGCCTTAATTGATTCTAGCAGCTTCTTGATTGGCTGCAGGTGTTCTAATCAGCCTGTCTTAATGGTCTCCAGAAGGTTCCTGATTGTTCTGGAACCTTCCCTGTTACCTTACCCAGGGAAAAAGGGACCTACTTAGCCTGGGGCTTATATATCTGCCTTCTATTACTCTCCTATAGCCATCTGGCCCAACCCTGTCACATATCCCTCCCCTCTGCTCAACACTACGGGATTGGGCAACTTGGGACGTCAGGCAGTGTACTCATGACAAGCCATCTGCATTGCCATGGTAGCTTCCAGCCCAGTGTTGTATGGTGAATTGGAAAGGTTGTAGGGACAGGAACCATCTGGTGACCCTTGCGTTCTTCTCTTTATTTCGCTGCATCCATTGGAGGGGTGCATGGTCGGTCACAAGGGTAAACCGTCATCCCAGAAGGTAAGAACGTAGTGTTTCCATGGCCCATTTCACAGCTAGGCACTCTCTTTCAACCACGGCATACTTCTGCTCTCTCGGGAGGAGTTACCTGCTGAGGTAGAGGATTGGGTGTTCTTCATCTCTGACCATCTGCGATAGGACAGCTCCCAATCCTACTTCAGATGTATCTGTTTGCAAAATGAATTCTTTGTTGAAGTCTGGGGCTATAAGCACGGAGTTACTGCAGAGGGCTGTCTGTAGATCCATGAATGCTTTCTCTGAGACATCTGTCCACTTCACCATGTCTGGACCCCGGGCTTTTATCAGGTCTGTCAGGGGACTCACTCTGGTAGCAAAATGGGGAATAAATCATCGGTAGTACCCCACCACACCCAGGAATGCCTGGACTTGCTTTTTCCGATTCAGTCGGGGCCAATTTTGGATATCCTCTAATTTGTTTAGTTGGGGCTTGACCATGCCCCTTCCTACAATGTAGCCAAGGTATTTAGCCTCGGCTAGTCCTATAGCATACTTCGCTGGGTTGGCTGTGAGGCCAGCCCGTCTTAGCGTGTCCAGAAACGCTTCCACCTTTCCTAAGTGGGTTTCCCAGTCGGGGGTGTGAATAACCACATCATCCAGGTATGCCGCTGCACAACTGGTATGGGGCAGTAGGAGCTTGTCCATAAGACGCTGGAAGGTGGCAGGTGCCCCATGCAGTCCAAAAGTAAGAACAGTATATTGAAACCGACCTTCTGGTGTACAGAATGCCATCTTTTCTTTCGCATCTTTGGCAAGGTGAATCTGCCAGTATCCCTTTGTTAAATGAAGGGTGGTCAAAAATCGGGCATTGCCCAGGCGGTCAACTAACTCATAGATACAGGGTATGGGGTATGCATCGAATTTGGATATCTCCTTCAGCCGGCGAAAGTCATTACAAAACCTAGTGGTGCCATTGGGTTTTGGCACCAACACAATCGGGCTTGACCACTGACTGTGGGACTCTTTGATGACTCCCAACTCCAAAATTCTTTTTACCTCTGCCTTGATCTCCTCCCTTTTTGCTGCTGGGACCTGATAGGGACTTCAAGTTACCTTTGCCCCAGGGTCTGTGATAATGTGCTGATATGCTTCCATGGTCCGGCCTGGTTTGGTTGAAAACACGTCCTGGTATCGGTTGATCATCTCAGTTACCTCCTTCTTCTGGTTTGGTGTCAGATCAGTGGATATCCTGATCTGCTCCTGCATGTTATTTCCCTGGATCAGGGTCTCTTGGGCCACTACACACGCCTCTCGTTGGTGCCAAGGCTTTAAGAGGTTAATGTGATAAATTTGTTCCTGTTTCCGGCATCCTGGCTGCCGCACCTTATAGGTTACTTCCCCCACGGGTTCAACCACCTCATAGGACCCCTGCCATTGGGCCTAAA
Organism: Caretta caretta; assembly: GCF_965140235.1. Taxonomy (NCBI): domain Eukaryota; kingdom Metazoa; phylum Chordata; order Testudines; family Cheloniidae; genus Caretta; species Caretta caretta. Next base: position 48,023,513 of record NC_134210.1, read on the forward strand.
GCTTGCTTTCTGCTGTGGGTACCAACACCATCACCCGATCCCCTGGTTGGAACTGTCGGACTTTTGCCTGGCGATTGTAATGGGTTCGGTGGGCCGCCTGTGCCTTTTCCAAATGTTCCCGTACAATAGGGGTGACCCAGGCTATCCATTCTCACATCTGCAACACATGGTCAATTATATTTCTCCCCTCATTGGGTTCCTCTTCCCAGATTTCTTTTGCAATATCTAGTATGCCACAGGGATGGCATCCATATAATAATTCAAAGGGGGAAAACCCAGTTGAGGCCTGAGGTCCCTCCCGGATTGCAAACATAAGGTAGGGTAGTAGGGTGTCCCAATCCTTCTCATCTCAACTTACCACTTTCCTTATCATTGCCTTGAGGGTTCGGTTAAACCTTTCTACCAGCCCATTGGTCTGCAGATGATAGACTGAAGTTCTCAGGGTATGTATATGGAGCAGCGTACAGAGGTCCTTCATTAGCTTCGACATAAATGGGGTACCTTGGTCCATTAATATCTCCTTTGGTAGCCCCACTCGGGCAAAGATCCCCACCAACTCTTTAGCTATCGTTTTAGAGGCCATGTTCCGCAGGGGGACGGCTTCTGAGTAGCGAGTAGCATAATCCAGAATGACAAGTATATATTGGTGGCCCTGGGCTGTCTTCTCCAGGGGTCCCACTAGATCCATGGCTATGCCTCGAAAGGGACCTCTATGATGGGAAGGGGTACTAAAGGTGCCTTCAAGTGGGGACGGGGACTGTGCAGCTGACACTCCGGGCAGGACGCACAGTACCTCCGCACTTCTTCATGTACTCTGGGCCAGAAGAATCGTTGCAGGACCCGTGCCAGGGTCTTCTCTACCCCCAAATGCCCCCCAAAAAGATGACTATGGGCCAGACTTAATACAGCATTCTGGTGTTTTTGAGGTACTAGGATCTGCTGTACCTTCTGCCCCTGTACTGGTGCAACCCAGTATAAGAGATTCTTCTTCATTATGAAGTAGGGTCCTGGTCCCTGGGTTTTCCCTTCCACGGGGATCCCATCTATTTCGGTCACCTCCTTCCTAATGTTGTCGTACCTTGGGTCTTCAGCCTGGTCCTGTCCAAAATTTCCTCTCCCGGGGCTAATCTGCCAGAGATCTAGGGGGCCAGTCTCTGTTGCCTCTACTGGTTCAGAGGCGTTAGGGTGTGGGTCAGACTTGGGTGCTTCTCCCTCCTGGGTGGCCTCCTTTTCAGCTGCTCGGGTCCGCCTACCTACGAGAGTGACCCTCTGGCCTTGGGCCAGTATTCGGGTTCCCAAGGCCTTAGCTGCCCTTCTTTTCCTTTTCATCTTTCTACGCTGTCTGGGAGTGGAGAACAAATCTGGGGATATTTCAGAGAAGGTTGGGGGTTGACAGTCTACTGTGGATGCCTCACTACTTTCCGGGCTTCCCCCTTTCTCCAATTCCCCTACCGGGAGTAAGTCTCCAAACCCTGGGAAGTCCCTCCCTATGAGCACTGGGTATGAGAGTTTAGGGACTACACCAGCTGCCACCTCAGTAGTGTTCCCCTGAATCTCGATTTTTACTGTTATGGTGGGGTAATAACCAACTGTCCCATGGACGCATGTTATCCCCGTACGCTTAGCCCACAGCAGCTGACTACGCTTCACGAGCTTCCCTGAGACAAGCGTGATAGCACTCCCTGAATCAACCAGTGCTGTGGTCTCTACCCCCATTTAGCTTCACTAGTCTAGTGTACATAGGTGGGGTTAGTGAGACCCTCACAAGGTGGATTAGGGAGCATGGGTCTGCCCAGTTCCCCAGGTTACACTGCATAGGCTCCTCGGCATTGGGACACTGTGCAGCTATGTGTCCCCACTCCCCGCAGGCATAACATCTGTATGGAGCCCTAGGCATTCCCCGGTCTCTTGGTTTCGGTAGTCTAACATCACGATCCTCTTCCCCCTCAGTGCTCTGACTCTTTGTGGCTTCTGGTGGGTCTTCAGCCCCTCTCTTTTTCCACCTGGGCTCTCCTGGTGGCCCAGTCACCTGAGCTCTAGGGCTTGGTGCTGCTAGTTTAACCCGGGGTGCTTCTTCCTTAACTGGTTGGGTCAGCTCCCTCGCCGTCCTTTGCCTTTCTACCTGCGCGACAACCTCGTCGTAGGTGGAGGGTTTGTTCTGGCTTACCCAGGCACGAAGGTCTGGCGGTAGTCCCCTGATGTACCGGTCGATGACCAGAACCTCTAGTATCTCCTCCGGACTCCAGGACTCAGTTCATAACCACTTTCCTGTGAGATGGATGAGATCATATAATTGGGACCGCGGGGTTTTGTTTTCCTGGTACCTCCACTCATGATATCACTGGGCCCGCACTGCGGTCGTTACCCCAGATCTGGCCAGGATGTCTGCTTTCAGCTGGGGGTAGTCTGCGCAGCCTCTTCAGGCAAATCAGAGTAGGCGTTCTGGGCCTCCCCACACAGGAATGGAGCGAGGATGCCAGACCACTGTTCTCAGGGCCACCCCTCCCGCAGGGCTGTCCTCTCAAAGACCAGGAAGTATGCCTCTACATCATCCTCCCGCATCATTTTCTGCAGCCAATTGCTGGCCCACATGATCTGTGTACCATCATGGCGGCAGTTCAGCTCTATAAGGGCCTTTACCTGGTTTACCAGTTCCCGCAACATAGCCCGGTCTTGAGCAGCCTGGTCCATCAGCAGGTGATTAGTGTCTTGCTGCAGCCACACTGCGTCCTGTTGGGCAGCTGCCTGGACACGAGTAGCCTCCTGCTGCGCAGCCATGGCTTGTATTGCCCGCACTACCTCCTCCATTGTGATGAAAAAAAATAAAAATAGACCCTCTTCCCTTTTTTTTTTTTTCCTTCCGAACACCCTCCTTCTTCCGCCGCGCTGTGGACACCAGATCCCACTTCCGACACCAGTTGTGACAAAGTTCCTGCTCTACACCTTGGTGGGTCTTGCGCTTATTGGCGGATTTGCTCGCCTTGGAGCTTCACGGCAGCCCTCAGCTTGGCCGTTTTTCTGAATTCACAGTCCAGGTTGATGACTCCTGTGTCTGACAAGAGTTGGGAGGATTTGGGGGGAACCCGGGCCCGCCCTCTACTCGGGGTTCCAGCCCAGGGCCCTGTGGAATGCAGCTGTCTAGAGTGACTCCTGGAACAGCTGTGCGACAGCTACAACTCCCTGGGCTACTTCCCCAGGGCCTCCTCCCCACACCTTCTTTATCCTCACCAGAGGACCTTCCTCCTGGTGTCTGACAATGCTTGTACACCTCGGTCCTCCAACAGTCCACGTTCTCACTCTCAGCTCCTAGTGCCTCTTGCTCCCAGCTCCTCACACGCACACCACAAACTGAAGTGAGCTCCTTTTTAAAATCCAGGTGCCCTGATTAGCCTGCCTTAATTGATTCTAGCAGCTTCTTGACTGGCTGCAGGTGTTCTAATCAGCCTGTCTTAATTGTCTCCAGAAGGTTCCTGATTGTTCTGGAACCTTCCCTGTTACCTTACCCAGGGAAAAGGGACCTACTTAGCCTGGAGCTTATATTTCTGCCTTCTATTACTCTCCTATAGACATCTGGCCCGACCCTGTCACACAATAGATTAGTGCTTCCACACAGAGCTTCTTGGTGCTATGTTGGCTGCCTCTGAAACTATGGACACTAGACATCTATACCACAGAAAGACACTCCAGTCAGCTGGTGAGAGGGCACGCTGCCATCCAAACATATTGGGATGAGCATAGGTAGCCAAGAGACCATCCATGAGCCTCAAGTCGGTGTTGAGTGATGGCAGAATTCCCAGCCTGGACTGTCCAAAGAGCCATCTGTTCTATGGAAATACACCCGTGGTTAGGGGAATATTCTAGCACTAATCTATTACTCGTTTACAGTGAATTCAAAAATTACATATACAGCACACGTATCCATCAGATGTGCTAGTCTGTAGCGGGCGGGGAAGCTCTGTATAAAGGAATACAAGGGAGAGAAGTATTACAATGGAGTTTTCCCTCTGATTTTTTCATAAGACAGCCACCAGGTAACAGAGCCTGGCATCCCTACAAGATGGCTTTTATCCACCTGCTGGTTCTCTGCTTCAGACTATAATTCAGCATGGTGGAGACATATGTTTGAATCCCATATATTTTTACAATATAAAGCTCTGCTTTATTAGCTAATAAAGGAGTTACATCTACAAGTAAAGGATAAAATTAAGGTAATAAATGAAAATTTGCAATGAAAGTGTCCTCACTGTGAGATCTGCTCCACTGAAGGATATTTCATCAAGCCCATTGCTGGAGTCATTTTAAAATGGATTGGACAAAGAACAGTGGCTCTCAGCCTTTCCAGATTACTGTACCCCTTTCAGGAGTCTGATTTGTCTTGCATACCACAAGTCTCACCTCACTTAAACTACTGGCTTACAAAAAAAATCAGACATAAACATACAAAAGTGTCACTGCACACCATTACTGAAAAATTGCTTTACTTTCTCATTTTTACCATACCATTATAAATTAAATCAATTGGAATATAAATATTGTACTTACGGTTCAATGTATAGTATATAGAGCAGTATAAACAAGTCATTGTCTGTATGACATTTTAGTTTGTACAGACTTCGCTAGTGATTGTTATATCGCCTATAGTAAAACTAGGCAAGTATCTAGATTAGTTGACGTACCCCCTGGAAGACCTCTGTGTACCCTTGGTTGAGAACCACTGCACTAGAATACACTTTGTGCTGGCAAGGAGATGGACTACCACTTTTCCATGATTCTACTACACTTTAAGCAGAGCCATCCTTTTCAATTCTTAGTATTCTGCTAACCATTAAAATGGAAGTTACAGGGTATCTGTGGAGACTTTTCAGAGAATAATTACTTTGTTGCATTGTCTAAGAACAGCACTTTCTGTTATCTGGCTAAGGAAAGAACGGCAGATACCAGCAGCTCTAGTATTCATTTGTCATGAATATCTATTTAGAAGTATTTCATTATTTAACATTAATTAATGACGTTCAGCAACTCTATTTTCAAATAGTGTTAATGAGAGAAGAATTTGGCCTTAAATATTTATGAAGCTACTTAGTTAGAAGAGTACTGTAACTAAGTTAAAAGTTAGAAATTGAGTTCTGCTAATTGGGTTTATCTTTGTACATTAATTATATTCTAGCTCTGATGGGGCGTTCACCCCACACCAGCATGGATCAGGTTAAAGTGGCAAGAGAGGCCAATTAGCCTTAGGCTGAACCTGCTGGGGAGCTGAGGGGCACTGAGACTGCAAACAAAAAGTTCACCCAGGCAGGACTTCTATAAAGGAGTCGAGGATGGAGGAGGTGCAGTGAGGTGAGCCTGCAGTCATGCTCCCTGATACAAGGGGGAGATGAGGAGCCTGAAAAAGGCAGGGCAGGAAGCAGCCAGATCTGAGAGGGATAGACCTGAACTGCTGGTTCAAGGGTCCCTAGATTGGAACCCGGTGTAGCAGGCAGGCCCGGGTTCCCCTATCACCCAGTGCAGGGGTGGCACAGTCAGCACAGTGGAGATGGAGATGGAGATGGCCTGAGACTTTGAGGAAGGAGACTGTTAATACTCTGAAAGGGAAGGACTCTTGTGACTGGTCAGAGGGCTAAACCATGAAGGAGAGGCACTGCAGCTCCTGATGAGCAAGAGAGGGGCCACAGTCACTCAATGGGTTGAGTGACTGCCAAATGGGGTGTGGACAGTGGTGAACTAATTCCCCAGATGAGCCATAAGGAAGCGCTGCTGAGTGGTGAGTAGAAGACCATTTTACACTAGCAAATCCATCAAAGAACTATAACGTTTCCCTATGTGTTACCTGCATGGAGAGCATTAATACCTTGCTGCTATGGGTCAAACCCAAGACTTTACTACAAGCCTAGGCAAAACAACCTTTCAAGTGACAATATGACACAGCTTGCAGTACCTATTTACCTAAGAGTCATCCAGTATTTCATATATTCAGAATGCCCAAATTCTATACGCTGCATGAGGAAGAAAGCTTTTAAGAGCCCCTACTCCACTCTGCATATTGCACTCTCCCATAGAAAGAGGGATTTACACCTCTGCAGCATGCTCCTTTCTCCGCAACCCTCCAAAAGCTTATCTGTGAGGTTCTAGCTATGTGGAGTTGTAAGATGCAAGTAAGTTCCTTAAGATTCTCCCATACAATCTCCACCGGATTGGAAGTGGTTAAGGAACTAGCCTGGGACCCATAAGACCTGGCTCAAGTCCCTGCTCTGCCACAGGCTTCCTGTGTGACTTTGGACTTCAGTTCTCCAGCTGTAAAACTGGGGATGATAATACTTCTCCACTCTACAGAGGTGTTGTCAGGACAAATACACTAATGACTGATGTGCTCTGCTGCTAGTGATGGGGGCCCTAAGCAGACAGGGGAACACACAGGAAGTTCATACAGCTAGGACCGTATTAACTTGAATTGCTTCATCCTCTGCACTGTGGAACCCTTCTTTGGGAGAGGCTCCAGGGACACCGCAAGAGCAGCATTATCCCATACCCATTCAGTGCGTGGGTGGGACAGTGCTCACTGAATGAGCTGTTAGACAACATTTTATCCTCTTTGTTCAATGTAGGCCTCATGCCTTATTTACTCCACATTAGTCAAACCCTGCTCTGAAGACAGATTTATTTAATTTCTTCCTGGACTTTCTATGCCATTCCTCACTATGGCATCTCAGGGCTTCCCAAACATTATTTATCTTCACAACACCCCTGTGAGCTGAAGTTTTGGCTAAAATCATTCAGACATTTCCAAGAATGAGATTAGAGGAGAAATAAGTGTGGTAGGGGTTTTTTTGTTGTTTTTTTGCCCATGTTAAAAAATATTTTATAACCATTTTTGCTGAAACCCTGTAGTGTCCCAATGCTTTGGAGCAGAGTATTGAAATTTGTCAGGGAGAGGGATGTCTTTTGCCATCCTTGTGAAAAGTCACCCAAATTTGGCCAAGTTATACGCCTCTGAAAAATGACAGTTTGCACATGTTCAGTCGAGACTTGTTAGAATTTGGCAGCTACATTCCTGGAAGATTCCATCTGCACTGAGCATGCTCCATCCCCTCTCCGCTCCCATGAGTGATTGTCCTTCCTCTCCCACCATGTGCATGCATTGTGATACAGTTTTTAACTACATGATTGCATACTGTTTTTTTTCCACAGGACCCCAGCGCATATGCTTGACCTGCTCTAGGGATGATTCAGGGTTGTGCAGTTGGAAGGTCTATAGTGAATCAGGTAGGGGATTGCAGGAAGAGAAAGGACAGTCTCATGGTTAAGGCAGTGGAGTGCTCTCCATGAGAACTGGATTCTATCCCTGCCTCTGCCACAGAGTTCCTGTGTGATGCTAGGAAACTTGCTTAGACTTTTCAGAGCTGGTTCCTAATTGTGTGTTTCTTAATTTCTGAGTGCCCAACTTGACCCTGGTGTCTGATTTTCAAAAGTGTTTTGTACTCACAGCTATAGCTGAAGTCTACGGGATCAGTGCTTTAAACATATAATGTGCTCTATATTGCTATTCTGAAAAATCCGGTTTTAGGTATCTCAAACTGGGCACCTAAACTTAGCAGACACTTTTGATCCTAATCAATTTGTGCCTTAGCTCCCCATCTATATACAAAAAAACCCCTACCACACTTATTTCTCCTCTAATCTCATTCTTGGAAATGTCTGAATGATTTTAGCCAAAACTTAACAACAAAAAAGCCTGAGTAAGATGCCTGGTATGGAAAAGTTCAGCCTGAGTGTTTAAAGTCTGTCAAAATTATAAGCACCTGAAAACAGGGTCGTATCGTGGAAAGTGTTGGGCAACCCTAACTATAGGCAGCACTACTTGTGATGCCGACAGTCAGATCAGGGATTCAAAAAATGGGGATGTGATCTAACTGGACTACCTTGTTCTTGTTGATATACTGACTGTATCTATCATAACATTTGAACAGAAGGGCACCATACCTTGCCCACAACAAATGTTTTCTGCCTTCAATATCATAAGTCACTACAAAAATAAAATGACAAGCTTTTGCATCTGTTCATCAAAAATGACGATTTCACTATAACCATTTGGGACAGTTTCTTGAAAGTATATGGAGTTTCAACACAATGAAATTTAAGCATGTACTTAGGTGCTTTGCAGAATCAGAGTCTAGAGGTGCTTTCTGGTCTTAGCCACACAATGTGGCAATGCCAGGTTAAGTTTGCCCACCTAGCCTTGCCAATGTGCCTCAAACCTGATCTCAGTAGAGGACCACATAGAGGTCATAGTTTAGTACAGTCTCTCATATCCATCCAGTCCATGGTCTCTCTTATGGCACTGTCAACAAGAGTGCCATTTACAGAGATATGACATTTGTTGAGAGTGCCCCTTTGTTGAGATGGTTTTTGTGACACACATCCCTCTAGTAGCTAGACAGAGGCCACTAATCAATTTCACATATATCTACCAACAGCCATCAGGGGATCACTTGGTAACTACCAAGCTGGAATTAAATTGATAACCTAGAGTGGTCAGTTTGTTGCCCTAAAATCATCCAGATCCACTAGGGCAATTTGCTTACCATCAAACAGATGGTGCTTTGAATTGGGACGCCTACTTGATAGGATCCAATGTACCTACAGTTCTGTGCTGTGTTAACCAATGTGCTTCCCCTTAAACTGTGTCACATTAGGAGTTCATGTAGTTTAAGATTTTAAAAGAATACTTTAATATTAAGACTATTAAAAGGTTTCCATTTTAACATGAGAAAGATCACTGAAATTCCTAGTCATTCCACTGCTTTTATAGCAAGATTCTCTAAAGTTGTGACAGCAATGGTGTCTGGGTGTGAGTCAGAGGTGAATGGCAGATAATTGAACAGCTGTGATGCTACTGTTAGTTCATTTTTCTGAAGGATTGAGCCCATATTTATAATTAAGCAAAATGCAACTCTCCTCCTCTCCTAATTTTTGTTTTCCAATCTAAAGAGATTAATTAGTGTAGATTGGTAAGGGAATTATGATAATAGACACAGCTGCTTCAATGGTAACTGGATGTATGTTGTTAAATTTGGATTTAATGCAGATTAAACTCATTACTGTCTCTTACACAGAAACTTTGACTATGGCTAAATATAGGAACCAACTGATAGAAAAGGAAAGCTTTGTTTCCAAACTTTGATACAAGAGCAACCCCATTTATTCTCATTTCAATTCTCTACCGATCCCACCCAGATATCTATTAGAACTGCACCTTGTTTTAGAAGAGTTTAATTTATTAACCAAATACTTCTCATTTGTATGTGCTGAGTATTCAGATACTTGAGGAGAGAATATTTGATTGATATAGGTGCAAAATTACTAAAAAAGGTAGGATGGTTAAATCCATAATTTAAATGAAAAACTAAATTTAAGGGTTTGGTTATATCCCAGCATGTGGTGGACTTCCCACTCCTCATGAAACATCTCCAGGAATAGTTGAGAAAATAGTTTGGGAAACCTTAGCATCGCTTCCCCTTTGGAAGATTGTGAAAAATGGTCTCCAAAAGATTTGTGCAACTGTTTGGCCACTCCAGTGAATACATTTATTTTACAGAGAATAGATTAGATTAGCATATTGTGCCTATTAAGCACAGATGAAAAATCAAGAGAAACTACATGACATGAATAAAGTAGAAGTTTACCCATTTTCTGAAGATTCAGCCTTAATATTTGTTATTTGATCCTGAGCTTCAAACAGTTGAACTATTAAAACCATCAATGAGGAAGAGACACAAAAGTCAAGAATGAATTTTGCTGTTAGAGAGAAAGTTGAGACTCTCTTCCAAAACGTGATTCTCATAACACTCAATAGCATGACTTCTCAAAGAATGGAGCAGAAAGGAAGATTTGAGGGTTCACATATGCATGCTCCATGGGAAACAAGTGAGCTGGCATATTTCACTTTAGGCTACAAGTCTTGCAAACATGCCTTTAATAGCAAATCTAAAAGATATTCAAACATTGCAACTGCATAATGAGAACTCTCCCCTGAAGTGTGTAATGCACAGCAGTAATTACTGTGAAGGTATCTGGAATCCCCCCTACTGGTAACATGTCCTGGGCACTGAATTAGGTGGTTAATCAGATGTGTAACTTTGAGCATGTGAATAGTCCCATTAATGTCAATCAAGACAATGGAATTGCTCATGTGCTTAAACTTACGCATCTGCTTAAGTACCTTGCTGAATAGGGACCTTAATACAATGAGGCACAGGTTCTCAAAAAGCTATTTAGGCAGAGTTTGGCACTTCAGTAGCTTTGAGGATGTGGGCCTAAGTGTCTGTTTGACAACACAACTCAGAGACCTTTAAAATTTGGAAGGAGCAGAGCTGGACATTAACAAAGTATGGTAATAGCAACAAACCACCCAGCCTCTCAAAAATCAGAAGTAAAGTGGGAAGGGGAAAGTTGTGATCAAACAGATTTATGAGGCACTGAAATCACCTTGCCATCTTCTGAACTATCTATGGCAAGGCATATGCCCACAACCTAATCTGATTCAGGGAATTTGGTCTCATCTGGGTGCATGAGAGGTGTTAGGCTTTCACTCACTCGTTTGGGCCACCTTTGCTGCTTCATGAAGTGCATGTAGCTTGTGCAACTCACCTGCTAACCTGGTTTGGAGACATCTGAATGGGGAACGTTAGCAATTTAAGACTGTAAATTCTTCAGGACAGGGATTGTCTAGTTGTTCTGTGATTGTACAGCACCTGACACAATGGGGTTCTGGCCCATCACTGAGACTCCCATGCACTACTACAATAAAAATCATAAATATGAATACAAATAATCTCCTTGCCATAGCCATTTAGAAGTATTCACAGCTATTCCCGCAAAGAAAGGAAGATACAAACAGTCCTTACAGGCTCAAAATAAATTCTCAACATTGCCTCTCTTGGATATATACTGTGATCATCATATTGACTAAAAGGTATAGCCAACTGTTTGACTACAGCTGCAGTTCAGTCTTAAAAAATATTTAAGAGACCAAATAGCCAAACTTAGCTATATGTATTGTCTAAAGATAAAGCAGTACAATATGAAAAGGTGACCTACCTACCCTCTTTTCAGGGAGCAATTCTTATCTAATAGCATGTTCACCTTACACAGGTGCGCTTCAAAGATGCACATTTCAGCCAGTAGCATTTTAGTTTGTTTGGGAAGGTTTGTTATTGTGGGAATCAAAAAAATCAGTTTTACATTTTAATTTAAAGGCCGAGGCTCAGCATGGAAAGTTTCAGCCCTAAAGGAGAATTTTTGAGACCGTTCTGAGCGAGTGAAAGCAGGAGGCTATAACAATGAAAGTCAAGTTATTAGGTGTATTATCACAGAGCCTACATACCAAAATTGGTATCCTATTGTGCCAGTCAATGCAACCAGACCTAGAGCTTCCCCACCCTGATGGGCTTACACTCTAAATAAGTTATCACCTTACCCATTGGCATCACTATGTGAAAGCTGGGAGGACATGCAGTATACACACAAGTTAGATTTTAGTGATAGAAGCATATTTTTACTTTTGTTTGTTTGTAATCATTTCTATCGCTGTTCCTTCTCTACTTGATATCACTTAAATCTAAGTTCTATTGTTAGTAAAACTTATTTTACTTTTACAAAAGCATCTCTGTGTAGATTAAACTAAAGGGTAAAATCCTCTGTTTATCTAGCAGGCTGTTGTGTCTTCTGTCTCTTTGGAGGCAGCGAACTTGATAACTTCTGTGAGGGTCCAGTGAGAGGGACTGAACATTACAGGAGAGACTGGAAGGGTTGTTGGGTCACCTGGCGAGCAGTAATCAGGCTGGTAGAAGCCAGGGTGAGGCCATTCTGCTGTGAGGACACTGCTTGGCCAGGGCTCTGAGCCTAAGCTGCACAGCACAGAAGTGTTATAAAGAAGGTGATGACAAAACCCCTTACTGATCTAGATGAAACCCCAAAGCATCACAATGGCTCCATCTGGAGCTCTTTAATGACCTGAAAATCAAAAAGGAATCCTAGAAAGAGTGGAAACATGGATGAATTTCTGAGTAGAAAAAAAATAGCACACACATATAGGGGCAAAATCAGAAAGGCTAAGGCACAAAATGAGTTACACCTAGCAAGGGACATGAAAGGGAATAAGAAGAGGCTCTTTAAACTATGTCTGTCAATTAATTGCAATGAACGCCTGCAATTCTGAAAGCAAAATTAGCACGTTAATTTTTTTAACACCTTAATCCCATACCTGTGGGTGGGACGGGAGGCATCAGCGGCAGGGGGTTGAAGCAGCCCTAGTCCACAGCCCCAAGTCCCTAGAGGGGCTGGAGCCCCAAGCAGGAGAGAATCTGAGAGCCTCCAGCTTTGACCTTATATTTGAAAATATAGAAAACTCCAAAATATTTAAATAAATATTAGAATACCATTTAACAGTGCAATTAAAACCGATTAATCACAATTGCTTTTTAAAATCCCTTTACAGCCCTACTTTAATGCACATTAGGCACAACAGAAAGATGAAGGAAAGTATAGGTTCTCTATGCAGTGGGGAAGGAGAGTGGATGACTGAGGTGATTAATGGAAGCACTATATGTGGAAGTCCAGTCTGTTGTTTTGACCTTCAGGAGGAGTCCACCTAGAATCCTTCTTTTTGTAGTGTTGGTAGGAAGGTCTCTGTGGATTAGTAAGTTGTTCAGAGGTGTGTTGGAAATATTCCTTGAGTCAGAGACGTCGAAAATAGGATTCTAGGTCACCACAGAACTGTATCATGTTCGTGGTGGTGGAGGGGCAGAAGGAGAGGCCCCAAGATAGGACAGCTTCTTCTGCTGGGCTAAGAGTATAGTTGCATAGATTGACAATATTGCTGGGTGGGTTAAGGAAACCATTGCTGTGGCCTCTTGTGGCATGTAGTAGTTTAGATAGTTTAGTGATCTTTTTCTTTTGTAGAGAAGCAAAGTGCGTGTTGTAAATGGCTTGTCTAGTTTTTGTAAAGTCCAGCCACGAGGAAGTTTGTGCGGAAGGTTGGTTTTTTATGAGAGTATCCAGTTTTGAGAGCTCATTCTTAATCTTTCCCTGTTTGCTGTAGAGGGATGTTGATCAGGTGGTTCCACAGTTTCTTTGAGAGCGTGTGGCACAAGCTGTCAACATAGTCTGTATGGTATGTAGATTGTAATGGATTTTTTACCTTCAGTCCTTTTGGTACAATGTCCGTCTGTTTGCATTTGGAAAGGAAGATGATGTCTGTCTGTATCTGTACGAGTTTTTTCATGAAGTTGATAGATTTCCACTTCATATGGCTAAATGCAGTGCCTTGCATAATGACAGGTTTCAGAATAACAGCCGTGTTAGTCTGTATTCACAAAAAGAAAAGGAGTACTAGTGGCACCGTAGAGACTAATCAATTTATTTGAGCATAAGCTTTCGTGAGCTACAGCTCACTTCATCGGATGCATTCAGTGGAAAATACAGTGAGGAGATTTATATACACACAGAACATGAAAAAATGGGTGTTATCATACACACTGTAAGGAGAGTGATCACTTAAGATGAGCTATTACCAGCAAAAGAGTGGGGGGGAGGGGGAAGAAAAACTTTTTGTAGTAATAATCAAGGTGGGCCATTGCCAGCAGTTAACAGGAACGTCTAAGGAGCAGTGGGGGGGAGGAGGGGGAAATAAACACGGGGAAATAGTTTTACTCTGTGTAATGACACATCCACTCCCAGTCTGTATTCAAGCCTAAGTTAATTGTATCCAGTTTGCAAAATAATTCCAATTCAGCAGTCTCTCGTTGGAGTCTGTTTTTGAAGTTTTTTTGTTGAAGAATTGTCACTTTTAGGTCTCTAATCGAGTGACCAGAGAGATTGAAGTGACCAGAGAGATTGAAATGTTCTCTGACTGGTTTATGAATGTTATAATTCTTGACATCTGATTTGTGTCCATTTATTCTTTTACGTAGAGACTGTCCAGTTTGACCAATGTACATGGCAGAGGGGCATTGCTGGCACATCATGGCATATATCACATTGGTAGATGTGCAGGTGAATGAGCCTCTGATAGTGTGGCTGATGTGATTAGGCCCTATGATGGTGTCCCCTGAAGAGATATGTGGACACAGCTGGAAACGGGCTTTGTTGCAAGGATAGGTTCCTGGGTTAGTGGTTCTGTTGTGTGGTTGCTGGTGAGTATTTGCTTCAGGTTGGGGGGCTGTCTGTAGGCAAGGACTGGCCTGTCTCCCAAGATTTGTGAGAGTGATGAGTTGTCCTTCAGGATAGGTTGTAGATCCTTAATGATGCGTTGGAGAGGTTTTAGTTGGGGGCTGAAGGTGATGGCTAGTGGCGTTCTGTTATTATCTTTGTTGGGCCTGTCCTGTAGTAGGTGACTTTTGGGTACTCTTCTGACTCTGTCAATTTGTTTCTTCACTTCTGCAGGTGGGTATTGTAGTTGTAAGAATGCTTGATAGAGATCTTGTAGGTGTTTGTCTCTGTCTGAGGGGTTGGAGCAAATGCGGTTGTATTGTAGAGCTTGGCTGGTGGACGATGGATCGTGTGGTGTGGTCTGGGTGAAAGCTGGAGGCGTGTATGTAGGAATAGCGGTCAGTAGGTTTCCAGTATAGGGTGGTGTTTATGTGACCATTGCTTATTAGCACCGTAGTGTCCAGGAAGTGGATCTCTTGTGTGGACTGGTCCAGGCTGAGGTTGATGGTGGGATTCCAACACACCTCTGAACAACATACTAATCCACAGAGAACTTATGGAGGACAGGTGAGGTCCCAGAGGAGGGCAAACATAGTACTTATCTTTAAAAAGCGAAACAGACAACCGAGGGAATTACAGATCAGTCAGCCTAACTCAGATACCTGAAAAGATACTGCAATAAATTAAATAATCAGTTTGTAAGCATCTAGAGGATAATAAGGTTGCAGCAGCCAGCATGGATTTATCAAGAACCAACCTGATTTCCTCTTTTTGACAGGATTATTGGCCTAGTGGATGGGGAAGCAGAAGATGTGGCAGATCTTGCTTTTAGTAAGGCTTTTGACACAGGGTCACATGACAGTCTTATAAGCAAATTAGAGAAATGTGATCTAGATGAAATTTCAAGGTGGGTGCACAACTGGTTGCAAGACCACACTCAAAGAGTAGTTAGCTATCAATGGTTTGCAGTCAAACAGGGAAGGCATATCTAGTGGGGTCCTGTAGTGGTCAGTTCTGGGTCCTACTACTCAATATTTCCATTAATGACTTGGATAATGGAGTAGAGAGTATGCTTATAAAATTTGCAGATGACAGCATGCTGGGAGGGTTTGCAAGCACTTTGGAGGACAGGATTAAAATTCAAAATGACCTTGACAAATTAGAGAATTACTCTGAAGTCAACAAGATGAAATTCAATAAACAAATGCAAAGTACTACACTTGGGAAGGAAAAAAATCAAATACACAGCTACAAAATGGGAAACAACTGGCTAGGTAGTTGTACTGCTGAAAAGGATCTGGGAGTTATAGTGGATCACAACTTTAATCCATCAATGTGATGCAGTTGCAAAAAAGGCTCAAACCGTTCTGGGGTGTATTAACAGGAATGTTGTATGTAATTGTCACAGTCTACCCAGCACTCATGAGGCATCAGCTGGAGTTCAGTTCTGGCTGCCACACTTGGAGAAAGATATGGACAAACTGGAGAAAGTCCAGAGGAGAGCAACAAAAATGATAAAGGCTTAGAAAACCTGATCTTTTAGGATAGTTAAAAAAAACGGGGCATGTTTAGTCTTGAGAAAAAGACAACTGCGCTGGGGGTGAGGGGAGTGGGAAGAGCCGGTAACAGTCTTCAAATATGTTAAGGGCTGTTACAAAGAAGGTGTGGAATCCTCATCATTGGAAGTTTTTAAGAATGGATTGGACAACATCTGTGAGGCACAGTAAGTTTACTTGGTCCTGCCTTACTGCACAGGACTGGATCGGATGACCTCTCAAGGTCCCTTTCAGCCCTATATTTCTATGATTCTATGCTTAACATTAAACAAGTGCTGAACAGGTTCTCTCCCTCTGGGGTACCTGGCATTGGCCACTGTCGGTAGACAGGATACTGGGCTGGATGGACCTTTGGTCTGACCCAGTATGGCCATATGTTCTTATTCCCATTGTCTCCAATATGACTTGTGTACCTTTAAATGTTTTGCTGAACTGAGGCTTTAGAGACATAACATTGTAGTAACAGTTGCTGAGTGTCAGTCCAAGTTTTGTTTTAGTGAATTGGACTTGAGCCAGGGGCAGAAGCAAGCTAGGAAGCGAAACTGGGTCTTGTTTTCAGGGAGGGGACTAGAGGAGCAAGTGGTTGTTTGGGACTTCAGAACGGGGCTGGCTATCTCACAGTACTGGCCTTTTCTAGCTTTCTTGCTTCTAGTCAGCCTAGTACAACAGGCCTTCTGGCCATGGCAGAATGCCAGTAAGCAGGGCCGGTGCAAGGATATTTTGCACCCTAGGCGAAATTTCCACCTTGCGTCCCCCCGCTCCTTGCACATCGGTTCATTGAGGGGCAAATCCCAACGAGCCATTATAGACCCCAGGGGCCAGCCTTCCCAGGGGCCAGCCGTGCCCAGGGGCTGCTCCCCAGACCAGGTTCCCCCCTCTCCGCCCTCTGAACTCCCCTGGAGGGTGCACAGCCCCCCCACCCCCACGAGCCCTCCCCAACCCACGCCGGCGGCCCCTGCCCTGAGTCCACTCACTGGCTTTGCCAAGGTCAATTTCATTCCCCATGCACCTCTGCAACGACCATCCCATAGGCACTTGCAGAGCCGGTGTACTAGCTGTGACAACCTGGCTGCAGTCACATACATTACACTCCACACAGCACAGCAGCTGCAACAGTCACGCACACTCCACATTTGCACACAAAAAAACCCAGCCCACAGCCACAACCAAACCTCAGACAGCCTGAATCTGTTAACCGGCCACTTCACCTTGAACGGTCCCTTGAAATGCATGTTAACTACTTATGCTAAACAATCTATTTAGCAGTGACTGAGTATATTTCCCAGAGGGAAGAAGAACTCTGCTTGGCTCGGAAGCTCATCTCTCTCACTAACAGAGGTTAGTCCAATAAAAGATATTATCTTGTCCCACAACCACACCCACCAACTCCAGGCACAGACTCTCACCTCTCCCTGCTACCCGCAGTGTGCCACACACATGCAAGTTCAATGTTGCGCAACTGATTTGGCTACAGCTGAAAGTTCCTGGAACTCGTGTGAGTCATTTGGGATGGGATGATCCAGTTTTTACTCCCTCCCTTATCTCAATGGTATGGAGGAGATGGCCCTTTCTTTTGCCACATGAGACACTCCAGATGCTGAATCCATGTTTTTCAGCAGACCCAGGACTGAGCTCCAAATAAACATCCTGATTTTTGATGCTCACCAGAGCGTCCTAAGGTGCACCCAGTGTTATCAGATATATCAGCTCTGCTGCTAATCCTCTGAGCATTCACACAGGCAGAGACACACTCCCCCCAGGCCACATGTGATACATCACACACACAAGGATACATGTCACTCACATCGCACATAGAGGGACACAGACAGACACGTCCCATGGACAGACATGTCACTCAGAGAGACACACACGACACACAGAGACAGACGTCAAACAGATGGACACACATGATACACAGAGATGCCCATTGACACAAAACGGATGCGTAGAGACACATCACGCACACAGGGACATACGTCTCTCTCTCTCACACACACACACACACACAAAGCAGGGGCACAAATTCAGCACTTATGTGAATTCCCAAGTCAGGCCTGTTTCTGAGGTCCTTCATGCAGCACTGTTTGTGTACCTAGGATTGAGCCCAGTTGAGATGCCAGAGGCCAAAGCAGTACCCGGCCCCGAACGGTGTGTTCTCAGCACCTTCCTCCTGGACACTCCTGGCTGCTGCCTCAGCTGGTTCCTCTCCCCTGCTTGGCTGCTTCTTGGCACCCGCACCAGGAATTCGGAGATCATTGGACAGCACTCATCCCTGCATGTGAGGAGCTGCTGCCACCGCCGCCGGGGCGCAGGACCCTGAGCCTGCTCTAGGAGGGGCAGCGGCGGCTCACACGTCCAGGAGCTGCAGAACCCGAGCACAGTGAAGGGGAAGCCGGGGGGCGCACCTGCCTGGACTGCGGCCTGGCGCCCCCCCAGGGGCTCCTGCAGCGGATGCATGCAGGTGGCGGCCCCCCAGGCGCCTCCCTCGCCACGCTCGGGCTCTGTGGCTCCCGGGCGTGTGAGCCGCCGCCGCCGCTGCCGCCGCTGCCCCTCCCGGAACAGGCTCAGGGCCCCGCGCCCCGGCGGCGGCTCACACTCCCGGGAGCCACAGAGCCGGAGCGCGGTGATGGGGAGCCGGGGGACACACAGGGCCACCGCCCACATTTATCTGCTGCAGCCTGCAGGAGCCCCTGGGGGGGCACGCACCAGGTCGCAGCGTGGGCAGGAGGGGCAGGAGGCATGGCTGCACCCAGCTAGCGGCACTGCCGCCTTTGCAGGGCTGCTGTCCCGCCCGGGCCGCACCAGCTCCTCCATGGCTGGGGCTCGCTGCCCCCGCAAGCCAACACTCTGGCTCTCTGGAAGGTGGCTCCTCCCTGCCGAGCCAGGGCACCGCTTTTTGGCACCCCCAACCACTTGGCGCCCTAGGCGACCGCCTAGTTCGCCTAGTGGTTGCACCGGCCCTGCCAGTAAGTCTTCTGGAAAATACTTAGTTCCCAGTTTAGTACTTAAGGACTGACTAGTTTTTAAAGTGTTTTTGTAGAGCTGATAACTGACAACATACCATGGAGTGTTTCTGGCCAGTAGCGTATTGCATATTAACCCTGGGCTCTGACTCTGGTTTAGGCCCAAGCCCCCTTTCTGTCCATACAGAAATCAGTCTGACTTGGGAAAGAATTCCTCTAGACTCCAGCCCACAAACTTTGCTAGGGGGGTGTATCAGAGCCCGAGTCGTGCTGTGAGCAGGTCAAAGCCCAGAAATTTTGCTCAAGTCCAGACAGAGTCCACCACTACTATTGGACAGTCCCTGGGGGCTGAACTGCCCTCTGCCTAACCTTCCATCCCAAAGCTTTCTATTCACTTCCCAGGAACCAGAACCAACTTCAAATGCAGCTTCTTGATGTTTAACCTCCCAATTCCAGATGAACTCAATTGGAAACACAGTTAACCCTCATGTGTATTTACTGTGGTCAGCTCTAAGAAGCGATGCATCGAGTGCGCACATAACCAGATTCTGATTAACCTCTGATGCGAGGCAAGCAAGACGTTTGCCTTCAGCAAGAGCACAAGAAATGATCATATCCACATACCTATATGCAAGTGGCTGGCAGCATTGGAGATAGACAGGACAGCAGAACAATGCAGAGAATGAATAAGGCAGCTGCAAACAGATTACTGCAAAGTCAAAGATTCTAACAGTACCTCTGGGAATGCCCCAGCTTCCTGCCTCTTTTGTGAGAAATTAGACCAGGTCGTGAGAACTGTGGTAGCACTGAGCCCACAGTGGTGCATGACAACATGCTGAGCAGGGGGATGACCCCGTCCATCCCCCCCAGTCAAAGGCACCACCAGAGGAGAGAGAGCCACCGGACGAAGAGCAAGAGTTGACCCTGGTGCTGAGGCCAGTAACCAAAGAGACTATGCTGCCAGAGCACCTACAGCATCCTGGATCTGTCCTCAAAGGAGCTGTCTGGATACAGTCCTGGGGAGCAGCTCACTTCAGAACCAGCTACAGAGTAAATGCTAAAGCCAGAGCCTGGTAAGTTTCTTCCACCATGTTTGTTTGTAATGCCTGAGTTTTGGTGTGCTTCTGTTCAGGGCAGAACCTATGCCACACCCCTAACACTCCCTCATGCCCCCTGATTCCATGTAGGATTCAGAATGGACCCTGTGAAGTGAGGAAGAAAGCTAAACAACTAGTTATGACATTTTAACTAGTTACTCTCTGACTGGCATATGTACAGGTTGGGTACCCAAAATTAACAGCCTTATGTACCCATCCTGTCTAACACAGCACATCTTATAATAAATGGGCCATGCCCACACCGTCCTGGAGCACCTGTAAATGGAGTCCCCCGCAGCAAAACCAAAAAAAAAACCAAAAAAAAAAAAACCAAAACAGAGTCCAAATGCCAATGGAGGGTGGCTGTCTATATTAGGAGTCCATTTGGCAGTCAGTTGGGTCTGTGCCTGAACTCAGGATGCTTTTAAGAAGGCTTTTCTGCATCTCCATGCCAGATCAGCATCTTGTTGTTTACCATCACATAAGAACATAAGAAACATGACATTTCACCCATTGCTGGCGGGTGATGAAAGCAAACTTCTCATGGAGTAGGAACTCCAGATGTTTGATTACTTTCCAGGGTATGACATTAGGCCCGCCTCTAACTCATGGGCTCTGTCCATTCTGAAATATGCTGGTCACTCACTAGAAGATTAGCACACACAGATGACTGTCCTCCACCTGCCTGGAACAGAAGTTCCTAATTCTGCTTGGGGACCTCCAGAATATCAATGTTCTCCACAGCTTGCCCCGCCTGAAAGGATGGAAAAACCATAGCTAGTGACTAGACCACTCATAAGTCCCCCCAGCTCCAGAAAAACTGAAGGGGATATATAAATCATTTCAATTCCAATTTGAATTTTGTATGGGTATCTTACCCTGATGTGTGATGGCTTTCAGTGCTGCTCCAAAGGATGACTAAAGTGGCCAGGGTTTGTGTGACTAAAATAAAGCCCATTGATAAAAAGGATCTTTGACCTTGAATGTAAGCAGCCCCCCCTTTGATAGAGTGGCAAGTGTAACTTTTTATCATGGTCAGACAACAATGTGCTGTCATTTTCCTTTCAAGGCCCTTCTACCTCTGCAGGACAAATACATGGCACCAGGAGCCTGGGGGAGCAGAGCCACCTACTGAGGGCAAGGAGAACAAGTCCAAAATAAGCTGATGAGAGATTCCGGATAAAACAAATCTGCAGATAGCATTCCAGAAGGACAAGGATGCAAGAAATGTGGAAAGACAGAGGTCGCACAGAGTGGGAATGGATTGGCTGACAAATTAATGTTGCATGACTGCAGGTTGAGGGAGGAAGACAGTGTGCAGCAGCAGGAGCTGTTAGAGTGATTACTTCAGCTTGTGGCTACCAGACTGCACTGCCACCTTCAGCTCATGCTCCAGCCTATGCAGGCTGTGGCCAGTTCTGAGGCTGGCTGGACCATGTCACAGGCCAGGAGCAGTAGCTCTTGGAATGGACAAATGTACCCTGTGCACTCATCCATTCCAGTCCAGCCATGGCCTGTAAGTGCAAAATGCACCAGAAAGGCCAAGCAGAACAGAGGGACAGAGGACTCCCAAGAATGCTGGCCATGTCTTTTGGTAACATTGATCTTTTGCTGTTTTGGCACTTGAGCTTGTTTATTGTGTTGTAGGTTTTGAGGACATCTGGTCTGCCTATCTGGTTGTTACACTGATGTGTAAGTGTATGTAAAATAAATGGTAGCCTTGTGTGAAAATTCAACAAAGTCAACTCCTTTAGGATGGACACACAAGTTCTCTCACAACCCACAATGAACCAAACCAAAGAGCAGCTTCAGCTGGCAAGGGTGCTAGGAACCCAGGGATATGATGCTCCCAGAAGCCAAAGTTCTGATTCCAGTCTGCACAGTGCAGTATGGATGCACCAGCATGGCTGTGAGGCCCAGGTTTCCAATGCAATGTGGATGCTCAAACACAGGCTTGGAGACACCAAGTCTGTAGATTCTGGTAAGACAGATACTAGGTGGGAACAGGGTGGTAATAGAGGATCATGTTTGAACTCTTGGATGGGTCTAGGCCTTTTGGACCCTTGCAGAAGCTCCCCTCTCCTGATATGAGCCAACTGGCCTT
This sequence comes from Caretta caretta, assembly GCF_965140235.1. NCBI lineage: Eukaryota > Metazoa > Chordata > Testudines > Cheloniidae > Caretta > Caretta caretta. Next base: position 48,045,441 of record NC_134210.1, read on the forward strand.
CAGGCTGTGAACCAATTGCAAGGGGAAGGAGATCGTTTGTATCTTGAGTGGAGGCCAAATACATGGAAAGAACTGACAGAGCTAGCAGCAGGAGACAACTGAGAAGGGATTTTGGCGGAAAGGAAACTGAAGCAGTCAGTCTGCTTGGTGATGCTGGGGATATTTGACACTGGGGAATGCTGTAGAGGGGTTATATAGATGGAAGAGAGAGTGCATCTCACGGCAGAAGAAAAGCATGATTCTCCTTGGGTGAAGCAAGGGAGGTGCGGGGAGATGGCCAGAGTTCTAATGCACAGTTTCTCAGCATAGAACTCCAATGTACTTGTCTTTACTGCTTTCAGGGCTAAGGAAATTTTTCCCAGAATGCTTGCTCTTCCTCATTTCCTTTTATACATTCCTATTTTACTGCAGAATCCAAACTCCCTGATGCAGTTTGAAATGACAACAAACAAGCCAAGCTGTTAATACATTAGCTCAAACCAAATATTACACAATCAGCTTTGCCCTGACCCTTGACAAGCTCTCCTCTTCCCACTACAACCAGTTCCTAGCCTGACAGTCATTTGGGGAACCAGAAGCAATGGAGGTGGCTTCCCTACAATGGGGATGGGTTGTATAAGGAGAGGGTGTTCCTGCAAGAGTGGGGAAGAACTGACCCCACACAAGTGTGCACAGTGGGGTTGGGCAGAGGGAGTATTTTGGATAAAATTCTCCTTCCCTGTAGAAGGAAAGAAGTCTTTTGCTTTAAGTAAATTCTCTTAGTTAAAGGCAGAAAAAAACCCTACAAATCACCAATCAGTTCCTGGAGATCAGCCAAAGAAAGATATGCCTGAACCCATTAGACTGAGAGGGTTTCATTGTGTACCTCTACTATAAGATTAAATAGCCTGGCTGACTTCAGACTAAAGAACCTGAATTAGAATTATGATGTCCATTGATATAAGTGACGAACAACAAGCTGCAGATTGTATTTCACAGGCCAGAGCTATATCCTGCCCTGATGTAAAAGTGACTCAGCAGGCCAATGAGCAGAGAACTGGATTTAAAGATAAAAGTCTGCACATTTGAACTAGATTAGAAAAAAAACAAGTTTTGATTTTTCAACAGCAATTTACAAAAAGTATATTCTCTGCCCATAGTATCTCAGTTTACCTGGACGAAACCTGACAATCCTAAATCACTCCAATTCCTCATGTAATAGATAGCACCAGCAAAAAGAAACAATAGCATGTATTCTTTCTTGTCTCTTCCTAGCTATGTCATGGGGGCAAAGATATGGAGAATGGTGAAAAGCAGCCATGATTTGGCATGGACATGCAAAGGAGTTTGACTCCATTCATTCAAAGTCACTATTCTTTTTACACAGGGGTTTGGAGTGAGACAACAAAAATTGAGACCTCCATGCATGCAGGAATTATGACTGGTCAGTTTGGAGAAGGGTCATAGATAGCATTCAGAATAATGAATGGTACAGACCAGTTTGTCCTGGCCCTTCTAATTATCCTTTGCCAGAACAGGACATCCAATACAACTGAAACGCAATAAATGTAGGCATGATAAAAGGAAATAGTTTGTTCTACACAGTACATAATTAACCTGTGGAACCTATTACAATAAGATATCAGATTCACATTCATAGAGTTTAAGGCTAGATCATCTAATATGACTTTGTATCTCGCAGGCCATTAACTTTCATTCAGTCATTCCTGCACTGAGCCAGTAACTTGCATTTGGCTAAAGCATAACTTCCAGAAAGGCACCAAGTCTGGATCTAAAGACTTCAAGAGACAGTGAATACACTACTTCCTTTGGTAGTTTGTGGCAATGATTAATCACCCTCCCTGTTAGAGCTTTGTGCATCATTTCTAATTTGAATGTCTGGCTTCAACTGCTTGCCATTGCTACTTGTTATGCCTTTCTGTGCTAGAATACAGAGACCTTTAGCACCTGATATTTTCTCCCCATAAAGATACATTTAACATGTGCTTTGCTGATGTTGTATCATACTAATTTTTAAATGAGAATGTTGTGTGGTACTTTGTGAAATGCCTTATGAAAGGCTAAGTATATTACATCTACACAGTTACCTTTATCAAGCAAACTTTTCAACTTCTCAAAAAATGAAACCAGGTCTGTTTGACAAGACCTATTTTCCTTAAATCCACGTTGAATGGGCATTAAATATCTCCCCAACCTTTACTTCTTTGTCATTTGAATCTGATATAATTTTTTCCATTATTTTGCTCAGCACTGATGTCAGGCTAACCGACCTAGAGTTACCCAGATCATCTCACTTGCCCTTTCCGAATACTGGCACATTACCAATCATCCAGTCTTCTGCAATTTACCCAATATTCCAAGAGTATTACAAATTAATATCAGCAGTCCAGTGATCTCCTCAGACAACTTTTAGGACTCTTCATTGTAAATTATCCAGGCCTGCTTCTTTTAAAAAAGTTTATCCCTCAGATATTGTCTAACACCCTCCTCGGTTACAAGTGGACTAGAAAGTACCTCTAGGTATCAGTCATTGAGTATATTACTGAGGTCAAGGATTTGCTAGGAATTTAAAAGATTAGATAGTTACTGTATATGCAAAAGAATATCTGCATTTCTTGTACATAAGCTAGGATAAGATGTATAAGATTGTCATGGATCAGACTTTTAGTATCAGAACTCAGCTGTGCCTTAGTTTCCTCACCTTGGTGCCCCAGTCCTGCTGCCTCAGAATTTGGTCTTTTAGCCCTCCATCCAAACATAATTCAGAATAACATGCACATGGAGGTGAAAGAGATGCGGGGCTTCACTGGGTTCAAAAAACAATTAAATAAGTTCATGGAGGATAGGTCAATCAATGGCTATTAGCCAAGATGGTTAGGAACACAACCCCATGCTCTGGGTGTCCCTAAACCTCCAACTGCCAGAGGCTGGCACTGGATGACAGGAATGGATCACTTGATAACTGTCCTGTTCATTCCCTCTGAAGCATCTGGCATCACCCACTGTTGGTAGACAGGAAACAGAGCTAGATGGATCATTGGTCTGACCCAGTATGGCCATTCTATGTTGTTCGTTCCCCTCCCCACACTTCCCAGAAACACCAGCCTAGAGTAGGACCCCTAAATGAGTGCAACCCCACACCATACCACTTCATTCCAGGCCAAAGAATCCTTCTTTGGGATGGTGAGAGTCTCCATTCTTCGGGACAGGGCTCATATGCAGTCTCTGACTCCACTGCAGCCTACCCCATCTCAGGGTTTCTTTCTATGTCCTGCCTCTTCAGGCCTTCAGCAACCAACAGGCTTCCTCCTAGACATCATCTGGGGATATGTCTATGTTGCAGCTGAGAGCAAGCTTCCCAGCCTAGGTATAGAGACTAGTGCTAGCAGGGCTTGCAGTAGCATGCTAAAAATACCATGGTGGATGATGCCCACTCCAGTGGAGACTTGAGTTGGCCACTCAGACTCTGAGTTGGAAGGGTGGGCTACAGTGTGAGCTACCAAGTCACAAAGTGCTATTTTAGTACGCTACCTGTCTACCTGTGCTGGGAGGCTCACTCCCAGCTGCAGTGTAGACATAGACCTCCAACAGGTCTAGTCTCTCTCTACCCACTCCCCTGTTGACTAATATATGCTGGCTAGCACATATGTATCATAATAATAGGATTATCCATTACATATAGTATATATTATCCGTACCATATACACACAAGGATGCATTAAGCACAAGTAACATTAAGCACAAATATTGTAACAGTGATATACCCTAAACTGGCCTATGCCATTGAAACACACACATCTCCTGGGTGTGGTGTTCTATCACATCTAGTGGCACCAAGACCACTTAGAGAGAGATTAAGGAGTCTGCTCTACAGCCTTAGCTAAGGGCCATGTGGCTTTTAGCTCATGCAGTATAGGCTCATGCATTTAGCTCTAGAGGGGCCAGGTTCGATCCTGCCTGCTGATGACTGGGGTCTGTCGGTGTTACACCATAATCCTGTCCACTTATGTTAAGTATCCCATAGCAACTTGCATTTGCTGAAGCAGCTAGGAAACGTGTCAAAATAAAGATACATTTGCCCTATGTCTTAGTACAAGCTAGGGAAGTACCTTCATGGACCAGTATCTGGAACTCTAATAGCCAAAACAAAGAAAAGGAAGAAACGGAACAAGAAGTTAGGAACTGGGACAAACTGATGGGTTGGATTTTAGTGGTGTGTTAAGAAATGTGTAACTTGTAAAATCATCATATAAACAATACCACCTGAAATGAGCAACTTTGGGAGCACACCTTTTGTGTAAAGTGAATGCAACACCACTGACTGAGACTGCTCCCTGGAGACTGGCACCTTATTGAACCTTTTTCCTGTACTATATTATTGGCTTAGAGCAATAACCTGACTGACATTGGTTATTTGGCCTCTGGATCATTATGAAATATATTCAAGTGTGGTCAAGCAATTGACTATACAATTTATCACCACTCCGTTCTGAGGGAAGGCTGCTCCTTATATTTCTCAGCATGCCTTCCTGCAGCCAACAATACCCAGTTATGGATCCTTGATTCTCACGATAGAGATTTTGCCTAATGATAGATCTGTGCCTGCCCTGTCACAGGTTAGACCAGCAGAGGGACTTCCAGGAGACTGAAAGAAAGCGAATGTACCAATATTTTAAAAAGGGTAAATGGGATGACCAAGGTGTTTTTACGCCTGTCTGACATTGAACCCAGTCAAGATAATGGACTCCATTAATAAATAATTAAAGGAGGGTAATCTAAATAATGCCAATTAACATTCGTTTATGCAAATAAGAGCCTGTTAAAGTAACTTGATTTTTTTTATGAGATTACTAGTTTTAATGTAATATACTTAGACTTCTGTAAGGCATGACATGGTATGTGACATTTTGATTAAAAAAATAGAAAGGTAAAATCAACATGACACACATTAAATGGATTAAAGCTGGCTAACTGATAGGTCTCAAAATGTAATTGGAAATGGGGAATCAATGTGTGGGTGTGTTTCTAGTGGAGTTCCAAAGGATCAGTTCTTGCCCTTAGGCTAATTAGAATATTTATTAATAACCTGGAATATAAAATAATTCCTGATAAAGTCTACAGATGACACAAAAATCAGGGGAGTGGTAAATGGTGAGCACATTGTCAGAGGTTATGTCCCCTACACTAATACAGAGCGATCTGGATTTCTTGGTAGGCTGGGCACAAGCAAACAATATGTTTTTTAATATGGCTAAATGTAAAGGTATGCACTTAGGAACAAAGAATGTAGGTCATACATACTCAGTGGGGGACTTTATCCTGCAAAGCAGTGACTCTGAAAAATATTTGGGGTGATGGTGGAGAATCAGCTGAACATAAACTCCCACTGTGACGCTGTGGCCAAAAGGGCTAATGTGATCCTTGGATGCGTAAAAGAATCTTGAGTAGGAGCAGACAAGTTATTTTACCTCTGTATTTGGCACCAGTGTGACTGCTGCTGGAATACTACTGCTATTCACAATACACACTTTGCTACAGTAGATATTAAGGGGTGAAGGGCAAAATAGGCTTGGTTTTAGCCAAGAGATGACTCAATATGTCCCTGCTCCAAGTCCTGTAGTCCCAAATACAATTCAAATGAAGGCTGCATTGGACATAAGAGATAGTCCACGCCTACAGATGATTAAGTGGTGTGCAATTACCACACAGAAATGAGGCTGCTGAAGAGCCGGACAGGTTTATCCAAAGCCATACTGACAATCTCCTAATGGAAGAGTTGCAAGAAAACATCAGCACACAAGAACACCAAATAGATACTCTTCAGAGGTTATGTCTCCTCCACTTTATGAATTATCAGCTTGTGACAGGTACAGTTCAGATCCTATATATTGTACACAAGACCACAGGAAAAAAGGACCGAAGTGTTCACATCAGTAGGCAAAAATGTCAAAAAAAAGTCCTCTCAGCAGGAAGACACTCAAATGCAGCAGAAGAACATGACTGAGTCATCAATGAAATTTTCATGCCTCAGTGAGGAGCCAGATGGGGACATAGTGAATGAGACAGTCACCATACGCCATGTGTGAGGGAACTCCACACCATGGCAAATGCCATTCACAACATGAGAGTTTTGTGGCAGGCTAGTTGGCAAATTGTCCTGGCTTGCATTATTATATTTGTATAAAGAGAGAGGTTTGACCCTTGTGCCATGTTTGACACAGATTTTTATTTAGCCTATGACATCTAAAGTCTTGGAGCTGTAAAACTCCTCCTGTCTTGTAGAAAAACAGTGACTTTAAAAAAGAAATATTAAACCCCAAAGAGGAACTTAGTCCTATTCAGTGGAAACCCACAGCAGAACTGATGGCATTTGTTAAGGCTCTAGTGTGAAGATTAGGATGGATTTTGTACTATTGCTGCCATTTCCACCTTGGTTTTAATAAAGCGAATACATTACTGTTATTCTGTAGACTGTTTAATAGCATTGGGTCTTAACTGATTGACAGTCTTGCAGTATTGTATGGTATTTGCCCATTCTGGTTAATTATTAGATAGACTTGATATGGAAAACATTTATCATGATATTAGTTAGCTGAAAGCCCGTGCTGTCGCACAGATGTGGCAGTTGGGTCAAGTAATCCACCATCTGTGCAGTCTACACCTCATACAACCAATGAAATTGTTGCATGCAAATTAGCTGTAGAGTACGGATGGTGATTGGGTGAGTTAACTCTAATATCACAATGGTCTAAGACTCTTGGCATGGCATAGATGCAGGTCTTATTGTAGCTGTACACCACATGGGTATAATTCATAAAGTCAAAATGGCTGAACTTTAAAACTGGACAGTGGCAGACTGTGAATCCCAATGATAATTCATCCTAGTGATATTCTGTCTCAGCCATGCATGTAGCTGTTTCCATCCTCTCTCACTGACTCAGATATTCTAGGCTTCAGAGTGACACACATTGAGAATCATGGAATCTTATTGCATAGATTTTGTATGGTCCACAGTATTGTTAATTCTCACAATTTTGTCACATGTTTTGCAACATTTGATCTTAAAGCCCCAGCTTTTGGAGGCATATTAGGAGAGAATCTCCATTTTCATTTTAAAAAGTGAGCTCCTAGCCCTCGTGATGGCAGAGGGAAGCTTGAAAACATGACTCCATGTGTACCCTAAAGACCCAGAAACCAGAAGCAAATAAAAAGAATCCCACATTTTTTTCAAGTCTTTTTTTGGGGGGTGGGGGGTGAGGGGGAGGAAGAGAGCTGACATGATTTTTGACCACTCAGGGGTGGCAATATTGCTGTTACTTAAAGACACAGGTGACTATGGCACTCATCCCTGTCTAAGGTAGGATGATCCTCTATGAAGGCCAGTCCAGTAAGCTGAAGCAGAGAATTCTAAACCAAGAACACATGTATAAGCAAACACTCAGTGCCAGCTTAACTATTAGCCGAAAAGAGATGAGAGACTAGGAATAGGGTAAATCTCCAAAGACAGAGAGACACAGACATTTCAAGTTTGAGGGCTTGCTTATCTCACAAAGCAGTCACCTCCTGCTTTAAGCCCCACTGAAAGCATTAGTGAAATCCACTCAGTGAAAACATTCTGTTGCAATACAGGCTGCATTGTTACGGAATTGCATATAATACTCCCATCTCATTATAGAGGAAATTTGGAAATTAACGATACAGCAGATAAATAGCTTGAACTCCTCCCTCCTTTTTTTCTGTGAAATCAAAATCCTCTATTTCCCTTGTAATCAATCCGTTTAATTTTCTGACTGTCAAAACAACTATCCTAATACACTGTACAGAGCTATGACAGTGCACAGTTGTAAGCCCCAGTATTCATAGATAAGAAACATGACTACACACTCCCTATATATTGTTTCATTATATGACGAGTGTTGTGGTTAGAAAGAAAATTTGGGGGCTTTAAAAGTCTGACTGTCTCTTTAAATGAAATAGAAGGGGTAAAAGATACAAAAATTAAGCAGCACAATCTCGCACCAATTCATTGCTTTGCAAAAAATTTTTTTTCCAGTTGCATCTCAGATTTGCTAGGCACAGTACAATTCTAAATACATAATTCAACCAAATCATTTTAAGGCAACCATAAAATATCCAGTCTTCCTGAAAAACCTCCCAAGCACCAAAACAAACTCCCCCCATCAATCATCTGTGAAAACAAGTGAGTCTTGCAGCTTTTCCCCAGGGTCAACAAATCCAGCCTCTGCTGCACTCAAGTGAATTCCACAGCCAAAGTGGACTCCAAAGGAATTTTCTCCTCCCACAAAAAGTCTGATCTTCAAAGGGGTTATTTAAAATGAGTTTTTTTGTTTTTGTTTTTGTTTTTAAAAGGATTCCTCTTATTTTTTGCACTGAGATCTATTTAAATGATGGGTCACAAATAGCTCATTGACAACCATGTTTATTGAATTCTCACTCGTGAAAGAAAAAAAAACTATAGTATTTCTCATGGTTTTTTAATATGCATTTGAGTAATCATTGTGCTCAAACAGATGAAGGGGCTGACATGATTGAAAACTGCAATGCTCAGTTATAATGGTCTGATTCAAGACAGCTTTAGTATAGGGCTTCTGTCACTGTTCTGCCAGTCCAATCCAATCTTTATTTTATAGCATCTATTATGTATGCATCCCAAGGAACTTCACATAACAGATAATTAAAACTACCAATACACTGAATAAGCCTTTAGAAATGAAAATATCTTTTTATCGGCAGTCCTTAATACCAGAGCCAGAGTCATCTAGATGCTGAGCTGTTTAGCCAAAATCTTTATTAGCAGGATGAATTCTAGCAACACTTAACTGACATGCATCTAATGAACACAAAGAACCAATAATTTTATATTCAACCTCAACCACAGGAGCAAGACAATGATGAATTTGATGTGCCAGCTAGACCTTAAAATCAATTCCTGCTGCAACTGACAGCCAATGCAGCTGAAACAGAGCCAAAGTTACAGCATGTGGGATAGAATGACTTTGAATTAACATGTGTGCTATTGAATTCATTACCATTTGGGGTCCTGAGATAGATGCAAGATCAAATCTGGGGCAGGAGGCAGCATTCTCCTTGTCTCAGACATATTCACAGCTACAGAAAATCCAGATAGTCACATGGGATGCACACCCATTGACTTGGGATCTCTGTGTTTCTCTTTGTAAGATTTGGCAGCCCAACATTGTGTGATCACAGTGCTGAATATATGCAATGAATAGCTTTACTTAAATATGGAGGCGGGCAGTAAAGTTGTGTCAGCAACTAGAACATTGTATGTGATATTATGGGAGTGGAAGACATAACAGAGCATATAGACCCATGAAAAGCCTGGGGAATATTTTTATTTTGGGGTTTTGTTTTCTTTTAAATGCCTTTGAATTTGATGGAATTTGAATAGCAGACACATGAGCCCTTGTTTTTTATTGGAGTCATCCTAGTTTACAGAAGCATTCAGTATGACCCAAAAAATGTTGATTTAATCAATCCAAAAAGGTACCTACCTTGAGGTATCACAGGCCTGACTTTCATTGCTTTTGAATGACTTTCATTGCTTTTGATTCTATGATTCTATAAAAGGTTGAGATCAGCATTTCCAAGAGTGACTTGTCATTTTTTGTGCTTCAGTTTTTGGGGTGTCCAACCTGAAATACATAAGACCTGACTTTTAGAAGTGCTGGGCACCCACAGCTCTCATTGATTTTAACGGGAGCTGTGGGTGCCCAGCACTTCTAAAAGTCAGGTCTTATGTATTTCTGGTTGGGCACCCCAAAAACTGAAGCACAAAAAATGACAAGTCACTCTTGGAAATGCTGATCTCAACCTTTCATAGAATCATAGAATAACAAAGTTGGAAGAGACCTCTGGAGGCCATCTAGTCCAACCCCCTGCCCAGAGCAGGACCAATCCCAACTAAATCATCCCAGCCAGGGCTTTGTCAAGCCTGACCTTAAAAACTTCTAAGGAAGGGGATTCCATCACCTCCCTAGGTAACACATTCCAGTGTTTCACCACCCTCCTAGTGAAAAAGTTTTTCCTAATATCCAACCTAAATCTCCCCCACTGCAACTTGAGACCATTACTCCTTGTCCTGTCATCTGCTATCACTGAGAATAGTCTAGATCCATCCTCTTTGGATCCACCTTTCAGGTAGTTAAAAGCAGCTATCAAATCCCCCCTCATTCTTCTCTTCCGTAGACTAAACATCCCCAGTTCCCTCAGCCTCTCCTCATAACTCATGTGTTCCAACCCCCTAATCATTTTTGTTGCCCTTCGCTGGACCCTCTCCAATTTCTCCACATCCTTCTTGTAGTGTGGGGCCCAAAACTGGACACAGTACTCCAGATGAGGCCTCACCAATGTCGAATAGAGGGGAACGATCACGTCCCTCGATCTGCTGGCAATGCCCCTACTTATACACCGCAAAATGCCATTGGCCTTCTTGGCAACAAGGGCACACTGTTGACTCATATCCAGCTTCCCGTCCACTGTCACCCCTAGGTCCTTCTCTGCAGAACTGCTGCCTAGCCATTCGGTCCCTAGTCTGTAGCGGTGCATTGGAGTCTTCCATCCTAAATGCAGGACTCTGCACTTGTCCTTGTTGAACCTCATCAGATTTCTTTTGGCCCAATCCTCCAATTTGTCTAGGTCCCTCTGTATCCTATCCCTACCCTCCAGCATATCTACCACTGCTCCCAGTTTAGTGTCATCCGCAAACTTGCTGAGGGTGCAATCCACACCATCCTCCAGATCATTAATGAAGATATTGAACAAAACCGGCCCCAGGACTGACCCTTGAGGCACTCCGCTAGATACCGGCTGCCAACTAGACATGGAGCCATTGATCACTACCCATTGAGCCCGACAATCTAGCCAACTTTCTACCCACCTTGTAGTGCATCCATCCAGCCCATACTTCTTTAACTTGCTGACAAGAATACTGTGAGAGACCGTGTCAAAAGCTTTGCTAAAGTCGAGGAATAACACGTCCACTGCTTTCCCTTCATCCACAGAACCAGTTATCTCATCATAGAAGGCAATTAGATTAGTCAGGCATGACTTTCCCTTGGTGAATCCATGCTGACTGTTCCTGATCACTTTCCTCTCCTCTAAGTGCTTCAGAATTGATTCCTTGAGGACATGCTTCATGATTTTTCCAGGGACTGAGGTGAGGCTGACCCGCCTGTAGTTCCCAGGATCATCCTTCTTCCCCTTTTTAAAGATGGGCACTACATTAGCCTTTTTCCAATCTTCCGGGACTTCCCCCGATCGCCATGAGTTTTCAAAGATAATGGCCAATGGCTCTGCAATCACATCTGCCAATTCCTTTAGCACTCTCGGATACAACACATCCGGCCCCATGGACTTGTGCACGTCCAGTTTTTCTAAATAGTCCCGAACCACTTCTTCCTTCACAGAGGGCTGGCCACCTCCTCCCCATGCTGTGCTGCCCAGTGCAGTAGTCTGGGAGTTGACCTTGTTCGTGAAGACAGAGGCAAAAAAAGCATTGAGTACGTTAGCTTTTTCCACATCCTCTGTCACTAGGTTGCCTCCCTCATTTACCTTTCTGGGCCTCTAGTTACTTGTCAGTAAAATGGGATTAATAATGCTTATCTATCTTGGTAAAACATTTGTGATCTATCAATGAAAAGTCAGAGTCTGATCTTGATTACTTTGTTGTAAATCAGGAATATTTTTAATGAAGTCAATGGAATTAAACTGATACTAAACTGGTGAAAGCTGGATGAGATTTGGGCTAGAACACCACTATATGCGTGAAGAGTATTATCTCAAAGATCTTTATTAAAAAATATGCTATACAAATTGCTTGGCTCACAGGAATTTGTAACAGCTCCATTACACAGAAGGGAAAACTGAAGCGCAGAGAGGTAAAGTGACTTTCCCAAGGTGACAAGATGTCCATGGCAGAGACAAAAATATGACCCAAGTCTGACTCCCAGTCCAGGACTTCAGCCACAAGACCATCCATCCTCTCCTTACTATTCAGGACCGCATTATGTGCTCCTAGATTTTAATAGTATATAAATGGGATTTTGTTACCTGATTTAAGACTCGCCTGAAACTGGCCCAAAGCAGAAACATTAAAAAGAAAGGGAAAGAAGAAGAAACCAGAAGCAGAAATTGCAAAGTAAGAAAGAATGGAGGAAATGAAGAATTCATGAGACTCCTCACAACTGCTGCTTACATGGTTAGTTCATCTGCTGGAGGCAGACAAAACACTTAGTAAAAGAGTAGTAACTATTGAACTAATTAATCTCGTCTCTGTGAAAACACCGCCACCACTCCCCTTTCAGATGCCACAATCCTGATTGTTCAGGGAATACCAATCTTGATCACTGGCAATTTTCTGGATTTCCAGTAACATATAATAAGGTGGTATATGCAAACTACAACTGTACCCAGCGAACTCCAGCTTGAATCACTCAGCGTGAATTAGAACAACCCATAAATCTGTCAAAGTAATGAAGAATTATTACTTTTGAGGAGTCCATCCAACTAAAGCTAATGCATATATGACCTGATGACATTCAGTCTGAACCTGCAATATCACCTTGCAACTCTCAGAACAAAACAACGTTATTAGTCTTTCATCGTTTCCCTTAGATCTGAAGTCCCCACAGATTACATGAATCAGAGAACCTTGGAGTCATTTTTTTGCCTCCAAAGCTTTCTTTAGCAAACCAACATTGTCTAAAACTATAGGTATTTTACTTTTAAACCTCTGAAAAGTCAATTCAGTGCTATCAGTTTCATAGCTAATTCCACCCCACCTCACCCGCCTCAACTACTGAATTAGCAGCTAATGGAAGTTTTAACCCTCAGACCGGGCAGGCTTTCTGACAGTAATGAGACTTGAAAGCTCTAAGATTTATTTAAAAGGGGACTTCAGAGTGGACTGCTATGGACTTCTATGCACAGAATAATGGAATTAAAAGAAGGGAAGTTTTTCCGTTTTTGTGTCAGTCATGTTAAAAATAGTATTATACTGCTATGTAGGGGTTTTTTTTCTGTGACCAATATTCTCTCACACATAGAATGCATTATAAACAATAAAACACTATTGCTATGTAAGCATACCAATACATATAAAACATATCAAACTTTCACAAAATCTGTTAGCACTCATCCTCACAGTGACATGGTCTCCTCACCCTCTTCTGTTTGAATTGTTTTCCCATCTCGTTTGTCTATCTGTATTAGAGCCAAATCCTGCACCCACTGAAATCTACAGGAAAACTCCCACTGACTTTCATGGGCAGTTCCTTAGATTACAAGGTACTTGAGCTGGTAGGCATTTTTTGACCAACACATTTTCCCAACAAAATACAGCAGTTCATTAAAATAGAATTTTTTCTAGGGAAATGTCAATTTTGACAAACTTTTCAATTTTTGGTGTAAATATTAAAACCAAAATATTTTGTTTTGAATCAATATGTCAGTGTTTCAAAATTCTGAAAATGTTGATATTTTAAAAATGTGGAAAGTGTATAAAATGTTGACATTCTAAATGAACTGTTTCCTTTCCATTGAAAATATCCAAATATTACATTGTCATTTCCAAGGAAGTTTTTCAGAACTTTTTTCTGTGAAAATTTTTGATATTTCAACTTTTTGTCCTGTTTTGGGATGAAAGTAAATGTTAAAGTATTGACATTTCCCACAGGATGGAAATTCACTTTTTCAAACAGCTCTGCAAGGTACCATGCTTCTTATTTGACTGTAATATATTATGTACTTGACAAAATGATAAAATACATTGTGTGTATCCACACACACTATACATCTTCCTGCTATTAGGGATATGCAGACTTCAGATTTATTAGTATCCTGTCTAGTCTAATTTTAAAGTGCTAAGTGAATAGCTCTTACACCATTTCCCTTGGGAGTTTTTCCTCTTCCAGGCCAGTAGGTATCATACCCTATATATAGATATATATATTTCTATAGATTTATTTCAGGAGTGAGGAATGTGATGTAATGGTGTGGTACCCAGGTTTAACTGCATGAATTTGTGATGGACATGTTACTTGAGTTATATAAAGGACCTACCTGGTCATCGCAAAAGAGCGTTAATAAAAGCTTTATGCTATACTGTATGAAGATGGATTTGTTTGTGCCAAATTGTGTACAAAACAGCTATTTTAGAAGTGCTTTGAAAAAAAGCACAGATATGTTTCTTCATAGCACTCCGTCCATTAAGCCAGGTAGCTTTAGTACCAAGAGTCCAAGTGTAGAAGTGTTGGAGGAAGCAAAATGTTAATTAAAAAATTAGAAACCTCTAGAAATGATCCAAAATAGCTTTTCTATAACTCAATGTGATGTGTAAGGTCTGATATCTTTGCTCTCATAGAAACAAGTGCTGCACCTTATTAAAAAGGAGGGGATTTCTAGCATTCCAGTGTTTTAAAGTACCCATTCCTAGCCCTGAGGACTAACAAGCTAGTGATTCTTAAAACTGCAAACAGTTCAAAACCAATCTTGCATTTCAGATCATGTTGGTTTATTGTTGTTGGTTATGAGGTGGGGGACATTTCTGTGATAGGTCATTTTTTAAAAATAATGACAACTCTTTAAAAGTTGCTCAGTGATTTGCAATGTTGTTAATATTTCTGATCGAGGTAGGTAGATGGATCAGTGAACAAACTGCCAGCAAGACAGCCAAAGGTGCCATTTACAGGACAGCCTCACCAGCACCTAACTTCAAAGAGTAGCCATTGTTTTCTAATTCAGCCCACCAGAGAAATGTTTCTTTCTTTACCTCAATTGGGGAATTCCATCTTCTTTTCCCCCAAATTAAACCTACATAATTTTAGGTAAAGAAATATGAGGAGCAGCATGAGCAATATTCAGCTTTGGCTAGTGACAGGCTTAAAGTCCAGCATCTCGTGACCAATTAAGCAAACTGAAGGGGGCGGGGGGAAGAAAGGTGTTCTGATCAAGATTGCTCAACAAGAAAGCTAATTTTCAAGCTCAGGTCTCATACTCTTAGGTAGATTAAAATGAAATACTGTTGTTGTGATTGGCTAAAGGCATTTATCTGCATTCTGCTTGATCCATTATGGACTACTGTGCCAGGGGCTCAGTTCTGTTCTCTTGTTTTTCATCTGTCTGACTTGCAGTTGTGTGCTGTTTAGATGATGCTTGTAATTATTAGAATTGGGAGCACTGGCTGTTGGAAGTCTGAAAGGACAGGAAACAGGTGGGCAGAGTTCATAGAATATCAGGGTTGGAAGGGACCTCAGGTGGTCATCTAGTCCCACCCCCTGCTCAAAGCAAGACCAATCCCCAATTTTTGCCCCAATCCCTAAATGGCCCCCTCAGGGACTCACAATCCTGGGTCTAGCAGGCCGATGCTCAAATAGCTCAAACTGAGCTATCCCTCCCCCCGTTGAAGAGGCTGAGGGAGAGCTACTGAGGATGCAGCAGCAGCTTGGAAAAGAGGTTTCCACTTTAAAAAATAAAGTCCTGTTGAAGTTTGTTAGTACCTTGCCTGGCTACTACAACATTTTGGCAACGAGGATGGATCTTTTGCCTCTGAACCCACCTGTACCCTTTCTACAAAGCCCAGGTGAGCCTCCAATTGCTTTTACTGCCTGGATCCATATGTTTGAGACTTATCTGCTTGCAATCAGTGCTACAGAGATTTCTGAAGTAAGAAAGCGTGCTCTGCTAATCCACCGCCTTGGAGCAGAAGGGCAGCGTATATTTTACACTTTTCCCCTTGCAGACGATAAATATGAGACTGCACTCACTGCATTAAAGAACTTTTTTGTACCAAAAGTGAATGTAGTAGCTAATCGCTACAGATTTTGCCAGCGTGAGCAGAAACCAGGGGAAGCTATAATGCAGTATATTGCTTCCCTGTGGAGTCTGATTGTAACTTGTGAATTTGGGAATATGGCAGATGAGATGATTAGAGATCAGCTCATTGAGAAAACAACCATGCTTCGTGTAAGAGAATGTTTACTTCTAGAACCACAACTTACCCTAGAAAAAGCAAAAACCATTGCTACCCAGATTGAGTCAGCTATAGCTGAAGCCAAAATAATAAGCATGGATACAGGAGGCACAGTCCAGGCTGTGACTCTTTTGCAGAAAAGTTCACTATCGCTGCAGACAAACAATTACAAGAGGAAAACTAATGAAAAGCCACCGAATCAGGAAATTCAAAATACATTAAAAGCATGTTTTCGCTGTGGATCCCCACAACACCTTGCAAGCTACACAGGATGTCTGGCAAAAGTAGCTCAATGCAATCATTGCAAAAAGATTGGGCATTTTGCTAAATTATGTCGCATCAACCAGTTCAATCAACAGGTGCATGCAGTTACAATACCAGATGTTACTGTATTGAGTGTGGACAAAATCACTACTGCACATATTCCAGAACAAATAAAGCGCACGGTAAACATTTCTGCCATACCCTCAGGCAAATCATACTCTATTCAGCTAATGTTGGACACTGGCTCAGCAGTATCTATACTACCTGATTCCATCTATTTGCATTACTTTAAAGATGTGCCTCTTACTGAACCCAAGCTTCGCTTGGTGTGCTATTTGAAAAACCATATTCCAGTACATGACTGTCTGCCAGCAATAGTTACTTTTGGTGATTGCTGTGTAACTGCAGAGTTCTACATTGTCCACAAAGGCACTCCTATCCTTGGCAGAGATTTATTGGCTGCTTTAAATCTCAGGGTAGTTAATGGACAAATTGATCTTCCTCAGCAAGGCACTCTTGCGGTACTCACACCAGTTTCAGCTGGGACCCAACACCAGGTTGAGGAGAAACTCGGCTGTGCTTATGGGTTTTTGCATAAAGTTAAAATTCGGAATAATGTGATGCCTGTAAGACAGAAATTACAGCGCTTACCATTTTCAGTCAGGGAAGCGGTTTCAGAGGAACTTAGAAAACTTGTTCAGAGGACATTATTGAAGAGATTAACTCCTCGGAATGGGTTGCACGCAGCAGCAGTCTGGAAAAGAGGTTTCCACTTTAAAAAATAAAGTCCTGTTGAAGTTTGTTAGTACCTTGCCTGGCTACTACAAAAGTTGGTGTTATGTTTAGTTGGTCCTTTACTGTAAATTATGGCACCACAACTCAGGGAAAACCAATGAGCCAAAGCCAAGACTAGATCATAATTTTTTTCTAATTCAAATAAAAATTTGAATAGCTAAATAATACAGATATAATCATGTGCACATGGCTGAAATCTAGGTCTGACCATACAGAACAGCAGCTGACTACACCTTCACTAGCATTATCAGTTATTGTTCCCTGTGGTAATGTCTATGAATATGTTTTGTGTTTGGCCATTCCCCCATATTTGCAAAAAAAAATCCTGGAGTGGCTTTGCTACATACACTGTATTAAACTTGTTTTAAGTTAGTCAGTCATATTCTATTACTGCAAGTATTTCCCAAGGCAAGAACCCTGTGCCCTATCATTAATTGTGGATTTCATGGTAGTTAAGGCCTGCTCTACACACAAAGTTGCACCAGTTTAACTGAAGGTCCTACAACCCAGGTTAGTTAAACCAAGGTAAAATGCAGATATAAATCTTAAAGTGATTTAAGAGTGTCTAGCAGTTTAGTTTGCATTGGTAAGTGTACAAGCACAAACTAAGATGATATAACCAATTTTAAATACAACTGTGTCCACAATGGGGTTTGCATGGGTTCATTTTAAAGCCACTTTTATGTGAGCTAGTGCAACTTGTATGTGTTGCTAAGGCCTTAGCATACACTGAGAAGCAAGCAGTGATGAAGGGCAATTGTCTTCTTCTCACTCTTTTCCTGCATAAAGTGGTCTAGTAGGCAAATTGCCATTTATTTTAATTTTTTAAATCAGTAGGTAAACTGATGGCTGATGTAGCCTGGTGATCCCCTTGTTCAAGCAATCAAGTCATTTCAGATCCTGTGACAAACTACTACATAAGCTCCAATAATGTCAAATCAACACATGTGTATTGCTGGCAGCCACGGGCTATTATGCTCATACTTCAACTTTAAGCAGGGCCCACATAGGGCAGCAAACTCAGCCCCCAGGTCCAAAAGGAAAGCACATTAGCCAGAAGAAACACAGCAAATACAAAAGTTCCCATACCAGGCCTACCTGTTCCTAGTGTTGCCAGCAACCAGTGCCAGAGGCGAGCAACAGCAGGGGGAGGAGGGGTTCGCTACCCGGTGTGCTTCACCCAATAATCACAACGGGGTGGAGAAGCAGAAAAGTTTATTTGAAGCTTCAAAAAGGTACAGGGAGATTAGAATCTCAAATCCTGTACCCAAAGCAGGAAGTTACACAGGCTTTTATACATCCTTTCTTCAGCATACTTATCCAGTAGCAAGCTGCCCTAAGTATCCATATAGCCAGCCAATCCAGTTCCCAGCTAGTTCCCTTGTTCTCTGTATCATTTGTATACATAAAGCTGCTTTATTCAGCATTGTTCTTCCATATCTGCCCTGTTTGGCCTTGTTTAGTTTCAGGCAGTCTGACTCTGCAACATATTGCTGCAGATCCTCAGCATAACTGCTGTGAGTGCCTCCAGGCGGGGGGGGGGGGGGGGGGGGGCGGGGGACGACGACAAGGACACTTGGGCCTAGTGCGAGGGGGCTTCATCAACACTCGTGGTCTTCCATCCCCTCGAGTTACCTAGTGGCCATGCCCCAGTGTCCCCAACAACTCCCTCCTTTGAAAACACTCAACAGCCTTGGCTCTGAGTTTTCTCACTTGGGCTACTTATTTCTTTACAATAGAACTTTGCATAAGCACTTTGTGATAGCTCTGAAGAGAATGACTTATTAACTTTTGCAAGAGGGCCCTGACACATGATACTGCACAGCATAATACCATTAATACAAGCAATACAGGAAAGAGAAGTTTCAATAACAGGCTAAATAAACCACCAAGCCAAAATGACAAACCCCAGCCTGAAAACAAGGTTTGCAACCAAGCGCTCTCAGGGGCAGTATAGGCAACCTGTGCTCCGGCTCGGGCATGGGCCTCAGCCTGTACCACCTTTTCATAGATCTCATAACTGCTATCATTTACATATATACAACATCGGGGCCCGACGAGGGCACAAACCCCTCCTTGGGATGCCAAGAGATAGTCCAAAGCCAGCCTGTTTTGGAGGGAAAACGTCCTGAGCTGCTGTACCTCTTTATTTAATGTTTTTACTGCTGACCCTAAATCACTAACCGAGTCCTCTAACTCTAAGGCAACTTTCTCAAGTACCATTTGCAGCCTTACAGTATAGCGGCCTATGCATGCCATGGCTGGCCCGGTAAACAGTGGCGCTATTCCCAGTACAGAGCACCCTACAAGCTTCTCGGTTGTGAGGGAATTCTTCATATTGCCCTCCAATGCTGTAGTCAGTCGCCGCAGGGTCTTTTCTCGTGACTCAACACAGGTGTCTCGGGCATTTCTAATCTTTCCTTTGGGCAGCGTGGCAGTTATTGACAGATGAGGAACTCCATGAGCTACATAACAGCTACCTGTCCAGTTGGCTGGCAGCACCTTGTAAGCCTTTCGGCCACAAACAAAATAGTGATCCTGTAGGGCCCAGTAAGGACTGTTTCTTAAGGGGATTCCTGGGATATTTAAGGCTGCTTTGGCTGCTTTTCCAAACAGTTCATATGCCCCTAAGGGGGCATCCCATCCTCCTGAATGGGTACAAGTGGGGGCGTTTCTAATTGTGCCGTTCAAATTACACTCACCATAGGGACCACTACAAACCCACCACTGGCTTGCTACATTGGAGATATTAACTGGACAGCAAGTTATATTTCCAAACCCTTCTTTTGTGGTTATTTGTAAGAGTTTTCCTAAAAGGGGAGGAACCATTACACCCACACTGCTGACCTCCCCTTTTGGTCTTTATCCAATACCCATCAGCCCACTGTGTAATAACACAGGAGCTTTTTCCCACAGGACACCCATAGTGATCAGATTGGTTTCTGGTAAAACATAATACTCCCTCAGTGAGTACTGCAACTGAATACTCCTGGTCCTGATAGGTGGCTTGCTGTAAAGAGGTCTTATTCCAGAACGGCGAGTCCGTTCTTTTTTGCTCTTTGGTGGCGGCTAATTCTGTTAGGGTCAGGGGCAGCATGTCAAGGGGCATTCCCGTTTTGGGGGACAGTGGAGTTGGAGCACATACCCAGCAATCAGTCTGGTTTGTTAAAGTAGCAACATGGTGCGCAAGCGAAACAAAGGAGTTATGCTCCCGATATGCACAGTTTGGAAATACCAATACAGAGAATAACAATGTTACCCAATTAATTATCACCAGAGTCTTCCCAAACCAGGGTCTCCAGCACCTGGGTGGGCCCATTTTAGCATTAAGGTGCCTGCTATTTGTGTCTTTTAAACAGTAGCTTTAGCCCGAGATCGTCACTAGATGAGGAGTCAGCAGGTTGGACGGTCCACTGTTCTGCTGACGAGGGTGTGGGTACTACCTTCAGACGAGAGTGATGGATCCAGTTCTTGTGTCCCTCGATCTCTGCCGCTGTATGGGAGATCAGCAGGACAGTATAGGGTCCTTTCCACTTTTTTTGGAGAGGCTCGTCTTTCCAGGTACGAACAAGCACGGAGTCACCGTGTAAGGAGTAAGGAGTGGATGGGAGAGTCCAAGGGGAGAGGCTGGGAATCCTTGGTATACCTGTGAAGAGACAAGAGAACGGCAGATATATACTGTGACAAAAAAACATTACCCAACTCCCATTTCTCTGACAGAACTGGGGTGCTATTCATAGGCCATGCCCTTCCAAACATAATTTCAAAGGGACTAAGCCCTAATCTACCCTTTGGGAGAATGCGGATGCGGAGTAGGATGAGGGGCAAAGCATCAGGCCATTGCAGTGAGGCTTCTTGGCACACTTTTGAGAGATGCCGTTTAAGGGTTTGATTGGTACGCTCCACTACCCCACTGGCTTGCGGTCTCCAGGGCATATGGAGTTTCCAGGGGATCTGTAAGGCATGTGAGATGCTTTGAATGATTTTTGACGTGAAATGTGTCCCGTTGTCAGATTCCATCCACAGGGGGAGTCCAAAGCGAGGAATGATCTCCTTAACAAACCTGAGGGCCACTGTTCTGGCAGTGCAATTACGGCATGGGAAGGCTTCTGGCCATCCGCTGAACCAATCCACTATGACAAGGAGATATTTGAACCCTTGGATCCGGGGAAACTCAGTAAAGTCTATTTGCCACACTCGTCCGGGGCCCAGAGTGGGTTCTAGGGCAGCTGGTGGCACAGGATGTCCCGGTCGGGGGTTATTCTTTTGGCAGACTAAGCAGTCCATTTGTACCTGGGCAGCCAGTGGTCGGAGTCCGGAAGTGATAAAGTATTTTCCCATTAGCTAGATAAGTGCTTCCCTGCCAGCATGAGTGGTTTGATGAAGTTTCTGCAGCACCGGCCGGATCAGGCCCTTTGGTAGGAGGACCTTCCCTTCTGGGGAATGGAGCCATCCCTCCTTTTCCCGGAGACCAAGTTTGTCAGTTAGCTGTCTCTCCTCCCCAGAGTACTGAGGGGTTGGAAGCTCCCCTACTGATGGGATAAGGGCATGCATATGGGCGTTCTCAGTCTGAGGGGATGGCAGGGTGGCAGCATGCATAGCCTCTCTATCTGCCTGGGCGTTACCTCTGGCCACATCTTGATCCTCCCTTTGATGGGCTTTAGAGTGTACCACCGCCACTTCCGAGGGAAGTTGTACGGCTTCTAGGAGCCGGAGGATTTGGGGCCTGTACTTGACTGGGGAGCCTTGAGCTGTCTGCATTCCCCTTTGCTTCCATAGGCCAGCATTAGCATGTAGCACACCAAAAGCATACTTTGAATCAGTAAAAATGTTGACCCGCTTTCCTTTTGACAGTTCAAGTGCACAGGTCAGGGCTATTAGTTTGGCAAGCTGGGCAGAGGTCCCAGCAGGCAAACCTTCAGCTTCCACAGTGTCATGGAGGGTCACAACAGCATAACCCGCCCTCCTTTGCCCATCTATTACAGTACTGCTACCATCAGTGTACCACTCATAATCTGCATTTGGGAGAGGTACATCCTTTAAATCCGGACGGCTGGAGTACTGGGCATCTATGATCTCTAAACAGTCATGTTTCTGTTCCTCTGTTTCTGGCAAGAGGGTGGCTGGGTTAAGGGAGGGGCAAGTCTGTAAGGTGACTTCAGAGTTCTCTAACAGCTTATCCTGATACCGAGCAATCCGAGCCTGGGTGAGCCAAACCCCTCCCTTTGCATCCAATAAGGCTCGGACCATATGGGGAGTATAGATTTGCATAACCCCTCCCAATGTTAGCTTCTCAGCTTCCTCAAGCACTAGGGCAGTAGCTGAGACCGCCCGTAAACATGCCGGCCAACCCTTTGCAACCTGATCCAGTTGCTTAGAAAAATAAGCCATGGGACGTCTCCATGCTCCTAACAGCTGTGTGAGCACTCCTAGGGCCACCCCCTTTCATTCATGTACATACAACTGAAACGGCTTAGAGAGATCCGGCAGGCCCAGAGCCAGGGCTTCCATCAACTTCCTTTTCAAGATTTTAAATGCCCTGTCAGCCTCTGGGGTCCAATAGAAGGGGTCATGATCTGCTCCTTTTACACAGTCGTACAGGGGTTTAGTCCATAGTCCAAACTCTGGGATCCATCTCCTGCAAAAGCCTGCCATCCCCAGAAATGCCCTGAGCCGCTTATGAGTGCTTGGGGTAGGGACTTGACAGATAGCTTCCTTTTTTTTTTTTTTGCTTGAAAGCTGATGCTCCCCTTGCCTTAGCTGTAACCTTTTTCCGCTCTACCTCAGACAACAGGGTTCTCAGGAGGATATTACAGTCGTCTCAATCCGGCTTGTGACTACTGAGGCACCCCTCAAAGACTGAAATAAACTGGCTTGGGTTCATGGAGAATTCCCCAGCCTGTGTTTTAAAAGCTGCTAAATCTATTGGATTGAATGGCACATGGGTGTAAACTTGCACAGTGGTAGCCTGACGTCAGTCTGTCCCTGGGGCAAGCCACAACAGTCTCGGTAATCAAAGGATAGAGTCCCACCGAGGGGGCAATCTCTGTAACCCGAGGCATCCTACCCTTATAAGGTGGGAGTGTGGGGGCCGAAGGGGACACCAGCTCTGCCATTACATTGGGGGTGGGGGTCTGGGGACTAACATTAGCTGCTACCGAACCAGTCAGAGTCAGATTACAGCTCTGCAGAATTACAGCTCTGTTTTATTTTTTAAAGCCACAAACGCTTGTGCGTACAAATGTTCATTCCATTTACCCATTCACTGACAAAACAAAACTAACTGGAGGATCGTGTTGTAATTAATTGACTCTCCTGGTGGCCACCACTCCCAGTACACTAGTTGATATTGAGGCCAGTCAACTGTACAGAATCGTTTTAATTGACTCTTAGTCATCGGATCCGCACCAAATACCTTCCAAATACCTTCCAGTTTGCTAGAATGAATTCTAGGGGCGTACACCGTGCCCTAACCCCCGAGCTCTGTCCCTGTCCCATACCTACAGGGTAACTCTGGGCGTCCCCAGGTTCCAACAGAGCATACAATCCAGATTTCAAAAGGTTCCTACCTTACCCAAGGGACCGGTTCCTCACTGTCGCCCACAGCTGCTTCTCCACTATATGTGTGCGTTGCACCGTTGTGCCCTCCGGGGTCGATCAAATCGCGTCTCCTCCGAGGCCCCCGATGAACTCACCGGTGCGCGCTGGCCGTCGGTTCTTGCCGCAATCCTCGACCTCCAGGAGGGGTCTGGGCAAGGCTAAATAGCAGCCTCGTCACCCACCCAGGGACGCCAAAAGCTGTTGCTGGCACCCAGTGCCAGAGGCGAGCAACAGCGGGGGCGGGGGGGGGGGTTCGCTACCCCGTATGCTTCACCCAATAATCACAACGGGGTGGAGAAGCAGAAAAGTTTATTTGAAGCTTCAAAAAGGTACAGGGAGATCAGAATCTCAAATCCTGTACCCAGAGCAGGAAGTTACACAGGCTTTTATACATCCTTTCTTCAGCATACTTATCCAGTAGCAAGCTGCCCTAAGTATCCATATAGCCAGCCAATCCAGTTCCCAGCTAGTTCCCTTGTTCTCTGTATCATTTGTATACATAAAGCTGCTTTATTCAGCATTGTTCTTCCATATCTGCCCTGTTTGGCCTTGTTTAGTTTCAGGCAGTCTGACTCTGCAACATATTGTTGCAGATCCTCAGCATAACTGCTGTGTGTGCCTCCAGGCGGGGGGCCAAGGACACTTGGGCCTAGTAGGCATAACTGCTGCGAGTGCCTCCAGGTGGGGGGGAGGGGGGGTGCGGCCAAGGACACTTAGGCCTAGTGCAAGGGGGCTTCATCGACACTCATGGTCTTCCATCCCCTCGAGTTACCTAGTGGCCATGCCCCAGTGTCCCCAACACTAGGGAGGCTCTAGCATCTAGCAGTCGGTATATAGATCCTGGCCTCAGCCAGGCCTTCCTTCAGACAGTCTCTGGAAAGACCCTGACCTCAGCCAAACCTTCCTTCAAACCACTAGCCAGAAAATAAATCCTGTCCCAGTCAGTCACTGCTGAACTTTCCCCCTTTTAACCTCTTCGCCAAGCTTGACACCTCTCCCAGGTTTAGTGAGATGGGACTGACTGAGTCCACAGACTTTCATTAACCCCTTCTTGGTCAGTGTGGGGTCTGTCTACTCCATTACAGGCTGTTTCACGCATGAGAGTTTTAACATTAACCTCAATGGGGCCAGGATTTCACCCATAGATCTGATCTTTCTTTGTTTCTAACCACCCACAATTGCAAGCGTGGCTCAGTCTAGGATTGCTGATATGAAATCTAGAACTGGGGCAAGACTATGCAGCATTGTGGGGTACATCCTATAATTTAATTATTCCCTAGTATATCAGCCTTACTAACAAAAGATTATACTTATTTATATTTCTTATGCTAGGCAAAGGAACCAGAAAAGATCAGCAGGAGCTACTGATTTTTTAAAACCCCCAAATCTGGAGCTTTTTGAAACACTGAATTTGGGGGAGTTAAAACTTTTGCTTTTTGAAAGTTAGAAAACAATTGCTGTGATGTTCAGTGCTATTAACTGCATTTTGTTCGATTATAATGCTCAACATTGTGGCAATTTTGCATCTCTTCTAGCTTGCTGTGTGGAAGTTTATTGTTTACAATGGATTTAATATGGAAATATCAATCTTGTGTCATTCTTTTGCAGTGAACAGTTTGACAGTTGCCTGAATCTGTGCAACAAAATTGATTATTCTTGTTTTTGCTTTATCATCATAGAGGTAATCTTCCAGCACATCGGTGGCTACAGTATTCTGCTCTTTCTTGTATCCCTAGCAACACAACTCCAGTTCCCTTAATGAAAGAGTTCAGGCTAATAGAAATGTGTCACATCCTTCCTGAAGGGATATGAATCAAGGCATTTTCCCTAGTATGCAAATACAACTAGGAGCTGAAGGAGTTTAGCAGGTCATTAGAAAGGCATATCATTTGAGAGGCTAAGTGGTGTAATAATTGTGGACCTGGGCTTATCCACTTTGGAGTCAGGGTTCAATCAAAGTCAAATTCATAGTAAAATTAATTTGATGGTCTCATCTCCATCACTGATGACTGATTACTATGTCCTTAGTAAAAACACTAGACAAATTAAAACCACCAATTGTTTCTGTTCAGGACTGGTCTTTTGAAGATTATAGGAGTCAGTGACTGAGAGGTCTGATTGACAGCAGCGTGAGCTCTGAGACGATCAACAGGATAACACCAGAGTCAGTGTTCTGTCAAATATGCAGGTCTACTGCCCCATTCATGTTGATTTCATATAAATATCCAGAGTGGGAGGCAGGAGAGCATGGGTGGTAAAAATCACAGAAGATATTGGAATTTTGTATTACTTTTAATCCACCAGGATGGTGTTTTCAATAAGGAAATTACACCATCATATCAGTACATGAAACTACAGCTTATGTGTTGTTAATTTTATATAGGATAAAAGCAGCAATATTCCTAAATAAATTTCATGGAATAAAATGTCTACATTTTCAGGACAACCTCATAGAGGGAAATTACCCCATCCCACCCCTACATAAAGGCAGAGTGAAAATCATATTTTAGTTTGTGTAAATGTCAGCACGTGAAAATACTAAATTTCACCTAGCTCAGCCTATTGACTCTTGCTAACTTTTGTTTCTTCTTATATAGAAAACTTTTCATGGAAAGAGAAAAGAGCTACTGCGAGGCTGTCTTCTTGTAATCATAATCTGTTTCTTAAAGTATTTAGTCCTTTCCTCTACCTCTCTCCCTGACCCCCACCCTGAGAGGTTGCATGACAGCCATTGATCACGGCAATCGATGGTACATGTCAGAACTCAGTCTCAAAACAAAATAATCTCTATGTACTAGATGTGACTGTCATTTGGAGATACAGCCTTTGGAGGGCAGGGAGAAATCCTCTAGGATCCTTATACTTTTCATCATTATACCTTGTTGTACCCCACCCCTTCCATCAAAGATCCCTATCAATCCAACCCATCTTTCAGGACAAGAAAGGTGCCAGGGCCCCTTTGGAGTCACATATGATTGCCATAGGGACAGCTGGAAAGTGACATGATGCACATCATCTCCTGCAGAGGCTGAAAATGCTGCCTGTGATACGTTTACATTTATTCCATTTCCCACATTAAAAAGGGATGGAACAGAGAACCTTCCAGCTTGTTAAAACATTTCTAAACGGTCTAAATAGAATTCCCAGACAGCTTTTAAAACCAGCAGATATTACCATTAAAATTAATTTATGTATGTTTTTTAAAGATACATAGAATGAAATACTCTAAAATTTGCATGCACTGAAAAGCTGGTTTCTGACCACTTGGCTAATGACCTGGTGCTCAAGATTAATAAGAAAAGATAACCAAAATTCTCCTTCTTTATGTTCCAGGACAAATAATTTCACTTACAGAATCTTTAGTGTGCAAATAGAAATAAATGAAAACGTATGTCATGTACAAAACTGATGAGAAAGAAAAAGGCCAGAGAACTCTCAGCGATTCTCAAACTGTGGGTCAGGACGCCAAGGTGGGTCGCAACCCCATTTTAATGGGGTCACCAGGGCTGGTGTTAGACTTGCTTGGCTCCGGGGCCAAAGCCCAAGACTCACCATCCAGGACTGAAGCCGAAGTCTAAGGGTTTCAACCCTGGGTGATGGGGCTCAGGTTACAAGCCCCCCACCTGGGGTTGAAACCCTTGGGCTTCAGCTTTGGTCCCCCTCACTTTAGGTGGCAGGGCCTGGTTTTGGTCCCCCCTCTTGGGGGTCATGTAGTTATTTTTGTTGTCAGAAGGGGGTCGCTGTGCAATGAAGTTTGAGAACCGCTGCTCTAGTTTGCATCATAGGTCTGAAACAAAGGACTTCCCTGAGAAATATTTGAAATTTTTAATATTTCTTTGAATGAGAAGTAAGCAGACAATTTACTTTGCATCTGGGAGTAAAAGTTAACTGCTCTTGAGAATAAACTATTATTCTGAGAAAGAGTGTATGATGGGCTATTTAGGTTGAAGTAGGTGTAAGGGGCAAACAGCTCCATAATTGCTTTGACTGAAGGAGGTGGAGGACTTAGTTGGCCCAGTTTAGATATATTGTAAGATCGCTGAACATAGCAGTATGCATGATGAAGTATGAAAGAGGGCTGGAGAAATAGGAAGTATTAACACTACTTCCACAAGAGCAGAAGTGAAGGGCCAGTCTATCACCTCAGGACCACATGGTCAGAGCTGTTGGGCCTTCATATAAACTTGTCTATGCAAAAGGGGTCAAAGTACATTTAATGACGGGCTTGTGATGGCTGGACAGAGGTACAGCCAGCCTCTCTCTCTCTTCCTGGTGTCGGTGTAGGTGGGGGTGGAGAATTAAGGCTGAGAGCAATGGAGAGCCACAGATGGATCCTCTGAGTCTATTTCTTGCAGCGTATGTGCATGCCTTTCAGCTCTTAAGACACAAGTCAGGCCACGATACCTAAGCGTGGATGTTTGTCTGTTTTCTGAAGCTTTTCTTTATCTTTCTTCATAGTAAAGCTTTCTGGTAGCATGAACAAACCTACTGAGTAGCTTCTGGAAATGTAGTTCATGTCCTGTAGGAGACCATTTTTATGTCGTTTTGTTTGCTATATGATTTTGGTTTTATGATGAATGTGCATTAATATTACAATTACAATTCTTTTGGGTTCATATAAAAAGATGTATCATCTCAGACTCATTACTGAGCACAGGACTGGTCCATTATGGACAGAGATGTTTTGACCTCACTAGCTGGGCAGTAAGAGGAGTGTTTGAAAAGCAAACTCCAGGGCATTGTTTCATTCCAAGAGAAGCCATAGCAGCTGGAGCACAGAGATGTACATGTTGGTGTTTCATAGGCTGCCTGGGACAGCCTGGGCAAGCACTGCAAAGATACAATAATGAAATACCAAAAAAGGGAGTCTGTGACAATAGAGCATTGGAATTTCAGCAAAAATAATTAGAAAGAGAGAGGGAAAATACTGATTAATTATTTCACCCTGTTGGTGGTAAATTATGTATTTTGTCCCTGGTTTTACACTTTTATTGTCCATTATACTGAGAGCATACATGTATCATAAAGCCACAAAACTTGCTTTATTGTATTTTATAATACAACAGTTCATACAGATGATCATTAATATGTACATTTTCATGCCTGGCTTTGGGGATGCTTCATATAAAACAGAATTAAAACATATAACGCGTACAGGGAGGAAAAATAATAGGATAAAGTGCTGAAGCTTCTCAGTTACAGACACAGCAGAAGAGCAACTAGACATTAGTCTCATACAACATATACTGACACCAGGGTTGTATACTAAAATATGTACATGTCAGAGCCATAGAGCTCATAGCAGCCAGCTCCAAAATGTCAGTGCTCTTTGTCTGTTGGAGGAACTGGGGCTCTGTGGGCTGTCATAGTGCTCTTTGGAGACAGTGTGATCTGATGGATAAGGTGTTGGACTAGGGTTCTACTCCCAACTCTGACACTGGTGCACTCTGCGTGACCTTGGGCAAGTCACTTCACCTCTCAGGACTGAATTCACAAAGGGAGTCAGGAGTGGTGCAGAGAGAGAGAGCCTGCAAGTATGAGAATGACTCTGTTGCCTAGTAGTTAGACACTCACCTGGGAGGTGGGAGTGAATAACCTAACCACGGGGCTAAAAATTATGAGGGAAGTCCTTCTTCCTGCCCCCAGCTTCTTGCTAAAAAAATGTAGGCACCATGCACCAAGAGAGGGTTTGCATCTGAGAATCCCAAGCCGAGAGTTAAATCTCCCCACACCCTGGACTTAGGCACCTATGTCCAAAAGAGGGACAAGGCTTAGCACGCCCCTCTGGACTTGACATTTCCCATTGGCTAGTTTATGCGAGGAGCCACCTAAGGTGCTGGCTTTTGTGAATCCCATTCTAAGGCACCTCTCTCTCCATCCATTGTCTAGGGAGCCTAGGTGCCAAACTCAGCCTTTGTGAATCCCAGTGATTTTTTGAGCTCAGCATATAGTTGGAGCAGGTCTCATATATTCAAGCAGACACACATAAGAAACCCTGTTCATTAGTATTATTATTTGTTGCAGTACCACCTAAGGGCCCCCACCAGGGATCAAGGATGTAAGGTACCGAGCACTATACACACTGCGAATAACAAGACAGTCTCCGTCTCCAAACACTTACAATTTTAGCATCTCATGCCAGGAAACAGGTGGAGAAAACAAACAAATGGGGCTGGGGAACAAAGTAACTGTGAAAATCAGCTCTACCAGGTACAATATATGACAGTCTCAGCACATCCCCTGCCTCGTTTTCATAACCCCATCACTACCCACACACTCATTTGTTAAGGTACAGCTCATCCTAGGACTTCTGGGGTTCTCCTCAAAATCAAATGGTCAGATCCTAGTTTGCTGGCTACATAAATACAAAACCCACGGCTGTCACATCCATGTGACACTGGGAATAGAATTGGTTACCTTCTGTTAGAAGTACATGCCTCCATCACTTGAATTAAAAGACATATCCACTTTGCAAGTTCCACATGCCAGAGGATAAGAGTTAAAAAGGAACACTTGGGCTCATCTGACATGCTGTGATTAATCTTGTGCAGTAGATTCAGAGACCTGTGTACATGAAGAGGGCTATGCATTCCAGTATACTCCAGTATTTCATGTGCTTACCAGCCAAGAGATCAAAGGGTGGTCACTCTTTCATGCACACACACCTAATGACAAATGCTATAAGCAGATTTTCTGGGTCCAATTTTTAAAAAAATCAGAGCTGACAAGGGATTTGGTTTTTAGTGGGTTGTCTTATTTTTGTTTGTTTCTTGCTTTTAATTTTTCAAAGCAGCAGAGCCTCTGAGAACTCAGAATTCCCATATATTATTTGTATTATGGTAACACTTAGAGGCCCTAGTCCCATTGTGCTAGGCACTATAAAAACATGCAACAAAGATGGTCGGTCTATAACTAATGATTTAGGGTGGGATTTTCCAGGGGATTGTAACAAGGCGGCTTGCCCTGAAGGGCCAGCTAACCCTGATTACAAAGGAGCCATACCTGGCTTGGATCAGATGGTTCCACTGTTAGAGCCGCTGGAAGCGGCAATGAGTGGGTGAGGTGTCTGGTAGTAAGCTGGGGAAAAGGAAATGCCCTGCCCCTAGTGAGGATAGAGCTGGAGACCATCAGGGTAATTGTTATGTTGCAGTTTGCTGTATTAGGAAAACAAGAATAAAAACCTGGCCAGAAGGGCTTGTGAGCTTGTCCGGGAATGCAGTGAGAAGGGAGGAACTGTTAGCATTGCAGAGGGGTTGCATGGGAGGAGGTGTGTTGAAAGAAATTGAGGGTCCCAGGGCATCCTGTTTGCTGAGTTCCCATACCCTGCCATTTCACTGTATTTACACAGATGGTTTAGGGCCCCCTCCCCCAGAGCTCAGGGGGCTAGTACAATTGTCCCCCTTTTCCCTCCCTCTCATCAGGCCTACATGGGAGGGGGCTGACACTACATAAAAGAAACAGGTGCCTAATTCCCATTGACTTTCACTGGCATTTGAGTGCTTTATGCCATTAGGGTCCTTGAAAAATCCTGACCTTAAAATTCTGATATTTAAAATCTGGTGTCAGACTTTATTTTGGGGGAGAGAAAAAGGCTTTAGCAGTTTTTAGCTATAGAAGAAGAATATTAAGAGCCAATACTATTTTTCATAGTGTAGATTTTGCACAAAAACACGTAACACACAAACATAGCTCCTTTTAGAACTATAACTTCTGTGCAGCTTATGAAAGCATACACTGCATTTTACTTTAAAAAATAAAACTACAAACACTGAACATATTTAAGTACAATACAAAAGCACCCCAAACTCACTGAGATGGAAGAGTATATCAGTGATAACTGGCTAAAGAGGGACTTGTATAGTAGAACAAATTTGATAAATAAAAATGTTTTTACAAAGGAATTTACTTCATCAATATCTTCTGTTCCTGTTATTAAAGATATTTGTATTTTAATAAAGGGTTTTCCCCTACCCTGCTCTGCTTCTTCTGAGCCCACTGAAGTTTGATGGGAGTTTTTCAATTGACTTCAGGGGGCTTTGGCTCTGGCCCTTTGTGCTATTTTTGAATTCATAATCTGTTGCCATAGAGATGATTGTGATCTCAGAGTTCCAGCCTTATGACTTCATTGATGAATCAGAGGAAGGTTGGCTGTGTGGGGGAAAAACCCTTTGCTTAAAACTAAGCAGTTTGAGAAGTGACAAGCAATTTAAAAACTGAAAGTTAAATGGATTCACCATGCATTTGTTTGATATTTGTAAGTATTCCTCCCAGAGAACGTACCTTTTTCTGTAAAATTATCTTGGAGAATGTTTTCAGAAGAGGCAGAAGTTTTTTGGTTATTTTTTAAGGAATCTAATTTATATTTAGTTATTTGAAAGAACAAATTAACATAAGGGGAACAAAATACTAGGTGATTCACAGAGCCACTGGCAAAACAGATCATCTAGTTCAGAAATAACCATTCTAGCCTAAAGAAAACATGAAGGAGGCATTCTTGACAGCTATGATTGAATATTCATTATGTATTTCTGTGGCAATGGGACACACAGAAGACTACATTATATATCTATATTGAGATATATATAAAATGCACTGTGGGCTGATTTTCTGAGAGTTATACTTTTCTTTAATTTCTCATTAGTGACAGATTGGCAAAGAGGCTTCCTCTGATTCTCATCTCAGCAACATCATGGTGTTTATGTGATTCAAAGTCACACTTTACTAATCACCAGGGATCTTCCTCACCTTGGGGCCTAGATTCTTTAGCTTTCTCTATGCCCTTTGGTGATGCAAAGGGGCTGGAAACTGCCCAGGTCAACCCAGGGAGAGGCTCCCCCATTGTAAGGTAAGTGCCAGTCAACAAATTCCTGGCATATCTGGCTCATGTCTACCCCTTCCAGCACCTGGCACAGTGTATGTGTCAGGACAGAGCAGGTGCAGCCAGAGCATTTTGTGCTCTGGCTATTCCTGGCTAGCAGATTGCCATCTGTTAACTTACCTCAACATCTTAAACCACCACTGAGTGAATTTGGACCACAGACTTCCACTGGAGTTGCCGCCCCTAGATCCAGGCTGCATTTGTCCCTTTGCCTTAAATGGTATGCATTTAAATTCATAAGTGATTAGAATGCTTTGGAGCAGAGCTACCTAATCTCTGGTTTTGGGTCTCTGGCCCAGTCACTGTGAGGCCGCTGCAGCTCCAGGGCGGGTTCATTGCAGTACTAGTGACATTACAACACATGCAAACTAGACGCAGTGTGATGTTAGGCTGTATTAGGAAAATACAGGAGGAAGGGGGAGGTGTTACTTGCTGCAGGGCCAGCCAAGCACAGTCTTTTGGGCCCAGAGCATTATAGCTATGTAGGCACCTAACTCCCGTTGAAATCAGAGGAAGAAAGTTGGGCACATAAAGATGTTTGAGGATCCAGGCCTGTATGCTTCATCTGCTCTTTCTACTTGACACCACAGTGAGTATGTGTACATGGTGCTGGGGCCTCAGTGCAACTGGGTGACGGCAGAGCTTCATCTGGAAGAAGAACGGAGTGGCTGAGCCACGGCAGCAAGACAGGCTACGGTCTAGGAGGCGTAGGAGCTGGAGGAGTACTTGTAGGCAGCACTATGACAACAGGTAACCAAGCCTCTAGACTGACTCAGCTCAACTGGGCAGTGAAGGAATGTTCCAGGGCCACCAGCCATGTGATACAACTGAAGGTTCTACTGAACCCAGCACCAGGAAAGGCCTCCTGTTTAGAAGCAAGCATTACCCAGAGCGTTGTTAATGTGCAGAGCCATTTTCATGTGACACCCATCTGGGCTAGGTGCTTTATTAGTCTTGAGATGTTTAATACCCCTAACAATCTTCAATGATTGAAGAAATAAAACTACTAAGTTTATTGCAAAGTGATAAGCTGCCATTTGGTTGATAGTGTATATAGAGCCTTATGGAAGGGCAAAAAACATGACATTGGAATCAATGGAAATGAGGATCCTAAATACCTTTCAGGATCTGGGCCTTAGTTTCCACCTCCAGATCTTGATTCCAAAGATAACAATCATTGTAGCAATTTCTCCTTGCATGCGATACTTTATAAGTGGTAGTACTGTGAACATCAACCACACACCATTCAAAACAACCACATACCATTCAAAAAGGCCATGGCCACTTCCCTGCAACTTACAATGCCAATAACTCCCATAGAGCTTTGGAAAATATTGTAGATATCACTGAATAAAATCCCCTTAAACAAAGACTTACAAGTAATAACTGATTTAATTTCTCAAAAGCAGATGAATCATGGTTAGGATTAGAAAATGTCCCAAATCAAGAAGTATCAAAGCATAATCTTCAGGCAAGTGAGCATTTTTAATATCTACCATGTTAGTTCTAGATATTAATCTTTCTGAAAACAAATGGAAGGAAAAATATCAATGTTTTTAAAATGATGTATGTAGCTTGGAACACTAACTAGAATTCTATTCAAATGGATATGAAGCCCCCAAATCTCAGTGAGTTGTATATCAGAAAATCAATTTATGCCAAAATCCAAAATGTAATGATCTGCTTAAGCCTTGACTGAGACCCAAAAGAATTTAACAAAATACCTTGTAGCATTTAAAAATGTGAATGTAAATACTTCTTAAAAAAAAAAGAAGAGTCTACTTAAATGCATTGATATAAAAAGTATATTTGGTTCTGCACACAGATCTCCAGAAATCAATGCTATTCTGTCTCCTAAATCAATATACATTACAGCAGCTCCCAAAGGCAGAGGTTTATGTACTGAAATAGCTGCATCTTTCTGACACAGGCCAAAGTGACAAAAAACCCATCCATCTCATTCTCTTCTGAGATTAGAGTTTGGTTCCAGCTCTGCAAGATAGATCTCTGGGATAAAAATATTTGTAAAAGAAAAAAAGATTTTTCCTTTTAAGAGGAGAATAAATATAATGAACTTGGAAGGTGAACTTAGTGCTTGAAAGGGGCTAGATATACAGATCTGAAAAGCGAAGTTCTGTCTGTGTCTATAAAATGGTTAGACTCTTCAACCTGTCCAAACACCGTTTTTATTGTTTTGCTTCTTTGTCAGCTGAAAAAAGAACCTGCGTGCTTTCTCTCCAAAGTGACACCCCACCATACAGAATGCTGCCAGGCCATTGTGAAATCCCACAGGGGAATGACGACTGCTGGCCATCACTTTGCATTGAAAGCTAGTGACCTGTGATTCCATAGCAGCCTAAAATGTGGAGAAAGGGAACATTTAAAACCCCCTTTGAGCCAAATGGCACTCACTTATATTTTCTATTCAAGACATTCTAGGTCCTGATTCAGCAAAGTATCAAAGTATATTATTATGATTATTATTATTATTAATTTGTATTACTGTAGCACCTTGGAGCCAGAGTCATGGACCAAGCTAGGCAGCATACAAACACAAAATAAAGAGATATTTGCCCCAAACACATTCTTAACGCTAAGTATGCAGTCCTATCCTTAGCCATGTGCTTAAGCATATTGCTGAATCAGAGCCTTAGCCCGTCATTTGACAGTTAGTTAAAATGGCAGTGAGAAATACCGTTGCCAAGAAAGCCAAATATTTTTTTGGTTTTGATCTACTCCTTTTTTTGGTTAGAGGTCTGAACAACTGGGTTTGCACTAACCACAGCCGTGGCACTATCTCAGCTTCCGCTACACTATTACATTTTGCACATTGTGGTGTACAATGCAATACAGTTGTCATAACTTATTTGTAATATACAGGACCTTCATATTTCTAGAAGTCATCCCTTTGCCGGAAGCAGCAGCATTTTGTGTTCTGTTCAGATGCAGCCCATTACAGAGGAGAAACCCACCCTGTTTTCTCATGGAGACTTTTTTTGTTCTGTCTTTTCCTAGTTTTCTCTTAATCTAAAATGGAAAAAAAAAATCAGTCAGACCGAAAGTATAAAGTTGCTGTTTATGTGTGGAAAAAGGATAACATATGATGGAATCTGAACAGGGCAAGATAAAATGAATCCGGGTATTTAGTTACATCAAGCTGAAGCTAAGATCAGGAAAACCTCTCTCCTATGTAATGGTCCCATAATCACAGACTGGTAATGGCTGCATGAATGCTCTCCCATTTTAAGTAAAACTTGTCTTCTCTGTTATTGCTGTACTGCATTATTTTTAAGTGTCACGAGTAAGCAATGTGCACTAGATTTGAAAACAGTCTTCCAGGAATTCTCCTTATTACTGCTCAGGTCTCATGATTTAAAACTTTGAAAAAAAATTTTATATATATAATATAGTAGGATTTCATCCTGAAATAGCACTGTAACAAAGTTCTATTTCTAAGCAATTGCTGATGTACTACTTACTTTAACCTCCAGTTAGTAAAATGCTGGATTTTCATCTTAAAGTGACAATGAAATGTTGTGCTTTGTGACTGCTTTCCAAGAGATTAACCTTCATGCAGTGAAAAACTAGTCTAGAATTTCCTCAGTTGGAAGAGAAAGTACCATATGATTTTCAAGCTGCAATACATCTGGGGGCTTTCCTCTCTCACCTTGGAGTTAATCTCCAGATTCTTTATTTGGAAATATGTGTCTACACGGATGATTCATGACTAGCATGTTAGGGTAAAAAATGTTTAACGATGTCTCCAATGCCCTAAGCAGCCGCTAGACCAGAAATTCTACGCTGAAACTTCAATGCAACATGGAGGCCAATCGCTTATATAGAAAAAAGGCTAAACCAAAAAAAAAAAAAAAATTGCTGAAGGCCTTTTTATTAAGCTAAAATATACTGCAAGAATAAACCAGGCAATTTTCAAGACTCACACTCTTGTTGTCAGGCCATGGAAAAAAAGAGAGATCAGGCTGTGATCTCTCAGATCAGTGATCTGTGAGGGCCTCACAACCCAGAGGTTTACTCCCAGTTCTCTTATGTTGTGTTATGTGTGTGTGTATACAAGAAAAGTGTTTTGGGTAAAATAAAAACAAATGGCCTTATGCATCCTACTTTGTTTCATAGATGTATATAAAAGGGGGGAGTTGTAAGATTTTATGGGTTTCTTTATACCCATTTGGGGGTCAAGGCCTTTATAAATAGTTCATAATAAACAAAATGACCACATTGGCAGCTAAGGGGGGAAAAGGTTCCATCATAGGTATTAGATTTCACTAATTAATTGAATAGAGCTGTGAAAACAAAATGGAGAAAATAAAATTGTGTGAGCTGAACATTATAGCCTGAAGCACCATGCAGCATTGATACAGCCCCAGACTTATGGAAGGTTCTGATGTGGCCCATCCTTTGAGGCATTGGCCAATCTCTTGCTAACATTTAAAATAAATCCAAAGTGAACACTCACAGAACAGGGAATTCTGTAAATGTAAATATCCTGGATTTATATAGGTATAGGAAGAAAGCAGGCAAAGAAGAGGGACATATGTATTCATTCCTACACCCCAAAAACAGGGCTGGCCAAAATTATAGATTATAATTTATGTATGCATTTTAATCAATCAGTAAACTCCAAAACATGTAGTTATGCACACAGCTGGTCTATGTAAACATGTTGCCCTCCCATACCTCCTTGTTCCATCTTGTTTTAAATTATATTGTAAACCCTTTGGGACACGTACTGCATTAGTACAGCACCCAGCACAAATGGTCCCCAATGGGGGCTATAGGCACTACCAATAAGAATAAAGTCTGGTAGATCTAAGTCAAGGCTAGCAGCCTTGACGATATGCCTTTAAAATAAATAACAAATTACCTTTAAATTACCCAGGAAATGACCATACATGGATATGCTTCTACAATTTACTTAAAGATATTATAAAGGGAAAAGTGAATGAGACAAAACTAATGATCACAGCGCCATAAGGGAGCTTGCTAGGTTTGCAGCATAATTCCCATCCCATTGCCTATTATTCTCCATGAGAAAAGGAAAACCATTCAAAGAGTAACAAGGATTCCCATTTATTAAACCCTGATCCTTCAAACACATACACACGATTAACTTTATGCACAGTGGGACTACCCAGGTGGAAAGCCAAGTATGTACATAAATATTTGCAAGGTCAGGACCTAAGACAAGGCCACAATGTAGTTTGCAACATCTATAAGCTGTTCAAGCTGTTTCTGACAGATTCAGACATGGTTTTATTACTCCATTTGGAACGGATTTGTAAAAAACGGTTTGTCAAATATACTACTATTTAGCTATGACAGGTGAGGCCAAGTAATCTCCCCAACACTTCATTGCTGGTGGTGAATATTTTCTAGCAAAGTACCACACTTTAAGACATGACTCACCAGGATTTGCTGCATCAAAAGCCAAATAATTATGTAGCTGACCTTTGTAAATCATGTGGATACTAAACTCTATGGATGTTAAAGTAACATGCAGTTGGGTGAAAAAGGGGACACCAAATGTCCCCTCAGTGGTTCAGTTCAAGGGAAAGAAAAGGCAATGTGTGCTACAAGGCTGGCCTCTGGGGGATATTTTGGGTGGACACTGGTGATGACAGTAGTGGGAAGAGGCAGAGAATGAGGGCTGGTTGCTTGGGGGAAGGGCAGGAATGGAGTGAGTCTGTTTCTAGTAGCCCACTATCTCCCCATAGAGACAGGATCCCTGCAATAAATCCCCCCATTACATACTTACCTTTCGTTCATAATAAACTGCCCTGTTTCTGTCCCCCTCTCTCCCAGCAGTGAAAACTATGTGCACATTGGGGGAGGGGGGGTGGAGTTGCTTCCACACCTCCACATAGTACACAGATGAGAGGAGTGAGCCTCCCAGGAGAGTTAGAAGGCGGATGACAGAGGGCAGTTTCTCACAGTCCATCCTACCCACTCTGTGAAAGAAATGGGAGGGTCAGTCTCTCTACAGAAGAGGAAGAGAAGAAACACATGCGTATGTGCTGGGAGGGATGGGAGTAGCTTTCCTAGCCCAATCCTCGTTCCTCTGAAGGAAAAGTTATTTGATTACAAAGGCTTAGTTCAAAACAAGGTTTGCAAACCTCTCTCAAAAAACTGTCCATCTCAGGCAGCAGTGGGAAACCACAAGCCAGGCCCAAGAAACTTTTCCTTCTTGATCTTTCATTAGCCTCTTCTTTGGTGGCAAATCAGGCCACACAAGCTGGCCCCTTAGCTCTGTTCTCTGTTGAAGGGGAAATGAGCTCTGAAAGGTAACTTATTGCTTAGGAAAATAGATGAGTTCTACCACTTGCAAATAACTTTTACAAATATATATTGTTTCTGGTTACAAAATATGTACAGCTGGGATTTTCAGCACAGTCTAAAGGAGTTCCCTAAGGCTCCCAACTCCGATTGCATTTTAGTGGGAGTTGGACACCTCTCCTTTGAAAATTCCAGCCAAAAATAACTAGACTACATTAAGCACAAAAGATAGACATTACAGCAAAATATTCAAAATAATGCCTTAATACTAATCATAGAATCATAGAATATCAGGGTTGGAAGGGACCTCAGGAGGTCAGCTAGTCCAACCCCCTGCTCAAAGCAGGACCAATCCCCAATTTTTGCCCCAGATCCCTAAATGGCCCCCTCAAGGATTGAACTCACAACCCTAGGTTTAGCAGGCCAACGCTCAAACCACTGAGCTATCCCTCCCCCCATAATGCCTTTTATGTATCTATCTCAGGTATTGATGAGGCACCTAGGAGCTTCATATCCAATCTTAGAAACTTTTTATGCATAAGGATGTTGAAAAGTCTTACACAAAATTTCTATATTTTATGTGAGCATGGACAAAGGAAAATATATTTAAAATAATCAAAGTATCATTATCAAGCATTCTTAAAACTATAATACCCACCTGGGGAAGTGAGGAAACAGACTGACAGAGTGAGACTGGGACCCGGAAATCACCTACTACAGGTCAGGCCTCACAAGGAAAATAACAGAACACCGTTGGCCATCACATACAGCCCCCAGGCTAAAACCTCTCCAGCACATCATCAATGATCTACAACTTATCCTGGAAAACGATCCCTCACTCTCACAGACCTTGGGAGGCAGGCCAGTCCTCACTAACAGACAGACAGCCCCTCAACCTGAAGCAAATACTCACCAGCAACTACACACCACACCACAGAAACACTAACCCAGGAACCAATCCCTGTAACAAACCCCACTGCCTACTCTGTCCCCATATCTACTTTAGTGACACCATCAGAAGACCCAACCATATGAGCCACACCATCAGGGGCTCATTCACCTGCACATCTATTAATGTTATATATGCCATCATGTGCCAGCAATGCCCCTCTGCCATGTACATTGGCCAAACTAGACAGTCTCTACGTAAAAGGATAAATGGACACAAATCAGACATCAGGAAAGGTAACATACAAAAGCCAGTAGGAGAACACTTCAATCTCCCTGGATGTTCTATAACAGATTTAAAAGTAGCCATACTTCAACAAAAAACCTTCAAAAACAGACTTCAAAGAGAAACTGCAGAGCTACAATTCATTTGCAAATTTTACACCATTAATTTGGGCTTGAATAGGGACTGGGAATGGCTGGCTCACTACAAAACCAATTTTCCCTCTCTTGGTATTGACACCTCATCCATTAATGGGAGTGGACCACATCCACCCTGATTGAATTGGCCCTTTCAACACTGGTTCTCCACTTGTAAGGTAACTCCCTTCTTTTCATGTGTCACTATATTTATGCCTGCATCTGTAATTTTAACTCCATGAATCTGAAGTGGTTTTTTTTACCCACAATAGCTTATGCCCAAATAAATCTGTTATTCTTTAAGGTGGCACCAGACTCCTCGTTGTTTTTGTGGATACAGACTAACATGGCTACCCCTCTGATACTCAAAGTATCATGAAATACTTTCTAGAGAAGGCACAAGCACAGAAATATAGATAGGATGGCTCTATATCACAGCATATACTATATAGCATTAGCTGGGAACAAACAGGAATCAAAGATCAGAGTTACATTTTTAATAAAATTAGAGTACAGATAAAACAACCTTAGAGAGCCCCGGATTCTGAAGTGAGCTATAGCTGACTTGGTAGGGGGAAAGAAGACACGAGACCGCATGGATTTCAAAAGCTATTACTTTTCTGTGAATTACAAGTCTTTTAAAAATATATGCATCCCCGTGTGATTTAATCAAATACTGGAAAAATTAGACTTTGTGTGTCATTGTTCCACTGACATTGTGTGCCTTCACCAATTAACTTTTTTGCACCATGTCATAAAATGGATAAGTTATTTAAAATACTGATGGGTTGGGGAAAGGTCTAGTGGTCTGAGCACAGGATGAAGAGACAGAAAATTGTAATCATGGCTCTTTAATTCCTTTCCTCGCCAGCCTTAGGCAATTTACATAACTTCTCTGTGCTTTGGTTTTCCCATCTGCTAAATACCTACTTAGCTGACTGGTATACTGCGAGGATTAGTTAGTTATTTTTTTGTAAAACACTCTGAATATTAAATGTGTCATAAAAATCCCCAATGTAAATATTATCACTTCTAGATATTCAGACCAAATGCAGCCTACGGGTAACATTTTCAATTCCTAATGGACTTAGGAGCCTAAGTACCATTTTCAAAAGAGATTCCTAATTGCCTATGACTTTTGAAAATGGGACTTAGGCATTTTTGAAAAGATCATACAAAGAGTATTAAAAATAACATTGGGAGTCTCCTGTCTTCTCATTGACATGAGAGGGTAAGGATCTACTAACTCTCTTGTGGTAGACTGCCTATCAGCCGGCTGGGGAAAAAATGTAATGGATATGTGGTCTTATATTTGTTTTCACTATAAATAAATTACAGTGCTGTATTGGTATAAAGGGTCCAAAACCTGAGTTGTAACTTTCCAGCTGTGTGTATATGTATACTGTTTCTTTGGGAGGCAACTTGCCATGTAATTTCTGTGAGTGTCCAGTGACAGTGTCTGGAAGCTACAGGGAATACTTTTCAAAGGGGGTTCAAGGATTGGAGTCCCCCTCCCATTAACCTGCAAAGCAAAATATGACTGACAGAATCTGAAGAGAGTGTCTGAGTGCTTGAAAGGCTGACAGTGTACAAAAGTTGACACCCAGCTATCACAAGCTAAAAATTCCTCATGCTGGAGGCAGAGGGGTAACAAGATGCCGCACAATCCTGAGTGCCCCAAGGAAGTGTTTCCTGCTCACTGTCATTTGATGCTGGCAGATAATCTAAGAAAAATTGATTTCAGTGAGAGTTAAGGGCACTCCAGGATAGGGTACGAAACTCTTTAGAGTGCAAATTCAAAGTGCTCTTTTATGTGGGAAACCAGAGGCAAATTTCTGGGAAAGTAAATTCAAAGCTGGAAGCCAGGGTTCTGTAAATTCAGTTTCCTTGTCACTGGATTGGCATATAGTACCACATTTGTGACAATGTGCAATGCTTTATGGTTTGGTAGCAGCTCCGATGAACATACTCTGCAGACCAAGTACCACTTGGGTGAAGGGCCAGCTCCAAAGCAGAAGAGGTTGGCAGAAGACTGTGAAGGTGTGCCAAACATATTTGAAACTCGGATCCTAAGATTTGTGTACTTCTGCAGAACAGTGTGGTGAAGCCTAAAATCCTCCTGCTTGTGTTATGACTGACTCACCTGCAAAGCTGTCACTGCCTCAGCTTTTGAAGTATAGACTAGAGACCAAGGAAGGGTGGGGGGAAAGTGTGGGGGATTTTTTGAGAGTATTTTGTTGCCATTGTTTGAAACAGTGACGCTCATGTCGAAAAATAACTTTTGGAATAATTGATGTGCAGTTCCTCTGGTGTAAATCTGACAGATATCAGAAAAGGTTCTTTCTCACATAGTCTGGCTCCACAGATTAGAAACTAACACAGCTCCGTGAACCAGCAACATTTCTTCAGTAGGTCGCTCAATATTACATCATTCCGTTTTCCACATTTCATCATTGATATTTCATCCCTTGTTTACTGTATGTGTGGTTTGGCTTTAGAAACCTAAAACCAAGGTGCCCTTTCCCATAAATTACTGAGGATGAAACAGTCTCTCCAAATAGGCCTTATTAGCCAGGAAAATTCTCATCCTAAATAGGAAAAAAACAAAGAGTTACTAACCTGTTCCATAACTATTGTTCTTTGAGATGTGTTGCACCTGTGCATTCCACTCTTGGTGCCTGTGCACCCAAGCACATGGCAGTGGGAAACATTTCCCCCTCAGCAGTTCCCAGCCAGGCAGCTTGAGCACCCGCTGCTGTCATGCACAGAGTATGCAGGTATAAAGAGCAGAGCCCTCAGCCCTCCCTCAGTTCCTTCTTCACAGAACTCCAATGCAGATTGGCAGGAGGACGGGTTGAGGAATGGACATGTGCACCACATCTTGAAGAACAACAATTACAGAACAGGTTAGTAACCATTTTTTCTTTGAGTGATTGCACATGTGCATTCCACTCTTGGTGACTCATAAGCCATGAAACAGGAGGTGGGTTTGGCATCTAATTTAACAAAGACTGGAGGATAACCCATCCAACTCTAGCATCATCTCTCAAGTCCTTAGCAAATGGCATAATGTGAAGCAAACATGTGCATCAAGGACCAAGTTGCCTCTCTACGATTGTCTAGAATTCAAACTTGCACTAGAAATGCCGTGGAGACCACTTAAGATCTTCTTGAATGAGCTGGGATCTTAATTGGCAGGGTGAGATTAGTGAGGTTATAGCACATGCAGATGCTTGAGGGTATCCAAGAAGAGATTCTTTGAGCAGCAACTGGTTGACCTTTCATTCTGT
This sequence comes from Caretta caretta, assembly GCF_965140235.1. Taxonomy (NCBI): domain Eukaryota; kingdom Metazoa; phylum Chordata; order Testudines; family Cheloniidae; genus Caretta; species Caretta caretta. Next base: position 48,088,879 of record NC_134210.1, read on the forward strand.
CTGCTATCGTCACAAATAGATGAGAAGATTTCAGAACTGCTTAGTTCTATCAAAGAAGAATGTCAGCACCTAGGGAGTACAAACACTGTTTTTCCCTGTTTGAGTGTGGTTTCAGGAAGAACAAAGATAAGAAAATTGGCTTGTTGACATGGAACAGAGACCACCTTTGGGACAAACTTCAGATGAGGGGGTAGGTAAACCTTGTCCCTTAAGAAGATTGTATAGGGAGGCCTGGACATTAGCACATGCAGCTCTCCTACTCTTCTACCAGAAGTGATGGCTACCAACAGTGCCACCTTAACCGATAGATGTAACAGTGAGCAAACAGACAGAGGCTCAAGCAGCAGAGCCATAAGTCTTGCTAACACTAAATTGAGGTCCCATGGGGAAACAGGATTATGCACCTGAGGATATAATTTGTCTAGGCCTTTCAGAAACCTTATGGACATGTCATTAGAAAATGCAGATCAATTATCCACCTGAGGGTGCAAAGGAGAAATTGCCAGTAAATGTACCCTGATAGAACTAATGGCCAAACCTTGACCTTTCACATATAGTAGATATTCTAGCGTGTGCTGGATTGAGGAGCAGGATGGCAAAACCCCAGAATGATTTGACAAGATGGAAATATAGCTCTACTTAGACAGGTAAGTAGCTCTTATGGATGGTTTTCTACCATTTAGCAGGACATTCTGTACCTCTTTTGAACAAGATTGTTCTCTACCAGCCAACCCTCAAGCATCCATGCAATTAGATGAAGAGCCTGGTGGTTCAGGTGGAGCATCTCACCCTGATCTCAGATCTGAGAGTACTGGGAAGGAAATCAGAGGTTCAGTTACAAAACCAGGAGTGTGGAGAACCAGTGGTGGCAGGGCCGTGCTGGGGCTATAAGAATGATTCTGGCCTGGTCCCATCTGATCTTTAGCAGGATTTTGGGAACAAGCTGGATTGGCAGGAAAGCATAGAGAAGCCTGCCTGACCAGGGAAACAAGAACATGTCTTTCAGGGAACCCAAGCTGTGGTAAAATGAGTCTTTGGCTGCTCCTCTCTGTCCTGTTTCTGCTCTTTAATTTAGCTCTTGTTTTGTCCATACATATTGTCATGCTTATGCCCATTTATTTGCCGTTCAGCTCTGATACAAAGTTTCTATGATACATAGCGTCATATATTCTGTGTTTTTAGGGTTTGAATTCTGCATTGCTTGCATAATCAAAGCTCCCATTGTTCTCAAGATCTTAAAGAATAACTATTATCAGGAGCTAAAGTAAGGCGGAAACAGGAGGCCTCAGCACAAGTAAGAGGGTCTGCTCCATGGCTTGGGGGAGCAGCATTCTCCCACAGCTCCATCTCCTCCTTGGCTGGCATAGTAAGCATTTGCCTCCTTTTTCAATATATTTTAACCACTGTCTATTAGTGATAGTTGTCTGTTATATGCCAGCTTTCCTCTGCTTGCATTAACATCCCTAGTCAAAATGCAAAACTAGAGAAAAGAACTGAGCACTTCACAGTCACATATGAGAGGAGAGTTATAACTTTGTCACACTATTTAAGAAATGGGCTAGCCCTTCATGTGATGTAAATCAGCTCAGCTCCATCACAGTCAGTGGTGCTATGGCAATTTAAACATCTCCCTCCCCCGCCCCATACATCTTTCTCTTTTGTAAATTCACAATATATTTTATACTAATTGCCATTGTAGTAGCATGAATAATAATGAGACAAAACTTTCATACAGATGAGAAACAACAGTAAAAGAAAATAAACTAATATAAAGGAAAAAATAAAGATGAGTAAAACTTCAAAATAACGAAAGTAGAATTTAGTGGCATGTGTCACTTTCTTTTGTTTGGCTCCCCCCACCACTTTCCTCACATCCAGTTTGTTAGAAATGTTGGTACCAGAATCAGAGGCATAGAAAACAGTATGTAGACATGAGCTCTTACTCTCCAGCCAACCTAAGTTTGCGTTCTGTTTCTCCCCCCACCCCCATCCCCCCACCCCGTAACTTCAGCCTCCCTTATTATTAGAATGAATGGATAGTTCCCTTGAGCTGGACATATAATCATTAGCATCTTAATAATTTCTTAGGGATAAAACAGGTTATGTCTCTGCTTCATGGCTGATCAAGACCAAGGCGCCAATCTTCCAAAGAAAAAAAGTGCCGTCAAAGGATTTTCTTGCTGGCTTGGTAGTCTAGTGAAATTGGACTCCAAGTTCAGGCCCTGGGCTCCTGATCCCCCTGAGCAATGGATTCAGGCCCTGGAAAGGAAGAGAGCCTCACACTGTCCTCAAAAACTCCCCACTTGGTATTGAAGATCTCCAGCAAGAGCCATCTGCAACAATTGGCAGCTGGAAGGAATGAAACTGTAAACAAGAGGCATTGGTTGGCCAGAGAATAAATGAAGGGAAAAGGGAAGGATCCCTGAAGATCAAATATAAACCACAGATTGAGTTTTCAACATTTTTTTTTTTTTTCAAAAAATGCATGAACTCTCTTGTGCAAGATGAAGATCTTATTTTGATGCAGAACACTCAAACTCTGTGCAGTCCTCATTCTAAGAAATGGAAAATGAAATAATCACAGAACAATGCATGGTAAATAGGTTAATTTGAAATTTTTTGTATAAACTTAATCATTTTATATGGGACAGTCAACAAGTATATATCTACTTCACAGAACTAATTAGCAAAATTATCGCTGCAGCAGAAAATGCACAAGACTCATTAATAAAGTCCAACCAGACAGAGACTTCTGAAATCCTGATGACAACCAATTTTACAGGGCACAGGACATTCCTTTTCTGGTACTGGACTGTCATTTTTTTGCCAGTCTCATAATCATCTTTATTTAAGGAAGTTGTCACCAAAATGAGGCACAAGCGGCACTTAAAAAAAAATCCTCTGCTTCATGCCACTGACATTTGGGTCAGGTGTCACCAGGGCCATATGAACAGCATTGCTTCTGAATCTAGCCCAGTTCAGTACATAAAATGTTAATTTTTTTATGTCATGTGAACTGCAAGAACAGTGAACAACAAGGAGATACGATTGAAGGACCACAGGGGCATAATAAACTCTTTTTTTAAAGTACCTTTCAAGTATGCTCTCCCTGGTGGGATTCCCTTCTTTCAGAACCCTGAAGCTCCAACTCTTTATAAAGCAAAATGCACTTAGGCCACCATCTGGGTTATTTAGAGTAGTAAGAATGATCTTGTACTTCTCACAGCTCAGAAGCCATTGAAATTTGTCCTTAAACTTATATATCAGGTCAAAAAACACTTTTATATTAGTTTGATTAAGGACCTGCCTAAGGTCCTTTTCACATTTCAGACCATTGGCAATTTATTAATCTACTGCTCAAATATTTTTGCTTGAGATGGGCCCAAACCAAAACCCTGGATTTGAACATCCCAAACTTTGGGGAAGTTCAGCTCTGAATCCATCCTTTGTGGCTCAGATCCATCTCTATTTTTATAGGTTCCAGTATTGTACCTTTGGCTTTAACCTGGGAAGTTTTTGTTTTAGTATGGCATGTAAGAAAAATGAAAAGCAATTTGACCCTATTATCTTTAAAGATGTACTATACAATAACATCACCTCTTTTCTTTGCTCAGCAGTAACCACTATTCTTTGTCCTGTACCAATATAAACCTAACATAGTATATGTATGTGTAATACTTTATACAGATATGTACACATACACGACAAATGAGTGAGTTGCTTCTTACCCAGTATGGCAATAAATTAGAGCTATACCTGATAATATCAGTGACAGGTACTACAGCAATTTCATCTGGGTGAAAAGGAGAACTGATAAAACAGAGTCATGAGAAGAAACAAGCATTTTAATTGTGCAAGTTTTCATTCTGTCCCAATAGATGATTTTCTTCCCTACGCCACACTGAATAAAGAAAGTGCTTATATAAGACCTACCTTGGATGTATTTCACATGGAGCAGCAGTGACACATATAGTTGTGCAGAATGTATCAAACACTTGGAGATTTGTTTTTATAATAGCCAGCAGGTAGATTTGTGGGAATCCTCTGCTGATGTGTAGAGAGGATGTGAAACAGATACTTAGACCCAATCCGGTGCTCATTAAATTTAGTGGAAAGTCTCCCATTGTCTTCAGTAGGTGATGGATCAGCCCCAATATCAACAGTTTCAGCCTACAGGTTGCTATAGGAGTGCCTTCTGGTATATACCAATTTTTGTGTACTTTACTTTTTTTGCTTCTCTAGCACCTTCCTAGTTATTGTGTGACTTACCCACTTCCCCCTGACCCCAAAGAAACAATCTCGTTTCATTTTTTGTTTTTATTTCTGATTTAAGGACATTGGTGTGTACTCATCCCCTTAGTTATTAATTCTATTTATTTAGATTTATAAAACCACATACGCAAAAAGTGCCTAGCCCACGTGCTAGGTGCTTGACAACTATTTAAAAATACAGTGAAACATGACAAAACCAACAGCAGCCTCCTCTACATATGTCAATAACTAGTCAGAACTTATAGCAAACAAATATTACCTACTTCCGTAAACCATGCCCCTCAGGAACATCCCCACCCCAAAGACCCCACTAAAGAGACCAGCTTTGGTCAACACATTCAGGCTATTTTGTACCGGGGGCTCGGAGTGAGTTCCAAAGTCTGTTTACAGAAAATTTACAAAAGCGAGATAAGGACTAAATTAATTGGATAATTTATTCACTATCAGTAAGTTTACCTGGCACTATTGTTCTTATTAGTTTGTCGAAATATGTAAGTGAAGTTTTCCCTGTTTGCAGATTAAACCTCTTACTTCTTGATCTGTCCTCATTGAGTGATTAAAATAATTACCCACTGTCCTCCTTTTAACACCCCCTTTTTATATATTTGTTCTCATTAATGTGTCCCCTCAGTTTTCTACTCTCTAAATTGAATAAGACCAGTTCTTTAAGCTTTCTTCACAGGTTTTATTTTCCACGGCACTTACAGTACGTTTATTGCTCAATTTAAATGCATAAGAGGGTTTTATATTTAATAAGAAAATAAATAGTATGCACAGCTAGAAAAACAATGGCAATGCTTCACACTCCATCAACAGAGAAGATCAGCATTCCTCTGTACAACATTATTTATAATTCAGCAGTATCTAGACACCCAGTCAGGACTGGGGCTCCATATTGCTAGACACTGTATAAACCAGTGGTGGGCAACCTGTGGCCCATCAGGGTAATCTGCTGGCAGGCTGCCAGACAGTTTGTTTACATTTGCATGGCTGCCTGCAGCTCCCAGTGGCCGTGGTTTGCCATTCCCGGCCAATGGGAGCTGTGGGAAGTGGCACTCCCTAGCTGCACATGCACTGAGAGCAGCCTGCAGAGAGGTAAATCACCACAGGGCTGGGGACAGTGGTTCCTACCCTGAGCCGGGATCAGCTGCTCTTCCTGGCTGGGCTGGAGGCAGGAGAGGACAGAACTTCCTCTTCCCCTACAAGGAGTGGCTGGGGCTGTGTCAGACCCACCCCCAGAAACCTCCCCCAGCTGCAGGAAGCTCAACATCCTCCCCTGCTTCCTGCCCCCATTACTCAACTGCAGGGGAAGAGGTCACTGTATGGGAAGCTGCTCCCCATCAACCCAACCCCTGTGCATCTGGACCTCCCATACCCAGACACCCCCACCAAGCCTCACCCCATACAGAATTGTCCCACACAGAAGCCTCTCACCCCACACCTGGATCCCCCCGCACTGAGCGCCTCCACACTTGGATTCTTCCTGTTTGAGCCTGCCTGCCCCACACCTGGGTGCCTGGTGCAGAAGGGCAGGGACCCAGGATGTTTCTGAGGCAGGCCCAGGCCTTATCGCTGTGTCAGGGTTGGGTACAGCCTCACCACTGAGTCTGTGTCCCTGTGGTGGGGTGGGAGGAGGCTGCAGGGTGATCTCCCACCTTCATGCAGCCAGTGGCCTATGCTCCCCACTGTCATGCTGGAGCATCTGCATTTATTTATTGACAAATAAAACTTTCAGAGTTTTGCAGAATCTTATAATATTGTGTGTAGAATTTTTAACTTTTTGACGCAGAATGTCCTCAGGAGTACTATTTACACTGCATGAGCAGACTGAAGTCAGTGCAGCTGCATGCAGGCAAAGCAGTCTGCTTTCCCCATTGTAAATTGCACAATTGGTGCTCAGGGCTCTGATGCTGCATACAAACATGAGTAACTTTATGTACATGAATAGTCCCTGTGATGGGGTATCCACTCCACACAAGCCCTGAGTGGGACAGTGTGGGCCAGTAGTGGCCAATTAATCTTAGACGCTGTGTCTGTAGGGAAGCCAGGGATTGACGGTGCCTAATGGCAGATGAAACCCAGCTGAGGGAGGAGCTAGGCTAGGAATATAAAGCCAGGAAGCAAGAGCAGAAGATGCTGCAGTGGGGAGGTCTACAGTAATTCCTTAAGGGGAAAAGGAGTTGGCTAGGGACAAGGCAGAGATCCAGATGGAGAGTAAACCCTGGGGCCCTGACCTGAGTTAGGGAATTTAACAAGAGGCTGAGAAGGGTGAAGTAGCCACAGGGAGTGCAGGAAGCTCCAGTAGTAAACCTGGAGATAAGTGAGAAGATAGAGAGGTAGGGTAGGAAGAAGCCCTGGGAAATAGGAACAGGGTCCAATATTGAGCAGATCTAGGTTGCTAGTCATAAGGTCCCTGGGCTGGAACCGGGACTAGTGGATGGGCTCAGGTTCCCCTACCAGACGCTGGAAAAGTGGCACAGAACCCAGAGCTGGAATAAAAGACTGCCTGAAGTGGCATACAGCTTGTCCAATGGGACTTTGTTACCCCAGGAGCAGATGGCTATACCCTCTGACCTGGTCAGAGGGCTGAGTCATGAAGAAGGAGCACCCTGAGTCCCAGGCCACTGTGCAAGAAGTAATCAATGGTCGTGGGTACTAGATGGGGTGAGAGATAATTCCCAGACCTAGTCACAAGGAGGTGCACCCCCAGTGAGTGAACTATTGTCTCTCGCTCTGCCAGAGCTTCTCTCTGACACACATAGCTACAGACTGCAGTACGGACACGGTGTGCTTTTCAGTGTGGCATGTAACCACATGTACACTATATGCTGCCAAAAAGCAGTGTGTAATGCAGCTATATATGATTCCTTTTATTATCCTAACCACACCATCAGCTTTCATTAACAAGTTACTTTTGCTTAATTAAAAAGTCAAATAAAATAAAGTGCTTGTATTGTAAATAAGACAGCAATAAATATGACAGTCATTTTACTAAATTGCCTTAAGAAAATTTCAGATTTCAGCAGAAAAGCTCTGTTTGTTTTCTTAAAGATGTTAAATATCCATTTTAATACATCTAGATGGTTTCTGGAAGCTATTTTGTATGGACATGTGTGGAATCTGAATGTAGCCCAGCCATGGGTGATCCAGCAACCAGGCACTCCATCAGGAATTGAAACCCAATTCAGTAAAGCACTTAAGCACATGCTTATGTCCCATTGAAGCGACAGAATTCAGATAACATCCTTTATTTAAAAACAAACAAAACAAAAAGAAATCACCACCACTATGGTTATTTTGATGAACATGCTACAAAAGTTTCCCCAAACTACGAGTTAACCGACTCGTTTCCCCAAGGCCCAGTTTAATGTAACAACATTGTTGAAAAGACTGAAAATACAAGAGATTCAAGTTAATTCCCAGGCACTGTGTTTCTTGTCATAAATGTTTAATCATTCTTGGGTATTTTAAAATAACTTTCACAGTTTTATTAAAATCTTATTGAAGTTTGTTGAAAGTTGACATGTCAAGGGGACTTCTACCTCTAACGATCTGATGTCTCCTCCAGTCCTCCTATTGTTTTCTCATTTTGGCCCCAGTACTACAATGAGCTCCACAGGGGTAGACCCCCAAAGTCAGCACAGAACCCCATTGATTTCAATGGGACATCATCAAATACTTCGGGTTACAGCTGAGGGATTCTGAAAAAAGTCCCAAGAGTGTTCAGGTCCTTTTAAGGCCTCTAAGGAATGGGAGACCATTTTCCCAGCACTGTGGAGCAGGGTCCAGCAGGAGCCTTCAAGGACTTCAAGGAGGCTCTGCCCATGTGCAGGTCATTGCAGAATTGCTATATTGGAGAAATTTTCCACAAACATTTGTCCCTTTCCCCCCGATCCCCACTGAAATATGTTGACATTCATTATTTTAGACCAGTTCCATATGTTTTATAGTTAATTACTATACTTTATGTTGCCCTGTTGTGCCCTTCTGTTATCCTTGACCAGTGTTTCGGATCAAAGTGTGCCACAAACAAAATGTAGTAAAAATATTTTCCATTGCATTTTACAAGTGGTAGAGTTCATGTGCAGATAAAGATTCTGACCAGACTATTGAGATGCTTCTGAAAAATAAGGCACATAGAAGTTTGTTTTGGAACTCTTCATGGGCTCACTACTGCAAAACGCTGAGAAATCTGGCCTGGATCCAACAAAACAAGTGCTTAACTTTAAGCACATAAGCAGTTTGACGATTATGCCCCATTTGAGGGAGTTAGCTATGTTGGGCCAGATTTTCAAAGGTAATCAGGTGCCTAAAGTTGCAGATAGGTGCCTAAGGGGACTTTCAAAGCTTTAAGTGAGTTAAGTGCCATTTCAGGGGGCCACTATGAGAATGTAGTGGGCAGGAAGTTTCTGTTTCAGTAGAAAGTGTAGCAATCACTCCTACAGCTTGTGTAATTGTTGTCAGAGCTCCTCATGAAAAGCCCAGCCCTGCAAGGTGTTGAGTACTGTACCTACTACAAGGTAGGACCTGATGAGCTGGGCCAAGCAAACAGTCTGCGTTTCAACAGGGTTAAATGTAAAGTCATACATCTAGGAACCAAAAACACAGGCCATACTTATGGGATGTGGGAGACTATCCTGGAAAGCAGCGATTCTGAAAAAAAGATGTTGGGGTCATGGTGGATAATCAGCTCAATATGAGCTCCCAGTGCCACCCAGAGCTAACACAATCCTTGGATGTATAAATAGGGGAATATTGAATAAAAGTGTTAGGATACAGATATTCAGGCCTGAATGCAAAGGCCTATATTTTAAGAATTTAGGTAAATGTTTATTATTTAGCTAGTTATAGAGGTATAAAAGAAAGAATCAAAATCACTGTCTGACTGTATAAGGCCTTTTCTGACTGTGACAGTCTGAGGCCCTGTTCTTAGGCTAAGGGGTCTGGCTAAGCAGCAGAGGCAGCCATAAGCTGGGAAGCGAACGGTCACATCCTCACATTCCAAACTAGTCACATTGAAATAAGGTGCTATTGGGCTGTTAGGCACTATCAGGACAGGATTGTATTTCTATCACCTCCAGAGAAAGGGAAGTGCCTAGAAAATGTAAAAGGAAACTTAGTTTGATAGCATCCTGTCTGGCAAGAACTCACTTATCAATAGTTAGGATGTGAAATCCTCATTTCTGTGTTGTTCTATCACTGTAGTCCCCATTTTCCTATTGTTTGTCTGTATAATCTCTGGTTCTGTGATTGTTTCTGTCTGCTGTATAATTAATGTTGCTGGGTGTAAACTAATTAAGGTGGTGGAATATAATTGGTTGGCTAATCATGTTACAATATGTTAGGATTGGTTAGTTAAATTTCAGTAAAATGATTGGTTAAGGTATAGCTAAGCAGAACTCAAGTTTTACTATATAGTCTGCAGTCAATAAGAAGTAAGGGCGGGGGATGGGAACAGGGAATGGGGTGGGGAAACTGTAATCATGTTTTGTTAAGGGGGGGGAATGGGAACAGGGAGGTTATATTACCACTGTATTTGGCACTGGTGCGACTGCTGCTAGAATACTGTGTCCAGTTCTGATGCCCACAATTCAAGAAGGATGTTGCTAAATTGGAGAGGGTTCAGAGGAGAGCCATGAGAGCGATTTAAGGATTAGATAACATGCCTTACAGTGATAAATAGATTGAGCACCTTGAATTTAACTTAAAGAGAAGGCTAAGGGGTGACTTGATCACAGTCTAAGTACCTACCTGGCAGGGGTGAAAGTAAGTTAAAGGACTTACCGGTACGCCGGAGTCCTGAGCAGGGGACGTGGCCTCAACCGGAAAAGGCAATGGCCTGAAATCCCCGGCCCTTTAAATCATGATTTAAAGGGTCCGGGGCTCCCAGCTGCAGTAGTGGCGGCTGGGAGCCCCGGGCCCTTTAAATCATCCCTGAGCTACCAGCCGCTCAGGGAGATTTAAATCCCCGGGGCTCAGGGAGATTTAAAGGGCCCAGGGCTCCAGCTGCCGCTACCGCAGTGGAGCCCCGGGTCCTTTAAATCACTGAGGAGCCCTGGGGTCTCCCGGCTGCCACCGCTGTCCCAGGGCTCTGGGCTCTGGCAGAGCTTTAAAGGGCCTGGGGCTCCTCTGTGGTAGCAGCTGCCGGAGCCCCGAGCCCTTTAAATCCCCGCCTGAACCCTGTTGCCCGAGCCCTGGGGTAGCAGCGGCGGGGCTCCGGAGGGGATGTAAAGGGCCAGGGTGGTAGCGGCGGCTGGAGCCCCAGGGCTCTTTAAATTCCCGCCAGAGCCCCGCTGCCACTACCCCAGGGCTTTAAATTGCCGTCTGGGAGAGCCGGTCCCGGTACAGCGCACCAGCTCTTGCCGGTACGCTGTACCAGGGCGTACCGGCTTACTTTCACCTCTGCTACCTGCGGAACAGAAATTTGATAATACAGCATTACAATCTAGTAAACAAAGGTATAACAAAATCCAGTGGCTGGAAGTTGACTCTAAGCAAATTTAGACAAGAAATAAGGTGTAAATTTTTAACAGTGAGTAATTAACCATTGGAAAAATTACCAAGTGTTGTAATGGAATCTATCACTGGAAATTTTTTAAGCAAGTCTGCTTTTCTGAAAGATATGCTCTAGTTCAAATGGGAACTAATTCAAAGAAGTCCTGTGTTATGCAGGATGTCAGGCTAGATGATCATCATGATCCCTTTGACTTTATAGTCTGTGAAACTAACATGGACTTAAATGGGAGTTGAGGACATTTAGTATATTCCAGGGGTACTCACATCTTCACATGATCTGGTCCCTAACTGGTAGGTGTGCAATTGGCTCACAAGTTAAGGAATGGGAAGTACTAAGTTGTTCCAATTATGACAATCACAATTTTCTGAATCTCATGCATTATGTAAATTTTGAATGCAAGCCTAGTACCAAAGATGGAAATACTGCAAAAACCACCTACAGTAAATATATTAAATGGGGTGGGTGGGGGGAAATCCCCAAACCCGGATATTAAATAAAGTTATGGCTATAAATATCCAAGTGTAAAAAATTGCCTGAAATTTACAGTTGAAGGAACATTGCTTTTTCATGCTCAAATAACTCAAAATCAACTGAACAGGTTCTTTTCAAAATTTCCATTAGAAATGGACCAAGAACAAGCATGAGAAATGTCAGCTGAAAAAGTAATTGAGTGGGGAGTCATAAATCACTGGAAGTAAGATCTTAGAATGAAAGCATCATCTGACCCAGAACTACAGCACTTCTGGCACAATGCTATAATGAAATAACCCTAACCCAGCCCAAATATAGCAACTTGGTGATCATACTACTGCTGAAGCCATTCTTTATGTAAACTCCTGCAGACATATGTTTTGCTTTCCAAGCACATCCACAACTACTCAACAGAAATAAGTGCTTGTTCTGTATTCCTACAATTAGCCAGTCAGACAGATTATGTGTATCCATTCTGTTCTGCCAGCTAGACACATTGGCATTATAAATGTACCCACAAATGGGACAAAGGAGACTTTCCTTTCTATCTGCAATTCCAATAAGATTTCATGAGTCCTCCCAACATGTCGATAGGTTCATGAAAGTTAGAGATGGAAAAGAAATGTTAGATCACAGAGTCCATGCCTCGAAATAGCAGGACATAGTATCAATAGACTGTACCTGACCACAAATGTGTGGTATGGGAATTTACCCCTCTTCCTTGGTGAATAGGCTGCCAAGTCCCTAACCATGTCTATCACCATTTATTGGTGCCCTGCAGATGCATTAGAGCATTTCTAGAAATGCTAATTCAGGAGGAGAGATGCAGATTTTTGGATCACTGAACTGGAATTTTACAAGCATCGACCCCAACAGGCAAAAGCACTGGGAGCTATGTGGAAAGGAAGACTCTTAAAAGAATTGGTTATACTGGGTGTATCACTCACATCTGTAACTATAACGTTGAGTAGCCACCTTAAGGGTTTATTCCTTCTGTCACCCGAGAAGGAAGAGATCAGCTTCCTTCGGATTGTTGTGCCTGGGAGAAAATGCTCCCCATCCTACCCCAGCCCTATTCTTCATTAGAATGCAAGTCTAGCCTACTCAGCGTGAGACCAAGAGAGTCACAAGTAGTGTCCTCACCAGAGTTAAATCTTAAGCCAACAGCCACTGCAATGCTCCTTCTCGGGGAGACAAAAGGAAGAGAGCAGTATACAGCACTGCATAATACATTTAGGCGGACTGTGTTGGCTCAGAGAAATGACCACCATGCTAGCAGGACTAGGAGCAAGTTTCCCTAGGATATATTTGATAATAAGGACATTTCTGAGAATCTCTAGCAGCAAATTCCATTAATAAAACAGCTATTGTGTTCCATTTGCTGCCCCTTTCTACTTTGAATAAAGAAACAAACAAGAAGCAGCTCCGTGCTAGTCTATTGTGAGAGGTCAGAATATTTGCTTTGCTATTACAAGAGATCTTTGGATCTGAAAAAATTATTGTTTTTCTGTTGAATATTTTAAAGGAATCAAAAGTTGGAATTTTTTAAACACACTGAGTCACCCTGAATATTGAGCTTGCAAGATATTTGCATCTCCATGCCCTTGTCTCTGTAGTTCAACCCGTACTTTTGATAGTTCAGTGAGTTGGATGAGACTGTGCCCACAGCTCAGAAGCTGGCAAAATGCCCATCCAGCCTCCCCAACAAGACCCCAAATCTTTGTCTTTGAAATCCTTCCTTCAAGCCCACATCTTCAAGCAATCCCTCCACCTGCCCTAATCAGAGTAAACAAGCCTCTTCTCCCCACCATCTTAATTCAGAATTATTCCCCTGTGTTTGTTTAGTCATAAATAGGGCTTGATCCTACAAACCTTACTCGTGTGAGTAGTCCCATGCGATTTCACACTCGAAATATGGGACTAGCTGCATGAGGGAAGGATGGCAAGATCAAGTCCCTAGAATTTAAATTCTTCAAGCTCTTGAAATCAATGGCACTAGTTCCATGAGTAACTGCTCATCAATAGGAGTTTGACCCTGTGCGTATTAGGCAATTCATAGACAAAACCAAACAAGCAAGGTCCCTGAGCCAAAGTGCTTATAAGCTAAGGGCTAGGTTGTGACTACTCCTGATGTGGATGTGCAGGGGAGCAAGGCTTCCTCCCATTCCCCTGCATAGTAGGGTCTGGACAGGAGGAAAGCAGGAACTGCACAACCATATATTCTGCACTGTGAGCAAGTGGACAGGGGAGGTGACAGTGGATGACGCCACAGCTCCGGTTAGCAATGCACCAGCCAGTAAAACTCAGCTGACATGAGGAGGAAGTGAGCCGCACCCCACAGAACAATAAGGGAGGAACTGTGCCTCAGAGGCCCAACTCCTCAATCTCAAAGCCTCCCTGAGCTATACCAGACTCCCTGCAACCCACATATTCAACTTTCACTGACAGCACCAAGGAAAAATTTAACTGCTGGCTCAGCAAGTGCAGATTGACACTTCAGTGCCCTTTGGGTAGATTGAAGGGACACTGGTGTTTTGTTTTGTTTTTTCCATCGAGGTCCAATCTTGTGAATAAACATTCCAATGGTTATAGCTTCACAGCTATTATGCAGGACACAGCAGGCAGCTGAGGGGAAAGTCACCGCACGGTTGGAGGGTGGAGCGGCTGTCTGCTGAGTTTGAACAGCCAGACACAAGGACTATTAAAAGAGCTCAACTGTCATATTCATAAACGTGCACCAAGCACCATACAGTTCCTAACAGGCCCCAGAACAGCATGGCCAAATAGAGCACTGTAGACCACAATGCATTACTGCGGCTCGCTGTTAAAGTGCTCTCCCAAGCCTCCCCGAGCCATATAGCTCTATATTGACCAGCTGTAGCAACGTGGACATCAAGGTGCCTGGTGTATGGCTTCATGAGCCGGGGAGCAAGGGGTAGGATGGGTCCCCCAGGATCACAATTGGCATTTCAACACTGCCAATGGTAATCAGCCAGTCAGGAAAGAAGGTCCCTGCATGTAGCTTTCTGAACAGTCCCATGTTTTTAAAGAGGTGAGTATCATGCACCTTCCCTGTCCAGTCAACACTGATGTCAGCGAAGCATTGCCAGTGATCCGCCAGCACTTGCATAGCCATAGAAAAGTAGCCTAGTGCCAAAATCGAGATGTATGTGCCATCTATTGTTCCACCGCAGTTCAAGAACCCCATTGCTGCAAATCCATCCACTATGTTCTGCACACTGCTAAGAATCACAGTCCTGCATAGCAGGAAACAATTGATGGCCCTGCACACTTACATGATAACTGCCCCCACAGTGGATTTTCCAACCCCAAAGTGATTTTTCGCTGACCAGTAGCAATCCAGTGTTGCGAATTTCCACAGGGAGATCGCTACTCGCTTCTCCACTGTCAGTGCAGCTCTCATTTTGGTGTCCCTGCACTGGAGGGATCTTGACACACAGCTCTAGGAACATGGCCTTGTGCATCTGAGAGTTCTGCAGCCACCCCAACCCCGCATAACGATGCAATCCCACCAGTCAGTGCTTGTTTCTCAAGCCCAGAGGCAGCACTCCACCATCTGCAGCTGCTCTGTGAACACCACCACAACCTTGAATTAGTTCTCATTATGTCCCACAGCAGTCTGTCCTCCATGAGATCATCATGTTGCCCACTGGTCTGGTTCTTCTTGTTACTCCGCAAATACCAGTGGATTGTCCTGTGCTTGCAGTGCTTATGACTACAGTGCAGAGCTGTGCAGGCGCCATGCTTCTGTCAGAGATGGCAGACAGTGAGGACAGCCACACAAATTCATTGGATTTTTTAAAAAGGCACGAAAATTATGGGATATAGATGACATTATGGGATGGAGATAGTTGCACACTGGGAGGTTGACCACTTCCTCCCAGTGACCCCTGCACAACTTGTTTCTGCCCCACCATGCATTGCCAAAACTCCCCAAAAGGTAATGTACTGGATGGTGGGGGTTGCACACTGGGATATCTACCCATGGTGCACTGCACATGGACAAGCACTCCTTGTGATTACACTCAGCACCAAAACAAGGAGCCAAGTATGCACGCGCATAAGCCATATAGTAACTGTGGCAGCTTTATGCTGACGTAATTTACGTCAGCCAAACTTTGTAGAGTAGGTATGCAAGACAGCCACAAAAGAACAAAACTACAATAGACGCATTTTTATTCAGAGAGCGTTGCTTACTTCAACGGGTCAGCATCACAGTCCTTCCACAAATATCAGGTCAAATCTCAATGCCAAACCTCCTAGCCAGTTGTAAAGGCAGATTAATGCTTCCAGTCTGAAGAAAATAATAAAATAAACTGAGCATAGCAACTTTAACAGTCAAAGGAATCACAGCTGAAGCAAGGATGCATGCAGTATTACTTCCCCCTGCAGGCATGGCTATAAAAGAAATGCCCAATACTGGAAGCAAAGGTGATAATGGAGACAACGAAGGAAAGCATCTTCAAAAGCCTGAAGAATATTTTGCTCTACAACTACTAGACAAATGACACAAGATAAAAATAAAATACAGTTGATCCATCTGTCATTCACCTAAAACAAAAACCTAAAACTGGAATTGCTGTATGCATTGGAAAAAACTAATAAAGATACTGGGCTAAATTCCACTCATTTACACCCATCTGAAGTCCCCATTTTGCACCAGCATATCAGTGTAGAATTTGGCTCAAATATTGAAAAGCAGAGTTGAGACCGGTTTGTTTTCCTTAAATTGAAATAAGCCATGAACTCTAAATATACATGGCTTGCTTTGTGTATAGGAAAAAACATAAGAAATTGATAAAAAATATAAAATCTCCATAAGAAGGAGAGTACAGCGATTAACAGGTTGTACCTAAGCTGAAACACCAATAGCTACCTCTGCAGAAAGGAGGGGGAGTCCTCTACATTTAAAGGCACAATCGGGGGGGCTCTACCAATTTTGCCGCTCCAAGCAGTCGCCACCGAAAGCTGTTGCAACAGGAAGAGCAGCGGAGCTGCCACCGAATTGCCGCCACGGGACACGGACTGCCGCCCCATTCTAAATGCCGCCCCAAGCACCTGCTTGGAAAGCTGGTGCCTGGAGCCAGCCCTGGGCACAATACCCAGAAAAACAGAGTCTAAATCCCACTCTGAACTTCCTGAAGTTGGACAGTGTCTTCCAGTCCTAGTCCCATCTTTACTAGGAAGGAAGAGCAGGTTTGCCATTATAAAGCTGAAGTCAAAACAACAAACTAGAGAAATTGCTTAAAGACAGTTAGCCAAATCAAACCAGCACTTCCAAAGCTGTATAACAAACAATATGCAAAAGAAAAAAATTATACAGTACAGAAGAGAGCAAATGAGAAGATTGTTCTTGTTGGAGAAGCCTTTCAGCCAGCAATGTGAAGTATCAGCTAAAGATAAATCTGTGACAAAGTTCATTTTGCATAGGGGTGTGCAACAAAAGATAGAAAGCCAGATCCTTGACACTGCTGTAGCTGTTTTAATTGTATAAAGCAGCAAAAAGTATTAGCATATGTTATGAAAATTCCTCACCTAATAAGTAAATTCTGGATGGTGTAGAACTGCTGTAGCAGTTCCTAAAACACCTCTCTCCTGGTAGTGTAGAGCTGAAGACATGGCTAGATTAAAGGGGGTGTGGCCAGCATGTCACTCCAATGTGCCGCTGGCTCCCAAAATGGACACTTTTGCACCCAGGTATAAATTAGCAGTCCTAACAGTGGTTTAATTTATGCTGGGGACTGTCCCAGTTCCCTGCCAGCCCCAAGGTCAGCCTGATTCTCCGTTGCCTTGCTTTACTTACACTTGTGCAAAAGAAGCGCAATCCAGGCGTAGCAATTTGCACACATGTAAAAAGTTACACAAGGTGCAAGGCAGTGGAGAATCAGGCCCACTGTCTTTTGGAGAATGCACTGCTTTGGCAGGTAGACTTAGATTAAAATAAGATACTGTACCTGTGCAAAGACAGTAGTTGGTACAATATATTTTTATCTGTGTATAATTTAAGATAATATTGCCCAAGAAGGCACAGCAGGAGAGAAATCCACTACAGTATAAGAAATGCATTGGAAGCTAGAAACTGAAAACATCAGCGGGAAGAATGCGGAGAAAACGTTAAAGGAGAGTGCAGGTGAGCACGAAAATATTATAGGCGGCCAAGTAGACTTCCAAATGGCTGCAAAATGGAAGTGTTATCACCTGCATAAGAATGAACTAGAACAAGATCCTGAGACTGTAAGCATGTGGAAGCTCTGTTAGGATCATTCAACTGGAAGCATACACGGTTTGACCTTTGAGAGTGTTACATCAAATGATGTATTCGATTGCAGTTAAACTTTTGTTTAAAAAAAAAAAAAGTTTTGTTGGCCAGAATCAACAGTTTCATGTTCAAAGAACACCGGGGGGGGGGGGGGGGGGGCGGGGGCGGGCGGAGAGGCAGGAATGTGTGAAATGTGCTTCAGTAGTCTGGTAAATTATATGAAAAGTGGGGAAAGACATTAGTATAATATATTAGAGGGTGTTTCCATCTCACAGATGAAGAAAATTGGAAGCACAGGTCCAACAAATCCAGATCGAAGGAACAAAGACAATTTTGTAATCTTGGGGCCGGGGGCAGGAGGAGAAACATAAAAACTGAAGGAAACAAAATTCTAGTAGTCCTGATCACTAGCAATCACACAAGAAAAAACCTGGAGGTGAACTGTATTTTCCACAATGAAATTACAGGAGCTGTAGGTATACACCCTTCAAATATCAGAGAGTATTTTTGTATTGGAGGATCAAAATCAGCTAAGCATCTGTCAACAAAAATTAGGAAAGAAAATGCATCAGAGGCTGATGAAGGGGGTTTAGAGTTAAAACTTGAACTTCAATCTGCAAGAATTTATATTGCTGGACAAGATTGAGTTATGAATATTTGTTTTAATTGTCCCATGGTTTTGTGATATGCCTGACTAGATTATGTTTTGCTGATTCTTCTTCCCGCAGCAATCTGAAAATGGATCTTTAAAATACTCAAAGACTACAGAATAGGCTGCAGATATCTGGGGATTGTGGAAAGTGAAGTTACATAGTGTTTTTAACTCTTGGGATAATTGGTCTTTTTCTTAAAGCCCTAGCTCCTGAATTTATTTGATTATGTGAGAAAGTCAGCTTTCACCCTTCAGAGTTGGCAATTTACTCTCTCTAATGGGAGAAAAGCTTGGGGGGAAGGGGGCAAGGGGTGGAATCCACATGCAAACTAAAGGTTCAGAATCCAGAAGATAAGTTTTTAGTCCACTTTATTATTTTTTTAAATCTCAATTTCTAAGCCTCTCTCGGGATACTGAATGGGTAGAGTTGGCAGCATGGCAATAACAAAATGATAGTTGTGAGTATTTGTGGAGACTTACACAAGCTTTTGTGGACACTGGTCTGTTTTGGTGCCTAACTGCAATTTTTATGCAAATATTTAAAAGAGAAGAATTTTTAAAAACAGAAACATTTCCCAGAGCAATTGCAAACCAAACGCTGAATCATTGTAATAATGCATGACAGTGAATTTGAGTGGAATAAGTAAAATTGACCAATATGATCATTGGCCAAGCTCAGAGAAATAAAAACAGCCTAATGAATTTTTTTAAGACAGTTGTAATTTTATTAATAAATATTACACAGCTAAGACAAATGTTTTAACCTTACAATTTTCTTAAAAATCGGCTTTTTCAAACTTCAAGTTTCAAGTTTTGGTGGATAGTTCAGGTCACCTCCTATTTTATCTACGCCAGTTACTCTTCCTGAGAGTTTATTAGTTATACATTGTTCTGATCTCCTGTTTGCAGACCACTATTCTTCATTTTTTGTATTTTACGTTATATGCTATTGGAAACAGTTGGCCTTTACAAATCTATTATTCTTTGTAAATATTCACCATAATTTCCAGAAACCAGCTATCCAGGTTAATTTACCTTTTTGAAGAGATGAACAATAAAGGATTAAAAAAACCTTCCCCACACTTACTGCTATTGAACTATTGATTAGGTCTCAGTTGGAACAGATGAATAAAACATCAAGGAATAAGATAACAGTAAAATACAATATTGAACCATCAGTACATTTAGAAGTGCACCAATACACCTATCTAAGGATAAATCAGTGAGAATTAGCTGCAGTTTCTAAATGGCTTTAGCAATCCAGACACAAAAGATGCATTTTTATGGGGTACCTGGGCAGTGGCTTTTGCAATTGTTCCTCATTTTTTAAAAAAGGGATCAGTAAAATAAAGTCAGTTGACTACAGCATAGTTTTGATTAATTACAGTCCATGAATAATAAATATAATGTAATTTCATCAATTGTGTGACTACAGAGTTTGTGAAGAATTAAGCCAAAGATCAAAATACGAGAGAAATATTACTTGTATTAGATCTAAGGATAAAGGGAGATCCTAATCCTAGTTGTGCTAGTGTAAATCCAGACGGTGAATTCCTGGATCCATTAAGTCAATGGTAAACTCCTGTAGACTTCAGTGGGTTCAGGAGTTCACCCAGATAACTCCAATATCTTCAGTGAACATAGAATCACAGTGTTAGAAGGGACTACAGGGGTCATCTAGACTAACCCCCTGCCAAGATGCAGGATTTGTTGGGTCTAAATCAACCAAGACAGATGGCTATCCAGCCTCCTTTTGAAAACCTCCAGTGAAGGACCTGCTTTGACCATCCCTCTCTCCCCCCAACCCCCTTCCTGGACAGTCTGTTCCATTGTCCTACTGTTCTTACAGTTAGGAAGTTTTTCCTGAGATTTAATCTAAATCTGCTATGCTGTAGTTTGAACCCATTGCCTCTAATCCTGCCCTCTGTGGCAAGAGAGAACAACTTTTCTCTATCTTTTTTATGGCAGTATTTTAAGACTGCTATCATGTCTCCCCTTAATCTCCTTTTTTCCCCAAATTAAACATACCCAGTTCCTATAGCCTTTAATCAGATAGCTTGCATTCCATCCCTTTGATCATCTTTGTCATTTGCTTCTGGATCCTTTCCAGTTTCTCTGCATCCTTTCTATATATTGGTGACCAAAATTGGACACAGTACTCCAGCTGAGGCCTAACCAGTGCCAAATAGAGTAGTACTATCACTTCCCGTGACTTACATGCTTTGTCTCTGTTAATGCAACCTAAAATTGCATTTGCTTTTTTTTTTTGCAAAAGCATCTCATTGTTGCAAAAATGCCCTAATTTACACTAGTGTAATGGAGATCAAGATCTCGTCTCCTGCGTATATTACCTCTGACATCAGCAGCAAGTGGCACTGGTCTAAAATGAAGGAAATTAAGTTTCATGACTGAATGTTTTTCCTCACTTGTTTTGGATAAGTTTGAGAGTTAAAAGCATATTTCCACAATGTACCAAACTGAACCCTGAAGTCAATTGAGTTACACCAGGGATGAATTTGGCTCTCCATGTAAAAGTAATACCTAAACATTGCATGAACAAATACAAAAAAAAAAAAAAAAGAGTGGCTACAGCCAGCACTTGCTGTACTTTGGGCATTAAAAGTGTTATCAATCCAGCATCCAGTAATGGGGCATGGCATTCAACAGCCTGTGGTACAGGATTAAGGAAACATTTATCAATAGCAAGTTTGAATCCAGAGCTGTATTCTGGAGAAAGAGAATCACTCTCATGGTGCCTGTTATAAGGTGATTCTATCAGCTGTAGCAGAGATACTTGTATTAATTATTAATACGTGGGGTCCCCGGTATACGGCAGGGTTGCATTCTTAAAGAGGGTGACAGATACTGAAACGACGGATACCAGGGAATTTTTCCCCATAAGAAATAATGGCCCAGCCCACCTCTTCCTGCCCCTGCCCCACCCCCCCCTTCCCGTTCCATCCCCCGCCCCCACTCCAGGCCCCGAGCGTGCCCCATCTCAACTACTCCCGCTCCTTCTCAGCGCCTCCTGAACGCCGGGGGATGCACCCTAAGAAAAGCAATGCAAAAGGTGAAGCGACAGATACACGGATCAGGACCAATGTGAATCCAAACACGTTCCCCTATTGATGAGCGACGGATACACGAAACGACAGATAAGGGGGAAGATGTATACTGGGGGTTCCCAGTACACAATAGTCCCCGTAGCCTGTCATATAGAGATATAGGTAAGAAGTATTGATTAATGCTGCAATGCAAATAGCAGGCTCACATCCTGTATGATAAGGTTGCTTAGAATAACTGAGGTGTAGCTTTACATGAATAGCTTGATAAATGAACTAACAGGCAAATGACAGTGTCATGACTGAGTACAGAGGGAAGTGAAAACCTCAAAACTAAAGTTAGATATTTTAGGATAAGTTTAAGGAACAAAAACTGAAACTTTTATGTATCACCCACAGAAATACTATGGTAATTAACTGGCAAATGCTAATGAGTTTGATGTAAAATACTTAATTAACCTATAAGAATTGGGGAACCTCAACAGAACTGGAGAGTGGAAGTTAAGATAAGGAAAAGGGGCTGAATGATAAGGGGCATAAGGTACCATGCGTGTGAGCATAACATAGAGATGTTATCCTGGTTTCCCCCCAGGCAGGGTAACCAGGATGACAACCACTGATGATGGCAATGATGAAGATAATGACTGATACTCTGGGTTTCCCAAGTCAGTGACATTCAGCATTGTACATATAAGGTCATACTCGGATACAGATTTTGATGCAGAATTTCCAATTGGTTCCAATAGGAAGCCCACACTAAAGATAATATTTAGCAATTTACATAGTTTAACAAAATGGTGAATAACCTTTCTTCCAGGTGCTCAACCACTACTGACACTTAATTGCTTGTGAAGGCAGGGTGGTCTAGTGGATAGGACACTAGACTAGGTGTCAGAAGACCGGCTGTAAAGTCCTGATACCACTGAAATCAGTGGCAGAAGTCCTATTAAATTCACTTATGCCAGTATTCACTCCTGGTTTCTACCACCAGTCTCACTGACCCACTAAGTGACCTTGAGCAAATCACTTTACCCCCTGGCCCTCTGTTTCCCCTCCTACCCTTTGTCTGTCTTGTCCATATAGCACGTAAGCTCGTCAGATCAGGGATGTGTTTATACAACAGCTAATACAATAGGGTCCCAGTCTCAGCTGGAGTCCATTGGCACTACAGTAATACAAAAAATTATAACCATTGTATTGAAAACAGGACAGTGACTGTCAGCTAGTGGCAGATTGCAAAGTAAATCTGTTATCACAGAACTAGGATATTGAAGATAGATGCTGATGAAACATTACTGTTACCTTTTCTCACCTGCTTTGATTTGCTTCCCTTTTAGTTTTTGTGAAGGAATTAATTAAAAAAGCACATAACTCTGCTTTAATAAAGTTTCAGTAAGGCTGAAAGCATGTTTCAGTGGCGTGTAACACTCCCAAAACCAGTATTATGTTTTTTTTAAAACATAAGTGTTACATCCTTAAAAAAAAAAAGTTTGATGTTCAGAAAAATCTGAAAGTGAACTGTTAAGAGATCCAGTCAGTTCCCTACAATCATAGTGTCCTTCATGGACCATTATCACCCACCAATATTTAATGTTGCTCCATAAAGTATGCAAATATACATATATGAAGTTAAAATAAGAAAATTATTAAGATATTGGAAAGCCTAGTCTTTAAATCGCAAATTTTCAACTTTAGATAATGAACATTGTTCAACAATAGACTTCTGTCAACTATGGCCTCAATATAGAAATATTTTATTCAACATATCAATAGACAAATTAATAACACTTTGCTCCGATCTACAGCAGTGGTTCTCAACCTTTCCAGACTACAGTATCCCTTTCACTAGGCTGATTTGTCTTGTGTACCCCAAATTTAATCTGACTTAAACTACTTGCTTACAGTAGACATAAAAATATAAGTGTCACAGCACACTGTTACTGAAAAATTGCTTCCGTTCTAATTTTTACCATATGAATATAAAATAAGTTGATTTGAATATGAACACTGTACTTACATTTCAGTGTGACACTTGAGCCTGTTTTTCACTTGTGAGCCTTGTCTGAAGCAAGAGACCCAGGCAGCCCAGCTGAAGCATGTAACTTAGCTTTGCAGAGCCCCTTGTGTCATGAAGTCCTTGATAACTGCCCAGCCTCCCCCTAATGCAGGCCCTGCACTTGTGATTCCCCCTAAACCCACCCCTCGCCTCCCAGTGGCTGCAACCCCCAGCTTGACAAACATGAGTTAGAGGAGTGGAGTACCCATTGGAAGACCCTGGTTGAGAACCACTGATCCAGTGGATTACATCTAGGGATCTCAAAGCACACCACTTTGCAAACATTAATGAATTAAGTCTCAACATCTCCAGAATTACTCCAGAAGTACAAATTACTATTATACTCATTTTATAGAGGGGGAAACTACGTGACAGATCTGTTAATTGACTTGTCCAAGTCACACAGGAAGTCTGTGACAAAGTCAGGAATAGCAGAGTCTTGTTTCTTGCCAAAAGACTTAATTCTAGCAGTAATTTCAAAACTTTCCGTATCGTTCTTGCCTTTGGTTGACTCATTCTTCTTTCTTTTCTCAATGTCATTTCATTTATCCTGGAATATACTTGGCAACTTATCCATTATACAATGCAACCATCTTTCCATTGCCACCTTGCTGGAGTTCTAAGAATTGGTTCTCTTTGATCTTGCTGTTTAATTAATACTCATCTGTGCACTGAAGTGGGGGTTAATTATAATTTGAGTTTGTGTTTGAATGGCTTCACAATGCATGCTGACCTATTTGTATTTTTGATCTGTAACCATTTACATTCACCACCTCAGAGTATTCTAGGCAGTATTTCCCTGTTCCAGTTTACCTCACAGACCAAATCTTCTAGTTTCCTTCTCCCTTCACTCATCTAGCACCTGCTTCCTCTGGACTGCTTTCTGCAGTCACAGGAATCTTCTCCTCTACAACTTTTGCCATCTGGAATACCCTTCTATCTCCCTTCAAATCCATATTGAAAATATTTGTCTTTGCCTCCACATTTTTACCCACCCACCCACAGATACTAGTCAGTTATTTCCACTATTGAATGGCTTTATAAAGACATTTGTCTGTAATTTATAGCACATTACTTTCTGCTGTCTTAATTTTTAATGTTATAAAGCATTTTGGGTTGCAGTTGATAGGACATAGTGATGCTTAGATATCATGGAGGGATGCACTAGAAATGCAGAGTTAAGTGGGAAATAAAGTTGTAGTGTCATTTGGATTACTCATTATCTAGCATTGCATTATGAAGTGATATAGGATGCAAAGGCATGAAGTGTACTAGAGGTTACGGGCCAAATTGTGTCCTCAGTTCAAGGGGATTATATCAGTGCAAGTCCAGGGCACTGCCGCACTGTAACACCAGATGACTTGCTTTCTGTTACGAGTTTCATTTGCTACAATTTTATATTGTCTATGAATATTTGTTTTAAAGTCTATGAACACTGTTTTCAGCACACACACACACACACAAAAGAGCTATATCTTAGCATGTTAATGAATACTTCAAACCCGAACAAAAACTGCTTCATGAAGGATGCGAGTTTAAATTCACAAGGACCAAGGACTTTCTATCCAACTTAAAGAACTCATCCCCCAGATAGGCTCAGAGTTCTTTTGAAATGGACCAAAGATCCTTGAGATTACCCATAAGCACCAATGCAAACTAGAAGGAAATTACAAGATTTTGCATGTGGATAAAGGAATAATGCACTTTATCAAATTTATTGGAACTCTGAAATGCAGTTGTACTTGTTGATGGATGCCTGGACTAAAGGATGAGACAATATACATCACGTGAACTAAGCTTTTTAATACCCAAACTCTCAAAGCTGCACAGGACTGTAAGAAAAGTGAGGAAGAATGGAGCTGAACACACTGTGGCTGGAAAACACACGACCTGCTTTCAGGGAGACCAGAACACCTGGTTGTTCCAAGAAAAGCAACAGTTCAGCTGGCCACGCTTGCCACTGCAAGAAGCTCTTAGAGTAACATTTGTTTCTAGGAGACCATAGTACCTGAAACAAGAGATTTCCAGGTATCTAGAGTGTCTAGCTGATAGCCTGGCCAGCAAGCAAATAGAAAAGTTGGTAACATGTGAGGTCCATAGATAGCCTAATCAAAATCCGCAACTAATGAAGCATAGGGACACACTAGCTATGCTCCCCACAGTGTTAAGGCTGGCTGTGCTCATGTGATGTTTAACATATATTTATGGTTTGTGATTTTCTTGATTTTTTTTCCTTATGCCAAAGAAACGTTATTTTAAATAAGTAGAATTGGACGTGGTGACTGTGTGAGTTACCAGGCACCTTGGAAATTAGAAAGTTAACTTCTGACCTTAAGGCCTGGCTATAACAAGCGTAAGAGTAGAAACTGTCCTTTTTAAAGCTTAGCTTATAGGTTCGTTATGGCAGGGAGTGAGTCTAACAATAGGTTTGTAAAGCACCCTGTACATTTGGGAAATGGCTGCCTAGGAAGGAGTACTACGGAAAGGGATCTGGGGGTCATAGTTGACCATAAGCTAAATATGAATCAACAGTGTAACACTGTTGCAAAAAAAGCGAACATCATTCTGGGATGTATTAGGAGGAGAATTGTAAACAAGACAAGAGAAGTAATTCTTCTGCTCTACTCCATGCTGATTAGGCCTCAACTGGAGTATTGTGTCCAGTTCTGGGAGCCACATTTCAGGAAAGATGTGGACAAATTGGAGAAAGTCCAGAGAAAAGCAACAAAATGATTAAAGGTCTAGAAACCATGACCTGTGAGGGAAGATTGAAAAAATTGGGTTTGTTTAGTGTGGAAAAGAGGAGACTGAGATGGGACATAATAGTTTTCAAGTACATAAACGATTGTTACAAGGAGGAGGTAGAAGAATTGTTGTTCTTAACCTCTGAGGATAGGACAAGAAGCAATGGGCTTAAATTGCAGCAAGGGAGGTTTAGGTTGGACATTAGGAAAAACTTCCTAACTGTCAGGGTGGTTACGTACTGGAATAAATTGCCTAGGAAGGTAGTGGAATCTCCATCATGGGAGACTTTTAAGAGCAGGTTAGAGAAATATCTGTCAGGAATGGATAATACTTAGTCCTGTCATGAGTGCAGGAGACTGGACTAGATGACTTCTCAAGGTACCTTCCAGTCCTATGATTCTATGATTTACTTCATCATAAAGTTCACTTTTATTTATAGCAAATAAATAGTAATAGTGTTTTTATTAATGATTAAGCTGAATGAAAGATACATAAGCCCACCTGAAAACAGGATCTTGTGACATTTAATGATGTTTCACCCTCCCCTTCCTTACTATTTGTTTTTGAAGTACCACAATAAGCTAGTGACAGAGCCTCATTTGGATATGAAGAATGAAAATTCTCTCCACTTCTATTGATCCCTTCACAAAGTATCTGTCAGGCACGCCGGTACCCATCCTAACCAGCTCTTCCTCCTGCCTCTCATTCTCCCAAGAGAGATAGAGGCAATAAACACTGTGTTGTTTGATTTTGACAGAGCATTTGTTTTATGTATCAGTGGAGACAAGTCAATTTAATACTGTCGGAGGGTTTACTTCATTCACACAATTTATCCTGAAGTGTTCTGTCACTTATCTTAGAAGACTGTTGCAGGAAACAAAAAGGATCAGAAGTGCTAGCACCTGTTCAGGCAGAGCCCCCGCCCACTTAACCACTGCTCCCATTGCAAGTGGCTTGGAGTGGAGCTGGGAGAAAGTTTTCTGATGGAACTAGTTTTCCCATCGGGAAATGCTGGTTCCCCATCAAAATGCTTTGCAGAACAACTTGTGACATTTTTTAATGGCACTTATCAAAACACATCATTTCTATAAGATCAGAATGTTTTGTTTCAATAGTGTATGCAGTGTAGTAGCTGTGCTGGTCTCAGGATATTCAAGAGACTGGGTGAGGTAATGTCTTTTACTGGACCAACTTCTGTTTGTGATGGAGAGAGACAAGCTTTTGAGCTTACACAGCTAATCTCAAAAGCTTGTCTCTCTCCCCAACAGAAGTTGGTCCTGTAAAAGACATTACCTCACCCACCCTGTCTCTTATTTCTATAATGTCACTTCAGTGGCTGCACCAAATGAAAAACCTTCCACCTACAATTCAGTCTGCTATTACTAGGTGTAGTGTAACACCACTGAGCATTTGCAAAAGAAAGGCCTGATGCAAGAACGGATATGTTTAGAACAAATATCTACAGCACACCAAAGAAGCGGTAATCAAAATGTCTTGCAGTACCAAGTCAAACACCTTGCAGAAGTCTAAGTAATATTAGATCAGCACTATTATCCTTATCAAGGAAATTTTTCATCTTAATACATTAAAGGGTAGAAGGGACCATTGAATTTGTCTTCCTGCATAACACAGGCCACAAAACCTCACCAACTCCACCATCAATCCCATATCTTCTGGTTGAGCTAGAGCAGCCCTTAAATTTTCTCTCCCCTTTCTCCCCCCGAGCAGCAGGAAAACTAAGGGGGAGATTGGCCAAGTCACAATCTCCCTTCCAGGCTGCACCAGGAGTCTCTACAAGACTAAAATTACATGGCACTGTAGTGCAATGCCCTCATTTTCCATCACAGAATAAACTAGTGTCTTGGATTTCTCCCAAAAGTTCCCAACTATTCCAGTTTCAAAAAACATATTAAAACAAAGATAACACATTTTACATACAGCTCAAATAACTGTCTGAGGTAGGTCAAGAGAGCTAGTATCTTATTGTCTAAGTATAGTTAGCACGATTCTCTACTGTGTTTGAACTCTGCTCAGGTGCAGCAGATACTGTCAGGAAGCAAGTTAGTGCTCCCTGATTCTCAGCTGCCTGGCCCTAATATAATTTACAGGTGGGGAGGGCAGGCAGGGGGTTTAATTTACACCTGTGATGTAAGGAACCTGAGGGACCATAAATTATGCCAGTGGAAAATTGGACATAGTGGAGTTTTGCTCTGTCATTCCCTTTCCTTCCCATGGTGACTGGAGGGTAGGTTCTAGCAAGGAGGCAACAGAGTAACCTCTCCCATCTTTAAACTGGCAGACCCTCCCCCTACAGGGGAAGTTGTCCACCACAAATCTGCTGCCACTTTAAATTCTCATTGCACCACATATGCAGGAACATAGGTTTCATATTAATGTAGGCTAGGAATGCACTATTCATTATTTATTCTTAAAATGTATCTTCTTTATAAAGAACATATTTGATAAAACATAGCCTATAGAAATCTGGGAAAATTAGGAGCTGACTTTTACCTATTCATCCAGTTATTGCTCATTCTAAAATCTTCTAATTTTCCTTTTATCTCATATAGGTATAGATCATGATCTTCAGCTTCAAATTTATAGTTACAATATTATTTGATGTTTAGAGAATACGATAAAGTTTTTTACTCTACAATAGAAGTTACCTTTTTGAGAGGGAAGGCAGTTCATTGGATTTAACGATATAAAATTAGATCAAAGACAAAAATATCAGTTAGGATTCACAAAAGTTAACTGTTTATTACAGTTATTAGGTTAAAAAGACACTTAAGGAACTGGCTGTGAATTGATCATGCTCTGTATTTTTAAACAAAAGTCTTTCAGATGCACTAAAGGGAATAGTGCAAGTGTAGTTTGATTGGTCTTATGGTAGCATTAATAAATGCACGACTCTTGGAAAAGTGGTAGTTTAGGAAATTATAAGTGGAGACTGCCAACAATGTTATTTTGCATGATTACACTGTAATTGTTTTATGTCATTGAATCAAGCTGTGCATGATTAAAGGCTATTTTAATTCTAATGACAAATAATGCATTTTTGTATTGCTAGAACACTGTACAAGACTACCATCATTGGGTCTGGTTACAATTGACCATAAATCTTCATTAACAGTAATTATGGAGAAGTGAAAGCTGCTCCATAGTTAAAGCTGAAGTTCGTGTCCCATTATAAGCTATTTATTTTTTTAAAAAACCACCTCTCCCCCCCCCCACCCCGCCCAAATCAGTTTCCCTAAAATTTCCATGCAACTTTTCAGTACAAGGTAGAATTTTTCTTGGAAGTCTGGTAACATTCAGAAAAGTTATGGTATTTCCAAAATTTCCCTCTCATTTACCATTCAAACATTTTCTTAACTCTGGTTTTGGATCATAATGCCAGTATACACAAAGTGATCTGGCCTGCAAATTCTGAATTCTTTTTTTTTTGGCCCTACTGAGCTACCTTTAGCAATTATTGGCAGGAAGGGAGGGAAATAGTGGGAACATAAATAACTGTTTATTAATTTGTAAATTAGTTAGAGAGCAATGTTTATAATAGTATTAATAGAGGCATAAGAAACAAGGTGCTAAGTTTTAACGGTGTGGATAATTAACCACTGGCAAAAACTTAGCTAGGGATGTGGTGAATTCTCCAGCACCTAAAATCTTTAAATCAAGACTAGATGCCTTCCTAAAAGATATGCTTTGTCTCAGACAAACATTATAGGCTTAGTGTAACCAGGCCCTCTCAGAGGTCCAGAGGTGCCCGGGCCACTTCCAGGTTTTGAGGCCCCTAGCCATAATAGAAATAAAAAATGACAACACATGAAAACAAAATAAGGCACCAAAAAAAGTGAGACATAATTTGAATACTTTTTTATTTAACGAATGCTTTTCTAGCCTTTTTTTCTGCAAATGCACTAATTATTGAGGAAAAATCTCGCTTTTGTGCAATGTCATAGTTGATATTAAGCATGGCGAGCCCATTCAAATGCTCTTGTCCCATAGTTGAACGGTGATAGTACTTTACCTGCTTCAACACATTGAAGGTGCGTTCACCTGAAGCCACTGATGCAGGCAAACTGACAAAAATATGCAATGCAAGTGTGATATTAGGAAACACCCCGGAGAGTCCAAGTTCGAGCATTTCTTGAAGCAATTCCTTTGGCTTGCAATCCAATTTAAAGTTCATGGAATATATTTGTTTGAGGAAGATGACCTTGTCACTGAGACCTTTTGAGATTTCTTTGTTGTACTGTTGCTGAAATTGTTCAGCTGCAGAAAGTAGATCTTCATTACTCAGTCTGTTGAACTGCCAAAGAAGGTACCCAAAAGGGTACAAATTAGTCACAGTGACTCAAATCGACGTGTAAGACCTGGTTGAATAGAGTCAATGACGACAAGGAAGACATTGACCCTGTAATGCTGCTCGGCATCGAATTCAGTAGGTAAGTTGCGATTGGTGGAGAACTCAGATGAAATGCCAGTATTCTGTGCTACTGATTTGGACTCAGTCAGGATCGCATTCCATTGTTCACGAATCTGTTGAATGTCATTGATAAGACTTTCAGTGTTATCCCGCTTAACTTCAAGTGTAGCATTGCGTGCTTCAATTACCAGATTCGTTTGGTGGATCATTGTAAGTAGCTTCATCCACAAAAAGGACATCAGAATGCATTCAAATTTGGACATGTGCTTCTGAATAGACTGAAGTTCAGTCTGAGCCTGTGCAGTGAGACTGAGAGATTCAAGCTCATTTAAAGCCTTTCTCACTGAATTCTAATGCTGCGCAACTGGTTGAACACCATCAATCCGTGCAGACCATCTAGTTTTGGACATCCTATGCAGTGAAACAGGAAGATATTGCTTCAGAATTCCCCACCTTTGTGGACTGCTACTGAAGAGATTGTACATTTGCTGAACAGTTCCAAAGTAAGTAATTGCCTCCTTGCATGATTCAGCACAGTCAACACCTACAAGGTTTAGTGTGTGGTTTCCACAGCTGGAGAAAATACAGTTTGAATTATGCTCAAGCAGAACTGCTTGTACACCTTTGTACTTCCCAGCCATATTAGATCCATTGTCATAGGCTTGACCAATGCAGGCTTGAAAATCTAACTTAAAACCTTCTAGAATTGCTAGTACTCAAGCAGCAATTTCTTTTCCCGTTTTTCTCGTGAAATTATCAAACAAAATAACCTTTTCTTCAATTGAAAATTTTGAGCTGTCTACAATCTTAACATATCAAATAACCATAGTAGTCTGTTCCTTGTGAGAACAATCTGGAGTAGTATCAACATGACTGGCATTTGAAATCTCATTGAGAATTGTTGTTTGTATGAATGACCCACATAGCTCAATAAACTCGTTTTGTATGCGTGTGGAGAGATAATGGACTTGCATGCGCTTTTGACTCTCTTGCAATTCTTGAACATGTTTAACATGCTCTGATAAAAGTGGGTCATATTTTCTGAGGAGCTCAACTATGCCTAGAAAGTTTCCATTTGCATGATTGTCAATACATTGACTGGAACCAAAGAGAGCCAATCCCCACTCAGAAAGGAAAAGGATGACATTTAGGATGCGCTCAAGACGTTTTTTCCAGTTATTAGTTTCTGTAGAGAGTTCAGTGAAGAGTAAATTCTCAGCTGAACTTTCAGCTGATGCTGCCCTACTGGCTGATTTCCATGCAAAATAGCTTTCTTTGTTTGACGTCGAACTCTCATGTGATGGTATTCAGTCTTTCAACTTCCTCCAACCTCTGTTGATGCTCCATCCTGATTGATAAGAGAGAACTGATATTTGCAGCACTTTTGTTGAAAATGAAGCAGGGTGCACAGTACAAAGATTGTTTTTCCGTATTCCAGCATAACCAGTCTCTTGTGCAGGTCTCCATTTGGAAGAGTTTTTGTCAGCAGACGAGCAGGGAAAGCATGATTATCAGCATCTTGTGGAATGTTACTTGGCATTTCAAAACAACTAATTTGAAGAAAAGATTGCATTTGGGCAGCATTGCTTTTGTCAATAATTCCAAAGTCAGTCACAGTCAAACCTGTAGTACTCATGAATTGCTTACACTGCATAAGATCTACATCTTCCTGTCGCTGTTGAGTTTTTTGTTCGTACACAGGATCTTCTGCTGCATCTGTTACTGTTGGCACATCTTCTTGGCTACTGTCCTCATGTTCAGGTATTGGCATTGAAATATCAACTGTTGCAGTTGTGGAGTTTTCATTACCTGTAGCATTGTTTGTTGGGCAAGGTGTGTTTTCCAGTGGTTTGCGAAATGAAGTTATTGGCTTTGAGTTTTTAGCTGCTGCTTCACTCAGTTGTTTTCGCCGTCTCTTGCTTGCACCATTTTCAAATCTCCTCTTCATAGTGATCTATCTGTTCAATATGTAGCCTAGCGACACCTGAAATATTCTGTTGTAAAGTAGTAGCTTATCTACACTTGAAATCTTCTACTGTAAACGTACACAAATGTTGAATGGTTCACAAATGCTGAAAAGACTTAAAATGAAGGAATACTAATTAAGAACACAAAATGGAACAGTCAGACAGGTTATTATCCTTATCGCTGAATTAAAATTCAAGAACGCAAGGTATAATATAACAGGCTGAGCTGAAGACAAAGGGATGACATATATATAGTAAACACTGACATGGACACAGACAGAGGGATAATGTCCAAAAATTTCAAATGATTGTCCTCACGAAACTCACTGTACAAGACTGTCCTCACAAATTTTCACATTGATTCTGGGCCCCTAGATTACTAAAGCCTATGATGATGGCCAAGCTACCAAGCTAGGGCTCAACCAACCAACCAGTCACCTCTTTAAGCTACTATATGAAGATAATAATGAGGAATTCTCTCACATAAATAATTCCTTAGTCAACTAGTTGTAAAACTATAAAGACACTAAAATGTAACAATTCTCTACATTTCAACATGCACTTGATCCAGCACCAGCTACTAGCAGTGGTTTGTTTATATAATCAGCTGATCTGAGAGGACACATTCATCACGGTCTAATCTTGTGCCATCAGAACCAATATATTTTTATTAATATTTATGAACATTTTTAACTCTTTAATATGACAAAATCTATATCAGTTAACAAAAAATTATGTCTTTTACCAAATCACATCTCTTATTTGCTTAAATTTGCAGCTCTAAGCTGAGAGACTGTGTCACATTTTGGTCTGATAGGGATGCGCATAAAAACAAGTTGCGAAACTTATCAAATGCCAAAAAATTAACAAGTGTCTAAATTTGAGGCACCCTTTGCGCTTGAGGCCCAGGCCAAATGGCCCTCCTGCCCTCTCCGCCCTCCCCGATTGGCCCTGAGTACAACAATCACTTGGTCAAAGTCTATGTCTGTATTGTATACAAGAAGTCAGACTAGATTATCAGAATGGTCCCTTCTGGCCTTAACGTCTATGAATCTGTAACAATAAACGTCCATTTATATAGACTGACCTTCTGCTGACTCCAAGCGCTGCTGCATCAAACAAGGGATGGAAGAGCAGGATTACAAGCAAGGCAGGCTAGGTGTGAAGGATAGGCAGAGGGGCAGGAGCCAGGGTGGGCAGTGTCAGTGATATAAGCCAACTGTGAGTGACCAAGGATTCTGTGGGGGGAATTGATTGGATCCTTTCTGTTTGTGTCCAACATTTGCATTTTTGAAGGGGTAAAATTTTTGTTAAACTAATTTGGGGAGTGTATCTGATCTACACTGAAATGCACTTTCAACCTTTTCTTTTTAATCTTTGTGTTTCACTGAGGCTGGGCAGCATTTGTGGCTTGCTGGCTCTCTTTTTAATCTATCTATCTATACACAAACCTCAGTGATACGATGTGCTATCCACAAAGAAATCCTGTGTTTCATTTACAGCGCTGCATACTTCAGGCAAAATTTAAGCAAATAGGTATTTATACAAAAATCAAATACCTGAACGTGTGTTTTCAATCACTGGGCCAAACTGAAAGATAATATGTCAGGATGTGTAAGTTGACATCAGTGGTGTGTGAAAGCAAGTAAGTGGAGGTATTGGTTCACCCATAATTGGGATGTGACAATATCTGTGCAGTGTGGGAAGGGGTAATAAGCATAGGAGCCATAGCTCAGTTGTAAACTGTGTTCTAACCTCAACAAAGACTTGGGGACAAATTACACATTAGTAAGTGGATTGTAAGGTAGGGTACTCACCACCCATAGTGCCCCTTTGTGTCAGAGTGTGATGCTGAAAGGGGACCTTGTCTCTGGTGCCTCTGTCTGGCCATTTGCCTCCCACTAGGTCTTCCCTTGCTCAGCCCTCTGGCCAAGTCACATAAAGTTAAGACCCCTTCCAGGATAACAAAAGGTCCAAATGAAAAGCCAGACTAAACATCCAAATAATAATTATAATTCTTCTACCTGTTTGGGCCTCACTGCAATGTTTTTACTGGCCATCCCTCAGGGCTTCCCTCACAGGAACCTAATCTACTCCTTTAGTTGGGCTTGCATGGCCCTTCCTCAGAGGCTGGTAGGGGAGCCCAGACACACCCTCTGCTCAGAGTTCTGGCCCAGGAATCCTGTATTAAGCAGCTACACCTGCTTCTTGAGACATGCTGCTGTTTCCCTGGGCCACTTTCTACCAATAAACTCCTTTGTGCTGCTTCCCTACAGTCCGTGTATAGTGTAGCCTCCCTTTGGAGCTCAGGCTTCTGGATTCTTCCTTCTCTACTGAACTCATAAGTCTTCTACCCTTCTTGGGTTCCACAAAAGTGCTTTTCCTGACTCTACCTCAGGACCTCTCCCACAGGAACCCAATTCCTGCAGAAATCTTTCTTCATTTCTCCTTAGCAGGCTTTCAGTTTCTCTTTCCCAGGGACTCTGGCAGCTTCCCTTACAGATCTCTCTGCTCCTTTTTGTCCCTAACTCAGAGCTTCCCCCACAGAAGCCTAAGCAGTGTTGGTACCTGTGGGTTCTCCTACCTACAGGAGAGTCATGCCTACTCTGCAGTCTCTTCCTTTAGACTCAGGTCCCAGCTCTATTTAAGTAGTCCTGATTCCCTGCAGCTGAGGTCACTAATTATCATTAAGTTACCATACCCTAGCTGCTAGGTTACAGGCAAGGCTCAGCAGCCAGCCTGTGACATGGGTCTAAAAGTCTGGAAGAACCTCAGTGAAGGTACTTTCACAATGAGGAACTTGAATCAAGTGCGTATTACTCTGCATAGATACACTTGCCCCTAGTCCTGCTCCAACCCTGTTCTTGCTGCTGCCCTGCTCCTAGTCCAGCTCCAACGCCACCCTAGATGCCTGATTCTGGCTCAGAGCATTAATCCTGACCATCTCCATCCCAGTTTCTGACAGAATTCAGTTTAGCAACCATTGAAATGTTTTGTGAAATCGTGTTGGTTTTGCCAAAAATTCATTTTGGAGAAAAATCAGAAAAGATTCAATAATGTTGAAACATCCCATTTCGACATTTTTGGAAACAAATGTTTTGAACTTTTGTTTTGAAATGACTTTGTTCCATTGTTTTATTTGGTATTATAAAATAAAACAGTTAAAATACAAGACAAATACAATGTTTCTTAGGTGAAGATACATAATGAAGAAATATTTCCAAGCATCTAAGGCCCTGATACTGCAAACATCTCTGTGTGGGCACAGGACCTGAAAGGGTATAATACATGCAGAGTATTATGCCTTCAGAAAGTCATCAGCAAAACCTGAGATGGAAAAGACTGGGAAGTGATCTATAAAATTCCAAAACAGACTAAAGCCAAAAATGTATTCCTGATTTCCCCATTGCAAATCAACCACTGACATCTGTAACTTTTCCTCTTCTTTTCTGCCTACAGACTAATTGGTTTTCCAAGATGGAATTCACAAACAATGAACGTTTAGGATCTAATGCATTCGTTGTAACCATAATACCTTTCAAGTTCAATCAGTCCATCCTGACACAAACAGTAATCTCCACCTCTACCTTTCTCATTTTGGACGGTCCTTCTCAATTTAGATCCCGATTTTATCAGTCTTGACTGACTTCTTGCCCTCTCCAAGGAACAGTTTAATCTTTTTCTTCCCTTAAAACTGTTCATTCTCTGACCCAGTTATACCTATGAGGTCTGCCAGGATGATCAAGCTGATTGTAACGTAACTAGAAGGATAATGCATCACTTGTTCTGAATAATTATGTATAAGCAGAAAAACAAACATAATGTAAAGCCTCAGTTAAATGTGTCATGATTTTATTAGAAGTGAATGGGAACATAGGTATACATGTCACACAGACGATCATGTGCCAGCTTAGGCTTCTTGCAGGAGCAAAGCTCTTCTATTCACCACGGTTATTGTATGCAGTGTAGGTGCCAGGATATTAGAGAGACATTTACAGAAATGTAATCATATGATCTGTGGACACAAATCAAGTTTTCAGCCAATGATGACAGTAGCTGGTTACAATGTGGATGTGGCCTAAATGTCTTTAGCCTGCACTGCCTTTGAGCCAAATAATGGGTTGTTCCTCTATAGAGGACATGGAGCTCAGTAAGTTTGATCATTCCTTCATGGGGGGCAAGGGTGCCTCTTCTCCAGCAGAACAGGCAGGGAGGATTCAACCAAAACTTGTAGATCTGTTGAGAGTCTCCATGCCTCTGCACTGCCTCCTGGCCTCCTTAGTAGTATGGTTTCTGCAGAAGTCATGCTCCCATGGACATCCTAGCTGGCTGCTGCTCGTGGGCTTGCTGTAAGGTGAAAAACCCCATGTGTGAAAGGTACAACTTACCTCTTGGGGATAAAGGGAAATACTACATAAGGTTCCCTTAGCTCTGCCTTTTCCAGGCCCTGGTCTGCCATGCATTACCCATGGAGAGGTGAGGCTCAAAGCTGGTGCAAAGCGATACTTCTCCTTCCATAATCTCTTCCTCCTAGGATTCCCTGTTTTTTGGTCCCTTCCGTTCAGAGAGGAGCATTTGGCCCAATAAAACTATGTTGCAGATTTACTACTTTAGAACTTTTACAACATTACAGTGAAACTTCTCGAAGAGAAAAAGTCTCAGTTCTGTTCTTTACTGAGTTTAAAACTTCCAGTAAAAATACTAGTGATCTTTGCACATTCTAAGACATGCCAGATGAATGTTAAACTCAATTATGGGATAAGTAACAAAATTAAGGGTGCTAGAAATAGAAAAACCAGATGTGCTTATCAGAAGATAAGATAATAAAGAAGGGGAGGGGGTGTGGATAGAAAAAAGACCTATCCAGCATACCAGCTGGGGAAAAAATGATCCAAAGCAAAACAATAATGTCTAGCATTTACATATTTTCACTTAGGGTAAGAACAAAAAGTAGAAGAATGAACATGTTGGCAGAGTCAGACTTTTCAACAAAAATTCACTGCAGAAAACAAAACAAAAAACTAACCATACAGTTTAGTTAAAAAACCCACAAAAGGGAAAAGTTTCAAGTATGTAATTATAATGATTAAATTTAGACAAATTGTAGCATTCAGCAATGAGTGAATGGGCTGAAGACCAGGAGGGTCAGTTATGGGTGGTCTAAAGATCTTACAATTAGTGCAGATTATTCCTCATTGCTGTCATTGTCTGATTATCCTTTTCTTCACAGTCTCTGTTCTGCTTTAATTCTTCTCTTATTTCACTGGCAATCTGCAGCCCAGAAGCTTAGCCACCAATGCCAATATTATGTTGATCTGCCAGGAGTGTGGTTGGCCCTCCACAACCAGAAACTAAGGGCCAGATGCCAGTTACAGCAGGGTGGGGGCAGCTGCCAGTTACAACTCCCTGTCCCTCTCCCGTAGCCCCATCGTGGGAGCTGCTCTAACTTGAGCCAGCTGGCTATGACTTCCCAAGGAACCATAGCCAATTGGGGATAGCTGGAGCACATGGTGGTCTGGTCATACCCCTCTGCCTGAGATGTCCCCCTGTGCTCATGGTGACAAGGAGAAGGGTGTAGGAGCTAGTTCTGCTGGCTCTATGCCCCCTTGAGAATCTCCCAAACTGGGGGAACCCCAAGCAGGTGATTGGTAGGTGGTTTTCATTCCGTTTGGGCCACCTGAAGAGCACAAAAGGAGAACAAGGCAGAGCATCTACCCCTAAGATTCTCATTTGCGTGATCTCCTCACTTCATTCATTCTGTCTTAGATTTTAAGGTCTGTTCATGACTCATCTTGAGATGGATGAATATTTATATACTTGCCACACACTCGTACTCAGGAGTACCATCAAAAAACCTGACTTACTATGTGAGTAAACTTGATGTTCATATGCATTACCTTTCACCAACTTAACACATTTTTGCTGCCACAAAAACAACTGTCAAAATGGTACTTTAATGAATTATGGGAAAAACATAGCTTTGTGTCCACCTAATGTACAGCCTAGTATGTACAGCGGTCCCTGGACTGGATGGAACTAGAACTACTCGTAATTTGTAATCCTCTGAGATGACCAGCACCTCCAACTGAAGTAAGTTGAAAGTTGAGAACATGCAGCATCTCACAAGAGGTGCTAACTGTCAGTTTAAAATTGCACCCTAAGTCACCTTCAAGTGGCAGGCTTACAAACTATACTAACTATCTTGAATGGAAACACTCCTTTAACTGACGCATGCCTGTGGTTCTGACAGAAAAAAACTTCTAGTCTGCAAATCACATGTCCAGAGTTTAGACGACAGATTTCATTTCTAACCCGCTGTATGTACAAGAACATGGATTCATTATAGTCCTTCCATTTTCCCTCTCCCCACACTGGCAGGCAAAGGAGAAAGTAAACTTCAAAACTTCTGGACAGTAAGGATAGTGGAGACCTATATTTAGCAAGACCTAAACTCTGGAGGTGTAGCTGATATATCAGATCTAGTCAAACCCCTTTACTCTCCCATTTGCAGTGATCACTTTTAAATAAACTGTATCACCAAGTAGCTGAAGAGTTTCTTGTTCTCCACAAAGTGGCTTTTTAGAACTGCTGGTTTTGGTGTGGAAATGCTGCAGAGATTGTTAGGGGTGGGTGGACACTTTCAGCAAGAAGGCCCT
This sequence comes from Caretta caretta, assembly GCF_965140235.1. Classification (NCBI taxonomy): domain Eukaryota; kingdom Metazoa; phylum Chordata; order Testudines; family Cheloniidae; genus Caretta; species Caretta caretta. The sequence goes on from NC_134210.1 coordinate 48,127,986, forward strand.
GTTGGAAACTGATTACATTTGGGATAATAAAAAAAAGTGATTCCCCTAGAGATCTTTTGTAGGCGTAATTAGTAATCATAAAGGTAGGAGGATTTAATTATATGTACTAGTCTTCTGCTCTGTACAATGTAATCTTGACAGGCACCTCAGAATATCTGTAACGCTTTTCTTCTGCTTTTTTCAAATTCGGTGTACATTTATTGTCGATTAGCAGCACAAAGAGCCCAGAAGCAATGGTAAGGGATGTGGAGGAAGAAAGGAGGAGTTGCTGAAGTATTCTTCTTTTTGTTCTTTTGAGGTTAATACTAGTAGTGTCATTGTCTACTCAGTGTGTGACTGCTTTTAAGAATACTATTAAAGCTAAAAATCATCACTGATTTTAGAGATTAAGAAGCTGTATCTGGCTTCCCTTCAAGGGAAATGGCTTATTATGGAACAGTCACTCTAGAGTTAAGATTGTATTTATAACAGAAATTCAGTTACACAATATTTGCCCTGTCTCCGAGCTTCACAAAAAAACGTGACCGAAGCCTCAGAATTGGTAGATCTGCTTTGGGGCTGAGAGAGAATTTTTCTTTGAAATTCTAAAGTTATTTATAAAAGTGGTTCTTTAATGATGACACACTAAAGATAGAAGCAGGGCCGGCTCCAGCGTTTTTGCCGCCCCAGGCGGCAAAAAAAGCAAAAAAAAAAACCTTGCCGCCGAACACGGAGGCGGAGTGATGGTGCGGCCGCCAAATTGCCGCCAGCCGCAGAATTGCCACCGAGCACGAAACACGCTGTGACGGAGCGGCCGCCAAATTCGAGGGCAGATTGCCGCCCCAGAGCCCGACCTCCTGCCGCCCCTTTACATTTGCCGCCCTAGGCACCTGCTTGGTTCGCTGGGGCCTGGAGCTGGCCCTGGATAGAAGTGTTCAACAGAATTCAAACATTCTTTTTATTGCCTTTCACAGCAAAAGAAAGAAAGGAGGAGATAAACAACACTTAATTCACTTACCTGAGATCTAGAGCCTAATAACAAGTGGAACTACACTATGGAATATTACTTTCTACAAACTAAGGGCCTAATCCAAAACCCGCTGAAGTCAGAATTCCCCATTGATTTTAATAGGCTCTGGATCAGGCCTTAAACACATTCAGTGGAGGGCAGCGACACATGTGAGTCCAGCAGCCTGTGCTATACAGGATGCCAGACTCCTTAGAACCTGCGTGTGATTATACCCTGCAGCCAACCCATGGCTACAGTAGATATCCAATTATGTACAATCTAGACCCTTCGGATGGGATCCACAAAGGTACATATGCATTTAAGTCTGGCGTTTAGGTGCCTAAATCTTGGGTTTAGGCTCCACTGCAATCCACAAAATTCCCAATGAACACTATAGGTTCCTAAACTCACTCTGATTTTTAGGGAACAAATTCCCTAGGGGCCTATGTTCCCGCCTCCAAGCATGTGTACAGCTGCCTCTCTCTAGGTGTCTGGACACCTTTCTCCTACCTAAGCTGCAAAGCGATCCATGAACTGAGGAAAAATAGATGTTTCCCACTTCTCTTGCATGTGGGAGAGGAAGGAGGAAGTGGTGCTCTCACTGTCCATTTTATAACATTTAGCCCAGAGGTTAGAGCACTCACCTAGGATGTGAGACAGCTAGGTTCAATTCCCACCTCTGCCTGAAGTAGGGGGAGGAAAGGATATGAATAAGAGTTTCCCATCTCTCAGGAGAATGGGCTAATAACTGAGTTATGGGATATTCTGATGTGGGGCCAGGGAGAAAAAGAGCATGAAAATAACTTCAGAGTCCAGTGGTAAGGGCACCCACCTGGGAGTGAGGGACCTCAGATCTGGTCCTGTTGCTCCAATCACGCTTCCATTTATCCACAGTGGAGCAGCTTCAACAGGAGAGACTGAGGGAGCCCCACATCAGAATGCCCCACAACTTTCATGGATTGCATTTGAAGGTGCTTCTCTCTTCCGATTTGTTGTATAGGGAACCTAAGTGTGTAACTCAGACGTTGGGGATCGCACTGTTGTTCCTGTGATTTTCTAGGCTCCTAAAAGTTAGGTGCCATGACGCTGAGCATTGTCACACCGAAGTCCCTTTGTGGAAATACCCTTTGAAAAGATGCTGTTGTGAGGTCATTGTCTCTTTTGTTTTGTGTCTCATTTAATATCCTCTCACCACATCAATCTCTCAAAAGTAAGGCTGACAAAACTCTAAGGAAATTTGACAGCCAAAAAAACTTTGTTAATCTGGAATTACTTTTGCAGCAACATTTCTCTAGTTCCCCAATATTTATTCATCTTCCAAGAACATTGGAGGGGTGGAAAAAAGAGAAAGCAACAAGAACAAAACCAGAAAGCCAGTTAAAGCTGCACATCTCACACAATTGACTCATACTCCAATAGTAACCTAGCTTTAGCTTTGCCCAAGTTGATGCATTGAGGAATTGATATCTATATTTTGTATTGTATATTAGAGTAATCCCTCTAATTCAAAATACACTCTAGTTCAAGATTATCAGTTAGCAAGTACTTATTTTGCCCATTTCTGGAAGGATTTAAGATAAGGGGAAAGGAGAGCACATGAATTCAAACTGGAAGAGGTGCAAAGAAGGGCTACTAATATGCTCAGAGGAATGGAGAATCTACCCTGAGAAAAGACTTAAGGGGCTCAGCTTGTTTAGCTTAACTAAATGAAGGCTTATGGGAGATGCGATTGCTTTCTGTAAATACATCAGCAGAATAAACACCAGGGAGGGAGAGGAGTTATTTAAGTTAACAGCCAGTGTTGGCATTAGAACAAATGGATATAAACTGGCCATCAATAAGTTTAGGCTTGAAGTTAGACAAAGAATTCTAAACACCAGAGAAGTGAAGTTCTGGAACGGCCTCCCAAGGGAAATAGTGGGGGCAAAAAACCCAAACTGAATTCAAGACTGAGCTTGATAAGTGTATGGAGGGGATGATATGATGAGATTGCCTACAATGGCAGGTTGCCCATCTGTGATTGCTAAAAAAAAAAAAAAAAAATCTCCAATAGCTGTAGATGGGACACTAGATGCGGAAAGCTCTGAGTTACTACAGTGAATTCTTTCACAGGTGTCTGGCTGGTGGATTTCATCAATATACTTACGATCTAACTGATCTCCATATTTGGGGTCAGGAACAAATTTTCCCCAGGTCAGATTGGGTCACTTTAAATCATGATTTGAGGACTTCAGTAACTCAGCCAGAGGTTATGGCTCTATTACAGGACGGAGTGGGTAAGGTTCTGTGGCCTGTGATGTTCAGGAGGTCAGACTAGATGATGAAGTGAGCTGTAGCTCACAAAAGCTTAAGCTCAAATAAATCTGTTAGTATAACATAGCAATTTAGCGATGCCAGTAAAATGATGCCAATATAACTGGGAAAAGTCTCTCTGGTAGACAAGCCTTTTGGGCTAGATCCTCAGCAGTGGCCAAGAAGCCCACAGGGCAGCTCAGGACAGGGGCTGAAAAGATGGCATAAACTTGGGCCAGCTGTGTGCCACGTCAATCTCCCATCACAAGTTAAAGGAGCTTTCAGACAACTTTAAATAACACAGGCTGCTGGTGGCCCCAAAGGACCAATGTGGCAGCTGGAGGACAGCAGGGTGTAAGGTGTTGGAGCGTACTCTGCTAGACCTTTCCCTTCCCAGGCACTAGTGTCCCTTTACGGGTTGCTCCTGCTAGCTGCCTTGTCCAATATCCAAATTCTGGAGTCCTCAGTGAGTATTTTAAATAATAAACTTTATAAAAGAAATTAAAGTAAAACCATAAGCACCAGAGCTCTGTTGGTCGGGCAGAGTCACTGAGTAAGGTCAGAAACTGTTGCTAGGCAGAGTAGGAATACTAACCTTCAGCTGGATCACAACCACAACAGGACCTGCAGACCCATGCTCCTCAGGCCAGGTTGCCCTTTTGCACATGTGCAGATCTGCAAAGGTCACACAGCTGCACTCACTCTACTGGCCCTATGCTGTTAGCACAGCCTACATAGGGAAGCAACTGCTATGCCCCTGGCTGTCCCCCTGGGCTCTGCATCACCAGAGCAGCCCTCTACACTGGGGTGATCCCCGTGTCTAGCGATGGCAGCTTTAGGGCTAAAGCAATGTGGGGCATATGTAAGTACAGCAGGACCAATAAAAAAAGGAGAACAGAGAGAAATGGTCTATGGTGTGAATGCACAAAGAATACTTTGAGCCTGTGTTAGTAAGACGGGGGAACTATGAAATCTCATTTAACTACATTTTGAGTCATAGCGTCCAGGACTCTTGATAACAGTACACCAGTCTAGATCTTCATTTTAAAAAAGAAGTCAAAGGCCTGGAGGACGCTAAAAATATAAACAATGAGAGAAAAACATCCATCATATTGTCAGCTTTATCAGGGAATAAGTCATTGATGCAAGCGCTACACATTGAGTTATCAGACAAGAAACTGGAAAAATGCATTATGTGCATTTAGCATTGGTAAGGCACTGTGGTGGAAATAAATCAGTGCTGAATAGCGTTAGTCTTGTTTCATTATATGTTATTACAATACTATTTGCAACAATACAGCTTGTCTAGCAGTGACTGATTCATAACTGAGAAATGTCTAAAGTTTATTAGATCTTTTTTAAAGCTATATGCAAAAGTGCGTATACGGTGTATGAACACACACTGTGTCTACAGGTACTGACAAACTTTTCAGAAATATGTAAAATAAACTAGTAAAAATACGGTAGGATCAATTTTTTTTTCCAAACAAGTCTATGGTTACTATACTCATCCAGAAGGCAGGAATCTAGTTACATTAGATGAAAGTAATGTATGACAGAACTAAAAATATGAAAAAAATTGTTCTAGCTAGAGACCATGCAACATAATCTAAGCTGAATTTATATATCAATTGTCCACATGCAGCATATAAAAGTTTTGTTGAACTTAAAAACAAATGCTGCACATGAACACTTCACAATTTGTTATATTTGCCCAATCAGAAGTTAGCTAAAGTTACCCAATGTAGTTACATTATTTAGGTCTTTCCACCATTTTGCATTCTTGGTAGCCTTTAAACATGGGCCTCCCTTGAGAACAGGGCAGAGCCTCCGCACCGGGGTAGCTGCAGGAAGGACTGTGCTTTAGAAGGTATGCAGACAGAGTATGCACACTGCAGCATGGCCATGATCCAGCAAAGGAATTAAACTCTTATGTGAAGTTACTATTAAGCACATACTCAAGTCCCACTCAGTTCAATGGGATCAGCTGTGCCTTTGAAAATCTCCCCCATAAGCATGAACCCTGAATGTGTCTAGAGGGCAGAACCAGCGCTAGGCATAAGCAGACAAAGCAATTGGTTAGGGCCCGGAGCAGCTCAAGGGACCCCCTATTCATTATTAGGATGTGTTGGGGCGGGGAGCAAAATGTTCCTGCTTAGGCCCTCTGCGAGAAGGTGCAACCTACACACCCCAGAATTGTTGGCCAACTTCATGGGCTTGTGCAGAGGAGGAAGTAAGCTATGATCTTATATCCTCCTTGTCCCCTTTGGGGCTACTTAAACCCCCCCAGGTTACTACATCTGAGCAATCCTTGTGCTACTATATCTGGCCCTTGCTCAGGATGTGTAAGGAAGGGGAAGTTATGGTGTCCCCCACTCCACGTACCTATGCTGGTGCATATTTGTATCTCTTGGCACTCTCCTTACAAAGCTTTGCATTTTAAAATGCTTTTCGTATAAAGTTTATTCAAATCAGAATGCTGGGATTGGGTTGTTTCGGATAGTTAATACTTCGCATTTTACAGCAATTTACATTTCTAAAGTCCTTTCATTATTAAACTCAATTAAATCTAGTAAAACTTAATTACCCATCTCACAGGGGGGTGGAGAGGTTTAACCAGCTAATGTATATGTGATGCTTTGAGGTTCAACCCAGACCAGTAAAGGCTTGTGTCAGAGCCTGCCCTGGAACTCTGGGTGCCTTAAATGAGATGCCGCTGTGGCTCACATCAGCGACACCTGCCCCTGGCCTACAAACCTGCATGTCACAGCCTGGCTTCCATCATCCAGTTACTTTTTTCACAGTGACCCCAACACTCTCCCTGGTTCAAATTTCCCCAAAGCCGTTTATTGGTGTAACAATCTGCTGAAGTTCCCAGAACTGAGAGTTACTGTGTTACCCCTCTCAGCCTCAGCAAGGGAGAGTTTTACGACTGTGTGACAGCACCCTCTTCAGGACTCTGCCAGGCCAAACCTTGCCTTGCAGGTAATAACGAGTGAATCCCAACTCCCGAGTTCCCGACAGACATCTCCCTGCAGTGTCCAGAAGTTAAGTCCATGTTCCTTTAAAGAAACGGTATGCTGCAGCTCATTAATTTAACTGGGGCTTGACAAACACCCATTTCAGTCACAACACTGAATTGGTTTAGAGTAAAAACAAGTTTATTTAACAAAAGGACATAGGATTAAGTGATAGCAAGTATAACGATAGAACGGGTACAAGCAAACAAAAAGTAAAAATACACTTCTAAGACTAAAACTTAATTTCAGCAAGTTACACTCTTTGCCTAAGCAGGTTTCTCACCTAAACTCAGCTCCCAGAGACTTCAAACCCCTTGGTTGAAGGATTCAACATTTTGTGATTTCAAGAGCTCTATCATCTTAAACCCCCAAGTAATGGATAACCTTGGGGTTCTCTCCCCTATCTTTCTATAATCCTCTACAGCTTTGAAATGTATTCTTCAGTAAAATGTATTCGAACTGTATTCTTCAGGAAAGTAAACCCAGAAAAAGCTGCTCTCGCCTGCAGTGGTGTAGATGCCATGCTGTCTTCCCAAAGTTCATTGACTCTGCTTCAAGAGGCAGGAAGGCTTCCTGGGGGTGCAGTCTCCGTCCCCCCTCAAGATTAGGTATTCGTCTTTCCCCACTCGCTCTCCTGATGGCTTTGTCTACCTTGCATGTAAATGCGCTTTCCTTTGTCCCGTTACTTGTTAGCGTGCAGTAGCACTAACAGTAGAGGATAATAAGGTAACAGACTTATAACATCAGAAGTATCCAAAGAGAAGTATCCAGACCATCAGCATCCAGAAGCACACTGCACAGAGGCAGTTTTCCAGGCCCTGGAACTAACCTGCTCCAGATCACAACACCTTTGAGACAGGTTTCAGAGTAACAGCCGTGTTAGTCTGTATTCGCAAAAAGAAAAGGAGTACTTGTGGCACCTTAGAGACTAACCAATTTATTTGAGCATGAGCTTTCGTGAGCTACAGCTCACTACATCGGATGCATACCGTGGAAACTGCAGCAGACTTTATATACACACAGAGAATATGAAACAATACCTCCTCCCACCCCACTGTCCTGCTGTTAATAGCTTATCTAAAGTGATCATCGGGTTGGGCCATTTCCAGCACAAATCCAGGTTTTCTCACCCTCCACCCCCCCACACAAATTCACTCTCCTGCTGGTGATAGCCCATCCTTTGGCCCATCCAAAAGCCAGAATAAGTCAGAGGGAGTTAAGAGTGCTCAATATTTCACAGGGTTGGGCACAATTTCTCCTCCTCTTCCTTCAAATATTCATCATGTATCATGTCCCTCTACCCATCATGTAGCTAATCTATAGTGCTCAAATGATTCAGCTGGTGGAGCTCCATGGGAATCCATTACATTTATCCTAAACTTGGATATTACAACTCATTGACCAACAAAGAAGTTGTCTCCACAGTGAGTCCCATAGCTACACTAGTTGGAGCGCTGTTAACTTTTTCTCAGTTCCTCCAGCATCTTAATCAGTTTTCCTTGGTCTCCTCTGAATTCATCTACATGTTACTCAGCATGGTAATTTCCCCTACATTTAAAATAAGGTCTCAGATTTTACCTATGACTTTGATGTCCATAATAAAATGCAGATAGGTAGCATATAGGTAAAAAAGTATGACTTTGGCAGGAAGAGGGAAATGTAGATTTGAAAGAATTTTATTCCTCTGTAAGGGTAAATTCAAACTGTAAAACTTACTCATTTTGGAAATTTAACTTATTTGTGATGAATATACCAGTTCCTTAGACAAGTACTTTCAACAAGTGTGTGGGGAGGAAACCCTGATTACTATAACATCCCACATTTTCTCTGCCCTAGTTACTATTAGGTGAGTTGCCTCAGAATGCCCTGAAAATTAAATAACTTTAAACTTGAAACATTCTCCATTTTATTTATTGAGATGCTTAGAGAGATTAAATGCAAATTTGTTGCCTTAACATCAAAAGAAATTAAACCGATCTATGCTTTTCTGGCAAAGAAGCAATTACATGTAAGAAAGTTAAAAAAACCGGTTACCAAGCAACTACATTCAGCCTACATATATTGTCTATTCATAATTTCTAGCAAAGTACAGAAAATGACAGGTTGTCACTAAAGAACAGAGACACACAGAATTATAGCATTCTTACCCTGTGTTCTTCCTACAGGAGAAAGTTCAATTATATCCTACATACAATGATGAGTTTAAACAACTGCAGTAAGTATAAAATGTTAGGGTTTCTTAGAAAGAACACAAAAGGCAGAGAGAAGCTTCAAGAAAATAGTCACCACCTCTAAAGCAATTCTACTGTCTATCATACTTTCTGGACAAGTGTCCCAAACAAACTCTCTAGGTAGAAATGGGGCTTGAGCGTTCCCAGAGTTTTGGAAGAGGACCATGTGTTCCCGTTTGGCTTCATTGCTGTTTGTCATTTACAAATCATGGCCCTGATCTTGCAATGTACAACACTCAGGTTGGCTGTTGCACCCTCATTAACTTCAGCGGGACTCCCCTGGGTGTAGTGATCTGCTCACGTGATATAAATTGCAGGATTGAGCCTATTTTTTTTTCTGGGCTTAAAAAAAAACACCAAACAACCCAACTACGTTCTTTGTTAACGGGCTTTCCTGAAAGTCCATCCTTGCTTGCATTTCAAATACCTGATAAAATCCATACCCCACTGAAGTCAATGGGAGTTTTGCCAATTACTTGAGTGGAGCCATAGTCTCACTTCTGGTCTTTATGTCTAAAAGGGTGATGGTTGCTGAAAGGCACAGAGCCTGATGAATAGACATTCCTGTCTTACACATTTTTAAAGGGGTGTTGTGAAGATGCAGAGAGACTGCAGCCGGGCACAGCAGTGGTTAAAGAACACCTTTGGGTTCAGTTAGCTCTGCTGCATTATACCTGCAGCCAATGCCAGGCCTGGAGGAGGGAGAAAAGAAGGGAGCCTGGTTCAGTCAGGGGCAGGAGCTCTCTGGATGCCTGCCTGAAGGCACAGACCAGCAACCTGCCTGGCAACGCAGCCACTGCAGGCAACTAAGTCTTCCCTGGCCAAGGGGAACCTACAGAGAAGCCACAACTGTGGGGCAACTGGACTAGAGGGGCCACGCCCCAAACTAAAAGGACTTGCATAGAGAGCAGGCCAGGAAAACAGGCCCCGAACCCCCCCTCCCCACATCACCACCAGCACACACACATATGACTGGGAGAAAGATCCAGCTCCACTGTATAGAGGTTGAGCAACACAGGAGCCTGGGCCAAGATCTAAGGGAGAAGGGGGGGTCAGGTCTCCCTAGAGCCCCCCTAACCAATGATCTAGCCACTAGGCTGCCCGGCCATTGAGGGCCCTATCACAGGTGTATTTAGTTACAAAATTATGTTTGAAAAAGTAGCTGAAAGCTGAAAACTGATGTCATTGCAAGTTCAACAGATAGGCAGGAATATGAGAACCAGTCAGTTATTCTCTTGCAGTAGTAACAATGAGTAAGTGCCTGAACCCGTAAACATTCAGCACTTATGTCACTGCCACCCACAAGTAGGTAATGTATAATAAATGATAGAGGTTTGAGCAAATGTTACACTTGACTTGATAGTCTCCATTCTCCTTTCTGCCTGTTTCAGTCCCTCATCAGTTTCCCAAATACATTCACTTTGGGCTGTCATTTTTCCAAAATTTGTCTTATGCCCATGGTGAATCGTTGCACAACTTTGAGCAAAATTTGTTGTGCCATGTTTGAGTTTAAAAAGTACAAGCGTTGGGAAAATACAACATACACTTTTCCCATATGTCCCAGTAAAGCACAGTGTGATTGGGTAACACAAAAAAGATAAAATCTTCAAAATTGTCTTGTTTTAAAGTCATAAGGGCCCTATTTTCCATTTTCATTACACTAGTTTTATGCCATATGACCCTGATTGTTGTCAAGTTTTTAGTGGTTGGCTTGTTAACCATATTGCTTTGTTTATGCAAGTTTTTCTCAATAAGCAGCAAAAAATCATGACACGTCCTCTGCAAGTGCAGAGATCCTACATAGGATTCAAGACTTGCAACAAAGTGTCTCACCAGCCAATGCACTGCTTTGTGGCTGGGTACAGCATTGTCAGCTTTGTTCCTCACCATAATCTTGCTGACCAGCGTTTCAGGTCTGCTGCCGGCCATCCTTTGTCCTGCCACTCGATCCTCCAGCCAGGTCACTTTTTAGTCTGACACCTTTCGGGGTAAGTCAGAGTCCAGTGCAATAACAATCCAGCAGCCTTGTGCCAGAGCTTCAGACCAACTCTAAGCCCATTAGGACTAGGGTGTCCCGATTTTTAGTTCTTTGTCCTGTGTCCCGACTGATGTACGGTCGGGACGCCATTTGTCCCGATATTGTGGCTTTGGCTGCTCCAGCGGGGTTTTTTGTTTTGTTTTGTTTTGCTTCGGCAACTCGGCTCCAGCCACCTTTTTTTTTTCTTTTTTTTTCTTCCCCCATGTGCCCCGATATTTTGTCCATTTCATCTGGTCACCCTAATTAGGACTTATGACCCTGCTTCTTCCTGGACTTCTTCCTGCTGTGGTCTGCCTATAGGCCTTCTTTCCCAGCCCTCCAGGGGAAAGTAACAAAGGCAAGGCCCACCACAAAAATAGTCCAAACACGTTCCTGGCCTCCCTCCTTTGGGAGGTACCTGCCGAGCCGTATCATGAAGTGTTCATAGGAACCCTCTGCCAGCCTCATCCTCTGCAATGCTTCTGCTTGGTAGCTGGAGGGAGTGGTCAGTCCATCTCTCAGGGCTGGGCCCTTTTGAACTGGGCCTCTCCATTTTAAGACTCAATCCAAGACTGACGTGCTTCACAAGTGCCACAGAGCAGGGCTACCCTTTAGCCCCTAGTTGCCTGGTGTACATCCCGTCACAGGGCTGCCTGCACATCAGTATGTGATGTAAAGTGGGAAGGTCGGGGGTGGGTGGGGGAGGCGGGTGGGCAAGCGTATTAGTTCTACATAGGGGAACCACAGAGGCTGTTTTAGCTCCAAATCTATAGTAGTGTCTGCAGAGCAACTCCGTATCATTCTGGGGTGGAGAGGGAAGGATTGCTCCCATATTTCTTCTACAGATTTCCCCAACTGCCACACCTGGGGGCAGCGGGTTTCTCCTGAATTCATTGCATGTTACTAATGATGTTGGAAATAATAAAACAAACAGCTCAGACAGATGCAGGCAGATCAAATGGTGAGAATTAGATTTTTCGGTTGAATGAGGAAGCATCCATTTCTTTCTGCTAAGCTCTTGCGATAAATATATAGTCAGTGCAGCTAAGAAGTTCTGTTTTACCTTTTACAGGTGAGTAAAATATTTCTGGCCCTAACAGCATTCCAAATATAAATATAGTGATATCCAGGTCAAACCAAAAATATCCTCCCTAAAGGTGTAAGAAAAAAATTAACTGTATGTGTTATACTCTCTCCCTCTGTGTGTATATATATATATATATATATATATATATATATATATATTTGGGGTTGTGGGTGTCCACATCAGGAGACAAATGGGATCCAAGCCAGCACTTCTTGAACACCAGTAACTACCAGGAAATTCGCTTAGCAAGAAGTACAGGATCAAACCTATGCTGTACACTTGTGCACATATGCTACACACAAAGTAAACACATTAATAAAAGATGAAAGATTTGCACATTTAGCACCAAATTGTCAGCTGCTGTAAATCAATGTAACCTCATCGTAGTCAATGGTGTCCATTGACACGAGTTAAATATCTGATCCTCAGCCTGGAAAAGAATCTATTCATTCAAAGGCCTCTTCAAAGTTCGTATGAACTTTTTGAATTTCTTGTGTGTTGAGCCTGCCCTCTCTAGATTTCTGGTACTTCAAGCTTCCAGTCTGACTGGAAACACCATGAGAACCATTTTTCTCCTATTTTTTTGGCATTTCTGCTTCTAGTCCGGACTGGAACCAGGAGAGTCGGAGCTGAGCAAAACATGAAGAATAAAGGGAAGTTTGCCCGCCCCCAAGATCAAAAGGCTGTCGCATATCACCGTCACCACACACTGGAGAGGTGCACTGGCTCAGCAGGAGTTCTGAGAAGTGAATACACAATCCCACCCCCTCACTACTTCTTTGCAGAAATCTGCTATTGTCCTGTAAAGTCCTTATACTACTTCAGTGCAAGGACTCTTATTGTTCCTGGCTGTTGAATAACTGTCAACTGCGGGGAGAGGCTGGAAAATGTAACCCATTTTGCATAATTACATGCACGCTCTAAGTATTTATACCAATCTGCCTTATTTGTAGGTATATAAGAAAAAATCCTACCAGAGGTTGAGGTAGTGGAAGTGAGATAATTGACTAATGTTTTCAGTAGACTTAGTCCTCATTAACTATGGAAATGAATAATCAATTAATAATGGCCTTTGCCATCAAATATAGTTGTCCTAGAAGTTTACTTGAGACCTAAACAAAAGTTAAAGACAGCAGATGATGTCAAAAGAATGTGTGTGTCTACTTTTATTCCATAAGTATAAAAGTAGACTCCAGAGGATAAGGAGAGTCCAGAAAACAGAGTTAACCTTGCTATAGGGTTGGGTACTGCATAAAGTGAAATGTTCAGGTCAGGCGAAGACATCGATAAGTGATCAGAGAGGAAAAAGGCCTATAAATAGGAGTATGAAGTATAAATAGTTTGAATAATTACCCATAGGATGCAATGCAGATAAATAACAACAATGTGTATCTTCTTGTAGGAACAGAAACATTTGTGTGTTGCTGCTACTGAAAACTCTCATAAACTAGTCTTTTTACCTGCCTTAAAATATTAATGTTTTATATGTAAAACTTAATATATTTTTAACAAACCAAATATTCACAGTGCAATTTTTAAAATTATTTATCTCATATTAGTGGCAGTGCTTCGAAGCTCTGTTCCTTGTTGTTATCGTAATTATTAGCTATACACAGCACTTTACGAATCAGAGAACAGGACACAGTCCCTGCTCTGCAATGCTTAATCTAACTCCATCCTGTTGACCTCGCATGTCATTTTGCATGACAGAGTTGAATAACACAGTAATTCAGGCACCCTTCAAATATCAAGCGTATTCCTGAGCAGCAGCAAGGATACATCATAGATAGTGTGCACAATGTTATCTCAAATGAGGGTATTCTTAATAAAACAAAGCTGCATTATCTTGCTGGGTAGCTTGTGACTTGAAGTCGCTGGAGAAACTCTACAGAAAGTTAGTGCAGCCAATCTTTTTGTAATAGCTGCACTGTGATAAAGCAATGTCAGAGCTGCATGTGGTCTTTGTGTTGTAGGTGAGTTGCCCATTCAAGTATGTTAACAGATTAAGACCTACTTGCTTTCTTCCATACAAACTGCACTTAATATAGGTAATGGAATAGCTTTAAAATTAAGAACTTTCAGCATGACTGCCAGTGCAGGTGCCCTGCCCTGAAGTAAGTTACATTGCATGAGGGCAGCTATAACTTATAAATAGGCTTGGCAGAATTCAATTTTTTTTTTAAATTTTTTACAATTTCAACAGCTATTGATGTTTATTTTTAAGCATTTTTTCAATGTTTATCTATTTAATTTTTCACGGTTGTGGGAATTTTGTTGCAGGGGTCAGACATTCATTATTTAATGATAGCAGAGGTTGAGATTCAAAAAGTTAAAAGTTTTATAACTGTTAAAATACAAATTATCAACCTCACTTGTCAAAATATAATATTAAATATCCTTAAATTAAACTCTAATAAGTTCTCAAAAAGCATTTTTCTTACTTTCCTGTCTGTAAATTTCAATTATTGATGGAATTATTTTTTCTCAGTTCATGTCTATGGTGAAATTGATATTTAGCAAAAAAGAAAAAAAAAATCGAATCCTTCCAAACCTACTTATAAGGGGTTTAGACCCAGCGCCGGCTCTAGGCATCAGCAAAACAATCAGGTGCTTGGGGCGGCACATTTCTAGGGGCGGCAGTCCAGCGCCAGCCATGCTGCCCCTAGAAATGTGTCCCTGCTGCCCCAGCTCGCCTCCCCTCCACCTCCGCCTGCTCCACTGAGCACGCCACCACCTCTCCACATCTCCCCCCTCCCTCCCAGGCTTGCAGTGTACAAAACAGCTGTTTGGTGTGGCAAGCCTGGGAGGGAGGGAGAAGCCGAGCGGCAGCGCGCTCAGGGGAGGTGGCAGCAGCGGTGGTGGAGTGGAGGTGAGCTGGGGCGGGGAGCAGTTCCTCTACCCTCCCGTTACTTCTTGCTCTCCCCCCACCCTCGCTCACCTCCGCTCCGCCTGCTCCCCTGAACGTGCTGCCTCTCCCTCGCCTGAGAGGGAGGGGGAGAAGCGGAGCGGCAGTGTGTTCAGGGGAGCAGGTGGAGCGGAGGTGAGCTAAGGCAGGGGGGAGCCGCAGGAAGCAATGGTGGGGGGGGAAATGCGGCATGCCCAGGGGAGGAGGCGGGGCCAGGGATTTGGGGAAGAGGTTGGGAAGGGGTGGAGTTGGGGCGGCACGAAAAAAAACAGGGGCAGCCAAAAATTTTTTTGCTTGGGGCGGCAAAAATCCTAGAGCCGGCCCTGTTTATATCCATGGGAAATTGGTTTTAGCAGACTCCCACTCTGCCCATGCACCCTCGCTATCTTTCCCAACCCCATCCCCCAAATACCCCTTACTCTGGATGGGAGCTCCCTGCAGCACAGGAGGTGGTGAAACCAATGGCAGAGCTGGTGTGGGAGGCATCAGAAGGAGGTAGCAGGGTCACCTCCTCACTTGTGTAGTTTCCCCCTCCAAAGGGAAATCTCCAGCTGCTTTAGGTTCACTTTCCCCTGCAAACTGGCAGACCAGAGATTCCAACACATTAAATTAAATTGTTAGTTGTTAAAGCTTTGCCCAGATCTGAGTGTTTTCTTCATTTTTATTGGTAAATCCCATTTCACAGTAGTAAGAAACTAGGCCAGAGGGTTACTGTACTTTTCAGAGAGTTAAAGGCTCTTGACTATTGGCCTTGTGCTTTTTAACACCATTCAAGGCTTATTATAATTGGTCCAGAAATGCACTGTCTATTGTGTCTTGTTGGAAAAAACTCATTCCTTTCAATCCCAGCATAATTACATATGGAGAAATGTGACGAAATCTGATGGGCTTCCCACTTGTAGATGATCACTACTCTGAGTGTTTTGCCTTAATAAATATTTGTTAGACCCATCTGCTGATTAAGTGAACCTTAATCGAACAGATTACAGTGTTCATTTACTGAAACAGAATGAAACACCGTGTTATAGCAGCTCTGTGATATAGATATTTCGTGGCACTAACACTGCAACACTTTAGGTCCTCTCAGTCTTTACAAATTATAAAAAACATTTTAGTTAGTGGGGGTGAGGAAGACAGTTATCTAGCATGATCATAAATATTTGCTTGTGATTGAAAATTAACATCCAGAGTTTTGCCCACTAGGAAGTTTTAAACAGCACCAAATTGCAAGGCATGCACATCTCCAGTTGACTCGGGAACTATTTATTGCCTACCCAGCTGATTCAGGCAACCACTACCCCCAATCTCTATCCCAAGCACTCCTTTCCACTCAGCTGTCCCACCTTCCCTAGACATAGGACCCCCGGTATGGGGGAGTAGCTGCTGATCAACTGCTTCTGGGGAGAACAAAGGCATGGAATAGTCTCCTACTGATGACAGCTACTGGAGTAATATTTTCAAGTATTTCTTTACAGAGTGGAAGAATCCAAGAGGTACGTGCTGAACCTTGACAAAGGAATCAATGCAAGAGCAGATCGCAGGACATTTGTTCATTCAGTGCTCTCATTATTTTTAACACTGCAGATTTACTGCTGCTGAGAAAGCTTTTTGTTCTAATTATAACAAGTTAGTGGTGTGCATCAGTAGCAGCTGCTGCAGAGAGATTTTTCTGCTCTTAGTTACTAGCCACATTTGCATTGTGAAAAAAACAGGTTCCCAGAAACGGCTTCCATGTTCTGCTTTTCTGTCCCTGAACTTGATTCATATCTTTCTAACCACATTTGAGAAAAAGCAATATGTTTTTTACTGTTGTTTGTCATTGACATTAAGGACTTACAATGTTCCACACATGTACTGGGACTGTAGATGTGTACTTAGGATGATCACAGCCTTATCCTGGTCTGAGAATTACCTCTTGCTGCTTGGAGTCAGGCTTCCCTTTAGCTCCTGTCAGTGCAGGGGAATGTATTTTGTTGGTCTTCCCTGGCTTTGTGATAGGTCTGGGGTAATTTCAGATTTCTTCAAGGGTTAATACTACCCAGGGGTCCATTGGTCCTGTAAGATGGATCTTACTCTCTACATATATAGGTTGTTTCTTCCTCAATAGCTAAGCCTCTCACAATTTAGATATCACTCAGCATCCAAAGAGATTCTCTCTCCACATTTCCCATCTTTATTCTCTTTCTGCTCCTCAGTCTCTCTTTGTCCCTACTGTGAAGGGGTGATAAATAATTACACCATTAGTGGGGTATGAAGAGGCATGGTTAGGTTAGGGCTCAGATGCATCAATTCCACTGAAAGTTTCACAGCCAGGACCATACTGCTGAGAGCAGAAGACTCTACACCCAGCGCCAAAGAGGTTACCAAGGGTTCTGTTAGCTGTAGCATCCACATGGAGTTTAGTTGTCTTTGAGGGTTGTGGATGGCGAAATGGTGGGACACTAACAGCATCCCAATGCAAGAGGGTAGGGGGCTCACTGGTATCTAGTAGTGAGTTTCAGCTGCCCTGGCCAGTTGGTTGTACTCCAACTCATTAATCTCATGTAAGGTATCAACTGAAAGCTAATAACATTTATTATTACTATTATTGCATGGTGTACATATGGAGGACAAATTCAAAATTACAAACCTATTGGAAATTATGTTTGTGATGGGTTGAACTCCCCTTCCAGGGTGCCACCTGATGTGCTGGGGTTCCAAGGAGCCCTACCATTCCACCAGCCTCGGATCCCTCACCCTGTCCTGCAGTGTCAGGCACACACACCCATGTAGGGACACACCCAGCTGTAGAATCACACAGAGTCTGCCATCAGCTCTGTGTGGGAAGTCTCAGCTTGGAAATTGCCCAGTACTCAAGTGCACACACCCTCTGAGGTGTAAACCCAAAATTATATTGTCTTGCACTGTACAGAGATTTATACAGTGCAAACTCATGAAGTTCGCTCCCTCCCTCAATGTGGAGGAAGATATGCACAGCTTTTCGCCCACCCAGTTATGAATTGCACAAACGGGGTTTTAGAATAAACAAAAAACAAGTTTATTAACTACAAAAGGTAGATTGTAAGTGATTATAAGGGATAGCAAACAGATTGAAGCAGATTACTGAGCAAATAAAACAAACATGCAAACTAGACTTAATACATTAAAGAAATTGGCTACAAATAGTAATTTCTCACCCTAAATGTTGTTTTATGCAGGTTGCAGAGTTTCTTGAAGGTAAACTGCACTGCTTGCAGCTTAAATCTCCAGGTATACCTGTGACAGTGCCCCCCATAAGGCTCCATGGAAATATGCTTATGAATGTGTATATGACATAACTGGAATATGTTTTATGCTGCATATGCCATGTAGCATATCTCTGTAAAGGTTATGATCTACTGAATCTATTCTTCCTATTTGTATGCCTGTGTCATTATTGTATTCAAAGTTGTGAATATTGGCTGTATACTTGTTTGATTTTAAATAACCTTAGTAAGGCATTTCATCAGCTTCTTTAGAAAGGAATTTGCAAGTTAAGTGCCCAGTCAAGAAGTACTTAGTGCACAGTGGATCTTGGAAGGCTCCAATCCACATAAGAAGTCTACATGAGGACGTTCAAGGTAGCATGGACAATGGCTGCTGCCTGTAAAAACTGAGTCATGCATGGACATGTGACTTGCCCAGGTGACTCCAAAACTCCACCTTGGAGCTGGACTTTGCATAGGAGAGAGTCTCAATCCACAAGAGAAAGTCTATTTAAACCCCTGGGAGACCCCTTCATTTTGTCTTCAGATGGCTAAAGGGATAGCCTCTCCAACCCCAAGGATACCTGAAAGAAACTGTAACAAAGGACAGTAACTACAGGGGGTGTGAGTGATTGCTGGACCCAGACTAGAAGGAGACTAGTCTGTAAAAGGAAGCTTACTGGAATTCCTCTGAGGGTGAGGTTTCTATCTGCATTCAGTTTTCTTACTGTATTAGACATAGACTTGTGTGTTCTATTTTATTTTACTTCGTAATTCACTTTGTTCTGTCTGCTATTAATTGGAACCACTTAAATCCTACTTTCTGTATTTAATAAAATCACTTTTTTACTTATTAATTAACCCAGAGCATGTATTAATACCTGGGGGGGGGCAAACAGCTGTGCATACCTCTCTATCAGTGTTATAGAGAGCGAACAATTTATGAATTTACCCTGTATAAGATATATACAGGGTAAAACGGATTTATTTGGGGTTTGGACCCCATTGGGAGTTGAGCATCTGAGTGTTAAAGACAGGAACACTTCTTAAGCTGCTTTCAGTTTAAGCCTACAGCTGTTAGGGGATGTGGTTCAGACCTGGGTCTGGGTTTGCAGCAGGCTAGTGGGTCTGGCTCAAACCAGGCAGGGCACTGAAGTCCCAAGCTGGGAGGGCAGGGAAAGCAGGGTCAGAAGTAGTCTTGACACATCAGTTGGCAGCCCCAAGGGGGTTTCTGTGACCCAACCCATCACAATACCCTTCACAGGCTGACCTTTCTCACCTGGGCTAAGCCCCTGCCTCCCCCACCCCCAGGTTAGTTCCTTTGTTTCTTCGGATGTTTTCAGCACTCTTCCTTCTTGGGTGGGAAAGCAGTGGAGAAGAGCCCAGATTAATTAATTCTCCAGGTTTAAATAGGATTTACATATGGCAGGAATCCTTTGTTTCCTAGTTTGACCCCCACCCCTTTCCAGTGGAAAAATACCAGAAGTCCAAAACGATGTCCAGTATCAGGTGACATGATCACCTGACCCTGCAGTGTTAAAGCAGAATCCCAGGAAACTTCTCAGGAAGGAAGAAGATTAGCATATTCAAAGTCCTATTGTCCTTCCTAATGGCATGGGTGTTCCCCAGGTGCAAGCACTTTTGTAATTGATACATAGTCCATATTCCTAACTTCAGATACAGAAATGATACATGCATATAAATAGGATAATCACATTCAATAACTCATAACCTTTCCAATGATATCTCACATGACCCATCTTGCATAAAACATATCTTAGTTATGCCATATTCATATCATAACAATTTCTATGAAGAATATGGGGCGTAATGTTACAATGTTATCAAAGTGGATCTTGGAGGCAAGGCTAACATTGCCCCCCCAGACAAGGGAATGTGGCTCTGCCACCTGATGGCATTTCCAAGGTACATTATGAGACAAAGGGAATGCAATTTATATAGAAGCTAAACAGGACCATCAAGCCAACAAGTGGAGGAGATAACCACTCAGCATTACAGCAAAGGGAGGAGATTACAGGATCAATTTCCATTTTAGCAAACACCAACAGGGCAAGAAACCAGCATGAAACTTCCTTCTCCAGGAGACTCCCTGTCACCTTCCTCACAACTTGAATTAATTCTACTTTGGGATGTAACCATCAGAAGAGTCCTTTTCAAAGGTTCACTGGACTATAAACAGAAGGGCAAAGAACTGCAACTTACGTTTCACCTAAAAAGACCACAGAACCGAGCACTTTGGACTTTGTGGGGCATCCTGACCAGAGGGCTTGGTCAACCATCTTGCTGGAAGGTAGATTGGTAAGGAAACTACCTTGAACAGAGGCTGTAGCTTGTTTGTTGAGTCATAGCCTCTAGAAAGCATTTTTCACTTTTATTTTGCTTGTAACCATCTCTAAATCTATCCTCTCTCCTTTTATTAATAAACTTCTTTTACTTTTAATCTAAACCAACCCAGTATTGTGTCTGATTTAAAGTGGATATTAACTCCAGTTAATGTGGCAAGCCGCTAGGTATTGTATCTTTAAAGGAACAAATGAACCTTAATTTCTTTCTGAACGGTCCAGAAGAGGGTTACACATTGCAGAACACATGGTTTGGGGAAAATTCAGGACGGGGAGGTGTTGGGGGTCATCTTGCCAGATATGACCATTGCTGGTGGAGGCCAGAGTGTGGCAGTGGTGTAACAAACAGGCTGCTGAAATCAGAGCTACTGAACCAGAACTGCTTAACACATGGACACTCAGTGCATGCTTGTATGCTGGATGGAAGTGTCCAGACAAAAGAGCTGCTGCAGCAGAGCATTTTGAGGTACTCAGGGTTACAGGGCAGTCAGTGACACAACCACTCACTGTTCTGGATTGCACCCCACAATGTGACAAACGGTGTCTAAAGTTTCTGTTGTTCAGCTCATTAAGGGCCTTGTAAGGAGAAGAACACTAATTTCAGTCTAGAGGCAGATGGGGAACCAAAATCTCCCAAAGTTTAAAACAATATAATGTATTATTCATTTATCTCAATGTATTTAAAATGCATCTGTGACAGGGACCTGCCCTTTCTTAGAGCAGGAGAAAGGAGTAGCTAGGTCTATCATTGTCTAGCCTTTCCCAGGTCTTTTGCTCATTAAAATGGAAAATCTCTTGACTTTCTGATCCCCAGAAACCCACTGGAAGTAGAGAGGAGGAGGGAACCAGTAGGTGGTTGCTTCTAGATTAGCATTAGGGCGGGATTGGCTAGCCCCTTTGTACAAGAAGGCTGCCAGAGGGTGATGAGCACCTAGCCACTGGAATAGGATTTATCTGTGGGTGTGACGTAACAATACAACACCTGTTGCAAACCAAATATCTTGCTGCTGCAGGTTAGGGGATTCATTAGTTTAATTCCCTAGGCTTTCTCTTCTAAAGATGACCGTTCGAAATTTTGATTCTGGTCACAAATTTGGGGGGGGGGGGGCAGTGAAAGGGAATGTTTTATTATCATCTTGTGTGGATGCTTGACCACATCACTAAATTTCCAGAGAATTCAGTAGGACTTTTAGTTTTGTCTCAGGATAGTCCCAGAGCTATAACTGACCAAGGGATAATGAGGCTAGGATTGAAATGAATTATCTAAACCATGTAAAAAAAGTGGTTGTCTAATCTATGTTTAGCTTTCACTAGTGTATCTTACCTTCAGAAGCACCAAAATTCACTCCCAAAAGAAACAAAACACATTCCCTCAATGTACTGCATTGTGTGCAAAACATTTTATAGTGGCGGCTAGAAACTGGAGAGCGGAGAATTTAGCATCTGAAAGACCTTCAATGTTTCACTGAAGGATTTTTAGGAACAGGCCAATGCCCAAAATTTCTTGATCATGGTTAAGATTGCTTGAGAATCCATGCTGGCCAGATCTGGCAGATTTGGCCTACTGGCAGTAGCTTTGGTTTCCCCTGCCAAAGCAAAGTATTTACAGGGGATAGAAGAGAAATGTAGCTGCATGATCTCAACCAACTTAAACCAAATTCCAAAAAGACAGTTTCGAGTTGTTTCCATCAAAACCACCTAAAGTCCAACAAACATCTCAACATCTTCCTGAATTGCCACAGGCTACACCACGATCCAAAGCCTGAATACTTAGGTGCTACACTGAAGCACACCGTGACATTCAAGGAACATCCTACCTAGACTTTGCTGAGAATAAAGATAAGAAACAACCTGATCAGCAAATGATCTGGTTCTACCCGGGGAGCCACTGTGCAGACACTAAGATGCTCTGAGTTTGCTTTGTGCTGTTCTGTAGCAGAGTTTTGTTCCCCGATGTGGCTCATATCCTCTCACACAGGACCAGTGGACATTATACGAAACTATGCATATAATAACTGATTCTGTGAGATCAACCAACCTGGCCAGGTTGCTGGTCCTGTCCTGCATTGCCCCTTCTGACATCAGGTGATAAGTCGCCTTCCAGAATCTGCTCTTTAAGGTGCAAAACATACCTTATCTACTCCTGTTTAAAGATATGTCTGATCCACCTATCCACTATCTTAGCTCAAGGCACCCCGTTTGGACAATTCCTTTACAGAACCTCAGTGTCACCTCCAGATGGCGTACTAGATGTCAAGATCAATTTTCAAACCAAT
The DNA here is from genome assembly GCF_965140235.1 of Caretta caretta. Classification (NCBI taxonomy): domain Eukaryota; kingdom Metazoa; phylum Chordata; order Testudines; family Cheloniidae; genus Caretta; species Caretta caretta. Next base: position 48,150,389 of record NC_134210.1, read on the forward strand.
TTTCACCAACGCCTATCTCATGACAGATCCAACAGTCCAGACCCCCAGTTTTGACCTTCCACGCCATCTGTGGGCAAAGCTCAATTCCATCAGAAGTAGAGTAACTAGATGTGCCTCAGGTGACTATAAGTGGGGCCTTCTTGACGCTCCTTTGCCCTGTGGCCAATTAGAAGATGTAGATTAAATACATTCAGGCTGCAGCCACTGGCAAGGGCTGCCTCATGAACTTATATAATGCCCTTCCCTCAGCTACTGAATAGTTAAGACATTTAGACCAACCCGCTTGACTTGAATGTCTATGTGAATGCAATTGCAATAAATAAAATTTTACAAAAGAACTTTTCAAAAGCCCAATTGTCATGAAATTCTAGTTGTTTGAAGCACACTGGCTCACATTTATCTGAAACTATTATGACAACATTCATTTTTTAAAAATGGCTTCCAATTACCCAAGCTGAATTTGCTTTCCCCATACTTCAAGCAGAGCAATAGGGTTTTCTTTGTGCTTTCAGTGGTAGGCCCCTTCACGGACTGCTCCTTCTTTTCAAATTACAACTATGTATGTTAAGAATAGCTATCAAGGCACCTTACTTTCAGACTCTGAATGATCAAGTAGGTGTTGTTCTATCAGGGTTTCTGCCAATTCCTCTCCCTCCTGGAGAAAAAAAATTGTGTTGAATCCCCATCAACCCAGTTCTAAATAACCATGGCTTTGTACCTATTAAAGGAATCTTCCATTATCAATGCCAAACAAAGAATGACTCGTAGTGCAACTATCACATACCCAGAAAGTGCCCACCCCTGTCGTGGCTAGACACAATTTACCAAATTGAGATCAATGTATTTCTCCCGAAATAATGAGCATGTACTCTGTGTCTCATCAAGGTGACTGAACCATCTTAATCAAATGGATTGTAATTGGGAAGCTACCTACTGGGGGCCAGATTCTCAGCTGATATAAATTGCCATACAACAATTTACACAAGTGAAGATCTATCCCCAGGAGTCGAATTGCTATATTCCGACAGGTAGTCAAATACCTGAACAAAAAGATGCACTTGCATTTCACCTTAGAAGTGACTAGGCACCTACAAGTGAACTGGCATCCAGTGGAGGGTACAGATCCAGGTATAATGTGCTCAGTCACATTCTGTATGAGCTGATGCTTCTAAATTGCCTTCAAGAGGAGCCACAGTCACAGAATGCTACAATAATCTTGAAGCAACAAAGGCAGAGGTAACCATGGCAAGGTCCATATTGGGAAGAAAAGAGATTGCATTCTCTTGGCTGGTCACTAATGAAAGAAGGTGTTTGAGTCTACCACTTCTCTCTGGGACTCTAAAAGCAAAGCAACACACAGTTCAGCCAGGGATCTCTCTGAAAGGAATGGGTGAGGCTGACCTGAAGTAAATCTGCCATTTCCTGTTTTAGCCTACATTCACATCAACAACACTTCATGATGAACAGTATTGAAGGTTGCTGGTTGATCTAATATAATCAACATGGATGTTTAACCTCATTCCATTGGCCTAAGAAGACCCTTGATCAGCCACTTTAATGCTATCTCCATGCTGTATTCATATCTCTCCATTCTGTATCCATGGTGACTGGGCTTTGAAAACTGAGGCGATACCATATCCTGCTGAATTTGGCTCACCTCAGTCACCCTCTCCAAGGAGGAGAGATAAGAAACTTGATCAGCAGCAGTTGGGGAATTTGTTAATGTCAATAGACAGTTTTCCCCCCACACAGGCACCAGAGCACTGCAGCTTAAAAGCTTGCAAAGCTGCTTGCCCTCCTTCGGAGAGCCATTAATGCTCCCCATCAAGATGGACCCAACCATGCCTTCCTTGTTCCAACTATTTCAACAGTACATATTGATCTACAATAAAGGTGACAGTGTTATGTCACATATTCTGGATGGGATGCGGGAAGGAAATCTAAGATGTCATTTAAAAAGCTGTGCATTTTACAAAAACAAAGGAATAAAGACAATCCAATATGTCAATTTGCAAAACTTAAATCCAAAACATTAGTAGCTGTAGTTTTAGCATTTATACAAGAATGTAAACTATCTTTTAGCGAAACAGAAATCTACATGTATAAACACTATTATAGCACTCTCTCCTGAAATTTCTAATAAAAAAATTGCAGAAGACTTCTCTATCCGTCATTGTGTGCATTATATACTGGGAACCAAATTCCACCCTCAATTATTGGTATTCATCTCCCACAGAGGAATGAGTTGTGAGCATCTGAGGGCAAAATTTGTCCCTGGATAAATGCACAGGAAAGGCCGGATCTTTAAGAGTGATAAACACTCTCATCTCCTGTTTGTGCAAGACTCAGCACTCGTCAACATTACTCAGCAACATAAGTGACCAGCTCCACATTCTCACAAAAGTGTTTTGAAAGAAACTGTATGTAGAATTCTCACCTTCCACTATACGTAAAAAGAATTATAAAATTCAATTATTTATATTCTAATTAAAACACCATTATCAGGAGCTGGAAGTGGCCAGTATTTTCTCATGGTGCCTGCCACCTTGTGCTCTGGAATCAAAACTTTCTTTTTTTCCTAAAATTATTTTTTTAATCTTTAATCTTTTAATCTTTAATCTTAATTCTTTTAATAAATGAATAAAAGCTTCAGAGTGTGAACTGCATATAAACCAATGCAGTAATGTCTGCCTCAGTCTGGAACAATCATTCTAAGATAGTGTTTCTTAACCAGGAGTATGCATACCCCTGGGGGTACACAGAAGTCTTCGAGGGGGTACATCAACTCACCTAAATATTTGACAAGTTTTACATCAGGCTTCATAAAAGGCACTTGCAAAGACAGTACAAACTAAAATTTCATAAAGACATTGACTTGTTTATACCGCTCTATATACTATACGCTGAAATGTAAGTACAATATTTATATTCCAATTGATTTATTTTATAATTATATGGTAAAAATGAGAAAGGAAGCAATTTTTCAGTAACAGTGTGCTGTGACACTTTTGTATTTTTATGTCTGATTTTGTAAGCAAGTAGTTTTTAGTGAGCTGAAACTTGCGTGTACACAAGACAAATTAGCCTACTGAAAGGAGTACAGTAGTCTGGAAAGGTTGAGAGCCACTGTTCTAAGAGGTGTAAACTCATCTCACCAGTGTGTTCACTATGAAGTCTAATGATAGTAGTTTAAATAACTGCAGTGTTAACTATTTCACAAAGATCAAAGAATACAGAGGGAAATGTAAACTACTCATGCACCCTAGAGGATTCTTAATAGTATCAGCTCAAGAAAGAGACCTGGGTGACACTGTAGAGAGCTCATTGAAAACTGCACAATGTGGAGCTGCAGTTAAAAAGGCAAATAAGATAATAGGATGCATAAGGAGTGGGATAGTGAATAATATGGAGATTATTATAATGTCTTTATATTTTAAAATGTGACTTAATTAATTATATCTTATAATCAATGATGCATCCTCATCTGGAATTCTGTGTGCAGTTTTCACCCCATCTCAAAAGGAACCCATGGGAGTTCAGAGAAGGGTGATGAGAATGATCAAAAGCCTGGGGAAAAAATTCTCATTTAAAGAGGGACTGCAAAGATTGGGATTGTTTACCTGGAAAAGGAGAGAAACAAGAGGGGACATAATAAAGTATATAAAATAAAGAATAGTCTAAAGGAGGTAGATCGGGAACTCCTGTTCTCCCTGTCCCATAACACAAGAACAAGAAGACATTCAATGAAATCATAAGATAGTAAACTCAAAACCAGTAAGAGGAAAAATATTTTCAACCAATGTCTAAACAGTCATACTCATTGATACAGTAAGTCTAAAGACCAAAAATTTAATAAGATTCATAAAGGCATAGGCTAATTATGTAGATAATTTAGTATTCTAAATAAATATAACAAAAACTTTGTGGACAGGATATTAAACCTCATGCTTCAAGGTCTAAGCCAATCTCTAACTATTATAGAGCAGGATAAGACCTAATGTGGGACCACATTATCCCACATCTGCTATTGAAGGGTTCTTGCACCTTCCTTTGCAGCATTTGGTTCTGGCCATTGTTGGAGACAGAATACTGGACTAGATGGACCTCAGTCAGATCACAATTCCTATGTTCCTGTGGTCCTACAAGAAAGAAGTAGGATAATCACATGAAAATTCCACAGGTTACTCTGAGAATCATCTTCCTTCGGTGTCTTCAATGGGTAGAGCCTGGGAGAGTACCATTATTTTTTATTTTCCAGTCTGATATCCATTATCATGCATGTGTTTTGTGGGATTATGTGAATGGAAATAAAACACATCGCTAAAATGGGGATAATTATACAACTTCCTTTGCAAAGCACTTGGAGATCTGTAGATGAAAAGTGCTAAACAACAGCTATGAAATAGTAGTAGTAGTGGTGTGTTTAACCTGGTATCCACATGACACATCTAGGACCCCAAACCATGGGAAACATGCAGTCTCTTGCAGGGTCAGGCTCTAGTGAGGAGAATTCTTGACCACAGTGCCTCAGAGTATCTATCCCTTGGTCATAGATGTGAGCCAAATACCCACCAGGCAGGCACACTGTAAGTAATAAGGACTGATTTATCATTTTCTGACACATGTTCACCCATCAGACAGACAGATTTCATATTTTATGTTCTCTTCAACAATTTTCACCTTGCAGAAATTGCCTCCTGCTGAACAGACACGAAGAAGTAGCCTGGTATATTTAAAAAATGTTTTTTGGATGATTCATACCTTTTCTGAACAGAATGTCACCCACAGTATACACAGAAGAGAGAATAAATGTATTCCTCAGTCCTAGAGGAAGTCACAGTTCATGAAAAACAATTCATTTGACAAGAGGAAACAGTTGGGAAATGATTATCAAGCAATAAGATAGAAATCCAGTTAAAAAAAGAAACTTCATGTTATGCTTCTGTTGCATTTGCATCTTAGTGTGATGAGAAAACAGAGCTTGGATCACAATAGGGATATATAATGGGATGTATGGCACTGAAATAAAGAGACAGAGAGCCAACTGACAGACTAAAGTTAGAACTGTGAACAAGTTAACAACAACAGATATGGAGCCCAAACACAGTAGACTGAAGAAATGAAACTGTCTAAAGGAAAAGCAGTTACTGAACTACAATATTTATAGGGCAGATCTAGGTGCTCCCATGTGAGGTAATCTTGGATGAGCAACTTTATCTGAACAAGCCATCATGGTTCTTTTTAGAAGCATTTGAAGAGGACTCTAGTAAACCTCAGGGCTGTCTTTGTTTTTTCATTTCTGCATGATGACGGGGAGCCAAGTGTTTTCCCCCTTTTGGTCATGTGGCTTGCTTTTTCTGAAGAACACATACTCATCAAAAGTAAATTAAGGTGCATAATCCCCACTATACACACTAATGTTTACGGTGCAGCTAGCAAGTCAGGAAGTTACCTTTATTTAAATTACTTGTCATGGCAGCTTCCCCCTTCTGTAGCACCAGCTCTAATTACCTGGTGAGTGAGACTGCCAACATCATTATAAACAGCTTGTTATTCCTACCACAGCAGCAAAGCATGCCAATGGGCATGATGAAAAGAAAGCTGAAAACATGAAAATGGCTACACAGCTTGGAGGAGAAAAAGTGAATCGGTTCATTTCTTTTACGGAACCACTCGTTTGTGCTCTAATTTCCATTCCAGCTGCTTATTCTATAAGCCATCCAGACCTTGGTAGGTACTGCAGAGGTGGCACTGTCAAATGGACTGCATACTGCTTGATACAGCTGTCTAAAATTGGAAAACACATAATAAACCTGAGGTGGGGAAAGCCTGTAGCTTCACAGAAAGATTCTGCAGCAAATACCGTGCACAAGCTATCTATGCTCCCATGTCAACATCCCAAATGATTTATTGGGTAAGAGCTCTGATGGCACTGCCCTCAGAGTGAAAGGCACTTAGAATTTGATAGGTTTTTTCTGGGCTACAGAAATCAACATCCTTCTTCCCTTAGTCAGCAGCTATATTGTTAACATAAATCACATTAGAATATTAAACTGTCCACATGTGTAAAGTACCTATACATGGACTGCTATATGCCTCAGCCTGAAAAAGCCAGAAAGCCGCTTGTGGCAGATAGCCCAATAACATGGAAATAAAGTTAATTTTTACCACTAAGAAACATTTTTTTTCAAGTAAAAAATAATGTTGAGTCTCTCACATGCAGGTAAGCAACGAGAGGAGAGGTATATAATGCCTATGCACCGTTAAAAAATTAAAGCTGATTGACGTATACAGAGCCTGATTTTCTCCACACTTATCCAGGTTTTACACTATTGAAATTCCATGGACTCCATGAGAGCTACTCCTGATTTGCACTGGTGCGTGGAGAATCAGGCCTGTATAGTATTTGCTCTGTGAAACCATTTGCCTTTCTTTAATGGACACCTATAGATAATATCTGAAGAGGTCTCCATCTTCTTTCCATGCAGCCAGGTCAGGCTACAACTAAACACTACCTCCAGAATGGGATTTTCCGGCATTAACTGGCAGCAGTAACGTATCATACTGATACTATTACATCAATTCTTTAATAGCAGGAAAGATGGGAACAAACATGTTACATCCCACCTTCTTGCACAAGTACATGTGTGGAATTATTAGGTACCAAAAAGCCTTTCCTCCCAATGGATAAGTAGGTAGAATCTTTCTCTAAAACATACCTCAATCTTCTTATGGCTACGCATGATATTATATGAAATGCTATGGTCTCCCTTTCCTGCACAATTAATATTATACCTTTTAAAGTAGATTTATTATCTTGAACAAGTTGCATAACCCTTAAGCTGCAAAGTGCCTCTTGATATACACTTTCTTGCGCATATGGGCTAAATGCAAGTTTTATGTATTGGAAAATTTAGGAATAATGGAATTAAAAAGGTATAAAGGCCAGTCTACTAATAGCTGACTGCTTGTACAGAGACAATGGGGGTAAGATAATATCTTTTATTGGACCAAATTCTGTTAGGCCACGCCTACTCTACAAAATTATTTTGACATAAATTATGTTGGCATAAAACTGCCGCGGTTAGCACATCGCTTGTGAGTGTGCATACTCTGATCGTTTTGTTGCGGGTGTGTGTACTCACCAGAAGTGCTTGTATTGATGCACAAAAGTGGTGTGCCACCGGGAGGTATCACCACCATCCAGCGCACTGCTTTTTCAGAAGTTTTGGCAATGCGTGGTGGGGAAGAAAATTAGTTGTGCAGGGGTGACTCAGAGCAAGAGATCAACTTCCCATAATTTTTGAACCTTTTTTCAAAATCCCACAAATCTATGCAGCCCACCTTGCTATCCGCCATCTTCACCAGAAGTGTGGAGCCTGCACAGCTGTGCAGTATTGTCATGAGCATTGCAAGCACAGGGCGCACAATCCTGCAATATTTGCAGATCTGCAAGAAGAACCAATGATTCAGTGGGGAACATGATAATTTCTTGGAGGACAGACTGCTGTGGGACACAGCGAGAATCAATTCAAGGTTGTTGGTGGCATTCATGGAGCAGCCTCAGATAGTGGGATGCTGCTTCTGAGCCCACGAAATGAGCACTGACTGGTGGGAGTATACTGTAATGCAGGCTTGGAATGATAAGCAGTGGCTGCAGAACTTTCGGGAAGGCCACATTCCTGGAACTGTGTGCTGAGTTTGCCCCAGACCTCCAGTACAGGGACATCAAAATGAGAGCTGCACTGACAGTGGAGAAGCAAGTGGTAATTGCACTGTGGAAACTTGCAATGCCAGATTACTACCAGTCAGTTGGAAATCAATTTGGAATCAAGAAATCCACTGTGGGGGCCATTGTCGTGTACATAGGCAGAGCCACTAAGCACCTCTAAATAAATAAATTTGTTAGTCTCTAAGGTGCCACAAGTACTCCTTTTCTAATCACCTCTGCTGTGCAGACTGTGACCCTCAGCAACATGCAGGACATAGTGGATGGATTTACAACAATGGGATTCCCAAACAGTAGTGGAGAGATAAACTGCACACATATCCCTATTTTGACACGAGCCCAGCTTGCCAAAGAGTACTTCAACAGAAACAGCTACTTTTCTATGGGCATGCAAGCATTGGTGGATCACCAGAGATGCTTCGCTGACATCAGTGTGGGCTGTTCAGGGAAGGTGCATGACACGCACATCTTTAAAAACATTGGATTTTTCAGGAAGCTGCAAGCAGGGACTTTCTTTCACAACCAGGGATAACTACTTGAAATGTTGAAATGCCAATAGTGATCCTGGATGACCCGTTATTCAATATGGAATACCAATTTAAATTTATTATAAATATTTTGGATGTTTTTCTACATTTTCAAGTATATTGATTTCAACTGCAACACAGAATACAAAGTGTACAGTGCTCACTTTATATTATTTATTACAAATATTTGACCAGTAAAAAAGAAAAGAAATAGTATTTTTCAATTCACCTCATACAAGTACTGTAGTGCAATCTCTTTATCATAAAAGTGCAACTTACAAATGTAGAATTATTTTTTTTCACATAACTGCACTCAAAAACCAAACAATGTATAACTTCAGAACCTACAAGTTCACTCGGTCCTAATTCTTGTTCAGCCAATTGCTAAGACAAACAAGTTTGTTTATATTTACAGGAGATAATGCTGCCTGCTTTATATTTACAATGTCACCTGAAAATGAGAACAGGTGTTCACATGGCACTGTTGTGGCCAGCGTTGCAAGGTATTTACATGCCAGATATGCTAAACATTCAAATGCCCTTTCATGCTTCGACTTGTAGATTGCACTCGCTTTTCTATTTTTATTACAGTGCAAATATTTGCAATCAAAAATAATAATATAAAGTAAACACTGTACACTTTGTATTCTATGTTGCAATTGAAATCAATATACTTGTAAATGTTATACATCTTTTTGGATATTTTTCACTACATTTAAATAGGTATTTATTATTGTTTACAGTGTGATTAAACAGCGATTAATCATGATTAATTTTTTGATCATTTGACAGCCCTAAAAGAAACTGTGAAATTTTAAAACAAATTATATTTAAAACTTACTAAAACATAATAAATTAAGAGAACTGAACGTATGAAAGGAAAAGAACATTTATGTCCATTTCACCTACACCAACTGCGTGGCTTTCACAAATTAGTGTATGAGAAGCTGTGATTGTCTTTAATGTCCCCCAGATTGGAGTGGTAAGGGTAGTGCAGCAGCCCCTGATGTATGTGGAAAGTTGAGTTCTCAATGGGCTGCAGAGAAGGCGAACCTCGGAATGTTGACGTTGCAGGTCCACCAGCATCTGGAGCATCTGTGTTTGCTGCCTGAGAAGCTCCATTATGTCCTGATGCATCTCCCTCTCTTTTTCCTGCACCTTTCCCCACTCCACTTTTTCCTTCTCCAGACTCTCCTCAGTGTTCATCCTCCAGGCCCTGTGTCATGGTCCGATGCAGCACTGGCTTGCAGGATCTCATTGAACATGTCCTCCCAAGTCGTCTTCTTTATCCTCGTTATCTGGGTCAGGCATTTCTAGTGCGGCCACAAAGGGAGTTATTTCTTTCTTTCTATTAAGCTGTAGGCCAGAGTGAGTGGTTATTTATTGAATTAGAGCCCTTAATTCTGCTAAATTTTCTGGGTGTCCCTGTGGCCAGATTCCCAGTTTACCAGAGTAATAAGGGGTTAAGGTAGTGGCACAGTCTCTTAAGGAGTCAGTGCCGAATGCTACAATATCAATTAAGGTGGCTGGTTGGTTTTGTGCAGTTATGGGTCTGGTCAAACCCGCCATTACCTGCATTAAGCCCCAATGGGTTAAATAATTCTCAGGATCCTCACTGGGTTCTTGTGCCATTATCATCGCTTGTGCCATTAAATGCCTGTGGCCCATCAGTTCCCCAAAAGTTGTTAACAATGCTACAATATTTGTGTTGGGCTCGCAAAATTATTCTATCAATAACCGCCTGAATTTCGGATGCAGCACAGATACTCATTAGGCGCTACACTTCATTTGCATCCAGAGTTTCTCAGCCTGCAAGTTGGAGTGCATTTAAACTCTATTTAGAAAAATTTCTCGATTTAAGGATCCTAACCATTTTGATATGGCTTGGAGATTGGAGGCAGATGCAGGAGTTACAGCGACGGTAGTGCTCCCTCCTTCGTCTGTCACTATTGTAGTCGCAGTGTGTCTTATGGCTGCAACAGGGATTTCAAGTTCCTGGTTTTTAGAATCATAATCCCAAATATCTCCATCCCATACTTCACTGGTATCCCATGGTTCATTATTCCAATTGGGGTGCTGCTTTGCTGGTTGTCACCCCATTATCCTGCCATTACTGCCACTATCTGGCGGGTTTCAAATCCCAATTTTTGCTTAAGGCGTTTAATAAGGGATTCACAGTGATTATGATTGGCAGGGGCTCTGCCTTGTTCTAAAGTTAATTTCTTAACCATCCCTTGTAACACTTGATTCTCTCTATCTTATCCTTCTCCCCGATCTGCTCCACTAACTCTCTCTCTTTCTGTTTCTCTTCTCTAAATGCATCCCGAAGGGAATCTAACTGACTTTGTATTCCTGTTCCCAGTACCTTCCATTTTTCAATTTCTTTTTCTGCTTGGGAAAGCTTCTTATGCAGGGAGACATTCTCCTCTTGGCAAGCAGCCAGACAGATATGACTCATTGCATGCTTCCCATAATAGCCGGATTGCTGCCGAATCTCTTTTAGCCAGGTTGGAAGGTTTATACACCAGCATGTATTTAGCAAACTTGTCTTCTAAATCTGAGTTGGCATGGACATCTGCCAGTACCTGTTTGGTCCATGGACTATGTCCATATTTTTGCAGGATTTGTTTAAAAGGCATAATCTCTTGAACAAAAGGCAGTGATCCCTGTCCTCCTCCCTTGGAGGCATCATTTTTGGATTGCTTCCTTTTAAACATTCTTATAAAGGTGCCACCTTATATACTATTGCTTTATGTACCACTATTTGCCCACATTCCTATATTCTCCAGTGTGGGGTCTTACAGAAATCTATTCCTTGTTTGCCCATGCTCCTCTATCCTTCAGAGCTGGGTCTTACACAGGAAATGCAAGAAATATTGCCTGAAACTCCTATACCCTTTAGAGTTTACTCCGGTGCTTGGGTTAGAGTGAGAAACTCTATGTTCCCCTCTACTTTTACTTGGCTCGCTATGACCGACGATGTGCACACCAAATTCTATTACGATAGATCAATTTGTTTTATGCAGACTCTTACACTCTTACAATAAGCATGGTGTCTCACCTTGTTCCCGCCACCACAATTCTCCACCAAAAATGTTATGCTTATAAGAAGCACACGGAATCTTTTTTTAAGGGGATAAGGCAATCCGCCACGTTTATTGAGAGTACAATTTAAGCATTAAAATCAGCATATGCTTCCATACACACACACGCACACACACACACACCCCCCAAAGGTTCTGCAGCTGGATCTGCAGCTGGTTCTGCAGTCCTTCGTGTTGCTCTGTCAGTTCCAGTGGCCAGCTGAAACTGTACACAAGGGTGGGGAGGAGCTGGAGCTAGGCTTCTGTCAGATGCGTACGAAGGTCCGACGTTGATGCAGAATGAACCCAAAGTCCCATGGTAATACACCCTTCTTTTATAGTAATAAGTTCCCATACAAGTCTAGGGACCTTGCTGTGTCACACTGGAGCTGTTAATCATGAGGTAATCAAGATTGCTCCCAATCAACATTATTTTGGGCTGTTATTGGTCGTATCTGCAGCTGTTTCTTTTCTTGTTCCTCTGGTTCCACTCTTTATCTTGTCCTTGACTACCCTACAGCAAAGGCATATGGCCCAATCTGCCATCTGGATGATTCTGATAATAAAGTTGGTGCCTTTTGACTTCTCCACTCCCCTCTCGACTATCCGGCCCATTAGTACTGGAGCTTCCTATCTCTTCTCTGTCAGCAGGCCACACATTCTTCACTCACACACAAAACAGTAAATAATTTCAAAAGCAAGAATTACAGTCATAACAATTCTAGCCTTCTAAAGACAAACACATAAAGCAAAGAATCAAACCAAAACAATTTCTTCTTACTAATTCAAAGCTAACAAAATAAGCAAAATGGAAAAATATTACTGCTTAGAACAATTCTCATATTATTACTTAAAACAATTTGCTTAAGACAATTTCTCCCCATTAGGCTTTTGGCCTACATGGGCGGTGGTGATGGGGGGAGGACCATCAGGGCCACAATGGCTGCAGCTGCACATAAAACAGAGATACCATTGTCAGTATAGTCACTATGTAAAGCAAAACTTAAGATGAAAAAGTCACTCTCCTTGCTCCCCTAAAGTTTTAAGCACTAGATGCTCATTCTCACTGCTGCTTGGGATTGCTTTTGTGCATGGCACCAGTCACAGAATCATAGAATCATAGAATATCAGGGTTGGAAGGGACCTCAGGAGGTCATCTAATCCAACCCCCTGCTCAAAAGCAGGACCCATCCCCAACTAAATCATCCCAGCCAGGGCTTTGTCAAGCCTGACCTTAAAAACTTCTAAGGAAGGAGATTCCACCACCTCCCTAGGTAACGCATTCCAGTGTTTCACCACCCTCCTAGTGAAAAAGTTTTTCCTAATATCCAACCTAAACCTCCCCCACTGCAACTTGAGACCATTACTCCTTGTCCTGTCCTCTTCCACCACTGAGAATAGTCTAGAACCATCCTCTCTGGAACCACTTCTCAGGTAGTTGAAAGCAGCTATCAAATCCTCCCTCATTCTTCTCTTCCGCAGACTAAACAATCCCAGTTCCCTCAGCCTCTCCTCATAACTCATGTGTTCCAGACCCCTAATCATTTTTCTTGCCCTTCGCTGGACTCTTTCCAATTTATCCACATCCTTCTTGTAGTTTGGGGCCCAAAACTGGACACAGTACTCCAGATGAGGCCTCACCAATGTCGAATAGAGGGGGACGATCACGTCCCTCGATCTGCTCGCTATGCCCCTACTTATACATCCCAAAATGCCATTGGCCTTCTTGGCAAGAAGGGCACACTGCTGACTCATATCCAGCTTCTCGTCCACTGTCACCCCTAGGTCCTTTTCCGCAGAACTGCTGACTAGCCATTCGGTCCCTAGTCTGTAGCTGTGCAGTGGGTTCTTCCGTCCTAAGTGCAGGACCCTGCACTTATCCTTATTGAACCTCATCAGATTTCTTTTGGCCCAATCCTCCAATTTGTCTAGGTCCCTCTGTATCCTATCCCTGCCCTCCAGCATATCTACCACTCCTCCCAGTTTAGTATCATCCGCAAATTTGCTGAGAGTGCAATCCACACCATCCTCCAGATCATTTATGAAGATATTGAACAAAACCGGCCCCAGGGGCACTCCACTTGACACCGGCTGCCAACTAGACATGGAGCCATTGATCACTACCCGTTGAGCCCGACAATCTAGCCAACTTTCTACCCACCTTATAGTGCATTCATCCAGCCCATACTTCTTTAACTTGCTGACAAGAATACTGTGGGAAACCGTGTCAAAAGCTTTGCTAAAGTCAAGATACAATACATCCACTGCTTTCCCTTCATCCACAGAACCAGTAATCTCATCATAGAAGGCGATTAGATTAGTCAGGCATGACCTTCCCTTGGTGAATCCATGCTGACTGTTCCTGATCACTTTCCTCTCATATAAGTGCTTCAGGATTGACTCTTTGAGGACCTGCTCCATGATTTTTCCGGGGACTGAAGTGAGGCTGACTGGCCTGTAGTTCCCAGGATCCTCCTTCTTCCCTTTTTTAAAGATTGGCACTACATTAGCCTTTTCCCAGTCATCCGGGACTTCCCCCGTTCGCCATGAGTTTTCAAAGATAATGGCCAACGGCTCTGCAATCACAGCCGCCAGTTCCTTTAGCACTCTCGGATGCAACTCGTCCGGCCCCATGGACTTGTGCACGTCCAGCTTTTCTAAATAGTCCCTAACCACCTCTTTCTCCACAGAGGGCTGGCCATCTATTCCCCATGTTGTGATGCCCAGCGCAGCAGTCTGGGAGCTGACCTTGTTCGTGAAGACAGAGGCAAAAAAAGCATTGAGTACATTAGCTTTTTCCACATCCTCTGTCACTAGGTTGCCTCCCTCATTGTACAGCATCAGACATGGTGAGTATGGCCCATTGTGGGCTAGAAAAATGAGGAGGGAATTGCTTGGTTGCATGAAACTAGTAGCATAGGGCATTGGCACTGAATGCTGGCACCATTTTCCACAAGTGGTGGTGATTTTAGATGATATCTCACTCCTGAGGGTAACGAACACACAGAGAGCACAGCTGCTGCTGGCATCCCAAAGCCACGTAGGTCCATATACTGCTAGCCTGCGTACTGCAATGATGCCTGTCAAAGTTATCACTGACTGACATGGGAAAGTGTCCTACCGCAGAGTAAGAAATAAGGCTGCCATCCCTAGAAACCTTTGGCAGCGGATTGCGGAAAGGGACAATCAGAGGGGGGGCCAGGAGGGCCAATTGGCCTGGGCCTCAAGCTCAAAGGGGGCCTCAAATTTAGACACTTGTTAATTTTTTGGCATTTGATAAGTTTCGCAACTTGTTTTTATGCGCATCCCTATCGGACCGAAGTGTGACACACTCTCAGCTTAAAAATGCAAATTTAAGCAAATAAGAGATGTGATTTGGTAAAAGACATAATTTTTTTGTTAACGGATATAGATTTTGTCATATTAAAGAGTTTAAAAGGTTCATAAATATTAATAAAAATATATTGGTTCGGATGGCACAAGATTAGACTGTGATGAACGTGTCCCCTCAGATCAGCTGATGATATAAACAAACCATGACTAGTGGCTGGTGCTGGATCAAGTGCATGCTGAAAGGCAGAGAATTGTGACATTTTAGTGTGTTTATAGTTTTATGTCTAGTTGACGAAGGAATTATTTGTGTGAGAGAATTCCTCATTATTATCTTCATATGGCAGCTAAAAGACACGACTCGTTCGTTGGTTGAGTCCTAGCTTGGTAGCTTGGCCATCATCATAGGCTATCATAGTCTATAGGCCCAGATTCAAGGTGAAAGTTTGTGAGGACAATCTTGTACAGTGAATTTTGTGAGAACACACATTTGAAATTTTTGGACTCTGTCTGTATCTGTGTCTGTGTATACTATATCTGTCATCCCTTTGTCTTCAGCTCAGCCTGTTATATTATACCTTGCATGCTTGAGTTTTGGTTCAGTAATAAGGATAACCACCTGTCTGACTGTTTCATTTTGTGTTCTTAATTAGTATTCCTTCGTTTTAAGTCTTTTCAGCATTTGTGTACATGTTTACAGTAGAAGATTTCAAGTGTAGATAAGCTACTTCCTTACAGCAGAATATTTCAAGTGTGGATAGGCTATATATTGACCAGATAGATCACTATGAAGAGGAGATTTGAAAGTGGTGCAAGCAAGAGACGGTGAAAACAACAAAATAAAGCAGCAGTTAAGAGCTCAAAGCCAATAACTTCATTTCTCAAACCACTGGAAAACACACCTTAAACAATGCTACAGATAATGAAAACTCCACAACTGCAAGAGGTGATATTTCAAAGCCAATACCTGAACAGGAGAACAGTAGGCATGAAGGAGATGTGCCAACAGTAACAGATGCAGCAGAAGATCCTGTGTACGATCAAGAAACTCAACAGCAACAAGAAAATGTAGATCTTATGCAGCAAGAGCAATTCATGAGTACTACAGATTTGACTGTGACTGACATTGGTATTATTGATAAGAGCAATGCTGCCCAAATGCAATCTCTTCTTCAAATTGGTTGTTTTGAAATTCTAAGTAACATTGCACGAAATGCTGATAATCATGCTTACCCTGCTCGTCTGCTGACAAAAACTCTTCCAAATGGAGACCTACACAAGAGACTGGTTATACTGGAGTATGGAAAAACAATCTTTGTATTGTGCATCCTGCTTCATTTTCAGCAAAAGTGCTGCAAATGCATCAGTTCTCTCTTATCAATCAGGATGGAGCATCAACAGAGGTTGGAGGAAGTTGAAAGACCGAATACCATCACATGAGAGTTCAACATCACACAAAGAAAACTATGTTGCATGGAAATCAGCCAGTAGGGCAGCATCAGCTGAAAGTTCAGCGGAGAATTTACTCTTCACTGAACTCTGTACAGAAACTAATAACTGCAGCTGTGGAAACCACACACTAAACCTTGTAGGTGTTGACTGTGCTGAATCATGCAAGGAGGCAATTACTTACTTTGGAACTGTTCAGCAAATGTACAATCTCTTCAGTAGCAGTCCACAAAGGTGGGGAATTCTGAAGCAATATCTTCCTGTTTCACTGCATAGGATGTCCAAAACTAGATGGTCTGCACGGATTGATGGTGTTCAACCAGTTGCGCAGCATTAGAATTCAGTGAGAAAGGCTTTAAATGAGCTTGAATCTCTCAATCTCACTGCACAGGCTCAAACTGAACTTCAGTCTATTCAGAAGCACATGTCCAAATTTGAATACATTCTGATGTCCTTTTTGTGGATGAAGCTACTTACAATGATCCACCAAACGAATCTGGTAATTGAAGTACGCAATGCTACACTTGAAGTTAAGCGGGATAACACTGAAAGTCTTATCAATGACATTCAACAGATTCGTGAACAATGGGATGCGATCCTGACTGAGTCCAAATCAGTAGCACAGAATACTGGCATTTCATCTGAGTTCTCCACCAATCGCAACTTACCTACTGAATTCGATGCCGAGCAGCATTACAGGGTCAATGTCTTCCTTGTCGTCATTGACTCTATTCAACCAGGTCTTACACGTCGATCTGAGTCACTGTGACTAATTTGTACCCTTTTGGGTACCTTCTTTGGCAGTTCAACAGACTGAGTAATGAAGATCTACTTTCTGCAGCTGAACAATTTCAGCAACAGTACAACAAAGAAATCTCAAAAGGTCTCAGTGACAAGGTCATCTTCCTCAAACAAATATATTCCATGAACTTTAAATTGGATTGCAAGCCAAAGGAATTGCTTCAAGAAATGCTCGAACTTGGACTCTCCGGGGTGTTTCCTAATATCACACTTGCATTGTGTATTTTTGTCAGTTTGCCTGCATCAGTGGCTTCAGGTGAACGCACCTTCAGTGTGTTGAAGCAGGTAAAGTACTATCACCGTTCAACTATGGGACAAGAGCATTTGAATGGGCTCGCCATGCTTAATATCAACTATGACATTGCACAAAAGCGAGATTTTTCCTCAATAATTAGTGCATTTGCAGAGAAAAAGGCTAGAAAAGCATTTGTTAAATAAAAAAATATTCAAATTATGTCTCACTTTTTTTGGTGCCTTATTTTGTTTTCATGTGTTGTCATTTTTTATTTTTATTATGGCTAAGGGCCTCAAAAGCTGGAAGTGACCTCGGCCTCTCTGGACTTCTGAGAGGGCCTGATTGCAGAGTACCTCCGTGAAAGTTTCATTGGGGAAATCCCTCTGTACATAAACAAACTGCTCTGCATGCCTTTCCCTTCCTCTCCTCCCCAACTCTAGAGGGGACTGAAAAGTGGATAGCAATTCTACCTCTTTTGTTTGTACCACTACCTCTTTTAGCAAGAGTAAATTAATGAAAAGTCAAAAGCTGCGTTCTGCTATTTTGGGGCGGCCATCCCTGTACTGGAAAATTTATGTATACACTTATCTGAAGTTCCTAAGCTCCTAAGCATGTCTTTTGAAGGTGTTGTGCAAGTTTCCTCTGAGGACAAGGACTGAGAGGTTAGATATGGAGTGATTATTTTCTGAAGAAGTGTTCACCCATAGGTGATACGGTGTTTTTGTCTTTTATCATTTTTCTATGTAAGTTCATTCAAGAGCATATTGATTATCTGGTTTCACCCATGTAGTTGTTATTGGGACATTTAGTGCATTGGATGAGGTACACCATATGTTGTGATGGGTTTGTGTAGGACCTTTCTATCTTCACATAGATCATCATAACAGTGGAGATATGTCTGCAGTTTTTACATCTGTTGTTCTGGCAGGGTCTGGTGTCGCTTTGAGTTGGTGGGGCCTGGTTTGAGGGGAGCTAGCTTCTGATGAATGTGGTGAGGTTGGGACATTTTTTGAAGGCCAGAAGAGGGGGTTTTGGAAAGATTTCTTTCACGGTGTGGTCCTCATCAAGCATGGTTTATAACTGTTTGAGGATAGTCAAAATCTGATTTGATGTCTGACTGACTGACTGACATCAATCAGATTGATGACTGACATCTAATCAAGATGGCCCATTTAGATTATCACTACAGAAGTTTTTTTCTCCTGCTGATAATAGCTCATCTTAATTAATTAGCCTCTTACAGTTTGTATGGCGACTTCTACCTTCTCTGTATGTGTGTGTATATATCTTCTTACTATATGTTCCATTCTGTGCACCCAATGAAGTGGGCTGTAGTCCACGAAAGCTTATGCTCTAATAAATTTGTTAGTCTCTAAGGTGCCACAAGTACTCCTGTTCTTTTTGGGGATACAGACTAAGACAGCTGCTACTCTGAAACAACTCAGGTAGGGTTCAGAAGAAGGTCAAAACATTATTATTCTACACTGTAGTAGCATTTAGGAGCCTCAGTCATGGCTCAGGACCCTATTATGCTAGGCACTATACAAACACAGTATCATCATCAACTGCATAATAAGAAAATACTTAAAAAATAAATGGAGATCAAACAATTCTAGTTTTTCAACCAAAACCAGTCTTCCCACAAACATTTCATGCCTAATGGTAACATGAAAAAAGATGCAATGAAACTATTCTACTATTGGAATAAAATTCTACTCCCATATCTAGCGAGGCTAAACACAAAACATGTTTTTTTTAATATTTCTTCTTTTCCTTTTTATTTGAACATTTCTGAATCTTGTATTAAAAATTCATTGCTAGCATAACACCACTGACTTCAGCTGAGTTACATCAGGGATAAATTTGGCTCATTATGTTGTTTCTTTTCTGTGAGTTGGCAGCAGCAGCTCTCAGTCTCCCTCTCCACAGTTCTCAGCCTTTCAAAATGCAGTTTTTCAATTCACTGTCCCCTAAGGCCCAAGCCTTAGATGGACTCAGGTTAACTTGGTTTTACCTTGTGTACTATGAAAAATCCACTTACAGTCTAAGCAAGTAACATGCAAAAGTCAAGCAAACAATATATTGGCTTGGCAGAAATAAAGGCAAACTGCAAACTATAATAGTGTTTATGAAAAGATGGGGGAAAATTGCAATCTAGGCAACATGCTGCAGACAGGAGAAACGTGTGCTGTTAACAGAACTGGAAAATCCCTGTAAGATTTGATAACACACTATTTTTCAGAAGACTTACCAATACACAGATCTCCAAAAAATGATAAGGACAAATATTTTCAGAGAAACCGGATAGTAAAGATATTATTTTATCACTGTTCTTTAAGGGCCATAAGGAAAAACTAAGAAATCACCAGCTATGTTGCCCAATGTCTATTCTTGGTTAAATGTCTATTCTGATCACATAAAAAGAAAGCCTTTACGTAAACAATGGGAAGAGAGGGCCTAATAATGAACAAACAACATGGTCCTATCAAAAATAGGTTATAACAAACAAATCAAGAATAACTGCTGTGGCATTATATGAAATTTAATATCACCAGCTAGCCCCCTGTACACACGAGCCAATAAGAAAAAAGCAGCTATAATATGCTATTCACATATCCAGAAACAGTACTGTGTCCTTTGGAGATTTGATTGTGGATGTCTATTTTAGGTACATTTTAGTCAATAAACGTATCCAGCATATGGAGATGTATTTGAAAATATTCTAAAAAAGTGAGATTAAATTTAAAAATATTAGGGATTGATTTTCAAAATTTGGACATACAAAAATAAGCATTTGACTGCGTACCTAATTTATGTATACATTTATCACAGCTATGAATCCAAATTAGGGCAAAGTTTTGTAAAACAAGTCCCATACGAAGTCTGTGCAAAATATACATGTAAAGGTTACAAACAGGTAATTTTGATGATGATTTTTTGGTACATGTCATTGAATATCCTTCACGTGCAATTATCTGTTTGCACAGTATGTGTATATTTAGCAGATACATATTAAGATAGCCAAATTTTCAAAGATGCGTGTCTTTAGAGATTTGTGCTTTTTTATTTGTACAGTTGTTTATGTGCTTCTTGAGGTACCAGTTTTCAGCTTAGCACACAGGAGTTATATCTTTCTACCAATAACATTCCCTGCCATTTCAAAACACTGTACTATTACAAAATACAATCAGCAACACAAAGCTAACTTAAAAAGTGCCTTTCAAAGCATGTATACTTTCAGACTTAAAAGATCTAAAATCAAACGACAGTGAAAAAATATTAACCTGAAAAGACTTTACAGCACATCAGCAAAAATACTAATTGAGATCTCAATGAGACAGTTTTTAGGGCCACACTACTTTTTCTGGATATAAATGTAAGATTAAGCTTAGTTATCACATGTGCATTCAATCTAAACTATTTGGCTAGAACTTTTTAATCAGGGTTGGTTCTGTTAAGACCCTTCAGTTACCCTTCCTGTCAATTAATGGAAGATTAACAAACATGTGTGGCTGAATCCCTAGAATGATTTGAAAAATCTCACCCAAGGTTTTGAAATCCCCTCTTGCCCAAGACTACAAAATTGTAATTCCATTATTCATCTGATTTTTAAAACCTGAATTTAAATTAAAAAAAGCTGAAAAATATTGCACCTAAATATATCACTCCAGTGCTTAAGTTAGGGAGTGAACAAAACATGTCATGTTGGCTTCAGGCTCCACTAGAAGTGCACCACTGGAGTGGGGATACGTGTTTTGTAAATGAAAATGAAATTTACAGAGAAAAATAATTATATTCAAGCTTCTAATATGCATGCAGATATGGGCCCCAATTTAGCAAAGCACTTGCTAAGGCCTGGTCTACACTGGGGAGGGGAGGGGAGGCGGGAAATTGATCTAAGTTATGCAACTTCAGCTACCTGAATAAAGCAGCTGAAGTTGACGTACTTAGATCTACTGCCACTCCCCCAGGGACTCTGCCTGCGCCTCTCGCTCCAGTGGAGTACCGGAATTGACAGGAGAGTGCTCAGCGGTCGGATTTATCACATCTAGACTAGATGCGATAAATCGACCCCCGCTGGATCGATTGCTGCCCGCCGATCAGCAGGTAGTATAGACAAGCCCTAAGTGTTCTGCGGACTAGATAATAAATAAATAATAAAACCCATCACTTAGAATAGAGCTGGATTTCAGCAGGTACTTAAGTGCCTTTCCAATCAGGGCCATAAGGTACAGTGGGTGAGATCCTGGCCCCGCTGAAGTCAATGAAAACTTCCCATTGACTTGAATAGAGACTGATATTCACTCGGTATGTGGAGATACAGTTAAAAACAAACTCCTGAAAATATCCTTTTAAAGCATGTCACTGTTACTGTCACCAGTCCCTTTTCAGCCTTTTATAAGTAATTGAATAGAGAAAGATACCACCTTGCCACTGCCTGAGGTTCACTACATTGCGCTACAGTGCACACCATGAAGATGTGAAAACGGACTAATGTGTTGCACGCTAATTGGTCTGTGTCGATCCTGCTGGTGCACCCAAAAATTTTCCTAGGGAACTTTCTATACTAGGGAACTTTTAGTGCACACTACCAGAGTCCACACAGACCAATTAGTGCGCAACACATTAGTGCACTTTAGAAATCACTCCCACATAGTGAGCGTTGCAGCACCATCCACACATGCCCTTAGTCTTTGATCTTGAATCACATTTATACATTGATATGCTTTTTAAGTCAATGCAAAGTAACTTCGGGCCTGCAGAGAGACCAGCCACTATTATTTCTCATCTCTGTAGCCTTGTAAATTCATGAAAAAGATTATGAAGAAGAAATTACTCAGTTTTTCAGGAGGAAATATTTCCTCCACAAACATCCATACACTCCCAAACACCTGGAAAGTAATATCTTCAAATGGCTCTCTTCAAAAGGTATAATCAAAGTAGTCTCTCAACTACATTTCTCCTACTCTCCCTTAAACGGCAAAGAAAGAATAAATTATCTTTAAATAGAAGAAAAGGCAGAATCTACAAAACTCTTCCAGCAGTAGCCCAGCTCTAATATTTCTCATCATACTCTCATCCTAAGTCCAATTTTGTGCCTCTGGTTGTTTTTTTCTTAGTCACGATCCTGGTCTCCAATTTCAGACACTATCATATACTCCCTTCTCTCTGGATACATAATCTTATTCTTCAGCTGCATATTGCTTTAGACCAGGGGTTGGCAACTGATGGCAAGCATGCCAAAGATGGCACGCAAGCCAATTTTTAATGGCACGCTGCTGTCTGCCTTCCCTGGCAGACAGCAGCCTGCCATTAAAAATCCTGCCCTGCCCGGCCCGCTCTTCTCCGCCCCCCCGCCCACCACTCTGTCCTTGCAGGGCAGGCAAGCTTCCCCCTCCCGCTGCCTCTTCCCCCAGCATGCTGGGTTCCTGACCCTCCTCCTCTCCCTCCCTGCGGCAGATCAGCTGATGGCCCTTGCTAAGGAGGGGAGAGGGAAAAGCGGAGCCGCAGCACGCTCTCTGCTCCGGGGACCTTGGGGAAGGGGGTGGAATCGGCATATCCCCTCCAGCCCCCTACCATGAGCTGGTCAAGGCAGGGGGCTGGGAGCATCCCCATGACCCCAGCCCACTGCCCTGACCCCTGCACCCCCCCCACACCCCAGCCCTCTGCCCTGACCCCTGAACCCCCACACAATACCCAGCCCCCCACACTCCATGCCCTGACTCTTGCACCCCCCACATCCCCACCCCCACCCTGAGCACCAAACAGGAGTTCCTGCACACACACACACGTTCCCACCTGCATCCCTCACACCAGATGGGAGCTGCCCAGGTAAGCGCTCCACACCCAAACCTCCTGCCCCAACCCTGAGCCCCCTCCCTCATTCTAGCTCCTGGCCAGACCCTGCACGCCAGCCTGCTCCTTCACCCCCCAGCCCTGTTCTCAGCGCACTCCCACCCTCATCTCAGTGCAGAGAGAGGAAGAGAATAACTAGAACCAGGGAGAAGGTAGGTACCTACTCTGTGTAGACAGGGCCGGGACCCCAGACTGGCAGCGGGCTGAGCAGGGCTGGCAGCCAGGACCCTGGCTGGCAGGAGCCTGTGGACAGAACCCCAGACTGGCAGCGGACTGAGTGGCAGCGGGCTGAGCCGCTCAGCCCCTTGCCAGCTGGGGCCCAGCCACAGGCCCTGCTCAGCCCACAGCCGGCCTAGGTGAATGGAACCCCAAGCCAGCAGCGGGCTGAGTGAGCCGGCGGTGTAAGATCAGCATCTTAATTTAATTTTAAATGAAGCTTCTTAAGCATTTTGAAAACCTTGTTTACATACAACAACAGTTCAGTTATATAATATAGAGACATAGAGAGAGACCTTCTAAAAAATGTTAAAATGTATTATTGGCACGCGAAACCTTAAATTAAAGTGAATAAATGAAGACTCAGCACACCACTTCTGAAAGGCTGCAGATGCCTGCTTTAGACTGATGTCTTCTTAAAAATCTTTAGTTGCAACCTTTCAAGCCCAAGTTATTAATTAAAGGGACACTCTCTCGAGGAGTTTAGGTCCCAAATTGGTTTTGCTTAAAAAAAAGCAAAATTAAATAGTGGAGGTGCTGGGGGAAAGGCGCGCTATGAACTCTAAAATAGGACCTGATTCAGAAAAGCACTTAAGCAAGTGCTAAAATCCATTCCTGTTCAGGAAAGACTTAATCACGATTCTAACTTTAAGCATGTCCCATTGTCTTCAGTTAGACTTAATCATGTGTTTAATGCTTTCCTGAGTTAGGGCTGTGAATAGTTCTCATTATTAGCATTTTTTAAATTTTCATTAAATCAGGCAACAGGTATGTGTAGGTGATTTAAACAGTCCCCTCAAAGTGAGGGAAGACTAAACAAAACAATAGTGTGATAGCATATGAGACCCATAAACTAACCATAAAAGAAAATGAAATTGACTAGAACAGTTTTATTATCCACATTTTCACTACCCAAATACAAAAAGTAATTTGCATAAATTGTGAAAACTGACATTTTAAAATATTCCATTTTAATAAATAATAATTAATACCTAGCTTTTATATAGCATTGTTCGTCAGCAGATCTCAAAGCGCCTCACAAACTTTAATGTATTTATCCTCACAATACCTGAGAGATAGGAAAGTTTTGTAACCCCACTTTACAGCTGGAGAACTGAGGCACAGAGAGTCTAAGTAACTTGCCCAAGTATATTAGCGAAAGAGGTGAGACTTTTTTTTAAAAAAATATAAACTGAATCTTGACAGAGTCCCTTTAAAGTTATTGACTGATTTTCTGGGAACCCCCCCCTCCAAAAAAAAAAACCCAGTGTACTGGAAGCCAGCTAACCCAGTATTAGGGCTATCTAAAAAAAAAATCATCTCAGGGCTAGTTTTTTGATGTTCTTATCAAATATAAGAAATTTACAGAGTAGAAAATACTGTGAGTTATACAGATACTGCCTACTATATCTCCACAGGGTATCAATAAGCTGTGACCCTAAGAGCCCCTAGTGCCAACTGGCAAAGGGTTTACGGTCATGTAACAGCAATTCCTGTCAGGTCTGACAAACTCACTACACCTAACACATTGCTATCATAGCATTTATCTAGAAAAATGTTGTGTAAGGTGTCAAATAAAAGCTTATATCATACTGGTCATCATAAGCATGGTGAGGTGTATGTACGGTTGTTATACTAGAAGCTGTTTGTATGGACTAAAATTATGTTTAAACTAAGTAACCAGGCAGGGCTGTGAAACAGGTTTTTCTCAGGCAACGGAATGCTGGTTTACCTATCTGCCTAGCTCACCAATGTAAATCAAGCAATGTGTAAGTCAACACAAAGGAAGCTTTATTTGCATATTACATCATCAGGAAAAGCAAGTTAACAGGAGAGTGAGAAAGGTTTTCTGGACTAAAAGCAGGAGGAAAGGGAGACCCTTGGTTATCCATCATTGAGGGAGCACCTTTTGTAACCATGAAAGCTAGATCCTGGACCCTGGGAAGATAGTAATGCTGAGACATTGCTTTAAGTGAGAAACTTAGCTTAGACCAGTGGTTCTCAACCTATTTACCATTGTGGGCTGCATCCAATACTACCAGTATGACCCTGAGAATGCCACATGGGCTGCAGCTCTGTGCTGATTGGGCTGCAGATTGAGAACCACTGGCTTAGACAGAGATTTTAGCCTGCTAGCATTATGTTTAGTCTCTGAGGAGCATGTTATACTTTTGTTTTATTTGTAGCCATATCAGTTTCTACTATCTTTACTCGGTGTTACTTAAATCTCTATCTTCATTAATAAATGTCTCTGTGTTTTGTCCTGCATAGATCTCAGGGCTGTAATATTAAGCAAAGTGTGAATGCTTAATTGAATCAAATAACTGATGTGTATACTGTCTCTTTGGAAATAGTGAACATGATAATTTCTGTGAGTGTCCACCGACAGGGGCTGGATACTCCAGGGGAATGCTTTTCCAGGGGATTCAGGAACTGGGACAAACCAAGTATTACCTGCAAGGCAAAGTAAGGGCTGACAGAGACCTGAGAAATTGTCTATGGTGGCTAATTAACTGGGGTGACTGGGAGCTGTCACCAAGTCTAGCTCCAGCAAGTCTCTCTTTGCTAAGGCAGAGGGATAAGAGGTCACCCATAGTTCTGGATGCCTTGGGAAAGTGTCACATAAGCATATATTAAATACTTTGTCATCTGGCTAACCCATAGCAAGGGGCAGGGTGTTAATACACTTCCCTGGAGAAGCCTGGGCTCAGGGAATCACAGTCTCCCTCTTGGTCTTCCCACTGCTCTGGGGAGGAAGTAAAGCTACTACTGGCCCACTAAGTATACGACCTAGCATGTTGTGGGGGACTGGACTCAAGGCTCTACCCACTTCCCATCCCCTCCTGCCCACCTTCTCAAGTGGTTAATGTAGTAAGATGAGGCCCTGAAACATAAATCCTTGTATCAGAGGCCTGGTATGAGGCCTGAGGCCCGAACTAAAGTAATGGTTAAGACTTTGCTAACATAAAGCAAAGTTAAGCTGTGAGCCAGAGGCAGGCCCTGCTCACAAAAGTTGTCAAGAAGAAGGCTGCTAATTGGACGTATACACGTCTAAAGGGTATCAAGTACTAAAAGGATAAACGTGCCAGGGTGGCACTGGAACATTCAGGTACAAATACATTCCACAGAGATAATGAGGAACAGGCTGACCCATCCTAAAAGACAGGGTCAAAAGGATACTATGATGGATAGACTTGTTTGTTCAAACCAACATATACCAGTAGAGAGAAATCACCCCAACAGGCAGAGGGGTTGTACCTCAATGCATCAAGAGTGATGTGTAACTTGTTTGTACCTGTGTATAAGAATGCATCCCTGAGTGGATGTCTTTGTCCATCCTAGGGGGCAGTGGAGTATCCTGCCACTAACTGAGCTGTGTCCATTGTCAGGGTGCACATATTCGTAGTATGTCCTGTAGAGTCTGCTGGAAACTATTACTGTGCTTCATTTGACTATAAACCTGGCCAGATGCCTTCAGACCTTATCAGAGTCTGTGGTCATTGTGGGTTCTCTCGGGGTCTGCTGTGTCAGCAATCTGCAGAGCCAGGGCAGCACACAAAGGGAACACATGCACGCAGCCGACTGTTAACAACCTTGAACAAAGCAGAGCACCACACAGGTAACGTCTGATGACAGTTTATATAGTGGCTCTACAAAGACTCCTCCCCTGCATGTAGTATGTGGTGGGAGAGCACACCTGAACAAGGAAGATCCTCAATCTCTTACTCCCTCTCTAGACCAGGTATGCTGGTAGGGATGGAGAATGGGCACAGCCTTTCTTCCTTGTGCTGCTACATAGGATGGGCCACAATCTGGCTCTTTGCTAACCGTATTTAAATTTGTCAGCTAGGCAATAAGTAAAAGAAAAGTGAAGAATTCTACCCAATTGAACCTGATCCTGCAAAGACTTATGTATTTGCTTCATGTGAAGCATGCACCATGTGCCAAAGTCTTTACAGGATCAGAACTTTAGTTTGTATTTCTTTATAATTTTCTTCTTTTTTTCTTATTCCTATCAGATGGAAGACTGATTCTGGATTAGCATACATGGCCAACTAGTAAAAACCTTAGTGAAACAAACTCATACCTTCCAAAACAAATTGTAAAATGAATAATTAATCTCCTTATCCAGAATATCCTCACCTGTTACCCTCTCAAAATAGGCTCTCTCAGTTTTGCACTGTGTGGGAATCCTGAGCTCAAGACAAGGTAATGCTTTCTTGCTGACTCCAACAGCTGCTTCTTAGAGGAGAAATTAGAACCTGGTGTGTAATGCCGATTCAGCTGAGGAACCCATGACAGCTCCATCAAGAACTCAGCAGTGAACTGACAAATTAATGCCTACTTGATCTCATGCTGAAGCTTCATTTCTTGACTCTAATACCAGGTTTCCCCTTAGTTAACATTCAGTCAGTCATTCTGTTCCATCCTTAAAAAAATAAAATAAAATAGCTTGCTACACGCAAGGATTGTACATACATTTACAGAGTGTAAAATCCGACCAGGGGCTGAATTTCAAACACCAGATATCCTGTGAGGGAATGAAGGCAGCGGCACCTTAGCTATCATAACTTCACCATACACTTTCCTCTTATTCAAAGCAGCAAGATTCATTTTGGCATATTTATGATTTTTTCCCCTCCTCACCTTCCTTCTGCCCTATCAGGAACTCAAAAGAGATGCTGTCCATCACGAGGAAAAAAAAGTTGTTAGAAATACTGGCTATCAGGATTCAGAGATTTAATAAATAAACTTCAAATGGCTGGATGCTGGTGAGAAAAGCTGGTTGGGGCTTCCCCAAAAAATGATAATGGGTAACTAGGTTTACTCCAGAATGAGTTTAAAAATAAATGGCCTCTTGTGCATTAATTATCTATTTTGGATTATTTCCTCCCTCCCCCCCATTTTATTTGGTGTGCTTGTGAAAGAATTGACACTGCTTGATAATAAAAGTTCTCTGCTTAATTAATTAGGGCTAGATTCTGACTCTCCCTTCATGCCTGTGCAAAGAAGCAAGAGAAAGAACTCCCTTTACACACCTATGTGGGTTACTTGGCCTTTAGGTCCTGTCATGTAAGAATAAGTTGGCCTACTAGAGTAGGTTCATAGAGAGTCATACAGGGGAAGAGGGATTGCTCAGTGGTTTGAGCATTGGCTTGCTTAAACCCAAGGTTGTGAGTTCAGTCCTTGAGGGGACCATTTAGGGATCTGGGCCAAAAATTGGGGATTGGTCCTGCTTTGAGCAGGGGGTTGGACTAGATGAGATCCCTTCCAACCCTGATATTCTATGATTCCAAGACTAGAAGGAACCATTGTGATCATTTAAGCTGATCTCACGTGTAACCTAGACCCTAGAACTTCCAAAATAGTTCCTAAAGCATATCTTTGGGAAAAAAAATACAATCTTGATTTAAAAATTGTCGGTGATGGAGAATTGATCCTGACCCTTGATAAGTTGTTCCAATGGTTAATAATCCTCACTGTTAAAAATATACACCTTATTTCCAGTTCAGATTTATTAGCCTCAGCTTCCAGCCACTGGATCGTATTTCACCTTTGTCTGCTAGATAGAAGAGCCCATCATCAAATATTTGTTCCCCAAGTAGCTACTTCTAGACTACAGTCAACTCACTCCTTAACCTTCTCTTTGTTAAATTGAATAGAATAAGCCATGTCTTAATTTTTGTGGTTCTTCTCTAAACTCTCTCCATTTTATCAACATCCTTCCTGAATTGTGGATACCAGAAGTAGACACAATTCCAGAAGCAGTCGCATCAGTGTAAAATAGCCTCTTCACTTCTACTTGAGATTCCCTTGTTTATGCATCAAGGATCTCATTGGCCCTTTTGGCCACAGAATTGAACTGGGAGCTCATGTTCTGCTGATTATCCACCATCACCCCCCAAATCTTTTTCAGAGTCACTGCTTCCCAGGATAGAGCCCCCCATCCTGTGAGCATGGCCTACATTCTTTGTTCCTAGATGGATACATTTACATTTAGCCATATTAGAATACATTGTTTGCTTGTGGCCAGCTTACCAAGCAATCCAGACTTCTCTGTATTAGTGACCTGTCCTCCTCATTGTTTACCACACTTACTATTTTTCAGTCATCTGCAATCTTTATCAGTGATGGCTTTAGGTTTTCTTCCAGGTCATTGATGACCCTGTGCTATTTAACATTGTTAAAACAGATCTCTGTGGGACCCCACTAGAAACACACCCACTTGATGATTCCTCATTAACAATTCCATTTTGAGTTCTCTGGTAGCCAGTTTTTAATCCCTTTAACTTGTGCCATGTTAATTTTATATCTTTCTAGTATTTTTAATCAAAATGTCTTGTGGTACCAAGTCAAACAGAAATCTAAGTATATTAGATCAGCATTATTACCTTTATCAACCAAATTTTTCATCTTAATACATTAAAGGGTCAAAGGGACCATTGTGACCATTTAGTCTGTCTTCCTGCATAACACCGGCCAAAAAACCTCACTCTAACTCCTGCATCAATGCAATATCTTCTGGTTGAGCTAGAACATCCCATCAATTTTCTCCCATCACAATCTCCCTTCAGGCTGCTCCAGGAGTCTCTACAAGACTAAAATTATATGGCCCTGTAGTACAATGCCTTCATTTTCCATCACAGAATAAACTGGAGTCTTGGATTTCTCCCAGAAATTCTCTACTTTATAGTTCCAAAAAGAACATATTAAACAAAGATAACATTTTTACATACAGCTCAAATAACTGTCTTAGGTAGGTTAACTAGTATAAGGCAAAAGAACCAATCCCTGCAAGACCCCACTAGAAACACACCTGATTGATTATCATTTCCCATTTACAATTACATTTTGAGATCTATCAGTTAGTCAGCTTTTAATGTATTTAATGTATGTCATGTTATTTTTTATTTAAAAAGTAGAACAATATAAAATTGTCATGCAATACCAAGTGAAAAACCTTGCAGGAGTCTAAGTATATTACATCTACACTATAATTTTTATAAACAAAACTTTTAATTTACTCAAAAAAATATAAAGTTAGTTTGACAGAATCTATATTTAATAAACCCAGGTTGACTGGCATTAATTGCATTATCCTCCTTTAATTCTTTATTAATTGATTTCAGTAGCAGCTACTCTATTATCTTGCCTGGGATCGATGTCAAACTGACAGGCCTATAATTATCTGGGTCATCCCATTTAACTTTTTTTTAAATACTGGCACAACAGTAGCTTTCTTTCAGTCTTCTGGAATTTCCCCAGTGTTCCAAGGCTCATTGAAAATCAACACTAATGGTCCATAAAGCTCCTCAGCCAATACTTTTAAAGCTGTTGGATGCAAGTTATCCATACCTGCTGATTTTAAATGACTAATTTTAGTAGCTGCTTTTTAACATCCTTCGGAGATGCTCATGGAATGGAAAAACTGAGATCATCATATGTTATGACTACATAATCTGTTTTTCCCAAATACAGAACAGATATATTTATTGAACACTTTTTCCTTTTCTGCCTTATTGATAATTCTACCATTTCCATCTAGTAATAGACAAATACCATTGTTAAGATTCCTTTTATTTCTAATATAC
Organism: Caretta caretta; assembly: GCF_965140235.1. Lineage (NCBI taxonomy): Eukaryota > Metazoa > Chordata > Testudines > Cheloniidae > Caretta > Caretta caretta. The sequence goes on from NC_134210.1 coordinate 48,181,207, forward strand.
TTTAAAAATGTATTGTCCTTTAGTTGCTGGCCAGGGACTCCTCCTTGTGTCCCTTTACTTCCATTATCTATTTTCTTTTGTCCTAACTTTTGACTTATATTCATTACTATCAACTTCCCCTTTCTTCAAACTGTTTTTTTTTTATTGCCGTCTTCACTTCCACGCTAAACCAGGTCAGTTTTTTAACCAATATGACCTTCTTCCTCAATTGTGGCTCTTTGAGCATCTAGTAAAATGTTCTTAATCAAGTCCCACTTTACCATTCACATTTTTGTGTGTCTCACAGTTAAGGTTTAGATTTTGTCACAGTTATTTTTAGTAAGTCACAGACAGGTTGCGGGAAATAAACAAAAATTCATGGAAGCCAGGACCTGTCTGTGTCTTACTAAAAATAATGGAGGAGACTGACGGGGATGACGACAACTGAAGCCTGACCCGGTGGGAGGAGAGAGACTGAGCAGAGCCTCATGGCAGCTGGGGACTCACCACCACTCGTGGCAGTTGGGAGATCCGGTGCTCCCCAGCTAGCAGACAGATCCATCTCTGGGCTGAAGTGGAAGATGTCATGGAGGTCTCTGAAAGTCATGGAATCCATGACTTCCATGACAATCTATTCTTACTCATAATTGTTTTTAGCTTTGTGAAACTGGCCCTTTTAAAGCACCAAGTACATATTATTGGTCAGGACTTTATTCTGTCTGCACATTATAAATGTGTTCAAGTCATGATCACTTGTACCTAAGCCACTTTATAATGGCCCACTTTGTTAATCCAAAATTCAGATATAAGGCACCCCACAATGGCCTTTCTACCCTACTAACTCAGTTAACAGGTGGTGGCCCACCCTAGAATTGCCTAGGAATTGCCTAGGTTTTACTAGGGAGTTTGTCTGTGACCAACAGAGGACTCCTGAGAACCGACTAGTTCTGTTAACTCTTGGGAGGACATGAATACAACCTTCTGCTCAAAGGATTAACACTCAGGCAGTAATTTCTTCGAAAATAAAATATTCTTAATTTAACACATAATATTCTCAAATACAATAAGTCTAATGCATATACCAAAGGAATAAACTATAAACATAACAGGCATAAATTAGAATACAAAAACTATCAACACATATGCATATTCAGATACCCAATACCATACAATTAAACACAGTTTTAGGTGGTTACATTCTGCATGCAATGGCCAGTCACATGCAGAATGCTGACAGCACAACGTTAAAACATTAAGCACATAGACACACATACACAGACATCCAGCTTTATTAACTCAGGCATGCACATACACACTTCAATGGGAGTCTTCTATTAAAATCATCATGCTTACTTTCTCCGATGTCTTTTATTCCTTCTGAGAGGTCCTTCTGCTCGGTCTCCTGATGTTGCTCCAAGCTCTGCTTCTTTCTTCTGTGATTTCAGCTCTTACGACGTTCTCCTTCTTGGTCTTGAACTTCTTAATGGTTTCGCTACTGCTCCCATTCACGCCAGCGTGTTTCACTCACGCAGATGACCTTGAACACAGACTGACAGACTGACTAAAGCCTGCCAGCAGTCTGCCTTATATACAGTTGACCCGCCATTCAGCTTCAAGCCCTTTAGAATGTGGACCTGATTGAAAACTTGTGCCTTTAGAGGGACCTGTTTGAAGCCTTACGTTCTACCTGACTGACCCCTCCCTTCAGGCATGGAAGTGACCTTTATTTCACCCCATTCTACCTGCTCACCATTGGTCAGACCATTCTAAGGCCACCATTTTGGTATTCACAGCTCTAATTCCTTGTGGCTGCCATTTTGTTTTCACTCACTGTGACTGCTTAAAACTAACTTTTTAAAACTCTTATAATTACTAAACAAATTACATATTTATATACACCTTATCATTGTGTTTCATGGTCACCACTCCAGTTTCACTAATTTACATAAGCCCAAACCTCAATCTTTTCTCTGCTTCAGCTTATGGTGACAGATCAGCACCATTGATGCTGGACAGCGCCTAGTACTAAACAGCATTTTCAGCACACAGAGAGCAGCTGAAAACTCCTCTGAATCAACTTAGTTTTTGATAGTCCTCCTAGATGGGCAGAGGGACAATTCCCATGCCTGGATTCACAAGTTCAGAGCAAACATTTTCAAAGTTATAAAGTAAAACTTACATATTTTCTTACAGCATGGAATACCGACATTACAAGTGAGATTAATGCATGCTGCAACTTATAAGCATTTCATGGAGTCTAAACATTAAATACATTCTTATAAAACTAATACCTATTTTGAACAAAACAAACATACAGGTGAACAGGTTTGGTTTCCAGCTATAAGTTTGTCAGTTCTTAGCTAACACCTACAGCTTTGGTCAGAGCTGGCTCTTGGTTTACCAGCATCACAACCCCATCTTGTGCTTTAACTGTTAGGACATCAACCCATAAGCATTCAAGATCATTTTCTTCCAACTTATCAGTGACTCTGAAATAGGTGATGCCATTTTGCCACTGCCCCTCCCCTTGTGCCCACTCGATCCTTCCTAAATCAATAACCATTGATTTTAACATTCCCATCATCCTCCGGTAGCAGTGGGGAATGAGCACAGCCTGCGCTTCACCCCACTCACTGGTCACAGTAGCTGAACCAGCATGAGATGGTCCATTATTTAGTTATGATATAGGGATCAGTAAACTATTCCCACACTCAGAGGTGTGTCTGAGTCATAATGCTTCCCAGGGCTACTCCGGGGTTGTTGCAGTTTATAAACCATCCTTATTCAGGGCTGTGCCTAAACTCAGAATTTACCTTATCTGCTTGTACAGCACTTTGAAATTGTGACATGCTATACAAGTGCTACGTGGTATTATTACATAGTCACCGAGGAACACGACAAACATGTTACTAAGATACAGAGACATGTACAGTATAGTCAGAGAGCACAATATGCCTCACCAATGTGCCTCCATATTGCCCTGCATGCTGATGGCAATGCCTATCAGCCGCCACTATTGCACTACCCAAGTCCCACCCACTTTTACATTTTAACAGGTACTTCTAAAGAATATTTCTTATTTTCCCTATTAAATAGTGGCTAACTGCAATGGCATTTCTGCACTGCTACGGGAATTTGAAAGACAAAGCAGGAGAACTCATCTGGGCTCCTTTGGTCCTTCCTGCCTCATCTCTGGAACAGGCAAAGTAAGAAAAATACAGATCCCTTGGTGCTCCTCTTCAGCACCCACGCTGAGAGGGCCTGCCTTGTTTCCAAAGGACAAAGACTGATCATCCAGAAAAATGCCAGGGAAAGGGAACTTCAGGCTGAATGCAATTACTCAGACAGGATTCTAGTCCCCCTGGAAACAGAATTATCCATTCACTCCAGTCCTCTATGAATTGCAATGTTTTCTGCAAATGTACCATTTCCACTCCCAACTCCCCAACACACACTAAAACACTTTGACCTAAGAAGTTCAGGCTTAAAGAGGTTAAATCTGACCTTGGTCAGTAATGTTCACATTTTCAAAATGTGGCTTTAATGTGTGTGTAGGCAATTTTGCATATTCAATCATTTAATGTGAAATTGGGCATTGCCACTGGAGCACATGAATGACAGAATTTACACATGTAAAATCCCATCCCTTCCTCCATTTTCCTCCAGCAACTAATGAGCTGCCTCAAGAATACACCCATCTCTGATAGCCAATAGTCAGATACCTAATAGGAGTCCCAATCTCTGATACATCTCATTTTTTAAAAGGACATATGTAGCATCTCCATGTCTGGAAGGGATCCAAGCAACTGCTGTGTTCTAATAATGCATGTCGTATTTTATCAAGGGTGTTTGAACTCCATTGTATCTTGCAGTCAAAGACAAAGACAGTCTTAAAAAAAGTAATTGTAGTAGTAAAATAATTCCATATTACAGCTCAGAGACTAGTTTCAATAACATGTGAGTGAAGATTCCAGCAGCATATTGAGCACGTTGTACTCAGAGGAAAGGATAATTCCAGTCCCAGCGATGTTTTGTGCGGTGTGTGCGCACACACACAAGATTAATTTCTGGAACAGAGAATGGCAGGGAGGAGAAAACAGCCTTTGTTCCCTGAAGCTGGCTCATGCTGTTGCAATCAGTGCTGGCATTCATAACACACACTCTCATACACACACACTGCTGTGAGAAAAGCTTTTAGCATTCTGGTCCCTCCTTTTGATTCCCAACTGGAAATGATCAAGGAACAGAAAAATAGAGAGGAGAAAGGGGGAAGGAAACTGAGATTAATGTTTTATTTGCAATTTACATTCAATTGTTTTTATCTTTATAATAATTTGAAAACAATGGTGCCATGTTGCCAATGAAAATAAAATAGCGCCTATCTGCTTTGAACTATGGGCCAGATCCTAAACTCTTCCCCTTTGGCTGTTTTGAACTGTGCTGGAGGCTCAAGTCATACTGGCTACCTGGGGATTCCACTAGGTTAAGGGAAGTCACTGGGCAATAATGCCACTACGTCACCCCTGTCCGGGCACAGATGGCATGTTGGTCATGGCTGGGAGAAAGGGGATGTATTCCAATGTCCCCAAAGGGGCTGTAGCAGCTGCACCCAACTTAGAGCAGCCCTGAGGCCACAAAGTTGTGCTGGAAGCCAAATGGGTACAGGTCCAGTCTCAGAATTGGGACGGGGGACAGAGATGGCATCAAGCCACCCACCAGCTGCTCTGGGTGCAATACTACTGCAGCTGAGAATCTAAGCCTATATTCTTAACCTTAAATCTGCCCCCTTGTGCACAAATGTTATGATACAATATTTCACTTCCTGATGATATACTGTAATACTTGCGCAAGAGTCTATCACCAAACTGCTGTTTTTCCTGCATACATATATTGTCTGTAATTTTTTTTCTTATATTTACAACTATTTAATATCCAAAAGTCCAGAAGACGAAAGCTTTGGGATGTAGGTTCTCTTCTGTTTAAGGATATATTTAATAATTGTCACCACCCACATTTCAACCAGAAGCAAAGTCTTCCTTCTTTTGGTGCAATCCAGGTGATAAGGCAATTAACGATACAGCTCACGGAGCTGCACACACCTGCGCAGCACGGACTCTCTCTCAGAGAGGTGCAGCTCAGGGGCTGAGCAAGGGAACTGGGAAGCCAGCGTAACCAACTGTGAAGCCAGTTCAAGGCAACCTGCCACCGTAGGCAACACTTCAGTGTGCTGCCTCCACACCACGCAAATTCTGTCATGACGGAGAAGCAGTCAGGCCAAATCTGCCATCCTCGGCATCTTCCCAGAAAACCGCCATGCCAGGTAGCTGCCTCACTTGCCTATAGCTAGAGCAGCCTCTGTGGGTCATAAATGAGGTAGGGGATGGCAGGAAGAGAAAGGATTGTTTCAGGGCTAGGGCAGTTTGAATGCTGTCCTGGAGAAAAGACAGACAGTTACCTTTTTATGTAACTGGTGTTCTTCGAGGTGTGTTGCTCATGTCCATTCAACTTAGGTGTGTGCGCTCTTCCTGTGCCAGACATTTTTCCCCTCAGCAGTATCTGTAGGGGACCAGCTCTGATGTCCCTTGGAGTGACACAGGTATGCCGCAGCATATGGTGCACCGCCAGCCCCCTCCACCCTCAGTTCCTTCTTGCTGGAAACTCTGACAGTGGGGAAGGAGGGCGGGTTGTGGAATGGACAGGAGCAACACATCTTGAAGAACACCAGTTACAGAAAAAGGTAACTGTCTTTTATTCTTCGAGTGATTGCCCATGTCCAGTCAACGTAGGGGATTCCCAGCAGTACCCCTGGAGGCGGGTAAGGAGTTCACGGACATGTAGATTGCAATACAGCTCTGCCGAACCAAGCATTGTCCCTGGCCTGCGGGTCCGAATGCAAGAGGTGATCCAGTTAGAAATCCTTTGCATGGACACTGGGAGGCCCTTCATCCTATCAGCTGTAGAGATGAAAAGCTGAGTCGACTTATGGAAAGGTATTGTCCAATCTAGGTAGAAAACCAGAGCCCTTCTTATGTCCAAAGCACGAAGGCGTTTCTCTTCACTAGTCTCATGGGGCTTATGGCAGAAGACTGGAAAAAAGATGTCCTGGTTCATGTGGAAAGTGGACACCACCTTGGGGAGGAAGGCCGGGTGGGGCTGGAGCTGGACCTTGTCCTTATAGAAGACCGTGTATGGCAGTTCTGAGGTCAGGGCTTGCAACTTAGAGACTCGCCTCGCCGATGTCAACACTACCAGGAAAGCTACCTTCCATGATAGGTGAGACAGGGAGCATGAGGCCAAAGGCTCAAAGGGCGAGCCTGGACAGAACCAAGTTGAGATCCCACTGAGGGGCCGGGGACCGGACTTGAGGAAAGAGCCTCTCAAGGCCTCTAAGGAACCTGACTGTCATGTAATGGGAGAACACAGCCTGCCCCTGGATTGGTGGATGAAAGGCCAAAATGGCCACCAGGTGCACCCTGATAGAGGAGTACGCCTGGCCCTGGTTCCTTAAATGAAGCAGGTAGTTCAAGATTGATTGCACCGAAGAATACAAAGGGGAGATGCCTCGTTCAGCCACCCAGCAGGAGAACCTCGTCCACTTTGTGTCGAGGGCTTTCTACTCTCAAGGAGGACCTTCTGGACCCCGTCAGAATAGGCTGGTTCATCTGGGTTCAGCCACGCAACATCGACACTGTAAGGTAGAGGGACACAAGCTTGGAGTGCAAGAGTCGGCCATAATCCTGTGACACCAGGTCCAGTCAGTTTGGCAGAGGCCAAGGTGGGATCACTGATAAGCTTGATAGCTTCCTGAACCAGTGCTGGCGAGGCCACACCGAGGCAACTATGATAACCTGCACCTTGATTTTCACTAGGACCTTGCTGAAGAGTGGAATCAGAGGGAACATGTACATCAGGCTTCCTGCCCTGGCAGGAGGAAGGCGTCAGAGAGGGAGCCCTTGCCCAGACCCTGTCTGGAGCAAACCCCCCCACCCCCGGAAGAGCATGCCAGCTACCTCCAGGTAGAGCACCCACTCGTTGTGAGAGGAGAAGTCCCTGCATAGGTGATCTGCTAGCGTGTTCCTGGCACCCAGAAGGTGACACTTCTAGATAGATTCCATGGTCAAAACAGAAGTCTCAGAGATGGAGTGCATCTTGGCAAAGAGCAAGGATTGTGCTCCACCTTGCCTGTTGATGTAGAACATCGAGGCTGTGTTGTCCGTGATGACTCTGACTACTCTGCCCAACAGGTGAGGTAGGAAGACTGTGCATGCTCTGCACACCGCCCTGAGCTCTTTGACATTTATATGTAGCATCGATTTTTCTGGGGACCACATACCTTGGGTCTGAAGGGTGCCGAGGTGCGCCCCCCAGCCAAGGTCCAAAGTGTCTGAAACCAATTTGACTGAGAGAGAAGTGCTGATTAAGCAAAAAGAAAAGGAGTACTTGTGGCACCTTAGAGACTAACCAATTTATTAAGGGAACTCCTTCCAGGACCTTCCCAGGGTTGGTCCACCATTGCAGCAAGGTAAGTACCGTCACAGGGATGGTGACAACCTTCTCCAGGTGGTCCCTGGACTGGGAATAGACCATCGCCAGCCATTGCAGCAGGGGTCACATCCGGAGCCTGGCGTGGCACACCACATATGTACACGCTACCATGTGACCTAGTATGCGTAGGCAAACCCTGGCCATGGTCAGGGAAAACACGGAGACTTCCGCGATGTGGTCCATCAGTGCCCTAAATCTCTCCAGCAGCAGGAACGCCCTGGCATAGGTCGAGTCAAGCACCGCTCCGATAAACTCTATAGGCCGAGGCAACAGCACGTGGCTAGCAGCACCATTGGACCTGGAGTTGCCCTTGACGAGCCAGTCATTGAGGTACAGGTAGATCTGGATATCCCGATGTCTGAGGTAAGCTGTCACCACCAACGTGCACTTGGTAAATATCCATGGTGCTGTCGCTAGGTCACATGGAAGGACCGCGAAGTGATAGTGGTTGGGACCTACCATGAACCAGAGGAAGCGTCTGTGTCCCTTGAAGATGGTGATGTGGAAGTACGCATCTTTCAGATTGAGGGCGACATACCAGTCTCCTGGATCCAGGGAGGGGATGATGGAAGCCAGGGAGACCATATGGATTTTCAGTTTTGCAAAGTAGCAGTTCAAGCCCCGCAGGTCTATTATGGGCTGCAGAACGTCCTTGTCTTTGGGGATTAAAAAGATTGGGAGTAGAACCCCTAGTTCCTGTGGAGTACAGGAACTATCTCCACCGCACCCAGCTGTAGTAGACACTCTGCCGCCTGTTCGAGAAGATTCTCGTGAGAGGGGTTCCTGAAGAGGGATGTGGGGAGTTCTTGGAAGGGGGGATAGAAAGTAACTGAAGGGTGTAACCCTGCACCACTGTACTGAGGACCCATAGGTCCAGTGTTATAGACACCCACACAGGAAGGAAGGAAAAAAGGCATTGGCAAACAGAGGGGAGGAAGGATCCAGGGAACAATCTGGTACGTCACCCTCAGATGTACCCTCAAAACGGGGGCTTGCTCGTTTGCTTACTGCAGGTCAAGCCCGCTTGGGATATAGACAGGGGTTGGTGGCCAGGGTGCCTCTTGTAGCCCCTAGATCTTTTGTGGGGAGGCTCCTGGCAAGGGTGGCTCCCCTGGCTCTGAGGCTGCTGTGGCTTAAACCGCTTGCGGGCAGGACCAGGGATGTACAGGCCCAGTGTTTTTAGGGTCATGCAGGAATCTTTCAGGCCATGGAGTTTAATGTCCGTCTGTTCTGCAAGCAGGGTGTGCCCGTCGAAAGGGAGGTCTTGCATTGACTGCTGAACCTCCAAGGAAAGACCAGAGAGAAGCAGTCACAAAGCCCTGCGCTCTGAGATGGCCAATGCCATGGTATGGGCTGTGGTGTCCACCGCGTCCAATGCCACCTGGAGAGTTGCTCTGGCTGCAGTCAAACCCTCACACAGGATCACCTAGAAGCCTCAGGAAGGGAACTCTCGAACTTGGTCTTGGCTTGCTACATATTAAAATCATTGCGGCCTATTAAGGCCTGATGGTTGGCCACCCGCAACTATAGACTGGAAAACGAATAAATTTTACGCCCAAACAAGTCTAGTCTCCTTGAGTCTTTATTCTTAGGGGTAGCCCCCAGTTGACCCTGTCTCTCCCTGTGGTTGACCCCTCTCTACCACTAAGGAATTGGGAGCAGGGTGGGTATAAAGGTACTCGTGGCCCTTGGATGGCACAAAGTACTTGCGCTCCACCTTCTTGGAGATTGGAGGCAAGGAGGAGGGGGTTTGCCAGAGGGCATCTATCATTTTAATGACCCCATCATGTAGGAGCAAAGTACCCTGGCTGGAGCCGTGGGGCAGAGAACATTAAAGAGGGAGTCTGCAGGTTCCTCTAATTCCTCCGCTTGGAGGCCCAGGTTGGTGGTAACCCTCTTTAACAGCTCCTGATGTGCCTTAGCATCATCCTGGGGCACCAGTGGAGAGGGCCCCACTATGGCCTCATTGGACGACAACGAGGAGGAAGCCGGTACCAAGGGGTCCTCCCCAATCATAGGTTGTCCAGCGGCTTGCTTGCCCACTTCCTTCTGTGCCTGCAGGGTGCCTGCAGTCGAGGCCTCTTGGGCTGGAGGGGGTCAGGAGAGGGCGGTAGCTGGTCTCGCCAAAGCTTTGGATAGCGAGCGGGGGGCCTGAGAGGGCTGAGTGAACCCCCATGGGTATCACTATGCCGGCCACAGAGTTTGAGGCCATGGACCCGGCTGTGGCGCCGCTGACAGTCTGCACCGTAGGTGCCAGAGCCTGTCCCGCCACTAAGGAACCTTGGTCCAAACCTAAGCCAGAGCCCAAGCAGTCGCTCCCCTGCAACCAAGATGGGGTTAATTGGTGGGCCTGTCCCGATCGGTTCTGGTCGCCCCTCCCTGAGTTGGGTCTGGCTGATCTCGATGAGCATCTGGATTGGGGCCTCGGTGACTGGCAGTGCTCAGCAGATCCGCGACAGCCCCAGGCCAGCGATCTACACCTCATGCTTAACGAGTGGTACTGGAATGTGGAGTGGGAGCAGGAACGAGAGCAGGCTTGGCATCATGGAGATGCCACCCTGGAGGATTGCAACAGCCCAGGGAACTGTACTGTTGGTCCCTTGACCTGTCCCGTGAGCGGTACTGGTGCTGTGGAGATTCTGGGCGCAAACTCTGAAACTCCTGCCGGGGGCGCGTGCCTCCAGAGGTCTGCACCCGGTTACCAGCAAGCAGCGCCTCGAGCCTCTCTGCCCTTGTCCGAAGTCTGAAAACCGGATGGAGCTGTGAAGCTTCTGCCTATCACAGTCAGAAACGTGTCGGCTGCAAGAGGGCGACTGTTGACGGGACGTCCCCTGCGACAGGGAGCGCTGCCGGAAAGGTGGAGGCTGTGGTGGTTCCAATGTGGGTTTACCCCAGGATTGGGACCCCGCAGATGCTGGAGTGGGCAGTACTGGGAGGGACAGAATGTCTTGCGCTGCTTGCAGGGCCTCCGGTGTGGATGGCACCCAGAGCTGACAAGGACCTCCACAGCTATCCAGGGTAGCTGGCGGAGAGCAGGATGGGCTACACCACTCTACTTGAGCCGAGGCCCTGGATTGCGGAGGGAGTGAAGAGGCGCCAGAGACAGGGCCTTGGTCCACCCCAGACTTGTCCTTTCCCTTGCAGGAAGCTGGAGACCTTCCTCTCCCTGTCTTCCTGGGCTTCTTGGCTGGAACCATGGAAGGAGACTGGTGCCAGCTCATAGATGGTACCGGCTGGGTGCTGCACACCGAGGTCATGGTGCTTGGCGCTGAATGGGAACGCTGCTCCGGCATCGGGGAAGGGCAGACTCCATGAGGAGTGCCTTCAATCAAATGTCACACTCCTTCTTCGTCCTGGGCTTGAAGGACTTGCAGATTTTGCACTTATCGCTAATGTGATCTTCGCCCAAGCACCGTAAACAACTATTATGTGGATCACTAATGGGCATGGGCCTTTACAGCAATCGCGGGATTTAAAGCCTGGAGGCGAAGTCCCTTTAGTGACTTATTAAGTCTCTAACTTAACAAATCGGTTGAACTAAACTAGAGAGAAACTACACAATAAAATTTGCAAGAGGCAAATGAGTTCGAATGAACGAAAAGCAACGGCTCTAGCTGAAGCAGCACCAGCTCCATGCACCATCACTGGCAGCAAGAAGGAACTGAGGATGGAGGGGGCCGGTGGCACCTATATGCTGCATCATATGTGCGCCACTCCAGGGGGTTCCAGAGCCGGTTCCCTACAGCTACTGCTGAGGGAAAAAACTTCCAGCACTTGTGCATGTGGTGAGCACACACACCTAAGTTGAACGGACATGAGCAATCACTCGAAGAAGAACTGGATTCTCTCTCTGCCTCTGGCACAGAGTAACCACATAAGGCTGGCAAGTCACTTAGGCTACGTCTACACTAGAAATGATACAGTGGCACAGCTAAAGCTGAGCTGTTGCAGTGTAAACATTTACTACAGTGACAGAAAGGGTTCTTCCATTGCTGTAGTTAATCCACCTCTTCCGTTGACCTAGTGATGTCTATTCGGGGTGGGGGGGCCCTTAGGTCAGCTTAACATCACAAAGGGCATGAAATTTTTCACAGCTCCTTTGTTAAAAATGATTGTAAGAAGCCAGTAAGCTTCTTTATTTGAAAGGCCAGAAAAGCAAAGAGGTCAACTCCACACCTGTAAAATGGGCATAATACTACCCCCTCAGTTCAAAGTGGTGTTGTGAAAATTAATGTCTGTAAAGCACTCAGACAGTATAGTGATGAGTCCTATAGAGAAGCCCATGAGGAAACTGATAATTCTTTCTTCAGAGCAGGGTCTGAATAGTATGCAGTAGGTGAGACATGAAGCCACACATTGAATAATGAGGATAAAACAAAATATTGAATAGCTGCTCATTAAGTGAGCACTGTCCATCCTGTCCAATGAATGAGGTAGGGTCCTGTGGAAAAAAATAGTGTGGTATCCTGTAATGACAGACTACCATAATGTATACAGACTGGGTGGAGAGGTCAAATGAAGGTTGCACAGGCAACCTTAATTCTGGCATTGCCTAACTTCGCAGGTTTTTGCAACCTTAATATTGTTCAAACAGTATATAATTTTCTAGTTTTTTTAAAAAAGCATATTGAAAAGCCAGCAATACTATCATGTGGCATCATATTGATACCAACATGTTTATTAGCAGGGTTAGAACCTTTAGATCGACCACACAGACTTTTGCCACTTGAGCGAGCAGAGTAACTGATAGCAGAAACAGACTGTCATCCACTAAGTGGACCAGCAATAGCGGGGGATGAGACACATACTTGCCCACTGGGTTTTACAGACATTTGCCAACAGCAGAGGAATGGTGAGATTCAGGAATCTTGGGTTCTATTCCAGGCTCTGGAGGGGAGTGTTCTCTTGTGGGCACACACTTTCAGCCCATTCTACTCCATCCCCTCCAAACTGTCTCTTTTCTAGGCTTTTCTTGTCCTAGTCCCAGTCCTCTCATCCCCAACCAAATCTCCTTGCCCAGACACACCTAGTCTCCTCCTTTTGGCTCCCCATAGAAGTCCCAGTTTTTCCCTCTACATCTAGTCTCTCCCTTTTTCTAGTCCCAGTCTCCTTATTCAGTCAAGCCTAGTTTTCCCCCTTCACCTTAACTCCTCATCAGATCTGTCTCCTTTCCCCACCACCCATCTCCCCTTCCCAGCTGCTGCCCAGCCCCAGTGTCCCACAATCCTGGCTCTCAGTCCCCAGCCAGTTCCAGTCTCTCTCTCCACCCTCAACTCCCAGTCCTAGTTTCTCTCTTCCCTTCCCACTCCCAGTCCCAGTTTAACTAGGATCCTTTCCTTCCTCCCTGATCCAGATCTTATCCCCTCAACATTCAAATCAGGCAACTTCCTCCTCCGTACTGCTGGAGTGAGAGCAGGAGTGGGGAAGTCACTGAGGACACAGCGGAGACATGTCCGTGCTCTCAGTTCCCATGCCCATACAAACAGTGAGAGACAGTCCCTGCTCCAAAAGAGTTTACAATCTGAAGTCCCTATCCCAGAGGTGGACAAACTATGGCCCGTGGGCCACATCCGGCCCACAGGACCATCCTGCCCGGTCCTTGACGTCCTGGCCGGGGAAGCTAGCCCCCAGCCCCTCCCCTGCTGTCTCCTCTCCCCCACAGCCTCACCTCGCCATGCTGCCAGCGCTCTGGCCCGCCGCTCCTGCTGGGTAGCGCAGTAGCATGGCTGCAAGCTCCTGCTGCTCTGAGAGGCATGGTAAGGAGACGGGGAGCGGGGGGGGGAGGGTTGGATAAAAGGCAGGGGGTTCCGGGGGACAGTCAAGGGACATGCGGGGTTGAATAGCGGGTAGGGTCCCAGGGGGAAGTTAGGGGTGGGGCTGTGGATAGGGGTCAGGAGACGGCATGGGGGGTTGGGTTCCGGGGGTCAGTTAGGGGGTGGGGATAGGGGTTGGGGCAGTCAGGGGACAGGGAGCAGGGGGGGTTGGATATGGAGTGGGGTCCCGAGGGGTGGTTAGGGCAGGGGTCCTGGGAGGGAGCGGTCAGGGGACAAGGAGCAGGGTGGGGTTGGATGGATTGGGGGTTCTGAGGGGGGAAGTCAGGGGGCGGGAAGTGGGAGGGGGCGGATGGGGGTGGGGGCCAGGCTGTTTGGGGAGGCACAGCCTTCCCTACCCAGCCCTCCATACAGTTTCGCAACCCTGATGTGGCCCTTGGGCCGCAAAGTTTGCCCACCCCGCCCTATCCTGTATTGTAATTGACTTCAGTGGGGCTCTGTGTTGGCTAAAGCATGCAGTGGTGTTGACCACAATGCCAGACCAGTCTAAATATGCAAGACTATAGATGGGAAGGAAAACAGAAGAAAAGTGACTTACTCAAGATAACACAGCAGGTCAGTGGCAAAGCCAGGGATAAACCCCAGGTCCCCTGAGTCCCAGTCCAATGACCGATACACAAGATTATGCTACTTATCTAGACCACACTGCTTAATAGTTAGAATGGAAACTCTTGTGCAGCCTTAACTATAGCCCTACTGCTGTCATAAATTTAGCCTTCAAAATATGTTCTTTTGTTGGCCCACTGTGTGCCACACAAAGGCTTTGCAGCCCAGACAAAGATCCAAGATCTTTTCATTTTCATCCATATAAAAACAGAAACAGTCAGTACTGTACTGCCATGGCCAATAGAAGATTTTAGGTTGCTACCAAATTCACAATTGAACAAATTTGATACATAAAATAAAATAGAAAAGCCAGGCAATTATTAATTCAGTTTCACAGTGAAATTGTATTGCACATGAGAAGCCTTGAAGTCAATGCCTTCATTTAAAAGGACATCAAAATATTTCACACAAAATATTACAAACTCAGTGAAAACTTGAGATTGAAATCCATTTCCTCTTTCATGCTCACACACTGCATATTACTATAGTGTAAGCAGGGTCTGAATGAGCTCTCCCCTGACATCTAGTGATGAGCTGTGGAAGAGGACTTCAGGACCTGATCTTGTTTGCATGAGAATACCAACCCTGCCTAGGTGTTTGCATGGGAATACCAACCCTACCTAGAATGATGGGATTGTTTGCCCAAATTATCACCTTTGGCTGGTGTTGGATTCCCAGTCTCCTTGTTATTGGGGCAGGAGTAATAAAGGGTTGTTATTCTTGTTGTGTGCATCAAAGGCAGCAGAACTGTGCTTGGCATATCCCAATTGAGGGACTCGCCCTCAACTAAACAGCACTCACTAGGCAGGGGACATGAGTTCCAAAGCCCAGTGAGTTGAGAGAGAGGGTAGGGACAGGTATTTGTCCCTTAGGGTGTGGATCTTGCTTATGGGTCTTAGACACCATTTGAGCCTTCTTCTCTCCACTGTGTAATAAAGCTGAAATCACTGATACCTAGGTTTAAGTGTTAGACCTGCTTTAGGACGGTGTCTCTGCTGCAAGGGACTGCTCAGTATGCACCAACAGTGAAGCTCCCCCACTAATAGTTGAAATCACTGAGAGCGGTGTTAAGGGGTGGGACCTGAAGACAACCCGGTGGATTAGTGATCAGCTGGCAGAGCAGCCAGTGGAAAAGGCGTGGCAATTGGCTGGCAAGATAGCTGCTGGAGAGAACCAGAGTGGGGACCCACAGAGCGGCGTGGTGATCAACCAGCAGGGCAGCTGCTGGAGAGGATCAGAGCGGAGCCCAGCAGAGAGGCGTGGTGATTGGCCAGCAGGGCAGCTGGCAGAGAGGAGCAGCAAGCAAGTGCTTGTGCAGCGGAGCAAGTAAGGTGGCTTCTTACCACCCCTCCACCTAGGGTTCACCTCTCACCCTGCACATGTACCTCTGAACTCTGGGTCTGCACTGACCAAGGACAGGAACTGTGAGTGGGGTGCAGAGAAGGGATGGGCATATTAAAGGGACTTTTGGTTGCTGGACTAAGAACCTGAGGGAAAAGGACACTGCCCAACTTACTTGGGGGTGAGCTTTTGCTCATGGTTTATGATTATGACCCCTGTTTGCTGTGTTTTCCCAAATTAATGCCGGGTTACTTCCCCTCCCTTTTATTAAAAGTTTCTTTGCTACACTCAGACTCTGTGCTTGCGAGAGGGGAAGTATTGCCCCTTAGAGGTTCCCAGAGTGTGGTGTGCAATTGCCCCAGGTCACTGGGTGGGGGCTCGAGCTGGTTTTGTGTTGAATTGTTGCAAAAAGGAACCCCTACATACTGAACCCAACCCTTGTTGCTGCCAACGCTGACTGGCAGAAGGGTTACAGTGGGGCTACTCATGAGTGTTGTTCATGGCAATTATTCATCTGGAAAACTGCAATGAAGCATTTGTTTTGGAGAAGAAGAAAAAATAGGTAGATTTCTGATTGTTCCTACCAGTATTCAGAGGAAAAATAGCTATGGGAGCTATATTTATTTGGCACTGGTGCAACTGCTATTGGAATATTGTGTATAGTTCTGGTGTTCATAATTCAAGACAGATGTTGGTAAGTTGGAGAGGGTTAAGAGAAGAGCCACAAGAATGGTTACAGGATTAGAAAACATGCCTTATAGTGATAGACTCAAGGAACTTAACCTATTTACAAAGAGAAAATTAAGGGGTGACTTGATCACAATCTGTAAGTACATGGGGGACAAATATTTGATAATGGGCCATTGAATCTATCAGAGAACGCAATAACATGATCCAATGGCTGGAAGTTGAAGCAAGACAAATTCGGAATAGAAATAAGGTGTACATTTTTAAGAGTGAGTAATTAACCATTGGAACAATTTACAAAGGATCATGGTGGAGTCTCCATCCCTGACATTTTTTAAATCAAGAATGGACATTTTCCTAAAAGATATACTCCATGAATTATTTTGGGGAAGTTCTAAGGCCTGTGTTATAAAGAGGGTCAGACAAGATGATCAACATGGTCCCTTCTGGCCTTGTAATCTGTGAGATTCTGATCTTGTGCAAAGGGAGAGGGTGGGACATAGAAACTACATGGAGCCCTACAATTCTTTAAAAAAGCAGGCTCCATTCCCATGAGTTCTCCGGGCAGTGGTACAAAGAGTAGACCTTTCCATGAAGTCCCCCGGCCATTCCCCTTCCATCTGGCAGCATGGCTCCCTCAGGAACCATGCTGCAAAAGTTTCCCCCCTGCAATTGCAATCACTTTCCCTCCAAGAGGGGTAGAGAGGACATAGGGGGAGTTAAGGCTGCCCAGTGCAACATTAACTCCTTCATGTGTTTACTATTAAAATCTGCTAGGGTCAGAAGGGTCTATGACATGTAAAAGCAGCTGCTCCAAGGCACTGCCTCCAACGTGGCACACTATTGATCCTCAGGTACCAGACAACAGATCATAAGGGTTTGATTTTACAAACTGCCGAGCACTCTGGCCCCAGTTCAACAAAATACATAAGTACTTCAACTTTAAGCGTGTGAGTAGTCTAAAGGGACAATGCATATGCTTCAACTTAAGCACCTGTTTAAGCATTTTGGGGATCAGGGTCAGAGCCCTTGTAGGACTGTGCCCCAACAACAGAGGCTCTTCTGTAGACTTGGGCATGGTGCACCAGGCCAGGGAGCTGCTCTCCCTCCTCTGTGCCTTATTTCCACTTGATATTGCTCCCCTCCATCAACATCTAAGAGATACACTTTAAAAGGGCACAGCTAAATTTTGGGCCAACTATAATTCTTTCAGCATAGCTTAAAAAAATCTCTCTGGAGCTCTAAGGCATATAGAATCCTTCACCATTTTCAGACCTCGGCATATAATCAAAGGAATGTGAGTTATTTCTCCTGGAGCTCCCTGTAGTGCTGAGCCAGGGCAGGCTGCTTGCTCAACTTCCTTCCTCTTCTCTTGTCCTTTGGGCAGCTGTATCCCCACGTTCAAAAACCACTGATCTTAAACAATGAATTCCAAAAGAAAATGGTTGGTTGCAGCTTTAATTTAACAACCCCTTGTTCATTTAGTCATTCATAATGAATACAATGACCACTGCCCATAAGTTTAATAAAGTGCGCGATTCTGATCTCCCCCCAGTGTAAGTCAGGAGCTGCTCCACTGAAAAATCAGTGGCATCACAGCTGTGTAAAACTTGCTTAAGTGCCTGAGGAATATCAGGTCCAAAATTTTAGAGGCAACATTTTACATTATGAGCTCAGTTAACTTGGAATTTAACACATAGGAATATGGTTAGTGAGTGTCTGTTATGGAGAAAAATTTTGATTTTTTTGGCATCAGCATATGATTTAAATACTGCACACAGGTTAACCTGGCAATTGAGAAGACTAAACGGATTATAGTATTAATAATTCTGTAAATACAGCCTTGCACAATTCTATTCACCCAGGTAGGGATTTTTTTTTAAAGGGCATATAAAATATCTTCAGGGGTTTTTTTTATTGTAATTTTCTTTCTATTGAAGGGCAGACAAGCAGCGTTTGTTTGTGTGTGTACGCACATGCGCTCTCTCTCTCACACACACACAGAGCGCGCATGTGCGTACACACACACACACACACTCAGAGTATTGGATGTAACTGGGAACAAAGACTACAGGGAACAGAGTTTAATGGATTGTGATTACTGTTCTGGAACAGATTGAACCTCTTTATAGCCTATGAGAAGACAATGTGAACTGAATTCAAACAAAGAACTGATCATGGGTTTTACTGCAAGCTACATAGTTAAAAAAGAAGCTCTTATAATTTACAACTATGGACAACATTTCAAAGTAAAAAAGGATTTAAAATAAGACATTATCTGGAAAACCACAAACTTATTTATTTTCTCCTGATACAGCAGGCTACCTCCCCTGAAAGCAATACCAATTACATTCTTATTTTTATTTTAACTGTTATCATTACTATTGTTATGTTCTGGTTATTTTGCACGAACATAGTAACTTTCATTTCTTGTTGCTCAATGAAGCTGCTATTCATGTCTCTGTCCAGTACAAGTCCTTGCTGCTGCTGAACCAGACAATTGTACTTCAGCCAATGCTTCAAAATGAAGCATAGTCTGTTTCAGCAATTCTGTTTTGTTCCCTTCTTTACTTCAAATCAAGTATTCAGGCATTTTTCTCCTCTATAATCAGCAGGGTAAGGGGAGAGATGTTTTCTCAGCTATCCATACATGTTCCTGTGTAGCTAGTGGCATGGGGGAGGGGAGACACGCCATCTCTATGTAGGTACCTCCCTTTGTGGCAAAATATTCAGCTCTATGATGCGTCCAGCCTTGGTTTATTCATTTGTATCTGATATCTCCCCAAGTAGGAGAGGAACATGAGACTCCACTATTTCATAGGTAAATGACTCCTGCATTTTAGTAAGAGAATGAGCAAATTAACTAAAACTACAGCATGGAAGCAGCTGCCTCACCTTGCCATGCCATCCTGGTGCAGATATCCCTCTCATAAATCAGAACATGCCTGATCCCATTCCTTACCAATAGAGACTGCTGGGTAACAGTTGCTCTCTGTGGGACTGAAAGCGTTGATGAGTGAACCCATAAAAAACACCAAAATGACTATGAACCCGATTGCGATTTCTCTCACACCAGTGGTATTCAGGAGCAATTTCACCAATGCGAATGGGGTTACACTGGCATAAAAAGTGATGAGATATCAGAATCAGGCCCCAATTCTCTACCACTAAAACTCTACTTTTTCACTGAATTGTGGCAGGTCTGTTCTGTGTACCAACAACAGTTTTCACATCTTGAATTACTGTCCACAAACTGTGACACTAGAAATACTGGTGAGTTTGTCAGAATTGAGCTCAAGTCAAAGTTTTTTGCAGTAGAATATGACTGGGTATTCCCCCCTCCCAAGTCTGAATCCTCCCACAGACGCCTACACTCTTCTAGTCTCTTTGTACTGCCTGCGCAACACACATCTCCAGCAGAAAGACTCAAACAATTACCTAATGGTGCAGAACAAACACGACAGCCCTCTCTGCTGTGCCCCCCATTTCAATGAGGATGTGTTCTGTATGACTCAGAATGAATCAGACTGAAGAAACAGAACTGCAGCCTCAGAAATAATAATGACAGTGTACAATTTGGAGCAAAGATACTACACTGCCTAATCATTGCCCAGCACTTAATTTCATTGCATATTGTATGACTAATAGGATATACATGCGTACTCATGATCATGCTTTTAAAAAATAAATGCCCTTTAAATCAATCATAATTTGATTTTGTTAGGTGCATTATCAAAATAAAATAGTGAGTGATATCAAAAAATCCATTCCCCAGCCAACACTTCAGCTAAATTTTGCTTGGGTCTGCATGGGAGTGTATCACTTGGTTGAGGTCACAAGGACCCTTTACTCCTTAGTCTCATAGACTTTAAGGTCAGAAGGGACCATCATGATTATGTACTTTGACCTGCACATTGCAGGCTACAGAACATCTGCCACCCACTTCTGTAATAGACCCCTAACCTCTAGCTGAGTTACTGAAGTCCTCAAATCATGCATAACAGCCAGGCATGACTGGGCTGTGAATTGCAGGTTCCCAAAAAGAAGCATGGTTATGGACCCACTCTCTTCACATTGGTCTGCAGAGTCCACCTGACAAAGACCTGAGTGCATACTATGCCTTTTGGAAGGTTAGCAAGTCTGTCACTCCGGCACGTGCTCCTCCTGGGCCCCAAGAAGAATTTTGGCTGACTCAGCCAAAATTCCTCCTACTGACGTGCTCCTCTTCCAGTTCTCCTCCAGCACAAAGCATTTCTCAGAGCCCAACTCTGGCCCTTTAGGCACAGATTTTGTGGCAGTTATGTTCAGTCCGAAAATTCCCATTCTTAACCTTTCTTCTTACCTCAGCTAGATTTTCTTTTTTAAAAAATAGAATAGTCCTTTATTAAAATTTTATCAGACAGTTCTTTTGGATTAGAAGAAAAAAAATTATCTTGGATATTACAAAGCAATAATATCATTATTACATTCATGTATCAGGCTCTTACCCCTTCAAATCCTCCAGTATCTATTTTCTGGCTTGTTTTTCTAAATCTAGTCCTCTTGCATACACTAATGTTTCTTATTTCAGTGACTATTTTGCCAACTTCTTTCATGTATTTCTATTAAGCTCTACTCTTACATACTCCCATTTTTGCATTATGTCCTCTTGTTTTTCCTATATTTTTGTCTCCAATAAAGGGTTTATGTGGATCAAATTTTAGCAATACATAGTGAAAGGGTAATTAATCTCAATAAGGTCACTATTAAAAATCTGTTCTTTCACTATTAGGAAGAAGTTCAACCTCCTAAATCATTGCACATAACACAAATCCTTGAGATGTCCTACACTGCTCCATCTCACGGCCAACTGCATCTTTTCAAAAGCATTAAAGTTAATGCAGTACTTACTAACGCTTCTACAGAGGGACATGTTCCCTGGGGACAGTAACTCTGGACCATTGCAGCTGCACATTTTCAATCAAGAACATTTTATTTGTGTTTTCAGTTTGTTACATGTGGTAAATGCCAACATTTCACTTCCCCAGGCTGGGATGGCCTCTGCTCCAGAAGGGCTTCCCCAGAAAGATTTCTGAGTTCTGCTCTGCAAGGCAGAAGAAAGAGCATAAGGCTGCTTTTGTCAACTCTATTTCATCATTTTCTTACCACTAAAGGGAGATGAAATTGATTGTAAAGAACAGATAGATTCCTCAGCAGTCAGCTGCTACAGCTTCCTTTTGTTTCCCAGTTTCTTGATCCACTTGCTTCCTTCAAGGATGACTGCTGGGCTTTGCTTTCTTATTTGACTGCTGTGCTTCATTTGATACAGGAGCTCCAGAATCTGTCCGGAGAGTAAGTTATTCAGAGGCTCCCTCCTGCCCCAGATCACGAACCTCAAAGTCATTTTCACATGGGGAGAAGGGAAAGACAGAAAGGGTCACGCCAGAACAGCAAACGGAGTCTTCAGAAACTTTGTTCTACCACTTTTTTACCACTTCCAATTTTCCCTCACACCAGTCCTCCCCTCCGGGTGCACGAGGCCCCATGAAGTGCCATCTTGCAGCAGGACTGAGGGCAGAAATGGGGTGGTTACAGGAGAGGTTAGAACTAACCCTCACTACCCTGCCCCAAAACTCTGCAGAGGACACTCCCCACATCCAGCCCCTCTGATCTGAGCACACCAGGCCCCATGCAGCACCAATCATCCCCCAGACATGTAGGTTCAGGGAAGGGAGAAATGCCAGGAGGAGCTAGCCCTGAGGCAGAGACAGTAGGCTGGAGCAGACACAGAAGTAGTTGCAGTGGTGGGGGGGGGAGGCATGTGGAAGTGATGAGCCTCCACCTAACCTCCACTTCCTCATCCCCAGGACTGCCCGGGGCCAGAACTACACAGGGGTGAGCCTCCCATACCTCCAAGGGCACCAGGCGCCAGGTAGTGCTACCACTACCCTGGCCAGAGAAAGGAGGAAACTCTTGGGCAGAGCCAGCCAGCAGGAGCAGACATCAATAGGGCAGTAGGAAACTTGGATTTTTGGGGAGGGTAGGTGGTATTTGTTTTCCCCCTCCCAAGTTTTTACACTGGTCTTTCCTTCCCTGGCTGACTGGCAGCTTGCCCTAACACCCCAGCTCCATCTTCCAAAATCACTTCAGTTCAGCCTCACTCCTTCTGCCCTCTGCCTTTTCTTCACTACTTCTTCTCCTTTATCCTCTTTATTAACGTCCCCATAACATTATTAAGAGATTCAGGAAAAGAGCAGCCAGAGACTGCAGCATAAATAGCTTCATTGGTCCTACAAATCCCAGGAACTATGCACTTATTCTTAAGTGCCATCTACTGGCTCCCTAGATATTAACTAGCTACTCACACAGAAACAGAAGACTCCTGAAACAAATGTTCCCTTTCTTCTCTTTTAGTTAATCCCTTCCTTACAATCCCCCGTTGCAAAATTAAACAAAAAAAATCATGGAACTAGTATGACATTTGCAAACCACCACACTGTTTACTCTGCTGGTACACAGATTAACTGAGGTGGAGCAGAAATAAACCCTAGTTATAGTTTGGAGAACACAAACATTCTGTTTTACCTTTATGAAGCTCCTTGTCAAGTAGTTACAGACTACTGAAACTTTGGTTTTATTATTCAGAAAATTAGAGTGAAAGCAGCCATGAAGACTAGAAAGATGGAGATTTGTCTAGACATTCGCTGTGCAACACATTTAAAACTTCCACCAGCAGAGAAATATCTTAATTATGTTGTTGCAAAGTTACTATCTAGAACACTAAGGGTGAGATTTTGTTCAGTTACATTGGTACAAACCTGGAATAATTCTCTTGACTTTAGTGGAATTATTCTGAATTTACACTGGTACAACTGAGAACAGAGTGTGGACCAACCTTTTAAGGGGATTAGAGAGACAAATTAAGCAGATCATGTCTCTTATCTTAGGTACTTATAAGTAAGGTTAAGATTTTGTCATGGTTATTTTTAGTAAAAGTCACGGACAGGTCATGGGCAATAAACAAAAATTCACAGAAGCCGTGACCTGTCTGACTTTTGCTACTGCAGG
Organism: Caretta caretta; assembly: GCF_965140235.1. Classification (NCBI taxonomy): domain Eukaryota; kingdom Metazoa; phylum Chordata; order Testudines; family Cheloniidae; genus Caretta; species Caretta caretta. The sequence goes on from NC_134210.1 coordinate 48,204,243, forward strand.
TCCATAGTTTCTCCTGAGGTGGCTGGGAGCTGCTGGGTCCCCTCCCCACCTCCCATGTGCGTAAGGCTGTCACTGGTCGCTGGAACCCTGCAGGGGGACCCAGAGGAGGCTGTCACCATTGCTGGAACCCTGCTGGGGCCCCACTGGCTGCCAGCTCCAGTCCCACAGCTCCAGGGGCTGAAGCAGGAAATGTCAAGGGTTATCTCTGGATTCTGTGACTTCAGGGACATCAACGTAGACTTACTCATAAGGCTCATTTCTGTGGCATGTAAGCACCTTTAAAGTACTCATCCTCACAAAACCTCTGAGGTGGGGAAGTATTATTTTCCTTGTTTTACAAGTGGGGAACTCAGGCACAGAAAGACAATGTGACTTGTTATGGATCACACCAGAAGTCTGTGACAGAGAAGAGACTTGAACCCTCAAAAGGAAGTTAGTGGGTCATTTAAAAGAATTCACTATGTTAAGAAATATTAAAGAGTTGCCATTAGTAGAAGATCCTATTAAAAAGGAGAACAATAATACTGACTATCTAATACTGAATATAGCACACTCAAAACACTGATGTTTAGTGAAGACTAAACACCTATTGAGAGAAGAGGTCTTTTCCCCAAAGGGACAAAGAAATTCATAGATTTTAGGGCCAGAATGGAGCATTATGATCAACTACTCAGACCTCCTGCATAACACAGGCCAGAGAACTTACCCCAATGTTTCCTGCATCAAACCCATCACTTCCGTTTGAACTACTACACTAGCTTTAGAAAGCCATCCAGATAAATAGAGAAAACAGAAATCTTGTACATTGTACCCTGTGGTTAACTCACAAGTGAGAACCTAGACAGATGTCACTTTATTCCTCAAAGGGACCACAGATTTTTATGAAACACTGCAGAGGAGTCATTACACATTTGAAATAATTGACGAGTATTCCAGATTTCCTGCAATAGCAGTGGTATCATCCGCATCTTTATCAGATTGTTTATTCACAGTGTAAACAATTCAACCAATAGTTAAATCAGACAGTGATCCACCTTTTAAATGTTCCAGGCTTTGTTTATTTTGCAAATGAAATATAGTTTGCACACAGAACGACACCACCACACTGCCTACAGGAAACTGAATGGAGGAGGACTTAAGTCAACAAGATCAAGATTACTGCCATCTATCCAAAGAATTTTAACAGGAAAAGCATTAAATTTCTCTCTAAGATATTGCAGCTCAGGAAAAACTTCAGTTCAGAGGTGAAACTGCTTTAAAGTTAGTGATTAACAAACTGGGGATAATACGCATCCTGAAATCTTAATATACCATTCATTGATCCTCGAATTTAGAAAAAATATTTTAAAAAAAGTCAAGCAAAATGCAGATCTTAAGAAGCAGGCAGTACATTAACTTTTATATCTGAGACACATGGGATGAAATCCTGGTTCTATTGAGGTTGACAGCAAAAGTTGCATTGATATTAATGAGCCCAGGATTGTATCCATAGTATGGGTAAAACAATCTCTTCATTCTGGGTGAAATTCACACCTGTGCAAAGGGCCAGCACAAGGCCTATGTGCCTTTCTAGTTCCATTTAAGATTTATTTTAAGTGCTGCTTAAGTGGTGCATAGGCCTAATGGTGACCCTCTACGGGAGTGAATTTCACCCACTAAGAAGATTACCCATTTAACCCTGTCTGACTATGGGTAACACGGAAGGAAAGGGTGCATGATAACCACAGAAGGATGTGGGAGAACAAAAACTAAAAATTCACCTGATTTCAAAGAGGATCTACTTAGATGGTAAGCTCTCCGGCACTGGGACAGGCTTTTCAATACATGAATGAACAGTGTCTAACTGTACAATGAGGCCCCAGTCCTCAAGAACGGCCTTTATGCACTGCTGAAATTCAGGTGATGCTATTTTGGAAAACACAATGAGAAAACTAGGAAGATGTGAACGTATTTAAAAACATATTTGAATATTAGGTCTCTGTAAATACATAGAAGTTCTATTTTAAAAAGCAGTGTTCTGTATAACCAATAAGACTTTTCTACTGTGACTTTAAAAACTGGCTGCCTAACTGTACCATCAGTCAAGAGTACAACCTCCTGGTGAGTAGAAAGATCAATGGATACTTCTAGTCACTGAACAGAGCAGATATCCTTACTCCATTTCAATAGCAAGTATTAAATAAAGGGGTTTTGATTATAACAAGAAACTGAACTTTCTATCAACTGATTTTCATAATATGCTAAAGCACAACTTTACGGAGGTTATTTTTCCAGGAAGATATTGCAAGATCCAATGCTGAGTTGCCAGCCCATCAATAGCAGTTCTACTTCTACTGCATCGAATCTTAAACCATAATCATATGGATTTCCCTCACTAACGTTTCTGCATGAAACATTCATAAAGTGAACACAACACACGGCTTTTCAAAAATCCATAGGCACAGAAAAAACAGAAATATTGCTCCATTATCCAGCATTCAAGCTTTTAAAACAGAATTACTTCCCTGGTCTTTTGGTAATAAAGTGTCCAAACCTGCACAGTGCTTGCAAGCTTCAACTCCCACCTGCGTCAAATTAAAGGTGATACAGTGGGTTACAACAAAATGCAGAACCTCGCAGGGAATCAATATTTCTCAGGATCAGGGCAGAAGATCTCTTTCTTCATGTAAATTAGTGTATTGGTGTCCTGTTTAACTTGCAAAGGACAGATAGAGAGGAGTAACCAATTAGGCAGAAACCTGAAGCAGGCTGGACAGTGGCTTTGAAAAACTTCCAATCCAATTCCCAATTTTCCTCTCTCTTCCTGTACTCCAGCATTAAGAGTTTAATAAGATTTAAAATGATCTATTATAGTTTACTCTAATTTCCAGTATGCTAACTTGGCAGTAAAACCATATGCATTAATACAATTAGTTTTACTTAAATGGCACTTCTTGCAACTCATTGACAGAATATGCTGCCTTATGAATGGGTGACCCAGCAGAATCCAGGAACAGAGCAGCAAACATGAGCTGCAGCAGCAACTTCGTCAGTGAACCTGTTTAATTATATTTCATTGATTCTCAATCCTGCAAGATGTACAGCCTATTAGTTACAATGATTATTGGCACAAATATACCTCAAAAATAAAAACAGACTCACATGGATAGGAGTTTACCTACTGTCAAGGTTCCTTCCCCACTCTGAACTCTAGGGTACAGATGTGGGGACCTGCATGAAAGACCCCCTAAGCTTATTCTTACCAGCTTAGGTTAAAAACTTCCTCAAGGTACAGACTTTGCCTTGTCCTTGAACCCTATGCTGCCACCAACAAGCGTGTTAAACAAAGAACAGGGAAAGACGTCTTCCCCCCCCCCCCAAGCCCTACACCCCCTTTCCTGGGGAAGTCTTGATAAAAATCCTCACCAATTTGCATAGGTGAACACAGACCCAAACCCTTGGATCTTAAGAACAATGAAAAAGCAATCAGGATCTTACAAGAAGAATTTCAATGAAAGAAAAAGTAAAAGAATCACCTCTGTAAAATCAGGATGGTAAATACCTTACCAGGTAATCAGATTCAAAACAAAGAGAATCCCTCTAGGCAAAACCTTAAGTTACAAAAAGACACAAAAACGGGAATATACATTCCATTCAGCACAGCTTATTTACCAGCCATTTAAACAAAAGGAAATCTAACGCATTTCTAGCTAGCTTACTTACTAACTTAACAGAAGTTCTGAAGAGCATTCCTGACCTGGTCCCGGCAAAAGCTCCAGGCCAATGGGGGCTGCAGGAAGGGCGGTCAGCACATCCCTTGGCCTGCACCACTTCCCGCAGCCCCCACTGGCCTGGAGCAGTGAACCGCGGCCAGTGGGAGCGAAGATCGGCCGAACCTGTGGATGCAGCAGGTAAACAAACCGGCCCACCCTGCCAGAGGCTTTCCCTGAACAAGCGGCAGCCCTAGTTTGAGAACCACTGCCTTAGAGCACTCTTGCAAAAAATAATCAATGGACATAGGATGCCAATCTAGACAAGGAATTTGAAAACTTGAAATAGCTAATTAAGAAGACTCCAGTCCTTAGATTTTATGATTGCAAGTGACAGATTAAGGGGTCCACAGGTGCCACAAAGGCAGGCCTCAGGGCAACGTTACTACAAATGTACAAAGAACACTGGAGACCAGTGACATACGCTTCTGGGGCCCTCACTAAAATTGGATGTCAATATGCACAAATTGAGAAGAAAGCTTTAGCATTGGTGCACAGTTGCAAGAAATTTCATGTGTTCATCTACAGGTCATCGCTGAAACAGACCATATGCCTTTAATATCTGTTGCAAAGAAGGGACTGGCTGACACTCCTCCCAGAATACAGAGACTGTTTTTTCAGTTACAGTTTTATGATTTGAAGATAGAATATAAACCAGAAAGGGGTTTAGTGGTAGCGGACACTCTGTCTAGAGCTTTTGACAATACTGTAGCAGAAAATGATTCACAATCTGAGATATAGTGCATGTGAACCTTATTTAAAAAAAAACAAAACAAAAAACAAAACACCACTACTCAGTCTCTGACAAAATGTGGACTGTGTTTGCAGAAGTCACAGCACAGGATGAAACCTTGCAAAGATTGATCAAAGTTATAACAGTAGTTTGGCCTGGACACCATATACTTACTCCATATTTTCACTTCAAAGAAGTATTTTGTTTAGAGGCGACCAATTAATTGGTTCCCAAAGTGTTTCATAAGTTCTAATAAGCATGTCAGGATGTAAGACATTTAGGAACTGAAAAATGCAGAAGGGTCAGAGATGTGTTGTATTGGCATCAAATGAATGAGGATATAGAAAAAGCAGTTAAATGTGAAATGTTAAATTTACAGCCTACACCTGTGAAAGAGCCTATGCTTTAAAAATTTGGAATAAAGTTGGTGTTCATTTATTCTATTATGCTGACAAAGATTATGTTTTAATTTTAAATTACTCAAACTTTCCAGAGATTGCTTTACTGGACAACACCATGGCAAAGTATGCATAACATGCATTAAATCAATATTTGCTAGACATGGTATTCCTGTAGGTGTAATGTCAGACAACATTTTACAGTTTGCAGGATATGAGCTCAAGAAATTTGCAAGAGACTATGTGTTTAAGAATACTACAGAGAGTCCTACATACTCACAGCCAAATGGTCTTGTAGAGAAGGGTATACAAATAATAAAGAGGCTCCTAAAATGTGAAAGCATCTAATTCAGATCCTTACTTGGCATTGCTTAACTATATGGTAGCACCTTTGAGATGTGGGTTGTCTCCTGCAGAAATTCTGTTCAATGGAAAACTAAAAATAAGACTGCCTAATTTTGTAGAAAATCATGTTAACAATGACCGTGATGTAAAAGGGTTGAAGAAAGCTGATAAGAAAAACAAAAAATGCACTGTGATTGAGGGTCACAAGAACTAGAGCCTTTACAGCCTCAAGATGTTGTGTGCACATACGATGGAAATTGTTGGGAACAAAAGTCAACAGTTACCTGTGCAATGGCTCATAGGGCATATGAAATAGTCACTCCTGAAGAACAGACTTACCAAAGGAACAGGAGACATCGACAATACATTCCTGAAGAAAGGGAGGAGGAGGAATAGGGTTGCCAGGTGTCTGGGTTTTGACCGGAATGCCTGGTCAAAAAGGGACCTTGGCGGCTCCAGTCAGCACTGCTGACCAGGCCGTTAAAAGTCCAGTCGGCGGTGCAGCGGGGCTAAAGGAGGCTCCCTGCCTGCTGTGGCTCTGTGCGGCTCCCGGAAGCAGCAGCACATCCACCGTCCAGCTCCTAGGCATAGTGGCAGCCAGAGGGCTCCGCACACTGCCCCCACCCCAAGCACCAGTTCTGCAGCTCCTGTTGGCCGGGAACCATGGCCAATGGGAACCGCGGTGGCAGTGCCTGCGGATGGGGCAGCGCGTAGGAGCCGGAGGGGAGACATGCCGCTGCTTCCGGGAGCTGCTTGATGTAAGCACCACCCAGGGTCTGCACCCTGACCCCCCCCTCCTCCCCCGCATCCCTTAAAACATAAAATGTGTGATTTTTTTTTTTAAAAATTAGTCACTATATATATTATCTATATTGCAACATAATCAGACTGCAATTTACAGTATATTGTTTACTTAATTGTCTAGGTGTCTTGGATAAACAATTATAACAATATTTTAAATCAAAAATCGGACCAAAATATATATATTTTTTTTACCAAAAAGATTTATGCTTCTAGTTTTACAAACAAAACTCAGTAATTAGGCAGTTTTTGACAATAAATATTATGTACCAAGTAAATGAAAATGACTGTTTGGGTGTTTAGGATGTGTGTTGTGATGGAAAAACACATTGACTATGCACAGAAAATTATTACAGTCCTTTATATCTTGTCTTATTTAATAAAAAAAAATCAAGGAGTTCAATACAGATTATGATCTTGGTTTACTGCTCACACAATTCAATATTTTTAATGAAGCTGCTTTTAGTGTTAGAATGAGTGGGAAGGCTCAAAATTTTACGGCAGGCTTGTGACTTTAAAATGCCCAAATGTATCTGAAAAATAAAGTTTATGAAAATCTTATAAACCCATACACACAAATAGAAACAATAACCGATCTTGAGGGCCTAAATGACATAGTTAGAATAAAAAGATAATAATACAAAATTGATTCCTTCTATACCTCACAATGACCTCTTCTCAGAGAAAAACACCTTTGTGTCCAGCTCTTTAATCAGTTGACACTTTCTGTCTTCATAGAATCTGCTCCTGTTAGACCTCCATAATGCTGCACCTTACTTGCTTCACAGAAAATTCTCTTGGTGTTTTCTAAATTATTGTCCATAATGTCTTTTGCATATTTATTGTCTGCCCTTACAAAATAGCAATATGCCAAGAAAGTCCCAAAAGTCAGCATTCATGAACCATGACCTTTCTTTCCTGAAATCATGTTTGCTGTCTTTAATCAAGCTGCTATTTTTAGACATGCTCACTTCTGGATCCCTTAAGAGTTACCAAGTCTTAGCTAATGTGAAACTAAGTGCTCTTTGATATTTTGTTGTATCCTTAGGCCCTATTTTAAATAATGATGTTGCCATACTAACCATGTCACAGGCTACAAGAGTCTCACCAGAAATAAATAGATTTCTGAGAATTCTAATAAAGCATCTCTAACAACTTACCTTACTATTACGTAAGGCATAATAGTGTCCTGTCTGTTGTAGGCCGCTACTCATCATAGTAGTGGGCAGAACATAGCAGAACTAGCTGCATGGTGGGCACTGAGCCATTCTATCAGCAGAGGATATGATGCCTGACTATAGCCAGTATGGATAAGGAAACATACAGTTGGGTGCAATTTACATAACTTGAAGCAGCATGTAATCCCTTCTCAGGTATACAACTGGTGATAGCACACACAAAGCAGAACAGGTCTCACCATGACCCCTAACTAACAAACTATGCCTCCTTTAGGCCAGAGGATAGTAGCTGTAGTGGTGGCTGATCTCCCAACGTAATGCTCTCGAGTAGTAGGTTTGGAATACAGAGAACCTCAGAGTTACAAACACCAGAGTTATGACCTGACCGGTCAACCACTCACCGCATTTGGAACCAGAAGGACACAATCAGGCAGCACCAGAGACAAAAGAGAGAGAAAAAAAAGAGCAAATACAGTACAGTACTGTGTTAAACATAAGCTACTAAAAAAATAAAGGGAAAGTAGCATATTTCTTCTGCATAGTAATGTTTCAAAACTCTAGCATTAAATCAGTGTTCACTGGTAAACTTTTGAAAGAACAACCATAAAGTTTTGATCAGAGTTTTGAATAACCTCCATTCCCAATGTGTTCATAACTCTGAGGGTCTACTATGTTGTGCCTTGCAGGCATGAACATGGCCTGTGGAGCAAAAGAAGAAACCTCCCCATGACTTCTTCCCCCAACTACAGCTGGACAGTCCAGAGCAGTTCTATACCCAAAATCATTACCCAGTGGCTATAACAGTAAACTCTGGGAAACAGGCACTTTCCTTCTCTCCTCTCTGCATCTGCCTATGTCTCTAACCAGACTGCTTATTTTTTCAGGGATTTCTAGGGCTCTCTATTCCATCTGTCATACTTTTTCTCCTCTATTCCCAAACACTATACATCACAGATACCCTCTTTCCCCTGAGACCTGTGCTGACCTTCCTCTTAAGTCTGTTAACGTCACTAATTTCTTTATTTCAATACAGAGGAATACTATTTGACTCAATAACTCATCAGTCTGAGGATGGTTTCCTACTACCATCAGCATTACTAGCCTTTAGCTTTTTGACATTAACTGTTATGTATAGTGTGACAAGGACTGGAGAAATCAGATATTGAGAGGTATATAATGATTACAAGCATGTAATCAGGCACTCACCCATGACATGTCTCAGAGTGGCAAGGTATCACAATCTTTTTCTTGCATGTGGTGCCCTCTGTAGGCTTCCAGCCAACTTTAGTGGGTCTTCAGTGGCTTGGGCCTCCGGCCAACTCACAAAGTCCAAATGAACCTCTTCTGGGGTATCAGATTGTTTATTTACTAGACTCTTTATCTGCCTCCCTAGGGTCTTCAGCCTCAGCTCTAAGTCCTTTAAATTCATCCCTTTGTTCAAGCTCCCAGGTAAGCTTGTGGGATTCGTAAGAGAGCAAAAGGAATGAAAGAGCTGCCTGCAGAAGACTTGATGCCTGGAGCAAGCTTGCTAAACGACCTAACCAGAGACAGCTGGTGTGAGAAGGAATGTGAGCAGCTGTTTCCTTATAAGAAAGCTGAAACAGTTGTCTAAGGAAGCTGACTCTAGAAAGTCTCTAGGGGAATAAGCTGTCAGTATGACAGATACAAGCTGAACGTTGAGGCAGATCACCCCCTACAAACTCTTAAATAAGGGAAAGGATTTGATGAAGGAACCTTTTTGTTCACCCTGGCTCTGGGGTAAGAGCCATGCCTTGGGACAGATTTTGGGCTCTGAATTTTGCTTTTATATTATTGTTTGAGTAAACCTATATCACTATAAGGGTGATAATTGGACAAACAACTGTGTGGAGTCTCTGTAAAAGAGCCTGGAACAGGGAGAATAAAGGGCAGGGCAGAGGCACTTTGGCTACAAGAGGATACATGGGTGCAGCCCACTCAGCCACAGGATTTATGCAACTTTATCTGTGACTGGTAAGCAAACCCAGGGTTACCTACTATTCCAGCTTCCAATGCAGGGACCCTATAAACAGCACTTAGCAACTAACCTAATTGAGGCTTCTTACCTGGGCCTCTTCCTATATTGTCCCTTCATCTTCACCCTTATCTCAGGGTTAAGGTTCTTAGGTGATCTCTCTCCCTGAAAACCCTGCTATGCAAAATGCAGGCAAAAAACAAACTCTGCTTATTACTCAAGTTCCTTTGGCCAGAGAGGCACACCTTTTTTTTTTAATATATCCTAAACTTGAGGATAAAGGTATATTTAATAGCAATGATAGAAGTGAAGTAACTATAGTTACAGTGATAACTTGTTGTGGCCTGAATTTTAATATATATTTACTAAACAAGCACTGAAGTGGGTTGTGCAACACATGTAAAGTCCAAGAAACAGTTGAGTACTTGCTATAGCAATGCAGGGAGAATTACACAGATAGAAAGATTCTTTATGAAGAACTGAGATGCCTCAAAATGAAAGAATATAGTCTGAAAGGACTGGTGAGAGTTCTGGGAAAGTGGGGTAGCACAAAAAAAGCATTTCTTCACTTTTTAAAGGATATTTGACTGAGTGAGAGGATATAGATTTTTACTAATGCAAAAACTGTGGTAAATGGCAGTCATAGCTTCACATGCTGTGTTAATAAATAAATTCTCCAGCCTCCATTTTTGTCTGCCTGATCTTTTTTTCTGAACAAGCAGGAACTAATTCTCCCTAAGATGGGAGCTGCTGATCTTAAGCGTCCTCAGTCCTGAGACAGGGTGAAAAGTTTTGTCAATTGGCAGAAAACCCAGAATTTCCAAGATAGTGACTTGGCAAAAGGCCAAGTGTGTGTGTAGGGGTCACCAGAATCACTCTGAGGTAAACAATGGCAGTGAACATGTAAAAAGTTAATAGCTACTGAGCATGTGCAGTACAAGGTAAGAGAGAGGTTAGCTAGCTGACTAGTCACAGTGCACTCATGGAGGGGAGATGGATCAGCGTTCATGTCTCACCCCATTAGTTCCCGGGCCAGGGAAGCTAACGATCCAACCAGCAGACCAAATTCAGTGATGAATCGTGGTCACGTTGTGCTTATGCTAAGAAGAACCACACTCATACCTGTTACAACTAGTTCTAAAGATCACGTCCATCAGTCATAGCTCTGAGGTAAAGGTTAACATTGAGCATGTGCAAGTGAAGTAATTGCTTACAAGAATAGGAAGGTATTTTAGGAGAGAGACAGTGCAGCATAAAAGGCCAGCAGGCTGAATGGGATTTGGAGAAAGAGCGATATGGAAAAGATGGATGAAGGGGAGCTGCCACAGAGAGGGGGAAAAAAAGAAGACTCGATCAGAGCAAAGCTGAGTGATCAGAGCCAAGAAGCAGTGGCAGGCAGCAACTATAATTTAAAGGAATACCAACAGATATATAAAGTAAGCTACTATTTTTAATTATAGTATACCAAAAGTACAGTGTAGAATAGTATATAGGATTAGCCTGTGTGTGCTTATAAGAATGCATAATTTCTGTTAATTGCAATTTATCTATGTAAACTTCAAAGCACTTTAAGAACTGCTGTCAGAGATTTGTTGCAAACTGGTCCGTTGTAACAAAGCACTTCACTTATAACCATTTAGCATACATGCTACTGTAGCTTGAATGCTCTTTAAACTTGCAATAAGGGATTTGTGTAAGGGATTGTGCCTTATTTAGGATTTTTAGAATATACTGTACTAGGGATCATTAGTTACATTAATAAAAAGATACTTTGTTTTATCTATAAATAGAATACTGCCTGTGTCAATTACTTTATCAGATGGTTATATCTGTATCCTTTACTGTTTTCCTTAACAATCCTGGAAGTTTATACCTCAGTAAGGACAGATTAAGGAAGCAATAGGCAGGTCATTCTAGGGGCACCCAAAAATTCATTTTTCAGGGTAACAGCTGAGGTGGCTGCGCCATAAAACAACAGGAAAAGAAAGATCTCTTTAGCTTCCAAGATAGCTGCTCCAGTGTGGCTTCTCTAGGCTGGCTTAAAGGACTACCTTTGCTGCTCTTTTCCTCTGACCTCACTGCTTCCTGGAGCAGCAACGCCTCCAGCAGGAGCCATGAAGGCCTGGTACTGTTGGGATAGATAGATAGTGATTCATGTAATATATTATAGGTTATTGAAGCCTAGTATGAATGGCGTGTGCTTGACATGAATACATGCATTGCAAGTTGGCAACTGAAACAAGAATTTAAGGTTAAGAACTATTAGAACTATTTGTGCAAAAACAATTTTGTTATGTTTTGGGAAAAATACGGAAAATTAGCAGAAAAGGAAATGACACCAGCTGGACTGATTATAAAATTGTATGAGAATTGGAGGAAATGGAACACCTTGAATTATGGTAGCCCACCCAGGATTGTTTCTTTGGAAATGTGGGTAGAAAGCCTAGTAAACAAAGGCAAAGAACCAATGATGTGACAGAATGGACTATAAATGGTTGCCTCTGATCTTTGCAAATTGGAGTTGTTTATTAGAGCCCCCTGTGGCTATAGATGTGGTTTTTGCTGACTCCCCGCATCTTAAGATTTTATGATTGGAAGAAATCTCGACTGGCCATCAGGACCATTCTGACCTTTGGACTCTGGTATAGTATGTTTGGGGTGTGAATGCGGAGTAAGTAAAGTTTATTTTGTAATCAATAAAAAGCATTTAAAGTATTCTATAACAACACTTTGTCCAGTATCTGCCTGGTCCCCCATCCTGTAAGAAAACTTCTATTGCGGGTCTAACAGTACGTCCGTCACAAGGTGATGTCACAGAATTAGTCTTTCTGTTCTCTCAGAAAATAATTCCCAGTTTTGCCCAATACTTGCACAGTTCATTTGTAAATGCAGATGCTAAACAATTGTTCAATATCAAGTTCTTGTTTTTTAAACACATTTATCCGTTTGCTAACGTTTTGAAGAGGTAGACTCTTTTTTTATTTTGTATAAAGTCACACATCTTAAAAAGAAAAGGAGTACTTGTGGCACCTTGGAGACTAACCAATTTATTTGAGCATAAGCTTTTGATGCATCTGATGAAGTGAGCTGTAGCTCATGAAAGCTTATGCTCAAATAAATTGGTTAGTCTCTAAGGTGCCACGAGTACTCCTTTTCTTTTTGAGGATACAGACTAACATGGCTGCTACTCTGAAACCTGACATTTTAAAAAGTAATGATCTCTGTCTAAAATCTTAAATTGCTTTTTAAAATGTAGAACTTTCACTGCTTGTGTAACATAAGCTCCATACTTACTACAAATAGACAATTTCACTCTGCATTTTCTGCTAGCACCGTGGAGATGTCACTAGCACACAGTTGCATCTTTCAGTGGATAAACTAGATTACTCAAGTAATCTAGGCAGTAAATAAAAATCAACAGAGAAAATCTAGTTGCTAGTTAGTTTAGAGGCTTGAACTGAAAACAGGATAGAAACACGAGAGAGAGAGTTTAGCCACAAATAATCATATAATTTTCAGGTTTCTTAAGACTATATGTTAAAACTCTGTAACCAATGAGAGGAGAGAGGAAAAGGTTCCAGAGAGTGAAGGCTGCAGTCTTCCCTCCCCCACCCCCCAAAAAAAGCCATTTAGGAAACTATTGTAATTACAGCTGCTACTGAGAACTGATGATCTTTACTAAAGAAGCTATTTCTACAAGTGAAAAAGCCATACTAAAGTGACAAGTGAAAAGAGCTCCCTTTATGGAGGAAAAACTGTGCACAGTTCTAGGGCTGTTCTAGGGCATAAGCTTCTCCAGGACTGACTGTGAAGACCCACTTAGCACGGGAATTCCATAAGAGGGTTTTGAAGGGATATCAAAAGAACTCATCCCTTTAAACTGTATTTTATCAATTTATTCTTGCCAGAGAAATCATGATTAAGACAGAACTGAGAAATGCTACTCTTGGATCAGGTAGGACTGTAGATTTTTATTTATTTCCCCCTTCCTCCCCCCCCCCCACGTCACATTTACATTTCTGGGACTTTTATTTCATTACAAATGCCTCTAGGGGAAATCCTTACATCTGAGCAAGGCTCTGCATTCATAGTCTAAAAGAAATGTTTTTATAACTTTGCCTGGGGAAAAAATATTTGTTTTGACTTAATTGCGAACAGTCATTAATTATCTAAGAGGTAAAGGGATCTGGGGAGAACATTCATGCCCATCTCCAGATGGATGATATGCTTATGCATGCTGCAAAGGGAATTCTCACACGTTAATGTTGAATTAGGCTTTTGTGAATATGTGCTGAGAGGAGAATTTAAGACTGTCATAGGAGTTTAAAACCGCAATCTCTATAGTTAATTAATAGAACAGATAGGAATAGTTCACCTTCAACTGAATGCTAGCTTTTATATTCTATTTCCTTCTTCCTGCATCTTAGCAGACACTTACTTTAGAATTAGAAATGTTCACTACATTTTCACAGCTTTTAAGAGTCCATTGAAAGTAAAATCTCATGGAATACTCACAGTTCTCCTCCCTGCCTCTTTCCTTTGCCACTCTCCTAGCAAACAGCTGCACTTTTCCTTATTCCGCCTTTTCCTGGGCCACACTGGGTTGTTGTTGCTGTGGCAGTTAGCAGTATGGCTGCTGCTGCTCCTCGGCCTAGCACATACAAATAAGCAAGCATGAATGTATAGCTGGTCTCTGCTGTGTTAAATAAATCTGGCGTGAAACATACTAGTAGTTATGAAAGTATCTAGGGTCCTGAAAAATAGAAGCAGAGAACTAATTGTAAGTTGTTGCAGTGCTGGTGCCATTGACTGAGAGTGCTCTCCAATTAATAAAAGGAAAACATCGCTAAAAGATGAATGATGGCAAGTGAATGTTTTTGTTTTGTACAACAGTATTTAGTGCTTGCTAGAAGCTGAACATGGTGAACAAACTAGACCAGAGAGTGAAACCTTTGTGTATAAGGAATACAGGTAGCTCCTACAGAGTTGAAGGGGACATGTCCCTCCAATATTTTACTATTTTGTTCATATTCTTCTCAGTATGACTGCAGGATTGATACATTCTAACTGCTCCTCTACCTTTTAAAATATGATTGCATTACTACAGTAAGGCCCGCTCCTAAGTGTCACATAAGAGATTGAGCTGATGCATGTTTTTAAAAAAATAATAATAATAATAAAAAAATAAAAATACATGTGCTGATAAGAGTTGTGTTTTCAAATTGTGATGCTAATCTGCTAGTGTCACATCCTGAGAAGAAAACTTTGCCAAGAATTTTTAACTAGTAGCTTACATGGTCAAGAAATCAAAGCCCGTTCTTTTCCTAGGAATTCTCACAACAGCAGCTTCCAAGTGTGTTGGTTAATTCACAAATTGTATAAAACAGCCCAATACAAACATGCCTCCCACTCCATTATTAGTGATTTATTAATTTTATTCCAATCAATGTCAAGACTATTGAAATTCTGCAATAATCAATGTTGTCACACTCTATACATCTTATCTGCATAAACATGTCTTTATCTTCTGCCTTCTCCTGTCTTGTAGGTCTGTAACAATTTCCTATAATCACTTTATTCTATTTTATTTTAATTAAAACTCCCCCCGGCCCAGTCATCAGATTATATATTATTCCTCTTTTCAGCTATGTCTCATAATAATGTCCTTCCTAAATTTGGCTCATGTACCAGTTTGTTTTGTTTGACTTTTTGAATAGTTTAAAAGCTTACTCTTTAAACACCTACAATTCCATTTTGATTTTATGTTCATTGCATGTATAGCACAGTACAAGTTTAATTTTTTTTAAGAAAAGATCTTCCTTCTCAGCTTTACATTTCTCTGTGCTTTTCTGTTGTCCATAACACATTGGATCCAACTCAGCTTGGCATAAGCAGACACAGCTCCAATTTAATTTAAGTGGAATTGTGCCAGCTTAGTCCAGAAATTTAGCCCATTCGTATCAACATTTTCACAAGTGGCTGCTGATTTGGGCACCCAGACTGAGAAAGATTGGGCTTGATTACCAGAAGATCTGAGGACCCTTAACTCTAGTTGAAGTTAAGCTCCAGAGAAGTTAAGCTCAAAATGTCTCCAGCTTCCCCCACCAAAACAGAATGAGCTGAAGAAGACTTCTGTGTAAGCTTAAACGCTTCTCTCTCACCAACAGAAATTGGTCCAGTAAACGATATTACCTCACGTACCTTACCACCCCAAAACGAGGCATACAAAATCAATGGCTGCTTCTGAAAATTTGCCTGCAGGTCATTTTTATGTAAACTCAAGCATCTCTTTTTATTCACAGACAGAAATCTGGTCATTAGTCTTATGATGAAAAGGAGCTTCTCTGTATAAATGGGTAGAATTCTTCTATTAATTAGGTGGCAGCAATTTTTTAAGAAAATAATTACAATACTTTATAAAAGTAATTTTTGTTGTTATAAATGTTCACTATTATAATACCAAGGGTCATTTCAAAAAAAATCATTTAATACTTTGAGATAACAATTTTAAAACAAGGCAGGATTTAATTAGTCTTAACCCATATTTCCACCACATCAGTTCCTGGGGACCATTTAACTTGACTTCATTTGAAGAGCTTTGAAAAGAGGATGGTAAAGCTGAGAATCTAACATGTTCATCACCATACCAGTAATAAAGAAGACTTTTCCCCTTACTGGTAGCTGATAAAATTGTGTAAAATCTTGAGGGAAAATGGAATTAATTTAGTATTGGTAAAACACACTAGTCTCTGTAGCTCACGAAAGCTCATGCTCAAATAAATTGGTTAGTCTCTAAGGTGCCACAAGTACTCCTTTTCTTTTTACAGGTGAAAAAAGTTCTCTACAGTCCAAATTCTAGAAATTTCTACAGATCCAAAATGCATCACAAACAGCATGCTTTGAGAATTTGCAGCCCAACAGAGAGGGTGCTAAAGTAGTTATAAAGCACCCTCCTGGTCCTGGGGTGTTCCCATTCTCTCCCAAAGGGAGAAGCACATGCGGTGGAGTACCTTGATTTGGTAGGGTGTCTTTTTCTTTTCAATATAAATATACCTCTTGCAACGTGTTTTAGCACACATTAGAAGGCAAGGCCAAAGAAATGCACCTTGCACTTGGACCAGAAAATGGTGAGGTTTATGATGATCCTTAGTTCTACAGTCTTGGACTGTCTCTGGAGAAAATTCTGTCTCCTGTACAGACGAACTTTACTTTTATTGTTGAGAGTTCCATTTTGCCAGAGGAGCAGAGTTGTTGACCATGGTCAATGCCCTAGAGTTTTAAATGGTTTTTAAAGTATCCTGGGCCCAGGCCAGTGAGCACTTTGAAGATAAGGATTGAGACCTGAAACTTGATTAGAGGGGACTGGACTAGATGACCCCTTGAGGTCCCTTCCAGTTTTATGATTTTATGGGAAGCCAGTGTAGAGAGCAGGGGACAGGTTTGATATGTTCCCAGTAGCCTGCACTCCTGAGGAGATGTGCTGCAGCATTCTGTACTAGCTGGAGTTTTCTAACTGCTGAAGGCTTCACGCCCAGTTAGATTTCATTGCTGTAATCCAGTGAAGGGGTGACAAAAGCAAGTATAACTGGGACCAGGTCTTCATCCACCAGCAAGGGATGGAGTTTCTCAGCTAACTGGAGATGATAGGAAGAGTTACTTGCGGATGCTGCTATATAAGAGTTCAGTGTCAGCAGGGAATTATAGAATCATAGGGTTAGACGGGACTGCAGGGGCCTGAACTGACCAATTGTGGGTCTGTATCTTCAATGAAGGCAGGCACAGTGTCTCCCCAATCTCTTGAGAATACCACCTTCTGCCCACAAGCATCACCTCGGTCTTGCTTGGTTTTAGCTTCAGCCAGCTGTTCTTCATCCAAACATTGGGCCACCTTGAGTCTCTGTCTGACTAGTTCACCTAGTGGTTACATGTAGATGTTGAAAAGGACCAGATAGGAATTGATCCTTGTGGGACTCTACAAGTGAGAGGTGGAGGTTGAGTTTCCCATCACTACTTATTGGGAATGTCCATTTAGGAAGGACTCAACCATTTTATTGCATTACCCTGGACTCCTGCCACCTTCTTCAGGCAAAACAGCAGAATCTCATGGTCAACAGTGCTGAATACTGCAGAGAGGTCTGGCAGGGTAAGAACGGATGTCTGTCCTTTATCCACTGACTGAGAAGATAATCCATCAGTGCTGTTAAAGTGGAATTGAAAAATTCTGTGTCCTGGCCTGAATTCATACTGTGTTGTGTCTAGAATGTTGGCTTCAGTTAGATCTTGTCATTGGCCTTTTCTTAGCTTCTCTGTGAGCTGGGCAGTGATTGTCTAGGACAGATGTATCCAGGGTGGGTTTCGTCAGTGTTGGTCAGCCTATTGCATGGGTGGAAGGGAATAGTCCCCCTCTGAATGAGAGGTTGGCTACTTTGGTTAGAAGTGGCATTAGGTGTTCATGACTATTTCACAAGCCAGGAAGAACATGGGTCAGATTCAGTAGTCTTGGCTGTACTGCAGCCTCAAACCCACTCCCTAAACTGAGGCTTGTGAAGGTATCCTGGAAAAGTAGTCTTAGGACTGTATTCCATAGTGCCTGAGCCAGGGAAATCCATTCCCCGTCTAGATACAAAGCTTTTAGGGTCCTTTTTAAACCACTGCAGCCCCTTTTATGAAGAACAAAGAAGCCAGAGAGGTGCATGTGGGGAAAGGGCAGGCAGCAAATAATGTATTCACAGAGGTGTATGGAACATCTCCGCTTATCCTTCGTAGTTTTGCTCTGCAGTGGTCATCAGCTACTCATTGCAAAGAGTACTGTGGGTAGGTCAAGGGTTATGGTGGGTCAATCATACACAGTGTATTTCCACTAGGCCAAAATGCAAGCGGAATGGGAGCAGTAGACCACAACAACTGCTCCTCCTGCATATACATCTATTAAGAGGCCATGACCCATCTGTAATAATATCATGGTTAGTTGGGTCTGGGGGTTTCATCCCTGAACTCTGCAAAATTGTTGTACCTGGGGTTTGGTAAAATTACCAGGATTTGACCCCAATTATTTATTCCAGGAAATTGAGAAGACAGAGGGCATTCTTTGCCTGTCTGACCCTAGTGCAGACTTCAGCAAGAAATGTCTTTTGCCACTACCATCAATGAAACCCAGACTAAAACCGTCTCTCCTCCTATGCTGTGTAGATTACAGTAACTCCAGTGTACTGGAAGAATTTGTTTTCAAATGCAGCTTCATGACAGAGCAGCATGTTGTGTTGCCACCTGGTGTAGATATGATATATATACTTTTTTAAACAAAACCTCTTTCACTCCTATGTGAGCAAACCTGCATAATTCTCTCAGGAAAGGCAAATCTCTCAGGAAAAGAAAAATATCTCCGCTATTGACCAGCCTGCTGACTCATGCAATGGACTGAAGTTAATTCTGGTGCAGAAGACTATACTCCAACTTGTGATCTAGTCCTGTGAAGGATTCATGCAAGGTTCATGCACTTGGCAACATCCAGGGCACACCCTGAGTGTTTTGTGTAAGAGCAGTGCACACATGGCTCCTCTAAAGGGCATGAACCTTGGAAACTCGCCCAGAGGACATGAACCGTGGGAGTCCTCCCAGGACTGGGCTCAAGGCCCGAGAGCAAGGAATGCGGTAGATAGAAATTGGTAAATAAGAATATTAAACAAAGCCAGTGTATTCCTTTTATCTGTTGGAGTATGTAATGCGCAGGAGGAGGGAGAGAATAAAAGAGAGGGTGGAAAGCTGACAAGGCAGACCAGCCTGCTTGCTTGCTTAAAGCCTTGTTCTGTCTTGTATTTGGACCGCAACAACTGGCGCCCAAACGTGGGGCCCTCAGCACTCACCTCGCCCAGCAAAGGTTTCAGATGCATCACTCATCCGCTTCGTGGATCCCAGTGAGTATTTTTCATCATGGTAAGTATGGGAAGCTCCCTCTCTGCTTTGCAAGTGCAACACCGCAATGAGCTACAGTATTTGCTGCATAAGGCTCAGCATGATTGCCCCACTCGAGAACTCACTCTCCTGCTACAGGAGGTGAGTGCCCAATGCCCGTGGTACCCTGAAGCCGGAACCCTTAAGCTAGAGGACTGGGAGCGGTTGGGCCAGACATTGCACAAAGAGCCTTGGGCGCCCATGCAGACTTTACATGCCTGGCACCTCTGCCGCGACGTGATACAGCATGTCGCATCAGAAAGGCCCTTCCTCACGCCAATAGAGAGGCTGGTGATCTCGCCACTTCCATCCACTCCTGCAGCCATCCCCCCTCCTGGTGATGCGACATAGCGTGTCGCCTCGGAAAGACCCTCTCCCGCGCCAATAGAAGGGCTGCCAATCTCGCCACCCCCGTCCGCTCCTGCAGCCATCCCTCCCCCTGCTTCACCCCCAGTGCCTCAATTACTGCCGCCTCCTTTGTCTTCCCCTCTGGAGCCGGTGAGTGGTCACCGTCCCCCCGTGGGGCCCCCATGCTCCGGGGCCCCCCGGGGGGTCATCCACATCTGCTCAGGGGCTTTCGCTGGTGCAACAAATGGTTCACGCAGCGAAGACTCGCCCAGATCTTACAGCAGAGGAATTAGCTGATCTGGTCTCAGTTTGCCCGGTGACCTCGCAGGATGATGGCCAGGGCAACCAGCTTGCAAACTGGGTCAGTTTGCCTTACTCAGTGATCAGAGAGGTAAAGAAAGCAATTCACGAGTTCAGCCTCACTAGCACGTATGTACGTGGTCTCCTTGAAGGGCGAGGTACTGGGTACACCCTGGTCCCTGAAGATTGGAAGGCGCTGTTGTGCATGATACTGACTGGGCGTCAGCATGTTATTTGGCTTAGTGAGTATCGGCAGATGGCGGAACGCCAAGCCCAGGTATATATAGCGCAAGGGGTCACTTATGAGCAGTTAGCAGGGGAGGGCCTGTTTGCTACCGTTCAGATGGAGTCTCAACTCCAGCAGGCTGTCTTCCCCATTATTTCTGCCTGCGCCCAGCATGCTTTCTGGAAGCTCCTGGATTCAGGCAAGCCTACCAAAAGCTTTGCCAGTATCCGTCAGGGTGCATCAGAGTCCTTTATGGATTTTATCAACAGATTGCAGGAGGCTATCCTCCGACAGGTGGATAACCCTGCGGCAGCTCAGGAGATTCTGTTAAAAATGGCGGTTGAAAATGCGAACGAGGATTGCCGCCGTGCTCTCCAGGCAGCACAAGCCGCTGGTGTTCTAGAGCTGTCGGAAATGCTGCGGGCGTGCCAAAACATTGGCACACAAGCACATAAAGCTGGGGTTCTGGCCGCCGCCCTGCAGAAAAGCAAGAAGGAGGGGAAGCGTTGTTATCGCTGTGGTAAGGAGGGTCACTTTCAGTGGGAGTGCCGCTCATCGACGGCGCCCGCCCGCCCCTCAAAGAAGTGCCCGGCGCCCGCCCGCCCCTCAAAGAAGTGCCCCAAGTGTCGGAAGGGCTATCACTGGGCTAATCAGTGTCGTAGCGGATCAGGAACCCGCACGACGGGTCCCCCCCGAACCCAGGGCCAAACGGGGGTGTTCCGCACTCAGACAACTGTTCCTCTGCCTTAAAATCCATAGACTCCATGAGGGCGGCGACTGCTGGAAATGCAGGGCTTGATCTGATTATGCAGAAGGACGCTGATTTTCAGTTGTCGGGGGAGGTTTGCGCCGTACCTACACAGGTGATGGGACCTCTCCCTGCCGGATTTGTGGGTCTGGTTCTCCCTTGCTCACACGAAACAGGGTTTTTTTGTCATCCCAGGGGTCACTGACGCCGATTACACCGGCATTATTAAGGTTCAGGTGTGGACCCATCTTCTGCAGTCGCTCCCGCGTGGACGGTCAATTGCACAATTGATTTAAGTCCCCTATCAGGTGCCAGCCGCAGAGGATCGAGCCCGGGGCGGAGGCGGCTTTGGATCGACGCTGTCTCAGTCGCCACCTCACGACATGTCCTCTCAATTTGTTGCCCTAACAATGTCGCTCCGCCCCTCGAAACCTCAGTTAACACTTCTTTTAAATAATTTTCCTTTTACAGGGCTGGTGGACACTGGAGCTGACGTTACGGTAATTTGTGATCAGGACTGGCCGGTCAGTTGGCCAACAGTTCCTTCTAAAGAGTTGTGGGGGATCGGGGGTAGCAAACCTGGGCACCAAAGTTTGTCTTGGGTCACGGTCTCTAAACCAGGAGGCCGTGCCATTGCTACAATCCGCCCTTTTGTGCTCCCTATCCATCTCAATATTTGGGGCCGTGACTTACTTGTAAAGCTGGACACCACCCTCGATATTAATATATAATGGCCCAAAACCCTCCCCCACCCACCTTGCCCTCCACATTACCATTGGTATGGCAATCCTTAGAGCCCGTATGGATTGACCAGTGGCCCCTCCCCCTAGAAAAGCTGAAAGTGCTTCATTCACTTGTACAACAATATTTGCATGCACAGCGCTTGGAGAGCTTCACTAGTCCTTGGAACTAGCTGCTGTTATTTTGGCCTTTCAATTTTTTGCTGATTGTCCCTTTAATTTGATTGTGGACACGCATTATGTTTATCAGGTAATCGATCATTTACCCCTTGCCCTCATTACCCCTCAGATTGATGCGGACCTCCTCCGCCTGTTTTTGTCCTTACGGTATCTCCTCACCACTCGTAATTTCCCTTATTTTGTTGCTCATATTCGCAGTCATACCCCTCTGCCTGGGCTACTTACTGAGGGCAATGCGCGCGCTGATCGTGCATTACGTGGTCAGGTAAATTCCCTTTTTTCTGACCCCATCGAAAGCCATTCCTTTTTTCATCAGTCTGCCTCTGTTTTGGCCCGACAGTTTCACATTCCTGCTGATCATGCACGTTCTATTGTTCGTTCCTTCCCCCACTGTGCCGCTGCTGCCCCTAACTTTTCTTATGCCGTTAACCCCAGAGGTACCGCAGCGAATCAGCTGTGGCAAGTGGATGTCACTCACGTGCCACAATTCCACCCCTATTCGTTTTTACATGTTTCCATTGATACCTATTCGGGATTCCTCTGGGTGACCCCACAGCGTGGGGAAGCCACTCCCAAAGTTATTCACCATTTGCTAGCCTGTTTTGCTGTTATGGGTCGCCCGAGCCGGATAAAAACGGATAATGCCCCAGCCTATTGCTCCACAGCCCTCTCCACCTTTTGTGCCCAATGGGACGTCTGTCTCAAACACGGGATCCCTTATAATTCCACAGGCCAAGCTATTGTTGAACGTGCAAATCGCACGCTAAAAACCTTGCTTGACAAACAATTAAAACAAGGGGAGCTGCGTCTCTGAACCTTAGGAGAAATTCAGCAACAATTGCGTGTCCTTTTGTTTACTTTAAATAATTTAACACTGAATACAGATCAGCAGACCCCCGCGGATTGGCATTTTCATAAGTCCGAGGTACTGGAAAGACCGCGTGTCTATTACCGTCAGCTGCCCAATCTGCAATGGTTGGGCCCAGTACCTTTAATTTCTTGGGGTCGGGGATATACTGCTGTGTCTCTCCCTGCAGGACCATTGTGGGTTCCGGCCCGGTGTGTGCGACCGGCACTGAAACAGCATGGTGTGGCACCAGGGGCTGTCGAACCCCATACCGGAGTTTCAGCTGACTTTGGAGGAGAACGCGGTGCCTCCCGGGTCAACAATGGCGGGATGGAGACGGAGGAGACGTAGCGTTCCAAGCCAGCCCGTGACATGGGGAGCAGTGAAAGCATTGGTCGCCACGGCTCAACGAAGACTGGCAGCAAACCAACAGCCAGAGACTCCTGAGACTCTGTTTGTGGCCATTCTCACCCAAATTACTGCTAATTCTGTATTGATTGTGTGCCTTATGTGCCTCCTATTTCCTGTAGGGGTTGACTCGGGAGCGCCTCCTCTGTTATGGGCCCAAATGACATATAACCTATGGAAAAGATTGGCTTCAATAGCAAATGTTACCCACTTTTGTTTATTTGATTTTGTAGCAGCTGAAGAATTGTTAGGTATGTGCCTTATTCCAGTATGTCATCACCCTGAGGAAATAGGGAATGAGACGATGCTCGCTGCTTACGCGAACCTCTCTTCCCAGTACTCTAGCATGGCTAATTGGGGCCCGGCCAACTACACTTTACCTTCTTGGGCTTATTTTTTGCTGTTGCTGTGTGCACTGTATTTCCTTTTTGTTAAGGCTTTGTTGAGACCCGCCCTGGCAGGCTCCACGAGTTATGACCTAGTCTGTCCGGGAGTTAATGGCTTGCAAAAGCAAATTGATGGCTACCAGGAGATGGCTGAGCACAAATAAACAAAAAAGGAGGGGATGAAGGATTCTTGCAGGGTTCATGCACTTGGCAACATTCAGGGCACACCCTGAGTTTTGTGTAGGAGCAGTGCACACACGGCTCCTCTAAAGGGCATGAACCTTGGAAACTCGCCCAGAGGACATGAACTGTGGGAAGCCTCCCAGGACTGGGCTCAAGGCCCGAGAGCAAGGAATGCAGTAGATAGAAATTGGTAAATAAGAATATTAAAAAAAGCTAGTGTATTCCTTTTATCTCTTGGAGTATGTAATGTGCAGGAGGAGGGAGAGAATAAAAGAGAGGGTGGAAAGCTGACAAGGCAGACCAGCCTGCTTGCTTGCTTAAAGCCTTGTTCTGTCTTGTATTTGGACCGCAATAGTCCTGTGTCTAATCCCCACAGCTAGATGATTTGACAAGGGGAAAAGTTAGGATGTCAGGCAAGGGAATTACAGCACTCAAACTGAACGACAACTGTAGAGCTGTACATTTTTTCTATCGCTAACGCTATGATCCTGCCACAAACATTGAGTGTCACACAATCGCTCATATAAATGGGATACTGTTGGAGGAAGGATGAAAGATGGTTTGTTTTTTAAATTAATTTTAAATTTGTTTTTCTTTTCTTGCACATCAGTTTCCAAACAGATCTATACTTTGAATAGAATCTCCTTTATAAAGATTTGACCTAGCATTCCTTTGCACAAAGCAACTCTTAAAAGCAATAATATAAGTAGCATGAATATAATTAAAGCAGACAGATAATGATGGAAGCTATTGTTATTTCTAAAGGGTTTTTATTGAAGTTTAAAAGCTTTTTACTTATGTTCACAAAAAACAGTTTAATTGTTGCCAACAGTTTTGTAGAGTCAACAAGTAAGCCTTTTCTGCCTTTCTTTAAATATTAGGCTAATGCAAACAAGAATTACAAAATAAAAATTGTCTGTCTAGTTTTGAATAACAGATTTCAGAAGAAACTACAGTCCTTTTCTGAAAGATTTTGATATTGTGCATTTTATGGTCATTCAATACTATATAGTTATAGTAGAATTCTATAACTGCTGAAGGAAAATGTCACCATAAATATGTTGCACATATGCGTATTACCATTGAGGTCTCAGGAAATGTTGATGATCTCCTATCACAAGTGATTTTAATTGATCATCTGTTCTTTTTAGTTTTTTAAACTATTAAGATCTTTACCACAGAAATACTCAAGTAGTTGTTTAGCAAAATTCTTGATGGATGTTTTGACTACACTGAAGACTATTTCCGGCAGCAGGAATAAGTCAGTGAATTGGAATGGTGTGACAGAGCACTATTTGTAGCACCCTAGTCACTGCTGTTGCTGCAGCATGAGGAAGGCTGCAGGCTTAGCTATGAGCAGTTATATGCTTTCTGTTGTGGGACCGAGCACCTGCATGCTAATTGCTGGGCTAAAGTTGTATTTGGAGGATACAAGTGGAAGGAAAAGGAAGTAAGGGGGAACTCGGAGGATGAAACTGGCCTGAGGAGCAAAGGCTGTGGGGACACCTTCTCTTGCTATAAACCTGCAGTACACTGTGTTACTTTGCAAGGAAGGAATAAATACACACGTGGTGAAAAGGTGGTGTGTGTCTATGACTGAGAGTCCACACGAACTGGCCAGGCAGTACAGTTGACCAGGTAGTGACAGACACCCTATGACACATGGGGGCTTGTTCAGGAGCATTAATCTTCTCCGCTGAAAGGAGACTCTAAGGGGACCTGCAGAAGGGCAAGAGATGCAGGCACAATGAACGAGATGCTGCACTGAGTAGTGGAACAGCAAAAGGAGATAAAGACCCAGCAGGTGGAGAGGCAAGCACTTCTGGGTTAGCAGGCAGCGCAGCAACCAATGTTATAGGAGTTCAAGGAACAGGCCCAGATGCAGAAATGTCTCCTGCAGAGGCTGGTGAGTTCCAGTGAGGGGATTGGAAATTGAACAGTGAACCTGGGGAAATGCAAAATGTCCCTGGGGGATGACCTGATGCCTCTTTTACTAACCTATTAATGGGTGGCTACTTGTACTGGATGGGAGAAGGATGCATGGGCACTTTGGCTAGCCCCTTATCTGGCTGGTTGATACCCTGTCAGAAAAATACTGCCAAAAGTTCAGGGTAGCCAGTTGAAACGGCAGGATACGTCCCAGGGCCTTTGCACAGAAATTTTCAGATTGGACCACTTGCTGGTTGCAGCCAGATACAGGACACTGAGGCCCTAATGGACTCCATTATTCTGGAACAGTTTACACAGGGCCTCCCTGAGACTACAAGGGTCAGGGTTCAGAGACAGCAGTAAAATTAACAGAGGTGTATGTGGAGATGGACTTTCCATGGAAAGAGCTCTGTCCCCCTGTGGCCAAGGAGAGGGGAAATAAGGCTGAAGAAACTCATGCAGGGAAGCCCAGGAAGGAGATACAAGGGGGCCTCAGCTGCCTGTGCAGTAGCTTGCTACTAGTGCGGGGCAGAGGACACACAAAGAGAAACTTCACTTTCATGGACTGCAGGCTTGCAGAGTTCTATGGGTGGACAGGTGTAAAAGGGAAACCTGGGATAAGGATGATTCCTGTCACAGCAGGCTGAAGAATGACAGAGCATTGTGGATTCTGCAGTAGCATGTTCCCTTGTATAGAGCACCCTGGTTAAGTCTCAGTGGTGACAGGAAGGGGTGACAATAACTATTGTATGCATGGGGGAGTGAGGGAAAGAGCACTTATCCCATGGCAGTTATCCACTTGGAAGTAGAAGGGAAGTTTAGATGGCAGCAAGTAGGGACAGTGAAGTCATTGCCTTACTCAGTAATCCTAGGAACTGACTGGAGCCCATTCCCTTTATGTAAAATGTGTAGACTATGCAGGAAGAGAACCCAACTGCTGGATCCATGCAAAAAGCTCATCAGTATATACTCTCCAGTGAGTCCTCCAGGTCTAGTGTATGATAACCCTAGACATACAGTAACAAGCTCAGAAAAATGCACTACACAAGAAGACTTGGGGAGGGAGAGGAGGAAAACGTGAGAAGGGGGCAGTGAAACAGGGAGTGCTAGATCAGGGACACCTAGAGAAGGAGGGTAGAGGTTTGGCCAACTCCCGGGAGGTACAAGCCCTAATGGATGCCTGGAAAGGCATGGGATAGCGAACACACCGCAGAGGGAAGGGTTCTGACAAAAAAGCTTTGGTGGGCAAACCTATCCTACTAGCCCCAAACTGGGGGCAAGATAGGTCGGGAAGAGAGGGATCCCAAGATTATAGCTCTAGAGGGACAATTCATGGGGGTTGATATGAGCCTGGAGCCAAGTAAACTAGAGGAAAGATGTTTGGGGGAAACCTCCACCCTCTAATTGTACCTTTTGTGGGTGGAAGACAGGAGACCTTCACCAGTGTTCCATGGAAGGCTAGCTCCAAAGGGAACGGGATCCCCCCAGTAGAATCCCAACCCTGTAAAGACTGTAGGGCATGGGCAGTGAAGAAGACCTCTGCTGGAGGCAAGAGAAGACTTCCAGTGATATAAGCACAGGAGGGCTATGACAGGGCCCTGTGAGAAGCACCCTGGTCAGTGCTGTTGCTGAAGCATGAAGAAGGCTGCAGGCTCAGCAATAGCAATTAAACTTTTCTGTTGGGGGCTCACTTATGGTGAGCTCTTCATAAAACAATTTTAAAGTCATGACTTCTGAGGTATGAAGCACTTTTTCACTAGAGACAGACTCTGTTTATGACCATAGCAATCAATGTGTTAATTAGCTACAGGAGGGTATCACAGTTACAGGGTTAAATGCACTTCTCTTCCCCTCTGGTCTCTGAGTTCACCCCCTCAGGCCTTGTCCCCTTATCTCTCCTGGGGTGGAATCATGTGATTCTTCCCCTTTTAGACCAAGCCCTGGTCTACAGTACCCTGTGTATCTACCATGCTTACCTAGCAGGTCTGACTGAGTTCGGAACCTGCAATTCTCCCCATAGGAGTCTGACTAGTGATGAACCAATGACCAGGCAGCTGTCTTAAACCCAAGTATTGTTTTATCTTAACAGTAGGAATAAAGCATAACACAAGAGAAAAAGGATTTTAAATCCGTAAAAGGTCTACACCCCTCTCTTACCTAGAGTCCTGCCATCCTTTAGTAGCACCCCTATTCAGGCCTCACTTTCCCAGTCACCTCTAACCTCTGGGGTCAGTGTGTCAATCTATATCACTCTCTCTCCCTCTGCTTGAAGAAGTATGTCACTTTAAATCTAGTCAGATCTTTCTTCTCTTGTTCTCCTTGGACCCCACCTTGACAGTCTAATCCAGGGAGCTCATCAGGAGGTCAAAGGTAAAACACCAAAGCCAATGGCTCGTGTATTGTCTCTAAGTGTTAGTAGTCGGCTATCTCAAGCCATTAATCTGCTTCCTGATTATTTTTTCCAACAGCCTGCTATTAAACCAAAACATTCGTACATAAACATCCCAATGTTTAGCCCAGTATTGTCATACAGTAAACATCCCAATAACCAGGTCAAATACAGTATTCATACATTACAGAGTAGCCTCTCTTGCACCATGGAGGACTCGCTTATTAGTTTCCAAATTCAAGGGAAACTTATTGAGTATTACAAGAACTTGTGTGTGTGTGTGTGTGTGTGTGTGTGTGTGTGTGTAAGTAACATAGTTCAGGCCAAGCTTGACAAGCATGAAAATGTCATGCAGATGAGACTAAGTTCACTTATACCTTTTAAATCCTTCAATAAGTGTTTTGAAGAACAAGAGTTGGTTTTTTGTTGTAGGTGATATTAAAATGATTAAATCTGTGTAAAAAACACAGAGAGAAAAAAATAAGCGCTACAGTGTTTAGACTTAACTTTTCCTACATGGTTCAGGCTGTACAGATACTTTTTCTGGCTTCAAACCACTACTGTGACTCTTGTTTGGCTAGAAAAGCAAATGAATATAAGTAGCTGGAAAGGCCTAGAATCATTATCTTCCCTCAGTGAAAATATCTGTACATACCGCACTGCACTAGAAGCTAACAGTGAAGATTAGTATTTTTGATGCACAGTAGGAATCAAAAAGTTTCAGTAGATTTCATTAGTTGACAAAACCCGAAGTGTGGGAGGAGAATAATTATTGCCATTTCCCCACTCTCTAGGCATCTACAATTACTACAATGAAAAGGATAATCAGCTTCATACCCTTTGATCTCCTTTTCTTTTATCCACCTAATTACGAAGTGCTGGTGAACGTTTGCACACCTTCTGGTTTGAGTAATCATTGCAAACCTGCCCTGCCCCCCCCCCCCAATTTTCAAATGCTTGCATCTCCTCAACTAAAGGCAGTATCAGGTTGAAAAACTGACCCACTCATTTTCTTAAAGGCCAAATATTGCCCTGACTGGTGAGAATCCTATTGCAATTTATTAATTATTATTATTATATTTATTTATTTATTATGGACCATATGTTTCTGAACTGTTCTGTGGAACATACAGCATTGCTTTATTAAAGAAGGAGCAATGTGCACCCTAAACTAGTTTGTGCTGCACAACACAGCATATGCAATAGCTGTTCAGGAGCTTGACCGTGCTTCTAGTCAGAAGAATGTGTTCCTTAGGTATTCTGGCCTGAGGCAAGATAGCTTGATGCACTGTTGAGAGGGTGGATGGTGAAAAGCCTTACATTTCCTTTTTGCCCTCAACTGTTCCCATGCAGTACAGGTCATATTTGCCCCTATATAACGTAACTTCACATCTTTGGTTACTTTTTAGGAATATCAGAAAACATTTGAAAGATTTTTTTTTAAGAGTTTCACAATGTACATGTACCTCTTATGTAGAAACACTAATCAATCCTTTAACTGACGCATGCTGGAGCAGTCTTTTTAAATGCCCACATGGCATTGCAATATTTCTTTCACAGAAATGTGCCAATTGGGTAGAACTAGAAGTATATATTTACCCCATATTAGTGGTATGATGAGGAAGAAATTAACCCATTGTAAGGGACCAAAGCATAAGCGGCCTGGGCTAGAGATCACAGCTGGGCTGAAGTCCCCAAGTGAGGAACAGTAGCCAGTGAGCAGAGGTCGGAGGAATCTCCAGAGCCAGGTTCAATAAGAAAGAGCTGAATCCACTACGAGGGTCATCTAGTTGAATTTAAACCAGTGGTCACCAACCAGTTGATTGCGATAGACTAGTTGATCCTAGAGGATCTCCCAGTTGATCGCAATCTCCAGCAGCTTAGTGTGGCTGCAGCTAAGGCAGACTCCCTCTCTACCCCAGCCCCACACCACTTGCAGAAGTGGCCAGCGCAGCCCTGCAGCGCCAGGGGTTTCCCTGCTCCTGCCTGTAAGCACCACCCCCAGAGCTCCCATTGGCCGGGAGAGCTGCAGAGGCGGTACTTGCAGAGAGGGGCAGCATGTGGAGCCACGTGCCCCCCGACCTCCCCCATGGACCGCAGGGGCGCATTGGCCCCTTCCAGGAGTGGTGTGGGGCTGGGGTAGGCAAGGAACCTGCCTTACCTCCAGTGGCTCCTGGTCAGTGGTGGGCACAGCGAGGCTAAGTGCTGCCCACTGGGAGGCCACACCCCAACCCTCATCCCTGAACCCCCTCCTGGAGCCAGCACCTCATACTCCTCCTGTACCCCAAACCCCCTCCTGCACCCAAACACTCTGCCCCTGCCCAGACTCCCCTCCTGCATCCAAACTCCCTCCTGGAGCTTGCACCCCTCACCCCCTCATGCACCCAAACTCCCTGCCCCAGGCTCAGCCCAGAGCCCGCACCCATTCCCGAACCTCAGCTCAGTGAAAGTGAGTGAGGGTGTGGGAGAGTGAGCAACAGAGAGAAGGGGAGATGGAGTGAGCGGGGTGGGGCTTTGGGGCAGGGGAGGGGCCTCAGAGAAGGGGTGAGTTTGTCCTTAAATTCAAAAAGTGATCTTGGGTGTAAAAAGGTTGGAGACCACTGATCTAAACCATCCAAGACAGATGGCTATCCAGCCTCCTTTTGAAAACCTTCAGTGAAGGAGCTTCCACAATCTCCCTAGGCAGCCTGTTCCATTGTCCTACTATTCTCACAGTTAGGAAGTTTTCCCCGAAATTTGATCTAAATCTGCTATGCTGTAGTTTCAACCTATTGCCTCTTGTCCTGCCCTCTGTGGCAAGAGAGAACAACTTTTTTCCATCTATTTTATGGCAGCATGTGCCAGGTTGCTGGGAAGGAACACCTGAGCCAGCCCTCTGTCATGCCAGCTCCAATTAAGGGAGGTAAATTGGAGCTGTCTGGAAAAACCTGCACCTGACTGACAAAGGGGAAAGAGCCTGATTAATCTGGGGCTATATGTAGGCCCAGAAGAAGGAAACAGTGGGGAAGCTAGAGAGTGGTATTCTTCTTTCCTGGCTGCAGAGACTGAGAAGTTCCTAAGGCTGAAGCCCACAAGCTGTATGTGGTGAGAAGGTGCTGGGATTGCACGGTGTAAATAAACTGCACCGGTGATTGCTGAGCCAGAAGGTCTCTGAGTGGTTTTTGGAACGCAGCAGAGGCAGGTCCAAGGGGGGCCCTACTGCACCCTGCTACACAGTAATTGAAAACCACTATTATGTTTCCCTTACTCTCCTCTTTTTCCAGCTAAACATACCCAGTTCCTTCAGCCTTTCTTTTCTAATATAGCTTGCATTCTATTCCTTTTGTCACTTGCCTCTGGATCCTTTCCAGTTTCACTACATCCTTTCTGTACGTTGGTGACCAAAATAACTGGACACAGTACTCCAGCTGAGGCCTAATTATCACTGAGTAGAGCAGTACTATCATCTCCCGTGACTTGCACATTATGCTGTTAATGCAGCCTAAAATTTCATTTGCTTTTTTTTTTTTCCTGCAAAAGCATTGCATTGTTGACTCATGTTGATGTTGTGATCCACCACAACTCCCAGATCCTTCTCAGCAGTGCTGTTGCCAATTCTGTATTTGTGCACTTGTTTTTTCTTCCCTAAGTGTATCATCCTATATTTGTCTTTGTTTAATTTCATTGTTGTCTATAGCCCAGTTCTCCAATTTATCAAGATCCTTTTGAATTTTAGTTTTAGACTCAAAAGTGTTAGCAACCCCCCTCCCTCCACCCAGCTTTGTGTCATCCGCTAATTTGATCAGTATGCTCTCTATTCCTATATCCTGGCCATTAATAAAGGTGTTAAATAACACTGAACCCAAAGCAGATCCCTGTGAAACCTCACTTGAGACCTCCCTCCAATCTGAAATCATTCCATTAATAGCTACACTTTGTGGTTGTTTCACCAATTATGTATCCATTTAAAGGTAGTCCTGCCAAGTCCACTTTTCTCCAGTTTACTTATCAGAATGTCATATGGAACTGTGTCAAAAGCCTTGCTGAAGTCCAGGTATATTATGTCCACTGAATTCCCCCTATCCACCAAACCAGTTATCCAGTCAAAGAAGGAAGTCAAGCTGGTCTGGCATGATTTGTTCTTAGTAAATCCATTCTAGCTGCTACTGATTACCCCTTCATCCTCCAGATATTTGCAAACTGAATGTTTTATATATTGCTCTAGTATCTAGGTCAGGCTGACTAGTCCATAGTTCCTCAGCTCCTTTTTCTCCTTTTCAAAGATGGACACTACGTTAGCCCCTCTCCAGTCTTCTGGGACCTCATGTCATCCATGAGTCTGCAAATATAATTGCCAGTGGCTCTCAGATTTCTTCAGCTAATTCCTTCAGCACCCCGGGGGGAATAGCATTGGGCCCCGCTGACTTGAATTGATTGAAATTAGAAGGTCTCGGACATGTTCTTTACTCATCTTGATCTGCATCCCTTCCCCTTTATTGTCTATGGTACTTCACTAGTTGTCTGGTCACATGTTATTTTTGAGAGAAGACTGATAAGAGGCATTGAGCAGCTCTGCCTTATCTTCCATTACCAGCGCATCTTCTCCAGTGTGCAGAGCACCGTCCCTGATCTTTCTTTTTTGTCTGACATTTGTAGAACCTCTTCTTGTTGTCTTGCCAGATGTAACTCATTCTTTGCTTTGGCTTTCCTGCTTTTGTCCCTACACGCTTGTGCTATTCCTATGTATACTTCCTTGGTGACATGCCCCTCCTTCCATTTCCTATATGTATCTCTCTTGGCTTTTAGATAGCTTAAAAAGCTCCTTGTACAGCCACATTTTCTCGCTCTGGCTCCTCTTATCTATCTTCTGCATTGGAATAGCTTGATGTTGAGCCTGTAGTATTTCATCTTTTAGGAACTGCCAGCCATCTTCGACTCCTTTTCTTCCTAATTTGTCTTTCCATGGGCCCTTCTCTACTATTTCTCTGAGTTGGTTGAAATCTCTCTCTCTTTCTGAAGTCCAGTGTCTTTGTTTTGCTGTTCTCATGTCCTCCTTTCCTTTGGATCTTGAATTCTATCAGATCATGATCACTTCCTCCCAAGTTCCTGGCCACCTTCAAATTCACAACCAATTCATCCCTGTTGGTCAACACCAGATCCAAAATGGATGACCTCCTAGTCATTTCAATAACTTTCTGAATCAGAAAGTTGTTCCCCACACACACTAAGAACTTGCAGGACATATTATGTTGTGCTGTAATAGTCTTCCAACAGATATCAGGGAAATTAAAATCCCCAATTAATATTAGCTTGTGTGTGTTAGCTAATCTTGTTACCTGCTTGTAGAAAACCTCATCCACTTCCTCGTCTTGAATTGGTGATCTGTAATAGATTCCCACGATAACATCACTACTATTCTTTTCCCTTTTTATCCTCTCCCAGAAACTCCGTATGTCTCTTGCTCACTTCCTCTTGCACCTCGGAGCAAGTGTATACATTCATGACAAACAGTGCAACTCCTCCTCCTTTTTTCCCATACCTATCCCTATCCCATACCTATTCCCTTTTTTCCCTATCCTTCTGGAACAAGCTATATCCCTCAATGCTGGTACCCCAATCATGGGAGTTGTCCCACCAAGTCTCTGATGCCAATTATGTCTTTTTTTTCAATATACCATGACTTCCAATTCATCCTTGCATTGGTATACGGGGATTGAATATATTTTGCAGCCTGCCCTGTTACTTTTCTTCTTGCCTCTTTAATGCAGTTGTGATTTCCACTCCCTTCTCCAGAATTTAGCCCCTTCCCCTTGTCTTCATGACTTGAGCCTAGATGCACATTGGCCAGATTTTTGTCACCATCCCCCATAAGATCTAATTTAAAGCTTTCTTTATCAGATTAGTGAGATGTCCAAAGATGCTCTTCCCAGTATTTGGTAGATGGAACCCATCCCAGCACAGTAATCCTCTTTTCCAGAGCATCAGCTCATTGGCAGAGAAGCCAAAGCCCTCTCACCAACGCCATCTGTGTAGCCAGGCATTTACTTCCACAATTCAATGCCTGGGCCTTTTCCTTCAACAGGGAGGTTGGACTACAACATCACTTCCGCCCTAAACTCTTTTACCCTTCTTCCAAGAGACATGTAGTCTGCAGTGATTCACTCAAGGTCATTCTTGGCAGAACTGTTGGCGCCCACGTGGATAAGTAGGAAGGCTTGGCGTCCAAGGGTATGATGAGTCTTGGCAGACTCCTCATCACATGCTGAATTTTTAGCACCAGGCAAGCAACACATTTCTTGGGATTCCCAGTCCAATAGCAGATGGATGACTGCCCTCTTAGGAGAGAGGCCCTGACCACCACTGCCCTTCTCCTCTTGGGAGTGGTGGTCATAGAACCCCCATCCCTAGGGCAATGCATCCCATACCTTCCAGTTGACAGGATCTCCTTCTGATCCCTTCTCTCAGATGACTCTTTCAAGGCATTATAAGCAGTAGTACCTGTGCAGATAGAAGTAGGTAATTGCTTTCAGGCTATACTGGTTCTCCTCCTCCTGGAGATGACATGCTGCTAATTTTCTTCCCTTGAGGTCAAAATCAGACCAGGGTTGGAGGCCGGAGATCAGAGATAATACCAGGTTGGTATGAGGAGGCAAGGGTCAGAGTCAGGCTAGGATCAGAGGCCAGAGAAGAGGTGAGGTCTGGAGTCACAGCAGGCCCAAAGTATGTGGTGTTGCCCAAACAACGTCCTGGGCCACTCCTCAGGGTTCAAGAGTCCGGCTGGCCAATCAGAGGGCTACAGGGTCCTGTCACTCTGACTACCTTTGGCAGTAGTTCCTGCAGGGCCTATTCTCCACAGTGCTCCATGGATGAGGCTCTGCACAGCTTCCTGGTAGCACGGGGGGAACATCAGCTCTCTCAGACTTTGCAGATCCACGTTCTAGTTGCCCATCGTGACATTACCCTCTTCTTTAGGGGTACCCTTCCTCCAGATGGGCACTGGGCATGATTTATCCAGGTGGTTTCAATGAAACCTTTTAATCAGGTCAGAGGCATGGACATGGGCAACAGGTTCCCAGGAACATTCCTCAGGACGATAGCCTTCCCAGTGAATTAGGTAGTACAGTTTTCCCTTCTACAGTTTAAAGTCCAGGATAACATGCACTATATATGCCTCATATATAGTGATACATACAACCAAGATACATATACTTGCAATAACTGCTAAAGATCATGCAAATCTTGGATTGGACTATTCAGTTACATGAGACATTGCAAACCATCTACACCATAGGCAGCAATTCCCAACGTGTCTCAGAGATGAAAGTATGCCAATTTATATGCCTCATATAATTTATAATTAAAAAGAATAGGAGTACTTGTGACACCTTAGAGACTAACAAATTTATTGGAGAATACAAAAGCTTATACAGCTACTGTGATTTTGAGTTTACATTCCTTAAAAACATTCACTTTACAATAAATGTTTTTTGAAATCTAGTGCAAAAGTGCACAGGCCAATCATCTTATAGGAAGAAAAATTTATATTAACAGTAATGCAAGATGAGGTCACTGCAGATGCAGAGATGCATTTGTTTCCACAACTTCTAGATGAGACATTTCAATTCATTCATTTTCATCTGAGATCCTTTCTCACGTGATGTTTTCTGATGGCAATTGGTCCAATCAATATTTTGTAGTTAACGAACTTTTGCTCACATAGTTTAGCTTCCAAAAGCATCTGAGGAAAAAATTTAACTGGGTTAATTTGTGGTAGGATGATTGGGCATATGAAGGCCAGTTGTGGGTAAATAAGAGAGATGAAGCCACATTAATCACACAAGGAGCACCTTTTACTGAAAAGTCAACATTTGATGGACTCTTCTAAAGAACTATATATAAACAAGATGTCAACAAATTGACTATTTCTGGCACAACGCCATCCATCTTATTTTTCAGCTTCTGTACATTTCTTCCCTAGCTCTTTACACATCACTGTGACTAGACTTTAAAAATGTCACATGAAAGCAGAAAATAAAGGGAGAGAGAGAGAGCGCGCCCACTGCAATTAAAAACTCACAGCTGGCCTGTGCCAGCTGACTCAAGCTATGGGGCTGTTTAACTGCAGTTGAGATGTTTGGGCTTGGGCTGAAGCCCAGGCTCTATGACCCTGCAAGGTGGGAAGGTCCCAGAGTTCAGGCTGCAGTCTGAGCCCAAACATCTACCAGGCAATTAAACAGACCCGAGGCCTGAGTCAGCTGATATAGGCCAGCCGTGGGTATCTAACTGTAGCGTACACATACCCTATATTATCATGGACTCTTTAGTATTGGAAAGATACTGCACATTCTAAATTACTTACCACTTGGTATGACAATACTAATATTAATTTAAAGAATGAGAGATTTATAGAGTAAGTAGAACAAGGATAAGTTAGAATTAAAGAAGGTTTTAAAGGGGAGAAACAAAAGATACATAAAGAAAAGTGAAAACTTGGGAGATAATCTATGTATCTAAAAAAATCTGTGTTGATTAAACATGTTAGGTAATATATTTTGTTCCAACAATAACCACTTTGTTTACATTTATGCCTTTTCTCCCTATGCTTAGTCAGCTATTTGTTTCACATTGTGAAGCCTATGTGGCAGGATCTGTGTCTTTGTGTTTGGAAGTCACTGGAGCACGTTGTAGGCACTATATATAACAAATTAATACTATAAATATAGATGAAAATAGGAGAGACAAGAGAAAAGGAAGGAAGAAGAAAATATATGAACAACCTCATCTGAAAATATCTGATAAAATGTGTAACAAAGAAAAAGATAAATGGTGCATCATATAACCTCTCCAGCCCATTAACTTTAGCAAACTATACAGGAGGATAATATTTTAAAATATTAAGTGCAAACTTGCTCTGGCTCCTCATTCTGGTTTTCTAAAGTTTCAGCTCTAGAATCTCAACCCCGCTCCCCGCCAGAGTATATACTTATTCCATTCATAAATCTTACCTATCACTTGTGCAAACCTCACACAACGAAAACAGTTGTCTGAGAAAATTAGTTTGCAATTACTGTTTATACATTTCTCTGCAAGGAAAGACCCCTTACAGAAAAACCTTTTACACTCTTCAGCTGCCCTACCTAACATTTCAGAGCAAAACCAATTCATGTTTAACTGATACTACAACAGAGTCCCTGAATTTCTTTAGTCAGCATTCTATTGACAACATGGCAAAGGAATGTACACGGTATCAATAACCTTGAATGTGCCTTGGTAAGAAAAGGTCCCATCCAGTGATGAGCTGCCAAAAGCTGAAGGACCGGTTCCTTCAGTCACTCCGAGTCTTTGGCGGCACATCCTTCACTCCTCGCTCTGGGTCTTCAGCGGCACTGAACGAAGTGCCGCCGAAGACCCGGAGCGAGTGAAGGACGTGCTGCCAAAGACCCGGAGCGCCGCCTGATGCGTAAAAATTGCCTAAAGTTAACCATGTGCTTAAGTGTTCTCTTGTTACAGCATTCAAAAACTTTCTAGTTGCCTTACAGCACACTGTTGGGTTCCTTGTATTCTTTAACAACCGGTTCTAAACCAGCTTCAAAATTTAACAACCGGTTCGTGCAAACCGGCTCCAGCTCACCACTGGTCCTATCCCCCCTGACAAGCTAAAAGAAGAGTTCCTAGAAAGGAAATTTTCCAATAGTTAGTTCTCATGAAACACTGTAATTCTTTGCTGAGATGTTGGCTAAAATAGTGTGCTGGATTGGTGGGTCAGATCAGACTCTGTGTGGAACAGGACCTGAGGTTGGTGGAAGCAAAGGTGCACGTAACCCCACATTTACACTCTCCAGATCCTGAGCTGACCTTAGGGCTTCTCTTACTTGCACCCAAATGCAATGGTCTCTAAGGAGTTACTGTGGCAGCCAAGGAACACTGTAGAAAGGACTTGATGGGGGGGCAATCTGTGTGGGGAGAAGACTTTATTTTGAGGATGGCGACTGACTATTGATGGGGGTGAAGTTTTGTTGTGGTTTGGCTACTTTTATTTTGATTAAGTGTATTTTAATGGGTGTCAAAAGTGTCTAGAAGTAACAGAAGGGTTTTAAAATATATTTATAAAAATCTAAAATAAAATACAGTATATTTTGTGTGTATATTTGCTCTAAGTTTGGCCTGCTATACCCAGGGTTGTGAGTTCAATCCTTGAGGGGGCCATTGAGGGATCTGGGGCAAAAATTGGGGATTGGTCCTGCTTTGAGCAGGGGATTGGACTAGATGACCTCCTGAGGTCCCTTCCAACCCGAATATTCTATGATTCTAAATTTATACATTTAGGTGCTGTGTTACTTCTGTCATCAGGCTAGTGTCAGGCTAAATGTCATGTCTATTTCATAAGTTATCAGAGCTTGACTGTTGTACACCACATGGTGTAGCTGTCACCAGCATAACCCAAGGCTATAATTTAGTGTGGAAGGGTTTTACACCCCACCGCCTGTTCTACAAAAAGCATGATTTAAATGGTATCAGGATCAACAAAGAGACTAACGGGCAAAGGGACGCTCTCTATATTCCCTATTATATGCAAGTACAGCCTTAAAACCTAAGGCTGACTTTCTATTAATTATAGTCCCCGGACTTACTGCTATTGCCCCCTCAATGGTCACACGCAACACATGCATCCCATGAAGTGAGCCGTAGCTCCCGAAAGCTCATGCTCAAATAAATTGGTTAGTCTCTAAGGTGCCACAAGTCCTCCTTTTCTTTATGCAACAGAATGATTTTGCTCCAAATGCCAAAGATGTAGCCTTTGCCAAACACGGAGCGACAGTGCCAGTAGGAGCCAGAGGGGCACCCCCACTCTGTCTCCACTCCAGCTTCCGTTTCTGAGGGTTTCAAACAACCAATGGACGTGGGGGTGACTTTTATGTGTTTTGCTGAATCAGGCCCCAGCACCAGCGCGGGCAGCCCCCTGACGTGACGGGCCGGCTTATCACGGATTTCCGCCACTGACAGAAGCGTCTCAGGCAGCCGCGGCCCTTAGGCCGGGCCCAAGCGTCAGCCACGTACACTACGTGCCTCAGCCGACTGACGGCAACACAAAATCGGCCCTGCTCACGTGACACCCTCACGCTAACTGCCCGTTCGCTGCCCGCCTTCCCGGCCCGGGCAGCATCGCTGGCCAATCAGCGGGCGGAAGCAGTCCTGCCCAGACGCCGGTCTGAGACGGGCAGAGCGCTCCACTCCCAGAGGTGAGGCTCCGTGGAAGCGGCAGCGGCTGCCAGCCGATTGATTACAGGAGGCAGTTACTTGTAAGCCCCGCCCCGAGTTAATTGCGCACATAGTGATTGGCTGCGCTGCGAAACGGCTATCCAATGATAGGCTGCTTTACAAAAGTACTCAGAACCAATCTCAGCGGGTTTGGCTTTTACCGACGGCAGTTTGAAACTGTCAAGCTCTCGAGTCAGCCGGGGCCGCGCTGTGGGAGGCTGAGCCCGGAGGTGGGGGGCCGCGCAGGTATGAAGAGCTTGCAGGGGAGACTGAGTCCCTGCCAGCCTCCCTGGGGGAGGCACGGGGTGCTGCCTGTGGGAGGAGAAGGGAAGCGTGCACACCATACAGTGGAGCGTCTCCACAGCTCCAGGAGCTTGCAGATCCACCCCACCCCATAGCCACGGTCCCCTCCCCCCATGGCTACTGCCCTACAGCCTCGGCCCCTAATTCCCAGCCTGTCCTATAGCTACGGCCCCTCTGCCTCCTCATCCATACCCACAGTCCCTCCTGCCCATAACCTTTAGCCCTCTGTCTCCCTGCCCCATAACCATAGCTGCCGCTGCCCCTCTGCCTACATGACTACTTGTGGAGTTATCCACAGCCCTCACGGAGCACGTGACCTTCCACCTCCTATTTCAGATACCATAATAATCCTCTTCCCCGGTGGGAGTCAGTAACCTGTTTTCTCAGTTGTACGTTCCTGTCTTCTGCATTTCCCCAGAGACTTTTGAAGACTCAGTTGCTCCTCCCCATCTGCACATCTCAGCAATACTATTGTTCAGTCTGATCTTGCTCTCACTTGTGCCCTTTGTAACAATTGTTCACCCACCATTGGAGCAGCTCTACCGGTGGTGCTAATGGTGGAAGCTGTAGAGTGGACATTACTTGGAAATTCCAAATACAAAACTTAATAATATAGCTATCACCTGTGTTTGCAAACTCAGGTGAGGTGTGGAGGGAGGGGGGAAGATGTGGTGAACCCTGGCTTATATAGAGAGAGGACAGATTTTCTTTTCTAATCTACAGAAAGACTCCCCTGCTAAGAGCTGTGTCAATACCAGGTTATTTGCAACATACTAGGCTTACCAAAGAAAAGTAAAAAGAAAAGGAGTACTTGTGGCACCTTAGAGACTAACCAATTTATTTGAGCATGAGCTTTCGTGAGTAAGCATTGAACTGATCTCATATCCTCACTTAAAGTCAAGTGCTTTGCCCACTGAAATCAAAACAAATAAGTTACTCCCTGCCCTAATATGATCTTGATTTCTGAAAATAGTGACCTCAATGCAGTAAGCCAGTTTTCCTGTTTTGTTTTAGTGTGGGTTTCTGTTGTGAAATCTATTCTTCTGGATATAAACTGAGAGAATTCCAAAATTTAAGACATACTAGATTTTCTTCTTTCAAATAAATGACCCAAACCTGAAACTGACAAACCTTGCAATTGTTTTAGTGGCACAATAAAACGCACAGTGAAGTAATACAAAGTGTTTTAGCAAATACTTGAAATTTCACTCTGTATGTCTATATATATATCACCTATTATATAGTTTATGGCACATTGGGCACTAGCATTAATCAGAGACTCAGCGGTCCTGTCTCTTTGAGTTTGGACCAGAAACAATCACAGCCTTTAAATTGTTTTTAAAGCATTTTTAGAATGTCAATTTCTCTGTTCTGAGAGTAACTTTCCATTCCCCAAGTCATGGATAATTCAAAGGCAGGAAATGCTACATCTCCTGTCTTTGAAGTATCTACAACAGTGACCCTGAGCACTGAGAAACCAAAAGTGTGAATTTCAGCAAGGGGTTAAGCATCCTAGGGCTTCCAGTCTCTCTAACTGATTTTAAATGAGTTAAAACAAATTCAGAATCATAGTTGGGAAAGTAGCTTAAAGCTTTTCTTTATCTTTTTACATGACTGTATTGATCTTGGAGGCTATTGTAGCTAACTTGTTCTGATGTCTTTTTGTGCTATCCTCCACAGATGTGAGTTTGGGCCCTGACAGCATGCCTGCGCATCACTGAATTTAGTGGAGCTCTATGTGAGTGCAAGGGTGTGCCCATCTAGAATCAGTTGCAGAATTGGGACCTGGCATTATTAACTAAGTTGTGCTCCCATTTTTAAATCCATTTTATAAAGCAAGCTGCTGTAGCTTTGCTCTTTGCAATGTGTAACGCCCTGACAACATTTACATCAGATGACTGGATTTACGGGTTTATACTTGGTTGGTGTAAAAGTTCAGTATGGTGAAATCTTTGCATACATGATTTCTGCCTACAAAGTTTTCTTCCGCACACCAGAAATTTAGGAAAGTTACTTAAATTCTGCAAGTATTGAAAGTAAAAAACAACTATACTAGTGGCAAAAAGCTTATGTAGTGCAAGAAGAGCCTCTTTAGTTTGTTTTTTTCCATACAAAACAAAATAATACCTGAAACTGTTTAAGCAATACTGGATAATCAATTATTCTGAGTAATGGAGTCTCCCCTCTCTTTAATGTGCAAACACAACTTCCATCCACATTACTACATATAACTAGGGGAATAAGACACTACCTATTTGCTTGTCATTTTGAAAACAACAACAATAGATATACAGATACTTAAAGGCGGTTACTTTCTGCCAATTTAATGATAAAATTTAAAGGAATACTGGCAAATTAAAAATGATACTTCTATCAAAAAATATCTATTTAAAAATTAGATAGAAAGTATGTTTTCAGTTCTCTTTTCATATTTTATTTCACTTGTATAAACAGCCAGTTTTGCCTGTTGTCTGTGTAGGTCTTTTTATACACAACCCTTTCCCCTGTTTATAAAACCACTTGCATGAACGTACTCTAGACAAAACTTCCCTGTTCTCTTTTGCTCAGACACAGCTAATAGCTGTTCCTCACATGCACACCAGATAACTACACCGCCCTGTTATACACTGTCTAATCAGTCCTCCTAGCTCACAAATTCATACTTGACTCAATAATCATTTGTTTATTCACCCATTCTCTTCCGTATACCCTAAAATTAATCAGTTTTCTTTCTGTGCCCAACAAAATCTATTGCCTTTCAGCAGGGGCTCTTCAAAGCTGCAATACGTCAACACCTTTCTTCCTGTTGGGCCTCAAGTCCTTTGGCTGCTGCATGTCCCAGGTCCCTACATAGGGTCTATCCTACCCAACTCCTTTGTTTAGGGAAGGGCCACAATCATTTGTTGTAACTAGAAAATGAAGTTCTGCTTCTGGTATTTTATAGAATTGTCTTTGTGCAGAATGTCATCAGATGAGGAAACAAGCACAAGTCCAGTTTTGCCAAAAGACTCAGATCGAGGCAGTTCTGTCTCTTCAGATCTTCAGGTAGGACAGAAGCAACTGCATTTGAACCTCTTTTACGGCATTTTATTTGACAAAGTGTAACTGTGAAGAAATGCTGTGGATAACTTTTTCATCTTTTTAAATTTTTATTGATTTTAGGCATACAAGAGAAATAAAAATGCTAATGGAAGGAAGCAAAATAGAGAATACAAGCAAAATTTGAGGCTTTAATAAGCAAATAACCACACTGAATCTTTACTAAGCAAAAATTAGCAAACTCGATGTAATTACACAAAAAAATTTAATATATGGAGCATGTGTCTTAACTTAAGTTTAAGAGAGAGCACATTAATCCCAAAAGTAGAAAAGTGCTGCTTTCTTACAGCTGTTCTCACTGGTGTGCATTACTAAATTAAAACAATAAAACTACTATTGAGGATAGAAAGCATCATTCTGCCTTTTGACCTTAGTGGCTAACCAATATTCAAGATCCTGAATGTTCTTTCTGTTAGGAGGAAAGAACGATGCTAGTAGTTTCTTTGGTGCAATCCTGTTTATTTACAAAGAATGTACATAGTCCCGTTTCCTTGAACACAATAGCAATCAAACAGAAGGCAGTTTCTTTGCTTGATATTCCAAGCCTCTTTTTCCAGCCAGCACTCAACCCAGAAGGTTCTCTCTTTGCTTTCTTCCAGCGTCGTGCTGCAAGCACTTCTCTGGCTGTCCTTACCTTTCTGCTGCCTTCTCCTTCTGTGATATTTATCTGTCTGTCCGCCCCCCCCCCCCCCCCCGCACAACTCCCATGCCCCCCCTCCCCAAGTACCCAGTCTTCTGCATTTGCATTCTTCCTCCAGTGAAACCTGTCTGCCCACATAGCTCAGCTTGTGACTAGTGTTGCCTCTGGCATGTCTTTTGGATGGTTGTTCTTATTATTTCAGCTATCTTACTTAAACAATGAAGCT
The DNA here is from genome assembly GCF_965140235.1 of Caretta caretta. Classification (NCBI taxonomy): domain Eukaryota; kingdom Metazoa; phylum Chordata; order Testudines; family Cheloniidae; genus Caretta; species Caretta caretta. The sequence continues at coordinate 48,247,581 of NC_134210.1, forward strand.
TTCTCTCCCCCCAACCCCCATTTATCCCGAATGAAGGATAAATGGGTGAAATCTTGGCTCCCTCTATGTCAATGGCAACATTTCACCCGTTGTGTTTGGCCTGTGTGATGAGGCTTGATTTAGAAAATATAATAATTCTATTGTTTTTTATAAGTAATGTCTTCTGCTGCCTTGAGGATTCTAATAGAGATTATTATGGTGGTGGTTGTTCTTCTTTCCAGTTTACACATAGGAATTCTATAGCTCCTTTCAACAGAAATATCCTCCTTAGTAATATCAATTTTCATGAGCGTAAGAGGAGATTGTCACAGATCTGGTTGGGCTCCCCTTGATGGCACCCAGATGGCTGTGAGAGAATCGAGACCCTCAATCCAGCATGTGCTGTGTGCTTTCCTGGGTCTGAGGTACCTGGAGTGCTATTTCCTCCCTTAGCCTCTTTGGCATACTTCCTGTGCACTTTCTGCTACCCCTTCATGGAAATTGAGCCCTGCAGCCCACTTGCCTCAGGCCCCAAAGACCAGCATTGACCCATACGATACCCTAGTAACTCAAATATACCCTCTCCCAGAATTCCTCCCAAATTATTGAGCCTTCCAGTTTCCTTCTTCAACAGGCCAAATGGTAGGTAGAGACTTAGCTCAATATTCTAACACCATTGCACTCTGCTTAACAAATAATGCACAAGAGTACATATCATTTAGAAAACAACTAACATCCTAAAGGCAGTGCTGCTCACTAGCTCATCCTTCCCATCTGTGTTCAGGAAGGCAGGGTTCTCCCTACCTCATTAGGGTCCTACATGCAACTCTTTTCAGCCTGAGCTGGTGAAAAATGACTGAAGAGTCTGAAGGGACTGAAGGATCAGCTCCTGTCTTTTTATAACCTTCTAGTCCCTCTGTCATGTGACCTCCTGGCCAGTACCAACTATTGATCTTGTTGCTAGGGGGACCTCTGCCGTGACAAACTAGTTCTCCAGGTTGAGAGCCTGTCTTTTGGTAGAGCAATTACATTTGAGTGGTCAAGTACTTGAGTCAGTGGCCCTATTTGTCCCTTTGAACTATAGATTTAGAAGTGATACATTTTTGCAAGGCATGTGCTTCTTCCCCAAGTATAGTATATATGGCTATGCCTCTTGTTGAATCCACATCAGAAAGCCTATCAATAAGAACAATTCATCCATATTGCCAACACTTAAGTCAGAGGATAAGACAAAAGCGTTGTTATATAAGTTCTGAAAATAGACAGGACTGTGTCTGCATTAAATTGTTACTGAATATCAGGCAGATCCTGAGGACAACATGCAGATAATAATCATCCTTACAGTTGGTTCAAAGTCTAGTCTAGTGTGACATAGTCACTATGGGTCAGATTTACAGAGGTACTTAACATCTATATACTGATGCTGCTTTTCTTAGAACTATTAGAGTCTGATTATTTTTTTAAATCTTGAAATAATAGAATCCTAGAAACAGGACTGGAAGGGATCTCAATAGGCCATCTAGTTCAGTCCTCTGCACTGAGGCAAGACTAAGTATTATCTTCATCCCTGACAGGTGTTTGTCTAACCTGCTCTTAAAAATCTCCACTGATGTAGGTTCACAGCTTGTCTAGGTAATTTGTTCCACTGAATAAGTACCCTGACAGTTAGGAAGATTTTCCTAATATCTAACCTAAATATCCCCTTGCTGCAATTTAAATCCACTACTTCTTGTCCTGTCCTGGATAAGGAGGAGAGTTATAAACTGTTCTCTTTATAACCTCCTTTTACATACTTGAAGACTGTTACCATGTACCCCCTCAGTCTTCTCTTCTCCAGACTACACAAACCCATTTTTTTCTATCTTTCCTCGTAGGTCATGTTTTCTAGACCTATAATCATTTTTGTTGCTCTCCTCTGGATTTTCTCCAATTTGTCCAAATCTTTCCTGAAGTGTGGTGCCCGGAACTAGACACACTAGTTCAGGTGAGGCCTTATCAGTGCTGAGTAGAATGGAAGAATTACTTCTTGTGTCTTACTTACAACGCTCCGGCTAATATATCCCAGAATGATGTTTGCTTTTTTGCAGCAGTATTACATTGTTGACTCATATTTAGTTTGTGACCCACTATAATCCTTTCCTACAGTACTCCTTCCTAGGCAGTCATTTCCCATTTTGTATTTGTGCAATTGATTGTTCCTTCCTGAGTGTAGTACTTTGCATTTGTCCTTATTAAACTTCATCCTATTTATATCAGACCATTTCTCCTGTTTGTAAAGATCATTTTGAATTCTAATCCTGTCCTCCAAAGTGCTTGCACTCCGTCTCAGCTTGGGTTTGTCTGCAAACTTTATAAGTGTATTCTCTCTATGCAGATATTTAATAGAACCAGACCCTGGACAGATTCTTGCAGGATCCCACTTGATATGCCCTTCCAGATTGACAGTGAAGCACTGATAACTATTGAGTTTGGTTTTCCAACCATATGCACCCACCTTATAGTAGGTTCGTCTAGGCTATATTTCCCTAGTTTGCTTATGAGAAGGTCATGTGAAACAGTATCAGAGCCTCACTAAAGTTAAGATATATTACATCATCTTCTTCTCTCCACCCACAGGGGTTCTTACTCTGTCAAATAAGGCTATTAGATTGGTTTGACTTGATTTGTTCTTGATGAATCCATGCTGACTGTTACTTATCACCTTATGTCTAGGTGCTTACAAGTTGATTTTTTAATTATTTGCTCAAATTTCTTTCTGGGTACCAAAGTTAAGATGTGTTGATAATTCCCTGGGTGGTTGTTATTCTCTCCCTCACCCCCCCCCTTTTTTTTTTATAGATAGGTACTATATTTGCCCTTTTTCAGTTGTCTGGTATCTCTCCCATTTTCCACGAGTTCTCAAAGATAATCGCTAGTGGCTCAGATCTCTTCAGCCAGTTTCTTAAGTATTCTAGGATGTATTTCATCAGGCCCTGCTGACTTGAAAACATCTAGCTTGTCTAAGTAATTCTTAACTTGTTCTTTCCTTATTTTAGCCTTAGATCCTACCCATTTACACTGATGTTCGCTACGTTTGTCATCCGATCATGCTAACCTTTTTGGCATAAGCTGAAATTAAAAAAAAATCGTTTAATGCTTCGGCTGTTGCTGAGTTTTCTGTTTTAGTTTTTCCCATCTCATAGAATAATGGAAATACTGTGTTCTCAAATACATTAATGTTTTAATATTGCAAAACTAGGCTAAATAATCCCAACCTCTCTGACCTCCAGTTTCCAGCACTTTACCTCTAGAAGCCAATTTTATGCTCCAGTGGGATTTTGTAGTTGATGTGCAGCACTGAAATAGCTTTGGAGTGATATTTAGACCATGGGGTGTGTGTGTGTGTGGGGGGGGGGGGGGGGGATAACGTTTTGTATCCATGTGAACCTTAAACCAGTTGGGGGTTTTTTTATACTTCACAATTGTTGGCCACCTCTGCACTTCAATGACAGGGCTGTTTTTTTTCGTTTTTTTTTTTAATAGGATAGCGGCTTCTCCTTTTGGTTAATTACTTAAAATGTTCATAGTCCACATTAAATCTCATAGTTTGCTCTTTTCTTGTTTCAATTAAAAAAAGAAAATACAAACTTCCTTTCTGTCAGCATTGCCCTGTAACTTTCTATGGCAAAGTTTCATGCCATAAATTCGGTGGCTGTTTTAGATTACATGAGCAATACTTCCATGATATTACATGTTGGATCAGTTTGGATATAGCGTCATATTTGTTCTTGCAAGTAATGAATGGGGTCTTACTGAGAGAAATGAGAACTTCAGAGGACTGTCTATATACTCTAATTTTCCCTTGGGTTTGGTATGAATATTTTGAGTGCTCGGGATGTACATATTAAGCAGCATGACCGTGAGAAGAAGAGTGTGGCCAAACCATGTGACTGGAAATGAAAATATCTGTGTTGTATCTGTGTGTCTTGCTACCTTCTTGCTGTCTGTTTTTCAGCAGATGCATTAACCTTGGTTAAATAATTAATCCTTACTTAACTCACCATGCAGGGTTGCAATGAAACTTAATTTATCATTTGTATTGTGTAGTGCCTTGATATTCTAAAATAGAAGGGACAGTAGGAGTAAATAGTGATGCTGTTAGTTCACTAACAACTTTGAACTGTTGGTTGGGCTTTCATTTCCTTGATATCTCACTGTGTTCTGGTCACAGCAAATTTCAAAGGAATCCAATTTAGCATTTCATTTTTAGAGGACTTAGAAAGCTCAACCTTTAAACAGGAGTTGTGATGTAACCTCAACTATAGTGGTGTTGCAGGATTGCTATAATACATGGCAGATTTCTGAACAGTTTCACTAGAGGTGCTTGCATACTATCCAAAGTGATACAACCCATTTCCAATATGCTACAATAACACACATTGAAAATTATAGAATCCAAGTTCTGGAGTTTGTGGTGGTGGCCTTTGTTTTTCCAATAAGGTATAAATGTAACACACAACAAAAGTTAAATATTTTAAAGTAAGTGAGAATATTCAAATCAAATTTAGACGGGAGGACATTAAACAACCAAATGTCGTATTTGTAATTCCTCCCAAATATATTCTCATTGTGCAAACATTGAAATCTGATGTACTCCTCATTGGCACCTCTGTGTTGGGAATAAAAGTATACTTCTTCATATACAATAAGAATGATGCGCAAAAGTAGTAGTAGGTCATCTGATAACTTAAGTGATTTGAAGAAATATTTGTCCAACACTTATGCTGTTTTTTAAAGTAATTTAGAGTGCTTCCTATAAGATCTGTAATTTTAATTCAGATAGCAAAGAATTATTTAGAATGTGTACTGTATGGTCGTTATAATGCATTAACTAGAATGCAGTATGGGCTTTCTAAAATAGGAAATAAAAGGGAGCTAAATCATTAACTCTGCCTATTAAATTGAAGGGAAACAGCTGAGCCATGAAAACATAAGTAAAATTATTATTCTACCATGTGATACAAAACACTCATTTAAAAGCTAACATATCCATTTTCATTCCTTTCTTCCTGTGTTCGTGTTTAAAAACTATAACAGTAGCTTTATAATTATTTATCATCCTGTTGTGACAGGATGAATATGAAGAGCTGCTTCGTTATGCTGTAGTGACTCCAAAGTTTGAACCATGTGTCCTGAGGCAGTCTGAGCCTGCTGCAGAACTGACAGCACATGACAGGTTTTCAAGTTTAATGGATGAAGTCATCAATTACCCTAAGACTCCAGGTAGTGTGTGTGGGGGGGAGAGGGAGAAATGTGTTTATATGTTAGAGTATAAATAGAATTTTCGTAACATAAATAGATACTATTATCTGAGTATCTGGTGATTGCATCATTTGAACTGCACTGGCTGATATAATATGCAAACTTTGGTTACCTTAAGAAAAAAAACTCCGTGATAAAGGGTTCTTCTAAATATCTGCTATTCTGGAGCTCAAAACATAAGTGTTTGTGATATAGTTAAAGCCTGTAGCATTGTTTGTCTAGTCTTAAGTTTTGTAGGGAATTTTGACGTTTTTAAAGAAACTACTCTGTCAGTCTTATATCTTACTTTAGCTTAAATCTACCTTGTGTAATAGTTTGAAAATAAGCTAAAGAGGGAGTTCTACTAACAGGGATCCCAAAACCACTGTCTGTGGAGCACTCCAGATGGTTTATGGAAACTGGCTGGTTACATGGTGCTGGTGGTTCTCTTAACTTCTAGTTGCTAAATCACAACAAAGAACTAAAAATACATAAATAGTTTGTTTTCCTGTAGGCGATTGCCATAGTTACCATAGGGATATTTTGCAATATGGAATGGGAGGGGAAGTGGTCCACAAAGTGCACTCTGTTAAGATGTGGTCTGCATTAAGAGCAAGTATTTTCAATGTTTTTCAAATACATACTATGAGATTATATGTGCTTCTTTTAAGAAGTGAACATACTAGCAAATAACACCAAAATAAAATAGTCTCCTTTTCACTTACATCCATGCAAATATATGATATTTCTCTGATGCTAGTGACCGAGTATTGCCCCTTGATAATACCCTTCCACTGATGTCTTTGAACTGACAACTTTAAACCTAAGAAACCAGTGCTATGTGTTACTTCAAAGTTTCTTGGATAATATTCCCTTTCATCTTAATAACATATACTAACTTCTCCTAAGAACATAGCTTTTCATGTTAGAGAGCTGTTGTGAGAGTAGTTTGAGCAAGAATAATAAGCATCCTAAGATAAAGCAAAGCATTTTGTGTGTTGTCTAATGTGAAAAGATGCTCCAACATGGAGAGCATTTATTAATGTGCTTTTTTATCATTAGGAATCTGCTACATCTACACAATGTTTGAATGGCTTATTTTTTTAATGGTGTTTGTTTTTTTAATTTTCAAGTAGTAACAATTTAATGGTTCATTGGATATTCCAGGCCGTAAGTCAATGTTTTCAGGGCAGCAGTAGCAGCTGTGTCCCTTGTACTTCCCCTTCCACAGAGGTTTGGCCAGTTAATCTGTGTAGTGAAAGCCACATTCATGCACTCTGGCCAGCAACACCCTTTCTCCTACTCTACCCCTCCTTTCCAAACACACAGATGCCACTTGAAGAAATATTTCTTCATTTATAAGAGGCGCTGAGTCCCATTAGTGCATCATCTCCAAAACTTCTCCCCAGTGCAGCACAACCACAGTGGATTCTCTGAACACAAGAACCTCTGTGGGAAGGGGTAGAAGGCCGGTTTTTACCCCTGATAAGAGCACAAGAGTGGCAGGTGATACTGAAATGCAGACACACACACAAGGAATTTGAAAACTCATACTTGAGAACAATTAATGCTGTCATGGAAAGGTTCAAATGCAGTCTGCGTAGTTCTGTACTTATGAAGTTTATGGGCATGAGCATGAAGTGACCTCTCTGGGATGAGAAGAGATTATGAGAATGTCTGTGGCTATATCCACACTACAGCTGGGATTGACACTCTGATATCAATCCACCGGCAGTTGATTTAGCGGGTCTAGTGAAGACCCACCAAATCAACAGCAGATCACTCTCCAATTGACCTCCGGTGGTAATTCGACCTAAGTTATGTTGACTCCAGCTACATGAATAACGTAAAAAGAAAAGGAGTACTTGTGGCACCTTAGAGACTAACCAATTTATTTGAGCATGAGCTTTCGTGAGCTACAGCTCACTTCATCGGATGCATACTGTGGAAACTACAGAAGACATTATATACACAGAGACCATGAAACAATACCTCCTCCCACCCCACTCTCCTGCTGGTAATAGCTTATCTAAAGTGATCATCAGGTTGGGCCATTTCCAGCACAAATCCAGATTTTCTCACCCTCTGCCCCCCCCCCCCCCCCAAACTCACTCTCCTGCTGGTAATAGCCCATCCAAAGTGACCACTCTCTTTAAAATGTGCATGATAATCAAGGTGGGCCATTTCCAGCACAAATCCAGATTTTCTCACCCTCTGCCCCCCCCCCCCCCAAACTCACTCTCCTGCTGGTAATAGCCCATCCAAAGTGACCACTCTCTTTAAAATGTGCATGATAATCAAGGTGGGCCATTTCCAGCACAAATCCAGGTTTTCTCACCCCCCCCACCCCCCTCCAAAAACCACACACACAAACTCACTCTCCTGCTGGTAATAGCTCATCCAAAGTGACCACTCTCCCTACAATGTGCATGATAATCAAGGTGGGCCATTGCCAGCACAAATCCAGGTTTTCTCACCCCCCCCCACACACAAACTCACTCTCCTGCTGGCAACAGCTTATCCAAACTGACCACTCTCCTTACAATGTGCATGATAATCAAGGTGGGCCATTTCCAGCATAAATCCAAGTTTAACCAGAACGTCGGGGGTGGGGAGGGTAGAAAAAAACAAGGGGAAATAGGCTACCTTGCATAATGACTTAGCCACTCCCAGTCTCTATTTAAGCCTAAATTAATAGTATCCAGTTTGCAAATGAATTCCAATTCAGCAGTTTCTCGCTGGAGTCTGGATTTGAAGTTTTTTTGTTGTAAGATAGCGACCTTCATGTCTGTGATTGCGTGACCAGAGAGATTGAAGTTTTCTCCGAGTGGTTTATGAATGTTATAATTCTTGACATCTGATTTGTGTCCATTTATTCTTTTATGTAGAGACTATCCAGTTTGACCAATGTACATGGCAGAGGGGCACTGCTGGCACATGATGGCATATATCACATTGGTGGATGTGCAGGTGAACGAGCCTCTGATAGTGTGGCTGATGTGATTAGGCCCTTTGATGGTGTCCCCTGAATAGATATGTGGGCACAGTTGGCAACGGGCTTTGTTGCAAGGATAGGTTCCTGGGTTAGTGGTTCTGTTGTGTGCTATGTGGTTGTTGGTGAGTATTTGCTTCAGGTTGGGGGCTGTCTGTAGGCAAGGACTGGCCTGTCTCCCAAGATTTGTGAGAGTTTTGGGTCATCCTTCAGGATAGGTTGTAGATCCTTAATAATGCGTTGGAGAGGTTTTAGTTGGGGGCTGAAGGTGACGGCTAGTGGCGTTCTGTTAGGCCTGTCCTGTAGTAGGTGACTTCTGGGAACTCTTCTGACTCTATCAATCTGTTTCTTCACTTCAGCAGGTGGGTATTGTAGTTGTAAGAATGCTTGATAGAGATCTTGTAGGTGTTTGTCTCTGTCTGAGGGGTTGGAGCAAATGCGGTTGTATCGCAGAGCTTGGCTGTAGACGATGGATCGTGTGGTGTGGTCAGGGTGAAAGCTGGAGGCATGCAGGTAGGAATAGCGGTCAGTAGGTTTCCGGTATAGGGTGGTGTTTATGTGACCATTGTTTATTAGCACTGTAGTGTCCAGGAAGTGGATCTCTTGTGTGGACTGGACCAGGCTGAGGTTGATGGTGGGATGGAAATTGTTGAAATCATGGTGGAATTCCTCAAGGGCTTCTTTTCCATGGGTCCAGATGATGATGATGTCATCAATATAGCGCAAGTAGAGTAGGGGCGTTAGAACAACGCTTCCTCAGCTCTCGTCCCCGAAGTCAGCCATAAAAATGTTGGCATACTGTGGGGCCACGCGGGTACCCATAGCAGTGCCGCTGATCTGAAGGTATACATTGTCCCCAAATGTAAAATAGTTATGGGTAAGGACAAAGTCACAAAGTTCAGCCACCATGTTAGCCATGACATTATCGGGGATACTGTTCTTGATGGCTTGTAGTCCATCTTTGTGTGGTGTAGAGGGCTTCTACATCCATAGTGGCCAAGATGGTGTTATCAGGAAGATCACCGATGGATTGTAGTTTCCTCAGGAAGTCAGTGATGTCTCGAAGGTAGCTGGGAGTGTTGGTAGCGTAGGGGCTGAGGAGGGAGTCTACATAGCCAGACAATCCTGCTGTCAGGGTGCCAATGCCTGAGATGATGGGGCGTCCAGGATTTCCAGGTTTATGGATCTTGGGTAGTAGATAGAATATCCCAGGTCGGAGTTCCAGGGGTGTGTCTGTGCGGATTTGATCTTGTGCTTTTTCAGGAAGTTTCTTGAGCAAATGCTGTAGTTGCTTTTGGTAACTCTCAGTGGGATCATAGGGTAATGGCTTGTAGAAAGTGGTATTGTAGAGCTGCTGAGCAGCCTCTTGTTCATATTCCGACCTATTCATGATGACAGCACCTCCTTTGTCAGCCTTTTTGATTCTGATGTCAGAGTTGTTTCTGAGGCTGTGGATGGCATTGTGTTCTGCACAGCTGAGGTTATGGGGCAAGTGATGCTGCTTTTCCACAATTTCAGCCCGTGCACGTCAGCGGAAGCAGTCTATGTAGAAGTCCAGTCTGCTGTTTCGACCTTCAGTCCACCTAGAATCCTTCTTTTTGTAATGTTGGTAGGGAGGCCTCTGTGGATTAGTATGTTGTTCAGAGGTATTTTGGAAATATTCCTTGAGTCGGAGACGTCGAAAATAGGATTCTAGGTCACCACAGAACTGTATCATGTTCGTGGGGGTGGAGGGGCAGAAGGAGAGGCCCCGAGATAAGACAGCTGCTTCTGCTGGGCTGAGAGTATAGTTGGATAGGTTAACAATATTGCTGGGTGGGTTGAGCGAACCATTGCTGTGGCCCCTTGTAGCATGTAGTAGTTTAGAAAGTTTAGTGTCCTTTTTCTTTTGTAGAGAAGCAAAGTGTGCGTTGTAAATGGCTTGTCTAGTTTTAGTAAAATCCAGCCCAAGAGGAAGTTTGTGTGGAAGGTTGTTTTTTTATGAGAGTATCCATTTTTGAGAGCTCATTCTTAATCTTTCCCTGTTTGCTGTAGAGGATGTTGATCAGGTGATTCCACAGTTTCTTTGAGAGCGTATGGCACAAGCTGTCAGCATAGTCTGTGTGGTATGTAGATTGTAATGGATTTTTTACCTTCAGTCCTTTTGGTACAATGTCCATCTGTTTGCATTTGGAAAGGAAGATGATGTCTGTCTGTATCTGTACAAGTTTTTTCATGCAGTTGATAGATTTCCACTCCATACGGCTAAATGCAGTGCCTTGCATAATGACAGGTTTCAGAGTAACAGCCGTGTTAGTCTGTATTCGCAAAAAGAAAAGGAGTACTTGTGGCACCTTAGAGACTAACCAATTTATTTGAGCATGAGCTTTCGTGAGCTACAGCTCACTTCATCGACTACAGAAGACATTATATACACAGAGACCATGAAACAATACCTCCTCCCACCCCACTCTCCTGCTGGTAATAGCTTATCTAAAGTGATCATCAGGTTGGGCCATTTCCAGCACAAATCCAGGTTTTCTCACCCTCCGCCCCCCCACACACAAACTCACTCTCCTGCTGGCAATAGCTTATCCAAACTGACCACTCTCTTTACAATGTGCATGATAATCAAGGTGGGCCATTTGCGTAGTGTAGGTCGACTTACTGCGGTAGTGTAGACATAGCCTGTATGCGAAGTGTGTCAGTGCTGTGTAATAAACAGTAACATGCCCAGTGCCGACAGCCAGAGCCAAAGAAGTCACAGATCTGTTAAAGTCACAGAATACATGACCTCTGTGACTAATTCGTATCCTTAATCATAGAGTTCCATGTTGTCCTCCAACTCTTGCTAGAGTAAGAGCAGATACATCTGGGAATAGAGTCCACTATGGTATAAATGATTTGAAGTCAAAAGAATTTTTCTCTGGGCTTCAAATCTCCCAACACAATGAATGCGGATGGTGAGGGAAACATTAATTACAACTGGTTGGTTTTATGTATCTTTCAGTTTCTCCTTCTGTAAAATAGGGGTAATGAGACTCATCCCCATTGGAAAGCATTTTGATATCTATGGTTAAAAGCACTAAGAAAGAGTTAGGTGGTATTAACATGATGATGTAGGTCAACAGGATTCAAACACAATTGTAACACTCTAGAATTGTAGGACAGTTCTAGAACAAGTTACTGGAAACCCCTGAGTTGCTGAGCCTGTGAAGGTAAATGAGGAAAAGTCCCAATTTTGTACCAGTTCGGAACAACATTACATAGCAAATCCCAGTCAAAAAAAATACTGCTGGTGTTGTCTAGAGATTTCAATTCCAACTACACTGAAATCATAGAATCATAGAATATCAGGGTTGGAAGGGACCTCAGGAGGTCATCTAGTCCAACTCCCTGCTCAAAGCAGGACCAATCCCCAATTTTTGCCCTACATCCCTAAATGGCCCCCTCAAGGATTGAGCTTACAACCCTGGGTGTAGCAGGCCGAAGCTCAAACCACTGAGCTATCCCTCCCCCCAATATTTTTTTTTTTAAATTTAAAGATTAATTAAAAAAAAAAAAAGCAGGACCAATCCCCAATCAGTCTCCATGGATACAGTTTTCTGGTTCATGGTATGATTTTCTTCAGAATTGAACAAATGTAGTGGTTGATGCTGACATCCTATTCAAGTTCAGTACCTTGCTCTGCAACAGGATTATTTATGGAGTATGATAATACTTGGTATAAGTAAAGGTAACAGAATCAGGGCCCATAGACAGCCGTTTGTTTGATGATTGCTCCTACTTTCTTGAAGAGGGTACTACAGGAAGATAGGCTATCTGTCTGAAAAGAATGCTGAGAATTTTTAAAGCTACCATGTACACCACAAATACGCATTTATTTTCAGTCAGGCAAAACAGACTGGTTACACTGGCATTTCTAGAATGAAACAGCCAAAACCTTGTGAAGGACAAGCTTAATAACTGAATAAGAAACTGAGAGATTTTCTCCCTGCAAGTTATTCTTCTAAAAATTTTCATAAATTAAAAATAATCGTACATCCAAGGTCAGCGCTCAGGATTCTGTGTTTTTTCTTGTCATGATTTATGAGCTTACTATTTAAAGTTTATTTTTTTATACTGTGCTCATCATCTCTGTATCTGAGTGCCTAACAGTGTAGAGTTGAATTGGCAGTTCTGCTTTAGTTTGAGTGGGTATTCTTGCTGTCTAAACATAGAACCTGAGCTGCTAAATTGTCAGGTCAGAAAGGAAAAATTGACTTTTGAGACTAAATATTTCCAGATAAACAATGTTTTCTTTCATGGTTCAATTAAAACTGACAAATAGAAAAGGGAACTAAAGAACCTTTAGGTTCTTTACAGAAAAAAGATTCACCTTTACTTCTCTTCAGTCCTCATTGGCCGTGAATTAACATTTTGTGTCTCATTTTAAAACCTTTGAGTTTGTAATTTGGTCGTAATTTGTTCTGAACTTAAAATGGAAACATTTTTCTAGGTGAGCTATACGCAAAATGCAGCCTCTCAGTTATGCTCCATTCAATTTATCCTGGATCATTTTATACCTCTAAAGATGTATGGTTTATCTGTTGCAATGATTTAGGCTCATTGGTGAGTAGCAGTTCACCCATCACCCCCACCCAATTAAAGGATCTTCAGTTTCTGCACATTCTACAGTTAAATGATTCCTTAAGAGGATGATTTATCTTTACGCTTGGGTATGGAATTCCTCCACCTCATCCTACTTAAGCTTAATTCTTACTAGATTTAACTTTCCACCATTTGAGTGTGCTGGGGACTATTCCTTATACCATCTCTAAAGTTTTGTTTGTGCTTATTTCAATTGATAGAATAAGTGAAATTTAGGTGCTTGTTGATCCTCCTTTCATAGGTGTGTGTTTTTTGTTAATTTTTTTTTAAACACAAGCGTAAACTGACATTACATCCTTCCTCTGGAAAGCCTTCTGATTTATTATCCTGACAATCTTTCTATTCCCATGCAGTTCATGTGGAGAAGCCAGAGTATATAGATTCCAAGGCCAGAAGGAACCATTATGATCATGTAGTCTGACCCTGTATAACATAGGCCATAGAACTTCCCTAAAACAATTCCTAGAACATCTCTCTTAGAAAAACAGCCAATTCTGATTTAAAAATTCAGTGATGGAGAATGCACCACGACCCTTGGTAAACTGTTCCAAGTTAATTACTCTCACCATCAAAAATGTATGCCTTATTTCCTTCTGAATTTGTGTAGGTTCAACTTCCAGCTATTGTTTGTGTTATAAATTTCTCAGCTAGCTTGAAGAACTCATTATTAAATATTTGTTCCCTAGGGAGGTACTTATAGGCTAATCAAGTCACTCCTTAACCATCTCTTTATTAGACTCAAGGAGCTCAATCTATTTAGCTTATCACTATAAGGCATGTTTTCTAATAGTTTAATCATTCTCATGAGTTTTTTCTGAATCCTCTCCAGTTTTTCAACATCCTTTTTGAATTTTTGACACCGGAACTAGAAACAATATTCCAGCAGCAGTCACACCAATGCCAAATTTAGAGGTAAACATAACCTCACTCCTCCTCGAAATTCCCCGGTTTATGCATTCAAGGATCGCATCAGCCCTGCTGACCACAGCATCATAGTGAGCACTCATCTTTAGCTGATTATCAACCATCACCCCAAATCTTTTTCAGAGTCGCTGCTTCTCAAAATAGTCCCCCATCCTGTAAGTATGGCCTACATTCTTTGTTCCTAGATGTATATGTTTACATATCGTTTGCTTGCATTCAGTTTACCACGCAATCCAGACTGCTCTGAGTCGGTGACCTGTCCTATTCATTATTTTCCACTTCCCCAATTTTTGTGACATCTGCAAACTTTATCAGTGATTTTTGTTTTCTTCCATGTCATTTGATAAAAATATTGAATAGGGTAGGGCCAATAACAATCCCTGCTGGACCCCATTGGAAATAGACCCACTCAATGATAGTTTCCCATTTACAGTTACATTGAGACAAATTAATTAGCCAGTTTTAACCCATTAAATGTGCCCCCACGTTCATTATATATTATAGTTTTTTTTAAATCAAAATGTCATGCAGTAGCAAGTCAAATGCCTTACAGAAGTCTAAGTATATTATTTCAAAACTATTACTTCTGTCAGACAAACTTGTCGTCTCGTCCAAAAAAAATCAAGTTAGTTTGACAGGATCGGTTTTTCATGAACCTGTGACAATTTGCATCAATTACATTATCTTCCTTTAGTTCTGTATTAATCGAGTCTGGTATCAGCTGCTCCATTATCTTGTCCAGAATCAATTTCAGACTGACAGGCCTATAATTACCTGGGTCATTCTGTTTACTGTTTAAAAAAAATTGCACATTAGCTTTCTTCCAGTCTTCTGAAACTTCCCCAGTGCTCCAAGGCTTACTGAAAATCAAATCAACAGTCTGAGCTCCTCAGCCAGCTCTCTAAAAACTCTTGAATGCAAGTTATCCAGACCTGCTGATTTTAAAATGTCTAACTCTACTAGCTTCTGTTTACTATCCTCCAGATATACTAGTGGAATGGGAAGAGTATCATCACCACCATATGGTGAGAATATATCATCTGTTTCTTCCCCCCAAATATAGGGCAGAAATATTTATTGAACCCTTCTGACTTTTCTGCATTATTATTATTATTATTATTATTTTATTTTATGATTCTACCATTTCCTCATAGTAATAGACCAATACCACTGTTGGGGTTCTTTTTGTTCCTAATATATTTCAAAAACTCCTTTTGTCCTTATATCTGCTAGGCTTCCTTCATCAATTTTCTACAATTCCTAACTTCTGATTTATATTCATCACTATCAACTTCCTCTTTCCTTCATGTTTTTTATATATATATATTTTGTGTGTGTGTGTGTGTGTACACACACACCTGCCTTCACTTCCCCTCTGAACCAGGTTGTTTTTTTAAACAAGTCCAGCCTTCTCCCTTGATTGTGGTTGGTTTGATTTTTTTATTTATTTATTTTTGGCGGGGGGCATCTAATAGGGTGTTCTTAAATGATTCCCGCTTACTCACATTTTTTTCTGATTTACATTCTTCCTCACAGAGGATTTGGCTCATAATTGTTTTCAGCTTTGTGAAATTGGCCATATTTAAGCACCGTGTGTGTGTGTGTGTGTGTGTGTGTGTGTATATTTCACATATATAAAAATAATAAATACATATAAATATAATGTTAATGGTCTGGGCTTTATTCTGCTTGCACATTATAAATGCAATCCAGTTATGATCACTTGTACCTAAGCTCCTATTCATTTTTAGTTCTCTGATCAGTTTTTCTTTATCATAAACTAAGAGATTTAAGACCTATTTCAATGCCTTGAATAGGGCCAAACTCTTTTGGAAATTATCCTGCTTATTCGTAGCCTTTGTCTACATAATAGGTATTTTCAGATGTTCTCCCACTGTTAATTTAGCACTGGTGCAACTCTACCAGTGCTAGGAATGCTAGTGGTGTACAGCCCAGTCACAGAGGGTTTTACTCCAGTATCATCTTAACCCAGTTCTGAAAATGCCTTTCCCTGCTTTACCCTAGAGAGCTTATCATTCTGAGCACCAGGGGTGTTTCAAAAGACTAAGGGGGGATCTTCAACAAAAATTCTTGTGCTGCTCTGCTCCCATTTGGTCTTTATCTATAGCTGTGTTATGACAGTAAAATTCTCAAGACCGGGTTCTATAACTTTTTTTTTTAACTGCCTGCACAGGGGGGAAGTGTACACCTATGTTGTATATAATATTAAATGGCTGGAGTTCTCAGTATTCTTGTTTACCCAGCTTCCCCTCATTTTTTGAAGTTTATTTTTTTTCCCCACCCACTAGATTTTTGAACTTGAGGGCAATTGGAATTGCAACTCTTACAAGGCCGTGTTCTATACGGTATGTATGAGGGATAAGTGTGTAGGTGGCTCCATTGGTTACTGTTTTTTTCAAATAGTTGCATGACTTTTGGAAGCATGCATTTCAAGTCAATGAGTGTGGCTCTGCAGAGGTGATATACTGTAGATGTAGAACTTCAATTGTCGTAACCTTTGTTAAAATAGTTTTCACAATAAATAATAGTTTCCAGTCAAATAAGAAAACTACTCAGAATAAAACATGCTGTGCTGTTAAAGCCAGAGTTCAGAGGCTTTGGAATTTTAAAAATTAACATTTAGTTTCCTGTTCCGTGTTATCAGTGTAGTTAATTGGATCTGAAAACTTGAGAGACTGGAACAAGACATTTCTTGTAGCAGAGGTGTACAGTGGTGACTCCTCTCCAAACAGTTGAGAAGTGAGTTCTCTTTAGGCTATCAGTCCTCAATACTGACCCATTATATACCACATTTGCAGTTTACTTAACAAAATTCTCTCCCTGAATATTGTTTTTAAAAGTTGATAATGTGCTTAGAATGTAAACAGGGCACCCCAGTGGGCCTGAACTCCCAGCTCATTTAAGAGAATATGATGGACCTCCAAAATCTCCCCCCACCCAGCCTTCCAAACCCCTAATCATTTTAGTTGCGCTTTTCTGAACCTTTTCTATTGCCAGAATATCATTTTTTTAAATGAGGGGACCACATCTGTACTCCGTATTTAAGATGTGGACGTACCATGGATTTATATAAGGGCAATAAGATATTCTCCGTCTTATTCTCTATCCCTTTTTTAATGATTCCTAACATCCCGTTTGCTTTTTTGATTGCCGCTGCACTCTGCGTGGATGTCTTCAGAGAACTATCCATGATGACTCCAAGAAACTTTCTCCTGATTAGTTGTAGCTAAATTAGCCCCCATCATATTGTATGTATAGTTAGGGTTATTTTTTCCAATGTGCATTACTTTACATTTATCCACATTAAATTTCATGTGCCATTTTGTTGCCCAATCACTTAGTTTTGTGAGATCTTTTTGAAGTTCTTCACAGTCTGCTTTGGTCTTGACTATCTTGAGCAGTTTAGTATCATCTGCAAACTTTGCCACGTCATTGTTTACCCCTTTCTCCAGATCATTTATGAATAAGTTGAATAGAATTGGTCCTAGGACTGACCCTTGGGGAACACCACTAGTTACCCCTCTCCATTCTGAAAATTTAACATTTATTCCTACTCTTTATTCCCTGTCTTTTAACCAGTTCTCAGTCCATGAAAGGATCTTCCCTCTTATCCCATGACAACTTAATTTACGTAAGAGCCTTTGGTGAGGAACCTTGTCAAAGGCTTTCTGGAAAGCTAAGTACACTATATCCACTGGATTCCCCTAGTCCACATGTTTGTTGATACTCCCCCCCCCCCCCCCCCCAAGAACGGTAATAGATTAGTAAGACATGATCTCCCTTTACAAAAACCATGTTGACTTTTGCGCAACAATTTATTCTATGTGTCTGAGAATTTTATTCTTTACTATTGTTTCAATTAATTTGCGCAGTACTGATGTTAGACTTACCAGTCTGTAATTGCCAGGATCACCTCTAGAGCCCTTCTTAAATATTGGCCTTACATGAGCTATCTTACAGTCATTGGATACAGTAGCTGATTTAAAGGAAAGGTTACTAACCATAGTTAATAGTTCTGCAATTTCACATTTGAGTTCTTTCAGAACTCTTGGGTGAATGCCATCTGGTCCCGGTGACTTGTTACTGTTAAGTTTCTCAAAAATTCCAAAATCTCCTCTCGTGACACTTCAATCTGTGACAATTCCTCAGGTTTGTCACCTACAAAAGACTGCTCAGGTTTGGGAATCTCCCTAACATCCTCAGCTGTGAAGACTGAAGCAAAGAATTCATTTAGTTTCTCTGCAATGACTTCATCGTCTTTAAGTGCTCCTTTTGTATCTCGATCGTCCAGGGGTCCCACTGGTTGTTTAGCAGGCTTCCTGCTTCTGATGTACTTAAAAAACATTTTGTTATTACCTTTTAAGTTTTTTGCTAGCTGTTCTTCAAACTCCTTTTTGGCTTTTCTTATTACATTTTTACATTTAATTTGGCAGTGTTTATGCTCCTTTCTGTTTACCTCGCTAGGATTTGACTTCCACTTTTTAAAAGATGCTTTTATCTCTCACTGCTTCTTTTACATGGTGGTTGTCACGGTGGCTCTTTTTTAGTTCCTTACTGTGTTTTTTAATTTGGGGTGTACATTTAAGTTGAGCCTCTATTATGATGTCTTTGAAAAGTGTCCATGCAGCTTGCAGGGATTTCACTCCAGTCACTGTACCTTTTAACTTCTGTTTAATGAACCTCCTCATAGTTCCCCTTTCTGAAATTAAATGCCACAGTGTTGGGCTGTTGAGGTGGTGTTCCAACCACAGGCATGTTAAATGTTATGGTCACTATTTCCAAGCGGTCCTGTTATGGTTTTCTCTTGGACTAGATCCTGTGCTCCACTCAGAACTAGATTGTGTTGCCTCTCCCCGTGTGGGTTTCTGTACCAGCTGCTCCAAGAAGCAGTCATTTAAAGTATTGAGAAATTTTGTCTCTGCATTTCTTCTTGAAGTGACATGTACCCAGTCAATATGGGGATAATTGAAATCCCCCACTATTATTGAGTTTTTTATTTTGATAGCCTCTCTAATCTCCGGTTTCAGAGTAGCAGTTGTGTTAGTCTGTATCCGCAAAAAGAAAAGGAGTACTTGTGGCACCTTAGAGACTAATAAATTTGTTAGTCTCTAAGGTGCCACAAGTACTCCTTTTCTCTAATCTCCCTTAGCATTTCATCGTCACTATCACTGTCCTGGTCAGGTGGTCGATAATAGATCCCTACTGTTACATTCTTATTAGGGCATGGAATTACTATCCATACAGAGTCCATGGAACATGTGGATTCATTTAAGATTTTTATTTCATTTGATTCTACATTTTTTTCGCATATAGTGCCACTCTTCCCCCCCCCTTCCACCTCCCTGCATGTCCTGACCTGTTCTGTCCTTCTGATATATTTTGTACCCCGGAATCATAGAATATCAGGGTTGGAAGGGACCTCAGGAGGTCATCTAGTCCAACCCCCTGCTCAAAGCAGGACCAATCCCCAATTTTTGCCCCAGATCCCAAATGGCCCCCTCAAGGATTGAACTCACAACCCCGGGTTTAGCAGGCCAGTGCTCAAACCACTGAGCTATAGATTGTGTCCCATTGATTAATTGTCCTCACTCCACCAGGTTTCTGTGATGCCTGTTATATCAATATCCTCCTTTAACACGAGGCGCTCTAGTTCACCCATCTTATTATTTAGACTTCTAGCATTTGTGTACAAACATTTTAAAAATTTGTCACTGTTTATTTGCCTGCCCTTTTCTGACGTGTCAGATTCTTTATGTGAATGTTTCTTGTCTGATCTGGCCCATACTTTATCCTCTTCCGTCCCCTCCTCCTGACTAAAACCTAGAGAATCTCTACGGATAGACTCTCCTTTAAGAGAAGTCTCTGTCCAATTCACGTGTGCTTCTGCAGCAATCAGCTTTCCCTCATCTCTTAACATTAAAAAGGTTGCAGAGCAGTTTTTAAACTAAGTGCCAGCAGTCTGGATCCACTTTGGTTTAGGTGGAGCCCATCCTTCCTGTGTAGGCTCCCACTATCCCAAAAGTTTCCCCAGTTCCTAACTCGCTCCTCTCTACACCATCATCTCATCCAAGCATTGAGACTCTAAAGCTCTCCCTGCCTACCTGGCTCTGCATGTGGAACTGGAAGCATTTCTGAGAATGCCACCATAGAGGTCCTGGATTTCAGTCTCTTTCCTAGCAGCCTAAATTTGACCTCCAGGACGTCTCTTCTACCCTTCCCTGTGTCATTGGTATCTACATGTACCACGACCACCTGCTCATCCCCAGCACTACACGTAAGTCTATTTAGATGCCTCAAGAGATCCGCAACCTTCGCACCAGGCGGACAAGTCACCATACGGTTCTCCCAGTCATCACAAATGCAGCTATCTATTTCTAATGATCAAATCTCCCATTACTAACACTGGCCTTTTCCTAATGACTGGTGTTCCCTCCCCCAGAGAGGTAACCTCAGTGCGAGAGGATACCCCAACATCATCTGGAAGGAGGGTCCCAACTATGGGAAGGTTTCCCTCTGTTCCCATTGACTGCTTTCCTTCTCTGGGCCTTTCATCCTCCTTAACAGCACAGGGGCTGTCTGACCAGAAGTGGGACAAATCTACAGTGTCCCGGAAAGCCTCATCAACATATCTCTCTGCCTCCCTCAGCTCCTCCAGTTCCGCCACTCTGGCCTCCAAAGCCCATACACTGTCTCTGAGAGCCAGGAGCTCCTTGCACCGAATGCACACAATGCCACCCGCCCACAGAGCAGGCAATCATACATGCTACACTGAGCGCAATAAACAGGATAGCCCCCACTCTGCTGCTGGGCTTCTGCCTGCATTTTCTCCTACAGCTACCTAGGTTAATGATAGGATTTTTGTTTAAATCAAGAAGTTTTGATTATAGTTTAGTTTAAAGGTTTTAAAGAACGGCAAGTGTACCTCGCCACCTTTCCACTCCCCTTCCAAACTCCCTCTTGAAACTCCCTGTTAACGGTCCCTGGTTGCAAAGCTCCCTGGCCACTTGCTCGCTGCTTTATAAAGCCCTGGCCTTCTTGATAGCCCCGCCCCCTGACTAAGGCTCAGCCAATGAACAGAGGCTTCTAGATTTCAAGCCTTGTTTAGAAGCTCACAGCTTCCAACTGCCGGCCACAGCACATGGTCCTTCAGACAGACAGACAAACACAAGCTCAGCACACAGCAAGTAACCCCCCAAACACAAACACGCACTACAGACAGCCACTTACCCCGAGGGTCCTGTATTTGCTCCTCCTTCACCTGGAGAACTCCCTCTCAAAGCTTCCTGTTAGCGGTCCCTGTTTACAAAGCTGTGATGGCAAGGATAGAAGGTATAGTTTTTTCAGGATTGAGCAGGTGGTGGATTTATTCTCAAGTAATAGGCATTCTCCTACTGCAAGTATAATATTCTTCCATATGTTTACTGCGTAGTTAACCACTTGTGTTATTTGGCATGACTTGCTGTCCCTGTTAAATCTCAAGCATTAAAGGGAATGTAATGACTAAAAGAGTATTGATTTTATAGGGGTGTGTTAAATTGCAGGATAGGAATAGAAAGTAACAGTTTCTATCTCTAATGTTCATGGCATAATGTAGCAAAAGCAAAGGTGTGTGCAGAAGTAGTATTGGGCAATCGTATTGGGAAAGGTGGAATAGGAGGATGACAGCATGAAAAATCTGGAAGGCCAAGAAAAATGCAAAAGTTGAATGTACTTTGGAAATGTATGTATAATTTGTATAAATACATTCATATAGTGAAAAGGAAGGTAAATTTGCAGTGACGATTAAATAAAAATCAAAGCTAAAAACCTATACTGCTACTAAAATACAGGAATACACCAATTGTCCATCTAGCCTAATATCCTGTCTCTAACTGTTACCTATATGAAATGCTTTAGAGTAATGTGAAAACAGAATAAAAGGCATCTGGCAAGCTATGCAAAAACATATAATGGAATATGTATATCTCCCTAAACCAAGTTGGTGATTTAATTTATGCCTTGGAGTGTGAGAGACTTTTTAATTCTTGATTTCAGATGCTAATCTGAGTTTAAATGTTTTCCTGCTTGGAAGGAAATATCAGTCTAGGGAAGGCATTCCTGCTGACGCCACTCACCCTCAGTGCCCTAACTTATTTCCCTGAATGGCCATAATGTAGAGTCACAATCGAGTCCCAAAAGACTGCTAGCCAACTTGCCTTGGGTAGACTGAAACACACATTTTCTGGCTCCGTATGCTCAGTCTATCAGATGCTGCTGCTGTTCAAATGAACACAGAATTCAAGACTAATATTAATTATGTACAGTAGAACCTCAGTTACAAACACCTTGGGAATGGAAATTTGTAACTCTGAACAAAACGTTATGGTTGTTCTTCAAAAGTTTACAACAGAACATTGATTTAATACAGCTTTGAAACTTTACTGTACAGAATTAAAATGCTGCTTTCCCTTCATTTTTTTTTTAGTAGTTTACATTTAACAGTACTGTACTTGTTGTTTTGGGGGGGTTTCTCTCTCTGTTGCTGCCTGATAGCATACTTCTGGTTCCAAATGAGGTATGTGGCTGACTGGTCAGTTTGTAACTCTGGTATTCGTAAGTCTGTGGTTCTGCTGTAATTCTATTTTCTGTTCCCTTAATAGAGCCTGGCTGTCTTGTTGTTTTGCTCCATGGCAGTTGCAACTTAATTGGATCTTTGCACTGATAATAGTGACTGTTTCCTCCTCCCCCTGAAATATTTCTGTTCAGTGTATGTTACTTTTTGCTTGTCTGTGCTGACTTTCTATAGGTCCTTTCAGAGTTAGCAAAAACTCTTCCAGTACACTAAATATTTAGAATCCAAATGATATTCCCCAGCCAGATTGTAATT
Source organism: Caretta caretta (assembly GCF_965140235.1). Taxonomy (NCBI): domain Eukaryota; kingdom Metazoa; phylum Chordata; order Testudines; family Cheloniidae; genus Caretta; species Caretta caretta. The sequence continues at coordinate 48,270,272 of NC_134210.1, forward strand.
ATAACATCTCAACTTTTCATTTACAAGACAATGTCCATTATATGTTAAGTTTCAAAAATCAACATTATCTTGCAATTTTCTCTACACACCCACCCACCCACCCTCAGAAATGTTGAGAACTAAAATAAAACACAAATGTGTGAGACTTCTCCTTTCCCTGTGTACAAGAAAAGAGGCGTTCTATCTGGGGCTGCTTTTTAATACCTTTTTAAAAATTAGAATTTGTTCTTGTCAGGGGGTGCTCCCCTGTCGCTACACTGGTGACTCCCCTTGGTCACTCTGTTGATTACCTCTTGAGGTAGACATCCTCTGGTCTGCAGCTCCTCTTTTGCTCCAGGATCCTCAGTGTCTCCTTTGTGACCTAGCCCTCCAGCTAGGTCACTCAGCATTCCCCCTTCCTGGGGACAGTCCATTAGCAGTTCTAGGCAGTTTTCCCATTCACTGCCTCAGGTCTATGCTATGTGGTGTCCACTAGGGGAACCTGGGCCTGCCCTCTTCTCAGTGTTCCAATCCAGGGACCCTCAGCTCAGTGGTTCTGGGCTTCCTCTTTCTGCCCTCGCTGCTCCTTCTCTGGACTGATTCCTACACTCTGGTTTCCCCCATCTCTTTCTCCCCGCCCCCCTTCTTAGGGAGTGACTGCTGCCTGATTTCCAAACAGCCCAGTATGTAGCCTGCTACCTGTCTTTATAGGCCCTGCCTGTTCCTGCACAGGTTAGCCTCTCTCTAATTAACTGCCTCTGGTCTAAAGCTTCCTCTCTTTGCAGTCAATTATCTGATTGGGTCTACCTGGCCCTATTCTGTTCTTGCAGGGCTAGTGTGGGGATCTCCCCCATCCCAGTTTTAAATATAACACTAACAACAGAAATTTTCCAATGGCTATGCTTTCCAATTGCTCTTAAAAATATTGTTCATCTTCATATTGTGAACTTGGGGGACTTGTTGCATATTTTAGTTGTTCTTTGTGTATAAGCATATTTACCTTTCCTGGATTAAGTAAAGTCCAGTCCTACTTCTTCTTCAGTCTGTCTCCAATAGTTTCTTGGCATTTATTTATCTGTATTGCAGTGGCACCTAGTAGCCCCAACTCACAGTTAGGACCTATCGTGTTAAGGCATGGTGCAAACTCATAGTAGGATACTGCCTGCCCCAAAGAGTTAAAAATCATAACAGGCGATCAAATCAAAGGGTGCCGGAAACGTAGGCATTATTTCTTCCATTTACAGCTGGGGTACCAAGGCACAGAGAATCCAGTGTAATGTTTCATTTATTTATGGAGTGCTGTTTATGTTGATACCATGGTGAGGAGGGCCATATACATATCTGAATGTATAAATAAAGGTACACTGTACATTGCAAACATACAAAACATGCTCCCTGCTCTGAGGCGCTTACTGTCTAATGTAGATACAGTAGAACCCCATTTATCGGACCCTCCATTATCCGGTTCTACATGGAAAACCAGTGCACACAAGTCCAGAAAGTCTGGGGAGGGGGGTGGGTCTCTCCTGAGGCGCTGCAGCATTGCGCTTTCCCATTCTCTGGTTATCCGGATTTTAGATTATCCAGTCTGGCCCCAGTCCCAATTAGATCTCATAAATAGGGTCCTGCTGTATTATGAAACCTGGGGAAACAATTCAGAAAATGGTGAGGGTAATGTTTAAATGGAACTCCACTTGACATGATTTTCTGAAAGAAGTTTTTCAAGTAGAGGGAAGCTTTCTGCTTCCTTGTAAAGATAGTTTCTCAACACTAGAAAATTCACTTGGTCCATAAACAGTGCTATGTTTTGGCATAAATGACCTTGAAAGTTTCTGGTTTTAAAGAGAGCAATACTTTGACTTGGGAAGCATAGTTCATTCTTTCTAAGAGTAAAACTTATCAGCCAACTGCTGTTTTACAGATGTTCATCGCTTAGGATATGTCTACACTGCAGCTGGGAGTGTACTTCCCAGCTTGAGCGGACCTAGCATGCTAAAAGTAGCAGTGTAGCCAGGGGGTAGCTTGGTGCCTGAGCACGTACCTAGGGTGTCCGAACAGGGGTGTGTACTTGCGGGGGCCTGACCCAAGCTGCCACTTGGGCTGCCCCTGGCTAGGCTAATATTTTCGGTGTGCTGGTCTGAGCAGAGTTAGTATGTCTGTCTGCCCTCACTGGGAAGCGTGCTCCCAGATGCAGTGTAGACATACGCTTAGAGGCATACTTTTGAATAGGGTTTACATGCATAGTGAAGGAAGATTTCTGATGACATAGGGCTTTTGTATACCCAACTTCTGACTTGCCTCCTGAATATTCAACAGCTAAACCCTTCAAAGAATCAACTTTTAACCTTTTTGTTTTATTTTTAGTTTTAACACCGGTAAAGGGACCTTCTCAGGCAGACATGGAAGGACTTTGCCCTGTTCGTTCAGGAGAGACTTCTTCACAAGGGTCCTCATCTGGTCCAAGAGAGATTGATGAGACTATGGTGACTGAGTTAACTATTTCAGATGAAAAAGTGACCCAGATAGAAAGCATACTTGATCTCTGGAGTGGAAGTCTTAAGGTATTAAATTTGTGCTAAATGTAATATCCTTATATTGAGCAGATGATTATTGTGGCATTTGTAGAAGCACAGGGGAAAATATAATCTAACTACGTTGGGAAATCGATGTAACTTCTATTGCTTGATAGCTAAGCAGTTGAAAACCTACTGGACTGGCACAGAGATGGACTAATAATCTGCTTGCCTTTGACTAGCGAACACTAAATGCTCCAAGAATCAGTTCTGTTCATGCAGTGGAAGCTATAAGTGTGTCTGTATCTGTGGTCCCAGAAAGATCCTTACATTTCAAGCTCTGTGGATGTGCACAGGCTGGATCAGAACTGCCAATCAAAAACATAGATCAAATGACAGGTTTCAGAGTAACAGCCGTGTTAGTCTGTATTCGCAAAAAGAAAAGGAGTACTTGTGGCACCTTAGAGACTAACCAATTTATTTGAGCATGAGCTTTCGTGAGCTATAGCTCACTTCATCGGATGCATACTGTGGAAACTGCAGAAGACATTATACACACAGAGACCATGAAACAATACCTCCTCCCACCCCACTCTCCTGCTGGTAATAGCTTATCTAAAGTGATCATCAAGTTGGGCCATTTCCAAGCTCTGCGATACAACCGCATTTGCTCCAACCCCTCAGACAGAGACAAACACCTACAAGATCTCTATCAAGCATTCTTACAACTACAATACCCACCTGTGGAAGTGAAGAAACAGATTGATAGAGCCAGAAGAGTTCCCAAAAGTCACCTACTACAGGACAGGCCTAACAAAGAAAATAACAGAACGCCACTAGCCGTCACCTTCAGCCCCCAACTAAAACCCCTCCAACGCATTATTAAGCATCTACAACCTATCCTGAAGGATGACCCAACACTCTCACAAATCTTGGGAGACAGGCCAGTCCTTGCCTACAGACAGCCCCTCAACCTGAAGCAAATACTTACCAACAACCACATACCACACAACAGAACCACTAACCCAGGAACCTATCCTTGCAACAAAGCCCGTTGCCAACTGTGCCCACATATCTATTCAGGGGACACCATCAAAGGGCCTAATAACATCAGCCACACTATCAGAGGCTCGTTCACCTGCACATCCACCAATGTGATCTATGCCATCATGTGCCAGCAATGCCCCTCTGCCATGTACATTGGTCAAACTGGATAGTCTCTACGTAAAAGAATAAATGGACACAAATCAGATGTCAAGAATTATAACATTCATAAACCACTCGGAGAACACTTCAATCTCTCTGGTCACGCAATCACAGACATGAAGGTCGCTATCTTACAACAAAAAAACTTCAAATCCAGACTCCAGCGAGAAACTGCTGAATTGGAATTCATTTGCAAACTGGATACTATTAATTTAGGCTTAAATAGAGACTGGGAGTGGCTAAGTCATTATGCAAGGTAGCTTATTTCCCCTTGTTTTTTTCTACCCTCCCCCCCCCCCCCCCCCGATGTTCTGGTTAAACTTGGATTTATGCTGGAAATGGCCCACCTTGATTATCATGCACATTGTAAGGAGAGTGGTCACTTTGGATGGGCTATTACCAGCAGGAGAGTGAGTTTGTGTGGGGGGGGGCGGAGGGTGAGAGAACCTGGATTTGTCCTGGAAATGGCCCAACTTGATGATCACTTTAGATAAGCTATTACCAGCAGGAGAGTGGGGTGGGAGGAGGTATTGTTTCATGGTCTCTGTGTATATAATGTCTTCTGCAGTTTCCACAGTATGCATCCGATGAAGTGAGCTATAGCTCACGAAAGCTCATGCTCAAATAAATTGGTTAGTCTCTAAGGTGCCACAAGTACTCCTTTTCTTTTTATAGATCAAATGGGAATGGGTGGAGCAATAGTTGTATTCTTCCATCTCCCACCTGCAACCAAGCTCCACCCACTTGAGACACCAGAATGAGACTCCAGTCACAGTAGAATGGGTCATATTTTAAACGTCTGCACATTCATGTTCTGTTGGATTTCTCAGGATTGGCTCCTTTTCAGTGGAATTTGTAACATCAATGGGCTCTGCTGGACTTCTTTGAGTTTGGCTCCGAGTGAAGCTGGATGCCCTGTAGGGGTGGCTTCCTCTTAGTGGTGCTCAGTTACCCAAGCTCCTCTCAACTCCCTTGTTGGCTCCACTGGCTAGATTAAAATGGTACTTTTCCAAGTGTCACTGGTTGTGGCACCAAAATGAAATATTCTTAGTAGATTGATCATGATTTGATTCTTCTCCTCCTATCTTACATGCTTTTATTAGCAGTCTAATAATTAAATGTTTGTATTTAAGTTATCATAATTAGATGTGTCTGGTAATTGGACAAAGTTGTACATGCAAGGTTCAGTGTAAATTTTGATGTCTGATTAGCTGCCATGTGTTCTAGGATTAAAAGACTTGGAGAGGATAATCTTCCTAGTTTAATTAGTGCTACCCTTTTCAGACAAATGTTCTGACTGAACTCAGAAAATGGAAAATGACTTTTATTGAACATCACAAGCTGGAAATGAGACAAGAGAAAGAGAAACATGCTGCACATGTGAGACAACTGAACAATCAGATGGAGAACCTGAGAGAGCTGCTACATACTTATGAAATCTCCATTGGCAGAAAGGATGAGGTAACAGTGTTCTTATTCTGTTCTGTCTTCTATTTTTAGAACTCTCTGAGATTTGAATCTTTTTTTAATTGTACTTTCACATCAGGAACTCGTTTTGCAACAGGTAATTTATACACTCTAAACTTACTTGCTTAGTCAGAAAAGAAGCATCAGGGTATTTCAAGCCAGTCAGGATGAACTTTAGCAAGGGTAGACTCAAACAACATTATCAGTAAACCACATAATTACTGTGCATTCTCTAATACTAATAGGGAAATTTTACTGTTTTGTCCCTAATTTATGGTTTTTCTTCCATGAAAATCACACTGTTTTGGATTAGTAATTACAAATCGCTTCCACTTACCTCATCCCTTACAACCAAGTTGGTTTAAAGGCTTTAATTTAATTTTTTTGTGTAGATAGGATGGGTCTCCACATAATCTTTCAAATGGGAAGAAATCTCTTACATATTTAGGGGGAGTTTTCTTTTAGTATAATCTGATATAAAATGAGCACTATGGTTCTGTGGTCTTAGAGTAAAAATTTCCTTGCAGCACCTACACCAATTGTCTTGAATTCAACTAGTATTATACAGATAGGTATAAAAGAGTAGGAACTGTGGGAATCTTGCAATCATATGCCACTTTAATCCCCTCTTCTACATAATAGCATTTAAAACCTTCACTTGAGAACACTTCAGCTGAATTTTGAATTTTAACAATTTATTTTGAAAATACTCACAAACACCCACTGAAAGACAGTACGTAGAAAGAGTAAAAGTACACTCCCCGGATTCACTGGACATACACAGAGCCCAGTTACGCAGACCATGTACATTCAATTGCTGCAACTGCATACAAATCCCATATTTGCCGGTGGAATTTCGCTTGCATTCAGTCAGGCCCACAATCCTTCCAATGTATTCCATTTTGATATATTTAGTTCCAGATGGAGTAATTCAATGCAAAAATTATACTTGTATAGCACTAATATGAATGTATTGGAATTGCTGGTGATGCATTTACAACATTAACACCTCTACCCCTATAAGACTAACTCTTCCTCACCAAATCGCGTCCATCAGTATCCTTTATGGAGCTAATTGTGTAATGATAATGGCATATTTTGATTTAGTTGTAGATGGGTGTTCTGCTTCCTCACTTCAGTGCATGATTTGGTGGAATGAATTCTAAAATATTGGTCCATAGGCCTTTTTAGAGGTTGACCTAAATTGTTCACTGCTTTAACCTTTCTCCTAACAAGAATGACAAAGTCTTAAACTTCAAGTAGTAATCACCTACCAATTTCATAAATAAAAATTGTTCATAATTTAGGTTCTTGCTGTAGTCTTAAAAACCTTACAAAGATCTATCACTGATTTTTCTGTCTTAATAGCAAGAAGTATTTAATGTTTTTCATTTACAGCAGCTGCCTTAAACTTGTACAGTTTTAAGAAGTTGGCAGTGGCTATATGTGCCACTGTAAACACAATAACAGGCAAAAATATTGCCAACATGAAAATCAAATAGCCTGTAAACTACTAAATAAAATATATGCAAAAACGGTTTTGTTTTCTAATTGACTTGTAAACACTTCATGATTACGTTGTAGTGTTACATCAGTTCAGCATTTATACTGAAATTGCAAAAAGCTAAAATTAGCCATGACACCCAGGCAGAACAAAGTAGTTTAACCAAAGTAGATTTCACAAAATACAACATTATGAATTGCTAATCTTTAAAAACTAAAGAAGGATCAGCCTTACTTAAGATACTTCAAATAGGCTTTTACTATTGCTGCTTTTAGTATTTTTGAGCTAAACTTAAGTTGGCTCAAAAGGCATAATTTTCTTAAATTGTTGTTTTCTGCAAACTACAACCACTACAGCATGAGTTAATTTCTGCATGGAGGTATAGGAATACTGCACTAGTCACTAGGTAACGGCTTTGATTACAAAGCAATTCTGGTCCATTACTTCTATGATAAATGTACATTAATGGAATGAATCATAGAAATGTAGGACTGGAAGGGACCTTGAGAGGTCGTCGAGTCCATACCAAGGCAGGACCAAGTATATCAAACCATCCCTGACAGAGTTTGTCTAACCTGTTCTTAAAATTCTCCAGTGATGGGAATTCCTCAGCCTCCCTTGGAAACCTATCCCAGTACTTGACTAGCCTTACAGACAGACAGATTTTCCATATCTTTCTTAGTATGGCACCCAAAATCGGACACAATACTCCAGGTGAGGCCTTACCATTGTCAGGTAGAGCGGAACAATCACCTCCCATGTCTTACATTTGATGCTCCTGTTGTTAAACTCCAGAATATTTGCTTTTTTTTTTTTTTTTTTTTTGCAACTGCATCACACTTTTGGCTCATATTTGATTTATAATCCACAATAACTGCAAATCTTTTTCTGCCGTAGTACTGCCTAACCAGTTATCCACCATTTTGTAATTCTGCATTTTATTTTTCCTTCCGAAGTGTAGTACTTTGCATGTATTTACTGAATTTCATTTTCTTGGTTTCCAACCAGTTTCCAACTTATCAAGGTCATTTTGAATTCTAATCCTGTCCTTCAAAGTGGTAGTTATGTGGCAAATTATTAATAGCACAGTGTGTCTGAAGTGGTGGGTCCTGCTGTATTATTTAGATGAAATAAATGGGCCAAACGTGTTAACATAACAGTTACTGTCCAGCATTTAAATAGTGTTAAACGAGGTCTGGGTTTTGGTATACAGAGACCTTTACCTGCTTAGTACCTTCTAATCTTTATTACAGATACAGAAAAGAAGGAAAAACAATGGCAGTTTCTGAAATGTGAAGTATTAAGTGAGGCTTTCAGTTTAACAGGTGTTGTTCCCTTTCCCTTTAGCTGGAGAGAGAGTTTTAGAAGGAAAACCTCCTTTGTTTGACTGTCTCTTAAATGGTATCAAAGATGGTAACAATGGTCCTTTTGGGGAAAAGAGAAGAAGTTAGGTGAGATGGGCTGGAGCTGCTGCTGCTGTTAAAATCTGATCCCATTTCATCTCAGGTGGTGGCTGGGATTAAGATGGAGCTGGCAGGGGTGGCAATGTCATTGGGCGCGCTCTCTCGCTCGTTAGGACATCCCTCAAGAGTAGGATGATAAAACCCATGGTCTGAGGAGATAATGTGGGGTGGCAACCATGATGGTGAAGCTTGCTTAAGTAGCCTCTATCTATCTGTTCTTCCATTTTTCCTCCAAAACTTTCCTTTAAGGACACAAAAAGGGAGTGAGGGATGGAATAGCCCATTCCCTCATTATTTTGTCCACCATTTAGGCCTAATATTTGACACACCAATTTTGGTTCATTACTTTCCAGTTCCACGTCTTCTGTTTTTTACCAAGCATGATTTCAGCATAGTCCATGAATCATATCAGCTTGGCCTTTCTATTTGGACTAATTTGGGTTTTTTTTGGTCTGGTTCTATTGCACCTGTTTATAATATTCATGATAGAAAGTAGGTCAGGTTGTTTTCAATAAACATTTGATGTTGTAGGTTATTGTAACATCTTATGAACTCTCATATCTTCTTATAATTAAGCTCACAATTAGGGTAAATTTGTCAGCCCAATTATTAAACAGTTCCAAGATGGGTCATGCGGTCTGGTGCAGAGGAGGCCTGGGGCCATGGAAAGCAATCACACCTTGCACTCACCCCGCAGTGGCGGCTCCTGTCCTGTGGGACTTGGCCTCGCTCCCTGCTCTGAGTGTTACGACCTAGTGCTTATGGTTGCAGCACTAATGAGGTTTGGCCCTGAATCTGCACCCTGGGTGGATTGCAAAACAAAAAGAGAGAAAAGGTGTGTCACCTAAGTAAAAATTTTGGGAACCACTGAGTTACCACAGATATTTACCCATTTTAGTATATCTTTTCAAATACTAATTTCCATAATTCTTCTGTGAGGTAGCAAATATATTATCCTCATGTCAAACTTTCAGTAATACAAATCATCATTGTTTCTGACTTGCTGTGTTGTGTTAAGTTTTTGCTTCCTTCAGTGATGCCGCAGTGTAGCATTCATGACATACGTTTGCAGATATAGTAGAAAATAACAGTTTAATTTTGATAGAAGTTTTTACACTGTGTAACTTCTGAGTGTATCAATGTCATTGAATGATGAAGTTGAGTTAATTTTAGTTCTGATTTGAACTTTATTGTTCTTCTTTTAAGGAAAAGACACATGGAAAGCTTGTTAGAAGTATTTCATTAAAATGATAAATAACTTATCCAGGTAGTAAACTTCCATTCATTCCCCAAAGAGCATAAAAATATCTATCTAAATCTTCTCTTTAATAAATATTTTGGCAGGTAATCACTAACTTGTCCCATGCAATAGACAAGCAAAAGGAGAGGATAGAGCTAATGAAAACATTTACACGGTGGCGGATTCAGCACGTGGAGGCCAGACAAGAGGTATGTGTGGAAAACAGAAGATGTGATGGTAGATAAGCCTCTGAACTGAAAAGGGTCAGAGTTACTGCAGATCTTGTTACAATCAAAAGAAATGACACATCAAAATAGAAAAGTTATGTGACAAGATATTGAATAAGTTCAAGAGCATCAGTTCAAAAGAGAACATTACACCGTACTTTCAGAAATAGTCATGGCAGGGACAAGTGAATCAAAATTATGCCCTTTTTATCACTAATTAGAAGGTTATGCTGATAGCTGATCACAATGTCAGTTACCACCTATATTAGTAAGGATGATATCTTCCCAGTATCTGCAAGAGCACGAATAAAAGTGTTCATTCTAAAATCCTGTCATAAAAGCTATTGCTTTTATGTGAAATGTGAAAAATACATTTCTTATAACCATTTGATTTTGGTGCTGGTTTTGCAGTTAAGGTCTGTGGTGTTGTCCTCCTCTTCCCTATATTTGGTGTCTCCACACTTCTTCCTCAGCCCTAAAACATCTGTCAGCCACACTCTCACAGATGTTGGGGTCTGATAGTCAGCTAACTAAACCTACTAGCCAATTACTGACATGAAAGATGAAAGGCCCCACTGTCCAGGGTCAATTCCCAAACCCCCTCTCACCCCAACCTGAGTCCCAGTCAGTAAGGACTCTCTGGGCTCCATTTTTCATTAAGGTTTTTGATGGTGTTTGCGAAGTCTGACGCTCCTCATCACACAAAACCCCTCTGGCTGCTAGAAGGGAGGAGCATTTTCTCTCTTCTCCCTTCCCACCTAGAGTTTGCTGGTAGCTGTGAGGCTGATGTGGACATCTTTTGGCTACTCAGCCTTTCTTCAGCTTGTTCTTTTTGTTTTAATCTCACTGATAGACTGGATAAGTGGATCTACTGTTACCATTTTAGAAAAATATTTTGAGTGTCGGGTACTTTTAAAATATAATTTAATTTTTTTTTTAAAAAAAAGGTACAAATCCCTCGTGTGTGTGTGAGAGAGAGATTGAAAACTCAATTATTTTAAAAATGACATCTGGTACATGTGAATCTCCAGCTACGACTGTGACTGCAGGTGCTATACTGCATAGCTCCTATGCAGTGTAGCATATGCTCATATGCTGCTGCGGTAACTCCATACAAGTACCTTGCACTTCTGAAGTGGCAGCAGTATGTGTGTGGTGTGTCAGCTAAAGTATATGTAAACAAAGTACAAACTACAATATTTCATATAATCTGTTATGCTATAATCCATTTAATGTTACAAAACAATTGACTATATTCTCTTTAATGATCATAGTGCTCATTAAAGAAATAGGAAACACATAATTTGGTAATATTTTACTGTTTAAGGCATATGCAAATAAACTGGCGGACAGACAGTTCCAGATAGCTTTGATGAAGAGGGTTTGGGCAGCTTGGCGCTCTCTTAGTGAAGCAAGATGGAAAGAGAAAGTAGCAAAAGCCTGTCAGTCAAGGGCTGAGGAAGTCTGTTTTCAGCTTTCCAAGGATTATGAAGCTAAAATTGCAGAGGTAAGGTGTTGTGTTTTTTTTGAGTGCCTCTTACTAAACAAACTTTTAAATAAATGCACTGCTTTTCTTCAGAGTGCCAGGAAACCTTTACCAATTGCAGGACTGGGAATTGGGAGATCTGGGTTATGTAGGTAGCTCTGCTATAGATTCCAACTTTCTAGGCCTGAGTCACCTGTCACTTATGCTAGTCAGGGCCATACCTACCCATACACAAAGTATGCAGCTGTGTAGGGCACCAGGAAATTTTTGTGTGCTGCTCTAGCCCCTGCTCCGCCTCTTCCACATGGCTCCCACCCCTGCAGGAGGGGTCGGGCTCCCTGCACTCACTGGCGGCGGTAAGCAGAGCAACCTGGCCCCAGCCTGCTCCGCTCCCCTGGCTCCCAGCTGTGCCGCCAGCTGGGAGGCCATTCCAAGCCTGGAAGCCAGGGGAGCAGAGCAGGCTGGGACCGGGTCACTCCACTTCCCACAGGAAGTGGCCAGTCCCGCCCCCCACCCAACTGCAGGGGCCTGGGGCCCCGCGAGGGAGCTGTGTAGGGCACCAAAATGGCTAGGGACGGCCCTAGTGCTAGTTGTATACCAATATAAATGAAGTTACTCAACACTTATGCCAGAGAGGAAAATCAGAACCTATGATGCATCTGAAGAAGTGGGTTTTTTACCCATGAAAGCTTATGCCCAAATAAATTTGTTAGTCTTTAAGGTGCCACCGGATTCCTCGTTGTTTTTGTGGATACAGACTAACACAGCTACCCCTCTGATACTAGAATCTGTGTTTGAAATTAGATGAGTCACTTAATTTATCTGTTGGCTCCTTTTGTCTGTCTGCAAAAAGGGGATGACATATACAAATACCACTGTTAAGTAGGTAAGTCTTAATTCATTAATGTTTGTAAAGTCTTTCGGATCCTCTCATGGATGGTCCTATAGCAGAGGTGGGCAAACTACAGCACACAGGACCCTCCTGCCCAGTCCCTGAGCTCCTGGCCTGGGAGGCTAGCCCCCGGCCCCTCCCCTGCAGCCTCAGCGTGCCATGCCACACTCTGGGGGCCAGGCAGCACAGTTGCAGACCTGCGGCCTGACCCGGTGCTCTGGGCGGCACGGCTGTAGCGCCACCAGCCACTGGTGCTCCAGGCAGCGTGGTAAGGGGACGGGGGGGTTGGATAGAGGGCAGGGGAGTTTGGGGGTGTGGATAGAGGTTGGGGGGGGTCAGAGGGCAGGGAACAGGGGTCCTGGCAGGGCAGTCAGGAATGAGGGAGGGGGGGTTGGATGGGGAGGCAGGGGGCAGTCAGGGGTGGGATGTCTGGGAGTGGTCAGGGGACAGGGAATAGGGGAGGTTGGATGGGGCAGGAGTCCCGGGGGAGCCATCAGGGGGCGAGTAGTGGCGGGGGGGGTCAGATAGGAGGCGGGGGCTGGGCCACACCTGGCTGTTTGGGGAGACACAGCCTCCTCTAACCGGCCCTCCATACAATTTTGGAAACCCGATGCAGCCCTCAGGCCTAAAAGTTTGCCCGCCCCTGTCCTATAGAAATGCAAGATTATTATTGTGAATGAGCAAGTCTATCATATTGTAAAAACAGAAATCTTTGTATAATAACTGCTTTTCTGTTAAAAGTTGATAAAGATATTTTCCTTACAACTCTCAACTTCATCCTAATGAAGATGTGTGAAAATTTAAGCTAAGGTAGCTATCACACATCAGACCACTGTGATATTACTTTTCAAGATTGTTACAATTTAAAGAAATTAAAAAGCACAGTCAAAGAGGACTTGTGCTCCTAAGTCACTTAGATGCTTTTGAAAATCCTGCCCGAAAACAATTAATTTTGAAAATGTAACTTAAGGAAAAATATCCAAATCCCTTGCTTTATGCATGTGTAACTTAATCTGTCCTTAACCAACACAGACCTTGTGTTTTGCAAATGGTTGTAAAATGATAGATGTGTTTGTGGATGCAGTTAAGGAAGTTCATGGAAGTATGGCTTTGCATAACAGGATAAGAATAACAGCTGGGGTTACATTACAGGAGCAAAGATAAAATTATAAGATACAGTTAGACTGATCTCTAGGTGGGGTCAGGAAGAAGTATTTGCTGTGTTTCCCCCTGCCATACCACGGTATTGTATAGCACAGTTAAATACATTACAAGGATTTGACCTGGAAGTTCCTGGTTTTAATCATGGTTGGGTCTGAATACTGGACTGCACAGACTGTTAGTCTTTTTGGGTATGGTAGCACCTGTGGTTTCCATCCTTGCCATGTACATACTCTAGACTGAGGTATTCAAACAATTGTGTTTGAGAGACCTATATTTAATCTTATTTCTAAAACAACAAAGTCATGGAGGGAATATATTACACTGAGGAATTAGTAAAGTGGCTTTTTAAAGTTGAATGAATAATATGGTGGTTTTGTGTATTCACAGGTGTATAAAAATAATTCTTTGGTTTTTATCTCTTTATTGTAGTTAAACGTTAATCTGGAAGAGGCAAAAGCTGATATCCTGAGACTGCATAGTGAAAGGGAACAATATGAAGGCACCATGAAAAAAGCCTTTATGCGTGGTGTGTGTGCACTGAATCTAGAAGCAATGACCATGTTTCAGGGCAAAGAAAGTAGGACAGACCATGGTTAGTATTAAAAGTAAAGTAAAAATATATCCCTGCATGGCATTGCTCACAGTGCCATTTGGATTAGTTTACTCTTTATTTTTAATTTGGGGATTTAAATAGGAGTATGACAGCACCAAACTTATCATGGGATCAGCTTTGTTACATGCTTAAAAAAATGCACTGAATATGTAAATTAATTAATTGCACTGTTAAATAATAGAATACCAATTGAAATTTATTAAATATTTTGGATGTTTTTCTACATTTTCATATATATTGTATTCTGTACTGTAATTGAAATCTGTGTATATTATTTTTAATTACAAATATTTGCACTGTAAAAATGATAAAACAAAATAGTATTTTTCAGTTCACCTTATACAAGTACTGTAGTGCAATCTTTGTCATGAAAGTGCAACTTAAAAATGTAGAGTTTTTTTTTACATAACTGCACTCAAAAACAAAACTATGTAAAACTTCTGAGCCTACAAGTCCACTCAGTCCTATTTCTTGTTCAGCCAATCGCTAAGACAAATAAGTTTGTTTACATTTACAGGAGATAATGCTGCCCTCTTCTCACTGTCTGGTGACGCTGTAAATAAGAACAGGTATTTGCATGGAACTTTTGTAGCCGGCATTGAAAGGTGATTTACGTGCCAGATATACTAAAAATTCATAGCCCCTTCATGCTTTGGCCATCACTCCAGAGAACGTGCGTCCATGCTGATGACGCTCATTAAAAAATAATGCGTTAATTAAATTTGTGACTGAACTTCTTGGGGGAGAATTTTATGTCCCCTGCTCTATTTTACCCACGTTCTGCCATATATTTCATGTTATAGCAGTCTCTGATGATGACCCAGCATAAGTTCATTTTAAGAATGCTTTCACTGCAGATTTGACAAATCGCAAAGAAGGTACCAATATGAGATTTCTAAAGATAGCTACAGCACTCAACTCAAGATTTAAGAATCTGAAGTGCCTTCCAAAATCTGAGAGGGACGAGGCGTGGAGCATGCTTTCAGAAGTCTTAAAAGAGCAACGCTCCAATGCAGAAACTACAGAACCCAAACCACCAAAAAAGAAAATCAACCTTGTGCTGGTGGAATTTGACTCAGATAATGAAAATGAACAGACATCAGTACACACGGTTTTGGATTCTTATCGAGCAGAACTGGCCATCAGTTGGACCCATGTCCCCTGGAATGGTGGTTGAAGCATGAAGGGGACATATGAATATTGAGTGCATCTGGCATGTAAATACCTTATCATTCCAGCAACAAAAGTGCCATGAGAACGCATGTTCTCACTGTCAGGTGACATTGTAAACAAGAACTGAGCAGTATTATCTCCTGCAAATGTAAACAAACCTGTTTGTCCGAGCGATTGGCTTAACAAGAAGTAGGACTGAGTGGACTAGCAGGCTCTAAAATTTTGCATTGTTTTATTTTTGAATGCAGGGTTTTATCTGTACATAATTCTACATTTCTAAGTTTAACTTTCAACTACAGTACTTGTATTAGCAAAAAGAAAAGGAGTACTTGTGGCACCTTAGAGACTAACCAATTTATTTGAGCATAAGCTTTCGTGAGCTACAGCTCACTTCATCGGATGCATACTGTGGAAAGTGTAGAAGATCTTTTTATACACACAAAGCATGAAAAAATACCTCCCCCCACCCCACTCTCCTGCTGGTAATAGCTTATCTAAAGTGATCATCAAGTTGGGCCATTTCCAGCCCAAATCCAGGTTTTCTCACCCTCCACCTCCCCACACACAGACCCACTCTCCTGTTGGTAATAGCTTATCTAAAGTTACCACTCTCCTTACAATGTGTATGATAATCAAGGTGGGCCATTTCCAGCACAAATCCAGGGTTTAACAAGAACGTCTGAGGAGGGGGGGGTAGGAAAAAACAAGGGGAAATAGGTTACCTTGCATAATGACTTAGCCACTCCCAGTCTCTATTCAAGCCTAAGTTAATTGTATCCAATTTGCAAATGAATTCCAATTCAGCAGTCTCTCGCTGGAGTTTGGATTTGAAGTTTTTTTGTTGTAATATCGCAACTTTCATGTCTGTAATCGCGTGACCAGAGAGATTGAAGTGTTCTCCGACTGGTTTATGAATGTTATAATTCTTGACATCTGATTTGTGTCCCTGAAAAAACACAAGATCAAATCCGCACAGACACACCTCTGGGAACCCCGACCTGGGATATTCTATCTACTACCCAAGTTCCATAAACCTGGAAATCCTGGGTGCCCTATCGTCTCAGGCATTGGCACCCTGACAGCAGGATTGTCTGGCTATGTAGACTCCCTCCTCAGCCCCTATGCTACCAGCACTCCCAGCTACCTTCAAGACACCACTGACTTCCTGAGGAAACTACAATCCATCGGTGATCTTTCTGATAACACCATCCTGGCCACTATGGATGTAGAAGCCCTCTACACCAACATTCCACACAAAGATGGACTACAAGCCATCAAGAACAGTATCCCCGATAATGTCATGGCTAACGTGGTGGCTGAACTTTGTGACTTTGTCCTTACCCATAACTATTTTACATTTGGGGACAATGTATACCTTCAAATCAGCGGCACTGCTATGGGTACCCGCATGGCCCCACAGTATGCCAACATTTTTATGGCTGACTTAGAACAATGCTTCCTCAGCTCTCGTCTCCTAACGCCCCTACTCTACTTGCGCTATATTGATGACCTCTTCATCTGGACCCATGGAAAAGAAGCCCTTGAGGAATTCCACCATGATTTCAACAATTTCCATCCCACCATCAACCTCAGCCTGGTCCAGTCCACACAAGAGATCCACTTCCTGGACACTACAGTGCTAATAAACGATGGTCACATAAACACCCCCCTATACCAGAAACCTACTGACCGCTATTCCTACCTACATGCCTCCAGCTTTCACCCTGACCACACCACACGATCCATCGTCTACAGCCAAGCTCTGCGATACAACCGCATTTGCTCCAACCCCTCAGACAGAGACAAACACCTACCAGATCTCTATCAAGCATTCTTACAACTACAGTACCCACCTGCAGAAGTGAAGAAACAGATTGATAGAGTCAGAAGAGTTCCCAGAAGTCACCTACTACAGGACAGGCCTAACAAAGAAAATAACAGAACGCCACTAGCCATCACCTTCAGCCCCCAACTAAAACCCCTCCAACGCATTATTAAGGATCTATAACCTATCCTGGGGGATAACCCATCACTCTCACAAATCTTGGGAGACAGGCCAGTCCTTGCCTACAGACAGCCCCCCAACCTGAAGCGAATACTCATCAGCAACCACATACCACACAATAGAACCACTAACCCAGGAACCTATCCTTGCAACAAAGCCCGTTGCCAACTGTGCCCACATATCTATTCAGGGGACACCATCAAAGGGCCTAATAACATCAGCCACACTATCAGAGGCTCGTTCACCTGCACATCCACCAATGTGATATATGCCATCATGTGCCAGCAATGCCCCTCTGCCATGTACATTGGTCAAAGAATAAATGGACACAAATCAGAATTCAAGAATTATAACATTCATAAACCAGTCGGAGAACACTTCAATCTCTCTGGTCACGCGATTACAGACATGAAAGTTGCGATATTACAACAAAAAAACTTCAAATCCAGACTCCAGCGAGAGACTGCTGAATTGGAATTCATTTGCAAATTGGATACAATTAACTTAGGCTTGAATAGAGACTGGGAGTGGCTAAGTCATTATGCAAGGTAACCTATTTCCCCTTGTTTTTTCCTACCCCCCCTTGACGTTCTTGTTAAACCCTGGATTTGTGCTAGAAATGGCCCAACTTGATTATAATACACATTGTAAGGAGAGTGTTCACTTTAGATAAGCTATTACCAGCAGGA
Organism: Caretta caretta; assembly: GCF_965140235.1. Taxonomy (NCBI): domain Eukaryota; kingdom Metazoa; phylum Chordata; order Testudines; family Cheloniidae; genus Caretta; species Caretta caretta. The sequence continues at coordinate 48,287,893 of NC_134210.1, forward strand.
GAGTGGGGTGGGGGAGGTATTTTTTCATGCTTTGTGTGTATAAAAAGATCTTCTACACTTTCCACAGTATGCATCCGATGAAGTGAGCTGTAGCTCACGAAAGCTTATGCTCAGATAATTTGGTTCGTCTCTAAGGTGCCACAAGTACTCCTTTTCTTTTTGCAAATACAGACTAACACAGCTGTTACTCTGATACTTGTATTAGGTCAATTGAAAAATATTATTTCTGTTTTTTACAGTGCAAATGCTTCTAATCAAAAATAAAGTGAGCACTGTACACTGTTTTCTGTGTAGTTGAAATCAATATATTTGAAAATGTAGAAAACATCTAAAAATATTTAAATAAATGGTATTCTATTATTAACAATGATTTTGTTTTTTTAAAGTAGTTTGACTACTCTGAGTACTAATTGGAATGACAGACATTTAAGTTTTCTAAATTTTCTTAGCTGGGTTATATTTTAACAAAGTTTTTGCAGTTGTGGAACTTGAGAATAAAAGTTTAAGGGCCGCATTAGGTACTTCAACTTTTAGCTTTGTTCCAGAACAGTAGAAAGGGACTATCTCTTGAACACTTGACTATAACACTTCTTTTCTCCTTCTATTCAGCAAGCAATTTTTTTGTTTACTTGTTGGTTAATAAAATTTTGTAGTTCAGTGGGTCTCCCAGTCATTAGTGAGAGGGTATTTACAAATGTACACACCTGTGAGATAGGAAGAGAGAAAACCTCTCTAAAACTATAGCAGGAGACCAGGCAGGAAGGGGCTGGACAAGATTCGAGGCAGAAGTTCTATAGTGAAGGAGGGAGTGGCAGAATAGTATTAGGGATGACCGTATTCCTTTAGGAGGGCAGACTAGATGATAAACAGTGGTCCTTCTGGCTTTATAATCTATGAATTTGAAAGCTTCAAAGACCATAGGCCAAAAATTAGTGATCAGTTATTTATGCACAACTCCTGTTTTTGAAGACAAGAATCAGCTACAGAAATGACTTTTAAACTGTTTAATTAAAAACTCCTCCCTTTCCCCTTGGCGTGGATGTATGGCACTCAGGTCTGATGGAGATAGGTCTGAAAATCCATCCAAGTTTTATATTTTCTCTCTGTATATTTGAAAAAAAAGAAATCAAAGCATCTGAACTCACACATGTCATTACAAAAAACACTTCTTAGGTTATTTTTATTTTCTGACTTCAGTAGTGATTATTGTATTAACAGAAATGTCCTGCTTATTGACTTGTTTTTTCTAGAAAAATACAAGTTTAAACCAACACATCATAAAAGCAAATATTATGAAATGAATACATATAGGAGAAAATTAAAGTAGTAATGTTAGGTTGTTCTAAAACTTAGAGTGATGAAAATTTAACTGCCACATGGGGTCACTGTAGTCTATAGAATGATCAAAATCTCTAAGCACTACCAATAGTGAAAATTTCAGCTTTGTGAATCTGCGTTTAGAGAGGGCAAGGAAGTCAATAAATAAAAACCATATTCCTGCTTGCTGTTTTAAAGAAACTGTGTGTTCTGAAAGAAAAGAACAAAACCTGTTTGGAAAAGGTACTGGACTCTGTTCTCCCTGACCTCTGCTTTGTGCAGAGTGTTGGGAGCTGGTTATGGCTCCCTGAATCTGTAGCAGGCCAATTCTCAGGTGAGTTAGTTACTTTACCCTACGGATGCAGTGTCCCTAAGTGATCTTGCACCAGTACAGCAGGGCTCCAACATGCTACCTCCTTTTGTTGCCATGCTCCCTACACCAAGGGTGGGGTGGGGCACCCAACATGGTAGCCCCTCTGCCTAGGGAATTCTCCATTGGCAAGTTATGTCCAGAATCCTACCTATTTGCATCACCTGACCAGCACCAAGGGGTTGGGGTGTAACAGAGGATCTGGCCCATGGTATTTGCAAGCTTCTGAGAGAGGGATTCAAATGGAGGAGAGAGAAATAAAACCCTATGTAATAATAGACTGATCCTTTTAATAAGATTATATACAAATCCCAAAGGAACAGAGAGGTTTTACTGTGACTCATCTTCTCTCTTTAAGGCTTGCTAGTGTTCATTGGGTTTACCAGGTTCTATGCTTGTTGCTTTAATCTGTGTTTCTAATAATAGATCCAGTAAATAGGAGAGAAGATCCTGGAACTAATGCCATTGGAAGGCTCCCTCCTTCCCAATTTGATCCTCCATCACCACCCCCTCCAACAGCAGCCACTGTTTCACAAGAGGAAATTGTACGTACTATAGCAGGAATAGAATTTAAAAAATGTGGTGGTAGAAAAAGTTTATTCATTAAGCTATTTAGACATCAGGTTTTTTCACTGAACAAATTGAATAACTCCTACACTGAGAGAACTTTCGGTAATGTTTTTGCACTTGGATAATTTACAAATAGCTTCTTTTTAAAATGTCAGAACTTAGTTACTTTGGAAACATAAGTACTTATATATAACAGCATGTACTATAGTATAAAACACTATATGCACACGGTTGTTGGGTTACGGTTGCTATGTTGTTTTTTCAGAAAGTTCTAATTTTGTAAGTAGAAAATTTGTAAACTAGTTACTTAGGATAAAAAAGGTCACAATCTTAAGCAGAATCTGCTTTCCAAGGTACCTTTGTGGAAAACAGTTGCTGAGACTTGTTTGGAAAAAATAGCTGAACTTGATTTCAATTGAGAAAATAGAATTTTACATAATTTAAAGGCTAATTTTCAGAAATGTATTATTTACAATGGACAGTGCCAACTTGGAATCTAGTCATTTTCAAAACCTGAATTAAAAATAGTTTCAGGTACTACATCTGCCCTTAGATCCCACTGACAATTTGTGATGTTTACAGTTACATTTTTCCATTTTATTAAAGACCCGCCCAAGCAGGGGAAACAGTGAAATTGACTACACACAAAATAGCCAAACTGAAAAAGTGTCAACATTTTTTACTTCTGATCTTTGTTACAGAATCTTGGATATTACTCAGATCTCTATAGTAATATCCAAGATTCTGGATATTACTATCCAGACAACTTTCTGACAATGTGTTGGTCTTTAAGTTGAGTGTGACTCTATTTAGCTTTATGAGTACAGAATCTGTAAAGAATAAAAGTCAGCAGTTAACGGAAGTGTCAGACTAATCAAATAATAAAACTGCATTTTCAGTAAAGAATTAAGTATGATCCAAACTACAGTTCTCATTCCTCTGTGAAACCCTTTGATTTATTTACAGTTTTCATCCCATCTGGGCCACGCAAGTACTTCTCAGACCAGATTAGAATCAAATTCTCCAGTAATAGTCGCTAGTGCAGCTGTAGGATCTGGCATTACATCCGCTCAAAAACTGGTAACAAACTAGAATGAATTGATTAATATTTGAAGTCATTGTAGGTATTAAAGTTTGTCTTGGTTCCTTTTTTGTGAGTATTTGGGGTAACATACAGAAGTATGAAGTGGAGGTGTTTGTCCAAGAGTTTAGGTAAAGGCCTGGAGAGAAACTTGAAAATGCATCAGTTCATTTTAAATGGATTATTTGTTGCATATTAAATTAAGTTAAAAATGGGGAAGGCTTTTAGGAAAAGAAATGTGTGGGGTTAGGAAATAAAATGGATGATGTGAGAGGAAACATTTGTGCAAAATTATATACAGCACATCATGAGCAATTAACATTTCAACAGCTGAAAGGTTGGGTTTGGGTTTTTTTTTTTAAACAAATCTGCCTCGCTTTTAGCTTACTAATTGAAATCTGTTCCTCATTCCCTCCTCTGCTCTTGCATCTAACAGACTCCTTTTTGTTTCTCTTCCTCCTCCATCTTCTCTGTTGCTAAGCTCACTCCTATCTGGCAGTTTGCTCCCAGTACTTCCTCTGGGGAAGGATGGAAGATTGAAAAATTGCAGTGCCTCAGTTTCATTATGTGTAACCTTTTTGGTGCCTGGTACATTATTGATTCAAGGACCCTGCTGGGCTGATGTGGGTGCCGACAGCTGTCACTAGCTTGCAGCCAGAAAGTAAAGCTACAATTGTTCCATATTGCTAGATTTGTCAAAAAAGCTGACAAAGAGGGCCCTTTCATGAACGAGGTTTGCTATGCTTCAGCACGATAGCCATTAATCACATCACCGTACTTGCTAGTATCATGATAAATGTAGCATTGCCTTTATATAGAATTGGAAATACCATGGTAAATGTAACTGCAGGTAATAAATACCCAATTTTTAATTGTGCCCACTGTATGGAATCTGTTCTATACCATTATGGACTCTAGTTTACCTACAGTACCCATAAATTCTACTCATATATGTAGCTAATAAACCAAAGCAGCTGCCTGGTTGCATTGTAAATACTGTGTGTAGGCATCTCTACTAATGTGTCTTGTTTGTTCGTAGCCTGTAGCAAGAGTAGTGACATCTGCTCAGCAGAAGGCAGGAAGAACAATCACTGCTCGAATCACAGGCCGATCTGATTTGGGACAAAAGAACAGAATTTGTAGTAGTTTAGCTGTAATGGGAGTCTCCCCACCCATGAGTTCAGTTGTTGTAGAAAAGCATCATCCAGTCACTCAGGTAAGTCCAACTGATATTGGGGTAATAATTGCCTTGTTACACCATGTCTACAAGTAGTTTAAAAGCTCATCGTGGTGGGGCGGTCTCATCTTTGTTTTAACAGGTACATGTGAGCGCTATTAGAGTAAATAAGCAGTATTTTTTTTTCTGGTGGGTGTGTTCTAGCAACAAAGATTCACATCAAAGTGATGAGGGCTGGAAATGAATAATCCCACTTAAACTCTACCCTCATTTCCCCCTTCTGGTTGTAATAATAGTTTTGATAGGTTTAGAAGCCTTTGTTGGTTCATTGTACATCTCCTGCTGTCGGTCCCCTCTGCACAATGGAGGTTAAATAGCTTTTTGGAAGCAATGCTTCCTCAGTCGTTGTGGAGCTAGAACTTGAGTATGAACTTGATTTAATGAGTGAGAAATGTGGGTGGGTCAAAAGCGGTAGTGACAGGATGTACTGACTTAAAGCATGTATCACTTTTCTTAATATCATGCCCCAACCAAACCACTGTGTGGATGGCAACAAAGTCGTCCTGTGTCCGTCCCCCCACCCCCTCTTTTTGCTGTACTTGATTCTTCTACTCCCTTCCCTACCGCGCACGCATCCTTTCCTATGCAGTATGTTGTGTGATGGTGAATTGAATGACTATAGCAATAGGATATTGGATAGCCAATATACACCAAGGAAAGAGGGTTTTGAGCAGTGGCTTTATTAGCATAAAGAGATCATTCTAAGTTGTTTGTACAGCTAATTAGGCTGACCACCATCAGAGCAAGAGCCTTTGGTCTCTTGGATGTATATGAAGGAGGAATCTAGCTGAAGATGTGAGTTTTAACCTGTGAAGTCCTAAGTTGTTTGGGTCTGGTTACATGAAAGATCATCTGCCTCCTGGGGTGATATTGCCATAATAGCTCAGATGTGCTTGAGCTTCTTTGATATAAGCAGCTGGGGTTGCCAACAGAACACTTCCTCAACTCTACATTGGTTTTCCAGGACAATTTTCCATTGGTTTTGGTTCACCAGAGCCTGGATTTAACCTTCTAGCATGTGGCAAGTCGTCTTTTCCAGGGGCTTTTGGGAAAGATACAGGTTCGTAAGCAGTGGTGGTCTGTGCCCTGGGCAGGGATGAAAGTAAGACGGCATCGGTAAAAAGTAGCCGCCAGTAGTGGCCCATACTGCTGACTTTAAAGTGCTGCCGCAGCAGCCCTTTAACATCGCTGCCCCTTTCGCGCCCCTCATCGATGGCCCTGCTGGGTCCCTACCGGCAGGGCCGCCAAGGTGGGGGCGCAGAAGGGGCAGCGATGTTAAAGCGCTGCCATGGCAGTGCTTTAATGTTGTTGCCCCTTTGGTCCCCTGCTGATGGGGAAGGGAGGGGAGGGAGGCAAAAGAAGTAGCTGTCCTGGGGCTGCGAATTAAAAGGGCCCGCAGCGGCAGCCAGAGCCCTGGGCCCTTTAAATGGCCGCTGGAGCCCTTGGCAGCATGGGCTGGGGGATGCTGACCCCAGCCCCGCCCATTTCAGGGGGGCCAGAGCTCCATTTTACTTTCGGCCCTGGGGCTCCTGAGGCATGCTGTTAGCTTTATTTTTCTGACAGCGAGGACTGGATGCAGATTGTATGACTATATGGACGCTCAAACTGTTGGACTGTTTGTAGAGGTGTTAAATATGAGCTGGCTAGAGCTTGGAAAAGGAATTTAAAAAGGGGCAGGGGATGAGAGCAAATTTGGAAGGCATGTGCACCCTCTGTTCAGCCTCAAACTAGAAAAGGAAACTAGGCCCCCTTGAAGCTCTCTGAACCAGGGGATGTTTCAGGCCTTTGTCACACATACCTTACCACTTGTCATGTACATTTGGCAATAAATACATAATGCTGCATCAGCTGTCGTGAAGTGGTTTTCTGATTGAATTAATCTTTGGCAATGGAAAGATTCTGGCTGGAGAGTAGTTAAGTGTGATTAAAATGAGAATGACCATAGTTACTGCAACAGGGAGGCCATCTGCCTTGTAGCAAAACAGCCTTAAGCCTTGTAAGGAAACATAACTGTCTTCTTACCAAAGGGTAACTGACATCTGAATATTTCCTTAGGAGGAAGCCATCTTGATTTATTCAGAAACTATCCTAACTTTAAAGGAATGTTGCTGTAACTAAATCGGACCACAAAAGAATAACTCAACCAAGGTGCTTGAATTAAACAGTCTGATCTTTTTCTAAGCTAATTACAGAAGCTTAGCACTGTTGTCTGCACTGTTTATTAAAAGCTTCCATCTGCACAAATAAGAACTTTTTTTTAATTTTGAAAAGAGTTACAGCATAGATGGTGATGAATAGCTAAGAGAAAGTGAGGTCAGTGACCTGTATTACTCTCCATCCATTACTGGTTGGTTCTTCTGTTTTAGGTTCAGGTTCACTGCATTCCAGCTAACTTAATGGGGAATTCAATTTCTAGGAGTACTTTTTAAAATGTTCATAGTAAGATGTATCTTATTTTATTTTTCAGCAAACTATATCCCAAGCCACTGCTGCTAAATACTCTCGAACTGTGCACCATGCTTCTAATGCCACCAGTGTGAGACCTACTGGACATGGTGGACGAACACCTCATAGCCAGGCTCATACTAATGTTCAGTCAATAAAAGTTGTGGACTAAGGAGTATTTTGAAAGGCTTGAATTTTTCCTTCCAGGTGCAGAGTTTTACCAAGTTGCAGAGTAAAGCTCTTCCCAATGTTTCCAGACTGATGTAACAAGGCTCAAGGATACATCATGTTTTTACTTTTTAAAAATCAAATTGTAGACATATTCAAATGTTGAGGAGGAAAAATAGCAATTTGACTTTGCAATGCACTTCTCTGTAAGTGCAAGCTATGTCTATTTGAGAACCTATTTTATTATATGTATATTTAAGGAAGCTGTTGAATACGGTTTTTAATAAAGGATCAAAATCAATGTTTGTCCAGGGTTTTTTATATAAAATGTTAATTACAAGTAGGTTTAAGTTTTTTAAAAGAAACTGAACTGGATTCAGTCGCTGACTGAAAGACTTAAGATTCTGTGTAGTACTGTAACATATGAAATTAGGTGTGCGGATTAATGCTAGGGAAAGAGTATGAAGGTAACTTTAGCTAACAGATCCAAGATAGTACAAGGAGAAAAAAATTCACCATAGCAGCCTCCTAGCTGTTTCCATAAAAATGGAAGGAATCTCAATACTCATTGAGACCAAACCAATGGATTGTTTCATAGAATCATAGAATATAAGGGTTGGAAGGGACCCCAGAAGGTCATCTAGTCCAACCCCCTGCTCGAAGCAGGACCAATTCCCAGTTAAATCATCCCAGCCAGGGCTTTGTCAAGCCTGACCTTAAAAACCTCTAAGGAAGGAGATTCTACCACCTCCCTAGGTAACGCATTCCAGTGTTTCACCACCCTCTTAGTGAAAAAGTTTTTCCTAATATCCAATCTAAACCTCCCCCACTGCAGCTTGAGACCATTACTCCTCGTTCTGTCATCTGCTACCATTGAGAACAGTCTAGAGCCATCCTCTTTGGAACCCCCTTTCAGGTAGTTGAAAGCAGCTATCAAATCCCCCCTCATTCTTCTCTTCTGCAGGCTAAACAATCCCAGCTCCCTCAGCCTCTCCTCATAACTCATGTGTTCCAGACCCCTAATCATTTTTGTTGCCCTTCGCTGGACTCTCTCCAATTTATCCACATCCTTCTTGAAGTGTGGGGCCCAAAACTGGACACAGTACTCCAGATGAGGCCTCACCAATGTCGAATAGAGGGGAACGATCACGTCCCTCGATCTGCTCGCTATGCCCCTACTTATGCATCCCAAAATGCCATTGGCCTTCTTGGCAACAAGGGCACACTGCTGACTCATATCCAGCTTCTCGTCCACTGTCACCCCTAGGTCCTTTTCCGCAGAACTGCTGCCTAGCCATTCGGTCCCTAGTCTGTAGCTGTGCATTGGGTTCTTCTGTCCTAAGTGCAGGACCCTGCACTTATCCTTATTGAACCTCATCAGATTTCTTTTGGCCCAATCCTCCAATTTGTCTAGGTCCTTTCAGCTCATGTGACAACACAGTCACTATTCATCTAAGATGTTAGAGGAAGGGAACCTGGTCCTACGCTCTTGCACAGGTGCAAATGCCCAGGACTGCAGAATGCTTTTAATGCAGAATTTGTTTTATTACCACCTTTACCAAAGCAACCGTCAGGCTTGCTGGAGATTTTTTTTCCCCCAGATGAGTGCAACTAGAAAAGAATAAGTTTCAGTTTTGTCATTAGAATTTAATAAATGAAAAAATTACCAGATGAACAGATACTTTAAATGAACAAGTCAAGCATCTTCTGCAGAACCAAATGTAAATTGTTAAAACAGCCCCATGGTACTCTCAACAAATGTTCAGTGCTCTCATTCTAGAGAAAAGCTACCATCACATATTAATTCCCAAATAACAAAGCTTTGTTGTTTTGGAAAAGGAACAGTACAGCTGCATCCACAAGCTGTTTACAAGAGTAATCTGTATATAGTGTTGTGTCCTTTTGTTGGATAAGTTTATTCCTATTATGAGGCACCTGCCCATGTTATATTGAAGTTGTATCTTGTACTTTCGTCCTGTATAAGCAAAAAATGTTAAGAATAAATATCCACCCAAGTCATGTCATTAAACAAGTCAAAGCCAGTCAAAACAGGAAACAGTTATCCTCTTCGCAATTTACTTTAAAATGAGCTAAATCTCAAATTTAGGCTGGGTGCTGGCCTATTTATGGAGAAAGTGTTTATTATGTATTCACATAATCCTCATTTATGAAATACAAGTGATCTGCTTTCTAGCTGACAGGAACTACATTCAGTATTAAGCACAAACTGGTTTAAGTGCAGTTCCAATATGGAATTAGTGTATTAGTTTAAGTCATACACAAACATTGTAGCATGTTCTCTCACTTGGCAGGATAGTCACAAATTAACATTCGTGTAATTGTAGTGGTCATTCTCTGCCATAAAAAATTCAATTAAAATTACTGTGTAATTTCTTTCAAAGATGAACTGTCAAAGGCAGAGTCTGGAACTAACCAAATTAATAACTCAGGTATAGAAGTTTGTAGCACTAATAAATAAGCTTTGAAAAACTTCATAGATGGTGAGCTACATTTTGCAAATACAGTAGAACCTCACAGTTATGAGCTGACCAGTCACCCACACACCTCATTTAGAACCAGAAGTAGACAATCAGGCAGAAACAGAGGTGAAAAAAAAGTACAGTACTGTGTTAAATGTGTAAACTACTAAAAAAAATATAAAGGAAAGCAGTATTTTTCTTCTGTAAAGTTTCAAAGCTGTATCAAGTCAATGTTTAGTTGTAAACTTTTGAAATATTTTGTTCAGAGTTACAAACAACCTCCATTCCTGAAGGTTCTATTGTAAGATCTTTTCTGGAAAGAGCATTTACAAATGATTTTCCATCTGGAACGTAGTCCATAGCCTATGACAGCTTCTATTAAAGAGTTCATGAAACTGCACATTTCCTCGAATCCATCTCTGGGCTCATTTCAGCTCTGATTTTATCTGTAAAGAAAGATGGAAAAATGCTCTTACTAGACAGGCATTGCTCCTTCCCAGGCCCGTGTCAGGTATGCTACTACAATTGGAACTGCGTTTGTTGTAAAAAGTCTGTCCATCTCCCCACCCCCCAACCCTGAAGTAATTTTAATAGTTTCCTCTGCCCAGTCAAGCCCAAAATCCCCATAACTACAGATCTAGTAGGGAGCCTTGTTCTTTTTGCAGGACTGCACTTACAGAGCATCTCCCCCACATAGCTTTGTCTTGCATATTAAACAATAGCTTACCGGCTACTTGTTGAAATCCTACATGCACCAGATCTTCATATATATATTTGACTGGATTCTGGTGAGCCAGCAATACACCATGTAACCAGATGAGCAGCATTCGGTGTCCATGTTCCTTATAGCTCTTCTTTCCTATGCAATATACAACATACATGTCTGTGCCATCTGCTTGGAGTAAAAAACCCTGTTGTCCCAGCTGCTTTTGTAAAAGATCCCAGTTTGTACGGCATTCCTCCAACTCTACTCACGCACTTATTTCCTTTCTGTCCTATAAGCAAGATGGAAACTAAGACTTCCAAAGGTGAAAGACTAGTTTTCACTCTAAAGCGAATGGAAAAAATCAAGGTTAATGGTTCTTAAAATAAATTTCTTCTTTTAACTTGTGTTAATGTATGGAAATACACCATGGTGTACTAGCAAAGAATGCAGTATGTGCTGCAGAAATGGTGAACTGTCAACACTATATGGTTCTTTCCTAAAAAATATGGAGAGATTGTCAGCAGTCCCCGAGGATTCTGAAGCAGGTGCATGAATGAGGTCTCTCAGGATGTGTTAACATGAAATTTATTTAAATTCACAATTGAAGTTAATTTAAAAAAAATCAGATAAAATAGCATGAATTTGATTTGAGTGAAATGTCCCTATTTGACTAAGGAAATAATGTGTAGCTGTGAACCCATATGTCAAAAACCAGGTCAGAGTTGACTATAACTCCCAGCAGCCATGTCTTCACCTAAGCTATTTATATACTACTGTACCTGATCAGTGCATTTCATTACCTGTCCACTGTTCTTCAATAGCTTTAATTTGCTCCTCTGTAAACTTCCAGAACGAGGCCAGTGTCTTCCACTCTTGGGGTTTTAACTGATTGTAAGCCAGATTCCAGAGGCAGTAACGGATTTGCTTAGTCTGTGCACTGTGATCCTGTTTGAAGACTAGACTAAAATCTGGTGCATCAACATGGTTTTCTAGATGTTCCTAAAAAGAAAACAAAGATGTTAAATAAGCTGCACAAATTTTAACTACAGATTCAGAAACAATAGTGAACATTTGTACTTGGCTACCCTGACAGTTAAACCACGTTCAGCTGTGGACTTTGAAATCCATTGTCAGCAACAGGTAATTTTCTTAGTGTAGATAAAATAAAGAGTACCCTGTTACCATAGTTTGGCTAGCTAGCAGAGCTCTAAGCAGGGGGGAAATCCCTTTTCCCCATTGCTTAGGGCAACTGCAACTAATCTCAAAACATGGCTGAGCAAAATTAACTGTAGAGTGGACAGGACCTAAAGCCTGTTGTTGTATGAGTTAAAATGTAATATATTAAGATACTTGTCAAATTAAATGCTGATTTCACCAGCAATCTTGCTATAGATTTACTGTTAATATGCTTTTGTAGGTAGGCCCCGTCTATGCTACCGTAATGATCATTTTTAAACATAATTGTGACTAAGCCACATAAGATGTTTTCTGTTGCCTCTGTGAACAGAAAAAACACGTGCAAGCCATGTTTCGTGGTCTGTCTACATTAGGCTTTGTCAAATTTCCTACCACTGGCTCAATGTCCTTAGTGAGGACACTAGTATAGACAATGCGCTGGTTGCTGGCAAGTTAACCACAGCAACGTGTAGACAACTCTCACAGTTAGATGACATGGTTAGAAGCAGAACACAGTGGACCCTTGGAGTCCTTACTTCATTGAGGCTCTTACTAATGGAGCAGCACCAGTGGAGAATCTTGGAAGGGTGGGGGGAAAACAAGGGAGTTTTATCATTGACATCAAAGGGCCAGAATGGTACCTCTATTGCAGACATCTTGTAAGGCCCCAATTCAGCAAAGCATCTAAGCCTGTCAATTCAATGGGACTAAAGTATGTGCTTAACTCTGCTCATAATGGGAGTGGGATGAATATTTTAAACCCCAGAACAGTGTGCCAGGAGAATAAGAGGGTAGCTGTCTAAAGCATCCGAAGTATGGCTTTGGATTGTAGGACATTTTAATTTAATAAAAGTGTTCTAAAATAATGGTTCAAAACAATATAGTTAGAATATTGTAACACCACCACTTGTTTATTTCCTAGCAGCTTATGTTCCATACTAGTAATATTTTTGCTACTCCAGTGCCCTTGCCCATCTGTATTGAGATACTTAGCTACAGATAATGTGGTAGAAAATAAAACCATAGTGCTTCTAACATCTGTTCAACTGTTTCACAAAAACACCTGCTTATACATCTTTTCTTTTCCTCAGACAGTTAAGTAAATGTATCGAAAGGAGTATTCCTTAGTGCTATCTCAGTGGTCATATTTTCTCCAGGAATGAATAGCCTGACCTCCACTTCCCTTTTAAGCTGAAAGGAATAATAATGTACCTGACAACAATTCCAGCTGGACCAAACCCAATCAGACACACACAGAAGCTGTGCAGTCCGTGGACTTGTTTTTCCCAAGAACTCTGCTTTACCTGCACTGGTTCCCTGCAGCATTAATTATCAGGAAATATGAAGGAAAGACAAGTAATGTATCTGTGTAATAGCTTAGCAATGATAAGCAGAGGTAAAGCAGAGAAAAGATTACAGAGTTACACACTGAAGTATAACAAGGAGGCAGGCAACTGCATGTCTCTCTCAGTCTATTTATATTTCCAAGGAACTAGTAAGAACCAGCAAACATTGTCAAAAGGCAGGTGGTTCCATTGTCTGACTGGGTGTGTGTATTGTAAGTAGTGATATAAGTCCACTTGCCAATACTTATATAATGGTGGGCCTCTCAGCCAGAGGAAATGTCTCACTGGATGCCAGGAAAGGAAGGCTGGTCAGGTGAGAATGCTGTGAGAGACACATTAACTGAACTGAAGCTTAGTTAATGCTTTTGGCTGGTTGCTTTTTTTAAATAGGTGGGGCTTGATTTTCAGAGGAGCAGCCTGGATCTGGAACAGCCTGGCTCCTGGGACTTCATGGAACAATGTGAAGTTTGGTTAATGTTGTCACCTCTGCAGTTTTTTCCATGTGTTAGTGCCTGGGGCAGAGAGGGGAAGGGATATGCCCAAGGCCTCACAGTTAGTTAGAGGCAAAACCTGGACTAGAACTCTGGACTCTCCAATCCTGCACTCACTCTTCTGAATTTTGTAAATGGTAGGTGACACTTGGTGATAGGCAAGAAGGAAACCAGGTGAGGCAGAAGGGACTTTAAATCTGGTTAGAATCTGCTTCTTCAGCTACTGGCCCCTTTGGAAAGAGAGCTGTTTCGTACCTGTTTCAAGGTGTAATGCCTTTCTGCTTTAATAATCATATCAACAACGAGGGCATGGTTGCTCCTGGATGCGACAGCCAGCGCAGTTTTTCCTTGCTGAAAACAGAGACCGTGAGTTACAGCATGTGTCCAGGAGACGGGCAGAATAGCAAGAATCTAAAGTCTTTGTTTACTGAGCCCTGACATTTGCAAAGAAAATATTTCAATATAATTTTATGCCTCCAGAGTGACAGTATGTCACTGTCGCTGCTCTGGGTGAACTGGAGCCCTTTAGTTCAGTGCATTCCAGACTGCAAATGGACGAGTAGAGCATTTCAGATATTTGTGGTTACTAAGGTAGGGATGAGAAGCCCCTAGCATAAGAACAAGTTTATGTCCCAGACCCTGGTATATTGCTGCTGCTCACCTCTCATTCTCTATTGTGTACTCTAGCCTGTAAAGGACATGGGCTGTTTGAATACAGGGTGGAGCAACTTCTTGGCAGGTTAACTAGGAGGTGGTGCTCAGTGTCTGGTACAGCCACCAAAACACATAAGAACCACTGCTTTAATTCCAGCCACAGAGCACTATTTAATCCATATGAATACTTTACTACTAACAGTTCAAAGCCATGTAAATGCTTCTGTGACTTTACTGGTTTATCTCTGTAATCCTTTTTTGTCACTGGATTTGCACGGAGCTCAGCCGCCCTACATATAAGTATTCTAGATATTTTCCACCTATTAAGGTGTAGGTGATCTGTCACATTAGGACTGAAAGAAATCAGCCTCTAATTAGAGGGCTCAGAAATTAAATTACAAAGCACTTTAACACTCCAGCTATTATAAAGTTCGCTAATATATACCTTCTGAATTCCAGCTCCATTCAAGGTCATTATAATTAGCCCATTTGGGAGCCCAGGAATTTACATTTCACAAAATCCTCATCAGAGAGAGAACATTCTACATAAAAGAAAAGACAAAGGGCCTAAAGAACTTACTGGAACCCACATCTGCCTGGTCGCTCCCCATTCACAGGAGAGCAATCCTGCCTTCTCTAATATATGTTCATGCCATTAGGACACCTGTTGCTATACTCAGTAAGTTACACGACATCCTGACAAATGGGGGGGTTCTTTCCTGGCCACTGAAAAGTCCAATAACCAAGGTAGAATTTTAATGAATCTGGAGAAAGAAACAGGGCCAAACGGAGCATCCTCTGTGCACTAAGAAGCAACAACACGCATCTAGGAGCAGCCCGTCACCTTTCTAGCCACAAAAATTGAAGACTCAAGATGTGGGAGGGGAGAAAGGCCTGGCAACAACACAAGATCAATCCAAGCAGGCTGCCTTTTCCCTAACACAGGGATGGGAATGCCCCGACCCACTCACCCCATTCCAAACCAATCGAGAGAGTCAAGGGGCAGGGGTTTTTATTCCCGCTACTTCCTAATCCCCAAGGCCAAGGGCGGGCTTCGGCCCATCCCGGACCTACGCGGACTCAACAAATACATGGTAAAGTTGAAGTTCTGCATTGTCTCTCTAGGGAACATTATTCCTTCCTTAGATCCTGGAGACTGGTATGCCGCCCTTGACATGTGTCAAAGTTTGACTCAGACTCACAATTTATCAGACCACTCTGTTTATTTAGCAAAGCTGCTCTGCTAATACATTTAGAAGTAAGCCCCCCGAGTGGGACTTGTGTCTCTTAATTTATACAGCTTGCTGGAGAACAAGTTACAGAGAAGTTACAGACAAAAGAAGAAAAAGATTTTAGTCACCACCCTTCGAGATCCCTGAGACCAGTCACGTATCTTCAATCTCCTTTAACAGCTTCCAGTTAACTTAACTAATTGCCCTTCACACCTTCCATTCTGATGCCTGCTTCTTAGACGTGCTGGCTCTATCTTAATTGCTTCTCCATTCAAAAGCTAACCGTCCCTACGTGTGCTCCCTCAGATACTTTGTAACATGTTTTGGCATGCCCTCTCATATACAATGTATCCAGCATGTCCCCTTATACAACGTTATACTTATAAACTGTTATACTTCCACACATGAATGACGCATACTTCCACACTGTGATCTACCCAGCGCACAGACGGTTCCTTCGCTTTGTGGTCAATCAACAGCACTTTCAATTCACCGTCCTTCCTTTTGGCTTATCTACGGCCCCTAGGGTGTTTACCAAGTGCATGGCTGTTGTGGCTGCCTCCCTTCGTCGACAACGGATCCAAGTGTTCCCATACCTCGATGACTGGCTTATTTGGGGCTGCTCCACGGATCAGGTGCAGTCTCATGTCCAGCTCACCATCAACATGTTCAGTCGACTGGACCTCCTGCTCAATGGTCGCAAAATCTACTCTGGTACCAACCCAGAGGATAGAATTCATAGGAGCAGTCTTAGACTCAGGCCTAGCCTGAGCACTTCTGCCAGGAGCACGCTTCCAATCCCTGGTGAACATCGTCCACAGTCTGCAAAACTTCCCAACCTCAGCCGTGAAAACATGCCTATGCCTCCTCAGACATACGGCCTCTTGCACATATGTTACCATGCACGCCAGGCTGCAGCTACATCCACTCCAAGCCTGGCTATCAACAGTATACCGCCCAGGTCAGGACAGCTTGAGCACGGTGGTTACCATCCCGCCAGGGATATTAGCCTCTCTAGACTGGTGGCTGGACCCCAAATCAGTGTGCAAAGGGGTGAAACTTCACACCCCGCAGCCCTCTGTGTCCCTGGTCACGGATGCATCATCCCTGGGATGGGGCGCCAACCTTGGCGTCCTCCGTACACAGGGGCTATGGTTGGCAGGAGAGTTATCCCTGCACATCACCGTACGGGAACTCAGAGCTGTGCGCCTGGGGTGTCAAGCATTCCGAGAGCGCATTCAAGGCCGTTGTGTTGCAGTCCCCACAGACAACATAACGGCCTTGTTTTACATCAACAAGCAAGGGGGAGCCCGCTCGTCGCCCCATTGTCAGGAGGCCACTCATCTGTGGGAATTCTGTATAGCCCACTCGATCCATCTGGTGGCGTCATTTCTCCCAGGAGTCCAAAACACCTTAGCAGACCATCTCAGCAAATCATTTCAGACTCACGAGTGGTCGGTTCGCCAGGACGTCATCCACTCTGTCTTCTTGAAGTGGGGCTTTCCCCAATAGACCTATTCGCCTCTCGCGAGAATCAGAAATGCCAAGTGTTCTGCTTTCTACAAGGACGCTCTCCAGGTTCCCTGTCAAACTCCTTCCTCGTACAGTGGAAGAATCACCTGTGCTATGCCTTCCCTCCATTCCCGCTAGTCCACAGGGTCCTGCTCAAGCTGTGCAGGCACAGAGCCTGTCTGATTTTGGTCGCCCCGGCATGGCCCAGGCAGCACTGGTATACTACTCTCCTAGAGCTGTCGGTGGACACTCCAATTTCTCTCCCACTGTGGCCAGACCTGAGCACTCAGGACCACGGACGACTCTGTCATCCTGACCTGCAATCTCTCCACCTCAGAGTGGATGCTGCATGGCTAACTCCATCTGAGCTGTGCTGCTCTTGCTTGGTACAGCAGGTCCTTTTGGGTGGCAGGAGGCCCTCTACCAGATCCATGTACTTAGCCAAGTGGAAGCGTTTTTCCTGCTGGTGCGCTCAGAGTCATATGGCCCTGCTACAGGCCTCAGTACCTATCATCTTGGACTACCTCCTGTCCTTAAAACAGCAGGACTTGGCAATATCATCCGTCAGAGTGCACCTGGCAGCTATTTCAGCTTTCCACCTGGGCGAAAACGGGCGTTTGGTCTTCTCCAAAGCCATGGTCCGCAGATTTCTCGAGGGGTTGGAGTGCCTGTTCCCACGAATTCAACAACCGGTCCCCTATGTGGGATCTTAACCTGGTCCTCCCCAAACTCATGGCTGCCCCGTTCGAGCCGATGGCCACCTGCTCACTCCTGTACCTTTCCTGGAAGACAGCCTTCCTCGTAGCTATCGCTTCGGCGAGGCATGTGTCTGAGCTCAGGGCACTCACATCGGAACCGCCGTATACGGTGTTCCATAGGGACAAGGTACAGCTGTGACACCCCCCACCCCCCGGCCTTCCTCCCTAAGGTGGTGTCTGCCTTCCATCTCAACCAGGACATCTTCTACCCGAAGCCGCACGACTCTCGATGGGAACAACAGCTGCACTCCCTTGATGTTCACAGGGCCCTCACCTTCTACATCGAGTGAACGAAACCTTTTAGGAAAACGTCGCAACTGTTTGTTGCTGTGGCAGACCAGATGAAGAGCCTTCCAGTCTCCTCCCAGCTCATCTCATCCTGGATCACATCATGCATCCGTGTGTACTATGACTTGGCTGATGTCCCAACTATGCACCTTACCGCCCACTCCACGCAGGCTCAGGCTTTATCTTCTGCTTTCCTGGCATATGTACCCGTACAGGAGATATGTAGGGCAGCGACTTGGTCATCGGTGTGTACCTTCGCTGCTCACTATGCGATAATTCAGTAGTCTAGGGGTGATGCTGCATTTGGTTCAGCAGTCCTTCACTCTGCGACATCTCATTCCGATCCCACCGCCTAGGTAAGGCTTCGGAGTCACCTAATTGGAATCAATATGAGCAAGCACTTGAAAAAGAAAAGAAAAACAGCTTTGTAACTGTTGGTCTTCGAGATGTGTTGCTCATATCCATTCCAAACCCGCCCTCCTTCCCCTCTGTCAGAGTAGCTGGCAAGAAGGAACTGAGGGGGCGCTCGGTTGGCTGGGGCATATATCCGGCGCCATGAAGGCGCCACTCCAGGGGGTGCCTCAGCCGACCCACCAAGTGTTGCTGGGGTAAAAATCTTGTGATGATCGTGCACGCGGCGCGCACACACCTAATTGGAATGGAGATGAGCAACACATGTCGAAGAACAACAGTTCCAAAGGTGAGTAACCGTCTTTTTTCGTCACATTTGACCTCACAAATAGCTATTCACTAAAATAAATTCAGATCTCTGTGAGTTGTAGCCCCGTGACAGTATGAAAGGGAAACTCTCTTCATAACAGCTACATTCTAGTCATGCTCATTTTATGAAGAATGTTTGGAAACACTGACCTCCACATTTTCAACGAGAGGGGCATCAAAGCAATCATCACATAACTGCAGCGCCATGTGAATAATGCAGTACTCTATACCTTGTCGGCAATCTTGAGATCACAGCCTGCCTTTAGCAGCAGTTCCACAAGTTCCACATTGCCAAGATCAGCTGCCAGGTGGAGAGGGGTTTGTTGCTTCTGCAGGGATTAATACAAAAAAGTGCAGTAAACCAGTTTGTATCTTTGGAAATAAAACACAGATGATTAAAATCCAAAGGTTTATGATGAGAACATGCACTTCACTGGAAAACCCTGAACAGAATGAAGACATGTAACAGCTGAATGATCAAACTGTCAATTTTCTTTCAAACAAGAGAGTGACTGGAGTCTCTAAAGCAATGCATATCACATATGCAGAAATGTTTTGGCTGTGTACATGACTTGTGTTTACATAGATGAGAACTGGCAAAGGAGAAAAGCCTAAAATTTCTCGCATTAGAAATGTTTGTTTCAAAGTAGCAGCAAACCCAGCTGTAGATCATGTTTGCTACCTATGTTACCCTTTCTTTGCCTGTTTAATCGACCAGCTTCATGGACGGTCCATTTTCTGAGAGAGAGAATTACAAGCAGATTAGCAGGATTTTATAGTTTGTTTACTGACTGTTCAGAGGGAAGGAGAATCCAGCTTGCGTAAATTAAGTACCACTGAACAGTAAATAGGGGTGAAATTCACCCTGGGAGGAATCTTTGTTCAAGGCCCTGCACACTACTTAAGCCATGTAGTGAAGCTATGCAGAGGGAAAGCAGTGGATAGTCTTGGTGGAATTCTCATGTATTCATTGATTTTAAGGTCAGAAGGGAGCGTTATAGTCATCCAGTCTGACCTCCTGTGTAACACAGGACATGGAATTTCACCAAGCGATTCCAGTATTGAGCCCATAACTTCTGTTTGAGCTACAGCATATATTTTAGAACGACATCCAGTCTTGATTCAATGGGATGGAGAATCCACGGTCTTCCTACGCAAGTTAGCGTACACTCTATGGAGAGAAGTCTCCAAACCAGCCCTGGCATCGAAATTGGAGGAAAGCCAGAGGAGGAGCCACAGAATCTGTAATCATGCAGGTTCAGTGGCCTTCAAACTGTGAACAAAAGGCACACAGACTGGAGCAGTGGGCCCAGGGGTGCTACACTTCAGTTTCATTCCCTGAACCTGAAAATGGGAATCTTGTTGTTGTCCCCACCCCACCTCCCACAATGCTCTTCACTTCACCCACATAAAGCCTAATTACTTGGCCTTTCTGGAGCATTACATTCCAAACAAGATTTTAACTCAGTATACACTGGAATTCAGTTCTAGTAATCACTCCCCTAACAATCAAACTGAATTTCCCACTTTCTTTTCATGATGAACCATTTGCCCCTTGCTTATATCAGACTGAAAGGTAATTCTTTGATTTTCTTTGTTATCTAGTATAGAAAGTATAGGAAAGTATTTAACACCTGTATGAGTGCCACTTCACTGCAGATAAGGTATGTTATTTATGGGAGTGCCATATAAGAATCAAAATATTTTGATAACTTTGGATTGAAAAATCTCATGTTGTCCACAGGGTCCTTGTAAGTTAAAGATTTTTTGATTCTATGCTCCTGCTAATTTATGAAGTCTGTGGGTCTGTTTAGAGTGATTTTTATGTCTTTATATATCCATTATAAATCTAGCATAAAAGAATGTTAAGATTGCATGGCTAAATGCTCACAAATCAGGAAATGCCAGAGTTACGTTTCCATATGCCTTCTTGTGCTTATGCACCATGATACAGTCTTTGATTGCATGATCACTTACTCTTCTTCATAAAATGTCACAACTTTTTCTACAATCTTAAAAATACAAATACAATATCTCTTACTAGCATGTATTTATCTAAGTGTGCCAGAGATAATAAAAGTAACTTGTATATAAGATGGGCCAGAAAAGTTTGCAGAAGTGTGTGTGTTGAGAAGTTAATGTTTTTGTTTATCTCTGGTATTACTTTAAAAATAATACACAGTTTAACTACATGATCCATGCTATTTCTCATGTTTAGATTTAGAAATATGAAAAATCCTGCCTCTCTCCAGTTCCAGGTGTCCTGTAACAATATTACAAATACAATCCAAGAGCTACAATAGAGAAAAAGCAGCAGATTCCACAAAACCCAGTAGTTCTTCAGAAAACAACATATGCACAAGGAGGCAGAGGAATCTTAAGTCTGGTATTTTCTGACTCTTAACTGCCTAATTGGGCAATTTTAATTTTCTCTTGATGTAGTTGTTTTCATGGAATTCCTTCACTGCTTTTTGTTCTTGTTTTTTTTTGGTCAAGGACAAATAAATACCTAATCTGGAACTATTTGACTGGACCTGCACAAGGTTCCCATTAACCAAGGGAAGGGCTTCTATGTGGATCAAAACTTTATGCATCACATCAAGTTTTCAACTGTGTGAGTTAACTGGGATCCTACAAGCCTCTGCCTCATTTAACATGCACCTTAGAAGATCACTTTGAAAGGAAAAAAAGTGGGGGTGGATTTAGACTTTTTCTTGAGGAAATAAAATGTTCTTCCATGTTCTGACATGCTGCAGCGGGTTTGTCTTTAGGTTCAAGTAGAGTGATATGCTTTACCAAAGTATTAAATATAAAGTATAATATTCAAATAGAAATTAATGAAAGCATTTTCTGAATATATATCACATTACTGTCCAACTCTAAAACAATACCAGCCGAATGTGTGGAATGAACAACACACTCATGCATAAATCGAAGGCAACTGCCTTTTCTTCCCCCTTTTTGTACTTTGACCTCTTTCAGAGATATGTAAAACAAACACACGCTTATATTTAAAGTGAAGAAAATACAATCTCTTTTTTTGGTCTCTGATTCAGTTTGCTTACCTGATTCAAGGTGTTTATATCATGATTAGCATCCAAGAGGCTAATTACTACCAGAAGGTGATTATTGAGGACAGCCAAATGGAGAGGGGAATTCTGCTGTAGAGAGAAACAAATGAACTGTAAGACTAGTACAATTTCATTAACAATAGCATTCAGATAATACAGGAGAGTCCCATTAAAACCTGTTGCTCAGATTTGAAACACATGGCATGATCCAGTAAAAATTTTCTGTCAAAACATATCTCCTTGGCAGCCAATTGTTTTACACCAGTGGTTCTCAACCAGGGGTACATGTACCCCTGGGGGCACACAGCGGTCTTCCAGGCCAGGGGTTCTCAAACTTTTTCTTTCCAAGGCCCCCACAACATGCTATAAAAATTCCACGTCCTGTCTGTACCACAACAACTGTTTTTCTGCATATAAAAGCTAGGGCAGCGTTAGAGGATAGCAAGTCAGGTAATTGCCCAGGGCCCCAGGCCACAGGTGATCCTGTGAAGCTAAATTGCTCAGGCTTTGGCTTCAGCCCCAGGTGGTGGGGCTTCAGGTTTCTGCCCTGGGTCCCAGCAAGTCTAATGCTGGCCCTACTTGGCAGATGCCCTGAAACCTGCTCACGGCCCCCAGCTGGGCCCCAGACCCCTGGTTGAGAACCACTGTTCCAGAGGGTATGCGTTCATCTGCATATTTGCCTAGTTTTACAACGTTTACAATTTGCTGTGACACTTTTGTATTTTTGTGTCTGATCTTGAAAGCAAGTAGTTTTTAAGTGATGTGAAACTGGGGGTATGCAAATCAGACTCCTGAAAAGGGTACAGTAATCTGGGAAGGTTGAGAACCACTGCTTTACACAAAGTGGTACTGTGTTGAGAACCACTGCTTTACACAAAGTGGTACTGTGAATTGGGGGGAGGGATAGCTCAGTGGTTTGAGCATTGGCCTGCTAAACCCAGGGTTGTGAGTTCAATCCCTGAGGGGGCCATTTAGTGATCGGGGGCAAAAATTGGGGATTGGTCCTGCTTTGAGCAGGGGGTTGGACTAGATGACCTCCTGAGGTCCCTTCCAACCCTGATATTCTATGTCTATGAGAAGGGCCCATGGAAAAGAGAACTACCTGAATTCTGCCTCACGGATTAAGTATTCTCTGTTATATATTAAAAAAAAAAAAATTTCTAAATAACTATTGTTTCCCCCATATTTAAACAAACTGTGATTTAGGGATACCCCTTCATCCTTGTAATACTAAAAAGTCCTTTTAAGGTTGCCAAGAAAGAAATTAAGCAGCTATTCAAAATCATCTGCACTTACAGCTGAGTGACTATATTGTCTTAGAGAAGGTATTTGACACATTTGGGCCCTGGTCCCCAACAGGATGCAGGTCACCACAGAGGTGCAGGGTTCTGGGGTAGATCTAGTCACAGGGCTCAGTTCCTAGCCCCTTCCCACTTACAAATGACCCAAAAGCAGCTTTCAAAGAACAAACAGAATAGAGAAAAATGTAATTATTCACTGCATAATGTCTATGAATAATTCTTGGTCTGTAGATTGTCTGCAAGCAGTCCATAATAAGTATTTCATTTTAAAGAAGTGCTGGTATAGTTTTGATTGAATACATTGGTCACATGGCATTATTTCTGTTTGCCCTAGCAACATGATTGGAGGTTGCACCCATTCAATCAAATTGGATGAACTGTGCATAGCTGTGAATCCGGCTTCTGGGAAAATACTCAAGAATACACATTCAAAATCCACTTTCCAGGAATATTCTCTAACATTCACTTAAATATTACTGCTTCGGTGAGCATTCTTGCCAGTGAACTTGTTTGCTACAATATCTGTGGAGAGTGAACACAGCTGGAAGTGAGTTCAGTTTTACTATTCAAGTGATTATTATTGGAAAAAATTATCAGGCATTTGCCCAACTCTAGTCACCATGCAACCATGAGACTGATCAGATCAGTTTCTATGTTGAACCTGTAAACCAGGGAGGTTCCCTGTTAAATAGATCTTTTAGAAAAATCAGCATCAGTTCCAGTTCATTACTCTCTTTTTAAACAATACCCATTTCTTCAAGGCTGTAGAAAAATAAAGCTCTTATCCAGTTTTTTACTGAAGACATTTCAAAGAAAAAAAACCCACTGATATTAACATTTTATAAGTTACTGCAGCCATAGAAGGAGAATGTAAATAAGCAGTACTACCATGGCTGACTGGTTTTTAAACTAATAAAATAAACTGTTTCAAAGACTTTAATATTATTTATATAATTGCACCTCCTCCACAGTGATAAAACAAACAGCAAATAGTCAGTAGACAGCGTAGCTGTAGCCGGGTCAGTCCCAGGATATTAGAGAGACAAGGTGCATGAGACAATATTTTTATTGGACCAACTCCCGTTAGCCTGTGATACACAGGAGGTCGGGCTAGGTGATCTGATGCTCCCTTCTGGCTTTAAACTCTATGACTAACAGTAATAGGTAAATGACCACAAATCTCAGAAAAGGCAGTCAAGATAGATAAAACACGCTTGACAACAATGGAAGTAACACTAAAACAGTAACTGTAATAGACTCACCTCAGGTTTAGGAACCAGATTGATATTTTTACTTATAAGAAATCTGACCAAGGACATATGTCCATGCCGTGTTGCAATGTGCAAAGCATTACTATTGTGCTGAAAGAAACACATTGGGAAGGGAGAAAAGACTTTTTACCACTGGAAAGAATTCAGAGAATTATAAAAAACTGTTTTTAAAACATCTTTTGAAACAGAGGAAGCTTCCGTTTAAATTTGTGTTACTGTCAAAACTAGTCCCTTTAGTTAAATGATGAAGTAGGATATAAATTCACACAACATTTTTATGACCGTCAAAGGTACTATAAATCATTACTAGACTACAACACAGGTAGTTGGCAAAATATGTATCCAGCAGTGATGATAATTTACTACTCCTTTTTAATCTACCATAAAAAAGAGAAGAATCAGTTTTGTCAGCCATCCTGTGTCACTGAAAATTAGGATTTCAATTTATCTCCCAGTCCTGTAGCTGGGTATGATCTTTAACAAGTAATTACATTCACATTTACACACTTTGAAAACCACTGAAAAACCTTCCTTTAATACTTCCGCTAAAGGCAGCAAAGATGAGCTTTCCTGAGGATCAAAACTAGTCATTTGTGCTGCAGACGAGAATTCACCCTGCTGATGAATTATCAAACACTGTAATTATTAATGGTTTCCAAGTCAAAACATATCAGAAATTCTTTCATATTTTAATATAAGCAACAGTCACTGTCTTGATTGTTATCAGCACATGCTTCTGTTCTCAATTTGCTAGGGACCAAAAGGTTCACCTCAAATTCCTACAGCGTGTGAGCCATAAAACAAATCAAACTTGGACCTAAGTCCAGGAACCAGATGTGGAAAACAGGCTTATTATTAGCTTAGTTTTATATCCTGCCAAAAATGCAGATTTTTCAATTACTTCTCTTTGTCACATTTCCAAGCCATATGTTGTATTACTGCACATACATCAAATAAAAAGCTCCAACACAATACAATGTAAAATAAATCTATTTTTCCTTTTCTTTTTCCATATCGTTTTTCAAATATTAAAGTTCTCCATATTCTTGAGTAATACCCTATTAAACAATATAAGTCACATTTGCCTATTTGCCACATAGAGAGCAGACAGGATGTGGATCTTTGTAGAGTCTATGATGTCCTGATAATATGCCAGAGGGAATATTAAGTCCGTACTTTATTTGAAATGTTGATGTCACTTCCTGCTTCCAGTAACAGCTCAGCACATTTTTCATGATCTCCTTCAACAGCCAAATAAAATGGTGTTTCTCCATTCTGGCCCAACACAATGAAAGAGAAAAATGTCTGTTCAAATTCAGACTGTGCAATTGTAAAGCTGATTTATTACAGCATGATATTTGGTACAGGTGGTATGCAAGCTTAACCAGACTGATACAGTGTAAAGGGAAAATAAGATTTGGTCACAAATGTCAATAGAGTAAAAGCTTTGCTATCCAGCATGTTGGGGCAATGGGGGTGCCAGTTAGTCAAAAATTCAAGTTAACAAAGAGGGAGTTTGGGTGCAGGAGGGGTCTCGGGGCAGGGGACTGGGGTACGGGGTGCTGGATCCAGGCAGCACTCACATCAGGCGGCTCCCCACAAGCGGCAACATGTCCTTAATGCTCCTAGGCAGAGGCACGGCCAGGCAGTTCTGCGCGCTGCCTCCACCTGTGGACGCCGCCTCCGCAGCTCCCATTGGCTGTGGCTCCTGGGCAATGGGAGCTGCAGAACCAGCGCTCGGAGCAGGATGGAGCAGGAGCAGCACAAGGAACCTCCCTGGCCGTTTTTCTGCCTAGGAGCAGCAGGGACATGTCGCTGATTCCGGAGAGCCACACAGAGCCAGGTAGGGAGCCAGCTGGCCCTGCACCAACCGGACTCTATTGAAGATCAGAAATGCAGGTTATAAAGCTTTCTAGTTGGTAAACTGCTGGATAACACAGCTTTTACTAAAAAAAAGAAAAGGAGAACTTGTGGCACCTTAGAGACTAACAAATTTATCTGAGCATAAGCTTTCATGAGCTACAGCTCACTTCATCGGATGTATGCAGTGGAAAATACAGTGAGCTATTACCAGCAGGAGAATGGGGCGGGAAAAATCCTTTTGTAGTGATAATCAAGGTGGGTCATTTCCAGCAGACGACGAGAACGTGTGAGGAACAGCGGGGATGGGGTAGGGGAATAAACACGGGAAAATAGTTTTACTTTGTGTACCAACACTACAAAAAGAAGGAATCTGGGTGGACTCTTCCTGAAGGTCGAAACAACAGACTGGACTTCTACATAGAGTGCTTCCGCTGATGTGCACGGGCTGAAATTGTGGAAAAGCAGCATCACTTTCCCCATAATCTCAGCTGTGCAGAACACAATGCCATCCACAGCCTCAGAAACAACTCTGACATCATAATCAAAAAGGCTGACAAAGGAGGTGCTGTCGTCATCATGAATAGGTCGGAATATGAACAAGAGGCTTCTAGGCAGCTCTCCAATACCACATTCTACAAGCCTCTGATCCCACTGCGGGTTACCAAAAGAAACTATACCATTTGCTCAAGAAACTCCCTGAAAAAGCACAAGAACAAATCCGCACAAACACACCCCTAGAACTCAGAGCAGGGGTATTCTATCTGCTACCCAAGATCCATAAACCTGGAAATCCTAGACGCCCCATCATCTCAGGCATTGGCACCCTGACAGCAGGATTATCTGGCTATGTAGACTCCCTCCTCAAGCCCTACGCTACCAGCACTCCCAGCTATCTTCGAGACACCACTGACTTCCTGAAGGAACTACAATCCATCAGTTTCAGAGTAACAGCCATCTTAGTCTGTATTCGCAAAAAGAAAAGGAGTACTTGTGGCACCTTAGAGATTAACCAATTTATTTGAGCATAAGCTTTCGTGAGCTACAGCTCACTTCATCGGATGCATACTGTGGAAAGTGTAGAAGATCTTTTTATACACACAAAGCATGAAAAATACCTCCCCCCACCCCACTCTCCTGATGGTAATAACTTATCTAAAGTGATCACTTTCCTTACAATGTGTATGATAATCAAGTTGGGCCATTTCCAGCACAAATCCAGGTTTTCTCCCCTCCCCCCACACACAAACCACACACAAACCCACTCTCCTGCTGTGTGTGGTTTGTGTGTGGGGGGAGGGGAGAAAACCTGGATTTGTGCTGGAAATGGCCCAACTTGATTATCATACACATTGTAAGGAGAGTGATCACTTTAGATAAGTTATTACCAGCAGGAGAGTGGGGTGGGGGGAGGTATTTTTCATGCTTTGTGTGTATAAAAAGATCTTCTACACTTTCCACAGTATGCATCCGATGAAGTGAGCTGTAGCTCATGAAAGCTTATGCTCAAATAAATTGGTTAGTCTCTAAGGTGCCACAAGTACTCCTTTTCTTTTTACAATCCATCGATTATCTTCCTGAAAACACCATCCTGGCCACTATGGATGTAGAAGCCCTCTACACCAACATTCCACACAAAGATGGACTACAAGCTGTCAGGAACAGTATCCCCGATAATGTCACGGCAAACCTGGTGGCTGAACTTTGTGACTTTGTCCTCACCCATAACTATTTCACATTTGGGGACAATGTATACCTTCAAATCAGTGGCACAGCTATGCGTACCCACATGGCCCCACAGTATGCCAACATTTTTATGGCTTCCTCAGCTCTCGTCCCCTAATGCCCCTACTCTACTTACGCTATATTGATGACATCTTCATCATCTGAACCCATGGAAAAGAAGCCCTTGAGGAATCCCACCATGATTTCAACAATTTCCATCCCACCATCAACCTCAGCCTGGACCAGTCCACACAAGAGATCCACTTCCTGGACACTACAGTGCTAATAAGCGATGGTCACATAAATACCACACTATACCGGAAACCTACTGACCGCTATTCCTACTTACATGCCTCCAGCTTTCATCCAGAACACACCACACGATCCATTGTGTACAGCCAAGCTCTACGATACAACCACATTTGCTCCAACCCCTCAGACAGAGACAAATACCTACAAGATCTCTATCAAGCGTTCTTACAACTACAATACCCACCTGCTGAAGTGAAGAAACAGATTGACAGAGCCAGAAGAGTACCCAGAAGTTACCTACTACAGGACAGGCCCAACAAAGAAAACAACAGAACGCCAACTAAACGCCAATGCATCATCAAGGATCTACAACCTATCCTGAAGGACGACCCATCACTCTCACAGATCTTGGGAGACAGGCCAGTCCTTGCCCACAGACAGCCCCCCAACCTGAAGCAAATACTCACCAGCAACCACACAACAAAACCACTAGCCCAGGAACCTATCCTTGCAACAAAGCCCGTTGCCAACTGTGTCCACATATCTATTCAGGGGACACCATCATAGGGCCTAATCACATCAGCCACACTCTCAGACGCTCGTTCACCTACACATCTACCAATGTGATATATGCCATCGTGTGCCAGCAATGCCCCTCTGCCATGTACATTGGCCAAACTAGACTGTCTCTATGTAAAAGAATAAATGGACACAAATCAGACGTCAAGAATTATAACATTCAAAAACCAGTCGGAGAACACTTCAGTCTCTCTGGTCACTCGATTACAGACGTAAAAGTGGCAATTCTTCAACAAAAAAACTTCAAAAACAGACTCCAATGAGAGACTGCTGAATTGGAATTAATTTGCAAACTGGACACCATTAACTTAGGCTTGAATAAAGACTGGGCATGGATGTTTCATTACACAAAGTAGAACTATTTCCCCATGTTTATCTCCCCCCCTCCTGGTGTTCCTCACATGTTCTTGTCAACTGCTGGAAATGGCCCACCTTGATTATCATTACAAAAGGTGTTTTTTCTCTCCTGCTGTTACCTGATCACTCTCGTTACAGTGTGTATGGTAACACCCATCATTTCATGTTCTCTGTGTATATAAAATCTCCCCACTGTATTTTCCATTGCATGCATCCAATGAAGTGAGCTATAGCTCACAAAAACTTATGCTCAAATAAATTTGTTAGTCTCTAAGGTGCCACAAGTCCTCCTTTTCTTTTTGCGCATACAGACTAACACGGCTGCTACTCTGAAACAGCTTTTACTGTAATCTGAATAATTCAATATTAGCATTCAGATACAATGGTACTTAACAACAAACATTTCTAACACAAATTTATCCTTTATCTAATGTGTCAAAAATATAGACAAGCTACTAAATATTTTTAATGCGTTCTTGTGTTTAAAAAAAAACAACCTGTGCTAATACAGTGTTACAACAGCTTGCAATGACTGACTCCTATAGTAAAACATTATCATTACATTTGTGACCCATGAAGCACAGATCACAAATGCTAGAAACTATAGTTTTGGCTAATCCAGCTTCATGAGTTTGTATGTCCTTGATTTTGGCACCAGTTAAAAAGAGCAGTAATCCTCAGGACACGATTACATTAAACCACCACTACCACCACCACCAAGCCTTAGTGGGTCTTTAAAATAAAACTACATTCTGCTCTTTTATGGACTACCTATGCTTATTTCAAATCACCGCATTCACTGCGGTATTAAAAATTTCTAGCTCTATTGCGCCTGAACTCTGGGTGATTTTTTTTATTGTTCTTTTAGTAAATTTAGTGTTTGTGAAAGGCACCACCCTGACAACCGTGGAGGCGGAAGTTCTCTATCCATCCACAGAACAGAGCAGGTAAATACAACCCAGAGAGCAGCACTCCACTCACAGTACTCTGCCAACGGAATTCAGCTTTGGGCTATGCTTGAAAGTTAGGTTGACACCCCTAACTTGTGGAAAAACACCCCCACTCCCCCGCCCCGCTCCCAGCCAACCTAGCTATGTCAATCTTACCCCAAGCTATGCTGCTAGAAGAATGCTTCCATCAACCTACCTACTGTGGTTTGGGGAGGTGGTAATCCACATCAGAAGGGACCACTTCTAGGAGTGAAGCCTTTGTGTCTGTTTAGTCTAGGACCTCTCCACTGAGACTACAACATGGAGTTCAAGCTGTCAGAGAGTTTTCTGTGATGCACATTCCATTAGGAATTGGACTGATCCAACCAATTCATTTCAGATGCACCACAAATTGGCCAACAGATAGCGTCTTTCAGACACTACTGACCTGGGTTGGATTCCAATCAGAAAACTTGAGAAAGACTATAGCTTACTAGTCATTCCTCTTTAACGGAGCTCTAGGTCTAAAGGGATCTTGGTGGTTTCGAGCTTTGTGCTGATTAGCTTGACCACCACAGAAATGAGATTCCATTTACAGATATTTGTAGGTTCTGGGTATTTTTTTTAAAACTTTGTTTTCACTTTGTCTTGCACCTTTTACCTTTATTCTTTATCTCCCTCTGCAGCTTCTGTGTCCTTACCTGATTGAGTTCATTTATTTCTTCCCATTGATTTAGCAGAACTTCTAGCACCTCACAGTGACCATTTTTAGCAGCTAGATGCACTGCTGTGTTTCCCTCCTGTAAATGAAAACAGCCACCAACATACTGTAAATCCCAAATTAAGTAGAACATGCTGCAATTAATAAAAACAACCACCTACGGACTGTGGACAAGTACTTTAACACAAGGTCCTATGGTCTCTTCCTCCAGCATGTACAGAAGGGATGCAAACCTAGTGAAACCACCTCCTCATGTGACAGACAGGAAAGAAGCAGCTTTACAGAATGTTCTGACACAGCCCTAATTCTAAGGAAGTCCTTCCATGTGTACACAGAGGAAGCCATGCTAACAAGAGGGAAAGGAGCTCTGAGGATTTAATGGATGTCTCAATATCTCTTCAATTTCCCTCCACTTCTCAGGACATCTGTTGATGTAAAGGCCTGAAATTCTTACCTATTCTACCAGGGGACAAACCCCCATTCCCCGCATGGACAATTCGGAAGAAAATCCATGAAGTAAATCTTGGAACTGCCAGTGAGTTTTTTCCATAGGTTTCTCCATGGAAGGGGACTGGGCTAGCCCACAGTCCCTTGAAAAACAATGTAAAGATTAAGGGCCAAAACCTGATCTTGTGTAATTAGGCATAGCTTAATTGAAGTCAGTGTAGTCATCTTCCCCTTGCTGACACCATCCCCTACTATATAAAATTAAAAAAAGGAAAACAACTAAAAGCAGCTCACAGAGCTAACATAGCATTGGCCACCCATCACCCTGCTTGCATGTTATATACAGCTTTCTCCTCCCTCACCATTATGGCATTTTCTGTTTGGAATGTAAGCTAATGGATACTTATCTATCCAAAGTACTCATAGGGCCCCCATTTCCATAGTTTCTGAGGCAGGGGAGTGTTGTTACCCCATTTTACAGATGGGCAACTGAGGCACAAGGAGACTAAGAGCCAGATATTTAAAGTTGTTTGGGCACCTAAAAGATGCAGACGTCACCCGGTGGTTTCCAAAAGTTACATCAATGGGAGTTACACTCCTAGACATCTCTGCATCATTAGGTACCTAAATGCCTTGAAAATCTGGCCCTGTGGGACCTGCCTAAGGTCACACAGGAAGTCTGCAGCAGAGCACGGAACTGAACCCAAGTTTCCCAAGTCCTAGGCTACGCACTAGACCGTCCTTCCTCTCCAAGCATTAGAAAGCTTAACTTCAGATTGCATCACATGTCCTACTAATATGCATACAAAACCTTGCTGGCAATAATTACTGACAGCTCCACTATTCTCTCTGGATTACTGAAAATCACTGTGCTCGTCTGTCTACATTTTGTATACCACATCCAGTACCATGGTAGCCGAACACTGTGCATGCGTTTATGACCTTTAGTTACACAAGTAACTACACTGGGGACAGTTATGACTCTTAAGCACACTTTATCTGGATTTGTATGGAAAGGGGAGGCTTACCTTATCTTTTTCAGAGGTGAACAGCTTGAGAGAAATCAGACTGTATATCATTTCAACATGGCCTTTTTCAGCTGCCAGAAGAAATGCCCTTTTACCTTTCTAATAGGAAATAATCAAATAAAAAGTCACTCTGTTGCAGAAAGTTCACCAATTATTAGAAAAGCCAGGTCATATGTAGGTGCACATATATTGTGAATAAATATTTACATGTCATATGCACAGGTAAACAAAAAACTGGAGTCTAGATCCACCCATGAAGGGGAAAAAGAAGTAAAATGTCTTCAGTGTAAAATCTGGATTAAATACTTTAAAGAAAACATTTGTAAACTGACCAGAAATCCTGAAATAACAATACTAGAAACAGAAGCTGTTCTTCAAATATTTAATATTTAGCTATTACATCTTCCTGAGATGCAAATATTGGTTGGAAAGATTATTTCACTACTGTTTGTAAATCATTTGAGCTCCTCAGAAAGAGGCACTCTAAAAGTCCAAAAAAATATTATTTTTATTATATGCTGTATGTGACCAGAATTTTGAAAACAGAGCCAGCTCTAGATACCTCTGAAATCAAGAGGGGTGTAGAAGGTGGAGAGGGAATTAGAGAATTTTTATTCATCTTAACCCACCATAGTATTTA
Organism: Caretta caretta; assembly: GCF_965140235.1. Lineage (NCBI taxonomy): Eukaryota > Metazoa > Chordata > Testudines > Cheloniidae > Caretta > Caretta caretta. The sequence goes on from NC_134210.1 coordinate 48,320,625, forward strand.
CAACTGAGTCCTAGCAAACTCTCCTGAAACAATACTGTGGGAATTGCCTTTCCAGATCAGGCCATCTAGCCAGCCACCAATGGGATAGATAGATGCTTCAGAGCGAGATGCATAAAACTCCAAAACAGACAATTATGGAATAACCTGCCCAAAGATACCTCAGTGCAAACTGAGGGTGCTTAGAACCTTGCACAATCAGATTATTATGGCCCATTAGCTTCAAAGGAAGATGTGGGAGTTCAGCACCTGACATGATCAGATCCTAGATGACTACATTCTCGTGTGCAAAGATAAAAATACACCACTTGGCTAGGTAAGCCCGCAATGTGGGATCCTGACACAGCAAGGCAAAGGGCTAATCAGAAAAAGTTCAGGTCTGTCCCTGACACTCCAGAAAATCCAAGGAGTCTCTGTGTGATGCAGGTCATATTGTACTTCACTTCACAATGTGAAGGAAACAAGCCCCTATACTTTGTAAGTAACTAGACACATACTGTACCTCATCTTGCTTGTTTAGGTCCTTCAGTTGAAGTTCCTGGAGAAGATAATCCACTATGTCAACGTTATTGTTCAGAGCTGCAAAATGCAGGACATTCCTTCCCTCCTAAGGAAAACACAAGCCAGTTCTATAAGATTACATTATACTTCTTCTCAAGATGAATATGTTTAGTGCTGGTTTAAATTTGTCATCAACAAACCTGGTTTGTAGCCTTTTGGTCAGCACCTGCTTTAACTAACATTCGCATTATGCCTAGGTTTCCAGACCAAGCTGCAAGATGAATCGCCATCAACCCGTGCTTAAAATAAAATGAAAAAGGCAAACATTACCATTAAAATATCCCAGACTACTATTCAAATTGCACTATATGATCTTATATGATTAATGTGCTGAGCTGACTCAATGACACAGGCTCTAGGGCACCCCTGTTAACACTATTCCCAGACACTGAGGGACTAACTGTGAATAACATAGCCATAATTTTTCCAGGTGAATAAAAGTTACCTCCTTTCATTTTCATTCCTTTGTCCTGCATTTCTTCATCTCTGATAAACCTCTTTGGGCTCTCTCTCTCTCTCTCTCTGAGCCTCCTCCTCAACTCCCACCAAAGGAATACACATCAGGAGCTCCTAATCTCTCTATCTCTGCACCATTCTCATAGGTATTCTGTCTCTTGTCCTCCTTGGATCCCCCATCTCTCTTCCTTTATTGGCATTATTATTATTTATACTGGAGCCTCAATCAAGGACAAGGACCCATTGTTCTAGGTGCTGGACAGACACACAACAAAATGACAGCCCCTGCCACAAAGAGTTTATAATCTAAGTATAAAACAAGACACAACCGATGGATACAGACAGTCGGGGGAGTATGGAGAAACAATAAGGCAATTGCTTAATGGCTATGTCCTGCCACCAACCTCTCTCTGTTCAGTCCTACCTCTTGTTCCCTGTCACAATCCCACTCCATCTCCTCTCTGCAAAGCAAACCTGGCTACTTGTTCCTCAATCTGTGATCCTAGTTCTCTGAAGTCAGTGAGAATAAAGGCAAGCAGGATACACAAGAGGACTGTTAAAGTCCTCCAGAGCCATACAGCCAAGGAACTAAGAGATTAAACAAGCCTGTTTCAGCAGTACAGGTGAATAGGACACAGGGACAATCAGAATCAAGGGACCTACTGTGGAGACCTCTGGACTCAGAATTTTGACCAGATGTGTGTAGCGATTTGCTATTATACTTATGCTCCCCCTGCCATAGGGATATAATCACGTTGTATGAAGGATCACCACCAAATTGAAAATCACATTTCTATCTGAAAATGTTGTACCTGCCTTTGTTACAGTTGATATTAAAAAGGCTAGCGTAGAAATTAGAGAAAAGCAATTATTTTATCCTATTTATTCCCCAGTTGTCAACTTAGTACATTTGTGTATAGTTAGTTTCACTATATTGTTGATGGTATACCTTCTCCCCTAGAGTCTACAATAGGATGCGGGGACTATGTCTTCATGTGTGTTGGTACCGCATTCAGCATAATAGGTCTTTGATTGTGACTGGGGCCTCGGGGTGCTACTGTAATATAAATATTAAACAACAATGAACAGCAGCAACAGAGCTGAAAGTGAATGTGGAACAAGCATCACCCACCGTGCACACGTAAAGAAAGAGGGTAGACGGGTGGGATTGTGGCTCACAAAGACCTTTCTAAACAAACATGGGAGCAGAAGAAAGCTTAATTTTTTTTAAAAGGAGTTTTACAAACCTCACAATTTCACACCATACTGTTCAAAAGGAGCTCAGTTAGAATACAGGATTACATAAGAACGGCCATACTGTGTCAGACCAAAGGTCCATCTAGCCCAGTATCCTGTCTTCCAACAGTGGCCAATGCCAGGTGCTCCAGAGGGAATGAACAGAACAGGGAATCATCAAGTGATCCATCCCCTGTTGCCCATTCCCAGCTTCCGGCAAACAGAGGTTAGGGACATTATCCCTGTTTAAAAAAAAAAAAAGACACTTTAATCATAAAAGTCCCCATCTTTGCAAAATGTGTGCATGTGCTTGACTTCAGCAGGATTACCTGCGTGCTCAGAGTTAAACATGTGATTAAATGTTTGCAAGATGGAGTCCTTAAAGTGTGTCTTTAGTCATTTCTGGAATCTACCTCTCTGAACACAGCAGTACTTTAGAGGTGGCTGGTGTAATGTGAGAAATGTTAAACTGCCTGCGGCATTATTCCCCCCACCTGCAATAATACTTTCTAGATGTTGTAATTCCAGGAATAAAGCCAGAACACACTGTGTCATCTCCACAGACATAGTATTAGACATTATTTCCATAGTGGACTAGTAAGTAGAATAAAAAGGAAAAATGCTTTTAAATGTATCATTTTTAACAGGTAAGCTGAAAAATGAAGAACAATATTATGTTTATTTCCGAGGTTTTAATTTCCCCCCCCCCAACTTAAATTTTGCACAAACAATGATTTTTAAGAACACCTTGGACCCTACTGTTATTTATTTGGAATTTTATTTACTTGGAATAGAATGAAGATGAAATTCATACCAGATTCAGAAACAAAGTCAGAATGTTTGATATATCATAGCATTTCTTATTAATTGCAAGCTACAACTGACTGCCAAAGAGTGTATGAGTTATCTGCAAGCGCATTACATTATACAGATTTTAAATTTCAATTAATAACGATGGGGAAAATATTTCCATAGGGTTTTCAGTGGAGGGAGAACTAGGGGATTACCAACATTTACTAATTAAATTAATTAAAACCTAATCCTTCCAAGCCTAGTTATAATCAGAACAAGACACTGAGGGGCATGTTTAATGAGGCAACTAGCATACACCTTTGTAATTCCACAGCCTTATGATGCACCCAAAAATATTAATGATCCCATAAAATTATTTTATTGCTTAAATATACTTTAAAAAAAGCTCAGAGAGAGAATATTGGAAATAGTTTACCACTGACGATAGCTTAATACAATTTAGATATAAGTTATACAAATACAGAAGATACAAACTTGGAATTAATATACATTACAATTATATATATTAGGGATTATCTTCAAGAACTCATGGAGGACAGGTGAGGTCCCAGAAGACTGGAAAAGAGCAAACATAGCACCTATCTTCAAAAAGGGGAACAAAGAGGACCTGGGAAATTATAGACCAGTCAGCCTAACTCCAACATCTGGGAAGATACTGGAACCAATTATTAAAAAAATCAGTCTGTAAACACCTAGAGGATTTTAAGGATTAAGCAAGGACAACTCATGCCAAACCAACCTAATTTCCTTCTTTGTCAGGTTTGGCCTACTGAATGGCAGACAGAGTTGTAGATGTGGTATATCTGATTTACTAAGGCTTTTGACACAGTCCCACATGACAGTCTCATAAACAAACTAGGGAAATGTGGTTCAGGTGAAGTTACTATATGGTAGGTGCACAACTGGTTGAAAGACTGTACTCAGTGAGTACTTATTAATGGTTCACTGCCAAACTGGGAGAATGTATCTATTTGGGTCCTGCAAACGTACATCCTGGGTCCAGTATTATCGATATAACCCTATTACCATAGATCATAGCTAGCTTGCGTACAGCAGCAGTGTAGCTGCAGCAGCAAGGGTGGTGGCACAGGCTAGCCTCCCGAGTACAACCCTACCCAGGGTATACCCTTAAGCGGCTAGTCCGTGCCACTGCAGCTACCCTGCAATTGTTACTCCAGCTAGTTGTGATCTAGCTAGTTCAAAGCTGACTTAGGCACATCTACATGTGCTGCAATCACACCTCATGACTGCAGTATAGGCAGTCCCTTAGTCATTGTTATGGAGGATTATTGTTCAAAGCCAGCTGTCCACCACTTATAAAATTGATCTGTTAAGGTTATGTATTACAGCTGTAGTCATTTTAGAACTTTTCATATAAATCATACATGCGGCTTTCAGCTTGTCAGACAAAAAAAAGGTACAATCACATGGCTAATTCGCTATGAACATTTTGGGTTCAGAATGATAAGACTTACTTAATTGTCTTTCCTGATGGTATAAATCAGGGGTCGGCAACCTTTCAGAAGTGGGGTGCCGAGTCTTCATTTATTCACTTTAATTTAAGGTTTTGCGTGTCAGTAATACATTTTAACATTTTTAGAAGGTCTCTCTCTCTAAGTCTATATATAATATAACTAAACTATTGTCATATGGAAAGTAAACAAGGTTTTCAAAATGTTTAAGAAACTTCATTTAAAATGAAACTAAAATGCTGATCTTACCCAGCTCAGCCCATTGCCAGCCTGGGCTTCCGTTCACCTAGGCCGGCAGCAGGCTGAGCGGGGCCTGCGGTTGGGACCCCAGACTGGCAGTGGGCTGAGCGGCTCCTGCCAGCCAGGGTCCCAGCTGCCAGCCCCGCTCAGCCCGCTGCCCGTCTGGGATCTCAGCCCTGCTCACATAGAGTGGGTACCTACCTTCTCCCTGGTTCTAGCCATTCTCTTCCTCTCTCTCTGCACTGAGCTGAGGGTGGGAGTGCACTGAACACAGGGCTGGGAGTGAAGGAGCAGGCTTCTGGGGGTTGGGATGGAGGGTCTGGCCAGGAGCTAGAATGAGGGAGGGGGCTCAGGGTTGGGGAAGGAGGTTTGGTGTGGAGTGCTTACCTGGGCAGCTCCCATTTGGTGCGAGGGGTGCAGGTGGGAATGTGGGGGGTGAGTGTGTGTGCGCAGGTGCTCCCATTTGGTGCTCAGGGTGGGGGGTGTAAGAGTCAGGGCATGGGGTGTGGGGGGTGCAGGGGTCAGGGCATAGTGCTGGGTGTGAGGGGAGTGCAAAGGTCAGGGCAGAGGGCTGGGTGTGGGTGGGGGGGTGCAGGTGTCAGGGCAGAGGACTGGGTGTGGGGGTTGGTGGTATAGGGGTCAGGGCAGAGGGTGTTGGCTAGGATCCTGGGGATGCTCCCACCTCCCTACCCAGAGCGGCTCACGGCAGAGGGCTGGAGGGGATATGCTCCGATTCCACCTCCCTTCCCCAAGGCCCCGCTCCTGCCTTTTCTCTGCCTCCTCCCCTCCCCAGAGCAGTGAGCAGGCTGCTGCTCCATTTCTCCCCCTCCCTCGCAAGGGCCATCAGCTGATTGGCGGCAGGGAGGGAGACGAGGGGGGTAGGGGCAGGAACCCAGCACGCTGGGGGAAGAGGCAGGGGAGGCGGGAGCTTCTTCACCCTGCCTCCGTGGGGGCCGGGTGGAGAAGAGTGGGCCGGGGCGGGCAGGATTTTTAATGGCATGCTGTTGCCTGCCGGGGTCCCAGCCGCCAGCCCACTCAGCCCGCTGCCGGCCTGGGTTTGGCAGCCGACACCGTAGGTTGCCGACCCCTGCTATAAATATTTAAGTTTCTAAATGGTAACTCTGTTTAGTTTCCCAGCCCTGCTTGCAAGTGATTCACAATAAGGAAATCTCTGAGCTGTAGTACAAGTCAAAGACTATGGGATGTACAAAAGTTAACTCAGTTGCAGACCCTGGCAGCAGTGGACAATATTGCTCAGGTGATTTCAGCTCTACCTTTCAAAAAGATCCCTGCAGGTGGTCTAGGTTAATTGCTCCACCATGCTAAAGTCTCTTCCTCATGGGGCTCTGCAGGATTCTGTTCTGTCTCACCTCTCCTGTACTGTACATATGCCGACTGGGAGAGACAGTTTGGAAGGCGCAGATATCAGTATGCAGAGGACACTGAGCACCAGGTCTCTCTCTCACTGAGCCCAAAGGCTACATTATCTTTGTTTTTCCAGTGCCTGGCCAAGGTAGGGGGTTTGGAGTAGAGCGAACTGGCCAAAACTCAAACCAGACAGGATGGAAGGGATATTGGTTGATTGGAGGAGAGCATCTGAAGGACATGGTAGGGATAGCGTCTGCCTCCTTAACTGAGCTGGTGTTTATCCAAGCCTTTGTCAAAGAGGTACACAATTTAGGGGTCCTTCTGGAGCCTCATTTGCTCTGGAGTCCCAGGTGGACTTGGTGGCACAAGTGACTTTTTCCATCAACATCTCACACAAACTGTTTCTCTTGAATGAAGACCTTATAACAGTTATTCATGCCTTTCGACCTCCACTGGAACACTGTATAACACTGCACATGGGGCTACTCTTTAAAGACCACTCAGAAGCCATAGCTGGAGCACAGTGCGATATTAGCGATGGGAAGCACCAATTTGCGCTGGCTCTTTGTTCACTTCCGAGTGTTTCTATTGTTCTTTATATATAGCTTTAATTAAATATAGTTGCTTTCACATGCCCCAGTGCCTAAAGCTACAAGGATAGTTGTGATAAATCCACTTTGTAGACTGCACATACATTTTTAACCTAGGACTATAGAAGCCCAATCCTGCCTCAGTTGAAGTCCAGGGCAAAACTTCCATAGACTTCAATGGAGCAGAACGCTCTGCAGAACAAAAAAGCAGTTGTATTGCCAAGGTCTGCAATAGTAACAAAAAAACAGGTGAAATGGGGCTACAAAAGAGTGACATCTTGGCACTTTTTCCTGATCAAACTAATCACCCCATTCTTCCCCTCGCTGCCTTAATCTGGATTCCCGTTTGCAACACAGAGCCAGCATTTGTGTGACGTAACACAGTAGCCCATATGCCAGGCAGCCTCCTTTCTCCCTTTGGGACACTTCACTGCCTTCAAATTAAAGTATTCTACAATATCTAACATACCCTGGAACATGCCCTGCCATGGCATTTTTTTTGAAGCTTATGAATATCACATACTGTGGAAGAGATAGGTCACACAAAGAAGTATTCACATATTTGACAGATAATTATTTTCCCTCCTAACTCACAACCAGCTGTCTCATTGTGGTCTCAGGGTAACCTTGCAAGTAGCCCTTTGCCTCATTTTCCCTTTTGGCTTCTCAGTAATTCCACAGAAGCACACACTCAAGTCCATAACATAATTTATTTACCAAACACAATACAAAAGTCTCCAAGAATAGTCCATATCACCCCAGTTCAAGTAAGCCTTAAAAATCATATATCCTCTTGGTTATTCACTTTACACATACCACTTTCCAGTGTCCTCTGCCACACCCAGACTCTTTGTTAGTCCTCCTTTGTTCCTCTATCAACACAGCCACCCTAACCCTCCTTCTGGGGTACAACCCCACTCTTCCCAGTGGGAACTTCCACAGCCTCTTTGCTGAGAGCCTCTTATTGTTCCTCTGGGCCCCAGCTCTCCAGCAAGGACATACCAGCAGGTAATTTCCTCTACTTCTCTCCCTTCCTTCAGCCTCTTTGGCCCTTAGCTCCAGCCCTCTGTCACAGAGTCAACAGGATCTCACTCTGCTGTTTCGCCTGCCTTTAGCGCTCTCCAGCCCTGGCTCTCTAGCTTGGGAATGCCAGCCAGCAATCTCCTTGTGGATCTCCTGCCTTCATCCTCTCCCAGGAAGCACCTTCTTTCTCTGATAGCTCTCATCTCCTGCTCTGTCTCCTGACTAATTCTGTCTGTTCTGATGCACTGGGTCTCATTAGACAGAGTATCCTAGGTGCTGCCCCGCCCTCTTAAGTGGCCCAACTGGGAGCACCTGGACAGGAACAGATTCACTGAGCCCCATTCCTCTTAATGGCCCAGCCACCCTGTTAATCTCACCCGTAATCAGGATTGCACTGTAAATTCTTTTTAGCGATGGTTTAGTTTTAGTTTAGAAAAAAAAGTATAAAACAGGAGAAGTCTTGCATGAAAAGGGTATAAATATTTCTAGAATTTTCACAAAAACATCTCTAATATAATGTTTTAAGAACTCCAAAACCTCTCTACTGGGCCCTTAAACAGGAATGAGAAATTCTAGAAGGAAGGACAGAGACAGTTTATACCTAAATGTCAGTTTTATTTTTTAAAAATTACACCACCTAATTATTCATAGAAATATTGTCATGAATTACAAGTCATAACTTGTAACCCAGCTGTTTGGATGTATACATTTCCCTTCAGTCAAACATTACAGCACTGTATTAGTTATGGGAAGACAGTTAAACAAACCGAAACAAAATTCAAAATGGCTAATCTCTTTGCATCATATCCAAACAGAATGAAGTACAAAAAGTAAACAAACAGCATATCTAGTGAAAAGTGAATTGCATTTTAAAAACTCTTTCCCTTTGAAATCTGTTCACTCTTACTAATCCATAAGGAGTTTTGCTTCATTAGTATATGGGCCAGATCTCCCACTGTGCTGCAGCCACTCTGCCTCATACTGCCGGCCAAAGTGGCTCTAAAACTGACATAATCTAGCCATCCACCCCAGTGCAGGGAGTCCTTTGAGGGCATAGAGACAGCATAGTGACTACTATACTACTCCCCTCTCAGCTGCCAGAGGAGGGGTGGTGTGCTGGAGGAAAGGGGACATGGCCAGTGGTTATCTGTTCTCCAGTGATCCCTGGTTGCTTTGTCAGCCCGTTGGGGCTACTGGTGGTGTAAATGAGAACAGTCTAACAGCTGCTCTAATTTACAGAGAGATCCAAACTGGGACACACCCACCCCAGGATTGGGGAACTGCACTGATGGCATTAAATCACCTTTACACACACACAGATACCTCTCCTGTGCTGTGCTGTGCTGTTGCAACTGTAGCAGCCAAGGGTTCAGACCATGTTTTTTGATCTGACAGTAGTGGTTTGCTTACCTTATCTGCAACATCCACTCTAGCTTTGTGATGGAGAAGAAAATCCACAGTAGACACATGATTTCCTGCCACAGCAAAATGGAGAGCTGTGCGCTGCAGCTGAAATAAAACAAGCCTGGGTGGATAGGTATGTAATATAATTATTTTTATTACACAAATTATCAGGATTTCTGAATCCTCTGATCAAAGCTCACCAATACACATTCATTTGCACATTCTCTAGCCAACATTTGCCATTATCTGTATTTCTGTTCCCTTGTATCTAAATTAAATATTGTGTTTAATGAAATCTAGTAGAACCAGAGTACATTAGGTATTTATGTGCCATTCTAATCCATTCACTGCAACTCACTAACGTGTCATTAACAGGGCTTTACTAAACACACACTGCTTAGAAAGAGGAGATATGCTATGCAGAAAACATTCATTTTCACAATTTCTATTTTACTGTTTGATTTTAAAAGCAAAGATTTAGGTGATATCTATACCACGAGTGCTCTGCAATAGCTGTAGACCAGGCCTAAGATTTATGTAATTCCATTTATTTCTTGATGATATCCTGGTTGCTACATATTTGTTTTTGATTTTATCTCTGTAATGCACGACTCAAATGCTCCTTTTACTTGGTATTAGTCACCATTTCAGTTTGGTCTGTTGTTTATGCAAACAAAGGTTTCCATCCTCCAACCCTCAATGAATAACTTTACACGTGCAAATAAACTGAAGGAGTTCAGTGGGTCTGCCCATATGAAATAGGCGTGGTCTGCACTTAAAAAAGAGATCAACCTAGTTACATTACTCAGGGCTGTCAAAAATTTCATGTCCAGAGTACCATTAATAGCAGTATGTATTGATGGAAACAATATTCTTATTCAAAAGAATGTAATTTTAAAGGGATCCTTTTTCTCTTTCTTTTCTGAAGGAGGACTCAGGAATCCAGCTGCAGGTACTCTTATTTCCCCTGTTCAAAACCAAGCATGTGGAAAAGGAGGCACATTTTTTTCAGAACTTGTGATTAAGTAATAGGATGCGCTAAGTCAGACAGTTTACACCTAAATGTTTGATGCAGGCTGGCAACCATCTGTACGAACCCCCTGAATGGGCTGCCTAAGGGGAGTGAATTGCCGTGGGTGGGCAGGCACTATAGGGGGAAAAAGGCCCACTCTTTGTTATTCCGGGATGGGACTAACATTCTTCTCCATGAAATGTTGCAACACTTTCTGTAGAATATTCTAGTCCAAATTTAGATCTACACCACAAGGCTACAACTCTTGTTGATATCAATAGAGTTCCATCTGCTTGCACCAGGTCTGAATTCTGACCTCACCTTGTAGCCACACAATACAAGTGCAGTCATGTTGCAGCACACATTGAACAGCACAACTCTTTATGTGCATTTTAATCTGCAAAGCATTTCACAAGAACCAAAAATGTCTGTGAGGTTAAGTATACCCATTTTACAGATGGGGATACTGAGGCAGAGGTTAAACTAATTGCCCAAGGTCATAGAGTATCAAGATTATAACTCAGAAGTTCCTGGTCCCACTCTTATACACTGACCACTAGACCTATGAATTACGGATCACCCTACACTCTCGCTAAGTGCAAGTGGAGGGCACTCTTCACTTCACAAGATTTGGGCACTTAACTGGACACCTGAAATACTACTTGTGCAGAGAATTTTCTTCAAGGGTATCTTTATACTCCTCCTCTTGCAGTCAAATACACTAGTACTTTTGAGATTTCACTTAGCAACCATACACAAGGCATATTTCTGGTAATTAAAATATCATACAGTATTTTATACTCACAGTATTTACAGCATTAATGTTAACATTCTTCCTAAGTAAGTTCTCCATGGTTTCCAAATTGTTCATTTTAGCAGCATGATGAAATTCTCTCTCATGTGGTAACACTGTAGAAAATGTGACAAAGTAGTTTATGGTATTTAAGAAATAGTCATAAAAAACTTAAATGACAACTCTACTTTGTTCAACATCTTCATTAATGATCTGGATGATGGGATGGATTGCACCCTCAGCAGGTTTGCAGATGACACTAAGATGGGGGGAGAGGTAGATATGCTAGAGGGTAGGGATAGGGTCCAGAGCGACCTAGACAAATTGGAGGACTGGGCCAAAAGAAATCTGATGAGGTTCAAAAAGGACAAGTGCAGAGCCCTGCACTTAGGATGGAAGAATCCCATGTACTGCTACAGGCTGGGAACCGACTGGCTAAGCAGCAGTTCTCAGAAAAGAACACGGGGATTACAGTGGATAAGAAGCTGGATATGAGTCAATAGTGTGCCCTTGTTACCAAGCAGGCTAATGGCATTTTGGATTGCATTAGTAGGAGCATTGCCAGCAGATGGAGGGAAGTGATTATCCCTCTCTAATTCAGCACTGGTGAGGCCACATCTGGAGAATTGCGTCCAGTTTTGGGCCCCCTACTACAGAGAGTTCAGCAGACAGCAACGAAAATGATTGGGGGCTGGGGCATATGACTTAGAAGGAGAGGGTGAGGGAACTGGGCTTATTTAGAAAAGAAGGGTGAGGGGGGATTTGATAGCAGCCTTCAACTACCTGAAGGGGGGTTCCAAAGAGGATGGAGCTAGGCTGTTCTCAGTGGTGCCAGATGACAGAACAAGGAGCAATGGTCTCAAGTTGCAGTGGTGGAGGTCTAGGTTGGATATTAGGAAAAACTATTTCACTAGGAGCGTGGTGAAGCACTGGAATTGGTTGCCTACGGAGGTGGTGGAATCTCCATCCTTAGAGGTTTTTAAGGCCCAGCTTGACAAAGCCCTGGCTGGGATGATTCAGTTGGAGTTGGTCCTGCTTTGAGCAGGGTGTTGGAGTAGATGACCTCTTGAGGTCTCTTCCAACCCTAAACTTCTATGATTCTACTCCCCTTACCTCCTGTTGTTTGAGATATGCACCTCTTGTTTCAATATTCAAAGTGAATTATTTACTTTTTATCATGGAATTGTTGTTACAATATTACATCTCCCCCCCAGGAATCTGGTTGATCTCTCTAGTTCCAATTCTTTAAGAACAAATAGAAACAGAATTTTCACAACACAAAAATATCATTAATTGCACTTCCCAGAATAATGATACTGCATTTCTATAGGTCCTGTCACCCAAATGAGTCCGAGGGTGCTTTACAAATGTAACAACCAACAGTACAAAACTACAGGAATTATTTCACTCATTCTTTTAAATACAGCCACCTTGGGAGTGAAACGAAGCAATTGTTTGAGAGACAAGGTGCGTGAGGTAATATCTTGTATTGGACCACTTCTGCTGGTGAGAGCGACAAGCTTTTTTAAGCTCAAATGCTTGTCTCTCTCACCAGAAGAAGTTGGTTCAATAAAAATATTACCTCATCCACCTTGTCTCTCTAATGGGACTGACTCCCTGGGACTGACACAGCTACAACAACATTGCATACAACTATATAACAGAACACACCACCAATCTCCATAATACTGTAGGGCAGGAACTGACGCATGCATACGTCCAAGTAAAACTGACAGAGGAGTTTAGGTAGAAAGAAGGTGATTACCTACTTGGAATTTGACTGGGACACCTGAGATAATACAGTATTCCGATTCTTGGAAAATTCACGAGATTTACTAGAGCTCAAGACCTTGGTTTTATGCCTCACCCAAAAAGAGAGCACCTCTAGTAACAAAGAAACCTGGGGAAGCTGGGCTTTTTTGGGTACCGTAACAAAATCACTAGGCACCCACATGGTTGGCTTTGACAAAACTATTAATGTTTAATAAACTCAGAAAAGAGATTTCAAAGAGTGAGCATTAAACATCAGTCTAGCTAAAATAGAAGTCTAAGGCTATGTCTACACTTACAAGCTTACAGTGGCACAACTGTACCGATACAGCTGGTCTCCCATGTAGCCGTGTTATGCTGACAGGAGAGAGCTCTCCCGTCGACATAATAAAACCAGCTCAACGAGCAGTGGTAGCTATGTCAGCGGGAACGTGTCTCTCGCCAACATAGCACTCTGCACACAAGTGCTTATGGCGGCAAAACTTTTGTCGCTCAGGGGGTATTTATTTCACCCGCCGAGCGACAAAAGTTTTGCTGACAGAAGTGCTAGTGTAGACATGGCCCTAGACACTTCTCTGTCAGCACACCTCTTTCCTAGCACAATAGATACAGATAACTAACCTTTAGCTGTTAGGCTAAAATATCATAGAGACCAGATATCTGACGGGGCACCAGTTTGGAACGGTCGCAGAGAGGACAGTGCTACCTACTGAACCACCAGCACCACTTTCTGCAGCAACTACTCATCTCCAAGAAAATCAGCAAGATGCAAACAAACATGCATTTCTGCACTAAATACGAAAGACAACAGCCTAAGAAGTTATCCAGCCATGCTTCACCAAAGCTGTGATATCCCAAGAGCTATTATATTGCAGTAATGTGGAAGTTCCCCACCATACTAAGGGCATGTCTACACATACAGTGCTGCAGCAGTATAGCTGTATGGATGCAGCTGCGCTGCTCCAGCACATCGAGTGAACACACTCTCACGTCGGCATAATAAAACCACCTCCGCGAACGGCAGAAGCTATGGCAGCAGGAGAAGCCTGAGTGCTTATATCAGTGTAACTTATATTGCTCAGGGGGCTGGTTTATTCACACCTCTGAGCGACATACATTATACTGACATAACCTGTAGTGTAGACATAGTCTAATTCTCCCTCTCACCCGGAGTCCTGAAGTCTGAATTTCTCAAATGTCGAAAAATTAATTAATTTTCAAGTGGGCTTAATGTAAAAAAACATTCTACTCTGTTCACACTGTGCCTGGGATAAAGAGGAGTAAGACTGATGGCAGAAACAGTACAGAAGAAATAACCTGCACAGAAACAAGAAAAAATCATGTTTGGAAGGCCAAGCCTACAAATCCCTATGCTTCTTCCATTGCCACATTTAACCATTATTTCAGCACTAATGGACCCGATTCTCCTTTACCTACATTGCTGTAAACTAGGAATAATTCTATTGAAATCAAGAGTTGAAAGAGAAGTCCTTTGGTATGCTCACTGTGTGGAAGAAGGCAAGGACACATGGTATGGATTTTTAACCAGGCTGCAACTTTGTCAAATTACACCCAAGATTCTCATCAGGGGACAGCCCAGAGCAGTCACTCACTTCTCTTTGAACATTTGCCAATCCTTGGAGTCTTCCACTACAGGGGGAGCCAATCATCACACAAGGAGGGTCTCTGTGAGCTCTACTTGCCTGCTAGCTCCCTCACACTTTTGGGGGTTGAGGCAAGGAGGGAGCTCAACCCCCAGCCAGCACCGCTGCCAGGTGTGTTGGCAGAGCAGTCCACCAAGGTAGTGCCCTGGCCACTGGTTTGCATTTGCTCCTAGTGGGTTAGACATGATGCCCCCATCTCATAAGAAGATGCCCTTGGGATGCCTACAGAATTACCTTTTTGGATCCGGAGCCTAAATCAGCCAGTTCCTGCACTGGGCACCTGCCAAAAGTTGGAACAACTAAATGACTCTCTTGCAGGTCCAAGCTGTGACCTTTGGGAGGGGGAGAATTCCAGCCTTCTGGCTGTCCAATATCCAACCCCTAGGTTTCACTGGGAGGAAGGCAAACAAAAACAAATAAAACCAACCAGCTTCACTCAGTCTGGTGGTACAGGGAAAAAATCCTTCCTAGCCCCAAAGTGGCAACTAGCACAGCCCACAAAGAACCTAGGTAGCTGAGGCAGGGTGGGTGGACTACTGGAAACCAACAAACAGGAAGTGGCTCTGAGCACTTGGGTTTTATTAAATCCAAATCTCCTGGCTCCAAATCACTGGCCAAATCCCAGGAGACCGAAGCCTATCCTGAAGTCTTGATGGAGCCGGAAATCTCACAGGACGCAGCCTGTCCTTTTTGCCCTCTTCCATTGCAGGAGCCACCAAAACACACCCCTCACTAAGCCTGAGGTTTGCATTGCTCCAGCATTCTCTCTTGGAATGGTTTAGAGCTGGGATAGTCAATTATTTTGTGTCAAGGTCCAATTTTCTCAGTCAAGGTACAGTCGAGGTCCAGACTCAAGAGAAAATAATAATAAAAAACCAACAAAAATTGATAGTAAGTAAATAAAGATTTCAGGGTCTGGTCAAAAGTGTCTGGAGGTTTGGATTGGGCCAATGGTCCACCTATTGACTACCCTTGGTTTAGAGTTTGAATAATGAATCTTTCTATGCTTGTCTCACTTTTAGTTTCCTGCCATGTTAGCCACAAAGATAAAATCTCTCATTACCCTGCAAGAAATACAATGTTTTGCAGGCTCAACAGAGTTTAGCTGGTTGAATAGTTGGGGAAGAGGGTTCTGAGAAGGTATGATTTTTCATTTACTCAATTTTTTGGTGAAATTTTTCATTTTGAATTTTAATTTTTTCAGGTTTCTGTCTTTTCCTCCAAACCTTCTCCCCCTTTTCGCCATTGAACTGGGGGAAGGAGGGAAAAAATGAAAAATACATTTTAAAATTAACATTTCCGATGTCTAAAAAAGGGCCATTTTCCTGTTAAAAAATTATTCACTTGACAAATGTCTGCCAGCTCTTACAGAGACAGGGTTCAGAGTAGCAGCCGTGTTAGTCTGGATCCACAAAAACAAAAGGAATACTTGCTCAAATAAATTTCAGAGTAACAGCCGTGTTAGTCTGTATTCGCAAAAAGAAAAGGAGTACTTGTGGCACCTTAGAGACTAACCAATTTATTTGAGCATAAACTGTAGCTCACAAAAGCTTATGCTCAAATAAATTGGTTAGTCTCTAAGGTGCCACAAGTACTCCTTTTCTTTTTTCAAATAAATTTGTTAGTCTCTAAAGCTCTTATAGCAATATTTCTTGACTTATCAACTATAAGTTATTGTACCCTTTCCCACCTAACTTCAAAAGTGTTTTCTGTTCGGGCTGCAGACAGGAAGGAGGATACCACACCCTGGTGACAGCAAAAGTTTTACCATTGACTGCAGTGGGGCCAGACATTCACCCAGTGTCCTTTCATAGTTGATTTGGGCCCTAATTCTGCAAAATGTCTGTATGTGTTTCAAGCATGTGAGCAGCCCCATTGAAATCAGGGGGATTTCTTATGTGTTTCAAGTTAAGTGTGTGCACAAGTGTTTGCAGGTTCAGGGACTTGGACTGGACATGGGCCAAAACCAGCACCCCTGATTCTCATTATACCAGATTTATAAAGACTGAGGGGCTCTGATAGATATTCATGTGCATTATTTTTAATGTACATAAAATTGCACATAGTTTGATTACTTCCTTCTCTGCCACCCTTGGTATTTTCCTTCCTTTGGGACAAAAAGGAAAACCAAAAAATGGACCTGATAACCTGACCACTTCACTTGCATGTTGTATCTTGTTCCCCCACCCCTTTGTCTGCTCCTCCTCTAGTTTAGAAGGTAAGTTCTCTCAGACACCGTGTGTGTCATAGCTTAAAGCCTCCTGATTAGATGCTACTATACCAATAACACAAATTAATAATAATCCCCCCAAACATGTTGGGAGGGGAAGGAATTCAGACTTGTAGCCAAACTTTATAGCTCCCCTCCACTTTCCACAGTGGGACAACCCCGAACTGCAGAGCCAAACATCCCAGGCCCTTGGGAAAGTCTGGATCTTAATTGTGGAGCTTGAGCCCGCGCCAAAAGCAGATCAGGGAGGGGGCGCGAAGAAACCCGCAGGCCTTCGATTTCTCTCAGTCGAGGCTCAGGGAACCACCTCCTGCAAGGGATCTGACGGGGATTGTAAAACGGGTGCCTGAGAAGTGCAAACGGCCCGGTGCAGAGCCGAGGAACAGCCTCTGCCCAGTCTAGCTGTCTAAAAGCAGTCCCTTCCCCTTCCTACAGCAGGGCTGCTCTCTCCCGCCTCACGCTTGCTCCGCAGCAGTTGGGCCACGTTCCCCCCTTCCGTGGTCTGCCCGCGGCGCGTTCCCCGCTGCTCCAGCCCGCTGTGGCTGCGCAGCGCCGAGCCCCAGCCCCAGCCTCGCGCTCACTCACGCGTCTCATTGTCGGCGGCGGGTAGCTCCGCCGCCGCTTTTTGCGTTCCATCGTGTCTGGGGCTCAGCGCGCCCAGGAAATCGGTCAGCGCCTTCATAGCGCGGCCCCAACTCCTCTCCTTTGCCCTCCAGCGAAGCAGCCGCCTTCAGGTAGGGCTCTGGGGCTAGCGCTACTCAACAGGGTGCGAGGAGGGAGGTGCCCGCCGGCAGCAGCGCCCTGTGTGCGTAGGAGAAGTATTTGACTTTGACTTGTTTTAAGTGCATAGAAAAACCGGTTGGTTAGGGTTGTTATTATGCAGGCTATAACCGAGAGGCAGCTAGAATGGGCCACTCTGCCCTCCCGGCACAGGCTGTGGGGCACACAATACTAGTAGTGAGCCCAAACCATGCCAGGCACCATCAAGTACAACTCCCATCCTCCACCACCAGCTTTACCGCCTCCTTGACAAAAGGAAAAGATTAAAATCACCTTAAAATAAGGCAGACAGGAAATAACCAAACACTGATATTGCCCAGGCAACAGAGACCGTCTAATTGCTGCTCACTGTACAAACTATGATGGTGTCACCTTTATCTGGACTTCCCCTTATTAGTCTCTTTTCATACATTTAGATTGTAAACTCTTTGGAGACAGCACAGACTTTTATGATACAGCTACAGGAATACAAATAAATCAATAATGTACATTCAATGTCTAATACAATGGGTCCTGAGGGTATGTCTACACTGCAATAACACACAGCTGGCCCATGTTGGCTGACTCAGGCTCGGGAGGCCATAAAATTGCAGTGTAGTCATTCCATTTAGGCTCCAGCCTGAGCAGGAACATGCTGCAATTTTATAGTCCTACAGTCTGAGTTAGCTGGTCTGGGCCAGCCACAAGTGTTTTATTGCACTGAAGACATACCTTAAGTGCTACCACAGTACAAATAAGTAATAACCGTGTATGAAAATACTGGCTTTGCACATGCAAATTGGTGTGCTTCTACAAAGTCAAGACATGTGGCAGTACCACCAAACTAGGTCCACTCCCCATTGCTATTTTGATCTACTTTAGCCACTCTTTATTTATTATTTAAGAGGCAAGTATGCTTTTGTTATAGAATATAGAAATATTTTTCTTTTAATGTGACCTTTTAAAAACATGAATATAACATTCTGTAATAATATTGTTAACTTGATATTGGAAAAACTACCTCAACACGGGCAAAAATATCATTAATCTATCTTGTGTGGTTGAAGGCACTTTTAAGGTTAAATATTTTTGCCTCTGGCTATTGAATTAAGTGCTAACATTTCAATAGCTTAATTGTCTTTTTAATTATTTTAAAAAATATTAACAGGAATTTACATAGCATGTTTCATCTGACTCTCACAGTGGTTTACAAATTAAGTAGAGTGGGGTATAGAATCCAGAAGTCTTGGTTGCTAGTCTTAGGTTCGAATCACTGTGCAATGCATTATTTTACAGCTTTTTCTGTCAGCTGGCTAAAATCTTTCCAATACAGTCATGCTGAAGTGCATAACCTTAAATACGATAAACCTAGGCCTAATTATGAGAGGCAACGTCATCAACGTACACGTCAGAGATAATAAAAAAAAATGAATCAGTGTGAAAGTAAACATCTAAAGATGAGAATGTATGACTTACCATGTCACAGCTGAATCACAGAGGTTTTGCTTTCAGTTGCTTAAAATTCCTATGAGTCAGGTATTCCAGAATAGTTTCTTTTGAGTAGGAGACTTATTTTTGTATTATACCTGACACTGGTCATTTAATACAGGTCTGAGTATTAATTTCCCACAGTAAAACCCAAAGAAGAGTAACTATCTAAACAATAAGGTTTACCTTGTGAAATTGGCACCACTGAGGGTAGGGATTTGCAGCTTCATAAAGAACCAGGGGTAGAGCTGAGTATAGAATCCAGGAGTACTGGCTGCTAGTTCAAGGTTCTAATCAGTACTTACAGCACCAGTTTACAATTCCTCTCCGTCATCTGAATTAACGCTTCCATTACAGCCATGTCATAAGTGCTCAAACTTTGAAGATGATAAAACCAGAGCACCAAATGAGGTGAACTTGCCATGGAATTCACCAGGCTAGTGACCATTTCAGAAGGCTTCAGCATCTTCCAGAAGACTGAGTGAGTAGCTGCCAACAGTACCAGGGCAAAGGGGTAGCTGTAAATCTCCCTCATTCTGTGCCCCTAGACTAGAGCCAGGATTTCGCAGCTCATAGCCCCAGAAGCCCAGGGTTTATCTTTGAGAGCTAAAGGCATTAGTTTATATTACAAAAATTGTGGCTAAGCTAGTAATATTAGGCAGAGTGGTGGCTGAAGATAGTTTTCTATTATTTGTTTGTGTTTGTTCCCTTTCCTTTTTAATAGCCTAAGTGAACCTTGGGTCGCTTTTCACAGGGATTAGGGGACAGAAGCAAAAATTGCAGGAGCACAGATTATTTGATTTTGATAGGGAAATAACATTTACATGTACGTGATTCAGAACCATCAATTCATGCACACACTATTAGCTTGTGTAACAACAGTGCCTTGTTATCCTGATTATTGGAGTCCTTCTCCTTCCTCCTCACCCCTTGTCTCCTATTATTTGTTATGCTCATTTGTTGTGCCTTGTCTTTAATCAGAGTACAAGCTCCTTGGAGCAGGGCAAATCTCAACAAAGGTATTTAAACAGAGTTGAGCACAAAGGAGCCTGATCCCAATTGGTGCTGTAGTAATATAAATAGCGATGTGAATGGGGGCATAGCTGTGAGATTCCCTCAGAACAAAAACATGCAAGAGGAAATCTGTTCCCAGCCCCAGGGCATCTTGGTGGGTATTGAGCCCCCTCTGGGCTGCTCCCCAGGCCTCTCTCCTGGCAGCATGACTTCTAACAGACATCCCCCACATTTGCCTCCTTTGGGATAGAAGACGGAGAAAAGGATTTCAGTTGATTTGTAAATACAGCAATAATTTCAGTGTATGAGTCTACCAGTAGTTCAGGAGTGGAACTGCTGCCCAGACTCAGCCCCTGCTGTCCACACCTTTGGAGCTACCATCAATTAGAGTGGCTTTTGGAACTGGGAAGAAAGCAAAACAGTGGTTGGAATATCACCCCAATTTTGGAAGAATCAAATGCTTTCCAAATCTCCAATCTGATCAGGTACGTGGGTGGGTGCAGAAGGAAGGTGACTGACTGGACCCGTAGCATATTCAGGAATCCAACTACAGCAGAACCCCATTTATGCGATCGAATTGGGATCTGGGCCAGATCTGATAGTCAAATTTGGGTAAGATGGAGAATGGGAAAGTCCAAGGCTGCAGTGCCATCTAGTGGCCACAGGAGAGATCACCCACTTCTGTACCTGTGTGCGCTGGTTGTTCGGTTAATACAGAGAGCCACGTAACAGAGGGTCGGATAAAAGGGAGTCTACTGTAATGGACTCTGGACAATTAAAAGAAACTATACAAAGTTAGTCATAGTATTATCAAATGATGGTGAGATATTCTGTAGGTAAGATTAGGATGACACTTCAGAATTTAGAAGTAAAAAGCAAACGACAAACTTACTGTAGATAGATATGTGTTAAATTGACTCAATGCTGTTATAATGCTATTACACTCAACTGCGTTATTTGGTTCTGTTAATTTACATGATAATTGAAACCTGCTTTGTGCTTAAGAGGACCTCACCTTATGTTTGTGCTAGCCATGCTAAGCATATGCTTCCCCCAACAAATTCCCTCCAAACCATCAGTGTTCAGCTTGTTGCTTTTTTGTTTCTCTTCTTCAGAAGCAGCAGTGCAAAGTATAAACTCTTCATGCCTTTCATGGCTAGGGCCATGAAATATTCACCCTTCACTCGGTCACTTGCAACTAAAAGAAACATGAATTCAAGAAGAAGAAATGTTCTTTTTATCATTTTAAGTAAAAAGAAAGAAACTCATATTGCACGAAAGCTGAGTGAAAGAGCTACAGAACTAAAAGTAGGGCATATTGAGAATGGAGAGCAGTTCAAGATCTCCATTTTCTACACCAAGATTAACCCCCCTTCCCTCCCCAAGCCTTTCCTCTTACATGGATATTTGGTGGTATCAACACAAGGGGACAATGTGGTACAGATGAAATTACTATAAGGTGGGTACACAGCTTGTTGAAAGACCATACTCAGTGTAGTTACCAATGGTTCACTGTCAAACTGTGATGGTGTACCCAGTGGGGTCTCTCAGAGGTCATTTCTGGGTCTGGCAATATTTTCATCAATGACTTGGAAAGTGGAGTGGAGAGTATGCTGATAAAATTTGTGTATGACACCTGGCTGGGAGGAATTTCAAGCACTGTGGAGGATGACATTAGAATTAAAAATGACCTTGACAAATTAGAGAACTGAGCTGAAATCAAGAAGATGAAATTGGAAAGTGCAAATTACTTCACTTAAGAAGAAAATAAAATCATATCCCCAACTGCAAAATGGGGAATAACTGGTTATGCAGTAGAACTGTTGAAAAGGATCTGGGGGGTATAGTGGATCACAGATTGAATAGGAGTCAACAATGTGATACAGTTCCAAAAAGGGCTAATATTCCGGAGCATATTAGCAGGAGTGTTAACTGTCCCACTCTGCTCTGCAGAAGTCAGGCCTCAGGTGTACTGTGTCCAGTTCTGGGAGCCAAACTTTAAGAAAGATGTGGCGATACTACAGAAAGTAACAAAAATGATACAGGTTTAGAAAACTTGACCTATGAGGAAAGGGTAAAAAAATGGGGCATGTTTAGTCCTGAGAAAAGAAGACTGAGGGAAGACCTGACAATAGTCTTCAAATATGCTAAGGGCTGTTATAGAGAGGATGGTGATCATTAGTTCTCCATGTCCACTGAGGGCAGGACAAGAAGTAATGGGCTCAATCTGTAGCAAGGGAGATTTAGGTTAGATATCAAGGTAGCTATGCTCTAGAATAGGCTTCCAAGGGAGGATGTGGAATCCCCGTCATTGGAGGTTTTTAAGAACAGGTTGGACAAACATCTGTCAGGGAAGGGATATATTTAGTCTTACCTCAGCGCAGAGGCTGGACTGGATAATCTCTCACTGTGCTTTCCAGCCCTACATTTCTATGATCTCTACCATCGCTTAGATCCATGCAAGCTAACTTGTCTAAAAAGGACTTCCTGGATGTTAACAAGAGCAAATTTCAGGTCAAGATCTTCTGTCGCTACCTGTATAACAGGAATATTTAATTTAAAACCAACAAGTTCAATACTTAGCTATACATAGAAATCTTTCTCTCTCGCTGTGTATTATATATAAAAGAGAGAGATTAGAAGTGGAAAAATGAAATTTCTCTCTTCTTCAGAGTCACCACACTGAATTTTTCAAAAAGATGTGCATCTGTAAGATGCTACAATCTTGCAAATGACTTCCCTTAAAATATAAATAAATAAATTAATTAAATAAAAAAGTGACTGTGCCTTCTCTAACAAACATAGAGCAAACTGTGTGTATCTAAATTAAAAATCCTACACAAAAATACCCTCCTGCACATACTTCTCTTTCTGGGGAAAGGGCAAGAAAACAAACATGGCAGATGTTTGTCACATTGCTTATTGCTCTATTTTACTACATGAACCTAATTAAAATAAAATAGAAAACATGTTCTATTTCAGACTATATATTCAGCAATCTATTATGTGTATGAAAAGTATTAAACAATCAAGCCAAGTTTCTCCTTTTAAATATATCATCTCTTTTCTAAATGCAGTTAAATTTTATACTTGTACCAAAGAATAACTCACCAAGTTTTCAGGTGTGAAGAAATCACTAATTTTGCACTAGTATTTTATTCCATATATAGAAATAATGCTTCTATGTCAACAGTTATGACACTTTTATATGGATGATGAAATAACTGCCAGTGCCAAAACAAACTTATTTCATCTGTTCAAATAACTGTGGTTGTTTCCTTCTCCTTTAACAACGTGCAACATATGTAAAACCTACTTCTATAAAGCTATGCTCAGAAAAAGAAAAATACACTTGGCTTCTACACTTTTTTATTGACTTAAGTCCCATGTTAGCAGAAGATAAAAAAGTAATCAAGCAATCCAGATAAAGGTTTATCACATTGTATTTAAACAGATGTAAATTGAGAGACAGCCAGATTCATAAAACCAGAGCAGCTGTATTTTTTTTTAAAGGAAAAAAGTCCTCACATAGCTAATGTTCACAAATGCATTATTTGTGGTGGATATTTTCTTTTGAGATGCCATTTTACTTCATATTTTAATGATTTTTAAAAAAAATAAACTCTAAGAATTCTCTCATTATTACAAAGTGACTTGCTTGAAAAAATATTACGTTATAAGCATATTTGATTATAAATTGACACTAAATATTTAAACAGTTGAATTTTTGGGAAGTAAAGAATGTAAATAGAGTATTTTAAATACATAAGTGTACCTTACAGCTTTCCCCCCTTACATATATTCATAAAAACATGGTTTATAAGAAACTACAAAAAGTATTTTTCATAAACTATGTCTCTTCAAAGAGAAAAATGTGAGCAAAAGAAGGAAGGTTATTTCCTGTCTTAATATATTCAGGATTATTATTTCAATGTCATACATATTTGCACATCAGTCACATTATCACTGTACTAGTTTATCCTTAACTTTTCTTAAAGTGAATTTGCTTTTGAAAGGTGCTGGTTTGACAACTGCATAGGAATCTGAAGCTCTCTCTATCTCTAGAACCAGTGAGGCACAGCCAGTACACCCCATACCTATTCTGGGGGTGTCTCACACTCCATGCTCATTGAAGGGGTTGATCCTGCAAGGTGTTTGTAGTCAGTGGGTGTTGAGGTCACTCAACATACCACAAGAGTGCCAAACACTGTTCAGGACTGAGCCCTACACACCTGGCCCATCAGTTCCTACAGAAGTCAGTGGCAGGCTTTCCACTGACTTCAATGAGAGTTGGATTTGGGGCCCAATCCTATGGAGAATATCAACAGGGACATCAATGAGTACCAGTTGTTTTGTGCTGTGGATATCTGGCCACCAGAAACTGAATTCAATCCAACCTCATTTCACACTGGTTAACAAACAGTCATCATGTATTAACTATCGGTCACTAGCAACCTAAGTTGAATTGCTGGTGACTTCCATACCCTGAGTGTCCACTATGTCAAGATAAAACAAAGCCCGCTCTGAGCATGCTCTTTTTTCCACAGATATAATTTAGACAAAAACTATTGTGAAAAAATGATTTGAGTGGAAAATTAATTCAATGTTCTGGTCCCTGGTGGATCATTTATTATTTTGTCTCAAATGTTGTATTTCTCCAGCGGAGGTTTACAGGGGTTCCAAAGTGACAAGTATCAGAGTCCAATCCTTCACCTGCACCAAACTAATTTGAATAATAAAACACTGATTATGAAATTCTTCATATATGATAAAGTGTTACACCATCATTTTAAAAATGTTTCAATCGTTTGTTTGGAAGTACTTGGTTTGGCTTTCTTTGGTGTTGACTGTGGTGTCATTAGTCCAGGCCTAAAATAAAAAAAGAACACATTAGGAACAAACAAAGCAAAACACCCACCAAAAAGCCAAAAACAAACAAATATAAAACCACCTAAAGTAACTTTTACAACACTGAATAGTTTGCTAGCTTGACTTTCAAACACAAGTACATGGACGCTTGAGGAGATCTATCGTACCTTTTTGTTCCTGTTGTGGGATTCATATATTGATGTCCTCTGCCCATGCTTCCTAAAGAACAATTTGTGAACATCAAAATAAATTATTTAAACACACAATGAGCACAGCAGGGAGCTGCATGACTAGCAGAACTTTTAGGAGGAAAGTTCTAGATGAAGAATTTCCTTCCTATTATTTTCTGAAGCAGTTGGATTGAATCTTTTACCAAGCAGATAACATTTGATCATTTCCTTAGTACTGTCAATTATATTCAAAATAAGTAAAAACAAAAAAGCCCTTTAGCCCAATAACAAATTAAGGAATAAATTTGAATGTGATCACAGATTTCTGTAACAGAATGTAATGCTGTTGATTTCCAAGATGGCCTACTGAAATTCATGTTTGTTTTACACTGTTGGTCTTTCTGGGAATAAAACTATTAAAAAATCTTCACTAATATACAGCATTTCTTCTATACCACAACTTGCCTGCATAGCTAGGGAGATCTACACCAGTATTTTAGGAAATCATCTTTGTAAAAACAGTCACATATAGTATAATGCTGCTATTATAGCTTTATAAATATGCTTGGCAACTTTCTCATGTTGGATCAGAAAGGACGCACATTTGAACAGTTTCCTAAATACTAGTCGTAGGTCTCTAATCTTGTCCTATTTATTGAGCCAATTCCAAAGTTAACTCTCCATAATCAAAAAGACAAAGTAAAAGCAAGCCAATTAGTGGCAAAGTAATACACCAAAAAGAAAAGGAGTACTTGTGGCATCTTAGAGACTAACCAATTTATTTGAGCATAAGCTTTTGTGAGCTACAGCTAGCTCACTTCATCGGATGCTTTCACTTCACGAAAGCTTATGATCAAATAAATTGGTTTCAGAGTAACAGCCGTGTTAGTCTGTATTCACAAAAAGAAAAGGAGTACTTGTGGCACCTTAGAGACTAACCAATTTATTTGAGCATAAGCTTTCGTGAGCTACAGCTCACTTCAGCGGATGCATACTAGTGAGCTGTAGCTCACGAAAGCTTATGCTCAAATAAATTGGTTAGTCTCTAAGGTGCCACAAGTACTCCTTTTCAAATAAATTGGTTAGTCTCTAAGGTGCCACAAGTACTCCTTTTCTTTTTGCAAATACAGACTAACACAGCTGTTACTCTGAAACCCGTAATACACCAAACTGATTCATGTCATACAAAGGAATTTGGTATTTTTCAAATGGAAATAGCCAACCCCTTTACACAGGTCTTCTTAAAATTCAATAGCTGTACCAGACTCAGAACCCTAAAATGTACAACACATTCCTTAAAAATCCTATTGTATATTGGATGGGGCAATTTTAAAAGGTGACATTCTTAACTTAAATACTCACCAACTGACTTTGAATTTTCCATAATTTGACTCTTAACTGGATAAACTATTTGCTCTGTCAACTTCTGGATAATGCCTTTATTTAAGCAAACATCCACATGTCTGTTGAACAATGAAAGGTCAGTTGTTTTTTGTTCCACGTTACAAACTGGACAAACCAGAACATTGTCTCTGATGGCTCCAGAGGAGTAGGAAGGCTGAGTTTCTTGTGTACATTCAGACTTTTCAAAGTATTCTGCATTTTCCAATGAAATGATTTTGGAAGAAAAATTCTGTTCTAGGTACATGTTGCTAGCAGTTTCACTAAGCAGACTATGCTCTCTTTCCTTGCTAGTATTAGCTACTACTTTATGGAATGCTTCTGTGTTACTGCTGGTAGAGTTGTCAGCTACTTTTGTTAACTGTACTGTATCCACTGATTTGTTCATTTTATTTTTTTGACACATTTCAAATATTTTCTTTTTAGTGTCAGGAGAAAAATGATATGCATTTTCCCATGAATTCTCACTCGTTGATATTTCTGCATTATCTTTTACCAGTGTCCCATTGAGGCACTTGTCAATATGTCTGTTAAGTGCTTCTAAATTGCTGTCTCTTTGCTCCTTAAAGCAAACAGGGCAAGTGAGGCTATGACACTCATTCAAATTCTCTGAGCCTATGGCATCATTTGTTTCTTCCATAGTATTTACTGATGATTTTATATCATGTGAGTTCTGCTTGTTTGCAGGTTTGTTTATAAGAAGCTCCTGGTTGCTTTGTTGCCTTGCAGCTCGCTTTTTATCAAAAAAACTCTCTCTGTGAGATGTTTCTGAAGCTTTTGTAAAATGTTCATGGCTGGATTTCCCTGGCTGAAGCAGAGAAGCATTTGCTTGTTTTCCTGGCTTTAAGAAATTGATAATGCTCCTCTGTTGGTATTTCTTTTCTTCTTCATTTAGAAACCCTGATACTCGTATACCTGAACATGACAAACAAGACAAATAAAAATGTAATTGTAACTGATAAATAAAACTAAAACTTAATTAATACTAATGGGCATCAAAAAGTTTTGCAAAACAAAGCCACTCAATATAAATAGGTATCTTATAACAGAAACTGTATTATGTACATGTGTTAGCAGCTGATCACAAAGCAATTACAATTTTACTACCAGTCCTGAAGATTTGCCAGCTATTTCAAGTTTACTAGGAATTTCAGTGCCCTTAAAACACCACATTGCAACATCATGTGATACCATAAACCTCACATAGTCATGTGGAAAGTTAAATTCTAAAGTTGTTTATTTCTGGATGCCAGTAATTAGTAATCATGTTTATTGCAGCGCCTAAGGGCCAACCGAGAATGAGGCCTGATTGTGCTAGGGACAATACAAACAGTAGCAGACAGTCCCTGCCTCCAAGAGCTTACAATCTAAATAGACAAGACAGACACAGGGAAGAAGCTTGACACACAAGCAGAGTCATCAATGTGATGACAGAAGATGTCACGTTAGTTCCACAGCTTTTGGTGGAGTTGAGGGAATGGATTTAGTTAGGAGGGGAAGGAGGTTGAGGGGTGCAGGGTAGAACTGAGTAAAATGGGTAGGTGTGGAGTGAAGCTGAGGTGAAGAGACTGCAACTGAGAGGATGCGCTGGAGCAAAGAGCAGACCAATTAGCAAAGGGCAGAGCAAGTCCAGTCAAAACTGTAGAAAGTTCTCTGAATGTTCAGAGGTCCCTGCTTCGGCTGCTTCTGCTCCTAGAGGCTGGAGTCTCTTGCTGGCTCCTCTCTACAATTCTTCCCAAAGACCATGCGGTATGGGAGGAGAGAAGGGGTGGCACTGCATGGATCCCATTGGTCCCAGAATGAGTGTGGAGTGTCCCCTTCAAAAATTTGGGTTTAGCTGGGGAGCAGCCTGGGCCCAGTTGGGCCCCATTTTACCCTGTTTTATCTGCTTCTGTTCCTACTGGCTGGAGTCTCTGGCATGAAATTTTCCATTAAAATATTTATTCTTTGAACTTTTTCTTAAAACTGGGATATTACTTTTTTTTTTTTTAAAGGAATAGTGGACTATTTACATTTAGAATAAACAAATACTATTTATTTCAGCAAGAAATCTTAACTTCAGACAAAATATAGCACCACCAAGTTATAAACACCATAATTTAGGCCATTCCTCTGTCAAAAATATAGAGCCATATACTCAACTCTTCCCTGATGCAGTGCAAAGGAGACTTAAAAACTTTAAGGAGGCAAAGCTGAGGATTCCCATGTCACAGGATGGCGCCTCAATATTGGCATAAGGGTGTTCCCGTGGCGGCAGTGGTTGGGGAGGAGGCAATCTCAGCTGGTGGAGCAACTCCCTGGGACCCACTATCCACCAGGACAAGTTAGAGCAACCCTGAAACTGCTCTAACATGCATCAGGGGCTTTGCCCCCAGCAGCTCTCAAGATTACTGGGGGGAGGGTAAAACCAACTATGCCGCCCGTTCCCAGGTGTGTAGCATGCTTGATCTGAGGGACTTGGGGATCTTGCCCTAAAAAGGAAACAAAAAAGTTATAAATATTTTACCCATAAGTCTTAGCCGCAAAGGGTGAGGGGCAACACCATCAATTTCTGTCCTTAGCATATCTTTAGCAACAGCAAATATTTCTTCTTCAGTAGAAACAGCAGAGAGCACTGTGGAAGCTCTTGTTTTTACTTCAAAATTCACATTCTTCAGTTTCAAGGTAACGGTTTTACCCTAGAAAACAAATAAAACACTTAACATACATGGTACTGAAGAATTTTTTAAAGTGAAGTCTTTTTTCACCTAGCTGAACTCTACTTCAGTGTCTAAACAATGGCTTTAAAGCAGGGGGCTAGATTCACTGCTGCATCCAACTTGTGCTGGACACAGCATGGATGGTGTGCTATAATAGAGCCTGTTATCATAAGACTCTCTGCCTAGCTATAGCCTGCTGCCAGAGCGGAGTAGCTGGGGGCTGCTCTAACCTGCACCAGCTGGCTATCTCTATCTGTCAGATGCATACTGCTCATGTACTCTGGCCACTTCCCCAGTCTCTACCCACCTCCCATGTATCTCCTGGACTGGGAGATGAAGGGCAGATGCCAGCTATGTCAAGTCTACATCTACTAGGGTCTCTTGTGTGCTTCGGGGATGCCCAGTTAAGGATCTCCAACGTCTCTGCTCGCTTTATATCACTTGAGTGGTGCAAAGGGAGCAGAACAAGGCAGAGAATCTGCCCTAATATTTGTACAGGCAAGTGTGCACATGCAATTCAATAAGTGCACCGTAAATCCCAATCACTTGAAAATGTGTTTGTAAAGTGATAAGCTAAAAGTAGTTACCATATCTCTCTTCCAACTCCAAGAGTTTGGGTAACTCTTTTAAAAGCACTTAAAGGCTTAGGAGCACTGCAAACAATGGGACGTAGGCCAAGTCATTTCAGAGCTTTAGACAAGTTTACCCTTTGTTTGTCAATACAGAAGCTTTTTCTCCATGCTATCATTCCATATCCTTGTGTCGCAACAACCTTCCATGGCTGAAGAGGACTCATTGGTACCTTTAGGAATCTCTGAATGCTACTCTTTGCTTTACCAATAAAAATCCCTGTTGAATAATTGAAGTGTTCCTCCCAGAAAATAAGTAAAAATTCAGTGTATACAGTATATTGTGCTCAATAAAGAATCTGTATATTTACTAATGATAAGACAAGGAGGAATACTTCCTTTCAATGCTTTACAATTTACATGCTTGGCCACAGTAAGGCTCCAGGCAATCCATTTTTTATGCAGCTCTACTACTCCTTCTTTTAATTAACATAGCTTTTAGAACAACATGTACGATATGCTAAATAACTTGGTGAATTGGTTTCACTTCTTAAAGGATCTCACAAGATAGCCCCCTGAAGCTAAATGCAATTTTGTTCTAAATTATTCTAATCATCAATGAACAAAATAACAGAATCCCTTGAAGCCAGAAGGTAGGGCGTGATAATGCAGAAAGCATTACTGCTAACAGAGGGCACTGCGGACCTGGGACCTGATAGTGCAAAGAGGTTGATTTTTTTTTAAATAAGAAAAGAATGATTTAAATACCTTAAGTCCTTCTTTCTGCAGATCCTGAGCGAGATCTCTGCAAAGTTCTTGACACAAGCGGTATTGCTCTTCTACTGTGTTAATTTCACTGAATGTCCTAAATGAACACAAAGATTAGTCATTTTTTCCCCAACATGCATTTTGAAATGATGCATCCTTAAGATTTAAAATTTTTCATGAACAGTTTAACAAGAAAGTTTTGTGGGTTTGAGGGTTTTTTTTTTTTAAAGTCAGGATGTATATTTATATTAAACAGAAACATATATGTACATTTAACAACTGCACAAAATTGGTTTGCAAATCCCACCAAACAAAGAAATGGGGTGTTGTAGTCACACTTCTCATGCAGTGTTTGAAAAGACATGAGATTTAGGTTGATAAATGCTTAAATATATACAAGACAGAATGCTAATACCAACTGAATTCATGGAGCCAGCCAAAACATTTGTATATAAGCTTCTCCGCATAGTGTTGTGTAACATTGGAAGGAAGAGAGGATTAGGAAATTAATCCAAGAGCCAAGTATCAAAGGTAAAGACTGTAACACGGGTGCTAAGAAACAGATGTTATGGTAATTATGTCTAGTACCAGAGAAGGAAAAACTAGCTTTCTGCCAAAAATTTAATTAATTCTGTCTTTGCTGTACCTTTCCAGGGTATACTTACTTACCTTTTCAAGTGTGTATCTGGGCTCTCAGTGATAATGTGAAAGGAAGGCTGGTCTCGTGATTATAGAGGGAATTGGTAGTGACACTCATGGTTGTCTAACGCTTTCGATTGTAAAAGATTCTTTCCATTGAGAAGCTCTTACACCTCCATTTTTTGCAATAGGCTTTTGCTATTTGGCAGTGAGAAAGTCCTTGTGCTAGAGATGTGTCTTTTTCTTGTCCAATTTGTGTTCATGTTTGGCTGATATATAAATTGTTAAAATTGCCATTTCCCTGTTGTAACTTACATTCCTCAAAATATGATGGCATGCTGCCAAAATAATAACTGAACATGAACATTCTAAAGTTGGGCCTACAATGCTCCTAAAGCAGCAGCACCACACTCTGCACTGGGAACATCAAGTTGCTGCTAGAGCTGTTGAAGTGTGAGCGGGATGGACAGGGAGCCCAATCAAGCACATACTCCCAGTAGCTCATCCCTCCCCCAACTGAGAGCATCAGGGAGCAGGAGCTAAACTCCTATCTCTCAGAGAAAAAGAGCGGGCCATGTGAGTTGAACTACCTTGCCTATCCCACTCTGCCCCAGAGAGCACATGGCCACATTAGCCCATTTCTCACTCTTTCCACACAGAAAGAAGTCCTTCCACACCTCCTGAGTATGGGCCAGGCTCTCCACAACTACCCAGATGTAGGGTGACCAGATGTCCCGTTTTTATAGGGACAGTCCCGTTTTTTGGGACTTTTTCTTATATAGGTGTAAGCAGTGTCAGGGTGAACTCCACCCTGACATCTGGTGGTGAGGTGTGGCAAGTTGTGGAAAAGAACTTCAGGGGCCGATCTCATTTGCATAGGCACACCCACCCCGCCTAGAATGAGGCCATAGCTGCCCAAATGGTCACTTTGGCTGCTGTGGGATCCCCAGTGTCTCTGTTATTGGGGCAGAAAGAATAAATTGTTATTACCCTGACTATGGGAACTGTGCTTGGAACTGTACTTGGCCTTTTGTTATGATGGAGGGACTCACCATCAACTAAGTAGCACTCGCTAGGCAAGGGTCATGGGTTCCAAAACTCTGTGAATTGAGAGAGGTTGCGGACAAGTATTAATACTTGGTGGCATGGGCCCCTTGGTGAGGGCCTTACATGCTAGTTGCACTTCCTCCTCTCTCCACTGTAGAATATCAGAGCTAATTTTGATTTCATTAGGAGTCTAGTTACATGCTGCTGAGCTTACTTTGGGCTAATGGTACACCAGCACTGAGGCTCCTCTACTACAAGCTGAATTCACCAAAGAGCTGAACTGACTAAGAGCTGAAATCACTGAGCGTTGTGTTAAGTAGTGGGGGAACCTGAAGATATACTGTGGAGAAGTTTGCGGGATGGCTGGAGTGCCTTGTGAGCAGGCTGGTGGAGCAGTTCATGGGACGGCAGGAGCTGCTGGTGGGACACGGAACGGAGCAGTTCGTGGGACGGTGGGAGCTGCTTGTGGGCTGTGGAGCGGAGCTGAGCAAAGCAGTTTGTGGGGCGGCTGGTGGAACGAAGCGAAGGCCTAGGGAGCTGTGGGGCGGTCCGCTTCAGATCATGTAAGGTGCCTTTTACCCCCACCCCCATCTCCACCCAGGTTGGGAGGTAAAGCTCTGCAGATAAACTTTTGAACTCTGGGGCTGCCCTGACCATGGACAGAGACTTTTGGGTCATTGGACTTTTGGGACTTTGGGTGATTTAGGGTTGCTGGACTCAAGAACCAAAGGGAAAGGGCATGCCCCAATTTGCTTGGGGTGGGTTTTTTTGCTCATGGGTTGTGTTATGAATCCTGTTGGTGGTGTTTCCCCAACATAATGCCACATTGTTTCTCTCTGTTATTAAAAGGCTTTTTGCTACACTCAGACTAGGTGCTTGCGAGAGGGGAAGTATTGCCTCTGGGTGGCGCCCAGTGGGGGTGGTATGTATTTGTCCCAGGTCACTGGGTGGGGGCTCGAGCCGGTTTGCATTGTGTTATTGGAATGGATCCCCTAGATATTGAACCCGGCCCTTGTTGCTGCCAACTCTGACGGGCAGAAGGGTTACATAGGCACCTATTACCCCCCACACCCTGTCCCGTTTTTTCACAGTTGCTATCTGGTCACCCTATTCAGATCCAGCATATGGCTGCCAGTTGCCCATCATCCCTGTGGGATAACCATCTTCTCCTTCTCATAGCTAACATAATCCTATACCTCAAACTGTGTAGAATTTTCAGGATTCAAACATGGCTGCTGATGCATAACAGAGTGTTTGTTACAGTTGTACAAAATAGATTTTGTTATTTTCCTTTAAAAAAAAACAAGGAGGACACACACAAAAAAACCCCAACCTACGTTTAAAGAACTTTACATTATAAAATTAAGCACATGACAGTTAGGAAATGCTACATTTACAGTTGCTTGTGCAACCTTAAGCTTTCCACCTGGTGTGTATGTATTGTGATACAGTCTTTAATTACATGATCGCAAACTATTTTTTCTGCAGGACCCGCCTCATTCAGTGCACAGGCTGGACGCACAAGGGGTGAAAGGTTTCTAGGACAGGCAAAGGAATTGATGGAGAAAAGTAGACAGGAAATCTTGGTGTGGATAACAGGGGAAGAGGAGAGACTGGAAGAAGGGAAAGATGAGGTCATGTTGGATTTTGTCAGTTTTCTCTTTGAAAAAATCAGTGAGATCCTGAGCAGAAGGTGAATTGGGGGCAGGAAAGGTGTCAAAGGTGGTGAACACATGACTGAGATTTCAGATATGGGATTATATCAGGGTGGAAAAGTCAAATTGATTTGCTTGGAGACTAGCAGAATTTAAGGAGAAGAGAACAAAAGTCACTGGTCTGGGACTCAGGAGATACCTGGGGAAGCTGCACCATTGACAGTCACGGGTGGTATCTATAACAGCATATCTACACTGGTACACAATACCCTAGTGAAGCCCAGGCCTAAGACACTTTTAAAATTTTTGTCACTATACACAAATACTTTGTGAACTGCTATTGGAGTTCACCAAACCTATAGCTTACATCTGGAGAAGTTACATCAGCATCAAGAGAAAAAACAAGTTGCTGTTGATAGTATACATTTTATGGGGCAAAAGATAAATACTCCTTTAGAGTATAGTCAGAACAGTTTAGCAGAAAAGGAAATAATTTAGATGCTCCACTGGAGCACAAGACCAATCCATATATATCTGCATATCTATAAATACACAGAGCTGCTTACACTGATGTTTACTTACTTCTTAGGTAATGTCAGAAGCCCCACACTTTCACCCTAGATGATGGCCTAAGAAAAGAAACCTGATGCTTTCTTCTCATTTAAAGCAATCAGGTGGAATGGAGGGTGGAAAACTGGTAGGAAAAAAGTTATGCAGGACCCTGAAGGCAAGGACAGGAAGTTTGACTCTTATGTAGTAAAGTTACTAAACATAAACTTAGCTCTCCTAATACACATAAAATATCAACTAACATTATAGGATTGTACTATCTGATGTCTTAGCCTCTACAGGTATATGTATTGCTAGGTAAGGTCTTGGTATAAGTTAAGTAATAAATAATAAGCCTACAAGGCCTAATAGCTGAGCTAAACAAGACATAAGGTCCAAAAGCCTTAGCATAAACAGCTAACCAGGAGTAACCCTAGCTGGGGAGGCATAGCTCAGTGGTTTCAGCATTGACCTGCTTAACACAGGGTTATGAGTTCAATCCTTGAGGGGGCCATTTAGGGATCTACAGCAAAAAATTGAGGATTGGTCCTGCTTTGCACAGGGGGTTGGACTAGATGACCTCCTGAGGTCCCTTCCAACCCTGATATTCTATGAACATAGAGGCTTCCTTTAATAAGAAGTATTTTATTTCTTTCCCCAGATGTATAATTAATGAATTATAACAAATGGAAATAATATCTCTAAAAACTAGAGAGACAAGGTGGGTGAGGTAATGTCTTTTATTAGACCAAATGCTGTTGATGAAAGAGACAAGCTTTCGACCTTACACTGACCTCGAGGGGGGAGGGATAGCTCAGTGGTTTGAGCATTGGCCTGCTAAACCCAGGGTTATGAGTTCAATCCTTGAGGGGGCCATTTAGGGATCTGGGGCAAAAATTGGGGACTGGTCCTGCTTTGAGCAGGGGGTTAGACTAGATGACCTCCTGAGGTCCCTTCCAACTCTGATATTCTATGATCATAAGATATCACAAGAAAGAATGCTGTAATGACTGAACTGCTGACCGATAACCACAAGATGCTAGTTTATACCAGCTTGGGATATTTTAAATTAGGAACATCAGCATATGTCTGACCACAGGACTGCCATGCTAACTAATTGACATATATGCTAATAAGCTTGAGGTAAACAGACTAGTAACATATGGAAAAAGGGCACCCCCCAACATTAGTAGGGTGAGGAAATACAAATAAGAAAAAGGAGAGAAATCCCTACTGAATATGCATTAGGCATAGTGGAGTCAGTGTAACACATTATTAAATTGTATCTCAGTCGGTGTGCCTTGGGAGATGTAACTTTTGGGAGATGTCAGGCTGATGACTACTGGTAATGATGGTGACCAGTGAGAATGACAACTAACATTTTGGGTCCTTTTTGTCCTTTAGTGGTTGCTCAGACACACATTCTGTATTATCTTTATCTACCTTGCTGGGTTGGAGTGTTTGTGACTTTACTAATTGTGTTAATAAAACTATTTCAAATTCAAAAAGCTTTTCCTAAGTGTGCGTGTTGCAACTGTGCACACTGGGGTTTTCAGCTGAACAGTAATTCTAATGCTACTGGGCCTGATCTTGGGACAAGAATCTACCAAGCCTCAGAATGTTTATGGGGAATTAGTAAGTAATCGATATAAATAATACACAATCAGTAGATCAGGCAACAAGTCAAATAAATGTGATGACTCAACTACATTATTTTACAATGATTAGTTTTAGTTAAGTTAGTGATTAATGTCATCGTTTTTTAGATACTAACATTATCATACATACCGTTCAGTGCTCATACTTTTTCTTTCTCCATACCTTTAAAAAAGAAAAAATGTGTTCATAAACTTAAGTCATTTTCACAGAGAATTTTTAATTTTTTTAATAACCCCTTAGAATCGTAGACTTTAAGGTCAGAAGGGACCATTATGATCATCTAGTCTGACCTCCTGTACAACGCAGGCCATGGAATCTCACCCACCAACTCCTGTAACAAACCCCTAACTTATGTCTGAGCTATTGAAGTCCTCAAATCGTGGTTTAAAGACTTCAAGGTGCAGAGAATCCTCCAGCAAGTGACCCGTGCCCCACGCTGCAGAGGAAGGTGAAAAACCCCCAGGGCCTGCCAATCTGCCCTGGGGGAAAATTCCTTCCCGACCCCAAATATGGTGATCAGCTAAACCCTGAGCATGTGGGCAAGACTCACCAACCAGACACCCAGGAAAGAATTCTCTGTAGTAACTGAGATCCCACCCCATCTAACATCCCATCACAGGCCATTGGGCATATCTTCCGCTACTAGTCGAAGATCAATTAATTGCCAAAATTAAGCTATCCCATCATATCATCTCCTCCATAAACTTTATCAAGCTTTGTCTTGAAGTCAGATATGTCTTTTGCCCCCACTGCTTCATAGTTAACCAAGAAGATTTCAGTGTATAATTGTAATCTTTTCTATGGGATTTGAATGTTAACGTTTCTGAGAACCTTGCATAAATCAGCATTGCAAGGAAATGGAAAACTGGGAATTTTTCTTCCTCTTAAAATTGTGTATATTACAGATGAAGAAAGAAACTGTAGATCAGTAATGGCTGTTAATACAATTAACCATTTGCACTATGAGTCAGCCATACCCATTAGTGACCAGAAGGGCTTTGGGGCTTTAAAAACAAATTAATAGATTACATACAATTCTTCCACTTTCTTGACTCACTATCTCTCGCAAAGTGCTTCTACTAAAATCATGAATATACCAATCTTATTTTTTTTTTAAAAAAAAGAGGAAAATCCTCTTTCCAGTTGAATCAGACTTTCATCCTTTAAAAAAGTGACTTGTAAAGGATTTCTTTTAAGTGGGGCTTGTATGCCTTTTGTCACTTTTTATGAGATATAGTATAAACCAATGTGTCTTCAGGCTTTTTTTTTTTTTTTTAATTAATTTTGGCTTATTTTTGCCTGGATCAGGAATATCAAGTTTGTTCTCCAAAAAAATTAGATACAATCATCTGAGAGCTCTCTGGGATATTTACCGTATACTCAAACATCTTTGGAAGGAGCAAGGATTGAAACTTTAACAAAGGCTTGCTTTCTCCAAAATGTTCATCACTGAAGTTAAAATATGTATTAACAAAACCAAAGAAAAAACAAAGCTTTAAAACAGTTTGACAAAAAATCTCTTGCCTTTCTGATGACTTAATGTTTTTGTTCTTCGTTCTTATAAATGTCCCTATTGCTTTAACTTTTCACAGTCATTATGAAGTCCTCAAGACCAGACAGGACTTTGATTTCTAATGTAAATAAAATCAAGCAGATTATTTTTGTAATTAAAAACAAAAACTTTCAGGCTTTCTTTATCCATCATAAAGAAAAACTGGACAATCTATGTTATCCTTCACAAGTC
Source organism: Caretta caretta (assembly GCF_965140235.1). NCBI lineage: Eukaryota > Metazoa > Chordata > Testudines > Cheloniidae > Caretta > Caretta caretta. The sequence continues at coordinate 48,358,284 of NC_134210.1, forward strand.
ACCTTTAAAGATATAAATTTACTATGTACTTTGGAAAAAGTACAAAGATTTGTGGTGTTTTTTATTGATCTAAGCTTTTGTGGTGTGAAGACTTTTTTATTTTTATTTTTTTAAATAAATGATAGCTTACATTTATACTGTGCTTTTCAAACCTAAAAAGAGCCCCCAAACTGTTTTTCAAAATGTGTGCTGTTAAACAGCTGTATTTCTTTTGACTACTTATGAGATTATTTTTCAGTCTTAAAGGAAGGATTTCTCATTCTGTTAATACCAGAGAAGCAATGGTAAGAACAAGAGGTAATATTTTCAAAAGTGCTTAAGAGCTTTTGGAGCCTAAGTCCCAGTGACTTTCAGTGAGATTTAGTCTAAGTGCCAAAGCACTTTTGAAAATGGTTTTAGGCTCCAAATTCTCTTAGGGTACATCTACACTGCTTGGTTTTATTTACATTAGAAATTAAAACAAAAAAAACACGGCAATGAGTTTCAGAGCCCAGGTCAACTGATTCAGGCTCTTGGGGCTTGTACTACAAGCCAAAAATAGCAATGCAGATGTTCCTGCTTGGTCTGGAGCCTGGACTTTGAAACGCAGCGAGAGAACACGGTCTCAGAGTCTGGGCCTCAGCCCAAGAGGGAATGTCTACACTGCTATTTTTAGCTTTGTAGCATGAGCCCCATAAGCATGAATCAGTTGACTCAGAGTTTAAGACTTGCTGTCACAGGCTTACCCCCTCTCCCTCACCCCACACACACACTTTCAGTGCAGACATACCCAAAAGCAACAGCATGGCAGGATTAAAAAGAAAGGGTTTCAGAATCTTTAACTAGGGCTCTTGGTTACTAAACATGAGCAGAATGGCAAAATGTTCAGTGGCTTTAGAGTGATGGGAGGATGTGTATTTGCATTCAAGGCAGGCCTGTGGGAGGGTGATAGTTTTTGAGCAGATATTGGACCCTCTTTTTTCTCCATTAGGAGCCTATAAGGGCAGCATTTAGATACTATGATGATAGGAGCTTCAGAAATACTATGGATTAGATTAGATATGAAGAAAGACAGACAAACATTGGGTTCCACCCCAACAAATTCAGAGTTGATCATACTATCAATTTTAAAAAATTATATTTAAACACGGTAGAAGACATAGAAACTAGAGACAGATCCTCAACTGATGTAGTCAATTGAAGTCAATGGAGCTGTGACAATTTACACCAGCTGAAGATCTGACACTGTGTGTTTGTTTTAAGATCATATAGGAATAATTATGAATAGCGAAGGTGTATTAACTACATGGAAGAAATACTTGTGCACTTCTATGATGAAGCTAAATAATTATAATAAAATAAACCCTGTTTAGGTTAGTTATATGTATGACATATCTCGTAATCCATTTTAGTATTGATAAGGTTGTAGTAAGAGAAGGCCCTGAAACATAAACTCTTGTATCAGAGGCCCAGTCTGAGGCCTGAAGCCTGAACCAAAATACTTCCAGGCAGTGTTAAGCAAAGCTGGGCTGTGAGCCAGAGGCAGGTCCCACTCACAGAAGTTGGCAAGAAAAGGTTGTTAGAAGCACGTGCACACACACATAAGTGCTAGTGAGAGGAACGTGTGCCAAGATGGCATCCGAACACTCCACAGACATAACCAGGAACAGACAGGTGCATCTCAAAGATAGGGTCAAAAGGACAACAAGATGGATAGATTCATTTGAACTATGGTGAGTAATCTGTCCTGCAACTGTATAAAAGTAGGTCCGCGAGTGCACATCGTTGTCCAGCCTAGGGGGCAGTGGAGTGTCCCGCCACTGACTGAGCTGTGTCCACTGCCAGGGAGCACAAATTCGTAGTATGCCCTGTAGAGTCTATAGGGAACTATTACCATGCTTCGTATGACAATAAACCTGGCTTGGGTTCCTTTGTGCCTTATTAGAGTCTGTGGTTTTTGGGGGTTCTCTCAAGGTCTGCTGTGTTAGCTATCTGCGCAGAGCTGGGGCAGCACACAGAGGGAACACGCATGCAGCTGACTGTTATCATCATCGAACAAGAGCAGGCAGCACACCGGTAGCTACCGACAACAAAGGTTATTCTAAAACAGTGGTTCTCAAGCAGGGGTCTGGGGCCCCCTGTGGGGCTGTGAGCAGGTTTGAGGGGGTCCACCAAGCAGGGCCAGCATTAGACTTGCTGGGGCCCAGGTCAGAAAGCTGAAGCCCCAGTGCATAGGGCTGAAGCCTGAGGCCTTGAGCCCCACCACCGGGGGATAAAGCTAAAGCCTGAGCAGCTTAGCTTCACAGGGGCCCCAGGCAATTGCCCTCCTTGCAACCCCCTAATGCCGATCCTGGCTTTCATATGCAGAAACTCAGTTCTTGTGCCACAGGTGGGCCGTGGAATTTTTATAGCATGTTGTAGGGGGCCTCAGAAAGAAAAAGGTTGAGAACCCTGTTCTCAACAACATGTGCTCACCGTACAGCTGTCTCAAACTAGGCACTATTCATTTTCTTGGTATGCATGCATGGCCAGAGCTTTGTTTGGCAGACCATTTAGATTTCATAAACCAGACAGGGATTTTGGTTTCTATAAGCTCTCTACCTATTCTGTGTACTCCAAAGAGCCATACATTAACAAATCCTACACTTTTTAAAAAGTGGTTGCTTTGTAAGTTAACATTTGTACAGCAATAAAGCAGGCGTTATGTGTAAGATATTACTAACAGTCACAATTTTTATATACGATACTATCCAAACTTACCTGACAGATATTTTTAATGTCAACCCCAGCAAATCTATCTTATAACACTCACAATGTGTAACATGTGTAACACACTTGGGGAAATATTTAACAAAACGTAAAGTACACGCAGCAAAGCATATACCAAGACATACTTTTCCAAATCCATTGAACCCAAACCAAGTGAGACATCCAAGAAATTATGCCAAGATGTTTCTGAAAAAAGGAGAGAAAGCAGTGTCCTCTGCTGGTAAAGTTCAGTGCAAGTCAGAATTCCAAGAGCTTTTAGCATTTTTTCTGTTACTTTTCCTATACCAGGCACCTGAAGAACAAGAATTAATGTGTCTCAATGAAATTGGAATTTTTGAAATCTTTGGATAAATGCTTAATGTTTAACATTCAGTATAATTCAACTCAAACACATTTTTAGAACTAGGTTGGCACTGAAGAAATGAAATTATCTTTAAGTAAATGATCTGTTTTAGAACACTAGCATTCATGTAAGGAGGACATCAGTGTATAGTAAATTTGATAATATTCTCACCTTTCTAATGGGTAAATCTTTGATGAAGTCCATTACAGATTGCCTATCAGGGGAGATTCTGTACTGTCCATTAGGTTTATTCTGATCACTGCACATTTTTGCCAAAGTCATATTTGGAGCAATTCCTTAAAAACAAACGAACAAAACAAAAGAAAGAAACACAACAAACATTTTAACCACAAGTCTCAATCTTCCATTTCAATGTTCCTAGATTTAAAGGTGTAAAATTAGTCATTCTATGCGTGGCAAAGACCAAACAAGAACAGAAAGGAGAAGACTGATGTAAAACAGAGATTCTCACCCATTCTGTAAAAGCGGCAGAGTCCTGTGGCACCTTATAGACTAAAAGCTTATGCTCCAATACGTCTGTTAGTCTATGAGGTGCCACACGACTCTTTGCCACTTTTACAGGTCCAGACTAACATGGCTACCCCTCTGATACTTCACCCATTTTGGTCACTACAGTCCTTCGGCACTTTTTGAAAGAATAGGCACATGAGAACTGCTATGTTTCATTTTAGTTATGAAATAGTGGCTAAAGCACTCATTGTATATAGTTTGTACATCAGGTTAGGTGTATAAAATACTTTGAGATATGCAGGATGAAAGGGACTATATATAAATGCAATATATATAATTAAGTGATGAGGGGTTACGTTCCTTTAAACGCAAAGTTTTCTGCAACTTGGTACATGATTTCACATTAGTATGACAGTAATTTACAGTAAAAGAGAAAGCTTGGTGTGGAAGAGAAGTTATGTTTGGTCTAAATATGAATGAGGTATCTCAATCAATTACAGTTCAGAGATCTGGCAAATAGTTATGACACATTTAACAACCTAAACATTTTAGTAGAGCTTCACCAAGGATGAGGAAAGATAGTCTAGTGGTTATGGCACTAGCTTACAACTTAGGAGACCTGAGCTCAGGTCCCCGATCCACCACCAACCTTCTGTGGTACTCTGGGCAAGTCATTTAGCTTCTCAGTGCCTCAGTTCTCCCATCTGTAAAAAAGGGATAATAATCTCCCCTACCTCACAGGGATGTTGTGAAAATAATTACACTAAAAACTGTGAGGTGTTCAAGTACTATGGTAATGGGTATCATGTAAGTATCTAGGATAGATGGAATATCTGTCTGTCCTTGAGAATTAAGGGTGATTTATCCTTTTTATTGATTTGTGTGTGTCTTTTTTGCTCTTTTTAGTAAATAAAGTGCCATAGATCCAGCTGGGCACTCCCTTCCAGCCATCCACTGGACTGCTGTGAGGGGAACCCAAGCCTCTGGCTCCCTCAATGTTTTAAGCTTCCAGAGTGTCAGCAGGCTGTAGCCCTGTTTCCTCCCTTGGTCCCTCTAGCACATTGCCTGGGCACTGAATCTCAGGCAGAGCTCCTCAGCCCACTTGCACCTTATATCCCAGGGCCAGCACTGATCCCCAAGGTACCCCAGTTATTTAACCATACTCACCCCCAAAACTACACCCCAAAGGTGTGAAGCTTCTGGTTACAGTTTAGAGCTCTCCAGAGCTTCCGGTAGTTGTAAAGCATATGACATATGCTCTCACACTTTGCATAGAGTCCATTATCTTAATGCTCTTTTACTTAGTCATGTAAAGCACAGATCCTACAGAACAACTAACATTTAACCACAATGCCACTTCCCAGCTCACAATTCCCTTGTGAGCCCTTAGGGACCATCTGTGTCCAGAAAAACAGGCAGGCGGGCCAGGCCTCATGCAAGCTGTTACATGCTGGGTGATTTCTTTCTGTCATAGAGTCCCTTCCCCAGCTTGTGTGATCTTACTTTCACCTGCCCCACACTTCCTTTTCCTGTCTCGTTCTTCCTCTGTTCCTTGTGTGGCTTGCTATTTAACTCCCCCTATCTCCAACTTCCTTTGTTCTGTCTTTTGAGTAACTTTCCATTGCTCCTACCTCCCCCGCCCACTGTCCAGAGAAATAAGATAACACTGGTTTTCCAAGGATGCAGCTGCTTTTTAGCATAACTTTGGAGTGGTTAAAGTACTGTTGTTAAACTTTAGTACTCCCTATTGTCCCTGCTACAGGATCTATCAGTAATGGTGGATCCACATACACAAAGGCACTCATGATACAGCAGTTCTTCATAATACAACTTCATAGTATCAACCAGAAATCATAAACTGTACTGACAGATTTCCCAGTCATCACACAAAATAACTGGGTTTTTACAGCTGAACCCTGTTGGTACTAAGAGGTGAATAGCAGGTGACTAATAGATTGATTTTTCTCTATAGCCTCGATGATTTAAAGACTGACTGCTGTTTACAGTGATTATAATGTATTCCTGGTGATGCTAGGAACCATTCTGTATATCACTGCTTACTAATATTGTCCAATTGGCTTTTTAGATTGTCAGATTATTAAACAGTAATCACCTTTCATTTTCATTCTTCAAATCCCTGGCATCCTTAAGAGGTCCACCCCCCTTTTCTAAACAGTGACTCATCAAGAGAAGGATGAAATTTTAGAGAAATGAAACTAAAAATTTTTTGACAGTCAAGCAGTATTGCTCCTGAGTTTTGCAGGGCCCTATCTGAAGTAACATGTTGGGTTTCATCCAGCTTTGTCTCATCCTATTACTCTCTCCTCTACCCATGTTTTCACATGACATTTCCCCTGCCTACTTCCTGCCTGCCTCTCCCCTATGCTCCAAGCTCCGCAGGCTCTGATAACTCCTTTACACAAATCAGCTAGTCATTAAGGGTTTGTCTACATGGGCAATTTACAGCGCTGCAACTTTCTCGCTCAGGGGTGTGAAAAAACACCCCCCCTGAGAGCAGCAAGTTTCAGCGCTGTAAAGTGCCAGTGTAGACAGTGCACCAGTGCTGTGAGCCGTGCTCCCAGAGCTGGTAACTATTCCCTTCATGGAGGTAGTTTTTTTAGAGCACTGGGAGAGTTCAGCGCTTTAGTGTTGCCAGTGTAGACTAGCCCTAAGAGTCCTGAAGAGCAACTACCTGAACTAATGGACTGAATGCACTTTGGGGATTTAATCTCTGATGCATCCTAATAGGGGCAATTCAGACAGAATATTGTTGGGTATTGGTCCTGCTTTGAGCAGGGGGTTGGACTAGATGACCTCCTGAGGTCCCTTCCAACCCTGAGATTCTATGATTCTATGATATCATAGATCGAGTTCCAGTTGGAAGATCAGTTGGGCAAGTACGAGTTGCACAGATCTAAAACTTCCACTGCCTTGGAAAGTAAATATTAATCTGTCTAGTAAACAGTTTATTTTATTTTTAATATGTCAGTGTATTTCGTGCTCAAGAAAGTGATTAAAAACTAGCTCGAGCAAGGCACAGGATGGGCAAGCGTTGAACATGTTTCTTTCTCCACACAGCTTTGCTAATGTGCCTTTATCCTAACTAGTAGCAACTATAGCATTCCAATGTTAAATCTATCTTTGATCAAAACCTTACAAAATCAGCAGTGCAAGTTAAGATTTAAATGCAGCTGTCCAGAGATGTAAGACTACTGCCTGAGCCAACTGGGTCACTTTTCCACATTAGCGGAGGAGATATGATTGAAAAGGAAACCAGGAAGAAAAAGGATGATGTGACTGCTATCATTAACCAAAAGTATACAATGCCAGCAATAGCAACTAATTAAAGAAGAAAGATTTCTTCTGGTTAAATAAAGCACAATACTGGGTTCTATTCTTGACTCTGAAAGAGATTTCTTGTGTGATGTGGCCTTGAGCAAGTCACAATCTTGGTGCTTCAGTTTACACACCTGTAAATGGGGTATACTTCCTTACACCAAAGAGGTGGTGCAGGGCTAATTTTTTAATGCTTGTAATGCACTTTGAGATCACTGGGTGGAAGGCACTACAAACATGCAATTAGTATTGTTTATATACATGTGTGTACCTGCACTGGCAGTCAATCCAGTTTTTTGCTCAATCCGAAAGCGAATTTCCTTCACAACTTCTTCAGCTGAAGTTCCAAAGACCACTGAATTTAGCAACAGTTCTTGATCTCCCTGTTCTTCAGTGTACAGGTGGGAAGTAGCAACTGGCTGTTCCTCTGTTATAAAAGTATTATCTTCAAACAATATTGGTGAGGATGAGTGTGCATCTTCATTCAACTTTAGTTCATTGGGTGCAGTTACATCTTGTTTACCTACATTATGAAAGGGTACATAGATGTGTAACTCATCCTTCTTAATAAGCAACGTATATTCTGTGAATTGATTCCCCTGCACAGCTCCTGAAAAAAGCTGATTTAGCTATTTCACTTTTTTCTGTTTGCAAAGTTCAAGTAATTATGTAGCTGAAATCATTTCAATTACTGGTCCATTTTTTTAAAAAGAAAGGTCATAACCATCTCATTGTATATGCAATTTGAGCTTGGCCCAGGATTAGATTTGGCCAGGAAACTGAATTTCACTTTGGTGGGGAAAAAAATTGAAATTTTGGAAATGTTTTTGTCCCAAATTGAGATAAAAAGTTAAAACGTTACAATTTTTTTGTGGAAGTGAAATTCTGCAACATTTTGTTTCAGAAACACTAAAACATTCTCTCTGTGGGAATATTCTGGTGTTTCTGAAACAAGGGTGCCTAGAAGCTTTGGCTCTGCTGCAGCCTGCCATGTGGCCCCCCCAAGCAGGATACTGAGGATCCCAAGTTCCCTGGTTCCTCTGCAGCTCACCTGGCAGGCTGCAGCAGAATTCAGGCTCCCAACAGCCAGAGCTTCCCAGCCTCATGGGAAGCTCACCTGGTGAGCTACCAGGGAGCCCACATTCCTAGTGCCAGGCAGGCTGCAGGAGAGCCAGGAAGATTATGACCCCAGGTTCCCAAACTCCTTGCCATATGGGCTGTGAGGAACTTGAGTCTGGAATCCTTGGTAACCTGGACTGCTGAGGGGTTCCACTGAAAGACTGGTGAAAAGACACATATTCATGCAGAACATGTAGCTTTTGATGAATCTGCATTTTCTAATGGAAAAACAGTCCACTGAAAATTTCTGACCAGCTCTATCCAATATCTTCTAGGTGTATCCAACCAGGTAAAGTCCAGTGAGGGGCTCTGCAGTGCAGCTTGCAAAAGTACCAAAGCAGGGAAGGTAACAAACTGAAAAAAGATTATAGTACTTAGATAATATGGAAAATATTACCAAGTTTTGCACATATTTACAACAGCTAAGAGATCAGTTGAAAAGAAAACTGTAATGAGAAAAAAAATGGAAAGAACAAGTGGGAGTAGATGTGTTTGTGAGATCCTGTGTAAATTACACAACATCTTGGGGAATATTCAGGCCCACTGTGTCCTCAAGGGAGAGAGAGAAAAATACTTTTTATGCTGATTATGGCCCATGGCAGGAGCGAAATGGGAATTCCAGATGCACCTGGCCCCCGAGGTTTGGCGAACAGAATGTATATGTGGGGAGAGCAGGGGAGGAGAGGGTAAATAATCAGATGTCCTCCCCTCCCCACAATTAAAACACTTATTTCACTAAGGAAAAGGATTTCACTGTCAAGGTTCCAAAGATTTATTTTAATGTTATAAAAATATACCTTGAAAGTGTCTTTTTTAATATCAGATTTTTTTCCAAAATAGTTTGAAGGAATTTTTGCATTAAAAAGCAGATTTAAAATATATATATATATATGTTACTAATGCAGCATATTAAAACTGATTTTTAAATCTCTGATTATTAAAAATCCAATAAAAACAATTTAAAAAATGACTTAAAAATGCTGATTATTTACTTTTTTGGACTTCACTTGACTCGGAAATTAAAATAGATTAGTCAGGATCAGTTTCAGTTTTTCATGCAGTAGCAAAACGTTGCCATATCTAGGTTGCACACACTGAAAGGGAATATTTATATCCAAAACCAAAAATTGTTCACTGAAGTGTATAAAGTTCCTACAATATTTCTATTAATATAGCTTTAGATTTTGTAAATTATTTTCTTTTAAATACACAAAGTCTACCACAAATTTAGGGTCAAAACTACTTTAAGGTATCCATTAAAAGCATAACTTCAGTGTTAAAAAAAAAAAGGAAAGCTTTGCTTACAATCTTATTTTGAAATATCTAAACCATTTGCTCTAAGTTCTTCTCTGAATGAAAACCCTTTAACCAGACTTCTCTGCCAACCTCAACAAGAGGCTTGCCATGTAAATTTTGTCAGTCACTGAAAATTAGTAGATAAGATCCCATGGGACGCAAGCAAAAGAGAAAAAGAGTTCAGGAGAGTTGGCAGTTTTTAAAAAAGAGACATTATTAAGGCAAAAGAGATGCACAGGAAAGACAGGAAGTGAGGACACCCTGGCTTTCCCAGGAGATCTTCAATGACCTAAAACTTAAAAAAGAGTCATACAAGAAGTGGAAACTAGGTCACATTATACAGGATGAATATAAAAAAACAAACACAAGCATGTAGGGACAAAATTAGAAAGGCCAAGGCACAAAACAAGATTAAACTAGCTAGAGATATAAAGGATAACAAGAAGCATTTTACAAATACATTAGAAGCAAGAGGAAGACCAGGGACAGCGTAGGCCCATTACTGAATGAGGAGGGAAAACAACAACAGAAAATGCAGCAATGGCTGAACTGTTAAATGCCTTTTCAGTTTTCACCAAAAAAATCAGCAGTGATTGGATGACTACCACAGTGAACATCAGTGTAAATGGGGTAGGATCTGAGGCTAAAATCGACAAAGAACAAATTAAGAATTACTTAGATAAGTTCAATGTCTTCAAGTCGGCAGAGCCTGGTGAAATACACAGTAGATTATTTAAGAAACTGTCTGAAGAGATCTCTGAGACATAAGTAATTATCTTTGAGAACTCATGGAGGACGGGAGAGATAACAGAGGACTGGAAAATGGCAAATATAGTATGTATCTATAAAAAAGAGGAATAAAAACAACCCAGGGAATTATACATCAGTCAGCTTAACTTTGGTACCTGGAAAGATAATGGAGCAAATAATTGATCAATTTGTAAGCATCTGGAAGAAAATAAGGTAATAAATTACAGTCAACATGGATTTGTCAAAAACAAATCTTGTCAAACCAACCTAATAGCCTTCTTTGACAAGGTAACAAGCCTTGTGCATAGGGGTGGAGCAGTAAAAGTCATATATGTTGACCCTCTTAAGGCTTCTCATACCATCTCACATGACCTTTTCATAAAGAAACTAAAGAAATATAGCCTAGACAAACCTATTACAAGTTCATCTTATACTGACTGGAAAACCGTACTCAGGGAGTAGTTATTAGTGGTTCAGAATCAAGCTGGAAGGGCATAGAGTGGGCTCCTGCACTGGGTCCACCCTCCACAGCCCCTCCGCGGGGGGTGCATGTGGGACCCCAGGCTTCTGCGGGGAGGGGGAGGGAGGGGAGCTGGGCCAGAGGCCTCCAGGAGGGGAGGGGGCCTGGCTTGGTGGGCAGGGGGAACCACCTCCCAGCTCTCACTGGCAGTGCGACTGGGGCTGGGTTGCTGCACTCCCGCCGCCGGAGAGTGCAGGCCTGGCCCTGCTGCACTCTTCAGGGGAGTGGGGGTGCGGCTGGGGCAGGGGGCCTGGAGAAGAGGTGGAGCAGGGACGGGAGCAGCACACAGCTGCACAGGGCACCAGGAAATAAATTTCTTGGTGCCCTACATAGCTGCGTGCTTTGCACATGGGTAAGAACGGCCCTGATGACTGAGGTCAATAAAATCATGACTGATGTGGAGAAAGTAAATAAGGAAGTGTTATTTACTCCTTCTCATAACACAAGAACTCGGGGTCACCAAATTAAATTCATAGGCAGCAGGTTTAAAACAGACAAAAGGAAGTATTTTTTTCACACAATGCACAGACTATGGAACTCTTTGCCAGAGGATGTTGTGAAGGCCAAGACTATAATAGGGTTCAAAAAGGAACTAGATAAGTTCATGGAGGATAGGTCCATCAATGGCTATTAGCCAGGATGGGCAGGGATGGTGTCCCTAGCCTCTGTTCGCCAGAAGCTGGGAATGGGCAACGGGCGATGGATCACTTGAGATTGCCTGTTCTAGTCATTCCCTCTGGGGCACCTGGCATTGGCCACTGTCGGAAGATAGGTTTCAGAATAGCAGCCGTGTTAGTCTGTATCTGCAAAAAGAAAAGGAGGACTTGTGGCACCTTAGAGACTAACAAATTTATCTGAGCATAAGCTTTTGTGAGCTGCAGCTCACTTTTTACAGCTGTAGCTCACGAAAGCTTATGCTCAAATAAATTTGTTAGTCTCTAAGGTGCCACAAGTCCTCCTTTTCTTTTTGTCGGAAGACAGGATACTGGGCTAGATGGACCTTTGGTCTGACCCATTGTGGCCTCTCTGACATTCTTATTGAATATCTTCATAAATGATTTGGATAATGGCATAGAGAGTACACTTATAAAGTTTGCAGATGATACCAAGCTGCGAGGGGTTGCAAACATGTGTGCCAGGTTTGTATAATTTTTGGTGGTGTCCAGAATGGGTCCAAGCAGAGCCGACCAGTCCATAGGACAGACTAGGGCAACCATTATGGGGGGCCTGGCACGGGCAGCAGCAAGCGACCCGGCCCAAGCCTGCCCCTGCTCCGCCCTCTCCCCACCCACATTCCACCCCTTCCCCCAAGTATCCGCCCCACCTCCTTCCAGCTTCCACCCCCTCCACCGAGCGACACTGGGAGCCAGCGGGGTGGAGCGGAGCAGGGCAGGCCGGGGCCGGGTCGCTTGCTGCTGCCCGTGCCAGGCCCCCCTGCTAGCTCCCCAGGCCACCCTGGACCCCGCGTCCCTCTGAAGCAAGGGGCCCCCAAAGCATGGTAAGCCCAAACATTGATGGAGCTGGGCACAGGTTCCTAAATATTGGTGGAGCGCGGGCACCACAGGTCCATATAACTTGCTGCCTATAGTTGCAAACACTTTGGAGGACAGGATTAAAATTCAAAATGATCTTGACAAACTGGAGAAATGGTCTGAAATAAATAAGATGAAATTCAATAAGGACAAATGCAAAGTACTACACTCAGGAAGGATTAATCAACTGCACAAACACAAACTGGGAAATGACTGCCTAAGAAGGAGTACTGTAGAAAAGGATCTGAGGGTAATAGTGGGTCACAAACTAAATATGAGACAAAAATATAATACTATTGCAAAAAAAGCAAACATCGTTCTGGGATGTATTAGCAGGAGTGTTGTAAGCAAGACACAAGAAGTAATTCTTTCACACTACTCAGCACTGATAAGGCCTCAGCTGGACTACTGTGTCTAGTTCTGGGCACCACACTTCAGGAAAGATTTGGACAAATTGGAGAAAATCCAGAGGAGAGAAACAAAAATGATTAACCGTCTAGAAAACATGACCCACGAGGAAAGACTGAAAAAATTAGGTTTGTTTAGTCTGGAGAAAAGAAGACTGAGAGGGGACATGGTAACAGTCTTCAAATATATAAAAGGTGGTTATAAAGAAGAGGTGATAATCTGTTCTTATCCACTGAGGACAGGACAAGAAGTAATGGGGTTAAATTGCAGCAATGCTGATTTAGGTTAGACATAGAAAAACTAAAATGTAAGGGTAGTTAAGCACCGGAACAAATTACCTAGGAAGGTTGTGAAGTCTCTGTCATTGGAGGTTTTTAAGAACAGGTTAGACAAATACCTTGTCACAGATGGTTTAGATAATACTTAGTCCTGCCTCAGTGCAGGGGACTGGGCTAAATGACCTATTGGGGTCCCTTCCAGTCCTACATTTTTATGATTCTCAGGGTCTGACTCTACAAGCCTTCAACATTCAGAGCCACCATTGACTTCAATGAGAATTCCATGTCCCGAGGGTTTGCAAGTGGTATTAAAAAAAAAAGAAGTGGGTTCATTTAAGCATAAACTGTGTTATTTTGAAGTTAGACATGCCTAAGTGCATACTTGCCAATATGCAACATATTTATAATGCCCATTTTGTTACATCTTTGTACTGATAGAAGATGGGCCAGTGTTTTTCAGTAGAATTGAAAGGTCTTCTTGTTTAGCTCCTCTGTGGCCTTCTTGATAGTTTTGAAATGTGAGAGATTAAAATTATGCAGTTTATCTGTGCATAAAGTCAATAACTGGCATAAGCCTTTGCCTACAAAACTTTTTAATATCCCCAGTGGTGGATCCCGCTGTGGGAATTTCTGCCTTTCCACATTCCAATAGCAAGAACTGATGTAATCATGTTTTACTCATTCTTTATTTTTGAAGAATTTCATTTCTTATGTATTTTTATTCTTGTAATGCACTTTAATGGAGCTCAGGTGCACTGCCTTTTTAACATGATTTCTGACACTTCTAAAGTTAGGGCTTATATACCATGGTGCTGATTGCAGTATGCTATAAAATACCTATTCAGAGAGTCAAGATCCTCTATAATAGGGAAGAGATTTGTTTACATTTCAGAACTGACTACTCTACGGAGCTATACATCATAATTTTCATATATAATAATTTCCATTTTACTATGCTAATATCTATAATATTTAGTAATTTGGTTACCATTTTTTGCAGTGTTTTCTCTTTTGATGAAGTAACTTCTTTTATCCTCAGGCCAGTTCTGTCTTTCCTCTAAGTACTCCGTTATGTTCAAGTAGGCTTCATCTAGGCCAATGGGCATAAAACTAGGATCATATTCAACCAGTATTTCTCTAACCTTGATAAACACACAAAGAAAGTTTAAAGTTGTGCTGCAATAGCAAAACATGTTGGTGTGTATTAAAATGCAGTTGATACTTTTGCAATAACATGCATACCTTGCACATCCATTATGATCAATCAGTACCATTACTGTAAGTATTTATGAGGCAAATAATGTATTGATATGAAAAATTTATAAAACTTCTGTTTCTCATTTAAAAGCAGCAATAAGTCAGTATTACACACCAAAACAAAGAACAGGCTCTCTGAGCAATGCTCATTTTACTGAAGAGGTAGCTGTGATATATATGTTTAAGTGGCTATATACTCTCACATCATTAGGTTCCCAGGACACTGTGGTAACCATGTGAAAAAAGTTCAAGAGGCTTGTAAGTTTATCAGAAACTTGGGATGCGTATGTGGTCTAATTCAGTTTTTCATGCTGTGCTGTGATTTGCATTGATATCTGAAGGATATAATACATTTAATTTAACATATGGAAAACTGATTGCCCAAGAGAAGAAAGCTTTAACCATAGGAAAAATAAAATGATGTAGCTGACAGCTTGAGGATATTTTAGTGTAGTTGTTGAGGACAATAGGCAATGCTTAGTGCTAGTTATATTCCTACCAATAATCACACAGCTCATTTTAGTTAATTTACATACTGCAATTCTTTTGATAAAATACAGAAAAGTTTTGTGGTTTCTTACACCTAAGAAGTTATAATTCATTGCTCTGACCACACTAACACTAACACCACTCTTACATAAGTGGTGTGTAAAAGTACTACTTTTTCAATCTGATAGTGACATTTCTTTGTATTAAAGAAATTTACTGTTTATTTAATGGATATGACCTTAAAACCCATTTATGTCTATCAGATCTTCATCTCCCCAAACCACTCACAGTGGTCATCTCTTGTTTAAATATTCTTTTGAAGATCTTATAAAATGCAAATCTTAGAATAAATCCTCAAAATAAAATTCTGATACCTATTTCTGTAGTTTTAAATGCTTCATTTTCACTATAAAATACTTGAGAATTCTTAGTAAAATTTTGTGATTTAAATCTTCAAGGACAGTCGTAGGTTCTTCCTCTTCTTGAAAGTGACTAAAACATAGCCTTCCCAACGAGTTTTGATTGCTAATGTGAAATCAGTTCGCTATTTTCAATCCAGGTCTGAGTAAAAATGGTATAAATATAATAAAAACAACCACAACAAATGAGAGGAAATGGAAATTTTCAAGAGGGGGCCAAGGCCTAAGGGCATAATCCTGCACCACTGAAGTCAATGGAAGATCTGCCATTGACTTCAGTGGATATAACATCAGGCCCTAAATGGGTCTGTACACTGATCCATACTATTACCAAAAGAGTGATCCCTACACATCAGATTTCAGGCTCTGGACTGGCACTCAGGAGATCTAGATTAAATTTCTGGCTCTGCCACGGAGGCCATGGGCAAGCAATTAGTCTTGCTGAGCCTCAGTTCTTCATCTGTAAAATGGGAACAACGCTGCCTCCTTCCTCCTAATCTTTGGAATCAATGGAAGGTGCAACAATTTGTATATGGGGAAGTCTGGCCTCATTATATCAAATGCTCCCTTAATGGAATGGGCCAGGATCGGGCCAGATGGCTACAGGAGAGTGATAGAAGGCAGATATATTAGCCCCAGGTTAAATAGGTCCCTTTTCCCTGGGCAAGGTAACAGGGAAGGTTCCAGAACAATAAGGAACTTTCTAGAAACAATTAAGGCAGACAGGCTGATTAGAATACCTGCAGCCAATCAAGAAACTGCTAGAATCAATTAAGGCAGGCTAATCAGGGAACCTGGGTTTAAAAAGGAGCTCACTTCAGTTTGTGGTGCATGCGAGGAGCTAGGAGCAAGAGGCGCCAGGAGCTGAGAGTGAGAAGGCATACTACCGGAAGACTGAGAAGGACAAGCATTATCAGACATCTGGACGAAGGTCCTGTGGTGAGAATAAAGAAGGTGTTGGGCGGAGGTCATGGGGAAGTAGCCCAGGGAGTTGTAGCTGTCACGCAGCTGTTACAGGAGCCACTGTAGACAGCTGCAATCCACAGGGCCCTGGGCTGGAACCCGGAGTAGAGGGTGGGCCCGGGTTCCCCCCATCCCTCTATCCCCCCAACTCCCTACTTGATACCGGAGAAGTTGAACTGGACTGTGGGTTCCACCAGAGGGGAAGGTCTCTGGCCTGTTCCCCAATCCACCAGGTGGATCAGCAGAAACTGCGGGGATTGTTCTTCCTTTCCCCATGCTGGCCAGTGATGAGGCTAACTGCGTGAATGGCAGATTTGAGCCATGAAAGTGGCCAAACTGAGGGCTGCCGTGAACCTCTGAGGTGAGAAAATCCGCCAGTAAGCGCAGGACCCACCAAGGCAGAGGAGGAACTTTGTCATAGGAAATAATATCTGAAGTGCCAATAATAAAAGAACATAAAAATATATACAGATCTTCAACTATTTTACCCTTATCCACAAGACAAACTGTAATACAAGACTACATCCATATCCTGAGGTCCTGATTACACCATAAACAAGACCAATTCGTTCTCAAAACCACATATTTATATAATATACATTATATTCATAAAATGGAACTGAAGAACCTCAAATATAATTAACATCAGTGTTTAGTTTACCAGTAATCTTGTAAAGTGAAAAAAACACACTATTTTTTGTAGATCTTGGGTCAAATTCATCCCTGCTGTAACTCATCTGAAATTAATGGATTTACACCAACAATTAATTTGCCTCAACATCTACAGAATATATTTCATCTTTCTTCATACAAGGTTATATGTATTCTAAATACTTTTGCGGATGTTAATCCAAACTGAGCTTTTGCAACTCTCTCATATGAATCTTTAAGATTATAATCTAAACCAATTTATTTAAATCTTAAAAGAACACAAAGTATCTAAACATATACAGGTTTCAGAGTAGCAGCCGTGTTAGTCTGTATTCGCAAAAAGAAAAGGAGGACTTGTGGCACCTTAGAGACTAACAAATTTATCTGAGCATAAGCTTTCGTGATCCGATGAAGTGAGCTGTAGCTCACGAACGCTTATGCTCAAATAAATTTGTTAGTCTCTAAGGTGCCACAAGTACTCCTTTTCTTTAAACGTATACAGTTATTCATCATAATATATTAATTACATGCATGGGGTTTTTTTTCCCTTAATGGAAAGGAATGTACCATACTTTTCTAGGGACAAGAAACAGTAATCACCTTTCCTTCCTCCTTAATTGTTTCCACTTTACTCCTCAGTCCATTCATTCTCTGGAAACAAATGTAGATGTCTTTTGAGCTCATTAATGCTCTTTGATTCAAGAGTTCTCCCAGGTAATTAGTATTCCATACGGTTATTATGGTATGAAGTAATTCTCTTTGCTCTCCCTATTTACCCCTAGTTTCCTAATTATTAGATTATGTGCTATGGTTTTGAATTTACCAATATAACAACATCATCTGTTCATTACATAATTTTGAAAACCTCTATTACCTTATCTCTATATGGAACCAGATTAGGGATGAATTTGTCCCTGTTGCCACAGAATGTTAATTTAAATGCTGTATTTAATTTACATTCAAAGCCATGTCTTGAAAATTTAACCTTTAAAATTAGCTTTTTTGAATCTTATGTACAAGTTTTGATTTACTGTTGTCTTAAAATCTAAAACAAAGTATGTACAGCTATTGGTTTGAGAGATGTTCTCGTTGAGTACTTACCTCTTTACTCACTTCTTCATACTTTTTGAAGTTTAATGGCACTATAGTAAGATGTGGGCATAGTTTCTTAGCAATAAATCCAGGCATGGCTGCACGTACCCCAAATCTCCGAGCATGGTAATTTGAAGTGGACTTAGCAAGGAAAAAATAGATGTAGCGTTAAATAATCATATCCTACAGTATACTTGTGAGTTTTAATACATGCAGCAATTTTAAAGATTGAAGTAAAAAGATATAGAGACAATGCTCTCGTCACAGAACATCCATCAAACTGCAGTAACCAGTTCCATTGTAGATTCAGTATGTTATGTTTCATTGTAATTTATTCGCATTATGAGAACTACATGATTTTAGGGACTGGTAACTGGACAGTTTTCATCTCTAGTTTGCGGGTTCAGATTAAGTCAATTTGTTAATTGATAAACTTATTTAACTGAAGTGTTTTCAGTTTTTGCAGATCTGCTTAGAGAGGCACTAACCCGGCATTTGTTAGAAACGTTAGCAAAGGGCACAGTATTGAGCAGGCCATAGACACTGTTCCCATTTGCCCCCAAAAGGTGGTCTCTCTAGAAGAGGAGTGAGTCAAATTGGCTGAACAGCATGGGGAAGCTTGTATGGCTGTTGTCTATGCCATTCTTGTTCCAGGGCTAAAGGACATCAGTCTCCTGTCAATCCAGCATCTTTCACATGCCCTTTAAACTATACTTCTCTTTCTTGCTTTGGAGATTAATTCCAATATTAATAACAAAAATTGAAATTAAATGGTCATCCAAGACAATATTAATTTTAAAAGTTAATAAAATTCCACTATGCTTGATATTTTTTATTAACTGAAGGCCTCCACTTTTAGTATACTCTGAGGAGCAGTAGGGCTCACTGAAATATGGGAAAAGGACTGAGACATGACATGCTGTGAGGCTATGTGGGAGACACATATCTGGAGATTGAATTATTTCCCAGGACTAGTTCCAGAGAAAGCAATAAACAAACTAAAGAAAGGTTAAGTTACTACTGCTTCTGCTCTATTCAGAGCCTATAGGCTTAATCTTGCAAGGTACTGAGCACCCTCAACTCTATTAGACCAGAAAAAATAAAAGCGCCACCAAAAAATCTGTTAAAATGGATAATATCTCTAAAGTAATGATAATTCTACACCCTGTTCGCTTCTATAGCATACTATATACAATGGATCAAATTCTAGGATGATATATTCCCCATGCAACTCCATTGACTGAATTTGATGTAAATCAGCACAAACCTTGGCCCAATATGTGCCACTCAAATTAATCATAATCCACATCAGCATCATTTTTAGAATCAGACAAAATAAATCCATTGGTTTATAAATAAATTCTAAAGGCTTTCTTGTATGCTTTAATGTAGTTTTCTTTTCACACTTAAATCGATGGGAATCTGCTAATAATGGGGTTGCCAGGTGTCCTGTTTTCGACCGGAATGCCCGGTCGAAAAGGGACCTTAGTGGCTGTGGTCAATACTGCTGATCGGGCTGTTAAAAGTCCATTTGGTGCGGGGCTGGCAGGCTCCTTACCTGTTTCGAGCAGCTCCCTGAAGTGGCATCCTGCTCCTAGACTTAGGAGCGGCCAGGGGGGCACTGTGTGCTGTCCCCACCCTGAGCGCTGGTTCCACAGCTCCCATTGTCCAGGAACCACGGCAAATGGGAGCTGCGGGGACAGCGCCTGTGGACAGGGGGAGTGTGCTGAGATTCCTGGCCGCCCCTGTGCCTAGGAGCCAGAGGGACATGCCAGCTGCTTCCCGGGAGTTGCCGGAAGTAAACACTGCCCAGAGCCTGCACCCCAACCCCCTACCCCAGTCCTGTGCCCCCCTCCTGCACCCCAACCTCCTGCCCCAGCCCGGTGAAAATGAGCTAGTGAGCAAGGGTGGGGGAGAGCGAGGGAGGGACGGAGGTTGGATGGAGTGGGCAGGGGTTCGGAAAAAGGGCGTGACAAGGGTGTTTGGTTTTCTGCCATTAGAAAGTTGGCAACCCTAGCTAATAATGAACAGTCAAGGACAAAAAAAGACTTCAAAATGCCGGTCTCATTTTACATATTTAAAATAATTTGAATCTAAGTAGTTTAAGTTCTAAGGATCTCCCTCAATTAGTATATCTTTTCATATTTTAATCAATAACAAAATGAATAAATTTTATTCCATGTAGGAGCTATACATTAGATTGGAGCTAAACATTAGACTGGCTTCTAATTTTGCCAACCAAAGTGTGCCCCGCAGAGCTCTACAGTTAAGCCTAGGGTGGCTCTAAACATCAAAATAAAGATACAGCACAAAGAGACTACAGGCCCCAACATGCAATTCTCCACCTTGAATTGAATGACCAGGCCAAGAGTTTATATGCTTAATAGACAACTTTTTCCTTTCTGTTACCTCTTCATAACTTAAAATTTTGCAAACTACCTTGTCCTTTGAAACGTAAAATCCAAATTTACACAGTAAGAAAACAAATATTTTTGCCATCTGTGTTATTTTTGTATGCATTTCTAATGTCCCTGTCACAGCAGTATCTTGTTTCTCTGAATCTTTACGTAATTTGGTCTTTGTATCAGCTTGACATTTGACCGTACCAGCATACTCATCGATCCCACAGCTATGGGTTTTTCCTTCAGCTCTGGATTGTCTCTCATTTCTACTGCTGCATAAAAGGCATCCATGTCAATGTGTACAATAGTGCAGCTGAGATCACGGCTCTGCTCTAGCTCCAGCACAAGTTTGTCAGCCTGTACAAAAGTGTATAAAACGTACACAAACACAGAAATTACAGAAATATATTAGTCTGGCCAAGGTGCCACAGTCCAAACAATCCTAAAAGAAAACCCTTGTCACATAGTAAAAAGGAGAAAAAATAGTTACTCACTTTTGAGTACTCACTGTTCTTCGAGATGTGTTGCTCATATCCATTCCAGTTAGGTGTGCGCGCACCACGTGCACAGTCATCGGAAAGATTTCCCTTGGCGGAACCCGTCGGGTTGGCTGTGGAGCCCCCTGGAGTGGTGCCTCTATGGCGCTCAATATATGACCCTGCTGACCTGGCGCCTCCTCAGTTCCTTCTTGCCAGTTACTTTGACAGAGGGGAAGGCGAATGGGTCTGGAATGCACATGAGCAACGCATCTCTAAGAACAATAGTTGCGAGAACGTGAGTAACCATTTTTCCTTCTTCGAGTGCTTGCTCATATTGATTCCAGTTAGGTGTCTCCAACCCCTACCTTGGAGGTGGGGTCAGAGTTATGGAATGACAGACTGGAGCACTGCTCTACCAAAGGCTGCATCATCTCTACCATGCTGGGTTATAGTGTAGTGAATGGCAAATGTATGCACCGATGACCATGTCGCCGCCTTGCAGATTTCTTGGATTGGCACCTGGGCCAGGAACGCTGTTGATGAGGCCTGTGCCCTCGTGGAATGGGCCGTGAGAGCCCGGGCTCGAAAGTTGCCCAATTCGTAGAAATTGCAGATACGGGAGGTAATTCACAATGAGATCCTCTGCAACGAGGCCAGGAGACCTTTCATGTGATCTGCTACCACCACGAATAATTAGTTCGACTTCCGGAATGGCCTTGCATGGTTGATATAAAAGGCAAGCGCCCATCGAATGTCCAGAGAGTGGAGGCATTGCTTTTGGTTATTCGCATGGGGTTTAGGGTAAAACATAGGCATGAAAATGGCCTGGTTAGAGTGAAATTGGGACACCACCTTTGGAAGGAAAGCCAGATGAGGCCTGAGCTGCACCTTATCCTTAAAGAAAACCATGTATGGAGGATCAGAGGTGAGGGCCTTGAGCTCCGAAACCCTCCTTGCTGAAGTAATGGCAACCAGAAAAACAACCTTCCATGGTAGATACAGAAGTGAGCAAGTTGCCAACGGTTCAAATGGTGGTCCCACTAGTTGAGGTCCCATGCAGGGATCAGTTGGCTAGAGGTGCTCCAGGCCCTAGAGGAAGTGGCCTACCATGGGGTTGGCAAAGATGGAGCGCCCAGCCATTCTCAGGTGGAATGCAGAGATAGCTGCCAGGTGCACCTTGATGGACGAAGCAGCCAGACCTTGCTGCTTGAGCTTCAGCAGGTCCAGGAGGACAGGAATGGGGGCCTGCAATGGTGGAGAATGGCCCTGGGAGCACCAGATCGCAAACCGTTTCTATTTTGCCTGATAGGTGGCCCAACTGGAGGGTTTCCTGCTATCGAGCAGAATTTCCCTGACCACCTCTGAGCACAGGAGCTCCATGGAATTTAGCCATGAAGCTTCCAGGCCGTGAGGTGGAGAGACTGGAGGTCTGGGTGACGAAGGCGACCATGATCTTGGGTAATCAGGTACGGGATCAGTGGCAGCGTGATTGGAGTGTCTACCAAGAGGTCCAGGAGCGTGGTGTATCAGTGTTGTCATGGCCACGCTGGAACCACCAGGATGACTGCCACCTTGTCCCTGCGGACTTTGAATAGGATCTTGTGCACGAGAGGAAGCGGTGGGAACACATACATGAGATGATCCGACCATGGAGGAGGAAGGTGTCCGCAAGGGAGCCCTGACTGTGGTTCCAGAAGGAGCAGAACCTTGGGCACTTCCTGTTGCTCCAAATGGTGAAGAGACTGATACGGGGAGTTCCCCACCTCTGGAAGATGGTAAGAATGACATCCGGCCAGATAGACCACTTGAGGTTGTGGAACGATCTGCTGAGGTAGTCCACCAGCTCGTTCTGTGATCTTGGGAGATATGTCGCCTCCAGGTGGATAGAGTGGGCTATGCAGAACTCCCACAGCTGGAGGGCTTCCTGACAGAGGGGAGAGAAACGGGCCCCACCCTGCTTGTTTATGTAAAATGCTGCAGTTGTGTTGTCCGTCATGACTCTCACACATTGACACATCAAGCGAGCCTGGAAGGTGTGGCACACTAGCCGAACCGCTCTCAACTACTTGATGTTGATGTGGAGTGAGAGCTCATCTTGAGACCAGAGTCCCTGAGTCTGAAGGTCCCCCAGGTGTGCGTCCCACCCCAGTGCCAACGCATCCGTTACCGGGGACAGGGAGGGCTGAGGTCTGTGGAAGGGGACTCCCTTGCACACATCTGGTTGATTGAGCCACCAGCCCAGGGACTGGAGGAAGTGACGTGGAAGAGTAACCACCGAGTCCAGACTGTCATGTCCTGGGCAAAACTATGATACGAGCCAAATCTAGAGAGATCTGAGATGCATCCTGGTATGCTGTACCATGTACGTACAAGATGCCATGTGACCAAGTAGCCTCAGGCAGGCCCTTGCTGTGGTGGTAGGGTACCGTCTGAGACATTGTATGAAGTCCGAGATAGTCAGAAAACGGGCCTCTGGCAGGAATGCTCTGGCATGACCTGAGTCCAGTACTGCCCCGATAAACTCTACACTTTGAGTGGGTATCAGGGTCGACTTGCTCTCGTTGAGAAGAAGGCCCAACCTGTTGAACGTGGACCTCATGATGCGTATCTGCTCTTCTACCTGGTCCCTGGAGTGCCCCGGGAGCAGCCAGTCATCAAGGTATGGATATACCTGCACCTGTCTCTGCCGAAGAAAGGCGGCAATGACCAACATGCACTTGGTGAACACCTGAGGGGCTGTGGACAGGCTGAAGGTGAGAACCTTAAACTGGAAGTGGTTGTGATTGAGGTATCATCTGTGAGCAGGACATATGGATATATAAAAATACACGTCCTTGACACTGAGGGCGGCGTACCAATCTCCCGGATCCAGAGAAGGAATTATGGAGTTCAGGGAGACTATGCAGACTTCAGCTTCACCATGAATCTGTTGAGGCCCCGCAGGTCCAGAATGGGTCTGAGACCCTCTTTGGCTTTGGGGATTAGGAAATATTGGGAATAGAATCCCTTGCCCCTTAGCTCCTGAGGAACCTCCTCCACTGCCACTGTGGTAGCCCTGAAGTAGAAGTCCCCACCACCACCTTCTCTGGAGAGGACAACGAGGATGCAAGCAGGGGAAAAAGGACTATCCTGGACCTCTTAGTCCATTGGGATCTCCTGCCCAGCTTCCTGTTCCGGGTCAGCTATCACCGGGTCCACTGACAGAGCAGGGGTTGGTTCCGGGGGAAGCACTGAGGCCAGAGTCCCGTCAGCACCCCACGGGGCAGAGTGGCTGTCTGAAGCCGCTGGCAACCTGGGTTCGGATAGCACCGACCAGGAGCCCTTGGACAAAGTACCCTGGGCCTGGTGATATGCCCAGGGGGTCCAAAAGGGCAACTGTGCGGGTCCCTGCCATTGCACCAGTCATGGCATTGTGCCCACATCGGGACGTCTATGTGCCAACCGGTGCAGGCTCTGGCGTGAGTATCTGGATTCTGTCTCCAAGCCCAAAGATGAGGACCAGGATCTTGATGGCCATGGTGGTGCCAAGCAGAGCTGGGCCAGTGAGCAGTGCCGCGAGGATGGGGAAGAGTGCCCAGATCAGGATCGATGCCGGGATCGGGAGCAGTGCAATGATGACAACTGGTGCCGAGACCTCGATTGCTGCCGTGGTGACTGGTGCCGAAAACAGGACTTCCCTCACATCGGGGATTGGTGCCAGGATAGTGATTGGTGCAGCAAGTCAGACTGGTGTCGCGAGTCCAACCGGTGCTGCAAGTCAGAGCAGTGCCAAGAGATGGATTGGTGCTGCGACTCAGAGCAGTGTCTCTGTGTTGTCGGTGAGCGGTGCTTTGGAGATGCAGGCAGACACAACATTGCCGGCTAGCCCTGTGACAGTGCTGCCTTCGTTGGCGCTAGGGGCTTGTCCCGGAGGGCTGGAGACTGCAGTGCGATCATGGCAAAGGTGTCTGGGGTGGATGGCAGCCCCACTTCTTCCAGCATATGGCTTGGGGAGTCCAATGGCACTGAACTCAACGATTCCCTTTGCGGGGCCTAAGTCAATGGTGCTGACTCCAAAGGTTCTGGCACCAGGTGCGCCTCCCTGAGGCGCGCCCCATTGGCCAACTCTGAAGGAGTGGGTCTCAAAGACTAAGATCCACTCCTACTCTGCTTCCGGTGCTGCTCCTGTGGGGCCAGGGACTGGGATCGGTGCCGGACAGTTCCCATCGGCTTTGGCAGCGGGGAGCAGCAGTGACGCAGGTCTCTATGCTCCAAGTCCTTCTGCGGTGTCGC
This sequence comes from Caretta caretta, assembly GCF_965140235.1. Classification (NCBI taxonomy): domain Eukaryota; kingdom Metazoa; phylum Chordata; order Testudines; family Cheloniidae; genus Caretta; species Caretta caretta. The sequence continues at coordinate 48,383,109 of NC_134210.1, forward strand.
ATCTGCCACGGATGCTGGAGTGCTCCGCACCGTTGAACTTGGTGTCAGGTCTTGCCACGCTGAGGTGGATTGCGGTCTCAGAACTGCCTCCATAAGGAACTGTTTTAAACGGAAGTCCCACTCCTTTTTTGTTCTCGAGCAAAACCCTTTACAAATCCTGCACCTATTGGCCTGGTGCGCCTCCCCCAGACACTTTAGACAAACGTTGTGGGGGTCACCTGTCGGCATGGGCTTATTGCAGGACTTGCAAGGGGAGATAGGCAGTCGGGATGGAGGGGAAACCCACACAACCAACAGCTAAAAATACTAACACTAAAACTACAACAAACTGAAAGCTAGGAGAACTTTCTAAGCAAATCACCATAGTTCCAAGAACCATCACTGGTGGTAAGAACGAACTGAGGAGGCGCCAGGTTGGCAGGGTCATATTATGAGCGCCATAGAGGTGCCACTCCAGGGGGCACCACAGCCGACCCAACAGGTGCTGCTAGGGTAAAACTTTCTGACGACTGTGGTCGTGGCGCGCACACACCTAATTGGAATCTATATGAGCAAGCACTAGATGAAGAAAGCTTGTTTTTGCTGCAACCTGTTCTGTGGGGAAAGGAGGTAGCTAACAGATGGAAAGTGAAAAAGTCTGTCATATTTATACATATAAATGCAAGTACGTATAATATTCCACAAATATACAAGTTGTATTTATTGTTTACAGAACTACTTTTTAAAAAAACCTAAAGGTTTCTCCCCTCTCACTTAATTGTGCTCTCATGCTGCAACTTATTTGCTAAAAGGATCACTACTGAGTAATATGAGATTCCCCCCTTCCTTCTGGTTTGCGCTGAGCCATTTTGTTTGAACACTGAAAGACCACAATGCGGAATCAAATTAAGCTCTTCCACATAGCAATACCCAGCACATATCCTAGTTCAGTGCGTTGGGCTGGTCAAACTGGTTTGTATAAAATGTAAGGCACCAGTGGGAAGGGTAGAAGGTGAGGAATTCAAATAACAACAGAAGAAATATTTGAAAAAATAATGAAAAGAGCATGATACAATATATAGAAGAAAAACAAGTAATTACGTTTAAATCCTCCAGGACTCAGCTATTTTCATTGTAATATCAATTAAGCAAGGGCTAATATCCATGTAAAATTATCAAAAGGCATTTCTCTACATTTTAATTAATTTTTTTCTCCTTTGTTAGTTCTGATCTCATATTCTACGAACTATAGTAGGTTATTCTCAAACTCAAATGATCTTTAATTACTTGAATTTATATTGCCTCCCATACCCTCAGTCACACAATTTAATCTGTATTTCCAGATATTGTCTTTATACAAAACTTTTGTTTTTCCCCAAACTGCATTACTAGCATAATCTCATATCTAATGATTCACTAGTATCTTATGCACATATAAAAATAGAGATGGAAACCCCTTTAAGCTAGTCACGAATTAAAATGATGATTATTTAAAATAGCAACAGCAGCTCATTAAAGGAAACAGTAAAACAAAAGCTTTGTAGATGTATTTCTGAGAACCATGTTTGTCTGTAACCAGATGTCCCTACTAAAACTGAAGACAGTTAAAGACTAGTTTCTCAGAGGTAAACCAGGTGCATAAGTTTAAAAATTATGTAGCATTCTTTTTTGAAAGAAAATTCTGATATGGAAGATTTAGGGGGTTTTCTATATATTTTATAGGGGAAAAGTGCTGAAAATATGGGCCATTAGTCTTTTAAAATTCTTACATTTTTATATTTATTTTTAGACAAATTGATTGAAGAAGTTATTGTGATTTGTTCTTGCCCAAAGATGTGATATAGACGCCGAAAAACTTTCTTAAGTAACATATATGAAATAAGAATTAAAGAACTTAATTTGGTGCCTATTTATGTTTGCAAAACTATCTGACAGAATGGAGAGAAACTAGGAGGGACTACTAATACCCTGTTACAAAGGGACAGCAATGTCATGCAGAGTTAAAAACTAAGCTAGAAACCAGCATCCATAAAAATGGCACCAATGGCTGTTGGCAATAGTGAATACAATTCAGAAGCTGGATACTTCTGAAAGTTTTAAATTAATCATAGTATTGAATAAATGAATATAAAAATATAGCTTTTATCCTTCACATTATGGATTATTGGAGAACTTCAGACACTTCTGAGTTGTGTAGTAGACGAGTCTCAACCAGCCATGAACAATTTATCCGAAGTGGGAACTTACTGCATATAGTATTGTATAGGAAAACTTGGCCCGACTAATAAACGATTTTATTTTATTTATAAAGCCAAATAAAATATTTTAAAATGCTAAAGGTAAGTTTTGAGGGGTTTACTTACTGCCCAAGAGTACTGAAGATGTTAGAGATTACTTTGGGACATTTGTGGTGATAAGTGCTCCTTTGCCCCTAGCTGGCTGCAGAGAAGGCTGTCTAAAATAAAGAAAAACAAACAGACAAAGAGTCCCACAGCAGGTGCAGGGTCTATTATATCAACAAAACACTAGAAAAAGGAGTATTATGTTGCAGACGCTATGGATTTATGTTGCTGCCATGTCCAGCATCACTGGGATACTGTCTAGCAAAAGGAATGGCTTTTTAGAAATCTTGTATATTACAGTATCAGCACTGAAAAGAACTGTCATGTTAGTGAGCACCCTAAAAGGGCCCAGTTTCCATCCCTCTACCATCCTATAAACTGATAAGACTTGAGCTGAAGATAAGAATTTACAGTGTTACACAGAAGCATGGAGCTTTTCATACTTCTGTAACTCTGCACAAGTTGTCTCCCCCTTACCAAGCTGAGGCAAATACTAGAGCAGGGCTTCTCACACTTCATTGCACCGCAATCCCCTTCTGACAACAAAAGTTACTGCATGACTCCAGGAACGGGGACTGAAGCCTGAGCCCTGTCACCCTGGACAGCAGGGCTGAAGCCCAACCCACATCGCCCTGTGGGGGAGGGGCAAAGCTTGAGGGCTTCAGCCCTGAGCAAGGGGACTGTAACCTAAACCCTGCCACCGAGGGCTGAAGCAGAAGCCTGAGCCCCACCGCCCAGGGCTGAATCCTTCTGGCTTCAACGTCCACCCTGGGTAGTGGGGCTTGGACTTTGGCTTCAGCCCCAGGCCCCAGCAAGTCTTATGCCAACCCTGGCGAATCCATTAAAACAAGGTCCCGACCCACTTTGGGGTCCCGACCCACAGTTTGAGAACTGCTGGACTAGAGCATCTGGTTACAGATCATAAGGAAGTGATATCAGAAAGTAAAAGAAAACATGGTTTCATGGGTAATACAGTTGAATGTTGCCTTGGAGAACTGCCTCTTTCAGAGAGTTCCTATGTGATGATAGGCAAGTCATTATCAAAAAAAAAAAAAGCTTTTCACAGGTGGTCACTAATTGCTTGTTCCTCATTTTCTGAGTACCCAACTTGATACCCTGTGGTCTGGTCTGCAGAAGTGTTGAGCACTCACATCTGCAAATGAAGTCACTGGGAGCTGCGTGTTAAACATATACAGTATGATATAATTCCAAGTACTCTGAAAAATCAAGTCCTAGGCATTCAGTGGTCAAATTGGGAACCCAAAATTAGTGGACTCTTTAACCTTAATTTCTCTGTGCCTTCATTTCCCACATGTAAAATGGGGATAATAATATGACCTGGGTGTTGTGAAAATAAATTCATCAATGTTTGTGAAGCACTCACATACTATAGTGATGAGCACCACAGAAAAAAATATGAGGAAATTAGTAATTCTGTATCCAGATCAGAGTTAGACTAGCATATGGTAAACAAGACATGGGGCCACATATTGAACAATGAAGATAAAACAAAATGTTGAACAGCTGCTCATTCAGTGAACACCGTCTATCCTGTGCACAGAATGAGGCAGGGATCACATTGAAAAAAGTAGTATGCAATCACGTAATTAAAGATTGAATTATACTGCATGTAAACAAAGAGACAAATTAAGGTGCTTGACTTAGCAACTTCAATGTTCTTTTGATGTGATTTTTGTATGCAATACTGTCTAGGGCCTGATAACATTGTCCAACACTACAGTATCTGAATACCTATGCAAAAGTGCTTCTTTTGGACCACAGAAACATTTCTTATATCCATAGTTTTCTCAGACTCTTTATTTTCTTCCACTGTATATGGATGTTCATAACCAAGGCCCTAATAAAGGAAACCAATTTTCTATTGTAGGCAATATGCACCTTTGGCCAGATTTTATATATATAAAACTTTGAAAACTTCAATGACACAATCATAGTAGTTAGCACGCAAAGATAGATAAATCACCAGCTGAAGTAATACGATAATCCTAGTGACATTTCTCCCTATCACTATAAACCATCTAACATAATACATGCATAAGCCAGGACTTTTTTTAAAAAATACACACAAAATGTTTAAGCCAAAATGACTACTCTGGTATTTGTTAAGAAAATTAATCAGTGAGTTTCATAGGAGTACATCATGAGCAATGGATTTTATTTATTAGTTGATTTGGTGTTTTCAGCACTGGGGGAAAGGAGTTCTTGTTTTAATTCCATTTTGTTCATACAAGAAATACTTCAAATAAAGAGTCTTATTATCTATTTAAATTTTCTTCTAACTAAATATAAATTTACACCATCAAAACATTATGCAGGGTTTAGTTGCACAATTGTTGCTAACATCAAATGGAACCAGGCAACTAACAACTTGTGCACTACCATGAAATTTTAGGACAGGCATCAATAATATACTCCTAAAAATTGTTATTCTCTCTCCTCTCAAAAAACTTCCCAAATTGGTTAGTACCTGTAGTTGTGCTTTCAGAAGCTGTTGGCTGGTAATTTTATCTTTTAGCTGCATCATTTTTTCAATTCGTTGGTTGACTTGTTGATCTTTCTTAAGCTCATTTTCATAAAATCTAGAACCCTATAAGAAAAATAAAAAGTTAAGATATATCTGAAAGTTCATTGTTTTCCTTATAATCTTACAATAACTGAACTACAGAAGAAGATGCAACTTGTCTGCTAACAACTCATTTAAATGGAAAAAACCAGCACTGAAATAAAATGGACAGTTGTTTCCAATCCTATCAGAGAAGCAGATACAGCCTTATGATATGCTGGGCTCTGTATATTTTAAGGATTTCTTACGCGTATTATATATATTTTGGATATTCATATAATTGAGGTATACACACAAAAGACAACTGTGGTACTCAGATTACATGAAGTTCATATTCTTCCTTCCCTCTGCCACTCAGAGTTTAATATACTTTTGAGGAAACCTGCATGGCACCAGCAAGGCGGGAACATGTCCTGATGTGATGATGATGCAATTCTAAAAACATTAGCTAGATCAGAGAGATGCCAAAATAACTCAAAAGAAATAAGTTACTTGTACTCTCTAGGCTATTTTCTGTTATATCTTGAAAGATATTGAATGCAAAAATTGAAAATTGACCTCAGGCATTTTTACTTTTCATGTGCAGCATTTCCTCATTGGTCCATATGGTCTCATCTGGAGAAAAATAATGCCATTGTGTAAGTCAATGGTACAACCTCATCTGGAATACTGCGCACAGTACTTGTCACCCAATCTCAGAAGGATATTGCAGAATTAGAAAGAGTTTAAAAGAGGGTGATGAGAATGTTCAGGGGTATGCAAAATCTCCATATGAAGAGAGATGGAAAAGACTGAGATTATTTGGAAAGGAAATGAATAAGAGGGGATATGATGAAGGTATAGAAAATAATAAATGAAATAGAGAAGGTAGATCAGGAACTTCTTTTCTCCCTGTCTCATAACACAGGAACAAGAGGGGATATTCAGTGAAAATAAAAGGGAGCAGAATCAAAACATATTAAATACTTTTTCACAGAATGTGTAGTTAGAGTACAACACTCGTTGCCACAGGATGCCATTGAGGCCAAGAATTTAATAAGATTCAGAGAGGAATGTAATCCAGTTTTATAACAGTTAATGCTAAAAAAAAGTATTGGAAGAGATATAAAACCTCATTCTTCAAAGTTTAAACCAATCTCTAACTAGCATATAGTAGGATGAACTTTCCTTCAGTATCAGGCATGCATGTAATCTTCTCTTCCCGCGATAAGTGAACATTAGGGATTGTGCTTACTGGAAAGAAAGTCCCATACTTTTTCTCATTGGTGCTAGTAGTAAATTTTTTACAGGTATTTAAGAGGTTGGTAAATGCTGTCAAGGAACTATGAAATTTGGGTTCCCTATATCTGTCTTGTAGCTCCTCACAGTAGTGATGCAATAAGATTGTGTTCCTTACAAGGGCTTTTTTGTTTGTTTTCTGGAGCGGCTGAAAAGGAAGAGAGATTTGGGAGAGTTCCATACAAGAATCTACAACTATAATACACCTGATACTTTACAGTTTGTTGATTTTTTCCCCCCAACAAATGTAGATTTTTAAAAGGGCATGAGACTTGTTCTCCTCATTTTATCTATTATTCACTTGGCTCCATCTCTCTCTCAACATAACGGCAGCAGCCGTAGCAGTTTTGCAGGAATTATTTCAACAAATACCAAATGGGATGTGTCTTACAAAGGATTATGGTTTGAGGAACTGCTGAACAGTAAGATCAGATGAAATATATGAAAAACTAAACCCTTTGTTTCATGCAAATATCCTTAGCACGGTGAAAAAATGGACAATACAAAAGCAGTCTGCAATAGCAGAATTGTTTTTTAATGCTATATTTTTCAAAGTTCTCCCTAAAGTATTAGCTCTTCCATAAAGCAACAGTACAACATTCATTATTTTACCATAATTGTTTAACAAAAAATCTAGGGCCAGATTGACCCCCCCCTTGTAATAGAATGCTGTGGGCGGGGAGGGGGGGTCACTCTGAGAGGTTACCCTTGCTCGGTTATCCCTAGATTGTCTGATGGGAGGACTCTGAAAACCTCATAGATTTGGGGCCTCTTCCCAAGTTCCAAAGGAGAGGTGCTGACAGGTACTGCACCACTGGCTGCTTTCGCTTCGAACACACCCTAAAAAGGACGTGTAGTCAGCCCTGAGGAGTTCTACTGAAAAAGTTTATACAACCGCAAACCATATTAACTTTTCCAGCAGATTCCCCAATGGTTGTGGGGAGGGTGATGAAAAGCAACCTTTCCTGTGTCACCCACATACAGAACAGAGGAGGCTGCCCCATTTATGCATGCAAAACTAAGAAATAAAAAAGTAAAAACCGAAGCATTAGTGAAAAAGGTTACACAAACGAACCTTGGTGGCCTCCATTATGATTTTATTGATTTTCTCTTTATCCAGTCCTTGCATTCCAGCCTTGTTATCATTGAGGCCCACTCTAAGCAGAAATCCACCATCATCAGAAGTGTTAACAACTTTCTTTGTGCTGTCCATAGCGCAACGCAGTGAGTGCTTTTTCAAACTTTAATAACCTAAAAGAGAATATAAGTTACATACGTCTTTCAAAACTCCAGTTGATGAATAATACAATTCCACAATCACTTTCAATTTTATTAGACACACCAAATACTGTGGTTTAATATGGAATTCTTCAAAGTAGCTCAACTACACACAGTCACCAAACAAAGAATAAACCTCAACTGTGTTAGTGTCTGAAGTACAGCTGCATGGGAAATGATTTATCATCCTGTGAAAATGTTCAAGATTCAGTAATTTTCCTCATTCTACATTGGGGCGAAAGAACATCAGAGAGAGACAGGAACATGAGCCTGGGGCTTCCACATCCCAGGTGAGTGCTCTAACCACTTGGCTATTAGCTACTCTGAGTGATTCCTCTTTATCTTGTTTTGACCAGAAATTCCATCCTGGACTTGAGAAACCTTCACATCAAAAATTTTGTCTAAACTGATACATTCCCACAAAAAGTTTAGTTTCCAACGAACTGGCATTTTCCAACCAAAAAACCTGTTTGAAAAATTTCCGACTAGCTTTATATCTGGTTCACTTGGTAACTTGGGCTCAAGCAAATGATAAGCATTTTAATATGGCCAAATGTCAAGTTACACGTCACGGTACAAAGAACATAGGCCATTCTTGCAGAAAGGAGGACTCAATTCTGGGAAACTCTGATTCTGAAAAAGACTTGGGGGTCATGGTGGACAAATATGAGTTTCCTGAACAATACTGTAGCCAAATGGGCCAATGCAACTCTTGAATGCATAAACAGGGGAATTTCAAGTAGGATTAGAGGGGTTATTTTACCTCTGTATTTGGCCAGGTGTGACCGCCACTAGCATACTGTGTACAGTTCTACTATCCACAGTTCAAAAAGGATGTTAATAAAATGGAGAGGAAGTTCAGAGAAGAGCCATGATAAATGATTAAAGGATTGGAAAACATACCTTACAGTGATAGATTAAAGGAACTCAATCTAGTTTAACAAAGAGAAGGTTAAGGGGGGACTTGATCACAGTGTTTAAGAACCTATAAGGGGAATAAAATGGGTTCTTCAATCAAGCAGACAAAGATATAACAAGATGCAATGGCTGGAAGTTGACGCAAGACAAATTCAGACTGGAAATAAGGTGAACATTTCTTGACAGTGAGGGTAATTAACCATTGGAACAACTTCCTAAGGGTTGTGGTGGACTGTTCATCACTAGCCATTTTTAAACCAAATTTGGTTATTTTTCTAAAAGATATGTTGTCACTCAAACAGGAATTAATTCAGGGAAGCCCCATAGGGTTACCAACTTTCTAATTGCACAAAACCGAACACCCTTGCCCCGCCCTCTTCCCGGAGGCCCTGCCCCCATTCATTCCACTCCCCCTCCCTCCATTGCTTGCTCTCCTCCACCCTCAGTCACTTCCACTGGTGGGGCACGGGGTCGGTGTGCGGGAGGGCGTGAGGGTTCTGACTGGGGGTGCTGGCTCCGGAGTGGGGCCAGAAATGAGGGGTTCAGGGTGTGGGAGGGTCTCCAGACTGGGACAGGAGGTCGGGGTGCGAGACGGGGTGAGGGCTCCGACTGGGGGTGTGGGCTCTGGGGTGCGGCAGGGGGTCAGAGTGTTGGAGGAGGTTCAGGATGCAGGCTCCAGCCGGGTGGTGCTTACTTCCAGCAGCTCCTGGAAGCTGCCAGCATGTCCGGTTCTAGGCGGAGGGGCCAGAGGACTCTGCACACTGCCCACACCTGCAAGCGCCACCTGTGCAGCTCCCATTGGCCGCGGTTTCTCGTCAATAGGCGCTGCAAAGCCAATGTTCAGGGTGGGGGCAGTGCGCGGAAACCCTGTCGCTGCCCCTGCACTAGGAGCCGGACATGCAAGACACTTCTGGGAGCCACGTGGAGCCAGACTTAGCCCTGCTGCGCCACCAGACGGACTTTTAGCAGTTGAAATCCAGATGCCTGGCAACCCTAAAGCCCCATAGTCTGTTTGATACAGGAGGTCTGACTAAACAATCACAATAGTCCTTTCTGAGAGGTTTTGTTTACAAAATAAATAAATAAATAACACTGCCAATTTGAAGTAAAAAACATTCCTATGTGCAAAGCTTACTGCATTAAACTTACAGCTGTACAGAGGCTCTTTTTGTGACAGGCTATCTTTCCAGACTCATTGTAAAAATAAAATCAAACTGGCACTGCCCACCAGCATGTTAAATTTATTTTTTAAATGTAAATTAATAGATTTTAAGGCCAGAAGGGACAGTTATGATCATCTAGAGACCTGACTTCCTGCATGACACAGGCCACAAAACCTAAACTAGTAATTTCTACATCAAACCATAACTTCTGTTTGAGCTAGAGCATATCTTTTAGAAAGACATCCAGTCTTGATATAAAGACTTGAAGTGATGGAGAACCTACCATGTCCCTAGGAAAGTTATTCTATTTGTTCATTATCCTCATTGTTAATTTTTTTTTTCTTGTTTGAATTTGTCTAGCTTCAGCATCTAACCATTGGATCTCATTATGCTTATTTCTGCTAGTATTAAACAGCCATCTACTATCACTTGTTTCTTATCCATGTAGGTATTTGCAGATCATAAGCAAGTCACCCATAACCTTTACTTGGATACAGTAAGTTGATTGAGCCTCTTAAATCTCTCACTCTCAGCATGTTTTCCAGACCTCATGTCATTCTTCAATAAAATGTAAATGAAATGCTGCCCAAGCAACTGTCACATGACAAAATCTCCTTTTCAGTGGGTTAGCACAAAAAAAGCAGAGTTCTCAGAATGACAACTCAGCATGAGCTCAATAAATTAGAGAACATGTATTTATTATCGGAAGAGGGTATAAAGGCAGCTCCCTCCTACTGCTGATTAAAAAAACAATTTCATCTTCTCTCCCAGGCAAGGAGCACCCATCTCCTTAACTTCCTCTCAGTTACTTCCGCAGTCAAGGGTCCTTTCTGTCTGATAGGAGCCACACCCCTTCAAGAGCTGTCTCTCAATGTGCTGCACACCCAGACCCAGTTACCACAGTAACTCTATTGCACAACAATGGTGTGACATTGCACTCTATATGATTTTATAAAAATATGCTAATGAGTGTGAATATAATGTAACTGGAATATGCTTCATGCAAAAGGTCTCTTGTAAGGTATCATTACAAAGCTTATGATCTACTGAGCATGGTCATCCTATTTGTATAACTGTATCACTCTTGTACCTTAAACTAGAAATATGAAATATAACTCTGAGGTCCTATTGTAGTTATGCAAAGTGTGGGCCATTAATGGTAGTTTGGAATCTTAATGGCTCCCATTAACCAGGACAATTGACTGTAGATGGCTCTGTTTTAGTTGTAAGTCTTCCTGTATACCTGTGGGCTGGCAAATGGGTAATGAAGTCTTACAGTGACATGTGATGTCACCTGAACTGGAATCCATCTTTAACCTGGTGCTTTTCCATTGAGAAGGAGGGGTGGGAACCCAGAGGGACAAAGGATTCCCACCTTATGCAAAAGATATATAAGTGGCTGGCACAGAACAAATGAGGCGGTGGCCATCATGAGAAATCCCCTAGCTACCACTTGAGCTGGAACAAGGGCTGTACCAGGGGAAAGGATTGTGCCCAGACTAGGAAGGCGTCCAGTCTGTGAAAGAAACTTATTGAAACATCTCTGAGGGTGAGATTTTATCTGTATTCAGTTTTATTACTGTACTAGACTTAGACTTGTGTGTTTTGTTTTATTTTGCTTGGTAATTCACTTTGTTCTGTCAGTTACTACTTGAAACCACTTAAATCCTGCTTTCTGTATTTAATAAAATCACTTTTTACTTATTAATTAACCCAGAGTACGTATTAGTACCTGGAAGGGGGTGGGAGGCTGGCAAACAGCTGCGCATATCTCTCTATCAGTGTTCTAGAGGGTGAACAATTTACGAGTTTACCCTGTATAAGCTTTATACAGGGTAAAACAGATTTATTTGGGGTTTGGACCCCATTGGAAGTTGGGCATCTGAGTGTTAAAGACAGGAACACTTCTTAAGTTGCTTTCAGTTAAGTCTGCAGCTTTGGGGCACGTGGTTCAAACCCTGGGTCTGTGTTGGAGCAGACTGGCGTGTCTGGCTCAGCAAGACAGGGTGCTGGAATATCAAGCTGGCAGGGAAAGCAGGGGCAGAAGTAGTCTTGGCACATCAGTTGGCACCCCCAAAGGGGGTTTCTGCAATCCAACCCATCACAAATGGATATAAAACTGTGCTGGAACATTGCAAGCAAGACGCATGTTTAAAAACTGTTGCTTCTCCAGCTGAGGGGTTAGGAAAGAATAAGCATGATCCCCTACCAAAGATATGGAGGCAGCCCACATTTGTGTTTAGGCATTTACGGTTGAATTTTCCACCTGAAATGATCACATATGGTTCATGGAGGAAAAGGATTCCTCTATATGTTAATTACTCAGAAGACTGACCCAAAAGCATCACTAATTAATTAATTTTTAATCTTGTGTTTTTTAACTCATTCTTAGGATTTTTAAGCTCTTGACAGTATGGCATTCTGTTCACATTTAGACGGTTATGTTCCCAATTGTATTAGAAATGAAAGCTGAAAGTTTCTGCAGAAACTTATGAGTAACCCTAATCAAGGAACTTCTTTATTCATTGTGAGTGAATGGATTTATCAAATCTTCAAGCAAATGCATTTGTTTCCCTTATTTTCTATAATGACGGAGGTGTTCGTTTTTGCTTAAATTTTTTCCCTTGGAACAGGAGACCAACTGCATTCCTGTAGTAGAGCAAGTTATATTTTTAAAATATAAAAGTTCTATCTGATTAAAAAAATCTTAAGTTTTAATTATATTCAGTGCATTGGGTTTATTATTTGTGACATTTTTTCAGAAGAGCCAAGACCAGCTGAGTAATAATCTGTGTGTTTTTTGGCTCTTGCCTGTCAGAACACAGAACAGGAGTTACCGAGACAAAGCAGACATCAGACTAACACCTTGGGTGCTCTGAGGCCAGCAGGAAGTGGGGAGTGCCAGGCAGACCTGAGACCATTTCAGCACATTTTCATACTCTCTCCACCCATGCTGGTGCAATCTACCACACTGTTGGGAACCACTGGCCCTGCAACTGCAACAGAGTAGCTAGTCTTCCCAGCTCAAGCCAAAAGCACTGTTCCCCATGTTTCAGTGATCACACTAAACTCTGTGCAAGGTTAACTGTCACTTCCATTTCAGTCAGTCCAACAGTAACCATACTGGTACTGGCAATGCCTGGTTGTGAGAATGTGTGGGGGAGAAAAGCAATTTAGAAGCTGCACCAGTAATAGACATTATAAATACCAATGGATTTAATGACTTTTCCCCAGAGAAAATGCCTCACCAAGCCTACATTTTAGATAATTTCTCTCTCCTTACCTCCTTCCTTTGCCCACTCCAGTCTTTGTGGCTTCTTCCATGCTGCTCCCTATGCTTGGATTGATCTCCTTATCCCAGCACATCAGGTTTCAACCCTCTCCTAATTAACATTATTTCTAAAGACTCAGTTTTTCTGCAAGAGCTTCAAGCATTAACTCATGTCAGTCAAATGCCTTCTTTACCTCAATATACATAAATGGGAGGAGAATGATGAAGACATTGGTGATGAAAAAACAGTAACATTTTAAGGTAATACTAATTCTGGTCTATTAATGTGTCTTTGACACTGTAGGCTCCTCTAGGTAGGGCTAGTCTTGTATAGCACAGAGCACATTATTAGTACTTAAATAATAAAGTAAATAAATATAAATTAATAGCTTAATTATAATTGAGAAAAAATTATTTATTGGAGACATGAGTTTAGTTCTCCATAGGATTTACAGATGCACAAAACAGAAAAGGTGAGCCATAGGTAAATACCTTTCAGCTGCCTAGTGGGACAAACAGAAACTGAAGACCATTTTGTTTACAGAAAGGCGTGTCCTTAGGAAAAAAAAGACATCAGCTCACTGCACTGAAATGAACTGTGGAAGCAATAATAAAACAACAGGCACAGCACTGTCAAATCAAAGTAGTTGGAGATCTACCAGTGTAAACAGAATAAAAAGAACAAATTTAAACATGTAAAGAAACACCAGAGGGGGAGAACATGTGACACTGCAAAAACAAAGTTGAAGGAACAAAATGTTGCTGATAGCAGTGCAGAAATTGATAAGGAGTAAAGGTTTAAATGGACCTATGAAAATTAACTATAAGAATCCCTGTCTGACTTTAAAGCACAGTGAGATTAAAGTTTGTTTATGACAACTTGAAAAAGGGTGAAAAGTTTTATGGTTTGAAGCAACATAAATGAACATATTCTACTCAGAACAGGAGGCAGAGTAGATGGCTACACAGAAAAATGTATTTTGGGGGTGCTGTCACCACAAGAAACCTGTGTAAGATTGCATTGTTTCCCTTATAGCATTCAATGCAAGGGATGCTAAATATCTTAGTGTCCCATTGTGTAGAGTGTAGGATCAGAGAAGCCCATGAAGACAGTCAGCCTGCAATTAAGCATCAACCTATTTCTCCAGTTATTTGGGAGTAGGGTGACCTGATGTCCCGATTTTATAGGGACAGTCCTGACATTCGGGGCTTTGTCTTATATAGGCGCCTATTACCCCCGCACCTTGTGTCCTGATTTTTCACACTTGCTATCTGGTCATCCTATTTTGGAAGGAGAGGACCTACTATAACTAGGGGAGAATACAAGTGTTTCTTCTGAGAGTTCCCTAATGAGGGTGAAGAGGAGCAGCTGCTGTCCTCCATAGCTCCGTAGGAGATACAGAATCAAGTGGTGGTGGTGGCAGCTCAGAGGATGTCACTAATGTGTGGGATGCTCTACCGGTGAGATGGGCTCCACTGAGAAGAAATTGGGCTGTGTATCCCACCTTGAAGTAATTTTATGATCAGGACTGAAGGCAGCAAACAGCAAGGAAGCATTACTTATTGCAGGGAAGAGGCAAGGCACAGAAGCCTGAAAGAAATGGGGAATCTAATAGTCCTGGAAATACCAGAAAGGGAGCAGCATGGGGAGAGCAGAGGAGGAATAAGGATGTGTGTGTGGAGTGGCACTAAGAGGAAATGATTATATATCAAGTGCCCCTCTCCTAACTTAAATAAGCATCTATTTTTGCTGCAACCCTGTAGCTTGCCTTCGTTCAAATGCCAGTAATTCCACCACCAGAATCCTCTGACTTGCTGTTTGTGATGTGCTAAAAAATTAACTAACCTCATTCCAATAAGAGAAAAGATTTACAGTAGAACCTCAGAGTCACGAACACCAGTTATGAACTGACCAGTCAACATACCACATTTGGAATCAGAAGTACACAATCAGGCAGAAGCAGACCAAAAAAACAAATGCAGTACAATACTGTGCTAAATGTAAACTACTAAAAAATAGGGCTGTCGATTAATCACAGTTAACTCACACAATTAACTCAAAAACATTAATCGCGATTAAGCATAGTTTTAATTGTGCTGTTAAACAACAGAATACAAATTGAAATTTATAAAATATTTTGGATGTTTTTCTACATTTTCATATATATTGTATTCTGTGTTGTAACTGAAATCAAAGTGTGTATTTCTGATTATAAATATTTGCACTGTAAAAATGATAAACAAAAGAAATAGTATTTTTCAATTCACCTTTTACAAGTACTGTAGTGCAATCTCTGTCATAAAAATGAAATTTACAAATGTAGAATTTTTTTTGTTACATAACTGCACTCAAAAACAAAACAATGTAAACTTCAGAGCCTACAAGTCCACTCAGTCTTACTTATTATTCAGGCAATCACTAAGAGACAAACAAGTTTGTTTAGATTTACAGGAGATAATGCTGCCCTCTTCTTATTTACAATGTCAACAGAAAGTGAGAACAGGCATTTGCTTGGCACTTTTGTAGCCAGCATTGCAAGGTATTTACACGTCAGATATACTAAACAGAAGCCTTAAAAGAGCAACACTCTGATCCGGAAACTACAGAACCCGAACCACCAAAATAGAGAATGAAAACTCAGATAATGAAAATGAATATGCATCGGTCCGTACTGCTTTGGATTGTTATCGAGCAGAAACCGTCATCAGCATGGACCCATGTCCTCTGGAATGATGGTTGAAGCATGAAGACATCTGGCAAATAAATATTTTGGGATGCCAGCTACAACAGTGCCATCAGAACACCTGTTCTCACTTTCAAGTGCTATTGTAAACAAGTATCAGTGGATAGCTGTGTTAGCCTGTATCCACAAAAACAACAAGGAGTCTGGTGGCACCTTAAAGACTAACAGATTTATTTGGGCATAAGCTTTCGTGGGCTGGAACCCACTTCATCAAATGCATGGAGTGAAAATTACAGTTGCAGACATTATTATACTATGCTTATTATGCTTCATGTGTCAGTATAATAATGCATGCATCTGTAATTTTTACTCCATGCATCTGATGAAGTGGGTTCCAGCCCACGAAAGCTTATGCCCAAATAAATCTGTTTGTCTTTAAGGTGCCACCGGATTCCTTATCGTAAACAAGAAGTGGGTAGCATTACCGCCTCCAAATGTAAACAAACTTGTCTGTCTGAGCGATTGGCTGAACAAGAAGTAGGACTGAGTGGACTTGCAGCCTCTAAAATTTTGCTTCTTTTATTTTACTTCTTTACTGTTTTATTTCTGAATACAGTTTTTTTTGTTCATAATTCTACATTTGTAACTTCAACTTTCATGATAAAGTGACTGCACTACAGTACTTGATTTAGGTGAACTGATAAATACTTTTTCTTTTGTTTTTTACAGTACAAATACTTGTAATAAAAATAAATATAAAGTGAGTCCTGTACACTTTGTATTCTGTGTTGTAACTGAAATCAGTATATTTGAAAATGTAGAAAATATCCCAAAATATTTAAATAAATGGTAATCTATTAATGTTTAACAGTTTGATTAATCACGATTAATTTTTTTAAGCGCTTGACAGCCCTATTAAAAAAATAAATGGAAAGCAACATTTTTCTTCTGCATAGTAAAGTTTCAAAGCTGTATTAAGTCAATGGTCAGTTGTAAACTTTTGAAAGAACAACCATAACATTTTGTTCAGAGTTACGAATATTTCAGAGTTATCAACAACCTCCATTCCTGAGGTATTCGTAACTCTGAGGTTCTACTGTATAAACAGGAAAAAGAAACCCTAAAATAATACTGCCAAGACTAGAAAGTTTGGTGGAGGCTATGTCATGGTGCAGGGCTGTATTGAAGTTTGTTGGCAAGTTGCGTTTCACTCACGGTGAAATGGACAGTTATGAAGGAATATTAGGACTCGAAAGTGATCCAAGTAGGGACAAAGCTTTGGAGAGAATTTATTTCCAATCAGGATGACTGAAAACACACATCATATTTTGCATACACCTCTTTCAAGAAAAGCAAATGTGTAGCACTTTAACCATCACAGTCATCTGACTTGAGACCAAAAGAAAAAATGTGGAGTAAGTTGAAAAAACTACCCAAAAAATCCTACTGTTAATTCGCACACCCAAAAATCCCACCCGAAAAACTGCCCTAAAATTGCATATTTTGAACAACGACTCATGTATGTGTACCAAATAAACAAACAAAAACCTAAACAAACAAACACCTAATGGTGGAAATAGCAAATAGGATTTTTGCAGTCATTCTTTCTTAGGAAAAAAAAAACCTGTTCAGTTTTAGAAGGACTAAAGTCAGGAGCCCCATTTCATGATTTCTTCACAATTCCAATAAGACTATTAAATGACAACAAAAACATTTAATTAAAACTTAACACTTGGTATCATTACTGCATGGCCTTAAAATAAGCTTCTGAGACTTTCACAAGTAAAAATAGATTTAACTATTCTTTTACCTCTGCTTTTGTAGATATGTCTGTTTTCAAATGAGAACAAGGCAAAGTATAAGAGTTATCTCAACACACAAATGTTGGGAATGAAAAAACCCTACTGGATAATTGTACACATTCCCCTATTAGTGCAGGATTTAATCCACAGAGAGAGGGCATATCAATGTAAAACTAATATTATCTTTGATCCTAGTGAAAAAAGCCAGTATGCAGCAATGAGTGCAACTCTTATTAATGTTAATAAGAATTCTACAGATGCACCAAAGGGACAAGAGACACCACAGTTAACTAAGTCAGAAGAAAAAGGATTTAATTTCATTGAATTCTGACTGCAAGGGATCACTGTGCATACAAAACGAGAGATACAAAAGGGATAGGGTACTCTGAAGTTAATAGTACAAATGAGATTATCAAAGAGAAACAGAATAAAAGACCAGAATTTACCCTGGCTTCCCATCAATGTGGCACCTAACCAGGGATGGCTATCAATAAATACAAGATACCACTTACAATTGGGATTGAAGTGCTTTACAGTCATGCAGCCCAGGGATCAAGAGGCTAAAACCAGGAGTTGAACTCTCCTTTCCCTAGTGACAGAGTACACTATATAATTTCTTTCTTTTTTTTTTTAATAAAAAATGAATATTATAAGTAGCCTACTGTTAAGTACTGTTAAAATCCAAAGTGCTCTGTATGGTGGAAAAATCTCTTACATTTGTGTTTAATAGACTTGTTGATTCCTCAGCAGATTATAAACTTCTGGGATACATTTGGCAATAATCACATCTATGCACCTATTGGCTGCAAATTAAGTTGCTAGAGGACCACTTAACTCAGGCTTATTATATCCTGCTGTGAAGTGGAGAAAGGTTGGTTCTTTCTTCTTCACTTCACCACACTTGGTTCCATCACCAATAATGTACATTTACAGAATAGCTATTTTAAATATCCGGTACAATTCACATAGTAATTTGTCATATTTATGATTTTCTTGGGTACTTGATTACACAGAATCCTTCAAGAGCAGAATCTTTTCAGTTTTCTCTACATATTTATCACAGACACCTGGAGTATAATATTGCCCCCATTGAAGTCAATGGCAAAATTCCCATTTGACTTCAATAGGGCCAGGACTGCAGCCAGAAGTGTGAAAATGTGCCCAACCTCACAATTAGTTTATCAATATTAATATATTACATACAAAAACTGTGTTAGGAGTATTAAGTTTGCAATGTCAAGCACTCAAAAGTTAGAAAACGCAACACTGAAGTTGCTCATACAACCTTAATTCACCCATCTCCCCTTTGGCTTATGCATTAGATACAGTCTTTAATTCCTTGATCACATACTATTCTTCTTCCACAGGGTGGATGAACCTCAATGAATGTGTAGCTATTCAATATTTATTTTTATTATCATCAGTGAATGTGTGATGACATGCCTTATTTACTGCAGACAATCCCATCTCTATACCGAATACCGAGCTATCAGACTCTTTGTGGGCTTTTTTATGGTGCTCATAGTAATATCTGATTTAGTGGATTTCTTTTCATCCCTATTATCATCCCCATTTTGCAGTTGGGGAATTAAGGCACAGAGATGAAATTGTCAAAATTGTTCACTGATTTTGAGTACCCAACTTGAAGCATCTTATAAAAAACATTTTTGCTATGAACAGTTTGCTATTCATTCCTGCTTCACTTCTTGAGCAAAATCCGTTGTGTGCACTGAATGGGACCTGTTTGGAGAATTTTTCTTTAAGCTCTACTGAGCATATCCAAATGGTGATTTTCAGTGGCTTATAATTCTGCTAATTGTATGGATTTTCACATGGACAGCAAAAGACACCTCCTGGCCCAGGGCAATGCCTCGACCCCCCGAATTTCAAGTCTCTGCTTCAATGCTTGGAGGCACTAGACCTTTTAATAAAACACTTGTAAGAATTTTTCAACATTGGGAAAATAGCATATTTTTCTTTAACATCCTTCATGGAAATAGCCGAACCATTTTTATTGAAATTTATAGGTGGGTTGGGGGGGCGGGGAGGGGGAGTTAAGCCTCAGATAGACACCTGGAATAGGAAATTTCAGCCCAAATGGTTAAAGTTTTGCAAATTTACTAGCAACTGAAAAGAGTCTTCTAATGGAAAGTATTAGGCAATGTCAGCTCCACCTATAATTACACAGGCATGAGTTCAGAAATAGACTTGGAATTTCTCAGATGAAGAACATACATAACACTAAGGCCTTTACATGGATAGGCAGGTGAAAAATTATCCTAAAGAAATCCACAGCTACCAGTACCAGAGATTAAAAATCAGACAAGAATATTTACCTTTTAAAAAAATCCCACAATAAAATCATTCATTTTTAGTTAAACACTAAAACTGCATTCATGCTGAGCTTAGTCAAACATCAGAAAAGAGTTAAACACAACACTGATTACAATTCACTGCTATAAGGGTGTGGGGATAATTCAGTATTCTTTTGGGATTCAGAAAGCAGTGAATTACCCCAATAAATATATTTGTCATGACAACTTTACTGTGCCTCCTCCCCACTTTCCTACCCCCCTGGGGCAGGCAAAGGACTCAAGAGCCAAGGCAAATAACAAGGATAGCAGGCAAACAGGCTAAGTGCCTCAACATAGCATAATGTTATGAAAGGAAGTCATTGATAATCATAGCCTCTCCTTTAACTTAACAGATCAGTCAGACTGCAAGCTGTCAAAAGCCCAACTTTTTTTGAACAACTTTTCACCACTAAAAATACAATATGCTAAAACATTAACAGATATTATTTTGGATCTCTGATAGGTAGGTTCCTACTAGTCTATTTGCTTAGAGTGTGTTTTATAAGGTAAAGAAACTATGTGGCACACACATCCTGGACTGGAGAATAGAGATCAGAGCTTTGGTGTTACACATACTTGAACCAAGTTCAGAGAAGGGTACAAAATTAAGCTCCATCACATACGTGAGTAGAGCATATTCTTGGGCACAAATAAGGTTAAGTACTAGGTACAATCCTCTACAAGTGAGCATCACACACCTCATGCACCTGCTTCCTTACTTTTTGCAGGATAGAATAAGAGTGAAGTATGGATGGAGAACAGGCAAAGGTCTAAGGAGATAGTTTAAGAGTAATCCTCAGCCACCACCCTTCATATGTCACTTTACTTAGATTATAAACTATCTGAGGCAGGGACCATGTCTTGTAGGATCAGAGCCTTAGAACAATGGGGCCCTTATTTTGGTTGGTGCCTATGAGTTCTACTTTAAGACTCATCTCTTTTGTAAAGCACTTTGGGATCCACAGGTGAAAAGCAGTACACAAAAACTCAGTATTATTATTAAAAAATTAAGATATTTTAACTATGTGATCCATTTATTGGCTTTATTCCTATTGCTGAATAGGAGGGATTTGGCGGCCATATAGGAACACTTCCCACCATTACATAATTAAATTACAACCATCCAAGTACAAGAATAAGCTGATCTTGATAAATGTACATAAAATACAAAAGATAAGCCAATAGAATCATAGAATATCAGGGTTGGAAGGGACCTCAGGAGGTCATCTAGTCCAACCCCCTGCTCAAAGCAGGACCAATCCCCAATTTTTGCCCCAGATCCCTAAATGGCCCTCTCAAGGATAGAACTCACAACCCGGGGTTTAGCAGGCCAATGCTCAAACCACTGAGCTATCCCTCCCCCAAATAGACCCAGGGGGGTTCCCCAAATGCATAGTTTTAATTACTTGCTGAATCTCTAGGCAGCAACAGAAGACGTACATCCATTTGTTTCTGTTAGTTAGAGTTAGGGAAGTTCAATACTATTAAAATATTTCTTAAGAACTTATGTATTGGAAAGTTATTCTGCCAAGTTCAGCATTTTGTTGAATTCAAACTACAATATTTGATTTATCCTTTATTTGGATGTATCCCAGCCTGTCCCACGCCCCAGCACAGCCCTGGCAGGGCAAAAGGAGGCAGGGGTCTCTGCACACTGATCCTGCCTGCAAGCACCGCCCCTGCAACTCCTATTGGCTGGGAATGGAGAACTGTGGCCAATGGGAGCAGAGAGGGACGGCGCATGGAGCCATGTGCTGTGCCCCCCACAGGGGCGCATTGGCCCCTTCCAAGAGTGGCGTGGGGCCGGGTAAGGCAGGTAGCCTGCCTTAGTCCCGCTGCACTGCCAACTGGGAGCCGACCAACGTAAGTGCTGCCTGGTGGGAGCCCGTACCCTATACCCCTTCCTGTACCCTGAACCCACTCCTGCATTCCAAGCCCCCACCCCAGCTCTGAGCCCCCTCCCAGAGTCAGCACTCCGATCCCCTGCCCCAGCGTTGACCCCCTTCCTGGAGACAGCACCCCATACCCCCTCCTGCACCCCAACACTCTGCTCCATCCTGGAGCCCTCTCCTGCACCCAAACTTCCTCCTAGAGCTTGCACCCCTCAC
Organism: Caretta caretta; assembly: GCF_965140235.1. NCBI lineage: Eukaryota > Metazoa > Chordata > Testudines > Cheloniidae > Caretta > Caretta caretta. The sequence continues at coordinate 48,404,870 of NC_134210.1, forward strand.
CCGCTCCTGTACCCCAACCCCCTGCCCCAGGCTCAGCCTGGAGCCTCCTCCTGCACCCCAAACCCCTTGTCCCCAGCTCAGAGCCTGCACCCCCTCCCAAACCCCAATCCCCTGCTCCAGTCCAGTGAAAGTGAGTGAGGGTGGGGGAGAGCGAGAAATGGAGGGAGGGGGATAGAGTGAGTGGGGTGGGGCTTCCAGGAAGGGGAGGGTAGATCCTGGGTTGCACTTAAATTCAAAAAGTGACCTTGTGCATAAAAAGATTGGTGACCACTGTTTTAACCTAAAATAATAACACTGTATTCCAGATTTCTCTCTGAATAATGTCTATGCGCCTAATGTATATCCCCCTGTGCTATTGAGGATTCCTGTAGAAAAAGAACACTGGCTGACAGGCTCAAATGAACCTTCTCTTTAAGCCCTTTAAAAAATAGTTTAATCGTTGAAAGGGGAACATCTATCAGCAGCTGTGTTAAACCACAAACAAACAAAGACACCTGCCAATATGCAGGTCACAGGGTCACAAGCTCCATTCTTTTGATCCACAGGGGTTTGAAATTTACAACAGCTCTGGTTTCTGAAGAACCTGGAGAACAGGATTCTTGTCAGTTTCAATCCCCTGCTGATTTACAAGAATAGAACTGGCAGGAAGAACTGATGGATAGTGACAGTAGCATCTATGCATACACAAACTTAACATCCTCCGTTTGCTGTTGACGCATTCAGATGAAGAGCGGAGATTGTTACACGTTTGTAGCCTTTGTTTTACAGAGCTACTAATGAAACATGTAAAGAGAGAAATTTAAGTATTTTATCCCAATTTTGTATTGCAAAATTGTAAATTGTAAATTGCTAAGGATGTGATGTGCTGATACAGCTGAATAGATGAATATAAAACTAGGCCAAGATTTTCAGACAAGACTAGTGATTTTGGGTGCTGAAGTTGAGACATCTTAATGAGACCTGATTTTTGAAAGAGCAGTTGGCTCAGTATTTTCTGATAATCAGGCTCCCTCACAGATGTCTGAAATCATGTCTCTTCTGAAACACAGTATTTGAAAGCAAACAAACAAAAAAATAAAGAAAAAATGTCAATGATTATGCTATCACCTATTATTAAATTATTTGAACTCCACTGAGTGCTGTCCACACACATATCAATTCTCCCAAGATAAGGCTGTAATCAGGTCCCATTATAAGCTCAGTTTTTAGCTCCTTTACAACTTTGGCTAGAAAAATTGGTTTGGTTTGAAGATTTCCAAATTTACTTTGAAGACAAAGAATTGTTTTGTTATCTCAGTTTTTCCTCTCAATATTTATGTAGCATTACAATATCTTTTCAAATGAAATCCACTGGTCTTGGTTTGCAGTATATAGATATGCTTATTGATATTATTTAATATATCTGAACCACAGAAAACAAATGTTGAACAATTTGTAACATACCCAGAAAAGGTTACTTAAAAAATTGCCATGATCAAAATTCGCTAGCAGAGGGCATGCCAAAAGGTGTACTGCCACTTGCAATCTCGTTTTTACAGAAAAATGTACATTTATATTCTGTATAATCTTTCAGCAACAGAACTTCTAAAATATTTCGTTTTTCACTTAAAAAATTCCTAAATTGTATTCTCTTTTCTGGAAATCACATGCAATTGTTCTGGAAAGAAATCAAATTTTCAAAAATATTAAAAGTGGTGTAAATATCAGAGCCAAATTTTGCTGTTTAAACAAAAACACTTGAAGGACAGCCTTTTAAAATGGTTTTAAATGCAAGAACAATTATAAATTGATATCTCTGAAAGAATACAGGATCCTGAAGGCTCCAGCTCAAGCTGTGTTTATGCAGGATTCGGAAAACGAAGATCAAGAGTCACATAGGGAAACTGGGGACAGTAATGGGAAAATAAGGGAAAGACAGAAGCAGTAGAGAAAAAGTGAGTGAACCAATCATTCATACATTTAAAACTTATTCTTTTTAAAGATAAATCATGATCACTAGAGTCCTGTGCGGATATAAAATTTGTATCTGTATATCATCTGTGATCTGCAGAAATGATCTGTGATAAAGCAGATATCCGCAGATTTGCAGGGCTCTAATGATCATCTAATACAAATGTCATACTTTGTTTAATAGAACTATGAAAAGCTATTTTTGTATTTTATTTTCTTGTATTTTACTCAATACATCATAATTATGGAGCAACAGTAGCTACTCCACGGTTTAGATTGATGCTAGTTTCCCATTATAAAACTAGTTTTTAAGCTCCCCACAATTTATATCTAGGAGACCAGAAGGAACAGAGATTGGGGTAGGGAACTAAGAGGTCACATGGACCCTGGTCTAAAAATGGGGATTCTGGAGGAGGAACACAGAAGGGGCATGGAATAGGGGTGGGGGACAAAGGGAAGTAAGACAGGGAAAGTGAGTGCTGGGGACCAGAAAAGCCATGAGAGAGTGTAGCACACTGAGGGTGGCACGAACAAGGCTGCACAGGGGACTAAGATGAAGCATGGAAAAGAGGATAAGGATACCAAGAAAAATAAAAGGGTGCATGGAAGAAAAAGGTATGGGAGTGTCTGGAAAGGAGCGTAAAGTACTGGGAGACACATAGGGGCACAGGACCTGGAGATGGCAGAACAAGAGACATTAAAAAGATGTGATAGGGACTAGAGTGGGCATGGAGATAGTTACAAGGAATCAGGAAAAGGCACAGAGAAGAATGTAGAGGACCAGGATAAATCATGGAGGGGGTGAGTTATAGGTAAAAGTGTGAATAAAAGCTTTATATGTTTACAATTTTTTAGTCAAAAAGGATGAAGGGTTATATGGCTGTGGGAAGGCTAGACATTGTACCACTGGGGTGTTTCTGAATGTGGACTTTTAAAAAAAAAAAAGCCAATGTAAAAAAGAAGCTGGATTCAAATCAAACACACTTTCAATCTTAACCCTTTCTTTTTTAAAATTTTGTTTATTTGAACCCCTGCCTGTAAGGTGTTAAAATAATGTTTGCCAGTATGATTCATTAAATGCACAATTTTACATTAGATGTAAAACTTGCTTGAATGAGGTTTTTCTGTCAGTTTTAGCAACCTGGAAGTATTTCTATTTTTGGTACTCAGTTTCTGTTTATATTATATGTTTTGTTAACCCCTTTCTTCTTTATATTTAGGCCAGGTCTACACTATAAATTTATATCGGTATAACGATGTCACTCCGGGATGTGAAAAATCCTCATGCCTAAGCAAAGCAGTTATACCAACCTTAACACGCCCACCCACCCTCCCGTGTAGGCAGCACTACACCAATGGGAGAACTTCTCCTGCTGTCATAGCTACCGCCTCTCATGGAGGTGGAGTTATTAAGCTGACGGGAGAGCTCTCTTCTATTGTCTTAGAATGTCTTCACCATACACGCTACAGCGGTGCAGCTATACCAATGTAAATTTGTAGTGTAGGCCTGCCCTTACACTACTTATTCATAAGTGATTTTGAAAACCAACAAAAAAAAATCACAAATCCTTGTCATTGTTCTCTGCACTGTACAATATTATGTAGCTAAAGTTTACTACATTGATTACACAAATATAAGGCATGACTTTCTTTTTTGAGTGCCAAGTTTGTAATAATGTTCCACCAACATACAATTTGCCTCCTCTTTTTGTAGCAAGATAATCAAAATGAAACTAAACCACTATATCAGTGATCCCCAAACTGTGGCGCGTGCCCCGCTATGAGGGCACAGAGGAATGTTTGGGGCAGGGCAGAGTGGAGCCCAGGCCAGACCCCACAGTGGGTGGGGAGAGAGCATGACCCAGCCCGATCTACCCCAGCTCTGCTCTGGCCCCACCCCCAGCTACAGCCCCAAACACAGCCCAGCCCTGGCCCCAGGTTGCAGCTCCCGGCTGCAGTCCCAGCCACAGCTCCAGCCCCTGACCGTTGCCTGGTTCCTGGATGCAGCCCCAGCCACAGCGCCCGTGGGGCGTGGACAGATTACATTATAGCTGGGGGGGAAGCATGACATTAAAAGTTTGGGGCCTACTGCACTATATGCAATTAAACCTTGAATGTATCTCTACACTACATACTAAACATGGGTTTGTTGGACCTGGACTTGTGGACTTGGTGTTCCCCAAGCTTCCACACTGTATCGCACAACTTGATTTACAATTCCTGGAACCAGCTGTCACGGGACCATACTATGCAGACCTTCTGACTCGGGTCCGCAGCTTGACCTGCATCCTGCAAAAATAATAGGACTTGGACCAGTCTCACAACAGGTCTTGGGCTCTGACATACCCCCTATTCCCCCACGAAGGATCCTAGGACCTAAGTCCTAAGTGCTTGCTGACTTGAATCTGACTGATGTGTGTGTGTGGATGGAAGGGGAGCAGGGACTGGATTAAAACCAGAGTCAGAGCCTAGGCTAAGGCCATGTCTACACTAGAGAGTTTACAGTGGCACAGCTGTACTGATTCAGCTGCATAGCTGTAAGATCTCCCATGTATGCTGATAGGACTGGGAGAGAACTCTCCTGTCGACATAATTAAACCACTCTTAATGAGTGACAGTAGCTATGTTGGTAGGAGAGCATCTCCTGTCCATATAGCACTGCTCACACCAGTGTTTCTGTCAGTGTACTTATGTCACTCAGGGGTGTGTTTTTTTCACACCCCCCCCCCCCCGTGATATAAGTTATATGGACAAAAGTGCTAGTGTAGACATAGCCTTAGTGTGCAGTACAGACATGCCCGGTCATGCCAGAAAAGCAGACTGTCAGAGTCACACATCAGTGCAGAAAGGATTTCGTTCAAAACCACTATGCAGTTCAGAGGTTAGCACATTTATTTTGAGAAGGGCAGGGGACAGTGCAGTGAATGGCCTCCCCCCCCCAAGTCTCTCTCGCTCAGTCTGGAAGGGAGGCGAGAACTGGGCAGAGGATGATTTGGCTGCTGCTGGTTTCCCTCTTTCTGTCTCAGCTCCTCAGTGACCCGCGTGAGTCCCAGCCCCTTCTGTACCGACCCCACGAAAAGTGGGCAGAGCCCAGCGTGCCCAGGACGGGAGGACGCTGCGGCTAGGCGCGGCATGTTTTACCTGTGGATGGGAAGAAGCTTCACTTCCGAGCTCCCCCTGCTCTGTCTCTCAGCTCAGAGCCGGAGGCATCTAACTTCCCTGCTCCCCCCCCCCACACTTCCTGTGTTCTCATTGACCCCCCCCCACCGCCTCCATATTGGTTAAGGGAAACGTCTGTAACTGGAGGAAACACCGAGCCTGTTCCCCGAAGGGCCATGCCGGGGGGAAGGGAGGGAAGCCAGCCTCAACTGACAGCCGCAGTGTGGAGGACGAGGACACGGGGGTGGCGGGAGGGACGATTTGCCTCCTTCCTTGCCCTACCTGGGAAGAGGAACCCGCTCCCGCCCGTCCGACAGGGGCTAGAGGAAAGAGCGGGTGACAGGTCAGGGTACAGACCAGCCTCCCTATTGCCTTAACCGAAGTGAAGCCGCAGCTACGCACCTGGGCGGGCGCTGGCTAAGGACTTGGGGGGGGGGGGGGAGGCCGTAATTAGAAGACACACAACCGAACCAAAATGGCCGTCCTCAGCTTCCAAATCAAAAGCGGAGGCCTTCCCCCGCCCTAGACTACAACTCCCAGGATGCAGTGCTCCATGAGGGCATCATTCCCCCCACCCGTGGCATTCCCATGATGCATCGCGCCATCAGACCCTCCCTGCATCGTGCTCCTCCCTCCAGACTACAATTCCCAGCAAGCAATGCGCCCCCCCTCCAAAGTGGGGCTGCGGGGAGTTGGTAAATAGTAGCAGAGAGCGAGCTCCTGCCTGGAGGAAGATGGCGGCAGCAGCTGCGGTGGCGCTCTGAGCGGAGACAGGCACTCGTCCCTCGCACTGTGGCTCTCGCTGTGGGTCGGGGCCGCGGCGCTGCAGTGAGGGCAGAGGCGGAGAGTCGAGTCACGGAGCCGCGGCCCCGGCAGCTGCAGAGAGGGCAGGCGCGGCTGGCGCCCCCCCGGGAGCTGAGAGGTGTCGCCCAGGTAGAGCCCACCCGGCCGTCGCTCCCGTCCCCAAGGCAGGAAGAGGCTGCTGTGGGCGGGGGCCGCTCGCTGTTTCCCTGCTCGGTGGTGGCTGCGGGCGGCGTCTCCATGTCGGACAACCAGAGCTGGAATTCCTCCGGCTCCGAGGAGGATCCCGAGACCGAGTCCGGGCCGCCTGTTGAGCTCTGCGGGGTCCTCAGCAAGGTGAGCAGCCCCTTCCCTCGCACCACCTGGGGGACTCGGAGCCTCCTCCTTCCCGGGCGGGTGGGGACCGTGTGCACCCCCGCGCTGCCCGGCGGAATCGGGCTAGGATCCCCTGTCTCGCCCGGTTACCCGCCTGTGGGGCAGCCCCGCAGCCCTTTTCGCCTGCGGAGACAGGGCTCTGGCTTGGCTGGGGCAGTGGCCGCATGACCTGGGGGAGCCTGGCAATGAGTCACTCGCCGCAAAACATCCACTCCCAGCCCGCGGGAGGGGCTCTAACGGCCCGCACACACCGCGAGGCCGTCCCCTCCAGCCCGCCCTGCTGCGAGAGGAACCCCCGCAGTACTCCCAGCTCTCCCCCGTCTCTCCGGGAGAAGCTAAGCGCCGCTTTCAGTGCCCTCCTTCCTGTAAACTAGGCGGGGCGGGGAGCCTTTCCTCGCGGGGAGGCTGTGGAGACAGTCTTAAAATCCATCCTCCAAACGGATGGGGGAGTCTCTCCTAGCTTCCTTCCCCTCCTAAATGAGGAGGCATCCTCGGTATGAATGAGCGTCCCCTTGTCCCTTCTTTCTCGATCCCCCCACTTTGCACCCCACCCTTTGACTCACCCTCCCCAAGTGTAAATTTTGGGACAGCAGGGTCTGTAAGTAGAATAATTCTCATGCAGAATGTGAGTGCTGGCAGCGAGGGCATCTCCATTCATCAGGTTTTTGACTGGAGCTTGGCAATCCTATCCTAGGTAGTGTGCGCTGCGGGCTAGGTTGTATTGATACTTGTGCTGACTGATGTAGGACTACACGCTGAGCCTGTGTGGGGAAGAGGGAGAGTTCTTGGGGTTGCAGAGGAAATGCTGCTTTTTTTTTCTTGCCAAGACTTTTTTGCAGGAAGTAGCAGCATGTGATATGTACATACAAATCACTTCCAATCAATAGGGATACGTCAAAGAGGAGTGGCATGGGCTTTAGTCCCAGCAGCAAAATAGTGCAATAAAATACCCTTGCAGTGGGAGATCCGAGTGAAGGGTGGGGAACAAGGGAAAATTGCGGGAATGCTTGCTTAAAAAAATTTTTTTTGCTTATGTTGTGGGGGGCATGGGGAAGGATTAAACCTATTTCTCCCTTTGTATTACTGTGAATTTAATAAATCAGTTTGACGTGTGTGAGATGAGGTTAGGGAATTCAGTTTTAAGGAGTGTTTTAAAGACTAAATATTCTGAGCGAACACTTTCGGTAGCAGAAAGTAGCTTTTTAATTCTCTGGATATTTGGGTATATATTGAGATGTTGTTTTTGTATCTCTCTGTCACTTTACACTGTGAGGAGGGGTTTAAGCTAGAACTGAATGCATGATCTCGGTATCCCATGACCTGTGAACATCCCCTGTATACTGAAAAACCTATGGTACTGTTTCTGTGAGAGAGTAGGACTCTGTTTATGAACTCTTTCCAATTAAAAAAATGTTTGAGCTCATAGAGGGGAGCAATGTTGAGGAGAGGAGGCAGGCCTTGGCACGCTGATCTGCAGGGTCTCATATCTGATGTTGGGGAGGGACAGGAGGTATGTTACAGTAGGTTTTTTGGTTTGGAAGTGTGGTTTATTGCCTGAGATTTCTGCAATGTTACCACCTTTTTAGGTGATCCAGATCATTAAGTAGAAATGATCTGGTATTTGTTTGTAGTACGCCATCCATTTTAATATTGGCAAATGAAATGGAGTCTAAAATTGTATTCTAAATCTTAATGGTGGGTTTTCATGTATGCTAAATCCCAAGGTGTTTCCCAAACATCTGTGTCTTATTATACACGCACTATGTACAATTTTGAGTTTTGTTTGTAGTGCTTATACTTATATTACAGCTATTGTCTTTTCTGTTAACCTCCAAGTGAAAACACATAATGAAAAATAACCTGAATTGTGAAATATGATAAAACCTGTTGGAGTGAACCTGCTAGAAGGTATTATGAGTGACTGTCTAACTTTAATTTCTTTGCTGCTTAATTAATGTCTTCTGTAACACCTGCAAGGCAAATGAGTTTAACTGAAATTATTGCATAATAACGTGTTTTGTCAGCAAATAGAGATTAAATATAAAAAAAAGCTTTTTAAAAACAAGACTCCAAACCAGTAATAAAAGGTTGCATTTCTTTGCATTCCCTGTGGTGTTTTAGGTGCTCAAGATTTCATCATTTTTGCAGGAGGGAAAAGCCTGAGCTTATGGCTTGTCTATAGAGGAAGTTCAAGGGGAAGTTAGTGCAAAATAGTGAGGATGTTAATTTAAAGTGCAGTAACTGTTCTGCACTACCCCCTTGTGGTCATTCTGGTTCTGTACTAAGAGTGCTTGAACCTAAGCACCACAAAAGCACTTTTAGTGTGGAAGAAGTGTGTCCACATGAGGAGCTAGTGCAGAATAGCTATTTTAGGGTCTTCTCGCGGTCTAGATAAGCCCTCATTATTCCACAAGTAAGGGAAAAAGAAGCTAAATTTTAAGTTTTTTGATTTTTAAATGTATTTAGAATGCCTAAATTTTCCCATACATTGTCCTACTGATTAGAAATTTTAACCATTTGAAAAGCACTTTTTACAATGTGTGTATTGTTCATCACTTAAAGGTGGATACAAACTAGGGAAGATTTTCAGGTATATCAGACATTTTAGTTTGTGTCACATGTAAATAAATTCACTTGTTCAAACAGTTAGAATTTTCTTTACCAGAGATCTTTTCTTCTGTCCGGTATTACATTGAAGACATAATGGTGAATTTGGGAAACTTTTTCAGAGCAACAGACCAATGTCATAAGCACGAGATTCTGATTAATAAAAGCTGTTCAAAGGTACCATCTAACTTGTGTTAGTGGAGGAACGGCTCTCTTCCCTTTTCCCATTCTCCTGCCTTACAATGAAAGAATCCTCCTGTTATAATGAAAGAAATATAAAATATTTTTCAGCATTTCCTCATCTTGTTTCAGTGATAATTTTCATTTTAGAACCACTATCATGATCTACTAAACATTTAAGAACAATTTTACGAACAACATTTTTGTACTCACTTTCCCATTATTGCTCTTTAAGTAGTATATCCTCTTCTAACTCGTTGTTGCTTTGAGCCGAATAATTTAGAGAGAACTTGAATGCCAAAGTATGTGCTCATTAGTCAGGGTGTACAGTGTTAGTACCCAAAAGTGACTTTGAGACTCTGGCAAATGTTAAGTTACTAGTGTGAAAACGGTGATTTTTAATGTACAGAACTGTATTTCTCCATTTATATTGCTGTAAAGGGGGATTAAGGGAGCACCTTGTATAAATGAATCTTTATATGATCTAGAGGATGAGACTCTTTTAAAACAGTATCTTTATCTTACGGAAACAGTTCTTATGAAAGCTCACCTTCTGTTTTACTTAAATAGAAAGTTTAGCAACATTAAAACCAAAAGATTAACTTCTAAGCCTAGAAAAGATAAAACCTATATTTTTTACCAATTAATAGTTCTAATTTTTCACTAAACTTCTTTCTGCATCAGTGCTCTTAATTGTAAAGAACATTTTGTTTTAGTTGGGTGTGATACCGCTTTTACAGACGACATAATTTTAGTCTTATTGTTAATGAAGCAAAATTGGCTTAAGGTACTGTGCAACACAAATGGTTGATGAAAAATGTTGAGAGTTCTGATCAAGGGGATAGCAAATCCATCATTTGGGGAGAAATTTGAAAAACTTTTTCTAGTTTTTAAATAACGAAATTTAATAAGCAAACAAGGTGTCTTCTCATCAGTATTTTTACTATTTTCAGACCTTGCTCAGCTTTTTGAGATTTATTTCTTTGTTCTCTACAGTGGACCAACTACATTCATGGGTGGCAGGACCGATGGGTAGTTTTGAAAAACAACACTCTAAGTTACTACAAATCTGAAGATGAAACTGAGTATGGCTGCAGGGGCTCGATTTGTCTAAGCAAGGCTGTTATTACGGTAAGCATTATCTCAAAGTTGATGTCTTTCATGTTTCACTAGAGCTTTATAGATAGGTTTTTATTTTTATGGACAAAAAGCTTGGTGAAAATGGCTAAGGAAAATGATTTTTATGATGGTATGTCCTCTTTTGTCAGTGGTTTAAAAGCAATATGTTTGCAACCGAACAGGGAACATATGTAAGATAATAAAGAATAAATATGCAGTCTAGGATGGAGATCATGATTGACTTCTTCACTCCTCTGACACAACAGAATATTCTACAATAAAAGTAAAGGTCGTCTGTGCAGTAGACGGAGTTTTCTTGGGAGTTGACCCAAGCCTGTGGAATGAACTCCCATGGGGAGTAGGGCCCATCACAAACCTAAGCAACTTCTGCTCCAGGTGCAAGATGTTTCTGTGACCTTGTCTACTCTAACATAAATATAGCTCTGTGTGTGTGTGTGTATGCCTGCCCATGTCCATTCATGTAAATGTAGAAATATTAAATTATAAAGTCCAGAACACTTTACTGTGAACACTTCTCCCCTGTCGAAAGGATGAGAAAACGTATGATGAATGTTAGTCACGCTGCTTAATTGAACTCTTGGAAGGAACTCAGATACTACAGTGTCTAGAATCTAATAGAATAGAATTCAAAAAAGTGAAACCGCTCCAGCAAGCCTGGAAACTTTGTGGGTTTTTTTAGCTTTAGGAATATTATCGTATGGTTTCATGTGGTTTAATACTATATAGAGAGCTACAAAATGTGCAGCAACTTTGCAAGGATAACGTTTGATGGGTTCAGTTGAATATTTGTCATCCTTTGAGTGAGTTATGTGATATGGGAAATACCAGATAGTGTTTTGTAGTATAAAATTGGACAAAAGCAGCAATGCTTAAACTTTCTGCAAGCCCAAAAACCAGAATGTGTTCAGTTTTTATAGCTGTAAAGTGGGGGTGAGGTGAGAATTTTACTACTTATAAATATACCTGTCACTGAAGGTATTTGATTGGATTAACTATAGAAACTACTAATTTTGAAAGGTAGATTTGAAAAAAGTAAGACTTTTCCATTTGGCTGTTCGGCAGTTACAGACATCCATCATCTAAAATGATTGTTAAAAATAGCATATTATGCTATACTTAAAGCTTTTTTAAAAAATGGGTACCTTGTTCTGACCCACTAAGGAGCATATGGTGCACAACAGTGGGCTATACAAATACTCCTTTACTGGATATACTTTGAACACTAATTAAGGCCGGGTCTTAAAAAAATTTACCTGACACTTATTAGTCAAAAAGGCAAACATGATAGCCAGTGGTAGACATGAAGTGGGATAGTGGCAGGAAGGTGGCCTTAGAGAGCTCTAAGTAGAGTGCCTTGTTGAGAAGCAAGGCCCATCCCTAGCAGCCTGAAATCTAGTTTCTGTGGTGGATAGTACTGAGATTTCTATTAGAGTTCTTAAAGCAGGATCCAGCAAAAAGGGAAGTTGGAATCTTTCATATCTGCTGGCTAATAGGTGTCTAAACTTGAAGGTCAACATGCATGCATACAGCTGCTGGAAGGCAGAAGGAGCTCTCCGTCTCCCCTCGCCATCTACAGCTTCTTAGCTGCTAGAAGGTACAGTGGACTCTTCACCACTTTGCCCCCTCTCAGAACCTCTTGAACATGGTAAGGAAGAGTGGGGAAGAATTCTGCTACTCCATTTTTGTTGGTAGGGAGTACATCTCCCAAATAACTAAAGTGACTGTCCCTGTTGCTCAGTTTTATCAGGATTATTAAATTGACGTGATTCTTGAGTTCCACTATTTTGGCTTTTGAATTCTGAAGGGCTTCAGCAAAACTGAGCAGAGTCCTGTTATTATCATGCTGCTGATAGCAGGCAAATCTTTGAATGTTAGTGTAGGCGCTAGGAGCTCAGGAAAACTATTACGTCAGTTAACTTTCCAAATGTTAAAGAAGTGTGCTGTCTGATACTATCAAGGGCTAAAAATTCTTTAAATCAAAGCTTATTCAGAAATTGTTGGCTTAGGCCCCAGTACTCTAGAAGGAGTGCTTACCACTTGTTCTGGTTAGTAGCAAGTCAGCGAGCAGACTCTTTAACCCTGAATTATTGAGGAAAGCATAGACTAGTTAGCTGAATGAGCCTCCAAACCGGATTTTGTTTCACAGACTTTCTGTGGGCAAGTTCAGACATGTGAATAGATGTTAGAAGCCTCTTCAAATGCCTCCTTATGCAAGGTGGCCAAGCAGTGGACTGGTAGGTTCTCATTTTGGGTAATATTTTAAGAGTTTCCGCTTACGTGGATTAAGCATAGGTGACATGGATCTTGAGTAAAGTATGATGCTCCAATTACAATTTAGTATGGCTAATTTGTTTCATCAATATAAAATCTGAATAATGTAATCAGAGTATGTTTAGGCTTTTTAGAACTGGTTGAGCACAATAACGTTGGGATTCCTAAGGGATTCTTGTTACATAAAAAGTAGACTGAGGTTGCACATGGGTGACAATAACTTACATTTATAATTACGCTTCAGTCACGAGTTTCTTAACACAATAAGGGTAGAAAATGCAACTGAATGTCAGTCAAATTAAGAAATCTAAAATGTGCATCAGCTATAAATAGATATTTGCAAGGAAATCTTAATGTTGGCCCTCAGATTTTCTTTTAATCGTCACAACAGAGCTAGTTGGCTTGTGTATTTATACTCAAACTCTATATAAAAACATTAGTAACTGATAAGATAAATAGATGAAGAAGGGCAGAAGACTTGTGTATCAGCAGAAATTGTTCTCTACTGTGTCTGGTCTATGATTGCATCAATGGAAAGTGGAAATCTTGACTTATCTTGACTTCTCACTATCCACTAGTGTTTGGCGATGATACTGAATTGACAAAGTCAGAATCTTTATTAGGAATATCTACTTGTACAGACCTCTATTAGGCTTTAAATTTAACCTATCTTTAGTGTCTCGTGATCTTGCCAGATCTCATAAGTTAGGCATAGTTAATAGTTGTGTACAAGTTCTTAATGGCAAACAACAATGCAGGAAGTGGAGTGTGCGACAGTCTTTCCTCTGAATTGATATTGAAAGAACTGCCTCAGCATGATGCTAGATGGCACTATACTAATAGGTGATATCTTTGGTCTGAGACATAAAACATTTGTTATTAAAGGACAACTTCCATGATGCTTTCTTGAAAGAAAAGGTACAGGTTCTCTTATGTGATGGGCAAATTCACATTTAGGTAGTCATGCATATTCAAAACTTGCCTGCAGTTTCAACTGGAGACCTTTTCTTTTTTTCTTTTTTACTTCTTTCTTATAAAGGATTATTTAGTGCTTCTTGTTCAGAATGACTACATTTCATGGATCAGTAAGCTTTTAAGGGTAGAAAGTAACTATCCAGAATTATGGCAGTACTTCCATTGTAGCTTACAGTATTAAGAAAACAATAATATTGTGCATGCTGAAAGAAAAGGAGTGCTTGTGGCACCTTAGAGACTAACCAATTTATTTGAGCATAAGCTTTCGTGAGCTACAGCTCACTGCATCCGATGAAGTGAGCTGTAGCTCACGAAAGCTTATGATCAGATAAATTGATTAGTCTCTAAGGTGCCACAAGTACTCCTTTTCTTTTTGCAAATACAGACTAACATGGCTGTTACTCTGAAACCTGTCATTGTGCATGCTGGTTACTGAGACACAATACCAGCCATGAGACCTGATAACATGATTGTAAGGGAGCCACTCTCCCCCCCCCCCCCCCCAACCTCCTCTTCTGATCTCTTCTAGATGCTAGCAATGCTAGTATATAGAATAGAGTTTACTAGTGCTTTTGCTGGTATTAGTTCTCTTTGTAGTGGGGAAACAGCCCTCCTCAAGCCAGTATTGCTCGCCAAGGCAGGAGAGTCCCTGAGCTGTCCCTTCTAGCAGCTGACCCCTCTCTCCCTGCTGAGGTCTTTTTAAAAAAATAAAACCACAACTGTAGGTTACAGATTAGATCTTGTGCCTCATTATTGCTTTGAACACTGTCCAGGAGACTTCTGTTCTGTTCTGCAGGAGGCCTCTGTTTTTGTGCTTCATACCATCACTGCTCATGTGCAAAAGAAGGACAAATTGCTGTTAGATTTCCATAGCACCAGCTCTCAATGGTCATATGGCTCAGCAGAATGTGTATAGTATTACTATAGTCCTAGCTCTAGTAGCAAGGATTGCATTACTACTAAAGTTGCTGTTTTCATATAATATAGCTTGTAAAATTCTTTGAAAACCTTCAGAATTAAAAAAATGCCCATTTTATGAGGTGTGCCCATTGTCAGAACAGCCCTTCAGCATGGAGCTGAACAGATGATTTTACTAAACATTTGGGAAAATGTCATGTTTGAGAAATCCTCAGAGAATCTTAAACTCTAATGGTCATATGCTACTAAACTTTATTACAAGAAGTAACTGATGCATGCAAGACCTGCCCCCCATATCATTGCTCCAAATAATCTATGACTTCACTGCAAATGGGCTTCTTTATTAAAACAGTGACATCATGCAGTTTTAATCAGCAGTGATTCCTATATTCTACTGTAAAAAAACTGTTTTTATTTTCCATTTGGAAGACCAGACAAGACTTGTCAATTTTCATGCAGTTGTATAGATTTTTCTCTATTTTTGCTTATATTTACACTGAGATTGTTGTGACCAAACCAATAAGAAAATTGTGAAATGGATAGACACTGAAGTAACTGAATAAGTACCAAGGACCATTCTTGAGGTTTTTCGTAACATTTTTTTGTCATATTTCTGTATTGTAAAGAGAGATGTTTTAGATTTGGACACTTAGTGACTGCACTTGGGACATGAGTAATCATCATAATTTGGTATCTCAGGGAATACAAAGAGATTGGAATAGGTGACAATGTCCTCTTCATTAAAGTCTCTAATTTGTTTATGCTTACCAAAAGCAACTTTTTCTACAGACTTGGTAAATACTCAAGTTTTTCAGCAAGCTAACATTTCTGATTTCCTTTTCGTGACCTAATTTATTTCTGGATTATTTACAGTATGTTCTTGGTTACCACTGTGTATTGGGAACTAATGGTGAAAGCTAAAAGGAAATATAGGAAGAGGCAGTGAAATCCTTCTTTAAATAGACTGGCTTTTAAAACCGTGAGAGAGGATGTCCTGCATTTGTCAATTTGAACACATACAGATGAGTTTTCCTGTGTGAAATCCCTTTCAGAGAGTCTCCATGTTTTAAAACCTGAAAATATAATTTAACTCTTGATTTCTACTTGCTTACTAGTAAAAATAAGAACCTGGGGTGTCAGAACTACTGTTAAACAAAAAATATGCTTAGAACAACAATTAGATTGACATGCATTTTCTTTTAAGTAGTCTTGTTTATAAAATACAATTTCAGGACTTGGATTAATTAAAGTTGGAAAATTTAAATGGAAACTTGACTTTATCCGTAGTTCTAATCTCCTTAAAGTTGTCTCTTGTATTTCATTTTAAAATGTATACAATGGGAAATTCAAAATGGGCTACTGGATTTATTCAGGATGAAATTAAGCAATTTTATAAGTGCATTTAAAGGATGAATAAAGATGAACTTCCCAGGTAGCCCCTTAAGTGAATCTGGGGATTAATTTTCTCCAACTTGCACATCCTGAACTCCTGAATGAGCAATATTACTAAAAAAGAAATTCCAGTTAAAATATAAATATACACTTATGACTGTTGTCCACTGGTAGGTTTGATTAAGTTTGTGCAGTCAGCTAGTTAAATTAAATGCAATCATCATTTAGCCTTTAGTTACTACGGTGGTGGGCTTTATAGAAAAGACTTGAATAGATCAATGCTATGTGTTCAGATAACAAGGCAGTGGATTTGTGTACCAAAAAAAATACTATTTACACTAAAGAATAGTAACTCCTTTCCAACTCCTTAATTTGTAAAAAAAAATAAGCCTATAAAGGCTGTTTTAACAAATATTTAGCATTTAAGTAAACAGTTCATTTTTTCCTGGTTTGGTACAGCATTTATTCAGCCGCCTCTTTACTAAACAGAGGCCCTGAACTAATTTAGAAATGGAGACTATATGGGCTGTGAAATCACTAACTAGATTCTGAGGCTTGTTTGACGTAGAAGGTGATTAGGACTTCTAGATTTTAAGGCATATCTTAAATAACCAAATGGATATTTCCGGATTTGAGAGGGTGTAAGATGGAATTGGAGAACTGATTGTAGACAGTGACCTTCGAAATAAGAGGAAGATGGGACACTAGTTGGAGAGGCAAGTGGGGGTTGGGGTAGGTTCTGAAGATGAGAGCAACTAAAACATGCTTGTATTATCAGGGGAAAGAAGCAAAGGAGAATGAGGGGTTAAGGAGAAAAGTAAGGGAAGGGATGAGTGGGAGCAAGGGAGATTTGGGGATAGGATGGGCTGGGGTCACTGTGGCAAGTGGAGCTTTCTACATGAGCCCCTGCCTTGGACAATTTTTGTTTAACAATCATATTTTCCTGTTTTAAAAATGTTTCTCTTTCCTATTTGCATATTTCACACAACAATAGGGAAACGGGTAAAGTGGTGGTATGCACAAAATCTGAAAATGAGAAATGGTTTTTGTCTTTGAATTACTGTGCTTAAATGTTACTAGTAACTCTACTAGGTAGGTGTTTGGAGAACTGAGAATTTTAAATTGATTATGGTCCTTTAATTAGCTAACTACATTTTTGGATGATGTTCTTGGAAAGAAAAAGATGTCTGCTTTCTTGGGATAGCATTGATATGGAGAGGGATTCCTTTCAATAGTAGTAATTAAACTAATTCCTAAGTAAAGAGTGAAAAATAACTGACACTGATCCAGATTATGTTGAACAAGTTGTCCCAATCCACAAGTACTTACAGAATTATTCTATTTTAGAATGTTTTTAATTTCAAACACATCATTGTAATAAACAGTTACTCTACAATTCAGACATGGAATTAATGATAAATTGTATAGTGTAAAAATATTTTGGACTGACTGCAGTTAGTATCCTTCAAGAGAAAAGCCATTTCTCTCAATATTGCATCATTTTGACTTCAGCTGTGTGTTAAAACCTCTTCGAAAGTGAGGGATATGGTTTAGTACTAAATGGGCCAAAATTGTTTGTTATGACCACTACTTACATACAATAAATAATACATGTATTATCATAACACTTGTGTAGTGGGCCATGACTGGGACTCCGAAGAAATTTATGCTATCAGTGTTACTTTGTTTCCTTTTTATTTTCACATTAGCTTTTTACTGAAAGATTTAAATATTAAATTTGACTGAATGTTCTGAATCAGAATATTTTGGTACCAGCAATCTTTGTCAGAACACATGATAATTCAGGCTAGACATGTTATACATCAGAAATGTACGTCATCCTCCTGGTTGCTGTAGGCCAAAGGATTTTTGTAATGGAACACTCTTCACCCATGCTCTGTCAGCGTCAAATATATACTTAACATCCTGATTGTTGCATAACTATTAAAGCTGTTAGAAATTGAACAAGGCTTGCTCCTCACACACACACTTGTACTCCTTAATTCTGCTGAATCTGTGAATTTGTATTCATTTTCATAATAAATTATGGTTTGCTAACTACTAGAAATTATTACTTGTAAGATGCAGCAGAAGCTGGGCTGGGAAGGACAAACTATTAAAACTGTTATTGAAGTGCTGACAGTTTGCTCTGGGCTGTCCAAAACAAATAGTTGTGCCTAAGAAGCTAACAATTTAAAATATACTGCTATATTTAATAGCAAAGAATACAAAAATACTTGCAAGCAAGTTAATTTTTGTGAAGAAACTTTGAAGTCATCTTTGCAGCCTAGACGCCATGTGAAATTTTCCCATTAAATTATAAATGTCTTATGTTTACCAAAGAAATTAGGCACTTGCTTGGTAAAATCTGGGGAGCAATTTACAAAATTGGGCAGTTACTGTATTAAATGTGTAGCCTATAGGTGCATAGGTATAAGTTAAGGCCCTAATGCAATGAGCCTATAGTACACAAGGCCTGTAAAACGTAGCTAAACTAATAAAGGCATAAGGTCAAAAAGCCTTAGCATAAGAAGCGAACCAAGAGTAAACATAGATCATAAGATAGAATGCTGTAATGACCAAACGGCTGATAGGTAACCCCAAGATGCTAGTCTATACTAATTTAGGATGTTTTAAAGTAGGGACATCAGCAGATCATGAGAAAGCCATGGTAACTAATGGATGCATATGTAAAAGATTAATAGCCTATGGAAGAGGGGTACCCCAACATTAGTAGGAAATAGGGAAAAGGGGCTGAAATTCCAATTGAATATGTATTGGGTGAAGTGGTGTGAGTGTAACACATTATAAAAGCTGTATCCCAGCCTGCATGCCTTGGGAGATGTTTGGATAATGACCACTAGTGATGGTGATGATTGTGTGGGGGAAGATGGTTCTGCAGGAGTTGCTGTGAGTATATGGATGTTCAACTCATTTTGTTTTCTCTCTTCTCACTGTCTTAATAAAAACTATTACAAATATAGAAAGTTTTTCCTAAGTGTGCGTTGCAACCATGCACACTGAAGTTCCCAATTAGACAGGGTAAGAGATGTGTCTTTTAGCTCATGCAGTAAAAGCTCATGCATTAAGCTCCAGAGGTTCCAGGTTTGATCCCAGTGCCAACAGATCAACATTACACTAATTTGGCAGAAATTACTTTCCCCAGCATCAGCAGGACAAGAGATGCTGTACTCTGGTGGCTGGGGATGTATTACAAGAAAATCTTGACTAGTAAAATTTGTAATTTAAATATCGCAGCCTCATTGTTAAAATGGAGCGCTCTTAAACCAACTAACTTTGAGGCATGTTCAAGAAGTATATAGAATACTATTTGCCATATAGAAGAGCATACTTCTGATATAATCATCCCAATGAAAAGTACTACAGCTGGTTATTTCTTCTGTTAAAAATATCAGTTTCATAAGTAAGAAACTTAAAGTGAGTTGAAAGGCCATATAATAATAAGTGATCCTTTTTTCCCCAAATATACATACATCAGCCATAACTAGGGCTCCATGTCTGTCATTGATGTCGTGGAAGTCATGGATTCCGTGACTTCTGCAGGGGCCAGTGTGGCTGACCCCAGGGTCGCCCAAGCAGCTGGCTCCTGGGCCAGCTGCTCAGGTGGTCCACACCAGCTGCTACTTTGGCAGCCCTGGGCAGAGGTCTGGCCGGCTGGAGCACTTGTGGTCCATTGGCCCCGGGCAGCAGTCTCCAGCTGGCTGGAGCAGCTGCTGGCCCCAGCTCTCGGAAGCTGGTGCTGCTGTCCCACCCAGCAACAGCCCCCTTCCTCTCCTTACCCCCCATCCCCCCACCTGATTTAATCATGGGTATAAGTCATGGACAGGTCACCAGCCCTGAATTTTTGTTTATTGCCCATGACCTGTCCATGACTTTTACTAAAAATACATGTGATTGAATCGTAGCCTTAGTCATAACCAAAATGTTTTAAAAAGCATTTAGTAACATTGACAGATGTATTAAAAATGATCCCTTTCTTGAAATTAGATCAGGGTATCTCATCTGTTTGGATCCTTCTTGCTTAATAACCACAGCCTCTGCAAATAACAAACAACACTGTCATCACATGTGCACGGCAAAAGAGTTTGCACATATAACTCACTAATGTGTGTATTGCACAGGTTCTTCTCTGTGCCAGTCTACAGAGGATGAATTGTTCTAGCCCGCAGCTACAGAGCTTTAGCTCAAGCTGTAGCAGCTCATGCTTTTAGTTTTGGAGGCCCCTGGTTCAATCTCTGCTGTCTGACATGAGGGCAGCTGTCACACACAGACTTATGCATGTACTTTTTACATTACTCATACATCATAATAAATAGCTCCATAAGTAGCACTGGTAGTGTTCCCTAGTTGTGTTGGCTGCTCTCGTTCTTTGATGCTGTTTCTTAGCCTCCCTGACTCACCAGCTGGTCTCAGCATGGTATCTTAATGGGGCAGGGAGGAAGACTTAATGGCAGAGGGGTTTACAGTACTCACCTAGAACTTATATTGGTGGTGGGAGAAGATGTTTGAGAAGCAGCAGTGGGGCCTGCAGTTGCATGCAGCCAAGAGGAATGTACTCTTTTAAAGCGTGAATGCCTGGGCTGGACCCAGTATTTCAGTGGTCTTGATAATACATCCTTTCTCAATCACAGTGGACAACACCATCCTGTGGTCACTTAACCCTATAACCTGGCTGTCATTTTCATCTTGGACATCTCTGTAAATCCTCAAATCTAGACTGTCTGAATCTTGTGGACAGTTTGTGTGTGTAACATCTAAGATACAACCTAGCCTTTCCTATCCATCCACCAAGCTAAAATTCTTATTCTGGGTAGTCTCATCCCACATCTCCATTACTGAAACATTATTTTTTCTGGTCTGGATGAATCTTGCCCATCCATTCAGAATGCCACAGCAAGGATAATTTTCCTAGTCTGTCGCTTCGACCATGTTATATATTTTTTTCATCCCTCCACTGACTGGCTCTCTTTATTTCATCAAACAAGCTACTCATCCTCACTTTAATGACCTTTCACAGCCTATCCCCACCCCTGTCATATTGCATTCATTATTGAGATGTCATCTCCTACCTCCAATTGGCCAGTGATACGAGCCTTCATCACCACTTGTTAAATTTCCAGGCAAGCATCTTTGCTTTCTCCAGTACTGTCCCTCTCAATTGTGAGAAACTCCCATAAACATCTGCAAAGCTACCTCATCCTCCTTAACTCTGCTTTGATAAAATGCCTACAAAAAACTTTGACAACTGTTAGGCTATTGGTGTATTTATCAATATTCTTGTTGTTTCCTTGTACTCCTCCATTGATTTGTTTGTATCCATCTTTTTCTCTTGTTTTATACTTAGATTGTAAATTCAAGGCAGGGACTGTCATTTTGTTTGTTCAGCACCTAGTGCAGTGGGGATCTTGTCCAGGGCTAGGTCTCCTTGGTGGTATGACAATACAAATAATAGTAATAATAATAACTTTTGTGCTTAATAGAAATAGATATAGAAATTGCAGCTAGAGATGCATTTCACAATTCGTCAAGTAAACTCCTCTTGCTTCGCTTCCCCATCCCAGATAATCCCTAGAATTTTTTTCTCCCTCAAGCATGATCAGCTGCCCTAAACATAACATCAAAACAGGCAAATGCTCTGGCAGAAGGTGGAGGATGCCTATTAGTTGAATGGGTGCATCTTGATTACATTTCTCCTCAGACCAGACTGGTCTATCAGATTTTTGTATCATCTTCTCTAAAGTGAACAATGAGTACAAATTTGATGCTTAACTATTCCCCAGTGGATTAGCTGCTGGATAACCTAAGAAAATTCAGATACCTCCAGACCCTGCAGTTGATGAAGAGATTGCTTGAGCCCTCTCTGGATCTAGGAGAAAAAAATGTATTTAACCCCATTTTTGGTTACTTCCTGACCCTTCCATGGGGCCCCTGTGATGTTCCAAGCATTGGTTGAAAAATGTTCTGTGGTTACCTGCAATACAGAGCAACATATTTAGATTATATGGTTGTCTTCATTTGATTGTGAATTGCACATTTGGCCTCTGAGTCTCATTGAGCAGAACTCATGGCCAATCTAACTAAGTGTACCCTGGGAAAAATAGAAACTGAGTATGTGGGTTGGGTTATGTGCTCAGGAAAAATCAGTTTAAACCCACAGTGAGTCTTGTTGAATTACCACCAAAAGAACAGGTGCTGTCAGTGTTTGGACCAGCATGGATGTTAATTTCTCTGTCATCTTGTGCGTTTGTGCCACCAATGTATCTTGTGTGGAAGAATACTCCACCCCAGGTTAATTCTTCAGATGCTTGTGATGATGTGGTTACCAGCTTAAGGATGTTCTTTGTAGCTAACCCATCCTGTGGAGTCCAGACCTTACTAAAAAAACATATCCCTTCCTAGCTGTATAATGCATTGCTTTTTTATCAATATCCGTTATATACTGTACTGGAAAACTCTGTGCACACAGACTTCTTGCCTCATTCCTAGGTACACCACCAGCTAGTCTCATAGCTGTGGTCACTTGAGTTTGGAGTGGGACAGGGACAGTACAGTGGTCCCGGCAACACTTTATCCCCATGTATTAATTTCCCTGCAGGCTTCTAATCCTCCCACTCACTCAGTACCTTAGTTTAAGTACTGCAAAATAAGCACTACAAGCAGTTTGTCGTTTATGGAACACCTATTGTAATTAGGGAATTAAAAATGCAGCAGGAATTCTATACAAATTTTAGTCTTCAAACCTTTCTAAAATTCACATGCATTGTTAAATTGACATGCCAGTTCAGCACTTGGTTGAGGGGCTGTCATAAATATAAAGGGAAGGCTAACCACTTTTAAATCCCTCTTGGCCAGAGGAAAAAACCCTTTCATCTGTAAAGGGTTAAGAAGCTAAAGATAACCGTGCTGGCACCTAACCAAAATGACCAATGAGGAGACAAGATACTTTCAAAGCTGGAGGGGGGGGGGGGGGGGAAACAAAGGGTTCTCTGTCTATGTGGTGTTTTTGCCCGCACCAGAGCAGGAATACAGGAGTTCTGACCTGCAAAGGGCTAATAAGCAGTCTAGTTAGGTATGCATTAGATTCTGTTTTGTTTAAATGGCTGATAAAATAAGTTGTGCTAAATGGAATGTATATTTTTTTAACTTAAGGTTTTGCCTAGAGGAATTCTTTGTTTTGAATCTGATTACCCTGTAAGGTATTTACCATCCTGATTTTACAGAGGTGATTCTTTACTTCTATTAAAATTCTTCTTTTAAGAAACGGATTGCTTTTTCCTTGTTCTTAAGATCCAAGGGTTTGGGTCTGTGGTCACCTATGCAAATTGGTGAGGATTATTATCAAGCCTTTCCAAGGAGAGGGGGTGTAGGATTTGGGAGGATTTTGGGGCGGGGGAAGATGTTTCCAAGTGGGCTCTTTCCATGTTACATATTTGTTAGACGCTTGGTGGTGGCAGCAATAAAGTCCAAGGGCAAAAGGTAAAATAGTTTGTACCTTGGGGAAGTTTTAACTTAAGCTGGTAAAAATAAGCTTGGGGGGTTCTCATGCAGGTCCCCACATCTGTACCCTAAAGTTCAATGTGGGGAAGGAATCTTGGTAGGGGCCCAGGGTAGCATTTGTGTGAAGATGTATATTCTTTTGATCAAGAGGTTCAGGTGCTCCCGAATCCACCAAAAAGACCATTTTTTTGAAGTTTCAATTATTTTGGTGTTTGCACAGAGAGAGAAACAAAAATGGGGAACACAGTATCCATATGAAATCTATCTCGTGAGGTCTAGTGTCCAGCACAAAGAAGAAACTTAGTATCTAAAGATTAAGATTATTGGAGTTTGGTTTTGGCTCTGCTTAGGGCTCAAGATTGACTCATTACTATGCTGTGCAGGCTGGCTTCAAACTCCTGTGAACTTGTCCCTGGTGACTTGCCACCTAAGGAGAGAGGAACCCTCCTCCAGAAGGAACTCTGTAGCTTTGGGGAAGGCGCGTTGGCCTGGAAACCCAAAAGTTCTTTATTTTAGGTATCTTCTTCCATGGAATGCTGTCAGTGTATTTGTGCACTTCACAAGATCTTACCACAAACCTCCTATGTGATGAAGGGAAAGACACTTACACCAGCATTTTTGGATATGGCAACCCTTCTGAAATCTGAGTAAAGAATTACTTCATTCCTTGTGAAATTTAGCAGAAAGGATGGTGATATGGCAATGCACTGAACTGTGACTCATGAGGCTTGGCTTCGACTCCTGGGTTTAGCAATTCCAGACTTTAGTCAAGTGACTTAATCTGTGTCTGGTTCCTTATATAGGCTATTTCGGCTTGTTTAGAATTCAGGAGCTCATGGATGACTTAGTGCTGAGGAGCCTTCTAAAGCTCTGGAAACCATCACAGATCCAGGCAGCTGCACCATTATTTCCTGTTACTGGCTCAATGAGGGCATCCACTCTCAGGCTTCCAGCTCCCCTGGTAGTCACTTACCTTGGGTGGAGACATGTCTTGCTCCCTCTGGACCAGGGTATTTCCAAGCTGAACAGTTCACTGCCTTCACTGTGGTGTTCCCAGCAAAAGACAGGCTACCTAAGCAGGCTTCACATGCCTTCTCTTCAGATACTAATAATGCCTTCTCTTCAGAACAATTGTCAACAATTAAGTTACCACACACACTTCTTGTGCAAGCCTATTTCATTCGTAAGATAAAAGCACTACAGAGGAAAACACATTAAAAACAATAAGAATGTATGTGCATGCCAATGAGCTTGCCAGTGATCACCCCAACTCTAATGTAGGCTCTGTCAGAAGCAGTCCTTGCAAACCCCACAAAGGAGTCTCTCTTCTATGGTCACAAGTTCATAACAGCCTCAGCTCAGAACTAGCACCTTCCTAAAAAGTTTACTCTTTCCTTTATGCAGTTTGGGGGTATTTGGTTGGGAACTGGTTATTAGTAGACAGTAGGTCTTTCCCTCCAGTCTCAGCTTCAAAAGACTGGGTTCAAAGAGGTGGTGTATGTATTTAAGATGGAATATATGGTTTTAAAGAGTTAAGGTGTTAATATAACTCATTTACTGTCCAGCACTACACAGTGTGTTAACTAAGGTTTGAGCTTTGGCATAGAGAGACTTTAGCCTGCTTAGTACTATGGCAAATACACTATTAACTTTTCAAAACTTTTTGTTAAAGATACGGGGGAGGAAAAAAATTCAATTATTTGGAATGTTAAGTAAGGCTTCTATTTTAACACTTCACATTTTATTGGGGTTCTTAAAGGGGGAAAATCCGTGTTTGACAGTTTTTTTTATATAGTATTAAAGTTGGTAATAACTGTCCTTTTTTGGGGAAGAGAAGTAGTTAGTTGAGATGGACTGGAACTGTTGTTGGCATTAAAGCTTGATTCAATTTTCTAAGAAGATAAAACAAGACAAATCCATGCAAAAGGGGAGAGAAGAATAGCAAAGATGGAAAATTCAGCTTCTTTCTCTGATACTGACTTGAAACCTCACTGATGGAAAAACACAGGCACAGCACTGTCATGTTCCAGGGTACAATCTAGACCAGTGAGGTGTGTCACCACCTGCCCCGCAACCGTGGATGCCTCACAATGCTTTGCTGTTGTAGCTCCCAACCGGGGCTTCTTCCAAACAGCCTGACAGCATGCCGGTCACATCCTGAGTATCTGTGTATAGTTGTAGCCCTGGTCCAGCAACTGTGATCCCGGCAGGCTGTCGGCAACACTCCAGTCTTATTCTGGCTTGCACTCGCCTTGTTTACTACTTTCAGGGTGACCCCAACACATTCCCATTCCTGAGGTTTTTCCAAAAATCGTGTGTTCTGCACTGTCCAGCCTTTTTCTGGACAATTCAGGTATTAAAGGTCCATTGCCCCTGTAAAGGGTCAGTATTCAACTGTTAGCTATTTTAACTGAAGTTACCAGGCAGTTCAGTTTAAACACAACACTGGATTATTTTAGATTAAAAAGAATTATTTAATTACAAAGAGAGGTTTTAAGTGATTACAAGTAAAAGATATTAAAGTCAGAAATGGTTACAGGAAAAATAAAGATAAAACGCTTCCTGGGAGCTAAAACTTAACAAGCTAGACTTGGTTCAAGGTAAAATTCTTACCAGAGGTTTCCAGCAATATGGCTGACCAAATTCTCAGGTCAGATTCTCCCCGCAAAGTGAAAGGGCTGGTTTCTTTGTTGTCTTAAGTGAAAGAGAGTAAGACGATAGGATGTTTTTGCTCTTTACTTTTATAGTCCAGTAACCCTATGAATTGCATTTTCTTGAGGGTTACCCCTAGATAAAATTCTTTCCTGCTGTGAGGAAGGATACGTGGAGACTCATGGTGAAAGAGGTTCCAAGTTCGCTAAAATGCAGGTTTATCTGTTCCTGCCCCGCTTTGTTGCCAAAGAAGGCCATTGGACAGGTGATTGCCAAGCAACTTTGACACCTGACTAGAGGTGTCAGCTTGTCCCTTGTCTTTGAGAGAGCCATTTACACGCTCCACAAATCTCCTAAGGCAGGGATTGTCGTGACAAATTTTTTGGTGGGCTCAATGCTTGCTGGTGGCCGCACTGACCCTTTTTTTTTTTTCCTGAAAAATTGTGTTTTCCTAAAGTTGTTAAAGTAATATGCACATATATACATCATTGTAATTTATTTATATAAGGTTTTGGGGTTTTTTGCGGACTCAATAATAAAAAATCATGCACAGTTATCTCTATTCTTTACTGGACCTAACAGAATTGAAACACAGATAAGGTTCTTTGCATGTTCTTGTCTTTTTTTTATTGTTTCTTTTGCTTTTTATGGTTATAGTGGTTGTCTGTATAACAATTCTGAAGTAAATTTAAAAATGCTTTGACATAATAGAAGTCCAAATAATAATGAAAAACCTCTTGGTGGCTTGGGTCTGGGGAGGGAAGGAGAGGCACAGCTGTGGCTGGCCCGGGGCTCCTCTGGGCAGGTGGGGGTGGCTCGGGGCTTCAGCCAGCCTGGAGCCCCTCTGGACGAGGGGCAGGGTGCTCCAGGCTTCATTCAACCCAGAGCTCCTCTGGGCAGGTGTGTGTGTATGTGGGGGTCTTGGAGCCTTGGCCAGCCCAAGGCTCCTGTGGGGGGAGGTGCTCAAGGCTTCTCCAGGCGGGGATCTTGTGGCTGCAGGCTTAGGGGGTTTCGGGCCTGCGGCTACCAGGGGGGAGGCGGAAAGAAGGGGTGGAGTTGGGGGCTAGCCTCCCCAAAGAGCGGCTCCACCTACCGCTCACCTCCTCGTGCACAGGCCCACTACTCATCTCCTGCGTCCCTCCTCAGTCCCCCACCCGCTGCTCATCTCCTCGCTCCCCTGCCCACCTGGAGAACTTCCACTTACTGGTGGCTCACCGCTAACCTCCTCACTCCCCTCCTCACAGCCAGACCCCACCCCGACCCCTGCTTCCTTACCCTGCTGCTGGCTCGCTGCTAGTCTCCTTACTCCTTCACCAGGCTCCCTGCTGCTCACCTCGCTGCTTGCCACCTCACCTTGCTCCTTAAGCATTGTGTGTTCCACCTGTGTCTCCAGAGAGGCGGTGCATGCAGGAGAGTCAGAGGAAGGGGAGGGGCTGATGTTCCCCCCCCCCCCACTGCACAGGAAACTGCTGTGGCCGTAGGGAAACCTGGTGGCTGCATGCAGTCATGGTAGCGGCATTTGAGAAACTGTGTCCTAGAGTATGCCTACACTGTAATATATGCCTGGGTTCAGACTCGTGCTGGAACCCAGACTCCCCCTTCCATCTACACACACACCTCTCCAATTCTGGCTCAGACTTAGGCTCCGAGGACCCTGTGGATATGGAGGGTCTGAGCCAGAGTCAAGCTGTGACCCAGGGTTCAAGCCCTATTGCTTTGCAGTGTAGATTCAGCCCTATCTCCCTCCCCCACTCCTTACTCAGGTTCTGGGACTCGGCCAAAAGTGTCACACAATCCCATGGACCAACTTCCTTTGTCCTTTCTCTCCCAACAATCTCCAACTCTGGTGAAAACGGAAGCAGCCCCCCCTTGGTGTGCAGCAGCAACTTGGTGAGTCAGCATTAACCCTGCCATTATCTTCTGACCACTAAGCTGCAAACATCCCATTCTGTATTTGTAAAGGAGACTGAACAGAAGAAACCTTTAGCAAAGAGTGCTGCTTCATGGTCATGGGAACACAGCCAGATTTTGGTAAATCCTTGACGCAAAGCCAGCAAAAAGTGCACTTTAGTAAGAGTACCAGCAATGATCGCGCATACCAGCAAATAGCAAAGAAGCTGGCAGCTTTGCAATTTACCGGGCTGGTGACCAATGCAGAGAGCAGATTAACTGTCTCAAGAGTGAGTACTGGAAAACCAGGGGTTAGTACGGCACCTTGGGCAGATGGCCAACATCATGCCGGTTTTATGAGTATGACCTGGGTGCTGGGCATCGTGCCCAGCACAGAGCCCAATGGTAACCTGTTAGCTGGAAAGGTGCCCTGCTGGTCCCAGAATCCAGTATGGGGGATGATGGGAGCCAGCAGCAGGCCGTGAGGACAATGAAGTGACTCTGTTGCTGAAACTGGTTCTAGAGCAGGAGCAGCAGCACGTTCTGGGTCCATACTTGGAGCAACTGTTTGATGCCTCCTTGAGAAACAACCCACCTCAGAGTCTGCAGCAGACACAGATGGACAGAAGCTGCCCAAGCCTGGTAAGTTTCTGGCTGCGTTTTAATGTTTATTAATACACTAATTGGAGGCATTTCTGCTCTACGAACTGATGCAAAAGTTATGCAGATTGTCAGCTAGCAGTGTGTACCCACTAATGGCAGATTGTATGCCAGCGCCTTGGCATCCCCCTCCCTCCCTCCTATGCCTGTAAGTATGCTACTTTGTTAGCACTCACCGGTCTACTGAGCTGACTGGAAACAGAGAACTATGTGTGGTTGAAGGATGTGGAAATGTGTTTTTGATTTACAAATCTAGTCCCAAATACTACTGGATTTGAAATTTTACCCAGAAATGTGCCAGAGGTAAAGGAGAGCAGGAAGGCTGTGGAGTTCTGCGTGTTTGCATGCAGCCATAACAGAGTAAGTCATATGGAAGCTAATGTAGCATCCTGCTGATTCCCTCATGAATTCTGACCTATTCCCAGGTGCTGATAGCTGCAAGCTTTTCCTGAAGCAGGAACTCCAGTCAGTCATATTCTGGGGAAGAGCATATTTTTCAGGGCCATCTCGGTAGCTGACCAGCCCACTCCATTCAGATGTACTGTTCAATCACTATATTTGAATACCTCGGTTGCATAAACTGCAGTTTCCTACCCACAGCCTGGAATAACATCTCCCTTTGCCAATTGGGCACCACAAGAACTGCTGTGTCGTTGAAAATATGGAAGGCCTGAAATGATAGTAAAAGATTTTGTAGCACAGTCACTGATGGCACTCTTCTCCCCTACCCCCAACTCAGGTAATTCTGCAGAGTTCTAAAACCAAACAAACAGCTTTGCATTTTTAACTCACCGCTGTGTGTGCACTTCTTTTGCTGCAGTTAATCAAGCTGTGTCCAGTGAAATTCTGTGGTCTGAAGCATCCCTCTCACAATATGTAGAACTACAGTTTGGAGAAGTATCACTTTGTCCATAGGCACCGACTCCGTGGGTGCTCCGGGGCTGGAGCACTCACGGGGAAAAAATGATGGGTGCTGAGCACCCACCAGCAGCCCCCATATCAGCACCTCCCCTCCCTCCTCCCCCAGCGCGTCCTGCCCACTGGCGAGCCCCATTAATCAGCACCTCCCCTTCCCTTCCCGCATGCCACAATAAGCTGTTCCATGGTGTGCAGGAGGCTGGGAGGGAAGGGGGAGGAGCGAGGAAGTGGCCTGCTCGGAAGAGGTGGGCAGGAGTGAGGCCTTGGGGGAAGGGGTCAAGCACCTCCCGGCACTTTGGAAAGTCAGCTCCTGTGACTTTGTCCTTGAAACTTCAAAAGGAATTTTTCTGTACTCCTGCACTGAGCTATTTGAGACAGTAACCCTCCATGTCTTGTTCTGTTCCAGGCCCCTTGACCTCCACTGGCTTCAGTACCTCCACCTTTTGTACACATTGCATCAGAAATCTGGGCCAGTGTACCTTCACAAACCATTCGAAGAGGAAGCCTTTCCCTGATGAATTTAGGGTTAAGGTTTTGGACAAGACCAACAAGCAGGTCCTGTACCAAAAACAGAGGGACTTGCGGCTAGAGGAAAGGCTCAGGCTGGCTGCACAGATTGAGGCCAGGGTTTCAGTGTGGAAGCACGCATTTGAACAGGATAAGTGAACAGGAGAGAGCTCAGCAGAAAACTTTCAGTGGCTCATATTGCTAATGACTGCAAGAGTAGTCTGCAAGGCTCCTGCTGCATCACCCACACCACAGCCTGAGTCCCTTGCCTGCTACCCGGTGCTGCAGTCCAAAAGCAGCTTAGAAGACTCCAGGGCTGGGTGGCACATCCATGAGTGGCTGGGCAGGGCAGCCTTGCCCCATGAAGCCCTCTATGTTCAGTCCCTCCCCTGTGGATGCCTTCAACCCCTTCTCACACTGCCAACTCCACGGCAAATGGGGAGAGAAGAGAAAGGAGAACAGGTGGCCAGAGGACATGCCACGGTAGGAAGTTTGTCCTGTACATGATTTCACTGTTTGCACTGGTTCATACACTTCATTTTTTCTGTAAAATTCTGTTACTGGTGTTTTGATGTGATGACAGCTGGCCTGTCTGGGAATTGATGAATTTTGTACTTTTGTAATACATTGTTTATATAAAGTTTTTTTTATTTCATCAAGAAAGTTTATTGCTATCACTGCTTCACATCATACAATGAATATTTAAAATAATAAAGGTAAATGCATGATCAGGGACAGTTATGAATTTGTCTGCAAAGACTATCCTGCAATACAGTTGTCTAGCAATATATACTTCAATCTTTTCCTTACATCAATCCATACTGTGACTTCCTCCACCCCCTTCAGAAGTGGCCATGTCATTCATAAGTATATGGCATAGTACTAAAACCTGCCACAATCAATGAGCCCCTCTCCCAAACACATTAATAATGGTACTATCTCCCCCTCTTCCATTGGGCCATGTAAGTCAGTAAGGTGGGAGCACAAAGTATCCCTGATGTGCCCGGGTGCATCCAGCTCCATTTGTGATAGGTGCACTTTCTAGCTGAGCATACTGATTCAGTGGCCCCTTGTGGTCATAGGTCTATTCAGGGGGAAATGACTCACCTCTGGCTTCACAAAAATTGTGAAGAGCACATCAAGCCACAGTAATGTGGACAGCATTGATTATGCTGGCATCCAAATGGGTCTCTAGACATCTCCAATGGGATTTCAGCGAGCCAAAAGCACATTCAGCAGCCAGTCATCATCTTCTGAGAGTGTAATTAAACTGTCTTTTGCCGGGCCCTTTTAAATTAGGGTATGGTTTCATAAGCCAAGGTAAAGTGAGTATGCAGGGTCCCCCAGAATACCAGTGGGGACAATAACTCCATTTATGACCAATCTCATTTGGTGAGAATAGTATCCCAGCTTGTCCATGAATGTAGACTCCTGATCAGGAAAAAACCCTGGCATTGTGAACTTTCCCAGTGCAGTCCATGTTAACATTCATGAATTCCCCTCTGTGGTACATGAGGACCTGGATATTTAGTACCTTTTGTGGTTTATGTACTCGTTCCCCTTGAGGAGGGCAAACTGTGGGCACAAGTCTCATCAGTGGCACCAGCACAGTTTGGAAGCCTCATTCTCTCAAAGCCAGCAGTTACTTCACGAGTATCTTCTATGCCCACCACCTTGGGGGTAAACTACAAGCCTAATTGCCTCAGAAAGCTCTGTCACCACTTTACCATAGTCAACTTTCCAACACCAAACTGGTTTGCAATGGACCTGTAGCAGTCTAGGTTAGCCAGCTTTCCAGATGGCTATAGCAATCTGTCTTGTCAGGGCAAGCTGCTCACAAAGCTCCAGAAATGTAGCTTTCTTCATGCGAAAGTTCTGGACCCACTGCTGGTCATCAAAGGTATGCGTGACTGTGATCCCACCAGTCTACATAGCGGGCATCAGTGCCTGTACTGAGTAAATGAGCAGCATCAGCCAATGTGAGTCTGTCATGCCTGGTTGGTGGTGGTACTCCACTAACACCTCCTGCTCTGTCATAAGCTCTGTCAGGTGCCTTTGATAGGTCAGAAAACACTGCCGAAATGTCTACCAGCATTTCATGGCAGCTCTGACTGTTTCGTGACACGGGAGTGAAAGCAAAACAAAGAGAAGTCTTTGAAAAGGTGTCTCCTCAGTGTTGCTGGCTCTGGTAGCTGGGAACACAAGGACCAAAACAACGGCTGGGCAGGATATGTTGGTGGGCTATTCAAAATTCTTGTAAGATGCTGGGCGGACAGTCAAGTTTTTCCACAGTTCACCATGGTCCAAGTGTTAGAGCTGTCACATTTTTGGGAGGGTGCCAGTAGCATGTGTCTGCGCTGCAGTGTGGATGCCAGAGCCCCAGTTTTGAGCTCTAGTTAGATCTTAATGTAGGGTTAACAGTCTATGTAGATGCTCAAGCCCTGGTTTCACTAACCCAGGTCAGCTGACTCAAGTCCTGGGCTTACATTAAGGTGTAGACATACCCTTTCTTTAAGAACCCCAAAAGGAAGTAGTGGATGAAATAGCCCATTCCCATGTTATTTTGTTCACCAGTTAGGCCTAGTTTTTTGACACACCAGTTTTGGTTCACTGATTTTTAATTTACACTTTTTAGTTTACTCATGATTTTAATAGTCTTTGAATTAAGTCCGTGAACCTTTTTGTTTGGACTAACTCAGTTTCTTGTCTCTGTTTTGTAACCTTTCCTATTAATATTTATTATACGTTATTGTGACATTTATGAACTTTTACATACTTTTTACAATTAAGATCTCAATTCAGGTAAATATGGAGGCCCAGTTATTACAACAGGAGAGAATTTGCATTTCCCTCCTCCCAACTACTTTGTAGGAAATCCATTTCATACACGTTATCCAAAAAGCCCTTTCAAGTTCCTAATAATTTCTAGAGATTGTGTTAGTTTCCTAGAAGAGTGACATACAATTCCACAGTAACACACAGATACAACTGCATTTTTAATACAGTTGACCCCAAAGGTATTAAACTTAATTCAATAATGTTTATCTTAATTCCATAAGTTTTTTGTTCAGGATATTGTCAGTCTGTCACAGGGGGATCAAATGTTCTCACACTTAGTTTTTATTTCAGAGATGCCCTCTGTAGGTGGCTCTTGGAGGCAGGTAAGGGGTGGCTGGTATCTAAAAAGGATGTTGAGGGATGCTGCAGGTCTGGGGATCCAGTGTTTTGTGTAGGAATATAGGTCCTGTTAAGGTTTCTTCCACACTTTGAACTTTAGGATACAGATGTGGGGACCTGCATGAAAGAACTCCTAAGCTTATATTTACTAGCTTAGGTTAAAACTTTCCCAAGGCACAGATTTATTTATTTATTTATTTTTGCCTTGGGAACCAGCTTAGGTTAAAAACCTGATACGCTGCCGCCACCAAGCGATTTAAACAAAGAACAGGGAAAGAGACCACTTGGAGACGTCTTCCCCACCCCCTCCAAAATATTCCCCCAAGCCTTACACCCCTTTCCTGGGAAAGGCTTGATGATGATATTCTTACAATTGGTACAGGTGAACGACAGACCCAAACCCTTGGCTTTTAAGAACAATGAAAAATTAATTTATTTAAAGAAAAATTAAAAGAATTACCTTTGTAAAATTAGGATGTAAATACTTTACAGGGTAATCAGATTGGATGCATTTGTGGTTACTAGGAATGGTTTGTTAAAGTCTGGGGCTCTTTGCACAGGGTTAGACATGAGTGTTGCTTTAAGCTGGTTAAAGGCCTTTTGACGCTTTTTAGTTCACTGAACTGCATTTGGCTGGCTTTTTTTGGTTCGGTTTGTTAGTGGGGCGGTGATTTGGCTGTATTGCGGTACAAATCGCCTGTAATATTCGGCCAAGCTTAAGAAGGATTGGACCTGTTTTTTTGACTTTGGGACAAGCCACTTTTGGATAGCATTTACTTTGGCATGTAGGGGGTTGATCGTTTTTTGACCCACCTGGTGTTTAAGGTAAGTTACTTTGTTTAGGCCTATTTGACACTTTTTAGACTTAACCGTTAGTTTTGCCTTTTTTATGCACTTGAAGACTTTTTGTAGATGTGTTAGGTGTTTTGCCCAGGAATCTGAAAATATGGCCATATCCTTAAGGTAGGTGACTGCATATTTTTTTCAGTTTCGCCAGGAAACCATTTACAAGTTTTTGGAAAGTGGCGGGTGCATTTCGCAGCCCAAAAGGGAGTACATTAAATTTATACAGCCCGACGTGTGATAAAGGCTGACGTTTTCTTGGCAGATTTATTTAGCGGCACCTGCCAGTACCCTTTGGTTAAGTTTAAAGCAGAGATGAACTGGGCCTGTCCCAGTTTCTTTATTAGTTTATTTGTGCGTGGCATTGGATAGTTGTCTGGGCAAGTTACAGCATTTAGCTTACGGTAGTCCACGCAAAAACATGTCTCCCCATCTGGTTTGGGAACTAGAACCACTGGAGATGCCCATGCACTGCCAGAGGGGCGGATTACACCCATTTATGGCATATTTTGGATTTTTCGTTTTATAGAAGTTTTAACTTGAGGAGACACCCGGTAAGGTTGGGCTCTAATTGGGTGAGCATTACCTGTATTAATGAAGTGGTATGCACCTTTAGTCAGTTTTGGGGTGGCTGAGAATGTTGGCGCATAGCTAGTGCACAGCTTTTTGATCTGCTGTTGCTGCATACGCCCAAGGGTTATGGAGAGGTTCACCTCTTCCACACCACCATTACTTTTTTTTGTAGTAGACACCTTTACGCCACTTAACGTTGTTTTTTTTTTCTGGGCTGTAAACTGACCTTTAATTTTTTGGAATAAAAGCGCTTTAGAGAATTAATATGGTACACCTTAAGCTTTTGGTTTGAGGTGGGGAATGCTATGAGATAATTAACAGCTTCCAGGCGCTTTTGGACTGCGATTGGCCCTTTTTATGACGCTTTCATTTTATGGGCCTGGAGCACCTTTAAGACCATGACCTGGTCCCCTACTTTGAAGGAACGCTTTTTGGCATGTTTATTATACCTGGCTTTTTACTTTTTTTGAGCATTTTTTAGGTTTTCTTTAGCAAGGGCTAAAGAGGTTAGGAGGATGTTTTGTAGGTTGGTTACAAAGTTTAGAATGTTCCATTTTGGTGAAGGTTTAAACCTCTCCCATTGCTGCTTTACCAGTTGTACTGGCCCCTTAACCTCGTGGCCATATACAAGTTTAAATGGTGAAAACCCTAAACTGGGATGGGGTACAGCTCTGTAGGCAAAGAGCAACTGTTGCAACACTAGGTTCCAATTATTGGAGTGCTTATTTACGAATTTACGTATTATGGCCCCTAAAGTTTAATTAAACTTTTTTCTCCAGGTCATTTGTTTGATGGTGGTAAGGGGTGGCAACCAAGTGATTTACCCCACGAGCTTCCCAAAGGCTTTTTATAGTTTCTGCCAGGAAATTAGTTCCTGCATTTGTAAGGATGTTGGAGGCCAACCTACCCTGGAAAAAATGTTTGTTAGTGCCTGGCACACACTTTTAGCCCTGGTGTTGCTTAGAGCTATTGCTTTCGGCCATTGGGTGGCAAAATTTATGAAAATCAGTTTGTACTGCTGTTTTTTGGGTGTCTTTTTTGGAAAAGGACCCAGAATATTTACAGCTACTTGCTGAAATGGAACCTCCATTATGGGGAGTGGCTGGA
Organism: Caretta caretta; assembly: GCF_965140235.1. Taxonomy (NCBI): domain Eukaryota; kingdom Metazoa; phylum Chordata; order Testudines; family Cheloniidae; genus Caretta; species Caretta caretta. The sequence continues at coordinate 48,440,483 of NC_134210.1, forward strand.
GAATGGCTTTGACCTGGTTTGGGGTTTTTTTACTTTTTGGCACACCTTCCAAGACCAGACATCGGTAGAAACATTCTTGCCCATTTTCTTCCAGTGGAACAACTTTTTTAAATGGTTTTTGGTTTTGTTTACCCCAGCATGGTTACTAGGATGATTGTGGGCTAAGCTTAAGAGCTTTACCCGGTACTTATTTGGAACTACCAACTGTTTTTGAGGATGCCAGTCTTTCTGGTGTCCACCAGAAAGAGTTTTCTTGTATAAAAGTCCTCTTTTTACAACAAACCTGGATTGATTAGAAGAGCTGAGAGGCGGTGGGTTGCTTCGTGCTGCCGTCCAAGCTTTTTGGAGGCTTTTATTTGCTTTTTGTATGGTCTGGAACTGTTTCCTTGATGCTGGAGACATTAGTTTTTTATTGGATTGTGGACCTGGGCTAAGTCCCTCTGGAAGCGATGCAGGTGATGGGGCTGTTTTTGTTGACTGTGAACTGCTCTTCGCTGGTGCACTATGTTGGGGTTTAGGCTTTGGCTGAGCCGCTTGTGTAGGGTTATTTGCTGCTGCCAGTGCAGGTTCGGTAGGGCCCTTTGGTGTTGGGGTTGCAAGCATTGGATTCAGTGCTGGCAATGATTTTGGTGCTGGTTGTTTCGCTGGTGCTGGTTTTGGTTTTGGGACTGGCTTTGTTTGGGTCTTTGCGACTAGATCCACTACTGCTGTTGCAGGTGTTGGCATGGGGTCCAGTTTCATTACCTTTGACCAGGTTCTGGTAGAAGTTTTTGGAACAGAGCTAGGTGTGACAGCTTGCTTAGCCTGGCTGCGGGTGACCATTCCCACCCTCTTGGCTAGCTTTACGTGATTGGCCAAGTTTTCCCCCAACAGTATGGGGATGGGATAATCATTATAGACTGCAAAAGTCCACGTTCCTGACCAGCCCTTGTAGTGGACCGGCAACTTGGCTGTAGGCAAGTCAAGAGTTTGACTTGAAGGGTTGAATGTCACTTGGACCTCTGAGTTGATTAAATTGGGGTTCACTAAGGAAGTGTGGCTAGCTGACACTTGTGCTTCGGTGTCCCTCCACGGTGTAACCTTCTTCCCGCCCACACTCAGTTTCCTTCCACTCTGAGGGTATCTGGGAGGCATCTTTGGTGTGATTTCGTTGCAATGAACTGTAATTTGTTGGGGGTTCTTGGCAGTTGGCTCGTTACATTTAAAACATCGCCCAGCTGATTGGTCACTGGGGCAAGGTGGGTTGCTGGAGAACGGTGTGGCGGGACAATAAGGTGTCTGGAGTGTTCCTTGGGGTGTAGTTGGAGCCTTGGGCTGCACCGGGTAGTAGGGTGTGGTCGGAGGGTGTTCCTTTTGGTATTCGCTTAAACTGTGACCCGGGTTGTTCCTCTCTCCTCCCTCCACCCGTTTTCTTTTGGTTTGTCCCGCCTTTTTGGCGGTCTGGGACTGCTCGTATTGATTAGCATAAGAAGCAAGACTTTCTGCTGAGTCCATTTTCTTATTCCATAAACACTGTTTGTTTTATATTATCCTTGGACATATTTAGGAATTGCTCCTGTATCATCAAATTCCACATTTCTCCAAAGTTAGTGACAGCCTGTCCATTGAGCTATTTATCAAACAGATTTGTTATCTGGCTTACATAAGCCACATTACTTAGTCCAGGCCCTCTCTTAAGGGCTTTAAATTTTACTTTGTAAGTTTCAGGTGTAACTTGAAATTGTTTTAAAACCAAATTTTTGAATTTATTTTAGTAAGAAGCCTTCTTAATAGGCATCTTATTGAATATGTCCAGAGCTCTTCCAGTCAATTTTGCGACCAATGTGGTCATCTTGTGAGCTTCAGGAATTTGATGGAGTGTGCACAGTCTCTCAAAGGTGAGAAAATATTCAGCAATATCACTGGATTTATCATACTGTGGACATAGTCGCTCCCATTTGTGGATTGTTGGGCAAGGATTGTTAGGGTTATTCAGTATATTCTGCTGAGCCTTTGCCTTCTCTATCTCCAGTGCATGCTTCCTCTTTTTTCCCCTCCTCCCCGTTTCTTTTTCCTTTGCCTCCATAGCTCTCCTGCAGGCAGCATCGTGGGCTTTCTCTGCCTCTTTCCCTTCCTCTTTATCGAATCGTTTTAATTTGACCAGTCTCCGATGTTCCTTTTTTTTCTCTTCTGCTTCCAGTCGGGCTATCTCCAGTTTCTGTTGGGCATTGCTTTTTGTCATCTCAGCCTCTCTGTTTTTAACCTAGCTATACCCGAGAGATAGAAAGAAAAAAAACCCTGGCTTGTAAAATTTGCTGTACGGTAACCTGATACCTTTGTCTCTGATAGCTGTTTTCAGCCTACAGAGAAATCCTTTTGTTATGGAGCTGCTCTGTTCCCAGGCAGATAGACAGAATCTGCAGCTGCAATCACCTTTTACAAAACCTTTTAAAATCCTTCTGTGCTTCTGGTTCAAAATGATCTCTGGTCCCACCGCTCTGCCACCATGTCAAGGTTCCTTCTCCACTCTGAACTCTAGGGTACAGATGTGGGGACCTGCATGAAAGACCCCCTAAGCTTATTTTTACCAGCTTACGTTAAAACTTCCCCAAGGCAGATTTTATTTTATTTTATTTTATTTTTTGCCTTGGGAACCAGCTTAGGTTAAAACCTGATACGCTGTCACTACCAACCAATTTAAACAAAGAACAGGGAAAGAGACCACTTGGAGACATTTCTCCCCCCCCCCAAATATTCCCCCAAACCCTACACCCCCTTTCCTGGGGAAGACTTGATAATAATAATCTCACCAATTGGTACAGGTGAACACAGATCCAAACCCTTGGATCTTAAGAACAATGAGAAATTAATCAGGTTCTTAAAAGCATTTTATTTAAAGAAAAGGTAAAAGAATCACTTCTGTAAAATCAGGATGGTAAATACAGGGTAATCAAATTTAAAACCTAAAAAATCCCTCTAGGTAAAACCTTAAGTTACAAAAAGACACAAAAACAGGAATACACATTCCCTCCAGCACAGCGAATTTACAAGCCAAAAAACAAAAGAAAATCTAACGCATTTTAGCTAAATTACTTACTAACTTCACAGAAGTTGAAAGGCTTACATCCTTAATCTGTTCCCGGCAAAGGTATCATGCAGACAAACAAAACCTTTTGTGTGTCATCTCTCTTCTCCTCCACCCCCCCCCTCCCCCATTTGAAAATATCTTGTCCCCTCATTGGTCATTTTGGATCAGGTGCCAGTGAGGTTACCTTAGCTTCTTAACCATTTACAGGTAAAAGGAGTTTTCTTCTGGCAAGGAGGAATTTTATAGCACTGTATACAAAAAGGTGGTTACCCTTCCCTTTATCTTTATAACAGGCCCATGTTAGGTTTGGGTGAACTATGGTTTTAAACTGAGTTGGTATATTAACATGAGCAATCAGCCCAAAGCATATGACCAAAAAGAATGAGAGATTGAGAGTTATTGTGTTAAACTTGTAGTGACCCTTTAAAATACCATATCCTCTTATTTAAGGTATGGACTGAAGTAATAGAAATAAAACATGGTTAGCTGCGTATCAGGTGCAATAAATAATTGGCTATATAAGAAACTGCTTCATCTGGCCTTAGCTAAAGTTCTATAATTAGCAGTGACATCACTTGTTTGTAAAGGGGTATAAAAAGTAAACTCTTAAAGAGTCCATTGCTAATACCTACTTGACCAAGTTGGAGCTGAGCAGTATGGGTCTAAGCACTTTTGGGTTTAGTCCATTTTATAAGTATCTTGATCAAATGCTTAAATGTTTTGTTACTCTTTGGGTGCAATAAATTGCTTATTTTTTAAGCTTTTTAGGCATGTTTAGAGCAAATACCATTCAGCCTTTGGATTTAGTAAAGGAATTTATGGTTAAATTAGTGCTGTGGTAATATCCTGGACAAATAATAATAATTCTAACGTTGTGCTTCATACAATGTATTTTTAGATTGTCAACAGTGATTGGGCCCTCTCTTGTGAAAGGGTGGGTCTTGAAAGAGCCCTTGCATATGCAACCTGCCACATTACACTTTTAAAAGCTGTTTTGCAATCTGTATAAGATCCATAGCCAAAACATTTTATGTGAACAGTCTTCTCTTTCTCCACCCTGCTCTCCTATTTGCCTTAATGCTCTCTGGAGGCCTGCATGTGCAGCTTTGCATTTTCTGAGGCTACTGGGGAAATAAGTTGAAACGGGAGCCAGAGTTCCCCTTCTTCTGCTCTAGGTCTGGATGGTGGATAGTGACTCCTATTCACTCACCGCTCCTTGATTAAATGATCCCCTCCTTTACTGGCCTTTCAAAGCTACCAAGGGCAGAGAGGAGGAGTAGAGCTGGTAGCTGAGGATCTGTGATGAGCACCTCGGAAGCTGCTCCCCCAGCAGATGTCACACTGATTCCCCTTCACTTATTCCCAGTTTGCTTTTTTTTAAAAAAGGGAAAATTACATTCAAAAGCTTCATTAATGTGGAAGGTTGCAGGCTCTCTAAGCTCTCCAGAATGTGTATTTCTTAAAGCTCTGTTGTAACATGAGACAATGTCACATTAAGGTCCTTTTTACATATCCCTTCAAAAAAGCTAGCATTAGAAGAAGATAAACATTAGAAAAATAGTAAGTAGTTAAGATGACACGTTCCACACAGTACATCCAGGCAACCTTAACTTTGCCCCCTTAGGGATGCCAAAAAGGAACAGGAACATTGCAGAACCTTCCCAATCTAGAACCGCCATTTTCTTTTTGCCCATTTGACCATTTAGAGATCTTGTGGAGAAAAATGTTTTTTTATTTTTGTTTTTTTTTTGGGGGGGGGGGGGAGAGGCAAGGGGGGAAGGCTGATCTGCAAAAAGTTCTTCAAAATAGGTTGTGGCTGCTTTAGCAAAGTAATTTTCCTGTGGATTATGAAGAGAGACTGCAACTTTAATATTTTTTCTCCATATTGATTGGAAAGTAAAGCAGTATGAAATCTGTTCCATGGTTTATTTCCTCTTTATTATCTCTGTATAGAAAGTTATAATGGTTGGGTATTAAATAATTTTGTTACTAGAACCAGTCAGCTGATTGGTTGTAGTGTGTGCTGCACTTCTGAAGGGAGATTACAGTACTCAGGCTCATGGCCAAAAAAGCATTTGCCATTTCATGGTAATATTGTTGCTTAGTTATATTAAATAACCTAATGATATTTTTCATTTGCTTAATTTTAAAATTATCTTCTTTAAACTTTGTTTTCCTCCTTAAACTGATAGAGTAGAGAGAATTCTGAACAGCATATTGTCTTCTCATACGTACCATGTCTTAGGCTAGTCCTCATATTGTGAAGGAAATACTAGCTGAAACAGTTATACACACACCTCTAATATGTTGTTATCCTTGGAACCATGAGTTCTATGTCATAGAACCTAAGGTAGGTAAAAAGACGATGAGGCCAGAGATAAAAGAAGTGAGGGGAGGAAGTACAGTTGCACCTCTGTTAAAACTAGAGAAGAGCTCCCCTTCCTCTTTCTGGTTTGGGTAAGCCAAACAACTTAGCCCTGGTCTACACTAGGAGTTTAGGTTGAATTTAGCAGTGTTAAATCGATGTAAACCTACACCCGTCCACACAATGAAGCCCTTTTTTTTTTTGACTTAAAGGGCTCTTAAAATCGATTTCCTTACTCCACTCCGACAAGTGGATTAGCGCTTAAATCGGCCTTGCCAGGTCGAATTTGGGGTACTGTGGACGCAATTAGACAGTATTGGCCTCCGAGAGCTATCACAGAGTATTCTATTGTGATCTCTCTGGACAGCACTCTCAACTCAGATGCACTGGCCAGGTAGACAGGAAAAGGCCCGAGAACTTTTGAATTTCAATTTCCTGTTTGCATGGACACCTGTAGCTTGCCACGCTGGCCAGAGCTCATCAGCAGAGGTGACCATGATGGAGTCCCAGAATCGCAAAAGAGCTCCAGCATGGACCGAACGGGAGGTACGGGATCTGATCGCTGTATGGGGAGAGGAATCCGTGCCATCAGAACTCTATTCCAGTTTTTGAAATGCCAAAACATTTGTCAAAATCTCCCAGGGCATGAAGGACAGAGGCCATAACAGGGACCCAAAGCAATGCCGCGTGAAACTTACGGAGCTGAGGCAAGCCTACCAGAAAACCAGAGAGGCAAACGGCCTCTCCAGGTCAGAGCCCCAAACATGCCACTTCTATGATGAGCTGCATGCCATTTTAGGGGGTTCAGCCACCACTACCCCAGCCGTGTTGTTTGACTCCTTCAGTGGAGATGGAGGCAACACGGAAGCAGGTTTTGGGGATGAGGAAGGTGATAGCTCACAGCAAGCAAGCGGAGAAACCGGTTTTCCCGACAGCCAGGAACTGTTTCTCACCCTGGACCTGGAGGCAATCGCCCCCGAACCCACCCAAGGCTGCCTCCCGGATCCGCCAGATGGAGAAGGGATCTCTGGTGAGTGTACCTTTTTAAAATAATATACATGGTTTAAAAGCAAGCATGTTTAATGATTAATTTGCCCTGGCATTTGCGGCTCTCCTGGATGTACTCCCAAAGCCTTTGCAGAAGGTTTCTGGGGAGGGCAGCCTTATTCTGTCCACCATCGTAGGACACTTTACCACGCCAGGCCAGTAGCATGTACTCGGGAATCATTGTAGAACAAAGCATTGCAGTGTATGTTTGCTGGCATTCAAACAACATCCGTTCTTTATCTCTCTGTGTTATCCTCAGGAGAGTGATATCATTCATGGTCACCTGGTTGAAATAGGGTGCTTTTCTTAAGGGTTTCAGAGTAACAGCCGTGTTAGTCTGTATTCGCGAAAAGAAAAGGAGTACTTGTGGCACCTTAGAGACTAACCAATTTATTTGAGCATAAGCTTTCGTGAGCTACAGCTCACTTCATCGGATGCATACTGTGGAAAGTGTAGAAGATCTTATTATATACACACACAAAGCATGAAAAAATACCTCCTCCCACCCCACTCTCCTGCTGGTAATAGCTTATCCAAAGTGACCACTCTCCTTACATTGTGTATGATAAACAAGGTGGGCCATTTCCAGCACAAATCCAGGGTATAACAAGAATGTCTTGGGGGCTGGGGGGGGTAGGAAAAAACAAGGGGAAATAGGCTACCTTGGATAATGACTAAGCCACTCCCAGTCTCTATTCAAGCCTAAGTTAATTGTATCCAATTTGCAAATGAATTCCAATTCAGCAGTCTCTCGCTGGAGTCTGGATTTGAAGTTTTTTTTGTTGTAAAATAGCGACTTTCATGTCTGTAATCGCGTGACCAGAGAGATTGAAGCGTTCTCCGACTGGTTTATGAATGTTATAATTCTTGACGTCTGATTTGTCTGTTTATTCTTTTACCTGGATTTGTGCTGGAAATGGACCACCTTGATTATCATACACATTGTAAGGAGAGTGGTCACTTTGGATAAGCTATTACCAGCAGGAGAGTCTCTAAGGTGAGTCTCTGAGTCTCTAAGGTGCCACAAGTACTCCTTTTCTTTTTCCGTTTTCTTAAGGGGACATTCAGAGGTGCCCGTTCCTGCTGGGCTGTTTGCCTGTGGCTGAACAGAAATGTTCCCCGCTGCTAGCCATGGGGAGAGGTGAGGGGCTAGCCACGTGGTGGGGGGAGGAAAAATGCGACCTTGGAACGAAAGCACATGTGCTGTGTATGTAATGTTAACAGCAAGGTTTACCATGAAAGAGTGTAGCCATTGTTCTAGAAAATGTGTTTTTTTTAATACCACTGCCTCTTTTTTTTCTCCACCAGCTGCATGTGTTTCAAGGATCACAGGATCTTCTCCTTCCCAGAGGCTAGTGAAGATTAGAAGGTGAAAAAAACGCACTTGCGATGAAATGTTTCTGAGCTCATGATGTCCTCCCACACTGACAGAGCATTGACGAATGCGTGGAGGCAGACAATGTCAGAGTGCAGGAAAGCACAAAGTGACTGGCTGAATCTGAAAGGTGGCGGCAGCGTGATGAGAGGAGGCAGGATCAAATGCTGGAGGATCAAACCAATATTCAATGCTGGAGGATCAAACCAATATGCTCCAGCGTATGGTTGAGCTGCAGGAAAGCAGCAGGAGCACAGACGGCCGCTACAGCCCCTGTGTAACCAACCGCCCTCCTCCAAGTTCCATAGCCTCCTCACCCAGACGCCCAAGAACGCGGTGGGGGGGCCTCCGGCCACTCCACCCCAGAGGACTGGCCAAGCAACAGAAGGCTGGCATTCATTAAGTTTTAAAGTTTTAAACTTTTAAAGTGCTGTGTGGCCTTGTCCTTCCCTCCTCCACCACCCCTCCTGGGCTACCTTGGTAGTCATCCCCCTATTTGTGAGATGAATGAATAAAGAATGCATGAATGTGAAGTAACAATGACTTTATTGCCTCTGCAAGTGGTGATCGAAGGGAGGAGGGGAGGGTGGTTAGCTTACAAGGAAGTAGAGTGAACCAAGGGGCGGGGGGGTTCATCAAGGAGAGACCAACAGAACTTTCACACCGTAGCCTGGCCAGTCATGAAACTGGTTTTCAAAGCTTCTCTTATGCGCACCGCGCCCTCCTGTGCTCTTCTAACAGCCCTGGTGTCTGGCTGTGTGAAACCAGCAACCAGGCGATTTGCCTCAACCTCCCACCCCGCCATAAATGTCTCCCCCTTACTCTCACAGATATTGTGGAGTGCACAGCAAGCAGTAATAACAGTGGGAATATTGGTTTCGCTGAGGTCTAACCAAGTCAGTAAACTGTGCCAGCGCGCTTTTAAATGTCCAGATGCACATTCTACCACCATTCTGCACTTGCTCAGCCTGTAGTTGAACAGCTCCCTGACTACTGTCCAGGCTGCCTGTGTACGGCTTTATGAGCCATGGCATTAGGGGGTAGGCTGGGTCCCCAAGGATAACTATAGGCATTTCAACATCCCCAGCAGTTATTTTCTGGTCTGGGAATCAAGTCCCTTCCTGCAGCTTTTGAAACAGACCAGAGTTCTTGAAGATGCCCGCGTCATGTACCTTTCCCGGCCATCCCACGTTGATGTTGGTGAAACGTCCTTTGTGATCCACCAGTGCTTGCAGCACTATTGAAGAGTACCCCTTGCAGTTTATGTACTCGCCGGCTTAGTGCTCCGGTGCCAAGATAGGGATATGGGTTCCGTCTATGGCCCCACCACAGTTAGGGAATCCCATTGCAGCAAAGCCATCCACTATGACCTGCACATTTCCCAGGGTCACTACCCTTGATCATAGAATCATAGAATAACAGAGTTGGAAGGGACCTCTGGAGGCCATCTAGTCCAACCCCCTGCCCAGAGCAGGACCAATCCCAACTAAATCATCCCAACCAGGGCTTTGTCAAGCCTGACCTTAAAAATTTCTAAGGAAGGGGATTCCACCACCTCCCTAGGTAACGCATTCCAGTGTTTCACCATCCTCCTAGTGAAAAAGTTTTTCCTAATATCCAACCTAAATCTCCCCCACTGCAACTTGAGACCATTACTCCTTGTCTTGTCATCTATCACTGAGAATAGTCTAGATCCATTCTCTTTGGATCCACCTTTCAGGTAGTTAAAAGCAGCTATCAAATCCCCCCTCATTCTTCTCTTCCGTAGACTAAACAATCCCAGTTCCCTCAGCCTCTCCTCATAAGTCATGTGTTCCAGTCCCCTAATCATTTTTGTTGCCCTTCGCTGGACTCTCTCCAATTTCTCCACATCCTTCTTGTAGTGTGGGGCCCAAAACTGGACACAGTACTCCAGATGAGGCCTCACCAATGTCAAATAGAGGGGAACGATCACGTCCCTTGATCTACTGGTAGTGCCCCTACTTATACACCCCAAAATGCCATTGGCCTTCTTGGCAACAAGGGCACACTGTTGACTCATATCCAGCTTCTCGTCCACTGTCACCCCTAGGTCCTTCTCTGCAGAACTGCTGCCTAGCCATTCGGTCCCTAGTCTGTAGCGGTGCATTGGATTCTTCCGTCCTAAGTGCAGAACTCTGCACTTGTCCTTGTTGAACCTCATCAGATTTCTTTTGGCCCAATCCTCCAATTTGTCTAGGTTCCTCTGTATTCTATCCCTACCCTCCAGAGTATCTACCACTCCTCCCAGTTTAGTGTCATCGGCAAACTTGCTGAGGGTGCAATCCACACCATCCTCCAGATCATTTATGAAGATATTGAACAAAACCGGCCCCAGAACTGACCCTTGGGGCACTCCGCTAGATACCGGCTGCCAACTAGACAATCACTACCCGTTGAGCCTGACAATCTAGCCAACTTTCTACCCACCTTATAGTCCATCCATCCAGCCCATACTTCTTTAACTTGCTGGCAAGAATACTGTGGGAGACCGTTTCAAAAGCTTTGCTAAAGTCGAGGAATAACACGTCCACTGCTCTCCCTTCATCCACAGAACCAGTTTTCTCATCATAGAAGGTAATTAGATTAGTCAGGCATGACTTTCCCTTGGTGAATCCATGCTGACTGTTCCTGATCACTTTCCTTTCGTCTAAGTGCTTCAGAATTGATTCCTTGAGGACATGCTCCATGATTTTTCTGGGGACTGAGGTGAGGCTGACTGGCCTGTAGTTCCCAGGATCATCCTTCTTCCCTTTTTTAAAGATGGGCACTACATTAGCCTTTTTCCAATCTTCCGGGACTTCCCCCGATCGCCATGAGTTTTCAAAGATAATGGCCAATAGCTCTGCAATCACATCCGCCAATTCCTTTAGCACTCTCGGATGCAACGCATCCGGCCCTATGGACTTATGCACATCCAGATTTTCTAAATAGTCCCGAACCACTACTTCTTTCACAGAGGGCTGGCCACCTCCTCCCCATGCTGTGCTGCCCAGTACAGTAGTCTGGGAGCTGACCTTGTTCGTGAAGACAGAGGCAAAAAAAGCATTGAGTACGTTAGCTTTTTCCACATCCTTTGTCACTAGGTTGCCTCCCTCATTTGGTAGGGCCCACACTTTCCTTGGCTTTCTTCTTATTGCCAACATACCTGAAGAAACCCTTCTTGTTACTCTTAACATCCCTCGCTAGCTGCAACTCCAGGTATGATTTAGCCTTCCTGATTCCATTCCAACATGCCCGAGCAATATTTATATACTCATCCCTGGACATTTGTCCAATCTTCCACTTCTTGTAAGCCTCTTTTTTGTGTTTAAGATCAGCAAGGATTTCACTGTTAAGACAAGCTGGTTGCCTGCCATATTTACTATTCTTTCTACACATTGGGATGGTTTGTCCCTGTAATCTCAATAAGGATTCTTTAAAATACAGCAGATCTGTATCAGCAGATCTTTGTATCTGTATCTGATATCAGCAGGTCTTTGATTGCGTTGGCTACTTGCATCACAGCAGCCCCCACAGTAGATTTGCCCACTCTAAATTGATTCCTGACTGACCGGTAGCTGTCTGGCATTGCAAGCTTCCATAGGGCTATTGCCACTCGCTTCTCAACTGTGAGGGCTGCTCTCATCTTGGTATTCTTGCGCTTCAGGGCATGGTGAAGCAAGTCCCAAAGTTCCATGAAAGTGCCCTTAAGCATGCAGAAGTTTCGCAACTACTGGGAATCGTCCCAGACCCGCAACACTATGCGGTCCCATCAGTCTGTGCCTGTTTCCCGGGCCAAGAATCGGCATTCCACGGCATGAACCTGCCCCATTAGTACCATGATGCCCACGTTGGCAGGGCCCGTGCTTGAGAGAAGTCTCTGTCCATGTCAGCATGGTGATGTGAGTGATGAGGTCGTCACCTACTCACCCAGTATTGCTTTGCCAGGTTCTGGTGCCGCATATACCGCTGGATAATGCGTGTGGTGTTTAATGTGCTCCTGATTGCCAAAGTGATCTGAGCGGGCTCCATGCTTGCCTTGGTATGGCGTCCGCACAGAAAAAAGGCGCGGAACGATTGTCTGCCGTTGCTCTGACAGAGGGAGGGGTGACTGACGACATGGCTTACAGGGAATTAAAATCAACGAAGGGGGTGGCTTTGCGAGAAACTGAATGGCCCCCTCAGGGACAGAACTCAAAACCTCAAGGGTAGAACTCAAAACTGGGTTTAACAGGCCGTTTATTTCACAGAGGGAGGGAGGAGAAAATGAATACAAAACAAATCTGGTCTATTTCTTGTTTTGAGCCACTTCATCTGTCTTTATACATCTTGCTAGCAGCAGACTGTGCAGTACGACCGCTAGCCATCATCATCTCCTGTGTGCTCGGCAGAAGACGGTGCAGTATGACGTCTAGCCATCATCTTCTGCTGGCTGGAGGTTAAAAGACAGTGCACTGCCGGTAGGACTGAATCGCCACAAGACAAAACAAGGGAAATGACCTGGCTGAGTCACTCCCATGTTTGCCCAGACATCTGATTTAAAGAGCACCCAGGACTACGTTGATTACTGCTACCAGTCATACTGCACTGTCTGCTGCCAAAAGGCAATTAACTGCTGCTGTGTAGCAATGCAGTACCATGTCTGCCAGCACCCAGGAGACATACGGTGACGGTTAGCTGAGTGAGCTCCATGCTTGCTGTGGTATGGCGTCTGCCCAGGTAGCTCAAGAAAAAAGACGCAAAACGATTGTCTGCCCTTGCCTTCACGGAGAGAGGGAGGGAACGGGGGCCTGACGATATGTACCCAGAACCACCCGTGACAATGTTTTAGCCCCATCAGGCACTGGGATTTCTACCCAGAATTCAAATGGGCCGCAGAGACTGCGGGAACTGTGGGATAGCCACCCACAGTGCCACGCTCCGGAAGTCGACTGTTGTCTCGGTACTGTGGACACACTCCGCCAACTACATGCACTTAGAGCATTTGTGTGGGGACACACACAATCAACTGTATAAAAACGCTTTCTACAAAACCGACTTCTATAAATTCGACCTAATTTCGTAGTGTAGACATACCCTTAGTGTTCTAATAAATCCCACTTCCTTGGCTATTGTGAGAATTCACCCTCCTGTTTCAATCTCTAACCACTGGATGAGGTACAGACTGTCATTTACCTCCTCTTCCTATTTCTGCACCTGAACAGGGAGGTGTTACTGGATCACACGCTCTGGCATCTGAAAAAGAATGCATTTTTATCAGCCTTGAATATATTGCTATTCTGGAGGGTTGTGGCTATCTCCTGACTTGGCATTAATGAAATTTTATGGCCCTGTGCTTTTATATAAATATAATATTATGACAGTATTTATATTTTCAAAGCGCTTTGTCTTTACAACAGCCTTGTGAGGTAAGCAATTTTTCTCATTTTGAATAAGGAATATAAAAGCTTTCATTTTCCCAAAGCTATACAGTTAATAGTTGGCACAGCCAGGGATTGAGATCAGGAGTTCCTGATTCCCAGCCCTATGCCCAATTCACTAGATTAACTGCTGTGTTTTTTAGTATATAAATATTGCCTACAAAAAAACTGTTAAAATAATGTTGAACTTTGTGAAGCAAAGCACTCCAGTTAGGAAATGTCAGAATTAAGGTTGCCTGTGTAATCTTAATTCAGTTCCCTTGTGCGTATGTGTTATGATAGCCTGTACTTACTTGATCCTGTATTGCTTTTCAGAGTGAGGCAGGAATCTGAGTTGGCTAGCTAGGGGAACAGTATTGGCAGTTTCTTTTTGAGGCAGCCTAATGTTTGTGGAGAGGGGCAAGTAATTTACCAACTAAGCCTCTTTTTTCCTGTCTCCCTCCACAGTCTAACTGCATTCCTTCTTTGTTCAGCTCCTTCTTCTGTCTCTTGCTGCTGTTGCCTCCTTAGAGCTTGTTATATCTATCCATGGTGCTGTCAGACAGAGGCAGCCAAGTACCTAATCACTAATTCCCTGCTGAACTAGCTATAAACATACTGTTAATGTTTTATTTTAAAATCCGTTTTAATCGGAGCTATCCTACCCATGAGTGATTGCAGATCTCTGCACATGTGAATTGGTGATTTCTAATATTCTGTTGGAAAGGTAGAAATGGACTGAAAGTGAGGCACTTAAGAAATTTTTAAACTATTATTTTTTAATATTGTTATTTTTAAGTATTCCTGATTTCTGAAATGCTGTGGTTAAAAAATCAACACTTTAACCTAAAATGATCACCCATTTCTTTATTTCAATACAGTCTACATAGTAAGTTACATTTGGGAGATGGGAGGTTAAAATAAATTACTTAGATGTCAACCTTAACTATGAAGTCTCTGTTAAATGAGAGAAATGATGTAATATTGAGATTTTTATGTATTATTCTAAAATGGTTCATGTGGCATAGCTCCAAAGCAGGAGTTTACAACCTTTTTCTTTCTGAGGCCCCCAATATGCTATTAAAAAAACTCCATAGCCCACCCGTGCCACAATAAATGGTATTCTGCATATAAAAGCCAGGGCTGGTGTTATGGGGTTGCAAGCAGGGCAACTGCCTGTGGCCCCATGCCCCAAGGGGCCCTGCAAAGCTACATTGCTCAGGCTTTGGCTTCAGCCCCAGGTGGCAGGGCTCAGGGCCCTGGGCTTCTACCCATACATGAGGCTTCAGCTTTCTGCCTTGGGCCCCAGCAAGTGTAATGCTGGCCCTGCTTGGTAGACTGCCAGAAAACTCCTCACAGCCCCCCCAGGGAGCTCCGTAACCCTGATTGAGAACCACTGTCCCAAAGTATTTTCTACCATGCTTCATGAATGCATAGTAATGTTTAAGTATTTGAAGACAGAACACGACAGGCCACATTTCAAATCAGCCTCTGAAATTGTGTAGGCAAACTGCATGCAAAGTCTCTGTGCGCTTGTAAACAAGATAGTCACCCAGTGTGCGTGGCCAGTTTCCATTTCATATGTGAAAGTCGAACGTATGTAATTTCAGAGACTGTAGTTAAATATTTGGGTTCCATATTTGAGATTGTGAGCTAGTCCTTGTACTAAGACAGAGGTGGGCAAAGTATGGCCTGAGGGCTGCATCTGGACCTTCGGGCATTTTAATCCGTCCCTCAAGGTCCCGCTGGGAAGCAGGGTCCGCGGCTTGCCCTGCTTCGGCGCTCCAGTTGGGGAGTGGGGTTCACACACACACCCACCCCTGCGCTCTGGCTCCCACACACACACACACACACACACACACCCACCCCTGCGCTCTGGCTCCCACACACACACACACACACACCCGCCCCTGCGCTCTGGCTCCTACACACACACACCCCCGCCCCTGCGCTCTGGCTCCTACATGTGAGGACTGCCAAAGGACTCCACACACTGCCCTCGCCCCAAGCACCATCCCCACAGCTCCCATTGGCTGGGAACCATGGCTAATGGGAGCTGCAGGGGTGGTGCCTGCAGACGGGGCAGAGTGCAGAAGTGCCTGGCCATGCCTCCATGTAGGAGCCAGAGAGGGAGCATGCCACTGCTTCTGGGAGCTGCTTGAGGTAAGCGCTGCCTGGAGCCTGCACCCCCACCCTCTCCCCCCACCCACGCCTCAACCCCCTGCCGCAGCCCTGATCCCCCTCCTGCCCTCTGAACCCCTTGGTCCCAGCCCAGAGCACCTTCCTGTACCCCAAACCCTCAGCCCCACCCCCGAACCTGCACTCCCAGCCAGTGCCCTCACCCCCTCCCACAGCCCAACCACCAATTTCATGAGCATTCATGGCCCGCCATACAATTTCCATACCTGGATGTGGTCCTCCGACCAAAAAGTTTGCCCACCCCTGTACTAAGATACCCGTTACCCCATAGCAATCAACTTTTAATGTTGATTGTGGTTTTTCTATGTAACATTTAAAGGCATGTTTTTAATTAACTTTTTGTCAACTTATTGTTACTGGTGTTCACAGTATCTGTATACTGTAATGTCTCATTTATTGTGTATTCTTTTAAATTTTCTGTTAGCCTTTTGATTAAATGTGATTATCTGGGGATTTTGAAGGTTCTTTGTGATCTGTCAGACCATACTTTTGTCTGTCAACTAGCATTGCATTTGTATCGTTCTACATGAACACAAATGTTTAGTAGGTAATCTAGCTTATGGTTTTATATTGCTGTCCATTACTACAGTATCTAAAATCAGTAGTAGTAGCCACAGTGGACTTTATGGAGTGTCTGCCTCTCCTCTTTTTTCTGAAGTTAAAACTCAGCTGGGGGTATTTATTAGTTTCGCTTTTTTAGTCTGCTATAAGATTGGTTTGGTTTTTGTTTTTTATTTGGATGGGGGAAGGAGTGTTTGGTCTATGTTTGGGTAGAATCCCAAGAATACTTCAGTGTTTTTAAATGGATCTTGTGGCAGTTGCTATAATGTTTCATCAACTCTTACTATATGCAATATGTCATGCTGTAAACTTCTGCTGGCTGTTTTCTGGGTTGGTGTAAGGTGTAATTTATTGGTTTAACATTTTTTTAAACGTAAAATTTACCTAAATTCTTATTTAGACCCACCATACAAAATGGAGCTAATACTATAAAAGGAATTTAATTAACTCTATGGTTAAAAAAGCAAATAGTGTGGTCTACAACATCTTATAGCTAGACTATCAGCATTCTGCTTGATATAGCTAATCTTTATTATGCTTAATTCTGGCGCTGCTTCTCATATTCCCCTTTTCGTTTCCCTCCACAGCCTCATGATTTTGATGAATGCAGATTTGACATTAGCGTAAACGATAGTGTTTGGTACCTACGAGCTCAGGATCCTGATCATAGACAACAATGGATAGATGCGATAGAACAACACAAGGTATGGCTTCTGTTGATTTTTTTTCAAAATTGATATCTGTATGTGCTTATGGAGAGTTATACATCTGAATCTGCAGTCATTAAAATACTTACAAAGGTACATGTGATTTAAAAATGTTCTTGAATATAATTTAAAAGGGCAAATAGAGCTTTTAGAAGCCTACTTCAAAAATAATGGAGCAAAAAAAAAGCAAAAACTAAAAACATTAACCTTTCTTGAGTATCTTTTAGCCAGTACCTGATTTTACCATAGGTACATCCGTACATTTCAAAGATTTGGCCTTTTCTGTTTTTTAAGGCTGTTTAGACTCTCATCTCACACTTAGGACTACTGCATTCTGTTCTCCCTCTGACCTTGATGTCACCCAAATCACTTAAGTCAGCACTTAGGCACTGTTGAAAACTTCATTCTGTCCAGACCTGGAGTAAGACAATCCCCATCCTGAAGTTTTTTGTCTCTTTATTTGTGCTGTTTCTAGCACAATAGCGCCCCAATCTTTGGTGTGCTCAGATGCTATGGTAATAACTTAAGTTTACCTATTTTTATTTTTTTTATCTTTATGAACTTCCAGCAGTGTTTTCACTGGTATATACTTATCTGAGACTCTTAAATTTCTCCTTTTATCAGGTACAATTAAACACCACATGTGCATTACCATTCCGAAATCTTTTGCGTTAAATTGCATTTGGTTGTGTAGAAAGTGCTCTTAGGAAATATACTGACTTGATTAAAAATACTTTTCTATTGGTAGATAATAGTTTCTGAATATCTCTTTCCTGTATTGTGCCTTTTTATGTCGTCAATTTAAGGTGTATCCAGAACACTTTTGAGTGTATATAACTAGTCCCAAACCAGAATTCCTTTTTGTGCAGTCAGTAGTAGAGGTGGTAAGAGGTCCACTTTGCATCACTTCTTCTGCAATACCTAAAGAGAGCTCTCAACTAATAATGGATAGATCAAGCAAGGTGTTGAGTGTAAATTATTTTTTGAAAACATATCTGGAGTTGAACATATTTTGACCAAATACCTTCTCTATTAACCCTTTATGTGTTGGTCCTCTTCAGGAATGGATGTGGGAAAAGATGGAACTAATAAGATGTGCTTACACCTTGACCTTGCTTGTATTGTCCCATTCACCACTTCGTTTGTCTTTTTTAGATTGTAAACTCTTCACAGCAGGGACTCTCTTTTATTTGGTACAATGCCTAGCAAATTGGGGCCTCTGGCAATACCATAATATCAGTAATACAGGAGTTCTTTCTTCAATACTCTCCCAATCCTTTGATTCCAGGCCAGTGGGGTTTGCTGTGGCAACATTTCCCAACTCCTTTGCAAGTTTTGTTCTGCTAATCAGTGATTTCCTGCCATTTTGTATTCTGGGACAGAAATGGCGTTCTGGAGAGCGTTTTGTCCAGCAGCCGCATGGGCTGTAGGTGATTACATGTGAAATTCTCTTGAAAGGCTGGAATAGCACCATGGTAGACAAGATTTCCCTTGACTGCGGGAAGAGGAGTGGGTAAAGTGAAAGAACTATCATCCTTCCATATGAGGGCTTAGGAGTTAGCGCTCTAGGATCTTCACTACTAGTCCTGAGAATTGCGTACACTCTCCTGGAAAAGGCCAGTGTAAGGGGAGGAGCTGCAGTAGAAGATTAAGTCCCTGGAGACTCTTAGATGACTAGAATTTAGGAGCCTTTCAGATTGGGTAGTTTGCTAGTTTCTCTTCCTGTGTCATCCTCAAAGTTGAGGGGAAAAGAGACAGTCATTTTAGTTCTGATCTAGGTATCACCAGACATTTATTATATATAATGTTCAATTCTTATAAAGTCAGTGTGTGGTAAGCTACTTTTGGTCAGATCTGAGCAAATTAATTGGTGTTCATGTCAGTTTTCTGTAGGTAACTATACATTACATTCTGTTCAAATAAAGTTGAAGGTGAATTGCAAAGCTTAAAACAAAAGTCGAATTGAGCAGAAAATTTTGCACACCAGTTTCCCCCAGCCAGACTGTGGGGGAGATTAAGCAAAGAAATAAGTTTAACTGATCTTAAACTCCCCCCGCCCCCATTTGAAAGTATCTTTTGTCCCCATTGGTTTCTTTGTTCAGGTGCCAACCAGGTTATTTGAGCTTCTTAACCCCTTACAGGTAACAAGGAATTTTAGGCTACCCTTGTGGTTGTGACCGTCTTACTTTGACCTTTCTCATTCCATACAACTTTGTGTATGCTCAGGAAAAGTAACAACTATTTTAAAATACAAAAACCAAACTCGTGTCAATACAACTGTTGTCAGAGCACATCATTTACTATAATAAAGCAACAAATTATTTAATAAAAAAAATTGAATATATAATACAAGAAACTAAATACTCTGATGAAGACAAGGCTTGCACTGTGTTTCCATATAACATACCCGGTTAATTCTCTGTCCTTAGCAGGCCTCTTCTCCTAAAATAATGGACATTAAACAAATTGGTGATACACTTGGTTTCTCAAGATGTTTCAAGAGACCACTGTATTTACCAATAACTCTGACTTAGAATATGATATAATTTAAATTAACCTGAAATGTGGGGGGGAAAGAAGTGGGGTTATTACCTTGTTTCTCTGCCTGAACATGTTGTTTTTATTTATTTGTTCATGCTTAAATTATGGGGTTGCAATTATTATTACCATTAATAATAATAATAATAATAAAGGGAATAATTCACACTAATTCAACCAGAAATTCCTTTATTAAATCTAAAGGCCAAGTAGCATTTATACAGCTGCTCTGAACATGCCTTAAGTGTCTCAGCAATAACCATACCCATTTAGCATGGATCAGGTACTTACAACTGGTTTATACCTGGCATGCTCAAACCTGTGTTGAATGTCTCTAACTTGGTCATAATTAATAACTGCTGTCTGAAGATTGATTGATTGGTTTTAAGCGTTAGTTCTTTGCCCAACGTTCACATCCCACATTGAGTAATTAAGAAAGGTAATGATTTTTAGTTATAGTCAAAAACTTTAATACCCTGTTAATTCAGGCACCTGCCAAACTCTGCATAACAGCTGCCAGAGACCTCCTGTGAGTGTATTCTGGTCCTCCTAGGAAACCTGCAACAAAAACTGAAGCCCAATTTCCATATTATTAACTTCAAGAACAAACTTTTTTGCGTCAGGCCGGGCAGGGGAGGAACCCTTTCAAGTGTTCTGTGGAGTGTGTATATATACCACATTCATGGCCATGATATCTGAACATCTCCATTATAGAGGAGCAAAAATGGCACAATTCCAATTTTTTATTTGCAGGTTATCTTTGAAGGACAATATCAGAGTTACTAAGCACAAAGATATATTCATATCTTATTGAGGGGATCCTCGTATTGTTTCATGAGTCTTGCTCTTTCTAGACCTGCAGATTAATCAAAACCATTAAAGCAGCTGTGAACTTTAGGAATTGAAGATGTTGTTCTAACATTAGGACAACTCCATTGTACATTTTTTTTTTTCTAAATGTCCCCTTGCCCCCACTTTAAACTGATTTAAACTGCAATTACACTCTGGAAGACTACAAAGTTGACAGTGGAGTGTTCCACATTTCCTCTGTGACTGATATCAGACTCAATTTGCAAGTTGTGCGTCTCATTATTGCAAACTCAACTTGGGATCTGAAAGTCTGGCTTTCTTGCTTCCACATCATTGTTAAAGGTCTGCCTTTGGACCTTAGTTAACAGTGCTGTTGTGTGAGCCAGAGTAGAATCAGCTCACATTCCCCGATTGTACTGTTTCTATAGTGATGACAATATTTTAAAGAAATTAATCTCTTCATAAAAGCAAGCAGATATGACTTCAGAATAATATCTAGTCTCTCTTACCAACTTTAGCATTTTAAAATGCCAGAATAAACCCTTGCATCGCATAAAGAAATATGTGTACTTTAAGAAAACCCTAAATCTTGGTTCCTTTCCATGTCTTGGATATAAGCACACCTCTAAAATACCTCTAGGTATTCTGGTTTTCAACAGGCAAATAAGCATGCCAGATACATTACCTGCGTCCATACTCTTGCAGATAGTACTGGTTCAGAATGTAACTTTTGAACTGGATTACATTTTATGTGGTCAGATCATGTGTAATTTCTGTCCTTAGTTTTCAGCTAAATGTATGGAAGCTCTTCTAAATAATTTCCTCTCATCTTGGATACATTTGCAGCATTGGCTGTGACCAAGCTGCATACTAGACATCTGAATTTTTTTCAGTTTGTTATAGCTTTTACTGCTACTTGTAAGTATTCTGCTGTGTGTGCTTTTCCTGATGTATCAATTGTTTCTGTAAGGAAGACATTCCCTTCTGTTATCACACAAGCACATACAACAGGATCATTGTGGACATTGCTCCACCCATCAAGACTCAGGTTAACAATTTTAACCTCTAGACCTTTTGCACACTGCTCAATTTTTCTTTCATAGACTTTATCCAGCAGTTTGCCTGCGACATCTGCTCTGTTGGATGGACTGTACATCTTGTCCATGGTCTTAATGACTGAACCGTGCTAATGAAATGTGGGTTCTCAATCATACAGAAAGGAAAGTTTGTTGAATAAACAAACAGGGCAGTTTTTTCAGTAATTACCTCTTCTTGTAATCTGCTGGTTCTTACCACAAACTTATCTATGGTTGTTTCTGGATGATGATTTCTTTTTCTTTTTGCTACAGGTGATATATACTGTGGCTATGTGACATACATGATGTGACTGAAACACTATCATTGGCAGATAACTCTGAAACTATAGAAAATGAGGGTGATCTTGAAGGTGGATAGTCTTCAGAATCCTGTATGTTGAGCATGGATTCTCCTAAACAAAATAAGTCAGTACAGTTATTTAATTATTATTACCATACTGCTCATTTAGTATTACTCATTGCATTCAGTGACACTCAGTACTACTTTAGAGGTGAAATTGTAAAAGGAAGATCTGCCTATTTCAGCTATTTATTTTTTATCACAACTGTATCTAAAACGATAGTACCATAGAGTAACAACTACATTTTTTGCTCAAACGTAAGAATGCAAGAATAGTCTGGAAGGAAGACAGGCAGTCCTTAAGAAAGGAGTATGAAATAAAAAAGTTTACCAACCTGAAGATCCTGCATGTTCAGACATGTTCCTTTCATCATCTTCAATGCAGCTTACTCCTGAGAAGGAACACTTCTCATGATGTTTCATTCGGGCAGCCAGGCCGTGCATTTCTTTGTTGCACTGTTTTGCATTTTGCATGCATGCCTGTCTTACCCACAGGTAGAGGAACTTCATTCAAATATTCCAAAACTGGGTCTCTCTTACGGCCTGCTGCCATTATAGGTTTTCCCTTCTAGTGAGAGAATGGAATGGTAGATATCAAATCAATGAAGGCTACACTCAAAGACCTCAAGACTTCTGCTGCTCAAACAGTTTCACATTTGTTTCTACTGCCTGTCCTTCCCTTCTCACATTTATCTCCAGACTTCTTCTCCTTGTCCAGATCTATTCTGCCCCCAACAATCTTCTATTCATTGAACTTTTTGAAACTTTGCCCTTTTAGAGAGAGGTAAGGGGTTGACTGTGTACACAAATTTGCAGAGGAACAATAGGGTTGAGGTCTGTTGTTTCTCACATCTGTCTGTCTAATTTTTTTTATTTTTTTTATTTAAAAACATTTTTGCTGTTAACAAGCCAGTTATCTCTGGAAGCACAAATCACAGTTTGAGAACTGCAAAACTAAGCATCTCTGATGGTATCTTCTGGACTGAGCACTGAGTCCCATTGGGTAGATAGAAAAAGTAACCTAAAAAATCTATACAGAAGCTCCTGGAACCTCAGATTGGGTCCCTAATCCATAAATTATTGGAACTCATTTGCAAAACTTTTCTTAAATATTACATGAATATATTATCTCCTATTATAGAATTAGAATTTATAATCCCTATTCCATGATGAGATATCTTTGAGCTATAATGTATAGTTTTTTTCCTCAAAAGAATCGGATTTAAATAAAAAAAAATTTTTTTTTTTTAAATCATTGATTTTTATCCACCCTGCTTTTTTGACCTTATTAGGACATACTTTGTACTTGCTATTACATTATAGTATAACAGTCTTATTATGTTTTAAGCAGTTACTGTGACTTCATAGTTGTAGAACACATTGCTATTTTGTCAATAGCTATTATATACTGGATTTAGAAAAACTGTAGATACTATCTGCTTCATTGACAATGACACCACTACCTACTCTTATAACTCTTGTCTCTTGCTGTCGCTTGAATTTGGAGTGGGAGAGGGACAGTACAGTGGTCCTAGCAACCCCTTATCCCCATGCATTACTTTCCCTGAAGGCTTCTAATCCTCCCACTGAATATCTTAGTTTCAGTTCTGCAAAATAAGCACTTCAAGCAGTTTATCACTTATGGAACACCTATTGTAGTTAGGGAGATAAAGTTGCCCTGGAATTCTGTTCATATTCCAGTCTTCAAACCTTTTTAAAATTCATATGGACTGTCCAATTGGCTTAAAATTGGCATTCCAGTTCAGTACTTGGTGGAGGGACCCAGAGTGGAGTTTGTGGTGAAAATGTTGATTCTTTTGATCAAGGAGTTCCTGACTTGCAGGCCCCCAACAAATACCGGTTGTTTTGGGGTTGGGGGGAGGGGGTTCAACTTTTGAGTGCACGCGCACACAAACAAAATGCTGGATAGAGCATCCGTATGAAACCAATGGCAGCATCTGTAAGACAAGCCTGGCTTATAACTATGCTGCGCAGATTGACTTCAAACTTCTGAGAGCTGTTCCTGGTCCTTAGCCATGTAGGGAGAGAGGAAATTCACCCAAATTTAGCTATGATAAATATCTGAAAATTCCCATTTGTACCTATTTAGTAGAGCTTTGTTATTTGGGTCACATTACTCCAAACATTGTACTGGGCTCCATCCTGGGACTGCAGGATATATAGGAGCCAAACAGAACTCTTCTTGCAGTTGTACTTCTTGGCTGCAATGGCACTGGTACAGGAGCAGAGCAGGTAGCCTGTGACCTGTGTTCTCAGTGCTCTTCCAACATGACTGTAATTACATGGGTGAGCAGCAAAAGGGAGACGGAGAGAATATGAGAAAGGTGGGCAAACTACGGCCCGCGGGACTGTCCTGCCCGGCCCCTGAGTTCCTGGCAGGGGAGGCTAGCCCCTGGCCCCTCCTCCGCTGTCCTTCCTCCCCTGCAGTTATGCCGCTGTGCGGGTAGCGAAGCTTGCGCCCACCCACCTCCCAGGCTTTCCAATAAGCCTGTCCTGCTGCTCTGAGCAGCATGGTAAAGGGGTGGGGGGAGACAGGGTTGGATAAGGGGCAGGAGGTCCCAGGGGCAGTCAGGGGACAGGGGGCAGCTGGATGGGGTGGAGGTTTGGGGAGGGGAGTTGAATAAGGAGTGGGGTCCCGGGGGTCCTGGGAGTGGGGGGGACAAGGGGATGGGAGGGTTCAATGGGGGTAGAGTCCCAGGGGGGCGGTTAGGGACAGGGAGTCCCAGGAGGGGGCGGTGAGGGGACAAGGGGGGGTTGGATGGGTCGGAGGTTCTGAGGGGGGCAGTCAGGGGGCAGGAAGTGGGAGGGGGTGAATATGGGGCAGAGGCACCGCTTACCGTACCCAGCCCTCCATACCATTTCACAACCTCTATGTAGCCCTCGGGCCACAAAGTTTACCCACCCCTTGCATTGGAGATGATTGGGGGCTAAAACAAGTTGGAAGTGATGGTGTGAAATATATAATGAAGGTGGAAACAGGAACAAAAGGAGGTCAGTTTCATGGACAGAAGGGATCGGGTTAAGGAGAACCGGGGCAGTTGCATAACCAGAAGCTCTCACTTTCCTCCAGAATATAATATTGATCTAGGATTTCTAAATATCAGTGTTCCTTTCCTGCTATTTATAGTTCTTTTTGCTCAAGGGGCAGAGGTAAGTACTGTGGATCTATTGGTTGCAATGCTGCTGCAAACCCATGTGGGAGTCAGCATGGTTCCACATGACAGAATTTCCTAGAAAATCCCATAAGAACCAAATCAGTATTTAATGCAGGGTTTGGATTGTTTGCAGTAACTAAGGCCTCAGGGCTACACACACAAGATGAGAATAAAACAAGATATTAAAAAGCTTCCTATTCAGTGAACACCTTCTACCCTGTGCAGTGAATAAGGATGTGTCTTGGGGGAAATAGTATGTAACCATGTAATGAGATGGTATAATACCAACACTCAACTGGCTGACTTAAGAGTGCTCAACCAACCTTCATTATGGAATATTCTAGCTTTCTGGAAGTGATGAATGACTATCAGGCCATTCGAAGCCTGTTCTTTATTTTTAGGAGTATCTAAAATACTCCCTTGGTTAACAACCAACTCTTTCAGTTAAGGGCTTAAAGCTCCCAATCTACTTTTCTGACAACCTAACTAATCCTTGTACAAAACTCGGTTTTACGTTCCTGATAGCTATGGTTAAACATAAACAGGTGGAGAGGCTTTCTCAGGCCTTCTTTTTATGTACCATAAAAGAAGCAGAAAAAGCCCAAATTATTTTTTTCCTTTCATTACCTTTAGTGATCCTCCCTGAGAGAACCCATATATTCATCTGCCCCAGCTAAGAGTGTACTTTGAGATTGCATTTCCTTTTTATCCAAATGTAGTAATTTAAAATTCATTTTCACTGTATTTTCTAAGTAGAACTCTCCAACACAGTTACAAATCTGTATCTTAAAGGCAATACATTTTGCTATTGCCACAGCAAATTTACGAGGTCTGAAGGGGTGGTGTCTGTAGAGGCAGCAAATTACTCAATTTCCTTGATTAAATTTAGGATAATGAAAGATAGCTGCTTGAAGGATTTTTCATGGAGTAGTGTTGATACTTTCTACCCATCCTTAAAAAGTACTATCCTATGTTGTAATTCTTGTTGAAGCTTTTAATCCAAACCTTTTTTGAGATGAGCAAGGGAAAAAGGTTAGACTCTTTCAGAAAGTGAAATACTACATTTTTTTCCCCAAATTGTACATATTATGTGGCTTACCTAGTTAACCTGGAAGTTTGCAAAGAAATATTCCTGATTTTAAATGTCACAAGTGTAAAATTTCAGGTAGAAAGGTCAAAATTGGTCTTCCAGGTTACACAAATTTAAATTAATTGGCTACCATAATACTATAAATAAAGTTGGGGAAAATTACTTTGTTTACCGTAACTATTTCTAAGTGGATATTTTGTCTTCTGGTTTAAAAATTCCCTTGGATTAGTTAATCCAGCATTTTATGGACTATTTACTGTTTTGGTTTTTTTAAGTGTAAAATTCTTTGTTGGTTACTAAGTGGGTAGGTAGCTCTAAGTAGGTTGCTGAAGTTCCTTGTTAACAAAACTATATTTGTAAGACTTATGGTAGCATGTCACAAGGAGGGTGTTTATCTTTCAAGTATGAAAGCCAAGGCTGTACGAGTTTTGTAACTGCATTCCATTGTACTCTGAACAGAAAACATTGATTTAAACTGAACTTTAAGTTTCATTTTGAGTGTGAGCATACTTAGAAAAGACATGGATGAGTAGCTGGTAGCAGAGGAGAAATGTAAACTGTTTCAGGTTCATGCAGGAGAACTAGATTAGAGTTTACTACTCTATGTATTTGTCGTCTTTTTTGCTTTTGTATGCATTCTGAGGGTCCTGAGCCTTGGCCAAATCAAAAGCTTCCCAGATACAGCTTGTAAAGTGCTTGTGAACTACCTAAATCTCTGCAAATCTGAGAAGGGAGACTCTGATCCTTGCTTTTCAAAGTTTTGCAATCAAGAAAATCATCTTGAGTTAAGTTTTATTGAACTTTTTAAAATTCCCCAAATTCTGGAGGCAACAGTATGTCAAACTGGATTACTCCTGTATCTGATAATCCATGTGTGTATATTAGGTATGTGGAAGAGAGAGGATTCCCTGGATTCTTTACAGTTCAGGACAGTCACCTAAAGATACTGCACCACGAAATACCATCTTACCATTTATGATTGGGGTGGAAGATGTGACCCTTGCTCTATTAATTTAGATGGATTAAATAGGCCAGAGATGTTAACATAACCTGGTCACTGTTCAACATTTAACAGTGTTAAACAAGGTTTGGGATTTGGTATACGGAGATCTTCGCCAGCTTAGTACCATGGCTCAAACACCGTTAAAGATAAAGAAAAGGAGGAAAAACAGTTGAAGCATTTGAAGTGTAAAGTATTAAATACGTCTTTCAATTTGACAGCATTCGTTGTTCCCTTTCTGTTTAGCTGGAGAGGTTTTAGTTTAAAAGTCTTTTAGGTGGTATTAAAGATGGTGGTAACTGTTCTTTTGGGGAAAAGAGAAGTTAGTTGAGATGAGCTGGAGCAGTGGTGGTTGTTGCTGCTGCTGCTAAGTCGGATCCCGTCTTATCCCAGCTAGAGCTGATAGATTTGTCCATGTTATCTGGGTCCCTCTCTCTGGTTCGGTGTGGTCAGAACATCTTTCAGGATTAGGATGATGAAGGCCTAGAGTCCAGAAAATGGTGGGGGTGGCAGCCATGCTGGTGAAGATTGTGCTAGTAGCCTCAGTCTGTTCTTTCTCCATATTTCCCACCATCTCCATATTTTCCCACCATTGGATCTTTCTTTAAGGATCCAAAAAGGGAGTGATGGATGGAATAGCCTATCTCATCATTATTTTGTTCACTAATTAGGCCAAATATGCAACACATCAGTTTTGGTTAATTTCTGGACCCATATTTTCTTGTTTATTAACCATGATCTTAATACAGTCCTTGAGTTATATCAGTAGGCCTGAGTGTTTGGACTAATTCGGTCTTTGTCTCCCTTTTGTACTTTTCCCTGTCAACATTTGTTGTTATAGGTTATTTTGACATCTTATGAACTTTCACGTACTTTTTACAGCTGAGCTCACAATTAGATTAAGTCTGTAGATCAAAGAATCACAATAAGAACATAAGAACAGCCATACTGGGTCAGATCAATGGCCCATCTAGCCCAATATCCTATCTTCTGACAGTGGCCAGTGCCAGGTATCCCCGAGGGAATGAACAGAACAGGTAATCCTCAAGTGATCCATCCCCCTGTCGCCCATTCCCAGCTTCTGGCAAACAGAGGCTAGGGATACCATCCCTGCCCATTGTGGCTAATAGCCATTGATGGACCTACCCTCCATGAATTTATCTATTTCTTTTTTGAACCCTGGTATGGCCTTGGTCTTAACAACATCTTCTGTCAAGGAGTTCCACAGGTTGACTGTGCATTGTGTGGGGAAAAAATACTTCCTTTTGTTTGTTTTTAAACCTGCTACTTATTCATTAAATTTGGTGACCCCTGGTTCTTGTGTTATGGGAAAAAGTAAATAACACATCCTTATTTACTTTCTCTGCACCAGTCATGATTTTATAGACCTCTATCATATCCCCCCTTAGTCATCTCTTTTCCAAGCTGAAAAGTCCCAGTCGTCTTAACCTTGCCTCATATGGCAACTGCCATACCCCCTAAAGTCTCCTTTTTATGATAGTGAGAGGTATCTGGTGGCTTCCTTCAAGGTCTATCATTGTAAAGAGACTATTCTGATCATCATTTTATTGGAAAAAATGAGCCACTCAATGGCGCAGCATTGAATGGAAAAGATAAGATTGATAAATTTGACATAAAAAGTTCTATTGTGCTAGTTTTCAAGCTGAATGGGGAAATAAACTTTTGAGAACCAAAACCAGAATTGATGGGGGAATAAAGGTAATCTTAATTTTAAAGCAACTATAATCCTGTCAATACCAATTGTAGAATAGAATATGTACATATGTAGACTTATTATAGAAATTCAGTTAACTTGTTTTGGAGATGTAAATATCTGCCAAAATGTAAATCCAGTAAGACCCTTCCACATTTATTTTACCTTGGTCTTTACTGTTTTAATGGCTTACAGTACAATACTTATAGGAACAGTGGAGAACCACAAACTTGGGTTTTGGCAGGCTAGTGAATAAAGAAATGATCAAATATCTTTAAATGTGAAATCTAAAAGTTTATGCATTCTAGTTCAAATTTACATATTTGTACATCTTAAAGCATTATCCTTTTGGTGAACATTGAAGCTCGTGTTTCCAAAAAGAGTAAAACTGACTTAATTTTGAAATGACTCCCCACTGCCTTAGGATCCCAGTATATTGCTTCAACTAGAACCTATAGTGAGTTTGCTTGTTAAACACAGTTAAGTCTAGAAACACACTATCCTATACTGATAGCAGCTCTTTACCATAAAATCCTCAAAGTATCAAGGTACTATGGATAATTACTATTTGAGAATTCTCAGACTCTAGAAATATTCTTGACTCTGTCACCACTAGGTTTTTTTTCTTGCTGGAATCAGATTGTAAAGCATTGTTAGGCTATGGTTACTTTAGAGCAGTAGTTTTCAACCTTTTTTCATTTGCAGACCCCTAAAAAATTTCCAGTGGAAGTGCGGACCCCTTTGGATGTAAATCTTTAGTTTATACCTTATAAATAAATTGCTCTGTTACATGGAATAATTTATTTTACTTAGTTTATTTACAGTCCTTTGTGAAATATTTAAAAATGATCTGTGGATAAAGATTATGGAAGATACCGTGGGATACTACCTGTCACTTTTTTAGATTTTTCACCCTTCATGCCTCCCAATTTATGCACAATTTTATCTGGTAATCCACGGTTTAAAAAGTCTTACTTTCAGGTTGTTCTCAGTTTTATCTGCCTCCAGCAAGATGGGGATAATGTTCTCATTACCAGACCGTTTTAGGACCAAATACTATCTGTAGCATTCACTTTTGGTTTTCTTGCATGGTTTACTTGAATAAATTGTGCTTTTAATAGCAAGTTGGTTGCAAGAAAACACAAATAAAATGGTAAATGTTAAACTACAGTATTTGGTATAGTTTCTAGAGAGCTGGAAAAGCTATTCTATAACCGTATTTACAAAAAAGGGGAAAATAGGTTAAGTTATTCAGGAATCTTAACCATGATTCTTTTGGAATTCACCACTGTCTGTAGGTCCATCCGTCCCCCCCTCCCTTCCCCCCCCAGACATGGGCTCATTGAGAGAGAGAGCGCCTATCTAGCATCAGAACAGCAATACCTGGGGGGTTGGTTTTGAGAGACCCCAAAGCATACATTTTTGATGAGTGATCAAAAATTTTCATTGAAAATTGAAAAAACAGTATTTTAAAAACAAAATAATGTTGAAAGAATGCTTAAATACATTTGTACTTTTTGCACAATACTAAACTTAGCTATCAACATTAAAAGTAATTATTTGACGAGTACATCTTTAATCTCTTTTTGACCAAGTGAAACACTCCTTTCCAACACAACACCCCTTCTTCCCACCCCTCATAGAACAATGGCATGACAATGCCCTTATCCAAAAATTGGCTATAGAACAATGGCATGACAATGCCCTTATCCAAAAGTAGTTTCAAAACTCTCAAGCAAACCATCTCTGCTACAGGCTGAACATTTAAGGCTGAAACATTTAAGCAATATTAACAAAGTTTAGTTACGATTTATTCCCATAGATAAGGGTAAAATAAGAACTTGAAAATGGATGGATTTCAAGATCGGCAAGGAAGCATAGTGGAATTTAGTAAGATTGTAGAAATATTTGGTTCAGAATAACAGTTTTCTCGTATTAGGTAAAAGAGGTTGAAGTAGGTTTGTATCTCTGGTCTAACTTCTGACATTAATTTAGCTATACTTAAGGGGTTTTGTTTTTATTCTTTGGCAGCCTTTTCTCTTGCACTCTTAAAAATTATGTCTCAGAAGGGTGCTTTTATTTTAGAGGAAATCCTTCTCAAATGATTACATAAATCCTGATTAACTTGATCTATATTCCCTCCGAGAGTTGATATTTTAAACATTAGTGCTTGTGTGTGTTCTAAAAAACCTTAATTTCGTCAGGCATTTGTGTGTAGACGTCTGACTAAGACTTCTGGCTAATAGTATAGTCCTTTTTTTGGCAGCCATACCGGTAATTTATTTGACTCCATTACTGGTGATATATTAATTTTGTTAGTCCATTGGGAATTATTTTGGTTATAATGCGGATTCACAGTGTCTTGCACAAATTTTAATTGGTGCAGCAGTTTACTTTCTGGGTTTGTTTATATTTGGGCACTGATGTAAAAAGTCATTATTAGTGAACAATCAATTGTACTGTTAATGTCTTGATGTTGGCAATTGAATACAAACCATTGCTATTGAAAATCACTCCTATTTATTAACATTCTAGGCTTCCATATTATACTTATAACAAAATTTTCTCGAATGGAAAAGTGCTGAGTATAGTTTATTTTTTCCAGATTGGGAGGCTCCGCAGACAAACAGTATCACACACATCTAGCTTAATAAACTGCTGTTCTTTGCTACACTGTCATCAAGAAGCTTAATCCCCTTCATGGTTGCTAGGCTTTGGTGTCCAGGATAGCTCCTCCTTTCAGCAGGTCTCAATCAACTCAAGTTTTCTGCTATTTTCATGATCATAAAGGATCTGCTTCTGCACCAGTATGGTCAAATCAAAATGCAGTGGCCTGTGTACCAGAGTGGGCCTGGTGTTTTCTGTGGTTCTTTATGCCCTGCTATGTCCCATGGGCCTTTCACTCACATGACCATTCCCGTTTCCCAGCTCCAGGGCCCCCACCACCCATGGGGGCTCAGAGCTCCAGGGTCCCCTCCACTTGGCCTGGTGGCCTGGGAGCTGCCGGGGATCCCCCTGCTGCTGCCATGGCTGGCGGGGAGCTGCCGGTGTTCCCCTGCTGCTGCCGCCACGGCTTTCAGGGAGCTGCCAGGTACCTCCGCTGCCCATGGCGGCGTGGAGCTTGGGGGCCGCTGCCTCAAGCAGCGGGCACAGCTCCCTGGCACTGCAGGAGGCGACGGGACCCTGCAGCTCCCAGCCACTGGCTGAAGTCACGGTGGTCTTTGGAAGTCACAGATTCTGTGACTAAATCGTAGCCTTATTCATCAGCACCAAAATGCATAGTGCAGTTTGGTGTTTGAGTGTCAGCCCTGTGATTGAGGGAAACATTCAGAATTGATGTATCAAAATGCACTAGCAAGACTTGAGTTTTTTTGGCTTTGGGAGTACCAATCTCACTGAACCTAAACTATCCAAGATACTGTTTCTGTCTTCTGACACTATTATTTAAGCATAATAAATGCTTCAGAATAAATTCTGAAGAGCAAATATATTTGTGCTTTTATTATCAATAGAAAGCAGTCAGCAAAACATATGTACAGTGATCTAGTTTCTATAGTTTATTAAATAACACCTAAAAAGACCATACTGTGAAATTATTAACCTTCATAACTTATTGATACTAAAAATATTTGATGCGTTTCTAAAAGAAGTAGAGCTATACTTAGGCTCCAGTTTATAATCCTATGTTTGGCAGAATTCCTAGGAAGCCTTGCCAAACTTTTCCTGTCTTAAGAGTTGACAACTAATTTAACTAATTAATAATCACAATTACAATTTTCCTCTTCAACTATACACTTGAAATAATTTATGTTCCTAGTTCTGTATTCACTGCCTTATAAGGTTTCCCTGAGAGCAACTTCAGAACAGAACAAGATTATATTATTAACACTAAGGCTATCATAAACATTCCATCCTTCAATATGTCTACACAAGACCTCATTTTTATATTTGTAGAATTCTTTTAATTTGGGTTTTGTAATTCAAAATTGTACAATTAACTAATGAAGTTGTAAGCTACAGCAAACCTCTTTAGTCTTGCCTCTCGATGGCGCTTCTCTAGTTGCATTAGGCAGTGACTGGTAGAGTTGTAATATGCCCTAACTTCTTCTGACAATAATTTGTTATGAACATTGGCCTCATAAACTGCAACATATATTAAGGCTCTTGAATGGAAGCAAAAACTTGCATCGTATATGAGCTGCCAGGGAGTAGCTAAAGTCTTAAAACAGGAGTAATATGCTAAAAAAGGCATGTGCCTGTAAAGATGAGAGGCTGCATTTAGAGTCAGCTGCATCCTAAATATGCATGCAGTAGCTCCTGAGAATAAAGAACAGTGATCTAGCCTTGAAAACTCACAAGTACTAATAGCTCCAAAATCTGTTTTGCAGAATAATTGTTGGCTTTGTGGTGATCGCTACTAGTAGTGATGGTAAAGTTTTACTAAGGACCAAAGATATACACCATCGTTTAAATCTGAGGATAATATCCATACTTGAAGATAAATTATTGAACACAATCTCGAATTGCAATATCACTCAGCAGCAACTCTTGTGTTATGATTAGTGCCTGACTCTGTTCTGTTCATAAAGCTATGGAACATCCATTGCCAAAAGCACCATTAACTGATTTGAGAGGCTGTTGCAGTAGGATACTCAGGTAAGAGTAAAATTTAAGTGTTTTTTTCAAGGTATAGAAGTCCAGCTATTACCTCTTTGTAAGGGATGGAAATGTATAGGCTAGTCTGTAGTGATGAAGGTATATGGGGTCTAAGGATGTTATTAGAATCCCTAGTTTTGAAACTAGAACAACTAACTTTGTAGTTCAGCGTTTTGTGTAAAAATTCTTATCTGCCTTTATTGCAGCAGTCAGACCATAGTAATCATTTTAAATTATGCAAAGCTGCAAAGAAAAAAACATTAAAAACACTTGGAATTCAAGAGTGAAATGGTTATCAATTTTGGAAAAGTTCCTCTTTCTTATTTCTATATTCAGTAAAGTACCTCGGGGATGTTAGTTAAAAAGTCTCTGGCTGGTACCAGAAGTTGGCTTTGGGGGGAAAGAATTAGTTTACTGTTTTTGGCTTAATCAATTCTGCTTTTAAGACAAACATGAGAAATGCATACCAGGTTGGGGGGAGGAGGATAGAAAAGTGAAAACTTGTTTCACTGATGGTGGTTTCACTGGTGTACTCCAGGCAAGTTATGGTACATAGATGACTCACGAATTGGTGCACTTTAGCCTATGAACCTTGGCTTTTCCCCATGATCTAGGATGACATCTTGTGGTGATTGGGGAAATCTGTCTGTACAGTTTATGAATAAGGCTACAAGTAGGTCACAGATGTTGTGGAAGTCACGGATTCTGTGACTTTCTGCGACCTCCATGACATTGGGGCCCTGCAGCAGTCTGGCCGCCATGGTAGAGGGGGATTCCCCCGAGCTCCCCAGCCCCCACGGGTGGCGGGGATCTCCCGCAGCTTCCAGCCCTACAGGGCAGTGGGGTATCCCCCACAGCTCCTAGCGCCCGTGGGCAGTGGGGAAATACCCTGGAGCTTTCTAGTTGCTTCCACCTGCAGGGGATACACTAGAGCCCCAGCCCATGTGGGTGGCAGGGAGCCCCCGGAGTTCCACATCTGCCTCCGCTGGCAGGGGCAAGGGGCCGCAGCTCCCTGCCACTGCATGCAGCAGGGCAGCGTGCTGGAATCTCCTCCCTCCCCATTTTGTCAGGGATGTTTTTAGTAAAAGTCAGGGACAGGTCACGGCTTCCGTGAATTTTTGTTCATTGCCTGTGAACTGTCCATGACTTTTATTAAAAATATCCATGACAAAATCGTAGCCTTAATGATGAATGCTGGTTCATATTGTGAAGTTGTTCATATAAAAATTGCTGTACCATGAAATGCCTCTGTATATCCACCATTGCTGACAAACCTGTAAGCATATCTCTCCCAGATTAGTTGACCTTAATGACTGCACTTCGGTTGGTCAAGTGATATGTTAAGAAGGTTGGCTGAATTTGGGGGAAGCCGCTTGTCTGTTGGAGGCTGGGGTTTGGAGAACTACCAGTTCTGGAGAACTACCAGTGGTAGCCAGAGGAAACAAGTAGTGGAATATATAAATCTGAGGGACTTGGAGGAAGCTTTGGGCCGGAAGGGAAGCGAATGACATGCATTTGTCACTAAGGGGGCATTTTAGCTGTGTGACCAACCAAGCTCAGAGAAAGCAAGCTGACCTGGAGAGAGAAGCTGCATGATTGAGAAGACAAGCCATGGGCTGCAGCAGAAGGATGGCCCCAGAGGGGTCTGATCCCAGCTTTAATGTTCTGGAGTGGTGAGGATACTGAAGCATGGAAATGCATGTATGGTTTATTTTTTTATGTCTGTGCATTTCTCATGCCATTGAAGAGAGCAGTGGTGGCTTAAAATCATGTGAAAAGTCTGTCAATTACATTTATCATGTGCCCTTGGAGAGTTAATCTGTGGACCTAGAAAACACACACACGCACACAGCTGGAGTTCTGCAGAAAGTGTGCTGAAGCTGTGTGAGTGTCTGAGGGGTCATCATTGGTAACAGAGACTAGGCAGTTGGACAGTGAGGTCTCAGCTCTTAGGTTGGGGTTCTACACAGGGGATCTGCATCCTGAGGGTTTGTCTATAAACCCCAAACCTGGGCAGTGCCTGGACTTTTTTCAGACTCCTGAGACTTAAAGCACATGAGGCCCAGTGAGAGAGGTTCTGTCACAGCAATCTGGTGAGTGACCAGAAGATGGCACTTGACTAGCCCTGTGACATTTGGCTACCGTACTTCAGTCTCTTCCCATCACTAGTCCTCCTTTATGCTAGAGCAGAAGTGGACAAACTAGAGGCCACATCCGGCCACGGGACCCTCCTGCTGGGCCCCTGAGTTCCTGGCCCAGGAGGCTAGCCCTCCAGCCCCTCCCCTGCTGTTTCCTCCTCCCCCGCAGCCTCAGCGTGCTGCCAGCGCAATGCTCTGGGCAGCCGGGCAGTGCAGTTGCAGAGCCGCAGCCTGACCTGGTGCTCTGGGCGGCGTGGCTGTAGCACTGCCAGCCACCGGTGTTCCAGGCAGCACGGTAAGGAGGCAGGGAGCAGGGGAGGTTGGATAGAGGGCAGGGGAGTTGGGGGTGGTGGTCAGGGGGCGGGGTGTGGATAGGGGTCGGGGCGGTCAGAGGGGTTGGATGGGGCAGGGGTTCTGGGGGACAAGTCAGGAATGAGAGGCGGTGTTGGATGGGGCGGCAGGGGGCAGTAAGGGGTGGGAGGTCTGGTGGTGGTCAGAGGACAGGGAACAGAGGGTGGTGGATGGGGTAGGAGTCCCAGGGGGTCCATCGGGGGACGGGGGGTTGGATGGGGCAGCAGTCCTGGGGAAGCCATTGGGGGCAAGAAGCAGGGGGGGTCAGATAGGAGGCAGGGGCCTGGCTGTTTGGGGAGACACAGCCTCCCCTAACCAGTCCTCCATACAATTTTGGAAACTTGATGTGGCCCTTGGGCCAAAAAGTTTGCCTGCCCTTGTGCTAGAGCCATGCTGCTTATACTGTCTTAAAATAGCATGCTGGTTGTGGTGTCATGAAGTGTAGTAAATTCCAAAGATGGTCTAAGTTAAAATTAGATAGAAGACCAAAAAAGGATCGATGGAGAAAATAGAATAGGAATAAAATGACACTAGAGGAAGTGGATAGCAGTAACCTTAAAGCTTGCATCCCAGAGGTTGCTTAGAGTTCTTGTGGTGGCTTCTTATCTGGTACTCGATCCAAGCATAGGGTGATGAGTCATGATGGTGGTGCACCCATCCTATCAAAAATAGCCAGCTAAAATAAGTAATCATGGTCCATATACATACATGCTTGCTTGCGTTTTCATTTTAAAACCATTTTGGTCTGTTGCTATAACAATTCTGTAATCTCACTGGGAGTTTTGACACTCCCATATAAACTGTTCAGACAAAACTCATTGTGCACGTTCCTTTGACTCAGTTATGTAAAATTACTGAAAGTACAGAAGATGTTTGATAGGTCAGTTTAACCTATAGACGCCTTCTTTCCCCTATGGTTAAACAAGGCTTTTAATACATGTGGCAGAATTTTTAAAGACTCTAAAATTATAGGCCACAACACAAGTCTTCAAAACCAATTCCTAAGGGATACCGTATGAAAAGAAGACATTTTGAAAGTTACTTGATGAGACTGTTACTGCAATGAGTGACAGATACTACTTAAACCTTGTTGGGATATGCTTGATGGACAAGAAACTGATGAACCATTGAGAGAGTCACAAATCCGCTGTACTAAATTACACAGTATCTATTGATGCTAAGAAGACAAGAGCCTGCATCCTTTAAGTATTTTCAGAGCTCTTTCCAGAGTTCTAAATTAAACTGATTAAAACTTCTTACACGCATGAAGTTGTACAAATTAATGGGAAATAAACAAATACCTTTGCTATAAACAACTTTGTAATAGGACAATAAATTAAAATGTCTAATTGCTGTCTAGTTGCTTTCAACAAAGGTAGCAATAACTGAAATTGATAACTATTCCTTGTATCAGAAGTTCTTAGGGGGCTGATGGTGAAGAGATGACAAAGTTTTGGGCTTCTGTTTACAGGATGGCAGAGAGCACTTCTCTTAGTAAGGTCTTCCAGCGCTTGACATGGTTCCCTGAACAGATATGTCAAGCTTCAATTTATTGGAGAAATCCTCTCCAATCCAGGATGGCATGAGGGTTCTCCTTGCTACATTAAAGATACCAAGGTTGAAAGGAGCAGCAGTTGTGGAGCTTCAGCATGAAAGTAGTGGAAGGTTAAACTGCAAAAAGTGGACACCTGTCAAATGGATCTGCATTTAGAAAAGCTGAAAAATTACACCAACCCACTCAACTAGGGGCTCTGCAGCAGAGAGCAAATAGAAATAGTAAGTCAGCGAGCTGCAAGCTTAAGAGCCCCATCTACTTTAGTTTTCGGAAGGTTTCTGGAATTCGTATTTCCCTTCAGTGTGCAGGGAGGATTTACAAGAACAGAAATCCACTGCTGAGCTGACTTAAGGGAACAAAGACCAAAGTTTAGCCTTTAACAATAGGTGTTTATAGAACTTAGTCATATGGGTGGGAATCATGAACTTGGTGCCAGGGGTATTAGCAGAGGAGCGAATTTTGATTGTCGTCCATTATTTTTCTTCCCCAGTGATAGTAAGTTCCTCTGAGACAGCTGAGAGAGCTCATTTAATTCTGAATAGCTGGGTGAGGCTTCACACAAGAAAGGCAGATCTTTTAACAAGACCAATTTAGGAGAGTCCTACTCCTCTAGCTAGTTGGATGGCTGAACACTTAACATGCTGTTGTATTAATGTATATAGAATAAAGGGCCTAAAGAGTTAAAGGTGTTAATCTGCTTAAGTAGCATGGCAAGCACACTATTAAAAATCCTGTTAGCCTTTTATTAAAGATACAGAGAAAGAAGGAAATACAGTTAAAGTATTTGAAATGTAAAGTTAAGTAAGGCATTCATTTTAACATCCCTTGTTCCCTTTAGCTGAAGAAAGATTTTAAAAAGAACCCCCTTCCCTTGTCTGACAGTCTTTCAGATGGCATTAAAGGGGGTAATGATTGTACTTATGAAGGAAAAGAGAAGAAGTTAGTAGAGATGGGCTGGATCTGTCACTGTTGCTGTTAAATTTCGATCCCATTTCCTACAAGAAAAAGAAGACACACAGACAAAAGGGGAAGAAGAACAGCAAAGATGCACTTCATTTTCTGTCTCTGGTGTTGACTCTAACTTGCAGCTTTGCTGGTGGAAAAATATAGGCACAACGCACTATCTTATCACTCCAAGACCTGGCAAACTTGTGCCAGCATCAGGCTGTTTAGGGCATTTTTAGCTGCCTTTCTGGTCACAGGCTTACAGCAGTGTTAAAAATATATAGTCTTGAATGGCTAAGCCAAATACTTACTAGACAGAAGGTAAAAGAAGAGAAGAAATAAGGTGGGAAAGGAAAAGGATGCACTGGAGAGAGTTGGGGTGTGTGTCTTATCCTAGATGGTGTTTGGGATTTAGCTGGACATGGCAGAGGTGGCAGTGTCATCTGGCTCCATCTCTCTAGCCCAGTCTGGTTAGGACATCTCTCAGGATTAGCATGAAGAAAGTCCAGGATCCAGGAGACTGTGAGGGTGGCAGCCATCTTGGTGAAGCTCATTCCTTCCTCTTCTTTCAGCCAGCCATTGTTGTGGTAGCCTGCTTTTCCTCTCAAAGGCATTTTTTAGGATCCCCCTCCCCGCACCCAAAAGGGAGCGATGGTCAGAATAGTCCCATTTTGTCCACCGATTAGACTTGTTTTTTGTTACACCAGTTTTGGTTCATCGATTTCCAGTCCCACACTTTTCTTGTTTACCAGACACGATCTTAACACAATCCTTGAATTACATCAATAGGTCTTTTTGTTTGAATTAATTCAGTCTGTCTCCCTCTTGCACCTTTTCTCATCAATACTTTCTATAGGTTATTGTGATGCTTTATGAACTTTTCACAGTTGATCTTGCAATTAGGATAAATTTGTAGGCCCAATTTTCACAACACTGCCCATCTCAGAAGCTTCTAAGGAAATTCTTGTTACCATAGTAAAATGGAATAGGCAAGAGCTTTCCTCCCTCCCCTTTGGAGGGGAACAGCTCTACAAGATTCATCACTTAACAGTCTTGTGCTCCAGTGTCCCTCCATGCGGTGACCTTCTCCTCGCCCACACTCAGTTTCCCTCCACTCTGAGGGTATCTGGGAGGTATCTAGGCCTGAGGACTTCTGGGGTGATTCCGGTGCAATGAACTGTAATCTGTTGAGGTTCTTGGGGCAGTTGGCCTTTACATGCCCCGGCTCGTTGTCTCTTCTGG
Source organism: Caretta caretta (assembly GCF_965140235.1). Taxonomy (NCBI): domain Eukaryota; kingdom Metazoa; phylum Chordata; order Testudines; family Cheloniidae; genus Caretta; species Caretta caretta. The sequence continues at coordinate 48,479,855 of NC_134210.1, forward strand.
TATCCATTCCAACTGTGACCAGTTTTTTTCTTCTCTGCCACCTCCACCCATTTGGCTCCAATCTCCCCCGCCTCGATTACAGTTTTGGGCTTCCCATCTAGGATGTATCTTTCTATTTCCTCAGGAACACCTTCTAAGAACTGTTCCATTTGCATTAGGAAGGGCAAATCCGCTGGAGATTTAACAGTGGCTCCTGATATCCAGGCATCGCAATGTTTCACAATGTAGTAGGCATGTCGGGTAAATGACACGTCTGGTTTCCACCTTAGGGCTCTGAACCGCTGACAGGAATGTTCGGATGTTAGCCTCATTCTGACTCTCGCCTTGGTTTTGAACAGTTCATACTGTTTCATTTGTTCCTTAGGCATTTCAGCCGCCACCTCAGCTAAGGGTCCACTGAGCTGCAGCCTCAGCTCTACCATATATTGGTCTGTAGAGATGCTGTACCCAAGGCAGGCCCTTTCGAAGTTTTCTAAGAAGGCCTCTGTATCATCGCCTGCCTTGTAGGTGGGGAACTTTCTGGGATGGGAAGTGGCACCTGGAGAAGTATTGCTAGGGTTTGTTGGTATATTCTGCTGAGCCTTTGCCTTCTCCATCTCCAGTGCATGCTTCCTCTCTTTTTCCTTCTCCTCCATTTCTTTGTCCCTTGCCTCCATTTCCCTTCTGTTGGCAGCCTCCATTTCTTTTTCCCTGGCCGCATGTGCATCCATCTCCATCTGCATGAGTTCTATCTGTCTTTCATATTCCTTTTGTTTTTCCTCAGCCTCAAATCTGGCTAATTCCAGCTTTTGTTGAACCGTGGAGTCTGTCATCCTAACCTCTCTGTTTTTAACTAACTTTACACCCGAGAGTTAGAAAGAAAACAAAAACAAAAAATACTTGGCTTGTAAAATTTTGCTGTGCTGTCCGGATACCTATGTTCTCTGATAGTGATTGTCAGCCTACAGAGAAATCCTAAAAAAAAAAAACCTAACACCTTTGTCTCCAGGCAAATAGGCAGAAAACCCCTCTAGTTGCTCTTAGGAGAAGAAGAAAAAAACAAAAAGCAAAAAAATTCAGGTCTGTGAAGACTTGTGAATTTCCCTGCAGGAGGTTAACTACCCTGCCTTTAGGTAGAGAAAACTCCAGCTCACAAAAGACAATTTCCTTTTGTCTCTGCTCTGGCCCCAAAGCAGAGAAAAAAACTCCAACTGCTTCCAGTTGGAAACCTGCTTTCCAGCAGCCCAAAGGAAACAAATATTCCCTTTTTAAAATTTCTGTTTCTGGTTCAGAAAATCTCAAATTGATCTCAGGTTAATCCCACCGCTCTGCCACCATGTCAGGGTTCCTTCCCCACTCTGAAATCTAGGGTACAGATGTGGGGACCTGTATGAAAACCACCTAAGCTTACTTTTACCAGCTTAGGTTAAAACTTCCCCAGGGTACAAACTATTTTACCTTTTGCCCTTGGACTTTTGCTGCCACCACCAAATGTCTAACCGGGTTTATTATTGGGAAAGGATTGTTTGGAAACGTCTTTCCCCCCAAAATCCTCACCAAAACCTTGCACCCCCCCTTCCTGGGGAAGGTTTGATAAAAATCCTCACCAATTTGCATAGGTGACCACAGACCCAAACCCTTGGATCTTAAGAACAATGAAAAAAGCATTCAGTTTCTTACAAGAAGAATTTTAATAGAAGAAAAAGTAAAAAGAATCACCTCTGTAAAATCAGGATGGTAAATACCTTACAGAGTAATTAGATTCAAAACATAGAGAATTCCTCTAGGCAAAACCTTAAGTTACAAAAAGACACAGACAGGAATATCCATTCCATTCAGCACAGCTTATTTTCTCAGCCATTTAAAGAAATCATAATCTAACGCATATCTAGCTAGATTACTTACTTAATTCTAAGACTCCATTCCTGGTCTGTCACCGGCAAAAGCATCACATAGACAGACCCAGAACCTTTGTCGCCCCCCTCCCCCCCCAAGCTTTGAAAGTATCTTGTCTCCTCATTGGTCATTTTGTTCAGGTGCCTGCGAGGTTATCCTAGCTTCTTAACCCTTTACAGGTGAAAGGATTTTTCCTCTGGCCGGGAGGGATTTTAAAGGTGTTTACCCTTCCCTTTATATTTATGACAACATACATTACCACTGAGCTGGACTGGGGTCTAGCTAGATAGGACCCAGTCAAACCTCAAACTCAAGCTATCTTGAATCCTGACTTCAGTGAGACTTTTGTGTGCGCAAGGAATTTGGTGTTATGCTCAGAGTTAAGAACACAATGGCCATACTGGTTCAGACCAAAGGTCCATCTAGCCCAGTATCCTGTCTTCTGACAGTGGCCAATGTCAGGTGCCCAAGAGGGAATGAACAGAGCGGGTGGTAATCAGGTGATCCATCTCCTGCCACCCATTCCCAGCTTCTGGCAAACTGTTGAACTCCGTCCTGAAACCAAATTGTCATTAAAAGATTTACATGTAAAAATGAAATTAATTAAATATACTACTTAATAATAAAATAATGGAAAATTGTGCAAGAATGTAGATGAAACTGAGGTGTTTACAGTGACTAACAAGAAATGCCATGTTTCCTAATTTCATGATCTAAAATAAAAATTAATGCTTAGACCAGGGAAGTCTAAAAAGTTAAACATGTAAAAGTGCATTTGGGGGACTTGAGCAAAGTAAGAATTTAAAAAGAGTAAAATATCTATTTTGATTAAAAATAAAGGCCATATTAAAGAGGAAAGGGGGGATTTACTTTTAGTTTTAGCTAATTCCAATTAAGAGATGCGAAATATGGCATATTTTGAGATGTGGAACAAGTACTAAGCTAAAGTAGTTTCACCACACCACCATTGTTTTTTAAGTTTACAAATATTTAAACTCTGAACAAGAACTACTTGAGTTCTCCCTATTTCACCTTTTCAGTGTGTATCCTAAATTATTCCCAGACCCCTTCGCAGCCATAATATCATGGCAGTCATCCATCTCAGAAGTGTTTAGATCCAATTCCCTCCCTCTTCTGTTGCTGCTCCATGAGTTGGCAGGAAGTGTTCACTGCTTGTGTTTTCTTAAGCACACTGAACACTTAACAAATAGATATTTCTTCCCTCAGTTAACTGAGTGTACGGTCTGCCTCAGAAGTTCTACTCCTTGGGGGAATTCTGTGCCACCTCATGCGTGCAAGAATTTGTGTCTAATCCTTTAGTTCCAAAGGTCGCTTTTCTCGCCTTTGCCCTCGTGAACTGAAGCACAGCGTCAGAGAGATCCAAACACTGGTCAAAGGCATTTTCAAGTGATAAAATAGCAAGCAGAGTCAGTCTCTCATTGGCCATCGTCGATTGAAGATGTGTTTTGATGAGCCTGAGCTTTTAAAAGCTATGACTGTGCCCGACAGCATGAACAGAATCCTCAAAGCTGTCCACACATTAGGAAAAATGTCCTTCAGCTCTGCATCATGAATGAATTGAAGAACTTGGAGTGAAGAGTGCATCCCATGTGGCAAAATATAACGGTTGTTGTCCAATTCAACATAGAGGTCCTTATCATTGATGTCCAGTCATTTCCCATGTGTCAATGTACGGTGAAGATCTGTAAATTATTCAAGAGCATTTTCCTGTCCGACAGCTTACTAAGGTCATACCAAAAAAATAAGGTCTTTTATGGTGCTTTCTATCCAAAAATTTCTTCGATAGACACTCGGAGTGTCAGCAAGCGAGCAAAAAGCCTCCCTCCTGAATTTGTCTTCCGAGCTTCCCATCACCTTATTTCTGCCCTGGTAACCAAATTGCCTCGTCTTCTGATGAATATGAGTTTCCTTGAAGACAGGCTCAATTCCTAAGTTTTCCGCCATTTCTTTGGCAACAGGATGGCCTCTTCAAATCTGATGTCTCTGCAGTCTACAGTGAAATCAAGGCAGCTTCTCATCAAGGTAGTAGCGCTTGCGATGTCCATCGACTGAGTTTTTAATGCCTGGCTTACAACATTTAGTTGGAACAGGATTTCTTGCCAAACGACAATAGAGACCAGAAATTTGAAGTCTGTGATCTGGTTTCCTAGGCTTTGCGCCTTGTGTCAGATTCTGGCCTCAGCTTTACTTGACTGCACCTGTTCAATCAGGGTGTTGTAAACCTCAGTCACTTGGTACTTCACTAGCCTTACACTGTCAGTGCGGCTCATTGTCCATGATGATCTTCTACCTGATAGTTGTTACATGAAAACAGGATGTATGTTCTTTCCAGTACTCTGAAGAGATACTGAATCTAAAGAAGATTATGCTGGATCTGACACAACCAGGTTGAGGGAATGGCAGCCACAAGGCATGAAGAAAGCTCTTGGATTCAGCGAAAGGATCCTTGCTTAGATGCCACTGTTTCCTCCCTTCATGTTTGCGCCGTTGTCGTTGCCTTGGCCGTGGCAGTCCTGAAGCTTTATTTTATTCATTCAAAACCTTCTTAAACAGTTCTGTAAGGCTTTTTCCAGTAGTGTCACCTACAGACCGGAAATAGTGTTCCTTTATTTGGATGCAGCCATCCTCGTTGTCAACAAATCTTACCATAAAAGATATTTTTTCACTGTAACTAATGTTGGGAGTGCAGTCCATTATTACTGCATACTACTTCGCTTTGCCGAGCCACATCCAGTATGTTATCAAGCACCTTCCTTGCCATAAGGTCAATCAATTAGTTTTGAATTGTTTTGCAGTAGTAATGGTCCATAGCTTCTTTACAAACTACTCTCAGTGCAGGTGCTCATACATGACATTGTCATATTTCCTAAGGAGATTTTTCCCAAACCAAGGAAATTGCTGTTATGTTCCATGAACAACTTACCTGACGAGCCCCAGAAAGCCAAGTAATGGTTTGCAAGGAAGAGGGTAATGGAGATCAGACCATTGAGCACACTCCTCCAGATAATGTAGAAACCCAGCAATAATATGCTAGTTTTCTGTGTCTCTGCATTTATTCAGCTTGAGCCTGGACTTGACCTCCGTCCATTTGGAGTTGGCCATAAAATGGACTGGTGACTTTTCATGTTGCTTCAGAACATCAGCCAAGTTATGACAGTAATTGTACCCAGAAAGTGCAAGCAACAATTTGGCATTCTTGTAAATATTTTCCAACAAAAACAGAACACTTTGTCAGTTGGTTTTGATTAAACTTGCCAATGCCAATTCAGTTTCTCACCATTCTTCAGCACTCTTTTGCAGTGTGACTTTGAGAAGCGTCTCTTCTGCTCATTTACGGGAAATGTCATAGCCTTGATTTTGCCTGGCCCGTTCAAAATTGTACGATCAATATTGGCAGAGTTTAGGATTGCTGGCCATAAAGCAGGATCTGATATATCGATTTGTGGTGTGCAATTTTTCTCACTGCTGTTTGTCTTCATGCGAGGCTGATTCTTTATCATTTTTCTCCTTATTGTGCAAAACCAGATTTTTGTTCATCACTCTCCTTTACACCTCCAAAAAAACTGGGCGATTCTCCATCACTTTCTTAATATTTCCATTCCTTGTCTTCAGGTAAATCTAATTCCGTAGTAACAGGATTTCCATCATTTTTGCTTTGGTCCTTCTTGAGGCATCTTTTTCTATGGGTGGAAACAGACAGTATTAGGGAGAGCAAAAGTCTATGTTCCGCAGTCTTAGGAAGTCATCCAAACATTACATGTTAAGCATGGCAAAAGAAGTAACAGTATTTCTTTCATATTGTTGAGTTAGGGGTTCAATAGATATCTCTGGTGTCTCATTAAATATGTCCTTTATTAGTCACGACTTACTCTTCAAGTCTTAAAACACAAGTACATTTTCAAAATGACACAGTAAAACAAGATTCATAATATAGCAGCTGAGCTCTCGTTTCACTTCAGTTCGTTCTTATACCTCACTGACTGGTGACGTCCCACCCCTTATATACCTGCAAGGGCATGGCTGACAAAATTCTAGGAGTTTCGAGGAAAATGTAGTTCTCAAAGTCTGGCAGGTTCCACAAGATTCTACTAATGTCCAGAACATTCTAGGAGGTTAGTGGAAAAAATGAATCCACATAAGGAACATCTGAAACATTTTACTTCAAACATTCCATTTTCCTTTTTGTTGCTAACAAAAACAGCACACACACCCCAGCCTAGCACCCTAGGCAGTTGCCTGGATCGCCTGTCCTCAAATCCGGCCCTGGGGCAGGGCAAGCGGTGTGGGGTGGGAGAAAGAGGCGGAAGGGATGGCATAGGGAGGGGGATGTGGGAGTGAAGGGAAGGGGATGGGGCGGGGGATAGGATGGGAAAGAGGCAATAGGGAAGGGGACTGGCGGGAGAGCGGGAGCCCAGCGTGCAGCATCTCCTCGGCAGCAGCTGGGGCTCCCACGTTAAGCCATCCCATTGACCCCCATCCCAACGGGCTACACGCCCCCTGCACTTGGACCACCCCACTGAGCCCCCCCCACACCCCTACACCACTAAGCACCAACCAGATGCACCCAGCCCCCCCACCCCACTAAGACCCATTCCTCCAGCAGCCGGACCCCCCTGACGAATTCCATCGCCACCACACCTACCCTGCAGAGCACTATCTCCCCACACCCAGACCCCCACCTTACTGAGCCCTAGCTACCTTCACCTGAACTCCCCTTGCAGAGTCCCATTGCCCCTGCACCTGAAATCCCCAACGAGCCCCTGTGCATCCAGATCCCCCACTGAGCTGTCTGCACCCAGATTGCCGCACCCGGAATCCTCTCACCCCACACCTTGATCCCGCCCACACTAAACCCCTTCACACTTGGATTCTACTGGGTTGAGCCTGCCTGCCCAAACCTGGTGCGCCTGTCTCTTGCACTGTCAGGGTTGGGTGCAGCCTCACTGCTGAGTCCTGTCCCAGGGTGGATAGAAGGAGTGCTGCAGGGTGATCTCCCATTTCCATTCAGCCAGTGGCCTATGCTCCCCACTGCCATGTCGGAGCCTCCATGTGTATTTATTGAAACAAAATTTGCAAAATGTTGCAGAATTTTAAAATATTATGCTCAGAATTTTTTTGGAAGGGGGGGGCACAGAATTCCCTTAGGAGTACTGAGAAGTGAGTGGGAAAGCCTGATCCATTTCCTTGTGTTGAAGCACTTTAGGATGATTGTGCTAGGACAGTGTGGTTTTTATATAAATTTCCAGGATTGTCACTCTGAAGCCTAAAATGTCTGAGTCATTGTGAAGTGATAACAGTTACAAGCATAGCTGACAGGTATTCTTGTTTAGAATATCACCACATTGAATCATCAATTGGTTTTGTGGTCTGTTACCATCTAATTTTAAAGTTCTCAGGTGTTTTTGACTTTACAAATTAGACCTGTATCATATACAGCTACAGTAAGTCATGCATCTATGCCATGCCAAGAGTTCTAGACCATTGTAATATCAGAGGTAAATCAGCTAATTACCACCCTTACTCTAAGCTAATTTGCATGCAACAGTGGTGTGTGTTGCTTGAGGAAGACTGCACATACTGTGGATTATTTGGTCCAACTGTAACACCCATGCAGCGGGCACAGTTCTCCCAGCAGAACACACCCACCCTCTGATGGGTTGGACCCCCTTTCCGGGGTGCCATTTGATGTGCTGGGGTCCCACTGAGCCTGCCTGTTCCACCAGCCTGGGCTCCCTCACCTTGTCCCGCTGTGTCTCTCTCACCCACCCCGCCCCGTAGAATCGCACAGAGTCTGCAATCAGCTCTATGTAGGAAGACTCGGCTCAGGGAATTTCCCAGCACTCAGGTGAGGAGACCCTCTGGATTGTAAACACAAAGATATATTGTCTTGCGCTATATAGAGATCTATACCGCGTAAACTCATGAAATTCACTTCCTCCCTAAATGTGGAGGAAGATGTGCACAGCTTTTTGTCCCTCCCCCCAGTTATGAATTGCACAAACTAGGTTTTAAAATAAACAAAAAAACAAGTTTATTAACTGCAAAAGGTAGGTTTTAAGTGATTATAAGGGATAGCAAACAGATTAAAGCAGATTACTGAGCAAATAAAACATGCAAACTAGACTAATACATTAAAGAAATTGGCTACAAATAGTAATTTTTCACCCTAAATGTTGTTTTATGCAGGTTGCAGAGTTTCTTGAACGTAAACTGCACTAGTTGCAGCTTAAATCTCCAGCTATACCCTTCATAGGCTGACCTTTCTCGTCTGGGCTCAGCCCCTATTCCCCCCAGTTTAGGCCCTTTGTTTTTTCAGATGTTTGCAGCAGTCTTCCTTCTTGGGCAGGAAGGCAGTGGAGAAGAGCCAAGCTTAACTCACTTCCCAGCCTTAAACAGGATTTGCATATGGCAGGAATCCTTTGTTTCCCAGTTTGACCCACACCCCCTCTTAATGGAAATACACTAGATGTCCAAGATGGAGTCTAGTACCAGGTGACATGGTCACCTGACATTGAAGTGTTAAAGCAGCATCCCAGGAAACTTCTCAGGAAGGAGGGAGATTAGCATCTTCAAAGTCCTATTGTCCTTCCTAATGGCCCATCCAGGCTGATTGCCTACTGTCTGGGCATTCCCCAGGTGCAAGCACTTTTGTAATTGATATATAATGATACATACAAACAGGATAATCACATTCAGTAAATCATAACATTTCCAATGATATCTAACATGACCCATCTTCCATAAAATATAGCTTAGTTATGCCATATTCATATCATCATATCTCTGAAGAATATGGGGCATAGGGTCACACACACACAAAACTAGCATCCATATTAACCAAACACTGTCCCTTACCACAGTGCACACATCTCATTTGCCATGCAGACATCTCTTCCAGCACAAAACAACCCACGCACAACACAACCAACACACGCAACCTGAAACCTAGCCCCTCACTGCAGCACACACCCTCAGTCGCCACTCACACAAATCAGCATCCAGTTTGCAACACAGCCACCCAAAGGATGACACAACCACCACACACGATGCCAAACACACAGCCCTTCACTGCAGCACAGACCCCATCTGCACAAATCCACACAACTCTCCCAGCACAACTCAACTCTCACACAAATCAGCACCACTAGTGGACACAATAAACCCAAACATCACTCTGAAGCTTAGAATATCTGTTGTCTGTGAAGCAGTGGAAACAGTTGCAAGCTCTTTTGTTTAGAATATCACCAGGTGCAATCATCACTAGGATTCGCGTTTAAGTTCTCAGCTACTAGTCTTAATTTAAGATCATTTAAATGCTCTTATTTGTCTCTTTTTAGCTCTTCAAATGTGTTGATATTTCAATTGCTTTTTCTGCCTATGCGTTTCCATTACTAAGACTTAAGGATATACCAATTCCTTTGTTCCACAATGCTTTATATTGCGTGGCAGTGGGAGGGTGCTGCACTGAGGTATCCTTAACTGTTTTTGAACAGAAATGCCATCTAATTATCTTCCAGTACCTCGGATCTGAAAGCATTTTTCTCCTGCATGACCTGAAGTACCAGGTTTCTTAGCTCAATGGCTGCAGTAAACACGCACACCTCTTAGGTCTGCCCATTAGTAGAGGAAAGAGCCACTCTTAAGTGTGACCTCTCCTATTGACAGGTTTCAGAGTAGCAGCCGAGTTAGTCTGTATCCGTAAAAAGAAAAGGAGTACTTGTGGCACCTTAGAGACTAACAGATTTATTAGAGCATAAGCTTTCGTGAGCTACAGCTCTGATGCATCCGATGAAGAGAGCTGTAGCTCACGAAAGCTTATGCTCTAATAAATTTGTTAGTCTCTAAGGTGCCACTAGTACTCCTTTTCTCTCCTATTGAGAGAGTTATACTGCTTGTAAAGTCCTTTGTTGATCTATCTATTTTAAGAATGCCTATCATAACACTTGATTATTGCATATTTGCTTTTTTACTTTTTGTCTTTGCAGAGACAACTATTAGGGTAAATATTTACCAAAAAATCCATATTTAAAGTAGTGATGAAACAGTTTGTGGGGGTTCATTGCCATCCACTTCACATAAATGTTAATATTTTAGAGCAATTGTTCTGAGTGTGGTCTTAGGATAACTTGTTAGTCTGTAGCTAGCTGGCTGGTCGGAAGGTGCTTTTTGTTTGTTCGTTTGTTTCCAGCTGCTAAACCACATTAAAGGCTAAAAAAAATGTTAAATAACAAAAGCAATTGATTACATGGAAAAGTGCTACAGGGATTATATGCAATTACAAAAAGGACTGAAGGCTGTTGTGGTAATCAAGAATGGGCATGGAGGTCCTGTATACAGTCTTAAAATGTGTCAGAGACAAAGTGAGTGAGGTAATATATTTCTTTTATTGGACCAGCTTCTGCTGGTGAGACCTGCAGAAGAGCTTTGTGTGTCTCTTGCTTGTCTCTCTCACCAGCAGAAGTTGTCCAATAAAAGATATTACCTCATCCATCTTGTTGCTCTAATATCCTGGGACCAACCAGGCTACAACTATCTTGAATACATTCAAATGTGTCAATTAGTGAACTCATTTTAGAAGACCATTTCAAAGAGGTGTCCACTAGATGGCATTAAAATGTTCAGTGTGTCCGGATGAAATGTTGTTCTTCTGAGGGATAAAAACAAGTTGGATATCAGCCAGTACTATCCATATCAAGAGAGCAACACAGAAAAAGACTTGAAGTGGAAATGTAGCAATAGCTGAATATCTAAAAATGTATTTTATAACTTACTCCCCGATCTGTTAGTTTCAATGTTCCATTTCCTGCTAGTGTTTGAAAGAACTGTGTTCCACTTCAAGTCTTTCTCTATTGCTCACTTGATATGGATAGAACTGGCTAATATCTAGCTTATTTTTTGTACTATGCACCCTATCTGACACACTGCATGTTTTGATGCCATCTAATGGACACTTCATAGAAACTGTCCTTTAAAACAGGTTCAACTGACACATTTTAAGGCTGTCTTTGGGACCTCTGTGCCCATTCTTGATGATCATAAATAGCCTTCGATCCTATTTGTAATTGCATATCACACCTACCGCACATTTCCATGTAACCAACTGCTTTTGATATTGTGACCAGGGTCTCGGGTGGGGCCTACACTGAGGTTACTCAAGTAGGGCAACTGCAAAGAATTGGGCAGACAATCCCCAAAGCTGGTGGATATTTCAATACTCAGATTTACCAAGACAGCACAAAACCCCTTCAATAATACCTTACTGGTTGCACAGAAGCAAAAAACACAGTTTCCTTATAGCAACCCAGCCTTGGGCTCCCTCCCAACCTCCAAGTCAAATATGAAAGTTCTTCCACTCCCAAAGGACCAGGCACATTACCTCCCAGGTTAATGAATATTTCAGAGCTTACCCAAATACACGCTTACAACTAATTCTTATTAACTAAACTAAAATGTATTTAAAAAGAAAAAAAGATTATTCATTAAATGATTATTATGCATACAGCCATGAGTACAGTTCTGAGATCAATTTCATAGTAGAGATGGTGAGCTTTAGAGTTGCAAAGAGTTCTTTGGTCTAAATTTATGGATTAATTCTATGTTCCATACCAGGGTACTCCAAATTAAATTGGAGATCCCAATCTTGCAGCTCATTGCTTCCCCTGATAAAACATAAGCACATTCAAGAGAAAAAGGATCAGGTCCCAAGACTTTTTTGTATAGTTCCTGGGCAGCATAGGGTCCTTGACTGAACAATAGACCTTTGATGTAATCTTCTGGTTCCCAAACATCACCGGTAATTAACTGCATGGATTAACATAGGGTAATTTATCCATTAAGCAGTTCATATTCTGTTTACCACAAACTTTAAAGAGACATATACGATATTAGTTCACTCACGTGTCCTCTAAATGTTAATATTTCCTTTTGATTTCTGAATCAAAAGCTATAGTAATGGACAGGAATGATCTGTTTACATGGCTAACATCTAACAAGATATAAATAAACACATACGATTAGTATCACCTAATTCTTTAACAATACAGATTTGAATTGCAAAGTTCTAGCCTACCTAACATGGAATGGCCCTAATTACCATTTATATACTTTTCTAACTCTCTAAAGGTTGAATCTCGGTCATTTAGCCTGCAAGCTGCTTAACCCTTTCTGGCCGTGTGTCCAATATTTAATGTATGTTTAGTTTTTAATATGGTTTAGCAACTGCAAGCAAAAAAACACTTTCCGACCCTGTCCACAAGTGATCCTAAGACCACAGTCAAAACAGTTGCTTTAAAATATTAACATTTATGTTCAATATGCAGAATATATTCTTGTTAGTCAGAAATAGCTTTTCCCATTTACTGTCCTTAACCATAAGCAAGGCTTAATATACTCAGTGGCAAATTGAACTCCTCAAATCTGTGACATGTGCTGCTTTTCACAACATTAATGCAGAAAACTAGAAATTCTGCAGCTGCTTCAATAAATTAAATGATTCTAGTCTGTTTGCTTAATGCATGATAGTGCAGTGGCTCTTGTGGTATTCATTTTGTATCCCAAATTCCATTTATTTTACACTATTCCCATGTTCTTTGAGTGCTTGCTCATGTTGATTCCATTTTAGGTGTGTGTTTGCTCATGTGCACCGTTGTCAGAATATTTTGCCTTAGAGGTATCCGTAGGGGCTGGCTGTGGCGCCCTCTGGAGTGCCACGCTAATGCACCGGTATATGAGGCACCGCCGGCCCTATGCCCTCTCAGTTCCTTCTTACCGCCTGTGATGATTGGTCAAAGCGCCTTCCTCTTTCTTTGCAAGTGTGATAATGGTTCTTACAGCCTCTTGACTGTTTCTTTTGTACATAGGTGTCAGATAGTTAGTTAAGTTTTTGTTTAGTTAGAGTCCCAGCAGGGACTTTGTCCCGCTGCGGGGCATGCCCTGGTTCCAGGCTTTAATCTTTGTTCCTCATGCGGTCAGCCTATGCTGGTTAGTGGCCCCCCCAGCAGTTGCCTAAAGTGTTTGAGGGAGTCGTACGTGAAAGAAGTACAGAATCTGCAAGAACTTTAAGCTGAGGATCCAAAAAGAACAGAACACTTAAAGCTCTCTTCATCGAGAGAGACACTTCACCCAGCGTCTGAGCCTTCCTGCTCTGAGTCAATGCATAGTACATAGGCATTTGGTGCGGAGTGCTCTGCCAGCACCTAGTTCCTCCCGGCACCGCTCCTTCCTACTCTCCCCCCCCACCCCCCGCCTGCTGGTGTCCAAGTATAGAGGGGTATAGGGTGTCTGGCAAAGGACCCTGTTCAGGCTGCCTGCCCACCCCTGAGATCCATGGGGGTACCTCCTTGACTGGACCCTTCAGCCTGCCCAGGGATCCAACTCTGACTCCTGGGAGTGGTAGGGGACCCCAGTACTTGTTAGTGCCTTCGACGCCCAAAGTCTTCCAGGCAGTTAGGAACCTTATGGCCCTTCCGGCACCACCTACACCACATGCAACATCTGATTTAGCTAAGGCTCCCCAAACAAAGGGCAAGCCAGCCCACCTCAGAGGGCAGTGGAGCAGAGGGGTCGATCCCTGACTCTGAGGCCACAATCCCTGGCTCTGCAACCACAGTCCCTGGCCACACATCCCAGGTCACCAGCACTGCGCTCGCGGTCCCCACCAACAAGGTGCGGATTGTCTACATTGAGGCACTGGTCTCCGCATCCCTGGTACCAGCCCTCTTTGTGTCAACCAACGTCCCACTGCAGGTCTTCGTCCCCCGGACAGCCGTCAGTGTGCCGGTCCCCATCGCCCTGGCACTGTTCCCCAGAGAGGCATCAGTCACGGGAGCCTCGGCACCAGCCCTCCATTCCTCTGGTCAGCCGACAGAGGCAAGCCTCCATGCCACACACACACACCCCATTCCCCAAGGGATGACTTGTCTGGGTCGGAGCGGGAGTTCAGCCTCTCACTATGGAAACAGCGTTCTCCTTGGGCTCCAGAGTCCAGCGTGGCACTGACGATGGTAGCGTGGCAGCAGGGCCACTGGCCAACTCAGTGGCCCTGTTGGAATCCATGGGGCCTCCTATGATGCCAGTGTCATACTCTCACCACCCCTCCCTGGCTGCCTCGGAGAAGCATCCCCCTGCACTGCTGGCACTGAGGTTAGAACATGACACCGAGTCCGATGCAGGTATGGAAGGACAGGTGCAAACGCCCCATGAACCCTCCCTGATGGAGGAAAGTGCCCCAGGCCCTCCCCCTATGGTGCCATTGTCATCCTTGTCACCGGACAAGGCAGTAGAGGGGCCCTTGCATGCAAGCCCTCCTGAGGACTTGATGGAACACTAAGCCCTACTTAATAGGGTGACATCCAATCTAGATCTGAAGACTGAGGAACTGGCGGAGCCATCGGACACCCTGTTTGATGTTTTGATGGCGGCAGCCCCGACATGGGTTGCTCTGCCAGTTCATGAAGGGGTATTACAGATTGCTAAGACATTGGGGCAAACCCTTTCTTCCATCCCACCCATGTCCAAGCGGGCAGAAAAGAAATATTATGTCCCTGCCAAGGGGCTTGAGTACCTCTGCATTCGCCCTCCCCGCCCCAGCTTTTTTGTAGTTTCAGTGGCTAATGAAAGGGACAGGCAAGCACCATGCCTAAAAATAAGGACACACGAAGACGGGACCTTTTTGGACGAAACATTTATTCAACAGCCAGTCTCCAGTTCAGGGTGTCCAACCCTCAGGCCTCGCTGGGGAGGTATAACTTTAATTTGTGGGACTCCCTCAATAGGTTCAAGAACTCCTTGATGCAGGACGTTGGCCAGGAGTTTGTGGCCATTCTGAAAGAGGGCAAGACAGTCACGAGGGGCTCCCTCCAGATGGCCTGGGACACTGCTGACTCAGCGGCCAGAGTGGTTGCCTCGGCCATAGTGATGAGGCGCAGTTTGTGGTTGCAGTCCTCTGGTCTGTCCCAAGAAATGTACTCCTTCTATTCAAAGGGAATGCACTCTTCTCGGAGCAGACAGATGGGAGGCTGCGTGGGCTGAAAGGCTCTCGGGCCACGCTATGCTCTCTTGGCCTCAAGCGGTTCCAGCCAGGTCACCCAGGTCCTGGGGGCCTCCTGGGCAAAGTACCTTCAGAAGAAAAGGGAGACACAAGGGGGTTTAAAAATACCATTGCCCCTCTTCCTCCCATTTGCCTGCCCAGTCCAGCCCTGCAAGACATCAAGGGGGTTCAAGACAGGCGTTTGATGGTGCGCACAAGGATGGTGCTCCAGTCGGACTCTAGGATCTGACTCCTACCTTATTCCTCAACCAATTGTGCCCCGTCCGTTTTGTCAGCATGTTTTCAGATAATATTGGACAGTTGGGTGCTCAGCAATGTGTCTGTCCATGGGCTATACTCTGCAGTTCTCAACTGCCCCTTCCTCCCTCGCCCCCTTTAGGGACCCTTCTCATGAGCAACTGCTCATTCAGAAGGTGGAAGCCCTCCTGCAGGTGGGAGCAGTAAAGGAGGTCCCTTGAGACATGAAGGGGAAAGGGTTCTACTCCCAATTATTTCCTAATCCAGAATGGGTCTGAAGCTCCCTTTTGCTTTTGGGATCTGTGCCACTTCAAAAAATATCTCAGTAAGATGAAGGTTTGCATGGTCTCTCTAGTCTCCATTATCCCCTCTTTGGATCCAGGAGACAGGTACACTGCTTTCAATTTGAAGGATGCATACTTTCATATTTCCATTTTCTAGGGGCAGAGGCAGTTCCTGCATTTTGCGGTGGGCCAGTGCCATTTCCATGTCACGGCACTACTTTTCAGCCTCTCATCTGCCCCGAGAGTGTTTACAAAGTGTATGGCGCCAGGCATGATCTGGACTGCGTAGTCAGGGTGCTGGAACACAGTGACTGGAATGGTGGTTGGATCCCAGCTCTGTGTTGGAGGGAGGTCTGATCACGGCCCCATCTGTAACTCTGGTCTCCAGTGCCTAAGACCTTGGTTGCGGAGCTCACTTCCGCAATCTCGGCACACAAGGTCGTTGGTCGCAAGATGATTGATCTCTCTGTAAATGTCAGAGCTCTGAGTGCTACGCTTAGCTTTCCTGCTTCACCTGAGGGCCAGGTGGTCCAGGTCCTGATGGACAATACCGCTGCTATGTTTTATATCAACAAGCAAGGAGAAGCTCTCTGGTTGTGAGTCTTTTGTGTGCAGCATGCCGTTCATCTTGTGGCGGTGTACCTTTCGGGGGCCAGGAACATGTTACCAGATCACCTCAGTAGGACCGTCTCGTCTCACCACAAGTGGTCACTCCCTCCAGAGGTGGTCGGCTCCAGGGGTGGGGGACTCCCCAGGTGGACTTATTCTTGTCCAGACAGAATAGGAAGTGCCACATATTCTGCTTAATTCGCAGGATCGACAGAGGCTCGCTGTCCGATGCCTTCTTGCTCCCGTGGTCTCTACTGTACACCTTCCCACCAGCACTATTAATCCACAGAGTCCTCACGAAGATCAAGCAGGACAAGGCGAGGGTAATCTTGATATCTCCGGGTTGGCATCGCCAACATTGGTTCGGCACACTGCTGGACCCCTCTCAGTAGCGGCTCTGCTACAGCTGCCGCTCTGGCTGGGCCTGCCTTCCCAGAAACACAGCTGGCTACTGCACCTGAATCTGGCTGCTCTGCACCTGACAGCTTGGCTGTTGCATGCTTGAATGCGGAGGAACAGGAGTGCTTGGCCTGTGTTTAATAGGTCTTGTTGGGCAGCAGGAAGCCCTCCACTGGAGTGACCTACCTGGACAAATGAAAACAGTTCACGTGTTGGGCTTCGGACCAAGATCTTCGTCCCGAACAGGCCTCGCTAAAGTTGATCCTGGACTATCGTCTGCATCTCAAGCTCCAGGGCTTGTCTCTTTCAACCATCAAGGTTCTCTTGGCCGCTATTTTAACCTTCCACCCTCCGTTCCAAGGCAGGTCAGTCTTTGCTCATGACGTGACAGTCTGGTTTCTAAAAGGTCTGGAGTGGCTCTATTCTCAAGTCCGTGACTCTGTCCCTCCTTGGGACCTGAATCTTGCACTGTCAAGGCTCACGGGTCCTCCCTTCGAGCCATTGGCTGTTTGTTCCCTCCTTCTGCTGTCATGGAAGTTGGCAATAACTTCAGCCCATAGGGTCTCTGAGATTAGAGCACTCTCCTCGGAGCCTCCCTACACTGTGTTCTGTAAGGACACAGTTCAGCTGCGGCCGCACCCAGCATTCCTGCCTCAAGGTAGTTTTGCAGTTTCATACTAACCAGGTCGTTTACTTATGGGTTTTTTTTCCCAGAGCCTCATAAGTCAGATGAGGAACGCAGACTACTCTCTCTGGACATCAGGAGAGCGATAGTCTTTTATATCGAAAGGACCAAGCTATAAGTCGATGCAGCTCTTCAATCACAGTAGCAGATAGAATGAAGGCCCTTCCTGTGTCTGCTCAGAGAATTTTGTCGTGAATCACTACCTGTATCGGGTTTTGCTATGAACAGGCGAAAATGCCACCATCGTAACCTCCCATTCAACCAGGGCGCAAGCCTTGTCGGCTGCCTTCCTGGCCCACATGCCGATTCAGGATATCTGCAGCGCGAGTACCTGGTTGTCCATCCCATGTTTGCGTCCCATTATACGATCACCCAGCAAGCGCAGGACAATGCTGGTTTCAGTAGAGCAGTATTGCAAGCCACACGACTATGAACTCCAAGCCTACCTCCAAGGATACTTCACTTGTGAGTCACCTAGAATGGAATCGACATGAGCAAGCACTTGAAGAAAAACTGTTACCTACCTTTCATAATTGTTCTTTGAGGTGTGTTGCTGTCAATGTTCCTTCCCCACTCTGATCTCTAGGGTACAGATATGGGGACCTGCATGAAAACCCCCCTAAGCTTATTTTTTTCAGCTTAGGTTAAAACTTCCCCAAGGTACAAACTATTTTACCTTTTGCCCTTGGACTTTATTGCTGCCACCACCAAGCGTCTAACAGATATATAACAGGGAAAAAGCCCACTTGGAAATGTCTTTCCCCCCCAAAATCCTCCCCAAACCCTACACCCCCTTTCCTGGGGAAGGCCTGATAAAAATCCTCACCAATTTGCATAAGTGAACACAGACCCAAACCCTTGGATCTTAAGAACAATGAAAAAGCAATCAGGTTCTTAGAAGAAGAATTTTAATTGAAGAAAAAAAGTAAAAGAATCACCTCTGTAAAATCAGGATAGTAAATACCTTACAGAGTAATCCGATTCAAAACATAGAGAGTCCCTCTAGGCAAAACCTTAAGTTACAAAAAAACACAGAAACAGGAATATCCATTCCATACAGCACAGCTTATTTTATCAGCCATTTAAACAAAACCGAATCTAACACACATTTAGCTAGATTACTTACTAAGTTCTAAGACTCCATTCCTTTTCTGTTCCTGGCAAAGCATCACACAGACAGAGAGAACCTTTATTTCTTCCTCTCTCCAGCTTTGAAAGTATCTTGTGTCCTCATTGGTCATTTTGTTCAGGTGCCTGCGAGGTTATCCTAGCTTCTTAATCCTTTACAGGTGAAAGGGTTTTTCTTCTGGCCAGGAGGGATTTTAAAGGCGTTTATCCTTCCCTTTATATTTGACAGTTGCTCATGTCCATTCCATTACCCGCCCTCGTACCCCTCTGTCAGAGTTGCCAGTAAGAAGGAACTGAGGGCATAGGGCTGGTGGCACCTCATATACCGGCGCATGAGCGCAGCACTCCAGAGGGCACCACAGATGGCCTTATGGATACCACTAAGGCAAAAAACTCCAACAGTGGTGCATGTGGGCACGTGCACACTAGAATGGAAGGCGCATGAGCAACACATCTCGAAGAACAGTAGTTACTAAAGGTAGGTAACCGTTGTTGGTTTTTTCAGATTTCATTATACCAGATTTTTGTATTTATAAAATCACCCTGTAGAAAGTTGGAAGAGGTGAGAGGAGGCACAGCTGGAGGCTTCAGCAGCTGGGTGAAGGACAGTCTAGCTATTTACATATTCTGAAAGGATTGGTTCAGCAGTGCCTCTAAGGTGCACTATATGTGGATGCCCCAATACACTTATGCCAGTGTGTCTGGATACTCTCTCTAAATTGTTGCAAGCACAAATAATGATCAGAGGGTTTCCTCAGTTTAATAAGAACTAAATCTGAACATCCCTTGCCTTCAACCTGTTTGAGGTTGAAGGTAAGGGAAAAGTAGAGATCTAAACTGACCTAGTTGAACCAGTGCAGAGCCCTGTGTGGACACTCTAAATTCAATTTAAATATTTATTCTTATAGGTGATGCTGGTAGTTATACCTGTAGTCAAGGTTACCTAACACTTTTCATTAGAAGTATGAGTTCAGTTGCTTATAGCTTGGCCAAACTATAACAGTTTGGACTGAAATTTTCCATGCCAGGTGTCTGCCTGTCACAGGGTCTAGTTGCCGCTAAAGGCCCCTGGTTGCTCTCGGGATTCAGCTCTTTCCAGGTCTGATGCTCCCTGCTGCTGCACACCCTCTCTCTCTCTTCCTTCTCTCCCCCTTGCAACTCACAGTGCTCCTTCTTCATGACCTGGTCCTGGCTTTATAGAAGTGCTGCCTTTTCCCACACAAGTGAGCTTCCCCTGATTAGGGCTTTTCTCTCAGCCTTAATTCTCCCATTTTGTAGGCAAATAGGTTAATTGGCCTATCTGGCCTCCATTAACCCCTTTGGGGTGAACACCCCCATCATTGTACCTCAAACTGAATTTTTTTTGAAAGTTTCAGCAAAAAAAATTAACCATTTCTGAGAACACTAGTAGAAAAGTAAGCACTGGAAGCTCGTGTTCAGTTGCTTATCACTGTAATCCCTAGAAGTTTTTCAGAATCACTGTTTTCCAGGATATAGTCCCCCATTCTGTAGATATGGCCTGCATTCCTTCTTGCTAGATTTATGTAAAACACATTGTAATTGTATTGTAAACACATTTTGTTTGAATGGGACTAGTTTACCAAGTAATCTAGATTGCTCTACATCAGAGGTTCCCAAACTGTGGTATGTGACACATCTCTGGTGGGTATGCGGGAGAAATTATGTAATTGGGGGTTTGTTTATTTATTGCATTTTCATAATAGGCTAATCAGACGAAGCTTTAAAACTTTGTGGGAATTTGTTATATAAAGTACAGTAGTTAATTTACTTAAAGATGTACCAATGAGAATATTGATACACTGAAACATTGATGTACAGAGCCCTCACCTCCCATCACTGTAAAGCGTGGGTTCAGTTGCCCACCAACTCGATCATGGATGGAAGACTAAAGACAGGTAGTGTTAAGAACACTCAAAGTATCAGTGATGAGAAGGGTAGAGGTACTCAGGCAGCTGGTAGATCTGTAACGGGGTATGCAATAAGAAAATTTTGAGAACCTCTGCTCTATAAGATTTCCCTGTCTTCTTTATTACCGCTCTGCCAATCTTTATCATCCACCAGTTTTATCAACAGTGATTTATTTACTTTCATATTATTGATAAAAATGTTGAATAGTATTAGGCCTAGTACCAATCCCAATGGGACCCCACTAGGAACACCACCATTTGATTTCCCATTGAGGATTGGTTTTTGAAATCTGTCAGTTAGCTAGTTCTTGATCCATTAGTGTGTGCTTTATTAATAGTACTGTACAATAATTTTTTATCAGAATGGCATGCGTCACTAAGTCAGATACTTTACTAACTTCTAGATTACATCTGTGCAGTTACTTTATCAGATAAACTTGTAATCTTCTCAAAATTTGACACGCCCTATTTTCTGTAAAATAATGTTCACTGCCATTATTTATATTACTGTCTTTAATTCATTTCACTTGAATCGCTTATTCGCTTTTCCATTATTTTCCCCAGCATTGATGTCTGGCTAACTGGCCTGTAGTTAACCAAGTCATCCTGCTGGCCCTTTTTGAATACTGACCCAACATTAGCATTCATCCAGTCTTCTGGAATTGCCCCACTCTTCACAGATTTATTAAAAATGAACATCAGTGGGCCAGAGCTCTCCTCACCAACTCTTAGGTGTAAGCTATCTAGACCTGCTGGTTTAAAAATGGATGACTACCAAACAGTCTCTAAGGTGCCACAAGTACTCCTGTTCTTTTTGAGGATACAGACTGACACGGCTGCTACTTTGAAACCTACCAAACACTGCTGTCAATTACTCCATTAGCTCAAATTGGGAGTCTGAGCTGTGCACCTGAAGCTTCTAAGCCTGCTGATGACTTAAGAGGGTCAATACAAGTTACAGGGGGGAAAATGTTTTTTCAGTTTGCTTTTTGAAAAACAGGAAATTATATAGACTACATTTAAAAGGACTCCAAGATTGCTGAGTTAAGAAGTTAGGAAATGCGTGATTTTAAACCCATGCAGTGTTGTGCATATGCTTTATGATACAGTCTTCAGTTACATGATCACATAGATCTCTTTTTCAGGGTCTCTCTAATTCACTGCATAGCATCAGATTTGTGTAGTGAATGATGTCTGATGGATTCTTGCCTCATTTGTTGCAAAAATTAGAAAGTGTCGTTACTGAGACAATAAACTGCGGGAAGAGAATGGTCTTATAGTTAAGGCAGTTGAAGGCTACCCAAGAGAATTGGTTTCTATCCCTGGCTCTGCCACAGAGTTCTTGTGTGGTGCAAGTCACTTAAACCAAAATGTTCACAGTTTGGCTACTAATCGTGTTCCTCACTTTCTGGGTGCCTAGCATGAAAGACCTGGGGCTGGATTTGCAGAATTCCTGAGCATAGCTTCCTTCCATCTATTTCCCTTTTATTAATTTTTTTTGTTTGCTCTTCCCCATTTTTACCATTTTCGTTGCTTTTTTTTTTTCTTCGCTCTTTTCCCCATCTCCCTTCACCCCAGGTTTTCTTTTCTCTTTTTTGCCTTTTTGCTGTTTTTTCTTGATCATCTTTTAATACTTCAGTTTTTAGTCTGAAGTCAATAGTAGCATTTTACATAAAAACATTCTAGAGAAGATGGCTAGGATTCCTCCTCAGTTTGTTTTGCCAAACTCCTAGGGCTATATTTGGAAGTGAGGAGTTGCCTATTGCTTGTAGATAATTTATAATGCAGACTAAGAAAAATATCTCCTTTGGTGGACAAGCATCTGTATTGAGACAACTGATATGGTAAAACAAGTCTGCCAAGGCACCGTCAAAAGCAATTGAGGAAACCCAGGAAAGAAATAACGTGCTTTATTTAAGTAGAAGTGTTACCTATAAGTGCATGCTTTATTCTGGAGTATTATTGACCCACTTTAGGAAATACTTAACTGACAAATCATTATGTGCTGTGATGGAGGTCTGCAATGTGATTGTCTGAATACATTTACTGTTGTATTACTGAAAGCTGCTTTCCTGATCTGTTTTGCTGCTGTCACCAGTCCTAGACAAGCAAAGAAGAATCACATGAAGTTATTGATGATGTGCTTGTTGCCTTTCACATCTATCGTTATGAAAAAGACTTCTGAAAGGGATAATGGATTCCATGAAGAGATCTAGAAAACTGGAGATGGTGTTGCAGTATACTAACAATGTCAGTTTTGAGTGTAACTGCGAGGCTACTGTATGTGTGTGGAACTCTAATAAAATTGCATCTGGATGTTCAGCATTGTAATTAGACATTAGTGTGTTAATGCTGTATATTGATTGATGATACAACTTCCATGGGCAATTTGTTCATTTTTGAGCAGTGACTGTTAACTTATCCATCATGCGGACTGTGCCTGCTTACCTAATTTTATTTTTTCCCTACAATAGTTACTAAAACATAATTCTAATGCAAAATAATTGTCAACACCATCTGTAAATGTACACACTTCTGTGATTCATATTTTTAGTTGTGTGCAGCTTAGGCTGCTGAGCTTCCTCCTTATTGGTTGTAAATATAGATAAAATTAGATACTTGCTTTTTATGTAGCAGCTTTTCATTAGAATTATGAGTTACTAGGTCACTTGCTTGTATACCATTTTGAAGTCTGGAAAACTGTTGTAATGGAGCTGTCCAGTACAGTACAAGCAGAACTAATTGATTTGACAGTGTACTGCTGTAAAGGTATCTTTTTGCATTTCCTTCTAAATTAAAATATTTTTGTTTGTGGATAAAGGAGTTTTCTTTCATCTTGAGCTTTTATTCTGCAAATTTAATTAAATTGGCTCTAAAACATAATGGTAACTTTGACAGAAAAGTATAAGGGAAAGTCAGGAATGTTTTGCTTTCGATCAAAGCAAATTAAGACTTATTAAATGACTTTAATTGAATTGGGTTTATTATTCAGTGATGTTACCATCTTTAAATATATATTAGATTAAGCAACAAAACAATACTCAAATATTTAGTAACCTTGGCTGGATCTTCAAAACCACGGACGTTTGGAAGCAAAGCTGAAACTCTCCTTACACTTGTTATGCTTTATTCATCTGTAGACAATTTGGATCCAATTTTTGCATAGCCATATTTTGTCTGTGTGTCCTTGGATTCTAAAACAAAATTTGAAACCAACTGTCCCCTGTTTTTTAACTAAATTTCAGTAGTTCAAAGTGGATGGATGTTTTTGGCACCTTGTTTACTAGTAGCATTTAAAGATAGCTCAGTTTTGAAATCAGAGCCTTACAGAATTTACTGCCAGATAAAAAGAAACAAAATGGGCCACCATTTTCAAAATGACCCTAATATAATATTTTAAAAACACTTTTTGTTAGTAATTGTCTAATTCTAGATATGATAAATATAATATAATTAATTTACTTTATATATAATTTATATTTTCCTGGACATTGAAGCTGGTCTGCAACAGAACAATGCTATGTTGTTTAGGTTTACAGCATTTAAGGTGAAATTTTAAAAGCAAAATTGAATGAAGATGCTCCTACCCTATGTGAAGCAGCAGCAAAGGAGCTGGCCAACAAGGGAGCTTGAGTGGAGATCTATTGGAAGAGAAGGGGGACAAGCCCTTGTTCCTTAGGGGCAGTGAGTGAGTTCTTTTGTTTGTTTGATTGGTTGTAAACTGAAATCAAACCAGCAAGCAAAGTCTGGTAGGGGGCAGTGTGTTTTGACGGAAGAAGCTTTTGATCGCATCTGAACCTTGATTATGGGCTGGGACTTCCTTAGGCCGCAGGCTTATAAAGATAACCAGCCAGCAGCGCAGGAGCAGCACTAGCGCAGAAGCCACCATAGAGGGGGGAGTTGTGAGGCGTGTTTGAGGGAGGGTGTGCATGTGTGTGTTTAGAAGGGACGGCTATGACAGCTACAGAGACGCAAAGAATAAAATAGGTAATGAAGATGAGTGGATGTGGAAATAGCAGGAGGTATATTATTCTGGAGAGGGTACCTGAAAGGTGCTTCATTTGTACGAAGTGCCGCCTGATAGATCTGATGGAAGAGAAGATCCGATGTTTGGAGATGCAGCAAGAAACAATGGTTAAGTTTTAGAAGGGGATTTGAGCAAGTGATGGAGGAAAGGAAAGAGGCGGCTGAAGAAAAAATTCTAGACTTGCAGATGCATGCTGGACAGCGGTACTGTGAGGGTAGACTTCTGGATGAAGAAAGTGGCCTGTGGAGGCATGTGGCTTTTCCTCTGCCTTGCTCCAAGATGGGAGAGCAAGGAAGAAGAGAAGAGAGGCGAGTCCCACAAGAAGGAGGAAAGAGACAATGGAGATAGTCAGAGTTTGGAGCCCAGGAGGATAGAGGGTGACTCACAGGTTGCAAGGGAGAATAGAAGACAAGATGACTGCAGCCAGACAGAACAGAAAGGGAAAGCCCAGAGAATTGCACCCATATCATGAAGAGGCAGGTCTACATAAGTGTGGATTCCCTACTAAGAAGAACAGACAAGTTTCTTCACCAGAGTTGATCCAGAGAACAGAAGGGTTTGTTGTCTTCTGTGAGCCGAGATATGGGATGTGAACCTGAGACTATCACAGATCCTAATGGGAGTGGGAAATAATACACTGTTTGTCCTTCATGTGGGAACAAATTATACTGTTAGATTCTTACTGGGAGGCATCAACGAACACTATGCCAGGCTGGGGATGATGCTTAAAGAAATGGAGGCCCAGGTGATGTTCAGTGGGATTCTAGAGGAGGAGAATGAAGGCAAGACAAGATTATGATGCTCAACAGATGGCTCAGACAATGGTGCTATAATAGGATGTCTGACCACTAGGAGGCATTCATGGACAGAGGTCTGTTCATGTGAGTTGCACCTGAGTAGTGAGGATAATAGGCTTCTGGGATGGAAGCTGGCACAACTGATTAAAAGAGCTTTGAACTAGGAATTTTGGGGAGGATGTTGGGAGATGCTAGTGTAATTTTCACACCTGATTCTAATATTGAGTGGAAGGAAAATCAAGTAAAAGGATACAGCAATTGAGAAAGGAACAACAGAAGGTAGAGAAATGGACAACAAAAGGAAAGATATTGTTAATGCCACTGACCGTGACCGTCAGAAAGGCGATATTGGGAGTAAAATGACCGTACCTAATCAGGTGAGAAATCTGGATGAAGCCAAGCAGAAACAAAATGTGTGTGCATCAGTGCAAGAATCCTGGTAACAACAAGAATTTTGCTATAATCTGGGGACTTATCAGTTGGAAGTGACAAAGGAGGACCCAGACCTGTTTGTTGGTTGATCACAAAATGACTGAGCCCTCAGTGTGATGCAGTTGTGAAAAAAGGCTAATGCAATCCTATGCTGCATCAGGGGAGGTATTTCCAGTAGACACAGGGAAGTATTAGTGCCATTATACAAGGTACTGGTGAGACCTCATCTGGAATACTGTATGCAATTCTGGTCTCCCATGTTTAAGAAAGATGAATTCAAATTGGAATAGGTGCAGAGAAGGGCTACTAGAATGATCCAAAGAATGGAAAAATCTGCCTTATGAGAGGAGACTCAAAGAGCTTGGCTTGTTTAGCCTAACCAAAAGAAGGCTGAGGGGAGATATTAATGCTTTCTAAAATACATCAGAGGGAAAAATACCAGGGAGAGAGAGGAGTTTAAGTTAAGCACCAATGAGGGAACAAGAACAAATGAATATAAATTGTCCAAGTTTAGGCTTGAAATTAGATGAGATTTTCTAACCATCAGAGGAGGGAAGTTCTGGAACAGCCTTCAGAGGGAAGCAGTGTGAGGGAGGGGAACCTAACTGGCTTCAAGACTGAGATTGATAAATGTATGGAGGAGTTGGTATGATGGGTCTGTCTACAATGGCATGTTGCCCATAGGGGAATGGCAGTAGCTAAAATATCCAATGGCTGGAGACAGGCCACTAGATGGGGAGAGCACTGAGTTACTACAGAGAATTATTTCCTAGGGGTCTGGCTGGTGGGTCTTGCTGACATGCTCAGGGTCTAACTGATCTCCATATTTGGAGTCGGGAAGGAATTTTCCCCTGGGTCAGATTGGCAGAGACCCTGAGGTTTTTTCACCATCCTCTGCAGCACAGGTCATAGGTCATTGTCAGGTTTAAACTTGTTTAAATGGTGAATTCTCTGTAACTTAATGTCTTTAAACCATGATTTGAGGACTTCAGTAACTCAACCAGAGATTAAGGGTCTATTACAGGAGTGGGTGGGTGAAGTTCTGTGGCCTGCAATGTGCAGGAGGTCAGACTAGATGATCACAATGGTCCCTTCTGACTTTAAAGTCTATGAGATGGGGACAAGGGGGTGGGTGGGAGAATCTCTCAACTGAAATAACATTTTTCTTCTCTGATTTCATAACATACAGTGGTATATGGTTATAAGAAAACTTCAAGATGGCAAAGATTTCCACCAACATTTCTAGAGTCTGTTCATTTTCCATCACCTCGGATTCAAGCTTCTTGCCTTCATCTCCAAGGCCCTTCTCAATGCTGTCTCTATCTACTTGTTTCGAGGTTCTCTTGTCACATTAGACATTGTCTTTGACCACCTATTTGTCTGCTTCTCACTGTTTACTGTCATGCTACTCCTTATTCATGGAATGTTGCCCTTGAATTAGTACTTACAGCCACTATTATCTATCTTCAGTTCCCTTTTCAAAACCTGCTTCTGCAGTTACGCCTATGAGAAATCAGTGAACTAATGATAGGTCAAGACAAATCACTTTAAATTCAGATCCACCAAGTCAAGTTAAAGGGTAACGAATATGTAATCATGTGAACTTGTTACTATTACCCTTTTCCTCTCTTTCTTTTGTTTCCTGTCTATCATGTATCTCATCTCTTAAATAAGAATGTAATTCTTCAGTGCAGAAGTTGTATCTTCCCAGGTGTGTGGGTAGTGTACAGCACCTAGCAGAATATGGGATCTTGTACCTGAGTGAGATTTTTGGGCACTAACAAAAATCTGCAGACAAACCTTTTACTTTTTTTCCACTGACTCCTCCAGAATTACAGGGATAAATAATACCTTCATAAGAATGAAGTGGCAGTATTCAAACTGTTGGAAGGGTTGACTCTGAGGCTGCTTTCCTCTTCACAGTATGAAGCTATGTGTTAGTGCCTGCAAATAATCATAATTACTGTAGTTTCCTTGTGGAATATTATGTAAATTGGTTGTGTTAGGATTTAAATGTCCAAAAAATGGTGAATCTTTTTTCCTGACGACAAAATTATATTTGGTTTACCCCAGTTTGGATGTTGAAAAGCAGTGTTGTATTTCATATATTGCTCTGGCTGAATTTGTGCAGCCCCTCCAAATTTTTACAAATATTTTATATACCCAAAAATACTGTGCACTTTTGGGGAATAAGGTAACATGAGTGGGCTGTAAATTTTCCTTAATCATGATCTTGGGTAAACAGTGGTGTCAAACTAGAAAGTCAAAAAATTCCTTCCTTATCCTAGTTGCATGCTTTGTGCAATGTTTTGATTGTAAAAATAGTTTGTCACTTACCAGGAAGTAGCATGGGCTTAGTAACTATTCGGCCAGTTTTAGAGGAAATGTTGATTTTCCTTCATGGTTTCTTCATTATTAAAAGGCTTATTACATTTGTGTTTTAGACTGAATCTGGCTATGGATCGGAGTCAAGTTTACGGCGCCATGGCTCCATGGTGTCTCTGGTGTCTGGAGCAAGTGGATATTCTGCTACATCCACCTCATCATTCAAGGTTAGTGAGTGACATTTTATAAATATGATTCGTGAACAAAGGGGAGACACTTCTGAAAAAGAATGTACATGTAAAGAGACCCATGATTCTAATCTGTTCATCTGTAGCAATATAAAATGAAATATCAGTAAAGATACTTTGATTATCATTTTGAAGGTAAGTGTTGCTTAGTTCAATATGTGATAATAGAGGGGTGATACAGTAAGTGTCCATGTGTCTCCATGCTCTATTGTCAGTTTTTAAAAGGTATGTTTCTCCAATAGGAAGCAGTTAAATCTGTGGGAACACTTCACTTGTCTCTTCTGGAAGGACACTGAACAGCAGGACTCTAATTGAAGAGGACTGCAGTTCCCTTGATAGGAACAAATTTGGCTGAAATAAATTGGAAAGAAACGAACAAAAGAGGCATCTTACTATCATAAATGTTCACCATTTTAGCCTTGCTGGGCAGTAGTTTTTGATGAGGAAACAATACTTGGGAAGAGCATCACAGAAAGAAAAGGGATAGAAATTAATCTGTGTAGAGTATAGAGTGGGGCTGTCAATTAATTGCAGTTAACTCGAGTGATTAACTCAAAACAAATTAACTCGATTAAAAAAATGGTGATTAATTGCCATTTTAATCACGCTGTTAAACAATAATAGAATGCCAACTGAAATTTATAATTTATTTTTTGGATGTTTTTCTACATTTTTCAAATATTTTGATTTTGCAGCACAAAGTGAACAGTGCTCAGTTTATATTTTTTATTACAAATATTTTCATTAAAAATAAACAAGAAATATTTTTCAGTTCACCTCATACAAGAACTGTAGTGCAATCTCTTTATTGTGAAAGTGCAATTTACAAACGTAGAATTAATTTTTTTACGTAACTGCACTCAACAGTAAAACAATCTAAAATTTTAGAGCCCACAAGTCCACTCAGTCCTACTTCTTGTTCAGCCACTTGCTAAGACAAACAAGTTTGTTTGCATTTACAGGCGATAATGCTGCCTGCTTCTTGTTTACAATGCCACTTGAAAGTGAAAACAGGCATTCGCATGGCACTGTTGTAGCTGGCATTGCAAGGTCTTTATGTGCCAAGTATGTTAAATGCTTGTATGCCCTTGAATGCTTCAACCACCATTCCAGAGGGCATGTTTCTATGCTGTTGACGGGTTCTGCTCGATAATGATCCAAAGCAGTGCAGACTGATGCACATTCATTTTCATCATCTGAGTCAGATGCCACCAACAGAAGGTTGATTTTCTTTTTGGGGGTTCAGTTTCTGTAGTTTCTGCATTGGAGTGTTGCTCTTTTAAGACTTCTGACAGCATGCTCCACACCTCGTCCCTCTCAGATTTTGGAATGCACTTCAGATTCTTAAACGTTTTGGGTCACGTGCTATAGCTACCTTTAGAAATCTCATATTGGTGCCTTCGCATTTTGTCAAATCTGCAATGCAAGTGTTCTTAAATTGAACAACATATGCTGGGTTGTTATCAGAGACTGTCATAACACTAAATATATGGCAGAATGCGGGTAGAAGCTTGGAGCAGGAGACATACAATTCTCCCCCAAGGAATTCAGTAACAAATTTAATTAAAACATTTTTTTTGCAACTAGCATCATCAGCGTGGAAGCATGTCCTCTGGAATGGTGGTCGAAGCATGATGAGACATATGAATGTTTAGCATACCTGGCACATAAACACTTGGCAATGCTGGCTACAACAGTACCATGCAAACAAGTGTTCTCACTTTCAGGTGACATTGTAAATAAGAAGTGGGTACCATTATCACCTGTAAATGCAAACAAACTTGTTTGTCTTAGCAAGTGGCTGAACAAGAAGTAGGACTGAGTGGACTTGTGGGCTCTAAAGTATTACATTGTTGAGTGTAGTTATGTAAACAAACGAATTATACATTTGTAAGTTGCACTTTCACGATAGAGATTGCACTACAGTACTTGAATTGAGATGAACTGAAAAATACTATCTTTTGTTTTTTTACAGTATACTATTTTTATTATAAATATTTGCAAAGTGAGCACTGTACACTTTGTATTCTGTGTTGTAATTGAAATCAATATATTTGAAAATGTAGAAAACATCCACAAATATTTAAATAAATGGCATTTTCTTACTGTTTAACAATGTGATTAAAACTGCGATTTATTGTGATTAATGTTTTTTAATTGTTTGAAAGCCCTAGTATAGAGTGAAGAACTCTTATGCTGAAACTAGCAGTGTTTTTGATCAAGTATTTAATTAGGTTACGGTTGAGCTGATAGCAGCTGAGATTTCAGTTTAACAGACGGCTTAAACACTTATTTTGTTAAAATCTTCTAAATAGCAGTAAACAGAACACAGATATAAACTTTGAAGATCATTTGAGGAGTTCATGATGGCTTGATGAAAAATGGTTAATACAGAGAAAATAAGAATTCAAAAATAACCACTCGTTGAAACTTATCTCTCCTTTTTTGGAACCCTTCTGTGAGAAATCGGAAATACTCCAGACTTTGCTTCACATGTACCAATTACTCCAATATCCGTTTTATACATGGAAAGTTTGCTGGTATAACAGTTTACCTGTTTAAACATTATTAAAGCATGCCAGGAGTAACCAATCATATTTAGCAGTGACGTTGTCACTGAAGGGCATCTGCATTGTTTCCAGAGATTTTCCCACAAGATGCCCTATAACTTAGAGGAAAGTGCACTGGAGTGGGAGCGAGGAAACCTTAACTGCCTAGTGCAAAGGTTCTCAATCTTTGTCTTTTTGAGGTTCCCCCTCCCCCCCGTGCTATAAAAACTCCACGGCCCACCTGTGCCACAACAACTGTTTTTCTCCATATAAAAGCCAGGGTTAGGAAGCAGGGCAATTGCCTGGGGCCCCATGCCACAGGAGGCACCGGGAACCTAAGTTGCTCAGGCTTCGGCTTTAGTCCCGGGTGTTGAGGTTCAGGGCCATGGGCTGCAGTCCTGCACGGCAGGGCTTCAGCTTTCTGCCCTGGGCCCTAGCAAGTGTAACTCTGGCCATGCTTGGCAGACCTCCTAAAACCAGCTCGTGGTCCCACAGGGGGTCCTAGACCCCTGATTGAGAACCACTGGCCTAGTGTAAAGAAAAGGAGTACTTGTGGCACCTTAGCGACTAACCAATTTATTTGAGCATATGCTTTTGTGAGCTACAGCTCACTTCATCGGATGCATTCAGTGGAAAATACAGTGGGGAGATTTATATACACAGAGAACATGAAACAATGGGTGTTACCGTACACACTGTAAGGAGAGTGATCAGGTAAGGTGAGCTATTACCAGCAGGAGTGATGACCTAGAATCCTATTTTCGACACCTCCAACTCAAGGAGTATTTCCAACACACCTCTGAACAACATACCAACCCACAGAGAACTTCCTACGAAGACTACAAAAAGGAGGATTCTGGGTGGACTCCTCCTGAAGATCGAAACAACAGACTGGACTTCTACATAGAGTGCTTCTGCCGATGTGCACGGGCTGAAATTGTGGAAAAGCAGCATCACTTGTCCCATAACTTCAGCCGTGCAGAACACAGTGCCATCCACAGCCTCAGAAACAACTCACATAATCAAAAAGGCTAACAAAGGAGGTGCTGTCGTTGTCATGAATAGGTCGGAATATGAACAAAAGGCTGCTAGGCAGCTCTCCAACACCACTTTCTACAAGCCATTACCCTCTGATCCCACTGAGGGTTACCAAAAGAAACTACACCATCTGCTCAAGAAACTCCCTGACAAAGCACAAGAACAAATCCGCACAGACACACCCCCTATCTGCTACCCAAGATCCATAAACCTGGATATCCTGGATGCCCCATCATCTCAGGCATTGGCACCCTGACAGCAGGATTGTCTGGCTATGTAGACTCTCTCCTCAGGCCCTATGCTACCAGCACTCCCAGCTATGTTCGAGACACTACTGACTTCTTGAGGAAACTACAATCCATCGGTGATCTTCCTGAAAACACCATCCTGGCCACTATGGATGTAGAAGCCCTTTACGCCAACATTCCACACAAAGATGGACTACAAGCCGTCAGGAACACTATGCCCGATAATGTCACGGCAAACCTGGTGGCTGAACTTTGTGACTTTGTCCTCACCCATAACTATTTTACATTTGGGGACAATGTATACCTTCAAATCAGCGGCACTGCTATGTGTACCCACATGGCCCCACAATATGCCAACATTTTTATGGCTGACTTAGAACAACGCTTCCTCAGCTCTCGTCCCCTAATGCCCCTACTCTACTTACGCTACATTGATGACATCTTCATCATCTGGACCCGTAGAAAAGAAGCTCTTGAGGAATCCCACCATGATTTCAACAATTTCCATCCCACCATCAACCTCAGCCTGGACCAGTCCACACAAGAGATCCACTTCCTGAACACTACAGTGCAAATAAGCGATGGTCACATAAATACCACCCTATAACAGAAACCTACTGACCGCTATTCCTACCTACATGTCTCCAGCTTTCATCCAGACCACACCACACGATCCATTGTCTACAGCCAAGCTCTACGATACAACCACATTTGCTCCAACCCCTCAGACAGAGACAAACACCTACAAGATCTCTATCAAGCGTTCTTACAACTACAGTACCCCCTGCTGAAGTGAAGAAACAGATTGACAGAGCCAGAAGAGTACCCAGAAGTTACCTACTACAGGACAGGCCCAACAAAGAAAATAACAGAATGCCAACTAAACGCCAATGCATCATCAAGGATCTACAACCTATCCTGAAGGACGACCCATCACTCTCGCAGATCTTGGGAGACAGGCCAGTCCTTGCTTACAGACAGCCCCCCAACCTGAAGCAAATACTCACCAGCAACCACACACCACACAACAGAACCACTAGCCCAGGAACCTATCCTTGCAACAAAGCCTGTTGCCAACTGTGTCCACATATCTATTTAGGGGACACCATCATAGGGCCTAATCACATCAGCCACACTATCAGAGGCTCGTTCACCTGCACATCTACCAATGTAATATATGCCATCATGTGCCAGCAACGCCCCTCTGCCATGTACATTGGCCAAACTAGACCGTCTCTATGTAAAAAAATAAATGGGCACAAATCAGACGTCAAGAATTATAGCATTCAAAAACCATTTGGAAAACACTTCAATCTCTCTGGTCGCTCGATTACAGACCTAAAAGTGGCAATTCTTCAACAAAAAAACCTTCAAAACCAGATTCCAACGAGAGACTGCTGAATTGGAATTAATTTGCAAACTGGATACAATTAACTTAGGCTTGAATAGAGACTGGGAATGTATGGGTCATTACACAAAATAAAACTATTTCCCCATGTTTATTCCCCCCCCCCCCCCACTGTTCCTCAGACGTTCTTGTCAACTGCTGGAAATGGCCCACCTTGATTATCACTACAAAAGGTCCCCCGTTCTCCCCCCCTCCCCGTTCCCCCCGCCCCCCCCCACGCTCTCCTGCTGGTAATAGCTCACCTTACCTGATCACTCTCCTTACAGTGTGTATTGTAACACCCATTGTTTCATGTTCTCTGTGTATATAAATCTCCCCACTGTATTTTCCACTGAATGCATCCGATGAAGTGAGCTGTAACTCACGAAAGCTTATGCTCAAATAAATTTTAGTCTCTAAGGTGCCACAAGTACTCCTTTTCTTTTTGCAAATACAGACTAACACGGCTGCTACTCTGAAAACTGGCCTAGTGTGTATAGTTCATGCACATCATAGCCTTTATTGTGGAACGCCTCACGTATTATAATTCAACTAACATTTTAATTCTCTTGAAACAGTGTAATATCTTATAGTACTGTTCATTTCTGAATTTCTGTATCTCAGAGCTATAAAAATGTCCAGCATTTGAAAGTAAGAACCTGTTTTACCCAAGGTATAGGAGGCAATAGTCTCTCAATTTGGGACTCCGCAAGGTAGAGTGAACAAAAATATTAGAAAATATACTACCGGGAATGGAGGTTGTTCATAACTCTGAAATAGTCGTAGCTCTGAACAAAACATTATGGTTCTTCTTTCAAAAGTTTACAACTAACCATTGACTTACTACAGCTTGGAAACTTTACTATGCAGATGAAAAATGCCGTTTTCCCTTTATTTTTTTAATAGTTTACATTTAACAGTACTGTACCGTATTTGCTCTTTCTTTCCGTTTCTGCTGCTGCCTGATTGCATAATTCTGATTCCAAATGAGATGTGTAGTTGACTGGTCCGTTCATAACTGAGGTTCTACTGTAAGTGCATTAGGTCTAACACCTATGACACAGTAACATGGTGCTATAAAATGCAGTAATTACTTTTAACATTTATGGAATGTTATTGGAAGTGTTTATAGGTAGCAATGAGTGCTTGAAATACAACTCTTACACTATTTTTATTTTGTATATTTATTACTATATTTTTCCATTATAAACTGTAGTGTTATTTGAGGCTTTTCTTCCATATTTCCAGAAAGGTCATAGCTTGCGTGAGAAGCTTGCTGAAATGGAAACCTTCAGAGATATCCTCTGTAGACAGGTTGATACTTTACAGAAATATTTTGATGCCTGTGCAGATGCAGTCTCCAAGGATGAACTTCAGAGGGATAAAGGTAAATAAACTAAATAAAATTACTTACTGTATTGTCCTCACTACAGAAAGCTACCATGTTGTGGAATCCACTTTCAAAATAGTGGCATCCATAACAATTAAAATAGTGCAGACAGGATCAAACACTATCTAGGTATTTTAATGTATTGTTCACCATAGTGTGTAGTCAGCCAGACCAAATTATATGAGAGAGCATTGTTAACAATGTCTTTTTTTAAAGGGTGGATTTTGACCTCGCTGCCCATAACCCCACAGCTTTTAAACATATCTTGAACTGGTAGGTTTCAACATCACTGAAGTGTTAAGATATCATCTGAGCCTGTTGCGTTGAACTGTTGGTAGTTCACTTTAAAAAGATTAGCTTAAACCTACAAAAGATGGCAGTCACGTTTATATTTGATATTGCATCCTTCACCTTTGTTGTGACAAATTGAAATGATACTTGGAATAATGGATTATTTCTCAAATCTGAGCTGCTATTCTTAGTTGGTTGGTTTAACTAAGGCAATTTGTCTTAAACCCATAAAGGCCAAGAAGTTAACAAATCACTCAAAAGAAAACTACCTTCTCACTTCAGCATTCGGAAGGTTCACAAAGTATGGTAGCAGGTTTCAGAGTGGTAGCCATGTTAGTCTGTATCAGCAAAAACAACGAGGGGTCCTTGTGGCACCATAGAGACTGACAAATTTATTTGGGCATAAGCTTTCATGGGCTAGAACCCACTTCATCAGATGCATGGAGGCCTTTCTCATTAAATTTCCAGAAAGTATGTTTGTGTAATTTTAGTTTAAATTTGAAATATGAGCCTTCTGGTGGCAGAAATTCTGCTGAAAAGTGATAACATTTGTAAAATCAGCAATATTGAAATTCCAGTATATATTTTGAGTTTCATGCTTTAATATTAGCTTTTTGTCAGAAGACAAACTGTTTGCCGTATTAAATAAAATGTGATAATGTTTGTGTGGTTAAAATTCTTGGTCAAAATTCAGTAGTAAAGCAATGGTGAGGTTCTGTCCGATGAGGAGAGGGCATGGTCAAAGTTGCTCCCATGGTAGAGACTTCTGAGATCTATTGACTCAGGCTCCAGTTCAGCAAAACACACCCAGAGGGCACGCCGAGCACAATTAAGGATGCTCTGATATCCCAAATAAGCAAACCATTTTAGCACATGCACTTAAGCACATGCTTAAGTGCCCTGCTTAATTGGGGTTTCAGTACATCCTTGATTGTGCTAGGAGTGCCCTCTTCTGAAACGCCCTCTAGTTTTATGGCGGTGCTGACTGTCTTTAGTCCCTAGCAAAGTGGGGCAAGGTTGTGGACAGTGTGTACGTGTGTAACCCTCCATTTAGCAGACTTTCTGCTGATGGGGACTCCAGCAAGATCTGTCTGGCTGGTGAGTCTTGCCCACATGCTCAGGATTTAGCTGATCGCCATATTTGGGGTCGGGAAGGAATTTTCCTCCAGGGCAGATTGGCAAAAGCCCTGGGGGTTTTTCGCCTTCCTCTGCAGCGTGGGGCATGGATCACTTCCTGTAGGATTCTCTGCGCCTTGAAGTCTTTAAACCATGATTTGAGGACTTCAGTAGCTCACACATAGGTCAGGGGTTTGTTACAGGATTTGGTGGGTGAGATTCTGTGGCCTGCATTGTACAGGAGGTCAGACTAAATGATCATAATGGTCCCTTCTGACCTTAGTCTGAGTCTATGCTGGACCTTGGAACAATTCTAGTACCTTGTTGCTTATTTAGTACAGTAGAATCTCAGAGTTAAATACCTGAGGAATGAAGGTTGTTCATAAAATGCTGAACAAAACGTTATGGTGGTTCTTTTAAAAGTTTGCAAGTGAACATTGACTTAAGACAGCTTTGAGACTTTACTATGCAGAAGAAAAATGTTGCTTTTAATATCTTAATTTAAATGAAACAAGCACAGAAACAGTTGCCTTGCCAAATCTTTTTTTAAAACTTTTCCTTTATAGTTTTAGTAATTTATGTTTAACTCAGTACTGTGCTGTATAGTATTTGGGTTTATTTGTTTTGGGGTTTTTTGTTTTTGTCTCTGCTGCCTGATTGTGTACTTCCGATTCCAAAAGAGATGTGTGGTTGGCCAGTCAGTTCGTAACTCTGGTGTTCATAACTCTGAGGCTCTATTGTAATAGAGAAAGAAGGAAAACAATTCAGTATTTTACACTGGACTCCAATATTACAGTTCTGTCACTGTTAAGCAAATTATGGCCACAGGCAACAAGAGTCTAAACGTTTCCTATGCAAAATTAAAGTAACTTTAGAAGTATTTATTAATACTTGGAAATATGGAAATACTGGTCAACCATCCAAATGCTACAGTAATACTTTCCTGCTCAATAAGAATTTGAAAAGAACCCTTTTCTGTCATGTGCTTCTTAGTTGGACATGCAAATAATCTCTCTCTCTCAAATTTAGTGGTTGAAGATGATGAAGATGATTTTCCTACAATGCGTTCTGATGCAGATTTCTTGCATAATAGTAATGGCAGTAAGGAAAAATGTAAGTACTTCTAAATTTGCATTAACTCAAGTTTTCTCCAGATATAGGTTATTCCAATTATTCCTATCTTATAGAAAGTATAGTGACAAGCCTGGTATATAAATCTAGAACAGTGGTTCTCAATCTGTGGGCCACTTGCGGCCCAGTTGCTGCAGATGATGCGACATCCTCAGAGCCATACAAGTAATATACATATTGTGTTGATGTGGCCCACGATGGTAAATAGGTTGAGAACCACTGATGTAGATAGTTATAATGTGTTGATTTGCAAAGCAAACAAAACAGCTTAATGATGTGTATAGGAATGGTAGCTGTTCATACCTCACTGATTAAACCATTTTAAATCTATAACTTCACTAGTCAATTACAGTGTCAAGGCTCTCTAAGTCACATTTCAGTATTCTGCTAACATTCACCAACTACTTTTGTGATTGTCACTTTGGAATATTGAATACTAAAGGCTGCACGTAAATGTTAATGTTGTGAGCCTGGCAGCTTCAAATTTCCTGTTGTGCCTAACTCCAGGTCTACACTGTGAACTCTTGCTGGCAATACGATGTTGGTTGGAGTATGATCAGGTGTGATTTATGACTGAAATAGCTGTGCCAGCAAAACCCCTAATGTGCATGCAGCTTAGGGGAAAACTGTGCTTTTGCCAGTATAGCTTATTTCACTTGGGAGGAGGGAGGGAGTGGGGGAGACCACTGGAATAAGCTATGTCAGACGGAGTGCAGTTTGCCCATATAAGATGCATTCATACTAGGGGTGATATGCTGGTAGAATAATGAAGGTAGAATTTTGATCGTAGATGCCCTTTATTTTAATATTTTGTTATGAGACTATAAAGCTGTATGAAGTTGTGCTTGGAAGCTCATGTATAGTGGCAAATACGTTTATTATCTGAAATAATTGTCACTGAACACTATCTATTTATTAAAAGGTCGATTGATTGAATACAATAATCTAATCAAGGAGGTGTGCTAGGATTTAACTATTCTGTTTTTACTAAAGAAAGTAGTTTTCTTTCCATCTCACTTCTATCAGTAGAAACTATCATCATGGAATTAACATTCATCAGCTATATTTTTAGGCCCTGCCTGCACTTACGTGTTTGCTAGTGTCCATATTCAGGGAGAATTATTCGGACAACACCCACACCCCAAGTGAAGACACAGCTTATACAAGCAAGAGTTCTTTTGCTATTATAGTTTAAAACTGTTCCCTGAATAGAATAATCTGCCTTTATGCTAGGGCTTTTACCGACATAGCCATGTTGGTAAGGGTTTGCTTCTCCCCATCCACATTCAAAACTGACAGTTATGCTGGCAAAACTTTTAAGTGTAAATAGACTAAGCCTACTATCCCCCTCATCCTATACAGAAAACCCTTGCTGTTGAGGCCGATGAGAGATATTTAGGGTGGATCCCACAATATTGGAAAAAGCCTTTTCCAATGCCACTTGAATGCAGAGGAGTCATTCGCAATGGGACAAGTGGGGCAGTTACCCGCTTTACCACCCGTTTTGTCCCCCCTGACTTTTGGGAGGTCTGTATGCTCCATTGTCTTCCTTTTTTGTCCTCCCTTTCTCCAACTTTGCAGGATATAATATAACATATATGTTATATATGTTGATGCAACTTTGCCTCCACAGAATTTTTCTGATATGGTTCCATTGCTTGCAAGCTGATGTTTTTTACATGAAAGTATAAGCTGTAATGTTAGCTATTAAAACTAAACTCGGGGAGATACAAACTCTAACTAATTTCACTGCATAATATGTTTTAAAAGGATGAGGTGGAATTGTCAGTAATTCTGTTTCTTTGTATCTGCATTTCAGGGAGATATTTGCTATATAAACTAGATTGTGACGTATGGGACAGCCCATTATGAAATCCACCCCACATTTTGTTTGTGTTTTAATGTGTGCATCTGGTCATCATGGGACTGAAAAATGTAGAAATTATTGTGTCTCTGCATTTCTCGTTTTTATGTTGATATCACTTGAAAATCATGTTCCTTTATAAAAGTTTGCCAAAATAGCCAATTTTAACTCTTCAAGAACAGTTGTAATCGATAGGTCTCAAAGTGTAATTGTAAGTGGGGAATCACTGACCAGTTGTGTTTCTAGTGGAGTCCCACAGAGATCGGTTCTTGACCTTACGTTATTTAACATTTTTATCAAAGACCCGGGAAAAAATAAAATCATCACTGATAAAGTTTGCAGATGGCACAAAAATTGAGGGAGTAATAAATAATGAACAGGACAGAGCAATGATAAAGAGCAATCTGGATCGCTTCTTAAGATGGGCACAATCTTAACAATGTGTTTTAATATGGCTAAATGTAAGTGTCTACATCTAGGAACAAAGAATGTAAGCCATAATTAGGTATCCTAGGAAGTAGTGATTCTGGAAAAGATTTGGGGGGTGGAGGTCGATAATCAGCTGAACGTGAGCTCCCAGTGTGACACTCTGGCGAAAGGACTTAATGCGATCCTTAGGTACATAAACAGGGGAATCTTGAGTAGGAGTAGAGAGGTTATTTTACCCCTTTATTTAGCACTGGTGTGACCGCTGCTGGAA
The DNA here is from genome assembly GCF_965140235.1 of Caretta caretta. Taxonomy (NCBI): domain Eukaryota; kingdom Metazoa; phylum Chordata; order Testudines; family Cheloniidae; genus Caretta; species Caretta caretta. The sequence goes on from NC_134210.1 coordinate 48,519,612, forward strand.
TAGTGTGTCCAGTTCTGGCATCCACAGTTCGAAAGGATGTTGATAAATTGGAGAGTATTCCGAGAAGATCCATGAGAATGATTAAAAAATTAGAAAACATGGCTCTCGGTAAACTCAGATCTTAATCTGTTTAGCTTAACAAAGAGAAGGTTAACGGGTGACTTGATTATAGTCTGTAACTACATGGGGAACAAATATTTAATAGTGGGCTCTATCCTCTAACAGAGAAAGGCATAACATGATACAATGGCTAGAAGTCAAAGCTAGACAAATTCGGACTGGAAATAAGGCATACATTTTTTTAAGTGCTGTAATTAGCCTTCAGGACAATTTACCAATGGTCTTAGTGGTTTATCCATCACTAGCATTTTTTTAAATCAAGATTGAGTGTTTTTCTAAAAGATATGGTCTAGGAATTATTTGGGGGAAGTTCTGTCTCCTGTGTTATACAGGAGCTCAGACTGAATTATCACAGTGGTCCCTTCTGGCCTTGGAAGGTATGAATCTATAAAATTACATGTAGTATATTATTGGTACCTGATATATTGGCTGTAGTTTAGGTCACAAAGCAGTTACTGCTATAACCCTTTGCTTTTGTATGCTCGTAACTTTCAAGATGGTCACCTTGTGTGGCTGAAATTTTCCATGCTTGGACACTGCCCAAAGATGAGGTAGTCTGAGTGAAAATTATTCATCTGCATCTTAATGGCAAGTGGGGAGAGTACTTTTTCCCATTGTGTATTTAAAAACAAAAATGATGAGCTTTATTAGTGTATCGTATTGACACTTAGAGGCCTTAACAGAGATTAGGGCCTCTTTGTGATAGGTGGTGCACAGACTCCTAAGAGACTATCCCTGCTCTGAAGAGCTTATTTAATTAGATAGGTAAAGGGTGGGAAAGAGGAAGTATTATCCCCTTTTAACAGATTGGGAGCTATAGCACAGAAAGATTAAGTGACTTGCCTAGGAGCACACAAGGGGTCTGTGGAAGAACCATGAAAGTAACCCAGAGTTCCTGAGTCTCAGTCCCATGCCTTAACCACAATTTCTCTAATCACAATTTTTAATGGGGCTCCAGTAAAACAGCTGAAGATTGAAAATTAAGATGGATGTGGTCCTTATTGTGGACTAGTACCTTCATTTGATATTAGGGACAGTATTAAAATATGAAATGGAAGAATCATTTTTGAGCAAGTTAATATCTAAGAGTCTAATGAGGCCTCCACCCTCTGTCTGATATTACTACAAACATTTTTCCTTCCTGACCTAATCAGGCATCTTTGGCAGAGACAAGCAGTTGGAATAGTTTTCATCAGGGAGACTGCAAGTGCTAATTAAAAACAGACCCAATCTCTTCCCACCACTGTTCAGACCTTGACATAAAGAGCAGGAGAAGTTGTAGATTATCATGATTTTGAGTCTTTGCAGAATTTGCTGCATTCCTATTATGATTTTATATTGTTGATATGGCCTAAAAATCAGGAAGTCCATAATAGTCAGACTCAGTTTTTCTAGGAAACAAGGCAGTAGGGCCTCCTCCCTTAATCCGTCTTTTTCAATACTTCCTATCAATCTCTGAATTCATTTCTAAATTGCTATTGATTTCCAATGCTTTCAGTGAACCCAATGCACCATTTCCTTGCTTCCTCACACAACTCTTACAGTCTTGACCTCCTTTACATTCTTTCACCAGTATTCTCCATCGGTGGCGGAAGAGAATGAGGGAGGTTCTGGCTTTTGCTCAGAGCTTATCTACACCATATGGTAAAGTGCCCTAGGGTGTTTTGATTTCTAAAGTGCATAAAAGTGGTGTGCATTAACTTGTCCATGTAGACCCTGCTGGTGTGCACGAAATGTTCCCTAGTGCACTTTAATTGTAACAGCACTATGTTATAGTGCACTAGGGAACATTTAGTGTGCTTTAACATAATACTGTTACGTTAAAGCACACTAGGGAACATTTAGTACGCACCTGCCGGGTTTACAAAAGTCAATTAGTGCACAATACATTTGTGGGCTTTAGAAATCACAACCCCATAGTGTGCATTACCCCACCGTGTAGACAAAGCCTCACTGTCCCTGTGGAACAATATTTTCTCCTTCCACAACTTTCTTTTCCTGTCTCTCCTACAAATTAAATGATATTTCTCTATATTATTCAACATGGAGTATGTTTTGTTATCTGTATGAGAATACAATTTATTTTCACATCACAATGTGTGTAGATTAGGGTATTTGAAGCCTTTGATTTATACTTAATGATTGGAAGACTTGAAGCGATATATAATCCTTAACCCTCCCTTCAAAAAGCTTTTTCATGTTGTTAAAGGAGGGAATCCTAAGTATCTCTAGAGCATTAGACCACGCATTGAGACCATGTGACACCCTCCTTCCATTCTCCCTGACTGTAGGTGTTTGCAGTCTTTTACCATTAGAGAACAGTGATTACATCTAGATAATTTTTTACTTGAACAGCTTACTCAGATGAAAGCATTAGCTCAGTCTGTCAGACAAATATGTGTTACATAGGTTTATACAAACATTCTTCTATTTTAAAAATTCATAAAATCTAACTTAGATGCAAAGTAAATAATATTGTGACAAACTGACAAAGACCAGAAGATGAATGAAGACAGTTGGTCTTTAGCTTGTTCAATTATGAGTTACTTTCTTATCTAACTATATTAAGAGGGGAGTTGCTTGTGCTTTCTAGTATTTTGTGACATTACATGTGCTGTATTTGATGCACTATTTTGTCACCCTTTGTATGAGCTTGTGTTATAAGTACTTTTTTGTCACATTTTTAAGTGATTTGTTTAAATAGCCTTAGCAACAGATGGTTTGGCTGGCAGCATGAAGTATTTGAAACTACAGAACCCACTGTACTTAAGGAGAATTCAACACACTTGCTATAATGGTTACCTTTTAAAGATAATGTATTTTACTTTATTATTACTATTTTTAAAAAACTCAAATCATCTATTTAAAGCTACTTTAATATTCCATTTTGGGTATGATTACATTTTAAAATTGTTGCTTTTTCAATACATTATCAGTTAAATTTTAAGGTTGTTCTGTTTTAATTAGACCCCACTTCAAGCTGTCAAAATGCTATTGTTAAAAAGTATTACCACTCCCTCCACCCACATGATTTGCTGAGTAACATAGCATAGCGAGTAGACTTGGGGAAATACACTACAGTAAGATGAAGCTGAAGGAATGCGTTCCTGCCTTTGAGCCTCTTTCCTGCTCCTACGGTTAGCTGGGAATTATTGGTCACCTTTATTTTAATTTTTTTAAATGAACTTCACACTAGTTAGCTAGAAGCCTCTTTAGACAGCTGGCTGTAATCTAGGGCTTGTTGTACCCACCTTAGTGACTCAAATGAATACTGTATCAGAGAGAATGAATCTTATCTATTTGTTTCAGTATTTCCACATGTAACACCCAAAGGAATTAATGGAATAGACTTTAAAGGGGAAGCTATAACTTTCAAGGCAACTACTGCTGGAATCCTAGCTACACTTTCTCATTGTATTGAACTCATGGTAAAACGTGAGGAGAGCTGGCAAAAAAGACTGGATAAGGTAAGAGATTTCCCTTCTATTTTGCTATTACAGTAGATCAAGTTGCTGTCTTTTAACCCGAAACTTCAATTGTGATGAGGATGTTAACTTGTATTCCTATTCCATGAAGTTATATAGAAACTAGGCAAATGCCAAAGGTTCATCCTTGTTGTGCAGATCATATAGCATGTCATCCATCCTGTGCTAGTTTTCTATCCACACCTTGTTCCACAGACTATTCCTAAATTTAATTGTTTTTAAATGTAGAGGTGAGCTAGCAGGTCTCCATAACAATAGGCATATTTCGTGCAACTTCTTAAGAGAAAGACCAGTAGCTTTTCTTTATAAAGTTCTCTACAAATCTATAGTACTATGTTAATTGTAATGATAAAGGATGGTGGCAATACTGGGACATAACCATTTTGTGGGGTGCTCTTTTACTACTTTAAAATATTGTCTAAATATATGGTGTAATTAATACACCTGTTGAAAACAAAGTAATTTCTAAATGCTAATGAATCAAATCTTACAGTAATTAGGGAAGCAACTTTAAAGAGAAAAACAGCACCACCTACTCTGGAGCTAATCGCTAATGGCAGTAGTGGTTCATGCTGAATCTGTTCAATGACCATGAATACCGCTAAAGTCTAGAAGGAACAGGGATAATCTCTTCTCCCTTCAGATGAGGTTGCTGGAAGTGTCTGTTACTACCACTTAATGTGTTGATTCCCAGGGCCCAGCCTTCACTGTGATTGGCCTGCCACATGTGCTGTCCTCTAGTCATTTGCCACCTCTTGTTTGAATTTAGTATGTTACCATACTGTGCATCATGTGGTATCTCAGGTCTTACTTCAGTTTGTATAGCATGCTGACATATTAAATTCATATACAAGAGGACCCCAAACGGGAGTCCTAGGATCTTCTGGGAAATTTCTTTGTAGGCCAGTCCAAGCTTGGTATAGAATATCTATTTTAAAATATAAGGTGGTTTTTCTAGAGCATAGCTTTACAAATGACATTTTGTGAAAGAGTGGATTTTGTTTAGCGTGGATATAATGTCCAACTTGTGTGCATATTTTAACACTGATGCAACTTTTGTGAAGATATTTTGCTGTTGCTCCTGGCAAAAAGCAGTGTCAGCATGTAGTTTATTAGCTTAGTTAGGGCCTCTGATTAGTTAAGTGTCATGTTGGTAATCCTTACAAACTGCTGTGATTAACTTCAATCTCTTTCCCCATCCCTCTGCCTTACATGAACTTGAAATGTTTCATACTGAAAGCAATTAAAATGTAATTAACCTATGTGTGAATGGAAAATAGCTTTTTAATTAATTTGGTTGGATTTGGCCTCTAAGTTTAATATATAGGCTACAAAAACTGAATTTCATTTTATTAAAGTTGAATTAGATAAGGAAAAGAAAAGGGAGTAAGCAAGGAAATAAATATCTACATAATCTCCAGCATCTAATCTTTTGTCTGCCCCATGCTAAACCCTTGTGTTGATGCCTTAGTTCTTCAAGTGTCCTCTGCATGTTAATTCCTGAGGCTATGGGTAGACTGCTGCAGCTGAATGGTGGAATGTACTGTTATCAGTGCCTGTTACAATGTTGAAGCACTCAGGCTTCCCCTTCTGCTGCTCCTCCCAGCAGTTGAGCATGTTCTGGGGCAGGGCTATAAAAGGGGGTGCAGCAGCGGTTGCAGCCTCCATTCTTTCTAGCCGCTGACTCAAATGGACATGAACCTTCTTTGGATTTCCTCGATCCGTAGAGTTTTAGATACGAGCCTTGTTCCTTTTGTATATACAATTAGTTAGTGTCAACATGGGCATTGATGGCGGATCTTAAAGATAGACATACAGACACAAGAGATGCACATCACACCCCATGGTCTTTCCTGCATTGGATGCCTACACTCAGAGTTGAAGTTTGAAGTTTTTAAGAGAGGACCATTCTCCTTATATGGGACCTTTACCCCACATGCCAGAAAAGAGGCAGAATAGATTCCAAGCCCTCTTACTACAAGAAGCATTATCTATTAAATCTTATGGATCAGAAATTTCTTAAGCTTCTCATGGGGGGGAGAATAGAGGCCTTAATTGGAATGAGGCATTTCCAGTTCCAGAAAGACGGTGTTGAAATTGTCATCCTCTGCTCTGAGCTTTGGTTCTAAGATAACTGAGATCTTGTTAGCTAAACCTTTGGACCCAGTTCCAAGAAAGGTACAGTTTGACTGAAACAGGTTGCTTTTTTGTTTGAAACTATGCTTGAGGCGCCTATGGATCTGGGACCCTGGTTCTGAGGAAAAAGAAGGCCAAGACTAAACACCTTTTGGTGCCTCTGAAGATTTCCCATTGAGGTGAGTCATTCACCTCAGATTATGGACTTGTGGATCCAAGCCATTTATAGATCCAAACATTAAGGGCTCTATATCATGAGAACGTTCCCATGCAATGGGTCCAAGAAGACAGTTGGATCAGAGTATCTCATCATTTCCAGTTCCAGCTAGTGTTACTGCACAAGTACACTCAGAACCATGTCCCTTGGATCCTTTCAATTCCTCACCAATATTGGGGAACTGTACAAGGACTCTGCTCAGCTCCTTCCATCAGATAAGTGACAGAGAGGAGACATTTTATCACATGGATCTGCAGACATTTTACCATCACCAAAGACCCCTGTTGGATGGTCTGAGAAGAAATTGTTTCCTTTGTCTTTGTAGCAGAACCTTACTTCAGTTGTATCTCCTATAATTTCTCTGTCAGTCTAGAATGGGTTCTGCATTCAGAAGAGCTGGATCAGTCTGTCTGTCCAGAAACTGAGTCATTACCTTTACCTTCTAAGAAACATTTTTCTAAGGTAGACTATCACAAATGTCCTTATCCTGATTACGACATGATACCAGACTAGAACAGTTGTCAGGATTGGCAGATGCCATCCTGGATGCCATCGTTATGCTGGCTGACTCCAGAGTTTCCCTATCAATCCTTTTTAAGATCTACATCTTGATTTTCATGTCCAGGTAGTGGTGCCCCTACAGATCTGAAAAACTTGGATCCTAGACAGTGGGATCCTTAAGTGAAAGATAAGTCACCCACTGTTGTTCCTGATACACTATACATAGAAGAGGAGGAGGGAGATTCACCTTGTCAAATGAACATTCAGCATCATGAACAGGAGTTAGCTGGGGACTCCTCTCCTAATGAAAATGTTGGTGTCCTTTCAGCTTCATCTCCTTCTGAAGATGCTACTCAATTTCAGGAACTAGTCAACAGAATGGTTACTATTTTAAACATACCATCTGTGGCAGTAGAGGAAGCTCCCCATCCTGTCCCTGATATCCTTGATACTACATCTTCTAACAAGGTATATTCTTGCCCCATCTTGGAAGGTCTCTGGCAACCAGGGATATCAGTATGGAATAATCTATCACCCTCTCAACCACTATCTTTACTAAAAAAAAAAAACCAAAAAAAAAACCACCTCTGCATTGTTGCAGCCAGAACAAATGAGATCAAGATCAGAATATTTACTTGTACTTTTAATGACAGAGAAGGGAAAAGACTAGATTCTTTGGGAAGAAAACTTTTTTTCTTCCACTTCTCTGATCATGAGGATCACTAACTATTAAGCTATCATGGCTAGGTACCAATTTCATCATTTGGACATAATTGCACTTTTTTTTTTAAGAATATTTCTGAAATGCATCAAAGATTAGTCAGTGCCCCTGTCAAAGGACAGAATGTGGCTAAGTACATCTGAGGGAGTTCTTTGAAGTCTCAGATGCAGTTTCAAGATCAGCACCCGCTGCCATAACTCTTTGCAGACACACATGGTTATGTTCTTCCTTTCTTCCCTTTGAAACAAAATAAATTCAGGATCTTCCATTTGTGGGAAATGGTCTCTTCAGTTCTGAAATGGACAAAGTCTTAAAGAAAACAGAAGATGAGATCAGCGGCTAGGACTTCGGGTCTTTTGCAGTCCTTTAAAATGAGAAACCTTGCACCTGCCTTAGATATCAGACAATGCTATCTACCTTTCTTTGTTGTCTTCGAATTATACTCCTGAAAATTTCACTATCTACAGCAGCATTCTACTGCTTCTCAACCACAATATGTTGAAAGTGATCCTCCAAATCAGGGTGAGACCAAAGAATTCTTCCACTTCTCTGCATGATGCTAGACCTCAAGTTTTACATCAAGATTGAGAGCTGCAAATCAATCTTGATCCTCCTTTCCCTTTTGGGGACCATCTATCTCATTTTTATATGTTGCAAAATATTACTACAGAGGGGTTTTGAACATCATAAAAAAAGGTTATACCATTTAGTTTGAGGATGCCCCCTCCTTTTCTTGATTCCCTCTCTTAAGAAGCTATTAAGAACAGAAATTCACTCTTTTACTAAAGGAAGCAATAGAGGAGGTCTTAGTAAATCTCAAATCTTGGCTTCTTCTCCCATTATTTACTAGTCCCAAAGACAAATAGGGTTGTACATCTGATCTTGGAGCTAAGAAAATTAAATAGGTTGTCATAAATATAAAGAGAAGGGTAACCACCTTTCTGTATACAGTGCTATAAAATCCCTCCTGGCCAGAGGCAAAACCCTTTCACCTGTGAAGGGTTAAGAAGCTAAGGTAACCTAGCTGGCACCTGACCCAAAATGACGAATGAGAGGGCAAGATACTTTCAAATCTGGAGGGGGGAACAAAGGTTTCTGTCTGTCTGTGTGATGTTTTTGCCGGGAACAGATCAGGAATGCAGACTTACAACTCCTGTTAAGTTAGTAAGTAATCTAGCTAGAAATGCGTTAATTTCCTTTTGTTTAATGGCTGGTAAAATACGCTGTGCTGGATGGCATATACATTCCTGTTTTTGTGTCTTTTTGTAACTTAAGGTTCTCCCTACAGAGATTCTCTGATTTGAATCTGATTACCCTGTAAGGTATTTGCCATCCTGATTTTACAGAGGTGATTCTTTTACCTTTTATTTAACTAAAATTCTTCTTTTAAGAACCTGATTGATTTTTCATTGTTCTTAAGATCCAAGGGTTTGGATCTGTGTTCACCTGTACAAATTGGTGAGGATTCTTATCAAGCCTTCCCCAGGAAAGGGGGTGTAGGGCTTGGGGGGATATTTTGGGGGAAGACATCTCCAAGTGGGCTCTTTCCCTGTTCTTTGTTTAAAATGCTTGGTGGTGGCAGCATATGGTTCAAGGACAAGGCAAAGTTTGTACCTTGAGGAAGTTTTTAACCTAAGCTGGTAAGAATAAGCTTAGGGGGTCTTTCATGCAGGTCCCCACATCTGTACCTTAGAGTTCAGAGTGGAGAAGAAACCTTGACACAGGTACATCTGGAAGTTTCGGTTCAGAATGTTGACTCTTGGATCCATCATCACTTCTTTCATATATAGATAGGTTTGCAGCTCTCAGCCTCAAGGATGTTTATTTCCATATTTTGATGCAGCCATCAGAAGATACCTTCAGTTCTCCTTAGGGCGGGACCATTTTCAATACAAGGATGGTGGATTGCACAAACTTTTTGTACACCATTATTTTGAAGGCTAGAATAATGAACTACAAACATAGGCTATGTACACACTACAGTTTATGTCGGTATAAGTTACGTCGCTCAGATGTGTGAATAAGCCAACCCCCTGAGCAACGTAAATTACACCAACCTAATTGCTGGTGTGGACAGCGCTATATCTCCCACCAACATAGGTACCACTTCTCGCAAGGGATGGAGTGATTAAGTCGACGCGAGAGCTCTCTCCTGTCGGCTTAGAGCATCTGCACTTGTAAGCTCTGTAGTATAGCCATAGTGTACATAAATCTATATATACATAAAGTTCATAAACATCAACATTGCCACAAATGTGCAAAAAGTGAAATTAAAACAGCGTGAGGCGGTACCCCACAACATTTTTTTTAAAGTGGTTGTCCACCTTTTGTCAGACTTTCTCATAATGTTTGAGTCTGATTAATAGCTTCAAAATTTGATTGTTTTTATAGGAAATTGAGAAAAGGCGAAGAATAGAAGAAGCGTACAAAAATGCCATGACGGAACTTAAGAAAAAGTGCCATTTTGGAGGGCCAGACTATGAGGTATGAATTATGCTTATTTCTTTTCTCGCTTAGAGTTTTCACAGATTAAATCCTTTCCTGACTAACTTGTATCCTTCATTGAAGTGATTTTTTTTGTGCAAGTATCAAACATTAAACCATGTGATTTTTTCCTTGTAACTGACATCTGCTTTTATCAATATTTATTAAATACAAACTCTGCAACAGGGAAACTTATAGGAAGGGTTTCAATCCATACATTTGTAGCAAATGAGGGAAAGGAGATAATAAGATACATTTGAGTATACTAAGGGTATGTCTATACTACCCGCCGTATCGGTGGGCAGCGATCGATCTAGCGGGGGTCGATCTGTCGCGTCTAGTCTAGACATGATAAATCGATCCCTGAGTGCTCTCCCGTTGACTCCTGTACTCCACCGCTGCGAGAGACGCAGGCAGAGTCGACGGGGGAGCAGCAGCAATTGACTCACCATAGTGAAGACACCACGGTGAGTAGGTCTAAGTACATCGACTTCAGCTACATTATTGATGTAGCTGAAGTTGCGTAACTTGATCCTCCCACCTAGTGTAGACCAGGGCTTAGTGAGACTGTCAAACATTTTTCTGTCTGAAAGATTTTACTTATTACGAGCAACACCTAAGATTATTATATCGCACCTGGAGCTGCAGCTAGCGAGAGATGTCAAGAGTAACAAGAAGGGTTTCTTCAGGTATGTTGGCAACAAGAAGAAAGCCAAGGAAAGTGTGGGCTCCTTAATGAATGAGGGAGGCAACCTAGTGACAGAGGATGTGGAAAAAACTAATGTACTCAATGCTTTTTTTGCCTCTGTCTTCACGAACAAGGTCAGCTCCCAGACTGCTGCGCTGGGCATCACAACATGGGGAATAGATGGCCAGCCCTCTGTGGAGAAAGAGGTGGTTAGGGACTATTTAGAAAAGCTGGACGTGCACAAGTCCATGGGGCCGGACGAGTTGCATCCGAGAGTGCTAAAGGAATTGGTGGCTGTGATTGCAGAGCCATTGGCTATTATCTTTGAAAACTCGTGGCGAACGGGGGAAGTCCCGGATGACTGGAAAAAGGTTAATGTAGTGCCAATCTTTAAAAAAGGGAAGGAGGATGATCCTGGCAACTACAGGCCAGTCAGCCTCACCTCAGTCCCTGGAAAAATCATGGAGCAGGTCCTCAAGGAATCAATCCTGATGCACTTACATGAGAGGAAAGTGATCAGGAACAGTCAGCATGGATTCACCAAGGGAAGGTCATGCCTGACTAATCTAATCACCTTCTATGACGAGATTACTGGTTCTGTGGATGAAGGGAAAGTAGTGGATGTATTGTTTCTTGACTTTAGCAAAGCTTTTGACACTGTCTCCCACAGTATTCTTGCCAGCAAGTTAAAGAAGTATGGGCTGGATGAATGGACTATAAGGTGGATAGAAAGCTGGCTAGATTGTCGAGCTCAACGGGTAGTTCCATGCCTAGTTGGCAGCCGGTATCAAGTGGAGTGCCCCAAGAGTAGGTCCTGGGGCTGGTTTTGTTCAAAATCTTCATAAATGATCTGGAGGATGGTGTGGATTGCACCCTCAGCAAGTTTGCAGATGACACTAAACTGGGAGAAGAGGTAGGTACGCTGGAGGGTAGGGATAGGATACAGAGGGCCCTAGACAAATTGGAGGATTGGGCCAAAAGAAATCTGAGGTTCAACAAGGACAAGTGCAGAGTCCTGCACTTATGACGGAAGACTCCAATGCACTGCTACAGACTAGGGACCGAATGGCTCGGCAGCAGTTCTGCAGAAAAGGAACTAGGGGTTGCAGTGGACGAGAAGCTGGATATGAGTCAACAGTGTGCCCTTGTTGCCAAGAAGGCCAATGGCATTTTGGGATGTATAAGTAGGGGCATTGGCAGCAGATCGAGGGAAGTGATTGTTCCCCTCTATTCAAGACTGGTGAGGCCTCATCTGGAATACTGTGTCCAGTTTTGGGCCCCACACTACAAGAAGGATGTGGAAAAATTGGAAAGAGCCCAGCGGAGGGCAACAAAAATGATTAGGGGACTGGAACACATGAGTTATGAGGAGAGGTTAAGGGAACTGGGGATGTTTAGTCTACAGAAGAGAAAAATGAGGGGGGATTTGATAGCTGCTTTCAGCTACCTGAAAGGGGGTTCCAAAGAGGATGGCTCTAGACTGTTCTCAGTGGTAGCAGATGACAGAGCAATGAGTAATGGTCTCAAATTGCAGTGGGGGAGATTTAGGTTGGATATTAGGAAAAACATTTTCACTAGGAGGGTGGTGAAACACTGGAATGCGTTACCTAGGGAGGTGGTGGAATCTCCTTCCTTAGAAGTTTTTAAGGTCAGGCTTGACAAAGCCCTGGCTGGGATGATTTAATTGGGGATCGGTCCTGCTTTGAGCAGGGGGTTGGACTAGATGACTTCCTGAGGTCCCTTCCAACCCTGATATTCTGTGATTCCAAGGAATAATCATTTCATTTATTCGATGTATTTTGTCTTCACTCACTTCACTGACTACATGCTTCCTCCCCCATCCTTAACTTTTCCTGTGTGTGACATCTAGCCTTGTGATTTAACAAGAACTAAAAATTTAAAGCTAAAGTCACTGGACTTCTGCAAACATCAGACTTCATAAGATTGCTTTAAAGATAAAAGGAAAAACATTTGTTACCTTTGGAGTTGGTGAATAGGTGAAGTGTGTGAGTGTCTATGGGCCTTGCTAAATGGTGTAACTTACTTATAACACTCACCAACTAACTTTTTTTTGTATTGGATTTTATTACTGCCATAAGAAAATGGCATTTTTAAATCTCCTAGTAATATGATAACTTCACATGTATTTACACACATTTTTAGATGGCCTCAAACAGTGAAGAGGCATTCATTGGGCTTTTGATAAAATTCTCCACTTCTGCAGCCTCATCAGTTACCTTTTTCAGTTCCATTGGCATCCACTTAACTGCCAAAGCTTTCCAGTGAAGTAAACATTGTGTCCAAATAGCTTGGAGTGCAATAGTCTGGATTCTAGTCACAAGATCACTGTATTTTCTTCTTATAGGTCTGGCATTATCAGTGCCAGTCTTAACACAATCCACTCCAGCTGCAAAAACTGAAAGTTGAAAACTTCAGATTTCCCCACACACACCCATCGTCCCATACCACATCCTCTCAGTGGACAGCAAAACAGGCAGTCCTCACATATGGGTCTTTCCTGCTCATATTGGACAAATACTAAGTTGGGCAAAATAAGATACCATAGTTTCATCCAGTTATAATAAGAATTGGCTTCCTTGAGCTCTTCTAAACAGCAGTTTGCCAAATATATCCAGCCATGTCATGAATTTGTCAGTTCACTGAATCACAGGAAAAGGAAATTACTTTAACTTAACAAGCTGAAGCAGATTCCAGCACAACACTGGTTGAAGTTTTTGTCTCAAATATTGTCGTTTCTGTATTTATGAGCCATGGTGTCTTTTACTATCAAATGACACCAAATAATGGCGCTCAAAGGGCTTTCATGTTTACAGGTTTACTATATGAAACAGTCTTCTAATTTTGTAAACTGGTAACTTTTTGCTTAAATTCAATGAGTTTCTTTCTTCAAGATGGATGGTTAGTCTCCAAATGACCCACCTCTTACTGGCTGTATGCATGTCCCAAAATCCTTTGCTAGTTTACTTCAACTCCTTTGAAGTATCAGGGTGGCTGGCAAGCATTCTGTATGTATTTTGGTCTAAGTTTGCCAGAAAGGAAAGTCAGGATGCAAGTGGTCAATCCATAGAAGAGGGAAGAAAGGGTGGGTGGATGGAGCCATCCTACTCCATTGAGTAGGGCAGGAAGGTAATGTGGTTAATTCCCCTTAAAAGAAAAGCTGGGGAGCAAACAGCTACAGGCCATCTGCAGATTCAGCAGGCATGATTTTGTGTTTTTGTTCAGTTCACAGTTTTGAATTTATTTCCACTCTGCTCCTGATGTCTTCTGACCCTCCAGTTAGTACCTTGTCCTGTCCTAGAAATCCCTCATTTTGAGGCTGGTTAGCATGATTCCATGATCCTCTCCTTTGTCTCCCCCAATCCATCATATCCGGGGCCATTGTCACTCTGTGTCCCCAGTCTCTTTGCTCCCCTCCCCCTGGTTCAGCCCAGCAGCTGGAGTTAAAAGGTGAGGTTGTTTCTAAATATTTATATTTATAAACAATGCTCTTTATACATGGTTTTTTTTAAAATACCTCTTTATTTCTTTAAACTTCTATCCACTCCCAAAAATAGTGGCTGTCACTTCTTAGCAAGACTTACAAACAAAAATGAATTTTGAATTTCTGGCGCAGGCCGTTTTAGAAAGATGATTCAGTGTACAAATAGCTTTTAAAAAAAAAAAATCAGACTTCCCACAAAGACTCTTCACTGGAATGATAAGTAGCACACAAAATATCAAGATGTTCCTGTTACTAAATTAGCTGGAGAAGGCTTGAAAACTATGATTATAACAGAATTAGCTTCAACATTAAAATATGGATTATTATGGAGGGGAAGTAGTTTCTCCACAGTAAATCTGTAAAATAAAACTTCATATGTTAAACCACAGAGTCCATTACATGGATTCATGCAAAAACGAAGTAAAGTTGGAGTCGTCTTGAACTTCCATTTAAAAAAATAACTGCTTTTTATTATGTAATGTTAAAACTGACAAACTAATAAAAGAACTTTTAGAGTTGACAGGCCATCTGTTCTTTCAGGAGTCTACGTATAGCAGGGTCCAAGATTTTACATCATATTGTATGTGTTTATAATGGGGTGAATTAAGGAAGAACAGACCGGTGTTAAAAAGCCAGTGTTATGATCATGTTTTTTTAAAAGTATATACATTTATTAGTAATAACACTTTAAGTGATCACGGTTCGAGGAACTTTAAGATCAAACTTAAGCTTTACTATGTTGTTCTTTTCTTTTTGCATATTTCTCTGCGTGGACAATTAACATATTTTAGTTGTGTTGTCAGCCTTTCATGCCTGAAATACAGCTGAATATTTCAGTGTCTTTGTGCTGAAATCCTGTAATGGAATGATGATTTAAATTACACTTTATGCTGGGATTTGCAAAATAATTTATGGAAACATTTTTGTCACAAACTTTGTAAAAGAGTTCTCAAAGTGTGTGTGTGTGTGAGAGAGAGAGTGAGAGAAAAAAATATGTAAAAACTAAATTTGAGGCCAAATTTTACCTGATTGTTGAAGTGCGAATTTCCTGGCTTTTGTTGTCTTATGTTACAGCTCTTAAATTGTAGTTCTTTAAATGCATTGAGTGGAGTATTATCTTATTTTACCAAGTAGTGCTTTATTTTGAATTATACTCCAATAATTGTGTTATACTCAAGTAATGGTGAAAAGACTCGCTGTTATGAAAAATGGCTTTTGTGTATAGGTTCATAACTTTATATTTGATATATGTTTCATCTGCAGATGAATTAGGACTTTTTTACACTGATAAAGAAATGCAATTTTATCAAATTGGCTAACGTTCACTTTTTTAAATTAAACTCCGTTTTCTGAAGTGTAGCACTCGTATTTCCTCCATTTTCTTTAGCTGTTTGCTTTTCTGTATTTTGGTTTAGGAGGGTCCTAATAGTCTGATTAATGAAGAAGAATTCTTTGATGCTGTTGAAGCTGCTCTTGACAGACAGGATAAAATAGAAGAACAGGTATTAATAGTACTAAATGTTTTAAGAGGCAATTATGTTCCTACTTTTAAAAAAATACTGTGCTTCAGCCTAGGATCTTTACGTCTTTTATGGTCCAAATTCTCTCCAGGGATACGTTCACAGAACTTATGTTAACTTGGGTAGGAATTTGCTCACAGGAATGTGTACAGAAGTTTGACAGTTAGAATTTGTATAGTAAAATATTTATGTATTTATAGCACCTGGGATACCTTTTTATGGACAAGGACCCCATTGTGTTGGGCATTGTACAAACAGAACAAAAAGACAGTTTTTCAAGTGCTTGTTCATGTTGATTCCAATCTAGGTGTGCGCGCACCCACATGTGTGGCTGTCAGAGATTTTTGCTTTAGCAGTACCCGTGGGGCCGGCAGTAGCACCCTCTAGAGTGCTGTGCTCATGCCGCGGTATATCAGGTGCTGCTGGCTGGTGTGTCCTCAGTTCCTTCTTACCACCTGTGGTGATGAGTCAGAGTGCCTCTCTCACTTGTCAAGAGCTAGGGGTTTCTTCCAATGGACTTCATGCCTTCAGGCCTTTGCTTGATTGTAGTTAGTGTTACGTTGTTAAGTAGTTGTTAAGGGTATAGTTAGCTGATAGCTAAGGTCCCAGTGGGGACTTTACCTCAAACAGGACATGCCCCGAGCTCCTGGGTTTAAGCCCTGCTCGGTCTGTGACAGGCCTATGCCTGTGAGTGATCCCCCCAACAGCTGCCTTAAGTGCTTGGGGGAATCACACATCAAGGAGCATTGCTGGATTTGTAAGAACTTTTGGCCTCACACCCAGGAGAGGGACATTTGCCTCAGGGCTTCCTGATGGAGTCCCCTCTCCGCCCAACTTCTCAGCCCTCTATGCAGGCTGCACCGAGGATTTCGGTTTCCGTGCACAGTGCATTGGCACTGAAGAAGAAGGCGAAGAAGCACTCACCGGTGCCAAGCAAGAAGGCCCAAGGGTCATCCAGTAGAGAGACCGGGCCTGTCCGCCAGCCTTCTCCAGAGCAACATGAGCATGCCTCTGTGGCTGGGGCTCTTAGCCCTCTTAAAGGTCCATCACCGACTCTGGTGAGCAGCATAGGACTCACCACGCTGCCTGCACCATCGTCATCCCAAGCCCAGGTGCAGAGTGGGCACGGTTCTCCACCTGCTCCTATGATGTCTCAGGTGATGCAGGACCAGTCTAAGGCTTCCTGAGAGAGAAAGCTAGCTGTTAAGTCTCCTCTGGGGACGGGAGAGCTCCATAGGTCACTGGACAAGTAATCCTGTGGCAGGTCACAGCCGCGCCGCCGATTTGCCCAAACTCTCCCCCTGGATGTCGAGACATTATTCCCCAGTGCGGGGTCTGCACTCTCCATATTATGACCGACTCTGTTCCCCCCCTCGCTGAGCCGCATCTAGACGTCTGTCTCGGTTGCTGGGACCGTGGGACTACTTCTCCTCATGTTTACTGGTCTCCCCGGCACCGTTCCACCCGACCCAAATCTCCCTGGGACCAGGACCGTTCACCCCGGAATAGCCGCCGGTCACTTACGCCTGGTCAAAGCTCACTGGTAGCCATGACCAGCAAGTAGACCCAGGCGTCAACAGGTCCTCCCTGGTCACTGAAGATTGGTTCCTTTGGTGCGGAGGCCCAGCTCAGCCCATCGCCCCGGTCTCCACAATGGGTTTGGACACTGGGAACTTCTCTGCTGTCCACGGCACTGTGGTGGCAGCACAGCCAGTGGCCAACACAGTGGCTGTATTGGGGAGCATGGGGCATTTCGGTGATGATGATGCCCCCTTTGCAGCACGTATCAGTGGCTGCGTTGGAGCGAATATAGACTGCCCCACTGGCACCAGATATGGTACTGGAAGCTCGCTCCGAGGTCAGGGTGGAGGATGCGGTGCTTACCCTCAAACCTCCCTCTCCAACGGCTGCTGAGCCCTCATGCCTCCTCTTCCCTGGACAAGGTACTCATGGGACCTTCCAGGGCCAGCTCCCCAGATGACTTTAAAGAACACCAAGCCCTTCTCAGGCGGGTGCCCAAGAACTTGAGGCTGGAAGTGCAGGAGATAGTGGAGCAGGAGGACACCCTTTTCAATCTCCTCTCAAGAAGCTGAAGTTCTGCATGGTCTCCCTGGCCTCCATTATCCCCTCCCTGGATCTGGGAGACTGGTATGCCGCTCTCAACTTAAAGGATGCTTGCTTCCATGTCTCCATATTACTATGAAATGCAGGAACCATCTGTGTCATGGGGACTGGGCACCACTTACAGTTCACAGCACTACCCTTTGGCCTGTCCTCCGCTCCCAGGGTGTTCACGAAATGCATGGCGCCAGTAGTGGCTTACCTCAGATGTCAGGGGATCCAGATCTGTCTGTACCTTGATGACTGGCTCCTCAAGGGCATGTCTCCGGGTCAGGTGCGGAGAAGCCTTGATCTAGTATGCTCTACCTGCAATGACCTGGGCCTGTTAATAGTCACAGAAAAGTCCACGTTAATGCCGGTCCAGCGCATAGAGTTTATCAGAGCGGTTCTCGATTTCACACGAGACAGGGCCTTCATTCCGAAAGCACGCTTTCAGGCCATGGTGGATCTCATTGTCCAGGTGAGGAGACATCCGATCACCATGGCCCATGCTTGCCTGCGGCTGGTGGACCACACGGCAGCATACATGTACGTGGTCAGGCACACCTGGGTTCGTCTGCCACCCCGCATACATGGCTAGCAACGGTCTACGTTCCCAGCAGGTACTGCTGGGACCAAGCAGTCACAGTACTGGACCGCGTCCTCTCATCCTTGAACTATTGGCTAGACCCCTAGTTAGTGCTGCAGGGAGTTGACTTTGTGTCCCTATCACCGTCACTCACTCTGGTCTCAGATGCATCAGATCTGGGCTGGGGAGCCCACCTGGGCGAGTGCGGCAGCCAAGGTCGCTGGATGCAGCACAATTTAGCTCTTTATATCAACGTCAGGGCGGTGGCCTGGCCTGTCAGGTGTTTTTGCCCCACCTAAAAGGCAAGGTGATGCAGGTCCTTATGGACAATATGGCCATGATGTATCACATCAACATTACATCAGGTCCTCAGCCATGTGTCAAGAGCCAAGAAGCCTCAGTCTCTGGGACCTTGGTGTGCAGAACGCCATCCACCTGATGGCCACTTGCTTACCTGGAACGTCCTGGCAGATCACCTCAGCAAAACTTTCTCCTCTCGCCACGAGTGGTCCCTCCATCCAGAGGTGGTCAACCTGATCTTTCAACGGTGGGGGACTCCCCAGGTGGACCTGTTTATGTCCAGGCAGAGCAGGAAGTCCCAGGTGTTCTGCTCCAGGATCAGGAAGGCATCTGACAGGGAACCCTTGTCCCCACCGGGGTTCAGGAGCGCTGATTTATGCTTTTTCGCCAGTGCTGCTTATCCACAGAGTCCTGCTAAAGGTGAAGCAGCACAGAGCATGGATCATTCTCATTGCCCCGGCGTGGCCTCGCCAGCACTGGTTTAGCATGCCAATGAGTCTTTCAGTGATGGACCTGCTGCAGTTACCTTTCTGTCTGGATCTGCTGTCTCAGAAGCATGGCAATCTGCTGCAACCAAATATGGCATCGCTGCACCTGATGATGTGGCTGCTCTATAGCTGTGCACGGACGAGCGAGTGTGCTCCGCAGTGGTCCAACAGGTCCTGCTGAGCAGCAGGAAGCCTTCCACCAAGGCTTCCTTTTTGGCCAAGTGGAACCGCTTCGCATGTTGGGCTTTGGACAAGCACGTTTGTCCTAAGGAGACCTCGTTGCAAGACATCCTGGACTATTTGCTGCATCTAAAGCTCCAGAGGTTGTCTCGTCTTTGGTCAAGATGCACCTGGCAGCCATTTCTGTGTTCCACCCTCTGCTTCAGTGCAGGTTGGTCTTCGCCCCTCCCATGACAGTGTGGTTCCTGAAAGGTCTAGAGCACCTATACCCACATGTCCGAGACCTGGTCTCCCCGTGGGACCTGAATCTGATGCTATTGAAGCTCATGGGCCCTCCCTTTGAAACCCTAGCTTCCTGCTCCCTCCTGCTTCTTTCCTGGAAGGTGTCCTTTTTGGTCGCTATAATGTTGGCTCTACAAGGGCACAATCCAGCTGTGCCCACATCCAGCTTTTCTGCCCAAGGTTGTTTCCCAGTTCCACTTGGGCCAGGATATTTACTTACTGGTCCTGTGTCCGAAGCCTCGCATCAGATGAGGAGTGAAGGTTGCATACGCTGGACGTCAGACGGGCGTTGACCTTCTACGTTGGTAGAACACGGCCATTCCATAAGTCAGCGCAGTTGTTTGTTGCTGTCGCAGACAGGGTGAAGGGCTGCCTGGTGTCAGCCCAGAGAATTTCGTTTTGGATCATGGCGTGCATACGCCACTGCTACGGGCTGGCGAAAGTGCCCCTGCCAGCGACTGATGGCTCATTCCACTAGAGTGCAGGCGTCTTCAGCAGCCTTCCTGGCACAGGTGCCAATTGAAGAAATCTGTTGGGATGCCACCTGGTCATCGGTCCATACGTTCGCGTTGCACTACGCACTGACTCAGCAGGTGCGAGACAACAGTGGCTTTGGCAGAGCTGTACTGCAAGCTGCACAATGGGGAACTCCAAGCCTACCTCCACTGATACTGCTTGTGAGCCACCTAGAATGGAATGGACATAAGCAAGCACTCTAAGAAGAAAAAATGGTTACCTGCCTTTCGGAACTGTTCTTTGAGAAGTGTTGCTCATGTCCATTCCATTACCCTCCCTCCTGCCCCTCTGTCAGAGTTGTCAGAAAGCCCACGCCCTCTCAGTTCCTTCTCTCAGTGCCTGATACACCGCGGCATGAGCGTGGCCCTCTAGAGGGCGCTACAGCCGGCCCTCTGACTGCAGCTAAAGCAAAAATTTCCAGACATGCACGTGGGTGCATGCATACCTAGAATGGCATGGACATGAGCAACACATCTCAAAGAACAACAGTTATGAAAGGTAGGTAACCATTTTTTCTAGACAAATTGGAGGATTGGACCAAAAGAAATCTGACGTTCAACAAGGACAAGTGCAGAGTCTTGCACTTAGGATGGAAGACTCCCATGCACTGCTACAGGCTGGGGACCAAATGGCTAAGCGGCCGTCCAGCAGGAAAGGAGCTGGGGATTACAGTGGACGAGAACCTGGATATGAGTCAGTGTGCCCTTCTTGCCAAGAAGGCTAATAGTATATTGGGCTACATTAGTAGGAGTGTTGTCAGCAAATTGAGGGAAGTGATTATTCCGCTGTATTTGGCACTGGTGAAGCCACATCTGGAGTACTGAGTCCAGTTTTGGGCCCCCACTACAGAAAGGATGTGGACAAATTGGAGAGAGTCCAGCGGAGGGCAACGAAAATGATTAGGGGGCTGGGGCCCATGACTTACGAGGAGAGGCTGAGGTAACTGGGCTTATTTAGTCTTCAGAGGAGTGAGGGGGGATTTGATAGTAACCTTCAACTCCCTGAAGCGTGGTTCCAAAGAGAATGGAGCTAGGCTGTTCTCAGTGGTGGCAGATTATAGAGCAAGGAGCAATAGTCTCAAGTTGCAGTGCGGGAGGTCTAGGTTGGGTTTTAGGAAAAACAATTTCACTAGGAGGGTGGTAAGGCACTGGAATGGGTTGCCTAGGGAGGTGGTAGAATCTCCATCCTTAGAGGTTTTTAAGGCCTGGCTTGACAAAGCCCTGGCTGGGATGATTTAGTTGGGGTTGGTCCTGCTTTGAGCAGGGGTTTAGACTAGATGACTTCCTGAGGTCTCTTCCAACCCTAATCGTCTATGATTCTATGATCTTGAGGAACAACAGTTGCAAAAGGTAGGTAACTGTTTTTTCCTACTCCAAAGAGTCTGCAATCTAAGTAGTAACTACTAGTTCTTCGAATAGTGTCCCTTTTGGTGTTCCACTTCAGGTGTACATGAAGATTGGATGATTTCTAGCTAGCAATGTCTATTCAGCCCACACATAGACCCCATGGCTTCTTGTGGCAGACACTGAGGCTATATAGGGGTACGTGGGCAAACTGCCTGCAGTTTCTTCTCTACCACCTCAGCCTGAGACAGAACCCTAGTGTGTCAGCCTAGAGCATACTTGGACTTCTTTCTTTTCTCTTTTTCTCAGTTAGTTTATTGTTGTAGGTCAGTATTTAGTACAGTTGGTTTCAGATGAGAGGATGTTTTTTTTCTTCCCTCTGGAATACCGGTCTTCTCCTGGCGGGGTATGCCTTGTTTGCCAGGCTTCAAATGCTGCCTCTCTTGCCAGGAGGCTATGCTAGTAAGTGACGGGCACTCCATATGTGTCTGTTGCCTGGGGGAGTCCCTTGTCTCCTAGAAGTATTCCTTCTGTTTGGCCCTTTAAGAGCAAAGCTAGAAAAAACAGGGAGGTAAAGGTCAGACTGTTGGCAAGAGAATGCTCCCTGCAGCTACCCTCTGATCCAGATCAGGAGATTACCCTCCCCTCCTCGGTACATTTGTCCATGGACAGATCCTGCACCCCATCAACCTTGAGGCATGCTTCCCCTAACAAAGGGACGTCTTTGGAGCCTGCTGGGAAGACTCCCAGAAAGAGGAGCATGGACTCTCACTGAGCCAGCTCCAAAAAAGACTTCGTCCCCGTTGAGATCCTTGTACTTCAAGAGTACTGTTGAGGTCAAGGACCCTTTCTCCAGTACCAGTAGGCCTGCAAAGCCCCTGGAGCTCTAAGGACTGGAAGCACAGCTCCGATAGGGCAACTATATCCTCCACCAGTAAGGAGAGTAAGCACAGGGTACTACCTATTTTGGCCCTGCTCAACACCAAAGTATCCTGCTCAGCTATTGATGTTGTGTCTTAACCAGCCATTGGTACTGTTGTAAGCAGCTCAGGCAGGGGTACCGAGCAAACATTGGGACTTGACATCTACAATGCCTGAAGTACACCCATCATCCTTGGGACTGTCAGCTACAGCAACGTCTGCTATGGTGTCGGTACTGGGGTCCTTTCTGGTACCACAGGAGTTCCGATACTCAATGGACCTCTCTGGATCAGACAAACTAGAGTGTCCATTGTTGTTGGGTACCAAGCGTCTCTCAGTACTGAGACCTCAGTCTCTGAGTGGCCACTTCATGGCACAGGACTGTGCTCTGTCCTCAAATCCTGCTCCGCTATGGGAGGATGCGAGAAGGAGACCAGTTGGGAGTCCTCTTTGATTTCAATGAAGGGTTCTCCTGCATACCCCTTCAGGAATCCACTTTCTCACAGGGAGGACCTTGCTGGTCAGCAAGAAAGGTGGAACTAACTTTGTATGCAACCCCTACTTCCTTATGGACATCCCCCAATGGCCATATTGGGACCTATGGGCTGCCGATCGACAGCAATTTAACAGCCACTGGTATTGTCTCTCCAAAGACAAGGTTTCACATCCTCCCCCTACCCATCCAGGACAAGAGAAGATATTTGAAGAGCAGGAGGCTAGGGTAGAAGAAGAGATCACCCCTGAGTTTCCCATTTCATCATTCTTGCTGGAAGAGGCAGTTATAGCTTCACCACCTTCCACAGCTTCAGGCGGTTTCAGGACGTCATTAGAAGGGTAGCAGACACCCTGCAGATCCCTCTGGTGGAGGTCAAAGATCCACAACACAAGCTGCTAGATACTTTGCAGTCGGCAACCCCCCCTTCAGAGTGGCATTACTTATTAATGTGGCTCTCCTGGATCTGGCTAAGACAGTGAGGCAAACGCTTGCCTCTGTTGCACCAATGGATTCCAGCTTTCTATTTTCCCATCTCCCACCTTACTCCCTATTGGTGGATGCAGTGAATGAACAGGTTAGGCAGCAATTTTTTGACATCTGCCCTCTATGACAAGGACCAGAAGTAAGTGAATCTCTTTGGGCAAAAATCTTTCTTGTCCGCAACCCTGTTGTTCCAGATCACAAACTCTCAGGTGCTCATGACCAAATACAATTTTACTAATTGCAACAAGCTCATGGGCGCTATTGAGCAGTTGCCACATGACTGCAGGGAACAATTCCAGTTCATAGTTGCAGAGAGTCACCTGCTGGCCAGAACAGCTCTCCAGGCATCCCTAGATGCTGCTCATTACTGCCAGCTCTATCTCCATGGCAATAGTTATGCGCGGGGTGTCATGGCTCCAACTTTTGGGGTTTCCAGGCGAGTTTCAGAACACAGTAGGGGACCTCCCTCCTGGTCATAGGCTTTTCTCAGAGATCATGAATGACTCCTTGCACATGTTGAAGGACTCCAGGGCTACCCTACCTTTCTTAGGCATTTACACATCAAGGAGCAAGAAGCTTTTTAGTAGGTCAGACTGTCCAGAGATCATGCCCTGTTTAGTTCTTTGGATATCATAGACCCGTGGAACTCCCCAGAGGTTGCACAGCAAGAGGGCTATTCAGTGGCCCTCGACAACCACCCAGGTGTCACCTAAACATGAGTTTTGATGGGCTGGTCAAGAGATGAAATCCCTCCCCCCCCCCCGGATTTACAGTTGCACCCCTTTAGCCCACCTCCCTCCCTCCCCTTTGGGGGCCAAGTTATCCATTTCAACCCAACTTGGGAGTAGATCACCATGGATCAGTGGGTCTTAGAGATCATAACATCAGATTATACCATCCAGTTTGTCTGTCTGTGTGTGTGTCTCTCTCTCTTCCCCCCAATTCTCCTTTCCTCTTCAGGGACCCCTCTCATGAGCTTCTACTAAGGCAAGTTGGACTCTCTCCTCCAACTAGGAGCAATAGAACCAATCCCTTCCCTTTACAGGGTCGGGATTCTACTCAAAATACTTTCTAGTGCCCCAGGAGGACATAAGTTGGAGGCCAATCTTAGATCTAAGACAGATCAGTTGAACAAATTAGTGAAGCCTCAAAAGTTGAGGATGGTGACTCTAGCAACTATAATTGCCCACCTCAACACACTCTGAGTTTAGGGCGGATGGATAGCCCATGAAATTAGTTTTGACATCAACCTGTCGAAGCTCAGGGCAGTCAGGAATTCTTGTCTCCATTTCCTACCCCTCATCAGGGCAGAGCGATCTGGGTCATGATGGACAATATGTCCTTCATGCTTTACATCAACAAGCAGGAAGGAACAAGATCCTCCTTGTGCACTGAAGCTATAAAGCTCTGGAACTGGTGCATAGCCCACCGTATCCATATTTCAGTGGTCCACCTCGCTGGAACACCACAGCCAATGCTCTCAGCAGATACTACTCCCACAACTGTGAATGGGAGCTGGGCACTCAGGTTCTCTATGGCTTATTCTAGAGATGACACTGCCAGAGATCAGTCTTTTCACCACCTCCAAGAACAGGAAGTGTCCTCTTTTCTGTTCAAGGCAGGTCTGAGTCACCAATCCTGTGGAGGAAGAGCCTGTTCTATGCCTTTCCCCCAGCACCCATAATTCTAAGGGTGTTGAACAAGATCAGGCAGGACAAGGCCAGAGTCATCCTTCTAGTACTACCTGGCCGAGACAAGCTTGGTACCCTTAACTGCTTGTGTCCAGCTATCAATCGAGCTCCCAACCATTCCACATCTCCTGTCTCAGGATGCTGGTCATGTGCTTCACCCCAGTCTAGTAGTTTTACACCTCAGTGCATGGTTCCTGGATGGTTCTCAGGAATACAGGTTTTCAGCTCTACGGAGGTGCAGCAGGTGGTGTTAAACAGTAGAAAAACATCAGTCCGCACTACTTACCTGCAAATATGGAAGAGATTCATCTGTTGGGACGGTGGTTGATAACTCTGGCTGGAATCCACTCCTGTTTCCCTCGTCCTAGATTACCTGCTGGATCTGAAGATACCCAGCTTATCCATCATTTTGGTCAAGGTACACTTGCCCACCATATCAGCCTTTCATCTCCCTGTCCAAGGACTTGACATTTTTGCTCCCTGGATATCCTCCAGATTTATTAAGGGTCTGAGTAATTTCCTTCCCCACATTAGACCTCCCACCCCATCTTGAGACCTTAACCTGTTTCTCAGCCATCTCACAAGACCTCAGTTTGTACCAGTGGCGACCTGCTCCCTACTTCATTGGCCAGTAAGGTAAGGGAGATTGGAGCCTTGATGGCAGATTACCCCCTTTACCTTTTATTTTTTTTAAAAAAAAAGTCTCTTTACGTCTGCATCCTAAGTTCGTACCAAAGGTTGCAATTGGATTTTCATCTTAACCAATCAATCCATCTAACAGTATATTTTCTGAAACCTCCATTGTTCTCAGCAGGAGTCCTCTTTTCATATTCTGGATGTTAGAAAGGCCTTGGCCTTCTACCTGGATAGGACTAAGCAGTTTAGGAAAGCTCCTAGACTGTCTGTATCCTTTGCGGATAGATGTGAGGGGGCCCCTGTTTCTGCTCAGACTTTTGAAATGGGTATCAGGCTGTATCTCTACCTGTTGTGAGTCTGCAGGTGCTCATCCCCCTTCCCCCTGGGGTTAGAACACATTCAACCAGATCACAGGCAACATTTGCTGCATTTTTGAAGAATGTTCCATTATTCGAGACACACAGAGCCACTAATTGGATTTCAGACCATATGTTTTTAAAGTTTTAGACCCTGCTTCATGCCATCAGATCTGTTGCGACACTTGGCTCTGCAGTACTGTCTTCAGTTTTGGATCCTGTTCTGAAACTTTCCTCCTAGAATAGTGCTCAGAAATCACCTGAAGTGAGGCACCCACAGGCACAATTCTCAATGAAGGAGGAAATGTGTGTCCCTATGGGTGCTTTGCTATTGGCTCTCCTTCCCCTCTGCTTCAGTTGTTCCCTAGGGGATGACTGAATAGAGGAGGACCTGAGGGCAATTTGTTCACACACCTTTATATAGTCTCAGCCTCTTCCACGAGGAGACAGGGCGCATGTGTGGGTCGAATGGACACTGCTAGCTAGAAATTGCCTATTGAAGGCTCGAGAGGTACATGTGCACCTGAAATGCAGTACACATAGGAACACTCATCTCAAAGAACTACAGTTAGTGCATAGGTGAGTAACATTTCCTTCTATATAACATTTGGTTCTTTTTAATTTATTCATTTTTAAAACTAAAATAATTTGAGAAATTTGGGCACAGTGGAAACAGAAGTCCATTATCTACAGAACATGACAGCATAAAAAGTGTTGTTAATATGGGTCAATTTGTCTCCCCTATTATCTTTAAAGCAATTCTTAATAGATGCAAGTAACTAAAAAATCCTATAGAAAACTCACCTTGACTGTACTTGGGTGAATAACCTACACAAATAAGTATATCCAATACACGATAAATATTTCTTAAATCTAATTGTTGCCACCTGAAGTGCCTGTTACCGTTCATGACCTGTGAAATAGTAAAGAGAGACTATCTAGTTGCTCCCTCCTCTTATATAAGTCTGTCAGTTCTACTGCCACCTACTAAATACTCCACCAAACAGCTATGTACTAATACATTTAACCTGTTTCTCTTAGTCTCAGAGTGAAAAGGTCAGATCACACTGGCCAACATCATTACCCTCTGGTGATGGATACTCTGCTGTGGGGACTCACAGATTTGTCCAAAAGGTGAGATGTTTCCCAGGATCTTTTTAGAGAGTACTTATTGTAAATAAAATCATATTTCCATTTTAACTAATACATTTGTCATACGGATTGGTGAGATCTAATTTATAGATGTTTCTAGTAACTTTGAACACGTCACTCATTGGAATTGACATATCCAGGGTTGGAGAGGACTTTTTCCTTGAAAAAAAATCTTTGAGCGTCTATTTTAGAATATTCCTGATATGTAGCAAGCATGTCATAGTTTGAGATAAAAAAAAAATTATGCCAGAAACTTAATAATCTTTAAATATGCTTTTTCTTAAATATAAAATCATTAAACTAGTTAAAAGAAAAAAAGCTAGGTTTTTTAATCAGGGTTGATTTTGACCTTTTTCAATGTTACTGGAAACACTTTTTTTTTTCAGGGCCATGTTGGGAGTATAATATATAATAGTTGCATGAAATCAGCTTTTGCTGCTGTGCTTGCTGCTTATGGTGCTTTTGTTTTCCTTTTCTTCATTATCTTGTGCTTGGAAGTTGGTACTGAAAGCTCTGTTGTGCCTTTGTTCTGATTACTTGATTTTTTTCTTTGTCTGTCTCTGGTAGCCCTATAGTCGCTCTTCCTCCATGTCTTCCATTGATCTAGTCAGTGCCTCTGATGATGTTCACAGATTCAGCACCCAGGTATTGTAAGCATATAGTGGCTTTGTATATCATTTTGCTGTAGTTCATCTTCTCTCTAACCTGGGTTCCCTTTGTTCCATAAATCACTTGTGCTTGTTTTAGATGAGTACGGATAGACACATACCAAGGAATTCTCTAGTCCTGTTACTGAAAGATTGTCTTTTTGCATTCTGCTTGCATCTATATCACTCTTGCAAGGGCCTGAATCTTAGAAATAATGAGGATTAATATCTGCAGAAAAAATGTGTAACTTCAAGATCCCACATTTCTGATGTAATAACTTAAAATAATAAAAGTGAAATAACAGCTGTGTGGGATGGAGATAAATTTGACTTTAAAATGAAGGAGAGTTGTTATGTTTGCATGTAAATCATTTATTCTAAGAAGTGTTTAATTTCCCAATCTTTTTCACATATTTAGTTCATATATCTTGTAATGACCATTAAGAAACTAAATCTTTCTACAGTCCAACGGTACTGTTTGCACCTCTGAGACTTTGTTTGTAATTCAGCACTAAAAGTGTATGCTAGACTTTATTGGGCATGCACAGTTTGAGTTTGGAACCTTTTTTTAAAATATATTTTATTATACCTATTTGTGGCAGATTCACTAAGGCATGCAATACCAAAGCTAAAATACACTTTTAGATCTGTATAAGCAAGCCAAACATTTTAATGGTCTCCTGGAAGTGTTCAACGGACAAGCTATTCAAAGAAGCAATGGGGAAAACAGTACGAAGATAATAACAATACACCCTTCTGACAATTAAGCAACAGAAGGAGGACTGTTGGACTTCATCAAAAAGCTGACATATTGCTGTCATATAGGCTGGTCTACAGCTTTTAACCATGGCCATGGTATAATTGCTCAATACACCTGTTTTAATAAGCCCTACCAAGAGCTTCCGGGCCAAATTTTTAACAGTATTTAGGCATTGCTGTGCTCAGCATTGCAAAGCATAATTGATTTAGGAGCCCAAGTTTAATTTCCAAAAGGGGTTTAGGCACTTAGGAACCAAATCCCTTTAACAGTCAATGCCTAAATACCTTTAAAAAATCTGGGCCTTAGCCCTTATATTGTTAACAGCAAAGATTGAAGGATGGGCTGCGGACCCATTTTGATGAAAACTTGTTAGTGTCTAGACGAGTAGGGGGCTGTAAATTTTGGAAGAAAATTAGTAGTGTCCATAAACTTAAGAATTTTGAAAGATAAAATAGTGAAGAACTTACTGAATTCCCAGACTTGCCATTCCCACAACTGGGTTTTCCCTCTGCTCTCCATTACTAGAGGCAGAACCAGATCTGTTGGTCATCAGGAAGACAACTTGGCTCTTCTTCAGAATGTGCAAGCCAGTGAAAATACTTCCAAAACTGAAAAACAGTGTAATATTATGTGTGTGTATGTAATAAACTTTCCTTGAATAAGTGTGTCTTCAGAGCATTGTAACAGTTTTCATTAAACTAAACTTGTTCATCCAATTAATGGACAGATTGGAATGACCAATCTGGATATTCAGTGAAGAGAAATCATCATCAGGCATCAAATTTCTCACTCATTTCCAGGCTCCCTATTCCTACTTGTTCATTCCTGGCTGGTGTCGCTATACACACTGGGGCAACACCACTTGGGCATAGTTGTCACACTTCCCCCATCTGTGATCGCTTCCCTTCTTTGTTGGTTGGACCCGCTGGCAGTATGTGCAGGAGTCCCATTCTCAAGACCCCCACCATCGATGTCTCTCATCACAGATGCTTCGGCGATAGACTTGGGAACTCACTTCGGGTCTCTCAGAACTCAGCCTCTGGTCTCCAGAAGAGTTCTTGCTACACATCAACATCAGGGAGCTCAGGGCAGTTCACCTAGTCTGCAGTGCATTCCAACCCCACATGGAGGGCAAGTGCGTGTCAGTTCTTGTAGACAACACAAGAGCGATGTTTTATATAAACGGGCAAGGTGGAGCAGTGCGTTCCTCTCACTGGTGAGGGAAGCTCTTCACTTGTGGGAATTCTGCATAGCCCACTCAATCTGCCTCAAAGCCTTGTATCTCCAGCAGTCACAGTACGAGGAAGCAGATCACCTTAGCAGATCCTTCTCCAACCACCATGAGTGGTCCATCCATCCTGATGTCATAAAAGGCATCTTTCAGAAGTGGGGGACTCCCCGGATAGATCTATTGGCAATGAAAGACAACAGGAAATGTCTTCAGTTTTGCTCCTTCCTGGGTCACAGCCTGGGATTGCTCTGATGCCTTTCTCCTCCCTTGGATGGATCATCTCTTTTATGCATTCCCTCCCATCTCTCTCATACACAAGGCCTTCCTAAGGGACAGACAAGGTCTCATCCTGATAGCCGTGGCCTGGCCATATCTGCACTGGTTCACCATCCTTTTAGAACTCTCGGTAGAAATGCCAATCCATCTGTCTCAGTTTTCAGACATGATCTCTCAAGACTACAGCTGTCTACATCATCCAAACCTTGAGTCCCTTCATCTCATGGCCTGGAAGCTCCATGGCTGAACCCCGCAGCGCTAACGTGCTCTGGGACTGGTCGCAAGGTGCTTTTAGGGAACAGAAAAATGTCCGCTAGAGACACTTATCTGGCAAAATGGAAAAGATTCTCTATCTGCTCTATGCAGAAGTGAGTTTCACCTACACAGTCAACACTTCCGTTCATTTTAGATTACTTATACCACTT
This sequence comes from Caretta caretta, assembly GCF_965140235.1. Classification (NCBI taxonomy): domain Eukaryota; kingdom Metazoa; phylum Chordata; order Testudines; family Cheloniidae; genus Caretta; species Caretta caretta. The sequence continues at coordinate 48,549,858 of NC_134210.1, forward strand.
GAAACAACAAGGCCTAACCATGTCATCTATTAGGGTCCATCTAGCTGCAATCTCGGCCTTTCACCCATGGATGAACAGCCGTTCTGTTTTCTCAAACTTCATCTATAGTCTATTTCTTAAGGGCCTGGAGAGATTATACCCAAAGGTACAGCAGCCACTTCCTCCCTGGGACCTCAACTTGGTGTTGGCAAGGCTAACAAGGCCTCCATTTGAACTGCTGGCAATGCACTCTCTGCTCTACTTGTCTTGGAAGGTGGCCTTCCTGGAGGCCATTACTTCTGCCAGAAGAGTCTTGGAGGTCCAAGCCCTTACTTTGGAACCACCTTATGTGGTCTTCTTCAGGGACAAGGTTCAATTGCAGCCACATCCAGCCTTCCTTCCAATTCCATAGTAACCAGGATATCTTCCTACCGGTCTTCTGTCTGAAACCACACTCCACTCTCTGGATGTGAGGTGTGCACTAGCCTTCTGCATAGAAAGGACTAGATAAATTCAAAAATATGCTCAGCTTTTTGTAGCCATTGCAGACAGAATGAAAAGCCTTCCAGTCTCGGCCCAGAGAATTTCATCGTGGATCACTTCATGTATCCGCACATGCTACGACCTGGCAAAAGTCCCCTCTCCTGCCCTGACGGTACAGTCTACCAGGGCTCAAACATCTTTGGCAGCATTTGTAGCTCAAGTTCCTATCCAGGACATCTGTTTAGCGGCAATGTAGTCATCGGTTCACACTTTCGTGTCTTGCTATACCGTCACCCAGCAGACTAGAGATGATGCGGGTTTCAGACACTGTGGTATTACAGTCAGCATGCCTAAGAACTCCGAACCCTCCACCTGCACAACTGCTTGGGAGTCACCTACTTCGGAATGGACTGAGCAAGCACTCGAAGAAAAAATTATTACTAACCTTTCATAACTGTTGTTCTTTGAGATGTGTTGCACATGTCCATTCCAAACCATCAACACCCCCTGCCTGTCCCTCTGTTGGAGTTAGCCAGCAAGAAGGAACTGAGGGATCAACGGGGCGGCAGGACCCTTTATACTGGCGCTATGAGCGTGTCATACTGGGGCATTGGAGCTGACCCAACAGATACCACTGAGGAAAAAACTTTCTGGTGGTGGTGCTTGGGGCGAGCACACACCTGCTTTGGAATGGACATGAGCAACACATCTCGAAGAACAACAGTCACAAAAGGTTAGTAATTGTTTTTTTAAGCCAGGGTGATCCGATTCCATGCTTCATCTCTTTCCTATGCACTGGAATAGTTTGCTCTTGTGTCCTTAATGTCTCTTTAAAAAAAAATGCCAACTCTCCTGAACTTTTTTCTTTAAACTTGTTTCCCACACAATCTTACTTATCAATTCTGAGTTTGCTGAAGTCCATTTTCTTCAGTCTGCTGTTCTCCCTCCTACCATTCCTTAGAATCATGAACTGTATCTTTTCATGATTACTTTCTGTCAAACTGCCTTCCACCTTCAAATTTGCATGCATTTCTTTCCTATTTGTCAGAATCAAATCTAGAACAGCCTCTCTCCTAGTTGCTTTCTCCACTTGCTATAATAAAAAGTTACCTCCAAGAACTGGTTGGATAATCTACCTTGTGCTATATCATTTTCCCAATGGATGTCTGGGTAGTTGAAGTCCCCCATCACCACCAAGTCCTGTACTTTGGATGATTTTGTTAGTTAGTTAATAAAAGTTTCATCCACCCCTTCTTCCTTATTAGGTGGTCTATAATAGACCCCTACAGTGACATCATCGTTGTTTTTTACCCCTTTTATCCTTACCTGGAGACTTTCAATAGGTCTGCCTCCCACTTCTATCTCTACCTCAGTGCAAGCGTCGATATATAAGGCAACACCACCTCCCCTTTTCCCTCTTCCTGTCCTTCCTGAAAAAGCTGTACCCTTCTGTACCAATATTCCAGTCATGTGAATCATCCCACCAAGTCCCTGTGATGCCAATTATGTTGTAATTGTGATTATTTACTGTTCCTTCTAGTTCTTCCAGACTATTCTCTATCTTCCTTGGATTAGTATGCAGAAATCTAAGATGTTCATTAGATTTCCCAACTGTATTCCCTCTTGTTTCTCCTTTGCCCCAGCTTTAATTGCCCCTCTTCCTCCCCCCCACCCCCAAATTTCAACCCTTCACCCAGGTCTCCATGTTCTGGACTTACCTGTGGACTTTTGTCTCCTGCCCCCATCGAACTTCGTTTAAAGCCCACCTCACTTACTTAGCCAATCTGTTACATTGTTCCTTAAATATTATCTGTACAAAAATCTCACAATGATTATGAATCTTGATAAGTTATGTGCTTTCAGTACAGACCCTACATGCTACCCTTCACAAATAAATATCATGAAAGTATTGTATTAGGTGTAGTGTGTGTCTCAGGTCTTAGACAGAAGTAGCTTGTAAAGAACAGTGAACCTTGAGCCAGTTGGCACCACTAGACCTCTGTTTTCTGAATTCTGTGGAATGCTGTGTTACTTCTGGGAGTGAAGACTGAATTGAGTTGATTCCTTTTACTGTGGAAGGTACAGTACTGAGATTCTAGCAATAATGCGTCCAGTTCAAACATTGTGTGCACAAGTGATGATTACTAGAAAGGCTGCTTTGATAATTAAGAACAGAAAAACCGAAATACAGTTCAAACAGTGATCTGGTATTTGCACCTACGACTAAGTTTAAATCTGAAAGGAATATTCAGAGTTCTCAGAGAATTAACCAAAGATGCTGCCCTCAGAAATCACTGGAGTTACGGATGAGACACAATCCAACGTTGCTAGTTAACTTACGCTATTGAGGAAGTAGATGAAGAATGCTTTCTGAGCATGTTAGTTTTATGGCCCCCTTCTAGGTTTCAAGGGACCTTTGCTGATCTTAGATAATTTTAGTTGTGCACCATGCTCTAAATTTTGATTGGATTTTATAGAGTATTTGGAATTTGTAAATTGTTTAGACTTGGAAGGGTTAGATTTTTATTGCTAATATCAGTAAATGTCAATTTCACCATGCACACACAAAATGATAAATATTTCCATTGATAATTGAAATTTACAGATAGGCAAAGTAAGAAAAATGCTGCTTGAGAACTTTAGTTTGATTTAAGGATATTTACTTTGTCAATATCACATGTCAAAATGTACAGTGTGTTTTAAGAGTTATAAAGCTTTAAGTTTTTTTAATCTCTACATCTACTATCATTAAATAATAGTCGGACACTGCCCTCCCCATTTCCCACAGCTGTGAAAAGTTAAATGAATAAAAAAAAGTAAAAATGCTAAAAATATCATTAATGTTATCCATCAAAATTATTTTTAAAAAAATCTAATTTGGCCAAGCCTAATTATCTTCTTGAAGCCAGTAAGGTTTCCATTACTCTAGAAGAATTTCTTCAATTATTTGCATTAATTATCAATTACCTAGCTGACTCTTAGTGTCCAGAAGTTTTAGAGGACCTTTACGTAGAAAATCTGCCCACTTGAAGGTTGTAAATGGTGTCCTGGAAAGAAGAGATGGGGTGGAATCGTGTCTAGGAAACCTGTTGCCCAAGTCTAGGAAAGGGTGGCCTTCCTGCCTGAGTTATAAAGTGAAAGGAGGACAAACTTTTCTTTGTCAGTTAGTTTTAACGAAAACTTTGTGGTCTGGTCTCTCATCCTTCCCATATCACTCGTTTTGCTTCCACGGAACATCTATAAATCAGCACTGAACTTCCATGAAATATAGTCCTCATTGCATACAGTGTTTCCTTATTTGTTTGAGAGGCTTAACATTTAAAGTGTGATTCAGGGTACAGTTACCTCCTTTCCTGATCATGAGTGTACAGCCCAGAAGGTACATAGTACAAAAAAAGCCTTCTTTATTTTAAAATAAAATATAAACACAACCTTTTTTGTTTCCATCTCAAGCAAATTAGAAAAACACATTAATAAATATTCCTTTGCTCATGCCTCCATGTAAACTTGTTATAATGTACTTCATTTGATAAATGCCTTTATTTGACAAGTGGCATTTGTTTGTGTATAAAGAAATGTCTTTCTACATCATACACAAGGTATTTATGCCCTAGTGTTGCTAATTTTATTCATGATTGTGTACTGCTTAAAGTACCAGACATACAATGTAATACCTTGTTTATTTTTTAATCAAGATATATATTTTCAAATAAACATCCTTTAGTCACTACCTCTGTAGGATTGACAGACATTGCAAATTACACATTAATCTGCAGGTGTTGTAACACCTATTTTGAGTATTCACTTGTTTTTAAATTACACACAAAAAACTGAAGCAAACTTTTCTACCATGTTATAAAACGTATCTGTGAAGTAACTTGTAATATTCTTTCTTTCCTCCATAATTATCTCAGATTATAATTTCAATTGAAAAAGAGCAGGTCTGGAAATGTGATCTGACAGGATTTGGCACCTACATTCCAGGGCAGACACTATAAATGTGTTTAGAAAACTTAAAGGGACCCTTTCAGCCCTGTTCATACCCCACAGCCATATACCTAAAGGATGCTTTTCATACAGACAGAAGGAGTACAAATATGGTAGTGTTTGTGTAGCTTAAAGAATAGATGGAGGTATATCAAGTACATTTTTCTAAAGACTACAGTAATTCACATACATCACAGTGATTTTAAAAGTTTAAAATATTTTTAAATGATGCAAAAACATAAAATTAAAAGATGACTTAATGAAGGAATGCAAACACGTTGGCAATTAAACTTATTGAGAGTGTCCCTTTAAATCAATCAGCACCCCAGGATGCTATTGAAAGACCATAGCAGCTTGTGCTAATGCAGAATAGTAAATGTTCAACATGTCACATGTTCTTGGTTTTCCTTCACTACAGCCTATAAAGCTTTTGAGACATCTGAATGCTTACAATATGGATTTAACTTTCTAAGCGTAGAAAACTAGTGGCTTTGATCAGTTTTTTTTATTGCTCAGGTTCTTAAATGCTGTTCTTCATTAAATGTAAATTTTCAAAAAAAAGTCCTGCACTTCAGTGTGATTCTGTTTATTTAGGTACTTATAATGGCCAATATCTCTGTAGGATCAGAGCACCTCTTAAATATGCATCCGATGAAGTGAGCTGTAGCTCACAAAAGCTTATGCTCAAATAAATTTGTTAGTCTCTCAGATGCCACAAGTCCTCCTTTTCTTCTTAAATATTGTAATAGAGGTAATCTCTCTTCCTTCCCTATAGGTAGAAGTAAAACTTGAATAGTTAGTACAATTATTCAACTGTTAAAGGTGGGGGTGAAAGAGATGGGGATGGGTGGGAAGTGCTTGTGCGAAGATTCATTTTATTAGGGATCAGTTTTGCTTTTGGTTCTGAATGCTGCAAGGCCTCTGCTAATTTAACCTTCACTGTTTTTTTTGTTCCATTGTCTATGTCCAGCTCATGCACTAGATCTATTGCTAGTATTTTATAGTGGCTTCAGATATTACTGTACAGTGCCCTGAATGTGCTGGCAAGAAGGTGGCAGGAACCTTTATAAATGTTGCATATTTTTTTTTCCTCTAAAGGTGGAAGAGATGGTGCAGAATCACATGACTTACTCTTTACAGGATGTAGGAGGAGATGCCAATTGGCAGTTGGTGGTAGAAGAAGGTGAAATGAAGGTAAATAAAATTGCGTTGCACAATATTTTATAACATTTTTGAATTTATATAAAATGTTACACTGAAATCTGTCTGTCATGTTAATACTGATATAGGCCCATATTCTGATACCCTTACTCCACACGTAGTCACATTGATTTAAAACATGACTATTTGAGTAAGGTACTATCGATGAGATATACAAGGATAACCATTTTATATCTTTAAGTACACACAGTATTCTTTATGACTTCATGCCAGACATTTCATTCCTGTGCAGAGGGAGGTCACTTTCCTTTATCACCCTCTCTTCCTGAAGGTCCCATATTAGACTGGCTTGGGCTAGCTGGAGTGAGAATCTACTCCACACTAGCCTGCCATGGACTAACTGCTTGGACTGTGCTGACACGCGTTAACAGTTTTGTTATTGCTCTTTCATCTAGGCCTCATTGAAATGGGGCTATCTCAAAGTGCATTAACAAACTATTTTTCTTCAAATGGCTTTGCATATACATACTTATAGGTACTATACCACTTTGTGGTGTCTTGCAGTAGAACCTTCTTCTAGCAGTGTCAGCTAGAGCCATGTCACGCACCCCTCTCCTGAGCAGCACTGACGTTCTGAGGGCAAGTCTAGATAGGGAGCTCAGTTCCTTCCAAGCACGTGCTTGGAAGGATGTGAACATTTCTGATGTCTTCAGAGCCGGAACCTTTCTCCTCTTCGTTAGTGTTAGCTTTGTTAGTATAGTTAGTGTTATTCCCGGTTATGGTAGAATTGAAGAAACAGAAGAGGCTGGCATTTAAGAGTGTGTTTCCTGCCCAGTTGTCTTCCTAGCATCTGATGACCACATGTGGTGCTTCAAAAGTTTCGGTCAAGAACATTTGCTTTCTGGGTGTTCAGTTTATCAGACCTTTTTTCCCAAAGCCCACAAGGATAAGGTACTCATTTGGAGCTTCTCCTTCTCAAGGAAGCTCACAATGCTAGACTCTCCTGATCTAATCAGTCCTCCGATCCAAGGTCGAAGGGTAAGTCTACACTATAGTTAAACACCCGTGGCTTGCCCATGCTAACTGACTCAGGCTTTAATTGCAGTATAAATGTTCAGGCTCAGACTGCAGCGTGGCCCCTAGAATCCTGCAAGTTGGAGTGTCCTGAACACATGGCAATTAAACAGCCTGTTAGCTTGAGCTCTGCGAGCCCAAGTCAGCTAGCATAGGCCAGCTGCAGGTTTTTAATTGCAGTGTAGACATACCCTGAGAGGCCAGCCTCAGCTCCTGGGGCTTCCAGTAGCTCCCAGTAACTAAAGGATTCCAAGAGGCCACAGCCCCTGTCAGGGCTGGATCAAGTCCCTGTAACTCCCTCAGTCAAGCCCCCAAGGCTTCACATGTCTGAACCAAGGGCCACCTGGCCAGATCCGACTGCCTCGATTCCGCAAGAGATGTTGAGAGACAGTTTGGCCTCTGTCACCGGTCCTGTATCTCTTGCATCACAGTTACCAAACCCTGATGGAACCCCTCCGGCTGCAGCACCAGAGTCTGTTCTGACTTCCACTTCCAAATCTGGGAAGATGGACTTGATTCATGTGTCAGAATCAGGGCTGTCAGTGCCTTTTAATTCTGTCTGTCCTGGCATCAAAGAAAGAGGCATAGGGACAAAACAGCTGCTGTTAGCAGTGGCTGTTCCCATGCATCAGAACTTTTGGATCCATCAATTCTGACAAGGCTATAACATCTCCAAAGTGTTACCCACACACATTCTCTGTTACACACACACACACACACACACACACACACTAGGGCACCCAACTTTACCTATTTCCCAGGGCTCAAAGCATAACCTACTTGATTTAGGCACCGCTGTCCTTTCCCAATTCCTAGGGTTCAGGGCATACTCTTTGTGGGTTTGCAGGACCTTTTTACAGTGAAAGAGCCTTACACAGTAATATCTTTATCCTCTGTTTGTTAACAATTACCAAGCAAAATACACGTGCTAAGCATACAGTGATATGCTCACGAATCCTGATCATGCAGGCAGACTTTCTCTGTTGGCCAGGCAAGGTCAGTCTCGTCTGGATTCTGGTTGCTGCACGTCACAGTCGTGCAAAGGATTCTTAGCAGCTCTGATCTTAGGCTGTGTCTTAGAAGTGAGTTCCTGTTCTTCTTCATCCAGGTCTTTTCTCCTCCTCCTCCTCCCACCACCACCAGCTGGTCTCCTTGGATCCCAGTTTATATAGTGAAACTTGAGTCCTGCTTAGCTATACCTTAACCAATCATTTTATTAAAATATTACTAAACAATTTTCTAACTAATCCTAACCTATTGTAAAACGATTATTTAACCAATCATACCCCACCACCTTAATTGATTTACACCTAGCAAAATTAATTACGTGACAGACGGAAACAATCAAAGAACCAGACAAAGACCATACAGATAAACAATAGAGAAGTGGGGACCATAAAGACAAAACAATAAAGAAATGGGGATTTCACAACCACAGCTATTGATAAGTGATTTCTTGCCAGACAGAATACTATCAAACTAAGTTTTCTTTAACCATCTTAAGATCTGTTTCTTTATCTGGCGATGGTAGGTAGTATTAGGACAGGATCGCCTTCTTAACAACCCGATATTACAATGTTTTAATGTAATTTAGATGGAATGTGAGAACGTGACTCTGCTTCTTAGCTCATGTCTACTGCTCTCTTAATATGGCTGCAGACGAACGCCTCAGCCCTTACAATATGGCTACAGGAAAAGGCCTTATCCTTAAAAAAGAGGGACCCATTCCACCACCAACTTCAGTAACAAGGGAGATGGATTTGCATATGATGTTGGATCTGATATCCGCTTCTTCGGATTGGTTTTCGGTTCCTGGGTTGGTTCCAGCTTCATCCTCCGTTTCGGAGAGCGCTCTCACGATGGTAGCCCAAATTTACTTTCAAGTCCAGTGTGTTCATTGCTTCAGAGCATGAAACACAAGGTTTCCACAAGGAGACCTGTTTCCCCAGTTCCAAGAACGTTCTTGCCTTCTTCTGTTAGGAAGAGGCCAGAACACATTATGCTTCCTTCTCCTAGGATCCCTACAAGGTCCCCACAAAGAACTGGATCTCCATACTTCCCTCTGGATCCACTGATCCCCGGTGCATTCTGTCTTGGATCCAGACCCATATCTTTACCAGGAGGAAGATAGAAGAAGAATGTGGAGACCTGTGGCTCTATTTGTACCACCTGTGGTCTGCCACCTGCAGGCATGTTCCCAAACCCCCATTGCTGGAGAAACTGGCAGTCCTGGTGCCTTATTGTGGGCCACCTCAGGAATTTCTCAGTTAGCCTCTATGTGGAAGGAGAGGTAATGTTTCATCTGCAAAGGATCTGGCAGTCCAGAGATCCTCGGATCCAGCCCATCTGGATTATGTACAGTGATGCCTGAAATGCTGTCAGGAGGAGGAAGACAAGGAAGTAGCTCCCTCTTCGAGCAGGACCATTTGGAAACAGATTGTGAGTGCAATTTACCCCTGGATGAACGTGTGGGGGTGCCTTTGGCCTCCTCTTCTTCCAAGGACCCATGTACATAGGAGCCGCATGGACAGTTAGTCCACCGCAGGTTAGTGCTAGTTCACACCCCAGCTTGCACAAAATGTTCACATGTACAAGCCCCTCTTCTAGATGTAGAGATTTGGGTATATTTACCTCTGGTGTCATAGAATCATAGATATGTCAGACACCAGACCTGGCTATGGTGATCCATGGATTCATGACCTCCAGGCTTGCTTAATGTACCTCTTACTATGAATGAAGCCAGATTCCCTGAAAAAACTCTAAACTAGTACAAAATGCAGCACCCATTCTAAGCAACATGAGTTGCTGTGAGCAAAACACCATTGGGCTCATTAGCTTCTTAATGAAAACAGAATCTAGTGTAAGGTCTCTATCTTGATCTTTAAAGTCCATGATACTGGTCTTGGCTTCTGGAGATCATTTCCCCATACATATCCATGACCTTTCATTGGGATTTTATTCCACTTGCAAAGTGAAAGTGTTCTTCATTAGGGGGAAACTCTTGAGCATAGGAAATAGAACTCTCACGGTAATGGAGCCAAGGCTTTCAACTTTCTGCCAGAGGTAAAAATGGCCAGTAACCTGAACACACTTAAATAAATGTAAAATTTATTTTTGACTTTACTCACCCATTGGCCCCTGTCTTTTCCGGGGGGGGATCCAAAACCTTAATATTAATCAAAAATTTACTCCTACCTGTTACAAAAGGGATACTTTATCTTTAGGTACTTTGTTGGTGATCAGATACTGTGGTGGAGCGGATATCAATAATAGAATTTGAATGGACAAATTTCTGTTTTAAGTGCTGTGGAGTCCTCAAAAGTACATGCTCACTGATATCCTAGAATGCTCCATTCTGAAAGGTCACAAATACCCCAAAATTGGATGGCAATATTTCTTTAGCTCTGAAGGTGCCTCTTATTAGATGAAATACTTGTTCTAATAATTAAATAAGGTTAGAAAAACATACCATGTACAAAAAATTATAATGGATTGGCTCAGTAATACAGCGAAATATTCCTGTATCAGTGACTTCCACGAAATTCTGCAAACCTGGAATCAGCCAGATGACTTTGTGGCGCTTCCTGTATAGTGTCCAGCATAGTGTGATCATATTGGAGCACATAGGTACTAAAGTATTTCAGATACTATACTATCAGCTTTTAAAGATTAAAGAAAAACAAATTAGTTTCCATCTCTCTGGTGAATATCCCAGACAACCTGGTTAGTGGGGACATCCTTGTCAGGTCCTCAGATAACACTGAGTGTGGTATAAGACAGGGCTGACTCTGGCTTTCTTTTTCTGCAGGTCACCTAAGCATTTCATAATATATTTTGAAATAACTGTTTTCTTGTCCCTTTCTCTCCCTCTCTTACTCCCTTCAATTCACCAAGTTGTAGTCAGATCTGTGGTAACTGGATTTCCCTCTGCTGTTAGGGCAGCCTTTAGTTATTTCTTTTAATCTTAGTACTGCATCCAGCACATTAGCATGAAAAATCAGTCTTGCAGAATTTTTCTCTTACCCCTTTAAGTACTGGATTATATTAATGTTTAGCTTCTTTGATTATCTATTTTAATCACTGACATATTTCCTTCCTAAACATAGCCTTTTTATAAAATATTAAACCATTCAAATAGCATGAATATTCTGTTTAAAAAAAATAATCCACTTTGCCTAGGATTGTTCAGTCATTCTTACTGCTGTTTGATGTAACTTTGTTAAATGGACTGTCAAATTAGATTCTCAGGAAGAAGCACAACAAAAATCCAAAGCCGTTTTAGCCTTTTCTACTGTGCATTTCTTTTGTGCTATTTTGTATTTGCCTAAAGGTGTACAGAAGAGAGGTGGAAGAAAATGGGATAGTCCTAGATCCTTTGAAAGCCACACATGCAGTCAAAGGGGTTACGGGACACGAGGTCTGCCAGTACTTCTGGAATGTTGATGTTCGTAATGACTGGGAAAGTAAGAAATCATTTTTTTTAAGTCATGACTGTTGGTTTGAATGTTTAAAACCTTTACCTAATTTATATATGTTTATGCTTGTACACTGATCTAGTTCTTTTATTTTTAGCAACCATTGAAAATTTCCATGTTGTGGAAACTTTAGCAGATAATGCAATCATCATTTACCAGACACACAAGGTAACAATATCTTACATTTATATAGCACCTGACATCCAGAAGGATCCCAAAGCACTTTATATAGAAACTGCTGTACCAATCACTAAATATAGTCTCCTCTATTGTGAAACGTTGCAGCTGTTTAACAGCACTATACAAAAGTTTAGGACAGGAAGTGAAGAATTCTGTACCCAGTTGCATTTTCCTCAATTTGGAATTTAACAAAGATGGCAGAATTATCACTCTTAGCCTTGCATGTATGTCATGGAGACTTTAGGGTCCATGCTTTCTTTTACATCTCTTTGAAATAATAGCACCTCCATCATTAGTGTGTCTCCTAATGCCAGGTTGCAGTATTGGATCACTAGTAACTCCAGGGAAGAGTCCTGAGTCATCAGAGTCATCAAGACCACTTCCTGTAACACCATGGGTTTTTATTTGAGGTAGTCCTGACCATAGCTGACCCCACACAGTTTGAGAGAACTGACAAGGTTACATTCTGAACTGGTGTGTTACAAGTACAATATTCACTTTGTAATCTTGTTTAATTAGTTCCTATGCAAACATTTGTCAGGATGCTTGTTCGTATTATGTGCTACCCACAGAGTCTGCGCCGAACATTTAATATTAATAGCTTCTGATTATTAGAGAAGAGTCTGAATCAAAATCCTGAACAAACTTTAAGATGGCTGAGATCCAGAACAAATTTTTTTCTTGGATCCAACTCTACCAATAATACACTTTGCCTGAAAGCTGCCAGGAGAGAATAATCTACTATTTATTGGATTGTGTAGCAAGTCTGGCTGTATAGTATTATGAAGCACTCTAAAGACGTTGATTAATTGCCAGTATTTATATAAAATATCAGGAAAGTGGCTTCTGTAATGCCACGTTTTATCTTGTAGCTATTCTGCTTCTAAAACTTTTTTTTCTTGGAAAGTGACATAGTTTGTCATACCCTCCTTTAGCGTTCCTACATAATATATTACTGAATCAATAGTTCTTGCCATTTAAATATTACTTACTGTTCAAAATATGGAGTCCTACTAATGGTGGATAGGTCTATATATTACATATACCATGGAGTTCAGTTTGGTGACTCAGACACCAAACCATACGAAACCTAGATCTGATGCTGGAAAACCCTGAAGGAGCTGCCTATATTTGTTGTTGTTAAAGGGTGACTAACCTGTTGTGTGAGCTGGCACATCATCTCTTTTCATAGAACGCGAGAAAATTTTATCCATTTTTTTAAAATCAGACCAACAGAGATGGACATGAGCAGAATAAATTTAGCTCTGGAACCAAACATAAGAATGCTTGAAATAGCTTATATCCCATTTCAAATATTTTGAAAAAGGAAATGGATTATCAACTGTTACTGAGCTTGAAGAAACTTTCTACTTGATTTTGTCAAACTTGAATTTCTCTACAATAATATGGCTATGGCCATATCATTTGCCAGATTTGTAATTGATGACTTTAGGCTGACATCTGGGCAGTACATATTTTAACTTTTTTTTAACAATCAGCTACTCTCTCTCCCTGCAGAGAGTGTGGCCAGCTTCTCAGCGGGATGTGCTGTATCTGTCTGCTATTAGAAAGATACCAGCGTTCAGTGAAAATGATCCTGAAACTTGGATTGTCTGTAACTTCTCTGTGGAACATGATAGCGCCCCTGTAAGTAATTCCTCTGAATATTATCAAACTGTGCATTCAGAATTTTTTAATCCAAAATCTTAAATGCATCACACTTCATAAAGCTGTCACCTTATTCTCTTCTAAATGCTTCCTTAAAAATCCACCTTTGCCATGATGCCTGCAAATAATCACTTTCTCGTATTGGTTAGACAAGTGGAGAGCTGTGCTTTTCAGTTCAACTCTGTTTTTTTTATTAGTTCCCTCCCCGTTCACCCTTACCACATTTTTCTGTTTCATCCAAACATCACAACCTGTCTGACACCGAGACTGTAAGCTCTTGGGGGCAGAGACTCATCTTTATTACTTGTCTGTGCAGTGCCTAGCACAAATCTTGATTGCCGCTACCAAGCATTACTGTAAAGTAAATTAATATTTTGACATTCAGATGTTAGAAATGCTGATAGAGGAAATAAACTTTGGGTAATGCTTATTAAATGTTTAATTTCTTGGCAGCTGAACAATCGATGTGTTCGTGCCAAAATAAACATTGCTATGATCTGTCAGACGTTGGTGAGCCCACCAGAAGGGAACAAGGAAATAAGCAGAGACAATATCCTATGCAAGATTACATATGTAGCTAATGGTACGTATAGATTTGTCAATACAGTATTCTTTACATTACTTCTAGGGGTTGTGATTGCTGGCAAAAATAAAGTTCAGAGTTTTCTGTTAAACTTACTTTTAGATCAACATCTATGAACCTTTTAGTCAAAATCAGAAAGACCTAAGACAGGTGCCGCAGTCACCAATAAATTCATACATTCACTGTGTGATTGGTTGGGAGAACAGTAGAAATGTCAAATGTGTTGCATCACACAATCATAAATATAGAAAGAGTGTTGAAAAAAAGAAGTTTCAACTCCCCTATTTGAGTTGATTGGCATACATCATACTTTCTTTAGCAGTATACATGTATTAATCTTTTGATGTCAAGTCTGTTATTTCCGTAAACAACCTATTGGCTAGGCTGAGGAGAAGCTGCTGGTAATAAAGGTGTAAAATCTTCTTTCTTTCAAAGTAATTAGCCAAAACAGTGGAAATACATTTGTTTAGCTGGAAAACGACCCCAGGCAGATAGGCTATAGATTTCAGTAGAAATTGAGAATGACAGCTTCTTCCCATGCTGACCAAAATCCTCAACAGCCAAATATAAGATTATCGTCAGTAAACTAAAATTCCTATACATGTACACACATTCAGAGGCCTGCTTGAAAAGAATAATATGGGAACCATGTAACAGTCTGCCACTTTTATGGAAGTGTAGAACATTTCTAACTAGCCTATATATCTTTCATGTTTTCAACATTCTTATCCCCCACTATTAAATAGCATAGTGAAGACTCAATTGTTACCTGCACATCTGAATATTAAATATATTACGGTTCTAATAAGAAGGAAAGGTAAATCTAGTACTAAATTACTTCATAATTGGGTTTCGTAAGTGAATACACCCCTCCCACCCAAGTATTCTGTGGCAAATTTGATCTGAATTTTGCAGCAGAAACTTCAGTATTGTAGAATCTTCAAGTTTCAAACATCAGTCATGACCTCCATTTATAAATCTAATGAAATATGAAAATAATTAAATCAGTATTCCTTGTGTTAATGTGATGCTGAACTTAATTTTGTGCTGATCCTACATATTTATTTGTCGTTGTACTGTGGGATATCGTATTTAAAATACCATAACTTCATTATAGAAGGTGTTGGGGGAAGCTGGAGGTTTTGACAGCTGGGAGGAAATATTTAGGGCTGCATTGGTTTGCATTTGGTTCATGTTTAGAAGGTTTTTGCAACCACAAGGGCTAGAAACTTTTTTGTAATGAGAGCTTCGTTTCTGAAGCACAGTTGTGCAGAAAGTGGCAGACGCTGACCAGTTGCTTGGCTCCAGAAAAGGAGTACATAGGACCAAAGAGATCCATTTGGACTCAACTTTATGAATGCTTTATAATAAGCAGTCACTAAAAATTGAGAGTGCAGTGGTTGTGCAGGCAAATACAACAGCCATTGAGCGCTCAGCAATAAATCAAATAGCCTTTTGTATAAGAATACATTTCTGAAACTGAAAATGTTGACAAGGACACTGGAGTTGTCTCCTGTTCTTTCTGAAAAATGCCATGAGATTATAGTCTTCCATTTGGACATCTACCAAAGATGGGAAAAAGTAACTCTGTTTTAACAACCTCTCCGAAGGGATGATACCATTAAAAATGGACTGCAATTGGTCTTAAAATCTGGGCTCATGCCCTTTTCTGCTGCTTTGACGTATAAAGAGGGCCTGAAAGATACTTTCCCCCATTTTGTTTTACCTTCAAAGTATTGGGAATGCTAATTGTTTTTCCCCGGCTTTGCTAAAGGATCTCCTGAAATGTCTGAGGATGCGTTTTGTTAGCATTCATCCTAACAGGACGGTGAGGGAACGTTGAGTATTAATATGAAAATTTGGGAAGAAGTGATATTAGTGTTAACAAAAGCAAACTCTAAACAATCTGACTAAACTTCCCAGTTGCTCAGCTTTCATTTTGTAGACTCCTATTGCCGTAAGACCTGATCCTATAAGATGATTCATGCAGGTGGACCCCTGCATCTGTGCATAGTCCCATTGATTTCATTGAGCCCTGCATGGATTCAGTGGTCAGCCCATGTGGATCCTATTGCAGGATCAGCACTACAGCCTTCCAAGCTAGACAGGACCTGATTTTCTCATGTAAAAAACAAGCAGAATTGTATACAATTTAAAAAACAAAAAAAAACCTTTCATGTCTTCATCACACTCCAAAAAGAAGCAAAATTGGTCAAAGCTGAGGTGTTGTTTTTCCCCCTCTGCGGGTCACTTAATGAAGCAATAGCCCCTAATGTTGCACTGCATTCCTGATAAGATGTAAACAATGTCAAATATATACCTATACTGCACCTATAGTCTCAGTATGAGCTGTGATCCCAAATCCTGATCTGGAATTTGAGCCTGACCTAGTTCAGAAGCAAGAGTGCTATTAAATGACACATTGTGGTTCTATATAACCAGTAAACTGAAATAGTGCTTTCAATCAATATTAAATTACAAATGTTGAATGAGTTATAGTACAGATTTTCTGATGCTCCTAGCTGTTGAACTAGTAGTTATCAAGAAATGTTGACTCTGGATGCAAAGGGATGGATAGTCAATGTTAAACCAATAATTTGTTTTGTCTACAAATTAGTGTTAAGCATTTACTAGTCCAGCTATATATGTGTTTGTTTTAGAGTATAGCTTTTATCTAGTTTTATCTTTATTTTTAGTGAATCCTGGGGGATGGGCACCAGCCTCAGTGTTACGAGCAGTGGCAAAACGAGAGTATCCCAAATTCCTGAAGCGTTTTACATCATACGTGCAAGACAAAACAGCAGGAAAGCCTATTTTCTTCTAGTATTAACAGGTATTTGCTAAACTTTTTGTGGAGTGTTGTCTTCTGTATATATTGTTCTAAATATTAAAATCCAAACAAAAAAGCTAGACCATCTAGAAATGTGTTTATTACTGTAATTATCACAGCTATTGTGAGTTTATCTGTATTTTGAGCTATATGCTAAAGCGAAGTTAATAAACCAATGCATTTTCTACATACATAAAGAAATAATAAGGTTAATACAATTAGTTGACTTCCTACAAAAAAATATAAAGTCTTTGTGCAAATTTTAAAAATGTATTTTTGCATTATAGGTGATTTTCTGAGTTCAGTGAAAATCTTGGTTTAGTATAGGATCACCTACATATTGGACTGAACAGGTTGACATATTATAAAAATGTATATTTTATATTTTTAGCAAACTAGAAATGCAGGTAGAAAGGATCAAGCACTGGCCTTTCTTCAGATAGCTGCCAAAATCAAACCGTTTAATATTTGGTGTCTTTTAGAATAAGATAATGCAGTGTAATGAGTAGTGTAAATAATTTTAAACTTTTGTAAAAACAGAATGTTGTCATTCAAACTGTAGGAGTTTATCCGGTATTCTTTGGGGTGTTGGCCACCTAATAGTTAAAGCAGGGACTTTGAGATAATGTAATAGTTGATATAAGTCCATCACAGTGTTTGACTGAACAATCTCGTTCTTTTACGCTGCCTAGTTGGCAGGATAGTCATGTTTTAGGATGTGTTATAATGGTTCCAATGCAATCTTAGTTGTCATCAGTACTCAAGGGTTTTGGTGGGTATAGTTTTGGATTTTCAGAGTCTTTTTGATACCCCATCCCTACACAGATATATATGTGTTCTCTATGGATATATTTCAATCATAGATATAGTTTATCTGTTCAAAAATGGCATGTGTTAAACATCAGCAAAAACAAAATTATGTGCTAAACCAGGTTTCAGTCATCCTCAGGGCAGCCTGGCTATATTTATATTAATAGCAGACTGGGCCTTCATTTACTGGAAGATCTTAGTATGTACTCTTGTGATGTTAGATTTAGATTACTACACTACACTTCAGTATTCTTCATTATGCGTAAGTCATGTCAAAACAATCCAGTGCCAGCAGTTTATGCAGAATTTGGCAGTTCTGATATTATGGAGAGTTGATAGAGGGTTTTTGCCTATTTGCTGTCCTGATCTCCCATAGTTGCCTATGTTGAGTAGGTTTTATTCAGTGTACAAAATCCTAGAAGTCTGGGTCATTTGATCTTCTTTGGTAATGATAGTTTGTCCTTATAGGTTCTAGCTCACAACTTACTTCCGTTGCATTTAGTTAAAGAAGGCCTGTCTGAAAATGTGAATAATTAAAAACTCAAGTGTTTGTCATTATCAAACAAGAAAAATTTGGAGACACGACATTGTTTCTAAATTGTACTTTTGGAATGTTTCATAACTATTTCTCATTTACTTACTAGTGTTCTAAATGTATTCTGCTGTGTCCTTTCCATGTTTCTACAGTGATTGGAACAAGACTGTGTGAACATTCCATGTTGGAGGAAAAAAAACAAATTGAAGGCTCCAAGCTGGAACGTAGGATCTACAGTCTTTTTGTGGCCCAAGTCCTAGGCTTTGTGTTCTGAAGTGAAGAAATACTGCAACGCCGTGAGGCTGAACATCTAACACTAGCTGTCTCCTGCTAGCTCTCCTTGTTGAATCAGTGTGTAATTAGAAGTACATGTATTGATACATGTATATGGATATATTTTTATTTGCTTGCTTTAGAGAAGAAAAAAATACAACTTTGAATCACCAACTTGGGTTACTGCTTCAATTTTAAACAATTTGCAAAGCTTTTGTTTACTGTGGCCCTTCATAAGACACTCACACAGTTTTCTGTTTTTGTGCATGTCTAAAAAGCACAAAAGACAAATGCACATATAGCGTACTGTATGTGCTTTATGTGCACAAAAACCTGTGTGTGGTATTTTTTTCAGGTTTGCAGTAAAGTCTAGGTGACCTTTGGGCAGGGGTTTTGTTTTGCTTTGTATAATCATAGTTCATTGCTGCTGGTTTCTATAATGAATCATCTTGTTATGTAAAATGTCTCTTAATTGGGGGCTGTCAATATCCATATGACTTTGCCTTTTCTGTTATCTTACTCCTATGAAGACCTTTGGCTCCGATGGAGGAAGAGTGTGAAAAGCTTTATTTTTTTTCCAAGATATCTTTATATTTCTATTGTATTTTTTAGTTATGTAATTTGTGCTACAGAATTTATTGAACATGATTCAGAAATTTCTAGGTAGATTCTATATGAGAGGACGAGATTGTGCCTGAAAACTACAACAGTACTCTGTCCATGCTACGTTACATGTGGACTGTGGGTTGCATGAAACTACAAGAAGGTACCCTGTAATATTTATTAAAGCAAATTGGACTACATAGGACAACATTCCCAGTCTGCAAATAAGAGCGAGTATATTATTTCCTGGTCCTGCACATTTTTTTTTCTCATCTTAATTAAAGCCATGCTATGAGATATGTGTAGAAAATGTGAGTTGTTAATATTTACTACTTGATCAGAAACTTAACAGAGCTATAAGAATCCACAGATTCTAAATGAAAAGTTCCCCTTAGTTGCTGTGAGAACTTGAATGCAAATATCTGCCTGCCTTTGATCTCTGGAAGTAGCCGTGAGGAGTGGACTGTGGGGGCAGAGACTAGTACTCACTTGAGCGGATATCTCGCTTGGTGGCCTTTAGGTAGAGATTATTTAAAGGCATTTCTTGGGCACTTCACTAACTTGTATATGTAGAACAACATAAGATTCAGATATATTTTTTTCAAAAGAAAGCTGAAAGTCTTATTTAATATAGTATTGCAGGTGCCTGGATATAACTACAAAAGAGTAGTAATGAAGAGTTGGCTGATAAATGTCTGATATCTGCACAATGTTGTAAGTGAATTACTCCTTGTGTCTTAGTCTTCTATATAAAGAGGTACAAACACATATATAACACATGGTTACACACATACATGCAGATTTCATGATCTATAAAACTTGTCTCATTTATTTGCCTTTCTCTAAATGGTGTGCATGGAATATGCCTTATTACAGAATAATTCTGTTCTTGATTTGAATATGTAGAAAAGTGCCTATATGGTAATGCTAGTAAGGCAAACAAGATTAAATTGTACATGTTTACTGTATCACCAGTAAGCATTTTATATAGTGATGTTGAAAAGAATTTCTTATACCTCAAATGTTTCATCTTTTTGAAATCAGCTGAAAAATGGTTCATTGACCATAGCCACTAATGGGAACTTTACAAAAAGTCTTATGCCCAAAATACAACTGTTTAACTCTTTATTTGCCATTTCTGGTAACTATCATTGAACACAGGCAAGTAACTGTTTCTTAATTTAAATGGAGAGCTTTATTTTACAAAGGTATGGAAAGTTTACAAAGCAGTATATAAATCTTAATATCATTAGTTGCATTTGCACTAAATGTGATGTACTTTTGCAATTTATTCTGTAAATAAAATTACACTAAAGATACTATTTGTAAAGAATACATTTTACTTTTAGATAAAAACACTGGTCTTTCACTACAGCTAGTCTTGCCCAATCAGAGTTACAAGAAGCTCCTTACTGAATATGGAAAGAGTTGCAGGTTCAAGAGTCATAAGTAATGACCCTTCAAATAAAAGCTTAGTCTGCAGGCTTCTTCTCATGCTGTGTAAATGTATGTTGAGTATCCATTATGCCCTTTCTTCCAGAAGAGATCTCTGAACCTTTTTTGCATTTATGAAATCTCTCTCCTTCCTCCTCCAACACTTGGGCTTTTTTCTGCCAATTAATGTGTCACCTTAACTATATGTGTTTTGTTACTGTTGCTGAGCACTAGCCTCAGACTTCAGATTTTCATTTTTGTAAGTTAAATCAGTTCTTTTTAATTCAGCCTATTCAGAGAATGCAGCAATCTTCTCCTTCAAATGTGATAGTGTCCCTTAACTTCTGTTACCTTGGGAACCTGGATCTGTCACCAAATTAGATCTTCTCCATGACTAGACACAGTTTTTATTGGGGATGAGGGGATCAGGGAAAGAGGTGGTTCAACCAGTTCTCTGAATCTGAATAATTTCTCATAAGTTTCTCTAGAAAAAATGTGATTGCACCTTTTGAGAGGAAATCATCCTTTACCTAATCGGGCTGAGCTGGTTTATCTGAAGTTGTTGGTTTTTCTTTAAACTAACCAAATTGTCCAGTAAAAATCTTTCACCAAAATTTTTGTCACAGTTGTACAGATGAAGCTGTATTTGAATTGCCACTGTTCCTCCACATACCCAAAACATGAATCATATTCTGAGTACCTTGAGTGCATAGCGTGTAGCTGTTTGTTCTGTGATAGCTTTATGATACTGATAAGTTTTAAAAAATTAAAAGTTGACTCTTCCATGTTACAATCACAAATTTAAAACCAAGATTTAAAAGTGAAAAGTATTAAAATATTATGAAAAATAGCTCTGGTTTGTAGTTATTTTTAATATTTAGTGCCTTGAAGAAGTAAAATGTCATACATAGCGTTTTAATAAAACAAGCAAAGCCTTGCATAGTTCTCATTCCTGAGTCTAAGAAATGAGCTTGTAGGAAAGTAGCTATTTTTTCATTTACTGTGGCCACCTAGTGGAAATGTCCAAAAGTAAATTGGATTGATTTGTAAAATAAGTCTTCCTCTGAGGCATGCTAAAGGATATTGCAGATGATTTTTTTCTCTTTACTGGTAACTTTAAAACTCTCAGTGGGGGAAGGATTTAAAAATACTTATTTTGAATTTGTTTTTAACTAGAAAGGTTTTTTTATATAAAAGTTGTGCCAAGATGATCCAGGCCCAGCTGCATCCCCCTAAATGTTCCTCTGTGTCCCCCTAGTGGGGCATGCCCCACAGTTTGGGGACTACATGCTTAAACCTACATTTCTTTGCCCTCTCCTTGGTCCTATGCCAAGTGCAACTCTCACAGTCCCAAGAATGAGACCCAAGATCTGTTAAACTGTTTTATATGGCACACTTGGCTTGCTGGTTACCGTTTTCTTTGGGTTTCTGCGATTGTTTGACTGTGTTTTCCCACAGAATCATAGAATATCGGGGTTGGAAGGGACCTCAGGAGGTCTAGTCCAACCCCCTGCTCAAAGCAGGACCAATCCCCAATTTTTGCCCCAGATCCCTAAATGGCCCCCTCAGGGATTGAACTCACAACCCTGGGTTTAGCAGGCCAATTCTCGAATCACTGAGCTATCCCTCCCCAAAGCATCTCCCAATGAGGATGGGATGCGAACCCACGTGTGCAGAGCACAATGGATTAGCAGTCCATCAGTTGCACCTTCCAGGCACATCCATCCAATAGCACTGGCTCAAAGAAAAACAGAGCTCTTAGAACTGTTGTGCATGCAGGTTCTTAAACAGCTAGGTCATTCTGAAGGCCTAAAATCTGGGCAAATGGCTAGTCAAGGATGTGGGAGGTGTTATGTAAACTAACTGTTGCTTTACAAAGTTGCTCTCCTCTTTTCCTCTCCCCCTCACCTGCCCAAAAATAAACTTCTCTGTTTTATGGTTGGTATCCTGACAGGTTCCTTTACTCCTTAGTTGGCTACATACACTGTATGTTGAACTTCCTCTTTGAGACATGGTGACAACATGGTGTGCACGGGGGCACTGGAGGTGAAGGCACCATTTTAACAGCACAGATTAATAAACATCCCATTGCTATAAATCAGATGATGCCTCAAATGAGGTCTGCAACATTCTGACTTATGAAAATAAACCCCTTATGCTCATTTTCTAGCATTGCCTAGTGGAATGGGCAGTAGTTATCTTTTGTAACTAAGTATTCAACACACAAGTCTTGACAAAATTCCAGCATAAGTCATTTTGTATCTACTTAACATATTTCCCTCTGTTAACTGGAGACATTACTCTTGATTTTCCCATGGGCTAAAAGAAACACCTGTTGTACTGATGCTGGTGCAGAATGGATGTCATCCCAGTCACAAGGGGGCTGGTGAATAATTCCTAAACAAACATGTTCTGATAATAGAATAAGATGCCCTTTGCTTGTTCGTTCCTGTACTAGTTTTATGGATCACTTGTTTCACTGCTCAAATCTATTTGTCCCTGTGTGATTTAGAAAAGAAAACAGGACACCTTCAGCAGAGAAGGGTGTGGGCAGGCAGGCAACTCTGCTTAAATCCTGAAATTCCTCCTGGCACAGAGTTGTTGTCTTCCCTATGATTGGATTTCTACTCACAGCTTGGAGGATCAGGCCATGCACTGCCCAGTTATCCACACCCTGGTTCACCAAGCAGTGTCCTGTTCTTCCCCCAGCACAGGGACAGGTAGGTTTGGCTCAATCTTACCACTGCTGCAAAACGGCCACAGAAAAGAATCAACCAAGGATGTCTTCTTTCAGTCACAACCGTTGTGTAGATAATGGACATTTACATCCATGTACTACTGAACAA
This sequence comes from Caretta caretta, assembly GCF_965140235.1. NCBI lineage: Eukaryota > Metazoa > Chordata > Testudines > Cheloniidae > Caretta > Caretta caretta. The sequence goes on from NC_134210.1 coordinate 48,572,779, forward strand.
CTTCTTTGGGGGTAATTCTGTAAACATTTTTTTCACACCTAAAAAGTACTCTAGTGTTGTGGGTAGCTGTCTGTATCCTAAATTTATCTTCATAGGTAATATTAAAGATGGCTTAATCTCCTGGTGCTAGAAGTTTCAAATCAGAGTGGCAATCTGCCTCCCAGAGTAAAAGAATTTGTGATGATAAAAGAGGCTTTCTGTAGCAATTTGTTATTTTAATCCTTTCATGATGGTAAACAACTTCATGGTGGGAGCATTCCATTCCTTAGAAGCATGGCCTCTATTTTACTAACCAGTGAAATTAACCCTTTCACCATATTACGTAAAACAAAGCACTGTCCTGAACTACATAATATTAATCTCTAAGGTTCTGATCCTGGGAAGAGATGGAACACTTCCGATGGGTTACTTCATGTCCTCCGTGTTAACTGACCTCAATGTGACAACAAGTTTGGAAAATGAGTTCAAATTTATTAATCATTTCCCTGTCATGTAAAAGCTTTATCTCCCAACATTTATTTCTCAAATTTTTTAACTAACTTTACCATTTTAAAACTTCCATTTCTTTCCACCTCCCATATGCTCTTGCCTGTTTCATTTTTTTCAGAGGATTTCTCACTCTGTCCTTCTCCACTCACTTTTTCACCATCTCTCAAGTAGAACATGAGCCCACAAACTTTCAACTCTGAATTCAGCTTTTTAAAGTCATTCTGTTGAGCAGGTGGCACTGGTAATTAGGGGATGTATTTGACCAGCCTTAATAGGAACCAATAGGCTTTTCAAAACTGTAGTGCATTACCTATGGAAAAAACTAATCTGAAAACTTTACATGTCTTCCCTCTTTTGAGAGACACAATTTAATAGAGGGAAAAATTGGCAGTTATGCAGATATATATTGTTGTTGCCTATGTAGAAAACCCACATATGGGTCTTTTCATAGATTTTACTGTTCTAGAATCTGTTTCATTTTAAAAGTAGTTTTTCTAACACTTGTGCTTATGCATACTGAAAATTACTCTATGGAACTCAATTGTCCCAAGATCCATTCGAATTCAGGAGCTTAGCAGAATCTAAAAAAGGTTTATTTGTTTTTACAGATAGAGAACATTAAAAAAACATATATGAAGTAACAAATCTTGTTACTATGGATGTAAGCTAACCGATAACTGTTGTGAAGTCCCTCCACCTCCTTTCATTTCCAGGTGTCAAGGTTGAAGCCTCCTTATTACCATATAAACATAAAGTATGCTTATTCATTGAGGCTGGATATCTACAAGGACTGTGTACAGCACCTAACAGAGAGGAGTCCTGGTCTATGACTAGGGACCCCAGCAATATGGTAATACTACTAATATAGAGTATGATGATCCATTCATTTGAAAGGGTATTGCAGTTAGGAGTAGAGCTATTTTTGATAACTACAAACCTGGGCCCTAATCAAGTTATCCTTAAAATTAATGGACACAGTTCCATTGACTTAAAGGGCATTGCTTCAGCCCATTAGTCTAGATTTGACCCCATCATCAATAGCAGTTGTAAAGTATATGTTCTGTGGTAACTGTCCCGCCATCAGTCCCTTTTCCTTGGACTCTATTTGTCTCATTCAGCATATGGCTTTTTATGTATCCACCCCATGTTACCTAGCTCCAGGACTCATAAGATAGTACAGGATAGCACACCTAAACATTTTTGTTTGTATTCAAATACCCTTTCATGATGTATTTTGGAGGAAAGAGGATGGGAATGGGGAGCGAAGAGGATTGCTGATGAAACAGTAGCTATGCATTTTGAAGATTAAAAATCTTTCTGTCAGTGCTAACATTATTAGCTTCACTGTTATCCCAGTTCCTTATCAGGACAGCAGATTACTTTGTACAACCCACAAGATCACGTTTTCTTAGCAAAGCCAAGTTAGAAGTGGAGCAAGTGGAGTTCCCAATTGAGTTCCCATTCTTTGGGTAGAAACAGGTGAAATTTGACTTCCTCACAATTACAATAATAAAAATCAGTGCCGAGGAGGGTGAAAATGCACAACAAAGCACTCACACCATTTTGTAAGCCATCTTAATGTTTCACTGTAAAAAATGTTGGTTGTAGTGTTATAGCCATGTTGGTCTCAGGAAATAAGAGACAGTGAGGTAATATCACTTCTTGGACTAACTTCTGATAAGTGATAAGATTTTGAGCAACACTGAGCTGCTCTTCAGGTATGGGGAAGGTAATCTGAAAGTCACAGCTAAATACTAAGTGGCATAGATTAAGCATCAAGAGTTAACATCTATTCCATCTTGTATTTAGCTGCGACTTTCTGATTACCTTCTTCAGACCTGAAGAAGAGCTTAGTGTAGCTTGAAAGTTGCTCTCTTTCACTAACAGAAGTTGGTCCAATAAGAGGTATTATCTCCTTCACCATCTCTGACTCAATGAAGAAATATCACAGGTGATTGTGTCAAGTCATAGAAGTTATATCTATCTCATAGGACAGAGACTCACGAGATTCTTTAGTGTTTATGTACCAGCAGAAGGCTACCCAGTAGCAAACAGCAGTACCTACTGTTTGTCATTTAGGGTGTTACAGGAAGTGTTTTTCTGCTCTCTGGATATACAGGTGGTGTAAATATAGGAGAGAGCAAATCTTGAAAGGGTATTATGTACCTTGAAAATGAAGAGAACATGCTTGATTACAAAAGAAAATAGGTCTATTTCTTGAGTGAGGCATAAAGGACACTGTAGGTGCATTTTGGGCCCATGAGAAAAACTACATTCTGTTCCTAGGAAAATAAGCACCATACAAGACAGGGTGGATTGATATAAATCAAGAAGAAGGAAACCTTAATTTAAATTTATTTTTTTCTTCATTTTTACTTATTTTCCTAAAGAGAGGTAACTACTAACTATAGCCTTTATGCTAAATTCGGTACTTTTAGTTAACCAAGTGGATACACTGTATACACATCTACTTAACCAATTATATACATGTCCATTTATTTAGGTTCTTAATTTATTTTTGTTAGAAAATGACAAGTGACACACTAATTTTTTTACTCATTTGTGTTAAGTGGCATTTGGTTGGAAGTTTGATTCAATTAAATGCACAAACGTTTAAAACAGCATTCTAAAATTGTTTTAGATAAACAAAGCTACCTTATGCTCTTAAACAATTTTTTTCTTGTTTAAAATTAACTGATTTAAATGAAGTATTAGCTTTAGTTAGTGAATTGAATTGATTGTTTTTGGTCAGTATGACCCAAACTGTCAAAGGTATTTAGATACCTATGTCCTTCATGATGGTAGAACTCATCCTCACACCTTTTTATTCATAAATTGGAAGAGGAAAACAATTTCTGTTTTTCAACTCCCAGTTGGTTTCTCAACTTCATCTGTGTGGCAGATGGGATGTTCCACTCACCTCGGAACACTTGGCAGTCAACAAGAATAGTTTATTCTAGCCAAATTCTATTATGTATAATTCTGCTGTCCAGCTAGAAGTTCCTTCTGCAGTTTCATCTAAATGTGGTATTCTTCATCAGGGCCTATCCTTAACTGTATTGCTGTATGCCATTCCCCTACAACAGAGTTCTGTGGCAAGGGTGATTGCATGTTAATAGTGAAATGATTGCTCTGTGCATGTTCGTAGAGCATGTTAGGAAACATTTACACACAACCTATTATATGTTTACTGGCATTAATGACAATTTTTTTAAATGAAGGACAATTGTAAGTTATTTACTGTACTTTACCATAAATATTAGCCCTGGGAGAGGGTGGTTAAAAGACCTTTCTGGAATTACAATAACTGTCAGTACAAATATGTATAGTTTGACTACAGCCCTCAGAGGCACGGGATAAGGAATTGTTTAATTAAACAGCTCAGAACGGCTATTAACAAAACCACCAAATAGTAAATTAACAGTGTTGGGCACCTACTAGTCATAAGTCTTTTAATGCCTCCAATTTTACTACAGCAGAAAACTGAAGGCAGCAATTGCTCTAATAGTAAAGAGTACACAAACCCCTTGTTTCACTCATTTAACACAGTCAGAGGGGTCAGGCACCAAAGTGTATGACTTCAAAAAAAATCTGCAACTGGCAATAGGGTGAGGTAAACCTGGCGCCAAAAACTTTGGTTTTCCTAAAACTGACTTTTTGCAAAACCTTAGATGTACAGAATTATTAAAATTCCCCTGAAAACATTGTTTTAAATATTATCTACAAGCTGCTGCTACTACAGCCTGAGAAACTGACCATGTTATTTTCATAGGCCAAGCACAGTGAAGTACGTACAACAAACAGAATTAAAAATAAGTTATGTTTTGAGAGTTCTCAGTTTTGAAAACCTCAAGTCATGACATAGCTAAGCAAATTGGCTTTTAAAATCTATACTTTTTAAAGGGGTACACCTTTACCTTAAACTCATTTCCACCTTAGTTTTGTATCTGCTAGTGTTACAAGTAACACCTAAGGTCGCTAATTGAAAAAATTAGTGTAGGAAAAGATGTGCTCCTCTTTGACAACAGTGTGCAGTCAGTTCCATTGTATTGTTGATTCTGATAGTTGTATTTCCTGTCTCATGCAGTAACATTAGGATATCACTCCTCCATTACTTGAGGGATGAAGCTCATGTACGTGCTCTTTTCCAGTCTTTGCACGATGAGGCTATTAGAATAGAAGCAGCTATGCTGCAAATGAAGAGGCAGCAGCTAGAGATGTGCACTGAGAAAGAGTACTGAACCTAAGCATGTTTGATACTTTGGATCTCACTTTCTGGCGAGTAAGACCCTTATTAATACGGAAGCAGAAACACTAATATGAAGTAATAGAGGAAATTAAGAAATGTTTCTATCCATGCTGTTGAAAGGGATTCTTAATAAGAAAATTCCAAATTAGTAAATTTCAAAAAATGTCAAACTGATGGTAGATCTATATAAAGGGAAACATTAAGTGGGGGAAAAGTGATCCAACTGTCAATTACTGCAGTGACAAAACACACCAGAGACAACCTCTCCACTACCCCTCAACAAAACCAAAAACCTTTAATCTCCTCGGTTCTTGCAAGAGTCATTTTGGAAGAAGAGTCTCTACATGCTGGTCACCAGGACCATTAGGAGAGAGAGGAACTAGACATACTTGTTGGGTCCTTTTCACTCACATGAGCCTTTTAGGGTCAATTTTCTCCAGGTGAACTAAGGGCTTTAGCTGCTCAGCAAAGTTTCGCATGTCATCAGAAACTACGTCTTGTCCTGCTGGAGCTACTACACTCAGCTCCACGAGGTAGGAGAGAGACAAGGGCTCAATGCTATCAGTGTTTCCTGGAACCAGGATGCGGAAAATCTTGTACACTACAATCTTCATGATACCCTTGCGGAACACATGGCCCTTGGCGACAAACTCGTGATCCATGCGGAAGCCCATCTCCACCAGAAAGTCAGTAAGGTTCTCTGAGGTGGCGATGTCAACACAGTTGCGCACCAGAGCATGGCGGTTTTTGTCTCCCATTTCTGGCTGTCCCAAATAGCGTAAGTGCCAGGGTGTGCCAGTTTTGTCCATCGAGCGCCGTGCCCTCAGGACAAAGGGACTGGCCTGCTGCCCTTTCAGGAGGAACACCATCTCATGGTCCAAGAAAGTCTCAGGTTCCATGTTGTCACACAGACCACGCAACCGGTGAAGGAGGCTCTCCAGGCTTTGATCCAAAACACTTCCTGGGAAGGAGAACAAGTTCATTATTTCACCACTGAGCCATTTACTATTGCCATTATGATTGCATTTTTTCATCCACCAGTGCATGGGACACCCCAAATAATTGCACCATATTTAAAAAAAAAAAGCAAAGAGAACAAATGCTCATCCAAACTCATTTTTCAAAAAGAAGCAGAGGATGCAAAACTTATCCCTAGTGCTCTTCATCTGGGAATCTCAAAACATTTACAAATGTATTCCCCATTTTATTTTTTATAGAACGAGAGGTGTACAACACTTGAATAACTTTTCCAAGATCGGCAGTGACGAAAAAGACGTAGCTCTAATTACTAGTCCAAATCTCTGGACCACTCTCCCAACACAACACACCTAGGACCTGCAGGTACATTAGTACTGTTTTTCAATGTCTATACTCCACACTGTAGCTACAACAGCAGCACAGAGACACCACTATAATGTTAATAATTACACTGGAGGCTGTCGCAAAAGCTTCCAGAGGGATTTGCAGCAGAACCAAAAACTATAAGGGCAAGAGCAAAACCCCAAACAAATCTTATCTTCTGTAATGGAATATTCTGCACCAAAAAGGAGTTTGGAAAGGGGGAGGGGGATGGGATGTTGTCCACAGATCGCCTGCTTCTGGAGAGTTTTAGCCCTAAAGGTCAACATCTTTCACAAAAGAAGCCTGACCTCGCTAGTTTAGGATCTGACTGAGGTAAGGTCTTCTCTTCCCCATTCCCCCTCCCCAATTCATCTCAAAACGTTAAATACTGGAATGACTTAGGTACAGTACGGGGAAGCTGAGAGTTTCCAGAAGAACCTGGCAGCATACCACTGTGACCTGAAATCAAACCCATCTTCCCACCAGCCTTACCTTGGAGTAAATACTCCATCATGTTAATGGTGCCGCCAGTGACAGGCATCATGGTAACCGGTGGGGCCTCCATGGTTTTGGCTTCCCTAGATGAAGCACAAAGAAATCAGGTCCACGACTACACCAGGCTTTCAGGCGCCGGGAGACCCCCGCGACCCCGCAGTGTGTGTGTGGGGGGAGGAAGGGAGGCTGCCCTTCCTTGTACGGGAACCGACGCCCCGCTGAGGGGCTCCCCGCGGGAACAGCTCCTTGCAGAGCGCGTAGGGCAACCGGCTGCGGCTTCGATACAACCACCTGGGAGGGGCCGGGGTGCAGGTGAGCCGCGGGGGAGGAAGGATGGCGGGGTTTGGGGACCCGGCCCGGGGCGGGGGAAGAGGAGCGGGAGCTGGCCCCGAGGGGGGCCTGGAGCCCCATGAGCAGGACGGACGCTCACCTCTCACCTGTGGGGCGGCGCGGCGCGGCGGGGGCTCCCCTCTTTACGGGCTGTTCCAAAGCTCCCCCGGCTCCGGCCCGCGCGCCCCGGCACAACCTCACTTCCTCCGCCCAGGCCGCCGACCTGCTCCCGAGCGCGCATGCGCCACACGCGGGCGGGCGGGCGGACTGAGGAAAGGGGGGGCGGGGTTTCCTGCTCGCTCCGAGGCGGAGACCAGCGGGGCTTCGTCTGCGTGGAGAAGCGTACGCGATGCCTTGGCCCCCCTCGCGGCCAGCCCGGGGCACATCCCGCTCAGCAGCCCTGCCCCCGCGGCCAACTCGGGGCACACCCCCCGTCAGCGCCGACCGCGGCCAGCCCGGGGCACCCCCCATCAGCGCCGCCCCCCCCCGGCCGGCTCGGGGCACCCCCCCCCCCTCAGCACCGCCCGCCACCCCCGCCCGCGGCCGGCCCGGGGCACCCCCCATCAGCGCCGCCCCCCCCCGGCCGGCTCGGGGCACGCCCCCCTCAGCACCGCCCGCCACCCCCGCCCGCGGTACACCCCCTCTCAGCACCACCCTCCCCCCCCCCGCGGCCAGCCCGGAGCACCCCCCATCAGCGCTACCCCCGCCCGCGGCCTGCCCGGGGCACACCCCCCCCCCAGCACTACCCTCCCCCAGCGCGGCCGGCCCGGGACACACACCCCCTCAGCGCCGCCCCCCCCGCGCGGCCGGCCCGGGGCACACCCCCCCCCCTCAGCACCGCCCGCCACCCCCGCCCGCGGCCGGCCGGGGGCACACACCCCCTCAGCGCCGCCCCCCCCCCCCCCCCGCGGCCGGCCCGGGGCACACCCCCCGTCAGCACCACCCTCCCCCGCCCGCGGCCGGCCCGGGACACACACCCCCCTCAGCGCCACCCCCGCCTGCGGCCGGCCCGGGACACACACCCCCTCAGCGCCACCCCCGCCCGCGGCCTGCCCGGGGCACACACCCCCTCAGCGTCGCCCCCCCCCCGCGGCCGGCCCGGGGCACACCCCCCCCTCAGCACCGCCCGCCACCCCCGCCCGCGGCCGGCCCGGGGCACACCCCCCGTCAGCAGCACCCCCGCCCGCGGCCGCCCGGGGCACACCCCCCCCCAGCACCATCCTCCCCCCCCCCGCGGCCGGCCCGGGACACACACCCCCCCCCCAGCAGTACCCTCCCCCTCCGCGGCCGGCCTGGGGCACACCCCCCTCAGCGCCGCCGCCCCCCCCCCTCGCGGCCAGCCCGGGTAACACAGGAAGAGGCTGAAGTTGGTTCCTTATTCCCAGCTCCTTATTGGTGGCCCCCGGTTCCTTCTAAAAAGGCGAAAATTAAATTTTCGGTAAGATTAAATTATTAGAAATGGCATTAAAATTAATCTGATAAACATGTAAATCAGTAATTAGTTATTAACTAGATAATCAAATAACCTGGGGTTTGGCTGACTGTATGTGCCTAAACAAGTCTTGGGTCACCCCAGGTGAGTCTGTAACAGGTCCCCATGATGCTCAGACTTTTTCAAAGGATCTGGTAGAAATTGCACTCAAAGTTTCATTCTTGTGCAGTGTGCTGCCATGGCACTCCCTCACCCCACTTTCCTTTTGTATATGGGGCTTGATGGGAAGATGACATTGTTAAATGTTTCGGACGAACGTGGAGAAGAAAGGCAAGAGTGCGAGAAGAATGGCGGACGTGTTGTGATCGGTGCAGTCTTAACGACAGCTGAAGACCAATCGATCCAGGTGATCCAGGTGACAAGGTTGTCCACTGATTTCTTTATATAACCCACATTACCATCATGGGTTTTTCTCTGACCCTCACCACCATAGTATCTGAACACCTTATCCTTGGTAAAGGATTTTATCTTCACATCACACCTGTACAGTAGGGCACTTGCACCCCCATTTTACAGATGAAGAACAGAGTAATTTAAAAAAAAACAATGAGGAGTACTTGTGGCACCTTAGAGACTAACAAATTTATTTGGGCATAAGCTTTCGTGGTCTAAAACCCACTTCATCAGATGCATGGAGTGGAAAATACGGTAGGAAGATATATATACACAGTACATGAAAAGATGGGAATTGCCTTACCAAGTGGGGGTTCAATTCTAACAAGACAATTCAATTAAAGTGGGCTATTATCAACAAGAGAGAAAAATCACTTTTGTAGCAGTAATCAGTGTGGCCCATGACAAACAGTTGACAAGAAAGTGTGAGTACAGTAGGGAGAAATTAGCATGGGGAAATTAGTTTTTAGTTTTTGTTGTGATCCATCCACTCCCAGTCTTTATTCAGGCCTAATTTGATGGTGTCCAGTTCTCCAGTTTCTTATTGGAGTCTGTTTTTTTGTTGAAGAATTGCCACTCCCGATTTTAAGTTTGTTATTGAGGTGTTCTCTGACTGGTTTTTGAATGCTATAATTCTTGACGTCTGATTTATGTCTATTTATTCTTTTGCTTAGAGACTTCAAGTCACACAGGAAGTCTGCAGGTGAGCTAGCAATTGAATCCAGATGTCTTGAGTACTAAAGCAGTGTACTTCCCAGTATGCCATCCTTCTTTGTCCTCCATCTGGTCTGTGAACCACATGAAGAGATTTATGGGCCAGTTAAGGCCCTGTACTTTGGATAGACATCTACACCTGTGCAAAGTTAATGTAAAATACGGCCAGATCAGAAAGGTACCACTATATGCCCACTTCGCACAAGTGTTAATGGTGACACAACATGCAGGGCAACAGAGAATCTGGCCTTCATGATTCAATCCCTGCAGGTAGCTGTGGGATAGAAAGGGGTAACTTTAAATTGTTTGACACCATGTAATTTTATTTTTTTAAATTACTATAAATATTTAGTCCAGAGAATCAAGAAAAGTAGGACAGCTCTTATTGTTTGTTTGTCTTACTGACAATTCAGGGAAAACCAATGTTAAAAGATACTCTCATGAATTGCCTGTATCACTAATTCTATCTCAGAGAGATCTGATTTCCACTATTTTAGTCACAGAGGGTCTTGATGTACCTTAGGGGACACCATGATTGAGACCAAGCAAAATAATCACAGTTATTAACCATGATTATATTATTCTTAAAGAGAGGAAAAGAAAACAAACAAAAACACAAATGACATGACACAACTGATAAAATGGTTCTCCAAGTGGTTGCAGACATGTATTCTACTCAGGTGTGCATGCACCCAGTGTACTGTAGCCGGAGAACTTTGTGCAGCAGTACCTGACAGGGCAGTGCTCGTGCCCTCTGGCTCCTCCTATGGCTATTTAAGGGCGGCGCTGTCCTGATCCCATTCAGTTCCTTCGCGCTGAGCACAGTCTGAGTTGGAGCTTCCTGTGTGGGTTTTGCCTCCTGGTTACTGTGAAGACAATGAGATTCTCTGTAAGCATGGGCACTTTTGTTTTTGCTGGTGGGTGCTTTTGAAGAGGTGTGTGTGCTTGTGGGGGAGCTTTGCCAGTTTTGGTGGGGAGGCTATTTTCAGCATATTTATACACATTCTAGTTATTGAATATGTATGTATGTATCATTGGTATCTACTATTTTAATTGTTAAGAACTACATAATTACATTATCATGAATTACAGCATATTAAAATCATTGCAATCACCTACAAGCTGTCTTCACTAATGTCCCAGTTTAAATACATTACGTCTAACTGCAGCTTTCTGGATAACTGTCAGCCGTTATAAGATGTATAACTTATTTACATCTACTTTCCTGATATGGTCTTGATGCACGTTAAAGACAGCTACATTATTCAGTTGCATCTGTCCCGTAGTAGATGACATTATTCAGTTGCGTCTGTCCCAATTACTGTTTGTGAGTAGAATACACACATCTGCAACCGCTCTAGGAAGAAAAAAGGGTTGCCTACCTGTATTGTAACTGTTATTCTTTGAGATGTGTTACACAATCCACCCTCTGCCCCCTCTGCACCTGAGTCCCCAGTCTTAGATTCCAGGGTGAAGAAACTGAGGGGAGGAGGGGGTACAAGGGCCAGATGGTACGAGTGCTGCCCCAGTGGGTGTGTACTGTTAAGCACAGTTCTCCAGCTTCAGTGAATGAGGCACACGCACACCTGAGCAGAATACATGTCTGCACCCACATTTCGAAGAACAACAGTTACAGTACAGGAAGATAACCATTTTTCACTTCTGTTGGAATTGCTTCTGTATGTCCCTCTGAGAGTGGGCCTGCCTTTGATGGAGGACTCTTCTTTTGGCAAGTTGAGACTAAGGGCTTATTTCCAAAAATGGTTGTGAAACCAATCTTAGTGTATCCTTAGATAATTAAGGGGCAATATAACTTTGTTTAAGGAAAGGTGGATCCTGTTGGTTGTTAGTAATAACCAGTTTATAATTGGGCAAAATAATCAATTGTAACTAAAGCCTATGAAACTGAAGAAAATATTTAAATCAGTTACTTAAAATAAGCCATTTAAGGATCTGTTTTAAAACAGGCCAATTACAAATATTAGGAATCTTAACTCCAATTGAATCCCACTGGTTAGCCCCTGTCTCTTCTCCACGAATACATGGTCTAACCATTTCGTAATTAACAGGAGAACTCTTAAAATATTAAGTTACAACAGCATTTCCATATTGCAAAAACTATTACAAGTTTCTTAAATCTAATCCCTTGGCAGTGTCTCTGTTAACTTTCTCTCACCAATCCATGCTGAAGTCTTGGGGAAGTTTTCCTTGGGTTGGTTTTGTTTTTTGAGTCATCCCTATTTTTTGTAGCTGTCTGTAATAGGATGAGTTATGGAGTGCTTGCTGTTTAAGCAGGATAGCAGGGAGTGTGTGGGGAGGGGCAGGAATGCTTACTTCAAAGATTTTTATACACTCCTCCTTCTTTCTATGAAATTATAGGATAACACACCTCTTTCAGGCTTGTTTAAATTCAGAGTCGGTGCGATCACTCTTTTTTTGGCTTCATGCCTTCAGGATTGTCTCACCTTCAGTTCCTGAATATGCAGTATGCTTAATGAATATGTAACATTTCTTTAATTGCCTTTATTCTTCTTCTGGCAGGAAAAATCACATAACTTTTAAAGTTAGTTTTAACTTTTTTTTTAATTCAGCCCATCTTTAGCGATACTCTTTTTTTATTAGAGTGTAACAGGAAATGAAATTCTGATTTCAAAAAGTCCAAACACTCCTATTCTTTATATAAACTGTTCTTAAGACATTCTTTTTAAACTAAATAACTTGGAGGAAGTCGTTAGCTTAATTAGTTATTAAAGTAGTTTTTTCTCAAAAAAAACCTGCCAATTTTTGGAGTGATGATTCTTCATCTTCCTGATTTGGGTAGGAAAGTTGCTTGAGCATTACCAGCAATTAATTAATTTCCCATTAATATAAATGTTCTATACCAGAGGTTCTCAAACTGTGGTCCGCGGATAGTTCCCTCTAAGGTGCGGGCCTGGGCGGCTGCACATAACAGAATGAAGGTCCACCCACCCATTCAGGTGTGGCTCCACTAATTAGGTGCCTGGACCCTGGAGAAGACACACATGTGAGGTGGTGGTCTTGGGGGGGAATAGGGCATAGGTGGGAGGGAGCAGTGGGGTGAGAAGACGGGGTGGGGGGAATTTAGGATGCGCAGGGCGGCAGCGGCCAGAGAAAGAGCCGACTTTCCCCAGCTCCAGGGCTGCAGCTGCCAGGGAGAGACGGGCCCTCCTTCCCAGCCTCAGCTCTGTGTGTGCTGTGACGGGGGAGAGACCCCCCTCCTTTCCATCCCCAGCTCGGGGGCTGACGCGGCAGGGCAGAGAGGGAGAGACCCCCCCCCCTCCTTCCCAGCCCCAGCTCAGGGACTGCCACGGCGGGGGAGAGAGGGTATATCCATCGCATTAGAAAAGTAAGACTACTGATATTAAAATATGAGTTGTGTGCTTTTATTTGTAGAACAAAAAAAGTTTAGTATTATTAAGGTTTTTTTATCTAGCGCTTTTATCCAAAGCGCTTTACAATAGTTCGCTAATGGTACAATCAACATTTGGAAAGATCATTAAGTGGTACACCAAGACCCTCAGCAATTTTCAAGTGGTCCGCGGGAAAAAAAAGTTTGAGAACCACTGTTCTATACTTAAGTGGCTTCTTACATATTAATTAGTTTAGCAAGGTCATTAGATTCCATGTTGATACATAAAACATTTTACCATTTATATAGTAATAATCCTAGGAACTTGGCATTTAGCTAACATATTTGTAAGTATCCGTTTCACAAAGGTGTTTGCATTTCAACATTTAAGAAATAAACAAAAGGATTAAAACATTTCCAACTAGAGATATTTTTTGTGGAGTTTTAAAGACACAAGCAGAGATTTTTCTTTGAAATGAAAGGGGGGTTGGTATAGGCCCACTTCACTCCTAGGTTTATTGCGCTGATAACATATTCCTACATTCCTTTTTGAGGTATTCTGGTCTAGACAGGACATTCCTTTTTGGTTTGTTGTTTCTTGACCCAAGCCTCCCAGCCTGGAGCTTGCATCTTATGACTCTGAGAACAAAAACCTTTCCTAAAAAGCCTGGGGGACTCCCAGGATTAGAAAACTGATTTTCTATTGCAAAATAACGTAATGGTGGTTTGTATCTTCTAGGGCAGCAGTTCAAAACAAGAGGATGCTAGTAGGCTTGACAGTTATAGGAGGAGGTATGGGGTGACTTGTAGTGGCATCAGTTCAAAGCAAAGCATCACGTTGCCAGAAACTGAGCAGTGCAAGACCTAGGCCACCTTCATGTTCCAGTCTACGTTTGAAATCTCCAGACTCCCTGGAACAACAGGTTCAAACTGTGGCAAACTGTGACTCAGCTCTTCAGCTTCCATGGTTGGTAAATTAAGTACCAGTTGACTGTGTGCAAATATTTCAAAGAAGACCTTCAGTCCCCTTCTATCTAGATACTAATCCAGCCCTTGTCATCATAGTACACTCCTCCTCATGACCATGAATGGATTTTGTCCTCATCCCCATTTTATAGTAGGGTAGATTAAGTGACTTGCCCAAGGTCACACAGAAAGTCTGTTGCTGTTGTGAGCACTGAACCATGATCTTCTTAGTCCCATTCCAGTGCTCAAACAATTAAAACATTCTATCCCTTTGAATTTACCTGGTCTACATGGATATTAAAGATCTCCTAGCCACAGTGAAATTGGAAGTTAACACTCTTTTCCCCCATCCTTTCTTGGCAGTGTGTTTGATACCCAGCTTTAGCACCCTCTGGGCTGTCTTCATTACTGTCTGTATTGTGGAGCTGTCTGTGTCTCTACTGAACTGTTTACTAACATGGAAATGCCAGGTTTATTTTAGTTTGGAAATCAGAAATCTACGGGACTGTGTGAGTTGAAAGTCAGCATACAGTAGCTAATTTGGGAGCAGAGCGGAAAGACCAAGGATTGTTGTCTTTCATGCAGAAAGGATCCCACGCACCAGAGGTACTGGGTAAATAGCCCCAAATGGCAAATATAACCCAAACCTCTTGACTTGTCTGTATCATTTCCAGGTCCCTTTAACAAAAAGGGAGCATAATTTGTAAATGGATTAGGAGACAAATAGCTGGGGATCTATGGTTCAGAGCTGCCATTAGCTCTGTGTGGTGCTGACTGCACACAGTAATGCATGTTGTGGACAAAGGACTGTGTTCTCTCAGTGCCTCCATTAGGGTCACCCAGGTCTGGGCAGGATTTAGTGTTTGCCCCTCCTCGTTATTAAAACCCACCATGGTCGTGCTCCAAACTACCTCACAGATCTCAGGCCTGATTCCCTGCTGCCTATGGAGTCATTTATGTCTGTCCAAAGTGAGTGTAAAATAGTCCCATGGGAATACGTGGAGAGTTCTTATCAAAGAGCCTTTTTCACTTGTGTGCGCGGCGTGCACAGTCGTTGGAAAGTTTTTCCCCTAGCAGCACCCGTCGGGTCAGCTATGGAGCCCCCTGGAGTGGTGCCTTCATGGCGCTCAATATATGACCCGGCACCTCTTCGGTTCCTTCTTGCTGGTTACGCTGACAGAGGGGAAGGCGAGTGGGTTTGGAATGGATATGAGCAACACATCTTGAAGAACAACAGTTACGAGAAGGTGAGCAACCGTTTTTTCTTCTTCAAGTGATTGCTCATATCAACTCCCAAGCCTTACCTAGGCAGTGGGGTTGGAGTTATGGAATCGCAGATTGGAGCACCGCTCTGCTGAAAGCTGCATCATCTCTGACATGCTGGACAATGGCGTAATGAGAGGTGAACGTATGCACCAAGGACCACTTGCTCCCCTGCAGATCTCTTGTATCAGGACCTGGGCCAGGAATGCCGCAGATGAGGCCTGTGCCCTTCTGGAGTATGCCGTAAGTGACGGGGCTGGTGTCTTGGCCAGCTCATAGCACATGCGAATGCAGAACATGATCCAGGAAGATATTCTTTGAGATGAGACCTGTAGTCCTTTCATGCGGTCAGCCACCGCTATGAACAACTGGTTCGATTTCGTGAATGGCTTGATGCATTTGATATAGAAGGCTAACACTCACTGAACAGCCAAGGAGTGCAGCCTCTGCTCATGGCTTCTGGTATCAGGCTTTGGATAAAAAGCAGGTAGGAAAATGTCTTGGCTGGTATGGAAATGTGATACCACCTTACAGAAAGGCTGGGTGAGTTCTGAGCTGCACCTTGTCCTTGTGGAAAACTGTATAAGGTGGGTTGGAGGTAAGGTCCTTTAACTCAGACACCCTTCTTGCTGATGTGATGGCAGTTAGGAAGCCTACCTTCCACAATAGGTAGAGAAGGGAGCAAGTCACCAGCAGCTCGAATGGGGGACCCATTAATTTGGAGAGGACCAAATTAAGGTCCCACACAGGAATAGGCTGTCTAATTTGGGGATGTAGCTAGTTCAGACCCTTGAGGAACCGTCCAACCATGGGGTTGGTGAAGACAGAACGTCCAGAGACTCCGGGGTGGAAAGCTGAGATAGCCATTAGGTGTACCTTTACAGATGATACTGCCAGTCCTTGCTGTTTCAGGTGCAGAAGGTACTCCAGAATAAAGGGTAATGGCGCCTGAAGTGGGGGTGTATGTCACTGGTTACACCAGCAAGTGAACCTCTTCCACTTCACTAGATTTGTGGCCCTCATGGAGGGCTTTCTTCTGCCAAGTAAGACCTCCCTTACCTGCTCCGAGCACAAGACATCCATAGGGTTCGCCTCACAGCCTTGAAGCTTCATGGATGGAGGGACTGGAGGTCTGAGTGATGAAGATGACCGTGTTTCTGAACGATCAAGTTGGGGAGGAGTGGCAACCAACAGATCCAGAAGTGTGGTGTACAGTGTTGTCGAGGTCACAGCGGTGCCACCAGAATTATCTCTGCCCCATCTCTGTGGACCTTGAGTAAGACCTTGTGCACGATAGGGAACGGGGGAAAGGCGTAGAGCAGATGACCTCCCCAGGGAAGCAGGAATGTGTCTGCGAGTGAGCCCAGGCTGCTTTCCTGGAAGGAGCAAAACCACTGGGCACTTACTGTTGCTCTGAGTGGCAAACAGGTAGACCTGGAGAAACCCCATCTCTGGAAGATGAAGTGAATGATGTGTGGCCGGATGGACCACTCTTAGCTATGGAAGGACCTGCTGAGGTGGTCTACCAGTACGTTCTAGACTCCTGGCAGATGTGATGCTTCCAGGTGAACGGAGTGGGCTATACAGAATTCCCAGAGCCTGAGAGCCTCCTGACAGAGGGGCGAGGACTGGGTACCACCCTGCTTGTTGATGTAAAACATTGCAGTGGTGTTGTCCATCATGACTGCCTTGTGCTGGCCTTGCAGACAAGACTGAAAGATCTGGCATGCAAGTCACACCACTCTGAGCTCCTTGATATTGATATGGAGAGAGAGCTCATCCTGTGACCCAGAGGCCCTGCTTTTGGAGATCTTCCATATGGGCGCCCCAACCTAGAGATGATGCATCCGTAACTAGAGACAAGGATAGCTGAGGGCTGCTGAAGGGGACTCCTTCGCAGACTATTCAAGCATTGAGCCACCACTGGAGTGACTCTAGCATCTGCTGTAGCACCATGACCTCTAGTCCCAGGCTGTGGCGCCCCGGGCAGTATGTCGAAGCGAGCCACATCTGTAGAGGCCTGAGTCTCAGCCTGACAGGTCGGATCGTGTACGTGCAGGCCGCCATATGACCAAGGAGACTGAGGCAATTCCTTGCTGTAGTGGTCAGGTACTCTCTCATGCATTGAATGATGCTTGCCATGGCTTGGAATCGGGATTCTGGCAGGCTTGCTCTTGCTTGGACCGAGTCCAACACCGCCCCCAATAAACTCTATCCTCTGGGTCAGAGACAAGGTGAACTTATTCATGTTGAGAAGGAGACCCAGTCTCTTGAACGTGGATATGGCCAGACAGACCTGCGACTCCACCTGTTCTCTGGTGTGCCCCCTGAGTAGCCAATCATCAAGGTAAGGGTATACCTGCACCTGCCTCCTTCGGAGGAAGGCTGCTACCACCAACATGCACTTGGTGGGGCTGTCGACAGGCTGAAGTGAAGGACCGTGAACTGATAATGTTTTTGGTCAATCATGAACCTTAAAAAGCGTCTGTGTGCAGGGCGAATCGCTATGTGAAAGTACCCATCTTTCATGTCGAGGGCAGCGAACCAGTCTCCCGGATCCAGAGAAGGGATAATTGTATTGAGGGAAACCATGCGGAACTTCAACTTTACCATGAACTTGTTTAGTCCTCACAGGTCTAAAATGGGTCTGAGACCTCCCTCCTCCCCTTGGCTTTGGGGATTAAGAAGTAGCGGGAATAGAATCCCTTGCCCCATAGCTCCTGAGGAACCTCCTCCATCGCTGCTGCGTCGAGGAGCGCCTGCACCTCCTGGATAAGGAGGTGCTCATGAGAAGGATCCCTGAAGAGGGACAGGGAAGGAGGGGTGGAAGGGCGGGTAGGAGTAGAATTGGAGAGAATATCCCACTTCCACCATGCGAAGAACCCAGTGGTCCGATGTTATTAGGGACCACACACGGTAGAAGTGGGATAGCTGGTTCAAAAAACACAGGGAAGGATCCGGTGTTGAGACAGGTGCTCTGTCCTTGGGCGCACCTTCAAAATGTCTGCTTTGAGCCTGATGAAGGCTTAGTCGGGCCCTGGCCCTGTGCGGACAGGGGATGGGAAGGCTTATACCTGCCATTCTTACCCCTGTGCCTGTAAAAATCCTGCCTTGGCAGAGGAGGATACAAGCGCCGTTGCAGCAGTTGGGGCTTAAAGGGCTTTCGTTGGGTTGCTGGGGTGTGCATACCCCAAGATTTCATTGTTGCCCTGGAGTCTTTGAGGCTATGCAGTGTGGAGTCAGTCTGTTCGGCAAACAGGATCACCCCATCAAAGGGTAGGTCTTGCATAGATTGCTGAACCTTGGGCGGGAGGCCCAAGGCTTGTAGCCATGCACTATGCCACATAGCTATCCCTGAGGACAAGGAGCGTGCTGCCAAGTCCGCAGCGTCCAGAGAGGCATGTTAAGAGGTCCATGCCACTGCCTTGCCTTCCTCAACAATTGCCCTAAACTCCTCCCTGGACTCTGTTGGTACCAGCTCCCTAAACTTCCTCAGAGTTCCAGGAGTTAAAACTGTACCTGCTCAGGATTGCCTGCTCACTGGCATCCGAATAAATCCAGGCACTTGGCGTCCTTAGATTTAGGCGCTGGG
Organism: Caretta caretta; assembly: GCF_965140235.1. NCBI lineage: Eukaryota > Metazoa > Chordata > Testudines > Cheloniidae > Caretta > Caretta caretta. The sequence continues at coordinate 48,591,473 of NC_134210.1, forward strand.
GCTAGCTGACCCTGCCTCTCCCTCTCATTTATTGCCGACACTACCAATGAGCAAGCCTGTGGTTGTATGAATAGGTAGTCGAACCCCTTAGAGGGTACGAAGTACTTCCTCTCCACACCCTTAGTGGTGAAAGGGATGGATGCTGGGATCTGCTAAATGGTCTTTGTATTGGCTTGTATAGTTTTGATGAGGGCTAGAGCGACCCTGGATGATCCTTCTGGTGCCAGGATGTCCACCACAGGTCTTCTGAGTTTACCACTTCCTCAGCCTGCAGGTTCATATTCCGTGCAACCCTGCGCAGGAGTTCCTGGTGGGCATGGCTATCTATAGGGGGTGGCCCCAAGATGGAGGTGCCCACCACCGCCTTGTCTGTGGTGGTTGACAGAGACGCTAGTGGGAGAACTGGGTCCTCCGGACTCTTGGTCCTCAGGGACCTCCTGCCCTGCCTCTAGTGCCGTGCCAGCCACTCCAGGGTCTGGCTCAGGAACTGGGGTGGGTTCCGGAGGAGGTAGTGCGACAGCCGACTCCTCTGCTCCCCTAGGGGTGGGGCGACTGACCGCTGCCTCAGGCACACTAGGCTCAGATCCAATGAGCATGAGGCCTTGGCCTGGGCACCCTGGGCCTGGTGGTACGCCTATGGGTCCAAAATAGCCACTGCACTGGCCTGTGCCACTGCGCAGGCCATGGTCCTGCACCGATGTTAGGTATGCCCCGCACCTACTTGTGCCAGGGTCGCTGCTAATATGTGGACCCCATCTCTGAATCCAAAGATGGGGCCCAGGACTGTGATGGCCATGGCGGTGCCGAGTGCAGCTGAGCCGGGGAGCAGCGCTGCGAGGCTGGGGAGTAGTGCTGCGATCTGGAGCAGTCCCGTGAGCATGGTCTGCGCAGAGAGCCAGATCGGTGCTGATAAAACAGTGCTGAGATCGGGACCTACTGCGTGAAGGCGATCCGTGCTGTGAGAGGGAATGCTGGCGGGATCTGGTTCAGTGCCGCGAGTCAGACCGGCGCCACGAGTGCAACCGGCGCTGCAGGTGCGACCGGCACCAGGACTCCAAGAGCTGCCAGAACTCTGAGCGGTACCTCCCCTCTGCAGGCTGAGTCGAAGGGCGGATCATTGCTGGCTTTCCCCAGCATGGCGCTGCCCGTGGCGGTATCAGAGGCTTTATGCGAAGGGCTGGGGACCTCGGTGCCATCATCGCAATGAGGTTCGTGGCAGCCTCAAAGGTGTCTGGGGTGGAAGGCAGTGCTACCTCCTCCACCACCAGACCCGGGGAGTCCAACTGCACCGGACTCAATGGTCCCCCTTGTGGGGCTGAAGTCAGCGGCACAGGCTCCAAAAGTTTTGACGCCGGGGTTCCTCCCTGGGATGCGCCCCATTGGCCGGCTCCGGTGCTGCTTCTGCGCCGGTGAATGGGATCAGTGCCGGACCAGTCCCACCGTCTTCGGTGCCAGGGAGTGACGTTGCCACGGATCTCTGCCAATGGGAGAAGTGGAGAAATAGGCTACTTGACCCCAGTTCATCTCTCACCAAAGCCAATGTCTGCACCAGGGGCCCACTGCAGGCAGCTTGGGCCTTCTTGTCTTTGGGCTAACTGGGAAAGCTGAGCCTTCAGACCAGGTTAGGGCAGAAGCTTACACATGACATTCTCAGTAGAACCCAAAATAGTTTCTGAAGAAGCTAGTTTGGGAGAAGCGTGATAACTCTGTATAGTCTGAAACTCCCATAACAGTAATACCTCTTTATGTCTCTAGTAGGCCCACGCTTCTTCCTTATCATTGGAGCAGTTTAAGGGTTATACACCTTTAATTACGCCACTATTGTTAAAGTGGTTTTCCCCCCTAGACTGGATGCACTGATACCAGTACAGATGTATTTCTACTGATATAGCTTATTCCCCTTTCTACACAAGAATAGCTATATTGCTATAAAGCACTTTTTATGCTTGTATAACTACATCCACAGTAGGGATTGGAGTAGTGTGACTATTTTGGTTAAAACAAAAACCAGCCCCTAACCAATATAGTTATATCAGTACAAAATATCTGTATACATCAGGCCTTTTCAATAGAATTATGGTTTGGTCCATAAGCCCGAACATGGAACGGCAAGTGGACACAGAAGAGGGTGGTGGGAGAGAGTGGGCACGTTGCCAAGTCCTTTTTATTGGAAGACAGAAGAAGGGGAGAGAGAAGTCTGGTTTCCAGCTCCACTTTATTACACAGAGAATATTATTTGGTTGAAAAGTTGATAGCATATTTCATTTTATGAGGCTTGAGGATCTCTCCTAGGAGTATGGATTCATTACAATTTAATGATAGTACTCCAATCTGGATTGTTTTTGATGGCCTGCATACTATTTCAAAATGGCTATTTTGTAGCATCTCCTAACCTCTTTCCCGCCCGCCCCCCCCCTTTTTTTTCCCACTGTGCCCGACTGTGGGAAGCGACGGCCAGTATGTCCCTCGGCCTGCGACGGTTCCTGCAGCCCCCATTGGCTGGGCAAAGCTAACCGCTGCCAGGGGGAGCTGCGATCGGCCAAACCTGCAGACGCGGCAGGTAAACCGGCCCGGCCCGGCCCGCCGGGGCTTTCCCTGAACAAATGGTGTCCCAAGTTTGGGAAACGCTGCCCTATGAAATGGGGATGGACCACTGTCATCTAGTCTTTTCCTCCCGTAATGATGTTGGTTCTGGCGGGACCCAACTGAGAGTGCCAATTCAGGACAAATTGCTTCAAGCAGGGCAGTTACAGCCCAAGGCTGGGGTTTTTCCACCTCTAAGGCAAATGAAACCAGCCAAACAGAGCAGACTTTGGTCTCACCCCACTGGCTAACCATAAGTCACACAAGCAATTCCCTTAGATACTCCAGTTTCCCAGTGTCTCCACCAGTGCCACTCATTATGGGGATGAATGGTTATGAAAACCAATACCCCAGTAAAAGAAGAAGGAAAAAGGTTCTCTAGATCCCAAAGGACCAAGCCCCAGACCCAGGTCAATATAAAAATCAGATCTTACCCACAAATTATGCTGTTGCCAATCCTTTAGAATCTAAAATCTAAAGGTTTATACATAAAAGGAAAAAGATATAGATGAGAGCTAGAATTGGTTACATGGAATAAATTACATACAGTAATGGCAAATTTCTTGGTTCAGGCTTGTAGCAGTGATGGAATAAACTGCAGGTTCAAAGCAAGTCTCTGGAGTACATCCACGGCTGGGGTGGGTCATCAGTCCTTTGTTCAATGCTTCAGTGTAGCAAAGTTCCTCCAGAGGTAAGAAGCAGGATTGAAGACAAGATGGAGGAGCTGCAGCAGCTTTTTATATTCTCTTGTCATATGGTCTTTCTTTCTTTGTTCCAAAGACAAGCTGTCCATCACATGGCATGGAAAAACCTCAGAGTTCTGTCCAAAGGCATGTCCCTTCATACCTTGCTGAGTCGCAAGGTGTCTGCCTTCTCTCAGTGGGTCAGTTGTATAGCTGATGGTCCTTAATGGACCATCAAGCAGGCTAGGCAGAGCTGACACCCAGAAGCATAGCACAAGTTTGAAAATACAGACAGTATAGAGTCAATATTCATAACTTTAACTACAAAAATGATACATATAGTCAGCATAATCATAATCAGCAAACCATAACCTTGTCTTAGACACCTCATTTGACCCCCTTTATACAAGATTTGGTGCCACTACAGGACTTTGGTTGCAACACTGATCTATGTGGTCCCAGTTCATGTCAATAACATCATATCCCCACACCCTTGAATGGTAGGACATCTAGAATATCACCTGCAACATCACTCATGCAAATATCAGGGCATGTACCTGGTATTGTGGTTTGTCTATTAAATTGACAGGCAACTGGAATGTCAAATCTGCAGATCTATCTGCTAGAATTTCTAAATCCTGGTCCTTCTGGGAACGGACTAATAACTCTCCACTGTGATGCCTGAACAACTCCTATGCTGGAGGGTCCTGCAGGAGGGCACAGAACTACTATAGCCAAGGCCAGGTCTACATGATCAACTTTTGCCGCCATAGCTGTGTCAGTCAGAGGTGTGATTTATGACTGACATAGCTGAGCCACCAAAAGCCCCTGCTGTAGATGCAGTTATTTTGGCAAAACTGAGCTCTTGCTGGGTAGCTTGTTTTGCTCAAGATGGCTGGAATAGGCTATACCCGCAAAAGAACAGTTTTGCCAGTATAAGCTGCCACCGCACTAGCAAAGCCTAAGTATAGCCCTGGACCAAGTCTATGCATGTGGTAGGGCAGCAAAACCAGGCTGGAAGAGGAAAGTGAACCAGCCCCAGGTGCTCAGGGTTGAGGAGGAAAGCCAGCCTAGGGTTCACCTCAATCAACTAACATGTTAAAATACAATTTATTCCATCTATGCTGAGATTTAACACGTTAGCCAACATGTTTTTAAAAAATACATCCTTTGCCCTACAGTAGCCTTTAGACATCTGCAGCTCTAAGAACCTGACCCCAACCATCCAATTACTCTATATGGGTTTCAGGGTGTTTTTGTTTCTGAGGGTGGCTTGTTGTAAGCATGTTACCTTCTGCCCTGGACCCACATCAGTCCCCAAACTTTGCATTTGTGGTAAGAGGTTCCACTGTAGTGTTTTATGTAGGGCTTCATAGAGAACCAAAAATTATTTGCTCCATTTATAAAGTTGATCTCTACCCTTGGTCTAGAGCATGAGATGTAGAGAGGAAGCTGAAAGAGTATCCAGTTGTAGGTGGACTAATGCTGGATATTGGGTGGGCCAGACATGGAAATTATATTATGGCCAAGGACCTGAAACAGAAGGGGAGGAGGCTCTGATCAGGCCTTTAGCTTCTAAATGTAAAGGTGTAGGTGACAGATTTCTTTGTGATAGTAGGATTTTTGGCTCCTAGATGAAATTTAGGGAGTCAAAGTTAGTATATATTTCCAGACTTTTTGTTTAATGGGAAAGTGGTTTGAAAACCCTTATTTTCAGCTTACGTTTTAAAATGTTAAAATTTGCTAACTTAAAAAATAAGTAGTTATTATTTGACTAGGTTTTAAGATTAAATATTTATTTACATAACTGTATGTCTGGTACTTTCATTTGAGAGTTCTCCCTCCTCCTCTTAAATAATCTTCATGTTCAAGAGTTCTGTGTAATGTAGAGAGTAACATATTGGTCAGTTAATTTTGATGCACTCGCTTTCACTGATGCAGAACGAATGCAGTAAGTTTAGCGTTCCTAGCCCAAACAGATTGGAAGACTTTTCTAAAAGTGCATTTTTGTGTTTAGGGTCACATATCTCTCTGAAATGACCATCACAGACTTTGCAAAATATATTCTGTTTTAGCAGACCACTACCGTGTGCCAAATTCCAGGCAAGAAAAAACTTCTTTTCTGGAAAGTACAGAGACGTGTCCAAAACAGGCCTCAATGGAAAGTGTCATACTTAACTACTGTATTGAGAAGTTATTGCAACTCCTTAAGTGTTCTTCATACCACCAAAGGACAATATGTAAACAATCCCTGAAACAATGTTTAATATTTAATAAAGTCACTAATTATACTTAAAAATATCACAATTAAGCCAAAATGCTTTTCCATTGTTTTACTGAAACTGAAAAAGTATTCTGTACCAAAATGTACACAATTTAGTAATAATACAAAACGTTAATTCTGCAAGACAGAATGTCAGTTACATTCACCAAAATGAACACTGAACCACCATTTATTGCCAGCTCAGTGTTACTTTAAATAATAAATCACTGGTTGAACACAGAAACAAAGCAGTTTCAACTCTCCATAAATAAGAAAAAACTACTCATAATAATGCAAAAAGATAAACATTCATGATATTTTCATGCTACCACAGCATACCTAGCATGTAGTATGTCTTCCAGCTTGAATGTTAGCTCTGTGAGACCAATACATTAATATTAGAGCTGATGTTCTACAAAATCAGTCCCTCACGAGTTATACCAAGCTTGCACATTAGAAGAACAGCATTCTCTCTATTTCATCACCACCCCCGAAATGCCTCTGTATCCCCATAAAAAGACCAACCTGCTGACACCATCCTTCTAGTAAGCAGGAATGTTCAAATCCATTTATAGTTTTCCTTCAGTGACTGAACAGGGTAACTGTTTAGCATAGTAACTGATACTTGTTTTCTCAGTAGCAAGTCAAACCAAAATAAACCTACCTAATATTTCCCGCATAATGTTAACAAACACCCTATGTTATCTCACTGATCCAAATACAGTATTTTAATGGACAGTTACTTTTCTTGTATTAATTTTTCTAGTAACATCATTTCAATGGACCCTTGTAAGTTTTCGTAAGATGGATAAGTTGGATTTTTCAGAAAATAAATTACAGTTTTTTCACAAAAGAAAATATTTAAAAAGAATCAAACATAAAAACCAACTGGAACATTAAAGACACGTGATTTTTCTGGCTTTATTACATCTCAAGTTAAGCAGACGTCAAACACCGATCCCTGGGGAGAAAGTGTCGAACACCAAAAATTATTAATGTGCCAACGCACTGTACTTTAAAAAGATGAGATTTTAAAAATGTAAACATCTGTTCTTGATTCGTTCACTTGAATCCATTGCTACTTACAGAAAAAGTTATGTAAAAAACTGTATTAACATTATCAAAGCTCTAAACTGCCTGATGTGTAATTGTTTCTATATCTGTATCAAGAAAGTTTTAGAAAGTCATGATACAGTACTTCTCTCTGAACAAAATGCCCAGGCGGTTGAACACATACTCCTATTAAAGAATGTCAAACATTTCTACACTTTGTAGCAATAGATTTTCCTTAAAGGAAAAAATGATGTAACTCAATTAGGGAGCTAATAATTAAGTGGAACAGCACCAAGTGAAGTACTATAAATAGATCAGTGTTTCTACAGATTAATGAGAGACTCAATAAAATTATCTCATAACTCAAGACGTAAGCTTAAAACTTGAACAAACAAAATTAAAATCAGGAGTTCATGGAAGCAATTAGGCTGCTATCACTTTATATTTAAAACCTACTTTTTTAACCAGAAAACAAAAACCACAAGGAAAATTACATACAAACCAATTTTAGCCAAATCATTTTTTTAAACACACAACAAATTACGCTGCAGAACTTGTTTTCCATCTCAGTCATAACTGGGAGTTCACTAGTCAAAAAACCCTCAATCCTTAATGATATAAAGCTGACCCTTCAGAAGAGCATGCGCAGAGTAAGAGAAATATCAAAAATTCTAAACCATGTTCAAGACATCTGGGATCTTCATAAAGGAAGTAATTTTTAACAGCTGAAGAAAGTCAAAGTCATAAGGAGGAGTTTCACTTATCACAAGTCTGCTGATCTTCTCAATTATCTTCCACAAAAATCTTTGTACTGAACACTGCCTTCTAAATTTCATAAATATATATTATTCTTTACTCCTGGTCAGTTGCTATGGCAATGGTTCACTTCAATGCTCCTCTGACATTCAAGCTGCTTTCTTGGTGCAGTTTCTCTGAAGATCTTGTAGATTTATTTTTGACCTAACAAAAATAGTAAGATAAGCCATTTGGAGTCAGCACTCTCTCTGTAGCTTTAACTGTTTCATGTACCATTTATTACATATTGTGCTGTATTTGGGACAGGGGAAGATGCAGAGTATATAGTACTAAGCTTTGCATTTCTTACCTGTTATGAATCATGTGGCTTTTGACTAAATGTCCAGCTGCCAGTGCTGCCATTAATGACAATTCCCCTGCCATTACTGTAGCACATACAATTTTAGCAAGCTGACGTGCATTTTCACCAGGATTGTCTTGACTTGCACCCTGGACCCCTAACATCTGTAGACAAAAATATACAACATTACACTTTAAAACCAAGCGCTGGTAAAGGTAAATTTGTGTTCAGTTAGAGTTATTTAATGGTCCTTACTAAATTATGTGAACCAAACCAGCTTTTAAGTCCCTCAGACATTAAAAAGTAGCATTTAGCTTCAAAATCAGATGCATGAATACTCTTTAGAACAGTTTAGTTAGTTATATCTTAAAGCCTACTAAAGTTTGAAAAATACTTGCAGTATTACTTAGACACACAGTATACAATAGAACCAGGAGGACTTTTGGTTTAAAAGGATGTTATTTTAATTTTCTTTGATGCTTTGTACCTGCAAACAAGCTTGCTGTGGTAGCAAGTTGGTTCCTCCACCAACTGTTCCAATTTCTATAGAGGGCATTGTGCAGCTGATATACAGATCTTCATTTGTGGGACCTGTTGACTCCATCAGAGTGATGCAGTTAGAGCTGCCCACATTCTGTGCTGCATCCTTAAAGTCAGAATAAAAACATTTAGTTCAACTATCTTAAGAATATATTTAAAAAACCAAAACCTAATAGTGCTGTGAATTGGCTGAACTTACCTGTCCACATGCAATGTAGATAGCTGTGACGATATTTGCTGCGTGGGCGTTATAGCCACCTATGCTACCAGCCATCGCAGACCCCACCAAATTTTTGTTTATATTAACCTCAACCATGGCTTCTGTAGTAGTCTTCAATAGCTAGACAAAACCATATGCTTTTATTATACTTCTCATTAGACAGCAGTAGTAATCCCATGTTGTTTAGTATTAGCACTCAGACTATGATTCCATGGCTGAGGAACTTGCCTCAGAACAGTTCTCTAAAATGTAGACTTTCATATAAAAGAAAATAATTTAAGCTCTTACAGTTGCTAAAACTTTCTAAATACGAACAGAATACAAACCAATGCATAGAGATTTGCCTAAGTCTAAAGACAGCCTGAAATAAATACTTCCAAGAGGTGTGGTGAACCACCCCATTTATTTCAATGGAATGTTGACATTAAATTTGAAACTTAATGATGACAATATAAAAATAGTTTGGAAGAAAAAGCCTGTTAATGAGCTATGATAGTACCTACCTGCCTCTCAGGTAACTCCAATAGCAACAACCCCCAATTGTCCCCATCCCAGCTTGCCACAATCTCCAGCTTCCCCCAATCACTTCTACAATGTAGTTATATATTTTTAATACAAAATTCTGCAGTACAACTGAAAGTTAAAAAAGTTCTGGGGCACTACAAAATTAAATATCAAATTAAGTCACAAGAAATACTACTGATTGTGTTATTTATTTTCATATTTAATTCAATCAAAACCTCTTTATATGAAGGTCCCAAAGAATTTCCAGTCTTGTGTACTGTGATGTGTAGCAGAACCCAGGCTAACTGCTGCAGATTAATTTGCCATGGAGTACCCAAGGGACCGGTTACAAAGGTTATTAAAACTGAACTGAATATAATCAAGTAAACTACTTAAGTGTCAGATCTATTAGACTGTGGAACAGTCTTTCAAAAGAAGGAGCAGAAGATCCACCACTTCAGACATTTTAAACTAGACATCACAAAAGTATATTGAATGAAAAATCCTCTACTAGTAAGTCATTTTTTATCTATAACGTCCATGATCCTACAATAATGCTCAAAGTGAAGAGTGATCATTATGTACAATTTATAAATCTTGATTTCAAGTTTAATTTTTATTAAAGGATTAGTTTGGTTAGAAAAAAAATGCTTTTTTTCCAAGATGAATCAAAGCGGTACTTACTTCTCTGACCACCTTGGCTGGAATAACTGCTTCGCAGACAACAGACTTCCCCCTGCCTTCTATCCAATTTATGGCAGCAGGCTTTTTGTCTGTACAATAGTTACCACTAATAGCTAGAACATGGAGATCAGGAAACTCTTCTTGCAGTCTTGCAAGTGCCTTTTCGGTACCCTGACAGAAGCAGATATAAATGAAGTGTAACTTCCAATGAAGGTTGCATTATAAACCACTGGAGAACGTAACTAATATTTGACTAACCATCACAGAGACAGTAACACATCAGGGCTAGATTGAACCTTTGGGCTCAGCCCCTGTGCAAGGGAAAGCATATCACTGTGCTACCTCAGGAGCAGCAATGGGAAGGAATTGTTCCTCACAGAGGAACCTGGACTCCCCTTTTGGGTAAGATGGTGCTGGTGGGTAGGGATAATATAATCATTGCTCTGCCCCCATCTCACTCACTTGCTCGTAGAGGAAATAATGAATTCACAAGCCCTTGTTCCTCCCCACCATGCATGCTGGACTGCACAGGTGGGTGGAGGCTCTGCCCCCTCTGACTCTCCCGAGTGGCTACATAGGACCAGAGAACACTGGCACTTAGCAAGGTATGCACACAACATGAATCTTAATAATCTGGGATCAATTCTTCCCTTTATTCTTGATTGGGGGAAGAAGGAGAGCCTGAGTTGCATGTGCAGATTTTTTTTCTTTTTAAATATAGTCATTTTAACCCTCCCTTTTTCATTGCTTAGGTACTACTCTTGATTATGGTCAAAGACACAAAGCTAAACCATTACATGTTACCATTTTATATCACTAGAGAGAGACACAGCCTGCCCTAGGTAAATAAAACAAGCAAAAGGTAAAAAATTCAAGTTCATATGGGAAGATGATCAATAAGAATGAAGTTGAAGTAGGATTAATAATCACTTTTAATTTCTCACTCATGTAAACCTGTTTTGCCTATTTTAGATTTAAGCACTTCAGGGACAGAAAGTAAATTTTACTCTAAAAAGCACTATGAACCTTAAAACAGGACTCTGATACTGGATGGCCCTTATACAAGCCCCAGAAAAAGAGAGGGGGAGAAGTTGAAGGGAGGGAGGGAAGTGGGGAGACAGTCCTGTGTCCTTGCTTTTACTCCCTGTATGGTCATGTAAGACAGGAAATTCAGAGTTAATTTAGTGACATTCTTTAACTAGTTATTTTTTCAAAAAACGCTAAGTAGAAACAGACTGGATCTTACTTTTGAGATCATGTTCATTCCCATTGCATCCCCTGTTTCAGACTGAAAACGGATATAAAGGTTACGACCAGCCAGACTGATGTGAAGCTTTTGCAGACGAGCAAACCTGTAAATAAATGAGAATCAACTAACTATTTACAATTCCTTCTCTCTCCCTTATCTCACTAAAGACTACAGGCTGCTTTTCAGCTACAAATGACAGTAAGCCATTAGTTCCGGATAACCCTGCTAAGCACCATGCACATTGTGTGCTCCTCCTCCTGCTCTATGCTCAAAACTAAATCAGCACCAACTACCAGGCACAAAATCCTCTTGACTGCTGATCCAAGAGAAATGTTTAAGAAAACTTACTGCTCCTGAAAGTATCTGTACTGGTTTGCTTAATTTTTCTAGCCCTGCAACTTGTGAAATACAGGATCCTAGTGTTATAGTTACCTAATTTCAAACAACAATTCCCTCCTTCCATTCCCCCCCCCCCAAATTCTGTGTTACTGCATACAAACTACTAAAAGAGGGAGATTTGGCAATTCTTAAGTCAGTTATATACAGAAACAGTGTCTAGAGCAGTGATAGTGAGGGCATGTCCCACAACTCAATTCTATTGCTGTGCAGTAAGCAAAAACAAACAAACTTGAAGATATTGCACATTATTCAACAGCAGCAAGGATGGTTCTATACCATGGTTATCAAGCCTTGCTGGAATATGCTCAAGTGTACTACTGACCTCCACATGGTTTTGTGGAACATGACTCTGCTAACCAATACTGAAAAATCAGTCTTCAATTTTCCAGAGATAATATACAACAAATAATACTGGGGAAGGATGGGGATAAGAGAAGTTATGACAGTCATGCTCTAAATCAGTGGTTCCCAAACTTTAACAACCTGTGAATCCCTTTCACTGAAACGTCAAGTCTCGCAAACCCCCTCCCAAAAATGAGTATTTCCAGGGATTTTCTTCTTTACCTGAGTATAAATTATAAAAACTGTGATCTTGGAAATATAAAATTTGTTTTTATGACATGCTTATTACATGCTATTTATTATTAATTATTATTTATCATTACAGTCTTTTTATTACATTATGAAAACGGCAACACTCTTCCAAGATCTCACTTTCGTAGCTTGTATCACTTTGAATAAGCCTGTTATAAGACAAGGCTCCTACATTTCATCAAGGAGTATCAAATATGAAACAGCATGAAGGTATTTAAAAAGCCAATGCAAAGAGTTCCTCCTACACAAGCATTCAGGTAGTCCAGGCAAACAACGCACGTTGCAACAAAGCTTAAACTTGTTCTTCATAATAAGTTTAAAAACAATACTAGCTGCCTATTTAATTTTAAAAACAGCAAAAAAATCCACCTCCCTTTCTATTTCTTATAAAGAGTCTTGAAGTTTAAATCTCCTCAGTGTGATAGATACGCTTGCTTTGATCTGCTTAGCTCTTGGAAGTCCAGGGGCTCCAGGCTGCTGGCCCCGTGCTGCCCGGGGTTCCTAGGGACAGCTCTGTCCACCATTAGGGAATTTTTCCCCCGAGAACCCCCTGTAACATTTTGCGAACCCCCAGGGGTTCTAGAACCCCAGTTTGGGAACCACTGCTCTAAATCATATTACTTTTAATACTGTTATGCTTCTCCCCACCCTGTCAGTTCTGACATTATAGGATCAATATTCTCTTTAGCCCCTAGAATTAGAGAAGAACACGTTATATCATTTGAAAGATTAGATGGTGGTGTACAACACTGGTTCTAATTCTACAAGTGCAGGATAATGACCACTAAAATCAAGTCAGAGCTGAAGTGTGTGTGTGTTTTTGGAGGTGGAAACAAGTATGAATGGTAATCAGAATAATACCATTTTAAGTTCCGTTTTCTTGCTGTGATTGAATTCCTTATTTTCCTAGGGGATATAACATTTGTTTGTAGTTCTAATGGTTAACCAGATATTGGACATGAAAGATGTTGTTGATTACTTAGACCAAAGTTATTTGGATCCCTGAAACTAGTATCATGTAATTTCTTGCATCGTAGTACACCTAATGCTGGGAGATTTCTATATTTCATTATAGATTTACATTAGTAAATACTTTACAGAAAGCCATGTCACTAACCTACTTGTGCTGTCAAATGCATCTTTGACTATTTTAAACCCTTCAGAGTTTTCAAGCCAAGCCTTTACTTCTGCAGACTGGCAGGCAGTGGGTAATCTTACAACCGGTCCTCGAGTCATCCCATCTGCTAGAACACAGCTATTTGCTCCTCCACCAAGCTAAGACCAAAGGGGAAAATGAATACGATTACTGGGAATTATTGGTAATATTTAATAACTTTAATTAAATAGATATCTATCTTACACAATTCACCTCATTTTGTATTAAGTGATGGGCTCTTAACAAAGGCCAGGAGCTAATCATCCAAGACTGAATTTTACTTACGCATATTGCTCTGCACCCTCTGTTTGTGCTTGCTATCAGACAGCCTTCTGTTGTTGCCATTGGAACTTGAAACTCTTTGCTATCCAGGAAAAGTGGCCCAGCTACACCTACAGGGATGGGCATGTATCCAATCACATTTTCACAGCAAGCTCCCATTACCTTTAAAAAAATGTTAGATTTAACAGTCATTAAGGATACAGCATTGCTATAGCATGTTGAGAAATTGATAACAAATAGTCATCAACAAATAAAATAAATCAAAATTAGCCTACTTTACCAACTTGATTTTTCAATAAAATACAACATTTTTACACTACAATGTTTTATACTGTGCACAAAGTTTGGAAGTATTTAGTAAAACTTGACCGTAACCTTCTGAAGTTCACTGAAGTGTTTAATCATTGAAGTAATGTATAGTAACAGATAAAACTGCAGAAAGAATTTTTTTATATTAGTGAATGCTATGTACTTGTATCTATTAGGAGAGTTACTGTACAAAGTGAAAACTGTATTAAAGTAACAATCTGGATTTTGAATAACTTTCCTTTTATTATGACTCAACTCATGTTTCCACTCATCCCAGTAAACTCAGCTGTGGTATTATCAAAGCCCTAAATTTACTGAGATTAGGGAACTCTATACATTAATACATAATTGTCCTTTTTGATCATGCTACAAAATTGATCTGGACTCTTAAGTTTTCATTTCAAAAAATTAAGTATCCAGTTCTTATGTCTGTGAGAACTTTCAGATGTGAACTGAATGAATACCCATGCAGACTGTGTTTGTATGAAGACAGATTGAAACTATAATTGACAGCTTTGTCTTAATTCTTTGGAAGTGGTGTACATGAATTATAATTTTGAGAAGAATTTGGGGAAAACATACAAAAGGAGTCACCTTAAAATTTAAAAATTAATTCACTCTTGCTTGTCTCCATTATACTTACCAAAGAATAATTGTAATGCCTGTAAGGAAGATATTGTAAGGCTGATGGTTCAGGGAGCTTCTGAGATAACATCTGTCTGCGAATAGATACTCCACGTTCATGAGTTTCCATCAGAGTTTCCAGTTTGTAAGCAGGAATATGCTTAGCATTGACTAGGTTGATGACTTCTGCATCAGTGAGGAATTTTGCACCTTTCTAGAAATTAAAAAAAAAGTTTTGTTTGTGTTTGTACAAACTGCAGTACAACTTTTAATGTTTCCAGTAATATTTCATGTTTCCAGTATTGTAAAGGATACTTGTTACTTCTGCAAATCATACCTAAAGAATCTGTTTCATTATCAACATCAGTAAAATGCAGCATACAAAGAAAATAATTCTAAATGAATTTCTGGTCTGTGTCAATCATGAATCCATATAAACCAAAAGCAAAGAAAACTAACAACCCGCAGCCAGATACCCCAGCTGCAATTTAAACTTCAGAGTGAGGCTTATACTCATTGTAGTGTAAGTATTTTAGTACATGCTTACCATCAAATAACCTGCAATACCTAGCCCCAAACTAAAAAGTTATGTATCGACTAAAAGTTCCATTACGAAATTTCATTGCTTTTCCAGAGTGAAGGCAGACTCTTACTTTAAACACTACAGGGCACATCCTCAGGTAGCATTAATTATCATAGCTCCACTGAAGTCAAATGCCAGCTGAGGATCTGGCTCTGTGTATTGAACTATCTAAAGAAGACAGATTATGTACAAGTTTATAAATGGAAATTTTTCTGTAAAGTACATATTAGGGGGAAGGGGGAAGTCTGGTGGTCTGTAGCAGTGGACCCCAAACTGTAGGGCATGCCCCCCCGGGGGAAAGGGTGCACAATGTGGGGCCCAAGCCACCCCCCACAGCAGGTGGGGAGGGAGCACCATCCAGCCCTGCTTGGTCCTCAGCTCTGCTCCAGCCCTCCCTCCACCAGCCCCGCCCGCAGCCTAGGCCCCTGGCTTGGCCGTGGCTCTGGCCCCACCTCAGCCCCTTTACCTCTGTCCGCACCTCCCCTCTTTCCCCACCCTCCCCCAGGCCCCAGCTCCTGACCGCAGCTCCTGTGGCGGACATGCAGACCGGGGGGGGATGGGAGAAGGTGTGACATGAAAAGCTTGGGAACCACTAGTCTGGAGGGAGCATAATACTCTGTCACATGGGGAATCAGAATCAGTAGCCACACAACCTCAGAGATTTCAGCTTGGGAGTGGAGAGTGAAGAAAACTGAGCACCTTATGTTGCTCTCAACCAGCCACCTTTAATAGATGTATGGACTAACACTCTAATTGTTCATGAGCAGGAAAGCTACCATGATATGGAATTTTGGGGGGAAGATATGGTAACAAATCTTTTGTTTACAAAAATGGGCAAAAACTGAATTTTTGGCTGCATGCATTCAAGAAACAGAACGTATACAAATAATTGAAAAGCAGGAATTCACTGGACCAGAAATGATCTCTAAAGTGCATTTTGCAATGGGTGTATACTAAGAGTGTAAGTAAGCCACACTATTTACACATACATTCAATTGTAAGAGCAATACAATCAACTGAAGAATGTATCCACAAACAATGGTTTCACTGTAAAATTTTAAAATACTCCTTAAAATTTTTTGGTCTTGAAACCTTATAGTTCTCTTTTCTTACCTCTGCATTTCCAAGTATACATAAACATTCTTCAGTGGAGCGTGGCTCTTTGGGCAATTCAGTTTCAGGCTCCTTTCTATTAAGGAGTGAAGAAGTTTCCGTAGGGATGCAGCTACCAACCACAAATGTAGCCTTGGCTGATGGCTCTCCTAATGCAGGTTTTATTACTTCAACTGCATAAACACAAATTAAAATAGGAATTTAGATTACAAAAATCTCAAACAGACTACAGTTTTTTGGTTGCAAAATAGCCCCACCATTGGATCCTTCCGGAGCAGCCCCAGTACCTAAGATACCCAAAGCATATATATTACCTTTTCTCTCTTTGGAAATTATAGACTCTTCTACAGTGCTGGATTTCTGATTATTTTTTACAAGTCCAGATTGTTTTCTGCAGCAGTTATCAGGAATCTTTTTCTGAACTATCAAGGGAGATGTTATGGGGTTCTTCAGTGAGAGCGTGGACTCCGTCTCTGTCTGTTCAAAGAAGATGTATTTCACAGCAAGAAGAAGAGCTAAACCAAGAGTGATTACTTGCTCAATGTCCAAACTGGCCATTCTGAAGGAGGATCAAACAAGAAGTAAAGTTAAGTGTGTTTTGAGTATATAAAAAATGTTTGTTTATCACTATAGACTCACACTGCTTTAACAAACAAGCAAGACATGCAAGCTAATACCTAACAAGAAACTGCTACAAAGCTAACCAGCAATGTTTATATAATCTTGTGTATATAGCTACATTTGATAAAATGTATCACTGGGACATCCATTTGCTTTAACAAGAGCACTATGTTGATCATAATTTATGCAGTTATTAGAATCTCAATCACTCTACCCCCTTTGTAACAGATAATTGAAGTAAGTTACTTTAGATAAGAAACAGCACGGCAGTTCAGCATGTTTGAAGAAAAGCCGTGAAACATCTCTCACTAAATATTTACTAAACCACAGTGAACAGCAATTCTTATGTTGAAACCCTAGCAAAGAGAAATATAATACCAAATCGCTCAGAAGGCATGTGCCATTCAACAGCTAAATCACTGATTTAACAGTTATTTCCTGGTAAATGTCGTGTGATTCAATTATCATCTCTTGCCATCCGTGGCAGCTATTATAGTGGGTACAGAAATTAAGCCGCTTAAATAGGTAAAGAATCAAGAGATTTAGAGGCTGATTTTCAGAGGTGATAGGAATCCACAGCTCCCACTGACTTTGAGTTGTGAGTTGTCAGAACCTCTGACAATCAAGCCCATAGTAATTTAACATTAGAAAAAAATCACAAGGAAAGAGAACAGTGACAAGGACCCTTTTTCCCAGTCCTTGGGGATGGGTGGTGCACATGTGGGAGAAGCTGTGCACGTTCCCAGAGAGAAGGGAAGCTGGTTTGAACACCTGACTAGACTACATCAATTACCATTAAATTCACAATCTCTCCACACAGTCAGCTCCAATTTTCCTCTGCTATGCAATGTGTGTTAAAAGATTTGTTTAACTTAGTAACTGGTATAAAAGACTCATATTTAGGAACTAATTTAAGAAATGAAATCTACTGTAGTACAATCACAAAATTTAAAAATAATGCCGCAGATCCTCAGTCTGCCTAAGCCTGCTTTGAAATACGTCAGCAATGGACCTAAGGCAGCATTATGGCATATGAAGAAAGATTGCTCGTCCCTGACCATAGCTAGACTGTGGAGCTTGTACAGGAATGACTATGGAATGCCATGTCACACAAAGATCTCCATATGTAGAAAATCCTACAGTGGCCAAAGCAGATGGGTTTATGGCTGCTTTGCAAAGTACTTTGCCTTACAAAGTAACCTGAAAGCACCAGAGAATAAGCCCCAGTAAGTGGAAGATGCAACAGAATACTTAGAAGGACCAAGATATTCACTCACCTAGACAGGTAAAATTGCCATAGAGAAACATTAGGTTCAATTCTCTTTGGTGCATTTTCATCCATTCCCACTGAATTTTCTGCTGTACTGTTTTGAGCAGATGGTTCTGCTATCCAGCGACTGTGAGCATGAACAAGAACCAGACCTAGAGACTTAAAAAGGAAAGAGAGAGAGAAGAGTGAAACCTGTTTCCAGATGTAACTAGCCAGCAAATCTAGTAACAAGCAGCAATTTTTTAAAAAAAATATTTTTTTACTTTCCCATGCCCTCCTAGGTTTAAAACTAAAAGCTGCTGTTGACAACAGACAGGGAATATAACTTTACAGTAACTGAGAAATATTTATGCATACATTTAATTATATGGTTGCTTTTCTCTAAAGAAAGGGAAAACCCCCACATACCATAATCATTTTAACCCTCTGCGTTACAGGGTTTGGTTTGTTTTCTTCTTCTTCCAAAACACGGGCAAAATGACTAAGTTGCCATATGGGTCGCCCCTCACGACTTTCACGAGAAAGCTACAACAAAAAACAAAAGATCCTGTTCAGTGCATATATTTGAAGAAACAGAGCAGCAAGCAAACTTTTTACTAGTATGTCACTAGAAAATACAAGAAAACTGTCAACACAAGGAAGCTGTACCAAGTTTAATCTAAGTCAGTTTTTAAACCATGGCAACCACCTATGTTGGGCACTTTCTTTTTGGTTTAAAACTGGCTTGTTTTGGTTTAGCTTACAATGAATCCAAATCAACTTAACCTAAGCCACAATAAGAGTGTCCATACAGCCTTTTGCACTAATTTAAATAAATCATTTAAAAATCACACCTTTAGTTAAACTGGTTAAGCTTTCTCCTGTACACAAGCCTGTAGTTACATTTGATCCACTTAATACCACACTGAAGACTCAGTGGCAATACAGGAACAAAACAGAAAATTTAAGACCCAAGCAGGAGGTTCTCAGCCCAAAATGTTCAAATTTGTATGTCTAAAGTGAAGTCCTTAAATCCATAAAATAAATAAGGCCTTGGTTCACAAAAACCTCCTCATTCAGGAAAATATTTAAGAATGTGCTTTCCTGAATTGGGGCCTGGAAGTGGCTCAATTTTCAGAGAAGCTGAGCATCCACAAATCTCACTGAAGCAAGAGTGAGAGCTGCCCAGCACAAAACAAAATCCATGCCACTTAGGTGCTTAAATACAAATGAAGGAGTAACATTAGGCAACAAATTTTGACTATTTAAATCATATTGCCTGTAAATCAAAAATCCAGAAATCAAGATTAACACTGATACAGACCTCAAAATATGATCTACAGCATTTCCTAGCGTAAGATTGTGCCTGAACTTAATACTGAAAGCTAAAGGGCATCATATAAACTGGAATGCTGACCTTTCAAGTTAATTATTGGAACTGTAGTATAAGAAACTGTGTAATTTTTTGCTCTATTCTGCTCCAGAGTTAGTTGTAAAAGGGGATATTACCCAGGACATAATTTATCTCTGTTTTTATGAGAAATTTATTCCTCCAAGCACACAATTCATTCATGTTCATTAGAGGTATACATATGTATACAGGGAATATTCAATTACCTTATTGGTTTAGAAGCTATTGCAGAAGAATAAAGTTGAACACACACAAAAAACAACTACAAGTTTTAAATATTGATAACTGGAAGATTATATACTATTATTATTTTCAACATCTAAAAACAACTGTAGGTGACATGTTTTTGTTCCAGATATACCACAACCATGCAAGTTATGACTTTGATTATGATTCCTCTTGAACAAAGAAATAAATGTATAATAGGATATAAATTGTGAAGGCTAAACTTGGGTGCAATACTAAATTGTTATCTCTCAGTTTAAATTAAATAGCTATACAAAGAAAAACAGGACACCACCATTAGGCCAACATGCTCTTATGCTACTGATGCCATCTTAAAACTGGTCTTACCTCTAATACCAAGGACACACATGCTGGAAAGAAAGTCATGAAGACAAAGTAGTTGGCAAGAACAGACATGCAGCCAAAGCAGCACATGATTTCAAGCTGTCGCACTCCTACATTAAAAAGAGGCAAAAACAGTTACATTTTGTGCTTACATCTTACACAATGTGCTTTCTTTATGCTGAAAAGGTATCACAATGGTAGCACAACATTAAGATGACTTTGTACATCATAAAAGGACTGACTGTCCCATCCCTAGATTGCGAAAAGTGAGCACATTAAGCAATGATGTTGAAATAATTAGGATCTACAAATGCAAGATGAGGACCTACACTGTAAGGTGTACCTTTAAGAATACTACTGTCATCTTATTTAAAGTGTAAATTAGCATTAGTATTTTAAAGCTCTCAATGAAGGACTGGTTCTAAGTTTGCAGGCTTCAGATTGTGACTCCTCATTCATCTGTCTACCAGAAGTTGATTTCAAAGGAAACTTTAATCTGTGATATTTGGGCAGAGGTAGTCAGTCATGTATTTAAGGAGTCAGGAAAAGTATTGATCTGTGGCTACTCTCTTGTAAGCATTGCATATATGAGCAGTTACTGATCTTCCTTCTGAACTTTGCTTTATACTAAAAAAAGTTTTGAAGTGATATTAAATGTTATGAATATTTTCAGAATTAGTCTGCCCCATGAGCATTTCTGTAATTAGAAGAAAACTGAAGTTTTCATTACGTGGTTTTTCCACAGGTATATTTAAATCACACAGAGCTGAAACTTAGAACTACGGGGTTGAGGTGGGCAGGTTTAAATATGCTTTCAAGGTTAAAGATGACAGGTCATGAAGAAGATCTCTGTGTAAGCTCAAAACCTTGTCTCTCTCAGCAACAGAAGTTGGTCCAATAAAAGATATTACCTCACCCTGCTGGTCTCAGGGGGGAAAAAAAGTAGTCTTGTGCACTTTTCTGATGTACAAAAGTAGCCGGAAAGGTTTTTCAAACCCATCCCACCAAAATTATTTTTACATTAGAAATTCAGGTCCTGTCTAGCCTAGAAGCCTCTGTGAGGGCTGGAGAGCTAATGAAATGATATCATCAACAATAGTAGGAATGAGACCTGAGAAACTGAGAGGAAGGAATTTTTAGTCTGACTGTTTAAACAATGTTTTTGTTAACAAAGAATCATAGAATATCAGGGTTGGAAGGGACCTCAGGAGGTCATCTAGTCCAACCCCCTGCTCAAAGCAGGAACAATCCCCAACTAAATCATCCCAGCCAGGGCTTCGTCAAGCCTGATCTTAAAAACCTCGAAGGAAGGAGATTCCACCACCTAAACCAACATAAACCACTAACATTTTGGACAAAAGACATCCAAGTTACAGATTCATAATCTTAACTTCTTTGATTAAGATATGAGAGCTAAAAGCATAAATCCTCTGAAATATCCAGGAAGTTCCACAGCAAAACCATGAAAGACCGTGTGAACACGCCTGATGTTTCTAAAGGTAAACAAGCAGGGAAGAAAGACCTTAAAACACAAACACAAACACACACACACACACACACACCACAGTTTCAGACTCTGTTTATACATCATAAAGAAGCACAAAAGTCTTCAAACCAATAAAAACAGCTGAATTATTTACATCTGAAAAGCTCTTACTTTTTATGATTAGTAACTACATTTCCTAAAACAAAAATCTACAGCGCCAATGAAGATAAAAATTATAGAAAAGAAAAATGTAAGTAGAAGTTTCTTTGCCTGTTTGCAATTTAAAACAGACTAATAATCCCTAGCATGTAATTCATTTTAGAAACATTAGTTCTTACAACAATATGAAGGAGGCAAGTGATAGTTATTTCATACATCTGTACTGAAAGTGTAATAGATTTAAAAAGTTCCACTATAGTGAGAGATTTCAGTTCATCCCCAAATAGTAAGGGAACAGCGTACAAAATAAGATCCCAACCCTGTAAAGCGATCTGTGCAGGAGACCCTTGACCCACGCAGTGTCCTATAAGAATTCAATGGAAATCTACATTTTCCTTTATGTCATCAGCACCTGCAATATTATTCACATCTGTTTTAAGATAACAAAAAGCAAGTACAGTGGAATCACATTATATGCGCATTTAACTTACGCAAACTCAACTATATGCGCTAGGCAAAAAAAAAAGAAAAACAACAATTTAAATATTGTAGTGCTGGAGATTCCGCCCACCATTCCACTCAATGAGCGTATGCCCCAGAGCGAGCGTGAGATGTGAATCTGCTGTTCCCTCAGTCGGTCTCAGTTCTCAAGTGCCTCTCATAGTGTGAGCATCTCGCTGCGCTGAGTGTGATTCTAGTGTTTAAAGATACATACTGTATTTTTTGTACAACATGGCCCCTAAACGCAAGCCAACTACTTCATCTGGTGCTCAACCGAAGAAACAGCGATCTGTTCCAATGCTGGAGGAAAAACTGGCTGTGTTGGACTTATTGAGAGACAGTATGTCAGTCTCCAATGTGGTGCGTAAATATGGCCACAATGAATCTAGCATCCGTGCCATCAAGTTTCGAGAGAGAGAAACTCGTCAAGCCATGGCATCAAGTTCTCCAATAACTGCTAAGGTGACGAGCCAGGTGTGTGACAGACTTTAGTGAAGACTGAAAAGGCATTAAACTTATGGCTGGAAGACATGAACCATAAACATATGCCTATCGAAGGCAACACTTTGCGAGAAAAGGTTCTTAGCCTCTACGTGCTGTTCAAACCTCCTGCCGAAGAGGGACAGCCTTCTGATGAGAAGGAATTCAAAGCCAGCCAAAGTTGGCTTAACAGTTTTAGGAACCGCTTCAACCTCAAAAACGTGCAGACTACTGGTGAAGCTGCATCTGCCAATGAAGAGGCAGCAAAAGCCTACCCCGAACAATTAAAGAAAATCATAGAAGAAAAGGGCTATCTTCCGGAACAAGTTTTTAATGCTGACGAGACTGGGCTCTTCTGGAAATAAATGCCCAACTGCACTTACACTTCGAAATCAGAAAGACAAGCTCCTGGCTTCAAAGCAGCTAAAGACTGTGTGACTGTGTTGTTTTGTGGCAATGCGGCTGGGCATTTAATAAAGCTGGGCTTGGTCTACAGGGCTGCAAATCCCCATGCCCTAAAAGGCAAAAAAATCTCCTGCCTGTGTTCTGGCAATCAAATAAAAAGGCTTGGGTGATGGCAGCATTATTTTTGGATTGGTTCCACAAGTGTTTCATTCCAGAGGTCAAGTGGTACCTCGAAGAGAAAGGACTTGACTTTAAAGTGTTGCTGATCGTAGACAATGCTCCTGGCCACCCTGCGGCACTCTGGTTTGCGCATAACGATGTTGAAGTCGTCTTTCTCCCCCACAATACCCCCTCCATCCTCCAACCTCTGTTAAGGAAAAGTTAGCACATGTGACTCCATTTTGGTTTGGGACCCACCATTGTTTAAATGCCAGCACATCATACACCAGGAGGAGTGATCCTTAGATACTGAATCTCTGTGAAAATCCTCCTCCTTGTCTCCAGCCTGCCTTGACTCCCAGTATCTGGTTTTTGTCAGTCTCTAACTCCCTGTCTCTTGGTCTTGATGTGAGGCCTCCCATTCTGATAATAAAAGTTACTGATGCATGGCTTTAGGACCATGCTGTGTAATTAACATACTGATATAGCACGAGGAATGCACCAAGCAGGGATAGGTGGTAGATAAGACAAGGGTTTGTTTATTGGCTTAGGTTTCCAATGCACGAGGGCAACATGCTTTGCTAAAAAGTATATAACCTTTGTATAATCTGTATTCATGGTCCCCTCCTGGCTAGCAGGGGGGCACCACGCTCGAGCGTAATAAACTTAGTGTTTTTTTGGGAACTCTGCAGTTGTGGACTTTGTTTCTGTGCCTCAGCCTAGATTCGAACTGTGTGTATCCTATCAGGTGTAATTCGTAGCATTGGTGTGCGTGTCCTATCAAGTGTAATTCGTAGCATTGGTGTGCGTGTCCTATCAGGTATAATTCGCAGCATTGGTGTGCGTGTCCTACCAGGTGTAATTCGTAGCATTTGTGTGCGTGTCCTACCAGGTGTAATTCGCAGCAGTTGTATGCGTGTCCTACCAGGTGTAATTCGTAACAGTTTTGGCAACCCAGATGGGACTCTAGGCTCGCCCCAACAAGCGAGACTACACTCCTCCTCTCGGACAGCTCCAGCCGGCACAGGGTGAGTTCACCTTTGAGAACTCTGAGGAGGGGGGGGTGTGAGCCGTCGCTTAGGCGATAAGGTGGCACATTTTGTGTTCTTTTGGTAGCCCATTATGGGTTCTGGGCAGAGTGTAAGTAAGGGGACCTCTTTGGCTGAAATTCTCGAGAATTGGGGGGAATATTTCTGGCACCCATGGGTTAGGCAGGAAGAAAGCTGTTATTTTATGTAAGGTTGAGTGGCCAACACTAACAACTCAAACATCTGTTGAATGGCCACCGGATGGGTCCTTTGCTGGGGATACATTAACAGTGCTTAGAAGGAGGCTGGAGGACAAAGCTCCAGCCCAGATGAATTATTGGTATGTATGGGACAACTGGGCTTATGTGCATGTGAAAGGACATCCTCTTTCCTCCTCCTTTTCTTATTCATCTCAGGGGTCTCCAGCCCCACTCTGTGCTATGCCTGCTTCTGCCCCTCCTCCGGCTTACCCTCGGCTTTCTGACTTATGCCCGTCACCTCGTTGCTTGCCAATTAGCCGTGCTTTCTGTCCAGGTGACAAGCCTCATGTGGGGAGGACTCGGGTAGCCCTTGTAAGTAAAAATATTTAAGAAAAGAGACCAGGAGGGCTGGTGGCTAGTTAAGAAGCCCACCCTCCTTGTTAATTTGGTAGTGAAACAAAGCTGGTGCTCATGGAAGGGACAGTTCAGAGAAAAAAAAACAGGATCGGGCCCAAGCGGGCAGGCAACAGATAGAGAGATTGGAAAACAGGTTGGAAACTTGAAGGTCATAGTGAAAAAAGAGGAGTAAATAATTACAGGAATAGAAAACATAAATCCCGGAATAATACTTGGAATGGTAAAATCTAAGTTAATTGGGTGTCGTTTTGGGAAATAAGCAAGTGATTTAAGAAAGGAAAGTAAAAAGTTAACTCTTTAATTGCTGGAAAGAATTAAGCAGTTGAACTTTGTGAAATACTGGAAAGAAAAAGAATTCTTGGTTTCTTTGCAGCCATTTTGGAAAAAATGGGCCCTTTTCCAAAGAAATGCAATTATACAGTGCTGCTTAATTAGTATCTTATTAGGTTCCAAGAGGCTACAATAGGTGATGTCTTCCTTTTCAGGTCGCTGTGTGTTTGACAGCAGGAATTAAAAGTAAAAGGCAATCAAAAGTCTGGTAAAGTTTATTGTGCCCTTTTTAAAGTAAGAATCTTTAACCTGTGGATCCAAAAGCAAGCCGGAAAGCATTTGTTTTAATGTAAATTACCTACCTGATAAGGTAGAGGCCACTGAAACCTGGGCTGCCTATAAAACAAATACAAGAAAATATGGGTAATTCCTCTGTTTTGCCTGCAATTAACAAAGGTATTTGTATAAAAAGGAAATATTTTAAGCAATGACTGACTGCCCAAAAGGGGTAGATCTGTGTTTTTTTTTGTCTTTCAGAAAATCAGAAAAAAACTGATGCCAGCTGAAAAGCAATTCAACATCTCATGAATTTACTGGCACAATAGGAATTCTGTTCTGTGTTCTATGTCCTGTCTTGTGGTGTTTGTCTTGTGGCCAGAATTGCTGTGTTTAATTTTTCATAGGACAGTTTAGTTTAAAACTAAATAGAAGGGTTAAAATCAAAATGCAGATACTTGTTTTATTCAACTTGGAATACAAAGTGTTTGGATAATGTCAAAAAATATGATATACTAAAGTTTAATACATTTGCTTAAGTAAAAAAAAAAAAAAAAATTCATTGGCCAGATCTTTTAATTGAAAAAATTGTTGTTAAAATTTGCACACCAACAGTCTTTGAAAGCAAGGACATGAAAGGTTAACCCACTCCCCATATTATACATGAAATCCTTCTGGCTACCTCACATTTCTAGCCAGAGGGCTGGGAAGGGAGGAAAGCTATTGGACACCAGAAGTTGTACCAAGTGGACTCCTCAAAAGTGGGTGTGCTTGTCCTGGCTTGTTGCTCCAAAGCTCTGTAATAAAGTCATTTTCCTAGAAGGGTGTATGTGGCATACATTATACAATAAGACTAAAGTGCTGTATAATGGGCAATATACATGTGTTCCTTTTTAAACAAAGGTGTATAAGTAAAAAGTGAAAGTTTCCTTTGCAGGTTAATAAAAGCCAAGAAGGGGAAAAAAAATAAAACGGAGGACGAGCTAATTCAACGCTGTAACTGGCAGGCTCAGTCCAAAGATAAGACACTGGCCTGCCCAAGGACACTACTCACAGCTAGGATTTGGCTAACAGCCAAGAAAGAGGGGGGCTTAAATGTGCCCAAGCAGCTGTGAGATCTGCAACACACTGCCAGACATTAATGAAATGTGTTAGATCTCTGTATTTACAGGTAAAAGAAGTCCTGCTTCAAGAATCCTGAGCAAACCTGCCATTTGTTAAAACCAGGTGACTGGGTCTACATAAAGGTCCATCAACAAAAGACTACTCTGGTCCCATGCTGAAAAGGCCCTTATTAAGTCCTGCTAACTACCAACACCGCTGTGAAGTGCCAAGGACTGACTGCCTAGACCCATGCTTCTTACTGCAAAAAGACCCCTCCACCTCGAGGTGACTTCACTTCGACTACTGATCAGCCTGTCCCTCCTTCTGGGTTTTTTTTCTTTCCTCCTTTTGAACAGCAAAAAAATAACAAGGTGAAGTGCTAGTAACCTCTCCCTTGTCCACTGACAAAGCTAACCTGCATTCAGTATTTGCTAAAAAAACAACAACAAAGCACTACAGGGTGACGTGCTTGTAACCTCTCCCCTGTTTAATGCAAAACCATGACTGTTCCAAAAAAAAAAAAGAAAAAAGAAACGCCTGCTCTGCTAAAACCACCAAAATCCAAGGATTCCTGACTGCAAAAGACACTGAGAATTGGCCTCGATGGCAAAGACGGAGCATTGTACATTGGCAGGGAGAAAGTTGCAGAATGTATTCTTGGGAATGTGAAGTAAAGTGGTGGGGTGGGTTTATTCCAGAGGCTGGAACCTGTGCTTGTAGGCAAGTATAAATACCAAAAATGCCTTACAGCCACGAACATTACTCCCACCATCTGCCACCACTCCTTTGCAGGTAAAGGTTCCTGGATCCACCATAGCTATGTTAAGTTGGCGCTGGGACCCCCACCTGACCCTGACAAGCCATTGGATGAGCCACTTCACGAATGAACACCACGACCAACCCATGGACTAAGCTTTCCAGCTACTGGGACCTTCACAGCCCACCAGGACTTTTTGTGTTCCTGTTTATTGGACTTACATTGGGGGTAGTGTTTTTTGTATAGTACAGGAGAGGATGTCGACTTTGGTATGGTTTGCCTGGGGGGGGTCCTCTCCCTCTCCAAGTCCAGTACAAGGATGGGAGGGCAATAGCTTCTTGAATTTAACCCATGCTATCAAACAGGGTGTAAATCAAACGCAGTGTTGGATTTGTATTCGTACCCCCACATATTTAGGTCAGGGGGTCCCGTGGTAGGGGTACCTATCCCCCTTAATCGAACACTCCAAGCTAAGCTATGGGTAAACACTACATTTAACTGGAATGTTACAATTCAAATATGGTCTATTGATATGGTGGCCCAGAGTAATTATGCTTTACGTGTGTCATGACGTAAGGGCATAGAAAATACAGTTTTTGTAGGGAATTTTGTGGGGTGCAAGGACACCACCCAAATCAGCTCTGGTGCGGGAGGCCCCTCTACCTACTCCAGAACCCATGGCCGGTCCCCGAGGGGTCTGGCTGGTATTGGTTATGTAATCACACAGCCTATAAGGTTCTCCCAGCAGGATGGTGTGGTACATGTACCTTAGGGGCTATAGTACCCGCCGTGACAGTACACCAGAACCTGACTCGGGGAGAGATCCGCAATCTAGTATAGAGGGACCGACGAAGTATTCCTTTAAACCCCCTTTCTTATCGGCCCAAACGCTTTCACTCCTTTGTGCGCTGGTTTCTGCCATGGTTGGGAGTAAGCGAGCTGAAAAAAAGCTATAGTTAACATTTCAGCTGCTTTGGAACTAATGGCAAATGCTACTGCAGATGCTCTCTCTGCCCTTCAAATTGAAGTCACCCAGCTATCCCAAACTACATTGCAAAACCGCCTAGCCCTGGATTATTTCCTTGCAAATCAGGGCAGGGTTTGTGCTCTGGTCAATTCAAGCTGTTGTGTATTTGTAAATCAGCACCATAGGGTGGAAACTGACATCCACATCCTCAAGCAACAGGCAGCCCTATTCCACCACATCAGCCTCGACACTACCAACGCCGGATTCCAGAAGGTCTGGGACTGGCTCACCTCATGGCTACTGGATGTGGGGACTTGGGGACGGCGTATTTTGTATTTACTTCTTTTTTACTGTTATTGTTTTTGCATTATTTTTTGTATGCCTACAATGCTGCAGTATGTGCTGTCGGCAGTTGCTAACCCTGCAGCGCGGTTACTCAGCCCAAATATAGCTTACTGACGTACAAAAAAAAAAAAGGGAGGACTGTTAAGGAAAAGTTAGCACATGTGACTCCATTTTGGTTTGGGGCCCACCATTGTTTAAATGCCAGCACATCATACACCAGGAGGAGTGATCCTTAGATACTGAATCCCTGTGAAAATCTTCCTCCTTGTCTCCAGCCTGCCTTGACTCCCAGGATCTGGTTTTTGTCAGTCTCTAACTCCCTGTCTCTTGGCCTTGATGTGAGGCCTCTCATTCTGATAATAAAAGTTACTGATGCATGGCTTTAGGACCATGCTGTGTAATTAACATACTGGTATAGCACGAGGAATGCACCAAGCAGGGATAGGTGGTAGATAAGACAAAGGTTTGTTTATTGGCTAAGGTTTCCGATGCACGAGGGCAACATGCTTTGCTAAAAAGTATATAACCTTTGTATAATCTGTATTCAGGGTCCCCCCCGGCTAGCAGGGGGGCACCACGCTCGAGCGTAATAAACTTAGTGTTTTTTGGGAACTCTGCAGTTGTGGACTTTGTTTCTGTGCCTCAGCCTAGATTCGAACTGTGCGTGTCCTACCAGGTGTAATTCGCAGCATTGGTGTGCGTGTCCTACCAGGTGTAATTCGCAGCATTGGTGTGCGTGTCCTACCAGGTGTAATTCGTAACACCTCTCGAACAAGGCACAATTCGCTGGTTTAAGACCACGTACATGAGGCTTACGTTCTCACGGATACATAGTGCTGTGGATGCTGATCCCAATCTTAATGTGATGGAGTGTTGGAAGTCCTTCTACATTGCCAATTGCATCACATATATTAAACAGGCAATGGATGCAATCAAGCCTGAAACAGTCAATGCACATTGGCAAAATCTATGGAAAGAATGTGTGAATGATTTTAAGGGTTTCCCGACCATTGAGAAAGAAGTGAAATGCATTGTTCAGGTGGCCAGGCAAGTGGGTGGTGATGGCTTCGTCGACATCCTTGAGGAAGAAATTGAAGAATTAATTGAGGGCCATAGAGAAACATTGACTAACGAAGAGTTAGAGGAACTGATAAAATTGTCTACAGAAACGAAGATGACGACGACGAACAGGAAGACCCAGCAAGTTGGAACCTTCAAAAACTTGCTGAAGTGCTCCAAGCAGTGAAACACTGGAATGATTTAATTTCTGAATACGATCCCTCTATGGAACAAAGTCTCAAAATCACACGTAGTATTACAGATGATTTGAGACCGTATCAAGAAACGTTTGAGCAGCTCAAGAGACAACAGTGACAGTTGCCGATCACCATGTTTTTCAAGAAAAAACAACTAGCAGCAGATGAGCTTATGCAATCAACTTCTCGAGCTGAACCAGAGCCAACCACTTCACCATTATCATTGTCGTCGTAGACTAGCAAGAATATCCAGGATGAATGGTGAGTGGTTAGGTTTACTGTTTTCCTTTTTTATTCTTTCATTCTTCCATCTCTCTCTTTCTCATGTACACTGGACCCTCGCTAGAACGCTGGACTATGCGCAGTACTGCGTTATAGCGGTGGCCGCGTTACCCTGGATCCCAATTTAAATATTTAAATTTGGGATCCATCGCCACAACCACGCTATATGCAAATCCATGCTAAAGCGATGCACACTCTAGTGAGGGTCCGCTGTAATTAAAATACTGTAAAATTATATTTTGCATATGTACTCTTTATTATATACTGTACATGACTGTATATATTATACATTTATACATATTGCTGTACAGTGTTGTACAGTACACACAAAACCATGTACAGTATACTGTACTTTATGGGCAATTTAAGGGATTTTCAAGGGTAATTTTGACTATATGCGATTTTCACCTTACGCGCTGACTTTAGAACCTAACCCCCGCATAAGATGCGACTCCACTGTAAATTCAAAATATAGGCAATGACTATAGCTCCCTAATTGTGCCAAGACACTGAAATACGACCAGTAAGAACATCTATTGTTTGAGGACCTGGAGATAATTGACACCTTACCTGTGAATTCTTTCTTTTTTTATCTTGAGATAACTAGACTCTTGACTACATTACTCACCTGACATAGTACCAACACCAATCACAAGACACTCAACAAGGGCATCAAGTGTAAATGTAGGACCTAGAATTGCCATTCCCCGTGAAATATTTTCTCTTACTTCATCCTAAAAAACACAGGAATTTCCCTCAGTTAAAATAAAGGCAAAATGCGAACAGTGATGTGTTTGCGAAGTTATACTAATAGACAGCTCTCTGACAGAGAATGGGATGAATCACATGAACTTTTGATTCGTGTAGAGGAAGTGAACTGTAGACCATGGTGATTAAGCAAAAAAGTGGGGTTCAGATAAAATGTGAAAAAAGCAGGCACAACAGGTCAAGCAGACTTGTTGTCCTTAACATTTCTCACCCAACCCCTCACAACACGATAAAAGAGCCAATAGGCCCAAGGTAGGAATATGAGCTCCCATCTTTTCTTCATAAAAAAGAGCTGCAATCATGATTAATAAAGAGGATTAAAAAGGTTTAACACCTTGATTATATAAATGCATACTGTATGTGAATCTATGGCTTAATACAGACATGTGGGTTCATTTCTCAAATTCTCCTAAGGCTGATTTTGTTCTTTACTTTAATCATTTAATTAATCCAAGATGTTAACCTTTGATAATAATTTGTATTGTTTCATCATTTATGTACTGACTGTACAGCTCTCCATCCTTAGCTGGCAGTTATTCTAAATTTCTTACATTAATTGAGATAGACCTTTGGTAATATTTATTAAAGAGACTAGGACACAAAGTTTTGTTAAGATAAAAATCAGTGAACACTTAAAGTCTATGCATGAGTCTACTTGAGTTCTGATCCTTTTAAAGTAGTTTAGTAGTTTAATAGTTTAATGGTTGTGCGTTCTATACTGAAACCTAGAATATTCCAGATCAAAGGCTATGTCACTAACACATCTTTTCTGTTTGTCTTATTGTATAATCAACTTTTAAAAAAGCCACTCATGTCTTCAATAATAAAAAGACAATTCCACTGGGGTATGTTTGTATGCAGATATATCCCCATTATGAAAAAATAATAATTCTTCCACTCAGGACATTTAAAAAAAAACAAAAACTATAGTATACCCTTGCTATAATGCCCTACACAATAACAAACCTTGGGCTATAGGGAACCCAGTCCCTGAATCCCACCTGGAGCCTATGGGGCTGACGGCTCCCTTGGCCCCACCTGGAGCTCAGTGCCCCACCGTCGCCCCGGGGGCCGGAGGAGCTGTCACCTCCCCAACCCCATGGGGCCAAAAGAACTCCCAGATTCCACTGCCAGGCTAGAGGTGTCAGCTGCCCCCTCCCCCCAGCAGGGCTCTTTCACTATAACGATCCCCCGGCTGTAACGAACAAATGGATCCCCAGGGGTTCATTATAGTGAGCATACTGTAGTGAGGGACAAATAGGAGCCTTCCTTCCTCCACAAGAATTAAATCTAGATTCTTAGATTTAAAAAAATCTCAATATCCAAAAGCCTGAACCTTATTAAAATGCTGTATCATTTACAGGGCTAATGCAGGTTGTAAAAACTAGTGTTGAGGGATTTAATTAGCTGTTCGACAGAGCTAAACAGATTTACTGTCATGGAATCAGCATCACAACAGTAGTCTCAGACCTGGTATGGAATAAGATGAAAGTCTGACGAAATAGAGCAGAGAACTGGCAACTGAAAATCACTAACATGCCTGAGAGAACTAAGGATTTACTAATTTTTTATTTTTTAAACGTGTAAACTGTTACACTAAAAACTCCAGAAATCTATTCTGCACTAATTTCACATAGGACACTTCAAATAGTGAGAAATCCTTGTGGAACTTAGGCCATCTACTGTACTCATAATTAGTATTATATCCTGTTGAGCTATTTATGGTGCTGGATGGCCATTCTTATGTTTTCGTATCTTCGAAAAAAGCAAAGATTCTTGACACAGTTCAAATCCAGGAGATGGGAGAGGACGCTGATTTGGACTTGCATAAATATTAGATATGGAGTCCACAACAGATGCCTCACAGTGCCTGGGTGCTAACAAAAATCCACTTCATGCTCTGCAATACCAATGAACATTTTACACTTTATTTTGTTAAGTTTGTTCAGGTTACTGTACTTGTGTACTTCCATTCTTTTTATTATTTTAATCTTACTTACAAATTTTCTGCATACTTTTTATTATATTCTTTAGACCACTACAACATTTTTCCTTTAGTTGGTGACAGTTTACAATCTTAACTTAATTCTAATTATGTTTTTGTCTGGGAACTGTAGACTCACTAAACAGCATTGCTAATATTGTTTCCACTACAGTCACAGGGCCTGATCCTGTAAGTATACTGATGCACATGAGCAACTTTATTCACCTGACTAATTCAATTGACCTCAATAAAACTATTCACTTGAGTGTTTGTAGGATTATGTAGGAACACTTGACATAGCATTAGTATGTACGTATATATGTCTCATGAGGCATTAATATTCAGATGTTAAATTCAATAGCTACATCATAAAAAGCAAGGCTGACCTGTGAGTTGGAACTGAGTGCAAATTTGGCTAATGCACTGGCTCTAGAAAGGTCAATCAGAAGCAGGAAAAATGGTAAAGCTTCACTGAAACAAGAGACAGAGGAATACATTAATGATCCAATAACATTAGGTTTAAAAAAACCAAACTTGTGCATTATACAAAATGGAAAAATCAAACTTTTTTTGAAGCAGTAGCTAATCATGTTAATCTATCAATTACAGAGCTTTACATAATTTAGACCAGAATGAGCCATGCTTTATATTAGAATTAAAACATGATTTAACATAAGCACAAGGATTTCAAGCTATTTAAATTTTTAAAAACCTGAAAATATGCAATACTTACTTCAAACCTGTCAGTTCTTTATCTAGGAAATGAATCACCACTGTACTGAAAACAAAACTTGAGAAGATTGTGAAGAGGCCAGCAATACCTTAAAAAAATTGTAAGAGTTGCACTTTTAGATCATTCCAGACTAAAATAAGAAGGCCCCTAAACCCAAACATTTTACAAACTAACTTTCTCCTTCTTCCAAAGGACCTTTTTCACATGATTTTACACTCCATTCTTCTCGTTTGCAGCAATAAACAAGTATCTCCGACTCAAGTATTTAACTGCTACGCTAGCTGAGAGAGACTTTTCAATATTGTGCTCCAATTTAATCTCAGTTTGGGAGGGATGGGTTTAGTTCAGATTATATATTTTATTAGAGAGTCCAGAAATCCTGCTTAAAACCAATGGCTGAATATGATGAAGAGAGAGGACATTTCCAACCCTATCATTTATGAATGATCATGGTAAAATATCTATTTTTCTGTTATTAGAGAGCAAGCCCCAGGAAGCATGACAAATGCATGTTTATTATGCATAGGTAAAATACAGAATTAAAATGGTTAATGAAGATGTTTAGCTTTGCTTCAGCTTTTCATACTGTATTTTCTTAGGCTAAGTTTTCACTGTTAATACTCTGGGTTTGTCTTTTCTAAAAGATGTTTCAAGATCTAGGATTTAGCCCTGGACCACATTTTAATCTAATTTCTGATTTCCACTATTCCTCAATCATTGAAATAATGTTTGAAGATAATTGTGAAATTGCAAGTTTAAATTCCTTCTGAATTAATACATAAGCCAAAAGAGCTTTAAAATACAGATTTAAATTGTTAACCATCATTTCCGGATTGAATTAAATATAGCTTGTTTTTAATTAACTAATTACAGAGTTAAGAAATTACCAAGGGGATAAACATATAAACAAAATCCAGTTTGAAAACTCGTATGGTTGTATGCTGAGGGGAGAAAAGGCAATGGATGGGGGCTGGAGTTCAGTCTAAGGGAAATGTATTTAACTTTGGTTAGTTTTGGTACACACTAGTCTTTTTGGCCCTTTAATAAGAACATTTGAAAAAACATGCTCTTTGGAGAAGTTCCTCCTCTTTTCTTCGCAAATTTCAATTATTTTTTGTCAATCTATGTGAAAATCACAAGCACGTGCAAAGTTCTGATGAACTGGGATTTAAATGTGAATACTCTTTTTTTTAAAAAAATTGTAAGATTCCCCAAAGAGAATCACAGTTTATGGCACTTCAAAAGTGTGATTAGTACTGCATTTTAACAAAATTAAAGATCCTGAGGAATCCAAGCCACAAATCTCCTGGTTACTCACTGGAAAAAGGCACCTCATGAGAAATCTGAGAGGATGATCTCACAGAAGTTATTTCAAGTTTTGTTAATACACACTTCAATAATTACATTTTTTTAAAACAACAGTTATATACTCGCACCTCACTTCTGTCTTTCCAAACCTATGAGACAGTCAAAATTTTAATAAAGAATCATTTCACTTTTAAGCAGTACTGAAATGTTCATCTTGCTACCTGTTAGAGGGGCAGATTGATTCCATTATATATGTGACCATTTATATTCTAACATTCACTAACACTTTTCTCCAACTAAGAAACTAAGGTAACAAATAACAAATACAAAATAAGATACTCTACCCAAAATATATTTTGATCCAAGCTGCCTTAGATTCTGAAACTGGAAGTATATGTAAAGGATTGCTATACAGCGCGTGATTGTCAGGATTATGATGTCGCTGCTCAGAACATCCTGTTTGAAATAAAGATGGCTTTAGTTGGCTCTTATATTAAAAACCAATGAATTTTTAACCATTAAAAGTACCATACATTTAAATTATTGAAGCTGTAAAATAAAAATGTGTAATTATTTTCTGAAAAATAAGTGACCATACTATATCACATTTTAAAATCTTTAAATATTGCAAAAAATGTAAGTGTTAACGCCAAGAATTCCTAGTTCACCAAGTGTCTTATAATTAAGAGTTCAATTTAATAAAGACCTACTGTGTCACACTGTCTACTAATTGCTTATAGCTATACACATCCAAAATGGGGAAATTATGCAGACATTCCTTTCTATGGTGGCTAGCACGAGGAGAATTACTTCATTTCTAAAATTTTAGGCCATTTCCCTCCCTCTGCCCTTATTCTATGAGAAAAATCAGCATTTTAAGAGTAGTTTCAGGGTTACGTAGTAGATTAACTGTTTCAAAATAAATTTAACTTCTTACTTCTTCAAGTTTTGGGCATTCATAATTCCAGCCACAGATCTTATCATTGCCAGTGAACATCTTCATGGACATCATACAGAT
Organism: Caretta caretta; assembly: GCF_965140235.1. Taxonomy (NCBI): domain Eukaryota; kingdom Metazoa; phylum Chordata; order Testudines; family Cheloniidae; genus Caretta; species Caretta caretta. The sequence goes on from NC_134210.1 coordinate 48,627,162, forward strand.
GGTGAGAGTCACAGTCCCAACAATGACTTCCCATGGATGAGAGGCTACAAAAAGGCCATGCATTCGAAAGAGTCTCGACAGCATTTTCAAGTTTGTTTTTCTACACCTAGAACATGCAACAAAAGAAAATTTAGTGTAATTAAGTGAAACACTTCAAAAAGTGGAAAAAGAATGAGCATTGTATAATTTCCTCTAAGCTACTACTTCTCATCAAGTCTGTATGTTTTAAGATATTACAGAATCCATCTCCAAATATGTATTTGCCTCTCCTGTTCTGAAAAAATCTTCTAATCTATCTGCTTCTCCAGATTCCTCAAAACCTGAAAAAAGTCATCTTCCCACCTCGCCAGCAAGCACTCCATTGCCTTTTTTTTCCCTCAGAGATCTGCTCAAAGCCCCCAGATTTCTTCTTTTCCAATCTTACTTTTGTACTCTTCCATCCACTGAAATCCATTTACAAATTTTACCAACCTCTGGCCAGTTCTACTCTATCCTTGTTCTGTTTGACCTGACCTCTGACCTTGTTAACTGCTTCATTCTCCACATACTCTCCTCAATGGCCTTCAGTGACTTTGAACTCTCCAGACGGTGCCTATATTTTAGGTTTTTTGCTAGTAATGGTTGGAGTTGGTGTTAAAAACACTGGTGTTTGAGCTATACTACATCATCTAACTCTGTGTAATAAATGCTGTGATCAAAATGCAACCTGCCATTCCATGTTAGCACTGCCACTAGTGGTACTGTAGCAGTGGGAGATTTTCACAAAAAGCTCAGCGTAGATGAGGCCTCGGATTCTTATCTCAATGACCTCTCTTTCAATATTTCTTGGGGGGGAACTACATCTTCTCTTAAAACCTCAACTTTTTCTTTTATCTATTATCTTTTATATTATCTTTATTATCCATTATCTTTATACTCATCATTACTAAATCTACCTCTCTATCCTGATTTTTCACCCTCTCTCCATTTCTGCATCTCCATCAGCAGCTCAAACATCCCCTGGACACCTTATAGACACCTCAAATCTGAGGATAACTTTCCTCCTCACCCTCCTCCTCTGGCTCACTTCTCTACCAATGTTGACAACTCGCACCATCCTCCACAGCACTCAATTGAAGCCATTTTGACTTTTCTTTCTTTCTTTCTTCCTCTGTATTCAGGCCCTTACCAAATAGTGCACCTTCCTTCACTATAAATCCCACTAAAAATTGATCCCTTTCTTTTAATTCCTTCTGTTAATCCTTAATCGTTTTCATCTCAACTATACTAATTCCCCCTCCAGCCTACCTGCCTCTCACCTTGCCTATCACTTCAAACCATCCAAATTGCTGCTGTGAAGGTTATTTTCCTCTCATACTACTCTGACTCTTGTTTTCGCCACATCTCTCAATATCCATTACTAGCTTCCAAACCAAATTCAAGGCACTATTTCTTCTTTCATCTAAAAATATTAATCCCCTTCCACAACCAATATTCTGCTCAAGCTTTTCCAATATCCTTTACCTCTTTCACAATCTTATTTTTCAGTGCTGCCTTTCATCATCCCATTATTCTTTTAACACTCCTAGTTAACATTCACCAAGAGGCCCACCTATCCTGTAAGTCCTTCCACTATGAAAACCACACGCCATCTTCTTTGCTGTTTCTTGTACTTTTGGATTCTAAGCTCTTCAGGGATGTTTACCCCCTGTTTAAGGTTACATAGTTAGAACTAGAATTTCATTGCACCTTAGGGCTGTTACTGTGACAAGTACTACTGGAGTTTGTGGCTTATTTTTCTATGACATTAAGTCAATTTATTTTAAATATCTAAGATGAATTTTTTTAAAATACTTGAAACCTTAAAGTTAATCAGTACTTAGATTCTAAGATCACTAGGCCAGGGGACATCTTTTCATTATGTGACTCTGGGGACCCAATTGCGGATTGGGGCCTCTAAGCACTTCCATAACACAAATGATTAAAAAAAACCCACATTAACAGAAATTAGAAGTAGCAACTGTCCCCCTTCAGGGAAGTGATATGCCTTCTTCTCAAAACACATCTTCTCAGACACCAAAAATGCTGCAGTCACTCAACAGGGAGGCATAAACCAGCCTGCAAAAATGCTTATCTACAGGCTGAAGAGGTGAGGTCCTCAGCAGCTGGCAGAGTCTTTTTCTGTCCAAGTGCACCACCTTAATCACAGGGGTGGGTTCTAGCACAATATTTTTCTTCATCCTCCTGCAGAGACAGAGGACTTTGCAGCATTTCCTGTGAGTTAAGGATTGTTAATTATGCATGAGCTCTGCTCGTATTTATATATCTACATTTATATGTCCACGAATTCTTGGGGGGGTGGGGCAGCAAACGTGGACAAGGAGCCTGTCCCTTCCTGTTGCTTCTCTCTTCCATTTCCCTTCAACTGAACACTTGCTGGCCTTTATAATCATTTAGGGTGTGATCCACAAAGGAATATAGGCATTCCAATGCTCAGCATCATGGCGCCTAATATTTAGGAGCCTAGAAAATCATAGGAACAACACTGAGATCGAAAAAGCCACTTTAGGCACATAGGCTCCCTATACAATGAAAGGGGAGAGAGAGATGTCTTAAAATACAATCCAAAAAAGCCACAAGCAAGGCAAAGAGCCGCCTAAGCTAGCCAAAAACAAGAGGGGTGCTAAGCCCCGGCCCTCTCTCACAGATAGGTGTCTAAGTCTGGGCTGTAGAGAGAAGCCTATCTCTGCTTAGCAATCCACCCACAGGCACATCTTTGCTGGAGTCAGGTGCCTAAGGCATTTCTTGCAGGAATGAGTTAGGTACCTGACTCACACCATGCAAAACAGCTAGAGGAGGTGGTGGCGCCTGTCCTCACCCCCGACCTTCAGCATGTAGCATTTAGGCTAGTGGTTAAAGCATTTGCCTGAGATGTGGGTGACCCAGATTCAATTTTCCCTCTCTACTAATGAGGGAAAAACAATTTGAACAGGTGTCTTCCCACCTCTCAGGAGAGTACTCTAACCACTGAGCTGTGAGCTTTCCAATGTGGAGCTCCTTCAGTCCCTCCTGTTGAAGTTGTTCCACTGTGGCTAAATAATGAAAGAGTGCTTGGAGCAGGAGGACTGGAGCCAGGGTCTTCCATCTCTAAGAAGTGTGCCCTAACCACCCGACTAGAGTCATTCTCTCTCTGGTGCAATTGTTTATATATTTATCCTAATGGAACAGCTTCAACAGGAATGAGGGAACCTACTGGACTGGGTACCCATCATTTGATCTTTGCAATCTGGCTATGTTTCAGACTGCATTTACTGGTTAAGAGTACTTCTTCCCAACCCCCAATTACCTTCTAGGTTTTGGGGAGGCTACCATAGGATTTTTTTTGTTTGTATTAGTTGGATTGTATTTTTAATATACGACAAAGGCATCTAGAATCTTTCGTATTTTGCACAGGTGCTCTTTAATGTCTTGTATAAATTTAAATAATAACTGATACTTTATTGTTTGTAGAGTATTGCACTTGGTCACTACTTCATAGATTAATGAGTAGCAGACTGTTCCCCATCATTTCAAGAAAATCAAGCTTCTACAATAATCCAATAAATAATTTTCTAATTCTGGAAAACTATAGGTCTGAAGCTGGTTTAAATCAAATACGTTTAATGATTCTGTAGAGACTATTGATGAGATTTGAAATATTTGTAGAGATGTTTTTGCAATTCTAGTTTTCAAAAGGTGGGATTCAAAACCATGTATTTGTTGGCTTAATTGTTTGTCAGGAAGCCTTGACTGTGTTGAAAATAATAAAGTTGGCTATGGGTGAATAGGGCAGGCAAGAAGGTGATAGATTTCTAAGGTTTCTATTTTTCAACACCATCTAAAAATGTAGCAGAAACCAAGAAAACTCAAATTGAAATTTATAGTAAACATTAGTGTATCTTCTTATTCTTAAAATCATGTCTTGCTAATTTCAAGCCACAAATCAGTGTAACTATGCAAATTTCTTAAAGCAAATTAATAATGTAATTCAATATCTTGACACCATCTAAAATGTCAATTATTTTAAATAAAGATAAAACAAGTAGCATATTTTTATGAATGCTGCTCCATTCAGCCATGTTAGAACTCCATTAGCTAACAACGCTATGACAAGATGTCTTTAGGTTAGGAACAGGAGTCCATCACTGGCTGATGCAATCATCTGTATGCAGGATTGGCAATGAGGCACCTTGTGTTTATTATCAATAATTAATTGTACAATAGTAACAAATACTAGATATTTTGCATGATTTAGTTTCCCAGTCAAATAAATCATTTCATTCTTTTTCTTAACAGATTTTAGTGAGATCACTTACATTTGATAACACAAACACCTGTTCAGGCTTTGCTCTTAAGTGTCTGAAATAGCATCTGAAGTGAAATTTGATTTGGAAAACCTTACATTAATGTCACTTTATTTGCTCAGAACAGTAGAAGTGCTTTAAAGTGTTGATGGGAAGGAGGTTCAGGAATGTTGCTAGCCTTGATTACTTTGGAGAACAGAGGTGAAATCTTGACTGGTAAAGTAACTAAGAATTTTGCCATTGATTTCAGTGATGCAAGGATTCCACCCCAGCAGCCTGGAGATCAGAACATTCTGCAACATTTTTACTACTTAACAGAAAAAATTATAATACCATTAAATTATTCTGGCCATTTCAAACTCATTATTTGTTACCATTAAGATGTTCCTATGTTTATTTTGAATTTTTAATTACAAATACATCTTGCTTGTTATAAGGGAAGCTATTCAACTATTGCAAACACTTTATAGAATTGCATAATAAGAATATTGCTTTACAATGTAGTACAGACACTCATATGAACAGAAAGGTGGAAACTATGAGAGGATGAAGTAGAACAAAATAAAAAATAGCAGTAAAAATGTAAGGAAATGTTCTGTTAGCCAACAGAATGATGCATTAATGGTGAGGAATGTTTTCCTTTTACAAAAGCCTTGTTGACTCTTCCCCAGAAAAATTTTACTGTAGTTTCCACCAATTTGCCTGGTACTAAAGTTAAGTTTACCGGCTTGTAATTGCCAGCATTGCCTCTGGACCTTTTTTAAAAATCGGAGTTACATTAGCTATCCTCCAGTCATCCGGTACAGAGGCTGATTTAAGTGATAGGTTTCATACCACAGTTAGTATTTCTGCAATTTCATAGTTGAGTTCCTTCAGTACTTTTGGGTGAATACCATCTGATTCTGGTGACTTATTACTATTTATCAATTTGTTCCAAAACCTCCTCAATTGATACTTCAATCTGGAACAGTTCTTCAGATTTGACATTTAAAAAGAATAGCTCATGAGGTAGGAATCTCCCCTACACCCTCTGAAGTAAAGACCAATGCAAAGAATTCATTTTGCTTCTCTGCAACAGCCTTTTCTTCCTGGAGTGCTCCTTTAGCACCTCAGTCAAGTCGTCCCTGCCTGTTTCGCAGGCTTCCTGCTTCTGAAGTACTTAAATTTGTTGCTGTTAGTTTTTGTGTCTCATGATAGTTGCTCTTCAAATTCTTTTTTGGCTTGTTTAACTATACTTTTATACTTGGCTTGCCAAGAGTTTATGTTCCTTTCTCAGTACGATTCGACCTCCAATTTGTATAGGTTACCTTTTTGCCTCTAACCGCCTCTTTTACTTATTTACCCCTGATGGCATTTTTTGGCCCTCTATTTTTTTTTCTTTTTTCTTTCTGGGGTACACATTTAATTTGAGCCTCTATTATGGTGTTTTCAAAAAGTTTCCAAACAGTTTGCAGGCATTTCACTCTCGAGACTTTTCCTTTTATTTTCCATTTAATTAGCCTTCTCATTTCTGTGTAGCTTCTCTTTTGAAAGTTAAATGCTACTGTAGTGGGCTTCTTTGGTATCTCCTCTCCTCGAGTAATGTTAAATTTAATTACACTTTGGTCACTATTACCAACTGGTTTACCCACATTCACCTCCTTTTTTAAGCGCCATCCTGGGGCCTGCATATAAGATGAACACACTGTGTCTGATACAGTTTCTGAGTGGAAGGCCTCCTACCTTTCAGGAATGATGTAAACAGTAGAGTTGCAACACCAACTAATTCATGCTCTTCCAAAAATGCAACTGGAGCCAACTGTTCCAAACCACAAAAAGTGCTAGGCAGTTGTTGTGGCATTCCAAGGATATAATTTTCTATTAATCCCACTGTTCTGACATTCAGCAATATGATCTGGTTAGCTTTAAAACTGTCATACTGTCATGAGTTATCTCACAAGCCTCAGGGCAACTCTCTGCAGTGCTCTGTCTCTTGCTATTTGACTTGGGAGGCACTAGCTTTATTATGAGAAAGCCTGTGGTACAACTAAGGTGACCAGATAGCAAGTGTAAAAAATCAGGACGGGGGTAGGAGATAATAGGTGCCTATATAAGAAAAAGCCCCCAAAATCGGGACTGTCTCTATCAAATCAGGACATCTGGTCACCCGAGGTACAACTCATTGAGTTACAGAGGCAAGTTCCCAAGGAAATCCTGTCCAGTCCTTCTTAGTTAAAAAGATGGTTGACCACAGTATGGATGTGTTCAGCGTGGGTCCCCACCACCAGTAAAAAAAAAAATATCACCGAGTTTCAGGAGCAGCCCATCAATTTTAAAAAAACGAGGCGTACTTGTGGCACCTTAGAGACTAACAAATTTATTTGGGCATAAGCTTTCGTGAGCTACAGCTCACTTCATCGGAAGCCACAAGTACTCCTTTTCTTTTTTCATCAATTTTAAGTATGCAAAAATTCCCTGTAGCCAGCCATACCCATTAAACGGGCACAATGCAGAGAAACATTATTTGATGTGTTGGAAATTAATACAGATGCAGGGGTGGAGCTTCCTCACAGTACCACCACCTCAGTATACAAAAGTGTTATTTATCTTACTGCAGAAATCTACAGCCGGGAAAGCAGGTGCCGCCCAATGGCTCCCCCTTAGCTCCGTGCGCTGCATTCCGGGATCACAATATGCGCTCCCGGGAGAGGGTCCCTCGGGGTAAGCCATGGGAACCCGGGCTGGGGCGGAGTCACACAGGGGCTCGCTGTACAGTCAGCGGGGGTGATGCCTCAATTCCCCTGGGCACCCGGGGCAGGCGCGTGCCAGCGATACGATTTCCCCACTTCCCCACCTCCCCCCGCAAAAAACGCAACAAGCGACGTGACTGCTCCGGGTTTGGGAGCCGGCCCGAGCCCGAGCCCGCGCCCGCGCCGCGCCGGCAGGGGCCGGTGTGCCAGCGGCACGTTATGGCCTCTCTCCCCCGTGCCCCACAGCCCGGGACACCTCTCTCCGCCCGGCTGCTTAGAACGATCGCGCCTCAGAGGCTCCGGTGGGACCATCCCTGCGGCGCTGCCCAGGGCACTGCAGCGCGCCGGAGGGCGGGGCGGGCACGCCGGGGGAGCGAGCAGCTGCAGCCCACGGGTGCTTCCCCCATTATCCAGCCGCCCCAGACTCCGGGGGGGACCAAACACTAGCGGGGACAGGACCCACTCACCGCAGCCGGTCTTTCCGGACCTCTAAGTCAAGCCCAGACGGCCGCGGTCCCCCGGCGCGGAAGGGCCAGTGTCGTAAAAAGGCCAGTCCTCACCCCGCCTGATGGAAATTCTGACCCGTCTCCCCGCTCCCCGCCCCGCAAGCCCCCGCGATCGCTGGACGTGCCTGCTGAAGCTCGCACCTGCAGCTGCTGCCCTCCTCTTTCGTCTCGCGCGGCGCGCCGCAGCAGACTGAGAAAGCCGCGCGCGCAGCGACAAGGACAACCCCAGCGCGCGACACCCTGGCCGCCGCCATCGCCCGATCGCACAACCAATGGCGGGCGCCCGACACGACGCGTCACTAGCCCGTTGCCTTAGCAACCGGCCGGAGAAGCTGCCCAACGCGAGACGGATCAGGAGGGGAGAACGCGCCATCTCGCCACGGGCGGACGGCCAATGGGCCGTTGTGCTTCCTCTTAAGTACTCTCTCATTGGTCGGCAGACTGGGTTTATTTGCATATGGCCATCTAGAGAGCGACTGCGACGGGCTGTCCAGACCGGTAGAGCTCTCACCGTGGCGCAGGGAGGCGGGGCTATCTCCCTCCTGCTGTGGGGAGGGCGGGGCCCTACTCCGATTTCTTCCCCACCTGGGTCCCGCTTCCCCCGGCCTGAATGACGGCCCCTCGGCGCGCACCTGCCCGGGCACCGCTGCCCTGTGCCAGGCTGAGCCACTCCTGCCAGCGCCGCCGTGCTGGGGGCGTGGTGCCGGAGCTGTCTGGCCCGGCCTCCTCCCGGCGTGTACCAGCGGCTGTCGGGGCAAACTCCCGCAGGGCTACGCGGCCCCGGGTCCGCACCGACGTTGCATCAGCCCCTCAGGCCGCCGGTCCCGAGGTGACCTGGCCTCGGGGTTCTGCTTCGCCGGCGCCTGCCGGTCGCCTCGCGGTCCCAGGTCGCTGTGCCGCCCCTCGAGCGCCAGGCGTGGCCTGGCATCCCGGGCGTCTGCCGCACGAGCTAATGCCCGCTTCCTCCACTGAGCTGTGCGCTCTCCGCTCTCCCCCAGGGGAGCCAGTGCGGGCTGCTCGGCTGCTCCCTTTTGTCAGTTACAACACGCTGGTCCATAACTTCTGCTGCCTCTGACTTGTTCCAACTTTGCATAGCCCCTTTGAGGCAGGAGCTAAAGAGTTGCCATCTGGTTACCGCAGTGGTCTGTCCAGTACAGTGTGCTGCTCCTGGTAGCATCGGCTGCCAGATGATTTAAGGACAAGATGCAAGAAACCCCATAATGCACAATTATGGAATAGGTTTCAGAGTAACAGCCGTGTTAGTCTATATTCGCAAAAAGAAAAGGAGTACTTGGGGCACCTTAGAGACTAACAAATTTATTTGAGCATAAGCTTTCGTGAGCTACAGCTCACTTCATCGGATGCATTTGATGAAGTGAGCTGTAGCTCACGAAAGCTTATGCTCAAATAAATTTGTTGGTCTCTAAGGTGCCCCAAGTACTCCTTTTCTAATTATGGAATAATCTCCCTGAAGAAAAGGTTTTGTCTGGGCCTAATAGTATTTGGTCTATGCCTTGAAGTATGCAATCAATGTTTTTTGAAAATCCTATGTGATGTAACTGTGGAAGTTCCCAAAACCCATATAACTGTCATCCCTTTTAGAATCGTACTAAATTCTTGCCCTCTCTGATAGCTTGTGGCAATCAATTGAACAGGTTAACTATGTGATGTATAAAAAGTATTTTATCAGTTTTAAATTTGTTGCTTTTCATGTTCTTGCACTAAGAGGGCAAACAGGGGTGCCAGATAAACCTGGTCTTTCCCATTCTTTTTGTTGTATACTTCTGTCCTGTCCTTTTGGATTTGTTTAGTTCATGGAGGAGACAATCTTATTGTTTTCAGTCTCTTCTCAGACAGAAATCACCCATCTCTGAACCTCTTCTGTTTTTGTTACGTGTGATTTGAGATATGATGTTTGATGTTTGTCCATTGCTGCCTCATTCATTACAGCATTGAAATTTGTTGGTCATTGTTTCTACGTCTTCCTCTAGAGCAAGCAACGGGACAAATTTTCCACCAATCATTGCTTGGAATGACTGCAATGTTTCGGTCTCTGAGTCTTTCTAAGTCAAACTTGGTTCTGGTGAACTTTGGCCTGACGTTTTTCCTTAGCTGCAGCCAAAAATGTAGCATCACAAGGTCTTGTTCACTTCCAGTATTAGCACCGGGGAAGCTCCTTGTTTTAGCTCTGTTAATCCCAGAACGAAATCGGTTTTGCACAATGACGTAGTCAATCTGGCTGTGATGTAGACCATTAGTTGTGGGCCATGTTGATCGTCTGGATGCTTTATGTGCTCCAATGTGTTTGCAAAAACCATATTGTTATAGCTGGCAAACTCCAAAAATCTCAATCCTCTCTCATTGGTTACCGCATTACAGAAATGGCCACAATAATCTTGCCAATCTCCCTGTGCATCAATACCTACTTTAGTATTCCAATCTCCTTGTACAATCAAGATATCTTTCTTGCGTACCTTATCGATGATGTCTTGGAGCTGATTCTAAAAATCTTCAATTTGCTCATCGTCATAGTCTGTTGTAGGGGTGTAGACTTGTACCACTGTGATATTAAATGGTACTGCCTTTAGATGGAGGGAAATAAGCCTGCTGGTCATTGAGCGGCATCCTAATACTGATTTCTTGATATCTTTATGCACAAGACATCCTACGCCATTGACCTGTTTGTCCTCTCCATTGCAATAGAGTACATGGCCTTCTTCTATTAGTACCTCTCCAAAGTTCTTCCATCTGACCTCAGAGATTCCTAGGAGATGCCAAGTGTATTGTTCCATTTTGTATGTGAGTTCTTTCAACCTCCCAGTTTGTTTCAATGTCCTTACATTCCAAGTGGCTATGGTGATGTTATCTCTTCCACAGATCCTCTTTGTTGGGATTACACTAGTAGTATACTTGTTGTGTCTCCCCTGGTGGGAGACGGATTGCGCCGTCATTATTAACCCGGGCTGCGATCAATCTGGTATGGCCATCATTGACTTGCTCATCATACGGTATGTCTTGGGAAAATTTCTAACTTGGTGGAGCCCATCCCTTTCCAGGCAGCCCCCTTTTAGTCGCCTCTTATGACATGCAGGAGGAGCAGTGGGCCTATTCTGTCCCCGGACCCACAGGGGACAGATGGGAAACATTGTAAAAAGACAAAACCATGGGTCACAAATGAAATACTACAAATGTGTGACATTAGAAGATGACTTAAGAGAGAAAAGAACAGCACTAAGGGAGTTGTTAATACAGAGCAATTGGCAGAAAGACCAAGAAAGGAATGAAGGTAGCTAAGGGTATGTCTACACTACGGAATAAGGTCGAATTTATAGAAGTCGGTTTTTTAGAAATCGGTTTTATATATTCGAGTGTGTGTGTCCCCACAGAAAATGCTCTAAGTGCATTAAGTGCATTAACTCGGCGGAGCGCTTCCACAGTACCGAGGCTAGAGTCGACTTCCGGAGCGTTGCACTGTGGGTAGCTATCCCACAGTTCCCGCAGTCTCCGCTGCCCATTGGAATTCTGGGTTGAGATCCCAATGCCTGATGGGGCTAAAACATTGTCGCGGGTGGTTCTGGGTACATATCGTCAGGCCCCCGTTCCCTCCCTCCCTCCGTGAAAGCAAGGGCAGACAATCATTTCGCGCCTTTTTTCCTGAGTTACCTGTGCAGACGCCATACCACTGCAAGCATGGAGCCCGCTCAGGTAACCGTCACCCTATGTCTCCTGGGTGCTGGCAGACGCGGTACGGCATTGCTACACAGTAGCAGCAACCCCTTGCCTTGTGGCAGCAGACGGTACAGTACGACTGGTAGCCGTCATCGTCACGTCCGAGGTGCTCCTGGCCACGTCGGCTGGGAGCGCCTGGGCAGACATGGGCGCAGGGACTAAATTTGGAGTGACTTGACCAGGTCATTCTCTTTAGTCCTGCAGTCAGTCCTATTGAACCGTCTTATGGTGAGCGGGCAGGCGATACGGACTGCTAGCAGTCGTACTGTACCATCTTCTGCCGAGCAGCCATGAGATGTGGATGGCATGCAGTCCTTCTGCACCATCTGCTGCCAGCCAAAGATGTAAAAGATAGATGGAGTGGATCAAAACAAGAAATAGACCAGATTTGTTTTGTACTCATTTGCTTCCCCCCCTCCCCTGTCTAGGGGACTCATTCTTCTAGATCACACTGCAGTCACTCACAGAGAAGGTGCAGCGAGGTAAATCTAGCCATGTATCAATCAGAGGCCAGGCTAACCTTCTTGTTCCAATAAGGACAATAACTTAGGTGCACCATTTCTTATTGGAACGCTCCGTGAAGTCCTGCCTGAAATACTCCTTGATGTAAAGCCACCCCCTTTGTTGATTTTAGCTCCCTGAAGCCAACCCTGTAAGCCGTGTCCTCAGTCGCCCCTCCCGGCGTCAGAGCAACGGCAAACAATCGGGCATCTGAGAGTGCTGTCCAGAGCAGTCACAATGGAGCACTCTGATGGGGCTAAAAAATTGTCGCGGGTGGTTCTGGGTACGTATCGTCAGGCCCCCGTTCCCTCCCTCCCTCCGTGAAAGCAAGGGCAGACAATCATTTCGCGCCTTTTTTCCTGAGTTACCTGTGCAGACGCCATACCACGGCAAGCATGGAGCCCGCTCAGGTAACCGTCACCCTATGTCTCCTGGGTGCTGGCAGACGCGGTACGGCTTTGCTGCACAGTAGCAGCAACCCATTGCCTTCTGGCAGCAGACGGTGCAATACGACTGGTAGTCGTCCTCGTCGTGTCCGAGGTGCTCCTGGCCACATCGGCTGGGAGCGTCTGGGCAGACATGGGCGCAGGGACTAAATTTGGAGTGACTTGACCAGGTCATTCTCTTTAGTCCTGCAGTCAGTCCTATTGAACCGTCTTATGGTGAGCGGGCAGGCAATACGGACTGCTAGCAGTCGTACTGTACCATCTTCTGCCAGGCAGGCAAGAGATGAGGATTGCTAGCAGTCGTATTGTACCATCTTCTGCCGAGCAGCCATGAGATGTGGATGGCATGCAGTCCTTCTGCACCGTCTGCTGCCAGCCAAAGATGTAAAAGATAGATGGAGTGGGTCAGAACAAGAAATAGACCAGATTTGTTTTGTACTCATTTGCCTCCTCCCCTGTCTAGGGGACTCATTCCTCTAGATCACACTGCAGTCACTCACAGAGAAGGTGCAGCGAGGTAAATCTAGCCATGTATCAATCAGAGGCCAGGCTAACCTCCTTGTTCCAATAAGAACGATAACTTAGGTGCACCATTTCTTATTGGAACCCTCCGTGAAGTCCTGCCTGAAATACTCCTTGATGTACAGGCACCCCCTTTGTTGATTTTAGCTCCCTGAAGCCAACCCTGTAAGCCATGTCGTCAGTCGCCCCTCCCTCCGTCAGAGCTACGGCAGACAATCGTTCCGTGCCTTTTTTCTGTGCGGACGCCATACCAAGGCAAGCATGGAGGCCGCTCAGCTCACTTTGGCAATTAGGAGCACATTAAACACCACACGCATTATCCAGCAGTATATGCAGCACCAGAACCTGGCAAAGCGATACCGGGCGAGGAGGCGACGTCAGCGCGGTCACGTGAGTGATCAGGACATGGACACAGATTTCTCTGAAAGCATGGGCCCTGCCAATGCATGCATCATGGTGCTAATGGGGCAGGTTCATGCGGTGGAACGCCGATTCTGGGCTCGGGAAACAAGCACAGACTGGTGGGACCGCATAGTGTTGCAGGTGTGGGACGATTCCCAGTGGCTGCGAAACTTTCGCATGCGTAAGGGCACTTTCATGGAACTTTGTGACTTGCTTTCCTCTGCCCTGAGGCGCATGAATACCAAGATGAGAGCAGCCCTCACAGTTGAGAAGCGAGTGGCGATAGCCCTATGGAAGCTTGCAATGCCAGACAGCTACCGGTCAGTTGGGAATCAATTTGGAGTGGGCAAATCTACTGTGGGGGCTGCTGTGATGCAAGTAGCCCACGCAATCAAAGATCTGCTGATATCAAGGGTAGTGACCCTGGGAAATGTGCAGGTCATAGTGGATGGCTTTGCTGCAATGGGATTCCCTAACTGTGGTGGGGACAGTAGTCAGGAGCTGTTCAACTACAGGCTGAGCAAGTGCAGAATGGTGGTAGAATGTGCATTTGGACGTTTAAAGGCGCGCTGGCGCAGTTTACTGACTCGCTTAGACCTCAGCGAAACCAATATTCCCACTGTTATTACTGCTTGCTGTGTGCTCCACAATATCTGTGAGAGTAAGGGGGAGACGTTTATGGCGGGGTGGGAGGTTGAGGCAAATCGCCTGGATGCTGGTTACGCGCAGCCAGACACCAGGGCGGTTAGAAGAGCACAGGAGGGCGCGGTACGCATCAGAGAAGCTTTGAAAACTAGTTTCATGACTGGCCAGGCTACGGTGTGAAAGTTCTGTTTGTTTCTCCTTGATGAAACCCCCCGCCCCTTGGTTCACTCTACTTCCCTGTAAGCTAACCACCCGACCCTCCTCCCTTCAATCACCGCTTGCAGAGGCAATAAAGTCATTGTTGCTTCACATTCATGCATTCTTTATTCATTCATCACACAAATAGGGGGATGACTACCAAGGTAGCCCAGGAGGGGTGGTGGAGGAGGGAAGGAAAATGCCACACAGCACTTTAAGCACAGCACTTTAAAAGTTTACAACTTTAAAATTTATTGAATGACAGCCTTCTTTTTTTTGGGCAATCCTCTGTGGTGGAGTGGCTGGTTGGCCGGAGGCCCCCCCACTGCGTTCTTGGGCGTCTGGGTGTGGAGGCTATGGAACTTGGGGAGGAGGGCGGTTGGTTACAGAGGGGCTGCAGTAGCAGTCTGTGCTCCAGCTGCCTTTGCTGCAGCTCAACCATACACTGGAGCATACTGGTTTGGTCCTGCAGCAGCCTCAGCATTGAATCCTGCCTCCTCTCATCACGCTGCCGCCACATTTGAGCTTCAGCCCTGTCTTCAGCCCGCCACTTACTCTCTTCAGCCCGCCACTTACTCTCTTCAGCCCGCCACCTCTCCTCCCGGTCATTTTGTGCTTTCCTGCACTCTGACATTATTTGCCTCCACGCATTCGTCTGTGCTCTGTCAGTGTGGGAGGACAGCATGAGCTCGGAGAACATTTCATCGCGAGAAGATCCTGTGATCATTGAAACACATGCAGCTGGTGGAGAAAAAAAAAGGGACAGCGGTATTTAAAAAGACACATTTTATAAAACAGTGGCTACACTCTTTCAGGGTAAACCTTGCTGTTAACATTACATACATAGCACATGTGCTTTCGTTACAAGGTCGCATTTTGCCTCCTCCCACCGCGTGACTACCCCCTCAACCTTCCCCCCTCCCTGTGGCTAACAGCGGGGAACATTTCTGTTTAGCCACAGGCAAACAGCCCAGCAGGAATGGGCTCCTCTGAGTGTCCCCTGAAGAAAAGCACTCTATTTCAACCAGGTGACCATGAATTAGATCTCACTCTCCTGAGGATAACACAGAGAGATAAAGAACGGATGTTGTTTGAATGCCAGCAAACATACACTGCAATGCTTTGTTCTACAATGATTCCCGAGTACGTGTTACTGGCCTGGAGTGGTAAAGTGTCCTACCATGAAGGACGCAATAAGGCTGCCCTCCCCAGAAACCTTTTGCAAAGGCTTTAGGACTACATCTAGGAGAACCGCAAATGCCAGGGCAAAGTAATCCTTTCACATGCTTGCTTTTAAACCATGTATAGTATTTTAAAAGGTACACTCACCAGAGGTCCCTTCTCCGCCTGCTGGGTCCAGGAGGCAGCCTTGGGTGGGTTCGGTGGGTACTGGCTCCAGGTCTAGGGTGAGAAACAGTTCCTGGCTGTCGGGAAAACCGGTTTCTCCGCTTGCTTGCTGTGAGCTATCTACAACCTCCTCCTCCTCATCATCATCTTCTTCGTCCCCAAAACCTGCTTCCATATTGCCTCCATCTCCATTGAAGGAGTCAAACAACACGGCTGGGGTAGTGGTGGCTGAACCCCCTAAAATGGCATGCAGCTCATCATAGAAGCGGCATGTTTGGGGCTCTGACCCAGAGCGGCTGTTCGCCTCTCTGGTTTTCTGGTAGGCTTGCCTCAGCTCCTTCAGTTTCACGCGGCACTGCTTCGGGTCCCTGTTATGGCCTCTGTCCTTCATGCCCTGGGAGATTTTCACAAAGGTTTTGGCATTTCGAAAACTGGAACGGAGTTCTGATAGCACGGATTCCTCTCCCCAAACAGCGATCAGATCCCGTACCTCCCGTTCGGTCCATGCTGGAGCTCTTTTGCGATTCTGGGACTCCATCATGGTCACCTGTGCTGATGAGCTCTGCATGGTCACCTGCAGCTTGCCACGCTGGCCAAACAGGAAATGAGATTCAAAAGTTCGTGGTTCTTTTCCTGTCTACCTGGCCAGTGCATCTGAGTTGAGAGTGCTGTCCAGAGCGGTTATAATGGAGCACTCTGGGATAGCTCCCAGAGGCCAATACCATCGAATTGTGTCCACGGTACCCCAAATTCGAGCCGGCAACGTCGATTTAAGCGCTAATCCACTTGTCAGGGGTGGAGTAAGGAAATCGATTTTAAGAGCCCTTTAAGTCCAAATAAAGGGCTTCATTGTGTGGACGGGTGCAGGTTTACATCGATTTAACGCTGCTAAATTCGACCTAAAGTCCTAGTGTAGACCAGGGCTTAGAGATATGGTTTGAAAAACAATGCTCTAAACTTGAAGAGTATATCAATAATAAAAATAGCAAACGAGTCTTCCAGGTTGTAAAAGTTATGATGAAGGAAAGATGGACCAAAGCTAATGCAATTCAAGACAAAGAAGGGAACAGTCTTACAGCAGAAAGGGACATCATCCATAAGTACCGACTCCAGGGGTGCTCCAAGGCTGGAGCATCCAGGGGAAAAATTGGTGGGTGCTCTGTACCCACTGGCAGCCAAGCTCCACTGAAATGCATATTGTTTGCTAAAATGCATATTATTCTATTTTCTGCCATCTCCTTCCCCTGCTGTCTCGAGGACCAAGTTTACTACTACTAAACAGGCCTTTGTTTAGAATAGTTTTGAACATGTGTGTTTTGAACATGTGCCAATAATATTATACAGGGGGATTTCCTAACTTCACATATTATGTTACTACATACATTTCATAATGATATTATTGGCTAGTGAGTTATTCGTTTTCAAATTATACCACCTAAGGCACATTTTGTACAAACATTATTGCAATAGTTTGTAGGGTGTGAATATAGGGCTGCTTAGTGTCACAAAGTGTTTCAGTGCTCAGTGTTGCAATGTTATGCCCAACTCCCTGACTCCCAGTGCAATTCACAGCCCTCAGTTAAGTGCCCAGACTCGCCATGCATTGTAGGGAGAGAGTTAGTCTTTTAAGAAAGACTCACAGAAGACAGCAAGCTGTCTAGGGAGCTGCCTAATATAGCCAGGAGGAGAGAAATGCAAAGGACAGGGGAAGGGCTTAGGGGGCAGATCCATAAAAGGGAATTTGGCGCCTAACAGATAGACCTCAGTGAGGCACTTCCCACCAATTAGAATTCTCGGCCAGTGAAGACCAGCCCTGTGTTTCCTGCCACTTTCAGCAGTTTCTTTAATGCCCTGTCCCTCAGAGTCTGCGATGTGTAGTTCTTGTCAGCTTCATATGCCTCAGGCTGTTGTATTAATTTAGATGGAATAAATGGGCCCAAAGAGTCAAAAGTGTTAACGTGACCCTGTCACATCCAACATTAAACAGTGTTGTACCAAGTTTGGGGTTTGGTATACCATGAGCTCAGCCTGCTTAGTACCATGGTGAACACACCATTAAAAATCTTTAAACCTTTTATTAAAGATGCAGTTAAAGCATTTGAAATGTAGAATATTAAGTAAGGCTTTCATTTTACCAATATCTCTTGTTCCCATTTCCTCTAGCTGGAGAAAGTCTAGAAGGAAAAAAACCCTTGTTTGACAGTCTCTTAGATGATGATCATTGTCCTCTTTGGGGAGCAGAGAAGAAGTTAGTTGGGATGGGCTGGAGCTGTTGTTAAAGTCTGATTCTGTTTATCAGGATGGCAAAAGCTCAATGGTGTCATAGTGGATCCAAGAAGATGATTGCGGGTGGCAGCCATGATGGTAAAGCTTGTTCCTTTTGTTGCCGGCACCCAGTGCCAAGAGGCTAAACAACAGCTGGAGTTGGTTCGCTACCCGGTGTGCTACACCCAATAATCACAATGGGGTGGAGAAGCAGAAAAGTTTATTTGCAGCTGCAAAAAGGTACAGGGAGAATAAAATCTCAAATCCTGCACACAAAGCAGGAAGTTACACAGGCTTTTATACATCCTTTTTCCCAGCATACTTATCCAATAGCAAGCTGCCCTAAGTATCCATATAGCCAGCCAATCCAGTTCCCAGCTAGTGCCCTTGTGCTCTGTATCATTTCTTAAACCGTACATAAAGCTGCTTTATTCAGCATTGTTCTTCCGTATCCGCCATGTTTGGCCTTGCTTAGTTTCAGGCAGTCTGACTCTGCAACATATTGTTGCAGATCCTCAGCATAACTGCTGTGAGTGCCTCCAGGCGGGGGGGCCAAGGACACTTGGGCCTAATACGCAGAGCTGCTGCGAGTGCCTCCAGGCGGGGGGGGGTCGGGGGAGGGGCCAAGGACACTTGGGCCTAGTGCGAGGGGGCTTCATGGACACTTGTGGTCTTCCATCCCCTCGAGTTACCTAGTGGCCATGCCTCAGTGTCCCCAACACTTTCCTGTTCACCTGTCTTTCAGTCAGAGGTTGTTGGGAGACAGCTGCTTCTTTATTTTTTCCCCTCAAGGGTCTTTTCTTTTAAGGACCTCCAAAGGGAGTGATGAGCGTAATAGCCTGTCCCCTCACTATATTGTTCGCCAGTTTAGACCTAATTTCTGACACACCAATTTTGATTCATTGATGTCCTGTGGCACACACTTCATATTAATCAGACCTGATCTTAACACAGTTCTTGAGTTACATTAGTAGGCCTTCTTGTTTGGACTAATTCAGTCTCTCTCTCTCTTGCAGCTTTTCCCATCGGTGTTTATTTATTATAGGTTATTGTGACATTTTTATGAACTTTCACTCACTCCTTACAGTTAAGCTCGCAATTAGGTTAAATTTGTTGTTTGGATGATCACAAGAAGGCTCCATTGAGGACTACAATTCCCAGAAGGCATTGCACCACCCTTTGCTTGCTCCGCTTGTGATTCAGTGCCTCAGGAGTGGGGGGACCTGCCCAAAGTGTGGGAGGAAGGCTGCCTGGAGGAGCTGTCCAAGGGCGAGAGAGAGGCTGTCTGGGGGAGCTGTCCCTAGGAGGCTGAGGACTGGAGAAGGAGGCATGAAGGAGGGAGGTGACATTTCTGACAGTGACAGTGATGAGACAGTAGTGGAGGGCTCAGTAACTGAGAGTGACCTAGACGAAGAGGAGCTGCACATGAAGAGGTGATAAATATATATGTATAGGAGCAGGTGTGACTAAAAAATGAGTGTCAATACATTTCTGGGACATATGTGATGAGTTGAATGCTGCATCCATGCCATTTAAGGCTATCACCTTTGAAAACAAAAAACACAAAGAACAGTCCTATGAGACTGGAATCTACCTCATATAAACCTGACTAAAATCTTAGAGGATAAAATGGTTTTAGAATAGCCTTCCTAGATTCTTTGATAAATATCTATTTTAAGACTTTTTGTGACAGGTTGAAGCGTGAGGGGGAAAAATCTCCATACGCTATTCCATGGACCCTTATACGGAATAGGTTTCAGAGTGGTAGCCGTGTTAGTCTGTATCAGCAAAAAAAACGAGGAGTATTTGTGCCCTAAGTTAAGCTTATGCCCAAATAAATTTGTTAGTTTCTAAGGTGCCACAAGTACTCCTCGTTTTGTTTGTTTGTTTGTTTGTTTGTTGCTTATGTGCAATAGTAGCTTACTCCAGAAATAGTCCCATTGGTTTTTGTGGGACTACCTGAGAAATAATGTATTACTAAATGGGATAAAGGTATCAGAATCCAGCCCAAAGAAAATAAAATCAATGATAAAAACATTGGTAAAATTAAAATACTGCAAATGTGGACGTTTCTTTTATGTTTTAATTTCAGAACTCTCTTGATGATCTCATTCAAACTGATACTTTGGTTACTGGGAAATTAAACCCACTGAACAACATTACCCTTACTGTGTATTTCCTAAGAAATGTTGACTAAAAATTTTTGGAAATTTGTAAAAACAAAGATGTATTCATGACTCACATCCTTCTATGCCAATTTGCAGCTTGATGCAGATTTTTACAACCAGGTTCTAAACTTTTGAAAAATAGTGTTTACCTTAAAAATGCTCTTACATAGTTACAGTGGTATTTAATGAGTGATATAGGGAATGGAGTTAGAAATATAGGCTTTGGTTAATATTTTGTTGCCTGTGTTTGTACCTCTGGTAAGAGGATGATAGAACAATTCGTAGTTTTTTGTTTTTTTTTAAAGGTTATCTTTTGTTAATAAGGACATATCTCTAACAACTGAAACCATCTTTGCTGATGAAATAAGAAGAGTAAATGGAGGTAAGAAATTGTTCTTTTTTCAGTAGAAAATATATGTTGTTTTTCCTGAGACCTTTATTTCTTTGACTCTTTCTTAATTTTTAGGCTAAAAATTAAGCCTAGAACAGTTTTGTACAGTATTTTTAAGCAGAATAATTTTGTATCTCTAATAAAAATCTGAATAAAAGTTAGAGGCTTAATCTTTCAGGCCAAATTTTTCATAAATTTTAAATAAATACATTTAAAACATAAATGTGTTAGTGCTTATTTTCCTTCATTCTGCCTGTATGTTGTTACTAAGGGTACCTAGTTTAAGAAGAGTAGGGGTATGAATTTATTTTTTGTTAACTCTAAAGGTTTCTACAATAGTTCCTCAAAGTAAGGGGCATAAACAAGTATTTGATGGTGTGGCATAAAATTTCATTGGGACCTGTCTGGGTTGCCTTCCGTAATTCAGCCTCACTTAATCACTTTTAAGTAATTTGGTAATCCCATACTCATGTCAATAAAAACTTGACTGGCAAAGCAGAATTCTACTGTCTACCTTGCAAGTGTTTGAGCTGTTCCAAACGCAAAATACTCGTGTGAAGAACTCTACTCTAGCATCTTGTTTGTTTCTGGGTCCAAAACATGGCATTTTTGCCTATTTTTAAGCCCCCCCTGCATGGTTTGAAATCTGTCCCCTTGAGAGATTACTTCTCACTTTATATCTACTCATAGTAGGTAAGGGTCTGATTCCAAACCCCATTAAAGTTCCATGGGAGTCTTTCTAAATGGCTAGGAGTTTCTTGGTGTCAGTTACTGGAGCTGAATTATCTGAGGTCTGGTGATAGAGTTTTGTCAGCAGAGAGGATCCTCACCCGTGGAACTTGTTCCTCCTGGTCATCCACTGGAATTAGAGCTTCAGAGTACAAAGCTTCTGTTTGGCTCATTGTTAAGCTTTTGGTTTGTAGGAGTGAGACTTTGTCTGCATGCTTTTTTGTTGTCCCTGTAAATGTGATTTGCATATTTGCATTGATGGCATTTCTATTCATCCCACTGTAATTAGCATGTTATTATTTGTGCTAATTTTTATCACATCAATTTCATGACAAGAAAACATGGGCTATAGTCAATCTAAATTAATACAATAATCAACAAAATAATGTGGATACCAGTGTTGTGATTTTTACAGCATAAGGGATCAAATTAAACAGAGCAGCATTCTATATTACTGTAGAGCTGGGTTTTTCTCAGTATGATCATTCAGTAATTTTAATCTTCTCATCTCAGTTTGATAATTAATGTGTAAAGATGAGTACTAAAGTTTATTACGTGCATCAGGACACTGACTATAATTCCAGTTGTCAGGAAAAAAAACTATTGTCAGAAATTAATCGCACTGTCTGATGTGTAGCCCATGTTTCCAAAATATTGTCTGCAAAAGAAATAATAATTTTTCCCTAAATTGTTTTCTTTTCAGTTCTTGCATCTGCCATATTATGTTTTTCAGAATCTAGGCTGAGAGACGTGACCAGTGTGAAGGTGTGATTTGTCCAATTATTTTTTCTGGCAGTTGGAATTTGCAGAAATTCCTTGAGTCTGTGTTACAGTAGCACAACAGAAATGGCTTTAACTACCTATTTTTGTGTTTAGTTTTAGAAAACCTCTCTCCAGAGATTCAGCTTGTCTGTAAATTGAGTGATAATCTAGAAAATATGAAGCAAAAGAACCAGATAAATCCGGTATGTATAGAAATTACAGCTCCTCAGCTACACACATACTGCAATTGATAATTATTAGATTCACTGTGTCTGACTGTGCCCCTCCCGCTTCTATTTGTGGAAAGAGCCAGAGTGTATGTAACTGAAAAGGGTTTTATGGAAGGAGGAAATCCTGCAGTATATACTCAGCCCAGGAACGCACAGAAGAGTCTCCTCTGGAGTTTCATGGGGGTGTGCCTTGCTACGGTTTCAGGAGCAGGGCTGCAATTAGCCTGTAAAATTACCGGATGTTCAAATTGGTAACCAGTTTTTCCCACCTGCAGATGACAGGCTGACAGAATGAGTAGGAGGAAACTATAGATTGTTACCGTGTAGATTCCTGTGCTGTATATGAATTTCTTTAGACTTAAATAACTGGGGAAATATTTCCAGTTGTACCTGTATAGTTACATCAATGTAATCACCTATGTGAATGCTCTTATTCTGATATGAGTGACTTATTTTTAGTTTAGCTTAAACCCTTCCCAAGAGACATAAATTAAACCAGAAGAAGGAACTCTTATTCTAGAATAAGAGGGTCCACACTGGAGGGGAGAGGAATGTGTGTTATACAGGCATAACTATATTAATTTAAATTCACATTTTAGGTTAAAAATACGTTCCAATGTAGACAAGGCCTTAGTTTAGGGGACAGTTTGGGTTACTATTAGCATTTCTCATAGTTGTTGTGATTGATGCTATTACTTCAGCCATTTCTGGAGTAGCAGCTTATCCTCTTTAATTGGAAGATGCGGTTATTGTTACCAGAGGGAAGAAAGAGTGGTTAGAAATAATTGGGGATAGGAGAGTATTTGCTTGCAGGACTCCACTAAAGAGCGTGAATTTGAGGCGAGGAATATATCTAATTTGTACTTTGGTCACTTCATAAATAAAATAGCTCAAGCTTAAGGGTATTACAATTTAATTATATAAGGTATATTTTCATTCTGACTGTATTTTGCCTTCTATGACTTGGATTGAGTAAGTAGCCCATATGTCATAGCAATATTAGTAATCCGGTCTAGCAGAATTCGGAGTCTCACTGATAACTGCTGTATTTAGGTCTTCCAAAACCATTAATAATAGGAAGAGGCTAGGTATATAGTAATGCTGAAAAATTAAATCACTGAGTAGTTTATATTCACCAAGTTGTTCAAACACTTTTTTCTCCCAGCTGGCTCATAAGAGAAGTGAAACTGAACAATCTCAGTCTCTGCTACAGTGAGTATAATAAGCACTGGATAAATTCCATTCAGGCAAACAGTAATTTCCCAGCAAAAAGTTTCCCTTGTAGCCTTATTTGGATGGGATATTTTTTCCAGCCTTGAACAATAAAATAATTTTACTGGTTGCTAATAAGCAGTTGTGTTTAATGCCAGAGATCACTTTATATCAGTGATGGATGAAATCATTCTTGTCTCCATTCATATATATATATATATATATTAGTATGTAGTAGTTAGGATATATAACTGGGCATAACTGGAAAATAATAAAGGAAAATTTAGGTTGTCAGAAAAAACGTCCTGACACTGAGATTTATTTAGTAGAATGGCTTATGCCATGGAATAATTGTGGAAGCACCTTGGAACATTTAACACTAGACAACATAAAATCCTAAAACCCGGTAGAGAATAATCCGTGTTGGGAACAAAAGAGGCTGGATGATCTAATACAGTGATACTCAGCCCTGGTCTACACTAGGACTTTAGGTCGAATTTAGCAGCGTTAAATCGATGTAAACCTGCACCCGTCCACACAATGAAGCCCTTTATTTGGACTTAAAGGGCTCTTAAAATCGATTTCCTTACTCCACCCCTGACAAGTGGATTAGCGCTTAAATCGACGTTGCCGGCTCGAATTTGGGGTACCGTGGACACAATTCGATGGTATTGGCCTCCGGGAGCTATCCCAGAGTGCTCCATTATAACCGCTCTGGACAGCACTCTCAACTCAGATGCACTGGCCAGGTAGACAGGAAAAGAACCACGAACTTTTGAATCTCATTTCCTGTTTGGCCAGCGTGGCAAGCTGCAGGTGACCATGCAGAGCTCATCAGCACAGGTGACCATGATGGAGTCCCAGAATCGCAAAAGAGCTCCAGCATGGACCGAACGGGAGGTACGGGATCTGATCGCTGTTTGGGGAGAGGAATCCGTGCTATCAAAACTCCGTTCCAGTTTTCGAAATGCCAAAACCTTTGTGAAAATCTCCCAGGGCATGAAGGACAGAGGCCATAACAGGGACCCGAAGCAGTGCCGCGTGAAACTGAAGGAGCTGAGGCAAGCCTACCAGAAAACCAGAGAGGCGAACAGCCGCTCTGGGTCAGAGCCCCAAACATGCCGCTTCTATGATGAGCTGCATGCCATTTTAGGGGGTTCAGCCACCACTACCCCAGCCGTGTTGTTTGACTCCTTCAATGGAGATGGAGGCAATATGGAAGCAGGTTTTGGGGACGAAGAAGATGATGATGAGGAGGAGGAGGTTGTAGATAGCTCACAGCAAGCAAGCGGAGAAACCGGTTTTCCCGACAGCCAGGAACTGTTTCTCACCCTAGACCTGGAGCCAGTACCCACCGAACCCACCCAAGGCTGCCTCCTGGACCCAGCAGGCGGAGAAGGGACCTCTGGTGAGTGTACCTTTTAAAATACTATACATGGTTTAAAAGCAAGCATGTGAAAGGATTACTTTGCCCTGGCATTTGCGGTTCTCCTAGATGTAGTCCTAAAGCCTTTGCAAAAGGTTTCTGGGGAGGGCAGCCTTATTGCGTCCTTCATGGTAGGACACTTTACCACTCCAGGCCAGTAACACGTACTCGGGAATCATTGTAGAACAAAGCATTGCAGTGTATGTTTGCTGGCATTCAAACAACATCCGTTCTTTATCTCTCTGTGTTATCCTCAGGAGAGTGAGATCTAATTCATGGTCACCTGGTTGAAATAGAGTGCTTTTCTTCAGGGGACACTCAGAGGAGCCCATTCCTGCTGGGCTGTTTGCCTGTGGCTAAACAGAAATGTTCCCCGCTGTTAGCCACAGGGAGGGGGGAAGGTTGAGGGGGTAGTCACGCGGTGGGAGGAGGCAAAATGCGACCTTGTAACGAAAGCACATGTGCTATGTATGTAATGTTAACAGCAAGGTTTACCCTGAAAGAGTGTAGCCACTGTTTTATAAAATGTGTCTTTTTAAATACCGCTGTCCCTTTTTTTTTCTCCACCAGCTGCATGTGTTTCAATGATCACAGGATCTTCTCCTTCCCAGAGGCTAGTGAAGCTTAGAAAGAAAAAAAAACGCACTCGCGATGAAATGTTCTCCGAGCTCATGCTGTCCTCCCACACTGACAGAGCACAGACGAATGCGTGGAGGCAAATAATGTCAGAGTGCAGGAAAGCACAAAATGACCGGGAGGAGAGGTGGCGGGCTGAAGAGAGTAAGTGGCGGGCTGAAGAGAGTAAGTGGCGGGCTGAAGACAGGGCTGAAGCTCAAATGTGGCGGCAGCGTGATGAGAGGAGGCAGGATTCAATGCTGAGGCTGCTGCAGGACCAAACCAGTATGCTCCAGTGTATGGTTGAGCTGCAGCAAAGGCAGCTGGAGCACAGACTGCCACTGCAGCCCCTCTGTAACCAACCGCCCTCCTCCCCAAGTTCCATAGCCTCCACACCCAGACGCCCAAGAACGCAGTGGGGGGGCCTCCGGCCAACCAGCCACTCCACCACAGAGGATTGCCCAAAAAAAAGAAGGCTGTCATTCAATAAATTTTAAAGTTGTAAACTTTTAAAGTGCTGTGCTTAAAGTGCTGTGTGGCATTTTCCTTCCCTCCTCCACCACCCCTCCTGGGCTACCTTGGTAGTCATCCCCCTATTTGTGTGATGAATGAATAAAGAATGCATGAATGTGAAGCAACAATGACTTTATTGCCTCTGCAAGTGGTGATTGAAGGGAGGAGGGTCGGGTGGTTAGCTTACAGGGAAGTAGAGTGAACCAAGGGGCGGGGGGTTTCATCAAGGAGAAACAAACAGAACTTTCACACCGTAGCCTGGCCAGTCATGAAACTGGTTTTCAAAGCTTCTCTGATGCGTACCGCGCCCTCCTGTGCTCTTCTAACCGCCCTGGTGTGCGTAACCAGCATCCAGGCGATTTGCCTCAACCTCCCACCCCGCCATAAACGTCTCCCCCTTACTCTCACAGATATTGTGGAGCACACAGCAAGCAGTAATAACAGTGGGAATATTGGTTTCGCTGAGGTCTAAGCGAGTCAGTAAACTGCGCCAGCGCGCCTTTAAACGTCCAAATGCACATTCTACCACCATTCTGCACTTGCTCAGCCTGTAGTTGAACAGCTCCTGACTACTGTCCCCACCACAGTTAGGGAATCCCATTGCAGCAAAGCCATCCACTATGACCTGCACATTTCCCAGGGTCACTACCCTTGATATCAGCAGATCTTTGATTGCGTGGGCTACTTGCATCACAGCAGCCCCCACAGTAGATTTGCCCACTCCAAATTGATTCCCAACTGACCGGTAGCTGTCTGGCATTGCAAGCTTCCACAGGGCTATCGCCACTCGCTTCTCAACTGTGAGGGCTGCTCTCATCTTGGTATTCATGCGCCTCAGGGCAGAGGAAAGCAAGTCACAAAGTTCCATGAAAGTGCCCTTACGCATGCGAAAGTTTCGCAGCCACTGGGAATCGTCCCACACCTGCAACACTATGCGGTCCCACCAGTCTGTGCTTGTTTCCCGAGCCCAGAATCGGCGTTCCACCGCATGAACCTGCCCCATTAGCACCATGATGCATGCATTGGCAGGGCCCATGCTTTCAGAGAAATCTGTGTCCATGTCCTGATCACTCACGTGACCGCGCTGACGTCGCCTCCTCGCCCGGTATCGCTTTGCCAGGTTCTGGTGCTGCATATGCTGCTGGATAATGCGTGTGGTGTTTAATGTGCTCCTAATTGCCAAAGTGAGCTGAGCGGCCTCCATGCTTGCCTTGGTATGGCGTCCGCACAGAAAAAAGGCGCGGAACGATAGTCTGCCGTTGCTCTGACGGAGGGAGGGGCGACTGAGGACACGGCTTACAGGGTTGGCTTCAGGGAGCTAAAATCAACAAAGGGGGTGCCTGTACATCAAGGAGTATTTCAGGCAGGACTTCACGGAGGGTTCCAATAAGAAATGGTGCACCTAAGTTATCGTTCTTATTGGAACAAGGAGGTTAGCCTGGCCTCTGATTGATACATGGCTAGATTTACCTCGCTGCACCTTCTCTGTGAGTGACTGCAGTGTGATCTAGAGGAATGAGTCCCCTAGACAGGGGAGGAGGCAAATGAGTACAAAACAAATCTGGTCTATTTCTTGTTTTGACCCACTCCATCTATCTTTTACATCTTTGGCTGGCAGCAGACGGTGCAGAAGGACTGCATGCCATCCACATCTCATGGCTGCTCGGCAGAAGATGGTACAGTACGACTGCTAGCCATCCTCATCTCTTGCCTGCCTGGCAGAAGATGGTACAATACTACTGCTAGCAATCCTCATCTCTTGCCTGCCTGGCAGAAGATGGTACAGTACGACTGCTAGCAGTCCGTATCGCCTGCCCGCTCACCATAAGACGGTTCAATAGGACTGACTGCAGGACTAAAGAGAATGACCTGGTCAAGTCACTCCAAATTTAGTCCCTGCGCCCATGTCTGCCCAGGCGCTCCCAGCCGACGTGGCCAGGAGCACCTCGGACATGACGATGACGGCTACCAGTCGTACTGTACCGTCTGCTGCCACAAGGCAAGGGGTTGCTGCTACTGTGTAGCAATGCCGTACCGCGTCTGCCAGCACCCAGGAGACATAGGGTGACGGTTACCTGAGCGGGCTCCATGCTTGCAGTGGTATGGCGTCTGCACA
The DNA here is from genome assembly GCF_965140235.1 of Caretta caretta. Taxonomy (NCBI): domain Eukaryota; kingdom Metazoa; phylum Chordata; order Testudines; family Cheloniidae; genus Caretta; species Caretta caretta. The sequence continues at coordinate 48,654,936 of NC_134210.1, forward strand.
GGTAACTCAGGAAAAAAGGCGCGAAATGATTGTCTGCCCTTGCTTTCACGGAGGGAGGGAGGGAACGGGGGCCTGACGATATGTACCCAGAACCACCCGCGACAATGTTTTAGCCCCATCAGGCATTGGGATCTCAACCCAGAATTCCAATGGGCAGCGGAGACTGCGGGAACTGTGGGATAGCTACCCACAGTGCAACGCTCCGGAAGTCGACTTTAGCCTCGGTACTGTGGAAGCGCTCTGCCGAGTTAATGCACTTAATGCACTTAGAGCATTTTCTGTGGGGACACACACACTCGAATATATAAAACCGATTTCTAAAAAACCGACTTCTATAAATTCGACCTTATTCCGTAGTGTAGACATACCCTCAGTGGTTCAGGAACCAAATTAGCGATCGACATTACCCAAAAAAGCCGTGGTAGTGTGAATTCATTGTTTTGTTTACTATAGTATACCTCTACCCAGATATAACACGGTCCTCTGGAGACAAAAAATCTCACCTCATTATAGGTGAGACCGTGTTGTATCGAACTTGCTTTGGTCCCCCTGTTCCTTGTTCCCTGACCGCCCCCTCCAGAGACTCCCATCCCTAATCATCCCCAGGACCCCACCCCCTAACCAACCCCCCCTGCTCCCTGTCCCCTGACTGCTCCGACCCCTATCCACACCTCTCACCCCCTGACAGGCACTCACTGGCAGCGGCGGGAAGCGGAGCAACGCAGCCCCAGCCCGCTCCACTCCATCACCTCCCAGCTGCGGCGCTCCGCTTCCCGCCACCGGTGAGTGCAGGAAGGTTGGGGAAAGGAATCCCCCCGTACTCACCTGCGGCAGGAAGCGGAGTGCTGCAGCTGGAAGCTGGCAAAGTAGAGTGGGCTGGGGCCAGGCTGCTCCGCTTCCCACCGCCGGTGAGTGCAGGGAGGTTGGGGAAAGGACACCCCCATATTCACCTGCGGTGGGAAGCGGAGCAACATGGCCCCAGCCCGCTCCACTCCGCCACATCCCAGCCGCGGCGCTCTGCTTCCTACTGCCAGTGAGTGCAGGGAGATTGGAGAAAGGACGCCCCCATACTCACCTGTGGCGGGAAGCAGAGCGACGTGGCCCCAGCCCGCTCCGCTTTCCTTGTCCGTGTCGCTGCGGGGAGGGGGAGATAGGGGAAAGATCCCGCACTCACCTGCGGTGGAAAGTGGAGCGCCATGGCTGGGAGCTGGCGGAGTGGAGGGAGCTGGGACTGGGCTGCTCCGTTTCGCCGCTGCTGGTGAATGCGGGGGCGATCCTTTCCCCCAAGCCCCCTCCCGCAAGTGACACGGCTGGGGCTGGGGCGAGGGAAGCGGAGCGGGTGCTCCTGGCCCCCCGCTAACCTCCCATGCCACTCTGGGACTGCAGGGTCCCCAAAAGTGCCCCCCCCACAGCTCCTGCCTCCTAAACCCTGGGCGGGGGGAGCTCCTGACCGCCCCCAAGACCCTCTGCCCCTTATCCAACCCCTCGGCCCTGGTCCGGCCTGGCCCCCTTAACACACTGCTCAGAGCAGCGTGTCGGAGCTTTACCGCGTTGTATGTGAACCCGCGTTATATCGGGGTAGAGGTGTACTATATTTATATACATATAGATAGATGTACGGGAAATATTTAGTTGTATAATTCTCACAGCAAAATGACTGACCAACTATTATTTTATCAACCACAATTGGTTAATAACATAGAAAAAACATCCTGGTTGGTCAATAACTTAGATTGGTTAATAAGTAAATCACACTGTTTTAATATCATGTGCTGCATAGAGCCGCAGGAGACATGTTAAAGAGCTGCTTGCAAGCCTCAGTTTGAGTATCATTGATCTAATATATGTTTCAATACTATGAATTTATGATTATGGAAATCAATATGTAAGTATCATGAGATAATGGTTGGGGTTTTTTAACCTGCTTTATAAACAACTGCAAGTACATCTTTTTATATTTCCCATACTATATCAGGTCATTTGTCCCTTTAATCGAGTATCCTGTCTCCAGCAGTAGCCAATACCTGATGCTTCACAAACTCAGTAATGCACCTATCCAGTTGTCAGTGGTATATACATGGCAGAAAAAGCTCGTTCTTGATTCCTGCAGGCTTATGCCCTGAAGGATGTTTCCCCCTCTTACTACAGAGTCGTGTATATCTTTTCCTCTTCCCTGGGACCTAAACCAGAAAATCTGCTAGTGCCAGTTTAGCAGAGTTCATCTGGATGGGCTTGAGAAAGGGCCCTCACCTTTTATGATTTGGGCCTCATCCTTTAGCAGCGCCTTTAGGAGTTCTATGGAAGATTTTTAATGAGCTCCCAACCAAGTTCCTTAGAGTAGTTTCTTACCTTAGGCCTCCTGTTAAGTTTGTTCTCTTTGGAGCCCAAACCTGGTGCTAAATGACTTCTGTTCTGAAACATTTGAACCCATCCTCAACATTCAACTTTGTCTCCTGGCATAGAAAGTGGCCTTTTTAGTGTTGGTCTCCACAGCCTGGTGATTCAGGGAGCACCCAGATGTGACTTGTGGCACCCATGCCTCATTTTGCAAAAAGTGAAAGTAGTTCTCCAAACATGCTCCAGTTTTCTCCTGCAGATGGTCCAACCTTAGCTAGGAGATCCCTCTCCCCAACTTCTACCCACACCCAAAAGTCAGACTTGAGGTCTGGTAGCACTCCCTGAATGTCTGCCAAACTTAGTCTTATTTTCCTGAACTGAATAGGTCTCAAATCCAAGTCCCTGTTCATCCTGTTCAAAGAACCTCACTAAAGGGCGTAGATACTGTATGTCCTTTCCTGCAGGTTCAGACCTTCTGTCTGCACTCCTCCTTCCTTGCAGATCTCCTCTGCTTAGACAGGCTTTGAGCTCACTGTATTTGAGTGGTGGCCCTGTTGTTGGCATCAGTCATGCCCTTTGCTGAACGTGGTGTGACCTCGGTGGATGAATTCAGCTGATGCTGAATTTGGTCAGCAAGTTCTCTGGAAGTTCTCTTCCACTCTCCAGCAGGCTCTGACACACCTTCCTCCCTTGCTCTCCCAGTTTCTTCCCTACTGTCATTTTAGACATGCCTATTTTAACATCTCTGTAGTTACTCTTCTCTTCCGTGGGTGCGGTCTGCAGGTCAGAATTTAGTAATCCATATTGGTGGCTACCACGTCACAGAAAAACAAATTTCTCTTGGAACTTTACTTGTTTTCGGTGATGTGGCAAAACCAGTATGGGCACCTACACAGAATACCTCATGAAACAATCAGGCTTAAAGTAACTAGAAGGTCAGCATAGCCTAAGATGATCATATGTTTACCCAGCTCTGGAAGTTCTCCACTGGTGAAGCTCCTGGTCACAAAAATCCTGCGTCTGGTTGGGCTACCGCCTGCCTGCTTGATGAAGAGGACTCAACGATTTGGTCACATTGGTATTGCAGATTGTGACTGAATGCACCCCTGTATTCACACCCTACAGCAGTGGTCCCCAAACTTTTGAAGGTTGCACCCCCCTTCCCCCGACCACACCCATCTACCCCCTCAGGCCCCCCCAGGGCCACAGCTCTGCAGTGGGGGACGCAGACAGGGGTATGGGGGATGAGGCTGCAGCTGAGGCTGGGGGTGGGGCCGGGAGCAGAGCCGCAGCCAGGCTTCCAGCCAGGCGCAGAACCGCACTGAGGCTGAGGACGGGAGTCAGACCCGGGGCTGGGACCCAGGGCCACGACTAGGGGCTGGGTGGTGCTCCTTTCCTTCCCCCCCCCCCGTGGGGGCTGGCCTGGCCCGCTGCCTGGCCCTGAATGTTCCTCTGTGCTACCCTGGGGGGGGCACACTCCACAGTTTGGGGACCTCTGCCCTACACACCACTGTAGTAATCTTTGTATAAAATATGTCTTGTGAGGTATTGTTTGAAAACTAATAACTCAATAGTCACTGATATCATGGTGAAATGTGTGTAGCAACATTATATGTAAAGTTATGAACATAAGCTGAAATTATGATCTAAATGTGTTTACCAGCCAAGTCTGGGAAGGGGGGTAAACCTACTCCTCAAAGACAAAGGACAAGCTAATGCTGCTAGTCAGGTGTCCTGAAAGCTGATTGGCAATCACCTGTCAAATGGCCATTCTTTGGCAATGAGTGGGGAGCAGGAACAGATCGATCTGCATTTTAGCAAGTAACAGCGTGGAACCTCTTTCATCATGAAATTCCATGTCTCCGTCCTCACAGCGGGAAGGAATTTTATCTAGGGGTAGCCCTCAGGAAAATGCATTTCAAAGGGTGCCTGGACTATAAAAGTGAGGGACAACAGCACCCCAGATTCTTTCTCTCTCTCACCTAAGAACACAGGAACAAGCCTTTGGACTTTGGCAGGGGTTATGACCTGAGAATTTGGTCAGCCTGGTTGCAGGGGACATGTGGTCAGGATTTTATCTTGACCCAAGTCTAGTTTGTAAAGTTTTAGCTACTAGAAAGCATTCTATCTTTATTTCTCTTGTAACCATTTCTGACTTTAATACCTTGTACTTGTACTCACTTAAAATCTCTCCTTATAGTTAAACAAACTTGTGTTATTTTTTAATCAAAACTAATCCAGGGTTGTGTTTGCACTGAATAGGTTGGTAACTCCAATTAAAGTAGCAAACTGGGGCAACGGGCCTCTAATATCTGAACTGTCCAGGTAAGGGCTGGACAGTACAGAATATATGTCTTTTGGGAAAATTCAAGGTGGGGAGTATGTCGCGGCCACCCTGCAGATAGTAGCCGAGGCTGCTGCAAGCCAGAGTGTGGCTGTTGTGGCAATTTGAATATAATAGCCAGCCCAATTTAGATAATTGAGAAGTGTGTTACTGATTACACTTGTGAGTTGGGAATTTATGCCTCTAAAAGACCTAAAGTGCTTCCACAAATAATTGCACAGAAAAATTACATTAATTGTCTTAACTACAACCAGAGGCCTGGTTAAGACAAGGCTGAAAATTTTGTCCAAAGTACCAGAACAGGCATGAGTGGCAGGTGAACCTCCGCTTTGGGGAGGCTAGCCTGCTGGCCGTGACCCTTCTGCCTGAGGCAGCAACCCCCCGCACGCTGGAGCCCCAAACTCCCCCATAACAAGAAGAGCCCCACAGCCTGCCCACCCCAGCCACGCCAGGCTGCTGCCCCCTTCCTGCCCCCTGCCAGTCCAGTCCCAGCCACACCAGGCTGAGCCACCACCCCGAGCTGCCAGGCCGAGCACCGGGACAAGCCACCAGCCACCCTGAGCACCGGCCTGAGCCACCGGCCCCTGCCAGCATTTCCCCCCCCATGGCCGGCAAGCCCCAGCGCACGGCCAAGCGAGCAGCCTCACTACTCCCCCGCCAGACCCTCTCACCCACCACTGGCTCATTGTGTTTCCTCCTCACTCCCCCACCCCTAAGGAGGTGAGACGCGGCAAGCCGCAGCAGGCAGGCAGCAACAGATGGTTGGGGCCTCGGGGAAGAGGCAGGGCCACTGCGGCCCAGGTGTCCGGCAGCAGGTCAGTGGCAGCTGCGCCAGGGAAGGCTTAGCCCATGAGAACAGGCAAAGTATTTTTGTGCATTGCTCCTTGAATGGTGAACTTTTAAAATTATATTTATTTCTTTTTAGGGGTGCAGTATTTACTACAAAGATTTCTCAGCCTGGTCTTCCGCTAAATGCCTCAGTAGGTAGAGAGCAAAATTACACTGTAGGTATGTTTTATGTTGTAAAAAACAACCTAAAATACAGTCACTCTAAATTTGGAAGAAACAACTGAGAAACTGTAAATGAGTATAGTGGTTTGAGCATTGGCCTGCTAAACCCAGGGTTGTCAGTTCAATCCTTGAGGGGGCCGTTTAGTTGATCTGGGGCAAAAAATGGGGATTGGTCCTGCTTTGAGCAGGGGGTTGGACTAGATGATCTCCTGAGGTCCCTTCCAACCCTGATATTCTGTGATTCTATGATATAGATTTATTTAGGATATAGATATGTGACCTTTGAGACCAGAGGGGCAGATTTTTAAAGGTACTTAGGTGCCTAAAGAAGAACTAAGTGCCTAAATCCACCACTTACATGCCCATGGTATTTTTAAATCCACTGCTCAGCAGTTGCCTAACCCCCCTGGGTGACTGTTTTCCTGCCCATTGGCACTGAAATAGCTAAGCCTTAGTGTCCTAAGTGCTGCCATTCCCCCACAGCAAATGGTTGTAGCTTTGTAACCCAGTAACTGTGGTCTGGAGCAGGGGTGAGTGAGGAATGCATGTCTGTCCATGAGTGTCCTGGTGGGGAAGATAGGAAAGGAGGGTTGGGAAGGTTTTGTTCAGATCAGTAGCAGGGTTGGCATAACGGCACCAGGACCCCCCTGGGTCACTTTAGGAGTTTAGTCATGGTGGTTCTTACTTTCTTCCTGTGTATTTGAGGGATTTTCATGTATTTTTCCTGTTAGCATATTCTCTAAGGCCAGGACTAAACGAAGAGGCAGGACTCTCTCCTGTTCCTTCCACCCTTGTAGGAGATTGTCCCCTTGCATTCCTATAGCAGTTGGGGATCCACTAAGCACTTGAGTATATCCAGAGCATAAATTCAGGGTTCCTTCAACCCAGCTGGATGGTGAAAGCTATCTTTTATGTGCTCAGGGATATTGTTGAAATTGACTTCCTCCAGGAGTTGCTGGGAACCCTCTGAGGCTATGGACAACGGGAATTGGATTAGTGTGTGCTGCTTGGCATGGCGTGCCTCCCTCCCTTTCTCTCCATTTGCTCCTCCCCCACCCTCCAGAATGCTGACATGACAGCATGGTCGGAAGCTCAGCTCACCATTTTTTCTGTCCTGTGGTTTGGTTCTGGCTGGCAGCAGGGAAGTGGAGTGTGTCTGATCAAGTGGCTAGGGCTCCTAGGAGTGCTCAGGGAGACTCCAGGGGAAGGGGAATAAAATGTATTTTCTCTTTTCCAGCGCTGTAGTAGATAGTGGAAATGGCCTGTGAACTGTGGAGCAGTCAAACGTGTGTAAGGGCCGGTCAGCCTCTCATCGCTTTGCAAAGTTCCAAGCTTGCCTAGCTTGAGTAAGAAGATATCCAGTTAAGCAGGGCAGCGCTCATTTCAGCTTTTTAAAGTCCCATATGTAGCTGCTTAGATGGTCCCCATCTAAGCGAATAGGGAGAAAAGTGCTTAACTGGCACCTATCCTGGCTTTCAAAATTCCGCTAGGTGGTGAAACATGTGGCACTGAGTGGGACAGTGCCCAAGCAGGGACCTCATTTCAGATTTTGGTGGGGGGGGTCCAACTTTAACTGTTATTCCAGGGGCTACTTAGGCACTTGAAAGCTCTAGTATTTTGACAGATAACTTTAGCAATTAGCAGACAGGAGCCCTGTATCTAATTCCTATATAAAAGAAAGAAAATGAAATAAATATTAGACCCACTCAGCTCTAATACTCACATGTTCTGATGTCTTGTGGCAAGGCACTTAAGGGACACTGGTTAGGTTTAAAATTTTAACGTATATTCTTACATTGTTACTAACTCTGTGGGGAGAGAGACCCTCTCAGGATTCCTGGGTTCTATCTCAGCTCTGGGAGGAGAGTGGGGTCTAGTGCAGGGGTGGGCAAACTTTTTGGCCCAAGGGCCACATCTGGGTATGGAAATTGTATGGCGGGCCATGAATGCTCATGAAACTGGGGTTTGGGGTGCAGGAGAGGGCTCTGGGATTGGGCCAAAAATTAGGAATTCAGGGTGTGGGAAGGGGCTCCGGATGTGGGGCAAGGGGTTGGGGTGCAGGGGGGTGAGGGCTCCAGCTGGGGGTGCGAGCTCTGGGGTGGGGCTGGACATGAGGGGTTGGGGGTGCAGGAGGGTGCTCTGGGCTGGGATCGAGGGGCTCAGAGGGCAGGAGGAGGATCAGGGCTAGGGCAGAGGGTTGGGGTGCAGGAGGGGTTCGGGGTGCTGGCTCTGGACAGCACTTACCTCAATCAGCTCCCAGAAGCAGCGGCATGTCCCTGCTCCGGCTCCTACGCGTACCCCTTTTTCCAGATAATTTATGAATATGTTGAATAGGACTTGTCCCAGTACAAATCCCTGTGGGACACCACTATTTACCTCTCTCCCTTCTAACCATTTATTCCTACCCTTTGTTTCCTATCTTTTAACAGGAGTGCCTGGAAATTTTTTCAGGATCATCTAACGATCCTTAATTTACTTTAATGACCAGCTTTTTGTTATATTAATCATCCTGCCTCTGTTTATAAACAAACTCCCTGCCCCAAATGCTGTTCTGTTCCCAGCTTCCGAACTCATCATATATTTCACTCAGGCTGAGCTATGTTGCAGTTAAAAGATCCGTCTGGGGCTAGGGTGAGTAGACCTGCAGTACGAAACTCGGGGTGGGGGCGTAGAGCCCCCCCTGCACCCTCCAAATGGTGCCCCTGTGGCTAGGTACCTTTAAAAATCTGGCCCTTGCTTCCTTTTTCAAAGATGTCCTGGAGTACAGGTTACATTATTTTTCATGTGATGTTGGGACTGTATAACTTTTGCAAGTTTCTTATAAAATAATTGCTATTCATGGTTTTCCTAAGATATTGATATAGTTCTAGATTGAAGCTGAGTTTACTGTGGTAGCACTGCTTAATAAAGTTGTGGGTGAGACTGCCTGGATGTTCCAGGGATGTGCAAGGGGAAGGGAGAGTGTGAAAATCACAGTCCCTGTGGGCCCCTGTGCTCCTTCCTCCCCTTTTAGGGGTGTCTTGAGCGCTAGGAAGTGGGCAACAGAGCTGACTGAGTGTGGAGGGTGTGAGAAGTATGCTGCATTCCCTGAAACAGATGGTGGTAGTTGATAGGTAACCTTTAAAGGCACAGAACTATGGGTCACAGATATAAGAAAACAGGAGGTAAAAGTAATAAAAAAAACGTAATTAAGTTAGAAAATGTTGTTAAATAGAGCTTCCTTCACCAAACTCAGTTAGCTTCAGCCAGGGACCACCTCAAGAAAAAAGTGTGAAGGGAATTTGAAACTTCAACATCTTATAACATCCAGGGGACCCCTTAATCAGAAAAGGCTGAGAAGCTCAACAAGTGCAATTCAGTGACAGTAAATTTGAAAAATATTATTTTATTCACCACCATTATAGGTTTAGATGATGACATGCCTGGATTTCTGAAAACAGAGAGAAAGGTGAGTATATTCTTACAACAGAATGCATGTCAACCATTTGATTTGATTTAATTAGCAGTTACACAATATTTTCTGGGGGGAAAAATGAGGCTCCATATGTTTAGAATATTTAAAGCAAAAATACCAGTCTTTGTCCAAACCCACTGTGAAGCACATGTTCTTAACACAGATGCATAATATAGTTTGAAAGCAGTTTGGGGAGGGACAATATCTTACTGCAAGAGTGGTGTGTCTGAAGCTGAAATAGACATGAACTTGTAAACAATGTGGCTTCCTTTCATGGGCCAGAATCACTGTTCACCTAGATGCTGACGCCCTAGGAAACCTGCCCTGCTGGCAGACTTGTAGTTACTTAAAGTGGTTGCAATTTTCCCTTCCACAGGTGTGTAGTAATCCAAAAAGTTAGAAGTGCTAAATTTAGAGCTTCTCCTGATTGACAAACCAGTGTTGGAGGCTGCTGGTGATAAAATGGCCTATTTTGCTTGAGGAGTGAATTATTCTCTAGAACAGAGGTCTCAAACCTTCAAATGACCCACGAGGGCCACATGAGGACTAGTACATTGGCCTGAGGGCCGCATTACTGATACCTCCCCGCCGCCGCCCTTGGCCCCGCCCCCACTCCAGCCCTTTCATGAGGCCCTGCCCCACCTCTTGCCACCCATCCCCTGCCCCCATTCTAACCCCTTCCCTGAAATCCCCACCCTAACTTCACCCCCTCCTCCACCACCTGCAGGAGGGGTGCGGGGTGTGGCGGGGGCTCAGGGCAGGGAGTTGGGGTGCAGGAGGGTGAGGGGTGCGGCAGGGGGCTCAGGGCATGGGTCAGGGTGCGGCTGGGGGCTCAGGGCAGGGAATTGGGGTGTGGGGTGCAGGAGGGGTGAGAGGTGCGGTGGGGGTCAGGGTGCAGGGGGTTGGGCCGCAGGAGGGGTGCGGGGTGCGGCAGAGGGTTCAGGGCAGGGAATTGGGGTGTGGGGTGCAGGAAGGGTGAGAGATGCGGTGGGGGTCAGGGTGCAGAGGGTTGGGCCGCAGGAGGGGTGAGGGATGTGGCAGAGGGTTCAGGGCAGGGGGTCGGGGTGCAGGGTGTGGCAGAGGGCTCAGGGCAGGTGTCAGGGTGCAGGAGGGGTGCAGGGTGCGGCAGGGGGGTCAGGGTGCAGGGTGCGGCAGGGGGCTCAGGGCAGGGGGTTTGGCTGCGGGATGGGTTAGGGGATGGGCTCTGGTCCGGTGCACACCGGGGCAGGTCAGGCTCCCTGCCTGCCCATGCGCTGCTCTGGGAAGTGGCCGGAACCTGGGGGGGGGCACAGGGACCTGTGTGTTGCTGTTGCCTCCAGGCACCGTCCCCAGCAGCTCCCATTGTCTGGGAACGGGGAACCGTAGGGGCAGGGCAGGGAGCCTGCCCTGCTGCCACCGGCGTGCACACTGGGCAGGAGCCACTCTAGGTAAACGTTGGGGGGAGGGGGAGAGGGGACAGCAGGGAGCTGGTGGGCCACAGGAAATAGCCCCACGGGCCGCGTGTTTGAGACCCCTGCTCTAGAACCTTGGCCCCTGCTGGTTCAGGGAGATGCATTTTGTATCTCTTTTGTCTGTGGTGTTGAATCCAAAGATTCCTGTGTTATCATGCATGCTGTGTGAATCCTTGCTTATGATCAGTTCACTAGCATATGTGTACTTCAGATACCAACCTGTAATTTGTGCAAGCCATTTTCCATACTAGAGTTATACTCTAGTGTTAAGTAACAGAAGACCAAGTCTGTGCCACATACACAGATAAATCATTTACCATTGATTTTTTTTTTAAGCCACAAGTTATTCTGTTTATTAGGGAGAAATAGAGACACATTTTTTCATACAAGGGTTGCCACCTTGTTTAAATTATATAAGGTGGGTGAAGCAAAATTTGCATCCAAAAGAAAGCTGTTAAAGTTTCATATAAATAGAATTTACTTTCTTCGTAGATTCTGAGTGAGATTAACATCTGGAAAATAACAGAATCTTCTAAAATTCCCAAAAGAAAATACTAAAGACAATATAATAAAACATATATCTTGTAACAGATTAAACTGTATGAGTAAGTAATCATATCATAAACAAAGCCAGGAGATTATTTTCTTTACAGTACATATTAATATTGATACTAACAAATTTCATCAAGTAAAACTTCCCTATATTACAGAGTTGGTTCAATGGAATAAAATCCAATATGAAAGTTCCTGAAACAGAATACCAATGATTAATAATCTCAAAGGAGGTTGTAAAACCTAAAGATACTAGGAGAACTAGGAATTCCAGTGTCTAGGGAGAATTCCCAGAGATGATATTTGATAAACTAGTAGGAGTAAAAGGCTCTTTTGAGTTTGCTTTTTCTTGTACCTGAGACTCAGTTACTACAGTAAATTTCATTTTTTCATATTCTCTGATCTCTAGCACTATATGATGAACAGACCAAAATGCTCCAGAAAGAACTGTAGCAAGAGAAACTGATAGCTATTACAGTCTTCCCAGCATAGACACTGTGACTGTCTCAAGCTTGCCAGTTTTGCAGCTAGAACTGTGAAAAAACTTCAAGACAAATTGTCTGTCAAGATTTTGTAATTTAATAGAAGTTTGATATCCTAAAATGAGTCATATTTGGGTTTTATTGATTTTGACAAAGTAGTATTCCTTTTTATTCTACCATTCCTCTGTCTTCTGATTTTCCTTATGCCCTAGTATCTTGCAATAATCTTTATTCTAATCTCACAAAAGTTGGCCATTGTTGGTCTTTCATAAACTGTAATTCTTCTTCAGTTAACCCTCCTGCGCATACACTGTATGGGTGCAGGATCAAGCCCTTTTCTGCAGTAAACTGAATTCTCCATTTAATTATAAAATACATCTCTTTAAACTGGATCAGATTATCATTTCAGTATCCCTCCTTTTCTCAGTCCCTTAAACTGTTGTATAATTATAACATTTTAACTATATTCTTAGTCTCTTTTGGAAATCATATTTATCATATGATGGTAGTAATTTTCCCGTTACTTAACAAATTTGTTTCTCCTTCTCCCTCCTAACTTGCCAATAGATCTTTTAATTTGCATCCTTGGTGACTGGATTATATCATAATGCTTAAAATTTAGTTTCTCTAAAGGACTGCATGTTCCAAGTTTGTTCTAAAAATCCATAAATCAGTATGAAGAAGGTTCTTCTCCTCAGTGATCTTGTCGTCTTGTTGTTTTATTACAGTTGTAATTGTCAGTGTGGTTGATCAGATTTATATTGCTGATATTAAAATGCTGTTGCACTCTACAGTTTTGCCATGTGTTGGCAACAAAAGATTTTAAAATGTCTCTTGAAGGAAATTTACCCTAAAATACAATGTTGTGGCAACAGTATGAGCCGCGAAAAATACGATGTTGGTAAAAACTGTAAACACGTCAGTCCTCTGAGCTACTAACTGAGGTACCTGGCTCAGAAATTTCAGACAATCCTTCATAGGAAGGAGAAAAAATTCTGTATTTTCACTGAATGAAGAACAGGCACTATGTCAGTTCAGGACAACTGCACCTGTATTTCCCCTCAGTGGTCCAATGAGGGCACCTGCTCTCAGGTTTCTAGCTCCCCAGTCACTGCCTTTCTTAGGTGAAGTCCCGTGTCTCTCTCCCTTCTGGGGGTGGTATTTCCAGGCTGTGCAGTTTCCTGCCTTCACTGTGTCGTTCGCTGCAGAGGCACTGGTAGGCTGCACAAACACACCTGCTTGTTTTCTGTTCAGAGACCGATAAGAGTTATTGTCAAGTTATACATTTCTTATAAACAATTCTTTCTGTGTAAGCCTATTTTATTCTTAAGGTACAAGCACTATGGAAAAACCATACTAAAAACAATAAAAGAACCTACACAAATGCTTATAAGTTTACCAGAGATTACCCCTACCCCAACATGGGTTCTGAAGCAGTCCTTCCAAACCCACCCAAGAAGTTTCTTTTGTGGTTACAAGTTCACATCGCAGCTTCAGCTCAGGACAAGCACACAGTCTTATGGGCCTCAGTAGGCCCAGTCCTTCTAACCCTTCTAACCCCCAAGGATTGGGGCCCTCTGTGGACTAGAGATCTTGCCCATTTGCTGGATCAGAAAGAAGGCCCTGAGCCAGTTTAAAACCAGGCTATTTATCTAAAATCCTTTCTTTGTCTGTTGGTTCCTGGAGAATCCAGTTTGAACTAGTATATGCATACCTCTCCAAGAGGGGTGGGGTCAGAGGACAATAATGGAAGAAGTACATTAGCATCCCCTTCCTACTAGAGAAGAAACATACAATTCCACAATAACACATATACAATTGCATTTGTAATACAGTGGAAACCAAAGGTATTATACCTAATTCAGTAAGGATTAGCTTAATTCAATAAAGTTTATCTTAACTCCACAAGGTTCAGGATATTACAGGATATTATCAGTCTGTCACAGGCATGTCTATTGGTGTCATGACAAAAATTACTATAAAACTGGTGAAACTGCCTACAATAGCATGTAGCCAATCTGTGACTGCTAGTAGCAAATATTCTCAACAGGCAGTGATGGGACACTGTATGGGGAGGGCTCTGAGTTACTACAGAGAATTTTTTCCCACGTGTCTGGCTGGTGAGTCTTGCCAAAATGCTCTGGGTTCAAATGACTGCCATATTTGGGGTCGGGAAGGAATTTTCCCCCAGGTCAGATTGGCAGAGATCCTGGGTTTTGGGTTTTTTGTTTGTTTGTTTTGCCTTCCTCTGTAGCATGGGGCGTGGGTCAATTGAAGGTGAAACTAGGGTAAATGGTGGATTCTGTGTAACTTGAAATCTTTAAATCATGATTTGAGGACTTCAGTAACTCAGCCAGAGGTTATTGGTCTATTACAGGAGTGGGTGGGTGAGGTTCTACGGCCTGCAATGTGCAGGTCAGACTAGATGATCATGATGGTGCCTTATTGCCTTAAAGTCTATGAGTCTAAATAACTATATTTACCCTACTTTTTGCATAATATTCAGTGTTGGATGTGGGACAAACTTTCTGCACCCTGTCAGTAGTTGCATGTGATTTAAAACAAAACATATATGTCAGACTGTATCTGCAGTAGTCTGCACTTCTACTATTTCCTTTGACTACATAATGACTTCATGTCGTACTAAAAAGGAAGAGAAATCATCCTGAGCATTAACATGGGACACAAGTACCCTGAGAGCAGGATCAGACCTTTGATCTCAAAATAGTGGTAGATTTATTCTGCATCTTATCCTGGATCTTCAGTAATAAGGGTGTCAACAACTTAATTCAGTCTGCCTTTATGAGTAAGGGTACAGTCTGTCCCCTATTAAGGTCAATGGGAATTTTTCCATTGTGGAAATTCTTAGGGGCTTGTAGCTTGCTTTATCAAAAAATTGTAAACCTAATATTATGAGCATTAATGAACTGTAAAGTAAATGTTCATTACATGCTTTTAGAAACATTTCTCCATTTTTGTGAACATTTTTTCATTTAGATTTCACATCGATTAACTGATAAAGACGACTCTCCCGAAAGAAGCCTACTGTCAAGTGCAGTTGTAAAAGAAACATTAATGGCTCCAAAGGAATGGACATCAGAGAATGTATTTCCAGGTGTTTTAAAAGATTGTCAGAGTGCCACTATGACCATTACTGAGTTAGATACTAGAGTAAAAGATAATTCTCTTGAGAAGTTTACACCTGACTTTATTTTATCATCAACATCAGAGAAGATTTCCAGGGAAACATTAACTGAACAAAGTATAATGGCTGATGAATTTGAAATTAGAGATTTGCTGAAACCACTCAGTGATTCAGAGAGTCCAGAAATGATAAACCCCTTGCAAGACACATTACAGTGTCAAGGGGATGCTCTATCTGTAGATATATCAGTAGATGAGAACAGCAATGTCCTGCCACTAGAGCTTCTGACAGCACTGAACTCCTTTTCAGAATCTGTAGTACAGCCTCTCCGTCAATTAGTAGGGAAGGAAAGAGAGGTTAATGCTAAAGAAGAACATTTGAGATCAGAACCCAGTATTTTCCAGATAGATGACTGCACTCAAATAACAATTAACAATTTTGAACCTCAATTTTCTGTGAAGCAATTGGAAGAAATAAAAGCATTAACAGAGGCTGCATTTCAGGGTACTTTAGATGAACAAGTATGTACATGTTTTAATAGCTATTTTAAATGTTTTGTGTATCTTACAATATTTTACTGAAGAGTTAATTTTTTCTAAGATGTTATTAGTGTTGGTATAGAATTATTGAGTCTGGAATTTACATTTTTATTACAGTCTTTTTCTTTATTTAAAGTCTACTAATCCTTTTCTACTTTTTCACATCAGTTATTGAAGTTTTTAGAATGGAGAAATCCTAGTAAACTTCATCTTCTTGCTTCATACTATTCTATGCTATGCAATATCTGCTTTTGCGTTCCCCATCATTATAGTATCTAAGCATCTCACAGATATTTAAAAATAGAAATAATCTCTTCTCAGCCTGTATAATAACTAGCTTGATTAGCTGAAAGGATTATTTTGTATGTATAATTATATGTGAGAGTTTGTGTGGTGTATGTGGGAAGAATTTACTGAGGGAAAAAGTACTCCATTTAAGAAGGAACAATCAGTTGTACACATACAAAATGGGAAATGACTGCCTAGGAAGGAGTCTGCAGAAAGGGATCTGGGGGTCATAGTGGACCACAAGCTAAATATGAGTCAATAGTGTAACACTGTTGCAAAAAAAAGCGAGCATCATTCTGGGATGTATTACCAGAAGTGTTGTAAGCAAGTCAAGAGAAGTAATTCTTCTGATCTACTCTGTGCTGATTAGGCCTCAGCTGGAGTATTGTGTCCAGTTCTGGGCGCCACATTTCAGGAAAGATGTGGACAAATTGGAGAAAGTCCAGAGAAGAGCAACAAAAATGATTAAAGGTCTAAAAAACATGACCTATGAGGGAAGATTGAAAAAATTGGGGTTGTTTAGTCTGGAAAAGAGAAGACTGAGAGGGTACATGATAACCGTTTTCAAGTACATAAAAGGTTGTCACAAGGAGGAGGGAGAAGAATTGTTGTTCTTAACCTCTGAGGATAGGACAAGAAACAATGGGCTTAAATTGCAGCAAGGGAGTATGACATTCCCCTTGGTGTTATCTGGACCGGTGATCTGCTAGGTCACTCCAATCTTTGACTCTGGGAGCCAGCCTTACCCTGCTCTGCTGTGAGACCCCCATTCCTGGGCTGTTCACGCACAGCCTCTGGCATATAAGCTGCTCCTTGGATTTTGCAACTGAATGACACTAGCTAATATCTCTAGTCCCGGACACAACCCTAGGAACCTCCGTTTTGCAGTGCCCAGTTATACCCTCTGGACGCTGCAAGCTTATATGAGTTCATCAGTTTTGCAAAGAAATTGATATGTACCAGGCTTGTTATCCCAAGGGGAGCCTCTGACACACTTCAAACCAAATGCACTGCTTCAAATAGAATAAACAAATTTATTAACTATAAAGATAGATTTTACGTGATTCTAAGTCAAAGCATAACAAATCAGATTTGGTCAAATGAAATAAAAGCAAAACGCATTCTAAGCTGATCTTAACACTTTCAATGCCCTTACAAACTTAGATGCTTCTCATCACAAGCTGGCTGGTAGCTCTTCAGCCAGGCTCTCCCCTTTGATCAGTGCTTCAGTCGCTTGGTGTGGTGTCTGTAGATGGAGGTGGTAGAGAGAGAGAGAGCATGGCAAACGTCTCTCCCTTTTATCATGTTCTTTCTTCCCTTTTGGCTTTGCCCCGCCCCTGCCCACTTCAGGAAGGGGGGTGACTCACTCAGAGTCTAAAAGATCCTTTTGTTGTTGCCTAGGCCTTCATCCTTGGTTCTTGTGAGGCTGAGCTGGGTTTGTCCCATACATGCCCTGATGAGATGTGAACTGCCTCTCTGTTCTTGGAGAGTTTTTGCCTGGGCTTTCTTTAAGCCATGAGGATACATTTTCAGCCTCATAACTATATACATGAAATTATAACCTATAACATTACTGTAACAATTACTATAACATCACTATAACAACCATGCTCAGTGCATCATGAGCCTTCCGAAGACACCCAACATTACAAACTTTGCATTGGCACACAGTGCATTTGCAGTTGCACACAATCATTTTATAAAGATGAACATGGGGGTGTAGGGTGTTCCCCCAAGGTACAGAGTGTCACACCTCCCCTCTTTGCTTACTGAAGGAGGGTTAGTCACTGACTAGCTTGAAAGCAGTTTGTGTTACAGTTCTCTTGGCATCCAGCCATTGAGGCAGTGTGCCTCAGTTTCCCCATTCACACACAGCAAACCAGGTTTTTTATGGTTTCTCTGCTGTATTAATCTTTAAACCTGTTTACAGGTATTAATTGAAAAGTAGCATTATCATAAGGTTTAACATCCATGTCAAAATTCTTATCCCCAAAACTTATCTGTGATAAAAATTTTGGTATTAATGTTGTGTGTTTACAAGTATCTTTATGATACCACACCCTCTGTTCAGATAGTGTAGTATGAGGTTAGTTTGTTTATTACCCAGGGTGTCCTTTGACCCTCTCCCATGTAATCAGCCACTGACTTTTCCCTCCCTCCATTGTTCCCCCTGTATGGGCTCTTAATTTAATCAGGTTTCTGGAATTTTGGTGCCTCAGGTGTTATACCAATAAAATAAAAACCAGCAGGATCTTATTAAAGGGAAAAAGGCAAAATACCACATTTATTGTGAATACAGAAAGAATCATAGTAAGCAGTTAGTTATAGTTATAACATTCCATTCAATCTCATATTTATTCACACATTCATTCATACAAACACACACACACACACACACAGGTTCTGCAAGGTTGTTATCATAGTTACCAGCCTTAGAGTTGCTCATGCCAAGCCACTGGCCAGGTGGCCTGGACATGAGGAGGGAGCAGAGCCTTGTCAGATGCTCATCTGATGCTCCTGGAAGTTGGTTTGCAGAATCAGACCCCAAAGTTCTCACTTTTTAGAGTCTATTTTTATAGGAATTTCTTCCTATGCCAGTCTATGGGAATTGCTTCATCATGCTGTTGCTGAATCAATCAGCAGATAGCACATTCCTGACGGCTCCAAGATGTTATCTTGTTCTTTGGTTCTCCCATTCTTGAGGCTGTTGGGTGGATTCCAGTCTGCCCTCTGGGGGGGGGGGAGGTCCTCTGGTTATTTCCACTTGACGCCTTCTTCAGCCGATGGACACTGGATTCTTAGGCTGGCACCTCCCTGATCATTCAGTTATTATCCACACCAAGCATCCATCCACATACATCCTCTATCTCTATTTTAATCACAATTGTTAATACAACAAAAGGGCGGGGAGTCTCTGGGTGCTGTTTCTGTTGTTAGAGTATTGCTTTGAGTCTCTCTCTGTGTGAATTGCTTTGAGAACAGACTCTATCTTAGAATGTACTAACACAATTAGCAGCTTGCAAGTTTCACCCATAGAGGGAGATAAACAGTACCAAAAACCAAGAGACCTCTTAATTAGTAATACCCTGGAATTTAAACTATGGGGAATCAAACTCATTTGTGATTTTAATACAGAACTTCTTTAATATGATCCAACACAGGGTCTGGCAAGATAGGTGTTCAGGGGGATCCTGCACATTGGCTGGCCCTTTGGGGAGCGGTCTCCTAACCCAGGACTGTACATATGCAGAAAATCCAGCTCCCCTTTTGGGGTTACCCTGTGTGTTCCCCCTCCCAGCACTGAGTCCTTCGCTGCCCCCTAGAGGGCTGTGATCTGTGCTCTCTGGGCTAGGTGTGTTAACCCTTCAATCAGATGCACCTTTTCCCAGCAGCTCTCCCATAATTGCTTTCTCTGTTGTGCGGGAAGACACCCCCTTCTAGTGAGGAGACATTCCTGTGCCCCCACTATTCCTTCCCCAGTTTCCTCCTCTGAGGCCCCTCCTAAGACACATTTCTCTGTGCTCCCTAGGAAGGGTTCTGTCTCTTGTTCATCTGCAGAACTCTGCCAGCTAACAACTGGGACAGTTTCCTTAATCACTGACAACACTTCTCCTGCCCCTGCGCCTGAGGGCATGTTTCCTCCTGCTGGAAAGGAGCTAGTCTCAGCCCCTCCCATACTTGGAAGCACCCTACTTCCCTGCGGTACAGAGTCTCAGGAATCCTCACCCACCTCAGTGGTTTCTGAGATCCCCTGCTCTTCTCTGGGCTCTCCTTTGGGACACATTGCTCTATGTTCCCTAGAGCCGGTTTTGCCTCTGGTTCAGCTGCGACCTGCTGGCAGCTAACAACCTGGGCAATTCTCTCCCTGGCGGGTGTTACACCCACCCCATCCCTTCCTAATGTGGTGTTGCCTCCAGCTGCAGTGCAGGAGTTGGTCTCAACCACCCTCCCACCTGGAAGCATGTGGTTTCTCCCTGCTGCAGAAGAATCAAGGAGACTCTCTCCCATTCTCTCAGCAGTTCCTGAGACCTTACCCTTTCCCTCGGGGGTCCCAGCTTAAAACTCCCTCCTGCTGCAGGCAAATACTTTAACCTGAGCTTCACGGAAAAAATCATTACCAAGAAACAGGTCGACTAGGAGGTGTTTTCTTACCCCCAGAGTCAGAACACTTTCCAAACTTCCCCACACCACATGGATTTTAGCTAGTGGTCTGAGGAATGTGCTTTCGCCCATCCCCACAATCTCTGCCATTTGGCCAGGCAACATACTAGCCTTTGGGACCACACTCTGCTTAAACAGAGAGATCTGGGCCCCTGTATCTCTCTGCCCCAAGTACTCCCTATCATCAATTTGGACAGCCTTAACATACTCCAAATCTGGTTCTGCAGAGGCTAACCTCACAAAACCAATATGATAGGTTTCAATTGCTTGGGGGGTTTCTGTGTTGAGGACAGCAGAACTAACAAGCTATTTGTTGCCCACTTCCTCCTAGCACAGGGCATTTATTCCTCAGGTGATCAGTGGAATTACACTGATAGCACCTTTTGGGCTCTTCTGCTTTTACAGGAGATTTGGGATGAAGTTAGAGGAATGTTTTTGGGTAAGAGAATGTTTAGGCTCCCAACCCGCTTCTCTCTTCCCAGGGGGCTCCCTTCCTACCAGTTTCAAATCCCTCTTTCTGTGGCCTGTCCTCAATAGATGCCTGATTCTGTTTGAAGGCATCAGCTAAAAAAGCCATATCATCCACTGACTTTACATCTTTGTCCCATTACATCCCTGTTTCCTGAGCCATCCACTTCCTTTGCTGGGTGTTCTTAGTAGTTCCAGGGCCTGCATAGCATGGCACACAACTGTGTAGGGAATATATTTGCAGAACTCCAGTTATTAAGTAACCTATTTATTCTAAGTCTCTATCTATCTATCTGTGCATGTATAACTTAAATGACATTTTACTTTTAACACCAAACACAATAATCCAGGCACAGCATTTCTTTTTAAAGCTTGACTACCAGTAGTTTGAAATAATACTTTTTGTCACAGCTTGTAGGTAACCAGAAGAACCAAGACTTGATAATTTCTGATTACTGCAATGTCGCCTCTTATGACAAACAAGCTGGTGAAGGAAATTCAAGTTCAATAGAGAATATCTCGGATGTAGAAGCTACCAAAGCAACTTCATATACATTAAGGAAGTCAACTCGAATAAGAGAAAACTGCACTAGAAAGCACATACATGAAGTTTCCAGTTGTTATAAAATGCTAGAAGAAACTCAGCAGAGAATATATAGTAATGATGAAGAAACAGGAAATAAACTTTCATCTAAAGATTTTGGGTATGACATATATAACATAAAAAGCTTACTTCTCTTTATGCATGAACTCTTTCTCTATCTCTCTTCCAATTTATTTAATAAATATGAAACATACATGCCTTTCATTCCTCGTTTCTACTGTGTAAATGTTCATTTAAGTTGCCTAAAAGGTAAAGATTTTACATTTTCTTTGAAACACTCAAGGTAATATTCTGCACTGATTTATACTCCTTACAATCCCATTGAAGTTTGTGTGATTACATGGAGTATGCATCTGCACATAATTATAAACCTCCTTTACAAATTAGATGTTTACTTTTAAATCTAGTATAAATACTACATTGTTGTTTTATAAAGTGGAGAATATTATTATTCATTCTGAATAAATCTCTTATCAGTAGAACACAAGACTCTGCTTGTAAGGACAGCAAAGAACAGTGTTCAGAGCCGGAAGCCAGTACATACCAAGCATCAACTATGAATGTAAACAGCAAGGTTGAGCAGATGAGGAAAAGCCAAAGGCTTGCAAAGAAAATTAGTAAGAGATGCTTCTGACATTTATTTGCCAGATAAGTTACTCTTCTGTTGAACTGATTCAAACAAATGTACTGAACCAGAAAATGTTGGATGGTGTTTTCAAAGTCACTGAAATGTGGATTTATGAGCTACCTTTTTAAAAAGCTTTATATACATTAGTTTTAATAATAATCCATGATACTTTGTACCAGTTTTTATTTCACTGTTTACAGTACAGACTCTAATAATTGACCTGCTTACACACATCCTTCATAAAATTTAAGAAAAACATTCAGGGGTGAAAATCTAATTTTGTAACATTATAATTGAAATGACTAAGTATTCAGAAACACCAAAACAAAAAATAGATCCAGAGTACAAATGTAGGTCCTACAGTTTGACTTGCAAAGGCAAACTGCTTGTGCAGAGTCTCTCTAAAGTCAGTGTGACTCAGCGTGCACAGGAATTCACCCCCATGGAGTAGATTGCAGGTTTCAATTGATTTGATGTATTTTTATGACCTCCATCACAATTACATCTGTGCACCTCACATTCTGTGATATATTTCTCCTGTAAAGTAAAGAAGTCCTATTATTCCCATTTTACATGTGAGGAACTGAGATGTAAAGAGACTTGCTGAGGGTGACACAGGAAGACTGTGGCAGAGCACACAATTGAACCTGGGCCTCCTGACTCCTTCATCCCCTAACCATTGAACCATAATTACTTTTAAGATTGGAGTGTTATAATTATTTCCATTTATGCAAGTCCAGTTTGGCTTTAACTGTGTACCTAAATATATTTTAAAACTTTTTGAAGGTATATGTTATATGAACTATAATAGTAGGTATAATATAAGTTGTTAATTATAAATCTACCACTACCCAGCACCTTGCTTTCAGGAAGGGTTGTCAGTATTTCCACTATAACCATGCTTACAATGGGTTTTCTAATCAGATGACTCATATTTATTAAAATAAAGTCAGCAACAGGTTTTCATTCAAGAGCAAAATATTATTTTTAAAACAAAATGCTCAAAATAAAATGTATTTTTCTGTTTTCATCATGATTGGCTGTAGTTATATGGGCAAATCCTATTGCGTAGAGCAAAATTAATGTACATCAGTGTTCACCAACTGGCCAATCGCGATCGACTGGTTGATCCTGGAGACTCTACCAGTCGATCATGATCTCTAGCTGCAGTGGGGCTGCTGCTAAGGCAGGCTCCCTGCCTGTCCCAGCCTCACGCCACTTCTGGAAGCAGCCAGCATGCCCCCATGGCCCTGGGGGAGCGGGAGTAGGGGTCTCCACGCACTGCTCCTGCCTGCAAGCACCGCCCCCACAGCTCCCATTGGCTGGGAACGGGGAACTGTGGCCAATGGGATCTGCGGGAGCGGTGCCTTCAGAGAGGGGCACCACACGGAGCCACGTGCCCGCCGCAGGGGTGCACTGGCCCCTTCCGGGAGCAGTGTGGGGCCAGGGCAGGCAGCGAGCCTGCCTTAGCCGTGCTGCACCACCGCTGACCGGGAGCCGCCCGAGGTAAGTGCTGCCCAGTGGGAGCCTGCACCCCAGCCCTGAGCCTCCTCGCAGAGCCAGCACCCCATATCCCCTCCTGCACCGCAACTCCCTGCCCCAGGCTCAGCCTGGAGCCCCATACCACACTCCGAACCCGTTGGCCCCAGCCCAGAGCCTGCACCCCGTTCCGAACCTCAACCCCCTGCCCCAGCCCGGTGAAAGTGAGTGAGGGTGGGGGAGAGCGAGCGACAGGGTGTGTGTGCGCGGAGTGAGCGAGGTGGAGCTTTGGGGAAGGGGTGGGGCCTCAGAAGGGATGGGGTAGATCCTGGGTTGCACTTAAGTTCAAAAAGTGATTTTGTGCATAAAAAGGTTGGAGACCACTGATGTACATGGACTTTCCTCCATTTCAAAAATATCAAAAGGCTGAAGATTGGAATCTTTAGTCACAACCAGCCAGGCTTCTTGTGCAGCCTACAACCACAGACTATGGAGAGGGGTAGCTCTCTACTCCCACATGAGCAAAATGTTAAGCTGTTGGATCTGCACAATGAATGGACCATGCTCGTGCCCTTGCCATGCCTCCTGCCTGGCCATAATCCATCCCCATCCTTTTGCCTTCCAGCATAGACAGTAGCCCTGGAACACCTCTCCACAGCATGAAGGGAGAAGGCAGAATTCCCCACTGCTGGTAAAGTGTAGTCTTGTGCCCCAGTACAATAGAAATGGTTCCACTACATTTGAATCCTACATTATGGGTGCATAATGGAAAGCAGGATTTGTTCCAAAGTATAATAATAATGTTTGTTTCTATATTTTGTTTTGTAAACTTAGAAACATACATAAAACACAAAACATAAAATAATTGCTAATAGATGCCATAGGTTTGGTAAGGACGAGAGGAGTGACTAAACAACTAGCTATATATTGACTGCTTTTCTTTTAAGGAAATGTAGCACAGGATAGCAGATTTGATCAAACTTGTTGAAAATGATTAGTACACTTTGCCTAAAATGTAGAGAGCCAAGAGTTTAAAAAAACCACTGTTTAAAAGCCATATTCTTTCATTCTGTGCATTGAACCCATTTGATATCAGGAGATTGGTGCAGAGTTTATGGGGTTAAATACAATCTTTAGTAAGTGAGATTGATGTTTACGTATTTTACTGAAGGAGCAACTTTCTGAAATGTCTGTATTTGACAGGTTAGTAGTTGGGCAAAAATTCCTGTTGACAAGATTTTTCTTCAGAAAACTTGTATGCTAACTGTAGTGCTGAGGCCAAAACAGTAATCAAACATATTTTTTCAGTTTACCAGATCTTTATGTTATGTTTTTCAGCAAAACAAACCTCTGTTAAAAATTTTTCAAATACTGCACCTGTTGCCTCCATTCCTCTTTCAAAAATCTGTAGGAAAAATCTTTTTGGTGAGACCTTACTGCATAAAGCTGTTGCTGAAGATGATACAGACCTTGTACGCAAAATTATAAAAGTTGGTGCAAATGTAAATACTCAGGATTATGCTGGTAAGTTTCAATTCCAATTAAAAGATAATTTTATGAATTACAAAACAAATATGTAAGCATAAGTAATAAATGCTCATGCTACCGGATCACAAACAGAAAGATGTTTTAGAGTTGATCCACCACTTTTTGAATTCTTATTAGTTTAAGTTCTTATAAGTTCTCACGAGACAGGTAATAAATGTGAAGAGCCATATATGTAATATAGACATTACCTCCAAAACTCCATGTTAATGCACTGATTTTACACCCTTCTGGCATGCATAATCTGTAAAACAGCCCAGAATTTGGCTTGATGGAATCAGTCTTGTTTCTTATGAAGTTAATGAGAGTTTTGCCCTTGAGTTAAATGAGAAAAGGATTGTGTCAAATTTAGAGCCCAACCAGCATTCTAGATATGTACTGGGGTATCTCCACCTGTGGGGAGATGGTTGAAGGAAAAAGCTACTGTGGTCAATGGAACCTTAGTGTGTTTTGATGCAGGAAGTGGTGGAAGGAGGATTAGAAAGCACTCTGGGCGTGGATCTTCTATCTTCTCCCCCAGTTCACTCTGCCGATTCAGTAAGAACACTGCCATACAGGGAACTCATGCAAACCTAGGTCAGTGCAGCTCAGGGCTTACATACTGCCTTCATCTTTCCCAAATCCTCTTTCCTCCATTGAGTGGAATTGCTACCTGGGTGGCAGAACCGACGTGAGAGGGAGTGAAGGCTAGTGCCCCTGCAATGGAATACTCCTGGGGGAATTCTGTGCCACCTCTCATGTGCAGAATTCATGTCCCCCTACAGATTTCTTTGCTTCCCTGCAGAAAAATGACTTTCTGATGGGGAAGCAAAGGGAAGCCACAAGAGTGGTCATGTGACCCTCCCCAGCAGTATGTTTTGGGTGCCGAGGGCAGCTGGCAGAGAGATAAATCACTGTGAGGCAGGGGGCAGGACTGGGGAAGACCTGGCTGGTGGCTCCTACCCTGTGCCGGGCTCAGCCGCTAGTCTGGCTGGGCTGGGGAGGATGGGACTTCCTCTTCCCCTGCACAGCATCCAGAGCCGGGTCAGCCCCAGCCCTAGATTTCTCCCCAGGCTCCAGGAAGCTCTGCAAATTCTCCCCCCCCCACACACCCATCACTCCTCAGCTGCAGAGGGAGGGATCACTGTACAGGGAGCTGCTCCCTCATCTGCCCAGTGCCCATACATCCAGACCCCCTCATGCCCAGGCCCTCCCGCTGAGCCTCACCTCCCCACACACACCCAGAACCCCTCCTGCCAAGCTCCACTCCCCCTGCACTTGGACCACCCTGAAGAGTCACCCGGATCTCCACCGAGTCCCAACCAGGAGCACCTGGGTCCCCAACCTCATTAGCCCCATTCCCATAGCATCTGGAACCCCACACTGAACCCCCCATACCCAGACCCCCCTGCCCAGCTCTGCCCCCCCACCCAGGCCCCCACTGATGAGCTCCAACCACCTTCATCTGGACCCCCCTGCAGAGTCCCCTTACTGTTGCACCCAGAACCCCCCAACAAACCCCTGTGCATCCAGATTGCACATGCACACATGGATCCCCCACTGAGCTGCCTACCCCAGATTGCCCCACACAGAACCCTCTCAACCCACACCTGGATTCCCCCACACTAAGTCCCTCTGCACTTGGATCCTGCCAGACTGAGTCTGCATGCCCACACCTGGTGCACCTGGCACAAAGGGTCAGGGCCCTGGGGTGTTTCTGGGGCAGGCCCAGTTCTTGCACTGGGGAAGGTTTGGGTGCAGCCTCACTGTTGAGTCTGGGTCCCGGGGGGAGCTGCAGAGTGATCTCCCAGCTCAGTGCTGCCAGTGGCCTGTTTCCCGCAATGCCATGCTGGAGCCGCCTCATATATTTGACAAATAAAATTTGTAGTATTTTAAAATATTGTGTGCAGAATTTTTAATTTTTTGGCATAGAAATTTAAATTTTTTGGTGCAGAATGCCCCAGGAGTAAATGGAAATATTGTAGAGGCTGATATATGTTTCTACCCCAACATGTCATTCCTTGTAAGCTGTGTGCATGCATAGGAGGGTGGAGGTGAAGTGGAACTGGTGGGGCTGGAGCAGCTGCTGTGGCTCATGGGATTGGGCTGGGAAGCAAATAGGAACAGCTACTTCCCGCTATGTCTCAGTAGCTCCCCATGTTCCCAATGCAGAGAACCCAACCTGCCCCCCTCAGCCCCAGATTTCCCTCCCTCCCCATGCAGAGCATCTCTGCTCCCCCTGCTACTCAACCTCTGATTGCTACAGTTCTTCTGTCTGCAAAGGTAAAAGTTGGATTTGTTCTATGTGATCAGAAAGGGAAATGGAAAATGAGTAAACATTTTTCATCACATTATTTCTTAGATTCTTAGATGTTCTAATGTTCACATTCTTAGATGTTCTTAAAGCAGGAGGTGAGACTAGGTGATCACAATGGTCCCTTCTGGCCTTAAAGTCTACGAGTTTATACATTTAATGATGCTTGGAGATACTGAAATGGACATCAACATGATCCCCACCATTATTAATTGCTCGTGTCTGTTCCTGAGACAGGAACATATGTTGTATTATTCATAGCTCAGGTTCTTTATTTTCTCACTTCTCTCTTAATTATCATCTTCAGTGTGACTGACCAAATAACAAGACCACACACAAAGGTTGTTGGGTGTATCTATCTAGCAGCTGGGAAGTATAATTACCTGTTTGTGTAGACTTACACATGCTAGCTGTGCTTGAGCTAGCATGCTAAAAATAGCAGTGGCTTGTCTAGGATCTCCAATGAGGTTGTACTCCGGTAGCTAGCCCAAGCCGCCCCGCATGCTGCTGTAGCTCCACTGCTATTTTTAGCATGCTTGGTCAAGTAGAGCTAGCACATGTATGTCTACCCACGCTGGGAATTACACATCCCAACTGCTGAGTAGACATACCCAAAGTGTAAAAGTTTCATTCACAGAGAAATTGCTGGTATGCAAAGGTTAAGGTTTCTTTCCTTTTTGAGCCAATACATAATCTAACATCTACATTTGTTATAATGGCATGCAGTTCTTAGGCAAGTGCATATTTTGACAGTTAGGACCTCTCACCTACATCACATTTGAACCATATAAAAATTTGTCACATGGTCAACTTATTCTTAAAATATTGAAATTTCTAATAAATTTAGACTATCTTAAAATTAAAACTTTATTAAATGGTCTGCAAAATGGATAAAAATTGGTGTCAAGAATATTATTCAGATATGAAATGTAAGATTTAGTTGACAATTTTCGTTTGTCGTAGGTTGGACTCCACTACATGAAGCCAGTGTGGAAGGTTTTTATAAGACAGCAAATGAGCTTTTGAAAGCAGGAGCTGATGTTAACTGTAAAGGAAGTAAACAAGTAACACCAATACAGGATGCAGTTAAAGAGGGCCATTATGAGGTATGATTTTTATATTTGGGCACAAACTACATTTTACCTATAAAAATTCCTGTGATTGGGTCAGGGAGGTTACGTTGCATTTCCGTTTCATTACATGTCCTGCTAATTATTTAGAATTTAGGGTTACATGTTAAGATTTCAGGGTATTTGGAATTCTTGCTGCCCAACTTCTGATAAAATCATGAGCAACACTTTACAGATTTGTTCTTTAGTGTGTGATAGCAGAAATTAGCTGCATTTTTCTAACTGTTTACGAAAATAGCACAGAAAAGATCATCTAAATTGATAATGCTACAGGTCTCACGCTTCAGGTTGTCTGAAGACATCAAAATACACATTATTGCACAACTGAATATGTTTTTTGGACTTCCTTTTGAAGTATGAGACTGCAGTTGGAGACAAAATATGGACTGAAAGTAGATCAGGGTTTTGATCTGGACTGACACCAATATTTTTTTCTAATTTTTTCCCCCCCATGTGCATAACAAATGGCTTCTAGAGCTCAAGTTTAAAACTTATGGGTGCAGTTTCTCCTGCTATATTATTTTCTCCACTTACTCTGCCCTTTCCCTCATTCTTGCTACCTCTTTGGTCACTCATAATCTCTATTTCCTTCCTCTCCATTGACTAAGGACTATTTCTATATTAGTGACTGTACACGTGCCTATGAATGCGGTTGTGTCATAACCCACACCTGAACCCCAAAGCATGTGTCTGAAGGAATGTAGAGAGTGAGTAAGCTAGCATGCCTGAGGGGTGTGGATAAGGGTCATGTACCAGGACTCAAGTTTCAATAGTCCTCCACTCCCATTCTGACAATGCACTGAACCCTTTTCTTCCTGACCCTTGCCCACTCTATAAAGGTTCCTGTCCCATCGTTTTCAGTGGAAGTAGCGTGCTGCAGTGACCAGCTTTCCATTGAACTCATACAGATCAATACAGGTGAAAATGCATCCTGCTCTGAGAGCAGCCACTTGGCCCACTGAGCACACTTGGGTGCTTATCAATGTGTGGTCAGAGTGCACTGTCTTCTGTGACTTCAGCCAGAGCGGCAGGAACATATACCTGTACCAGGAAATTTCATGGAGGCTGGAGAAGGCAGGCGTTGAGCGGTCTCCAGCCCAGGGGCGGAAACACATGAACCAGATGAGGCTCCCATACAGGAGAGCAAAAGACTCAAACAGTCTCTCTGGGATGTGGCTTCTTCTACATGCCCCTTCTATGAAGAGCTTGACCAGGTGCTGTCAAGGGCTCCTGGTACAGAGCCTGAAGTGGTTCATGATCCCTTCCTCAACCCCACCAGCCTCATTGTCCAATAGGATGCTGATGAGGGCTAGAGTGAGGAGGCAGCACGGACCACGGAGGGTGCCCCAGAAGACCTGGAGGATGAAGAGCATGTTATTCTGCACCTCTCTCCAGTGGAGCCTGTTGAGGAAGCCTCCTACCCTGATGAATCCAAGGAGGATCCCGAGTCACGGCAGGAACCAAAACCTAAGGCTGGTAAGTTACAATGGACCTTCCCTGCCAATATCCCCTCTTCATCTTATGCTAAATTACTGATTTTATGATCCAGGGCATTTGAAATACTGTGCACTGACTATTCCCCTCTGGATAATATGCCATGCATTGCTATGTGTCTGTGAGTTTGAACTGCAGTGCTGAAAGCTATGGAATTGTCATGCCCCCTCTCCCTACCAAACTCCTCCAACTCTCCCCTGCTCCCTCCAGCCCCTGCTCCCCGCCCCCCCAGATGGTCCACAAGCAAGACATAGTTATAAATCAATGATTTTATTGATTTCTGATGAACCTGTATTATGCATTTGGATAAAGCTGTTTCTTAAAAACAGATTATTCAGGAAAAATCATTGCCTCTGTGTTTGTGCATTTCTTGGCCAGGGGTCAGACAGCAAAGGCTCTGGGGCTGCACAGACCCTGGGAAGGAAGGGGTCAAGTTAGAAAAATCCCAACAGGGGATGGGACAGTTGCAGAAAGCTTATAGTAGGTTGTCTAAAGTTAGTAACAGCTATCTTTTGTCTTTTAAAGATTACACAGTTTTAGTGCTTCTCCCACCTTCTGATCTTACTATCACCTTACAAATGGTAGCTATGTGGAACGGGGTGGGCAGGTGGAGGGGATGTTAGGTCTGGGAATGGGGAGGGAGCAGAACACAGTTGTAGAACACTTTGGTTCTCTGAGGAAATGTTAGTCACAGCAGTCCTTTCTCCCTTGGAAGATTACAAAATTGTTACTGTCCCTGTCCCTGGTGTATTGCCTCTCCCCCCACTGAGCTATGCTGCACAAGCATATTTCAGCAAGTTTCCAGTGTAGCAGAAACTCTAGCTGGGTCTTGAGGTTTTACAGCAGTGCAGCTCTGCTTGGTCCACTTTTATAGCTGACCAACCCTCTTCATTTCGCAATATGTAGAGGAGTGACCATTAGCAGAAACAAACTCTCTTGCATAGATTGCAGATCTCCTCCACAGGACAGAAAGCCACTTCTCTTTTCCGTTCTCGTATCTTGGAAACAGCTATGTTCTCCAAATGTTAGCCAGCCTTTAAAAAAGGAATTGCAAACTGGTAACTTAGCACCCTGGAAGGAACTGCCACTCTCTCTTCCCCCTGCCCACTACCTTGAGACACTATGAACATTTAAATTTTTAAAAGTATTAGTACAGTTTATTTACTCTTAGGAGCCTGTGCTCCTTCCTCATGGGCTGCAAAAGTTGCCTAAGAACCAAGGATAGTTTAAAAGTCACATTCATGGAATGCTGAAAAGTATCAAAATTGTGGCCTTCTACAGTAAAGTTATGTTATGTGGGGGGGATTTCTGAGCTTTTTCCCAAGGACAAAAATTGTAATTCTACCCTTCTCTTTCAATTGTCAGGACCTTCAGTTCCTGAGAGTGAAACCATCCCACAAAAGGGCTGGAGCAATGCCCCAGAGACAGACGGAGAAGGACCTAGGAAGAGCTGCATATAGGCATGGGCAGGGGAAACCAGGAACCATTTAAATTCCTCTGGGCATGGAAGGATTGGGCACTTCATCAGGAAGAGACACGGATGTACTGGTTCATGGAGCAGGAGGCACAGCACAGAGAATGGGAACATTCCCCCATTGAACTTGTGAATGAGTTCGAGGTCAACCTGCTGCCGAATCAACTGAACCAGTCCATGAACCACTACATCCATTTCTTCCTCCAGCTGCTGCGCGGGATGCTACTGAGCCAGAGGATCCTGTTTCAAGGACCCCCCTAAGAGACTGGGAGGACACCAGAGCCTGCAGGACTCCTGGGGCATTGCCCACCACTAGCACCCAAAACCCCTCACAGGAGGACCCTACTGAGTGACCAGGAGGGGAATGATGAATCTGCAAGAGTTCCAGAAACCCACCAAGTGCCCATCCCCCAAGTCCCTCGCAGGAGACATTCCCATTTTTCCCCAAAAGTCACTTTCCCGTCATTCCTTCTTGTCAGGAGGTGGGCAAGGAGACAGCTACAGAGACATTAATATATGGCCAGTGTTCCCACTTGCATTCCCTTTATTTTTTAAAGATTTGTTTTTGACCCTTCCTTTTAAAAATTATTTCAATTACCCATTCTATCTAATACTTTTAATAAATGTTATCATTTCCCAGACTTGTGTATGTCCCCTCCTTCCTAAGCTTGGTGAGCTGAAGATGTTTTCAGATTCAGAATTGGGCCCCACAATTCATAGCACATGAAATTGAATGGTATATAACTATCTGATGCCATGATACTGCAAACACTTTTCTGTCTGTCCTCCACCAAACCCTCCCTCCTGCGGTTCAGAAATATACTAAGTCCCAAGGATACATGGGAGGGATGGGAAAGTGCAATTAGTATTATGTTCTTACAGAAAGTGCTACTAGTTTTCAATGTAACAGAAGTCAGAAACACAGAAAATGGGTAGATGAACATCTATATGGATTACTTCACATGCAGAAAATTGAAACAGTACCAGTAGCAACACAGGTAATGACACCATCTGCCACTACCCTGTGCATAAATACCCTCCACTTCCCACTGAAAGCTTAACCAGCTTCAGTGGTAATAGGGATTAGTGCTCTGTAACAGCCCCTAAATGCAGTTAGCACTGCTGACAATGAACAGTCAAAAAACAAAATGACAGCATACCATGCAGAATGGCTGAATACTCACCCCTGCCCCAGGAAATCTTCATAAGGTTGGTAAGAGAGATTGAGTGCTCCCAATAAGAGGTTTATAAACAAGTGTGAATAGTGAAGACAAAATCATTGCACAATGACCACATTACAACTCAGCTGCCACCCTCCACAGCATAGACTCAACCCTAAGGTGTTAACAGGGCATCTTCACCAGGTTGTAATTGTCTTCAGTGTGTGCAATGTCACAGGAATGAATAGTTCCTGATCTTTCGCTACAGGAAAACGAAACCCTCACAAAGCTATGTCACCTCACAAATAGGCACCAATGTTCCCTTATATGCATTCCCAGCAGCTGTATAAGGTGGGAAGGTATCCCTCAGCACAGGTAGATGTCACACTCTGCCTCCCTGCTGTGCCAAGATGTGTGCATGTATGGTGTTCATAATTTCCCTTGCTTGTTGGGAACCAGGACCAATGTGCACATGGGTGGGATCTGGTTTTCTGTACAAAGTTTGCAAATCAGACTTGTGAGCCCATTTGGAATGAAAACACTCCTCTTTTACCCTCACAAATGTTATGGAGTGTGCAGCAGGCGATGAGTATATGAATGGCCATTCTGACACAGGTGGGTAGGCAGCACCAATGAGCTTCCAGCCCAGGAAACACATACCATAACCGTTCTGCAGCTTCTGAGCTTGTAACTGAATTCCCCTTTTCCAGTGTCATTGGTGTTGGGGAATGGCTTCATGAGACAAGATAGGAGTGGATATGCAAGGTCCCCCAAAATAACAGTTGGCATCGACACACTGTAAAGAACCATATAGTTTCTGGTGAATAAAGTCCTACTCCCTTCAGGTACAATGCTGATCACCTCAGCACTCTGGTGTCATGAACCTTTTTAGTATTTCCCACGTTTGTAGTCATGAATCTGCTTCTGTGGACCACTAAGCTTTGCAGAACACGTGGTTCACATAAGCATTTGCCCCTTTTGGTAGGCAAAGTATTGGGATGTGGGTGCCATTGATGGCCCCTGCATAGTTTAGAAGGCCCATCCTCTGAAACCCAGCTCTTATTTCTGGAACTTTTCTTATGGCACCCACCTTGAGTAGATCGCAGTGTTAACTGCCTCATAAACCTGCACAACTGTGACCCCAACAATGGACTTTCCAACCTCAAAGTGACTTGCAGCAGACCTGGTGGTGCCAGCTTCCATAGAGCAATAGCAACCTGCTTCTGAACCGGTGTGGCTCCCCTGAATTGAGTGTTCTGGTGCCAGAGGTTTGATGCAAGTTCCTCACGTGGCTCTATGAAGATCTGTTTCTTCATTTGGAAGTTCTGAAGCCACTGCTGGTCATTCCAGGTTTCCAAAATGATGTGATCCCAGCACAACATGCTGGTTCTCCGGCACCAGAAATGATGGTCCACCCAAGGACATACCTTGGCAACACTGGCATTCACCATATCAGTACCATGTGAGCTGAATGAATTGTCATTGACCCTCACGGTCAGCTGACTTCAGTGTATCAGAAAGTTCTGGCCAAATTCCATCCAACATCTCACCAGTCGCCTACTCTATTGCATAACCGTTTGTCCCACTGTAAGAAACAGGAACAGAATCAGATAGTTATCTCATTGCTAAATGTCTTCCACCTACTTTTTCAGGGAATAACAATGAGGGGCGATATGATTAGGAACTGCCATCAGCAAATGTGTGAAGGCAGGGGACAGTACCCACAACACACAGCAAAGCGGTTCCTAGCATGTCTCCCTGTGATGCACAGAATCCTGTATACAGCCCATGAAATGGTAGCACTAATCTTACGTAACAACAGCGACAGTATGGACATGTGTATGAGTGTGTATATGTCATTATACCTGTGTCCAGCACAGCATATGCAGACACTTGGGGCAGGTATGGGGACCATGCATGAGCATGTACATGGTCCAGTGTTCAAGCACGCAAGCCACTGTAGACATAGCATCATTTTCCTTCCTCACTCGTTCCATACTTGATTGTCTCTTCACCACCTCTCACTTTTCTTCCAAGTCCAGGTACCTTCTCCCTCACTTTCAGTGTGTGTATGTGTGTGTGTGTGTATGTGTGTGAGAGAGAGAAGAGCTTAGGGAGAGAGAGGAAAGAACAGGCAAAAAGAAGAGAGGAGGAAGTGAGGGAGACAGAAATGAAGAAATTTATCAGCCAGGGCTAGAGAGAGGAAGGAGGAGCACAGTGGAACTTTCCCCCACTAGTGCCTGCTAGCAGGATGTCCAGCTGTGCAAGCATTTAGCCTAGAGGGAAACAATGCATGACACCCATGCAAATACTACTCTGTAATCACTGGTCTGAATTATTTTCTGTTCACTTTGCACTAAAACATTATGTTAACAGAGTAAGTCATTTGAGCTGCGTTATGTCGACCTAGCTCTGTAGTGTAGACCAAGTCTAAGCCATACTTCTTCCACCACCTGCCAGAACGTCTGTCTCCAGCATTGCCCAGAGAGCGATTCATTGCTCCTGCCTAACCCTTATTCATCTCAGGATTTGTAGCTTTTTTGGTGGGCAGTAGCAAGTTCTATTCCTAAAATCTTCTCCAGCTCTCCAAATCCAGAAGAAAATTGACCTGCTTTCTCAAGGTCCATCACTGATCCCATAATTAGGGTGTTCATCTGGGACTTGCGAAACACAGGTTCAATTTTCTGCCCTTCCACAAGCTTCCTGTGTGATCTTGGGTAAGTCATTTAGTCTCTCTTTGCTTCAGTTTCCTATCTGTAAAATGGGGATACTTCCCTACCCCACAGGAGTGTTGTGAGGGAGAATATATTAAAGATTGTGAGGTCCTTGGATAATACAGTAATGAGGGAGGTATAAGTACATTACATGGATAGAAGTTCCAACTAACACTGGGTAAGTAAGGCTATGTCTGCACTACGCACCTTTTAGCGACACAGCTGTGCTGCTACAGCCATGCCGCTAAAAGACACACAATGAAGCCGCTGTTTGTTGGCAGGAGAGAGGTCTCCTACCGACAAAAAAATTCCACCCCCTAATGAGTGGGGTTAGCGTTGTCGACAGCAGAGCACTCCTGCCAACAAAGCGCTGTTCACACCAGCACTTGTCGTCAACAAAACTTTTGTCTTTTGGTGGTGGTGGTGGGGGTTTAACACCTCTTGTCAAGGTTCCTTCCCCACTCTGAACTCTAGGGTACAGATGTGGGGACCTGCATGAAAACCTCCTAAACTTACTTTTACCAGCTTAGGTTAAAACTTCCCCAAGGTACAAACTATTTTACCCTTTGCTCTTGGACTTCCACTGCCACCACCAAACGTTTATCTGGGTTTATTTATTAGGAAAGTGTTATTTGGAAACGTCTTTCCCCCCAAAATCCTCCCAACCCTTGCACCCCACTTCCTGGAGAAAGTTTGGTAAAAATCCTCACCAATTTGCATAGATGACCACAGACCCAAACCCTTGGATCTTAAGAACAATGAAAAAGCATTCAGTTTCTGAAAAGAAGGATTTTAATAGAAGTAAAAAGTAAAAAAGAATCACCTCTGTAAAATCAGGATGGTAAATACCTTACAGGGTAATTAGATTCAAAACACAGAGAATCCCTCCCCAAAACCTTAAGTTACTAAAAGACACACAGACAGGAATATTCATTCTATTCAGCTTAATTTCTCAGGTTTCAGAGGAACAGCCGTGTTAGTCTGTATTCGCAAAAAGAAAAGGAGTACTTGTGGCACCTTAGAGACTAACCAATTTATTTGAGCATGAGCTTTCGTGAGCCACAGCTCACTTGATCTGTGGCTCACGAAAGCTCATGCTCAAATAAATTGGTTAGTCTCTAAGGTGCCACAAGTACTCCTTTTCTTAATTTCTCAGCCATTTAAAGAAATCATAATCTAACGCATATCTAGCTAGATTACTTACTAAGTTCTAAGACTCCATTCCTGTTTTGTCCCCGGCAAAAGCATCACACAGACAGATACAGACCCTTTGTTTTTCTCCCTCCTCCCAGCTTTTGAAAGTATCTTGTCTCCTCATTGGTCATTTTGGTCAGGTGCCAGCGAGGTTATCCTAGCTTCTTAACCCTTTACAGGTGAGAGGATTTTTCCTCTGGCCAGGAGGGATTTTAAAGGTGTTTACCCTTCCCTTTATATTTATGGCACCCCTGAACAACAAAAGTTTTGTCTTTCACTTGCCAGTGTAGACAAAGCCTAAGAGTTCTCTACATTTCTGGCTGAGTAAGGGTCTGCAGGTTGGCAGCACCTTTGGCAGCATTCCCCTAATGTGTGGCTTTAGAGAGGGTTTCACTGCAGATTGAGTGCTCCTTTATCTTAATTCTCCTTCACCATTAGGTGAACAGGGAAGGCAGAGAAAGAACTGGGTCAGTGATAGAATCACCTGCAAACTGTGAATTTAGGAAGTGCTCTCCTAGTGACTAGAAGAAGAAGGTGTGACCTAGGCCGAGAATTAAACTGCCTTTTCGATATGCAGAGAAAAACAAAACCCCAGTAGTGCTGAAGTGAGGGAGGGAGGAGTAAGTCCCAGAAAGGAAATCATTAAGTTACAAATTTTCTAATACTTAAATATAATTGTTCTACACTACTTATTGGATAATGAGTAAAACTGGACAGAATTCTTATGACTTTATTCACAACATTAACCTTTTAAAAATAATTTAAGAAATCACCATGTTAACAAGAAACTCTATTATTGGACCTTGATTTCAGAAAGTCAGCTGGTTATTCACTGAAGCAAGCTTTCAAAAATGAAAAAAACAAATGGAAGGGTTTGGAACAAACTTGTATTTAGAGGAATGTTTGGTACTGGTAAATTCCATTACTGGGAATTTTAAAACTCTAGTGGTATTTTAACACTAGCGACAGGTATTTCTGTGTACATCACAGAGAAGCATATATGAGGAGAGAGGAGTGGAAAATAAAATATTAGAAGAAAAAGAAAAAGTATCTGAAAAGTTTTACCTCTAGGTGGCAGAGTTACTGCTTTGGTATGGAGCTGATCCGTTATTCAAAAATGAGAAGGGGAGGTGCGCCTTTGATGAAGCTACTGACCAGCGTATGAAGAAGCTGCTTGAAAGTTATATAACTAAGTCTAGAAGAGGTTCAACATCAGGTAGGAATAATCTATTCTGGCATATTCGTGACTATTAGATAGAGAACAACAGAAATCCCATTGTCACATTCCCTTACTTATAGCCAACACTTCTATGGGCTTTGCTCACTTGATATACTAGCACAGTGGTTCTCAACCTTTCCAGAGTACTGTACCCCTATTAGGAGTCTGATTTCTCTTGTGTACCCCCCAGGTTCATCTCACTTAAAAACTACTTGCTTACAAAATCAGACATAAAAATACAAAAGTATCACACCACATTATTACCAAAAAATTGCATACTTTCTCATTTTTACCATATAATTATAAAAGAAATCAATTGGAATATAAATATTGTACTTACATTTCAGTGTATAGTATATAGAGCAGTATAAACAAGTCATTGTGTGAAATTTTAGTTTTCACTGACTTCGCTAGTGCATTTTATGTCGCGTGTTGTAAAACTAGGCAAATATCTAGATGAGTTGATGTACCCCTGGAAGACCTCTGAGTATCCCTGGTCGAGAACCACTGTACTAGCAGACTTGGAGCAGAGTCCTCTAGTTGGTTGTCTTCATTAACATGCATGCATGAGATGAAATAAAATGATACGGTGATAAACTCTGAGCGCATCTTAGTTGTGTATCGTTTGTGTATATTTGAACAGTATATAGACTAAAAATTTTATGAAAGCTAATGTTAAAAAAATTATATAATACAAAGGTTAAGAAAAGAGTGTCTGTACATCTGGGTATAGTGTTTAGATTATCCACAAATACAACATTTGTTTTTAAAGTCATAAAATACATATAGTGCATAATCAGCAATAACCCAAATTTAGATGAATGAATTTAATAATACAGTTTAGATATTTAGCATCCATACATTCGGGTACATTACTCATGAAAAAAGTTATACAGAGAGTTGGTGGCGGAAAGCAAAATATATCAATGAGTGAAGATTGTCCCTCAGTAATTGAGAATTTAGGATAGGTTGTCCATTTAGAGAAAAATACAGTCCATCAGGAAAGTATTTGAGTTACTTTCCCAACTGTGCTTCTCATCGGCACTCCAGCTCATTCCTCCTGGTATTGCCGATGTCCGGTGATGTGTTCTATGTAGATGTCCCTTGACCACCTGACAGCGTCTGACACCATGAGTTGCCGTGTCAGCTGAGCGTAGTGTTAACCAACTCCACATTCTCTCAGCACTCGCTCGTTACCGGGGTCCCCAGGGCGCCAACGATCAGCGCGTGAGTTTGGACCTCGTAGCCCCTAGCTCTCAGGGTGTCGGCCAGAGGGGCGTATTTCTCCATCTTTCAAGATCGGGCATTGTGGAAAGCCGAGGTCCCGTTTTCGAAGGGCACTGTGACATCCACCATAATGATCTTGTTCTGGTCCTCGTTGGTGATGACGATGTCCGGTCGCAGTTGGCTGTTGGTTCCAGGGATGGCGGAGTTCACGGCTACCTTTTCCACAGGTGGTGAGATGGCTCTGACCAGGCGATCTTGGATGACGTTTTGTCGCAGCTGCCAAGCTCCGGAATGGGGCTTGCAGCTACACAAAATGTGGGGTAGTGTCTCGTTGGCCTAGCCACACTTCCAGCATTGCTTGTCCCAATTCTTGTGGCGGATGGTTCCATTCAGCAGGACACAGTTGAACCAGGCCCAGTGGATGAACCTCCAGTTGGCAAATTGGGTGAAGATGCCCCCGGGGAGAAAGTGGTTGCTGGTGTCCCACTTGCGCGTCACTTTAAAGGCCTTGCTCTGGTCCGGCTTCCGTTTCAGGTTTTCCACGTATTGGCAGCAGATGGCATCCTTCAGGGTCCTCTCCAGCTTGGTTCTGGCTCTCAGAGTGATGATGGTGCGCTTTGTGTTCTTCACCTGTGACACCATCTCCTGGCATTCCTAGCACCACGTCCAGTGGCAGCCGATACGCTTCTCCAGTCATCACGTAGTGCTGCGGGCAGGAGTCCAGAGCAAAGCAAAGTCTTCCCCGTCTCTTCCAAATTCACCTTCCAGGGAGCCGCTCAGATAGGTGGTGACATCTTGATTGGAGGAGGTCCTGGCGATTCACCTCTTGACGGCATCCTGCAGAGCATTCTCCGTGATGTTCCTCACCGTGGTGTCCGGGCACATCAGAAGGTGGAAGCCATGAGTGATCACGGCAACGTCGCACAGATTACCCATTCGAGGGACGCTGGTACCGCTCTGTCTGTGTGAGATGTATACCAGTTCATTGCTGGCCCTCTGGGGAAGAAAAATCCACTTTTTCACCAGCTGCTGGATGGTGTTGTCTGCCTTGTTAAGAGGAACCTTCGCCATGCCAGATCCCCTCAGGACAAATGAAATACAGGGGATTAGGAAGGTGTTCAAGACGTTGATCTTCTGCCACGGTGCCAGTAGGGAGGAGTCGATCCTGGCCACATCTCGTAGGATCTCCGTGATGGTATCCTTAGATGTCTTCTTGACGCAGAAACCGTTGGCATGCCGAGATGTTGGTATGTTTGCCCGTCCTTGAGGAAGACCACGGGTTCACCCTGGATCTGAAACGGTGTCGCCTGGACCGAGTGCCTTCTACTGCCATCGATATGCAGGAATGCACACTTCCTGGCACTGAAGCGGAGTCCCATCCAGTTGCCCCATCACAGGACCTCATGGCTGAAGCTACATCTACTTGAGCTATCTATGTGCACCACCTCAGACCCAGAGGAAACTACTACCTCTAAGGAATGAAAAGGATCATCTTCAGTGACTGCTCCCTCAGGCAGGCAACATACTCTGCAGTTGAGCAGCTACAGGAAAACAGGAAAGAAAATGCCCTCAAAATCAGTGCCAAGTACATTGATGCCAAGCATCTTGGCACTGGAAGCACTGGCACCGGCCACTACATCAGCATCAACGTTTCTACCAGTACTGGGACCAATGATTTAGCACCGCCAATCGCAGCCACTGGCAATGTCATTATTGGAACTGGCATTGGTGCCCCAACACAAGGGTGAGACTGACAGAGGTAGAGTGGAGTGAAGGGGGCATCAAACATCGCTGTCCTGGAAGGAGAAGACACAGCACTCCTTCAGAGACAGGGCGTCTTAGTCCTCTGCCAAAGTGAGATCAAAACTCAATTTCTAGCACTGAACACCATGGTGATTATGGGCCTGAGATATGCCCTCATGGAAACAGCTAGATGCTGTCTGGGGACATCACTGGCATGGGGCTGATGACTGGCACTGAGCCAAGAGTACTGACCCATGGCACTGCTGTTTGAAGAGTACTGTTTGAAGACTCCTTGTCACCATCTCACCTTCTCCCTGGCATTGAGCAAGAACACTTCTCCTCTAAGAGAGCAACACTAGGGCTGGTTCTGGAGATCCCACTCACAAGGCAGCAACCCAGCAGAGGCATGAATGGCAGTGGGCTCGCCAGCTGCAACTGGGCCAGTACTCATTCAACGTGCCACCCAGGCACGCTGGCCCTACTGAGGACTATCATTACAAGTGTCCCGTAGTAGATCTCCTTCCTGCAGATCCAGGAAAAGGGGGAGAACTGGCTCCCTGGTGACGTTGTTTACTGTCGCTAGAGCACAGCATTGGTACCCAGGAGCTGGGAGGAGCAGAGGAAAAACATTAGCATGCCCAGTCAACACCAAAAGAATAATAGTCACTGCCTGATGCAACAGTTCAACTAGCCTCTGCCCATGGGTTGACAGTTTTAAGGCTTTTTAGGAGACCTTTGCTCATATTGCAAAGACCTTAGACACAGAGGCCTGGTCTACACTAAAAAGTTATATCGAAGGAAGCCACCTTACGTCGACCTGTTAATGTATGTGTCTACATTATCAGGTCCTTTACACTGACCTGAGTCGCCTCTAATGTCGACTTCTGTACCCCACCTCTGCGAGAGGCGTAGTGCTTAATTTGATTTTCATGGGTCGACTGTGAGGTAGTGCAGATGCAATGTTGTGTAATTTGACTTAATTGGCCTCCAGGTGGTGTCCCACAATGCTCTTCTGTGACTGCTCTGGAGATCATTCTCAACTCTGCTGCACTGCAGCCAGGTACACAGGAAACAGCCCCTGCCCTGCTAACGCCCCAGGAATTTTTGATTTCCCATTTCCTGTTTGATCACAGCTTTGATCACAGCTTGAGCACAGCTGATCATGGAGACTACACGCCCCAAAAGCGCTCCAGCCTGGTCTTCACAGGAGGTGGTGGATCTCATAGCTATGTGGGGAGAAGAGTCTGTGCAGGCAGAGTTCCAATCCAGAAGAAGAAACGCTGACATCTATGCAAAGATTGCTGGTGGAATGGGTGAGAAGGGCTACATGAAGGACACACAGCAGTGCCGTGTGAAAATAAAAGAACTTTACCAAGCGTACCAGAAGGCATGGGAGGCGAACAGTCGTTCTGGTGCTGAACCCCACGTAGGCAGGTTCTGCAATGAGCTGCATGCAGTTCTCAAGGGTGACCCTACCAGCACCCCCACAAGCAACGTGGACACTTCACAGATGTATGAATCTAAGGACAACAAGAAGGACGATATGGTGGATGAGGAAGAGGAGGAGGAGGAGGAGAATGGGAGACAGGCAAGTGGTGGATCCATTTTCCCCGAGAGCCAGGAAATATTTTTAACCATGGAGCCCTGTGGGTCGCAGGACATCATGGTGGCCAACCGTGATGCCGGGGAAGGCACCTCTGCTGAGTAGAGTTACAATGAAAGTCCAGTTAAACTTTAGTGAGCACACACATTCAGTGGTATTGCATGTTTACTGTGAAGACAAAGCGTGGTGCTGTGGTTCTCTGCTTACAAGAGGCCGCTCCAACTACGCAGAGGGTGGCCTCTGGAAAAGACTGTTTATGTTCACTGGAAGATCCGTCCTCCCCTCCAATAGGGTCGCATAAATAATAAAACACTAGACAGCAACATAGATGCCTTGACCTCATTGGGTACAAAACTTTCTCCTCTGTGACACTCCAGTTTAGAATGGCAAATTATCAGGCTATGACGATGTAGAGTTACTCCTGTGCTAGGCTCCAGCCAACCCACAAGCCAGGAACTCAAGAGTCTCTCCTTCATATCAACCTGTAGGGGAATCACAGGCCTCAAACCCTGGCCCACAGGTCCCCAGGCAGTGTCCAGGCCATGACTGCCACCCAGCAGCTCACCTAACTAACCAGGGAATTAGCTCACAGAGGGCCCTGCCCCCAAAGCTCCCAATTGGGGGAAACGTCCAGCTCCCCAGTTGGCTGAGGTACTCTATATAAAGCAGGAAGAGTCAACAGGAAGTTGTCCAAGCAACTTGAGGAATCCCTGGCTGGCTGCTACTATGGACCCCTTTTGCTTATCTGACTCCTGAGCCCTGCTTCCCTGCCTGCTCCTAGTTCCTGTGCCAGATTCCCATCTATTCCCAGTTCCTGCTGTTCTGCCCTAAGCCACGTTCTTGCTTCTCCGCATTAACTTCCTTTGCTGTCTCCAGTTCTGACCTTTGGCTTGGTAGCTGATGCTGTTTTCAGTTTTGACCCGTGGCTTGACTCTGACTCCAGAACTACAAAGAGAGATTTTAAGTGAGTACAAGTAATGAGGCATAAAAGTCAGAAATGCTTACAAGAAAAATAAAGATAAGATGTTTACTAATGCCTAACTTAGCAAACTATATTAGATTCAAGCAAAGTTTCTTACCATATGCGTCACCAGATTATGGCCAAAAGTTTCAGGTCAGGACCTTCTCCCAGAGTCCAGCATCTGCTTCCTTTTTATCTTCATGTGTAATGAATGTGATGCGCAGGGAGAAAGAGAGAGGGATGTGTTGGGATGTTTGTCCCTTTTATTAGTTTCAGTCCCCCTCTTGAAAAACATTTCCAGCTGGACACTAGGAGACAAAGAATCTATGTGGAAGGATGTTCCCTGCTGTTTTTTTCCCCACCTTTTTGAACTTCCTTTGTCTTTCCTTCCTGCTTGATGACTCTGTTTATTGCTTAAATGCAAATTAAGCAGAGCACACATTTCTTTGTTTAGGACAGACCTGTTTGTCAGCCATCTGTTGAGCAGAGCTGTGGGGTTTGGAACATGTGTTAATAACACCATACAGGAGAACCTTATAACTTCACATACAATGTTACTGCACATATTTTACCAGGACAATACTAACCAGTAAATTACAGGTTTTTCAGATGATACCTTACAAGGCAGCTTTGTACTTTGTACAAAGATTATTACAATAGTGTGTAGGGTGTGAATCATAGAATCATAGAACATCAGGGTTGGAAGGGACCTCAGGAGGCCATCCAGTCCAACCCCCCGCCCAAAAGCAGGACCAATCCCCGACTAAATCATCCCAGCCAGGGCTTTGTCAAGCCTGACCTTAAAAACTTCTAAGGAAGGAGATTCCACCACCTCCCTAGGCAACGCATTCCAGTGTTTCACCACCCTCCTAGTGAAAAAGTATTTCCTAATATCCAACCTAAACCTCCCCCACTGCAACTTGAGACCATTACTCCTTGTCCTGTCCTCTTCCACCACTGAGAATAGTCTAGAACCATCCTCTCTGGAACCACCTCTCAGGTAGTTGAAAGCAGCTATCAAATCCCCCCTCATTCTTCTCTTCTGCAGACTAAACAATCCCAGTTCCCTCAGTTTCTCCTCATAAGTCATGTGTTACAGTCCCCTAATCACTTTTGTTGCTCTTCGCTGGACTCTTTCCAATTTATCCACATCCTTCTTGTAGTGTGGGGCCCAAAACTGGACACAGTACTCCAGATGAGGCCTCACCAATGTCGAATAGAGGGGGACGATCATGTCCCTCGATCTGCTCGCTATACCCCTACTTATACATCCCAAAATGCCATTGGCCTTCTTGGCAACAAGGGCACACTGCTGACTCATATCCAGCTTCTCGTCCACTGTCACCCCTAGGTCCTTTTCCGCAGAACTGCTGCCTAGCCATTCGGTCCCTAGTCTGTAGCTGTGCATTGGGTTCTTCCGTCCTAAGTGCAGGACGCTGCACTTATCCTTATTGAACCTCATCAGATTTCTTTTGGCCCAATCCTCCAGTTTGTCTAGGTCCCTCTGTATCCTATCCCTGCCCTCCAGCATATCTACCACTCCTCCCAGTTTAGTATCATCTGCAAATTTGCTGAGAGTGCAATCCACACCATCCTCCAGATCATTTATGAAGATATTGAACAAAACCGGCCCCAGGACCGACCCCTGGAGCACTCCACTTGACACCGGCTGCCAACTAGACATGGAGCCATTGATCACTACCCGTTGAGCCCGACAATCTAGCCAACTTTCTACCCACCTTATAGTGCAT
Organism: Caretta caretta; assembly: GCF_965140235.1. NCBI lineage: Eukaryota > Metazoa > Chordata > Testudines > Cheloniidae > Caretta > Caretta caretta. The sequence goes on from NC_134210.1 coordinate 48,699,387, forward strand.
TCATCCAGCCCGTACTTCTTTAACTTGCTGACAAGAATACTGTGGGAGACCGTGTCAAAAGCTTTGCTAAAGTCAAGATACAATACATCCACTGCTTTCCCTTCATCCACAGAACCAGTAATCTCATCATAGAAGGCGATTAGATTAGTCAGGCATGACCTTCCCTTGGTGAATCCATGCTGACTGTTCCTGATCACTTTCCTCTCATGTAAGTGCTTCAGGATTGATTCTTTGAGGACCTGCTCCATGATTTTTCCGGGGACTGAAGTGAGGCTGACTGGCCTGTAGTTCCCAGGATCCTCCTTCTTCCCTTTTTTAAAGATTGGCACTACATTAACCTTTTTCCAGTCATCCGGGACTTCCCCCGTTCGCCCCGAGTTTTCAAAGATAATGGCCAATGGCTCTGCAATCACAGCCGCCAGTTCCTTTAGCACTCTCGGATGCAACTCGTCCGGCCCCATGGACTTGTGCACGTCCAGCTTTTCTAAATAGTCCCTAACCACCTCTATCTCCACAGAGGGCTGGCCATCTATTCCCCATGTTGTGATGCCCAGCGCAGCAGTCTGGGAGCTGACCTTGTTAGTGAAGACAGAGGCAAAAAAAGCATTGAGTACATTAGCTTTTTCCACATCCTCTGTCACTAGGTTGCCTCCCTCATTCATTAAGGGGCCCACGCTTTCCTTGGCTTTCTTCTTGTTGCCAACATACCTGAAGAAACCCTTCTTGTTACTCTTAACATCTCTCGCTAGCTGCAGCTCCAGGTGCGATTTGGCCCTCCTGATTTCATTCCTACATGCCCGAGCAATATGTTTATACTCTTCCCTGGTCATATGTCCAACCTTCCACTTCTTGTAAGCTTCTTTTTTATGTTTAAGATCCGCTAGGATTTCACCGTTAAGCCAAGCTGGTCGTCTGCCATATTTACTATTCTTTCGACACATCGGGATGGTTTGTCCCTGTAACCTCAACAGGGATTCCTTGAAATACAGCCTTGAATTCCTTGAATACAGGAGTGTATTCTGTCATATGCAGTAACTGGAATTCTTTGAGATGTGTGTCCCTATAGGTGCTCTACTACGCACCCTCCCTCCCCTCTGCTTTGGAGTTTTGTCTTATAGGACTTCGTGGCAGAGAAGGAACTGAGGCCGTTTTGCCCATGCAACTCTATATATCCTTGGTATAGGGCATGAGGATATCTGGAGCACATGTGTGGGCTGAACAGGCACTGCTACAGAAAATCTCAGCTCTAAGACTCATGGAGTGCAACCACATCTGAAGTGGAGCGCCCATAGGGACGCACATCTTGAAGAACTCCAGTTACTGCACAAGGTGAGTAACCTCTCATTCTGTGTGTCAGTCAGGTATTGAGTTTCAGCATAGGATATCTTAGTGCAAAGTTTCATGATGCTTGTGGGCTATGGAGACATGGTTGTCACCATGAAAATTCTTCAGTCACTTGAACTTTATTGAAACCAGTTTCATAGCCAATCAGGTAGTCACACATAAGAATTTTTATACTCGCCATGTTTTCTGTATAAAGAATTTATTCTTTACATTTTTCTGTCCTGTTGTACGACTAATTAGTAACTGACAGAAGGTGAATGTATGTCTTTTATTCCTCTCCTGATTAACTTTACGTATGCCTTAGGAGGAAGCTCCCAGCTCTAAAAAGAGTGTTTTTAACTGTTGATGAAGCTATAAATACTGGAATGTAAGATCACAGTGGTTATATGCTATGATTTTAGTGCCTAATTTATTTACATAAATATCTAGAACCAGAGCTTGGCCCCTATTCCAGCGCACTTATGCCACTCTGGCAACACAAAGGGGTGGACAGAAAGCTAATTTAAACAACCAGCCAGGAACGAAACTGATTCAGGGGGCAATCCCTGGCATGTGTTGAGCTGATGAGTTGGCTTTTACACCATCCCGTTACCTTCCTTTGCCCAGTGTACAAAGCATGCTGGGGTGGAAGGGACCTGATTTGAGCAACTTGTGAGCCAGCTATCACTGGCTTCAGAATGGCCTCTAAAGGGCCAGTACAGCCTGTGTAACTTAGAGAAGCCTCGTGGGCCGGGCAGACTACCAACCTCCTCAGGAATCAGGATGCTTAAAGCCACATTTACTGCTTCTCAACTGTACCAAGCAGACTTCTGGTGCAACTGGAGATCTGAGCCCATGATTTTAATGTCTAACTTTTTTGATCCTTATGTTTTTTTGTTGTTTCCAGATAGCAAATGGCTGTTAGGGTTCGCTACAAGCTAGACTCTGAGCACAGGATGCTGTGCTTGTAAAGCAGAGGATTGTAACTTTCTTTTGATATTGAGCCTTTCAATCTCTCGTTTTACTTTCAGCTAAAAAGGATGTAGAGAGTACATTAAATGCTCAAAGAATAAATGACACAAACCAGCATCAGGTAACTTTATTTATTTTTTTTATTTTTTAAGGAACAACCATTGTCATTTGGTGATGAACTGTCATGCATCTGCTATTCTACAATAAAGTATAATAGAAAGGTAGCGCATTTCTGAAGTGCTCTTGAGAAACAGTACATACTAAGAAGAAAAGGAGGAACTTAGAGACTAACAATGTATTTGAGCATAAGCTTTTGTGAGCTACAGCTCACTTCATCGGATGCATTCCTTTATCTCTCCCTGTTTGCTGTAGAGGATGTTGATCAGATGGTTCTGAATACAGACTAACACGGCTGCTACTCTGAAACCAGTACATACTAAACATTTCATAACTAATAATATCCGTAGCATATGATGCGGTGTGGAAAGACCTTTTTTCTTACTTGCTATAATTTTAAGTGTTATGGTAAATGTCTGTGTAATTTACCTTGGTAGAGACTATCATTCTCAGAAATGCTGTATTGGAATATAAGTGTTTTCATTTTTTCTATTTTTAACTTACATCCTAAAACACTGTTTTATATTTTATTGATGATAAGCATTCACCAAACAGAGTACCATAAACACAAAAATAGACCCTTTATTTGGAAAACATATTATCGATCGTGTGATTGATGCTTTCAACATTTAGTTAAGTTTTTGTTGTGTTTCTGCTCCAGGCAGATCACCAGATGTGAAATAATCACTAAGACAAGTCCAGTTGAGGTCTACCATATTTTGTGACTTGTAGCGTTGACTATACAGTTGAAGCAGCAACCTAGAATGAAATATAACAAAGCAATCTACCAGAAAATTAAATTAATCATGTGTTTTGTTTTTTGCAGTTGGAAGTACATTCAGATAGCCCAGTTCACAATTCAGATGTTGGTAATAATAATACATCAAAGCAAGGGTTTATCAACTTTGAACAAAGTAGCAAAGAGAATTCAATAAGAAACTCCAAAGGTTCCATCTCCAGAGTATTTGAGGATCATAGATTGTTGAATGAAAAAAACTCAAAAGATAGAAGACTGGTTCCAACACAGACAAAGAAATCAGCAGGGACTGTAGAAAAGATTGTATCCATCAAGAATATCAGTGAGTACAGGACAATTGTATTTCCTTCAGATACATCTAGAGACAAAACAAGAAGCAGAAGCCACAAAACATATGATCCTCATGTTGGACATAATAACACTGGGTTCACTGTTAATACCTCTTCCTCAAAAAGAATAACTAGGTCCTCTGTACATCGTAATGATAGTTCAGATAACATTTGTGAAGTAGGGGGAAAGCCCAGCATACCCAAACAGACAGAAATGCAAAAGGAATATGACTTCTGTAATAGTGATACTCCAGTTTCAGAAGAAAGGGAGAAGACTTGTGGAAGCAACAACAAACCTTCAATAATAATGACAGACCAGGTAATTAGTTTACCATGCACTGAATCCTCAATTCCTCTAGTAAAAGCATCTACAGAGCAGTCTGAGAATGTTGAGTTAACGGAACTTGATTCTCACTCAGTACTTTCTTTGTGTGAAGAAATTAGTGTTCCTCTTGTGACTGCAGAGCAATGTTTTATGAATCAGGATAATGAACGCCATTATCTTAACCACAATAAAGATGGTAGCATGGGTGACAAGAATCTGAATACAGCTAAGAGAAAAAGTAGTATCCACTTCGTTGAAGAAAACATGATTTACACTGAGAATAATAGACCGTCAGACCAGTTTCTTTATTCTGAAAACTTCAGAGATCAAATTAACTTTGATATTGATAGAGACAGAATTAATGATGAGGAACAAAGTTTAAAACACTCTTTACCTCTTTTTGAAGATATTTCTTTACAGGGAAACTGGCTAGAATCAGGAAGCGTAACTACATTTTCACCAAAGGGAACTGTAAACCTCACTGATTCAGACTCTACAGTCCTATCTGAACAGTATATTGAAAATGAGAATCAAAACATTTATAAAAATATCTCTAAAGATGTAGATAAGTGTACTGTACAAACACTTCAGACAAGTACAGAAATACTTTCATTGCATGAATTTTCAGCAGCTGTTAATAGAGCTAGTGATTCTGAAAGTCCTGAGAATTTTAGCATCAGTGTGCTAATGCCTTTTGCTCATCAAACGGATGACGGAATGAGGATGATGCTAAGTGCAGAAGAAAGCACTGGAAGATGTTGCACTGAGAAAATTGAAGATGAAATGAATTCAGAGATTAACACATCTACAGCTTTACAGCTACATGAAAAAGAAGCATTTCGAGTGAAAAGAAAGAGACAGGACCTTCAGGAAATCATCTTAGACACAGATTTGTATTCCACTAGTTGTATGAACAAGAATTCACTTCATCCATCTCAGCTGACCCAAGAAACAGAGCAGGAAACTTCCCAAAAATCAGGTGAAAAGTTTTATTTTTAAAAAAAATATTTTAGGAATTCTCTGTAGGCATGTTGTAGTTTGTTATAGATTTTTTTAGAGCAGCACAATATATGCAGCATATACAGTAGCATACACAAATGGTAAATGTATGAATTGCATTCCAGAAATATTGCCAGATATGCAAAATTAATTGATTGGTCATTTTTGCAGCCGAACCCCTGGTAGTTATTTTGTTACTATCAAAATATAACTGTAATATTGATATTGACTAAAGTAATGAAAATGAAGATATTCTTAAGCACTCTAACTTTGCTAAAGAATTTTTCTTTAAAGAGAAACCAGACTAAAACACCACATTTTCACAGAAGAAATTTTGAATCCTTATTGATTCAATGTTTACAATTTTCATTGTATAGTGAATGGTGAACAAAATGTTTATAATGCAAAAATATTTCCAAAGGTTTTGATAATTATATCGTAGAAGTACTTCGCCTATGCTACATAAACACTTTGACATTAATTTTCATCTATCAGTTAATAGAGCTAATGTTTCTGAAAGTCATGAGAGTCATAGCACAGATATTTTAAGTCCTTTTGTTCAACAAACAGATGATGGAATGACTGCTGAGAGAAGTGGAGAGCAAAGCACTGGAAGATGTTGCACTGAGAAAAATGAAGCAGAAGGAACTGCAAAGAACAATACTCCTATAATGTTACAATTACTTGAAACAGAAACAATCCAAACTGAAAGAATAAGACAAGACCTTCAGGAGACCAGCCAAAATACAGATTTATGTGCCAATAACAGTAATTCATCTAATCTATCACAATTCAGTCAAGCAGCAGAACAGGAAATGCCTGAGAAATCAGGTGAGTTGTTAATATTTTATAAAGATATGTTTATTTTTCAAGATTTATAAGAAGGAGACTTTTGGTAATTTATAGTAAGTGATTTAGAAAAATAAGCATAGTGCATGAAGCATATGTCCTGTCCAACAAATGCCAAGTGTGTGAACCACTGCCAGGGCTTCTAAATGTATTGATAGTTATTATGGAGCTATTGGAGAGTAAGCACTTAAAAGATAAATATTTTTACTGACAAAGTTACAAGAACGAACAAAGTTTCAAGCACTTTTTCTCTGCGTTGGTACTTACTTCTTTACAGGGAAAAGAGCTGACTTAAAGGGTTTGTCTACATTTACAGTAGTGTCATGTAGACAAGTACAGACACTGCATGCCAGCTGAGCTAGCACAGGTCTAGTGTAGAATCTCGTACAAGGATTCATCTGTCTTCTTTGGATGGTTGAAGATCTCTTTGTGGGCACACTTGATGGTCTTGCAGGTTGGGCTGAGCAGCAATTGTGTCCTGTTCAGCTCTCCATTCCATTTGACCACCTGGATAGCCACAGTGGTGTTCTGCAGCTTTTAGGCTGAGAACATAACAGCTGTATGCGTATACTATGTCCTCTTCTCTCTGGTGTTCACAGCCTACTCCTCCCCATCCACCTCCAGCTGTGTAGAATGCTGCCTGATCCTCTTGACTCTGGTGGTTACAAACTGCCAGTCCTCCTTTCTGATTTCCACTCTCATTGATTCCTTGATTACCAGTTCCTTTCTTTCTTGAATCTGGGATGGTGACACTTCCTGAATCTGGTTCCCCAAGTACTCCTCAGCTTCTCTGATGCTCTGCAGTGTCAGTACTTATTCTTCAAACCATTAATCCTTTCCTTCATCACAGCCATAAACTTGCTCTTTATACACAGGAAGTCCCTTTTGTCTTTAGGCAGGAAAGAAGACATGGCACATCCACTCCAGATCACAGTAACTGTTCCATCACTGGCCATCACAGTAACGAATGTAGAACTGTACCTAGCGAGAAAGCTTCTCACACTACTTTCACCAAACTCCTTCCAAAACCCCTGTTTGCCACTTCTGTTTGATCTGTATAATGAGATATGTATGTGTATATACTTGTATGCATATTATTTTGTTCTCCCATTCTGTATTTCCAGTTGTAGTGGGAAAACTTTATCAAAACCATGTATCTTGCAGTGTAATCTCCTTTGGAAGATCGTTTCACAGCTCAGCTCTTTCTCTCTCTCTCTCTCCTCCCCGCCCCCCGCCATGCCCAGTTGAGGATACTATCTCCAGAAAACATTTTATTCATCCAGCATTTTTTTAGCTGCACGGCCCCATAGGAAAGCAGCTGTTTTGATGAATCAGGGAAGGAGATGCCATCACTGGTGTAGCTGAAGGCACTGAAAACTGGGACCATGGCTTCCAGCTGTCAGCAGAAGCAGATTGGGAACCACTAAAAGGACGAACATATATGGGTGGTTTCAGAGTAACAGCCGTGTTAGTCTGTATTCGCAAAAAGAAAAGGAGTACTTGTGGCACCTTAGAGACTAACCAGTTTATTTGAGCATAAGCTTTCGTGAGCTACAGCTCACTTCATCGGATGCATACTGTGGAAAGTGTAGATCTTTTATACACACAAAGCATGAAAAAATACCTCCCCCCACCCCACTCTCCTGCTGGCAATAGCTTATCTAAAGTGATCACTCTCCTTACAATGTGAATGATAATCAAGTTGGGCCATTTCCAGCCCAAATCCAGGTTTTCTCCCCCCCCTCCCCCCCACACACAAACCCACTCTCCTGCTGGTAATAGCTTATCTAAAGTGACCACTCTCCTTACAATGTGTATGATGATCAAGGTGGGCCATTTCCAGCACAAATCCAGGGTTTAACAAGAACGTCTTGGGGGGGGGGGGGGTTAGCAAAAAACAAGGGGAAATAGGTTACCTTGCATAATGACTTAGCCACTCCCAGTCTCTATTCAAGCCTAAGTTAATTGTATCCAATTTGCAAATGAATTCCAATTCAACAGTTTCTCGCTGGAGTCTGGATTTGAAGGTTTTTTTTGAAGAATTGCAACTTTCATGTCTGTAATCGCGTGACCAGAGAGATTGAAGTGTTCTCCGACTGGTTTATAAATGTTATAATTCTTGACGTCTGATTTGTGTCCATTTATTCTTTTACATAGAGACTGTCCAGTTTGACCAATGTACATGGCAGAGGGGCATTGCTGGCACATGATGGCATATATCACATTGGTAGATGTGCAGGTGAACAAGCCTCTGATAGTGTGGCTGATGTTATTAGGCCCTGTGATGGTGTCCCCTGAACAGATATGTGGGCACAGTTGGCAACGGGCTTTGTTGCAAGGACAGGTTCCTGGGTTAGTGGTTCTGTTGTGTGGTATGTGGTTGCTGGTGAGTATTTGCTTCAGGTTGGGGGGCTGTCTGTAGGCAAGGACTGGCCTGTCTCCCAGGATTTGTGAGAGTGTTGGGTCATTCTTCAGGATAGGTTGTAGATCTTTAATAATGCGTTGGAGGGGTTTTAGTTGGGGGCTGAAGGTGACGGCTAGTGGCGTTCTGTTATTTTCTTTGTTAGGCCTGTCCTGAAGTAGGTGACTTCTGGGAACTCTTCTGGCTCTATCAGTCTGTTTCTTCACTTCTGCAGGTGGGTATTGTAGTTGTAAGAATGCTTGATAGAGATCTTATAGGTGTTTGTCTCTGTCTGAGGGGTTGGAGCAAATGCGGTTGTATCACAGAGCTTGGCTGTAGATAATGGATCGTGTGGTGTGGTCAGGGTGAAAGCTGGAGGCATGTAGGTAGGAATAGCAGTCAGTAGGTTTCCCGTATAGGGTGGTGTTTATGTGACCATCGTTTATTAGCACTGTAGTGTCCAGGAAGTGGATCTCTTGTGTGGACTGGACCAGGCTGAGGTTGATGGTGGGATGGAAATTGTTGAAATCATGGTGGAATTCCTCAAGGGCTTCTTTTCCATGGGTCCAGATGATGAAGATGTCATCAATATAGCGCAAGTAGAGTAGGGGCGTTAGGGGACGAGAGCTGATGTTTCTTGGCTTGCTCTTCTTCCTCATTCATCAACTTTGTTGTCCATCATGGATGGCTATTTTTTTCCTTACCTTATCTCTTCCACACCCCCGTGGACTTTCTGACCCTTTCTGTTCCTGAACAGAAACTTGTTCTTCCTACATTGTCATATATGCAGTGGTCAGTATGAGTATCCTCTTCACCCATCTATAGTACATCACTCATTAGGCCCTTCCCATTCCATTTTGGCTTACATAGAATTAGGTGAAAATTGCTAAACTCTCTTCCTATAGTTTGGTCTGTCACAAAAGTCACATGTTTCTCACTAAACAGTTAACAGGTCAGTGCTGAGGTTTTGAATATTTGTTTAAAGTATGGATACCACCCAGTTGCATTTTTGATTTTTAAATCTGCTTTTTATGTTTGATAGGATTTTAATACTGAGTCACACACAAAAAAATTTACATAAAAAACAAACCAAAAAATCATGCAACAAATTGGATGCTGTATTTGCCAAGTTCCTGTCCTTTCCCACCCACAACCCACCTGAGGATGCACTCCAGAGAGAATCATTGTTCTTTAGAGTAATCTAACAGTTCCTCATTGTGCTGCTGCAAATGTTTTTTTAGCAAACATAAAGAAGACTGTTGTGCGTGACAACTGCACTGTAAAACTTTGCTATTATTTGTGTTCATTTGCAGCCAGTTGCTAAGAGTCATTAGCTTAATGGGCTGTTGTTGGGTTTCTTTGTCTACCTCTCTAAAGACTCCCTTGGACATCCTCCAGTCCCAGGAGTTTAAGGAAGAAGCAGGAACTGGAGAACAGATGATTGATTTGGGATTTCAGAGCCAGAAGCTTTTAGGCTAAAATACAGTACATTATCTCAAAGAAAACAAAGGGTTGAGTTGAAGGGGTACATGATGATACAAGCTGCCATTGTGTGCTCCAGAATCTCAGCTTTCATTATGAAAAAGTAATTCCCTAGCCTTTAAGGCTGCAAAGATAATGTGAATCAAGTTCAGCTGACACAATGATATGTACCTGAGTTTGCAAAGAGTGAGAAACAATAGCGCAGGGAGATGTGTGTATTGCCCCTATCCATCTCTAATGGGTGTTAACTCAGATACTTAGAATGATCATTTAAATGTCAATATTGCTAATCTGCTGTGAGTTACAGCTCATTTTGGCACCATGATCAGGAGGCACTTGAGAGAATACCACTTATTTTTTTTCCTCTATCAAGGAGGAGGCTATCTCTAGGAATGCAGGGAACTGAGGATTTACTGAGGAGAAGCAAAAATTGAAGGGATCAGCAGAGCCTCTGCATCTAGTTGGACCCCATGTAGAGGGAGCCAAAGCCAAGGAGCCCAGCAGAGTAAACATCGCCATAGTTTGAACCTCTTCAAAATCTACTGTGATTGACATCTAATTTTCGCATCTCAGATGGGCAAAGCTTATTTTCTGGAGAGCTTGGAAAGGAGGTTTAGGTTGGACATTAGGAAAAACTTCCTAACTGTCAGGCTGGTTAAGCACTGGAATAAATTGCCTAGGGAGGTGGTGGAATCTCCATCACTGGAGATTTTTAAGAGCAGGTTAGACAAAGACCTGTCAGGGATGGTCTAGATAATACTTAGCCCTGCCATGAGTCTATGGACTGGAGTAGATCACCTCTCGAGGTCCCTTCCAGTCCTGTAATTCTATAATGTAGGTTTTACTTCCTATTCAAATGGAATATGTTTTCTCCATCACTATACATAGTATGAAAGGTATACTATAATTTGCACAAAGTGAAATCTGTGTGTTTCTTACTACTATTATAGCATGTAAAGACAATGTATCGAATTTTCCTTTCAGTTACAGAGTAACAGCCGTGTTAGTCTGTATTTGCAAAAAGAAAAGGAGTATTTGTGGCACCTTAGAGACTAACCAATTTATTTGAGCATAAGCTTTCTTGAGCTACAGCTCACTTCATCGGATGTATTCAGTGGAAAATACAGTGGGGAGATTTATATACATAGAGAACATGAAACAATGGGTGTTACCAAGTGAGCTTGTTACAGTGTGTATGGTAACACCCATTGTTTCATGTTAAAAGAAAAGGAGTACTTGTGGCACCTTAGAGACTAACCAATTTATTTGAGCATGAGCTTTCGTGAGCATCAGCTCACTTCATCGGATGCATACTGTGGAAACTGCAGAAGACATTATATACACAGAGACCATGAAACAATACCTCCTCCCACCCCACTCTCCTGCTGATAATAGCTAATAGCTTGTTTCATGTTCTCTGTGTATATAAATCTCCCCACTGTATTTTCCACTGAATGCATCCGATGAAGTGAGCTGTAGCTCACGAAAGCTTATGCTCAAATAAATTGGTTAGTCTCTAAGGTGCCACAAGTACTCCTTTTCTTTTTGCGAATACAGACTAACACGGCTGTTACTCTGAAACCTGGATTCTTTTAGTGTATTATGCCCTGGATTTGTATGATCAGAAAAGCATCTTTTTAAACAGGTTAGAGTACATTGTAAATGTAAATTTATAATAATTTCCTTGACTTCAGTGAAGTTATTCCAGATTTACAGTGGTGTAACTGAAAGTAAAGGAGTACTTGTGGCACCTTAGAGACTAACACGTAGCTCACGAAAGCTTATGCTCAAATAAATTGGTTAGTCTCTAAGGTGCCACTCCTTTTCTTTTTGATACTTAACAGGAACACTTGGATTCTTTTAAAAAAAGAAAAGGAGTACTTGTGGCACCTTAGAGACTAACCAATTTATTTGAGCATAAGCTTTCATGAGCTACAGCTCACTTCATTTGTGTCATTTCCAGCACAGATCCAGGGTTTAACAAATGGCCCACCTTGATTATCATACACATTGTAAGGAGAGTGGTCACTTTAGATAAGCTATTACCAGCAGGAGAGTGGGTTTGTGTGTGTGTGTGGGGCAGGGGGGTGAGAAAACCTGGATTTGTGCTGAAAATGGCCCAACTTGATTATCATACACATTGTAAGGAGAGTGATCACTTTAGATAAGCTATTGCCAGCAGAAGAGTGGGGTGGGGGGAGGTATTTTTTCATGCTTTGTGTGTATAAAAGATCTTCTACACTTTCCACAGTATGCATCCGATGAAGTGAGCTGTAGCTCACGAAAGCTTATGCTCAAATAAATCGGTTAGTCTCTAAGGTGCCACAAGTACTCCTTTTCTTTTTGCGAATACAGACTAACACGGCTGTTACTCTGAAACCTGTCTTTATAGAATGTGAAATCCTTTGACCAAGGACCACATATGAGAAATTTCAAGCAGATGGCTTTAGTTTTGGTGACATACCTATGCCTGGTTTCATTGTCTGACAGCGAAGTGTGTCATTCCCCAAGGTACAATCTAGACTGCTGAATAGCTGTCTTTCCTCAGTTCTCTATAGGATGCCTTTTACACTGATTTACTGGTGAACAGCCACTCCTGACCAGTTAACACACAGCCTCCAGCATGTAACTTGCTCCCAGCTGCACAGTATTGAGTGCTACTAGTTAGCCCCTCGTAAATTACACTGCAGAAGAATACAGCAGATTCCTAATCCCAGTCTTGTCCCCCAGAAACGTGTGCCTTGTACTGCTCAGTACACTACACTATAAAGTATGTCATTTCATCAGTGGAAAATGATATGCACCAACCTTCTTATCTCAAATGGAGTTTCCCCGCACACTTTAATCCAGACACACTGGTTAAGATACAACAATAAGATATGTCTATTAACTATAGAAAGATAGATTTTAAGTGATTACAAGCAATGGTGCATAAAAGGATTGGTTACAAAAGAAATAGAAGAGGAAAACGCAAGCTAATACTTAATTTAACAAACCAAGTGAACTTAAAAGCAAAAAGGTTTTGTCTCACCCCATGTTTATAGCAGTCTGTATTGGCTGAAAAGCCTTCCAGCCAGAACCACCTCTCCCCCAGTTCAATGATGCTTTCTTTGTCTTTCAAGCATTGTAGCAGTCATAAGTAGAGATGGGGATGAGAGAGGTAATTTGTGTTGTTTGTGTCCTCCATTCTTATACCCTTAGTTCTCTCCTTTTTTATGTTTATCTCCAGCTGGGGTTCAGGTGACAGGCAAACTGTTTACACAGAAACTCCCCCACTGTGTTTTTGCCAATATGTAAAGTCCTGGCTCACACCCTTTTTCCTGCCAAGGAATGGCCATTTAATTAGGCGATTGTCCAATTGATTATGCTGATACCTGGCTGGGGATGCTACTGAATATTGTGTCTTTGTCGCTGAAAAGTTTGGGCCTGCCTATCTAACTCTGAAACATGTTACAGCAATGTTCTGCAGTAGAAAATTAAAACTTTACATACAATGTTAATACACATACTTTACCAGGACAATGTTCAGCAGATTATCATAGTCTTGTAAAAGTGGTGAACATAATAGTATAGACCATCACACAGTGTTATCAGGAGAAACTGTCAGTTGCTCCTCCTCTCAGTACCTAACCCTATGCAGCTTCCTCCCATTTCTGTCTAGAGGAGATGAAGTCCCAGCAAGTAGTAATATCTTCTGAAGTCATTCCTGGTAACTGAGAAGAAGTCTGTGAAGAAATATGCTGACCTTCTTGTTGCTATACCACGTAGTTGTGCTGAATAACTATGTAATCGTCTCCCTCCATCTTGACCCAGTTGCATCCTTATTGCAAGTTGTCTGGTAGTGGATTGTAAACTCTTTGGACCACAATCCAGGTGTACTCGATCTGTATTATATTTTTGGTGCTGTCAAGTAATAATAATTAAGACAATAGAATTGCATAGAGGTATGCTGTTTGAAGTGAGATCAGAAGCTTGGCTCAGTTTTCTAATGAGAAATTGTGGTGTTCAATATGTCTTTAGAATCTTCACTATCAAGCAAAGAAGAGGTAGCAGCTGTATCTGCTCAGTCTACCTATATTATAAGAGCTGGGATAAAAAAAAGAAATGCCAAAGGGGAAAGTCGCCTGCACCTGGCTGCCAAAAAAGGAGATTTATCTTTAGTGAAAACTCTTATAGCATCTGGACTATGTGTAAATCTAAAGGATAATGCAGGTTTGGATGTTTTAAAATTACTTCTTTGGTGATCCTCTAGTGATTCAGTTTGATGGCAATTAAGAAACTCAACTTTTTTTTTAAACTCTTGAAAGAATGTAACCAAGATGTTTTAGAAAATAACTTATTGGTACCTACTTTATTGAACAAGGTTAGTTAGAAAGATTACTTTGTTATGTCATTGTTATCTTTGAATTTGTATTTGCAGTCTTTCAAATGATACATATGAATCTTTTGACAATAATGTGCAGTATATTGACCAGTGCATCAGACAATTGTGTATATATATTTATATACACACTTGCATGAATGTGTGTGTGGATGCATATACACCCAGATCACATACTGTGGTGTAATCTGTGGTGGGTACCCCTCAGGGTGCCACCTGGAACTGGGGTACCACTGAGCCCTCTGATTCAGCGGCCTGGGCTCTCTCTCACACTGTGCTGCTGTGACAAGCTGCAGACCCACTCCCAGTCCTACACTGCCACCAGCACTCACACAGGTAGGGACATGCCAAGGTGCAGTTACATGCAGGCTCTCTGACCAGCCACTCTATGAACCAACAATAGAGAGACTACAGCCAAGCTTACCCCCAGCCCCCAGGCATGCACCACTCCACTGGAGTATAAACCCAAAATTATACCGTCTTGCGCTGCACAGTATACTGTACAGCGTAAACTCATAGAGTTCACACACACACACACACCCCGATGTGGAGAAGAAATGCAACAGCCCCTGCCCCTTGAGCTAAGATTCCCAAACACTTCACTCCAAACCTACTGGTTTAGATTAAAACATAAAATAAATTCATTAACTACAAAATGATAGATTTTAAGTGATTATAAGTGATAGCAAACAGATCAAAGCAGATTACCTAGTAAATAAACAAAATCTCAAACTAAGCTTAACATACTAGAAGGATAGGATTCGAATTAACAATCTCACCCTGACTGTTGATACAAGCAGGCTTGCAGATTCTTAAGGCACAAGCTGCATTTGCTTTGCAATTTGGGTTTCCCAGGGTTCCATACGCAAGCTAGAAATCCCTTTAGCCTGGGTCCAGCTCTTCCTCCAGTTCAGTCTTTGTTCCTCAGGTGTTTTCAGGAGTCCTCTTGTATGGGGAATGAACAACAGACGATGTCACTCCCTGCCTTATATAGCTTTAGCATACGGCTGGAACCCTTTGTCCCAAATTCAGTTTGTGGAAAAACACTGGTATCCAAGATGGAATTCCGTGTCATGTGGCTGAGTCATAGCAGCCATTACTTACATGCTGTCTGGAGTGTTCTCAGGAAGACTCACCAGGTGGTGGATAAGCTTCTCCTAAGTTTTTCCTAATGGCCCATTACCTTGAATAGGCCCTTCACAGTCGGCTATCTAGACTGGAAGCATTTTTGCCTTGTAGGTGTCACCCAGGTGTGACTACATGTGAAATACAGATACATAGTCAATATTCAGAACTTCAGATACAAAAATGATACAAAAATGACACATGCATATAAATAGGATAATCGTATTCAGCAAATCATAACTTTTCCAATGATACCTTATATGACCTATTTTGTACAAAATGCATTACAATTATGCCATAATCATCTCATAATAATATTACTAGGATGAATATGGAGTGTAGTGTCACAACATCCATGTAATAAATTGCTTAGGTATGTGATAAATTGTGGACACGTGATGCACATTTATCACGTACCTCCCCTTCACTTTGCCCACTTGGCTTGTGAATGCAGTGGCGTTACTCATAAGTAAAGTTATCCACATGCATAAATGCAGAATCAAGTTCTCAACCTTTGAGCCACTTCAGGCAGTTCCATTTTTTTAAAAATTAAATTACAAGGTAGACGTTTCCTTCTTTTCCTCCTAAATGTAGAATTTCCTCCTAAATTACACAAGCCTTAGCCCCAGGGATGGCCAGTAATCCATTCTGGATCCAGAGCTGGTTTAAAGTTTGATATCACATGATGCCACCAGTGCTAGATATTGGATTGTCAGTATTTATGCTTTTGATTTCTGATATTTCTAATCTGCAGTTTCTATGCTATTATTATTTCTGATAATATGATTTAAAAAGCAAATAGCACATTTCTTTAGCCAATATTGGAATAAATTTATCTTTGAAGTCAACTGAGTTACAACAGGGAAAAATTGCCCCAGTGTTTCAGGGCAATTCTTTGTTTCAGATTTATTATAAACAAAGAAGTCTGACAGTTACTGGACTGAATACAAAAAAGTGTATAATTGTCTGTGACCAGTGTGGGTTTTAGACATCAGAATCAGAATCTAAATTTTGATCTGGTTTTACTAGGCTGGACAGCAATTCATGAAGCTTCCAACAGGGGATTTACAGAGGTGATCTTAGAGTTACTAAAAGCTGGTGCTGATGTTAATAGCAAAAGCCTGGATGGGACTTTACCAATACATGATGCAGTTTCTGGCAATTATTTCAAGGTACGATTCTACTCACATGACCATGCCTGGGCCTGATTTTCAATTATGGGCATACAAATACCACAATTTGCGCATGCAAATGAAAATGATGGTTTAAATAACTGAATCCAAAATTATTAATAGAATACATATGTAGACTTGCATTAAAAATAAATAAAAACCTAATTTTTTAACCCGTCAAAATTGAAGTCTGCCTGACTAACCTAATTGCCTTCTATGATGAGAAAACTGGCTCTGTGGATGAGGGGAAAGCAGTGGATGTGTTATTCCTTGACTTTAGTGAAGCTTTTGATACAGTCTCCCACAGTATTCTTGCTAGCAAGTTAGAGATGTATGCGCTGGTTGAATGGACTATAAGGTGGATAGAAAGCTGGCTAGATCATCGGGCTCAACGGGTAGTGATCAATGGCCCCATATCTAGTTGGCAGCTGTATCAAGCAGAGTGCCCCAAGGGTCGGTCTTGGGCCAGTTTTGTTCAATATCTTCATTAATGATCTGGAGGATGGCATGGATTGCACCCTCAGCAAGTTTGCCAATGACACTAAACTGTGAGGAGTGGTAGATATGCTGGAGGGTCAGGATAGGATACAGAGGGCCCTAGACAAATTAGAGGGCCAAAAGAAATCTGATGAGGTTCAACGAGGACAATTGCAGTCCTGCACTTAGGACGAAAGAATCCCGTGCACTGCTACAGACTAGGGACCAAGTGGCCAGGCAGCAGTTCTGCAGAAAAGGACCTAGGGGTGACAGTGGACAAGAAGCTGGATATGAGTCAACAGTGTGCCCTTGTTGCCAAGAAGGCTAATGACATTTTGGGTCGTATAAGTAGGAGCATTGCCAGCAGATTGAGGGACGTGATCATTCCCCTATATTCAGCACTGGTGAGGCCTCATCTGGAGTACTGTGTCCAGTTTTGGGCTCCACACTACAAGAAGGATGTGAAATAATTGGAAAGCATCCAGTGGAGGGCAACAAAAATGATTAGGGGACTGGAACACATGACTTATAAGGAGAGGCTGAGGGAACTGGGATTGTTTAGTCTGCAGAAGAGAAGAATGAGGGGGGATTTGATAGCTGCTCTCAACTACCTGAAAGGGGGTTCCAAAGAGGATGGATCTAGCCTGTTCTCAGTGATATCAGATGATAGAACAAGAAGTAATGGTCTCAAGTTGCAGTGGGGGAGGTTTAGGTTGAATATTAGGAAAAACTTTTTCACTAGGAGGATGGTGAAGCACTGGAGTGGGTTACCTAGGGAGGTGGTGGAATCTTCTTCCTTAGAGGTTTTTAAGGTCAGGCTTGACAAAGCTCAGGCTGGGATGATTTAGTTGGGGATTAGGTCCTGCTTTGAGCAGAGAGTTGGATTAGGTGACCTCCTGAGGTCCCTTCCAACCTTGATATTCTATGATTCTGTGAAGTCCAGCATTGTGTCTCTTCTGCAACAAACAATGACAATATGAACATCTAAATCAGAGCATGTAGCTGTATTTCTTCTGCTACTTTATGTACTGTTGATGTTAATTGTAAGAACCAAATTCTGCTTTGGGATGTGCATGTATAACTCTCATTGAAATATTGGGAATTGAACATACATATCAGAGGACAGAATTTTGTCGTAAGAAGATACAGAACCCTGTAGGCCTGAAATGCAGGTCTTTGCCAGTAAGTAAAGAAATAAGTGATTTTTAAATAATGCGGGTCACATATTTAAAGGAATTCATGTGCCTAACTCCACTGATTTCAAGGGGAGGTAAGTGCCTAAATACCTTTAAATTCCTTTCAAAATCAGATGGTGGGCCTGATTTTGCTCTCACAATGGGGTAAGTGAGGAGTAGCTCCACTGAAGTTAATGAGGTTATATCAGGTTAAAACAGATGTAAGTGAACAAAGAGTCAAACCCAGTGTTTTTAAAATGCATTCATTTTTAATTTTGACATCTCCATTTTTTTGTGTTAATGATTTTGGATCATAAACAGTTTGTTAAAAAGTGTTTCAATTAATCTTTGAAGAAATATGTCTTAATTGCAGTTTTGTTGTAAGAATTAATGTGAGATTGTGCCAGCTTCTCGTCAATGTTAAGAGAAAGTTGAAAGCATATTAGGAATACTTACCAGCTGGAAGGGAGAGAGATGCATCAAGCTGAAGCCACCTTCCAGTTAGCCAATTGCCCTGGTCTACACTATAGAATTACTTCGGTATAACTGTGTTGCTCAGGGGTGTGAATAATCAACACCCATGACTGACGTAGTTACACTGACCTAAATGCGAGCGTAGACATGGAGATGAAGTTATTAAGCTGATAGGAGAGCTCTCTCCTGTCGGTTTAAAGCGTCTTCACCAGAAGCACTAAGTGGTGCAGCTGCACCGATGCAAGTTTCTAGTCTAGACCTACCCTTAATGGTAGCAGCTGGTTGTACTTGCAAAATGTAAAGCACCAGCTACCAGAAAAGAATGCTGGGAGAGGTTCCCATAAAAAGGAGACCCTACCTTGAGAAGTTTAGCTTATGGCCAGGTGGTTTCTGTTTCTTGACACCCTCACATTTCAGCAAAGAAATGTACTAACAAGGTAGTAAGAGAAAATTGTTATTACAAATAAACAAAGTACCTTATTTTTTCTTCCTAAATGAAAAGCTGTGGGAGGACGAGAGATACTCAGAACTTTCCAGCAATTTTACAGGTCCAGAGTTTCTAAGGTAGGATGCAATCAGGGAGGAAGAGAGAGGATCAGAGGTTTGCTTGCCAGGAGAGCAACTCATGGATGACTTGATCCTTTAGGGGGAATCTGAGGTATCTGAGAAGGACCAGAGCATCTGCACTGAGGTTCATACCTTCTACAGTTGCCCTGGGGCATTCCATCCCCCATAGCAACATATTTCCCTTTTAACGCTCACTTCACCTCCATGTGAGATAGTTTGAAGGTCCAAAATAGTTGTCTTTGTAAGTTAGTGATGACAGTATTAATCTAAATGAGAATATTCCTGTATATTTGCCATGGAAGGGTGCCATATAGAGGACACTTAAAAGTCCATGCTGTTTTGCATAGGGACTTCCATTAAGTTAAAGCTGGGTAGATGATGCCAGATTGGTTCAAACATACACACCCTTCCTCCAATTAGTCAAAAGAGCAGGTTTTCCATCTCTTTCATCTTCTCTGTGACAGAAAATAAAAATGAAGGAGATGATTCCACTGGCATGAATGGTGGAGCAGGAAGATTCAGGCAGGGAAATAAGAGTCGTAAATCTGAAAATTTTTAGCAGGTAAGGCCTACATGTGCAAACACATACAGCTTAGCTTTAAATACTTAAATAGTCCCATTAACTTCAATGGGACTAGTCATGTATTTAAAATTAGGCATGTGAATAAGTGTTTGTAGAATTGGGGCCGAAGTCACCACCACATACCACTGAGAAACAAAAGTCCACTTATTTTCTGTATCTTGTTTATATTTATCCAAAATGGTTATTTGACATTTACCAGATTCTGTTAATTTGGAACTGATGTATGATGTTCTGTAGCAACATGGGAATGTGTTGCATACAGTAACACTATGAAGATGACAAACTAAACAAGCAATTATGAATTGGTCATATATGTAATAAACAAATTAAAAGTATAAGACATAGAACTAAGTAAATAAATGCCAAAGATACTTGCAAGCTAAATTGCTGTATCTCTCCCCCTCCGTTCATATGTTTCTTTGTCTTGTTAAAGTGTTAACTCATCAGAACAGGAACTGTGTCATCTTATTTGTCTGCACAGCATTTAGCACATTTTAGGGGCTACTACGATGATAATAATAATTAAGAACTATATTGTAGGCAGTCAATATTCTATTACATCATGGAGCAAACCCTAATGAGAAGGACAAGTATGGGAAAAATGCTTTGGATGAAGCATGCAATGATAAAATGAAGGAATTGCTTAAGTCTTATGGTGCTACTGAGAGTGAAGTTGCTTATGAAACAACGGAGGTTACTGGTACGTTAGCTATTTCATAATGTTAATCACAGATTTACATCCTCGTCTCAAACATGCTGCAAGTTTGCTTTATTGTTTTCATGTCAGGGACAGGCATTTTCTAGGAGTAGTATATCCTTGATGGTTATTTATCTATATCGTTAAGACAGTAGAATGTATGGCACAAATTCTTTCCTGGTCAAGTCAGTGGGGTTATAAAAAGGATGTATTTGGTCCCTTAAATTTTGTTGGTTTTCTGTATTTCCCTCACATAAACCTTGTCGTTTTTGCATTCAGTATTGGAATAATGTTTTAGTGGGTCTTAGACTTAAGTACAGTCTCCGGAACAGTATTGGACTAATTTGATTTGATCTCATCTGCATATACAATTTTTTATTTATATCATGGTCGGCTTTTTACTCTTGGTAATTTGTACAATTGGCGTCTATTCTATTCTATTGGTTTTATACATATATTTCCATCATTATTTTAAAATTATGTTTGTTTTCTTAATTGTGGGGGGAAAAGATATAGGTCCTTCTAGGTCAAGAAGACCAACTCATACTTGTTATGATTGCTGTAAAAAGGCTGATGTTCCATTGGTTTTGCACCATGATATGACCAGAGAAAAATGTGGCACAGTAAGTATAGATGTTGAGTTTTTTAAAGATTGCTTTACAGTGCAGTACATTTCTGTTCTGTACATTGTCATCCATTGATTGAATAATGTAATTACACCATGTGGTTAGATAAAGTAATAATCCCTGAAGTGGATGCTGAGAGCAGCTAAGCGTGAAGAAAGTAAAGATAAATTCAGTTTGTGCAATCTATCTCCATCTGTTTCTGTTCATGATTTCTGTGCATCTATACTTCCTGTACAATTAGCAGGCTACATTCATATTCATATTGTCCATATGGATGGAAAATGCCAGGATCCCAGAATTTCCAAAGTGGCCCTTTTGAGAAGCAATGACTTGGCAATCAAGTTAATTGGAGAGAGATGAAAGGTTATTTTGGTTTAAAACAAAGCTGGAATATTTGAACATAGGCCCTGCGAAAGTAAAACTCTCATTGATACATATGAGTCTGTGGCACCTTAAATCACAGCACTAGAGGTGATGGAAATGCCTTTTTTAAACTATCTATACCTAGAGCCCCATGCATTCCATTGCTGAAAACACCCATATTGTGCTGCAGAAACAAAACGTTCATTAAAAAAAAGTTCTATCCCATATGGTTGCACAGGAAACCTTGAAAACATTAACCAAATGTAAACCGATGCAGTGTTCTGTTCCCAAATCTGCAAAAAAGCCTGGAAAATGGTTCTAAATATCAACGTTAATTATTCCACTGCTGATCATTTTAACAGACGCGCTCAGCTAATGTGCTTATCTCAACTGCCTCCCACTTTTCTACAAGTGCCAGAAACCCCAGCTGTCCCTTTCCCGGCTGTCAAAATCTTCAGCTTTGCCCTTCTGCGTTGCAGTTAGGCTTCTCAATACAAAAATCTTTGGCATAACAAAAGTGTAAAATGTGGAGAAAGATCAGATAGAGTGAATTTAATATCAAAATAAACCACATGGGCTGCTGTACTAGTTTCATACTGATTCATTTTCATATTTAATTATAAACCTATGTTTTCTTTATTTAAATGAATCAACCATGCCAGTATACTGTGGAAGTCAGGAATATTGCCATAAAATTTAGGTTCAGTTTGCTTAGGTTCAGTATACAAAACCTTGTCTATACCTCTGTAACAATAAAGTTAACAATGTTTGTATTTGATAGCATGAGTCCATCATTGCCACATTACAAGATATAGAAAAGAAGCAGGAAAAACTGTCGCTGTTTGAAGTAAGAAACCCAAAAGATGAAGGTAGATGTGAATTCAAGTTCAATTTTCATTATTGCTCTAATGTATGCAATCATTACTCTAGTATATTGCAAAGTAATATACTTTCATACATCCTTCTGGAAAATACAATTTGAGAGTACGGTTCTAGGATAGTACTTAATTCAAGACTTTTAAAGTAGGAGGGTCTCAACTTTTGGTATACATACCTTTCAGGGTACTTTCAGTCATATCTGCAATATACCAGATGATAAAAAAGTGAAACAAGCTATTTGGAGGTATGGAAATATTACCTTTTCAGTTTGAACAAATCAGGCTAGCCATAAAAAACATGAATATCTGAACAGCAACAAGAACAACAGCAAGCAATAGTCACACAGTGCTCAGTAACTCAAGTCCAATATTATTGACAAGGATCTCTTATTCATGACTGGACATGGTTGTTTTGGAGCCTCTCCATAGGCAAGAAGAACTATGCATGTATATGCACAAATGAATGCAGCATTTCATTCCAGTGCAATTATAGTTGTAGGGACCCAAAACATTTTATGGCAAAAAATAAAAAATGTGTTAGGGGAAATGATGGGGCAGATTCATAAGTGATGGCACTTGGAAGTGCCTTGGAAATTACCTTTGCCCTCTTGTGCCCAGGACTGATTAATTTCAAAAGAGGATACCTGATGGTGCAGACCTCCTACCACCTCAGGATTTCTACTGGTGCAGATCAGCTTTAGATTCAGCTTTAGATCAGCAGATCAGCTTTAGATTTGCTGTAGATTCATAGGAACCAAGCTGGCAGATGCTCCTGAGGGAATGTACTTAAAAAGTGGATATCCTGGCCTCACTTGACATGTGGCCTTCCCAGCTGGTGCTGTCTATTTTTCGGGCAGATCTGACCCTCTGTGATCACTCTATTCCCCCAAAAAGGAAGTTATAGCTGTTTTCCATCATTGAAACCACTCCTAGTGTAATTTTCATAGCTGGAGCTCAGTGATTAGGTTTGCACTAGCGGACACCAGTGTAAACCCAAGATGAATATAGCCACATGTCTTGTAAACTAACTAAATTTGAGGTCCTGCAAAGATCAACAGAGCCTCATTAAAAGAAATGTGAACTAGGGAAAACGTTCTTCTTGTTCATAGGGAAAAGGAATGAAAAAAGACTCAGGTGATTGTATATAAAAGCTTTTCAATCATATCATCAGTCAGTTGCTCAGCAGTGTGGAATATCAGTCACACCCATGGATCTTACAGCTGAATAAATAAATCAAAGCTGAGAATTACTGATCAAAATGGTTACATTTCCATGTGTTTGAATAACCAGACAGGCTCCTGTGTGATTGAAGCAGAGATCCACCCAGTTTCATAAAACAGAAATAAGGAGTATCAGACTTTCTCTGGCTAAGGTCACAAGAGAAATGGATATGATGGTCTTTATTTAAGTCCCTTGTGACAAAACCACCTAATAATTTGGCACCTTTTAACATAAACTGAATTAGTTGCTTAGGAAGAAGCACAAGAATGATCAACAGTATAAAGGTGCATTGGGATTACTATGAAAATAAATTAGCGACACAGTTACATGCAGTATACCCAGCTCTTAGAAGTACTGTGATCTGTCACTTTAATAAACACAATATGTGCACATTTCCCTTATTTTGATAAATAAATATATGCAATGCTCAGTAAAATGAGAAAATCAGCTTTCTGAACACATTCTGTGAGTTGTGGGTTGTTTTTTTCATTCTGCAGTGTTCCATTTTCAGGTGTAATGGTTGATAGAAACAAAAATTGTGTATTTCCTGTTTACTAATGGGTTTGATGATATTTGGTTGTCATATCATCCCACTGGCATCCACAGGGACATGTTGGTGTGACGCTTCTCAGGGGTCCCTAGGGTTGTGAGGTATCTTGCTACCACCTGCCCTTAGCAGGAGCAAGCCTTGTCTGTGCCTGCCATGGGTCAACTCCATGGCTATGGGCAATAAAAGCACTCCCGACCAGGCCTCCTCAGAACACACTCTTTCTTTACTGGTTAGCGAAAGGCATATTCTAACCGCCTAGTCCTATGGATGTCCCCCTAGAGTGTCCAGCTGCTGATCATTGGACACTCACAGAATTACCAGACCTGCTGTTCCCAAAGGAAAAGTACACTGCACCTTACCAGTTTTATACCATAGTACATAGCTCCACTTAACACACTGTCCTTAGATTTGTCTATAGTGAAAGTAAGTATACGCTTATTTAACAAAGAGCAGAAATTAAAATGATAGGAAGCAGAAATATTGGAAACAAAGGATTACATATAAAATAAAATCATAACACACGTACCAGAGCCTAAACTTAATTAACAAGATACTACTTTGTCTAATTAAGTTTAGCTCACCCCAAAGTCTCTCCAGTGTTTTCAGCCAAGCTTGGCTGTAATATTTTTCGTGAAGCAAACATATGGTCATCTTACTTCCTAGATTGAAGACCTTCGGCATCTCCTTGCATTCTCCTGATACATCAGACTAATTCTTTCATCTTAGTCATAAACCAGACACCCTCCTGCTCTGTGTTCCTTTCTGTAGATTTTGTGATCACTTTTCGACTTCGTAGTGTTGATTAGCTGGTGATTCTGTATGCAAATAGACTTCTGTTGTAAGCTACACAATGGTCAGCCAGGGAGATAAATGTCTCTTATTCCTTGTCTGAACAGAACCTGTTTATCACTTTCTGGTGACCTGTCTTACATACCTCAAGAACAACGAGCAGTCCGGTGGCACCTTAAACACTAACAGATTTATTTGGGCATAAGCTTTTGAGGGTAAAAAACCCACTTCTTCAGATGCATGAAGTGAAAATTACAGATGCAGGCATAAGTATACTGACACATAACAAGAAGGGAATTGCCTTACAAGTGGAGAACCAGTGTTGACAAGGCCAATTCAGTCAGGGTGGAGGTGGTCCATTCCCGATAATTGATGAGGAGGTGTCAATACCAAGAGAGGGAAAATTGCTTTTGTAGTGAGCCAGCCACTCCCAGTCCCTATTCAAGCCCAAATTAATGGTGTTAAATTTGCAAATGAATTGTAGCTCTGCAGTTTCTCTTTGAAGTCTGTTTTTGAAGTTTTTTTGTTGAAGTATGGCTACTTTTTAATCTGTTATAGAATGTCCAAGGAGATTGAAGTGTTCTCCTACTGGCTTTTGTATGTTACCATTCCTGATGTCTGATTTGTGTCCATTTATTCTTTTATGTGGAGACTGTCCGGTGTGGCCAATGTACATGGCAGAGGGGCATTGCTGGCACATGATGGCACATGTCACATTAGTAGACGTGCAGATGAATGAGCCCCTGATGGTGTGGCTCATGTGGTTGGGTCCTCTGATGGTGTCACTAGAGTAGATATGGGGCAAAGTAGGCAACTGGGTTTGTTACAGGGATTGGTTCCTGGGTTAGTGTTTCTGTGGTGTGGTGTGTAGTTGCTGGTAAGTCTTTGCTTCAGGTTGGGGGGCTGTCTGTAAACGAGGACTGGCTTGCCTCCCAAGGTCTGTGAGAGTGAGGGATCATTTTCCAGGATAGGTTGTAGATCATTGTTGATGTGCTGGAGAGGTTTTAGCTGGGGGCTGTACGTGATGGCTAGTGGTGTTCTGTTATTTTCCTTGTTGGGCCTGTCCTGAAGTAGGTGACTTCTGAGTACCCATCTCGCTCTGTCATTCTGTTTCCTCACTTCCCCAGGTGGGTATTGTAGTTTTAAGAATGCTTGATAAAGATCTTGTAGGTGTTTGTCTCTGTCTGAGGGATTGGAGCAAATTTGATTGTATCTTAGGGCTTGGCTGTAGACAATGGATTGTGTGATATGTCCTGGATGGAAGCTGGAGGCATGTAGGTAAGTATAGCAGTCAGTAGGTTTCTGGTATAGGGTGGTGTTTATGTGACCATCACTTACTTGCACTGTGGTGTCCAGGAAGTGGAACTCTTTTGTGGACTGGTCCAGGCTGAGGTTGGTCTCAAGTTGCAGTGGGGGAGGTTTAGGTTGGATATTAGGAAAAACTTTTTCACTAGGAGGGTGGTGAAACACTGGAATGCATTACCTAGGGAGGTGGTAGAATCTCCTTCCTTAGAAGTTTTTAAGGTCAGGCTTGACAAAGCCCTGGCTGGGATGATTTAATTGGAGATTGGTCCTGCTTTTGAGCAGGGGGTTGGACTAGATGATCTCCTGAGGTCCCTTCCAACCCTGATATTCTATGATTCTATGATTCTATGATGGTGGGGTGGAAATGGTTGAAATCCTGGTGGAATTCTTCAAGAGCCTCTTTCCTGTGGGTCCATATGATGAAGATGTCATCAGTGTAGCGCAAGTAGAGGAGGGGCGCTAGGGGACAAGAGCTGAGGAAGCGTTTTTTTAAGTCAGCCATAAAAATGTTGGCATACTGTGGGACCATGCAGGTACCTATAGCAGTGCCGCTGACTTGAAGGTATACATTGTACCCAAATGTGAAATAGTTATGGGTGAGGACAAAGTCACAAAGCTCAGCCACCAGGTGTGCCGTGGCCTCATTAGGGATACTGTTCCTGACAGCTTATAGTCTGTCCTATTGTGGAATATTGGTGTAAAGAGCTTCTATATCCATGGTGGCCAGGATGGTGTTTTCAGGAATTGTAGTTTCCTCAGGAAGTCAGTGGTATCTCGAAGATGGCTAAGAGTGCTGGTAGCATAGGGTCTGAGGAGAGAGTCCAGATAACCAGATAATCCTGTTGTAAGAGTGCCAATGCCTGAGATGATGGGGCGTCCAGGATTTCCAGGTTTATGGATCCTGGGTAGCAGATAGAATACCCCTGCTCGGGGCTCTTGGGGTGTGTCTGTGCAGATTTGTTCTTGTGCTTTTTCAGGGAGTTTCTTGAGCAAATGGTGTAGTTTCTTTTGGTACCCCTCAGTGGGATAAGAGGATAGTCACCTATAGAATGTGGTGTTGGAGAGTTGCTTGGCAGCCTCCTGTTCATAATCCAACCTGTTCATTATGACTATAGCACCTCCTTTGCCAGTTCCTTTGATTATAATGTCAGAGTTGTTTCTAAAAAGAAAAGGAGTACTTGTGGCACCTTAGAGACTAACCAGTTTTGGATGGCATTGCGTTCTGTATGGCTGAGGTTATGGGGCATGCCTGTACACTCTGCCAGTTGGCACCTAGAGGTCCCTGGGTCATACACTGCACTTGTGATGTTGTTAAATCTGTGCCAGTTGAGACCTTTCAATTTTCTGTTGTATTATAGGCCAAAGAAAAGGGGGCATCTAATAGGACCATTTAAAAATTGTTCCTCCTTGTGATTCACAGAGGGATATAGCTAGCAAACTTAATCAATTTCTAATTTCTGTGATGTATGTTTTAATACAGTATGTGAAACTATTATACATTGATTCAGATGTCATATTTGGCTTGAAGAAATAAAATCCAGGCTATTCTCTAATATATAAAATATTCAATTTATCAAATTCTTGCTTCTATAGTCTTAATGGGCCTGGTCCTCAGCTAGTGTATGTCAGCATAATTCCATTGATTTCAAAGGACCTCAAAAAGATTTAATTGCCCATCAGCCAGAAGAGTGCGCTTTAACCTACACAATTCCCTTATTACTGTGTGGGTGTGGCTACTGCAATTCCATACTTCCTAAAATTTGAGCTATTCAAATTTAAGTAGTTAAATATAACTTCCTGTGGAGAATTTAATCTTGAGTGCTTATAAAGCAATGACTCATAACGTAGATGATAGTATCACCTGTTGCCATAACAATATTTTCATTCTCCAGCCTTGTTTTTGCTGCCTCAACCATTGTAATGATCATAATTTCTGCCTCTCATTTTAATAATAATTTTGACTATGTTTAAATGCTGAACAGGACTGTATATTCATGGCCTATCACAGATACAAGACACTTTGAATGAAGTGCTTGCCAAACAGAAAGCAGAAAGGGATGTCCTAGCTAAAAAATACAGGTAAGTGGAATGTAAACTGTGGTTTTATTAAAGGTTTATTTTTTAAAAGCAACACAGATGGATCTTGTTAGAAGGCCAGCAAGCAGTAACGTGAAGGCAAAACTGTGTGGTCCTAACTCAGTCTTTTATCAACTATAACTCCTATTGGCGTCAGTGAAAGTTTGTGCCTGAGTGAGAATTTCAGGATTTGGCTGACTCAAACATGTAAAATATTTGTGTAAACACATAATAAGAGATGTTTCCTGCCCCAAAGAGCAGTCTAAATAAAAAGGAAGATAAGGGTTCAGAGAAAGGGATATGACAGAAGATTAGAAACTGAGGCACAGAGATATTAGATTACTTTCCTATGGTCACAGGGGAAATCTGTGGCAGTGTCTGGGATTGTACCCACATCTCCTGAGTCCAATCCAAGCCCTTAACCCCTCTTCATTCCATAGATCATTCGGGCAGCGGGCATCATAAGCTGGGGGAGGCTGTGCCTCCCCAAACAGCCAGGCATGGCCCCACGCACACTCCTCCAGAACCCCTCCTGCCATTTCCCCTGTCCCTGTGCCGTGGCCCTGGCTAGGGCTGGGGCTGGGGCTGCACTGCCCAGCACGCCCAGTGCTCCAAGGCCACGCCACCCGTCCGCCTAGTGCTCCGGGGCTGGGGGCTGTGGCCACACCACCTGCCCTCCCAGCGCTCCAGGGCTGGGGGTGCTAACCTGGGGGAGGGTGGCAACCATGCAGGGGGAGGGGCTGGGTTCCGTCAGGGGGCGTGGAAGGGGAGGAGCTGTGGGCTAGCCTCCCCCAGCCAGCAGTTCATGCACCTCCCATAAGAGATAATATATATATAGACACATAAGATAGGTAATTAAAAAAAGCGAGGCTTGGGGGGAGGGATAGCTCAGTGGTTTGAGCATTGGCCTGCTAAACCCACAGTTGTGAGTTCAATCCTTGAGGGGGCCATTAGGGATCTGGGGCAAAAATTGGGGACTGGTCCTGCTTTGAGCAGGGGGTTGGACTAGATGACCTCCTGAGGTCCCTTCCAACTCTGATATTCTGATTCTAAGTGAAAAGGAGTTAACATTCCAAGATCATCCTTGTGAATAAACTAGGACTTGTTTATGTGAACTCTTAATTTGCGGTCAGTTGGAGTGTAAATCTATCTCACGTTAGCCTGCTGTGCATTAATTGTCCGTGTGAACCCTGCTACCATGCGTTAAAAGTTCCATAGTGTGCTTTAATCTACTCCCATTTCACAGATCAAAGTGCACACATTTTTAGATTTACACCCTACCTTCCTGCAAAGTAAGTGTTCATATAGACAAATCCTCAGTAGTTAAAGAGACAAGTAATGACAGCATAACTAATTTGCACAAGCCTATCAGACAATCTTTGAATGTTATTAGTGAAGCTGTGTTCTATAGCACTGAACTGATAAATATTTTTGAGGTGTTGCAAATGTGCTGTAACCAATATAGCTGCTATCTTTCAAGTGTAATGAACTGCATGCCAGCTTTACACTTCCATTTGATTATGTGAAAAGTAGTTAAAATGGGGCTCATTACTGTGCTTACTTTCAAGTCATTAGAATCTTCTTTTCATGGTGCTTTCTCTTAAGCCTTGTCTATACTGAAAAGTTTTGTTGCTTTAAAGTATAATTAAAACAGGGAAGAAAAAAATCAAAACAAACTCTCATATGGACACAGTTATATTGGTATAAAAGGGCTTACACTGATATAGCTTATTCTGATTCAGGAAATAGAATAAGCTATACTAATATAAGACCTGTTTATAATCTAGAGCTTTTCATGGTATCATTATTTCAGAAGAAAAAAATCACACACGCCCCAGCCTAGGGATTCCTTGTTGTTGGCATGAGCCCACTTGAATGAATTGTTTCGTCCCAGGACTCTAGCATGGAAGATGCCATTTTTTAGAGCAAAATGGTGTCCTGCACAAAGCATGACCTCACATGCATGGTATGTACTGCGAAATGCATGAGTATGTACATATAGTGCATGTGAGGTCATGCTGTGCAAAGGATGCCATTTTGTAGAGGAAAAGAGGCAGCTGAGCACTGAGAACACCACGCTATGAACATAGCCTACAGTGTCTTTCCCCAAATAGGGGCCTGCAATACCTTTGCCCAAATGGTTTGACAGGAACCACACCTTTGGTTTCTGATGCATTCCCAAATCTGTGCTTCTGACCTGGCCCAGGTAACCTTGGTAATCAGCCTGCTGACAGGAGGCTGTGTTAGACTGGACCTCCCCTTTGGCTGGAAGGCCATACCCAGTGCTGTCAAACTGAGACACCTTTCTCCAATTTAAGTCAACCATCTTCGATGATCTGCACTGAGCTCAAATGCCTGAGGCCTCTCTGAGGGGACTCAGGCAGGGGCAAGGCATAGTGGCCTCCTATTCAGTGCACTTCCGCCGCCTCACAGCAGATACAGAGTGGAACAAAGCAGCAGTATCAGTTCCAGTGGGGCTTGTGGGAAGAAATCAAAGATGAACTGGCCCAGATAGAGATGCCTAAGGGCCCAGATGCCTTGGTGGACCTTATCATCCACATAGATAATTGACTATAGGAATGAAGGGAGAAGAAAAGAAGTTAGCTGCAGCCCCAACGCCCAGGGACAGTGACATCAGCTTCTGTATCACCTGCTGAACCCGTGCAAGCAGGTCTCATCAGCAACTCACATGTGAAGAAAAGAAATGGCACAATCAGTGCCACCTGTGATTCTGCTGTGGTGAGCCTGGCCACATCATCTCGGCCTGCCCACTGCAAACACTAAGAAGCTTGGGGGCACAAGCCAGCCCTGGAATTGTGGGGGAGGAGACTGGCATGGGCCTTCAGAGAAAAGAACTTCCCTATTACTTATTTCTCACTGAAAGGCACCCTGGTGCCCATCCAGGGGCTTCTCATTTGCAGGTACCTATCAAGCTGTGCGTCCTAGGGGATCCTTGGTGGACTCTCCTCCAACGGGCCTTCATTGATTATGGAACAGTGGACAATTTCATAGATGCAACTACAGCTTTCAACAAGATACCTCTGCATGGACAGACCCTCTTGGAAACTAGACTATAAGTTCCTGGGCCCAAACCCAATGTGAGGCTCTATCCCGAGGTCCGATTGGTGGAGTCCCAGAGTAGCTGATTGGTCTGCTGGCCCTACTTAAGTCAGCAGCAGGAACAGGAATATGTCCAAACAATTGGGCTCCACCCTGGTTTGGACAGTGTGCTTCATGCTTCTTGCTTCCCCAGCTTGATCTCCTGGCATTCGACCTGGCTTGACTTGTGGTTCCTGACCTCCAGTTTGTCTCCTGCCTCTGACCTCCAGTATCCTGACCTGGCCTGACTCAGGTTCCCAACTCATGGTTCTAACCTCCATTTTTTCCACCGTTCATGACTGTGGATTTTGGATCCAACTAATAGGTCTGGCCACCCACGAGCTGGGTATGACACTCATGGAAATCAGTTGAATATAACGGATATTATCAAGATATTTTTCACAATTTTAAAAATAATTGCTTTGCTTACTTCTACTTAAGTAAGCTTGAAAGAAGCTTGAAGAAGCAGTAGAAGCTTGAAATTGAAATCTCTCTTACTGAAATTTTCATTCATTATGTGAGTGTACATGCACACATGTGCACACACACAATTATCATGGCATAGCAAGTCATGAATTCTGGGCTGCTAATGTCAATTTTTGGGAGGAAAGGTTTGGATAAAGAATATGAAAGCATTTGTTTTACAAAATAACATTTATTTGAAGGACTACACAATGTCAAATCCTGGCAGACTGGTAGACTCTTGCATCTGTGTGGAGCTCCATGAACTTCAGTATGGCTCCACCCAGGCCCATGAGTTTGCCTGTGCAGAGCTTATTGCAGAATCAGGGCCCAAGTGAGGGCTGCAGAAGGCCTGATTGCAATAAACCAGTGTTGTGAGAGGAAGGGTCCAGAGGAATACCCAGAAGATTTATATTTCCCCTGTGCAGTGGCCTCTGGTGATATGAGGGTAGGGAATTGGCCAGTGACTGTGTGGATCCAATTTCTCAATTCCACTCTTAGGGATGCATAGTAGGTCAAGAATATTACAGTAGTTACAATGCTTCACATCCTGCCTCCAGGCTGAGGAGGAAGATTCTGGCCTCTACAAGGTTTCTCTGCACACCGCTTATTTTGCATAAGAATTGGGATTTGAACCATAAACTATACAAACAATAAAAAGGTTGTTCAATTTTTGGGCCTTGGCAGAGTTTTTAAAAAATATTTCTGTTTCTTTAGAAGTTTTATACACACACACGCACATGTGTGTGCACAGAGAGAGAGAGGGAGAGAGTTTGTATTTTGTGTTCTGAATTAATCTTCTGTTTGTTTGTTTTATTTCCTATAGGGCTTCAGTGGAGTCTTTTAAACAAGGAGCATTGAGGGAACAACTAGTTAAACTTGCTTCTAGGCAAAAGAGTCTTTTGGTTGTGGCACAAAAACAGAAAGAACTAGGCCAGAAAATAAAAAACTATAGGAAAGCAAAGCAAGTGTATTCTAGATGTTCAAAGAAACAAATCCCAAACTCAATTATTTCTCATGAAAAGGACAACAGAGATGATCTGACTGTTGATGAAATAGTGCATCGTGATGTAGTTACAGTAAGTATAGATCCTGGTGCCAAATTGACTAATGGAAACCTAGTGGAAACACTTCTTCCTGTAGAAGGTAAATTTTCAGATCAAGAGTACAGCCAACATCCAAACAGCTGCTTAGATGAGACAGGAGCAAATGAAGAGGCAAGTACAAGCAAAGAAGTTTCTTCCCATGCTTTGACATATGAAAACAAGGTCAGAGAATATACCTGTGATAAGACATCAAAATCCACAGATACTATAGAAATGGGAACTTCGCCGTCAGAACCTGTTATTTGCATTACTCCAACAAAGTGCTCACAGCAAGAAAAAAATAATTATATAGCGATTGCAAAACAAGGAAGCAAGTCTCCAAATCCCAGGCCAGTAACCAGCATGTTAAATATTTCAGAAGCCGAAAGCTTTGTTATCAATAATAATATCCATCAGCCAATCGCTGAATGTCAACAGGTTCTTGCTGGTAAGACTCTGCAAAGATGTGGACATAGGAATAAAGCTTCCCAGACGCAACCAATAGTGGTGTCAGAATCTGCAGAAATCTCTCCTATTACTCTTCAACAAAATATCTTCGAAAATAATCGGACCTCATGTAATGTTACAGGTCTGGTCTCATATGTACCTTATCCAGTACACATCAGTCAAAATTCTTCTTCACAGTACTCTGATAATCAGGATAGTGAACAACAGCAATTGAACCGTAGAGGAAATAGAAGGAAAAAAAATCAACTGAAAGATCTGCTTGAATTAGGAAAAATTAAGCCAGGAGAAAATGTTCTAGAATTCAAACTGCAGGTAATTGGTTTACCACCAAAATAATGTAAATATTAGAAAATAATGAAAAGAAATAAACCACATAATGTGGGAAATCATAGTATCATAGGACTGGAAGGAACCTCTAGAAGTCATTTAGTCCAGTCCCCTGCACTCAAGGAGGACTAAATATTATCTAGGTGTTTGTCTAACCTGCTCTTAAAAATCTCCAATGATGAAAATTCTGCAACCTCCCTAGGCAATTTATTCCAGTGCTCAACTACCCTGACAGGAAGTTTTTCCTAATGTTGAAACTGTCCTTGCTGCAATTTAAGCCCATTGCTTCTTGTCCTACCTCAGAGGTTAACAAGAACAGTTTCCCTCCTTTTATGTTCTTGAAAACTGTTATGTCTCCCCTCAGTCTTCTCTTCTCTAGACTAAACACACCCATTTTTTTCATTCTTCCCCCATAAGTCGTGTTTTCTAGACCTTTAATCATTTTTGATTAAATATTGAACATTATACTGTACCAAAGCGGTTTGAGTATTAAGTTAATCTGTAAATATCAAAATAAACTCCTGTCTGAACAGCCAACTCTAGTGGCCCACCCCTACCCACTCTACTGGTGAAGTTATTTCTCACTGACCTTTGCTTGGAGACCTGAGCTTGTTGGAAGAGAGCTGAGTAGAGTCCTGTTTTTTCCCCCCACAACTGTATATTTTAAAGTTACAAGGGTTTTTTTTACATCCTTGTAACCTGTCAGACAAAAGACTATTTAAAACATGCAGAATTAGAAAAATTGGGACTCCCTTAAGAGACAAAAAGAAAAGGAGTACTTGGGGCACCATAGAGACTAACCAATTTATTTGAGCATAAGCTTTCATGAGCTACAGCTCACTTCATCGGATGCATGTAACTCATGAAAGCTCATGCTCAAATAAATTGGTTAGTCTCTAAGGTGCCACAAGTCCTCCTTTTCTTTTTACAGATACAGACTAACACGGCTACTACTCTGAACCCTTAAGAAACAGTTGCTGGTTTCCAGTGCTGATCTGTGGTGTATATGGTCATCATCCGCAGGTGTTTGAAATGGAACAGGAGGGATAGTCTGGACTCCTCAAACCTGTACAGTTTAAAACCTCTTTTTATCAGAGTAATTATACTATATTCAAGCTTTGGTGGTAGTTTCTGTTAAGAGAAGAAATTGATGGTAGTCAGGTATATCTTTAATGCAGCCCTATTTATTTAAAAATAATGTACATAAAGTCAGATTGCCCTGGGCACAATAGGAATCAAACAATAGAAGACAATTGTGCCTTATTTTTGTTTTGTTTATGGTTCAGTTCCAGGCCTCTTTCCAGCCAGCACTCTACCCTAAAGCACGTTTTTTTAGCTTTTTCTCATGGCCACACTACAAGTGGGACTTCCTTGCTCTCTTCCATGTTTTTGCTGCTGCTTTTGTACACACAGCTGCAATGAAGGGCTTGTCTACACCACGCAGCTTTTAGCGACAAAGCTGCGTTGACACTTCCAGCCCCGCAAGCGGCGTTAGCTTTGTCGGCAGGACAGCTAGCCGACACTGCCACTTGGGTCGGCAAAACTTTTGTCTTTCTCAGGGTGGCGTTTTTAAGTACCCATGAAAGACAAAAGTTTTGTCGACAACTTCCCAGTGTAGACAAGACCGTAGTCAGTCTGCCACCCCCATATTTGTTATCAGACCACCCTTGGACTGCGTGGCCCTGCCATTGCCCAGGCTAGCATGTGATCTGTTCATTAGGTGGTGTTTTCCATTCAGCTATCAATAAACAAAAGGGCCGTTAATTGCTCCCTCATTTAGCGTGAATGGAAGGCAGTTTTCACACCTAACAGTGTCAGCAAGGTGGTGTGATTGCCCAAATCCCAACATAACAGTATTTTAATTTAGAAATGGGTTCAAGTGTTTCCTTAATCTCTTTAGTCAGTATCTTCAGCACGTAATATTGAATTTTTATTCAATATTTACAGATCAGCTTTTAAAACGTTTTTCTACCAAGAGTCTTACTGAGTCTTCAGTGGGTGAAATGCCTTCTGCCAAACCATGTAGCAAATAGCGGCATTCAGAATACCGTATATTTAACAGCTTTTGGTTGCAATTTCTGTTATCTGTTTAACATTTACTGTCATTGCTAGTAGCAAAATAGAATGGTTGGCTGGTCCTTTTTTCTGCATAATTTTGGTTTTTAAAGTTCAGAGGTGGCTTTAAGGTTTTTTTATGACTAAATGTGATACTTAGGAGGACACTCTCAAGTCCTTTAGGCCAAAAATATAACACCATGGGCTTGTCTTCACTACTATGCTAAATAAGCATTGCTGCATCGATGCAGCGGTGCCAATGTAGCACGTCTGGTGAAGACGCATTATGTCGATGGCTGTTTGGTGAAGCTTAGCCTCCCTTGGCCTCTTACATCTGCCACCTATGGACTGAAGCATGGGAAGGTTTCCTTGTCTGCACCTGTGGCCCACTGACTCTCTTCCATGGAAGTGCCTCTCTTGATGGAAGAGCCATTTTATGCATCTTCATGCTACATGACATGAAGGCCTCTTAAGTTGGACACAGACCTCCCCTATACTGGGTCACAAGTCAACCATCAGTATATGCAATCATTTCCTTTATGGACGGGGTTTGTAATATTGCTTCAGAACATGTGATGATCCAGCTTACAGGATGAAGAACTCAGTCTGCCTATTGCAGTGTCTCAAGACCCTTCTAGTTATGATCTCCAATATTGACCCTTGCCTTTAATACTTGCAACCCGAGGAAGAGAATATAGCTATTTTGGGTGTAGAAGAGCTGTATTTCTGCACCATGATGAGACTAGCACTCACTCATCCTATGGGATGCAGTGGATACCATAGAAATTAGTGCTTAGGTCTGTTGCTTTGTGCAGAGGAAAAGCACAACAAAGCTTCCTCCTTTGTGATTATGGAAAACCACATGGTAACAAAGGATGCAATGAGTTTGTGGTACTTACTTAGGGTTTACCTTGGGGTCACAAAGTGCAGTTTTGAACACTATTCTAACCAGAGATGGGCCCAAGCTCTAGAATTGAGATCTGAAGTCAGGTTTCCTCAAGGTGCTTGGATTTAGTGTGTTCCAATTCAGACACTCTATAGACATGGACTCTATAGATGGAGGGTGGACCAATGTTACGTTGTCAGGCCCATCTCTTGTTCTAACAGTTTGACTGCATACACACCAGTCAGCCTAACCTTGTTAGAGCACAGTTTAGTTTAAATCTGGCTTAAATATGTTATCTGAACTTAAGCCCAGTGTAGATACCATACTGTCAATAAATAGTATAAGCCACGCTGCATGCTAACTACACTGGAAATAAATAAGCTAAGTTACTTATGTGCATAGATGTTTGCAGGATCATACTCTTATATTATTAAAGCACCTATCCTTATAATCTCTCCTAATTAACAGTGCATAGTCTGAAGACCATCAAACTCTCTTTCTTTTTTTTTAATTATCAAGCTTAATATTTGTGCAGATAGTGATTTGGATGTGTTTGTATTATATTTTTTAAGTTGCTCATACAATGAAATTTATCTCAGTTTACAACTGAAATATTTATTTATTTCAGTTTATGATCGTGGCATGAGTTTCTGGAAAAAAAACCTCTAGAATAAAGAAAAGATGCAGAATAGCTAGCTGCAACTTTTCAGTTCATATGAACATTTAGAATTTTGCTTAAATTTTAAGGATATTAATTTTGATTTGTCAATTGAATTGTAATTTTTTTCTTCATTTTCATTTTTAGGACTTCAGCCATAAAGTCACTCTTTTGGGAGATGGTAAAATCAGAACGAGTGACAACAGAACTTATGGGAATCCAGTTCAGTGGGTTAAGGCACTATTGGGAAATCACATTTCTGTGAGCTGGAAGTATGTGTGGAATAAGGTAGGCTCACTGTTATTTGTAAAAAATCTCTTAAAAGCTATTGTATTCTTTTGTAGAAAGATACCCATGTCACTTTTAGATACATGCTACTAGCTTTGTGATCAGGTGGCTAGTGTAAAATTCTAAGTCATAAAGCACCAGACATCTGAGAAGTCCCCCAAGATTTGCCAGCACTTTCGCAGCATTTATCTGAGCTCATATGGACACTTGAACAACTTTGTCCATCTTTTAATCCCCTGCAGCCTTTTAAAAACTGAATTTTGTTTCATCAAGATGCCACTCTCTACAAAGTAGACATTGGAATTTTTCTCAACACCCTTGGATAGGAGATTCACTGCACAGCTGCAACGCTGTGAATAAGAGGCCAATGCTGCTTGCTTGAGCAGCACACCCAAGCTATTGGCCCTGTGGCCTGCTTCTACATGGACGTTGTATCCAGTTGCATAAATGAGGCTTTGAGCATCATCTAACCTGTGGTCTCTGGTGACTTTAAAGAATTTTTGTAGTGTTTAGCCTTTGGCTGCTGTAAGTGCATTCACATTTCAGGCCTATTTGATCTCCTTAAAGGTGCTAAGATTTTTTTTAAATTGAGCTTGTGCCTTTATTTCTTTAAGATAAAGGAGGCTCAAAGAAGATGTTTTTACCTTATATATGTGCAGTCTGTTACTCCCTGTTTTTTCTGGAGGGTGACTCAGAACATGTCTATAGTGAGCTCTAACTCCTTTATTAAAAAGGGTAAGGATAAAGTTTAGTTAAATGGGTGTTAACAAATGTAATTTTAGCGCTCTCATGGCCAAGATGGAGTTGCTCTGCTGGCAACTCTGACCAAGAGAAGGCGTGCACAGGAATGCCGCAGGGAAAGACCCTTCCACCCCAGGAGCATCTGTTCCAAACCCCCATGAATGAACACACACACACACACCAGAAGAGAACAATGAATATAGGAAGGAGAAATATTTACTTGCAGAGGGATGAGAGGAGAAAAACAACAGGGGGAAATATAAGGGGTGCGGTAAAACAGGGTTGCATTCAACACAAGGCCTGACAAGCCCAGCTATACCACAGTCTGAAAGGGCAGACACCGAGCAATGTGTCTGCACACAGAGTTCAGGAGTCCTGGGGAAAAATTCCAATCCAGTGGTGAGTCTTGAGTGCTCCTGGACAGTTGTCTTTGGTGCCAGTAAACTTTCCCCAACAAACCCCTCCGTTGCCCTCTTCCGTCGCTCTCTGCAAAGCCACACAGAGTGACAACCTTTCCACTTAACTAGCTAACAGCTTCCCTCGTTATTCCCAATGCAAAGTCACAAGCCCCAGTACTCACGACCCCATACAGCTCTGGGCAGCAGTGATACTGGGTCCAGCTCCGGTTTATCCTTCTTGGGCAATTCCTCACTGGCACAGTGCTCCTCCTGGACCCTGTCCTGGGGTGTCCCCAGTCGGCCTCTCTGTCCATAGGTGCCAACTTCATGGGTGCTCCAAACTCCCCTGTGCCCAGTGCCTCCTGCCCGTGGTGGCTCTGCTGATCAACTCCTCCCCCTCCCTCCCAGCACCTCCCACCTGCCGCAATCAGCTGTTCTGAGGCATGCAGGAGGTGCTGGGAGGGAGGGGGAGGAGTGGGGACGGAGCATGCTCAGGGGAGTGGATGGAAAGAGGCGGGGAGAGGGCAGAGAGAGGGTGGGAAGATGCAGGGTAGGGGTAGAGGCTTGGAGGAGGGTTGGAGTAGGAGCGGGGCCTAGGGCTGAGCACCCCCCAGGACAATTCGAAGCTGGCGCCTGTGACTCTGTCTCTCCCAGGCTTTGGGCAGGTTCTTGGCTCCTTCACTCTGTGAGGGCCTGCTTGTTGCAGCCCTTCTGTCTTGAGCTCCAGAAACACACACACTGTTGATGTCTCTCTCTCTCTCTCTCTCTCTCTCTCTCTCAGCAGTTGCCTTGTTTACCATTTGTATTACCATTTGTACTTGCTTCTGTGGTAGATTTAGTGCATTTTGTATCAATGCTTGCTCCCTCAGCATTGACTCTTTAACTTTCCCACACCAATGCATCTTTCCTGTGACCGTTTTAGAGCCCAGGGAGTAGTGCTAAGGAAGAGCAAAAGAAAAGTACTTGGATCCTGAGGAAACTAGTAACTCCTCAGAAGCCAACTAGATACAACCTTTTCCCAGTCACAAAATGATTTTATGTGAGATTTTAACTCATGTCCCAGGCTACTAGGATCTCAATGGATCTAATGTTCAAAATTAGACATCTTCAAGGGCAGATGCAAAAATTGCATTTCATGTAACACATCTAATTTTTGCATGCATTATCTATACAAATTGTGTATTCAAAATATGTACTTGCAGTAAGTAACAACATTTACCAAATTAGACCTACAATTGCATACACCTAATTTTGAAAGAAACCTGATATTTTTTACTCTTATTATCACAGAAAACACAACGTAAATAAAATAACCAGTAACTTATATAGATTTGTTTATATGCAGGTCACATACCTTGGAACAGAGCTGTCAAAAATTCTTCTTGAAGAAGCATGTATTCCCAATGAACCAGAATTACCAGTACAACAAAAACAGCCTTCTGGTATGTACAGACTAAAACCTAATTTCCGCTTTGTCTGGAAGTAGCAGAAAATGGTCTCTGAAGCGCTCAGGCTTCCACAGTTCACTCACTCCTTACTGATTTGGTTCAGGAATAACCCTCATTACATACCTTAGACTTGAAAAAATTCTTTCAAAAATTGATCTGTATGGTAAAAGAAATATTCCCTTCCCCCCTTACACAGTGCAGTGTGCTGGAGGAGTAATTTTAAATGCCTTGGGTGCCAAATAATTTTATTAAAAAAACATTTAAAATATAGACAAATAAAAGTCTTACTCATCATTGTAATTGTTTATTGTGCAGGTATGCAAACCATGCTTTTCAAACAGAAGAAATAAACTGCTTAAGTGGAGACCCCGAAAAATACTCAAAAGAAAAAATATTATTAACCTGAGTGTTTTTCTCTCTAACAATATACAAGAACAAACAATAACACAAAGTACGGTATATTAATTCAAACAACCACAAAGGGATTTAGGCATAGTGACACTAAGCATTGCCACACCTAACTTTTAGGCATCTAGAAAATCACAGGAACAGCATTGTGATCCACAAAGCCTGAGTAAGCACCTAGGCTCCCAGTACATTAAGTGGGGGGAGATATGTGCCTTACAATTCATTCCACAAAAGCCAGTATGCTAGGCAGGGAGCTGCATAAGGTGGTCAGGGAGAGATGCCAATCAGAGGGGTGTATCCTAAGCTCTGCCCCCTCACAGAGATAAGCGCCTAAGACCAGGCTGCAGGGAGATGCCTACCTCTGTTAGTGATCTACAAACTAGGGGAAGATAGGCGCTCCTTCTCATAAATTGCACGCAGAGCCTGATCTAGTAGATATGCTCAGCGGGCATCTCACTCCACACAAAACAGCTGGAGGAGGAGGAGAAATACCTCCATTATGACCATTAGCTCAGTAGGATGCTCACCTAAGATATGGGAGATCACCAATTTGTCCCCCATCTACCTGACGAGAAAGGATTTGAACAGGGTTCTACTGCCAGTAACCACTGGGCTAAAGATTATAAGGCAAGTCCTCCTCCTCCTCCAGATTTGTGCGGATTTGTTCGGAGTTAGGAACACACTCTTTTTTTCTAGTGAAGACAAGGCCTTACACAGTATCTTTGACTTTTCCATAGCTGGGGATCAGGTTCAAAATTTTTATCTCACTGTTGGTTCAGCCATGTGGTGAACTGTTGACTTCAGTGGATTGCATGGATGTAAGTGAGAGCAGAATTTTCCCCCTTTACATGTAATACTGTGTATTTCTGTTTTTCTTGAACCAAATCATGTAGTCCTTATGTAGCTTATACTCGTCTCTTTTTCTGACAAAATTTACATAGCGATCAATGGAATTTTACCAAAGGAAGACTGTAAAAATTAATGTCTAGTCCTGCAATTGACCCAGCTGCTGTTAATGTGACTGTATGGGGGAACAGAGATTTCCCCACGCACTACAAGTTACAGGATCTCACACGAAATTGAGGATTTTAGGATTTGTTCCTGTGTTTAAATGTAAACCATAATGACTTCAGCGGGTCTCTGTGTGGGTTAGGGGTTTGGTAACTTTGTAAACTGCAGGATTGAGACTTTGCTGACCTGCAACTCCAAACACCCTACCCCAATGGCAGTGACTTTTTCAACCCACAAGGAAATAATTTTCTACTTTAAAATGCATCTCCAAAGCAGAATACATTCAGTTTGTTTGAATACATTTGTTTAGTTCTCTAATCTCATCTCTGTAATTATAGTCACTGTACTCATAAATATACCCACTTAGCTCACTAAGAGAACCCAATTAAATCAAGGATCTTCACTCAATCCTCATGATGAATCATTCTTTCATAGGACCTGTATGCACTAAATAATGTATCAGTTTGTGGAAAAAATTTGTCTTAATCTTTTCGCTACCAGAGATGAATTTTTGTAACATTGGACCCAGGCAGTCACACATGGTGCCACCTCAATCATGGTACTACCCCCACCTTTCAGCACACCGGGGTCTGTGAAGCAGACAGCATACAGCAAAAAATTCCACCACTTCCACAAATGGAAGAAACGGGAATACTGCCATCCCTTGACGTAGAAGCTGTGGAAGGACAAACCTGTGTCCAGAGTATTAAAAAGTAAGACTTTTTATTTAGCACTGGCTAGGAAGCCTCATGAAAAGGAGAAGGAGAACTGATAAGGTAGAAGAGAAAGAGGGAAGAAGGGAATTGGCTCATCAACTGTCCTATAGCATTTTTATCTGATGAGCTCTGTCCACCACTCTTGCCTGTCATAGTTTGAGAACCACTGGCTTGAAACCTCAAAGAACACTTTCACTTTTGTCATCCTGGGGTGAGACCCAAAGAAACAAATTTGCCTCTACTATTCCATAGCTTGCGATCTGCAGCTGCTGAAACCACTACTGTGCATCGGATGGTGCCGTTACCTTGCAAATCCCTGATCACTGTTGTGTGTCTTTATTGAGAGAAATTAATTAGTTTCTCCATAAAAACATATGCAAATATGAGGAAATTAAAGTTTTAAAATCAATTAAAAAGTGGCTTGCAAGAAGGATTTTAGGGAAGATTACTTATGTTAATAATATTCTTGGCTGCAGCCCATTCTTCTCCATTCTGTAGTAATAACTGAGAGCAGCTTTATTATTATTTATTCTTCTTCAAATGCTTGCTCATGTACATTCCACATTAGGTGTGTGTGCTCACCACATGGACTGGTGCCAGAAGTTTTTCCCTCAGCAGTATCCACAGAGGACCGGCTCTGGCGTCTTTTGGAGTGGCGCCCGCATGGCGCGATATAAAGGGCACTGCCAGTTCCCCCCACCGTCAGTTCCTTCTTGCTGCCAGTGACGGTGCTGGAACGTCTGCTGCTTCAGCTAGCATTGATTCCTTCCCTGTTCCCTAACTTTGAAATCCTGTAAAATAGTTATACATAGTTAGTAGTTTTCTTAGTTACCCTTAGT
Organism: Caretta caretta; assembly: GCF_965140235.1. Classification (NCBI taxonomy): domain Eukaryota; kingdom Metazoa; phylum Chordata; order Testudines; family Cheloniidae; genus Caretta; species Caretta caretta. The sequence goes on from NC_134210.1 coordinate 48,742,289, forward strand.
AGTAGTTCTCCACCTGTCATGGAAGGTCGCGTTCCTGGTGGCAGTGATGTCAGCAAGATGGGTCTCTGAAATTAAAGCCTGGACCTCAGAATGTCCATTCATGGTCTTCAACAAAGATAAGATTGAGTTGCGGCCGCAGCCTGCCTTCCTGCCAAAGGTGGTCTTCACCTTCCATATGAACCAGGACATCTTCCTCCCGGTGTTCTGTCCCAAACTGCACAAGACCAGTGAGGAGAGGCATCTTCACACCCTGGACGTCCGGAGGGCCTTGGCTTTCTACTTAGAATGTACCAAGCCTTTCTGAAAATCGACTTAACTCTTCATCGCTACAGTGGATAGGATGAAGGGTCACCCGGTGTCCTCGCAGAGGATTTCCAATTGGATTACCTCAAGGACCTGTTACAATTTGGTGGGGGTTCCACCGCCACCAATTGTCAGAGCCCACTCGAGAGCACAGGTGTCTTCGGCAGTCTTCCTTGTGCACATTCCTATCCAGGACATCTGTAGATCCGTAACATGGTCCTCTGTTCACACGTTTACCACTCATTATGCCATCACTCAGCAGGCCAGAGATGACGCTGGGTTTGGCAGAGCTGTGTTGCAATCTACACATCCGTGAACTCCTACCCACCTCCAGGGGTACTGATTTGGAGTCACCTAATATGAAATAGTCATGAACAAGCACTCAAAGAAGAAAAGACAGTTACCTTTTCCGTAACTGGTGTTCTTCAAGATGCGTTGCTCCTGTCCATTCCACAACCTGACCTCCTTCTCCACTGTCGAGTTTCCGGCAAGAAGGAACTGAGGGTGGGGAAAGCGCACTCCCATTGGCATAATTACTCCACCTCTGTGAGACACAGAAGCTATGTCAGTGGGAGTCATTGTAACTTGCATCACTCAGGGGGAAGGGGCTTTTTTACACCACTGAGCAATGTAAGTTACATCGACTTAAGTGGTAGTATAGACCAGATAGGCTTTGTCTACACTACACACTTATTAGTGACATGGCTGTGCTGCTACAGCCGTGCTGCTAAAAGGCGCGCAATGTAGCTGCTGTTTATCGGCAGGAGAGAGCTCTCCCACTGACAAAAAACTTCCACCCCCAATGACTGGCAGTAGCTTTGTCGGCAGAAGGGCGCTCTTGCCGACAAAACGCTGTTCACACCGGCGCTTGTCCTTGACAAAACTTTTGTCTTTCAAGGGGGTGGTTTTTTAACACCTCTGAATGACAAAAGTTTTGTCGTTCAGTTGCCAGTGTAGACAAAGCCATAGAAATGTAGGGCTGGAAGGGACCTTGAGAAGACATCAAGTCCAGCCCCCTTATTATTGGACAGTTTTGTCATATTACTTTTCCAACAGATGCCTAAGTAGTTAAAGGCCCCATTACTATCAGTCCTTGTGTTTCTGGATATTTCTGTTGTTTGTTCTAGAAATAGCTCATTCACCTCCTCTTCCTGACTTGGAGGTCTGTAGTAGACCCTACCATGATGTCACCCCTCTTTTCCCCCTCCTCCCTGCTTTATCTTTACTCAGAGGCTTTCAACTGGTCGGCCTCTCACCTCTTTCTGGTTCTCAGAACAAATGTATACATTCTTGATGTATAATGCAACCCCTCCTCCATTTTTTCTCTGCCTGTCCTTCCTGAACAAGCTATACCCTTTTATATCAATACTCCAGTCATGAGATTTATTCCACCAGGTCACTGTGATGCTAGTTAAGTCATAATTCAGCTTATATACTAATACTGCAAGTTCTTCCTGTTTATTCCCCATACTCCTTGCATTTGAGTATAGACATCTGAGATATGATCAGATTCCCCTACTGATTTCCTTCTTGGTGCCCCTATGGACTATTGTAGTTTTCCATGTCCTCCCCAACATCTAGCCCTCTGTTAAGGTCGCTGTCCTGCAGTGGCTCAAGAGCGTGAGTACCAGGCTCAGGGCAGACTGATAAGAACCAGGGCACAAATCCCACATTGGCTGTGAGTTCTATATTTAGATTTCACCAATCAATGATAGTACTCCTCAGGTACTATAACAGTCTAACCATGGAGTCACAGACAGTCGTCTTGGGTATCTGTCTTGCCAACGAGGTAAACTTACTTTTGTGATGGTCCCTTCCAGCAATTTTCAAGTTACTCCCAGTCCTAAAGGACCAGTCACTTACCACTGGTGACTTGCACTTTAGAGCTCACACTAGAGACAATGCTTGTAGCCAATCCTCAATGTCTGTATAATAAATCTTTAGATAGTTTAAAGTTTATAACAGGGGTGGGGAACCTTTTTTCTATTGGGGGCCACTAACCCAGAAAAAAAATCAGTCATGGGCCACACACAGCCCCATGGGGGGTTGCGGGAGGGGCTCAGGGCTTCCCCTAGGCTCTGGGGTGGGGCCAGAAGTGAGAGGTTCAGGGTGTGGGAGGGGGCTCCGGACTGGGGCTGAGGGGTTTGGAGTGTGGCAGCGGGCTCCGGGATGGGGCAGGGGGTTGGGGTGTGGGCTCTGGGAGGGGGTTGGGGTGCGGGAGGGGGCTCATGGCTGGGGCAGGGAGTTCGGGGTAGGGGGTGCAGGCTCTGGGAGAGAGTTAGGGTGCAGGAGGGGGTTACGACCGTGGCGAGGGGTTTCAGGGTGGGTGTGCATTCTCTGGGAGTGGGTTGGGGTTCAGGAGGGGGCTCAGGGCTGGGGCCGGCGGTTGGGGTGCAGGAGGGGGTGAGCGCTGCAGGCTCCGGTCGGGTGCCGCTTACCTCAGGTGGCTCCCAGTCGGTGGCACAGCAGGGCTAAGTCAGGTTCCCCCCCTGCCCTGGCCCTGTGCCACTCCTGGAAGTAGGCACGATGTGACCAGGCAGTTCTGCACGGTGCGCGCTGCCTGCGGCACCCTGCAGGCACCACCCCTGCATCTCCCATTGGCTGTGGTCCCCGGCCAATGGTAGCTGTGGGGAGTGGTGCCTGTGGGCAAGGGTAGGTGCTTGTGGACTCAGAGCTTCCCTGATTGCCCCTGCACCTAGCCGGGGCCACAAAGACAGCAGTCCAACTGGCCTGGCACCTTAGCTTCCACCCGCAGCAGGGTGAGCCAGCGCTCGCGGCTCCAGGCCTACACGGTGACACCAAGGCTCAGGGCTTCCAGCCTGAGGCAAGTCTCCGTGCCACGGGCCGGATGAAATTAAGCAGGAGGCTGGTTTTTATTCCCTTCCCCCATTCTTCTCTGAGTTACAAACTCAGCTGATGGGTGGAATTCACTTGCATGACTCATCTTCATGAGGGTGTGGGGAAGAAAGTAAACAAAGTCTTTTGTCCTCTTTAATGTACCACTCTATTCAGTCTCCTGTTGATGGGTCTTCCTTGATGGGCAGGACATAACAGCTTCTGTTGGAGACCACCATTTCAGACAAGTTAATGTCTCTCTTCTGTCTGGTGATTTACACAGTTACAGAGGCTACAATGCAAATGGTCAAATATTACCTTATAATTTGGGATACAGAGGGTATGAGTGAGATTAATGCGTGCAACAACCTTCAGGCATTCCATAAAGTCTAACACTGAACACATTCTTATAATTCTATTTCCTATTTTAACAATACTAACACAGAGATGAGCCAGACTGGTTCTGGCTATGTATTTGTCAGTGTGCAGTGGAGACATGGGGACCTTGGCATGAGCTGACATCTGGTCTGCCAGTATCACAGTTGCCTTTTTTATGCTTGCCTGTGGGCTTTTCTCACCTTCCCCCTTTGAACCTAGTTTAAAGCCCACTTACTAGGCTGGCAAGTCAGTTCATGAAGATGCTCTTCCCCTTGTTGGTCAAGTGGACCCCATCTCTTCCCAGCAGTTCCACTTTTCAAAACAGCATCCCATGTTCAAGGAAGCCAAAGCACATCCGTTGACACCATCTGTGTAGCTATGCATTCATCTCCAGGGTGTGTATGTCCCTGCCTTGGCCCTTACCCTCAAGTGGGAGGATGGATGAGAACATAATCTCCACCCCCAACTCCTTCGCCTTTACTCCCAGAACCCTCTAGTTACTGATGATCTGCTCAGGGTCATATCTGGTAGTATCATTAGTGCCCACATTGATGACCAACATGGGGTCACAGGGACAGATGACTCTCAGCAATCTTTCTCTAATGCAGGAGTCGGCAACCTTTTAGAAGTGGGGTGCTGAGTCTTCATTTATTCACTTTAATTTAAGGTTTCGCGTGCCAATACTACATTTTAATGTTTTTTAGAAGGTCTCTCTCTATAAGTCTCTATATTATATAACTAAACTATTGTTGTATGTAACCAAGGTTTTCAGAATGTTTAAGAAGCTTCATTTAAAATTAAATTAAAATGCTGATCTTACACCACCGGGCCACTCAGCCCGCTGCCGGCCTGGGGTTCCATTCACCTAGGCCGGCAGTGGGCTGAGCCGACTGGCAAGGGGCCGACAGCCAGAACCCCAGACCGGCAGTGGGCTGAGTGGAGCTGGCGGCCGGGACCCCAGACCAGCAGTGGGCTGAGCAGCTCAGCCCGCTGCCGGTCTGGGGTTCTGTCCACCGGCTCCTGCCAGCCAGGGTCCCGGCTACCGGTCCCACTCAGCCCACTGCCGGTCTGGGGTCCCGGTCCTGTCCACATAGAGTAGGTACCTACTTTCTCCCTGGTTCTGGCCCATTCTCTTCCTCTCTCTGCACTGAGATGAGGGTGGGAGTGCACTGAGCACAGGGCTGGGGGTGAAGGAGCAGGCTGGGGGTTGGGGTGCAGGGTCTGGCCAGGAGCTAGAATGAGGGTGGGGGCTAAGGGTTGGGGCAGGAGGTTTGGGTGGGGAGCGCTTACCTGGGCAGCTCCCATTTGGTGCGAGGGGTGCAGTGGGAATGTGGGTGTGTGTGTGTGTGTGCAGGAGCTCCCGTTTGGTGCTCACGGTGGGGGTGGGGATGTGGATGTGCGGGGGTGCAAGAGTCAGGGCATGGGGTGTGGGGGGGCTGGATATGTGGAGGGGTGCAGGAGTCAGGGCTGGGGGTGTGTGAGGAGGGTGCAGGAGTCAGGGCAGGGGACTGGGGGCGCTGAGTATGTGTGGGGGGTGCCAGAGTCAGGGCTGGGGTTGTGGGGGGGTGCAGGGGTTAGGGCACGGGCCTGGGGGTTGTGGGGGGTGCAGGGGTCAGGGCAGAAGGCTGGGGGTATGGGCTAGGGTCATGGGGGTGCTCCCAGCCCCCTCTCCTGAGCATCTCACGGCAGGGGGCTGGAGGGGATATGCCGATTCCACCTCCTTCCCCAACGTCCCCAGAGCAGAGAGCGCGCTGTGGCTCTGCTTTTCCCTCTCCCCCTCTGTAGCAAGGACCGTCAGCTGATCGGCTGCAGGGAGGGCGAGAAGGAGGGGCAGGAAACCAGCACGCTGGGGGAAGAGGTGCGGGGAGGGGGAAGCTTGTCTGCCCTGCAAGGAGAGAGCAGTGGGCGGGGGCGGAGAAGAGTGGGCCAGGCCGGGCAGGATTTTTAATTGCACGCTGCTGTCCCTGGCAGACAGCAGCGTGCCATTAAAAATTGGCTTGCATACCAAAGGTTGCCGACTCCTGATCTAGATAATACTTAGTCCTGCCATGAGTGCAGAGGACTGGATTAGATGTCCTCTCGAGGTCCCTTCCAGTCCTATGGTTCTGTGATTCCTGAGGGACTCCACCAACTGACATTTCACACCAGCTGGTTCCCCCTGCCTCACTTTCATTGGTGGGGACATGCAGGCGGCATTCCCAGCAAGTCAAAACCTGTCTTGATGTTGGCTGAGAGAAGAGAAGACAAAGACAAACAGCAATACTGTAAGTAAGCTTCCTTTGTGTACATACCTCTTTTCCTGTTGTAATTAGCAAGAACGATAACTGACAGTGAATATGGTTAAGCTGCAGACCTCAAGAGGAAGTGGTCTTACCTACAGCTTTACTTGAAGCACTTTCTGACAAAGGAAGAATAAGACAGAACCATTCAGTTGTGTTAAATGAAAGTGTGGGGGATGACCTAATGACCATTTTACAAATTTCATTAGCTGTTGTCTGAGCTATCTGTGCACAAGACATTTTTATTTTTATTGATGAATGTCTCTTTACAAATCTGGGACAAAGACTCTTAATCACAGCTCCTGTAGATCTTGTTGTTGCATGACTACGCGCTGTTGGCTTTTCTTTCAAACCATGGATTTATCTTGCACTTTAATTTGATTTATAGCCCATCTCTTCCCTATTCCTTCCAGTCTACTCATCAATCTGCCTTGAAAGCTGCAAGAACTTTAAAATCAAACAGTTTTTTGTTTTTATAAATTTACCCCAGACCACCTGTCAAGGTTCCTTCCCCACTCTGAATGCTAGGGTACAGATGTGGGGACCTGCATGAAAAACCTCCTAAGCTTATCTTTACCAGCTTAGGTCAAAACTTCCCCAAGGTACAAAATATTCCACCGTTTGTCCTTGGATTGGCCGCTACCACCACCAAACAAATACTGGTTACTAGGGAAGAGTTGTTTGGAAACGTCTTTCCCCCCAAAATACTTCCCAAAACCTTGCACCCCACTTCCTGGACAAGGTTTGGTAAAAAGCCTCACCAATTTGCCTAGGTGACTACAGACCCAGACCCTTGGATCTTAAGAACAATGAACAATCCTCCCAACACTTGCACCCCCCCTTTCCTGGGGAATGTTGGATAAAAAGCCTCACCAATTTGCATAGGTGACCACAGACCCAAACCCTTGGATCTGAGAACAATGAAAAAGCATTCAGTTTTCTTACTAGAAGACTTTTAATAGAGATAGAAGTAAATAGAAGTAAAGAAATTCCCCCTGTAACATCAGGATGGTAGATACCTTACAGGGTAATTAGATTCAAAACATAGAGAACCCCTCTAGGCAAAACCTTAAGTTATAAAAAGATACACAGACAGAAATAGTTATTCTATTCAGCACAATTCTTTTCTCAGCCATTTAAAGAAATCATAATCGAACGCATATCTAGCTAGATTACTTACTAAAAGTTCTAAGACTCCATTCCTGGTCTATCCCCGGCAAAGCAGCATATAGTCAGACCGACCAGACCCTTTGTTTCTCTCCCTCCTCCCAGCTTTTGAAAGTATCTTGTCTCCTCATTGGTCATTTTGGTCAGGTGCCAGTGAGGTTACCTTTAGCTTCTTAACCCTTTACAGGTGAGAGGATTTTTTTCTCTGGGCAGGAGGGATTTTAAAGGGGTTTACCCTTCCCTTTATATTTATGACACCACCCCTTAAATCTTGTTTTTAATCCACTGCCTTCCTTAATAAAATCCATACTAGTTTAAATTGCATATTTTAGAGAACTATGTTTTACCTTCATATGATCGTTTTATTACAGTCCAGTATGTGAGCATATGATGTCTTTTACACACATGTGTATGCACTGGAGAATCAGGAATAAAATTATAATCCAAAATAAAATGTTTAATAACAATTTAAACATATGGTTGGAAACTGCAATCTACTGGTGATACTGAACAAATACTCTACTGTGAATCCTTCAAAAGACAGCTTATTGCCTTTTTATAAAGAATACTAAGGGATACATTTGGTGATGGAGGATTAAATAAATAATTTGATATTTGAATGGAATGAAGAATATAATCTGGATTTAGATCTGAGGGACTGGAAGGCCATCTGGACAGCTACACAAAAATATCTGTGTGCACTAAGAACATGTAATTGGGCATTATATATTTTTATTATCAAATTTAAATATATATATTTTATTGTTGTTGATCTAGAATATAGTCCTTTATGTAGGAGGGTGTATGAATTCCCTGTTTGGCATATACATATATGGTTGTCATGACTCCATTTCTTAAATCTTTTAAAGATCAGATTACATCTATACTTAAGGAAGATACCGTGTTTCAGATCTCAGTGGATCCTGTTTTTTGCCCATTAGGTCGTTGTTATGTTGCTGGATTATCAACATGGATTTTGAAGTTCAAAAATAGGAGTGATTATATTGCTAAATAATAATTTAAATATCAGAATGCATAATCAGTCTAAAGATCCTGAGGGACAATGGGTAATTCTGGAAGTATCATTTAACAAAGAGAAGATGTTAGTGGATATACATTCATGTATCTAATGAAGATAAGAAAAGACAGAAAATAAAGTTCAACAATTATTGCATATGATTGTGGTGCTGGTGAAGATTTTTAATGAAGTACTGTGTATTGCATTTCTGTCAAATTAACAATCACTTAGGGCGTGTCCATAGGATATAGCTATCCATCATTAATGATACACAATTTTCAGACATTTAGAGACAGAAAGAAAGATGTACCAGTAGTTGTTCTTCAAAAGTATAGCCTCTGCAGATCCACACTATATTCCCTCCCTTGTGAGCCAAGGAAACCTTTCTAAGTAGTGAATTGATAGGGGTGCACACACGTAACCCTTGAATCCAGTGTTATGTAACGGAAGACATGAATTCCAGCCCCCTAAGCATGTTAGCTGCTGTCTACCTCCAGACCCTTATTTTATATTTCCAAAGTAGACTGGAGGGAAAGGTGTCATTTTGGATCTGCTAATGCAATATATTCAGAAAGGAACAGTTACTAGTAAATGAACTTTCTTTCTCCTTCATGACATTGCTTTTGCAGGTCCTCACTTTAGGAGACCAGCAAACATTGACAGTCCTTAGGAATGCAGAGGACTACTACTGTTTAAATAGGGCGTGAATTACTACTTTTTCAAATCAGGTGTCCTAGCTGGCCTCATCAATCGAATAATGTTTTGCAAAAGTATGAATTGAATTCCAAGTTGCCACTGTACAAATGTCAGTTAAGGGCATGTGACAGACAAGCTGCAGAGGCTCTTATCTTTTGACATGTAGAGACTCTGGTGATCAGTGTCTTAAAAATGAGAGAGAGAACCATTGATTGATTGGTTGGGTATCTGAAGGTGGTTTAAGTCTTTCTGGTACAACACTAGCTATGCATAACATGTCTGGAGTTTAATCTGGACTGAAATACCTTGACCTTTCTTTTCCCCTCTTCCCCCTCTAAAATGGTACGCGAAACTTTTTGGAATTCCTAAAGGCTTTGTCCTATTAAAGTAGTAATTAATAACTTTATTTTAACATCCAACATAGGTAACCTGGTTTCACCTGGTAAATCACGAGATTTTGGAAAAGTACTTAGTACAGTGGAGTCTTGGGAAGAGTCACAAGGCAATTGGGAAACAATCTCTGCAGGCCTGGACCTTTTAGAAGACAGACAGTTAGACCTTAAGGGGGCCTGCTGTGTCCTCCTTCTAGAACAAGGACCCTCCATTACTGATCTATTGTCTGTCAAGGTAGAGCCTTCAAGCTGCAGAATCCATAGGGAGGAAAGTGCTGTTGGAATGCAGATCCACAACAGAGTACAAACCATGCTGAGACAGATGGACCAAAAGATTTAGAACCAGATGATTTGTCAGGGCCAGGCTGTGGGTGGCCTGTGTGCCCTGGTCTGTGGCTAAATTGCAATTGGGAGTTAAGTAACGGGGTCTGGAGTGAGGGGAGTCAGAATGCCAGGAAGTCAAGGTCAGGTACCAGGTTGCAGGAAATAGGCAGATAGCAGGATCAGGGTGGAGCTGGCTCAGGATACTAAGATATTAGGGTCAGGCATCAGGTTATAGACAGCGGTCAAATAGCAAAGTTGAGGATGAACCAGGATCAGAAGTTAGAGACTGGAGCGGAAGCAGGCAGGCGATCTGTACTGTTGCTCAGACAACTCCCCATGGTGGTTTCCTGATTTAAATACTAGCCAAACCTCAGCCAATCAGTGGGCTGTATGGGAGCACCCGGCAGACCCTGCTGGGTGGTACATGCTGCAAACCCTAGCTCACGGGGTCTTCTAGCAGAAAGCCAGCCTAAGCATTCAGTGGTGATGCAGAAGCATCAGCAGTCCAGAACCCCCATTGTCTCAGCTTCTAGTCTTACAAGTTCATATGTGATTGTTCAGCATTTTCCAAAGGCTTATGCTTCCTATTTTTTTCCTGGAATCCATGAGCATGGGTCCAAATTCTGTGGAGAGACCCAGATAATAGAAGTATCATCTCCATACAAAACTTGACTACCAGGGAAGCACTGCATTCCGTCATGGAAAAATCCAGTCTCAGAATATTTTCCCACAGACAACTCTTTTCTAAGTGATACAAAGGCCTTAAATGGCTGAAGGAGAAGTTGGTTCCAAATCCTCACCAGCATAGACCAGCTGCTTCAGATGAGTGGAAGCCCTACAACTTTTAGGACCCATTGCATCTAAAGAAGCTGTGTGAGAGACAGAGCATGCAATTCCAAGACTTTACCTGGTCTGGAAGGCCAGTGTCTAGTGGAACATTTTGAGTCTTTAGAGGATTCAACAGCACAACCTGTTGAAGAAGAGTCCAAAGACTTGTAATTTAGACCCAGGGCATCTCCCACAGGAGAGCCTCACTTATGTCCAGGAGCACTCATGTCTTCTGCCATAAAAAAGATCTCACATCTGTTATTCCTGTCTCAGGACTGTATTATTATAGCCTGCTATTTTGTAGTGCCAAAAGAATACCAAGTGCTTCACAAAATGTAGAAAGATACAGGCTTTACCTAAAAGATCTTAGTCTAAATTTTAGATATGAGTGAATGTAGGAGGGGTGATATATAGTAGGAAGAAGGCAAAAGAACAAGTTTTTAGAAAAGAAGGATGGTCTTGTGGACTGGAGTAAAATGCAGGAGATCTGGGTTTTGTCCCTGGCTTTGCCACAAATGTCCTTTGTGATCTTGGGCATGTCACTTAAACTCTGTGTGCCTCAGTTTATCATCTGTAAAATGAGGGTAATAATCCTTCCCTACCTTATGGAAATGTTGAGGTTAGATTTTAATGTTTGTGAGCTGCTCAAATATTTAAGTGATAAACATACAGGATAGTATAAAATCCTATTACAAATAAATTACAGAAATACGAGAGTTGTATTTTGTTAGCTGTGTGCACAGCTCGTTGGTTCAGTCAATTTTTAAATTAAATATATGAAGAAGATTAAAAATAAGAATAGATATTTTTGACTTGCAAGTTGTGGGCATCATGCAAAGTTGAGTTTTCCGTAGGAATTTAAATGAGCAGAGAATGGTGTCTCCTTTTACAGAAGAAAAGCCTTTTGAGTAACCCTCATTCAATCACTGGAGATGCTGGTCTGAAATGGACATTTTTGTATTGCAAAAAAGTGCACTTTTTAAACCCGGTTTTCAGGTGCAAGTCAGCCATAATAGACAAGCTGTTGCAAAACTAAACAAAATGAAAATAAAACTTCAAACATACTAAGAATGGTTTAAACCCTATAAACTAATCATATATAAACTCATAGCTGTAGACAAAGATGGAAAAGATATTAGTGAGCAGGGTGGAAAAAATCCTAGGAGGGAAATGATTTTTCCCTGATTTTTATAGAAGGGTCATTCTGATATTAGTGTGAACTACAAGTCTTTATAATGTGAGTCATGAAAGTTGTGAATTACCCTATAGTGGGAAGGTGGAGCCATGAGGCAGAGAACAGGACATTGTGGGTAGTGAATGCTGTAAAGCAGATACAGCCTTCACTCCCACCACACCCCCAATTCCACCCCCACCATACCCTATAGACACACCGCAAACGCACTCTGGTGTATACTTGACTGACAAACAGAAAGTTGCTCTTTGAAAGCCACCCATCTTCCGTCCCTGCGCCTATGTGTCCCCTAATGTAGATGGCAGAAGGCTCAAGCAGCAGCTCACCAATCCAAGCTTTCCTTCTCTGTTCCTGAGGCACTCAGTTTAGTTTTAGATGGCATCAATGGAAACTCTTCCATCTCCAGCAGCCAGTATTCTAGTGAGTTGGAAGGGGAACTGGAGCTACAAGAATGGAAGAGGGAGGAGAAAAGTCAGCAAAAAAAAGTAAGAGTAAGCAAAGAGCAAAAAAAGTAAGAGTAAGCAAAGAAGTAAACAGAAAGAAAGGGTGAAGGGAGAGAGAACACAGACAGAAAACTGGAGAGATGGTGGTTAACTATTTGGCCATTAATTCATCCTGAGGGGCCAACCAAAAAAAAAAAAAAAAAAGGGAGGGTGGGGGCTGTGAACCACTGTGAAAATATGTGTAACATGAATCTCAGAACTGAGGAGCACTAGTTTAGAATGTGTGAATTACAGGCTTATTTTTTTTTTTGCTAATTGTTGACTGTAAATTAATTTCTAAAATGATTACAGTGAGACTAAAGAGAGTAGTGACTCAGCTCAGTTATCCACTCAGCTCAAGTTGGATTTATTAAGGGAGAATGGTGGCATTTAATTTACAAAATCTGTATCCGATAGTGTGGGACTGTAGTGTGAGTTTGACCATGAAGCACTCAAAGTCATTAACTGCTGAAGAAAATTCTTGCAATAGGGCCACTTAAATCTATCTTTTATACTTTTAGAAGGTTTGGCTTTAGAAATGCTTTTCTAAAAGGTGCTAGAACACTGTACTCAGTTTCTACAGAAGCTATTTCCTCATTTCCAAACATTTATGTTAGCTCAATGGTTTGAGTATTGGCCTGCTAAACGCAGGGTTGTGAGTTCAGTCCTTGAGGGGGCCATTTAGGGATCTGGGGCAGAAATTGGGGATTGGTCCTGCTTTGAGCAGGGGGTTGGACTAGATGACCTCCTGAGGTCCCTTCCAAGCCAGATATTCTATGATCTATGTTTTAACCTTAAATGCACATTTTCTGATTTTCACACATTTGACTTTATAATTGTAACATTTTAATAATGCTGTTACAAATTATTGATTTATAGCTTTAGGTCTATCTTGAAATTTTCTCTAAAAATATCCTTAGTTTTTTCTTTTGAAAGAAAAACTCACAAAGAGCCAGAGTATAATCTCTGAATGGATAGGTTCCAGTTTTTTATGCCACCAAACAAAAAAGCAGCTACCAGTTCATCAGCAGGGGCAATATTCGTTGTTGTTGTTTTAACATAACAATGTCTGGTCCCTCCTTCAATGACATGCTCTTGTGAGACAGTCACAGCAAGCAGCTACCAGGGAGAGAAATCCTTCTAAAATTAATTAAAATAAATCAAAAACTGAGGAGCAAAGGCAATAAGGCGCTGAACTCTTCATAGCTAGCGTGGAGACAGCTCTTTGCCCTGAGGAAGACTCAGGTGACTTGTCTGACAAATTTATCTCCTTATCCAGTCTCTGGCCTAAAGGTATGGTTCTACAAACAAGCTTGTCGGGCAAGTCTAAAGCCTCCTCACATGGTTTCAGACTTACAAGTATGGTTTCAGAAACCAGCAGGCCAAGAACTTCTTGTCAGGCCACCAGCAGAGATTCAGATGTTTTCCCCCCAAGGTAAACCTTCCCACCATTACCCTCTGATCCCACTGAGGGTTACCAAAAGAAACTACACCATCTGCTCAAGAAACTCCCTGAAAAAGCCCAAGAACAAATCCGCATAGATACACCCCTGGAACCTCGACCAGGGGTATTCTATCTGCTACCCAAGATCCATAAACCTGGAAATCCTGGGCGCCCCATCATCTCAGGCATTGGCACCCTGACAGCAGGATTGTCTGGCTATGTAGACTCCCTCCTTAGGCCCTACGCTACCAGCACTCCCAGCTATCTTGGAGACACCACTGACTTCCTGAGGAAACTACAATCCATCGGTGATCTTCCTGAAAACACCATCCTGGCCACTATGGATGTAGAAGCCCTCTACACCAACGTTCCACACAAAGATGGACTACAAGCCGTCTGGAACAGTATCCCTGATAATGTCACGGCAAACCTGGTGGCTGAACTTTGTGACTTTGTCCTCACCCATAACTATTTCACATTTGGGGACAATGTATACCTTCAAATCAGCAGCACTGCTATGGGTACCCACATGGCCCCACAGTATGCCAACATTTTTATGGCTGACTTAGAACAACGCTTCCTCAGCTCTTGTCCCCTAATGCCCCTACTCTACTTGCACTACATTGATGACATCTTCATTATCTGGACCCATGGAAAAGAAGCCCTTGAGGAATCCCACCATGATTTCAACAATTTCCATCCCACCATCAACCTCAGCCTGGACCAGTCCACACGAGATCCACTTCCTGGACACTACAGTGCTAATAAGCGATGGTCACTGTGACAAAGCTCTGTCCTTGCCTCCGTTGGTCCCGCGTTTCCTGGCAGATTTCGCTAGCCTCAGAGGCTCACTGTGACCCTCCACGTAACCCTTCTCTCTTTAGAGACAAGGGTCACAGTCTACTGAGCCATTTTCATCATAAGCCAGTGAGGGAGGTAAGGAGAAGTTATCCTTCCTTGCACAGTCTCTGTTGTCTCCCAGTCTCAGTGATTAATCAGGGGGCAAAGGGGGGGAGGGGGAGCCCGGGCCCACCCCCTACTCCGGGCTCCAGCCCAGGGACCCTAATAGTATCAGCTATGGTAGCTGACCTTTTAGAAACATGACATATACAATTCCCTGAGCTACTTCCCCCACAGCAGCCCTCACTTCCTCAAGCTCCACTTCACCCTTACCTCAGGGCCTCCTTCCTTGTGCCTGATATGGTGTGTACTACTCAGTCTCTCCAACAGCGCAACTTCCTCCCACAGGTCCTGACATGCACACCCACCTGACTAACTGGGAGGCTTTTAACTAGTTTCAGCCAGCCCCTGATTGGTTTCAGGTGTCCCAATCAACCTAGCCTTCTCCCTGCCTTCTGGAAAGTTCTTATTTGGCCCCAGGTGTCTTAAATGACCTGGAGCAGCTGCCATTTCACTTATCCAGCTACCAGGGATTTGTTTATCCTGGAGCTAATATATCTATCTCCCACTACTTTTCTATAGCCATCTGGCCTTGCCCCATCACATCACATAAACACCACCCTATATCGGAAACCTACTGACTGCTATGCCTACCTACATACCTCCAGCTTTCATCCAGACCACACCACACGATCCATTATCTACAGCCAAGCTCTGTGATACAACTGCATTTGCTCCAACCCCTCAGACAGAGACAAACACCTACAAGATCTCTATCAAGCATTCTTACAACTACAATACCCACCTGCTGAAATGTAGAAACAGACTGACAGAGTTAGAAGAGTACCCAGAAGTCACCTACTACAGGACAGGCCCAACAAAGAAAATAACAGAACGCCACTAGCCATCACCTTCAGCCCCCAACTAAAACCTCTCCAGCGCATCATCAAGGATCTACAACCTATCCTGAAGGACGACCCATCACTCTCACAGATCTTGGGAGACAGGCCAGTCCTTGCTTACAGACAGCCTCCCAACCTGAAGCAAGTACTCACCAGCAACCACACAACAGAACCACTAACCCAGGAACCTATCCTTGCAACAAAGCCTGTTGCCAACTGTGTCCACATATCTATTCAGGGGACACCATCATAGGGCCTAATCACATCAGCCACACTATCAGAGGCTTGTTCACCTGCACATCTACCAATGTGATATATGCCATCATGTGCCAGCAATGCCCCTCTGCCATGTACATTGGCCAAACTGGACAGTCTCTACGTAAAAGAATAAATGGACACAAATCAGATGTCAAGAATGATAACATTCAAAAACCAGTCGCAGAACACTTCAATCTCTTTGGTCACTCGATTACAGACCTAAAAGTGGCAATTCTTCAACAAAAAACCTTCAGAAACAGACTCCAACGAGAGACTGCTGAATTGGAATTAATTTGCAAACTAGATACAATTAACTTAGGCTTGAATAAAGACTGGGAGTGGATGGGTCATTACACAAAGTAAAACTATTTCCCTATGTTTATTTCTCCCCGCACACACACACACACACACTGTTCCTCAGACGTTTGTGTCAACTGCTGGAAATGGCCCACCTTGATTATCGCTACAAAAGGTTCCCCGCCCCCTGCCCCGGCTCTCCTGCTGTTTCATGTTCTCTGTGTATATAAATCTCCTCACTGTATTTTCCACTGAATGCATCTGATGAAGTGAGCTGTAGCTCACGAAAGCTTATGCTCAGATAAATTTGTTAGTCTCTAAGGTGTGACAAGTCCTCCTTTTCTTCCCACCTTGGAACATGCTAAAATGTTTGGTTTCACCATTCTACAATCTTGCTAAAGCACTCAGTAATGGTTTTTTTAGTGGCAATCATCTTGATAGCCTAAATGCATTCTGGTTTGCAGAGAAGATGAAAGATAAATTATCTGAGTAAGAAAATTAACTTCTGTGAGCTAGTAAGGATAAAGGAAAACTGTGATTCAATACATGGCCTGTTGTATGTGAGGAATTGTCCTTTAGAGAATGTAGAGCCCCAGGAAATTACTTGAAAATTTAAAGCAGAGAACCTTTTTGGGAAGAGTCTTAGCTGAAATGCTCAGAAAAGATGCTTTCTCTGACACTCTAAAAGGCCTAAAGATTAGGCTGCAGACCATGTCTACCTAAGATTCTCAGTTCCTTCATTAAGAGCTCTGTAGTTCCTAATGCTTAGAAGGTCTACCAGAACTATTTACTTTAGAGAGGTTACAGACTCCAGTCCATACACTATGATCTTATAAGCTCTGTAAAACTTCTGAAGAACTTTATAAAGCGTACAAAAATCTGATAGAGTTCTCAGAACTCTAATTTTTCCGAGCAGCTACATTCAAAATATTAACCCCAAACTTATTTTTAAAATAGCTATGTGTACTGGTAATTAATGAATAAAACAAATTTGGAGATATTAATCTTGTATCTCAAAAATGCCTTGTCTAATTAGTTTCAGACTTTGAGAAGAAGTTTTTCTCTGGCTGGAAACCACATATGGAAATTTTATAAAGGAGTAATATTAGACAAAATATCAACAAATTAGAAGAAGGGGTCAAAATCAGCCTTATAATGGGAAATTTCATACAATTTTAACTATGGAGATGCTACTGCTGGATCGATAATTCTGCTATAAACTGGGGGACCATCAGCTAGAAACAATACAGGAGAAGAAAGGTCTGGGTATATTTGGCAATCAGAGGATGACTATAAGCTACCAACATAATGCAGCCATAAAAAAGCAAAAGTGATTCTAGAATGTGTCAGGTGAGGTATTTCCAGAAGAGAGAGGGAAGTATAAATGCCACTGTACAAGGCACAGGTAAGACCTCATCTGGAATACTGTGTACAATTCTGGTCACCCGTGTTCAAGAGAGAGGAATTCAAACTGGACCAGGAGCAGAAAAGGGCTGCTAGGAGGATCAGGGGAATGGGGAGGATGTTTTATGAGAGGAGAATGAAAGAGCTGGCTTGTTTCACCTAGCAAAATGAAGGCTGAGAGGGGAGATGATTGCTCTCTACAAATACATCTGGGTGATAAACATTATGGGGGGTGAAGTGCTATTTAAGCTAGAAGAAAACGTTGGTGCAAGAACAAATGGGTACAAACTGGCCATGAATAACTTTAAGATGAAAATTAAAAGATGGTTTCTAACCATCAGAGGAAAGAGGTTCTTCCAACAGAAGTAGTGTAGGCAAACATTCTAGTTGTTTTAAAATAGAATTTGATAAATTCATGAATGGGGTTACCTGTCATATAGCATGGAACTGTACAGAGTGACCCAGGAGATCCCTTCCAGTCCTATGTTTCTATAATAATGATAGCCCTTAGCTCCAGATTGTTTTGCAGGTTTTACGTTCCTATATATATAAAAAAATTGCCTCTGAGGTTAACGTCTGTCTGTCTGTCTGAATATGATCTCTTTCAAACTACTTTGTGACTTCCACCCAATACCACTATTTCTATCAGTTATTTTTCTAACACATTACCTATAGTCAGGAAGGTAAGTGACTGCCTCTGGAGCTACTGCCTACTGTTTCAGAGATTGGTTGATAAAGGTCTTTGTGTGAACAGCATTGTAATAACCTCTTCAGAGACACACAAACAACTTATTTGATGCTGTCAGCCTTTGCTTGCCTGGGATCCAGGGTATGTGAATGTATGCTGGACATCAGATTGTAGATCCTTAGTACTTTTTGTTCTTCTGTGTCTTATGTTCTGAAATGAACATATTGAAGAACTGTATTCAGTGCTGTTCTAGCGGTGTTTGTCCCAGGATATTAGAAAGACAAGGTGGGTGAGGTAATATCTTTTATTGGACCAACTTCTGTTGGTGTGAGAGACAAGCTTTCGAGCTTTGAAGAAGAGCTCTCTGTAAGCTCGAAAGCTTGTCTCTCACACCAACAGAAGTTGGTCCAGTAAATGATATAACCTCACCCACCTTGTCTCCCTAGTATCGAAGAATTATCTTTTGGGAACTGAGTGAAATCCTGGTCCGACTGAAGTCAAAAGGAGCTTTGCTATTTTTCACACCGTGCAAGATCCTTCTTTCATTATTTTTTTCAGAGCGCGTGGGGTGGAGTTGTTTTTTGTCAGAAGTCATGTCTTGAAGGACAAAAAGGGTATGTTTCATTTGTGTTAGCTCAATCAAGTTAGCTTCACACAATTGAAAAGCCCCATTAAGATGCAGACTAATGCATCTGAAGCCATGTAGTTGCCTAGGGGGGAGGCTAGGCTACAACATGGCCAGCTAACATGGCTTCAGATATGTTAGTGCAAATCTTAATGGGGCTTTTTAATCATGTTAAGATATTGAGCTAACAAGAGTCCAGCACACATCCTTTTTGTCTGTTAAGACAAGGCCAGAGAGCCCTGGACATTTGAATAGGGACTGAACACTGATCTTTTCATTCTGGTGCCACTCTTATTCTCATGCCAACCCTATTCTTCCTCCTAAGGGCAACTGCTAGCTGTAACAACTCTGCCATGGTTCGCAGCTGCTATGCTTGAGTGTAGCCCCTTTTCAATACTTTCAGCTGCACTGTTATTGTAAGACCTACCATTCCGTCAGTGATAGTTGTGTCCAGAAACCCCATCAAAAATATTCTGACATGCAGCAGTGATAGTGCGTGCAAATGTATTTAATGAAGAAAGGATAAACAAAACAGTAAATAAAAAAATACAGCTTTCCAAAGACCTCAGTTCACTGACTATGGGATTTGAACAGCAAATTCCATACAGCTGCTGAGCTGCTGCCTTGCTACATCTTTCATGGATGAATTTTTATAATGTGACATTGCTACTGTTTTTAATAATGCAAACTAAACCTCATAGGGCCAAATTCTACCCTCAGTTACCCAGTCTCCTTCACTTTATGCATTTTAAAGAAGGTTCCAATCCTGCACATACTCAGGTGACAAGTATTGAAGCCTTAGGCCTGATCCTGCAATTTACTGTGTACAGGTACACTACGCCCTCCCTGTAGAGCCCCACTGAAATCAGTGGGGCTCTGTGGGTACAGCAATGTGCCTTCACTATAAATTGCAGATCAGGGCCTAAGATTGTAAGATCCCAGGGCAGGGGATCTGTCACAGTTTATATGTCTATAAAGAGTCATTCACACCTATGATCCTATATAAATAGGAGCGGGAATAATTGGATCTTATTTTAACGTAGTGTTTTTAATCATTTGCTTTTTTCCCCCAACAGAATCGTCCCTCCAGTCTGACTCCTTAAAAAACTCCAGAAGCTTTCTTCAGTTAAATGAGATAGTATTAATAAATAATGAGGAACTTCTGCCATGTCATATAATGGATCAGCATTGGAAGTTCTATGTGGAATGTGAGAATTTTGGATTTTAAGAACGCTTCTGATTTATAACAGTTTTTCTTCATCATCAGTTAAGAATAAAACTGACTTTTTAGAATTAAATTGCCTTGTTCTAGCATTTAAATAGCTTCTTTAGCCTGGTAATATGAATGTAAATCAGATATACTAAAATATTACCCGGTATCTGGATTTAATACAGGAAACTTAATTTGCAGCAGCTGAAGATAATTGTCAATGCTGAACTCATGTTTTGTTTTACTATTGAGACAAGGGAGTGTAGAGGCAAACAAAGTCCTTTCATAAATTTGGCACTCACCTCCGGTCATACTCAGTCCCAGCATAGGTGGGTGCAACTCCATTGACTTCAGTGGCATTGTACCTACTTATACAAGGGTTGAATATGTCCTCACTTGTCCAGATAAAAGCAGCACTGCCAGTCAATTTGCAACTAACGTTACAGGCAGTCTGCTTGAGCACACGCCACCCTAAATGACTGTAAAGGTCCATGTATCAATATAAGCAATTCTGTTAAATAGAAATTAAGATAAGCAGCTTTTAAAATAGCTGATTGCTTTACATGACCTAGAAATATATAAACATTTCTAGAAGGTGGGGGAAGGGGATGGGAGCAAGGTGGCTAAAAGCAAAATTTTATCCATTTGAAGTTCTCAAATGTGGGGTTTCTCTGATTATCAGATGTATTCAATCTGAAATGACAAAGGAAGCACTAGTGCACGGCAGAAAGTGAAACGAGGTCATTTACTGGTAAAATGTATTTATATTTTAAATCTAACAGCAGCTTCAAAATTTGCCCCAGCTGCCTGAGGGTTTGTATTTGTTTAAATTTTAAAATGTCTGAGTCTTCCCCATTTATACAACATTTGACTACTATCACGAGAGTCATCTGCATTCAAATTGCAGTCTTGCTTTTTCACTCCCTGGATTACAAGAAATAGAAAAGATGCAAAGGTAACACCCAATACTCTTAACTCCAGAGAATGGGACAGAGTGAGAGACCCATGCCAAAACATGGCAGCCTGTAATAGTTATTGGGGTGTGAATTACTGTCTTGAAGGGAAGTTGAATACTGCCTTAGGTAAAAGGAGACTATCAGGGCATGAACTTGATACAGGGGAAGAAGAGGGATGCTTCTAATGGGAAGTGTGTTAATACTGTGCCCTGTCATGCATTAGTAGTCATTGATTGATAAGGCCTTAAAAATTGAAAAAATACGAACTGTCATGAAGCCAAAAAGGTAAAGGCTTTTGAGTGATAAGTATTCAATAAAAGTCAGTTTCCACATAGAAAAGAGAGAAACCATTTTTCTGAGTTGCTACAGTGGAAGAATAGAAAGCAAAATCAGTTTAAAGTAAATGGCTATTCAAATATTGTTCATGTCTTGTTTGGAGAAGGCTACCATCTTATTTAAAAAAATAACCTTTGACAATCAGACCTACTGTATTGCTTGTAAGTTTATTTTGAATGTTTTCTTTGTTATAAGGTATTAAATAAAATTGTTAACAAAAATTGTAAGGTCTTGACAGTAACACTTTGTTATAGTCAGTATAATAACATTGCACATGATGGAAGTGCAGATTGAGAGGTGGTGACAAAAATATTGGATCACACGCTGATTCATAGGTGGGGGGAAAAGGATGTAAAGTATTATTTGTAAACTGCTGGTTTTTTACTCATTCAGTATGTGAACGTAAAAAAGCTTAATTTTCTTTGATTTTTTTTCAGTGTTCACATGTGCACTTTAAGCAAGTAATAGCGTTAAGGTGTCAGATTGACTGCAAGAAATTAATCTGGCCTAACTACTGATTAATAAAATTAGCAAACCTAGTTTTCTACTTTCCAAATCCATACTCTTTTCATAACTTAAAGAATTGGACAAGAGAAGGGTGGTGTCTTTGTAAATGCTTTACTTTTCATTCCATGCTAAAGAAGCACAGTTGATCCTAGACACTATGCAATACATGCGGGATCATCAGACCCCTGTTCTAGTGGGAATCTAATATGGTGCATTACACCCAGGGTGACAGACAGTAGTGGCTAGTCCTCCCGACCCTTCTGCTTTTAGCAACTGGCTGACTCCTCTTATTTAGTAAATGACTTCTCCTCTCCTATGCTCTGAATGAATGTACATCTTATGCTATGCAGAGCAGAGGAGCCAGGAAGGAGAATTCAAAGAGGAGGAATCAGCTGATATCACTGCCACTGTTAATATTTCATGTAAGGAAAAAAGGAGAGATTTGAGGAGCCAGGAAGAGTCATGGAGGCAAAGGGGAGATGAAAATAAGTGAGGAAGAAAGCAAAGGGGATTGACAAAAGAATAAGGAGGGAGAAACAGGAACATAAGAAAGCAGCTGGGGACCAGACAATAGAATACAGATTAATAGATTTTAAGGCCAGAAGGGGACAACTATGGTAGTCTGACCTCCTGAATAACACAGGCCATAGGTTATGAAAGAACTGCATAGGGAAGGGAAGCAAGGGAGAAGTGACAATGGAACAAGAAACAAAAAGGACAGAATAAAATTCTCCCAGTGCAGAGGGCCAGCACAAGGGTATTACAGGAAGTGGTGCACTGGCTCTCTGCGCAGGGGTGAATTTTACCCAGAGAGAACAGAGCAAATCAAGAGACATGGGATAGTAAAGACCAGATTTTAGAGGGTATTTACCTGGCTAACAATGCAGACAGATGCCTAGTGGAATTTTCAAAAGCACCTGAGCACCTAAATCCCATAGGTACTAGGCATCTAGGCACTTTTGAAAATCTCACCAGGCATGTCTCTGCATCTTTAGACACCTAAACACCTTTAGAGTTGCTCTGAGACCTCAAGTTTTACTGCAAAAGTACAGTTTGAATGAGCAACAGAGCTAGGAAGGGAGAGTGGATTTTGAATGAGATGAAGATACAAGTGTCACACTGTCTGCAGTGGCTCATGACCATGAGTGCCAACCTCAGGGCAGACTGTCAAAAAGCAGGACAGAAGCCCCAAACTGGTTGTAAATTCTATAATTAGATTTCACCGACACAGTAACAAATGTGAAGTCCTAAAGCACTACAGCAGTCTTACCATGGAGTCACAGACAGACCCCTTGGCCATTCCAGTCTATCTTGCCACCCAGGCAAGATAGATTTTGTGATAGATGATCACTTTACACCAAAAATCACAATAATATTTGGGTTACTAGTCCCAAAGGACTAGTAACTTACCCCAGGTCAATTGTACTCAGATCTCAAACCAAAGACAACACCTGTCACCAATCCTATAATAAACTAACTAAACATTTATAAACTACAAAAAGAAATGAGAATTATTTACAAGGTTAAAACAGGAAGCATAAACCCACAAGTGAGTTACAGCTTTGATTTAAAAAGGTGATATGAACTTCTATAATAAGCAGCTCTATATGTCCTTTAGGGCTGACCTATGCCAGGCAGCATGAGGATCTCTTATGTATGTTTAGAAGTCTTTGCCCCTCAGAGTTCAGACAGCAGGAAGAGACCAAGTTTCTCCTTGTCAGGGATTTTTTTATCCCTTTCACCACAGAATCCAAGCTTGTGGGATGAGATCATGCACAGGTCTCCCCTTCCTGGAGGGAGTTAGGAATGCAGTCAACAAGGTCTGTCTGTGTCCTTTGGTGCTACACAATGCCTCATTTGCCTTCAGTGGGCCATCTTGTGTATAGGATAAGCACTTTACCTTAATTAATGCTTCTTTTCCTGTTTGGTGAGTTGCACAATTACAGAGTTTCAGAGTAACAGCCGTGTTAGTCTGTATTCGCAAAAAGAAAAGGAGGACTTGTGGCTCCTTAGAGACTAACCAATTTATTTGAGCATAAGATTTCGTGAGCTACAGTGAGCTTTTACAATTACAGAGGTTTACAATGCAAACACTCAGTATAACTTTAGAGCAGGGGTGGGCAAACTAAGGCCCGTGGGCTGCATCGGCCCATCAGACCTTTAGATCTGGCCCTCGAGCTCCATTGCCCCGCTCTGGTGCTCCAGCTGGGGAGCGAGGTAGGGGACTGGCCCCGCTCCACCCACCTGGCGCTCCCATGTGTTCATGACTTGCGTGATGGGCGTGAGGGCACGCATGTTACTCTGCCTGCACAACCCAAATATGCCTCAGGCGCCATCAGAGCCTGGAATGTGCAAGCCAACTTGCCTGCTACCTGTTGGCTTAGGTGACTTTGATGTTTTAGTAGTGTTAATTTTCCATTGTTGAGGATAAAACAAAGAGTAGTTGGCATGGGAGTGCTCAGTGGCAGTTTTCAAAGTTATGGACTGTTGGGACCTACGTGGGAGGAGATTTCTCAGAGCAGGGAGCTGGTGAATCTCAGTGAGTTCCAATGACCGAACGCTGACCCCCGACAAATCCAGGCTAGAAAAAAAGGGCATGGAAAGGGGGTAAGTTTGGTTTAATTATTGTAATACGTTGTTATGATGGTATATTTATAATAGTAAGTAAAGTTTTATGTTTATTTCCACTAAAACATATCTTTATTATATGAAGTTTATTTGAATATCTCTGAATTGTTAATTTCATGAGCATTCATGGCCCACCATACAATTTCCATACCCAGATGTGGCCCTTGGGCCAAAAAGTTTGCTCGACCCAGCTCCCCAGCGGGAGCACTGAGTGGGGCGGCTCCCTAGCTAGAGCGCTGGAGCAGGGCAAGCCCCTGACCTCACTCCCCAGCAGGAATGCTGGACGGGCGCAATGGGGCAAGTCTCCAACCCCACTCCCCAGCTGGAACGCTGAAGTGGGGAAAGCGCCCGACCCTGTTCCCTGGCTGGAGTGCCGGAGTTGGGCAATGGAACTCGAGGGATGGATCAAAAGGTATGATGGGCCAGATGCGGCCCGTTGCCCACCCCTGCTTTAGACCATGGGTAAGGTTGAGATTTTATCACTGTTATTTTTAGTAAAAGTCACAGACAGGATGCAGGCAATATACAATATACAAAAATTCATGGAAGCCCACGAATTGTCTATTACTTTTACAATAAACGATGGGGGCGGGTTGATGGGGGGATGACTGATGCCTGAGCCCCATGGTGGCTGACAGCTGTGGGGCCCTGCTGCTGAAGCTGAAGCTGAAGGGAAAATGTCACAGAGGTCTCTGAAAGTCACAGAATCTGTGATTTCTGTGACCCCCATGACAAAATCTTATCCTTTGCTAGGGGATACCGACATTATTCGTAGGATTAACACGTGCAGCATCCTACAAAGTTTCCATTAAGTCTAAATGCTAAACACATTCTTATAACACTAATTTCTCTTTTAACTATCCTAATCCACAGGTAAAACAGACTGGTGTCCAGGTATGTATTTGTCAGTGTTCTGTGAGACCCTGGGCCTTGGCATGAGCTAGCACCTAGTCTGCCAGCATCACAAGAAGGAACCATGATTCTTTTTGAGAAGAAATGGGCCTAGTTACATTTTCCAGAAAAAAGAAAATGGACACAGAGAGACAGGAAGAGAAGAGAAAAATGAGAGAATACATTGAAGGGAGCGAGCAAACAGTAGATATGAAATGGAAAAGTAAAGAAATGAGAAAATAAACAACAAGGGCTTGATTCTGTGCTGAGTTACATCTCCTGCAAACCCAGTCGCCCCACTGGGTTACACAGGGTATAGATCACTGCAGAGTTTGGCCCTGTAAGTGGTTAGTTGGGTATTTTTACAATTATGTCACAGTGATGAGTTGTTTTTTCCCCCTGATTTTCAAGTCCTAATTTGAGACAGAAGGAAAAACTTAATGATTAAACAATTGAAAGAAATTAAGGGAAGAAAAAATAGAAACAAAAAGGCAGAAGTGATTGATGCCATTTTGCCTTCTTCTTGGAGTGAGGTAGGCTGTCCAGCAGCCAGTCAGCTAGTAATAAACATCCAGGTCCCATATAGTCCAATTTAAATTCCTGTTCCTAATCTACTTATTATGAAATGGATTTGGGGCCCAAATATCTCAGGTTACCTCTCTCTTACCCAGCTTTATTGGCTGAACTATACAGAGGTCGTGCTTAGGTTGGCTACTTGCTCAGAAAACGTCCATAAGTGTATATTAACAATAGCCCCACTAGCAGTTTCTTATTTTTAAGAGCAAAGTATAAATAATTTCTGCAAGCGTCCCTCAGGTTTATCTGGCAAGTATCGTCTCCTTCCTTTTTTATTTCAACAGTGGAGAACTGAGTTATTAAATTTTAAAAAAAATCCAGTGAGACTGTTGGTGGAGGAAGGGGCATGGAGGATACAAAAAGAAAAGAGATCTTTATTTATGCTACCACAGAGTTGTTCAGGGCCTTGGAAACAAGGATGAGAAGTGTCTTCTGTTGCTCATACTTAAATTGTAAGTTCCGTGGTGGAGAGGCAGTCTTTCTGTTTTGTATTTGCCAAGTGCTTTGCACAATGGGATCCTGGTTCATGACTTGGCATTCTGGTAATACAGATAATAATAATAATAATAAATTTGATACAGTGAATTTAAGGAAGGCAGTGCAGCAATTGAAAGAGGGGACTGTATGCAAGGGGTTTTAAAGCTGGGTTTTTTTTTTTTTTTGTATTTGTATTTTTTGAATGCTGAATTTTTGCCCTTGGAAAAGTTTCACCAATTATACCAATATAATTATACCCGTATAGTTTAACAGGTGTAACCACCTGTGTGGGAGCTCTTATTCTAGTGTACCTTTTCTGGTTTACATCTCAACAATATATTGTGCCAGTGAGTTCCACATGGTCTTTAGGTATTGTATAAAAAGGTTATTTTATTAATTTAAAATGTGTTGCATGTAAGTGTTGTTAGTTATCTCCTGGCTCACACACCAACATTTCCTGGGGACTGATTCATGGACCTTATTTTTTCATTACAGATTAGATTGGGTGAGTAACTCCTTTCCCCTGCAGCCACACCCCTGTTCTTTGCATAAGTAAATTCCCTACTCGCTGTTGTGTACAAAAACTGGGCCCCCCGAGGCAAGCCTGCAGTCGCATGTTTTCCTCAGAAAAGTTGAAAGCCTTGCTCTGCAGAGAGGAAACTGACAGGAAATTAGGCAAGAGAATGTGCCTCCTTTCCCATGGTTTCAAGTAATGAACAATTAAGTGGAATAAAATATTTAAACAAGCCACTTTTTCCATCACGGAAAATATTGGAATAAAGACAGAATAACTAAGCTCCGGAGCAGCTCTGCCGGCCAGCGCTGGGGCAGGAGGGGCCCTGGGCGGCCGCAGGATGAGAGTCGGGGCAGCAGCCCCACAGCTTCGCCGGAGGGAGGAGCCGGCCCGGCTGCGGCAACAATCGCTGCCACTTTGTACCCAGGAGTGAAACTTTCTGCATCCAGGTGAGCGAGCGGTCGGGGCAGCCGGGCTGGGCACAGAGCAGGGGAGCCGAGCTTGGGCGGTAGAGAGCGACAGGGGACTTCGGGGAGCGGGTGCGGAGGAACCGGGCTGCGGGGAGCCGGGCTGGGAAGGGAAAAGGGGGGCAGAGGTAGGCAGGGACGGCTGGGGGGAAGGAGCGGGGGGCCGCGCCGGGCTCAGGACAGCTGGGGGGCAGGCTAGAGATCGGCCTCAGGATCCAGCAGCCGCTGGTCCAACATCTGCAGCAAAGGCGCTGGCAGCGCCCCGCTGGGGGCCGGCCTGGCTTTGTCTGGGGTCCGCCAGGGAGGAAACGAGCCGGCTGGGGTCTGGGAAGGGGGAGGGTGTTTCGGTGACAGCGCTGGGCTGGTGGTAGGCGGCGTTTGAGGTTATTTTGAGTTAGTGCTGGTGGCTGTCCTTTGGGGTCATGTGTCCGATCTCAGGGGATTATCTCTGGTATGTGGAGATGGTTTGGGGGTGATGGGATGAGTTGAGATCGAGGCTGGTAGTTGGGGGTGGGGATGTGTTGCTGTTGGGGCTGTTGTAAGGGGAACAGTGATGGAGTCTCACCAGACCATTTATTTATGCTCACTAATAATAATCCTGGTGGATGCTCCATGACTGACTATTTCAAAATCAAGATCTGCGGTGGGAATTATTTTGGGGGACTTCCTGGGCCTGTGTTATGCAGGAGGTCAGACTCTCTAGATGATCACAATGGTCCCTTCTGGCCTTGGAATCGATGAATAAGAACGTAAGGCTCCAAAAAGAGCTTCACCTGGTGCACCAGTAACATGTCAAGGCGGGACATACAAGCCCTGAGGGATTATCCTGAGAATTTTCATACATCCACAGCTGTGGGTTTATAAAGGCCATGAGCGCACATTAGGTAAATGTAATAATTATATAGGTCACTGGTTAATGTTGGGACCCTCCCTCTCCCATAGATTAGTCCTGTGTTTGTTTCAGCCAGACTTTTAGCTGGGATTTTCCTTCATGTTCTGCATGGGAAATTGGCAGAGAGAGATTAGCTGGAACACAATGTCACAATGAATTTGGCTCAGAGAGATTAAATGACTTGCCTAAGGAAAGCCAATGAATCAGTGGCACAGACAGCTAAACCTCCTGTTCTTCTTCAACTGCTTCCTCATATCGATTCCAATTAGGTGTGTGCGCGCCGCGTGCATGATCGTCAGAAGATTTTTACCCTAGCAACACCTGGGGGGTCAGCTAAGGTGCCCCCTGGAGAGGCGCCTTCACAGTGTCCAATATATGCCCCAGCTGATCCAGTGCCCCCTCAGTTTCTTCTTACCACCTGTGATGGTTGTTGGAACTGTGGAGCGTGGCTTAGCTGAACTCCACTTTCCCTAGCTTCTCATTAGCACTTGTTAAAAGTTGTAAATAGTTTATAAATAGTTAATAGTTCTTTAGTAAGTAGTTATAGTTCTTTGTGTAAATAGTAGTTGTGGGGTAAGGGGCTTCTCCCCTTCCCTCCCAGTACCCGGGCTGATGCCTAGGTCTCTGGGTTTCAAACCATGCTTGGCCTGCCTTAAGCTGATGCCTATGGGAGACCCCCACGACTCCTGCTTGAAGTGCCCAGGAGAATCCCATCAAGCTGACAAGCGCCCCATCTGCAAGGCATTCAAGCCTCGGACTAAAAAGGAGCAGGACTTTTGTCTGAAGCAGCACCTTATGGAAGCATCACTTAGCCCGATGTCCTCAGCCCCATGCCAAGACCCGGTGCCAACTTCATTGGTTCGGAGCGCACCTGCGGCACCGGAGCGCTCAGCGCAACATCCGGGCACCGACAAAGACTCCCGGCACTGGACGCCTCCGGCACCCCTACCAGCGCGGCGGCGTCGCTCTCTCTCTCTGGGACCGAAGAGGCAGCACAAGCAACATGCTGCCCCGTTGCAGTTGCTGGTGCCACCTGGGCCTCCCTCAGAGCCGCATCCAGTGTTGGAGTGACCGGCATAGGCACCAAGCCCTGCACCCTGGGCTCTGGCGCTGTATGCTCCCCCGTGCGCACCGTGGTTGTGCTTAGGCCACTGTCCACGCCGGAGACATTCTCCATGGCGCGCGACCTGATGGCGCTCACCGAGCCGGGACCATCGCAGCCTCTGGTGCCACCGGTACGGGCTGTTCCTTCAAAAGGAAAGCCCTCCATGCTACACCCTCCATCACAGAGCGAGATAGGACGGCACCGATCCCGGTCATCGTCCCGATCCAGACGCCGGTCTCGTTCATGGCACCCCTCGCAGTCCTGGCACTGATCACCATCTCGGCACCGGTCGCATTCGCGGGGTCGCTCCGCCTCACAAAGATCTTCTTGTCAGTACGGTTGGTACCAGTTCAGCTCACGACACTGATCACAGCGCCGGTCTGAGTGCCGATTTACTCGGAATCGATCCTGGCGCCAATCCACCCATAGATCTTCATTGGGGTCCAGATCTGGCTCCCGGTACCGATACAGCCACCGGTACCGATCAGGATCGCGACACCGATCTCCATCTCCCTGGAGCAGTGCAGTACCACATGCCAAGATGGCACCGCAAACATACTCGGCCCCACCTTGGCCGTCCCGCTCCGCCTTGAGGTCATCTCAAGCAGGAAGTGGCTACCACGTTCAGGACCAAGAGGTGGATGGCGCTAGCCAATGGCAGGACGAGGGCCAGGACCCTAGTCAGAGT
Source organism: Caretta caretta (assembly GCF_965140235.1). Classification (NCBI taxonomy): domain Eukaryota; kingdom Metazoa; phylum Chordata; order Testudines; family Cheloniidae; genus Caretta; species Caretta caretta. Next base: position 48,771,948 of record NC_134210.1, read on the forward strand.
CCTCTGCAATGGTCCTTTTGGACTCCTTGGGCTTACCATCAGGCCCAGGGTGTCCCCTCGGGGGCTTTTCGCTCTGCCCACTCAGAGCCCCGGGTACCGGAGGCCACAGTGAGTCGCCCTCCCCTGGGTGGCTCGGAGGCGACTGCCCTGCCCCCAGTTCAGGCCCACGCCCCTAGCGTGGTGGACCTAGGGCAACCAGAGCCTCCCAGCAAGACCTTCCCCAGGACCCATTAGTCCTGGGGGTATCCTCCTCATCTTCCCCAGATGAGGGGATAGCGGGTACGTCCTCCTCTAGCCCCCCACCTATAGACCTCCGTGCCCACTAGGAACCTCCAGGTGGAGGAGGTGGTGGAGGTAGAGGATCCAGTAGTGGCCATTCTGTCTGCCGACACACCATCCAGAATAGCCTTGCCTTTCATTCGGACTATTCAGGCTAATGCCACTACAATCTGGCAATCTCCAGCCTCTATTCCTCCTACTGCCAAGGGGTTGGAGAGGAAATATTTTGTCCCCTCCAAAGACTTCGAGTACTTGTATACTCACCCTCAGCCATGCTCTCTTGTTGTACAGTTCGTTAACGAGAGGGAGAGACACGGCCAACAAGCCCCCGGACCTAAATCCAAGGATGCTAGATGCCTGGATTTATTCAGGTGCAACATATACTCTACTAGTGGCTTGTAACTCAGAGTGGCTAACCAGCAGGCCCTCTTGAGCCGATTCAATTATAATACCTGGAACTTGATGCAGAAGTTCAAGGAGCTTATCCCTCAAGAGTCGAGGGAGGAGTTCGGGGCTTTAGCAGAGGAGGGCAAGAAAGTAGCCAGAAAGAAACAAGCCTCATTAGATGTGGCAGACTCGACAGCTAGGACTCTAGCCTCAGGAGTAGCTATGCGCCGCATCTCCTGGCTACAGGTCTCCGGTCTCCCACCTGAATTCCAGCAAACCATACAGGACCTACCCTTTGATGGCCAGAATCTGTTCTCGGAGAAGACAGACTCCAGTCTTCAGAGTCTGAAGGACAACTCGGCCATCATGTGTTCACTGGGCATGCATACCCTGGTAACGCAATGTAGGCCCTTCCAATCCCAATCACAGCACACCTACCCCAACCCCTGGCCCAGACAGGACTTCTTTAGAAGACGCAGCCGAGGTGGTAGGTGGAGACAGTCTGGTCAGCAGACGGGCCAGAGCCAGGGTCCCCCCAAATCATTTGCAGGACCCAAACAACACTTTTGAAGGTGTGCCCAAAGGCGGAGCACCAGTCTCCTTCCCGGATCCTTCCCTGCCTTTCTACAACCGCCTCTCCCATTTCCTCTGTGCGTGGTCCTGTATAACATCATACCGCTGGATCCTACGCACAGTGGAAAGTAGATACAGCCTTCAATTTGCTCGGCGCCCCCCCTCCCCATCCCCGTCCTTTTTCAGGGACCCTTCTCACGAGCAACTCCTTCTACAGGAGGTGCAAATGCTCTTAGCTATCGGAGCGATAGAGGAGGTTCCAAGGGAACTGAGGGGCAGGGAGTTTTACTCCCGATATTTCCTAATCCCCAAGGCAAAGGGGGGGCTACGGCTCATCCTGGACCTGCGTGGACTGAGCAAATTCATGGTAAAGTTGAAGTTCTGCATGGTTTCCCTGGAGACCATTATTCCTTCCCTGGATCCCGGAGATGGTACACCGCCCTCGACATAAAGGACGCGTATTTCCACATAGTGATTTACCCGCCACACAGGCGTTTCCTTCGCTTTGTGGTCAACCGACAGCACTTCCAGTCTACCATCCTTCCCTTCGGTCTATCCACAGCACCAAGGGTCTTTATGAAGTGTATGGCTGTCGTAGCTGTCTCCCTTCATCAACATCGTATCCAAGTGTTTCCGTACCTCGCTGACTGGCTCATTCAGGGCTGCTCCAGGGACCAGGTGCAATCTCATGTTCAGTTCACCATGAGCGTGTTCAGACAGCTAGGCCTGCTGCTCAGTGTAGAAAAGTCCACTTTGGAGCTGACCCAAAGGATAGACTTCATCGGCACAGTCCTAGATTCAAAACTCGCCTGCGCATTTCTACCGGAAGCACGCTTTCAGGCCCTAGTGAACATCATTCATGGCCTGCAAGGCTTCCCGACCTTGACAGTACGGACATGCCTAGGTCTCCTGGGACACATGGCGTCTTGTACATTTGTGACCAGACACGCCAGACTACACCTCCGTCCACTTCAGGCCTGGCTCTCAACCGTATACCATCCAGGCCGGCACAGCATGGACATGGTGGTCACGGTACCGCCGGACATCTTAGGCTCCCTGAACTGGTGGCTGAACCTCAAGTAAGTAGTCGAGGGAGTACCATTCCATGCCCCACAGCCCTCCCTCACCCTAACCATGGACGCATCTTTTCTGAGTTGGGGCACTCACCTCGGGAACTTTCGCATGCAGGGCCTTTGGTCCACACAAGAGATATCCCTGCACATCAATGTACAGGAGCTGAGAGCAGTGCGCCTGGCTTGTCAAGTATTTCACAGGCACCTTCAGGGCCATTTTGTTGCAGTTCTCACAGACAACACAACGGTCATGTTTTATATCAACAAACAAGGGGGAGCACAATCGTCCCCCCTCTGTCAGGAAGCCATTCTCCTGTGGGAATTCTGCATAGCCCACTCGATCCCTCTGGTGGCGTCTTTTCTCCCAGGAGTCCAGAACACCTTAGAGGACCACCTCAGCAGATCCTTCCAGGCTCACAAGTGGTTGGTTCGCCCAGACGTCATCCACTCTGTCTTCCAGAAGTGGGGGTTTCCCCACATAGACCTGTTTGCCCCTCGCGAGAATCGGAAGTGCCAGGTGTTCTGCTCTCTCCAAGGATGCTCCCCAGGTTCCCTATCGGACGCCTTCCTAATACTGTGGAAAAACCACCTGTGTTATGCCTTTCCTCCATTCCCGTTAGTCCACAGGGTCCTGCTCAAGTTGTGCAGGGACAGAGCCCACTTAATTTTGGTCACCCAGGCGTGGCCCAGGCAGCACTGGTATACCACTCTCCTAGAGCTGTCGGTGGTCACTCCAATTCCACTTCCGTTGTGGCCGGACCTGATCATGCAGGAACATGGACGACTCTGCCATCCTGACCTGCGATCCCTCCACCTTACAGTGTGGACGCTGCATGGCTAACTCCGTCTGAGCTACGTTGCTCCCGCTCGGTGCAACAGGTCCTTCTGGGTAGCAGAAAGCCCTCTACCAGATCCACGTATTTGGCCAAGTGGAAGCGTTTTTCCTGCTGGTGTGCTCTGAGTGATATGGCCCCCCCTGCAGGCGTCAGTACCTACCATCTTGGACTACCTCTTGTCCTTGAAACAGCAGGGCCTGGCAGTTTCATCCATCAGAATACACCTAGCAGCGATTTCAGCCTTCCACCCGGGCGAAAATGGGCCCTTGGTCTTCTCCAATCCTATTCAGCAGGTTCCTCAAGGGATTGGAACACCTGTACCCGCAAATTCGGCATCCGGTCCCTAAGTGGGACCTCAACCTGGTCCTATCCAGACTCTTGGGTGCCCCGTTCGAGCTGATGGCTACCTGCTCGCTCCTGTACCTTTCCTGGAAGACAGCCTTCCTCATAGCTATCATCTCGGCGAGGCATGTGTCCGAGCTTAGAACTCTTACGTTGGAACCACCATACATGGTGTTCCACAAGGACAAGGTACAGCTGTGACCACACCCAGCCTTCCTTCCTAAGGTGGTCTCTGCCTTTCATGTCAACCAAGACATCTTCCTCCTGGTCTTCTATCCAAAGCTGCACGCCTCTCGACGGGACCAACAACTGCACTTCCTAGACATTCGCAGAGCCCTCGCCTTTTACATCGAGCGAACAAAAACCTTTTAGGAAAACAACTCAGCTGTTTGTTGCTGTGGCAGACTGGATGAAAGGCCTCCCAGTCTCCTCCCAGCGCAGCTCGTCCTGGATCACATCATGCATCCGTGCGTGCTATGATTTGGCTGGTGTCCCAACTACACACCTTACTGGCCACTTCACCCGGGCCCAAGCTTTGTCCTCCACTTTCCTGGCTCATGTACCAATTCAGGAGATATGTAGAGCAGCAACTTGGTCATCGGTACATACCTTTGCTACCCACTATGCAATAGTCCAGCAGTCAAGAGGTGATGCGGCATTTGGTTCAGCAGTTCTGCACTCCGCGACATCTCACTCTGACCCCACCGCCTAGGTAAGGCTTGAGAGTCATCTAATTGAAAAGAAATTGGGGATTGTGCCTGCTTTGAGCAGGGGGTTGGACTTGATGATCTCCTGAGGTCCCTTCCAACCCTGATATTCTGTGATTCTGTGATATGAGCAAGCCTTCGTCAGTGAATCTGGCCCGGGAACTTCCCACCCAGAACTGTTGTTCTTCGAGATGTGTTGCTCATATCCATTCCAAACCCGCCCTCCTTCCCCTCTGTCAGAGTAGCCGGCAAGAAGGAACTGAGCTGGCGCTGGATCAGCTGGGGCATATTTTCAGCACTGTGAAGGCGCCACTCCAGGAGGCGCCTCAGCTGACCCACTGGGTGTGGCTAGGGTAAAAATCTTCCTACAATCCTGCATGCGGCACGCACACACCTAATTGGAATGGAGATGAGCAACACATGTCGAAGAACAACAGTTACAAAGTCCTTTTCCGCACATAAAATGGTTGCTTCCCCAGTCAACACTTCACGTTTTCATAACTTTCAGAGTCCCCCTAGGGCTTATCTGGAGAGGAAACAGCCTGTGTTAGTGGAGGATTGATGCCAATTCACATTATCTCAGTGACTGTCAGCATCATAAACCCTATGCAAAAGTGAATCCCTTTAAAAATAAAGAAGTAGCCCTCTATAACATTTCTAAGCATATCCAAATGTAGGTCACAAACATGAAGAGAAAGGCGTTACTTGAGATGTATATAGATTCACTGCTGCCGGGTTTTGTGCTCCAGCAGCTGGGATAGAGAAGTTGAGGCTGTGAAATGAGTAACCCGTTTTCAAAGGCAACAGTTTAGCACTGAACGTCCCCCGCCCCCGTCTTTCACCACTTCCCTGACTGCCAAAGTAAGGGGGGGTGCTGGGTATGATGAGTTCCCCTTTCTGGCTCCCAGGGCTGAGACCAAAAGATGACCAACATCGAGGCACAAGTACCCCCAGACGATGTGCAAAGCGTTCGCTGGTTGCAAAAGCGACCCCGCCGCCAGGGAGCCAAGCCCCAGCGGCGCGGCGCGGCTCGGGGCAGGGGGGGATTCCCGGGGCGGATTCCCGGGGCGGGGCGCGGCCTCTCCGGGCACAGCTGGATTGCGGGCCGCTCCAGCTGTTACTGCAACATCCCAGCGCTTCTGCCTCTCGCTCCTGCCGGCCGGCAGGTTGAGGGAGGCGGAGGCGTCCCTCCTTTCCCGTCACGCCCTGGGGTGCTCAGTCAGCCCCGCAGCCAGGGAGGGAGCAGCCCGGGGCGCCTCCCCCCAGCCCCACTGTCTTCCGCCTGCTGCTAACATCTGCTGCAGCCCGCGCGCTGCCTCGCAGCTGCTGCGACCGCAGCCTGGGCTCCCCCGCTCTGCGGCGCCTTCGTCCGTGAATCTGGCCCGGGAACTTCCCACCCAGCCAGCCCCGGCTCAGAGCCGCTCCCCTGCCGGGAAGGCTGGTCCCGCGCGGGAGGCGGGGTCACCGCCCCTCGGCTGCTCCGGCTCCGCCGTAACTTTGCATGTCGGGGTTCCCCTCGGGGAGGGGGAGCACCGCGGGGCTGCGAAGCGAACCGGCTTTCGCCCGCCAGCTACACACACAGTTTGCCGGGCGGGGCTCACTCGGCGCCCCAAACTTTCGCACAGGCTCCGCCCTGCGGGGCCAGCGGCGCGCCGCGGCTCGGAGCTGGCGGGCAGAGGCGGGGCGGGCTCGTGACGGATCGTGTCCAAAGCTGCCGAGCCCAGAGGCAACAGCGGCGGCTTCTGCCTCCCGGGCCCCGGCTGGCGGCGGGGGAGGACAGAGCGAGCGAGCTGAGGGGAGGCGCGCAGGGGCTCGCTCAGGGGTATTCGCCGCTGCGAGCGCTCGCTGCCTCCCGGGGACTCCAGCGGGCCCGGCCCGGCGCGGGACGAGCAAAGGTCGCCGGCTGAAAGGAAGCCCGGAGGGACCCGCGGGGAGGCCCGGAGCCACTGAGTTGCTGCGCTCAGCCAAATGGCTGCAAAGGTAAAGTGGGACTGGTTTGTCCGTGTTCAAGCTCGGGGCTCCCGGGCCAGGCACTTTAGAGTCCTCTTTGTGCTCCGAGAAGCCTCGGGGAGCATTCAGGGGCTGGTGTCACTCCGGCTAGGTCCCGGGGCGTAAGGAAGATCTGATAAAGTGAACAACACGCACCAATCACATGCCTTTGTGGGGAAACAGCTGGCACAGAATTATCATCCAGGTCATGTGAAATAATAATTCATTGGGAGCTGCTGCCACGGCTTATTGATACCAACTGTGGGGGCCGGTGCCCTGTTGGTCTGGGTTAGAAAGCAGTGGTTCCCAACCAGGGGTATACACGGGGGACATCAACTCATTTAGATATCTGCCTAGTTTTACAACAGGCTACATAAAAAGCACTAGCGAAGTCAGTACAAACTAACATTTCATACAATGACTTGTTTATACTGCTCTACATACTATATGCTGAAATGTAAGTACAATATTTATATGTCAGTTGATTTATAATTATATGGTAATATGAGAAAGGAGGCAATTTTTTCAGAAACAGCATCCTGTGACGCTTGTATTTTTATGTCTGATTTTGCAAGCAAGTAGTTTTCAGGAGAGGTGAAACTGGGGGTATGCAAGAGAAATCAGACTCCTGAAAGGGGTACAGTAGTCTGGAAAGGCTGAGAACCATTCTTTAGACTGTAAGTTCTTTCAGGCAAGGAATGTTTTACTCTATCTACATTTTTTGGCACAATATTTACAGTTTGTGGCCAAATGTTGCAAAAACGGTTGCATAACTTAGGCTCCACAGTGTGTATTTGTGCTGAATGCTCCTTGAAAACTTACTAATAAATGTAATTAATAATGAATATTCTGTGCCAGGTGTTGCACCAGAATGGCATGATACTTTTGTTTGTTTGTTTTTTACTAGCCACACATTTGTAATTGTAACTTGCCATCTGGAGAAGTATGTACATATTTACAGGATAGCTTGTAGGAATTGTATTGCATGTTTACATTTGCTGCTTGTGCTTCAGCTCTATGCACCACATCTGTCACTCCATTGACATAAATGAAACAAGGAATAGACAGGGCAAATGTGTGTGTGTGGGGGGAAGAAGGTGCACGTGGGCCTGATTCTGCTCTCACCTGCATCAGCTTCACACCAGTGCAATACCACTGACTACTTCTATCGCATGTGGGTGCAAGCGGGAGGAGGATCAGAGCTTTCAAAATTTTAGATCTTCTTTTCTGTAGTTAGTGAATGATATCAAGGGTTTTCCTCCAAGATGGAGATTCCATGTTCTTGTCAGTGGTGTATTGCTTGAGATTTCTGACAGGAATACTGGATGTTTTTAAAATCAATTTGAGGAGAACTGTTAGGCTTGTAAAAATGAAGGACTGGGTTTACTGGCTGTGGTCAGGCATTCAGATTACTCCAAACTCTGCTAATGCACTTCCAGTCTGACCTGCAGCACTCATGCCTTACGGTTCTAGTTTAAGGCCTTTTTATGAGCAGCAACTGTTAATCATGCCAACTTCTTAGTAAATTTTGGTTCCCCATTACAGTACCACTTAGAAGTTGGCTGAGCCATTCAAATTTGTTTTTTATCATTTGATGTTAGGTCTCCACAGATGAAAGGCTAGTGCATTAATCTATAGTAGCACTGAGCTTCCTAGTACATTTATTCTTGTTAAACTCAAGACCAGTTTTTTCTAGTAGAGGTAAAAAGTTAAAAAATGTTAAGTGCTAGTCTAGCCAGGAGAACATTTCCCCCTAGAGAAGAGGAGTTAGTTAGTGAACTCTCCTTTTTCCATGCTGCAAACCTGATCACCCTATCCCACAGAAAAATACATGGGTTAGGTCATTGGGAGCAAAATTAGCCGTGAAGTTCCACATAATAGGCCAGATCTTTGGCTGATGTATATCACTGTTTCATTTAATTTCATACAGCAACACTGATTTACACCAGTTGAGGATCTGGTCCACAGAGGTTTCCCTAAATTATTCCAGGGGTTGGGGTTTGCCCTCCTGTGCAATGAACAGAGAGTTCCACACATACATCTGAGGTCTGCGAGGCTGGGTACATCTGTGCATAGGCATTGAGCCGTCAGCTTGGCTCTGTGGCCCCATGATCCCTTTAGGATTCTAGGTAGCTCAGCTTTATTGGAGCCATGCTACGGGAGCTTCTTCCATCAGCAGCTACTGATAGCCCCTTCCCCCCGCCCATGAATAGTGATTTCAAGATATAGAGAGGGACAATGAAAAAGTTATTTGAAGCTTCAAGCTACATTGACTGTTTTGCAGATTCCCATGAGTTTTGGAGAAGGCAATACATGCCTAGCCCCTCTCCACTTGAGGATCTCTGACTTTGTAGAGAGGAGGAGTGGGAAGAAAGAATGGCAACATGGGTCTCAGAACAGGGGTGTTGGAACTAGGGGAGCTGGCGGTGTGGTAGCACCACCTAGCTTTAAGTGGCTTCCATCATGTACAGGGTCTACAGTTTTGTTCAGTGACTTTCAGCACCCCAACAATAAAAATTGTTCCAGTGCTGCTGTCTCAGAGGATGATTAGGCCCCTTGTAATTGTAAATCAAGAGTGAAAACACTGAGATGAGAATTATTATTGCAGATTATTTTTAAGAGAAAATGGGCCAACATTTTCAAAAGCACCTGAGTGATTTAGAAGTTTAAGTCCAATTGAAAAGCAATGGGACTTACGCTTCTAAGTTACGTAAGTGCTTTAGAAAATTTGACCCATGATGTTCTGGGCACTGTGTAAGACAAAACAATAAGACCATTCCTGCTGCAAGGAGTTTACCAGCCAAAAACAGATGCATAAAAGAAGATGCACTTGGAGACCCAGTTAACTTAGTGTTGGTATGTAATGATATCTCTCCTCTTATCTAGTGCTGGGGTAGAGTGTAGACACATCTGATGAAGTGAGCTGTGGCTCACGAAAGCTCATGCTCAAATAAATTGGTTAGTCTCTAAGGTGCCACAAGTACTCCTTTTCTTTTTGCGAATACAGACTAACACGGCTGTTCCTCTGAAACCTGATATTGTGTGTGTGTATGTCATATGGTTTTGCAGAAATTACAATGTTGCCTTTCTGATCACAATAGTACCTCTGAGGTTGAAATATCATTTCTTTCTAAACACATGAATCAAAGTTTCAAAAACTGAACATCTGAGCTGCTTGTATCTGCAACTGATCTGAAGAAATAAAGCCTGTTTCTCTTCCCACTTATACAGGATCTGCGTACTAGTGGAACTCCACTGACTTTGAGGGAGTTACTTCTGTTTTATACCAGGATTTCTGAAAGTTGAATTAGGCCCAATGTCTTTCAAAGTAGCTGGTGTCTAATAAAAGAAATGTCTTTACCTGCAGTTCTCCAAAACCGTATTTTTCAAGTTTGCCAGATTCAGGTACCATCAGGAGCAGATATTATGTTCCATTGTATAACATAACAAGAAAATGAGTGACAGCATAAGGTGCTATGCCTCAGTGTATTAAGCGGTACATTTGAACAACGGGCTGAGATCAAATTTTTCAGATGCCAAATGTTCTTTTACATAGTTCTCCTGCTATCAGGGGAAAGTCTGAGCAAGTGTCAAACTCAGGTCATTGTGGGTATTTAGAAGATGTCAATAGTTAAAGACAACAGTAATTTCACACAATTCACGCTAAGAATGGGTAGTAGAGGATTTGGTACAGTGAAATCACGAAACCAAGCTGTTTAAATTATGAACTAAACATAAGCAGCTAAAGAGATGTGCTTATTACATAACACTTCCACGGTTACTGTACTTTTTCATTAACATTTTAATTTATATATTTTTTTTCTTTGCAGGCAGGAATGTTCCCCCTGGTCCTCACATATACATGTCTGAATACTCGATTAAAACATAGTTAAAGAGGATATTAAAGCTTGGAACACTGTTTGTGGGTTCTAGGAGGATGGAGGAAAACAACTACTCTTGTGTATCCAGTCAGTCATGGTGTCCCTCGAGCAAAGCTTTCTAGAACACTTTCCCAAGGAAAGAAGATAAAGCAAAGTTCAAAAGGTAGGTTTAGACTGAATGTTGATTTGAGCAATGTTGTTGACTCAGCATGTATAAGTTGGAGTGGTGAGGATTCCTGTGTGGAATAATAGCCTTGAAGTATCTGATCCACAGCAAAGGTTCAAACCAAAGAGTCCGTAAGGAACTCAGTAGTAATGTGAGCTGCTTCGTGCTCATAGAGAACTTGTGGGTAACTAGCCGACGGTGTTTCCCCTTCCATTACAGCTTAACAGGGAAGCATCATCCTCTCTCCTTCTAATGCCCTCTGCGAACCCTCCCCAGTTCTGTCCATGTTAACCTAAATTTCATGTCCCATGGAAAGCATATCAGGGGCTTTCACATCAGGTTATGTTTAATTAGGAGTCCAAATATGGATTTAGATGCTTAACTTTTAGGTAACTAAGTTTGAAAATTTTGCCATTAACTATATCTTTACTTATCCCTAGATCTTATGCTTATTTCCCCCTTCCTGCTGGGTTCTGCATCTCTGGGCCTCAGCTGGCATGACACAGTAATTTGGGACATATGAGTGGAAGAAATTTGCCTACTGAATCTTGGGCATTGTACCTGAGAGGTCCCAATCAAATAACATAACAAAGGGCCGGACCTAAACTTTGCTTGTGGGGAAGAAAGGTCTGGTGGTTAGAGCAGTATCCTAGGACTCAGGAGACCTATGTTCATTTTCCTGCTCTGCCACAGACTTCCTGTGTGACCTTGGGCAAGTCACTTAGTTTCTCAGCTGCCATCAGTAAAATAGTGATAATAGTTCTTCCCTCCCTCACAAGGTGTTGTGAGGATAAATATATTAAAAAGCTTCAGGCGATCAGATACTATGGTGATTTGGGCCATATAAATACCTAAGACGGATGGAAAAGAACATACAGGAAGTTTAAAGAACATACAGACACCTACGACTGAGTAACAGACAGAGAGGTAAAATAGTTAATGTTGGGTGCATCTGGTGCTGTAGGGAATGAGAAATAAGTCTGTGCACCCACCCGCCTTGTGGGGTCTCAGTGCCCAGGCTCCAGCCTGAACCAAAAAGTCTACACTGCGATTTTTAGTTCCATGAGCCTGAGGCAGCCAACCTGCGTTCTGAGACTTGGTGCTGTGGGGTTTATATTGAAGTGTAGATGTATCCTCTGATGTGAACAAATACAATAGATGTATAAATACAAATAGATAATTATATAAATACAATGTACCCTCTGATGTGAACAAATACTAGGGCTTAGGATATAGAAGTGAAACTCTTAAGGTAGGATTTTACCCACCAGAAATATGAATACAATCAGCAAGTGAATCTATGTGGATCACTACTGAATCTTCCTTAGCAGGGTTAACAAGACAGCATAGTGGGACTACATAATTGGCAGACCCATCTGGCAGCTCCTGACTTGGGTCACTGAAGCAATTATATTCTGTGCATGCTGCATAGAAACAGAAACAATGTGAGGAGGAAATCAGATAAAGAATCTAGTAATGGCAGAATTCCTTATGATCACAAATAATCCCTTGCAAAGATGCCACCAGTAAAATAGCACCATTTGAACAAAGATAAGAAATGTGTCAACAGTTCATGGGAAAGGTTGGACAAGACTCTGGGTAGAAGCAGTTATGTCGGATCTTGCCATTGACATGTTTGTCCTTCTGGACAGATTAGATCCAGAACTCTGGTTCAGGTGACCTTCAGGTCTGAGCATAACCAGTGGCCCTCATCAGAACTGTCCCCCCTTGGATTTCAATAAATGTTCTTCATGGTTATCCCCTCCCTGTGGGGGCAGGACTGAATTATCTTAATATGTAACCCAAAAGATGAAGAAATTTGGATTTTTTTTTAAAAAAATGTAGTTTAAACAGTGTAGCTATTACTTTAAATATATCCTTGGACACTGGTTAATTCCCAAGTGTATGGTATGTCACTTGGCTGTTTTTCTAGAATCTAGAGTTTTGCATGGCCACGTGGGAGTCCAATGCCAGGGAGGAGTGATGCCATCTGGAAAGGCTGGGTGAGGAGTCTAGTGGTGGAAAAAGTTGTTGAGAACACCTGAGAACCACCTCCTCCTCTTCCCCTGGCCTGCAGTCCTGATGTGACCCACTTCCCCACATTGCTAGTTCAGGAAGCAGCTAGATACAGCTGCTTGCGTGGGAAGCAGGCAAGAAGCAGTACTGAGCACAGAATGGCCTAATGCAGGAAAGAGTTACCCAGAAGAGGTAGGAGTCAGTCCTCTGTTCTTGTGTACAGTCAATGTATCTACAAGCTGGTGGTGCATGAAAAGGTCATTGGCATCTCTGAGTTTCACAAGGAGCCTGGGATTTGCTGTTACTTTGTGTACACACAGTTTATGGTAACAATTGTAATAATAGTCAGGAGCTGCAGTAAAACATTTAAAATCTCCCAACAACCCAAATGCTCCCTGCGTAAATCGTTAGTCTTAGTCAAATGAAATCATGCCTAAGTCCGGGTCTTCAGATATAGCCACACCACAAGCCCATAGACTATGTTTACTATCCTCTTCTGATTATTTAAGTCCATAAACGTGTTTAGTTCATTTGAAGCCCAATTTAAGCCTTTCTTGCCCTGAAATCCAGCTGAAATAGCAATGCTGTCACTGAGCTGGTCAAGACAATCTGGTGCCCAAGGCAAAACTTCAGTGTGCTGCCCCTCCCAGAACAGACTTTTGGGGTCGGAGGATATGTTGAGCCATCTGTTGGTTCGGTGGTGCCTTGTTTGCCTATAGCTAGAGTGACCAGTGAATTGGTGCAAAGCCCTTCTATTCTTGTTTAATTCTGAAATGCACCTGCAATCTTGGCCCTGAAATTCCAGATTCTGTTGCTGGCCTTAGCAATTTCAGGACAATGAGACTCGTTCAGAACTTGTGTGCCAGTTTTATACCACTTTATCTCTACTGACTTCCCAGGAGTTACTCTTCAGTTACGCTGATGTGAGGTCAGAAACCGATCTAGTGCTCCTAATTGCCAGAGCACTGCCGGTCACAAGTAGCTCGAAGAACTTAGATACCAGTGTGATAGGCCCTATGCATTGATTAAATAGCTAGAGTACAAAGAATGCATGAAATAGGAAGGAAATAAGATGATAATATTTTTCCTGAGTAGCCTATAAACAGAAACCAAACTTAAAATCTCTCCAGAGAGATTAATTCTATCCACAATGGGTACACCCATTATCTTCTAGTTGCCATGAAATGTTCCTAAATATCATGTAATAACTCCATGCAGTACAGTGGAATTCCCATGTCACATAGCAGGATCTCGTAGTATAGTGTATGCTAGCTTATAAAGTTTCTCATGCACTGTAGTCAATAATGTTATCTTCTATTCACAAACTATGGGCCAAATTCTTTTCATATATATGGTTCCCTTAACTTAATTAAAAGCTGGATGCTTGCTGCAGAACATAGTTATTCCACCTGGATTTTGTCTGGGATACCAGGATTAACATACATATTCTTTAAAATGTCAAGTAGGACTTTTACTGGCCACCAGTTGCCAACACATAAGGTTTATGGTTCCTCTGAATTAACTGCATCTGATGTCAGCAGAACCACCGGCCCCTCCCAGCTGAACCCTTTCCACTGAGACCCATGTTCTAATTTTAGTTTGATTTTCCAAATAATCAGCTGCGAACTCTAGAGATTTGCTGTCAGGCAAAACAATTGTAATTGACCTCTGTGGTCTGTAAGTGGGCACTCAGAGTTGATAGCATTTAGTTATACACCCTGGACTCAATTCTGCTGTCAGTTACACCGGTGAAGCTCAGCTGCATGGGGGCAGAATTTGCCCTCACCCCCGTGCTTGTGAGTGGATTCATTTTTTGTTAAATGTGTACTTGGTAGGATCTTGAGCAGCGTTCATGGCCTTATGAATGGGAAACTCTGAATATCCTTTCAATCAGCAGTGTCCAACACTTGTAGCATGACAGTGGAACTTATTGCTTCAAAGAAGTCAAGAGACCACAATTCGCGCTTAAGGGGGACCGATTCTCTGCCTTGTTCCATTCCCTTTGTGCCTCTCAGGCTGAGGAACAGCAGGGGAAGGACACTAGCTGTTCAGAGTGCTCCCGCCTCCCATGAGGATCCATTCCTGACTGTAGTCAAAGCAGTGGGAGACACTGGGAGAAATGAAGCCCCTGAACACATTCAAATACTTCCATTTAGAAATCACAGGGCATGGCTCTGGGAACACACACTGAACTCCTAATCAAATACACATTTTCTTCTTAATCCAATAGTCTCTGAGTGCCATGATTTAGAGCCTGGAGGGCCAGAGGTTGGACACCCCTGCTTTGGCTACAACAGATTTCATCTCGGACAAGCTGCAGATATGCATGTGTCAAACAAAAACCTCTTCAGATGAACTGCCCTGGATTTGAACATTCTACAGACATTGGTACCATAAAATGTCAGTGTGTCTGGAGAGGCCTTTTTAACTACAAACAGAGCAACCAAGACTGTTTGGTGTTATCAGAGCTGTCTGCTCTCGGTGGGCAGGTGGGTGGAGAATCCCACTAGGTTTGTCAAGGAGGCCAGGTTGAGCCCCCTACAGAAAGTGCAGGGGAGCTATTCCCCTTGAGCCAGTGGATCATCTAATATCCGTATAGATCTTGGGGGAGAGCCACACAGAAGTCCTGTGCTTCCACTCCAGATCCAGAGCCCCTGTCCTCCTCCTGGGTTGCTGACATAGGAAACTCCCTCCACCCATTGCTACTTTGAGAACTTCTTTGGAAGTGTATGTGTGTTGTGAGGAGGAGGCTGTTTTGATTTCCCAGCATAGAAGGCGACGGAGGCTGTTTTAGCTGGATTTGTTGTTGCTGGGTTGAGGGAATGATGTGTTCCCTTGGCCCTCCCTTTCTAGATTCCTCCCCACAAGCAGCGCTCTGGATCCATGGAGGGTCCTTCCAGAGGGTCCAAAGTGGGGGGTGGCCAGGATCAGAGCAAGGCTTCAGTGAAAGTTGTTGACTCCTACTCTGCGCAGGATGGGAGAGATCAGCATGCAGAGAGTCCTCTCTGTGCTTTGATCTTTGAAGATCCTGTTCCTGATTGTGACAGAATCTGACTGGCCACCCACAAAGGGATATTTGGAGAAGCATGCGGGGTAGGCTGTGCTAGGCACATGGTACTGTATTTAAAGAGCTGTGACTCGGTTGAGTCACTGCAGTGATTATCATACTTTAACTTTATTTAGCATATTTCTTCAGAAGAATCTCAAGAGCAGGTTTCTATTTACACTGTGCGGTGCCTTGTTTGGGGTTTCTCAAGTCAGTGGGTTGGTCTATAGACCAGTATGCTAGGTGGGGCTCTGTATCTCTCAGTGGGATTTCAATGCCTTCTGCATTCTTGTATTAACTCTTAGCTTAGTAATATAATCATTGTTTGTCCTGCCTCCATGGCTCTGTCTACACTGGTTTATTTGTCCCTATGTAATTACATGAGTGCAAACTCACAGTATAGATACACTGCACTGCTATAAGTCAGGGGGGTCACTCTGTGTGACTTACCCACGTGAATTACTGGGTTAAGATGTACAGGTGTAAGCCCTGTTTTGCACTGGTGTGCTATGGTGTGCAAATAACTGGGGTTTGCCCAGGTCTAACTACATCAGTGTAGCTACATTAGTGCCAGCTTCTGTAGTCTGCCCAAGTTGGTGACTGCCGAGGAACAATCACTGCTAAGGAAGGACATGATCCTGTTCTTGGACTGGATTTACAGCAGTGAAATTCCACTGACTTCGTTGGAACAGTTCCTGATTTACTCTAGCATGAGATGTGTCTGGTTAGTATCTTACAGACAAAAAAAAGGGGGATGGCTGGGGGGTGGGCTAGATTGTGGGTTTAAGGCTTGTCCTTCCTTGTGGGGGTTATGATGCAGCTGCACTGCAGGGGGAGCCCGTGGGGACCTGCAAAATTCCTCCACAGTCTCCTCGTGGTGGAGCGGCAGCCCGCCTCCAATTTGAAGGGCATAGTGTGTATTCAGCTCAACACTGATGTCTATACTGAGAGGAGCAGGCCCCACCTCCACTCCACCCACTTTGGGTTGGCTACAGCCACTTGGGTTAGCCTGGAGCATCTCTACATTCAGGGAGTGCAAGGACAGTAACTGTAGTTGACCCCTGTTGCAGTAACACAAGGAAGAGAGAGGCTCCTCCACTCTCTCTCTCTCTCTCTTTTCCCTTACCCACTTACACAAGGCCATCATAAACTGCCCCAGATTATTTGTGGTTTTCGAACTTATAAAGCTGCTCAAATCTGTGTCTTGCAAAAAAACCACAAGAACAGAGGAGGATGCAGCTGTGAATCCATCTAGACTGGTCTATCAGTGGCCAAACCCACATGCAGACAATAGCATAATAGGTCATGTGAAATAAGATGCCTGTTAGTGGTTTCTGCTCTGAAAACTTGGCAGTTAGCGGTCAGCAAATGCCTTGAAACACAATAGTTCATATGCCCTATCCCTACTTGTGTCCTGTCTCACGTAACTGTGGATGTTCACATTAGTCAGATAAATGCCTACTCTTACAAAGCTGCTGAGCTCTTGGTCTCTATGATACAACATATAACGAGCCTGCCACAAGGTTAGAAAGTGTTTCCTAAATCAGTTTTAAATGTGTTGCTTAGCAGTTTTATGGTGTTCTTGCATTATGTGGAAAGGTAAATAAAAGCACCCGATTTACCTTCTGTCATTACTATCTACGCTGCTAGCAAGTCCCCGCTCTAACTTAGACAGGCTGGATAGTCAGTGCAGAGTAGTGAGGGCTACAAGATGTAATAAGCCTTCACTTAGTCCTGAGGGACTATCCTTAAGCAGGTAGATGAATCACTACAGCTACCAGGTGGCATAACCTTGGCGGTACCCGATCTTGGCCATCAAAAGAAGGTGGTGACTCCCACCTCCTTTCCTGCCATAACAATCCTACATAAGGGGAAAAAAAATATTGACCCTGCATGCAACACATAAGGAAAATGGAACTTAATAAGAGGAATGGTATAAGCACCTGAGATACGTTATTAGGCACAGCCAGAGATTGGATTAGATAACGAGAGGCCAAGGAGAAGGGTAAACTTGGGCATTTCTATTCTATTCTGTATAGGTTCTTGTACCACTCTTATCATCATAGTATCTGAGCACTCTCCAGTAGCGCATTAAGCATCATGACTAAGACTACGATTTTGTCACAGGGGTCTTGGAAGTCATGGAATCCGTGACTTCCAAAGACCTCCGTGACTTCAGCCCCAGCAGCTGGGAGCTGCAGGGTCCCACCACCTCCCGCAGTGGCAGGGAGCTGTGAGGTATCCCCACCATCTGAGGCAGCAGGGCCCCCAACCTCCGAGCCACCATGAACAGCAGGGGTACCCCGCAGCTCCTCGCCACTGCAAACAGCAGAGGGGGTATCCTACAGCTCCCCACCACCGTGGACAGCTGAGGGACCCCTGCAGCTCCCTGCTGCCGCTGGGGACAGGGGAACCCTGCAGCTCTGAGCTGTGGGTGGAGGGGAGACCTGGAGCTCCGAGCCCCCATGGGTGGTGAGGGTCCCTGGAGCTCCCAGCTACCCCACAGCTTCTCAGCCCCTTCCCATTTTATCATGGATATTTTTAGTAAAAGTCAGGGACATGTCACAGGCTTTTGTGAATTTTTCTTTATTGCCTGTGACCTGTCCGTGAGTTTTACTAAAAATATCCATGACAAAACCTTAGCCTTAGTCAAGACTGACATCTCTCTCTCTCTCTCTCTCTCATCCTTTCCTCAGAGGGAGAATGATGTGCGCAGTGGAGTGTTATGTTTTGGTAGGGTTTTGGTTTTTTTAAACATACATGCTTTGTGTTTGTTAGGGCATGCTGGTTGAAAAAATATCTTATGTACTTGGAATTGACGAACTTGCCCCTGAGAGAGCATGGTCTCCTGCACAGATGAGGTGGACAGCTCCTTTCTGCCAGAGGGGCGGCATTGTCAACCGCAGTCTTCCTCTGAGGGCTGTAGGCAATCTTTTAGATATGCTGAGCACAGGCCACTCAGCATCTTGAAGATAAGAACAGAGACCTTGAACTTGACTTCATGTTCTATGGAAAGCCAGTGTAGGGAGCAAAGATAGGTCTGATGTGCTTGCGGTAACCATGTTGCTAACGAGAAGTGCTGCAATGTTCTGTGCTAGCTGGAGTTTCTTAAGAGCTAATGGCTTCATGCTCAGGTTTATCCCATTGCTATAACCCAGATGGGAAGTGATGAAGGTGTGTCTAACTAAGGCCAGCTCATCATCCACCAGGATGGGACACGGTCTCCTAGCCAACAGGACATGGTAGAAAGCATTTCTCCCAGATGCTGCTATGTGAGAGCTTAATGTCAGCTAAGACTCCAACAGCACTCCTAAGCTATTGATGGAATTGACCAATTGGGTGTGTGTGCCTTCAGTCAAAGGAGACTGCACCTAGGCTGCAAACTCTTGAAGTGTGCTTTTCTCTGCTCACCAGCAGGGCTCAGCTTCAGCCAGTTGTTGTTCATCCATGAGCTGATCTCATCTAAACATTGGGCCATCTTGGTGGTAGTGGTGTGGTCATATATGGTGGAGAATAGGTAAAGTTGTGTATCATCTTCATATTGCTGGCACTTGAGTCCATGTAGTCTGACCAGTTCATCGCTGGCCATGGGTAGATCCTGAATAGGACCAGAGAGAGAACCCCATAAATGAAGAGTCTAGTCATGGAGGTTTAATTTTCTATCACTATTCTTTGAGTGCACCCCTCCAGGAAGACTCAGACCATTTCAGTGCATTAACCTGGATCTCTGCCACCTCTCTGAAACAGGATAGCAGTATCTCAGGTCAAGAGTGTTGAATGCTGTAGAGATGTCCAGGAGGATGAGAATGGATGTCTGCCCTCTATCCGTTGTCAGGAGGAGATCATCCATCAGTACCACTAAAACTGTTTTTGTCCCAGGTCCTTGCCTGAATCCAGATTGTGCCAGGTCTAAGATATTGACTTCAGTCAGGAAAGTTTATAGTTGGCCTTTGACTAGCATCTCTATGAGCTAGGACAGGAATGGAAGGTTTGAGATACTGGGTGTTAGTTGGCTAGAACCAATGTATTTGGCTTGGTTTCTTCACTGTTAATAACACTACTGTGTGTTTGAAGGAAAATTTCCTTCATTGAATTAGACCTTACCTTAGACTTTAGCCCATCCCGTGCTTTGCTGCACATTGAACGACTCTCATTTGCCATCCTTGCCTGTCAACCGCCCTTCTCGCCAAATATTCCCATTTCGTGTTGATGTGCTTGATGTCATTCAGAACTGTTTGTTTCCATGTTATTTGCAGTCTTCCTCTCTTTCTTCTTGCGTTTTCTGGCTTCCATTCAAGGGTGGTATTAGGTAAGCATTCTTTTCCATTCTCAGCACATGTCCCAGCCATCTATGTCGTCTTTTGTACATTATTTGTGAGAGGGTGCCTTGTCCAGTCATTTTTCTGACTTCTTCATTCGTCTTCCTATCTCTGTATGTTATTCCCAATATTCTTCTCAGACATTTGTGATGAAATGCATCCAACTTTTGCATATCTTTCTTGGTAAGTTGCCATGTCTCACTGCTTTATGTTGTGACGGCGATAACAATTGCTTTGTGCATGTTCAGTTTTGTCTTGAGGGAGATGTTTTTGAGTCTTCCAAATGCAGCGTTTGCTTTCTCGATTCTTCTTGTTCTTCTTCTTTCTTTCCTCAGAACTAGTACCATCTTGGCTGATGATACTTCCAAGATATGTAAAATTGTCCACCTTCTCCAGTTTCTCTTCTTCAATTTTGATATTTGTCCCGATAGTCCCCACTAACATGACTTTACATTTCTTTGCATTGTATCTCAAACGTATCTTCTCCATTACTTCTTTTACTTGGTTTGTGCATTTTTATAGTCCGTTGGCATCTTCACTGATAAGAGTGATGTCGTCGGCAAAGTCTACATCAAATAGCCTTGAATTGTTTCACTTTAGGCCATATGTATCACTGCCTCATTGTTTTAATCCATAGTCAATGACTAGCATAAACAAAAAAGGAGACAGGACACATGCCTGCTTTACACCTGTCTTGGTGCTGAATGGCTTACTCAATCTGTTTTCCATTTTAATGCAGCATTTTGAGTTGGCGTAGAATGCCTTCATAATGCTAATTAATAAAGCATTGGTTATTTCAGTCATGAATGGCACCAGTTGCTCAGGACTCTATCACCTATCAGGAAGGGCCTGGGTCAGGCTGTCAGGTCTTGTGTCCAGAGTGTCTTGTACTTTTGAAGAGTGAAGGATGTACTGACCTCTGAGAATTCAGGTGAGCTGTTTGTTGGCTGGCATAGGGGGAGCTGATTCATGCAGCTTGAGAATCCGTTCCATTTCCTGCCATGGAAAAGCAAAAATGAGTCAGCAGTTTCTCCCTCCATGAGGTCTTCTGTACTAGGGCTTGAAACCTGTCATTGGTTCTAAGCAGCCTTTGGAGTGGGGTTGGCTTCAGGAGCATGGGCTAAGAAAAGAGCTAAGTAGGCAAAGGGAAAGCTTGGCTTATTTGAGTTGGGAGGAGCTCAGAGAAGAAGTGAAGCTAAACAAACTGCTGCCAGCAAAGCATGTTGGTGCAGCCATCAAAAAAGCTAACAGAACGTTAGGAATCCTTAGGAAAGAGAGAGATAATAAGACTGAAAATATCATGATGTCAGTATAGAAATCCATGGTACGCACACCTTAAATGCTGTATGTAGTTCTGGTCACTCCATCTCAAAAAAAAAAAAAAAAAAGGATTAGAATTGGAAAAAGTACAGAGAAGGGCAACAAAAATGAGTTGGGGCATGGAACCGCTTCCATAGGAGGAGAGCTTTCCAAGCTGAAAAGTCCCAGTCTTTTTAAAGAGACTACTATGGGGAAATGTGATAGAGGCTTATAAAAGCATGAGTGGTGTGGAGAAAGTGACTAAGAAAGTGTTATTTACACCTTCACATAACACAAGAACCAGGTGTCACCTAACGAAATTAATAGGCAGCAGGTTTAAAACAAACATAAGGAAGTATTTCTTCACACAACACACAATCCACCTGTGGAACGCATTGCTAGGGGATGTTGTGAAGGCCAAAAGTATAACTGAGTTAAAAAAAAGAATTAGGTAAATTTCTGGGGGATAGGTCCATCAATGGCTATTAGCCAAAATGGTTCATTGCTCTGGGTGTCCCTAAGGCTCTGACTGCCAGATGCCGGGAGTGGATGGCAGGGGATGGATCACTCGATAATTGCCCTGTTCTATTAATTCCATCTGAAGCTTTTGACACCACTCAGTGTCAGAAGACAGGATACTGGGCTAGGTGGACCATTGGTCTGACCCAAAATGGCCATTCTTAAGTTCTTTTGTCTTTTTGTGAATGGAGATTTGTTGTTCCTGTCTGTTTTTGTTATGAATCAATCTTCAGACAGTTGATAAAGTTGGAGAGAAAAGGCTGTTAGTTCTTACCTAGGTCTAGATCCTGTGAAAGATCTTCCCAGAAAGATCACCTCTCTGCTCCCCTAGTCTCTAACATGCCTCAAGAACCATTCACTGTGATGTTCACAATGTTCTGTTGACTTGAGTGAATTCTGGGAACCTGGCAGACACAGTATAGGCATCCATAAGAGGTGGGAACACCACAGCTGCATACATGCTCAGCAGTGTGAGTCACTGATCAACACAAAGATCCTGCTCTCAATAAGGGCATCAGTTCATACTGGAAGCTTAAAGGAGCATGAAGTGGGGGGTGGGGGAGAGGAGGGGAAGGAGGAAGGGGCGAGTGTTGAAGAAATTCTTCACAGCTTCACCAAAAAGTAAATAATTAAGGAGGAGAAAGACATACAGGGAAAAGAAAAGGTGGGAAGAACAGCAGACAGCCTGAAGAAAGAAAGAAAACAATAAAAATAAAAAGGACACCCAAAGAGAGCCTGGTTTTCAGCTGCTGGCTTTTGATTTTGTACCTACAACTAGTACGTCCTAATATTGTGTAAAAAGTGCATCTGAATTATTTGCACCCTCAATAAATGTCACTTGGACTTCTGAATTATGGTTGCACCTGCAGAGCAGGTACATAGACATCCAAGTGACTAATTGTACCCACTTATAATTGGGGCCACAATTTTATCCTTTGCAATTTTTTGCATTTGTAAAATCATGAGTGCAAAAACAGACTCTAGTTAATCCTGGGCTGAAAATGTGCACCAAAGAACCCATTTTGCTCTCACATAAACTCACACTGAAATTGATGGGAGGTTTGCTCTTGTAATGGAGATCAGGATTAGAAGCACAAAGGGATGGACACTTGGGTTCAGCTATACTGGTGCAGGAATTTAGCTGAGGAGGTAGGAAATAGTGGCTACAAACCATCTACACACCCTGCCCCAATCCTGGAGCTAACTGAGGTTGTTTTGGACTCTAGGATAATGTAGAGAAGCTCTAAGGCCAAGTTGCTACAGAATTATAGGTCATTAGGAGTCAGAGTAGCAGCCGTGTTAGTCTGTATTCGCAAAAAGAAAAGGAGTACTTGTGGCACCTTAGAGACTAACAAATTTATCTGAGCATAAGCTTTCGTGAGCTACAGCTCACTTCATCGGATGCAACGGACTCCAACGAGACACCAGCTCCTTTCACCCACCCACCTCTAGCCTGCCTATGACATGGGGGAGTGCTGGGGATAGAAGTATAGAGACAGTTATACTGGCTTTATGCCATTTGTGGATTCCCCTAATCCTGAGGCTAGTCACTGTGTTCAAAAGCTATTCCAAAATCATCTTATTTCATTGCCGATACCTATATAGTTATTAGTGTATTAATCAACGCATTCTGTGGCTGAGGTGCTCCTGATCTTGTAGCAGTTTTGCAAACCAGGAATTGAATAGTACTTCCTATGCACATTTCCTGAAGAAGGCCTCGCCACAGCAGTTTGCACATGTATCCTTTGCTGACTGTTCAGTTTAGGGTGACCAGATACCCTGATTTTATAGGGACAGTCCTGATTTTGGGGTTTTTTTCTTCTATAGGCTCCTATTACCCCCCACCCCCGTCCCGATTTTTTCACATTTGCTATCTGGTCACCCTGGTTCAGTTTCATATTTTTCAAATTCAGTAAAACATATGACCATAAGGTAGCGAAGCTGTCTTCTGTTCTTTGCCTTCCTATGAACCACACACTCATACAGTGGTAGCTAAACAGCTCCTTTCAGAGAAAAAACATTGCAGACTGCTCTATGCATGAGTAGTTCCATTAAGAGAGAAAATGGAGTTATAACTAAGATCGCACCTGGATGCTGAGTCCTGTCTCATTTTAATCCAGTAATAGACACGATGCTCTTCACACTCTGCTGCTGAAAGCAAAAAAAACACCTGGAGAAAGGATCATTGTACTTCGCTTTCACTGGAATAAAACCTAAGTTTAAAAGTGGTTACATAGCAGGTGGCTTTTAATATGCTGTTGCACAACCTAGACCTCGGCAGTGCCTTTGCAGCAGTCTCCCAGAGCTCCAGGAGGCAGAAGGGTGCACTGTGTGCTCCCCTCCATTGCTGCCAGGGTTATGACCCCATCTCACCGCCACTTCCTTTGCAGCAGTTGCTGCCACCATCCGGGAGCAGCCCTTACCCCTGAAGGGAGGGCAGGGTCTTCTGTGCAAGGATTAGCCATACCTGGAGGTGTTGGGGGGAAGTACCTTACCCCTCCTCCATGCTTATACACCCACACATTGGCCAGCCCCAATGTTGCCGATAAAGAGGATGCTCTGTCTGATTTTTAAAGCACTGGCTTCAATTCTTTATTTTTAATTTTAAAAAGCAATATTTAAAATATCTGAACAAAATAAATATCCACTATTAACTGACCTGTAAAGAAATAACTGTATGGTTCTGATCCTGCTTCAACTGAATTCAATGGGATTTTAGCCAAGGGGCTAAATTCAGCCCAACTCCCTAGTAGCACAGAGATGAAAATTGCACTTCTGCAATACCAGGGACTGCTGGTGGTTTCTTCCTTGGGGGCGTGCAGGTGGAGATGAAAGGGAGTTGGCAAATCAATCATGTGATGCAGATACCCTTACTCAGGCTGAATAGTATCTTACTCTGCAAAGTGTTCCACTGACTTCACTATGCTACTTCAGCATGAGGAACAGCTTGGTGCAAACAAGGCTGACAAAATCTGGCCCTGAATTAACATGCTTATGATCTGCTGCTACTAAGTGAGGTTTAATATAAGAAAATAATAGTGTTTTCAATGCCCTGTCTTTCTGCTAATCATTGTTTTTAAGCTGTAGCCAAATCAATGCGGTTTTGTTTCTAGCAGAAGCTGGAATATCTTTACTGTACCCTTTCATGATTAAAATCTCACTATATTGCTGTCTTCCTACAGAATGAAGAGATATAAGTGTCCCTTCAAGTATCCCATGAGACAAAAGATCCTGATCCTGTTTTTAACGGTGTGGCTGCTTGCACTTCTGAAACTCCTCAATGTTGAAAGACTCTTATTCCCTCACAAAGGTATTTATTTGGTTGAGCACTTTTTAAGCACTTCTTCTTATGTTAAAAACAAATACTCCCATCTTAGAAACGACTTCCAGTATGAAATTAACTGTTCATATATATACGAACAAGAACCCGGTGAAATTGGCAAGAGTTTAGAGATAAGAAGAAACGACATCATTGATTTAGAAGATGAAGACGTTATAGCTATGACCAGCGATTGTCAGGTGTATTATACACTTAGAGGATACCACCTAAAGCCTGTTTCCCCGGAGGAGGAAAGTTTCCCATTAGCCTACTCTTTGGTTGTTCACAAAGATGCAATAATGGTTGAAAGACTCATACACACAATATACAGCCATCAAAATATTTACTGCATCCATTATGACCAAAAGTCCGCTAATACTTTCAAACGTGCTATGGACAATTTAGCTAAGTGCTTCCCCAATATTTTCATTGCATCTAAATTGGAGACAGTGGAATATGCACACATTTCTAGGCTCCAAGCAGATTTTAATTGTTTGTCTGACTTGATGAGGTCGTCGTTTCCGTGGAAGTATGTTATTAATTTGTGTGGTCAAGACTTTCCTTTGAGGTCAAACTTTGAATTGGTATCTGATTTGAAGAAACTCAATGGAGGAAACATGCTGGAGACCGTAAAGCCAAGTAGCAGCAAAAGGGAACGATTCACATATCACTATGAACTTGAGACAGTGCCTTATAAGTACATGCAGATGCCTGTAAAAACCAACATTTCTAAAGAGCCACCACCTCACAACATTGAGGTTTTTGTAGGCAGTGCCTATTTTGTTTTAAGTCGAGCATTCATCCAATATACCTTTGAAAATTCTCTTGCTAAAGATTTTTTTGAATGGTCCAAGGACACTTATTCTCCAGATGAACATTTCTGGGCAACCCTTGCACGTCTGCCTGGAATACCTGGGGAGATTTCAAGATCAGCTCAAGATATAACAGACCTGGAAAGCAAGACTCGCCTGGTAAAATGGAATTATCTGGAGGATCACTTATATCCTCCTTGTACTGGTACACATCTTCGCAGTGTGTGCATCTATGGAGCTTCAGAATTAAGGTGGCTTATAAATTATGGACACTGGTTTGCCAATAAATTTGACTCCAAAGTGGACCCTGTTTTAATAAAATGCTTGGCTGAAAAACTTGCTGAACAACAGAAGGAATGGGTTGATTTGTCTTCTGAAAGCTCTTTCATGCACAGACGTTCTGCTGATGTTTCACTATAGCAGTACACTATACTCAGTAGTCAGTGTTATCCAGAGTCTGACGCTCCATAGCCTTGACTTTGTACAGTCATTTATGGGGTGTAAAATACTACCAAATCAGAATGCTCCTTCTGCACAAGTGTAAATGACTACACAAGGTGCAATAGAGAATCAGAATGCAATGGAGAGTCAGCCCCCAGACGTGATGGATCATTGTATAAATCACCAAACCAACACTGTGTCCTTAATATCTTTCAAGGTGATACTTATAAAAATGAACTCCACTTTTGAATGCTTTTGTGGGAGGCTGTGGCACTGTCTGTGGTAATGGAATGCTTCAAATTGAGCCTGCTTGCGCAATAGCTAGGATAATTCCTCATGTCTGTCCTCCTTATTCCCCTCTTCTTCTTTAAAAGTTTTGAAACATAGGAAGGAAGATGTCCAGGTCTGCTACCTCAGGAAAGCTGCAAGGGGAAAATCCAAAACTCAAATGAGTCTAAAGAGAGAGTCTGATGACCACTGAGCCATAGGGCTGATCCTGTGAAGATGGCAGGTGATGGTGCTTAGCCATTTGCAGGATTGGACCCATAACAATGATTTCTGCAATGTGAATATGATTGGATGATATAAGAGGAGAGAGATCGTGGAACCTTGCCCACTGCATTGGAAGTACCAGTGTTCTCGCCTAGGTGTCTCTGTATTTAGTTTTCCTCTCTATTCATTTTATGCTTCCATACACTTTTCTGTACCTGTGAATTTGGTGATGGTTGATAGAGGCAGCATTACACACGGCAGTTCTTTTGAAGTCTGTACGTATTCATTGGAGATGACAGCTTTCATAACCCTAACAGAAATCAGTGCCCGAAAACGTATTATTTGAGTTCAGTTGCCGTCTCCTCCATTAGAAACATCCTCCTGCAAAACCACAGTCATTCCGGTCAGGGACACCATTTTAGGATGGTGCCCTGGGTCTGTGTAGCTACAGTAGGTAACAAATGCGGCTTCTAATTAGCATTCAACAGTTTGGTGTTACATTAAAATGCAAAATATTGACAAGTCCAGATTTTGTCCTAGCCATAGGCCCAGATCCTGAGTTGGGGCTGAGGCGCACACAGTGCAGCTCAGGAGGGGGCTGTGCAGAGGTGGCTTTATGCCACCTTGGTGCTTCCCTGCTCCTGGGCTGATCTGTGCCAGGCCAGGCTCCCACTTCAACTTAGAACCCACTTGCTTCAAATTGCTCTAGCTGCCAATGGCCCCAAAGGTTACCCTGGTAGCCATGGATCTTGGGGCATGACAGAGCCCTTGCCATCCCCCTTCTCTCAGCTATGCCCCCTACACTGGGGGCCCGGAGAGGTGGTGATGGTAGAAGAGTCTCTACAGCAGCTGTTGTAACCCACAAGTCCCGCTATGCAGGGGGAAGTCATCTGGGACCTGGATCTGGGACCAGAAGAGCTTTGTACTGTCCCAAGACAGCCCAGGGTCTGGCTCGTGGTGTTCAATAACAGTATTGCTCTTGTCTTTATCTATCCATAAAGTGCTGCAGTAATGACAATGCCCTGTTGTCTCATTTACAGACTGGGACCAGAAGTACCCTTGATGCACAGTACTTATGGAAAGTGTTTAGCTGATTACATAAAATTATGGTTCAAACTGATAGGATTGAGGACATACATAATTTGAGCAAGTGATTCAGTCTTAGCTTTATCACATAGGGTAGCCATGGACTAGTCACTAGTGGTTTAAGAATGGCACTGAGGGTCAGGAGTCATGGGCTTTCCTCCCAAATCAGCCACCAACTTTCTGTGTAAAGTCACTTAACTTCTGTGTCTCAATTGCCCCAACTGTAACATGGGAATAATGCTGTTCAACCACCTTTGTAAAGCACCTCGAGATCTGTGGCTGACGAGTCTATTTTGGTTAAAATTATAGATTATAACAACTTCTTCTCACCAAAACTATTTATGAAGTCTATAAATGCATGGAACACAGATTCCCTTGATGTTCACATAAATAGGAATATATTTTTAAAACTAAATGCAATTTAGGCTGGTAGCCTGCCATTACTCCTTTGGTGCTGTTTTGGTTTATCATGATAATATGGTGTATGGGGACTTTCTAGAATAGGAAGTATTGATTGTATTTACAGAGCTGTGCATTACCATGTTCACACTTGGGAACTCATAGTATACATAGAATTATGCTGTCATATCATGAAAGGCTGTTAGGGTGTCAGAGGGTCAAACTTAGGCCTTGTCTATACAAGACAACTTGCACCAGTTTAACTAAATCAGTTTAAAAACACATCTTAAGTTAAGCCACTACGAGTCTGTGTGACCAAGGCCTTATAGACTTCCTAGACCATGGAAAATAAGGGAACGTAGAAGTGATGCTGTCTGCTGAGTTAGTATCCCAGGGCCCCCATCATGCTACACGTTACTGTGAAATACTTGTTTGAAGTGAAGTACAAGGTGTGCCCAGTCACAAGGCTGTGAATTGTAAATATCCTGATGAATATCTGTTCTTTTTGATGATATAATCCAAAGCTCTTCTACCTTGTGGCATGATGGTCTACAAAATGTTTTCAAATACAGTCTATCCCCAAAATTTAAGATTAAATTTCTGGATTATTTTCGCCCCCTCACTTGTAAAATTTAACATTGGCTATAGATAGATGTATAACACACACACAGTATATATGTATACATGCAGTGTGGAGACCCCTGGCACTGTTCTGTGATAAAATATGAACAAAAAATCACAATAATTATGCATCTTTGAGGTCATCCCCTGCCCCTCATCCATCCCTCTCTCTCTGCTGGGACTTGTTTGAAATGACTGGTATGACCCACCTGTGGCTTTGCCATTCATGAGAAATGTGGCCATATCAAACATATGCTGAGATAAGTATAAAATTTAGTGTGGGCAAAAACTTAGCATACAAACAATTATTAATTAGGTATTATACTACAGTGGGGAATTTTTGCTTATTAAAGCCAGAACCTTCCCCCACACCCTCCACAAAAGCCTTCTATATAAGTTCATGGCTATAGCATTTTCAAATGGAAAACATATTTGCATCATTAGATGGCGTCCCATGTTTCCATCCTATTAAATACAAGGGGCCTGCTCATGGTCCCATTCCACCTCCTTTGCACAGCTCCAGTAGCACAAAGCAGGTGGAAAAGCAATTTAACTGGCCAGCTGGGGATTTTCCGAGAGAAGGCAACATGGAAGGGATATTACCAACAGAAAGAGGGCATGAACATTGCAGAACATTGCTGCGGTTCCTGGCTGCCAGAGTAGCCTTTGCAGACGACACAACTTAGAGCACTGCTACTTGGATCTTCCAGGCTGTGCTGTGGCAGAAGAATTAGTCCCCGGGATCAGGCCAAAGATATTTTAGTGGCTGGAAATAGGGGAGGCTGACAAAAGTGGTAACTAAGTTCTAAGAGGCATTTTTTAAGGAAGAGGAAAAAGTGACCAGTTTAGGAGACTAAGAAAACCTTCTTGGTGGAGGGCAGTACTTGCCGAGCGCTTCCTTGACTTTGTTCAGGATTTGCCACAGATTTCATCAAAGTAAATTATTGTGAATGCCACAATAAAGCTTATTTGAATGTGACATCTAAAATTGTATTGAGTCTCCTCCCTCTACTATCGTTGTTATGATTAGTGTATACAGTAATTAAAGTACACTTTAATTCACTTGAGAAATATGCATATTTGTTAGGTGTGGTCATCTGTCCATCCCCCTCTCCTCCATGTCTCTATCATACACACACTTGATCAGAGGCAGCTCTTTATTTTAGTAATGGCTCTTTTTAACAGAGAGCAGTTGAATAAGTATGATACAGATGAGAGTACGAAACAAGACCCTACATCCAGACACCCTAAATCCTGGGAAAGTTTGGATCCAAAATTTGCAGCCCAAGTTCATCTCTGTTGTTTCATCGCATGGTTGCTCAGCAACTACAACTCAAGGTCTTTAGACATTCTTTATCCACTGTTACCTGCACTGTCTCCATCTCAGAATTAAGAATGTGAAAATCCATGGATTGATGATATAAAAGAAGATACACATCACTGGTGAGTTAATGGCGTCCTGATACTAACCACCCCCAAATGACTATGCTGCAGTATGGACTCTCCTCCTAGCTAGTTGCTGAACCTGCCTGCAACAACTTCTCTCTGCTAAACCAGTGATCTAACCCTACCTCCCAGCTGCCAAACCTGTTCACAGTCCACCCTTGACTGGTGCTCAGATCCAACCCCAACCTACCAAATCCATCCATGAGTCTCTCACCCCACCACAGCCTCCCTGACGTTGAGAGGTCAGAGAAACGGGGGAAAGTGTGAAGGAAAAAAAAAATCGCAGAAGATAGAGAATTTCGTGGCTTTGGCAGGAATTTACTTGGCTCATTGAAAGGGGATTTCTGGAGCTTGGCAGGCAAGTGAATCTGCAGGTCTCTTTGGCTCCAGTCCTACAATGACTGAGGCGTGTACTTAACTTTAAGTAGAATGGGACTTCTCACGTACTTAAAAGTTAAGCACATAAGTCTTTGCAGGATTAGTGTCACCAAGAGCCCAAATGTTGGTGTCATGGAAGTCAATGGCAAAACTCTCATTAATGCCAATAGAACCAAGCTTTGGTACTAAGGGTCCCAAGCTGATTTATTTCCAGTGAAGTCAATGGAAAGATTGATATTGACAGCAAGGGGAATTAGATTGGGCCTTTAAAAGTTTAGCCAGCAGATTGATCGATTTTGAAAAATAGTCACAGACAACACTTTTATAACTTGTCATGCTAATAAA
The DNA here is from genome assembly GCF_965140235.1 of Caretta caretta. Classification (NCBI taxonomy): domain Eukaryota; kingdom Metazoa; phylum Chordata; order Testudines; family Cheloniidae; genus Caretta; species Caretta caretta. Next base: position 48,802,719 of record NC_134210.1, read on the forward strand.
TGGACTGGGGTGAAAGCAGGAGGGAGATTGCCAATTTGAATGTGTGGTTCTCAGTGTTCATATTTTCTTTAATGTTGGAATAAAAGGATTTTAAAAGGAAGATTAGCAAATATAGAAAATGATCATACATTCTATATTTGCAGTAAAAAAAAAAAAGTCTTGGTTGAGAATTTCTATGACTGCTGTATCATTAGCTTGTGTCATTTAAATCAGAATGTGGACCCATGAGAAAAGCAAAATGCAGGAGATGAAAATGGTGAGTAGATGGTACCTTATTGTGAATTAGCAGTGTGACCTTGATTGTTAAGTACAGGGATAACCTTTGTTGATGTTTTTGTAGAATTTAAATTAGCTCTTGAAGGTAGTGATTTCTGTTTATGTGAAAATGATGGTTTCCTTTTTTTTTTTTTTTTTTAAGAATAATGTAATCAGTGTGCATTTTATTCTAGTATCTGCTGAAAATATTCCTGTGCTTTTTGTATTTCAAGTGAATAGTTTGATACTCCTTTCCTTGTAAAGCTTTCCAAAAACGTTTGATTTCAGTTGGCGACACCTTTTTGCAGACACTGCTGCTATGTTTGTTTCCCCAGATCAATTTTCCATTCAGTTGTATTTTATAGGATTTCACTTTGTTGCTCTTGATGAAAAATCAAGTGGGCTTTGAGATCTCTCCTTTAATGAATGGCAGTAAGTGGATGCAGTATTCATAGTCTTAAATACGCATTCCCTTTGCAGAGGTCAATCCATCAATAATACATGCTGGAAATGCTGTACACTCATCTCAGGAGCATTGCAAGGGACAAGGTCAAAAGATAAGGAGTGTATTTTATGACAGTGTAACCACTCACGCTTGAATGGGTTAATGAGTTTATAACAGTTACTTTGTCACTGAGGCCAAATCCTGAGTAGTCAATGGGACTGAGTTGCAGATGCTCAGCACCACTTAGGATTGGGCCCTGCTCCCATTCAAGTTAATAGCAAAAATTCAACAAAGAAGGATCAGGCCGTACATCTGGATGGAGCACATGTATACACACGCCTACAATCTGACTAACTGAACATCATGCATCTTCCTCAGTCTATCCCTTGTTCTTCATCTCAAGCCCCTGAAGTGGTATAAGGCCGACTCCTGCTCTCGCTTTCTCAGGTGGGTGGGATTATTGTGCAAGTAAGACAAGCAGAGTTTGGCCCATGGATTCTATTTCTACAGATAGGATTTTGTTCTAACACCAGTGACTTCCATGAGAATTTTCCCACTGACCCTCAATGGGATTGGGATTTGGCCATTCATTTACAAAGAGTATAAAAGTCTTCGAAAACATTCCAGTGTGCGACAATGTTTTTCATAGTACAGTACAGAAGAGATGGGTAATGTACCTGCGGACCTATGAATGCAAGTATGTAACGCTGCACAACAGAATACTATTCCAATAGCTGGTCATCCTGAGCCGATAGGCTCCGCACTAAACAGAAATAAAAAACAAATTGGATGAAAAATGTGTAGCCTTTTCCTTTAGTCTGAAGTTCATGAAATAACAGAGCCTGATCCTGCACTACATACTCAGGCAAACATCCCAGGGAAGGTAATGGGATTTTGCCTTAGTTTGCGAGGCCGTACACTCAATTTGATGGTATTTGTCTGTCTGTCATTAACTTTTGAATGCTGCATCTGATCAATTCCAAAATTTCAGGGAACATTCTAGGCATCAGTGGCCAGAGCCCTGTTGAGCTGGGGCTGGGGGGCTGAATGGAAAACCAAAGGGGAGAACATAGGTGACATATGGAGCTCCTGGCATCAGCAAAGTCACGGCTTCAGACACGTCTGTGATTGTCTATCGATCATGCACTGGCTGATGGCATCTATTAACACCTTCCAGCATAACAGAACCCCTTCTCTTCTCTGCTTTTCCTCCCAATTGAGTTTAACATGTTGCCACCCTGAATGACTCATCTCCCAGAAAAACAACAATGAGGGGAGAGAGGGAGATGAGAGAGTGCATACAGCCCTGGCATGGGGTGGAGGAACTAGGAGACTCTGTTATGGGGAAGGGAGGAAATAAGGGGTTACAGAACCCTAGTATGTGTTGGGGAGTGAAATTAAGGAAATCTGATATGGGGGACAGGGCACAGAGCCCTTAGCATGCAGGTGGTGAATGGGGGGGTCCTAGTATTGGGGGGGGGAAGGGAATGGGATTGAGAGAAACCTTGCTGTAGAGAAGGAGAGAACAGGGGACCCACAGAACCCTTGCCATGAGGAGGGGAGAATGGGGGACCCCAGTATGGGAGGTGAGAGGGATGCAGGTAAACAGAACCCCTGGCAGGGGGGAAATTGGGGGAATTACAGGGAGTCCCTGCAATAGAGCGGGATGGGAGAGTGGCACACAGTGGAGGAGAATGGAGGGATGCAAGAAGCCCCTAGTTTGTGCAATGATCTCGGTCTACACAAGCTACAAAGTGTGTGGCCCCTGAGTTACCTGAGTATGTACTGCAGGGGTTGTCGCAGAGTTCAGATCAAAACAAATCATGTCCTAGGATGGGCTGCTTTGAGAGGGAAGAGCAGGAGCATCTGACCTTTGGAAAGTTCTGGAGACCACAAAGAAGGTGTAATAAGAGTTAGTAACTCAGAGGGCTTTGGAACATGCTTTCTGGAACTAGAGGAGCCTTGTGTTGTCCTTCTTCACCCTAGCTGTGGGGACAAGCAAGCCAGAAGTGAGCAAGCAGAGCGCTGCCAGAGGTGAACAGTTAGGATAGCAGAAGTGTCTGAGGTGGGACAGAAGACGCCCTTTCCATTGCCTCTCATTCTCCTGGTTCAGTGCCTCTCCTTTCTGGGCCAAGTGCTGCTTTCCTTACTCATTTAAGTGGTGAGGTGTGACGGCTTCTCCTGGGTAAGGAAGGCAAGACTGGACCACTAAAGTAAGAGCCAACAGAGCTACAAGAGAGCCCTGGCCCCTGGCTGGATTCAAAGCGTCCCTCCCTGCTTCCCAAAACCCTTGGTAGAGGGTGGCCTCCTCTGACAGAAGAGGAGCGTGACTGCTGCCCATTCTTCGTGTATGTTTCCATACATCTTCTGTCCCACCTCAGACACTTCTGCTATCCTCTGGCAGCGCTCTGCTTGCTCACTTCTGGCTTGCTTGTCCCCACAGCTAGGGTGAAGCAGGACAACACAAGGCTCCTCTAGTTCCAGAAAGCATGTTCCAAAGCCCTCTGAGTTACTAACTCTTATTACACCTACAAGTGTGGCAAAAGTGGTGAGGACAAATGTTATGAATTGCTGATGTACAAATATTTCTCTCTGAAAAGGCCTTATCGAAAAGGCCCTATAAGGTCTTTCAATACAGTAACCACATCTTGGTTGTTAAGATGATTGTTGGTTCAACATGTAGTTGGGTTGAGATTCACACAGAAGCCAGCGCCAGGCCCAGTAGCTGTAAGTGAGCTGGTCTGTTGCTATTATTATTTATATTGCCATAGCACCAAGGAGCCCCAGTCACAGAGCTGAACTCCATTGCATGGGGGGCTGTACAAACACAGAACACAGGGTAAGTCTGGACTACAGCTGGGAGTGAGCGTCCCAGCCTGAGCAGACAGACTGTGGTGACAGGGCTCGGGCTAGAAATAGCAGTGTGGACGTTGTGTCTCTGGTGGAGATTCAGGCTAGCTCAGACCCAGGGGATGGACAAGCTGTAGAGCCCAAGCTGCTGCCCGGGCCACACTGCTAATTTTAGTGCGCTTGCTACCCCTGCTAGCATGAGTCTGTCTACCCGCTGTGAGAGACTGAGTCAGTGCAGAGACCCAGCTGCAGTGTAGACATGCCCAATGAGGTCTAGGAAGTTTCTCAGATGAGATATGCAGGATCCAGACAGCGTGCCTAGGGCAGAACAGAGAGAGAGCTTATTTTCTGACTACAGAAGTGGACAGAGAAATATCTTAGCTGGGATGTCTGCAAGTGGAATTGCCTGTGTGCAGCTTGGAGGTTATCACCTCTGCTCAAGGGAAACAGGACTTGGGTACATTTTGAAAACAAAAATGGATTTGAAGAAAGTTGCCAAAAGCTGCATCAATTTCTCTTCCCCCAGGAATCAGACCCACTGCAAAGCCTTAAGAATCTGCTCCTGCTTGGCAAAGCTGCAACAATAATAATGAGAAGAAGATTACAATATTTGGGTCAGAGAGGGCAGGAAAACAGCATCTGAGAGAACAGTCATCTTCATTCAGAATTTCCTTGGCCAAGGCAGTTCACTCGTTTTTATTGGAGTTTTCTGTGTTGCTTATTTAAAGCTAATTTAAAGAAGTGAAAATGTGAGAAAGAGGTGACAGATTTTCACTCTTCATCTAATGCAATCTTTTGACAGGAACCCAAACACGTTTGAGTTTATTTTTAAATAATCCTCTGTGGGCAACAATTAGAGACTGCATGTCAGAATGTATCCTGTAATAGTAAAAGTTCATTAAATGCAGCAGCATTTCTGTTATTTCATCTTTTCTCTGACTTCTGCCTCAGTCTGTTCTCCAGGATGGAATGACTTTTGCTTAAAGTAATGAAAGGGAGAACAGAATGTACAGAGAGACATGCAGGTAGCATTAGCATCACTGTAAAATGATGTAAAATAAGGACACAAACAACTAGCTCACAGAGGTTCAGTGAGCTTTATTTGTCCATAAACATAATGGGAATTGGAAATCTCACAGTCGGAAACAGACAAGGTCCAAATATATGAACACTACTGAATCACTGGTTACTCTGGGAAGCAAGATGAAAAATGTCAGAGGTCTGCATTTTTCTCTAACCCATGGAGATGGAGATTCAAGGGGGCTTTCAGATAGAAGGGCTCTTCCTACAAGGATGCAGAATGGTCTCACTGAAAACATGAGATGTTTCTTTTATGAAGTTAGCATTATGTGTGCTCTTGTTCATGAGATTATTTCTTGTCTTTTTACTACAGCAGTCCCAGCTCATTAGGAACTTTACAAATATTTGTATTGATTAATGAAAACTATTGTTATCATTTACTCTTAGCCATCTTGAAGTCTAGAACCTATAAGCCACTTCCTGGGCATTAGCAAAACAATAGATTAGCACTGGGTCTGTATGTACTAGGGGAAAAAATTAAAAGCAAATTGTCATGGGTCAAATAGACCCCCATGCTACTCCAGCCACTAAGGGGTTAACAGGGAGACTAGCTGTCTCCTCAGCTGAGACTAATTGCTGGGGAGATCAAAAGGCTGCAGACTAGAGGACAGCTGTGGCTCTCAGAGGCTGAGGGGCTACGGAGGAGAGACTTTGTCAGTCACAGACTGGTAAGCAGCTGCCCAGGAAGTTGGCTTTCCAGAGTGGAAGCATTGAAATGTGAGTCTGGGAAAAGCCTCCAGGAGAGATGAGGTAGGAAGTAGTGAGGGATTGGGAGGAACTTGTTCTAGCAGATATGTACAGGGTCCCTAGACTGTAGTGGGTATGCCTGGGTTCTGCTACCTTCTGCAGCCCTGGAGATAGTAAGGACTTTGGAGCAAGGGGGTCAGGGCCATGTGGGGCTCTGGGACTGTTGACCCTCTGTTGGAGTCACTAGGCTCCTGGTTCACCAGACTCTTTTGTGAGACTATTAATGGTTGGAGTCATGACAGGAAATTAGCAAATGTAGAACTAAATGATTATTGGTGGGATGGGGAAACTGAGCCACACTTGCTGCAAAATCCTGCATGGCTTGAGAGGGTGCCAGTTGGTTAAGGCAGCCAGACAATTTGCCACCCATGACTTCTTGCTTTTAATCTTTTTCTAGTCCATACAGACCTAGTGTTATTCTATTGTTTTCCTAATGCCTAGGAAGTGCCTTATGTATTCTGGACTTCTGTTCTAACAAGTAGAAAAGTGTGGACTTTTATTCTGTTAGGGAAAAAGGTTTCCCCTCCCATCTAGGGTTAGGAGGGTAGCCTTCCCTGGACTTCTGTATTAGCCAAACAAAACACAGAGTCGTGGCTCTTTGATAAAGTGAGGCACTTTAATGCTAGCAAGTATGACAGCTGAAGGGCTCACCAATTCCTTCACAGAGGAAAATGGCGAAGCCCCGAACAAAGAACAGAGATGGGCTTTTATAGCCTGGTTCAACATACAGTGTGATATCTCTTCCAGTTCAAGCCGGTTAACCCAGTCTGTTTGAAGTTCTGGGGTAGGTACGAACATGGAGGCTTATCTGTATAAGGAATTCTTTCCCCAAAACGGGGAGTACAGGTTACACACAGTTCACATTCCTTCTACCCATAACCTTAGAGAGAAGACAGATAAGCATAGAAAAAAGACAGAAGCCTAGCTTTACATGATTATAGGGTTGTTTTCTGGTTCTTTTCTTTATCAGTTCCCCCCTTTGAGCCTGAAGATAATTATCTTACATGGCTCATTATTCATGCTTTTCATCTTGGTTAACACCACCCTTTCTTATATATAATATCTTTGCTGGGCTCATGGCTTTGGTACATACCCAGTGGAAGAGGGCACAACAACTGGACACACAGCAGAACAGCAGACCCACAATCATAAGGAATCCCACTCCATACACAAACAAGGTTTTTAGCCATCCAAAGTTAGGCAACCAGCTGTGAGCCAGCCTCATAAGTCAAAGCCCACACTGGGAGAAATATAGGCCTGCTTATGAAAGAAGGCTGACACGTTTGCAATTATATTAGTATCCGTGACTATGCGTCCGCTTTGATTCACATAAAGGCAGCATGTGGCATTGAGAAATGTGCACACCCCTCCCTGCGCACTTAAAAGCTGATCCAGGGCCAACCTGTTTTGCATACTGTAGCGAGCTAGTGAGCTTATTTCTTCTTGCAAGGCTTGGATTGCATCTTGAGTGGCGTTAGTAAATATTTCCATTTCGGCTGACATATTTTGTAGAGCGTATTCAAGTTGGCCCACCCCCACCCACGGAAAAAGAATACGGAAGGCTCTCATGCCTGCACTGCCTTCCTCGACAATAGGATTATAACTGGTATCTCGACGGGTACGTTGAGTTGTGTCTTTGATTTCTATTACGTCTCTAGGATGCATCCCTACTGGCCAGGCAAAGGCCACCGTGCATCTTCCTAACCACTTTGGGGGCAAGGTTTTTCCTGCCCAAGTACCACATTCCCACCATAAATGGTGATCTCCTAATACTATGCTATAGTTGCCTTTATTGCCCCCTGAGTTCCGAGAAACGTCCTGCAATCGTCCCACCAGGGATGCAGCATCATCAGGATTGGGTCCTATTCCCCCCAAGTTCCATAATGTAAGGCCGGCAAATTGAGTCGTATTTTCTCTGAGAATGTACCCCACATAGCCTCCAGCATGGGCATAGTTGGCTACCTCAGTACCATTGGGATACCGCAAAAGAGTAGTGCTTGCATTTTTCCCCAAAATTAGGATTTTCTCACAGTGGGTTTTTGAGTATTTTCCCAGTGTAGTTTTACCTCGGGAGCGTAGTGACTGTTTCTCTACGCACAAGGGGGCCTTAATGAGCAAGTCTGGGCGATGGTTTGGGATCCAAGTCCTAAAATCTATGGGTCCCCTTCCCCTTTTTCCCTTTTGGCCGTACCACGCCGATCCATTTTGCCAAGAATCGAGGAGCGCTGGAACCGGTAAAATGGGGAAACCTTGCAGTGAATGGGAGGAGAAGTGGGAATACACCCAACAATCACTAACATTCCAGGCGTTGGTTAAGTTTTGGGCTAATTGTAGAAACGTATTTTTATCCCAACCCCCCAGGGCAGGGGCCCAGGTTAACGCCCATAGCCATGCATACATTATAAACACTACCGGCTACTAACAACACAAAAAAAATAATATTAATACAATATTTGTAACAGCATAACTAATGCTCCATAGTTCTATAACTGCTTCTGATTCCACTGACCGACCGGTACACAGTTCATGTAGAAGCGGCGGTTGTGATGGCAGTCATTGGGGATGTTGGAGCAGGAACCTTCTTACAGTGGCTGCAGTGCACCCATCTATCGATGCCCTCGACCTTCACTGCAGTCGGAGTAGTCAGAAGGACTTGGGCCAGGGCCGACCACCTTGGTTCCAGGCAATGCTTCCTTTGATGGATTTTAACACAGACAAAGTCACCTGGAAAAAGAGAGTGCGCACAAGTATCAAGCGGTAAAGGTTGGGCATCTTTTACTCTGGCCCACGCATCACTCAATGCATCTTGCAACATGCGACAATAACCCGCCAACTTATCTTGCCCAGCCATTAATGAAATTTTTGCTGGGACAAACCCGTCTACACTGGTTAGGGGAATCGGCAAGGGTTGGCCAAATAGAATTTCGAACGGTGTCAACGAATGCTTCCTGTGGGGTGTATTACGAAGATTGGTTAACACTATGGGTAAACACTTCAGGCCACTTTAATCCAGTCTGCTCGCATAGCTTTGCTAATTGGGTTTTTATCAGCTCATTCACCCTTTCTACTTTTCCTGAACTTTGTGGATGATAGGGGGTATGCAAGGCCTGTTTTATGCCGAGGGCCTTCGCGAAGTGTTGAATAATTTGGGAAGTGAAATGGGGGCCTGGGTCACTTTCCAAACGGGTCATTATCCCAAAGCAGGGAACAATCTCCTTGAGGAGACACTTTGCTATGGATACTGCATCTGCCCTTCGAGTGGGGAAAGCCTCAACCTACCCTGAAAAAAAGTCAACCAGGACAAGCAAGTGTTTGAGTCCTGTCACTGGTGGTAAGTCCATGAAGTCCATCTGGACCACAGCAAATGGGTACTCAGGCAGTTTGCAATGTCCCATAACTTGTGGTTTGATTGTTCCTTGATGATTATACCGTTGACACAATTCACACTATGCAGTGATGGTCTTCGCAGCTGCATGGACCCCCGGAGCAAAAAACAACTTATCCATTTGAGCCACTAATCCCCCCTTTCCCAGGTGCGAGGCCATGTGGAGTGCCTGGGAAACCTGAGGGAGGAGTTGTCTTGGGAGAACCGGATGACCGTCCGGGCTGACATAGAGGTTGTCCTCATTTAGGTGGCATCCAATGGATTTTCAATGGCTAACTTTGGCCAGGGGCGTTGTCTGCTGGGCAGAGAGCAAAACGGCTGGCGTCACTGGTTGCAGTAGCAGGGGTGCCAAAAAAAGGAAAAGGGGCTGGAGCCCCACAGAGGGCAGCATGATGGGCCGCCGAATCGGCTGCAGCATTTCCCTTGGAAACCTCGTCCGAGGCACGGAAGTGGCCCTTACAGTGTGTAACTGAAACAGCTGCAGAAAGTTGAATAGCCTCTAACAAGGCCGAAATCAAGGCAACATGGGAGATCTGAGAGCCACTGGAGGTAAGGAACCCACGAAGTTTCCAAAGTTGTCCAGTAGAGTGGCATATTGAAAAGGCATATTTGGAGTCTGTATAGATGGCCACAGTTTTGTTTTCAGCTAATTGACAGGCCCTAACAAGCGCCACGAGTTCTGCTGCTTGTGCTGACTTTTGAGTAGGTAAGGCATGCGCTTCAAGCGTTCTCATCAAGGTAACAATTGCATAGCCAACTCGTAAGGCTCCAAACTCATCCTGACGGGCGGAGCCGTCACAAAACAATTGGAGGTCAGGATTCTGCAATGGAATATCGGAGAGGTCAGGACGAGGCATGGAGATCAAATCCACCAAGTGGAGGCAATTATGAGGTTCCCCGTCCTCAGGCAGAGGCAAAAGGGTTGCAGGATTCAGGACTTCGCAGCAGCGTAGGGTAACAGCCTGTTTGGCGAGCAAGGCCAACTCGTACCTGGTCAATCTGGCTGCTGTGAGATGCTGCATGGATCCATGATTAAGAAGCGCTGCAACGGCATGAGGCACCTGAACTAGAAGAGGGTGGCCCAAAGTAAGTCCTGAAGCTTTCTCAACCAATACAGCGGCAGCCGCAACAGCGCGGAGACAGGGCGGAAGACCCTGAGCCACTGGGTCAAGAAGGACCGAAAAATAAGCCACCGGTCGCTGGCCAGGCCCAAAGGGCTGAGTTAGCACACCAGACGCCGTGCCAGATTGTTCATGGCAAAACAAGGTGAAAGGCTTTGCGTAATCTGGTCTGCCCAGGGCTGGTGCAGAAGTTAATGCTTGTTTGAGGGCTGTAAGGGCGTTGTTGTGTAGAGTTGTCCATGGCAGGGATTTGGGAACGGAATCCAGCAGCAAATCGGTGAGGGGGTGCACTAACTCCGCATAGGCCGGAATCAAGGCTCTACAATAGCCACTTGCTCCCAGTAACTGGCGGAGTTGTTTTTTAGTGGTAGGCCTTGGCATACTCAGAACGCTTTCAATTCTGTCCTGAGTAAGTGCAGTAGAGGCATATGAAATACGATGCCCTAAATTTCCACCTCGGGTTGGGCAAACTGTAGCTTGGAGAGTGCCACCTTGTGACCTTTTTCGGCCAATGCAAAAAGAAGGATTCGAGTGTCTTGTACACAGGCAGTCTTGGCTGTAGAGCACAATAGCAGATCATCAATGTTTTGAATCAAAGTAGAACCCACAGTCAACGAAATAGAGTCCAGATCTCGCTTTAAATACTGGCTGAAGATGGTAGGGCTTTCCCTGTAGCCCTGAGGGAGGCGGGTCCATACGTATTGAAATCCGTCAAAGGTAAAGGCAAATAGGAACTGTGAGTCTGGGTGAACAGGGATGCTGAAAAATGCTGAAGACAGATCAATCACAGTAAAATAAATAGCTCCTGGGGGAATAGCAGTTAAAATAGTTGCTGGATTGGGAACAACTGGAGCTCTCGGGATCACAATAGCATTAATCAGTCGGAGGTCATGCACGAAGCGGTAAACCGGTTTGCCATCGGGGCCAGGCTTGGGTTTCTTAACAGGAAGAATAGGTGTATTGCAAGGGCTGGTAGCCTCTTTAATGATTCCTTGAGTTAAAAGCTGTTGTAGGACTGGCCGAATGCCCTCTATGGCCTCTTTAGGCAATGGATATTGCATTTTTCGGGGCAGAGGGATGTCTGTACGGTAAGTGATATAAACCAGTTCTGCTGACTTTAAAAGTCCAGTTTCAGTGGACGCCGAGGCCCACAATGCTTCAGGAATATCAGATAACTCAGCCGGGACAAGGGGGGCAGTGGGTGTCATTGTGGTGGCATTAGTGGCTAACAATGCCATTACCTTAGCTTCAGGGACAGAAGTAGGGACTGAGAGAGAGAGCCCCTCCGGGCTGCAAGTTATAGTTGCTCGTAGTTTACATAACAAATCTCTGCCTAATAGATTTGCAGGACAGGAAGTTGCAATTAAAAAGCTATGATGCTCTGATAACGGGCCAAGCTGGACCGTTTGCTCCGCAGTTAGAGGAAGGGCGCACACGGTGCCACCAACGCCTATAGCTTTTACGGTTGCAGAAGTGGTAGGAAGGTTGGGGTCCCTTAGAGTACTTCTATCTGCCCCGCTGTCAATTAACATTGAATAAGTTTTTCCTCCCACCACAACTGGAAGTTTCGGGTGGTTTGCATCCAACTGCACTGTCCAAGAAGTGGCAGGGGGAACGAAGCATTGTGGGCGGCTAGCTTTCAGTCAGTACTCCCTTCTTCCCCCCCCTTCTTTCCTGTACCCTCTGGTAGGCTTGCATAAGAGGGTCAGCTGACTGGAGGGGGTAATTTGGGCACTGGGCAGCCCAGTGTCCTTTTTGTCGGCACTGCTGGCACTCATCTGGCCCTGCCCTCCCGGGCCGTGGCTGGAAGTTCTGACCTTGTGGTCCCCATCCCTGGGTAGAGCTGCCTCCTCTTCCGCCTCATCCCCAAAAGCCTCCCCTCCTATGGCTTGCATCTCGTCCCCAAGAGCCGTCTTGGAAACCTTGCAACTGCAGATTAAGGAGCTTTTCGGACCTCCTAGTGTCTAATTTCTTCCTATTCCTCCAGGCATGGGCTGCTAACCCCACCACCTCCTCCAGCGTTTTGTTTTTATAAGCTGGTTGAATACACACATACTTCCGAGAGAATAGTAATAAGTTTTTTACATACTGGCTGATCACTTGTGTTTTTGCTACAGGGGAGGTTGGATCTAAGCCGCTGTGGTTTTTTAAAACCTTACAAAGGCGGTGGAAGAATTCCCCTAGGTGCTCATCGTGCTTTTGAACACATGCATCTACCTTTCCCCAGTCATACACAGGTTTAGACATATCCTCTAATGCTTCTAAGATTCGCTTTCTCATTTTATCCCACTCTTGAACGGTCTCCGGAACATCCCAATCCATTTCAGGTTTCTCTTGCGGATAAGCCGCCCTCCCTTGCATCGCCTCTCTAGCTTTCTTATACACCATTTCCTTCTCACCCTCTCTTAGCACTTGATTTAAAATCATTTCCACATCATCATAATTACAATTATACATTGTGAAAATACCCTTTAACTTTTTAATAAATTCTTCCAGACACTGTCGAAATGAGGGAAAAGTAGATGACCAATTCATTAGATCCGTGCTGGTAAAAGGGACATACACCATCTGTGTCCCCCCTCTACCACTTGGCAGTTGTCGCATAGGCATTTGGACTGCACTAGCTATTGCAGCTCCAGTAACTTTTGCCTTAGGTGTGCCTAGAGAACTATGAGACCGGGTCTTTGCAGGGGTTGCATCACTGGGGTGTCGCGGATCAGGACGTGCCACCCCCCTGGTAGAGGTGCCAGCCTCCGGATCATCCCCAGCTCTGTGTCGGTTGTGGGGGTATCGGTAGCTAGCGGGAGAGTGGGGCCGCTCCTCTCCCCGTTCGGGGGGCGTTGGTGCATCGGGGTCAGGCTGCAGTACCCCATCCCATAGCCAGGTACATTCTTCCAATGGTATAGGGTCCCCTGCTTCTTTCAATGGGAGTTGGGGATAAATAGACTTTGACGCTTTTAGCTTCCGGTCAGCATTACTAGATTCTGGATTGTAGGGTGGAAGCCGCATGGCTTTAAGTTTTTCTACCTCAGCACGTAAACTAGTAGTTACACTGGCGCTTTTGCGCCATTTGGCCTCCCTGATCCATACATCAGAATACTTACGTTGCCGCGGTTGCAAATCATACAATACTTTCCATAAATGAACAATGTTATGTAACTCAAATGTTCCCTCCCCCGGCCAACGATTTCCTGGTTCCGGGTCGTCTTGCGTCATTCCCACCCAGGGACCTTGACACAGAAATATAAACTTATACAAAGCTTTGTTGCCATCTGATTGTAAGGCCTTGATATCCCTATCATAATGTTTTAACATATAGCCCAGAGGAGTAGAAGGATCAACAGTTCTACTGGACCCCCCCATCTTTTCCCAAAGACGGAACCCCCGGCTGTTGTCTAGACAATCACAAAGGAAAAATTCAGAACTCACCAAGTTCCCACCGGCCGGTGTTCACCCAGAGGTCCGGACCCTAATGCCTTCGGGACGCCTTATTTCGCCGAAACGGCGGGTGGAAGCGAGATGGGAAGCCTTCAGGGTTAAAGCAACCCTGGTGCCGGCAAGAAGGATTCAGAGTCCCGACCGTCCACCGGTCCGGAGAAGCGGATCCCGGACGAGCCCCAAATTGTTAGGGAAAAAGGTTTCCCCTCCCGTCTAGGGTTAGGAGAGTAGCCTTCCCTGGACTTCTGTATTAGCCAAACAAAATGCAGAGTCGTGGCTCTTTGATAAAGTGAGGCACTTTAATGCTAGCAAGTACGACAGCTGAAGGGCTCACCAATTCCTTCACAGAGGAAAATGGCGAAGCCCCGAACAAAGAACAGAGATGGGCTTTTATAGCCTGGTTCAACATACAGTGTGATATCTCTTCCAGTTCAAGCCGGTTAACCCGGTCTGTTTGAAGTTCTGGGGTAGGTATGAACATGGAGGCTTATCTGTATAAGGAATTCTTTCCCCAAAACGGGGAGTACAGGTTACACACAGTTCACATTCCTTCTACCCATAACCTTAGAGAGAAGACAGATAAGCATAGAAAAAAGACAGAAGCCTAGCTTTACATGATTATAGGGTTGTTTTCTCGTTCTTTTCTTTATCAGTTCAGTCCCATGACAGTTGTAAGGCCCCTTGATTCATCAGTCTAGCCAAAGTTAGGGTTGCTAACTTTTATAAACACACAAACTTGAACACCCTACCTCTGGCCCCACCCCCACTCACTCCATTCCTCTGACACTCGCTCGCCCCACCTTCACTCACTTCCCCTGAGCTGGGGCAGGGGTTCGGGTGTGGGAGGAGGTGAGGGCTCCAGCTGGGTTTGCGGGCTCTGGGGTGGGGCCAGAAATGAAGGGTTCAGGGTGTGGGAGGGAGCTCTGGGCTTGGGCAGGGGGTTGGAGTGTGTGGGGGGGTGGGGTGAGGGGCTTCGGGTGCAAGAGGGGGTTCTAGACTGGGGCTGAGGAGTTCAGAGCGCAGGGGGTTCAGAATGTGGGAGGAGGCTCTGGGTTGGGGCAGGGGGTTGGGGTATGGAAGGGGATGAGGGCTCTAACTGGGTGTGTGGACTCTGGAACACAGTTTGCCCCATTATATTTCAAGGAAAATTTATTCCCTTTGCTCACAAACCATGCTTATTCCCCCATTCTGTTTGCTTTTTTTCATCACAGAGGGTTAGGAGGCAGAGAGATGTTTGATATGTCAAGAAATATAGTGCCAGTAAAATTCAGTAGAAGGAGGTGAATTCTGTAAATGACAAATAAAGTAGGAGAAAGATTTGGGGGTGGAAGGAGAGAAGGGAAACCAGAATCTGTTTAGAATAAATGTCATTCCAGTTAATTTAGTCTAGTGCCTGAATGAATATCAACAAAGCAGGAGTAAAATGGGTACTGTTACTGGGCCAACTGGACAGTGCTTTCTCTAACTAGAGTGTATGATTTGAAACTTCATGGTCACTTTCAACAAGGCAGTGGAGGATAGAAACAGGGAAAGCTTCCTACAAACTACAGAGGCTATGGCTATTATAAGCAAATGACTGTGTGGTGCAGAGGGCCATCTGTGGCTAACTACTCTGTGTGAGCAACTCTTGTCAGGTGTAGTGAGTAAGTCAGGTCTAACACACTGTTGCTATAATCTGTATCTAAAAGGTATCCTATAAGATAGCATTGGAAAACTAAGAACTCACTGATCATTGCTATTTTTGTGCAATGTATGTAGGGGATGTGGGAAAAGAGTTATGGATGTGTGCTAGAATTATGTTCTTAAAATGTGTTTGGCAAGCAATGCATCAGCTCAGTCTGCCAGAAACAAATAAATGTGTATTTGCTTGGCTGACCAGCCTGGTTGTCAGGCAGAAACAAGGAAGGCACGTTTACATAAAAGGCAAACAAAGCCCTCAGCCTAGCAGGTGGGGAAAATGGCTTCCTAGCTATAAAGACAGAGGGTCTGAACCTCAACTGATAGTAGACAATATTACTGTATTTTAAAAGTATACCAAGTAAGGTCTTTTCTGAAAGCTAATGACACCATGGTGGTTAGTATCATTGTGAAATGTATGTATGAAAAACTATGGGAGGAAATATGGATACTTAATGATATTATGTTTTAAAGTCTGTGGCTAAACACCGGGAGAAATAGTTTTTCTCTCAGACAGGAGGGAAGGCAGCCATCTACCAGTCTCTAATGCAATTAAGCAATGTGTGTCCAAAAGCAATGGAAGCCCCATTTGCATACCAATCTGCAGGGGGATGGGAAGCCCACAGGAAAAGCCCACAGGAAAGGAAGAACAGCATGAGAATGTCCTGAATCTGAGACCAAAACAGTAAGTTTGGGAAGATATGAGGACAGAGCAGAAGCCCTCTTGGCATCCATCATTTGAGTGACTAAAGAGGCCAGAGCTCTTGAGATCTCAGAAAGATGGCCCTTTCAACCAAGGGTGTTGAAGTCTTTGGAAATTGAGTGTAAGCGAGAAACCTGCTTAGAGAAAGATTGTAACTGGCTGAAATTAAGTTTTAGTCTTAGAAGCGTATTCCTACTTTTGTTTGTAATTGTGATGAGTGCACTTGCCCCTCACTGGATAGGGAAGGGTTAACTCCTCGGTATGGGCTGAAGAAGACATGCCCTCACACCCTTACTGGAGTTCTCTTACCTACAGACATACACAGTTCCTGGTGACTCCAGTCCCTCTCATATGCCAAGGAGAGTGGAGCCCCCGATGATGCTGTGACTACTGTTCCAAGAGACATGGTAAGAAGTGGCCCAGGGGAGGTGGGACTAGCCATAGTCCTGTGGGAAGTTGGCATGTTTCGATCAGAGCCTTGCTTATTTAGTGGTGGAACACTCTGCCACTGCTTGGGTCCTGGTCTGGGACCTGGTAGAGCAGAGTGAGCCCAGGTGCCCCTATCCTGCCTGCCATACCTCCCCAGGTAGCAGCCATATTGATTCTGGCATTAGGTCCCCACAGCCCTGAGTGTGAGGGCAGCCATTTGATTCTGGCCCCCAGAGCATATAGCCCTGAGCACAAGGGCAGCTGTACTTGCCCCACGCTGGATGGGGTTCCCCCATGCTGTCACCGTTACTCTTTCTAACCTTTATTCCTCCTACTTGTTATCACTTAACCTATGTTGGTTGTTGTTAATTAAACTTGTTTTGTTTTTACAATAAACCAACTCAGTGCTGTGCTTGAAGGAAGGGTGTATTTACCACAATTAAATTACTAAGCTGTAATGTGCTTTTTTGTCTAGTTAAAGGAGTGAACAAACCCTGTTATTTCTGAGTGTTCCAGGAGAGGGATGGACATTTCAGGGCAGATGGTTTGGGGGAATTTCAGGGCTGGGAGTGTGTTGGGGTCACCTCTGCAAGTTGCAATCAAGGTAACCAGGGTGGGGCTGTTGTGGTGTAACAAGCAAACTTCTAGGGTCAGAGCACTGAGCTAGAGCTGCACAGTGCATGCCCTGAGGGAACTGCAGGGCTCTTTGGTGTCTGGGCTGTGAGCCACACCAGCAGAGCATTTAAGGCACCCAGGACAGGTGGTGACACAATCTTTCACTGGTCTGGATGGCACCCCAGAATGTGACAGCAGCCCATATAGAAAGCAAGTTCAGCCCTGAATGGGGGACTTGTTAGTTTAATCCTGAGAGTATGTGGCCACAATTAAAAAAGCATGGTTCTCCTCCCCCCCCCACATAATTTTGTATTTCTTGTGTCTATGATTTTTTCCACTTATTTTTTTAGTGTTATTAATTCATCAATTAATACTAAACACAATACTATGTGTTCTTAACTCCTCTGAGTGTCAGTTTTCACCCCAAAATCCTCTCTCTCTCACACACACACACACACTCCACCCCCAAACTTGAACATGCTATGGTTTCAGACTGTATGGACCTGATCCTGTAGCCTTTACTTGCAGTGCAATTGGTCTCAACTGGGCAGACACAGCTACAGGGCTAGCAGCACATTTGACCCCTTTCTGGTCTCTGAATGCACCTTCCCCCAGGTCTCAGATCTTGTGCCTTTACCTCTCCTGGGGTGTAATCCTGCAATTCTCCCACTCAGAGACTGAGCTCTGAGCTACAGTACCCTCTGTATCAACCATTCTTACCTAGTAGGTCTGAATGGATTCAGCACTTGTGGTTCTTCCTTTTGGTAGTCTATGACCAGTGGTGAATATATTGACCAGACAGCCTTCATAAACACAAGGATGTATTTACCACAATGGGAACAAAACATAAGAGAAGGCTTTTTAAAACAGTCCACACCCATGTATCTTACCAGTCAAACTTGCATCCCCTGATGGAATCTAGGCAGGCCTATCTTTGTCAGACATCCCTGCAGGTGTCTGTGTGACAGGTGTAGTTTCGTGGAAAAACTCCTCTACAACTGCTTCCCTCCCCTCCTAGCTTCCTTCTTTCAACTGTTATAGTCGTTTTGAGCTCCTGTTCCCAGATCTCTTCCTGTCCAGCACTTTCTCTTAAGAAACCCTAAGCGTTTTACTGAGGAGTAGCTTATCTTGAGCCATTGTTTACCTTCCTGCTTGTCTTTCTTGACAACCACAAGCCCCTCCATTGCTAAACAAATATATTCACACAGTAAACATCCTCAGTAGCCATGGCAACATACAATATTCATAAAGTATTATAGAGCTGCTCGGATTCTGTCACCTGGGCTATAATGTGATGTAAAGGTAGGCTGGGTTTGGTCCACTAACACGAGAGTTCTACACTGTGGTTCAGAACCAACTCTCCTTAATATGGAAGTGTGTGGCCTCCATTTCCTAGCACGTAAAAGTGCTAAGCAGTATGAGCTGGGCCCTAAATTCTGCTTGGTCACACTTCTTTATTGAAGATAAGGGTGGCTTAAATCTACTCTATATTGCAAAAGCTTGGGCAGCTCTGTGTTCTTGGTATGTTGCCAAATCAGCACACAGTAGGGCAAAGTTTGCATGCTCCTGGCAGACAATTTACAATAAAACTAACAACGTTGCTTGTAAAAGACATGCTGACGGGGCAAATTTGGATATTCAGTTACTCCTACAATAGTTATCACAAAGGTGGAAATTAGTGTTATAGCAGGAAAATACTAGTATCTACAGTATATTCAAATAAAATTGAGAAATTTTATAATGAAAAATCATTGAGATTTAAGAACTTAAGCAACTTGAATAATAGGAAAAAGCTAAAGTACAAAACTGTTAAGGTTCAAAAGCAAGTAACTGTAAATAATGGCAGTTCAGCAAAGGGTCAAGACCTAGAGAGTGAGAATTAGGGCTGGAAAGTCAATTTTTTTTTTAATTCAGGTGCCTAGTTTTGCCCTTAATTTTTTGTCTAATATCTAATTATAGAATTAGGAGTTTAATTACTGAGAAGAAAGCTTCCTTAGGAAGCTTGGCTAGAAGATAAACTGCAACACCTACGCGTCAAGGTCAATTTTAAAATATCTTTATCAGTGCTTTACAGCTACTTAAAGTTCATGAGTATGAATAAGGCAATATCACCATACCGCTGAAGATCTCTTCTCAAGGTGACTTTTCAGATGCATTTGAATTGAAGAAAACTCTAGATAACCTGTTACCTTGTACTTATATCCACACAGAGTGTGTGGATATTTCTAAAATTTGGATGCTCATAAACAGAAATCACATATAATCTAGACATTATTTTTCACTCCTTTCTTTGCTTTCCTCTGACTTCCCATGTGGTGATAGCAATCAAATAAACAAGTAGCTGTGTTCTTATTGCACAAGCCCTCTGCTCCTGGAACTCTAAGTGGAGTTCCATGCAGAGGGGGCGGGGGGGCTTGCAAGTCTGGGCCTTTTGAGGCCAGTGAGCTAGATTCCCCAGTATGCTCCAGCTGCTCTGTTCTACTCTGCCACTTTGAGTCTGAGGAAGGATGGCCCAGCAAAGAGTGTGCTGGTCTGGGACTTGGGAGACTGGCATTTGCTCAGCCACATGGGCAAGTCCCGTAGGCAGAGGCAGATGTAGCCTCCATGGGTACAGTAAAATAAACTCTGCTTGGACATGGTTTTGTGCTGTAGTCAAGGAGAGCACAGACCAGCAGCGGCACCACAATCTTAATCCTAGTCCAGTGCAGAAGGAAGGCCCCAGGAGGGTGGGGCCTGGAGAGTGAGCCTGAGCTGTGCTCAACCTGTAGTGGTGGCTCTGGCCTGGCTCCCTGCTCCAGGTGTTGTGATCTGGCTCATGGGGGTCGCACAGTTGCTCAGGTTTGGCACCCTTGGTTTTGTTTCTGTGGGTACAATGGAACTCATGCTAAAGCTGCCCCTTAGGCCTTGATTCATCCCCACCACACCCTCCAAAAAAAATTATTGGAGCAGGGGGACTGGGCTCTGGGCCTCCCAGGTAGATGCCCTAGCCACCAGGCTACAGAATTTCACAGGCACCCTCTGCTCTACAGGAGGTCTGGTCCATCTGGCCTCAGAATCTATGGCCCAATGACTCTTTAACATTTGTTCACAATGAAACCGCTTCCTCAGAAGAGTGAGGAGCCCCACAGCAGCATATCCCATAGCTCAGGAGTAGCGCACACTCTTGTGTACAGTGAGAAGACCCAGGTTCAATTTCCCTCTTTCCCTGCTGGGAAGAAGGGATTTGAACAGAGGTCTCCGCTCTCCCTCTTGTGCTGAGAGGAATCGAACCTGGATCTCCCACACTCCATAAGAGTGCTCTAACCTGTGGGCTAAAAGTTGTAAGTTTGGCGGGGGGAAACACCCATTCCTCTTCTGGCTGTGTGGAGTTAGATGCCTGCCTCGCCCATTCTTGCAAGAAATGACATGGGCAGCTAAGCTGCCTGACAGGGGTTCTGGGCTATGGCGCATTAGCAAAGGTAAGCTTTGGCTGTAGGAAGAGAATCGGTGACTGTGCACATGAGGGAGTGGGGCTTAGGACACATCCCTCCTCATTATCTCCCATTGGCTAGTGTAAGGGTCTCCCTGCCTAAGATGCTGTCTTTTGTAGATTACACTCTAAGATGCCTATCTCTCTCCATTAATTGTACAGGGAGCCTGGATATCTAACTCAGACTTTCTGGATCATAGGAAAATCACAGGAACAACGCTAAACCCGGAAGTTAGGTGTTATGATGCTGAATGTAACAGCACCTCAAACCTTCTGTAGGTCCAAGCCTTAGTCTCTCTGGCCCAGATCCACAAAGGTATTTAGGGTCGCCAAAATACTTTTGTGGATCTAGACATCCATCCATGCGTCAGCCTCCCATGTGTAAAATGGGGATAACAGCACATCCTTCCTCACAGGGACATCGTGAGGATAAATAACTAAAGTTTGAAGCACTCAGACATTATGGTAATGGGAGCCTTCTAAGTACCTAAGATGTCCTACAGGGCTTTGTGTTGCCAGAGTGATGTAAAGCAATAGGAACATCATGGTGGATCTAGTTCAATGAGTCCAATATCTCTGTCCTTTGACCAGGGGTCTCAAACTCAATTTGCCTTAGGGCCAGTGCCAGTCCTCAAATCCTCCTGGCGGGCCAATAATGTCACTGAAAATGGTGTTCAGAAAAGAAAACATTTATATTGTATTTTTTATTTTGAATTTCTTAGAAATAATAAAGCTGTCATACAACTTTATACAATTCATCGCCTGCCAGAGAGTTTTTAGTGTTTGCCAGACACCTGGCAACACTTCAGTTCTGTCAGTTTGTTGATGTTTGGCCTCTGTGACTGAGCAGTTGAAACCTTCAGGATTGTAGCAAGGTGTGCATCAGATAGTTGTGTTCGGTATTTTGACTTGTTTATATTCATTGTGGGGGGAAAAAGTGAGGCTGCCTCCATGGCTGACTTTGCCCGGCAACTAATGATATCTCTGTCCCTCTCCCCCAGTTAATGGGAGCTACGGGGGAGGAGGGGGGCGGCGCCTACAGTGGACATTGCTGGTAGCATCTGCCTGCGTCTCTCTTCTGCGGGCGGCAGTGGGGAGGTTATGGCTGCAGATGGTCTTCGGGCTGGGAGTTTGAGACCCCTGCCTTAGATTGTTACCTGGTTTCTCTAGCATCTTGCATCTTCAGGGAATTTAGCTTGATAGATCTCTACACACACTGATAAGAAACAATCCATTAAGTTATCATGATATGAAATTTAATGTGAACAGAAAGAGATGTCTCCTCCATCCTTCCCCAAGCGTGTCAACAATCCAAGTTTGCTCCATTAGACTCCAGCCAGTGCATTTCCTGGAACTTGAACACCACTGCAAAGCAGCAAAATCCAAAAAGTAAGGGATGAAAACTCTCTGTGCTGGCTTGTAAAGGTTGGGTGGTTATATTTGTTCACTGTAATCACAATCTTGGTCTCATCAGAGAGACAGACTCATACTCTTCTCTCCTCCCCGCCCCCCCTCCGGTGAAAGCTCTTGAATTGTTGTCAGGATAAATATTTCTTATTGTATTTAACATTTCAGGCAAGCTTCTGATCATGCTCCCCCTTTCTAGTTTGCATGAAACACAAAACAAGTATCACTTTTTTCCTAAGAGGCTCCAGAAGACACTGCTGGTCAGTTGTTCTTTACCTCATCTGATGCAACCAAGCCACATACTGAATATTGACTAGAAACTGGGCCAAGGACAAATGAAGGGAACTGGGCTTATTTAGTCTGCAAAAGAGAAGAGTGAAGGGGGATTTGATAGCAGCCTTCAACTACCTGAAGTGGGAGGTTCCAAAGAGGATGGAGTGAGGCTGTTCTCAGTGGTGGCAGATGACATAACAAGGAGCAATGATCTCAAGTTACAGTGGGGGAGGTCTAGGTTGGATATTAGGAAAACCTATTTCACTAGGAGGGTGGTGAAGCACTGGAATAGGTTACTTATGGAGGTGGTGGAATCTCCATCCTTAGAGTTTTAAGGCCCAGCTTGGCAAAGCCCTGGCTGGGATGATTTAGTTGAGGTAGGCCCTACTTTGAGCAGGGGGTTGGACTAGATGACCTCCTGAGGTCTCTTCCAACCTAATCTTCTATGATAAGTAGAAAGAAGAAAAGGAGTACTTGTGGCACCTCAGCGACTAACCAATTTATTTGAGCATGAGCTTTCGTGAGCTACAGCTCACTTCATCGGATGCATACCGTGAAAGCTCATGCTCAAATAAATTGGTTAGTCTCTAAGGTGCCACAAGTACTCCTTTTCTTTTTGCGAATACAGACTAACATGGCTGTTACTCTGAAACCTATGATAAGTAGCTGTGACTCAACCGTCTTAAGATGAAAGAAATGCCAATAGGCTGGGGAAAGGAACAAGAAGGCTTTGGAGATTATGCCAGTGCTCCTGATGGATCAGTATGCCTGCCTTAGGCACCTAAGACAGACACCTTTCTCCCCAAGACAGAAAATACTAAATGCCTCTATATAAGTCCATGGTATGCCCACATCTTGAATCCTGTGTGTGGTTCTGGTTGCCCCATCTCAAGAAAGATGTATTGGAATTGGGAAAGGTACAGATGGGGCAACCAGAACTGCATGCAGTATTCAAGGTGTGGGTATAGCATGGATTTATGTAGTGGTATTATTTTTTTCCCTTTTTTAATGTATCCATTTCCAAATGGTTCCTAATATTCTGTTAGATATTTTTTGACTGCTGCTGCACACTGAGCAGATGTTTTCTGAGAACTATCCACAATGACTCAAGATCTGTCTCGTGAGTAGTTACTAATTTAGAATCCATCATTTTGTATGTATAGTTGGGATTATGTTTTCCAGTGTGCCTAACTTTACACTTAACATAGAATTTCAACTGCCATTTTGTTGCTCAGACATCCAATTTTGTGAGATCCCTTTGTCACTCTTTGCAGTCTGCTTTGGACTTAACTTGAGTAATTTAGTATTTCTTCAAATTTGCCACCTCATTTTTTTTTTTACCCCCTTTTCCAAATCCTTTATGAATAGGTTCAACAGCACAAGTCCCAGTACACATCCTTGGGGGTTCTTGCTATTTACCACTTTCTATTGTGAAAACTGACCATTTATTCCCTCCCTTTTACCCCCTATCTTTTTAATCAATTACTGATCCATGAGAGGACCTTCCCTCTTATCCCATGACTACTTACTTTGGTGAGGGACCTTGTCAAAGGCTTTCTGAAAGTCTAAGCACACTCTGTCCATTGGATCACTCTTGTCCATGTGCTTGTTGACCCCCTTAAGGTACTCTAATAGATTGGTAGGCTTTATAAAAGCCATGTTGACTTTTCCCCAGCATGTTATATTCATGTGTCTGATAATTCTATTCTTTACTATAGTTTCAATTAGGGCTGTCAAGCAATTAAAAAAAATGAATTTTGCATGCTTCTTGTTTACAGTGTCACCTGAAAGTGAGTACAGGCATTTGTATGGCACTGTTGTAGCCAGCATCACAAGATATTTACGTGCCAGATGTGCTAAAGATTCATATGTCCCTTCATGCTTCAACCACCATTCCAGAGGACATGCGTCCATGCTGATGACCGGTTCTGCTCAATAGCAATCCAAAGCAGCTTTTTTTTTTTTTTGGTGGTTTGGGTTCTGTAGTTTCAGCATCAGTGCTGCACTTTTAAGACTTCTGAGAGCATGTTCCACACCTCATGCTTCAGATTTTGGAAGGCACTTCGGATTCTTAAACCTTGGGTCAAGTGCTGTAGCTATCTTTAGAAATCTCACATTGGTACCATCTTTGCATTTTGTCAAATCTGCAGTGAAAGTGTTCTTAAAATGAACATGTGCTGGGTCACCATCTGAGATTGGTGTAACATGAAATACATGGCAGAATGCAGGTAAAACAGAGCAGGGGACATACAATTCTCCCCCTAGGAGTTCAATCACAAATTTAACCTACACTTTTTTTTTTTTAACAAGAGTCATCAGCATAGAAACATGTCCTCTGGAATGGTGGCTGAAGCATGAAGGGGCATACGAGGCACGTAAATACCTTGCAATGCCAGCTACAAAAGTGCCATGCACATGCAAATGTCTGTTCTCACTTTCTGATAACATTGTAAATAAGAGGGCAGCATTATCTCCTGTAAATGTAAACAAACTTCTTTGTTTTAGTGGATTGGCTGAACAATAAGTAGGACTGCATGGACCTGTAGGCTCTGAAGCTTTACATTGTTTTGTTTGAGTGCAGTTATGTAACAAAAGAAAATTCTACATTTGTAAATTGCACTGTCACAACAAAGATTGTACACTACACTACTTGTATGAAGTGAATTGAAAAATACTGTTTCCTTTGTGTATAATTTTTACAGTGCAAATATTTATAATCAAATAATATACACTTTGATTTCAGTTACAAAGCAGAATAAAATATATATGAAAATGTAGAAAACATCCAAAATATTTCATAAATTTCAATTGGTATTCTATTATATAACAGTGTGATTTAAAACTGTGATTAATCACAATTAATTTTTTTGAATTAATTGCGTGAGTTAACTGCGATTAATTGAGAACCCTAGTTTCAACCAATTTGCCTGTACTGAAGTTAAGTTTAGTGGCTTGTAATTACCAGGACCATCTCCGGAGCCTTTTTTAAAGATTGGGGTTACATTAGCTCTCTTCTAGGCATCTGGTACAGAGGCTGATTTAAGCAACAGGTTACATGCTACAGTTTGTATTTCTGCAATTTCATATGAGTTTCTTCCTCCTTTCTCAATTCGTCCCAAAGCCTCCTTTATTGACACCTCAATCTGGGACAGTTCCTCGTATTTGTCACCTAAAAAGAATATCTCAGGTGGGAATCTCCCTCACATCCTCTGCAGTGAAGACTAATGCAAAGAATTCATTTAGCTTCTCTGTAACAGCCTTTCTTTTTTTTTCTTGAGTGCGCCTTTAGCACCTTGATCATCCAGTGACCCCACTGATTGTTTGGCAGGTTTCCTGTTTCTTATGTACTTATGAAGTTTTTTGCTGGTAGTTTGTGTCTTTTTGCTAGTTGCTTTTCAAATTCCTTTTTGGCCTGCCTAAGTACACTTGACTTGCCATAGTTTATGCTCCTTTCTACTTTTCTTAGTAGGATTTGACTTCCAATTTTTAAAGGATACCCCTTTGCCTCTAGCCCAGGGGCAGGCAAACTTTTTGGCCTGAGGGCCGCATTGGGTTTCTGAAATTGTATGGAGGGCCAGTTATGGGAAGCTGTGCCTCCCCAAACAGCCAGGCATGGCCTGGCCCCCACCCCCTATCTGATCCCCCATCCCCCATCCCCCCCCCCCCGGTTCTTGCCCCCTGACAGCCCCCCTGGACTCCTGCCCTATCCACCCCCACTCTCTCTCCCCACAGTTGTCATCTATATAATAATCCAGTCTGGACTGAAAGTGAGCTCTTCATGGGGCTAAATTTTAAAATCCTTTCACTAACAACAAACAATATTGTTGTTCACCTATCTATAGCTTTATTTTAAGTGTGTGCAGTGGGGTGTTTTTTTGTTGTTTTTTTGTTTTTCTGTTAAACTGCCAATGATGCATGACTGCAAAACTGAGTTTGTATCACCAGAAATAAACACCTGTAACTGAACATACGTCAATAGGTGCCATTTTTGCACCATCACTTCTTTAACACTTCCTCTTGTGTCTGATCTCCTTTCTTTTTCAAGCAGAATTCCACTTCAGACAAGGAGAATAATTTCTCCTAATTATGTTTATATTCCCACCCTCTAAAGGAATCTGATATCTGCTGACAATTAGGTGATAGGAGGAGAAGTTTCCAGAATAATTATGGGAAGTCGTGAAGCCTCTTGTTTCCTGAAACAGTGTTTTAAATCCCAGTTCGCTAGGCACCATGCAGGGTCTTTCACATGGAATTTAATATGTAATTACAATAGGGGGAAAACACAATTAAAATGTGAACTCCAACCCACGGAACAAATGTAATTCTCTGAATGCCATTGTGTGTCTTCTACTAGATATGCACCTTTACTCTCTATATCAACAGCAACAACAATAGAGGTGTTGCACCAGAGATGAATATGGCCCATCAAGTTTCTTTATGGTAATTTTATGTACTGAAGCCTTACAATATTCCACTGCCAAAACTACCCAGTGACCCACACCAGTGTCACCTCTCTGTGATTATAAATATTTTAGCCCTTTGTTAAACGAACTGGCAATGACTTTCATTGCATTATAGTACATGAATTTAGACTCCACTCTTGCAACTGGCTCTGCAGGGGAAATCCCCTGAAACTGCCCGGACCTATACTGACTTCAGTGGGATGCGATATAACACGGAGGTCTATCAACAGAAACACAGTTGCAGGACTCAGGACTTACATTGTTGTTAGAAATCAAGGGCTAAATACAGAGCTAGGGTAAGAACTGAGTGCAGCAGAGTGGCATCTGTTTTGTTTTTTACACCAGGTGTGAATTTTGTCCATAATATTGGATGCAGCATTTATTAGCAAAAAATATTGTGTGGGCTATTTTTAAGGAATCTTGTTAATTTCAAAAGAGCCAACACACTTAAAAATATATATTAGAGAGATGGTCAAGTACCTGTCCTTTTTGTTTTTTTTTTCCTGTCTATTGCACTATGCCATTAAAGGCTTAAACAATGCTGTATTCTACCAATTTGGTCTATTTCCATGACCAACACTAATTCTCCACCCACTCTTTTCCTTATGGAACACAAGGATGACTTCTATATTGTCAATGATATTAGCATAGCTTTGGGATGAGCTAGCTTGTTCTCCCTCTGCATGCTGAGTGTCTGGATCTGAGGCTGTAGAGCAAAACTATTGAAGAATCAAGCATAAATAATGTCTTAAAATATTCTCCACAGATTTGTGACTTAAATAGATATTTAGAATCTGAAGGCTATACCCCTAGTAGAAAGGCAAAATGTGTGGGCTATGCTATTTAATAGTACCTCTTTAAATATGTGAATTATATATTTACTGAAAGACATCCATTAGATGTATCCATCCTCAAGTGTAAGTAGACATATTTTTGATGCCATAGCTTATATTAAAGATGAAATGTACTTGCCGCTTTGTTGGTGTGGCCCACGCAACTTTAGTGTGTACAGCTTCTAGAACAGAGGTCAGCAACCTTTCAGAAGTAGGGTGCCGAGTCTTCATTTATTCACTCTAATTTAAGGTTTTGTGTGCTAGTAATACATTTTAATGTTTTTAGAAGCTTTATTTCTAGAAGTCTATAATATATAACTAAATTATTGTTTTATGTAAAGTAAATAAGGTTTTAAAAACGTTTCAGAAGCTTCATTTAAAATTAAATTAAAATGCAGAGCCCCCCGGACCGGTGGCCAGGACCCAGGCAGAGTGAGTGCCACTGAAAATCAGCTCACGTGCCACCTTTGGCACGCGTGCCATAGGTTGCCTAGCCCTGTTCTAGAATGACAAGGCGTGAGGTAATATATTTTATTGGGGCAACTTCTGCTGGTGAGAGAGACAAGTGCTCAAGCTTGCACAGAGCTCTTCTTCAGGTCTCTGCAGCTTGAAGGCTTTTTTCTCTCAGCAGCAGAAGTGGTCAAGTAAAAGATACTACCTCAGCCACCTTGTCTCTCATATCCTAGGACCAACATGGCTATAATAACACCGCATACACGCTTCTAGGATGATGATCTTTGGCAGTAGTGTGCTTTGATTTACTGCTTTAACGCTAGTAGAAAACACAGCAGTAGATCCAGGCACACTACAGAACTTTT
The DNA here is from genome assembly GCF_965140235.1 of Caretta caretta. Taxonomy (NCBI): domain Eukaryota; kingdom Metazoa; phylum Chordata; order Testudines; family Cheloniidae; genus Caretta; species Caretta caretta. The sequence continues at coordinate 48,830,727 of NC_134210.1, forward strand.
AGTGTGAAGCAGCAGAGTCCACGTGGCCAGTTAGTGTGCAGCAGGCTAGAGCACTGTAAACTTAACACCCCAGCTTGCCACACTATGAAATGTCTATGGCATCCCAATAAGATCACTAGCTAGTTTTAACGTGGTGCATATGGTGATAAGTTAAGCACCACAAATAAAGCCACTAGTTCCACAGCAGATAAGATTCAACTGGCTGCTGAATTACCTGTTTTTTGGCACATGCCTCACATGAGTGAACCCTAAATGTACAATTCCTCTATTTTAATTTTTAAAGTGTCTGTTATTGACATCTACCATTTCCTAAAGTGCACTGGACATAAGGTATATTGCTAGTGCTCGGGGGGACAGATAATGAGCATGAGATTGACTCAGGGTATGGAAACCCTGTGTACTGTGATCCTCTAAAAATGTTCATAATACCCACTGTTGTTGCTATGTTTGTGCAGCTGATTTAAATACTAGTAAATATCTGTAACTCCTTTCAGATCTAATGGCAAGCCATTACTGACTGCCTATCACTGCATCTAATTGGACCTAGGAGTGGTGGTGGTGGGATTTCGGGGGGATTTCAGGTGGGGTTGCGCTTGTGATGGGATTAAGGGATCTCAGTTTCCCTATAGACATGATACCAGCTACCATGGTGTGAGGAGTGATTACTAATGTTTTTTTAAACGCTTTGAGGAGCTAATAAGAATGGTGCATGTATATTCAAATGCAGAGTTTGGCTGTAAGTGTTGGTAATACTAATAACTTGGTCTCAGATAAAATCTCTTCAAATCCACCCCCTTCTTTTGTTGACTCCCTAACCCATCTACTCCCTTCTGAATGATTCAGTTTGGTGGTCTTGTCTGTATTTGTCTGTGGGAGAATTCCATCACCAAGCATATTTGTGATACTGCTTGTCTGTGAGATGCTGTAGGAAGGTAAATCATTTTTAATAAAAAAGCTCATGAGCTATTGTCAGTGGGAAAGTGAGAGCCTCCTTGTTGTATTCTGCAACTCTGTGCTCCAAAAGCACAACAAATAAGTAAGTGTCATCCCACATGAACCTGGATGGAGCCAAATCTTTGGGTCTAAACACCTCCAAAATTTGGGCAAAAATCAAAATTCATATCCAAATTCTGCACTGTGCCTCAGCTCTAGTATTTATTTATTTATTTTTTTAAAAAAACCTTATGCACAAGAATGGGGCCTGCATAGGAAATGAGCTGTGTTTGTCTTCTATGGTGTAGCTTCTTAGGAATGCATTTGACTCCTTCATATCCATGCACCTTGGCATACATTTGCAAACAGCACATGTATGGTGAATAATACAACAGCCATGGATGTGATATTTATTTCTGGAAGTTTTGTTTTGCTTCAGTAATCTATTAAAATGAATCATGCTTTCTGCATCAGCCTTGGGAATGTTTGCAGTGTGCAGCAGTCCAGAAAAGGTCCCTCTGAGGCTCTTTCTCTGTGTTGGTTTATAGCAACTTCCCTCCCCCACTTTTTTTTTTTAATAGCCACTTGCCCAATGTGTGAAGATCCATCTGTGTATATGTTGGAGAATGCTCCTGTCGTGCCTTCTCTCTGTGGATCTTCAGGGTCATGCTGTGACGGTTAGTATCCTCACTGACACTGGAATAGTCTGTTCTGCACATTTTTTCCTCTTCAGCGCAGCTAATTCTCTTGCAGTGTCCAAAGAGCCCACAGAGCAGCTCTTGAGGCATTTGCGAAGACAGTCATGTGGAGCAGCAGACTCCTAAGGCTGAACTTGGGCAGAGCAAAAGCTATTTTATGCTTCCGAATCTGGGACAACCAGAACACACACAATCGTATCCAGACCTGAGCAAGAACACAGAATCCATTCCTGATGCATCCACTTAGACTGAACATACAGATACAGAGACTGTCTTTAGAGAGCTAACAGAGGATATTAAAGAAGTCATTTTCAAATGAGTTTGTCCATCTTCTCTCCCTACTACATTAACATACTTTTTAGCTATTAACGTGCACATTTGTATAAAAGTCATCTGCATGTTTGCATGATAAAGTATATAAATATTGGAGCTGGTGGCATGCTGCCATTTGAGGAGCCCAGCTGGTGTACTAAGCTCCCTGGGCTAGTAATGGCTAGGAGTGTTTTATTCATCCCCTTCTGGATCTGGGTAACCCCCCTCCCCTCATGGCTAATTCTCAGAATGATGTTAATGGGCTCCAGAGAAGGAAAAAAATCTAAAATTCTTGCATTTTTCCTGCATATTTCCTAATGGAGCATCCAAAAACCATTCACAAAATGTATGAGCAGTTCAGGAATCAGTTGACCATTACTGAAGTGCATCCACTTCTGGGGTAGAACAGCACACCTGTTTAACAGTGCACCGCTAAGTTGACCAACAAGTTAGTGTTGCACCAATAAAATAAAAACCAGCAGGATCTTATTAAAGAGGAAAAGGCAAAATACCACATTTATTGTGAATACAGAAAGAATCATAGTAAGCAGTTAGTTATAGCTATAACATTCCATTCAATCTCATATTTATTCACACATTCATTCATACAAACACACACACACAGGTTCTGCAAGGTTGTTATCATAGTTACCAGCCTTAGAGTTGCTCATGCCAAGCCACTGGCCAGGTGGCCTGGACATGAGGAGGGAGCAGGGCCTTGTCAGATGCTCATCTGATGCTCAGCAGATAGCACATTCCTGACGGCTCCGTGCTGCTAGATGTTATCTTGTTCTTTGGTTCTCCCATTCTTGAGGCTGTTGGGTGGATTCCAGTCTGCCCTCCGGGGGTCTTCTGGTTATTTCCACTTGACGCCTTCTTCAGCCGATGGACACTAGATTCTTAGGCTGGCACCTTCCTGATCATTCAGTTATTATCCACACCAAGCATCCATCCACATACATCCTCTCTCTATTTTAATCACAACTGTTAATACAACAAAAGGACGGGGAGTCTCTGGGTGCTGTTTCTGTTGTTACAGAGTATTGCTTTGAGTCTCTCTGGGTGAATTGCTTTGAGAACAGACTCTGTCTTAGAATGTACTAACGCAATTAGCAGCTTGCAAGTTTCACCCATAGAGGGAGAGAAACAGTACCAAAAACCAAGAGACCTCTTAATTAGTAATACCCTGGAATTTAAACTATGGGGAATCAAACTCATTTGTGATTTTAATACAGAACTTCTTTAATATGATCCAACATAATCCCCCTTTTGACATGAAGATTTATAATCGTCAGTGTCACTTTCTATGTAGCCTATTCAAGAGAAGGTACTGTGAGGCAATTTGAGTTTGTGTTTCCAATTCATGCCACATACATGATCCTAGTGCTGTATCTTTACTACAAGGTTCTGGGGCAACAGGCAAGGTGAGGCACACCCACTTTTGAGGAGTCCATTCGGTACAACCTCTAGTGTCCAAAAGCTTGCCTCCCTCCCCAGCCCACTGGCTCAAGGTCCAGGATAGCCAGAAGGATCCCATGTGTAATATGGGGAGTGGACTAACCTTCAATACCTTTGCCTCCAGGGACTGTTGGTGTGCAATTTTGACAATTTCTCCCATTAACAAGTCTGGTTTTACAATACTGGAAACGTATTGCATCCATTCATATTGATAAGTGTCAAACAATGATCTCTTTCTTTGTTTTAACAAATGCATCAAACCCTTAATATTTCCCAATATGACCCAGAACATTTCGTGTTCCAAAGTAGCTAGGGCAAGTATCTGCATTTCAGTGCATCCCATAGCTATGGCTGTGTAGTTTCCTATTTTTTTTTCTTATACATAAGCCATGTGGTAGTATTAAGCCATTGCCAAAGATTCCATCGGGCTTTTAGGTTACCCAGACCAAGTCTACATTGGCATGTACTTGTTTTTGTATCAGGTTGTCCTGTAGCTGGGACAGAGAGGTTAATTTATTTTTAATTACCTGCAGATCTTTAGTATTTTTTTTTAAACACACAACTGTGCTAGCAACAAGACAAAACATAGAACACAAAACACAATTTCTGTTGTGACAGTAGATTCATGGTATTGGGTTGCTCTTAGCTGGCATCAGCTTTTCCCGATTTTCTGAAAGACAAAAAGAACATGTTTCTACCCCTTTTGGGGTGGCAGATTATTGCTTAAAATATTTCTTTTACAAATACCCTTGCTGATTGCAGGCAAAACAGAGGAATTGGCCCCCACGTTTTCCTGTTTATGTTCTATAGGCAGATCAGGTTTCAATGGTTTCTATCTTTTAAGGGTTATGGGGAAATTATCCCACTGTTTAGTCATTAAATCCCTGAGGTGGGGTACCTCAGTTTTCCTTCTTATACAACAGACCAAGTTTATAATAAGAAAAGGAGTACTTGTAGCACCTTAGAGACTAACCAATTTATTTGAGCATGAGCTTTACAAGTTTATAATGTTTTTCCTGCTGTGTTAAGCTTTAAGTTTATTTACAGGTAATAGCTGAGAAGCATCATTACCATACAACCTTAAAGGGTTTTTCCAAAAATTATACACACTATACAGTGTTACAGGGGTACTTATTATCATTAAATTTATTAAAATTATCTTGTTATCCCATGCCTTTTATTTAGACAGTTTGTTTGCTGACCAGGTGTGTCCTTTATCTGTAGCTCCTTTGTGCTGCTAGTTCTTTCCTTCCTTTATCATTTAGATAATTTGCATTTTCACAGACACTTCCTGCTTTTGGATTTAAAGCCATCAGCAGCTCAGAGACTCTATCTTAAAAGGGGCACAATCAACTTTCACCAGAGTTTTGATCACTTTTAACTTCTGCTTCCAAAACACACAGCAATCTGAAAAAGAAATCCCAACCTATTGTGGCTCCCTTTGGAGCCCTAATAGCATTTTAATTAAGTAGCATGGTATGTTTGCATTTCTTTTGCCCCTTCTACAATATACCCTGCACATGTTCTGCGGCAAATGCACATTCCTTCCATAGTTTAACTTCTATAACATTATCCATATCAATTTTTACATAAGGTGTCATTCTTTCTTTTTTTTTTTTTGCTTACAGAGTTTTCATGTACCTTTATCAAAGTGACTGTCTGATTACTCAGAGCCATTTTAAGACTCAGTGTTTCCAACATTGCTTCTTTTTGTTTTGTGTACCTCACCCCTGCTGTTGCTTCAGAGGGCCACTGTCTTTTTTTAATTTTTTTTTTTACTACAACTCTCATCTGCTATTTTGTTACAAAAAACAAACAAAAATCAAATAAACAAAGAATTCAGAATTTTTTTCTATTCTCCTGATTTTGACTGCCTTGCTGCAGCCACAGCTTAAAAACATTTTAAATTTTGTAAAGCTTTGAGTTACCTTTTAAGGGTTAAATGCCAAATCCCAAAGCCAAACACTAATTACCTGTGTCTAGCAAAAAGGTCTGTCTGTTTTGCAACTTTGAATTAAAGAGTCAAATGGATTTTTAGTGGCATTATTTAAAACAAAAACAAAACCAATTGGTCCTTAGAACTTTACATATATACATACACATTTTCTTTTCCTTAACATCCCTTCCATACTGCTCTGTTTTTTACATCTTACATTCCCTTTATACATTTGAGGCAGTTAAGTTCCTATAGAACCCCCTTATGTTCTTTTAACAAATTTGACTAAATTGTCCAGTCAAATGATTTTAATCAGAGAGTTTATTTTTGCCTGGCTAATTTACAGACATTCCTTTGGAAAAGGGCCCATTTTTCCTTCAGAATTGCTGCAAAGAAACCAAGAATGCTCTTTCTCTAACACTTTTCCTTTTTAACATTTTCACAAAGTTTAGCTGCTTAATTCCCTCCAGCCTCTGCAGAGTTAACCTTTTTACTCTCTTTTCTCTTTGTAATTATGCCTGGGGGTGCCGTACATAGGACCTTCTCCCCCTTTACCTGCGTCCCTCCAGCCTCTGCAGAGTTAACTTTTTCACTCTTTTTGTATTCCTGGAGTGCCTCTTTCACTATTTTCAGCTGGCTTTGGGTATTTGTAGCCAGCACCTTCCAATTGTCCGCTCCTTTTTCCGTTTGTGCCTTTTCCTCTTTACATGAAGACAAGCGGAGGTAAGAATCCTTACATGCCTCCCACAACAACCAAATTGCTGCTCTCTTTTGGCAGCACTAGAAGGTTTGTATATGAGGATATATGGAGCCAATCTATCCTCTAGGTCCGAAATAGTGCAGACATCAGCTAGGGCTTGTTTAGTCCAAGGACTGTGCCCAAATTTTTGAAGGATTTGTTTAAAAGGTGTAATTTCTTTAACAAAAGGTGAGGTTGGAGTTCCTTCTGACTCCATTCCTCTCTCTGGTACTGGCTTACCTGTTTTCTTTTAAACATCTTAACATGGATATTTCAATCTCTTTGTCACTGCTGGTATTACTTAGCAAGTGACACAGCCTAGATTCTGAAATCATAGCTTAATCTATGTGTTTTTACCCTGCTACCTTCCCGGAGGCCAGCAGGTCCCCTGCTACCTTCCCGGAGGCCAGCAGGTCCCCTGCTACCTTCCCGGAGGCCAGCAGGTCCCCTGCTACCTTCCCGGAGGCCAGCAGGTCCCCTGCTACCTTCCCGGAGGCCAGCAGGTCCCCTGCTACCTTCCCGGAGGCCAGCAGGTCCCCTGCTACCTTCCCGGAGGCCAGCAGGTCCCCTGCTACCTTCCCGGAGGCCAGCAGGTCCCCTGCTACCTTCCCGGAGGCCAGCAGGTCCCCTGCTACCTTCCCGGAGGCCAGCAGGTCCCCTGCTACCTTCCCGGAGGCCAGCAGGTCCCCTGCTACCTTCCCGGAGGCCAGCAGGTCCCCTGCTACCTTCCCGGAGGCCAGCAGGTCTGGTTAACCTAATAGAAATGCCTAGCTCAATACAGCTGGCGGTGTGCTCACCAATATTTACAATAACTGAGGTTTTTTTACCAATATTCCCCCTTCCGCAATTCTCCACCAAAATGTTGTACCAATAAAATAAAAACCAGCAGGATCTTATTAAAGAGGAAAAGGCAAAATACCACATTTATTGTGAATACAGAAAGAATCATAGTAAGCAGTTATCAGAGGAACAGCCGTGTTAGTCTGTATTCGCAAAAAGAAAAGGAGTACTTGTGGCACCTTAGAGACTAACCAATTTATTTGAGCATGAGCTTTCGTGAGCTACAGCTCACTTCATCAGATGTTTACCGTGGAAACTGCAGCAGACTTTATATACACACAGTTAGTTATATAACGCAGTTAGTTATAGCTATAACATTCCATTCAATCTCATATTTATTCACACACACACACACACACACACACACACACACACACACAGAGGTTCTGCAAGGTTGTTATCATAGTTACCGGCCTTAGAGTTGCTCATGCCAAGCCACTGGCCAGGTGGCCTGAACATGAGGAGGGAGCAGGGCCTTGTCAGATGCTCGTCTGATGCTTCTGGAAGTTGGTTTGCAGAATCAGACCCCAAAGTTCTCACTTTCTAGAGTCCATTTTTATAGGCATTTCTTCCTATGCCAGTCTATGGGAATAGCTTCATCATGCTGTTGCTGAATCAATCAGCAGATAGCACATTCCTGACGGTTTCATACTGCTAGATGTTATCTTGTTCTTTGGTTCTCCCATTCTTGAGGCTGTTGGGTGGATTCCAGTCTGCCTTCCGGGGGTCCTCTGGTTATTTCCACTTGATGCCTTCTTCAGCCGATGGACACTAGATTCTTAGGCTGGCACTTCCCTGATTATTTAGTTATTATCCACACCAAGCATCTATCCACATACATCCTCTCTCTATTTTAATCACAACTGTTAATACAACAAAAGGACGGGGAGTCTCTGGGTGCTGTTTCTGTTGTTACAGAGTATTGCTTTGAGTCTCTCTGGGTGAATTGCTTTGAGAACAGACTCTGTCTTAGAATGTACTAACGCAATTAACAGCTTGCAAGTTTCACCCATAGAGGGAGAGAAACAGTATCAAAAACCAAGAGACCTCTTAATTAGTAATACCCTGGAATTTAAACTATGGGGAATCAAACTCATTTGTGATTTTTATACAGAACTTATTTAATATGCTCCAACATTAGGAAAGGTAATATTTCAGAGACAAACAATACCATATTCTGTTTAAAGCTAATTGAAAAAAGGAATTTCCATCTCATGGAAATTCAACACTTTGGTCTGGTTTAGAATGACAGTCAGTCAAAATATTGAAGCTTTTTTGCAGAAAGAAAAGTTCTGAACTTTGATTCCAGGATGTTGAAAAGTTTTAACATTCCAAATTGAACTGTTCCAGTTTGTTTATCCAGAACTAAATATCATCTTTCAGGTTGGGTGGACATTAATATGATTCATCCTGGGAATTCTATGGGGGTGGTGGATCATGGGTGACGTAGGCTGGTGACTCTTCCCCACTTATAAGCACTGAGTCCTTTGGGAATGTGCAACTACAAAGTATATTAGCTGGGGGGGAAAAGGAGGAAAAAAAATACAAACATGAAACCTCTCTATATACTTAAATATCAGAAAATTGGCATCTCAAATCAATGTAGCAGGAGTTTGGGTATCATCACAGTTTTACAAAGTAATTGTCCAATTTAAGGAGGTCCATCACAAGCCCCACCCACCTAAACCCCTCACTCCTGCGTCCAAGTAGATCCAGTGACAGGCAAAGCATAGATCTCCCATGCCAGTCCACTCCAGTGCAGAAAGAACTGCTTCAGAAGTGTCCTCTCCATTGTGCAGCTAGTTGGTCTAGTTCTGTGATATCCGCTCTGCATGGGCTGGCCTGGTGTGCTGCGAAGTCATCCTAGCAGTCTTACCACGTGTCAGGTTGTTGCAGAGTCCGCTCTGTGCTACTGCTGATCCAATCGGGCTTCGCTGTGAAATCAGCTTTGCTCCACCACTGCTTTGCTTTGGTCTTGCTGTAGAGTGAGCTAGTCTAGGTGGGGGACCCAGAGCAAAACAAACCCTAGCAACCAGGATGCACTCAAGGGTTAGAACCCTTTCTCTCCTCCACCTTGATGAGCTTGAGTTTTGTTCCAAACCAGAGTCCACTCCCTGGAAGCTCCGTGTGACCCACTCATTCCGAGGTAGCGTCTGCACAAGTTCCATGCCCTTTCAAGAGCATAACAATAACCTGTGTGTGCGATCAAACCATAAATAATTCCAACCAGTGCAACAAACTGAATACGTGGAATTATAGGTAAAGAATATTATAATTAAGGTAAATAAAGCTGGCTAGATGTGGCTCTTACCATTCTACCCTCTAGAAGGAGGAGAGTTAAAGCCCTCTAAGGTCTCTGGTTTTGGGGTTTATACTAGGATTCAGCCCCCTAGTCTTGTGGGGAAAAATGATATAGGATCTTTAATGACCTCAAGCCATAATGAGCTGGGTTTTCCCATTTGAAAGACTGCAGAAGCACAGCCGCCCCTCTAGTTCAGCACTCACTCAAAGGGAGTAAATGCCACCAACTGAATTGGTACATCCTGCAACCAGCACCATGTCTTGCAACCCTTGGGCCTTCCTGGGACATCTCTAGTCCAAACACTGCTTGGGTCTAGCTTATATATTCACAACACAAGGTGGGAATGGCTGCGGGCAAGGGAGGCTAGCCCAGTCATCCTCAGCTAGTGGGAAGGTTGCTATGATGAGCAGCATTTAGTATGACAGGGGAAATAAGGGGAGGGTTGGGGACTGCCACATTAAAAACTGGGACTGGTGATAAAACTGAAATGTGATGGCACAACTGGTGTCCGACTCACATTTCTTATTTGTTCTAGTGATTGTATAAACATCCCTGAAGCACCTGGTTTTAATGTGTATTTTTATCTGCAAGAGCTATTAAAATATTGCCTAGAACATTTTTCAGGGCACCTTTTGTTCATAAGGATTATCAGTGTTGACCTTGGGAGAGCATTCAATGCAGGGTGACTCAAGAGGCAGGCATGGTAACAGCATTCTGTAGAACCTTCTCCTAGATGCCCAGTATGTCAGAGGTAATTGTGGTTACTAAGAATAATGGAATACAATGATCTCAGTGAACATTTACACTGGGATTAGCACACTACGCTGTAATGTGCATGGGACACACACGTTTGTAGTCACCCACATAAGGGTGTTTTGCCAAATGGCATGAGAAATGTCAAATAGTGAATGATAAATATGATATTGTTTCACATGCCACAGAGATCAGTGTTAGGGACAGTCTTATTTCATGTTTTCATTAATAGTCTGGTAGTGAGGGTAAGCGACACCGTCATGAATGTTGCAGATGATACAAAATTGGAAAATGTCGTGAACACCAGTGAGGACAGAGTAATAATACAGAAGGAGTTGGAACGCAATCTGGTTAAGCGCCTGCCCACTGAAAACTAGTCAGGTGCTGAAAATTAAGCAACTGCTTTGCTGGTGGTTACTCATAGGTGGAAGATGAAATGGGGTTTCGCTTGGTAAAATGCAAGTGAATGTATTTGGGGAAGACATTTAAAAACAAACAGAGAAGTTAGAGGGACAAGATGGGTGAGGCAGTATCTTTTATTGGGCCAGCTTTCTATTGGTGAGAACGACAAGCTTTTGAACTTCTACAGAGCTCTTCTTTAGGTTTGAAGACCAATCCAATAGAAGATATTACTTCATCCACCTTCTCTCTAATATCCTGGGACCAACACAACTACAGCAACCATTAGTAATTCTGAATGAGCAGTGAGGTGGTCAAAGTCTGCCAATGAAATAAGAGTTTGTAGTGTGTTTAGTGTGGAGCAGCAGAAAAGGGCAATGTGCTTTGGGTGGCATGTTTACAGGCCTCAGGTCAGAACAGAGGGGATCATCCCTTTCTGTGGGGAGCTGGGGAGTTCAATTTATTTATAAAAATCCAGTATAATGCTCACTGTACAGTTGAAAATTGATGTCCACCAGGCAGCAGTTTTATTTTGTATGACAATTTGAGATTACTAGCTAGCAAATACCATTATTCATGTACTAGCAAATATTCCCTTCCATTACATTATAAATAACAGACTTCTATGCTTTCTGAAAAACAAAACCAAAAGATCTTTGTCTGAATGGATTTTGAATTGTTGTTGTTGCCCAGTGAAAGTGCTCAGACAGTTTGGAGGCATTCAGATAACACTGTGATGGGACAGTTTCAGAACCTAGATGGACAAATTAAATTTGACAAATCCTTTCCATATAGGTTAATAGAAAATGATCATTTTATAGGGTGTCTTTATTTTTTTTATTTTAAGAAATCCTATAGAAATCATAGAATCGGGGAGGGATCTCGAGGGGATCTAGTCCAGCACCCTGCACTCAAGGCAGGACTAAGTATTATCGAGACCATCCCTGACAGGTGTTTAGAGATATTTAAAAGCAGGTTAAACAATGATGGAGATTCCACAACCTCCCTAGGCAACTTACCACAGTGCTTAACCACCTTGCCAGTTAGGAAGCTTTTCCTAATGTCCAACCTAAACTGCCCTAGCTGCAACTTAAGACCATTGCTTCTTGTCCTATCCTCAGAGGTTAATGAGAACAATTTTTCTCGCTCTTCCTTGTAACAACCTTTTATGTACTTGAAAACTGTTATAATGTCCCCTCTCAGTCTTCTCCTCTCCAGACTAAACAAACCCAGTTTTTTCAATCTTCCCTCCTAGACCTCAATGTTTTCTAGACCTTTAATTATTTTTGTTGCTCTTCTCTGGACTTTCTCCAGTTTATTCACATCTCTCCTGAAATGTGGTGCCCATAAGTGGACACACTACTCCAATTGAGGCCTAATCAGTGTGGAGTAGAGCAGAATTACTTCTCGTGTCTTGCTTACAACACTCTGGCTAATACATCCCAGAATGATGGGGTTTTTGGGGGGGAGGGTTTTTTTGTTGTTTTTGCAATATAGTTACACTGACTCCTATTTACCTTGTGATCCACTATGATCCCCAGATCCCTTTCTGCATCATTCCTTCCAAGACAGGCCTTTCCCATTTTGTATGTGTTCAACTGATTGTCCCTTCCTACGTGGAGTACTTTGCATTTGTCCTTATTGAATTTCATCCTGTTTACTTAAGACCATTTATCCAGATCATTTTGAATTTTAATCGTATCCTCCAAAAGCACTTGCAAACCCTCCTACCTTGGTATTCTTTCAGAGGTGAAAGTAAGCCGGTACGCCCCGGTACAGCGTCCCAGTAAGAGCCGGTGCGCTGTACCAGGACCGGCTTTCCGAGAGGGCAATTTAAAGCCCTGGGGTAGCGGCGGCGGGGCTGCGGCAGGGATTTAAAGGGCCCTGGAGCTCCAGCCGCTGCTACCCCTTCCACCCCCGGGGCCCTTTAAATCCTGGCCTGAGCCCTGCTGCCCGAGCCCCGGGGTTGCGGCGGCCGGGCTCTGGCGGGGATTTAAAGGGCCCCGGGGCAGTAGCGGCGGGTGGAACTCCAGGGCCCTTTAAATCCCTGCCTGAGCTCTGCTGCCCGAGCCCTGGGGTAGGGGTGGGGGGACTCTGGTGGGGATTTAGCCCCAGAGCTCCAGCCACCGCTACAGCCCCGGCCCTTTAAATCCCCACCGGAGCCCTGCTGCCGAAGCCCTGGGGTAGCGGCGGCGGGGCTCCGGAGGGGATTTAAAGGGCCGGGGCGGTAGCGGTGGCTGGAGCCCCGGGGCCCTTTTTAAATCCCCAGTGGAGCCCGGCCACCGCTACCCCAGGGCTTGGGCAGCAGGGCTCAGACGGGGATTTAAAGGGCTCGGGGCTATGGCAGCTGCTACCACAGCAGAGCCCCAGGCCCTTTAAAGCTCTGCCAGAGCCCCGGGGTAGTGGTGGCAGCCGGGAGCCCCCAGGGCTCCTCAGTGATTTAAAGGGCCCGGGGCTACGCTGCGGTAGTGGCAGCTGGAGCCCTGTGTCCTTTAAATTGCCCCTGAGCCCCGGGGGTCCCAGCCGCCTTTGCAGCTGGTAGCTTGGGGGTGATTTAAAGGGCCCCGGGCTCCCAGCCACCACTACCACAGCCGGAGCCCTGGCCCTTTAAATCAAGATTTAAAGGGCCCGGGGATTTAAGGCCCTGCCTCTTCCGGTTGAGGCCACGCCCCCTGCTCAGGATTCTGGCGTACCGGTAAGTCCTCTAACTTACTTTCACCCCTGTATCATTTGCAAACTTTATAAGTGTACTCTCTATGCCATTATCTAAATCACTGATGAAGATATTGAACAGAACCAGACGCTACGGGACCCCACTTGTTATGCCCTTACATCATGACTGAACCACTGATAACTATTCTCTGGGAACGGTTTTCCAACCAGTTATGCATGCACCTTATAGTAGCTCCATTTAGGTTGCATTTCCCTAGTTTGTTTATGAGAAGGTCATGTGACACACTATCAAAAGCCTTATTAAAGTCAAGATATACCACATCTACCCCTTCTCTCTCCCACCCCCCATCCCCATCCACAAGGCTTGTTACCCTGTCAAAGAAAGCTATTTGGTTTGACATGATTTGTTCTTGACAAATCCATGCTGGCTGTTTATCACCATATTATCTTCTAGGTGTTTGCAAATTGATTGTTTAATTATTTGCTACATTCTCTTTCCAGGTAATGCACGAGACTCCATTAGGGTATTTCAAGAAGTCTCAGATACCTACAGTACTACAGTATATTTGTTTTAAATAAAATATGAGAAAGTCAGAGGTGATGTCCTTAGGCAACCATCCAGTGAGACACATTAAATTTTCCATGCTGATGATTCCCTGAGGCATTCACATACCTGGGGGCACAAAGGTACTCACTTTTACTATAATGTAAAATCTGCACCCCTTTTTATGCACATTATACCAAGCCTTCCAAAGGTGGCAGAATTTGATAAAAATGAGTGTCCTTCCTTAGTATTATACTTCCTACAAGTCCTCCCAGTATTTCTACCTAATTGATAGAAAAAGCAGCAATTTCACCTGGCATGGAAAGAGACCAAGAATCAACTAGTTGGGCTCAAAACACAGAAAACAAAAGAAGTTGTAACTTTTTTTAACTCTGAGATTATTGAGCAGCTGCAATTAAATGTTTGGAACAGGTTACATTTTACAGGAACTCAGAACAGCCCTACTTGGCAAAGCACTGACGCAGCATAGTGAGTGAGCTCTTTTTATTCTTTCCAACCTGATTTATGGCAAAGACACTTTTCTGCCTCGGAGATCAGACAACATCCTATCTTAGGCACCACCCTGCAAATGTAGAAAAAGGAAATCAAGTAATTTGGGCCAAAATTCTGTGCATCTTCCCGAATATGTACACCAGCAGCTTTTCCTCCTGGACAGGAAGATGATAACTTAAAAGACGGGGTGCCAAATCCACTGGATATCTTTTCCCAGGGCCTAACACTACTGAACTTTGAACATCTCAGAATTAATTTACCTCCAGTTTTGAACAAAACAAATCAAGATCTACCTTTAAGGTGCTCTAAAGATGTTTGTCACCCTCATTCCTACATAGTTAATGGAGCCGCCATCATATACTGTATGCCAATTTTGGGCAATAATGAATAGTTTCATACCATCCATTTTAACAGGTGACTCAGTGTTTAAGCCTTTATTAAACATATTTCAACCAGTTTGTCTGGTACTGAAGTTAGGCTCAGAGGCCTGTAATTGCCAGGATCACCTGTCAAGACTTTTTAAAATATTGGTGTCACATTAGCTATCCTCTAGTCTGGTACAGAAGCTGATTTAACTGAGAGGTTACATACCACAGTTAGTATTGCAGTTTCACATTTGAGTTCCTTCAGAACTCTTGGGTGAATACTCCCAGTAACTTTTATTATTGTTTAATTTATCCATTTGTTCCAAAACCACCTCTTTTGACACCTCAGTATGGGAGAGTTCCTCAGATGTGTCCCATTGTGTCTTCAAAACTACCTTGATGCTTTATCTTGGCTGGGGATTTGCCCTAATTACACCAATTGGTGACGAGTTTACTCTTGCTTGAAACTGAGCTAAGCCCCACTAGTGTGAATAGTAGCTTTGCCTGTCTACACTATGGGTTGCACCTGTGCAGCTACACCAATGGCTGGGTGCTCATGGCTGTAGTTGTGACAAATGTCATTAGAATAATGGGAGGTGGGTGTTTAGCCTTCTTAAGAGCTTTTGACAATCCTACCAGGCACCTATCTGCATCTTTAGACACTGAATACCTTTGAAAATCTGATCCTTAGTTCCTGCTCCCATAGTAGCAGTGTGGGATTCTCTAATGAGGATGAAGTTGGTTCCTAATTCCCAGTTCCTTATTCAAAGGCCAAAATTATTTAAAAATATATCCAAAGTAAGATTATTTTTTTTAGAAATTAATATGATTGGGATAAACATTTTATTTTTGAATCTATTAAATAATCCCATAAGGAGCTGGGTTTTGACTGACTGTATGTGACAATACAAGTCTCAGGTCACTCCAACTGACCCATCCCACAACCATCATCGGATTGTCCTGAGGGAGCTGGGAGATGCCATACCCATAGCAAAAGTTTTTTCTTTTTTGAGGTAACTTCTCTCAGATATTGTACTTCATCTTCTAAAGCAGGGGTGGCCAACCTGAGTCTGAGAAGGAGCCAGAATTTAATAAGGTACGTTGCCAAAGAGCCACAGTAATACATCAGCAGCCCCCCACATCAGCTCCCCCACCCCCCTCCCAGCACCTCCCACCCACTGGCAGCCCTGCCGATCAGCACCTCCCCCTCACCCCTCCACACACCTCCTGATCAGCTGTTTTGTGGTGTGCAGGAGGCTCTGGGGGTAGCAGGGAGAAGCAAGGGCACTGCCGGCTCAAGGGAGGGGGCGGGACGGCATGGAATGGGGGCGGGGCCTGTGGCAGAGCCAGGGGTTGAGCAGTGAGCACCCCTGGCTCATTGGAAAGTTGGCGCCTGTGGCTCCAGCCCCGGAGTCGGTGCCTGTACAAGGAGCCGCATATTAACCTCTGAAGAGCCGCGTGTGGCTCCGGAGCCACAGGTTGGCCACCCCTGTTCCAAAGGCATGTAAAAATAAACCGAATGTTATATTTAACTAACTTGTTGCAAATCCATCTATCCTATTTTCATAGAAATTATATTGAGAGCTGTCTATTAGAACAGACAAGCATTCCTACAAACTTCCTTAGACAAATGGAGAACAGGAAAATGGCTACATTTATCAACACTTAACTGTGTTAGAAATGCATTTGTTATGATTATCATTGTCTCTTGCTCATTACACATCAAAAATAATATGAAGAAAGTACATGGACACATTTGACCCCCCAAATAACCATCCTTTATTAACTATGTGCAAACGTACGACTAGCTTAATGCCCACTGCTGCTTTGACTGGTTTCTGATGGCTTCCAGAACATAGAAAACAGTGAGCACCTCTAGAAGGCTCACAAACCACTTTAGCAGATACTACGCTATTCCTATGCACTACAATTAGTTGAAACAGCTAGTGTCTTTAGTATTGCTTTGAGACTCACACAGCTGCAGTGAGGGTTGGTACACATTGTTTTCCAAGGAATGTGGACAACTCTTCTTCTGTGACTGGAATATCTCCACTTTCTTTCCTTTTTAATTCCAAAACTTCGTCACAGAAACACAAGCTCTGAGTTTCATCATGTTTGTGGAAACCTACAAAATTGTTCCATGTGTTGTATTTGTAATGAAAACACCTTTCCTTTAATGAACTATTTATGCAAAGAACTTGGATATCATTTGTCAAATTTCAATTATCTTAATAATGCTACTTTCTAATTACATGGAAAAGAGTTACTCAGAGTGCAGATGAAAGCTTTTTCTGGGTTACAGTATTTCATTCTGTGACTGGTTGGCAAATGGCATTTGAAAAGATGCCATTCAGTTATTGGATTTAGCAACTGTCACGCTGTCTAGAGTGGTTCATGACTGAGTGTGCCAAACTCAGGGCAGACTGTTACAAACCAGGGCACAAACACCAAGCTGGTTGTGTTCTATAACTAGATTTCACCAATCAAGTGTGAACTCCTCAGGCTCTAGGACAGCTTTAATATGGAGTCACAAACAGTCCCCTTGGGCATTCCAATTTATCTTGCCACCCAGGCAAGCTTGCCTTTGTGATAGACGGTCCCTTATCACAATATCCAGGTTACTCCCAGTCTCTCTTTAGCCAACACCAGACCCAAAAGTAAGTGCTCTAGCTTTTTCCAGGGTCACACAGTGCTTACATGCTTTGTCTTGGCTTTCCCTTTCTCTTTGTTCCTGTCTGTGTGGTTGGGGTGTGTGTGTTTGTTTTTTCTCTCTGCTCCCCCCCCAAATCACAATACTTGGCCAAAAGCTCCCGGATGAGTTCACGCACACCTTTTCTCTTGTCTTAAATGGGGGTTTATGCTTACAGTTAAATTAACTGAAGTATGAGTTCATAGTTATCCAGCTCAAGGGGGTTTTAACTCAACCCATTAACAAGGTTTCACCAGACATGCCAAACCTGTGGGTGAGGGGGGGGGGAATGCAGAAATTGGACTTGTTTTTGTCTTAATTGGCTTGTGAGTTGCTTGTTGGCTAGTTTTTGGCTTCTAGCTTATTACTTGTTTGCCTTGTAGCTGGTTGCTTGTTGCTTCTTTTTTTGATCAGCTGCCAGCAAGCGGGGGAGAGTCAGGGGTGCACAGGGGGCCCACCACAGTCCCAGACTGCATGCAGGGGGGATCTAGTCAGAGTGTTGGGGTTCTTGATTTTTGGCTTATTGTGAATGTCAGGGTGCTTATTTACCATGTGAAAGTTGGCAACTGTAGGTTTCACCCAGTTCATAATATATGTTTAACACATAATCAACACTGATGAGCGGAATGGGGAGCATAGGAGATCCTGATCCTGCATTGCTGATGATGCTTCTCTCCTTACTGGTAGCATGAATAAGACCAAAGAGGGAAATTTGTAGCGAAGTGAATCTCAGAGGTCCTATCTTGATGGGCAAAAAGGGAGTGTTTTGCAGTTGTGTTAAGGTAGCTCAATGAAAAATCCACTTTTTGCCAGTCAAGACAGGGCCTTCCAGGCAGAGTATTACACTTGTCTCCTCACACCCTCATTCTCTGCACAACCCCTATCCCCTATTTACCCCACATTCCAGAGAGTACATGAATAGACGTGCAAGGGACTAGAGCAGGGGTGGGCAAACTATGGCCCGCGGGCCAGATCCTGCCCACGAGATTGCCCCCCGTGGTGCCGCAGGCCCAGTGCCGCTCTCAGAAGTAGCTGGCACCATGTCCCTGGGGCCCCAGGGTGGGGGGCAGAGGGCTCTGTGCATGGCCCTTGCCTCCAGGCACTGCCCCCCCCCCCGCAGCTCCCATTGGCCGGGAACAGGGTACCGCTGCCAATGGGAGCTTCGGGGGAGGTACCTGGAGGCATGGCAAGGGTAGCACGCGGAGCCCTGTGCCTCCCCCTCCCCCAGGGGCCGCACAGGGACGTGGTTCCAGCTGCTTCCTGGAGCAGTGGGGCTGGGGCAGCCATGCAGGGAGCCTGCCCTTGCCCCAGTGCGTGCCGCTGCCACCCCGGAGCCTGAACCCCTCCTGCACCCTGCCCCCCAACTCCCTGCCTGCAACTCACACCCTTCCTGCACTCCAACCCCCTGCCCTGAGCCCCCTGCCGCACCCCACACCCCTCGTCTGCCCCAGTCCCTTGCCCTGAGCCCACTCCTGAACACCGCACCCCCTCCCACACCCCAACCCCCGCCCCGGCCCTGTATACAATTTCCCGTCCCATATGTGGCCCTTGGCCCAAAAAGTTTGCCCACCCCTGGACTAGAGACAACTGTTCAGTGCAGAGAAGTAGAACTTTACTTGCACCCATGCCAAGCCTCCACTCACATGTGCACTGATGCTTGCCAGCAGGAGTAACATTAGGGAGAGGCAGGAATGGTCACATGCCCCTCCCCAGACACCTAGGGGTGGATAAAAACTTGAATAAGTGAACCCTAAAAACTCAATAAGTAGGCAAATAAAAAATCCAAAATGTATTTGGCTTAAAAATCTTGAGATTTTAAATAATCATCTCAAATTTGAGGCCTTGACTCATAATTTTTAACTCTTACGGTTGGCATTAGTGTAAACCCAGAGTAGTAAGTTGCCTCATCTGAGTTGGCTGCATGTTGAAAAATACCATGGGTTGCAAATCCTCTTATACATAAACTGGGTACAATTTATGTTTTCAGTAGCAAAATAACTAAGACATTTTGAATGGCTGAAGTGCCTGTATCATAACATTGTAAGAAAGCAACCAGGAGATGTGGGAGTCAAGACCATAGATACTTTGGAACTTACCTGGGAAAGTGTGGAGTGACCTGTTTTTGAATATTTTTGACTCTCCCTCCTATGTGCACAGAAGGAGTTATATATATTTGCCTAGCTATTTCAGAAGTATTTATTTTTCTGTGGCTCTCATGTCACTCAGCCTTGGGAGTGGTTAGTATTTTGTGACTCACCCTTAGGTGTACGCATACTAAAAGTAAAGTTTGGGGGTTTTTTTGTTTCTTTTGTTTGTTTTAAATTAAACACTGCAAATAGAGCCGATTGTGTGTGCTCCTCCTGTGATCTTTACTCAAGAACTCGCTTTCCACTGCCTGGACTAAAAATGCTGCCAAATCAGAATTTCCCATGTAAGCAGTGTCAGGATGAGCTCCACCCTGACATCTAGTGGTGAGGTGTGGCAAGTTGTGGAAAAGAACTTCAGGGGCCGATCTCATTTGCATAGGCACACCCACCACGCCTAGAATGAGACCATAGCTGCCCAAATGGTCACTTTGGCTGCTGTGGGATCCCCAGTGTCTCTGTTATTGGGGGAGGAAGAATAAATTGTTATTACCCTGATTATAGGAACTGTGCTTGGAACTGTACGTGGCCTTTTGTTATGATGGAGGGATTCACCATCAACTAAGTAGCACTCGCTAGGCAAGGGTCATGGGTTCCAAAACTGTGTGAATGGAGAGAGGCTGGGGACAAGTATTAACACTTGGTGGCATGGGCCCCTTGGTGAGGGCCTTACATGCTAATTGCACTTCCTCTTCTCTCCACTGTGGAATATCAGAGCTAATTTTGATTTCATTAGAAGTCTAGTTATAGGCTGCTCAGCTCACTTTGGGCTGACAGTGCACCAGCACTGGGGCTCCCCTACTACAAGCTGAATTCACCTAAGAGCTGAAATCACTGAGTGTTGTGTTAAGTAGTGGGGGAGCCTGAAGATGTATTGTGGAGCAGTTTGCGGGACGGCTGGTGAAGCAGTTCGACGCGGAGCAGTGTGTGGATGGCAGGAGCTGCTTGTGGGCCGTGGAGCTGAGCGAAGGAGTTCGTGGGGCGGCTGGCGGAGCGGAGCGCAGCTGAGCGAAGGAGTTCGTGGGGCGGCTGGCAGAGCGGAGCGCAGCTGAGCGAAGGAGTTCGTGGGGTGGCTGGCGGAGCGGAGTGCAGCTGAGTGAAGGAGTTCGTGGGGCGGCTGGCGGAGCGGAGTGCAGCTGAGCGAAGGAGTTTGTGGGGCAGCTGGCGGAGCGGAGCGCCGCTATGGAGCTATGGGGCGGTCAGCTTCAGATCACGTAAGGTGCCTCTTACCCCCGTCCCATTTCCACCCAGGTTGGGAGGTAAAGCTCCGCAGATAAACTTTCGAACTCTGGGGCTGCCCTGACCAGGGACAGAGACTTTTGGGGCATTGGACTTTTGGGACTTTGGGTGATTTGGGGTTGCTGGACTCGAGAACCAAAGGGAAAAGGGCATGCCCCAATTTGCCTGGGGTGGGTTTTTTTTTTGCTCATGGGTTGTGTTATGAATCCTGTTGGTGGTGTTTCCCCAACATAATGCCACATTGTTTCCCTCTGTTATTAAAAGGCTTTTGCTACACTCAGACTATGTGCTTGCGAGAGGGGAAGTATTGCCTCTTGGAGGCGCCCAGCGGGGGTGGTATATATTTGTCCCAGGTCACTGGGTGGGGGCTCGAGCCGGTTTGCATTGTGTTATTGGAATGGAACCCCTAGATATTGAACCCAGCCCTTGTTGCTGCCAACTCTGACGGGCTGAAGGGTTACACCCACTTACAAACACTGGTAGTAGTGTTTTATGCTTGCTTGGCACTGATTGATTACAAAGTAATAAATAGTTAGGCCTCCCCTTTCCACATAATCTCTACTTAGGCAAAAGTTGTGGTGGATTCTCCCTCACTCACAATTTTGAAGTCCAGATTGGATGTTTTCCTAAAAGACCTGCTCTAGGAATTATTTTGGGGAAGTTCTATGGCCTGTGCGATACAGAAGGTTAGACGAGAAGATCACTATAGTCCCTTCTGGTCTTGGAATATATGGGGTTATGTCTACACCAGTAGCTAGGGCTGTGATTCCCCTGCTCACGTTCACATAGTGGTGCTAACTCTCTGAGCTAGTGAGTATAAAGAGCAGTGTAGCTGCAGTAGCACAGGCAACAGAGGCCTGGTTTGGCCATGCCAAGTACCCCCCAGTTTCAGACAAGTTTGTATGTGCTCAGTACAGCTGAGCCACGCCTCTGCTGCCACTGCCCACACTACTGGGAAAGGTAGTGTGAGTATGTATCTGGGACCAGGGGACTTGCACTTCTAGCTCATCGTGCAGTCAAAGGCTATGAATCTATGACCTCGTTTACAGCAGCATCAATCCAGAATTACACTATTGACTTCAGTGGAGTTACTCTTATTTACACAGATCTCAGTGAGATCAGAATCTAGCCCAGCAAGGTTGTTTTCATGAATAAGAACTGCTTAACTGAATAAGGTATATCTGCTTCTAGACTCTTTGAGGCAGGGACCACATCTTTCCTCTGTTACATACCATGCATATTTATGGTTCATAATTTCATTCATATTTTCTTAAGTTTGTTCAGCTTCTGAAATATAGAATACAAAAGGCACAATTGGCTTTTCAGTGTTCAGAATAAACAAGTCTCTTGTTCAGTGTGTGGGTGGGTATGTGGTGTGAAACATTAAGCTAATGGGAATCAAATAGAAAATATGTGATTGCAATGTTGTAATACGTGAGAAAAAACAGCAAGGAAAAAATCACTAGATTAGATTATCACTGAGGGTAATTGTAGCTAGTTTGCTATTAAGCGCTAAGGCTGTGAATTTGTGTTTCTCAAGGCTCAGTCTAATGGTTTTAGTAGCGTAGGCAATTTTCTCCGTGGGGATACAACTACTAAATACTAGATAGGCAGATGAATGGGTTTCCGGTTAAATGTTTCACAGCTCTATCTACAAATACAACACAGGAAGCAGTCTTTCTTAGTTTTCCTGTCTGGAAAAAAAACAATCTCTTTTGAGCTTCTACAAGAAGAATCAGCAATATCAATGTATTTTAAATCACCTGTATCAGAGGTCATATAAAGCGCTCAGCATGCTCATGTGAAGAAAACAACACTAGACTCTGACACAGAAGTAGAATTTCAGTGTGTGTGAATTTTCAGTACATGGGATATATAATGTGATTCTATGATCATATACTTCTGAAATACATTTCAGCTGTTTACCAGCAACAAAACTCATTATTCTGGTACAATTGCCAGGGGGGAGGGAGGCTAATTATTTTAACATTTTTATCTCCACACATTTTGACATTAACTAATCATCATGATGCCCCTCCAGAGGGGGTCAGGTGTCAAAATTTAGGAATTTCTGGCCTGAGTCTTATGCTCTGATCATTACACACACACCCCTTTTTTTTAAGCTACTGCAAAGAAGAGACACTTGGTTGTTGCATAGGAGCATTTTTCCTAATGCAGGATCAGGCTCCCCTACATTCTCTATCCTGTACATCACTTTCTACTTATCATTTTAAGTGCAACAGTTTTTGCACCTGGAATATGCAGAATCAAACCCTAAAATGACACATGACTAGAGTAATCCATCCACTTCTCAAGACCATCCTTTTCATGGAATGGCTGTCTTCAATGGGATGCCCACTAAAATGCATGGTGCAGCAGGATATCCCTGATGATTCTGATTCTCCATTGCCTTGCACTTTGTGTAGTTGCTTCTAGCTGTATACAGTGGCTGTAGAATGCTAGCAGTCTGATTTGGTAGTGTTTATATTAGCTTTGCTCAAGGCTGCAGGGAACCAGGCAGAAAGGGAGGCGAGCCTTTTCCAGAGGACCTGGTCCAACAGTGCTCTCTCATGTGCAGCAGTGACATGGGCAGGACCTTCACATGCCTACATGTTTACATTTGCAAGTCCTCTTAGCAGAGTCATGGGCGTAAGCAATGCAGCATCAGGCCACTGAACTATCTTCTGTCACAGACCCGAGTGAGCGCTCTTTCCTGGCCACCCTCTAGGTGTGCTGAGAGGGGAATCCAAGCCTTTGATGTTCTGGATCCCTGGCGTGTTTCAAGCTGCTGGAGCTTGAATGGAATCCAGCTACTGCTCCAGCCTTGGTATCTCTAGGCATGCACAAAGGGTGCAGACCTTCTCTCTGGCACCCCCCTCAAGTGTTGGAACCTGCTGTCCAGCTACCTAGCCCCTCTAGCCCTGACACTTCAGATTCCCTGGTACTTAAAATACACCCCTCTCCCAGAACTCCACCCAGAAGGTGTAAAGCTTCTGGTTTACAGTAACTTCCTGAGGTGCACACAGTATTTGTGAAGCAGTCAGCACACACTCACGCTTCATCCAGTCTGACACATTATATTTAACCATGTAAAGCACAGGAGAGTACAGATCATACACAACAATAGAACATCCTAAATGTTCCTCACTAGCTCACCCTTCCCTGGGAATCCTGGGGGGATCAGCTGTGTTCCATCAGGCAGGGAGAGTCCTCTATCCCATTGTTTACCCTGACCCTGCAGCAGCCTCCCTCATCTTAGTCTGGTGCAAACCGGCTCCCCCCACCCCCCTTGAGTCCCTTTAAAGAATCCAGTCGTGGTGGGGTGTCACCTGCTACTTTTCATCTGCCTTTTGGTAATTCTCTATTACGTTTTTGATTTCAAACCTCCCTCTCCCCATCAGAGAAGGGAAGGGGGGGCCTGTCTTCTCCCAGCTAAAGCAATCCCATTGTTCTAAGGTGTTTTACTTTGAGTAGACCATGGCTGAATGCTGATTACTTACCACTGTCTTTCGCCTGGCAGAGACTTTGACACAACCCGGCTAACTCAGTGGGGAGCCACATACATAGAGGCTTCCCATGACACAATAATATCATGATACAACTTCATAAAATCATCTGCAATTCAGAAGTGGCACAGACAGAACTTTTCATAGATTCATAGCCTTTAAGGTCAGAAGGGACCATTGTGGTCATCTCCCCATTTGAAGAACAGAGCAGGGGTACATGACATATACCTCAGGGAAGTTGTGGCAGCCCACTTTCTAGACAGAGCATCTGCTGTTACTACTTATTAATTTGAACTTCATACATTTAGTCAGTAAACAATTCCAATGAATTCCAAAATAGAGTTTCTTGACACTATCACAGGTCAAGCCCCTTGGGGAGGGGTGAGGTGTTTCCTTCAGCCGTCCCCTCAGGTTTTAATTACATCTCAACTGACCACCCTGAAACCATAAATTAAAGGGCAACTCCCCCTCTTTCCCATCTACCCCTTCCCAGCAGTTGCTTCACCCCCTCTGAGGCTTTCCCCACCCTTTGCCAGGTATCATGAATTTGTCATCATGGTTCCAGGGGAGCTCTGACCCAAGTCGTCTGGCTGTGCCTTGGTTTCCCTTTTTCTGGGGAGTTTTGAATCACTGCATCCGCTACCAGTATCCATGTCTCACTGTTCCAGCAGCGTTCTGGGCCACAGCACCTTCAAGCTGTGCCACCGTCTGAGCTGCTCCCAGCAAAGATCCGGCCCTTAGTATCTCCAAGCTGTATCAAGGTCTCACCACACCCAGCAGGACTCTTGGCCACACACACACACTCAGCACTGACTCAGTTTCCCAGATGAGTGTAGACCGCAAACTTGCCCCGTCAGCCACTGAATTTGGCCTGGACAGTTTTGCACTAGAGCTCCCAGAGTTTAATCCTGTTACATCACTACAGAAAATAACACATTGAGAAAAATAACTTCCCATGTACCCACAGTCAGAATCCTGGAGACATCTTTGGTGACCATATTGACGCAGGCTACAAGCATCCTACCCATATCTGTTTGCCTGCTAACCCCTGATCAGGCACACCCTTACATCTATCCTCTGGGGTCCCATAGGCACGATTTCACCCTCTTCTCCTGTTCAAGGCAGCTGTTTGTTCGTCGTCTTGCAGTAATGTGACACCACCATCAACAACAGTCAGGCTACACCAGGTTGTCAGTGCTTTCTGGACTGATGGTGATGTCCGTGTATCCCGATGGTATATGGTGGACTCAAAAATCACAAAAAGAAAAGGAGTACTTGTGGCACCTTAGAGACTAACCAATTTATTTGAGCATGAGCTTTCGTGAGCTACAGCTCACTTCATCAGATGTTTACCGTGGAAACTGCAGCAGACTTTATATACACACTAACACGGCTGTTCCTCTGAAACCTGTCAAAAATCACAAACATTCTCCACTGGTTTAGGAGACAAGCTGCGCTTTTACCATCAGAGTGTAACAAAGATGGTGTCTCATTTCTCCGCTGAGCATAATTCCTGCTCTGTAGCGCATGGCTATTGTAATGCTGAGAATTACCTTAGAATAACCTGTTATTGTGGAGTGAAGTGGGCTCCGTGGTAACGTGTTAGAATTGGGTTGTGAAGAAGTTCATTCAAAAGGGGCTAGAAACAGAATGCAGCTAGAACTAGTGCAGATCACAGATTAACGTTGTTTTTCTTAGTTGTTAGTGAAGCTGGTTCCTGTGGCTTTAGCCTCCCAAGCAAAAAGGACAAACCACTTTTAAAAGGGCCTAGCTTGACAGCTGAAGCTGCACAGCATTCTGTATTAAACTGCTATTGCAACCAAGCCAGAGCACACTGCACCTCTGAAAACCAGTCCTAGGTGCTTTGTGAGGCAAGGACTAATGGAAGGAACAAGTAACTAACCTGTAATGGTGGTGAGCACCTGTCAGGTCATTTAGTTTTTCCCACACCCCCAATTGGCCTCACCATTCCTCCTGTGGCTCTGTTTGCTAAGGAAGATTGAAATATCTTCAGAGTTCCACAGATTTAAGGCCAGAAGAGACAATGGCTGTCTAGTCTGATCTCCTGACTTAGTACTCAAGCAATTGCATCCTCCCAGCTCGGCCACCCCACTGCTCAGATATTCATTTCTGAGGAACCCTTCACAATTAACAGTTGCAAGAAGCATTGTTGAACTGACTCTAAATTTAAGGCCCAATCCTACAAGGGGCTGAGCACCTTCAATGTCAGTTTAAGGCAATCCGCACCTTGTAGGGCCCTCGGGGTACCTGGATGCTACGGTGCTGGGTGCATTAGAAGAACCTGACTAGACGAGAAGAATTGGTTCTCAACTACTGATGTGACCTACTGTGGGGGAAAAAGGTACCAAAGTGCTGCTAAGTGGCCAACTGATCATTCCACCTGAGTGACTCCTCTAGAGGCACCTGGGTCTGTGTGCTGGCCCGACACCACTCCTCTTCGCAGCCCCTGACAGAGAGAGTGTAGCAAATAGAAGCGTTCGAGTGCAGCAGCTCTCTTTCAAACCCTGGTGGCTGCCAGACTGACCTCTGACAGGCTGTTGCAGCTGGGTGTAATTCTGAGCAGCACTGAGGCTGCACTGAGCAGCACTGAGCACTGGGAGTAGGGGGGGAATCAGCCCCAGGATCACAGAGAGGGGAAGACATAAAGGTGGTGTGCAGGTGGTGCATCCTGTTGTGGTAAGTAAGGCTCCCAAATTAGGAGTTATTGCTATTTAAGAATTACCCAAGACTCAAGGCTTTTTCGTAAAGATAGAACAGAAAGCTGAGAAAATAAAAACCCAAGATCTAACACCTAGATTTCTTCAGTAGTCTGAGAAAATGCAGCTGCTGCCACCTTACGCAAGAGTGTGCCGCTGGAGCAGCGAAAGAGACTTCCCTTTTTTCCTTGTCTATTAATAAATTAAAAATCATACAACACTGATATTCTATGATATGGTCGATACAGTAGTAAACGAGGGAAGTTGATGATAGAATCTGATCTAATTTGAACTGTGTATAAAAGGGAAGTCACCTATAAGTGACACAGCTGTGAGCAAAATATTGTAAAAGTTAATGACAAGATTTACCTCAGACAATCCTGACAGGGGAAGAAAGGGGTTGCATTCATATTGATTTCTCTTAATTTAGTAAGAGTGAAGAAGTAAAGTTAATATTTGCAGTCAAGCATGCTTATACTATCAAGTTCATGAAATACCTGTGTTGAAAGGAGCCATAAATAAAAAGAACTGAAATCAAACCGTATGTTTATAAGCCCACTTGACCAAAGAGTGGAATAATCAGAAATTAACTCTTTCATTCATAGTGCACAGCATCAGCTCAGCCATACATACTAAGATCCTATCATTCTTGTTAAAACATGGAGAACAGACACACAAGATTTATACAGCTGTTCTGGCTTGCAAAGAGTTCTTGAAGTGACTTTGTATAATGGACTGTTAAACCAAGTTTAAAGAGCATCAAAGAATATAGAGTGATTTTTGTGTTGATTGTATATACTTTAAACTGGACACTTCAGCAGCTAGGAGAGTGTTGATGAAGAAGCTGCAACTTGAAAAAAGCGTAATTGCAAAATTGGCTAAGTCATGCACCACAAAGAGGCCCACAGACTTGCAGAGATAAGCTGCTGACCGCACCAAACTAGCCAGTGCTCAAGGTATGTCTCAGGATGGTTGTACCAATTGTTATGGCCTAACTTGTCTTTCGCAAGCTAGTGTGATAAGATGTGTTTACATAGAGAGACTGAATGCATCTGATGAAGTGAGCTGTAGCTCACGAAAGCTTATGCTCAAATAAATTTGTTGGTATCTAAAGTGCCACAAGTACTCCTTTTCTTTTTACAGAGAGACTGGAAAATTCTACTCCCAGCTGCAAGGACTTAAAAGCTGATGTCCTCTCTCACCATCCAATCAGAGAACAGGACAGCTCTCATTTTAGTTGGAATTTTTAATCTTCAGAAGTATGGGTCAGCATCTGATTGGTCTATGCCAGCACATCCAAGAAGAGAAGCCAAGTTGGATCACCTTTCAGCACATCACTTCCCAAAAGCCAAAGACTCCTAGAAGGGGGAAGATGGAAGCCCTGGACAGCCTACGCGAGAGTCCTCCTGGTGACATCAAATACCTGTTTTGGATATAGGCACCTTTAACTGACTGTTTATATTTTTCAGCCGTTCAGGTTGCCTGCTAGGGCACCAGGAAGAGAGAACACTTGTGCCTTATCTTTTCTCCACCTGTGTTTGCAGTGTCAAATCCTGCTGTGAACTGATAACTGAGCTGAAAGCTTATGGTTGAGTAAACATCTGCTGATCAGTAACATACAGACATGTTCTTGTGAGAAGATGCAAATCAGTCAATTGACCACTTCCTGAAAGAGGTTTCAGAGTAACAGCCGTGTTAGTCTGTATTCGCAAAAAGAAAAGGAGTACTTGTGGCACCTTAGAGACTAACCAATTTATTTGAGCATAAGCCATCCGATGAAGTGAGCTGTAGCTCACGAAAGCTTATGCTGAAATAAATTGGTTAGTCTCTAAGGTGCCACAAGTACTCCTTTTCTTTTTCCTGAAACAGGGCACCTAATTAGTAAGGCAGTGTGCATACTTTGTAGGGATTGGTGAGACTTAAACCCAGGTGAGCAAAGCTAGGAGGCAACAGACACCTCCACACTGCCACTAGGCAGCGGCTGTCTTCTGGCTGCAACCCACAAATCACAGCAGCTTTTTACACCGCGGAAAATCTCATCTGAGAGCCAATTGGCAGCTGCCGTGGAGGCTCTCAGTATGCCCTTTGTCCCCATACAATCTCATGGGGCATACCAGGAAGCATCCAAGCAACAACTTGGCTCAACAGTGAGCTGCCATGATTGATTCCTCTTCTCTGCTCCCAAACTCTCCGCATTGAATTTGGCTCTGACTTGGAGTCTGACTCTTGCTCTGCCCAACACAAGTTCTCATCACTGACCTTAAGATGTTCAAGCCCCACCCTGGGTCCCTGATATGCTTGTGTGTATGTTGTAATGAATTGTCACAGAGTTACAGTGTGTGTCTTTGTCTTGTAACAGCTTTCAATTGAGATTGCTGTAAAGTAGCTCTCAAGCAGACTAAGTTATTGTTAACAAGGCTTATAGAACACTGCACTAGTTAATGGTTTCACAGTGTCTGTCAAGTTCTAGGTGTGTATATAGACATAAAACAAGACAACATGTGCAAGCTTTTTGAACTCCACTCTGTCGACCACAAATGTCAAAATTTATTTTTGGATAGTTAGAAGTGTTAGTCAGATCCTGGGGCTAATATCATTCACTGAAAAATAAGTTATCACACCCCTTCTTATCTCAAGATCATAGGTTCCACTTCAGGACAGATTGTTCAGTAGCAGTGACCTTAATCCAGTGCCAGCTATGTCTTTAACTCCTTAGACACACCAGCTAACCACACTGCTTATTAACTCCCCTAGACTTTTGCCAGCCTCAGTATAGAGTTTAAACAGTCCCTCTTGACACAAAGTAAGTAGACCTCTCGGATATTAGGCCCCTTTCACTGTAATGTCACAGAAAATCCAAATTCTTCCGTTCAAAAGGACCAGACACATACCACAGGTCAGCTCCTTCTTAGATCTCCCTCCTTTATCCAATAAGGCAATGCTCAGTCTGAACCTGTAATAAACCTGTGTAGGCTTGCTTCATTTTCATTCAATTTATAAAGAAATATTTACACATTGCTAAAGACACAGGCAGACAAAGACAAACTGTGGTTATTACCTTATAAAACTTCTGTTCAACATAACAAAGTCTGATAGGTCCAGATTCTAAGGCTTGTCTCAGCTGTGGGAGCGAGGGTTTGTTTATCTGGCACACTGTCTTTACAACCTACAACCAAGTCTGGTGAAAACAACCTTGTTTCCTTAGGTAGCTTTTATCTGAAAACCCAGCCATGTGACCGTTCTGATCCCAGGGCTCCCAGATGTAAAGGTGGGGTGGGTGTGCGGGGTAGAGGTCCATGAGGTAATTCTTCAGTGAAGTCATCCTGTGTGACTCATCCCTTCTCCATTGTCCTGGCAACTGGTTTCTATCTGCTGTACTGGTGTTTCCCATGGACACATTGTTTTTTAATGAGTCTTAATAGATTACTCCTTCCCCTAAGGGAGCTCTTTCTATGGACGAAACTCAGCAACGATTAATGCCTTTTGTTATGCTGGGGTCTGTCCCAGCCATGTGAGAGTTAGATAACACGAATGTACAGACATTACTCTTAACAAGACAAATCTAGAGCTTAGCACTACAGTCATCCATTCACCAGCATTTAGGAAAGTCCAAACACTAAATCCTTTATTGCAATTTTAACAACTTAACATTCCAGCAGCATTAAGCCTGACAGTCTTAGTTGATATGTAGGCCTAAGCCCAGAGTGCCACAAAAGGGTTGACTACAGTGGGATCTATTGGGAAGGAGGCATTGGTGAATTGGCATGAAAGTAACTGTTCAAATTATGATCTGGCTTGAGGATATTTTCCCTTTGAGGCACTCTTGGTCAAAAATCTAAGCAAAGTCACCTTCACATGATAGTAATTAAGAATAAGTATTATTCTCTATTGTGGTTGTGTAATTTGATTCTGAAAACCTGAATTGTTATAATGATCAATTTTCTGATTTATGTAACCAAATCATAATCTAATACAACTTTTGCCCTCTTATATCCTATACTATTAGTGGCTGCTGTTAAGGATAATTCATAATATTTATAAAACTAAATTCAACTTTTGAATCCTTTCCTTTAGTTAAGCAATTGAAATAAAAAGGAACTGTAAGAAAAGTGATATGGGTAATCAGCTAAGCAATTGTTTTGCAGGTTTGTTTTATACCCTATCTTTCTTACACTGTGCTGGGTACAGCCTGGACAGACTCAAACATTGACCAACTGTAACCTGATTTGACAGTGGAGGGAGTTCAGCTCACCAAGCAGACTTTGAGGTTTCTACAGCAAGAGAAAGAAACATGAGGTCTCTCTTTTGAAGAAAAGAAGGTTTGTGTGTCTCTCCTTGGCAATAACAATCCAAAAAGTCAGAATCATAATTCCTTCCATAAGAAGCAGGTTGCACACACCTCTATTTTCCACTTTTACTTCCTGGTTCCAGAGATTCCCCTCTGCAAGGACTTCATCTAGCCTGATGGCATTGTCCTGTGTATTTTGGGGTTTCCGGCCTAGCAGGATCCATTAACATTGTTCTGTTGTAAATCCTAAAATTAAGCTAGTTTATATAGAACAAAGTTCAAGAGCAACACCTTTAGCAGAGCTCAAATGGAAGTCTTCAAAACAGATAAAGCACTTTTTAAAGTTGCCATGTGGATGTACTTTATTTAACACTAGTTAGTAACTGTAGTGTGGACACTGCCTTTGTGAGTACAGCAGTGTTACTCTGGATTTACAGTGTTGTGACTGAAATCAGAATTTGGCCTCCCACATTTTACGTGGATTACTTTCTTTGATAATTCCCAAGTTTTTTAACTACACAATCGAGTGTAACGGTTTCACTGGCTAAATTGTGAGTGAGGCCATGCTGCAAAGAGAGAATGAACTGCGCTACCATCTCTTCAGTGACCCTTTTTATTGCGAACGCTCTCCTGCTGGCTGTAATCAAAGTGCTCTTCTCTGGCAGCTCCGAGGCCTCCTCTGAGCCCATTTCCAATGCTGCCCGTCAGATGGCAGAAGGCAGTTGAGCAGCAAGCATGCAGCACCCTCACCCTGTAGCCCAAGCACATCCCCTTGAGGAGAACAGTCTCCACTAGCACCAGACATGTAACTTTTTGATTATACTCATGATGACAGCCTTCTATGACAAACAGGGCACACAATATAAAGTCTGTTTGATATTGTTGCTTCTCATAGATTGATGCAGTAAGCCATGAGTATGAACAAATATTCTGTTTCATTTACCTATGCTAAACATATAAAAAGGAACTGTGGTTAATTCAATGGATGACCAGCATAATTATTTCTTAAGGCATTCTGAGGAACTTGTCCATTGTAATAGGATCTCTTCTAGCACTAATGTCTATCACTAGATATTTTCAAAAGTGCTCAGTTCTGACCTAACTCTGCTCCAAGTGAAGTCAGTGGGAGTTTTACATTGATTTCTATTCATTACTGTTCACATCATCATGGCATGGGAGCAGCATCAGGCCAACACTGATCACTTTTGAAAATCCCACCCTCTGTTTCAATAATCTAAACAACGTGGTCTAGTTGTCAGAGCAGGGGACTGGAAGCCAGGAACCTGAATTCTATTTCTGATTCTGCCACTGATGGCTTGTTTACACAGTGCTGCAATGCACACTAAGGGGATGTAGGGTGACCAGATGTCCCGATAAAATCAGGACTGTCCCGATTTTTAGTTCTTTGTCCCGCGTCCTGACCAATGTACGGTTGGGATGCCATTTGTCCCGATATTGTGGCTTTGGCCACTCTGGCATTTTTTGTTGTTGTTGTGTTGGTTTTGTTTTTTTTCTTCTCCCATGTGTCCCGATATTTTGTCCATTTCATCTGGTCACCCTAAGGGGATGTGATTTCTAAATGTGCCCATAGGCTGTGCACTAATTGGCTCATGTGGGCCCTATTGGTGTGCATTAAAAGTGTTCTTGTGCACATTTGGTGTCAGCAAGGATGTTTGTCTCACACTAGCATTATCTGTATTGTCTCTGGACATAGGGCTTGTGTTGGGCTGGGACTTTGTTACAGGACATTGCAAATTACAGTGTAATCATCTGTTTTGTTAAGCTGGCATTAACACACCAGAGTTATTTGGCATCAGCTCTTAGATTAGTTTAACATCTCTGTTAAACGCACATTTCTGCCTATATGCTGCCATTCATTACAATTGGACTGAAGATATGCTCTAGTTGAGATAAATCACCTTCTTGCTTTCCCAATTAAGCTAATATTCATCAGGATCAATTTATCTGCTAAAAATAGTAGGGTATCCTATAATCTTCCAGTGCTACTTTTAGTGCAGGGCTAAAGTGTATTGTTACATCACAAAAGCTCTGTACTTCCTTCTGACCCTAGGGAGGGACAGGGAAGTGAGATAGGACTCGGAGCCTGACAAAATGCATTTCTCAGAGCTCTAGGTTTGGAGCTTTGAATTTCACACTTTGCATATGAAAACCACAAGCTGGGAGGTCACTGTCTCTGAGATTCCCAGTAAACTAAAAGTCAGCAGGACCTCTTAAAGCTAAGACAACAAAAAACAGAACTGTTGAGTCACCATCTAGTTTCATGAATGGGCTATTCTGGATCAAGTAAAGATGGAGGTGAGGTCTGTGCCTGCAGAATGGAGTGTCTGCTTCATATGGGGAGGTTGAATAAGGAAGCTATAGTAGAGTACCCAATCTGTAAAAGGAGGGGTGGATGGAGTAGATTGGACTTTCTGGTCCATAGGTGATGGCTTGTGACCTATCATAGAAATGTATATGAGAGCCTGTAGGGCAGGTGTCCTCCTGCTTCAGGACCATAGGCTGAGACTGGGCAAGGATATGGGGCAAAGTTAAAGCTGGTTGTGGTTTCTTAACTATGAATTGCCTCACCTTCAAATTTCTGCATTTTTTAATAACTCTAACATTGTAATGATATTGCTTTGAATTACTAGATATTTATTTAGAACCTTAACTCCATCTTAAATAAATACTTTTTGGGGAGGAAGGAAGGGACAGGGAGGGACCTGGGTCTGAGTCTGATCATTATTCTATTACAAGGGTGGCCAACCTGAGCCTGAGAAGGAGCCAGAATTTACCAATGTACATTGCCAAAGAGCCACAGTAATATGTCAGCAACCCTCCTCCCACCCTCCATCCCCTCGCCTCCCAGTCAGCTGTTTCGTGGCATGCAGGAGGCTCTGCGGGGAGGAAGAGGAGAAACAAGGGCACAACAGGCTCAGTGGAGGGGGCAGGAAGGGGTGGAGTGGAGGCAGGGCCTGTGCAGTGAGCTGCCCCCGGCACATTGGAAAGTTGGCGCCTGTAGCTCCAGCTGGGGAGTCGATGCCTGTACAAGGAGCCGCATATTAACCTCTGAAGAGCCGCATGTGGCTCCGGAGCCACAGGTTGGCCACCCCTGTTCTATTAGATGGACCACTTGTTCTATGTTTCTCTGTGAAAATTGCCACAAAATTACCACAAAAGAGAGAGAAATTCAAGAGCATGAAAATTATACAGTGCACAATTAAACGGCCCAAAGAAAGTCATTCACACCATAGGCAGCAGGGCAGTGTCTGCATTGTGGAACCACACAGCATTCCATATACCTTACAGTACAAATCAGGTATTCAGTTCTTGCTAGGTGTATCATGCCATTTCAGTGGTATTCTCTACCTTCTGTTCCAAAACCAGTGCACAATGTTACTGTGTGCTGTTAAATGGTGTTCAACCCAGATATGTCTTCATTTCAGTGGTAGGCGAATTGATTCTGTCATATAGTCTCTAAGCACTTTGCAAGTTTAGTCTAGTCTTATCAGATTCTTACCACTGTAGTATCTCAGCACCTTCCAAAAGTGCATTAAGCAATATGATTAGTATTTATCATGTGTGTGTCTTTCTCTCTCCCCGTTTTTCTTCCAAGAAGAAATTTATGTGAGGTTAATTTAATTTTATGTCTCCTATGCTATGTGTATGGAGCAAAGTAATTACTTAGCAATTACATAGCACCTTCAAAAGATACTAGCTTGTTTATTTTCAGGGATTTGCTCTACTGTATTAAACTGGAGACACAGCAACTTTAGGCCTCGTTAGTGGCCTATATTGCACAGTCCAACTTCCACTTTAAACATCTGAAGAAGAGATGCACACATGCTGGAATATTCAGGTTTCAAAACTTGTTTCTAAACACACTCAATATTTTATCCATCCTGTCATGTTATTGCCACTTGTTTCATGTTCAGCATTGCAAAATGTATCCAATACAGACTGCAGTAAATATTAAAACATCTGTAGTGTTTATGATGACACTACTCCTACATGCCAGCTGTATAAATTTATTGTATGCAGCATTGTTGTAGCCATGTTGGTCCCAGGATACTAGAGGAACAAGGTAGGGTGAGGTAATATCTTTTATTGGACCATCTTCTGTTGGTGAGAGAGACAAGCTTTCAAGCTATACAGAGCTCTTCTTCACGTCTGGGAAAGGTACCAACACGAGGCATAAGTGGGCTAAGCACTTGCTTTGGACCCTGAGTAGATCAAGGGGGGCCCCAGCTGCTTTTTTAGTAGGTGTTGCATGGGCTGGGGGGGAGAGGGAAATATTCCTGTGTCGGGCCTCTAATGGGCTAGCACTGCCTCTAGACGTGGGAAACCCCTGCTCAGTTCTGTCAGAGGATAGCACTGGTCCTTGAAGCGGGAAGAAGCCTGTGCAACTGCTACTGGTTAGCTGACCCCAACTTGGGCAGCCGAGGCCTGAATTGGGCCCTGGATCAGGAGGAAATGGGTAAAACCTGCTATGTATTTATTGTGGAACTGGGAGAATGATTGTATTACGTGGCTTCTAGGGAATCACTGTACTGGTGCAGATGAATAAATTATGCCCAGAAGTAAGACCGCAGTCGTGCTGAGCCACCCTCCCTGGTGGATAAAGTGTGCATGGTAGACTGAAGAATAGATTAAAACAATGAACCCAGAAATAAAAGGAATGGAGACCCTCAGGATCCCTTTGGGATGTGATGCGTGAGATGGAGCAGAGACAGAGCTCCTAAAGCACTACATTTAGACGCCAAAGGTGGAGAGGTTGATACTGTAGCAGCCATGGCTTAAATAACTTGGGAATGAAGGAGAGGTCAGCTCTCCCTTCTGAAATAAAAAGGAGCTCTCTGTCTTGGATAAGCAGTGGTTCCCTGCAGCTCCCCCTCCTCCTCCTCAGCTGGTGCAGGGAGAGCTCCCTCTCCTGTTTTAGTCTATTTTATCCATTGATTGCAGCAATGCCAGCAGAAAAGTGACTCAAAATTATAATACAGCATCTAGTCAAACAAGAAATAATTTAGATAGAATACAATGATTCTGGGGCAGAATTGTACTTAAATTGGCCTGGTACACTCGGGTCACTCTGATAGCCTCTCGCTGGCATGGCAGATTTTTGCCTATGCAATCTCTACCCAGTAGACTTTTAGCCTCTGGGTGCCAGGTGTGGCAGAAGCTATGGTAGACCCTGGGGTGAATCCTCAGCTGGCTAGTGGCTAAATGATCACATGATCTAAAGCATCTGACATCTGATCCAGATTTATGAGCGCAATGAACAGAAACTAAAAAAAAATGTTCCAAAGCATAACCGGCTACCCTTGGAAAACATACTGAACAAGAAATGTTTTGTTTTTATATGTGGAAACGTGACCCATCAGTTTACTGATTAAATGCCATGTAGACTATTTAATTTCTGTAGTAAATATTTAATTTGCTCTATCTTAACTATAGAAGCTATTTAATTTCTATATTTAGCATCTTCCTCCCTTCACCACGACCCAGACGTTGCTGAAGATTTTGCATGCAAGTTGAATTTCCATCTTGAGCTTCTACCACTGTGTTACATTATTGAGTAATGCAAATAGCAAAGAAATAAATTAGTGCAATGGAGAGGGAACAGATTTTTCATGTTTAAAAATAATGAAGTTAGATGAGATTGTAATATGAGAGAAGGAATACAAAGACATCTCAATACTGAAAAAGGGATACAAAGGATATGACAGGGAGGAAGCACGAGCAGGAGAGTGTGAGAGGGGAGCGCTCCTGCCTCATACTGAGAAAGAGGGACGATCAGCAAGTTATCTCAAGTGCCTATACACAAATGCAAGAAGCCTGAGAAACAAGCAGGGAGAACTGGAAGTCCTGGCACAGTCAAGGAATTATGATGTGATTGGAATAACAGAGACTTGGTGGGATAACTTACAAGACTGCTCCAACCCCTCAGACAGAGACAAACACCTACAAGATCTCTATCAAGCGTTCTTACAACTACAATACCCACCTGCTGAAATGAAGAAACAGATTGACAGAGCCAGAAGAGTACCCAGAAGTTACCTACTACAGGACAGGCCCAAC
This sequence comes from Caretta caretta, assembly GCF_965140235.1. Classification (NCBI taxonomy): domain Eukaryota; kingdom Metazoa; phylum Chordata; order Testudines; family Cheloniidae; genus Caretta; species Caretta caretta. Next base: position 48,867,853 of record NC_134210.1, read on the forward strand.
AAAGAAAATAACAGAACGCCACTAGCCATCACCTTCAGCCCCCAACTGAAACCTCTCCAGCGCATCATCAAGGATCTACAACCTATCCTGAAAGACGACCCATCACTCTCACAGATCTTGGGAGACAGGCCAGTCCTTGCTTACAGACAGCCCCGCAACCTGAAGCAAGTACTCACCAGCAACCACACAACAAAACCACTAGCCCAGGAACCTATCCTTGCAACAAAGCCCGTTGCCAACTGTGCCCACATATCTATTCAGGGGACACCATCATAGGGCCTAATCACATCAGCCACACTATCAGAGGCTCGTTCACCTGCACATCTACCAATGTGATATATGCCATCATGTGCCAGCAATGCCCCTCTGCCATGTACATTGGCCAAACTAGACCGTCTCTACGTAAAAGAATAAATGGACACAAATCAGATGTCAAGAATGATAACATTCAAAAACCAGTCAGAGAACACTTCAATCTCTCTGGTCACTCGATTACAGACCTAAATGTGGCAATTCTTCAACAAAAAAACTTCAAAAACAGACTCCAATGAGAGACTGCTGAATTGGAATTAGTTTGAAAACTGGATACAATTAACTTAGGCTTGAATAAAGACTGGGAGTGGATGGGTCATTACACAAAGTAAAACTATTTCCCCATGTTTATTCCCCCTCCTCCCCAAACTGTTTCTCAGATGTTCTTATCAACTGCTGGAAATGGCCCACCTTGATTATCACTACAAAAGGTTTTTTTTCTCTCCTGCTGGTAATAGCTCACCTTACCTGATCATTCTCGTTACAGTGTGTATGGTAACACCCATTGTTTCATGTTCTCTGTGTATATAAATCTCCCCAGTGTATTTTCCACTGAATGCATCCGATGAAGTGAGCTGTAGCTCACGAAAGCTTATGCTCAAATAAATTTGTTAGTCTCTAAGGTGCCACAAGTACTCCTTTTCTTTTTGCGGATACAGAGTAACACAGCTGCTACTCTGAAACCTGTCTCAAGACTGGAGTGTTGTCATGGATGGATATAAACTGTTCAAGAAGGACAGGCAGAGCTGAAAAGATGGAGGAGTTGCATTGTGTGTAAGAGAGCAGTATGACTGCTCAGAGCTCCAGTATGAACCTGCAGAAAAACCTGAGAGTCTCTGGATTAAGTTTAGAAGTGTGAGCAACAAGGGTGATGTAGTGATGGGAGTCTGCTACAGACCACTGGACCAGGGGGTTGAGGGGGACGAGGCTTTCTTCCGGCAACAAACGGAAGTTACTAGATCACAGGCCCTGGTTCTCATGGGAGACTTCAATCACCCTGATATCTGGGAGAGCAATACAGCGGTGCACAGACAATCCAGGAAGTTTTTGGAAAGGGTAGGGGACAATTTCCTGGTGCAAGTGCTGGAGGAACCAACTAGGGGCAGAGCTCTTCTTGACTTGCTGCTCACAAACTGGGAAGAATTAGTAGGGGAAGCAAAAGTGGATGGGAACCTGGGAGGCAGTGACCATGAGATGGTCGAGTTCAGGATCCTGACACAAGGAAGAAAGGAGAGCAGCAGAATACGGACCCTAGACTTCAGAAAAGCAGACTTTGACTCCCTCCGGGAACTGATGGGCAGGATCCCCTGGGAGAATAACATGAGGGGGAAAGGAGTCCAGGAGAGCTGGCTGTATTTTAAAGAATCCTTATTGGGGTTACAGGGACAAACCATCCCGATGTGTAGAAAGAATAGTAAATATGGCAGGCGACAAGCTTTTCTTAACAGTGAAATCCTTGCTGATCTTAAACACAAAAAAGAAGCTTACAAGAAGTGGAAGATTGGACAAATGACCAGGGAGGAGGGTAAAAATATTGCTCGGGCATGCAGGAGTGAAATCAGAAAGGCCAAATCACACCTGGAGTTGCAGCTAGGAAGAGATGTTAAGAGTAACAAGAAGGGTTTCTTCAGGTATGTTAGCAACAAGAAGAAAGTCCAGGAAAGTGCGGTTTCCTTACTGAATGAGGGAGTCAGCCTAGTGACAGAGGATGCGGAAAAAGCTAATGTACTCAATGCTTTTTTTGCCTCTGTCTTCATGAACAAGGTCAACTCCTAGACTACTGCAGTGGGCAGTACAGCATTGGGAGGAGGTGACCAGCCCTCTGTGGAGAAAGAAGTGGTTTGGGTCTATTTAGAAAAGCTGGAGGAGCACAAGTCCATGGGGCCGGATGTGCTGCATCCGAGAGTGCTAAAGGAGTTGGTGGGTGTGATTGCAGAGCCATTATCTTTGAAAACTCATGGTGGTCGGGGGAGGTCCCGAACGACTGAAAAAAGGCTAATGTAGTGCCCATCTTTAAAAAAGGGAAGAAGGAGGATCCTGGGAATACAGGCCAGTCAGCCTCACCTCAGTCTCTGGAAAAATCATGGAGCAGGTCCTCAAGGAATCAATTCTGAAGCACTTAGAGGAGAGGAAAGTGATCCGGAACAGTCAGCATGGATTCACCAAGGGCAAGTCATGCCTGAGTAATCTAATTGCCTTCTGTGAAGAGATAACTGGCTTTGTGGATGGGGGAAAAGCAGTGGACATGTTGTTCCTTGACTTTAGCAAAGCTTTTGACAGTGTCTCCCACAGTATTCTTGCCAGCAAGATAAAGAAGTATGGGCTGGATGAATGGACTATAAGGTGGATAGAAAGCTGGCTAGATTGTCGGGCTCAATGGGTATTGATCAATGGCTCCATGTCTAGTTGGCAGCCGGTATCAAGTGGAGTGCCCCCAGGGTAGGTCCTCGGGCCGCTTCTGTTCAATATCTTCATTAATGATCTGGAGGATGGCGTGGATTGCACCCTCAGCAAGTTTGCCAATGACACTAAATTGGGAGAAGAGGTAGATATGCCGGAAGGTAGGGATAGGATACAGAGGGCCCTAGACAAATTAGAGGATTGGGCCAAAACAAATCTGATGAGGTTCAACAAGGACAAGTGCAGAGTCCTGCACTTAGGACGGAAGAATCCCATGCACCGCTACAGACTAGGAACCGAATGGCTAGGCAGCAGTTCTGGAGAAAAGGACCTTGGGGTTACAGTGGATGAGAAGCCGGATGTGAGTCAATAGTTTGCCCTTGTTGCCAAGAAGGCCAATGACACTTTGGGCTGTATAAGTAGGGGCATTGCCAGCAGATCGAGGGATGTGATCATTCCCCTCTATTCGACATTGGTGAGGCCTCATCTGGAATACTGTGTCCAGTTTTGGGCCCCACACTACAAGAAGGATGTGGATAAATTGGAGAGAGTCCAGCGAAGGGCAACAAAAATGATTAGGGGTCTGGAACACATGACTTATGAGAAGAGGCTGAGGGAACTGGGATTGTTTAGTCTGCGGAAAAGAAGAATGAGGGGGGATTTGGTAGCTGCTTTGAACTAAGGGGGTTCCAAAGAGGATGGATCTAGACTGTTCTCAGTGATAACAGGTGGGAGAATGAGGAGTAATGGTCTCAAGTTGCAGTGGGGGAGGTTTAGGTTGGATATTAGGAAAAACTTTTTCTCTAGGAGGGTGGTGAAGCACTGGAACGTGTTACCTAGGGAGGTGGTGGAATTGCCTTCCTTTGAAGTTTTTAAGGTCAGGCTTGCCAAAGCCCTGGCTGGGATGATTTATTTGGGGATTGGTCCTGCTTTGAGCAGGGGGTTGGACTAGATGACCTCCTGAGGTCCCTTCCAACCCTGATAGTCTCTGATTCTATGATTGATTCTATGGTCTCTCCACTTCAGGTCTCCTCACTGCATTAAAAAAAAAAGAGGGAAAAACACAATAGTGTGCAATCAAAATAGAAATGAGAAGCCAAAGGACTGCAGAGAAGATGTTTTTGTGCTCTGAAGAGAAACAGCTTAGTTTAAATATTACCCAGGGGGTTATGGAAATCTCCCTGAACTAATCACCACTGCTCACTGTCCATCCTGTGTTTTTTTCAGTTTCACAGTAAATCTATTTCAGTACATCCCATTTAATGCTCTACCTAGAAATTGATATCGGGAAACACAGCCCCAGCCTGACCTTTCAAACAACAAGCCTTATTGGTAGGTTGATAAAGAGAATTACTGACATGCTGGTAATCACTTTAGTAACAGTAGGAAGGAAGGGCAATGGTTAGAGCAGGGAACAGGAAATCAGGGTCCCCATGTGCTATTCTCAGCTCTTCTAGGGCCTGAGCCATAGCCTTCTGAACTTAATGGAAGTTTCTGACTTCAACAGGCTTTGAATTATGTTTTTTGCTCTTTGTTTCTTCAATTTCTCTGCCATCACTAGGATGTCTAAAAGCTCTTCTTGAAAATGGGTGATAATTAAATAGGATCCTGGACACATTCAGCATGACTGCATCGCTCAACTTGAGCAGAGTAAACCTCAAAAGCAACATTGCACTTAGACTGATGCAAAGGCTCATAGGCCTTGACCGCAGGCCCACAGGCAGAACTCAGGCCACAACTGCCACCTAGCAGCTCACCCCAATAACTAGGGATGGGTCCAGTGAAGGGCTAGCTTGTAGAGAACCCAAAGCTCCCGATTGGGGGAAACATCCAGCCCACAATTGGCTAAGGAGTACTATATAAACCAAGAAGTAATAGCAGGAAGTTTTCTGAGCAACTAGAGGACTCAATGGCTGGCTGTGATGATCTCAGATGGATATCTGACACGTGCTCCCCTACCTGCTCCTGGTTCTTGTCTTCCCGTCCTAGATTTCTGTCTATTCTTCATTCCAGTTATTGTGTCTTACTCCAGGCCCTGCTTCTCCGCTTTATCCCTTACTTTGTCTCTAGCTCTGACCCCTGGCCTGGTACTTGACTCTGGCTCTGCCCTTTGGCTTGACACCTGATGCTGCCTTTGGTTTTGACCTTCTTCTCTGGCTCCTTCTCTGACCACTAGGCCCGATGGCCTATGCCCCAGTCATTGCAGCCAGTTTGAAAGGGAATGGGAAATAACAATTATTTCAAAATATGTAACAGATTTACCCCACCCTATGGCTTGGTATCCATTTGATAGGGATGGCCATCCATGTTCAAGAAAGATGTGTTCAAACTGGAACAAATGGAGAGAAGGGCTATTAGGATGATCATGGGAACGGAAAGCCTGTCTTATGAGAGGAGTCTAAAAGAGCTTAGCTTATGTAGCCTAGCAAAACAATGGCTGAGAGGGGATATGATCACTTTCTACAAATACTTTGGGGGAAAAACACCAGGGAGGGAGAAGAGCTATTTAAGCTAAGGGACAGTGTTGGCACAAGAACAGGTAGTATAAACTAGCCATGAATAAATTCAGGCTGGAAATTAGAAGAAGGTTTCAAACTGTCAGAGGAGTGAGGTTCTAGATCAGCTTACCAAAGGGAGCAAACAACCTAACTAGCTTTAAGATAAGTTTATGAACAGGATTATACTATGGGGTTGCCTTCCATAGCAACAGACCAAACTCCCTTTCCTTAATGCATAAATAATTTCCTCTTTGTCACTTGGATGCCCTTACATGTCTCAACACAGTCATTTTTATATGCGAACCATCTTACTCTACTATTTTTTTCTAATCTTACTTGAACTGCATTCAGGGTAAAACAAAGAGAAAAAGTCCATGGAAATGGTTGAATACTGAAAGTTGCATCAAATCATAATAAGAAAAAGGAAATAATTACGTTTTTGAAGTATCCATTAATGACTAGTTTTGTTTGGTTCCTTTTTACAATTTATATTTCACATAGAAATTAAAGTTTCCAAGTAATGAACTTTCTGTCACATCCCTATTAAACTTCACAAATCTAATTACTAAATGCTGATAATATTTTGGGGAACATAGGTTGAATTTGGGAAACACTTGGGTATCTCTATAGTCCCAAGTGGTAATCAGTTGATTTACCATTTTAGCAAAGTCACAGGCTATTTATATATGTACCCTCATAGATTATAGAAGCTTTGCTCTGTGTTGTGTTTTCAGTAGGTTAAGGGAGAGTCAGCTTTCATATTGTCACATCTGTAAAGCGACTTTCTTTGTACAGTCAGTAGATTTAGGACAAGGGTGTTTTTTAACCACAAAAGACATTGTAGTTTGTACTCTTAAGTCATTGCTAGAGAATTGGCTTTAAGTTCAGTTTCCAATATGTTTAATAAAGGCTTAAACACTGAGTCACCTGTTAAAATGGATGGTATGAAACTATTCATTATTGCCCAAAATTGGCATACAGTATATGATGGTGGCTCCATTAACTATGTAGGAATGAGAGTGACAAACATCTTTAGAGCATCTTAAAGGTAGATCTTGATTTGTTTTGTTCAAAACTGGAGGTAAATTAATTCTGAGATGTTCAAAGTTCAGTAGTGTTAGGCCCTGGGAAAAGATATCCAGTGGATTTGGCACCCCGTCTTTTAAGTTATCAACTTCCTGTCCAGGAGGAAAAGCTGCTGGTGTACATATTCGGGAAGATGCACAGAATTTTGGCCCAAATTACTTGATTTCCTTTTTCTACATTTGCAGGGTGGTGCCTAAGATAGGATGTTGTCTGATCTCCGAGGCAGAAAAGTGTCTTTGCCATAAATCAGGTTGGAAAGAATAAAAAGAGCTCACTCACTATGCTGCGTCAGTGCTTTGCCAAGTAGGGCTGTTCTGAGTTCCTGTAAAATGTAACCTGTTCCAAACATTTAATTGCAGCTGCTCAATAATCTCAGAGTTAAAAAAAGTTACAACTTCTTTTGTTTTCTGTGTTTTGAGCCCAACTAGTTGATTCTTGGTCTCTTTCCATGCCAGGTGAAATTGCTGCTTTTTCTATCAATTAGGTAGAAATACTGGGAGGACTTGTAGGAAGTATAATACTAAGGAAGGACACTCATTTTTATCAAATTCTGCCACCTTTGGAAGGCTTGGTATAATGTGCATAAAAAGGGGTGCAGATTTTACATTATAGTAAAAGTGAGTACCTTTGTGCCCCCAGGTATGTGAATGCCTCAGGGAATCATCAGCATGGAAAATTTAATGTGTCTCACTGGATGGTTGCCTAAGGACATCACCTCTGACTTTCTCATATTTTATTTAAAACAAATATACTGTAGTACTGTAGGTATCTGAGACTTCTTGAAATACCCTAATGGAGTGTCGTGCATTATTGAGATAAAGTAGGATGTCATCTTTGAAAACAGCAATTTTTTTATGTTCTTCATCATAGCTTGTGATGCTCTGAATCTCTGAAAAATCTGATAGCTTTTACAAGAGGTTCAATGGCTAGCGCAAACAAAAGAAGTGAGTAAGGAAACTCTTGCTTGGTGCCACTCTTTAAAGAGAGAGTGTCTGATCAGGAGCCATTCAAATAAAGGAATGCACATGGAGAATGGTAGAACAGCTTGACGGAGGTTTTAATTGATGTCCAAAATTAAATGTATTCAGCACTACAAAAATATGGTTCCAAAAAACCCTATCAGAGATAGTTGACTTTGCCTTATATTTTGGATTAATTATACTGGTTGGTATGATACATAATCTTTAAGATTTTTTAAAAAAAATCTTTTATCAGAGCTATTGTACAGCTGCACTGCCTTCCTAACAGGAATCGAACAGTGTTTTCCTCTTTAAGGAAGTAGGAGAACATTTGAAATATTGAAGGTGCTAGGAGCTCCTGAAAAGACTGAAAGATCTTGCTGCCAAGCCCTGGAAATTAGTCATATGGAGGGTTCCTTATAACATTTTGCGTTTTGTCTGTTGACACTTCTGGTTCAAACTCTATTTTCTATTCTTCTGTAACCTGCAGGATTTTTAAATTCTCCCAGAAATTACATATTTACTTTTTTGTAGGAATTCCTGAGGGGAAATTTAAAAAAATGGTAGAACTTAAAAAGAAAAAAAGTCTGTTCCTAGAGTTGTATTTTTATTGTCTAACATCCTAATTGCAGGCATAATGGCTGAGGCATTACTGAGTTGATATATTTTTTTGAAAGCATTTATTTCCAAATATAAAAAAAACCAGTTGTTGAGTGCATTGAGAGAGCAGCTTGTGCCCTAAATGTGATGTCAAGTTACAACTATGCAGGAGATTTGCAAAAGCTCCAAAGGATTTAGGAACATAAGTCCCATTTAAAATCAATGGGATGTGGGCCTGTTGTACACTAGTAACTTTTGCTGGCATAGCAATGTTGGTTAAGCATGTTGGATTTTATTGCGGGGGAGGGGTTACAACACTTTTAAACGCAGATGCAGTTACAATGGCAAGAGACTTCTTTTTATTGTATAGTTTCTTTTTGAGAGGAACTGATGTAAGCTATACTGGCAAAAGCACTTTTTTTCCTGTATAAACTGTGTTTACACGAGGAGGACTTGCCAGTTAACAGTGATACCAATATAGCTATAGCAGCAAACCTTTTCCAGACCTTACTTTGCATTCCCAAATCCATTAGACTGTAAAAAAAAAAAAAAAAAAAATCTTCCCCTACATTTTTTCAGCCTGAGTTTGTCTGTCTTTTGTGATCAGTTGTTGTTGATGTGATTTTAGTTTCTTTTGCAAGGTCAAATTCTTTATTGAAAAGGCTATTTTGGTTTGTGTCATATACGTAATGGGTCGTCCCTCTAATTTTTTTCTTAGAGACTTCCCACAAAGCCTGTGTGGAGGCTACCCCTGGGCATTGATCGCCATAGAATGAGTTTGACGCTCCTGCTATAGAGTATGTAGAAAGTGGAGACTACTCTCTCAGACCCATTAAAAGTTAGACTGTCCGATGACTGTTACAGGAGACATCCTTATTAATTAACACACAATCAGTGAGATTAAGCAATGTCATATGAATAATAAGAAAAGTAATTGTCTGAATATATTTAATGTATCAGATGATACACAGAAAGGAGTCTCAAGACTTTCTCTAAGTTTTGCAATGTTACTGCCTGTGTACTGGAAGCCTAGTGATATGTGGTGTTTTTTCCTTAAAGCCCCAAGCCCTGAAGTTGTGAGACACTGTGAGAATTTCAGCTGTTGGGTTTTTTTAAAAAAAAATAAGTTTCTAGTCCTCATAATTGTGGAAGGAAGCTTGAACACATAGAATCATAAAATCATAGGACTGGAAAGGACATTGAGAGGTCATCTAATCCAGTCCCCTGTACTCATGGCAGGAGTAAATATTATCTAGACCATCCCTGACAGATTACTTGTTCTTAAAAATCTTCAATGATGGAGATTCCACAATCTCCCTAGGCAATTTATTTCATCCTGACAGTAGGAAGTTTTTCCTAATGTCCAACCTAAACTGCCTTTGCTGCAATTTAAGTCCATTGCTTCTTGTCCTATCCTTAGAGGTTAAGAACAATTTTTCTCCCTCCTCCTTGTAATAACCTTTTATGTACTTGAAAACTGTTATCATGACCCCTCTCAGACTTCTCTTTTCCAGACTAAACAAACCCAGTGTTTTCAATCTTCCTTCATAGGTCATGTTTTCTAGACCTTTAATCCTTTTTCTTGCTCTTCTCTGGACTTCCTTCAGTTTGTCCACATCTTTCCTGAAATGTGGCACCCAGAACTGGACACAATACACCAGTTGAGGCCTAATCAGTACAGAGAAGAGTGGAAGAATTAATTATCGTGTCTTGCTTACAACTCCTGCTAATACATCCCAGAATGATTTTTTTTTTTTTTTGCAACAGTGTTACACTGTTGACTCATATTTAGCTTGTGGTCCACTATGTTCCCCAGATCCCTTTCCCCAGTACTCGTTCCTAAGCAGTCATTTCTCATTTTGTATGTGTGCAACTGATTGTTCCATCCTAAGTGGAGTACTTTGCATTTGTCCTTATTGAATTTCACCCTATTTACTTCAGACCATTTCTCCAGTTTGTCCAGATCATTTTGCCTATCCTCCAAAGCACTTGCAACCCCTCCCAGCTCAGTATTGTCCACAAACTTAAGGCTTGAAAAGGCATGAATACTTAAGGCTTGAAAACCAGAAAGCAAAGAGAGAAAATCCAAAGTTTATTATTTCTTAAATCTCATGATTTTTAAGCCAATATCTTGATGGGGTGGAGGCTTGACTCACAAATTTTGAATGCTTGGGTTGACGATACATACTACTGTAGTTTGTGTTTGTTCATTGTATCTATCTGAAATATTTCAATAGTCTCCTATTTACCATGCTCTTCATGATAGATCTGCTATCCAGGCCAATTATTTATTCACATGATGCAAGGGAAAACGACAAGATCATAGCATTACTATTCCTTTGTCTTACACTATACCTCTTTCCTGGGGACCAGACACATGTTTGTCAACTCTAGTGGGAAACCATAAAAGCTATTGAGTTTCAAGCCAATATCTGATAACAAGAACAGCAATAGATTATTTATTATCTGATGGTTTCAGACCATGTTTGTGGGAGAGTCTTGCTTTCAATTTGGCGTGGATCTCAGTATGCAATTGCAAAGCACATTAGCAAAAGGCCCCATTGTTTAAACATTCATTAAAGGGTAATGAAGCATTGCATCAATTAATGCAAATGTTGGTCAAAGTATGCTTTCAGAAACTCAAATTAAAACCTTTGGAAGAAATTTTGAAGTGGACTGCTTACCAGAAGAGGAGAGTTGTACAGAAAATGTGGGTGGAGACTCAACAGCAGCAAAAGTGAAGCTCAGTTTGATAGACCTTTAACAATCATTACTGCATTTTTCATTGTTGTATCATAAATAATTCTTATTTATACTATCTGATCAACTAAATCTGATGGGTAATTCCCCAGTGTAAACTGGGAGACATCTTATTTTCAGACAGATATCACAGCGGATATCACAACACATTTACTTTTGACATCTATTAGTTACATTATAGCTGATTATTATGTATCACAATAGCGGATTACTTGTTGTCCCCTAGTGGCTAGTTCATTTTTAAAGTTCAGTATGTCCATTATGGTTTCTCTCACCCTAACAGAAATTATAAATTGACTTGTCTAAAATTTACATGGCACAAACTGTTAATCCCAGATAAAATATTCTCCAGAACATTCAGTAGGCACATAATAAAAGCCTTATTAAATTATTAGTAATTGTATCTGTATTGCTTTAAGTAATCGAGAGAATTTCAGAGATTGTACAGCAGCTTTTAACAAAAGTTCATGGCAAATAAATACAAGAAAATCAAGAAGCAGCTAGAGAGAGCAAGATTTATATCTTCTAAAGCAATTACTGCTGTTTAGATTGTGTGTGAACTTGCTTAATCTGTTACAGAATGGAAATTAAATAATCTTTGAGAGGGCAGAAATGGCACATAGAAATTCCTGCACTCTTATTCTGATGTGAAAAAATAGCTTGCTTTATTTAGACAACTGCTATTTCAAAAGCACACGTACACAACATGGTTGAACAGATAGATGGCAGCATTGCCCAATGTTCTGCTAGGAGACCATAATAACTTCACGAAATGAGATTAAAGCAGTGTTTCTCAAATGTGGCTGCATGTGGCCACCAGAGGCTTTTCTTGTGGCCACAGCTGCCAGGACTGGTGACTGAGGGGGGAGGGGGAGGCAAAGCATTGGCCCCTCCCCTGGGTCTCCAACTAGGGGTTGGGCCCTGCCACCCTCTTGAGCCACAAACACCAGAGGACCAGACAGCCAGTGTGAGTTCCCCACCTTCCTATGGGCAGCGGGTTTCAGGCTTCTGGCTTTAGCCCTGGGATGGCAGGGGGCAAGCTTTGGTGGCCACGTGGTGGCAGGCTCCGGCCACTGGGCTTCAAGCTCTTCACCCCCCTCATCGACTCTGGCCCCTGCTGCCTCCCCTGGCCCCTGACCCATCCACCCCATCATCCCTAGCCCCCAATGCCTCCCTACCCACCTCCCCATCCAAGGCTTAATTTGTCCTCCAGCTTGCCAGGGCTGAGTAAGTCTGTTGTGAAAAATGATATTTGTATGTTTGTTAATATCACTTTTCACTGCTTCCCAGATAGCTAACAAGTCTGCTGTTGTGTAAAGTGATATTAACAGACATACAAATATCACTTTTCACAGAAGAAGACTTACTAGCTAGGAATTCTATTTAAAAAAACAAACAAACAAAACAAAACAGAAACCAAAAAAGCAAAAGAAACAACAACAAGAACATGCAAAACACCTTATTTGTGTTTCTATTCTGTTTAGGTCCAGTAAAGAATAGAAACAACTGTATGTTGTTGTTGTTATTGAGTCTGCAAAAAAAACAACCCTACATAAATAAATTACAATTATTTGGACGGGTATATGTACATATTTATTTGTTTTTCCTAAAGTTAATTAAGATTTTCGGAAAAATTGTCATAGTGGCCACCAGCAAGAGATGCTGGCTGCACTCTGAGGCCACCAAAATGTTGTTGTGAGAACCCTTGGATTAAAGCAATTTTTTGTGGAATCCCTTAAACCATAATTCTGTTTCCAAAACATAGCGATTGCTCCAGCTCCCATTGTAGTCAATGGCAAAACTCTCAGTGGCAAATAGACATATAGACATAGTTTGCTTTGTCTGCAGGGATTTTTGAGGTAAATCTCATGCAAGGTTATTCTATTAGCCTTGGTGACATCACCAGGAAAGAGACTGCTGAATGCAGCTTCCTAATTCGTGTGCTGTAACTGACTGTAGTAGATCACAGAAATTACCTTTGCACCTAGATTTTCTCTACACTCATCTGGTTTTGGAATCATTAGAGTTTCATCGGTTAATGAAGAAAAGTGGCTCCTCATTCAAATAAATAATTTTTGTCTTGGAAAAGACTCTGAAGTAGAAATCGTTTCAGCAGCTCTTTCCACCCTGACAATCAAATACCAATAGTTTTGCTTTCACCTAAGTTAACTCCAGCAAACCTATATAACGACAAAACAAACAACTGTAGAAATGTACTTCGTATGTTACAATTGATTACAGGACTCTTGTATAGGATGATGCATTCTTTCTCTAATAGTATATAAAGTAAGGCACTTAATCTAGATTTGATTCTAGGGGTACAGGGAAAAGGAGTACTTGTGGCACCTTAGAGACTAACAAATTTATTTGAGCATAAGCTTTCGTGAGCTACAGCTCACTTCATCAGATGCTCACGAAAGCTTATGCTCAAATAAATTTGTTAGTCTCTAAGGTGCCATAAGTCCTCCTTTTCTTTTTGCGAATACAGACTAACACGGCTGCTACTCTGAAATCTGTCATTATGTAGGGGTACAGGGTAACCCTCTTGTCTTTGTAACCCTCAAAATGTTTATCTCCTTAAAGTAATGATAAAGGTAGAATATATTCCACTTTGAAAAAGCTTTTTAATTTTTGTCATCCTACGCAGGTCTGCATACAAAATCTTGAATGTGCACTATGAGTTCAGAGCCTTCAGAGAGCTTCTGGGATATTTATACTTTCTTCACTCAAGATAGTAGTTTAGGTGAGTTAAAATTTGGTATGCAGGTGCTTCCATGAATAGGAAAAGTACACAACATGTCTGACATTTTCCTGTAAATGCTGATAAAGTAGAACTCAGAGAGCCGCACCCAGGGGAGGCAGTAAGGCCCCTCCCATCCCCTCTGCTGAGATGTGGAAGCTGGGCACATAAGCAAAATTCAATGTTTTTTTTTCCATAAAGCCACAGATGCCAGCCACATCATTTTGCAAGAATCTCAACTTTCATTTCTTAAACTAAGTTTCTAGCTTTCATGGTTGTGAAGAAAAGCTTGAAAACGTGGCTCAAGTTTATCTTAAAGGCTCAAAACCCAAAAGGGAAATAAGAACTCCCACTGTGTTGTTTTAAAATTTCCATGATTTTTATCCACTTGTGATTTTGTAGGGCCTGACTCATGATTTTGGAATGTTTGGGGCTGGCAATCCTGCCAAACGTAGGTAGTGGGGGTTTGTGATGAACTCCTTTAAACAGAGTGAGATGGAGTATCTTCTTGGGGGGAGGAGGGTGCAAAGAAAGGAGGATGTTTTAGGTAGGCAAGGGTTGTGAAAGAATGTAACTGGCAGCTCAGCAGAGAGGGGTGGGGGCTGGATTATTATGTGAGTGGAAAGTAGGGGAAATTGTACAGAACTTTTGACATATTACTTTTTTTGTTTGTTTCTGTTTGTCTTGTTTTGTCTTGCTTTTTACATGGTAAGCATTTCAGAACAGGACTATCTTCTAGTCTGTGTGTCGAGTGCCTACCGCAAGGAGGCACCAACTCCAGCTGGGGTCTTTAGGTGCTGCCAGCATACAAACAGGAACTAATAATTCTATTCAAAAGGGGTGGGGGACTGTGATGGGGTGGTCTCCCCACACCAGCCTTGAAAGGGTTAAGAAAGCTGAGAAAGGGCCAATTACTGTGATAGGCTGCCCACCAGGGGATTAGGCTGGAGAAGCAACTCCTGATTGGAAGATGAAGGTTAGCTGAGCAGGTGTGAGCTGGGCTAGTGTAAAGCCAGGAAGCTGGCAACAGAAGGGATGCATTGAGTAAGTCTGCAGAAACCCTCTGTGCATTACAGAGGGAAGGAGAGAGTCCAAGGAAAGAGTAGAACCTCTAGGAGCCTGTCCCTGAGGGAAGGAGGTACCAAGAAGGGTGGAGAAGAGACCCTGTGGGAGGCAGAATAGGAAGCAGCCCAGGGAGAGAACAGCAAGGTTGGGGATTGAGCAGACTTTGGCTGAATGTTGTAGGGTCCCTGGGCTGGAACCTGGAGTAGTGGGCAGGCCTGAATTCCCCTACCCAGCACTGCTAGAGTGGCATAGCCTGGACAGCAGCTCCAGTGAGGCTCTGTACGTCAGAAGGGGAAACCACATAATGACCTGTCCAGAAGGCCAAGTCACGCAGAGGACCTGCAGCTCCTGGAGTGAGAAAAGGGCTGCAGAGAGAAAGGACAGTGAGTTGAGAGCCTGCAAGGTGAGTCGTTGGATGTGGAAGAGAGCTAATACCCAGAACAGCCAGGAAGAGGTACCGCCTCTGGTGAATGAGTATCCCATGACATCTTGGGGTTTCCTTCCTTCCCGCTCTAATGTCCGGAGAGTGGCTGGCTACAGGCTCCCTCACTGCAGCTATTTCTGTTGCTGCTTCCTGGCTTTTTACTAGCTCAGCTGAGCTTCATCTTCCAATCAGGAGTTGCTTTTCCAGCCTAATCTTCTCACGTGTGGCCTATCACACTAAGTGACCCTTTCTCAGCTTCATTAACCCTTTCAGGGCTGGTGTGGGGTGAACATCCCATCATGGGGACATTTAATTTACTCTACTAAATGAAGGTTTAGTTAACAGGAGGACTTCTTAATGGACATAGGAGGAAACAACCTAAATGCAGAGAATGGGGATTGTTTGCAAAATATTTAAATATCTCCATCCCATAGACACATGGATTTTCTGTATATATCCAATATGTATCATCACACACTATATTACTGTGTTAGAAGTCTAGGCTGGAATTTTCAAGAACCTAAATTCCATTGAAGTTCAATGGAATTTGTGCCTCAACCTCCCTTAGGTGCCTCTGAAAATCCCACCCCTAGTAATTATTGCCCGCAAACAGATATGCTAGCCTTGACCTGCAGCAGCAGAAGAAGTAATTATTAATTATTATTTATTATTGCAGTAGCTTCCAAAACTCCTGTCAGAATTGGGTCTCTATTACGCTAGCTGTTGCACAGATAGGCAGACAGTCTTTGCTCTGAAGAGTGTAGAGTACTTTTGTAGGGATGCAGTGGCCGATGCTAGTCTTTCTCTTTGCAGTATTGGAGCCCTAGCATTTGCATATGAATATAACACATGTAATATTTAATGGATGCCTGTTCTGGAGACTTTTTTAGTATACTTCCCCTTCCTTGGATCAGTTCTTTAGTGTACACAATAGTTTATTTTTGAGCTCCAAAAGGGAGAATGACAAGGCATGAATGCAATTATTTCCATCTGCTAGCCATATTAATAATAAAAAACAAACTCATTTGTTATTGGATTTTCCCCTAACAGTACAGAAAAAGAAAAGCTCCACTCATTTGTCTACTGCTCTGTTGTGGATATGGGGCCAAATATAGTCTTTATTTTTAAATCAGTGGATTTACTCCAGGGATTAATCTGGTCCATTGAGTATATCACATAAAACAGTAATTCATTTTATTTGCACAGTCCCACATGGTGCATTAAAAGAATATCAGAATCTAATAACAGATGCTTCCATATTCTTTTCTCAGTAAGACATCGACATAGCAGTGAAACAAGCTTTTGTAATACCGAATCACAGTGCAGTTAATATAATCATAATGCAATTTTATGATCTTCTGCCTCGCTCCATCTACTAGCTGACTCCGCCAACCAGAGCGGCATTCTGCATTTTTTTCCCCAGTCATCCACAGAGATTCCAAAGGATACTAAATCATCTTTGCAACCATCCTGAAATCTATGCAGCGGTCTGCCTCTCTTTCTAGACCCTTTGTGAACTACAGAATACAGCACACTCTTTGGGATCCTGTAATCCGGCATTCCAGTATTGCCTAAAAATGCCCATAAGGTAAATATCTACCCCATTTTACAGTTGGGAGATCTGACTCTCAAAGAGATTAGTGATTTACCCAGGATCAATCAGCAAGTGTCAGAACCAGGATTAGATGCTGGAAAAATTGAGACCGATTCCCTAAATCTGATCCTTTGGTTACACAGAAAGTGGTGGTAGTGGTGAAGTCAGTGGTCCTCTTTGTCCCTCATTTCTGAGTTTTTTCTGAGAGACCACGGGTCTGTGCATGTGGAGGGGGTCAGAACCAGGTATTACGTACTTTTTACATGATAAGGCTACTGGGAATCCACCGAGTACCTTCTGACTTCACCCAGCATCTCCTAGAATAAGCTCAGCAGGATTGGACCCTTTTAAGCAAAAACAATTCACAAGCTTTATATTTAAAAATCAATTATGTATTTGAACATCTTAATTAAGATTGGTTATAAAATTTGAAGTTATCAGATCACAGAAGGAGAAGCCAGTCTCCCTATCATAAATTTGACCTTTAAAAAACTGCAAACAGTTTTAAAGCAGCACCATCTAGAGGAAAGAAAGATAATTACTTCCCCTCATAATGCAGCTTTAAAGTCATAGCAGTACACTTCATATACATTTTCTTTCCCAACTCTATTCCCACTAAAGTCAGTGGTAAAGTATACAAATCTCCTAAACAGATAAAAGTATAAAATGTTGCTCCATTAAGATTAGCAGGTGTCCATTTAAAAGCATTCCGTTTTAAAAATATTTAAATTTGGTGCACAGAAATTGTATTTATTCATTCAGCACATGCTTTCTTTCATGAAGTTAGTGCTATGTTATGTTTTACCCTTTGGGACACAGGGAGTTAATTCTTTCAGCAGCAATATTCCTTTACCAGGTATTCATTTTATGTAATAATACTGTACATATATTAATTAGGTTTTCAGAATGTAAAATATTAATGCCAGTCATGTCATTTATACCCTGAAAACTGATTGTTGCTGCCATGTGGGGCAAATTCTACTTCATCTCACCTTACCATAATTGTGGAAGGCCCTGAACACAGCTGTTGTTGCTGTAAGTGAAGTTCCATTGCATAGCGGGTGACGGTCAGTCAAAACTGAGGGAACTCCTTGCAAAGGGTATCCTCTGTGTACCATGCAGCTTTGTTCTGGGCTCCCTGCATCCTAGTACACAGGAAAGTTTTTTGCAGAGGGGAAGCAGCCCCCGAAAGGGGCCAGTGGATCTGTATCTTCTTTACCCCAGCCCTCGCACAAAGGGGGAACACCACAGAGATGGGGCTACTATATCCACACGAGGCTGCAGTAGCAGCCATAGAGCAGCTCCCTTTCTGAACTCCTCCTCCACTCTAATGCCTGTGAACATTTCAAATGTCCTATGTAAATTTAAGCATGGTAGAATCAAAAGAATGGAAGCCCCATTCACAAACAGGAGGATCCCACAGAAAGGGAAAAACATCATGAGGTCATCCTGCCTCTTGAAACAAAGTCATTGAATTATGGAAGACATAAGCAAAAATAGAAGCCATCCTTGGTATCCATCGCTAAACTGACGCAAGGGAACAGCGCTCGTGCAAGCTGAGAAAGGGGAGTCATTCAACCAAGGGGGCATCAAAGTCTCTGGAAACTGAATGTAGGTGAGAAACCTGCTTAGGCCAAGATTTTCCACCTTGGAATCCAGGGGAACCCAGTGCCTTATACTTCTGTGGAAGGTCCTGACTGAGGGGAAGTCAGCCATGGCTGGGAAGAAGGAAGATTGGTGAGAGAAACATTCTTGAACAAAACCTGTAATTTGTTAGATTAAGTTTTAAATGCATGTTTTCACTTTGATTTGCTTTTAATCCTTTCTAACTTTATTCCTTTTACTTGGCATCACTTAACTTATGTCCTGTGGTTTAATTTTTTTTTTTTTTTACTACAAACAAATTCAGTGGGGTGTATTTACCCCAGTTAAGTTAATACTCTGTGATGTGCTTTTGTGTCTTCAGCTCAACAAATGAACCTTATTATTTCTCTGAACAGTCTAGGAGAGGGCTGGACACTATAGCAAGCACAGTTTTGGAAAAATTCAGGTCTGAGAGTGCATTGGGGACATACCAGTTGTAATCAAGGTTGGTGGAAGCCAGAATGGGCGTGTGGGGCTGTAGGCAGGCTGCTGGGGTCAGAGCTGCTGAACTAAGCCTGCCTGGCACACAGACACTTCAGAGTGTGACCTGTACACTTGTGAGTTGGTTGTGAGCATCTCAGGCTGGGAGCTACAGCATTGTAAGGCAGCCAGGGTTACAGGGCAAGTGGTGATACAACCCCTCATTGGTCTGGATTGCCTCCTGAACTGCATAACAAATGCCTCACAATCAGGAATGGATTTTATCCTCCATAGTACCTGGTGAGGTAGGGAAGTACTCTTTATTCTCACTTTACAGATAGGGAGCTGAGTAACAGTGACTTGCCCAAGGTTACACAGGAAGTCTGTAGCAGAGCTGGGAATTGGATCCCACTCTTCCAACTCCCTAGCCACTAACCATCCTTTCTCTCAATGTAAAAGTCATTTCAGAAAAGAACTGTGGTAACCTGAAGTACTGATCTATTCGGAAACAACACAAGGAGATTTTCTGTAGCACTCTTGAAAAATGAGTCATCAAAGTCCCAGGCCAAGAGGAACCACTGTGATCATCTCATCTGACCTCCTGTATAACAGACTCTGGAACTTCCCCAAAATAATTCCTACAGCAGGTCTTTTAGAGAAACATCTAACCTTGATATTAAAAATTGCTAGTGACGGAGAATTCACCACAACCCTTGGTAAATACCCTCACTGTTTAAAAATGTACACATTATTTCCAGTCTGACTTTTGTCGAGCTTTAGCTTCCAGCTGCTGGATCATGTTATACCTTTCTCTGCCAGACTGAAGAGCCCATTATCAAATATTTGTTCTGTATGGAGGTACTTATAGCCAGTAATTATGTCACCTCTTAACCTTCTCTGTTAAACTAAACAGATTGAGCTCTTTGAGGCTGTCACTATAAGGCATGGTTTCTAATCCTTTAATCATTCTTGTGGCTTTTTCTGAACCCTCTTCAATTTAGCAACATCCTTCTTAAACACTTCTTAAAATATTCTAGCAGTAGTTGCACCAGTGCCAAATAACCTCTTTACTCCTCATCATAAATATAAAGGGAAGGGTAAACACCTTTAAAATCTCTCCTGGCCAGAGGAAAACCCCTTTCACCTGTAAAGGGTTAAGAAGCTAGGATAACCTCGCTGGCACCTGACCACAATAACCAAGGAGGAGACAAGATACTTTCAAAGCTGGAGGGGGAGAGAAACAAAGAGTCTGTGTCTGTCTGTGTGATGCTTTTGCCGGGGACAGAACAGGAATGGAGTCTTAGAATTTAGTAAGTAATCTAGTTAGATATGCGTTAGATTATGATTTCCTTAAATGGCTGAGAAAATAAGCTGTGCTGAATGGAATGGATGTTCCTGTTTTTGTGTCTTTTTGTAACTTAAGGTTTTGCCTAGAGGGATTCTCTATGTTTTGAATCTAATTACCCTGTAAGGTATTTACCATCCTGATTTTACAGAGGTGATTCTTTTTTACTTTTTCTTCTATTAAAATTCTTCTTTTAAGAAACTGAATGCTTTTTTCATTGTTCTTAAGATCCAAGGGTTTGGGTCTGTGGTCACCTATGCAAATTGGTGAGGATTTTTATCAAACCTTCCCCAGGAAGGGGGGTGCAAGGTTTTGGTGAGGATTTTGGGGGGGAAAGACGTTTCCAAATGGGCTCTTTCCTAATAAAATAAACCCGGTTAGACGTTTGGTGGTGGCAGCGAAAGTCCAAGGGCAAAAGGTAAAATAGTTTGTACCTTGGGGAAGTTTTAACCGAAGCTGGTAAAAGTAAGCTTAGGAGGTTTTCATGCAGGTCCTCACATTTGTACCCTAGAGTTCAGAGTGGGGAAGGAACCTTGACGCTCCTATTCAAGGTTCCCCTGTTTATCCATCCAAGAATCGCATTAGTCCTTTTGGCCACAGCATAGCACTGGGAACTCATGTTCAGCTGATTATATGTCACAAGTCCCAAAACAATTTCAGAGTCGCTTCTTTCGAGGGATAGGGTCCCCGATCCTGTAATTATGGCCTACGTTATTTGATGTAACAGGCAGAATGCACCCTTCAGTTTTGGATAGAAAACCCCACTGATCTCAAAATCTTTTTGCTTCCCTCCTGTAAACTGAACAACAGCTGGACAGACTGGCTATCCATCCAGGAAGCCCTTCTTTTGGTAACACTAAGATCAGTTGGAAAACAGGCACAATCTTTAACTGTCTCTCTCTGGGCATGTACACTGCAATTAAAAACCCACAGCTGGACCATGCCAGCTGACTTAGGCTTGTGGGGCTCGGACTAAGGGGCTGTTTAATTGTGATGTGGCTGTTCAGGCTTATGTGCAGCCCAGGCTCTGAGACCCTCGCAGGGTCCCACCTGTGAGCCTGATGGCATGGGCCACCACAGGTTTTTATTGCAGTGTAGGCATACCCTTTCAGTCCATGAACAGAGAAGCCTACCTGCATTACGAGAAAAGACTACAGTCGTTGTTACATCTTGAACTGAAGAATCTACCTATTTCTTGAAAGCCCAGCCAAACATGAACAGTCAAGAGCAGTACTGGAATCAACAAAAACTACTTGTTTGTTTAAATATAAGATTATCTGCAGAATCTGAGCCTTAATTTCTAATTTTGGTGTTCGTTTTTGATTGTCACTGTCAGTCCATAAATACTAAATGGGATAAACTTATCTTACCTTAAAAGGAACCATGTTTGGACAAAAAAGTTTCTTCTCATGGTAGAAGAATAGAATTAAGCAAGGTTAATGCTTTGTAATCATGCCTGAATAACTATATGTATTACATTTGTTAAATTTGCTTATTAGTTTTGATAAATATTGAGCATCCCAAGTTAGACTTCAGACATTCAGTTCTTGTTGTTTCCTGTCATGGAACTATTTGTGTTACTTTCCATAACTTGCTTTTGTTTTTGAATTGTATTTTGGTTAATAAAACTGGTAAGTACAGAGGAAGTCTTGAGTCTTTAGATTGAGTAACATGAATTTCAGATGAACTCTTGACAAAAACGTTTGGTCAAATTAAAATGTTAGCGATTGTATACTTCACAAACTTATTGAAGAAGTTATCTCTATAATAAAAATGGCTGTTTCTGCTTTTAGAATTACGCTGCTGGCAATCTTTTTTAAAAAGTCCCTTTATAGATCTCCTGTCCTTTTCTAACTGGGATACTGTAATCCCAGTAGACAGTCCTAATTTCAGTTCGGATAACTACATGTTGCCTATCTAAATTCTCCCTGCAATTTCAAATGGGTATGGTATCCTTCATTTCCTGTCCTAAACTTCTCTATGTGTTTCATGGCCTGATCTGTGAGGCTACAGGTTATAGGGTAACCTGGACCCTTTTGTTCATCAGCACATACAGAGTTCTATAGAAATGCAGTGTCGGAACAGAAGCAGCTATTCTCCAAATTTATTTTAGGTTCACAGAGGGGTGTTGTAGGGTGGGAGATTGCAAATGGGACTAACAAGCAGTGTCTTACTTATACTGAAACTGGGACAACAGCATTTTTGTTTCAGTATAATTGCCTGGGGCAAAATGAGGACATTCTTCCAGATCACTCTAGGGCCTCTTCAAAGTGCTCAGATACTATGATGATTAATATGCCATAACTGCACAGATAGATCTGTGCATATAGTTGGGTCTATGATTATTCTGCATAAATAATTGCAAAAGTTCTGTAGTGTTATTTAGCCTTACTTGACTTGTCTCAAGTAGTCAGAAAACTGAATTTTTGTTCCACTGGAAATTGACATTCAGAATCTTTTTCATTCTGAATTGGAACCAAAAGCCAAAACTCTTACAATTTTTGTTCCACAGGAAATTTTGTTTTGGGTTATTTAAATATTTAGTTTTGATGTCAAATCAGTGTTTCAAAGCAAAGCATTTTTATCTTATAGATAACTATTGAAATATTAAATATAAAATATAAATCAATATCCTAATATAACTTGTCAAAAATAAGCAAAATGGTGGTGTCTAAACAAATTCACCTTATTGAAATAAACATTTCAATATTATTGAAACAGTCTAAACAATTAATTTCAAAAAAATTTTCCACTCAAAAAATGTCTGAATCAACACCTTCCTGTTTAGATTTCAATTAAACTGTGTTTTCCAATGGAAAACATGTTCTACCAGAATTTTTTTCAACTATCTCTACTCTGAAATATGACACTGGGTGGGGGGTGGGTGTTTTTGCTTTGGATCCTGCTTGCTGGCATCTGTCTACAGAACTATTCTTCTGACTAAGCAACTGACTATTTTGTAATACTTTTTTTTTTAATGTGGGCATATTTTGGAGTTGCATATAAATTCCCACCTTCTCTTACGTGCTTTGTCACTCCTAGCCTGAAATGAAAAATCATATGCAGAAATATATTCAACTGTTATTGTGAAAGAACTTAAATTGGGTCACCTGGAATAAATTTTAAAGACAGTGCACAGACCTTGTATACAGAAATACCACTATTACGTCACAGAATCAGGTCTCCTGCTTACCATATACTTAAAAATAGCATAATTAATATAGAATATCAGAGTTGGAAGGGACCTCTGGAGGTCATCTAACCCCCTGCCCAGAGCAGGACCAATCCCCAACTAAATCATCCCACCCAGGGCTTTGTCAAGCCTGACCTTAAAAACTTCTAAGGAAGGGGATTCCACCACCTCCCTAGGTAATGCATTCCAGTGTTTCACCACCCTCCTAGTGAAAAAGTTTTTCCTAATATCCAACCTAAATCTCCCCCACTGCAACTTGAGACCATTACTCCTTGTCCTGTCATCTGCTATCACTGAGAACAGTCTAGATCCATCCTCTTTGGATCCACCTTTCAGGTAGTTAAAAGCAGCTATCAAATCCCCCCTCATTCTTCTCTTCTGTAGACTAAACAATCCCAGTTCCCTCAGCCTCTCCTCATAAGTCATGTGTTCCAGACCCCTAATCATTTTTGTTGCCCTTCGCTGGACTCTCTCCAATTTATCCACATCCTTCTTGAAGTGTGGGGCCCAAAACTGAACACAGTACTCCAGATGAGGCCTGACCAATGTCAAATAGAGGGGAACGATCACGTCCCTCAATCTGCTGGCAATGCCCCTACTTATACAGCCCAAAATGCCATTGGCCTTCTTGGCAACAAGGGCACACTGTTGACTCCTATCCAGCTTCTTGTCCACTGTAACCCCTAGGTCCTTTTCTGCAGAACTGCTGCCGAGCCATTCGGTCCCTAGTCTGTAGCGGTGCATGGGATTCTTCCGTCCTAAGTGCAGGACTCTGCACTTGTCCTTGTTGAACCTCATCAGATTTGTTTTGGCCCAATCCTCTAATTTGTCTAGGGCCCTCTGTATCCTATCCCTACCCTCCAGCGTATCTCCCATTCCTCCCAGTTTAGTGTCATCCGCAAACTTGCTGAGGGTGCAATCCACACCATCCTCCAGATCATTAATGAAGATATTGAACAAAAACGGCCCCAGGACCGACCCTTGGGGCACTCCGCTAGATACCGGCTGCCAACTAGACATGGAGCCATTGATCACTACCCGTTGAGCCCGACAATCTAGCCAACTTTCTACCCACCTTGTAGTGCATCCATCCAACCCATACTTCTTTAACTTGCTGACAAGAATACTGTGGGAGACACTGTCAAAAGCTTTGCTAAAGTCAAGGAATAACACGTCCACTGCTTTCCCTTCATCCACAGAACCAGTTATCTCATCATAGAAGGCAATTAGATAAGTCAGGCATGACTTTCCCTTGGTGAATCCATGCTGACTGTTCCGGATCACTTTCCTCTCGTCTAAGTGCTTCAGAATTGATTCCTTGAGTACCAGCTCCATGATTTTTCCGGGGACTGAGGTGAGGCTGACTGGCCTGTAGTTCCCAGGATCCTCCTTCTTCCCTTTTTTAAAGATTGGCACTACATTAGCCTTTTTCCAGTCTTCCGGGACTTCCCCTGATCACCATGAGTTTTCAAAGATAATGGTCAATGGCTCTGCAATCACATCCGCCAATTCCTTTAGCACTCTCGGATGCACCACATCCAGCCCCATGGACGTCCAGCTTTTCTAAATAGTCCCGAACCACTTCTTTCTTCACAGAGGGCTGGCCACCTCCTCCCCATGCTGTGCTGCCCAGCGCAGTAGTCTGGGAGCTGACCTTG
Source organism: Caretta caretta (assembly GCF_965140235.1). NCBI lineage: Eukaryota > Metazoa > Chordata > Testudines > Cheloniidae > Caretta > Caretta caretta. The sequence goes on from NC_134210.1 coordinate 48,892,551, forward strand.
TTCGTGAAGACAGAGGCCAAAAAAGCTTTGAGTGCATTAGCTTTTTCCACATCCTCTGTCACTAGGTTGCCTCCCTCATTCAGTAAGGGGCCCACACTTTTCTTGGCTTTCTTCTTGTTGCCAACATACCTGAAGAAACCCTTCTTGTTACTCTTAACATCTCTTGCTAGCTGCAACTCCAGGTGTGATTTAGCCTTCCTGATTTCACTCCTATGTGCCCGAGCAATAGTTTTATACTCATCCCTGGTCATTTGTCCAATCTTCCACTTCTCATAAGCCTCTTTTTTGTGTTTAAGATCAGCAAGGATTTCACTGTTAAGACAAGCTGGTCGCCTGCCATATTTACTATTCTTTCTACACATCGGGATGGTTTGTCCCTGTAACCCCAATAAGGATTCTTTAAAATACAGCCAGCTCTCCTGGACTCCTTTCCCCCTCATGTTATTCTCCCAGGGGATCCTGCCCATCAGTTCCCGAGGGAGTCAAAGTCTGCTTTTCTGAAGTCCAGGGTCCGTATTCTGCTGCTTTCCTTTCTTCCTTGTGTCAGGATCCTGAACTCGACCATCTCATGGTCACTGCCTCCCAGGTTCCCATCCACTTTTGCTTCCCCTACTAATTCTTCTCAGTTTGTGAGCAGCAGGTCAAGAAGAGCTCTGCCCCTAGTTGGTTCCTCCAGCACTTGCACCAGGAAATTGTCCCCTACCCTTTCCAAAAACTTCCTGGATTGTCTGTGCACCGCTGTATTGCTCTCCCAGCAGATATCAGGGTGATTGAAGTCTCCCATGAGAACCAGGGCGTGTGATCTAGTAGCTTCTGCGAGTTGCCGGAAGAAAGCCTCGTCCACCTCATCCCCCTGGTCTGGTGGTCTATAGCAGACTCCCACCACGACATCACCTTTGTTGCTCATGCTTCTAAACTTAATCCAGAGACACTCAGGTTTTTCTGCAGTTTCATACTTGAGCTCTGAGCAGTCTTACTGCTCCCTTACATACAGTGCAACTCCCCCACCTTTTCTGCCCTGCCTGTCCTTCCTGAACAGTTTATACCCATCCATGACAGTACTCCAGTCATGCGAGTTATCCCACCAAGTCTCTGTTATTCCAATCACATCATAATTCCTTGACTTTGCCAGGACCTCCAGCTCTCCCTGCTTGTTTCCCAGGCTTTGTGCATTTGTATATAGGCACTTGAGATAACCCGCTGATCGCCCCTCATTCTCAGTATGAGGCAGCAGCCCTCCCCTCTCACACGCTCCTGCTTGTGCTTCCTCCCGGTATTCTGCTTCCCTACCTACCTCAGGGCTTTGGTCTCCTTCCCCCGGTGAACCTAATTTAAAGCCCTCCTCACTAGGTTAGCTAGCCTGCTTGCGAAGATGCTCTTCCCTCTCTTTGTTAGGTGGAGCCCGTCTCTGCCTAGCACTCCTCCTTGGAACACCATCCCATGGTCAAAGAAACCAAAGCCTTCTCTCAGACACCACCTGCGTAGCCATTCATTGATTTCCACGATTCGACGATCCCTACCCCGGCCTTTTCCTTCCACGGGGAGGATGGATGAAGACACCACTTGCACCTCATACTCCTTTATCCTCCTTCCCAGAGCCACGTAGTCTGCAGTGATCCGCTCAATGTCATTCTTGGCAGTATCATTGGTGCCCACATGGAAAAGCAGGTATATATATATAAGGTACGTATATCTATTGAGATGATTCTGTACCCAGCTGAGGTCAATGGCTTGTCTGAGTTTTCAAATAAAAACACTACTGATATGTAAAAGAGTTTTCAGAGTTATCAACAGATAGAAAATGTAAGGGAATAGTCATTAATCTAAATCACACTAATTGAAGTCAATAACTATTAGCTAGATGTAAAATTAATCGTAAAGCAATTTAGTGATATGCTAATAATATAAGCAAAATTAAAATGACCTTGATGGGAGGACTCAGTGTGGGAAGTTAAGTAAGTGAATGTCTTTGCAGGATTGGGACCCTAGCAATAGGGAAAGAGATGGCATGTTTGTCCTGACATGAATAAGGGCTGCAGGATGAGGACCCCAAATGTGTAAGTGTGTACCCTCCTTTACTCTGTGTAATGCTAAGAACCAGTGCTACTGCAATTTACTAACTCATTCCCTCTACATCAGCCAAGTTCAAGGTTCCTCCCAACACTCTACAGCACTTTCTTGCATGGAGCTGGAAAATTCTCAGTGGTGGGTGATGAGATAATCATTTTCTTTCCTGGTGGAAGAATCTATTACAAAATTACACTAGGCCATTCCCTTAAGAAATTAAAATCAAAATATTAAATTGAAGAGATGCCCCTAACCAGAGGTGAAAGTAAGCCGGTACAGTACATAGCCAACGTTAAAGCTTTAAGCACTGTACTGGCAGGGCCGCTGATGGGGAGGGCAAAAGGGGCAGCTGCCCCGGGGTTCGGCAATTTAAAAGGGCCCTGGGCTCCCTGCAGTGGCTGGAACCCCTGGCCCTTTAAATCGCTGCCAGAGCCTCGGGTGTCGTGAGCCGGGCAGTGCTTAAGGGCTGGCTGGGGGAGTCTGGCCCCAGCCCCACCCCTTCCCCTCGAGGCCCCGCCCCTTCTGGGGACCCAGAGCTGCCTCCCTCCACCTTGCCCAGGAGCCCAGTGCCCTGCATACTGGTAAGTCCTTTAAGTTACTTTCACCCCTGCCCCTAACTTAAATTTCCTGGGGCACTTTAAAGAAGGTATGGTCACGCATCCTGTTCTACCACATTTCTCTGTATATTGGCAATCATTCATCTTTCTTCATCATGTGTGTTTCTGGCAGGTGAACAACTCAGGCTGGGGTGTGGAAAAGGCCAAGGATTTACAGGATGTGAAGTGACACCAGCGCTCTGGGAACAGTTTGAACTTGGAGCACACCCGCCAAGTCTGAGCTGCCGCAGGGCTTCTCGAGAAAGACAAGCGGCTGCTTCCAGGGAAGCATGCGTTCAGAGTCAAACACCTCCCTTTTGGGAGGTCAGTAGCTGAGAGTCCAGATCAGCCAAGTGCATCTCCACTGACACCGATGCATGCAGGCTGCAGGCAAATGACCTGCAATGACCTGTGGCTCTGGCTGCACAGGCAGGCAAGTGACCCCTGCCTCACTGCTTCCTCTGCTGTCTGAAGCGCAAAGGGAGTAGGTGGGACTTGGAGGAGCAGCAGCAAGCAGAGGAGGTGGGAACAGGTAAGGGGGGGCTAGTCCTAGCCAGACAGCAGCAGCCCCAGTTCCCAGCACCACAAAGCCCCATCCTGCTCCTGTTGTGCCCAGCTTCTCCCTCCAGTTACCTCATGGGCACCGCCTCTACCTATGCCAGACCGCTACCCTGCAGGTGCCTCACCCGGGAAACTGGGCCCTGCTGTGCTCTGCCCCAGCCACCCCCTCAGCGTCTCCCTCAGACACAGCCCCCAGTGACATGCTGTTGGGGGAAGACTTGGCTAGTCATGTGAAGCCAGCCAAGAGGGTGGGAATGGTCACCCGCAGCCAGGCTAATCAAGCCGTCACGCCTAGCTCTGTCCTGGAAACTTCTACCAGGACCCGGTCAGAGGTGATGGCCCCAGACCCCAGGCCAACGTCTGCAACAGCAGTAGTGGACCCAGACCCAGACAGAGCCAGTCCCAGAACCGGAACCGGTGGAACAACCAGCACCAGACCCCGTGCCAGCACTGAATCCAGTACTTGCAACCCCAACACCAGAGGGCCCCACCGAACCTGAACCGGGAGCAGCCGATAACCCTACACAAGAGGCTCAGCCAGAGCCTGAACCCCAACATAGCGCACCAGCGGAGAACGGTTCACAGTCAACAGAAACAGCCCCATCCCCTACATCGCTTCCAGAGGGACCAAGCCTAGGTCCACAATCCAGTGAGGAACTGATGTCTCCAGCATCAAAGGAACAGTTCCAGACCGAACAGGAAGCAGATGAAAGCCTCCAGAGAGCTTGGATGGTGGCACGGAGCAACCCACCGCATCTCAGCTCTTCTAATCGATCCAGGTTTGTTGTAGAAAGAAACTTTTATACAAGGAAACTCTTTCTGGTGGACACCAGGAAGACTGGCATCCTCAGAGACAGTTGGTAGTTCCAACTAAGTACTGGGTAAAACTCTTGAGCTTAGCCCGCGATCATCCTAGTGGCCATGCTGGGGTGAACAGGACCAAAGACCGTTTTGGGAGGTCATTTCACTGAGAGGGAATGGGCAAGGATGTTTCTACCTATGTCTGGTCTTGTGAGGTATGCCAAAGAGTGGGAAAACCCCAAAATCAGGTCAAAGCCCCTCTACAGCCACTCCCATCATTGAGGTTCCATTTCAGCGAGTAGCTGTGGATATTCTGGGTCCTTTTCCAAGAAAGACACCCAGAGGAAAGCAGTACATACTGACTTTCATGGATTTTGCCACCCGATGGCCGGAAGCAGTAGCTCTAAGCAGCACTAGGGCTAAAAGTGTATGCCAGGCACTAGCAAAAAGACATTTTTGCCAGGGTAGGTTGGCCCTCCGACATCCTCACAGATGCACGAACTAATTTCCTGGCAGGAACTATGGAAAGCCTTTGGGAAGCTCATGGGGTGAATCACTTGGTTTCCACCCCTTACCATCATCAAACAAATGGCCTGGTGGAGAAATTTAATGGGACTTTGGGGGCCATGATACGTAAATTTCTAAATGAGTCCTCCAATGATTGGGACCTAGTGTTGCAACAGTTGCTCTTTGCCTACAGAGCTGTACCACATCCCAGTTTAGGGTTTTCACCATTTGAACTTGTATATTGCCGCGAGGTTAAGGGGCCATTACAGTTGGTGAAGCAGCAATGGGAGGGGTTTACACCTTCTCCAGGAACTAACATTCTGGACTTTGTAACCAACCTACAAAACACCCTCCGAACCTCTTTAGCCCTTGCTAAAGAAAACCTACAGGATGCTCAAAAAGAACAAAAAGCCTGGTATGATAAACATGCCAGAGAGCGTTTCTTCAAAGTAGGGACCAGGTCATGGTCTTAAAGGTGCTCCAGGCCCATAAAATGGAAGTGTCGTGGGAAGGGCCATTCACGGTCCAGGAGTGCCTGGGAGCTGTTAATTATCTCATAGCCTTCCCCACCTCCAATCGAAAGCCTAAGGTGTACCATATTAATTCTCTAAAGCCCTTTTATTCCAAAGAATTAAAGGTTTGTTAGTTTACAGCCCAGGGAGGAGATGAAGCTGAGTGGCCTCAAGGTGTCTACTACGAAGGGAAAAGTGATGGTGGCATGGAAGAGGTGAACCTCTTCATGACCCTTGGGCGTATGCAGCAACAGGAGATCAAGGAGCTGTGCACTAGCTACGCGCCGACGTTCTCAGCCACCCCAGGACTGACTGAACGGGTATACCACTCAATCGACACAGGTAATGCTCACCCAATTAAAGTCCAACCTTACCAGGTGTCTCCTCAAGTTAAAACTGCTATAGAACGGGAGATCCAGGATATGCTACAGATGAGGGTAATCCACCCCTCTGGCAGTGCCTGGGCATCTCCAGTGGTTCTAGTTCCCAAACCAGATGGGGAGATACGTTTTTGCGTGGACTACCATAAGGTAAATACTGTAACTCGCCCAGACAACTATCCAATGCCACGCATAGATGAACTATTAGAGAAACTGGGACGGGCCCAGTTCATCTCTACCTTGGACTTAACCAAGGGGTACTGGCAGGTACCGCTAGATGAATCCACCAAGGAAAGGTCAGTCTTCACCACACATGTCAGGCTGTATGACTTTAATGTACTCCCTTTCGGGCTGCGGAATGCACCCGCCACCTTCTGAAGACTTGTAGATGGTCTCCTAGCGGGATTGGGAGAATATGCAGTCGCCTACCTTGATGATGTGGCCATATTTTCGGATTCCTGGGCAGAACACCTGGAACATCTACAAAAAGTCTTCGAGCGCATAAGGGAGGCAGGACTAACTGTTAAGGCTAAGAAGTGTCAAATAGGCCTAAACAGAGTGACTTACCTTGGACACCAGGTGGGTCAAGGAACTATCAACCCCCTAAAGGCCAAAGTGGATGCTATCCAAAAGTGGCCTGTCCCAAAGTCAAAGAAACGGGTCCAATCCTTCTTAGGCTTGGCCGGGTATTACAGGCGATTTGTACCGCAGTACAGCCAAATCGCCGCCCCACTGACAGACCTAACCAAAAAGAAACAGCCAAATGCTGTTCAGTGGACGGAAGAGTGTCAGAAGGCCTTTAACCAGTTTAAAGCAACACTCATGTCTGACCCTGTGCTAAGGGCCCCAGACTTTGACAAACCGTTCCTAGTAACCACAGATGTGTCCGAGTGTGGTGTGGGAGCAGTTTTAATGCAGAAAGGACCGGATCAAGAATTCCACCCTGTAGTGTTTCAAACCAACCATGCTGCACTCCAGTGGCTTCATACCGCCACGGGAAATAACAAAAAACTTATTTGGTGGAGTTTAGCTCTCCAAGATTTTGATTTCAACATACAACACATCTCAGGAGCTTCTAACAAAGTGGCTGACGCACCCTCCCTTGAAAGTTTCCCAGAATCAACTGGTTAAAATCGTCCTTGAGATATGGAAAATATTGTTAGTCTTTATACACTTGGTAGTATATTTAGGGGTGCATGTGTCTTATTAACTCTGTTTTCTCCTAGAGCTCCAGGAAGAAATCACAGCCAGCGTTTCACCCTATCTGTGACTTGGGGGGCATGTCATAAATATAAAGGGAAGGGTAAACACCTTTAAATCCCTCCTGGCCAGAGACAAAACCCTTTCACCTGTAAAGGGTTAAGAAGCTAAGACAACCTCGCTGGCACCTGACCAAAATGACCAATGAGGAGACAAGATACTTTCAAAGCTGGAGTGGGGAGGGCCGGGGGGGGGGGGGACAAAGGGTTCTCTCTGTCTGTGTTGCTTTTGCCGGGACCAGAGCAGGAATGCAGTCTCAGAACTCCTGTAAAGAGTTAGTAAGCATTAGATATGCGTTAGATTCTGTTTTAAATGGTTGGTAAAATAAGTTGTGCTGAATGGGATGTATATTCCTGTTTTTGTGTCTTTTTGTAACTTAAGGTTTTGCCTAGAGGGATTCTCTATGTTTTGAATCTGATTACCCTGTAAGGTATTTACCATCCTGATTTTACAGAGGTGATTCTTTTACTTTTTCTTCAACTAAAATTCTTCTTTTAAGAACCTGATTGCTTTTTCATTGTTCTTAAGATCCAAAGGTTTGGGTCTGTGTTCGCCTATGCAAATTGGTGAGGATTTTTATCAAGCTTTCCCCAGGAAAGGGAGGGTGTAGGGTTTGGGGGGATTTTGGGGGAAAAGATGTTTCCAAGCGGGCTCTTTCCCTGTTATATATTTGTTAGACTCTTGGTGGTGGCAGCAATAAAGTCCAGGGGCAAAAGGTAAAACAGTTTGTACCTTAGGGAAGTTTTAACCTAAGCTGGTAAAAATAAGCTTAGGGGGTTTTTCATGCAGGTCCCCACATCTGTACCCTAGAGTTCAGAGTGGGGAAGGAACCTTGACATATGGTAATTTACAAACTTGACAAATAATTCAATGAATTAAAGAATTAAATAAGTTCATGGAGGACAGGTCCATCAATGGGTACTAGCCAAGATGGTCAGGGACCAAACCTCATGCTCTGGGTGTCCTTAAACCTCTGACTGCCAGAAGCTGGGAGTGGGTGACAGGGGTTGAATCACTTGATAAATTGTTGTGTTTTGTTCATTTCCTCTGAAGCATCGGGCATCACACACTGTCAGAAAACAGGATACTGGACCATTGCTCTGACCTTTTATGGCCATTCTTACGAGTTAACTTGCATATTTGCAAATAATTTGCATGAATAATAAATGTCACACACGATGCTGGGCAAAACTTAGTTGCTATAGAGCCCCAGCTGTTGTGGGGTGGCAGAAGATGCAGAAATCCATTGTAATATGTTGGACACCCCTTCATTCTTCCCCTCCCTCCCAAAAATGGTGGGTGCCAGTGCAGAACAGGCTTTATCTAAAATGTTCTTGCTGGGGTCTTGCCAAATTGTATTGCAGGGGGAATACGCACCACCACTACCCAGTATACTACTGCATCACCGGTATGGTGCCTCATCCCCCTCTCTGAAAATGCTTTTTTGGATACTGCATCCCCAAAATACTATTGTGGGGGGATTCCCTTCCTTCCCCCAAATGCTATTGGTTCTCCCACACACAGAATACTGTTTGACAGTGATGGAAAGAAAAGCAAATTGAATATCCTTATTTTTCCATTTCTCTAACGCATTAGTGCAGCAGCTCTCCTCATACACAGGCTTCTTGGGGAGTGCGTATGTGGTTTCCAGAGCAATGAATGCTGATGTCGTCATCCTGGTGCATTTCAGCAGCAAGTCCCAGGATGTGTAAGCACACTCTCTGTCTGCATAGGAATTAGCATATGAAAAGAAACCGTAAAACTGGTGAATTCCAAATTGGATTTAAAAACAAATTTCACTCTGAGATTTCTAAGTAACAAAACTAAGGGGGAAAATATTTTTAAAAATATGGTTTTAAAATAATCTATCTCCCTTTAACAAAAATAAAAAAAACTCTTCAGAATAATTACTAAATGCCTGATTTGTAATAATAAACGAATCTATACCATTGGGAGCAATGGTACATTGTAAGCTGTAAAAGTGTTGGCTCGTATTTTAAAAAAATCCCACTGCATACATTTTCCTTCTTTTACTCCACATGTGCAATTTATCTTCCGAAAACTACGTCCGCCTAGGCAATATTCGTACATCACCATGCAAACTTAACACCATCCCTGTCTGCAGTGATTTTGAAGATAGGGGGTAAAACCCTGGCTCCAATGAGGTCAGTTGGAGTTTTGCCATTGATTTCATCCCTGGTCTTTAGTTATATGATCATATTCTATGTCTCAAATAATACAATTTATTAGTTATACAGTTTTTCTGTGGTTTTATATGCATGTGTATTTATATTAGTGTGTTTCTGCTGTGCAATGGTGGTGCTAGCTGTAAGGGGGCTGTGCAGGAGATAAGTTTGCCCAACGTGGTATGGAATTCACCAGGTGGGAGTGCCTGCTTAGCAGCATGAAGGTGGAAAAAGGGAGAGTGGTGCAAGATCAGGAAACTGGTATTGCAAAAATCCTTCTACCCTCTGCTATGCAGGTGAGCTTAATTAGGGGCTCTGACTCCTACTTGAGCTGTTGAACGAGGGCATGATCTGCAAGAGTAGATTTCCAGCTGCTTGAGGGCTTCAGGGGGAGGGATTCTCCCCCTCCCCCCCACTTCCATTTAACTCTTGTATATGTAACCAGTGCCCAGCATGCCTGCTTGGATTGGCTGCTGGGTAGAGGATTCAGAGTCTTAATGAGAACTTTAGGAGATGTACAGGCTTGTTACACAGTTACATGTGCATATGTATGCAGCTCAGTTAACATCCTCTGGAAACTTGGTGGTTCATGGTCTAAAAAAAAAAAAAAAACCAAAACATAGTCAGTGTATGCAAATCTTCATAACTCAGCAAAATCTCAGCCAGTGTTTGCCAGCACACTCAAACCCGTCCTCATTCAGAAAATTACATTTTCAAAACAATGACATTATTCTATTTTCCACTTTTGGAAGCTTGCCAAACACATTATGCTGTTTGTAAACTGTGGCAGTTCACCTTTAACGTAAGCGTCAGATCTTTTTTGCACTTGAATAACTCAAAAAATGCCTTAAATTTAGAAATTCAAACCTGGCATATTGTTGCTTCCAAGTGAGTATTGAAAACTTTACTGCACTAGTTCAAAACATGGCTTTGAAATAGTCATTAATGTTTGAAAATGACATACTGAACGTGCACAATATTTCTCTTTCCTTAACAAAAAGAACCTTGCACCATACTGAGTTCAGCTGGAAAAGTCTGAAAACAGATGAAAAGGGCGCAGATGGCAAGTTGTCCTTCTCACATCTAACTAGAGCCTCACTGCCCCATCCCTTATTGGTATAAATTATGTGACTTTTAATGTATGAACATTGGATTCCACACTTAGTTTAAAACCTGAGTAATATGCTCTCCAAAGAACCTTATACATATCCTCTTCAATGCACCCAGTTGTGAAAATGACAGGAAGAGCTTGTGCAGTTGTCACTGGATGAAGAATTCCTTCCATTAGAAAGGTGTCTGTTTTAGGTCTCTTCGGTTACGTCTACGCTTAAGTTTTGCAGGCTTAGCTATGCTGGTTAGAGGGTGATTTATTTTTTTTAATGACATGCTGTCATAAAAATAAAGGGAAGGGTAAACCCCTTTGAAATCCCTCCTGGCCAGGGGAAAGCTCCTCTCACCTGTAAAGGGTTAAGAAGCTAAAGGTAACCTCGATGGCACCTGACCAAAATGACCAATGAGGAGACAAGATACTTTCAAAAGCTGGGAGGAGGGAGAGAAACAAAGGGTCTGTGTGTCTGTCTATATGCTGGTTTCTGCCGGGGATAGACCAGGAATGGAGTCTTAGAACTTTTAGTAAGTAATCCAGCTAGGTATGTGTTAGATTATGATTTCTTTAAATGGCTGAGAAAAGGATTGTGCTGAATAGAATAACTATTTCTGTCTGTGTATCTTTTTTGTAACTTAAGGTTTTGCCTAGAGGGGTTCTCTATGTTTTTTTAATCTAATTACCCTGTAAGATATCTACCATCCTGATTTTACAGGGGGGATTTCTTTATTTCTATTTACTTCTATTTTTATTAAAAGTCTTCTTGTAAGAAACTGAATGCTTTTTCATTGTTCTCAGATCCAAGGGTTTGGGTCTGTGGTGACCTATGCAAATTGGTGAGGCTTTTTATCCAACATTTCCCAGGAAAGGGGGGGTGCAAGTGTTGGGAGGATTGTTCATTGTTCTTAAGATCCAAGGGTCTGGGTCTGTAGTCACCTAGGCAACTTGGTGAGGCTTTTTACCAAACCTTGTCCAGGAAGTGGGGTGCAAGGTTTTGGGAAGTATTTTGGGGGGAAGGACGCGTCCAAACAGCTCTTCCCCAGTAACCAGTATTAGTTTGGTGGTGGTAGCGGCCAGTCCAAGGACAACGGGTGGAATATTTTGTACCTTGGGGAAGTTTTGACCTAAGCTGGTAAAGATAAGCTTAGGAGGTTTTTCATGCAGGTCCCCACATCTGTACCCTAGAGTTCAGAGTGGGGGAGGAACCTTGACACATGCCTCTGCTGCCAAAAGCCCTAGTGTGGACGCAGTTCTACTTGCAAAAAATGTTTTTGCTGTAATAGTTTATTGAGCTCACCAAACCAACATAAGCTATACTACCCAAGCACTGTTTGGTCGGTATAACTGCATGTACACTCGGAGGATTTTGCCAGCATAGCTATATTGGCAAAGCTTTTAAGTCTAGACAAGGTCTTCATTCGTGTGAAAATTAAAGTTGGGGTGAGGAGAAGAGTGAATTGGTCAACATTTTAGATTGATTCGCTGGTACCTACCCCAGGCCCTAAAAAGGTTCTGGAACCCTCATTGCTTATTGAAAGAAATGATCAATAAGTAGGTCAACTTTCCTCCAACCATTAACAGTGTCCCTTTTGGGCACCAGTTCCGTGAGAACAGTAGGACAGTTCTGAGGACTACTGATTGGTGGGTCTCAGAGTTCACTCCATTATCTGCACCAGGACTCCCATTTGGCAGTGAGCCATAGACCAGGTATTACAGATTATTTCTGGTGCTCACTGTTACTTGGGCAATATACTGGTCACAGGAACTACTGATGAGTAGCACCTTGCAAACCTCCAGAAGGCACTCATGAGGCTGTCTGACTGCGATCTTAGAGCAAATAAGGAAAATGTGAATTTTTCAATGATTCAGTTATGGCCATACCATTAATATAATTTGCAAAATAACAAGACAAAGTTGAAGCTATCCTTAAATCACCCCAACCTCAAAATGTGTCACAATTACATGCCTTTCTGAAGCTGACACAATTTTACTACAGATTCTTGCCTAACATAGTGAAATTGTTACATCCTGTAAACAAACTATTGAACAGTGGACAGAAATGCACACTGCACCAATGCTTTTGATGAGGCCAAGAAGTTTATAGCATCTGAAAGTATCCTTACACACTACAATATCTCTTTCCCCTGTGGAGTAGGTGCAGTAATTTCACATGTGATGGAAGATCATACTGAAGACCAACTGTTAAAGTTTTCTTTTTAGGGCTGTGAAGCCATTAAAAAAATTAATGATTAATTGCACGATTTAAAAAATTAATCATGATTAATTGTGCAATTAATCACCCTGTTAAACAATAATACCATTTGTATAAATTTTTTTATGTTTTCCACATTTTCAAATATATTGATTTCAATTACAACACAGAATACAAAATGTACGGTGCTCACTTCATATTTATTTATGATTACAAGTTTTTGAATACAAGTATTACTGTAAAAAACAAAAGAAATAGTATTTTTCAATTCACCTAATACAAGTACTGTAGTGCAATCTCTTTATCATGAAAGTTGAACTTACAAATCTAGAATTATGTACAAAAAATAACTGCATTCAAAAATAAAACAATGTAAAATTTTAAAGCCTACAAATCCACTCAGACTTACTTCTTGTTCAGCCAATTGCTCAGACAAATAAGCTTGTTTACATTTGCAGAAGATAATGCTGCCCGCTTCATGTTTACAATGTCACCTGAAAGTGAGAACAGGTGGTCATGTGGTACTCTAGTAGCCGGCGTTGCAAGATATTTATGTGCCAGATGTGCTAAAGATTCAAATGTCCCTTCATGCTTTAATCATCATTCTAGGGGACATGTCTCCATGTCGATGATGGGTTCTGCTTGATAACGATCCAAAGCAGTGAAGACCGATGCATGTTCATTTTCATCATCTGAGTCAGATGCCACCAGCAGAAGGATGATTTTCTTTTTTGGTGGTTTGGGTTCATCTCTCTCAGATTTTGGAAGTCACTTCAGATTCTTAAATCTTGGGTTGAGTGCTGTAGCTATCTTTAGAAATTTCACGTTGGTACCTTCTTTGCGTTTTGTGAAATCTGCAGGAAAGTGTTCTTAAAACGAACAACGTGCTGGGTCATCATCCAAGACTGCTATTACATGAAATATATGGTAGAATGCGGGTAAAACACTGAGCAGGAGACATACAATTCTCCCCCCAGGAGTTCAGTCACAAGTTTAATTAACAAATTGTTTTTTTAATTAGTGTCATCAGCATGGAAGCATGTCCTCTGGAATGGTGGCCAAGGCATGAAGGGGCATAAGACTGTTTAGCATATCTGGCACGTAAATACCTTGCAATGCTGACTACAAAAGTGCCATGTGAACATCTGTTTTCACTTTCAGGTGACATTGTAAATAAGAAGTGGGCAGCATTATCTCCCATAAATGTAAACAAACTTGTTTCTCTTAGCGATTGCCTGAACAAGAAGTAGGACTGAGTGGAATTGCAGGCACTAAAGTTTTGCATTGTTTTGTTTTTGAGTGCAGTTATGTAACAAAAAAAAAAAAGTCTACATTTGTAAGTTGCACTTTCACTATAAAGAGATTGCACTACAATACTTGTATGAGGTGAATTGAAAACTACTATTTCTTTTATCATTTTTACAGTGCAAATATTTGTAATATTATAAAGTGAGCACTGTATACTTTGTATTCTGTGTTGCAATTGAAAGCAATATATTTGAAAATGTAGAAAAACATCCAAAATATGTCATAAGTTTGAATTGGTATTCTATTGTTTAACAGTGCGATTAAAACTGCTATTAATCACGATTAATTTTTTTAATCGCAATTAATTTTTTTTAGTTAATCGCTTGAGTTAACTGTGATTAATCGACAGCCCTAAAAATCACAGATATCCGCAAATGGCTTTTTTGTGTATGGCTGCATGTGTATTGTTAATTTTGAGTTTCTATTTGTGTGTACTTGTACTGATTGCATTTGATATTCAAATAGGCCCTGTGTTTATCTGGAAAATTGGTAAACCTCTCTGTCTGGAAATACCTGTATACACATTAACTTTTGCACAATGATTCTCCTGCAGTTTTCCCCTAGACTTGTGAGATGTTAATTCTATCTGAACTTTGTATAAAAAGAGGGGTGGAAGAGGAAAGTGGTCTGCAAATCTGTGTACCTTGATCAAAGACTATTGGCCTATAACTTTGGTATTATCTACATAGGAATATTTACCAGTATAATTATATCAGTATAGTTATACCTGTATAACTCCCTGTGTGGAGACTCTTATGTTGCTTCAGAAGTGGTATAAAATAAACTGGAAAAAGGCATTCTGATTCCAGAATGTGAGTGTCCAGGGAGGGAGATATGGTGATACAAATTATAGCAGTATAATTAAACCAGTATAGTTATGCCAGTAAATTTCCCCATTCAAGCCCTGAATCTTTGACTCATTGTCTGCAGACAAAAAGTGTTAGGCTAGATACAACCTGCAGTTTTCCCCATTACTGTAAGTGGAGGGCAGTGAGAACTTGTATACAGAACTTGGCTCTTCAAGCATTTTAACTCCATCTGATATTAAATATTTTTTCCTGCCCCCTTTCTCCCCCCGTACCAGTGATATACCTGTCACTTTTCAGAGTAACAGCCGTGTTAGTCTGTATTTGCAAAAAGAAAAGGAGTACTTGTGGCACCTTAGAGACTAACCAATTTATTTGAGCATAGGCTTTTGTGAGCTACAGCTCACTTCATTGGATGAAGTGAGCTGTAGCTCACGAAAGCCTATGCTCAAATAAATTGGTTAGTCTCTAAGGTGCCACAAGTACTCCTTTTCTTTTTGTGTATACCTGTCACTCTCACCCAGCTATCAAATTTCCCTTGATTTTCTCCAGTGAGAAGTTCAGCCCCCACCTTCTCCCAAGACTACAAGCTATAGAATATGCAAATACTGCATGTATATTTCACTGTGTTATTAGATAAGTCAAACATATGGTTAGATGAATGTTCACGCACCTGCACTGAATACACGATGTGATCACAATCATGGGTGGCGTGTATAAGAGGTCACAGAAGGCTAAGTCTCCCGAAAAGCCTGTCCATGTGGGGGGGGGCGGGGGGGGAATGCAGTCGTACACAAAACCATCAGTCAGGGATAAGGGCCTGTTATAATAGGTATTGCACACACATATAAAAGAGATATTCCCGCCTCCGAGTTTACACTTCCAAGGTCCCCCATCCTGCAAACACTTATGCAACTTACACTGACACACCTTTACCCTGACTTTTCAAAGGGGAAAAATTAAACACATGCATAAATGTTCATAGGATTGGGTCTTAAGTATGAGACGAGAGACAACTCTTGGATACAACAAACAGATGAGAAGAGTGCAAGCTCATAGTAAGTTGATTATGATTAGCGTAAAAGCACAGGTCAAAAGCAGCAGTCACAACTATCTATTGCCAATAGTTCTGGAGGGATTACAAGAGAGGTGATTTTGAAAGTGTAATCAGAAGGTAGGTGGTGTGACAAAGCTCTGTCGTTGCCTCCGTGGGTCCCGCGTTTCCTGGCGGATTTTGCTAGCCTCAGAGGCTCACTGTGAACCGCCACGTAACCTCTCTCTCTCTCTAGGGACAAGGGTCACAGTCTACTGAGCCATTTTCATCATAAGCCAGTGAGGGAGGTGAGGAGAAGTTATCCTTCCTTGCACAGTCTCTGTTGTCTCCCAGTCTCAGTGATTAATCAGGGGGCAAAGGAGGGGGAGGGGGAGCCCGGACCCACCGTCTACTCCGGGCTCCAGCTCAGGGACCCTAATAGTGTCAGCTATGGTAGCCGACCTTTTAGAAACATGACATGTATAATTCCCTGGGCTACTTCCCCCACAGCAGCCCTCACTTCCTCAAGCTCCACTTCACCCTTACCTCAGGGCCTCCTTCCTTGTGCCTGATATGGTGTGTACTATTCAGTCTCTCCAACAGTGCAACTTCCTCCCACAGCTCCTGACATGCACACCCACCTGACTGACTAACTGGGAGGCTTTTAACTAGTTTCAGCCAGCCCCTGATTGGCTTCAGGTGTCCCTATCAACCTAGCCTTCTCCCTGCATTCTGGAACGTTCTTAATTGGCCCTGGGTGTCTTAATTGACCTGGAGCAGCTGCCATTTCACTTATCCTGGTACCAGGGATTTGTTTATCCTGGAGATAATATATCTATCTCCCACTACTTTTCTATAGCCATCTGGCCTTGCCCCATCACATATCCCCCCCACCCCGCTCAACACCATAGACTTGGGCAACTTGGAACGCCAGGCAGTATGCTCATGACAGACCATCAGTGTTGCCATGGTGGCATCCAGCCCTGTGCTGTATGCGGAACTGGAATGGTTGGAGGGATAAGAACCACCTGGTGACCTTTGCATTCTTTTCCTTATTCCGCTGCATCCACTGGAGGGATGCATGTGCCGTCACAAGAGTAAATCGCCGGCCTAAGAGGTATAACACAAGTGTCTCCATAGCCCATTTGACAGCAAGGTATTCTCTCTCGACTACTGCATATTTCTGTTCTCTTGGGAGAAGCTTTCTGCTTAGGTAGAGGATCGGGTGTTCCTCTTCTCCCACCATTTGCGACAGAACTGCCCCCAACCCCACCTCGGAAGAGTCTGTAAATTCCCTGTTAAAGTCCGGGGCTATGAGTATGGGGTCATTACAGAGGGCCGTCCGAAGGTCTGTGAATGCTCCCTCTGCTGCGTCGGTCCACTTTACCATGTCTGGACCTCGGGCCTTCACCAGGTCCATTAGGGGACTTGCCCTAGTGGCAAAGTGGGGAATAAAACGTCGATAGTAGCCTACCACGCCTAGGAACGCACGGACCTGCGTCTTTCAGGTTGACTGGAGCCAATTTTGAATTGCCTCTAGCTTATTCGTTTGGGGCTTCAGTGTGCCCCTTCCCACAATATATCCCAGGTATCTAGCCTCTGCTAGCCCTATGGCACATTTAGCGGGATTAGCAGCGAGGCCAGCCCGCCTTAAGGTGCACAGTACTGCCTCAACTTTCTCCAAGTGGGTTCCCCAGTCTGGCGTATGGATGATGACATCATCTAGGTATGCAGCTGCATAACGAGTTTGGGGGTGCAGCAGCTTATCCATGAGGCGCTGGAATGTAGCTGGGGTCCCATGTAGCCCAAAAGGGAGGACGGTGTACTGGAATAGCCCATCCGGGGTGGAGAATGCTGTCTTTTCTTTAGCTTCTTTGGTCAGAGGAAGCTGCCAGTACCCTTTTGTCAGATCCAGTGTAGTCAAGGATCAGGCACTACCCAGTTGGTCAACCAGTTCAGTGATGCGTGGTATGGGGTATGCATTAAACTGGGATATTTCATTCAGTCGGCGAAAGTCATTACAGAATCTCATGGTACCGTCAGGTTTAGGCAGTAGCACAACTGGACTGGACCACTGACTGTAAGATTCTTCAATAACCCCTAATTCTAACATTTTCTTTACTTCGGCCTTCATTTCTTCTCTTTTGGCTGCTGGGATTCGGTAGGGTCTCAGTGTTACCTTGGCTCCGGGGATCGTGCAGATATGGTGATAGGTCTCAGTCATCCGCCCTGGTTTTGTAGAGAACACATCTCGGTTGCGATTAATCATGTCGGCTGCCTCGCTCTTTTGGATCGGCGTCAAGTCAGATGATATCCTTGCTCGTGTAAGTTATCCTCCTGGGGAAGGGTCTCCTGCATGACTAAGCATGCCTCTCGATCGTGCCAAGATTTTAGAAGATTGATGTGGTAAATTTGCTCCGATTTCCGGCGGCCTGGCTGCCGCACCTTATAGTTCACCTCTCCCACGGCTTCGATTACTTCATAGGGTCCCTGCCACTGGCCCAACAGTTTACTTTCTGCTGTGGGCACCAGTACCATCACCCAATCCCCTGGTTGGAACTGTCAAAGCTTCGCTTGGTGGTTATAATGGGTTTGTTGGGTCTCCTGTGCTCTCTCCAAGTGCTCCCGTACAATGGGCGTAACTCGGGCTATCCGATCTCTCATCTGCAGTACATGCTCAACTATAGTCCTTCTGGGATTGGGCTCCTCTTCCCAGTCTTCTCTGGCTATATCCAATATACCCAGAGGGTGGCGCCCATATAGTAGTTCGAATGGAGAGAAACTTGTGGAGGCTTGCGGAACCTCCCGGATGGCAAATATGAGGTAAGGCAATAGGGTATCCCACTCTTTCCCATCCCGGCTCACCACTTTCCTGATCATGGCCTCGAGGTCCTATTGAACCTTTCCACAAGGCCTTCTGTTTGCGGGTGGTATACAGAGGTCCATAGGGCTTGTACATGGAGCAATGAACAGAGATCTTTCATCAACTTGGACATGAAAGGTGTCCCTTGATCAGTCAATATCTCCTTGGGTAGCCCAACCCAGGCAAAGATCCTTACTAGCTCCTTAATTATTGTCTTGGAAGCTGTGCAAGGGGAACAGCTTCCGGGTACCGGGTTGTATAGTCCAGTACAACAAGCACATGTTGGTGGCCCCGAGCTGTCTTCTCTAGGGGCCCTACCAGATCCACAGCTGTCCGTTCGAAAGGAACCTCTATTATTGGAAAAGGTATCAAAGGAGCCCACAAGCGTGGGCGAGGGCTATGTAACTGACACTCCGGACAAGAGGTGTAGTATCACCGGACATCTTCATGTACTCCTGACCAGAAAAACCTCTGCAGGATCCGTGCCTGGGTTTCCTCTACCCCAGGTGTCCTCCAAACAGGTGACTGTGGGCGAGACTCAATATGGCTTTTTGATGTTTTGGTGGCACCAGAAGTTGTTGTATCTCTTGCTCCTGCATTTGCACCACGTGGTACAGGAAATCTTTCTTCACTATAAAGTAAGGTCCGGAACCCCGGACCTTCCCATCCACGGGTATCCCATCGATCTCGGCCACCTCTTTCCTGGCGTTATCATATCTGGGGTCCTCCGCCTGGTCCCGCCCAAAAGTCTCTCTCCCAAGACTAACCTGTCCAAGCTCCCAGGGGCCGGCTTCTGCTTCTTCCAACGGTGCGCTGTCGTCATGGCTGGGGGCAGCCTCTGGCTCACCTTCTGTGGTGGAAGTTTCTCTGTTGGCTGCTCGCGTCCATCTGCCTACTAGGGAGGTCTTCTGGCCCTGGGTCAGGATCCGGGTTTCTAAGGCCTTCACGGCCTTCCTCTCTTTTTTTGTCTTCAGGTCTTTCAGAGGGCTGAGAACAGGTCCTGAGAAATCTCAGCGAACATCGGGGGTTGACATTCCCCCAGTCAGGAGTCGCTGTCCTCAGGGTCCCCACCTCCCTCTAGCCTCTCCAGGGGGAGTAAATTATCAAACCCTGGATAGTCCCTCCCAATGACTACAGGATATGGGATTTTAGGAACTATGCCCACGGTCACCTCAATGGGGTTTCCCTGAGCCTCTGTCTCCACTGGGATGGTGGGGTAATGCCTCATGGCCCCATGCACGCATGTCATTGCTACGCGTTTGGCTTGTAGCAGCTGACTACTTTTTACCAGCTTACCTGATATGAGGATGATAGCACTCCCAGAGTCCACAAGCACTGTAGTCTCTGCTCCATTTATCCTCATTGGCCTGCTATAATTATGCAGGGCTAATGCGACCCCCGCGAGGTGGATAAGGGAGCATGGGACCTCCCAATCCCCCAAGTTACATTGCATAGGCTCCTCAGTGCTGGGACACTGTCCTGCTATGTGTCCCCACTCCCCACATGCATAACATCTGTAATTGCTTTTAATCACTCCCGTATCCCGGGGGTTAGCAGGTTTAATCCCGAGGTTCCCCTCACTCAGGCCAATCCCTTCCTCCTGGGGTCCCCGCTGGTTTTCTGCCCCCCTTCTTCCACCTAGGACTCCCCAGGGGTTTGGCTGCCCAACCTTCCAGAGTTGGGGTCAGGTGCTTGCTTCGAAAGGGGCCTTCCTTGGGGAGTCAGGTCAGTTCCCTGGCTGTCATCTGTCTTTCTACCAGCGTGATCATCTCGTCATACGTGGATGGATCGTTCTGGCCTACCCCTTTGCGGAGATCTGGCGGCAGTCCCTGCATGTAATGGTCTATGACCAGGGTCTCCAAAATCTCCTCCGGCCTGCACATCTCGGGCTGTAACCACTTCCACGCGAGGTGTATGAGGTCGAATAGCCTCAGGGGTCTGTTCTCCTGGTATTTCCACTCATGGAACCTCTGGGCCCTTACCGCTGCCGTTACCCCTGATTGTGCTAGGATCTCTGCCTTCAGACGGGTATAGTCAGTGGCATCCGTGGCAGGCAAGTCAAAGTAAGCCTTCTGGGCCTCTCCACACAAAAGGGGCGAGAACGCTGGCCGACTGCTCCTGGGGCCACACCTCACGCTGAGCAGTCCTTTCGAATGAGAGGAGATATGCCTCTACGTCATCTCCTGACATCATCTTTGGCATACAACCAGTGGCCCTCAGGGTTCATGTCCCGTCGGACCCCCGGGCCTGGGTGGTGAGGATCTTCAGCTGGTCCACCACCTCTCTCAAGAGGGCACGAACTTGGGTCGCCTGGCTCATCAATAATTGATTGCTTTCCTGCTGTAGCCGCATAGACTCCTGTTGTGCCATTGCCTGAACCCAGGTGGCCTCCTGCTGGGCTGCCGTGGCTTGTACCAGAGCTCTTACCACCTCCTCCATTGTGGTACAAAGCAAACAAACAAACCAAAAAAAAAAAAATCCAAAACCCCAGTGCACTTTTTTTTTAAACCTCTTTCTTCCGCCACGCTGTGAACGAAATCCCATTTCTAAAACCAGTTGTGACAAAGCTCTGTCCTTGCCTCCGTGGGTCCCAACGTTTCCTGGCGGATTTTGCTAGCCTCAGAGGCTCATGTGACCCTCCACATAACCCTTCTTTCTCTAGAGACAAGGGTCACAGTCTACTGAGCCATTTTCATCATAAGCCAGCGAGGGAGGTGAGGAGAAGTTATCCTTCCTTGCACAGTCTCTGTTGTCTCCCATCAATCTCAGTGATTGATCAGGGGGCAAAGGGAGGGGAGGGAGAGCCCGGACCCACCGTCTACTCCGGGCTCCAGCTCAGGGACCCTAATAGTGTCAGCTATGGTAGCTGACCTTTTAGAAACATGACATGTATAATTCCCTGGGCTACTTCCCCCACAGCAGCCCTCACTTCCTCAAGCTCCACTTCACCCTTACCTCAGGGCCTCCTTCCTTGTGCCTGATATGGTGTGTACTATTCAGTCTCTCCAACAGCGCAACTTCCTCCCACAGCTCCTGACATGCACACCCACCTGACTAACTGGGAGGCTTTTAACTAGTTTCAGCCAGCCCCTGATTGGCTTCAGGTGTCCCTATCAACCTAGCCTTCTCCCTGCCTTCTGGAAAGTTCTTAATTGGCCCCAGGTGTCTTTGTTGACCTGGAGCAGCTGCCATTTCACTTATCCTGGTACCAGGGATTTGTTTATCCTGGAGCTAATATATCTATCTCCTACTACTTTTCTATAGCCATCTGGCCTTGCCCCGTCACAGTGGATAATATGCTGCCTTTGTGGATTTTTACAGGGAGCAATCTCCATGACTAAGGGACAGCACAGAAACAAAATGAAAAAATAAGGAGAGAATTAAATGCAAAACTATTTTAATACAACATTGAAGATGATCTGCAATGAAAGTAAATGTTTGAGGATTATGGTCTCTTTATAATGTAGAAAGAGGGCCTGAAATGTTTGCTTTTTTCTTGCTTTATTTTTAACTCTCCCCGTTCATTAGAAACTCAGGTCATAGCTATCTCTTTGCTTCCCTGGAAAACTGGCTGGAACTCTGACATCAAAAGGGCCAAGAGAGAGAATCCTGAGCAACTGAAAGGTGGATGTATTTTTAGTTAGTAAAGCTCCTGTTTTGTTAATGTCTTTTTAATTCAAATGCTTAATAAATAGTTGTAATAAAAGATTCTTTAAACACATCCCCATCCATCCTACTGAGGGATAAGGAAGGTTTTGCTCCCCTTCCCTGGTCTTCCAGGAGTCAGCCAGCAAAAACTAGAAAGAAAACATTTTATATTCCTGGTAATCCTAAATAAATAGCAAAACAAACAAACAAAAATTACTATCAGGTCTTCCTTATACTTCTAGAGAAACAAAATTATAGCTTCAGTCATTTCCTCCCCGCTCTCCCATTTAAGAATTTAAATCCATGAAAGTCAGGATGTTCAAATGTTCAGGTACAATGTAGCTGCCGTATTGCACACACAAAATATGGAGCGTTTCAGTCACTGTTCATGCTGTTAGATGTGTGCTTTACTTATAAGCACCACTGGTAGCATCACCTCTTAAGGTAGCCCAACACTTCCTACTATAAGACCCTGTTTTCAGTTGCTTATAACTTTGCAAAACTATAGCCATTTGGGCTTTAATTTTTCATGCCAGGTGCCTGCCTCAGGCTGAATTTTTTTTTTTTTGGACTGTTCCAGCATAAACTGTTCAGCCATTTCCAAGAATGAGGCTAGGGAAAAAATACATTGTTTTGCCTCTTTCCTTTTCTTTGAGAAGCTTTGGTTGCCCCCCCTGAAGTAAGGACTTGAATGCTGGCAGGGGCTGGCCTTTGGTTAGGAAACGTGCTTTTTTCTTCACCTGTTAGAAGCCTTTGAAAAAATTTCTGTTTGCACATGCGCAGACTTCTTAAGAGGTTTTGGCAGCTAAAATCTCTGATGATTGCATCCCACTGAGTAGGCTTCAGCTGCTCACAGTAATTAGTGCTGATCAGGTTGCATGTGTAGCATCCCCACACTGACCAAGCAGGCTCCAGCGTGTGGCAACAAGGGCTAAAATGGATTTTCTCTATATTCCTGCTCTGGGAAAGGGTGGGTCTGGGCACCAGAACTGAGCAGGGAACCTGTCTATCCTGTGTTCTCTGGGTATGTCTACTCTGCAGCTGTGTCCAGAGGCGCTGGAACGGGAGGGCCCCATCATTTTTTACCTGCCTTAAGGGCAAGTCAGCAGGGGGCGGGGCCTCAGGCAAGAGGCAAAGTGAGGATGAGGCCTCAGATATGGGTCTTTGCCAGAAGGGGCAGGGCAGGGATGGGGCCACGGTCCAGAAACCAGTGCCCCCCCCCCCCACTTCTAGGGAGCTTCTGCCGCTCCTGGCTGGGTGTGTAATTCACAGCACTAGCAAAGAGACTCATGTTAGCTCAGCTTGAGCTAGTGCACTAAAAAGCAGTTTGGACATTGTGGCATTTGTAGCAGCTCAGGCTCGTCACCTAAGTCCAAGCCAGCTCAATACCCTGGACCTGAGGTTGGGCAGCTGACCTGAGCTGCCTGGCTTGAATGCAGGGGGACAAGAGCTGGACCAGAAGGGAGGGAAAGGAGTAGTTCTGGGAGCCTGGTGAGTCTGGGACTGGAGTGGGGAAGGGAAGTAGAGAAACTGTGACTGGGAGTTGTGAGGGGAGGCAAGGACTAGTTGGGCAAGGAGAGTGGGAACTGGGGAGGGTGAGTGGAGGCTGGGACTGAGACTGGGATGGAGAACAGGCCAGGGGAGACTGGGAGCCAGTGGTGAAGTTGGATGAGAAGCCTGAAAGAGAACAGAACTGGCTGGACAAGGAGACTGGGACTTGGAGTCTAGAGGAGGAGCCTAGGACTGGCTGGGCAAGATGACTGGGACTGGAATGAGGAGCCAGGAGTGGGGAAGAGATAGGACTGGGACAGGTTGGAGGAGACAGGGTTGTTGTTAAATTGTACAGTAGAATCTCATAGTTATGAACACCTCAGGAATGGAGGTTGTTCTTAACTCCAAAATGTTCAGAACTGAACAAAATATTATGGCTGTTCTTTCAAAAGTTTACTACTGAACATTGACTTAATACAGCTTTGAACCTTTACTATGCAGAAGAAAAATGCTGCTTTTAACCATCTTAATTTAAATGAAACAAGCACAGAAACAGTTTCCTTACCTTGCCAAATCCTTTTTTTAAACTTTCCCTTTATTTTTTTAGCAGTTTACATTTAACACAGTATTGTACTGTGTTTACTTTTTTCTTTTCCCCTCTGCTGCTACCTGATTGTGTACTTCCGGTTTTAAATGAGGTGTGTGGTTGACCGGTCACTTTGTAACTCTGGTGTTCATAACTCTGAGGTTCTACTGTATAGTAAATTGCTTGACCACACTTTGATTCATTATGAAATATATTCAAGAGGCCAATTAACCAATATCCATCAGGTTTATTACTGTAAGCCAATAATAATATAGTACAGGGGAAAGGTTCAATAAAATACCAGTCTCTGTCTGTGATCAGGTGCTGGGGGTGGCCCGGGACCCCCACTGGTGCTGGGGGGGTGGCACGGGACACCCCACTGGTGCCAGGGCAGCACATTGCTGGTGCTGGGGCGAGGAGGGGAGATTGACGGGGCTCACAGGCTTCCCACTGGGCTCCGCCTATCCCTGCAGCTCCAGCCAGGGGATAGCTGAAACAATGGAAAACCTCTGCCCAAGGCCTAGACCACATGCAAGCCTGGGCAGTGGCTGGGCCATGCAGTCCAAGGGGTTTTCTGGGAGTTTGATAAATGCAAGGGGGCGGGATTAAATAGATTTCAAGTGTATGAGAGGGAAGGAGCAGAACACTAGAGAAGCACATAGCAACATCAGCAAGGAAACCCTGGACACATCCAGAGAAGGACTTGTACCGTGACCTTGAGAAAAAGCTAAGACAGAGAGCTTTTGGGCAGACTGCTGGCTGAAAAGAAGCATGGAACTGAGAGCAAAGAAACAGTCTACTGTTTTTTGATTCCTACTGAGTTCAGGGACACAGGACTTTATGTACAAGACTCATCAAATTCTTCTCCTAATGGAAACAACCCACAAGACCCCACATTTTGGCTAACTGCTCTGGTCAAAAGGGGAAACATATCCACACCTCTGTGAGGTGAAGGGATAATATTATCCACCCCCCCCCTTTTTTTTTTTTTTTTACAGATGAGGAACTCATGCACAAAGAGATTCAGATAAAAAATGTTCACTAATTTTGGGTGCCCAATTTGAGATGCTTTGGCCCTGATTTTGTTCAGAGTTCTTAACAGTACATAGCACTTTATATATTCAAAGCACACCTCCCTGTGACCTATTTGCAGCTGAGTGCTCAGCAGTCCTCCAATCAGTCTCAAACTGGGCAGCCAGAAAATGAGGAATACACAATTAGCAACCACCTCTGAAAAATTTGGTTTAATTGACTTGCCTAGGACCATACAGGAACTCTGTGCTGGAGTCAGGGATAAAATCCAGTTCTCCAGAACACCATTCACCATGAAACGGTATTTTCTCTTCTTGCAGGTCCCTGCCTCATTCATGACATAGCTTCCAACTTGTGCAACAAATGAGGCAGGGAGTTCATAAACAGCTTCCTTCACTGCATAAGCCTGATTCATCACCAGAGCAGGTTGATCCCCCACGCTAAATCAGACAGGGATCCTGTGGAAAAAAATAGTATGTGATCATGTAATTAAAGATCATATAATGCATACACACAAAGGGACTGAATTTAGGTTTCACAGGCAATCTTAATACTGGCATTTTGAATGCTTGACTTTGTAACATTAATGTTCTTTTAACATAGTTTTTGCACTGAATATATGCATATTTTGCATGCATATCATTATGCACACATCCGTACAACACAGGCGAATTAACATTTATGTGAAACTTTTAAATTTTCTTACTTGCGGATGTAAATCCACAATCTTAATATCACAGTCTTACCTTGTATTATTATATAAAGCAGCATATTTTCCAATTTCCCGGTGCAGGAGTAACAAACATCAGCAACCAACACACAAAGATAAAAGACAGTAAAGATCAAGTCTTGATCCTGCAAGCAGAGCTGTGTGGGTGGATCTTTGAATCCACAAGAAGCCCCATTGGAGCCAATGGGTTTCTGTATGCTTCAAGATTCTACCTATTTGAATCTACTTGCAGG
The DNA here is from genome assembly GCF_965140235.1 of Caretta caretta. Lineage (NCBI taxonomy): Eukaryota > Metazoa > Chordata > Testudines > Cheloniidae > Caretta > Caretta caretta. Next base: position 48,918,468 of record NC_134210.1, read on the forward strand.
ATCAAAAGGCCACAGTCTAGACAAAGCCTGAATACAAGTAGCTCTTTGTTTAAGACAATCCCTATATTTTTTTAAAGGAGAATTTTCCATTCCATCTCTTAGAAACCCTCTTGTAATCGAATAGATTTCAGTAGAGTTACAGCACTTCGGAAATATAACTGCTATAAAGTGATAAATACCACTGTGTATGTGCCCTTCTCTTCCTGTCATTGTAATAATATGTATCTTCATAAAACATTACTGCATTCAGCAGTAAGAGGGGTGACCACTTGCCGCTTATTTTAAGGGATGGCCCCAACTAGCTGTTTACCATCCAACCTCCCACCTATGTCAATTTAGAATGCGTCTTATCTGCAATATCTATGCAAAGGCTTGCATCGTGCTACAACCGTTTAGTTTTGTACCATGAATCAACCATCAGCAGGGCTGTCCCTGACAATAAGCTCTGTCCTGCTTTTCTCTGTGGCTGCTCTTTATTTCCCTGAAACGCAGGCGCTCACGCGGACAGTAAGGGCATCGCACGCCATCCGCGAGAGTGTACTCAACTGGGAGTATTTGCATGTCTTATTACAGGATCCTGCGGTGTCTTTTGGAGAGAAAAAAAAACAACAACTAAGCACGGATAAGTCTGTTAGTCCAGTATTGTCGTTCACCAGCCCTGCCCCATGCTCGGTAAAGAAGGGAGGCTCAGCCTCGCTTGCCCCGGTGCTGCTGTGCGAAGGCGGCTTGTTTAGTCCCGAAGTCTCGCTGTTTTGCGCCCGCCTTTGCGGGCGGGGAGAGAGGCGGCGGCTGCACTGGGTACCCCGCGCGCCGGGGAGCCGAGGGTGGGCGATGCTCGAGGCGTTGCACAGCCAGTGCGTCAGAGGGGCGGGGAGGGGAAGGGAGCCGGAGCAGGGGGGGCGGCCGGGGCGAGCTGCTCAGGCGCCGGGCAGCGGCGCTGAGGGAGGCAGAAGGTGAGACGCGGGACGCTGCTGGGGAAGCCGGGCGCTGCAGCCTCCATTCATTCCCCGACCCGCGCGCCCAGTCCCGCCGCCGCCGCGCTCCCAGCGGCAAGGGCCGGCCGAGGTGAGTGAGCCGCGACTGCGGGGGAGGGGGAGGGGCTCGCGCTAACCTGGCTGCCGCGGTGGCCTCCCAGCCTCCTCCCCCGTCATCCGGGCCTGGCGCGGAGGGTTGAGCCGCGAGGCGGCCGCCCGGCCTCCTCTGCGGCCGGCCCGCAGCCGGGGGCGCCGCTAGCCCGGGGGCGGCGCGTCTCCCTGCCAGGCAGGTGGGGGCAAGGCGCTGGCCGGGGCACGGGGGAGGCTGCGCTGCTGGTCTTCCCGTCCCCTAGGCTGGGCCATCGCACCAGGTGTGTGCCGGCCTCCCTGCCCCCCAAGGGCTCTCGGCCCTGCTCTTTGGCCTGTTCCTCCTCTGGCTCGGCCACCCCCTCCTGGGCTGCCGCCGCCTCACGGAAATCCGGGGGACGGGGGCACGGGGTGCTGCTGCGTGGAGCCCTCTCCCCAGCTGCATGTGAATTAAAGGGTTAGGGTTCGGCAAAGGCAGCGGTTTCAAGGTGTACTAGTAAAAATCAATGGAGGTCACTTTTGGATAGGTGGGAATAAACAAGGGCGACTGTAAAGGCCTTAGTCAAACACAGCAAAATCCTTCATTGTAAAGAGGGCTATACAACCTGCCTTAAAACCCTCTCCGTCCCCTTCCCCCCACCCCCTGGAAACTTCCTAACCTAGATGAGGGAGATGTGCTAGGTTTGTCAGCTGCTGCACTACGGCTTGTTACTTTTGCACAGGACTTGGATCCACCCTAACACCTGGGGGTGGATGTTGCATACTGTTAAAGTTTTATGTAAGTTTATCTTTGCTCCAAGGAAATGGCCCCATCTCTAGCCCAAACTATTTGATGCAGCCAGGCGGTTTTTGTGAAGGGTATATATTGTACAATGGACCTTTGAGGGATGTGTTTTGTTTGCCCTGCAGCAAAATGTTTTACTTTGTCATGAGCCATCATTGATAAAGTGAAGAGAGGTCTTGGCTAGAACTTATGCTGGTCTGGCCTTATTGTCCTCTTGTAGAGGACCAAATCAGCTTGAGGAAAAGTGGCATGACTCCATGGAAGCCAGATTTAGAGCAATGGCTTTTACCAACCTTAAAGGAAATCTCAGGTGTAATGTACATTATACTTATTTTTAATTACTATATCTGAAGAGTAAAGTGCTCAATAAAACCAGTCTTTAAAAATAACACCAAATAGGAAACTGCCATTTTGGAAGTCTTATGAGCTTTGATTCCTTTCCCTCCTTAGCCATGTGCACACTGAAAAAAATGAGTCAACTGTGGGAGGTAGTATTATCTAGTTGATACTGCTTGTTCTTTCTGTTTTTGTGTCCAACTTTTTTTTCCCCTTCTCTTACCTACTGCCAGTAAACACAGGTGTTCCCTTTGGTATATTATACATCACTGTTTACTGAAGTGTGGTATATCTATTCCAGTTTTTAATTGGTGTATTTGTCATGGTAGGATGATCAGCGTAATGAAATCAGTGTTGCTCCACTGAATGATTGGTAAAGGGTTACTGGAGATCACTGTAGTCTGTACCTCTCCCCCCCCCCCAACCTTGTAATACAGAAACTGAGTACATTGTCAGTTTGTTATTCCAAGCCTTGACTGTACCAACGCTTTTTTCTGGGTTGCTTCATCAGCTTCTGTATAATTTAAACTTTCAGTTAAAATAATTTCTGGTTTATTAATTTAATGGTTACAACAAAAACTTTGTGAATGTGAATTTATCCATTATCTCAATTAGTTGGAAACAGTATGTCTGAAAGAGGTGTAAACTCTTCAGTTAATCTCAAATTGTGTTAACTCTGAAGCCTAATGATAGCTATTTGTTTGAACAATAGTTATTTTATTGCTGATCATTTTTGTAGAAACCTCCTGATACTTTGGAACTGTGGGCATTACTTGTGTTTAATATTACGTTTTCCTCCAATGTGACCCTACCTAGTCTCCATTGTTTAGGGAAGCAAAAGTACCAAAGTCACTTAGTTACATAGGGAGCCCATATGTATCTGACAGAATAGTGAGCAGTTTTCAAAATGTACCTTCTCCACTTAATCCCCTCAATCTCTCCAATAGTCAAATGTGGTTCAAAGGTTGCCTTTAGAGCACTTGTTAACGACTTCTACACAGAGAAGTTCTCCTTTGAAAAGTATATAAACTGGCAGTTTACTCATTAATCTGCTTCACGTGTGTATTGAGTCGTATCTGCTATCTTTTTACTCCTGTTAGCACTCTAAAGAATATACAACTCAGAAAGAGTAAGCTTGAGTCTCTTCTTGCTTGTTTGTCAACAGAATTGATTATTCAGTTTCATTTGTGCAAGCTAATGTAAGGTAAGGTTGCACAGGTATTTCTGAGGGCAGAATTTAGGCTGCAGAATTTTTATTACTAGTGAGCTGCAAATTGGAAAGAACCTTCTTGAGTATACCAGGCTGGCACTTAGTTATGTGTATATATAGAGAGAGAGAGAGAGAGAGAGAGAGAGACTATAACTGATCTGGAATCATTGAGAGACAAGTATGGAGTCTCATGATGACACTTTTACAGAGTAATTCTTCAGAGTACAACCACGCTTTATTTGTATCACTTCTTAAATGTAATAGGGTTTGGTGTAATAGGAGTGTCTACTTTATACAAAGCTGTGGTGATCACTCACAGGTATTACTGACTATAGTGGCAAGTATTTTAAAATATTAATAGTTTTGGATCTAAAATGAAACAGACTTTAACTTTACTGTATTTTGAGCTCCTTTGCTTTTATATATTTTGAAAAGCTTGGTAATTTGACTGTATGCATGCCCCGTTCCTTCACCCTGGCATAGAAAAGTGCTTTCTTCCCTTCCCTCAAAGTTGTAACCTAGTCATCAAATCTTATCAGTCAGTAAATTCCAAAAAGTATTAGTCATCCTGTTGTGGTCTGTGAAATGTAAAATTTGGGGCAGATAATAGCTTGCGTGCTTTTAATAATGTGAGGTACATACTCATCTCTGGAACTTTTTATTATCCGTGCATGGCCCTTGGTGTGTTCACATTGTAACATTGAGTTGGTAATAAAGTTGTTTGTAAATTAAGAAAACAAAAACCAAACTCTTGCTCTGAGGAATGTCATTATGGGTATAAGCCATTCTCAGTGCAGAGGGACTGGATAACTTCTCCCCCCTTGCACCCTTTTAAAAACTACTGAAGTGGAAGGCACAAAAGGATAGTTATGCCTGGGTAACTATTGTCCGGCATCCTTGCGGTTTTGTTTGTGCATACTAACTTTTTTTTTTTTAAATGACAGAATACACCCAACACTTACTTAGTGACTACAAATAATAAAGTTAACATTTTGTTGTATTTGGAGCTCTCAAACTGAGAGTCAGTTTCAGCAAGAGAGATTTTAAATATCTCCCTGGAATGTATTCCCTCAGTCTTTTCAAAAGTAAGAGACTTTCAAGGCTGCCTTAAAATTTTTCCAGAATTAGCGAGAACAGACAGGATTAACTTATTTTTTTCTGTATTTTGAAAATAATTGGGAATTTTATTTTTTATAAATAAAAATTGAACCCCTTGTGCTATGAGTCTAGTGAGTGGACTTTATAGTGAACTGTCATTTAGTATTCTACGTCTTTGCTTGTACTACCAAATAGTGTAGTTTTATCTGTCTCCTTTATGGCTGCTATGTAGTTTTAATAGTAAAATGAGACTTTAATAAGAGGTTCATATTGTAGTAACATGGGACCAGGTCTTCCAATTGCATCCATGTGGGCAGACCTCTGTGCTTGCATGGCTACAATTGCCAGCTCTGGGTAAGGATGAACAGAACTTGACACTGCTGTTGATATTTGCTAGCTTTCATGAAGTCAAATAAAATAAAGGTGACAGATATGCTTCATTAACATGTTTTATCAAGTTTCTTTAATCCTGTGCAATCATTGGGGGGGCGGGAATTTACATAACTAGGAAGGGTGGAAACTTCATCAAATCAGTAGCTCCTGGAGCAATGCTAGAAGAATGTGTCTTATTTGAAAACTTCACATAGATGTGATTATTTACCATTATAACTTCAGGGGCCGATATCGAATGCTGTACTAACCATAGTTAGTTTATACTTTTGTACACAGGCTGTCACATGTGCAGGTGTTTTATTAGTACATTCTGATGTGTTACTAGAAGACAAATCAGTTGTCTGGCTCTTTGTAATTCTACACACACTCAGCAAGGGAGTTTAGAGGATAAACGCTTTCTAGTGAATGGCAGTTATCAAAGCTTTGGTGGAAATTAACCAGTAAACTTATTCTTCTATTCTTCTATTGGAACTTGGGTGATTTCTAAATTGATTAAAAAAAAAACTTCATCAGAGAGCCTCAAGTGCATATTAGTTGTTCATCACAGCAGCAGCGTAACAACTGCTGTATTGCAGCATTGCCAGCCCAAAGGAGGGCTCAAAAATTCTGAGATTGGCTTAGAAATCACAAAATTCCAAAAATACAGGAATTTTTTTTTTTTTTGGCGTTATGGTATTGGCATTTTAGGGTTCATGATATCCAGCTTCTCTCTGAAGGCTTAAGGGCTAGAAACTTTTAACTTTTTTAATGAAAACAAAGATTCTCTGGTTAAAAATCTGATTCCACAAACTGGAGCTTTAATAAAAATACCAAATAATCACAAGACTGGAGAGAAAATCATGAGAGTTGGTAACGCTGATTTTGGAACAGACTGATAGTCCGTGTACTACAGTATCTTGTTTTGAGCAGTGGTGTATGCAGCATGCTTCAGCTGCTTAAAGCCATCCCCCAAGTGCAAATGAGCAGCTGTAGCCTTGCAGGGAAGGGGGTGTCAGCTCTGCTCTAACTTAAACCGTTCAGTCATTTTTGAATGTCTGATGATACTTTGTAGCTTGAGAGCCCATCTTCACCCTGGAATAGGACCAGGAGAGGTTAAACAATTATGAAATGTCGGGGTAGCTTAAATTAGTGATACAAGACACAGGCTTGGGAAAGAGAGCATCGGACACCCACAAAGGAGTGTGGGACTCTAGGAGAGTTCCAGAATGAATAATGAAGAGAAAGTTGGGATATAGTAGGGAGAGGTTTGTACATGAATTCCTTTCACCTACCAAACAAACAGATTATCACCAGTCTTGTCTAGAGTTTTTGTTTGTGTTGTAACATGTTAAATGGTTGGCAGTTAATAAGTGTTAACTAACATTTTTGTAAACACTAGTGTAGACACTTCATGAGTGTTTGTTCCTGCTCATGTTTCACTTCTACCTTTCTTACATTATGTGATCCTTGAAACAAAAGGACAACAATACAATACAGCATTAAAGGTGCAAATGTTCAATAGAACCTCAGAGTTATGAATACCTCGGGAATGGAGGTTGTCCGTAACTCTGAACAAAACGTTATGGTTGTTCTTCAAAAGTTTACAACTGAACATTGACTTAATAGGGCTTTACTATGCAGAAGAAAAATGCTGCTTTTAAGCATCTTAATTTAAATGAAACAAGCATAGAAACAGTTTCTTTACCTTGTCAAATTTTTTTAAACTTTTCCTTTATTTTCTTAGTAGTTTACATTTAACACAGTACTGTACTGTATTTGCTTTTTTAAATGTTTTTTTTTTTGGTCTCTGTTGCTGTCTGATTGCATACTTCTGGTTCCAAATGAAGGATGTGGTTGATACATCAGCTTGTAACTTTGAGGATCTACTGTATCATTGGTGTTCAGTAGGGGCATTATAAATTCTTCTGTAGTATTCTATATCCTCTGCTTAAGCCTAACATCTTATTTGCTTCCAGCCTATTGCTATAAAGTATTTGTCTTTTAACTGATCCCAGTGATACTATAACCTGAAACTACTCCTGTCAGAATGGTTTGGGACCACCTCTGCTCTGCTGGCAGTGGTTTCCTCGTCATGTTTATTCTCTCTGCCTAAGTGCAATGTATTTCATGCCACTGATTGCACAGTCCTCTTTGGACGCAATAGCTGGTGTCTCTGGCTTCCTTCTCATATGTCTTTCCTTTTATCTTTTAAACTACCTTCTCTTTCTTTGCTACCCAGTTACGTAGGCTTGCTTAAATTCTTCTGGAGTTCCTGATCCTCCCTACTTTTGATTAATCTAAATAGTTGTGTTGCTAGCAAATTTTGTCATCTTGTTTTAAATGGATCTCATCATCATCGTATCTGAGTGCCATGCAATTCATCTTGTTTTTTTGATCATTAATAAATACATTGGACACCATCAGTCCTGATCCCTGGGGAACACCAATATTTTCAATGGGTACAAATGATAACTTTCTATATCAGCAAATTCTTACTATAGATAACAGAATCAGATAACTTTCAGATTCAGTTCTCTCTTTAACACAATATTTTACCTACCTGTCAACCTATAGGAGTGACTATAATAATAATGTCGCAGGTATTTGTCTAGTACTGTTCTGAAGAGTGCCATACTTCAGCTACAGTATGTTTCAAATTCTTATTATTCTTAATGTGATACTTAGAATGAGTATTGAACTAGAGTTTTAGGAATGCTAACTCAATTGGATTATGTTCTTAAAATAAAATCTTTAGCCATTCAAGTTCTTGAGCCACATTTATCTCTTTATTAATGAGAATATAAGTTATTGACACCATATACAAACAATCCATTGAAACCAATGGCTAGCAATAATGATGAGTCATAGGTAAATGTTCGTTAACATAAATTATTAACCTTATGTGACGCTTATATTGATAGGGTGTTTTAATTTATATGCTTGAATATTTTTAGATAATACTGCACTTATGCACTGTCTTCTAAGTGGGGCACATTTTAGGATAACTTAGTTAACTAACAATAACGAAGACTAAGATTTTGTCATGGGTATTTTTAGTAAAAATAACTGACAAGACGCAGACAACAAGCAATAAATCATGGAAGCCTGAGCACCACCATGCACAGCATGAAGACGAAGAAGTCATCGAGATCTGTTAAAGTCACGGAATCCGTGACGAATCGTATCCTTAAAATAATAGTATAGACAGCAAACACCTACTGATGCTGCTACAGTCTAGACTGGCTGTGTCAAGGTTCCTTCTCCACTCTGAACTCTAGGGTACAGATGTGGGGACCTGCATGAAAGACCCCCTAAGCTTATTCTTACCAGTTTAGGTTAAAAACTTCCCCAAGGTACAAACTTTGCCTTGTCCTTGAACCCTATGCTGCCACCACCAAGCGTGTTAAACAAAGAACAGGGAAAGAGCCCACTTGGAGATGTCTTCCACCAAAATATCCCCCCAAGTCCTATACCCCCTTTCCTGAGGAAGGCTTGATAAGAATCCTCACCAATTTGTACAGGTGAACACAGACCCAAACGCTTGGATCTTAAGAACAATGAAAAATCAATCAGGTTCTTAAAAGAAGAATTTTAATTAAAGAAAAGGTAAAAGAATCACCTCTGTAAAATCAGGATGGCAAATACCTTACAGGGTTATCAGATTCAAAGCATAGAGAATACCTCTAGGCAAAACCTTAAGTTACAAAAAGACACAAAAACAGGAATATACATTCCATTCAGCACAACTTATTTTACCAGCCATTAAACAAAAGGAAATCTAACGCATTTCTAGCTAGATTACTTACTAACTAACAGAAGTTCTGAGACTGCATTCCTGATCTGTTCCTGGGAAAAGCATCACCCAGACAGACGAACCCCTTTGTTTCCCCCTCCCTCTTATCTTCTCATTGGTCATTTTGGTCAGGTGCCAGCGAGGTTGTCTTAGCTTCTTAACCCTTTACAGGTGAAAGGGTTTTGCCTCTGGCCAGGAGGGATTTTTATAGCACTGTATATAGAAAGGTGGTTAACCTTCCCTTTACTTTTATGACCGACTGTATTCTCTGTTTCAGCCTCTGCAGCTGTTTCCTGCTTCAGGGGATACTCTGGGTTAATGTGAAGAGTGGCACTGCATAGTTGTCCTGTAGGATGTGTGGCAACTTCGTGTTGAAACTTAGCACATATGAAAATGAAGCTGTCAGATTAGTTGTTTTGCAGTGATTACCTTTCCCTCACTTACCCTGCTTGATTACAAACCTACCACAAATTTGAACTGCAAACTATATATATATATAATATATATATATATATTTTAAAGCGCAACTTTTAAAAGCAGCAGTTTCCAAACTGGTATGTAGTGCTACTTTGGTATTTCTATCACAATAGGGAAACATCTGGAATCTCCAAGCATTGATGGTTCCTGCTAGTTGTTGTCAAGTCAGGGATTCTTATAGGGACTCTTAAGCACTCAAGATCACCTTTACTTAAAAACAAAAAAAACCAAATCCTGTTAGCCCCTTGTGTACTGCTTTATGGCTTTGTCAGATGTTGCAATGGCAAAAACAGAGAAGATAGAACCAAATTGCGAAGCGATCTGGACAGTAGGGGCTGCAAACAATGAGGAAGAAGAAACAAATCACACAGATACAGGATATAGGGATATGACCAAACCCATCACATTGCTCCATCTGTAACAGAGAGACTATAGTTATCTACTTTTCTCATTGGCTTTTGTTGTTTATTATTTGTATTATGGAGCACCAAGGAGCACTAGTCATGGCCTAGGACTCCATTGTACAAGGTGCTATACTGTCACAGAACAAAAAAAAGTTCCTGCCCCAAGGAGCTTACAAGAGATAACATATGGTTACAGACCAATGGGGAAATACAAGGAAATAATGAGCAAGTCTACGCTGTAATTAAACACCCATGGCTGGTCTGTCAGCTGACTCAGGCTTGCAGGACTTGGGCTTGTGGAGCTCTGAGACCCGGTGGGGGGAGGTCCTGAGTCCGAATGTCTACACTGTAATTAAACAGCCCTGCAGCCCTCCCCCTGCAAGCTCGAATCAGCTGACACAGGCCATTTATGGGTGTTTAATTGCTGTTTAGACATACCCAAAGAGACCACATTGGTCAGCATTGATAGGCAACTATCAACTTAACTGTTGTCATGTTTTCTGGAGACGTCACAGCAAAGGAGAGTTTTGAGGAGGGATTTGCAGGTAGATAATGGGGTAATTTTCTGGCTATTTATGAGGCACTCGTATCAAGTCTGAGGAGCACCATGGGAGAAAGCATAAAGGCGCTTGACTGAAAATTTAAAAAATGGGTTGTGGAGGCCAGCATAACGGGCCATTTGGAGGTGGGAATCAATGTTTTGCTAGCAAATGAGAGATGGTACGTGGGGTGGGGATAGGTTGTGAAGCAAGTGAAGACTAGCAGATTGTTTGATGTGATAGAGAAGGGAGAGCCAGTAGAGGACTTAGAGAGGTGGTGACATGGCTAAGCAACAGGCTAGGAAAACGATCTTTGCAGCAGCATTCTGAGTGAACATGAGTGGGGCAAGACGACTGCATTTGTCGAGGCCAGAGAAAAGGATGTTGCGGTAATCAAGATGATGAGAGCGTGGGTAAGGGTTTTTTTGTGTGTTGATGGATAAGAAAGGTTGCATCTTAGAGATGTTATATAAAAAGAATCTGCCAGATTTATACGTAGCCCATATGTGAGGACCTGGAGAGAGGTCTGAGTTGAAGATGATGCACAGATTATGGGCCTGTGTGACAGGAAGGATGGTAGTGTTGAAGCTAACACAGAGAGCTTGTGGTGTGTGTGTGGATTAACTAAGAGCTGTTTTAGCCCATGTTGAGTTTGAGCTGATGGCTAGATGTTGATGGGTTGGTGTCTGAGAAACCAGCTGAGATTTTAGTTTGGACAGAAAGAGATAAGAAGAGGACCAAGGACAGAGCCCTGTGAAACCCTAGACAGTTGGAGGAGAGGTGAGGAGGATCCTCCAAAGGACATGCTAAAGGAGAAGTTATACAGAATAGGATGGAGTCACAGAAGCCAAGGAAGGAGAAGATTTCAAGAAGAGGAGCAATGTCACCAGTGTCGGGCAGCTGACAGGTCAAGAAAGATAAAGATGGAGTACTGCTTCTGAGATTTGGCTAAAAAGAGGTCATTATAGACTTTGGTGAGAGTGGTTTCAGAGCAGGGCAAATGGTGGAAGCTGGATTGGAGAGGGTCTAGGATGGAATTGGAGGGGAGGAAGTTCAGACAGCTATTGTACACCATGCATTTAATGGGCTTAGAGATGAAAGGGAGAAGGGGCAGTGGTTGGAGAGGCAAGTGGGGACAAGTGTGGGATTTTTTTAAGATGGCAGAGACTAAAGCATGCTTGAATTGAGAAGGGAAAGAGCCAGAAGAGAGAGAGAGAGAGGTTAAGAAAAAGAATAAGGGGATGAGTGGATGCAAGGCAAGGCAGATCAGGAGAACATTACAGGAAGAATACAGACTATGAAGTAAAATCCCTTTTGCTCCAGTTAGTCATAGCTCTCTGTCATTTAGATGTGAAATATTAGCAAAGACGTACTACGTGTTAGATTGTTTTTGTGAAATACTGCATTAACTGGTAGCTTGAGCGACAGAGATGGAAGATGGCTGAAATAATTTTCAGATTGATGAACTCTTCATTTAGATTTAATTATTAACTGTGCCTACTTCAAAGGCTCTCAAACACAGATTTTTAATCAATTAATTTAGAAGACTTCCTGGCCCATTCTCATTATAGAAAGCTGCCCTGGAGGTTAATTGGCAAAAATTGTATAGAATGGAGACTACTGTTTAAGAAACCTGGTGATTTTCTTGTTACAACAGGAATACATGGGACAGAACATGTAAATTCAAGACAGCACATAAATATTGTCTACCTGAATCATCACTAAGGAAACTTAGCCTCTTATTCAGCAAGATACTTAATCACATGCCTATCTTTGATCACTTGAATAACTTCAGTGGGGTTACAGGTTTAAAATTAGGCACACATGCTAAAATACTTTGTTTAATTGGGGCCTTAAAGTGCAATTACAGAACGTGCTTCTCTTAACTGAACTCTACCACATCTGCGTTTATAACAATTGTGGTCCCAAACATGCTCCCATTGAGGTCGTTGATTTTTGTCATTGACTTCGATAGGAGCAATATTGAACCCTAATATTAGTCAGTATTGATAAAGCACTTAAAAGATGTAAAGAGCTGTATAAGTAGTGTTCTTACATATTCAATAATGTATTTGTTTGTCTCCAGGGGTTGTTTTTTCTCAGGCTGTGAATCCAGGGTAGGAGAAATTCCCAATTATGTTAATAGAAAAAGTAATATATAAATTGTTATACTAACAACATGAAGGTGTTTTTAACATCCAGTTCTATTTTTAATGACTATCAGTTAAAAAAATATTTGGCAGTGGTGACTATATGTCAGTGAGTAATAATAACATGGTAAAAGTGGGCATCTTCTTGGGGTATTAAATGGTGGTGATCTTCCATCTTAATACTAAAAATTAACCTTTTAATCCTTTCTCAGAGCTAGACTTCTGCTTCAGAACAATGTAGTTTAATGTAGATATTCATATTTCTGTTGTGATTTAGAATGAAAAAAATTTGTGATGTAGTATTTTACAAGCTGATGACTTTCTCTTGCAGAATCCAGTGTTTACATTCACACTTAAAAAAAAAAAAAAGACACAATTTGAGCTCAATTCTTTAGGCCTTGCATGAGCAAAATTCTAACTGATCTCCACTCAAGTTCTGCTTATGTGAGGATTGTTGAGATCGAATCCTTTATCTACATAAGGATTCCATGTCCATGTGGTGCAAGAATGTTAACATTAATGATTGTCAAATTAGTGTAGTACTGGCAAGGGCAAAAAAAAAAAAAAAAGTATGGTGATTTCTGTTTTTCAAATCAGCAGCTCGGATTTGTTTCTCTGGTACTCACCCGGAACATTGTAAGAAGCTTGAAACAGATTACAAATAATGTGGTTGGTGCATTAATCTAAAGGATTTGGTGGATGTAGACAGTGTTTTCTAGACAAGAGATTTTATTCTCTCTCATCAGCATAGTGCTGGATGTATTAAGAACCAGAGAAGTTACTTGTCTTCATGTGGACTCTTATCTTAAAGAGAGTGATAAAGTACAGGTCTCAGTTAATTTCACTATGTTATCATGAAGGGATTATGAAGAAAATTCTGTAGTCAAGGTAGGTTTGTGTTTTTTTTAAAAATAGGAATACAATTAAACCTGCCTCAAAGAATCATTACATTTCAACTTACTAATAGAGATGACCTTTATCTATTCTGAGGATTAACAAAACCTCAGGGGTACTTTTGGGGAACTTCTTGTTCAGTTCAGACTTGAGGTGATCTTTGATGGAGGTTTCATTGTGTATATTCTTGTTTGGTTTGATATCCTGTTTTAAGGCTTTTTCTCTTTTAGTTTTTAATCTCCAAATCCACAAGTTACATAAACCTGTGGTCCCATGTTTGTAGTCTTTTAGTAGTTGTATGTGAGAAAAGCACCACTAATATAGTATGGAGAATGTGCAAGACAAGGAGTCAGGAGACCTAATTGTATTTTGGGCTTTGCCACAGATCCCCTTTGTAGTCTTGGTAAAGTCCTGGGGATATTGAGGCTAAATTCATTAATATTAGAAGAGTGTTTTGAGATCCTCTGATAAAAGGCATTATAGAAATGAAAAGTATTATTCATTTATCAGTTTCTTTTGAATCCATTGTTTTCATTTTGTTCAAATGTTTAACATTTTCACAGTTTTGTTGTTTCCATTTGTTTGGGGCCTTTAAAAATGCTTTGTAATGCAAGCTAGCTGTTCACTTTCTGCTGTGTTACATAGGAAGAGATGATCAAATTTTAATGTTGAAAGGAGTTAGTGATAAACAAGGATTAAATAATCCAAAATCTTAAAAACAAAACAAAACAAAAACAACCCCAAACAACAACAAAAACACAACCCTAACTGGATTTTGCATAAATCCTTTTTATAAATATGATGCTTTGCTCGTCTATCTAATTTTTTGAAGCTTCTGCTTGGATTTGTATACAGTACATTTCAAAATCAATGTTACAGGGGTTTTTTTTGGTTCTTATTTTAAGTTTGTGTAGCGTACTGAGAGATTTGTCAAGGAAGTGCAAATGCTAAACATGGTAGTGAAAATAGCTAAAAAGAGTTGTATTTATGTCAGGGGTTCTCAAACTGGGAATTGGGACCCCTCAGGGGGTCACGAGGTTATTACATGGGGGGGTGCGACCTGTCAGCCTCCACCCCGAACCCAGCTTTTCCTCCAGCATTTATGATGGTGTTAAATATATAAAAATGTGTTTTTAATTTATAAGGGGGAGTCACACTCAGAGGCTTGCTATGTGAAAGGGGTCACTAGTACAAAAGTTTGAGAACAACTGATTTATGTGTTGTAGGTTTTTTGAACAGAAACTCATCTGAATTGGTTAGGAGTCCTACAGCTATTCTGAAATGTTGATATTGTGTAAAAATGAATAAACTCCATTATTATCTGAAATGTGGAATTTTTGCTCACTTTAGTGACGTGATGTGGTTCATAATAATTTGAAATACAGTAAGGAATGTGCAAAACAAGTATTTTTGAATGAATTTTTAAAAACCAAATATTTAGTTCTTAAAATTTGGGGATTTTCCAGTCTTGTCTTATGTTCATCTCTTAAGCCCCTGCAATTATCAAGAAATGCAGGTATGTACGCTAGTCAGTAGAAAGAGCTATGTTTGTGTGGTTTCTGGGGGAGTGAGGAGGAGGGGGTTAAAAGACCTGCTGATGCCTTGATGTGCAGCCTCACTGGGCTGCACTACATGACATATATTTTGAGCAGAGAGTGGTAACTGTACCAGTTGTTTTTTTACTCTAAAGTTTTTTGGTAGGTTTTTTATAATATTACAAGCTAGTGATGTATTTAAATACTTAAGTACTTATATGGCCTCATTACCAGAGTCTCACAATCTAATGAATTTATCCTCACAATACTTCTGCAAGATAGGGATTGTCCCCATTTTACAGAGAGGGGAACTGAGGCACACAGAAATTAAGTAACTTGCCCAGGGTCACTCAGGAAGTCTGTGGTGGAGCAGGGAACTGAACCTGGGTCTCTTGAGTCCAACGTTAGTACCCTGACCACTAGACTGCCCTTCCCCTCATATTCCTAACAAGGACCCATAAAAATAATTTTAAGCACTATACAATTGTGACACACAGAGTATGTAACAATATAACATTTTTTTAGATTTAAACTATTTGTCCTTCATTTTTTTGTGCAGGGCACTCTGTAGTCGAGGGTTTATACTGCACGTGAATGAAAGCTGAATTTGCTGAGTGCATGTTAAGCATCAGATTTTGGGGGATTTTTTTTTTTAAATCAGCATAGGTTGGTGTGGCTTTTCAGCCACACAATCCTCCCAGAATAGCTTGCTTAGTGTTTGGCCTGGTATAGTGTGGCTGCTGTAGCTTGAAATATTTTCCTTACAAGGAGTGAAGTTTTTGTACTTTCCCCAAAAAATAGGGATTAGTTTAGGTGGGGGAAAATTCCCTTTTTGTAGAAATGTAAACTGGCTTCCCTGCAAACGTATTTTTTTCTTTGTCTAGCTGGTCTGATAGTTTTGAAAATGAGAGGGTCAGTCCATATCTGATTCTCCTCTTCAGGATGGGCACTTTCGTGTGCATGTGATAGATGCTGCTTTGTATAATTCACATTTAGCGGCTAACTTTGCTCTGAGCATACTGGCCTGGAACTCCTATTCATTGCAACAAGAGTTCCATGTGCATAACTGACTTTCTGTATTAAAAAAGTAGCATGTATACAAAGTTGTCAACAATTGAGTTAGAGCACTTGATGCTGGACATGACTAACTGCTCACGTTACATTGAGTAAAGTTAGGCATAGGTGTGTCCTGTTCCTGCAAATACAAGTTATTCCAATGGATAAAAAAAATGTTAACAAAATATTTTAAATAATATAAAGGCTTGAAATTTATCAGCTAAGGTTTATGAATATTCTCAAAAAAACCCTGAATCTCCTCTTCACCTATCTATTACAATCAAAGGTTGCCAGTATTACGTAGCTTAGGCTAAATAGTGTATTGGCTAAAAACTCACTCTCCCACAGCATGCCTTCCTTCCTTCCTGTCTGTGTGTATATATTAGAACACTGCACATCCTGACCTCCATCTATGGATGTACTTCTGTGGTGATCATCACTATAAACTCTAAATATCCTAGAGATATCTCCCTCCTTCATCCCCTTTGTGAACTGAACTGAAATTATCCCCAAGATTTTTCCTTGTACTACAGAGTACCTGCTTTTCGGTCCCAGTGCAGTTACTAAAATACAGTAAAACTTTGATTCAGAAGGGGAAAGTTTGATGGAAACCTAACAAATATTATCATCTGGTCAGTCAGTGTGAATCTTTGTGATGATTTTATGCACGCGCACACACATGTTCGTGGACAGGAATACAGGATGGAGGTTATGATGCTTTTCAAAAATAAGACTGAGAATATGCATCTCAGTTAATATTCAGATTCACAACTTGAATGGATTTTCAACCTTGTCTGCATTAGTATTTTTTTAAATAAATGAAGGTTTTGTGTCTGGGAATTAGAATATGATGGAAAGTCACACAGTAACATCATGTTCACTCATCTTGTTAAATGTCAGGTTTCAGAGTAGCAGCCGTGTTAGTCCTTATCCGCAAAAAGAAAAGGAGTACTTGTGGCACCTTAGAGACTAACAAATTTATTTGAGCATAAGCTTTCGAGAGCTACAGCTCACTTCATCGGATGCATTCAGTGGAAAATACAGTGGGGAGATTTATATACACAGAGAACATGAAACAATGGGTGTTACCATACACACTGTAACGAGAGTGATCAGGTATGGTGAGCTATAACCAGCAGGAGAGCCTGGGGGGGCAGGAGTCTTTTGCAGTGATAATCAAGGTGGGCCATTTCCAGCAGTTGACAAGAACTGAGGAACGGGGAGGGAATAAACACAGGAAAATAGTTTTACTTTGTGTAATGACCGATCCACTCCCAGTCTTTATTCAAGCCTAAGTTAATTGTATCCAGTTTGCAAATTCATTCCAGTTCAGCAGTCTCTCGTTGGAGTCTGTTTTTGAAGTTTTTTTTTGTTGAAGAATTGCCACTTTTAGGTCTGTAATCGAGTGACCAAAGAGATTGAAGTGTTCTCCGACTGGTTTTGAATGTTATAATTCTTGATGTCTGATTTGTGTCCATTTATTTTTTTACGTAGAGACTGTCCAGTTTGACCAATGTACATGGCAGAGGGGCATTGCTGGCACATGATGGCATATATCACATTGGTAGATGCACAGGTGAATGAGCCTCTGATAGTGTGGCTGATGTGATTAGGCCCTATGATGGTGTCCCCTGAATAGATATGTGGACACAGTTGGCAACGGGCTTTGTTGCAAGGATAGGTTCCTGGGTTAGTGGTTCTGTTGTGTGGTGTGTGGTTGCTGGTGAGTATTTGCTTCAGGTTGGGGGCCTGTCTCCCAAGATCTGTGAGAGTGATGGGTCGTCCTTCAGGGTAGGTTGTAGATCCCTGATGATGCATTGGAGAAGTTTTAGTTGGGGGCTGAAGGTAATGGCTAGTGGCATTTCTGTTATTTTCTTTGTTGGGCCTGTCCTGTAGTAGGTGACTTCTGGGTACTCTTCTAACTCTGTCAATCTGTTTCTACACTTCAGCAGGTGGGTATTGTAGTTGGAAGAACGCTTGATAGAGATCTTGTAGGTGTTTGTCACACAACAGAAACACTAACCCGGGAACCTATCCTTGCAACAAAGCCCGTTGCTAACTGTGCCCACATATCTATTCAGGGGACACCATTATAGGGCCTAATCACATCAGTCACACTATCAGAGGCTCGTTCACCTGCACATCTACCAATGTGATATATGCCACCCCATGTTTATTCACCCCCTCCCCCCCCACTATTCCTCAGACGTTCTTGTCAGCTGCTGGAAATGGCCCACCTTGATTATCACTACAAAAGATTCCCCACCCCAGCCCGCTCTCCTGCTGGTTATAGCTCACCTTACCTGATCACTCTTGTTACAGTGTGTATGGTAACACCCATTTGTTTCATGTTCTCTGTGTATATAAATCTCCCCACTGTATTTTCCACTGAATGCATCCGATGAAGTGAGCTGTAGCTCTCGAAAGCTTATGCTCAAATAAATTTGTTAGTCTCTAAGGTGCCACAAGTACTCCTTTTCTTGTTAAATGTTTTATTTCAAGGGGCTCCTTGAATTGATCTCAGACACTCTCTGGTACCACAGCTGTTTCTAAAAGAGGTTGTGCCATTTTAGAATAGTAATTTATAGGGGGAGGGTGAAAAGTCTCATTCTAGTCCACGCTGAAGCGAGTGTAGCATGTGTGACTTTAATACAATCAATTTTTAATATCTTATGCAAGATGGTGCACTTACAGTGAGATAAAGTGACATTTGGCTTTTGTTTTAATGAAAGAAAGAATTACATTTTTTGCCTAATTAAAAAACAAATTATTTGGACATTCTTTCCCCTTTAATATCTGTTTTGCATGAATGCTCATGATAAATTAGGTTGCTTAAGGCTACATCAAATTTGCTCATTCAGCCAGAATATTTCCTGGCCAATTGGAGGGTTATCTCATGAATGGAGCACAATCCCACAGGACGTGACAAGGATTTGACATGACAGTTTTACAGTCATGCAACACACAGAAGCTTAAAGAAACAAAAAAGAGGAGTGATAGGCTTCACGATGAGGACCTGCTTTGTTTCTCTTTTCCCATCGCTCCCCAACTCCCTCCCCCAAAAAAGTCCAAAACCTAGAATTGTGAAAATATGCAAGGCGCTCTCACCTGAAAAATTGAACAATAATTCACACAAATATAGATTATATAAGCAACTTCTTTCAGGAGATGAAAACCTTCATGGTTTTTGCTTTCTGGAGTTCAAAAGAATCTTAAAAATGTGAAATTTCAAATTGTCATAGCAGGTGGGAATGGAATTGGCTTATTGCTGGGATCAATGAGTTGCTTTGCCTCCAACAGCTTAATCTCTCCTTTAAAATAGATTCTTAAATGTTGGTTTGTGGGGCTACTTGTTGGTCTGCAGAGAGCTGGCTAGTGATGTGTTGCTGGCCCTTCTTGTTTCCAGCTGCTGAACTGGGCCAAGGGACGTGCTAGCCGCCCTTCCCGCAGCCCCCATTGGCCTGGAGCGGTGAACCATGGCCAGTGGGAGCTGCGATTGGCCGAACGTGCGGACGCGGCAGGTAAACAAACCGGTCCGGCCTGCCAGGGGCTTTCCCTGATCAAGCGGCAGACCAGCTTTGAGAACCACTGCTCTAGAAAAAAGAAAAGGAGTACTTGTGGCACCTTAGAGACTAACCAATTTATTTGAGCATGAGCTTTCGTGAGCTACAGCTCACTTCATCGGATGCTCTAGAAGACAGCAAAAAATCCATTAGATGCTTCTCCATGTAAGCAATTACTGTGATTTCCACAGGAATACTATGATTTTTAATGAGAGGGAGGTAGTCCACAAGGCAGAATCTATGATATGAATTGCACCATGAACATGCTTGAGAACTTGCTTTAAAAGATGTGTAATCTGCAGCACATTCAAAATTTATGGATGATTAACAATGATGGGCAAGCTTTCTGCTGTTGTGTGCTATGGTAGATATGTATGAACAATGTTTTTATACAAACTCTGTAGGAATACTACTGAGTTGGAAATTCATTAGTTTACTTGAGGAGAAAGGTGGGAGGGAATAAAATTAAAAAGGTTTTTTTTTTTTTTTTTACAGTGATAAATAATTCGCTTCTGTTCTCCTTGCTGTTTAGTGTGGTACATGTTAAAAAAGCAGAAACAGCAGGGATCAGGACTCATTAAATAATCATCAGTTCTTGTTGAACAGAAGAAATTTTCTTTTAGAATGTTAAAGGAATTTTCTGCCTATTAATATGTTCCTAAAATATGAACTGATTATTTCTTGTTAATTTTTAGATGTAAACAAATATATTTCTGTGTTTTTGTTTTCACAATGGCTTAGCAATCAAAAAAATTCATTCAGTAAGCCAGCTGTTGCTACATGTTTTCTGCTTTGATTCTGCCTTTTTTTAATTCAAAAAATGCCAAGAATGATGGCCTAGAGTAGAGGCTTTTAGCAATAGCCTGTGGCTTGCATTTCTCATACTGTCATGTAACTTGAAGTGAACCTCTATCATTCCTTATTGTTCTCATATTAGTTCAGTTACTTGGGTGTTTATTGGATAGTTTGTTTCTGCCAATATAAGGAAAACCAAAATCTTAGTTGTTCAGGTGATTTTATTTCCCTTAAAGCAGAATTTATTGGCTTAAGATTCTCAGCTTCACCTCTTCTTTAGCAGCTGGAACTAGCTTTTGCCTGAAGTGAAATTTCTGCTTTTATCCTAGGGTCTTTATTTACCTTAATGCAGCTAAGATCTCACTCTAAAGCGTCATCCAATCAGTCTTTTCCAGTGACATGTGATCTCACACATTTCCTCCTTAGTTCCTGCCCTGAATGTAGGCCTTACAAAAGTAGTAGACTGAAAGGAAGTCTGTATGTTAACAAGCAATTTCAACCTCATCCTTTATTACAATGAAGACTAGCTTTTGTCCTAGTCTCTTAATCTCCTGTGCAAACTAGTCCCTTGTACTCTGCTTCCTAATTCCACTAGGCAGGGAAGGGTGAAATTATAGTGGCATGGATGGGCCATCAGAGTGTGTGTGAATGTAATGTGGAAGGGGATGGGAAGCCAGAAGAAGATAGGGGAGTAGATGATGAGGTTCCCAGGACTGGTTTCAGAGTAACAGCCGTGTTAGTCTGTATTCGCAAAAAGAAAAGGTAAATTGGTTAGTCTCTAAGGTGCCACAAGTACTCCTTTTCTTGTTCCCAGGACTGTGGGACAGGAGGATAATTCCAGCTCTTTAGCTTTTGTGCACACTTGAATAAAAGGTGGGTTTTAAAGTGTTTTAAAAACTCTAGCATAGACAGTGCAAAGTGTATTTTAGTGTGTGATCTGGCAGAGGTGAGGAAAAATTCTTAGGGTTGAACAGTTTTTGCTTGCAGTTCCTGCTTTGGTCACTCTCTGGCACTGTGGCAGCTGTAGGCAGACAAGGTTGTCTCTTTTGCCTCTTTATTGCCCCTTGCTGTCTGCTTGCATATTTTACCTTTCACTCACTGCTATAGGGCATGAGGAGGGAAATTGCCATTGTCAGATGTCTCACTTGCCTGCTGCCATTACTTCAAAAATAGTGGCATCCATGAGTATCTTTCTGGAGTGAGGAGAGACCGATGTAGAGTTGAATGAGATCACTGAGTACAGGGGGTGGATGGTGAATAATAGTATGGGGGATGGAGAGATAGTAATGGGCAGAGGGAGTAAACATGATGGGGAGATCTGGAAGTGGAGAAGGAACTGAGGGAGAAAAGGGAAGGTAAGAGAAAATACTGACACTAAAAATCCGTGAAGGGAAGAAGTGGGCTGAATCAGAAAAGGACAAATCCTTTGATAAGAGATTTGATTTGATAAGAGATGGAAAAACAGAAAAGCAATTGAAAAGCAGACATTTTAAGAAAGTGAAAAGAACAAGATACAAACAATAGTGAAGGGCAGGTAGATAAAATGGAAAGTAAAATGAGGGAGCCATATGTTAATTTCTTATAAATGTTCCTGGAAATCTAGTTTTGACAGCAATTTTAATCTGTGACTAAATCATGGCTGTGTTTTTAAAAAAGGAAAACAATTCTGCCCTTTGGCTGTGAAAGAGGTGACCCTATCCCTTCTCCTGGACCCTAGTGTCTATAGGTACTAGATATCACCCTTACCTACTTTTTGTAAAGCTTGATTTATATATTACCTTTGAGTCTCCTGGCGGGGGAAAAGAAGGGGTCTTGTCATATGACATACCTTTCCAAGAGAAAACACAGAATGCATAAGAGAGACTAGAAATGAATGGGGAGAAATTTGAGACTTAAACCAGGAATTTTGTCAGCGAAAAGTTCCCAGACTTGATTGCTCATATCTGAAAGTCATATAAAGAAGCCATACAACTTGGTAGCTATGGGCAAGGTCAATTCAGCCCCTCATCCTTCCAAGAGAGATAAATTGGTTAGCTGTGGTAGTTCACTGCTTGTGGAAGCTCTGGATGAAACCTTAAAAATGAGGTCCTCTCTGTCCTATGTGGAGCTCTTTTGGGGGTGTAACTTCTGGCCCGATGGTATCTTGAGGAGGAGGCATAAGTCGACACTGCTTTCACTGGGGGCAGTTGAATCAAAGGTTCTCCCAAGTGTTGAGAAGCTGCTGCTGCCACGATTGCCAGCACAGTTGCCAATTTTTACGCAGTAAACAAACACCCCAACTTTCACAATAAGCCAAAAATCAAGCTCATCCCATTTCAAAACAAGGCCAAAACAAACCAATCCCTAAGAACCCCAACACTCTATGTGACTAGATCCCCCTGGGGTGCAGTCTGGGACTATGGTGGGCCTGCTGTGAACCCCTGACTCTCTCCCTCCCTAGCCCCTGCTTGCCAGGAGCAGATTTTAAAAAAAAAAAAAAAAGCAACAAGCCAAACAAGCTACAAGCCAAAAACTAGCCAACAAGCAACTCACAAGCCAGGTAAGCCAAAAACAAGCCCAATTTCTGCTTTTTCCCCCCACGGGTTTGGCATGTCTGACTGCCAGCTGTACTTCAGCCGCCAGGTGATTTGTTCGTCGTTTCCACCCCCCCCCCAGTTGCCTCTTAGGTCCGGTTTATGGTAACTGTAAGCTGGTGGGCTCCCTCACTACTAGTGCATCCCAGCTTCAGAATTTCCGATCCTTTTTTTAGGGATGGGTTAATTTCTTAAAATCAAAAGTCTTATGTAAATTAAACAGATAAACCGGATTCTGTTTCCTGCAGGTCTCTCTCTAACTGAGCTGCTGTTTGACCTTTTAGCTTTCAGGTTACCTGATCCCTGGCCTCAAACTCATCATCTGGGAGGCAGATAACTAGACAACTCCCTTAAAGGACCAGCTGACTCTATGACACTACTATACAGTAATAGTATCAGTAGCAGCTAGGAGCTGTCTATTATTTGCTATTGCCATTTCCACAATTAAGAAAAAAAAATTCTTTGTATTTTGTGGTTATTTTGTAAATATCTGGATTGAAATTTTTATGGTCCCATTGAAAGGACCTTTTGCTGTGTTGCCAGTATTGCGGATGATACTAAACTGGGAGGAGTGGTAGATACGCTGGAGGGGAGGGATAGGATACAGAAGGACCTAGACAAATTGGAGGATTGGGCCAAAAGAAATCTGATGAGGTTCAATAAGGATAAGTGCAGGGTCCTGCATTTAGGACGGAAGAACCCAATGCACAGCTACAGACTAGGGACCGAATGGCTAGGCAGCAGTTCTGCGGAAAAGGACCTAGGGGTGACAGTGGACGAGAAGCTGGATATGAGTCAGCAGTGTGCCCTTGTTGCCAAGAAGGCCAATGGCATTTTGGGATGTATAAGTAGGGGCATAGCGAGCAGATCGAGGGACGTGATCGTTCCCCTCTATTCGACATTGGTGAGGCCTCATCTGGAGTACTGTGTCCAGTTTTGGGCCCCACACTACAAGAAGGATGTGGATAAATTGGAGAGAGTCCAGCGAAGGGCAACAAAAATGATTAGGGGTCTGGAACACATGAGTTATGAGGAGAGGCTGAGGGAGCTGGGATTGTTTAGCCTGCGGAAGAGAAGAATGAGGGGGGATTTGATAGCTGCTTTCAACTACCTGAAAGGGGGTTCCAAAGAGGATGGCTCTAGACTGTTCTCAATGGTAGCAGATGACAGAACGAGGAGTAATGGTCTCAAGTTGCAGTGGGGGAGGTTTAGATTGGATATTAGGAAAAACTTTTTCACTAAGAGGGTGGTGAAACACTGGAATGCGTTACCTAGGGAGGTGGTAGAATCTCCTTCCTTAGAGGTTTTTAAGGTCAGGCTTGACAAAGCCCTGGCTGGGATGATTTAACTGGGAATTGGTCCTGCTTCGAGCAGGGGGTTGGACTAGATGACCTTCTGGGGTCCCTTCCAACCCTGATATTCTATGATTCTTGTGTTGTAAAGGTTGTGTGAGTACCAATAAAGGAAATCAATCCCATCACCTGGGATGCAGATAATTAGGCACAGGTAGGGCTAAACCCAACTCCCTTGTGTGGTGGGATGACTCTTTGACAGTAACCATAGAGGTCTTGGCTAGCGCATGATTGCTATGCTGGCAAAGGTGCTTGTACTGAGGAGGAGGGAGGGAGGAGGGGATAGAGGGTGTTTGTGTGACATTGAGAATACGGTGCATGTGTTGGAGTGGAGAGCAGAGGGAATGGTGGGCACAGGCAACAGAGTAATTGAAGGAACATATTAAGTACCAATGCAGATCAAACCACTGGTCTGTCCTATTGTGTGTGTATATTTTTAAAAGCCTGTTAGGTTTGTGTGGTAGTCAGGTTTCATTTTTATTAACTTAAACCTGAAAAACCTAATTATCTAGAGAAATGCCTGCTGAAGGATGCTGGATTTTATTAGTATTTGAGAATGGTGCGAATGTGAGACTAGTGGAAATGAATGCATAAAGCTATAATTCCTGTGATGCATGGACACTGAGATATAGGTGTCCTCTCTCTCGCTCTTCAGGAGGAACCACGGTCTTTCATTTTTCTCTTCTTTTTTTGAATTGTGGTATGCTCAAAGATCCTTACTAAATTAAAGTCTCTTTGTGAGAGGCACAGTACAAATACACAGGACGGACACAATTCTTGACCTGAAGAACAGTATCAGACTACCTGACACATCAGATATCCACCAGATGTGGAAAAACCTGAAAGATAATCAGTATTTATTTAGGCAAACTCTGAGTTTGCCATGAGTTCTTGGGAAGAACCTTGGAGAGCCCTGGTGAGTGCTCTTGGGCTAGTGGAGGGAGTGTTAAAGAGTGAGAGAGCTTCTCTTCTCTTCTCTTCTCTTCTCTTCTCTTCTCTTCTCTTCTCTTCTCTTCTCTTCTCTTCTCTTCTCTTCTCATCACTGATATTTAAAAAATTCTTACTCTAGGTGCTGTTGCTGTCAGTTTGGTAAACCATCTGCTCTAAATGCAGGGCTGACAATTGGCAAGGAAGCATGCTGCTGGCTATAGTGCTGATTCACCATAGTTGGGGGACTGGCGGAAAAGTTCAGGCAATGGCAATTTCAGGAAGAGGACTTCAAAAGAAAACACACCTAGGACCCCTAGGAAGTGAAGTTTAGTGCACCAATGGTGCAGTCAGTGGAACAGCTGGGTGAAAACAGGCAAGGAAGCCCCCCCGATATCTGTGCATGTCCTTTAGTCCATGGATGGATGTCTACAGGGATCCTTTGGCCAATCCCCTTCTCCCTGCTTCCCCCGTGCATAGGTGGGATACATAGGCCATATTGTGGGAGGCTTGAAGCAATGGACGGGTGTGTGGAGAAGATTCTGTTCTCGCCAACATCCATGCAGCAACCCCTGTACAACTATTTTACTCTGGTTAGGTGAAGTGATGAAAGATTTGGCTCTATATGTATCCTTTGTACTTTATGCAACCACAACTCTGTAAACATTGTATAGAAAAAGAAAGAAAGCATGTATTAAATTAACCAAATTGTGCTGGAACACACATCACCTTATTCTGCCCAAATAACATTTGGAAATAATTGTTTGCGGTGGTTGTGACAAATTGACATGAGGCTGTGACTCATGCTCCTTACTGCCAATAAAATTGAACAGCTTCCCTATAGAGAAGAAGAGGTGCTAGTTAATAAACTCATTCTAATTTTGTGTTTAGTAGGACAAGATAACTTCAGGCATATACTGTGTGGTATCTCTACAAAAATATATGTGTGTTCAATTTTTCAAGGGGATGGCATTTCCTGTGGATATGTTGGATAATTACAGTCATGAAGACTTGGAGAGTTCTGCAGAAGACTACATGTCTGATCTTCGATGTGGGGATCCGGAGAATCCAGAGTTCTTGTCTCTTGTCAGCAACATCAAAGTAAGAATCAAGAAATAAATCAGTGCAGATTTTCCTCTTTATTTGCAATTGAACTTAGAGTAAAAATGCAGATAAATCCAGTCTGTGTCTACTGTGTTAAAATAACTATTTAAATAAGTATCATATTTTCTATATGTTCCTATCCTTTTTAAACTATATTTTTATTGTACTTTGGAACACCAAAAAACACATTGTTTTGTACCAAGTGGGATCTGTGTGTCAGCCGCTCAGATTGTTGGATGATGAATCTAAGTATATTGAACAATTCTCTTTCATTTTAAATCTCAACTGGTGAGTCAGACAAACTCTTTGCTAGAATTAGTCACAGAAACGCACATGCATAAGTTATGCTAGCAGTTACTGCATCTAATTGGTTATATATGCCTCAGTTTTGCAAAGTGATCTGCATGGGTGGACCTTTAATCCCATAGGCCATCCCACTGACATCCAAAATGGTGTCTGTTGGATGATTTGTCCTAAAACTTTCCTTGTTGCCATCACAGCAGCTGTACTGGTGGAGGTACTAATAGAGACCGGATGCTGGAATTTCATAATCTGACCCACTTTATCGCTTAGCCTGTCTCTGTGATGTAGTAGTCAAAATCGGGCCTGCCTATGCAGGCACTCCCACTTGCTAGTATCTGTGGTAACAGTGGTGTGAAATTTTAACTAAAGAGTCAAGAGTAAGCAAGGCCAGTGGGACTCTAAGTGGGAGTAGGGGTCCTCACTTGCAGATCCCTTTCCAGGAACAGAGTTTTAGGCACTTTTCTCTAATTATGGTAAGTGCCGTGTGCGTTTAAAAAAAAATAAAATTCTGAGCCATAGCATACCATAAGCTTTAAACTGTTTTATAAGCAAGCAAATCTTTCTCATAGTCTGAACGCCTAGTCATTTGTTCACGTCACAATCAGTGCTTATATATATATATATATATATTCTCAAATATCTTCATTAAATATTAGAAATACTTGAATTTAAATAACTTTAAAATCCTTTTGATGAAGATATTGTACTTTCTAAAACAGGTGGTCCCAGTTTTCATATGCAGGTGCCTTAATGCCACATTCTGGTGCTCAATTGAGCATTTGGACGCTGAAGTGCCTATTTTAGCACCAAAACGTGGGACGTGTTCCCCTGTTTTAAAGGTGACCTGGCCTGCAAGGGAAGACAATTCGGGTCTGTGTATCAGGCATGTCAAGTCTTTTCTTTCCTGTTTCCTGGAAGTCTTTGTTAGAAGAGTCTACAAAATGTATTTGAGGCTTTCTTAGCCCTTAATTGAGGACGAGATGTTGAATCTTTAATAAAGACAGCTTGTCGTCCAGTTCATACAGCTTTTGAGTCGAATAGATATGAATAGAACTAAAAATGGCTTCCCCTCTCAGTAGAGATTCACTTCCTTGGGGTCAGATCATAATGTTAGACTGAGCTTTGTTCAGTGCAAAGCCTAATGGTGGGGAGAAAAGAGGAACATAGGGGCTATATGTCAGCTTTGCATTCCACTGTTCCCTGGCACAAGTTACAGCAGCCAGAGATCACCCCATCATGCTCCTGAACAGAGGCAGTGAACGGTGTTAACCAGTGGAATCTCCAGCTGGTCACTTACAGTATGTCTGTGCTGCAAAATAAATAAAATAAAATAAATATATATTTATATATGGTGGGAGAGAGTCTCAGAGCCCGGGTCTACAGACTCAGGCTCACAGAGCTCATGCTATGGTGCTAAAAACAGCAGTGTAGATATTGCCGCTCAGGCTCTGAAAACCATCCACCTCCCCCAGGTTTCAGAGCCTAATATCCAGCCTGAGCAGCAACATCTACACTGCCGTTTTTAGCGCCATAGTGTGAGCCCAAGTCTATAGACCCAGGCTCTAAGACTCGCTGCTGCGGGTTGATTGAATTTTGCAGTGTACGTGTACCCTGAGGCCAAATTTAAGGCTGGCCTATTAAAATTGAGCAAATGGCCCAGTGTATCTGATGTCATAAACTTAATAGTTCCTCAGTCATAGATAGAATCATCCAGGAAAAATAGGATAGACAAAATGTGAATTCCTTTGTTTGTTTTTGTTTTAACAGAGGAAAAACTTTTTAACCCTCCGACATGCACACACCTTAGAGGTCATCTTTATAAAGAAGATCTGTATTATAAAGAGGCAAAACAGGGCCAAACTCCAGTGGTGGGGGTGTTTTTTTGTTTTTGCAGGTCACCTTTATGCACCCAAGTTTGAAAACTGGGTTTGCTTGTCCTCTTTAGCATGCTCTATATATTTTACTAATGCTATATTAGCAAGAGTCCATTGAACCATTCTAAACTCTTGTTTCAGATTCCTATTAGCTTGTCAACTATAGGCTTCGTTCCTCTTTACGGTGGAGATCAGACACACAAAGTTCTTGCTTTATTTGCACCTGAGGACTCGCTCACAGGTTTCATTTTAAAATTCTAATCTAAATGTTGTAGCATTTTGTGGCAAATACATGTAACCAATCCTTTACTCATTCCATGCTACCTTGCGATAACAAATTACCTTTTTCAGCTTGAATGCAGTGTCCATTATCTCCACTTTCATATTATTGTTAATTTCTGTTGTAGATTCTTATCCACATCTCAATAAGTGTGAAATTACTGTACCAATCGGAGCGGAACCAGCTAGATTAATTTGGAAAATGTGTAACAAAATGAAAGACAGTGCCTTCCTGATTTAATGTGCATAATAATTAAATGCACCATGTACTTTCTCTTGAATTTTCTCCTCTCTGGCTTCTTTGATACCCAGCCATCCTCCCCAGTCCATCCAAAATGAGGCTACTAAATTTATCTTCCTCTTCTGTCAAGCAGGAATTGAGTCTCTCCACTGATGTGCCTACCTCTTCAGGCACCCTTTAGTCTACCACATCAAGTTCAGGCTCATTATATTTGCCTGCAAGACCCTACGTTGCTCAGCTGCAGCTGACATCTCTTATTGCATTTACCTTCCAGTCCTCCACTGTGCCACTCTCAATGCTATGCTTGTCTCCTTCTCCCAACTCTGTCTCTGAATTTGCCCATGCCACCCCAAGTATAGAATGCCTCCCTCATGCTGATCACCATCCTGCCACCCTCTCCACATTCATCTCCCTTGTTGAGATTCAGTTTTTCTGTGATGCCCACAATTAAAACAAAATTTTTAAAAAATAACTCCTCTGGGTCCCGAGCATATCCCGTCTCTTTGCTTACTGTCCTTTTAAATTATCATCTCTTCAGAGCAGGGAGTGTCTCGTTTTGTGGCTGTACAGCACTGAGCACATTGTTTGCACTAAAGAAAATAACTGCATTAATGTGCTTCTTACTACAGCTTATTTAAGATGTCTCTATAACTTGGTAACTATAGTTGTAAAACTAATAACTTTAGTGAATATCTTAAATTTCAAAATGTCAAGACCACTAACTTTTTTTCCCATCTTTTAACTTTCAAGCCGTAGCCCTGTATCTTGCTGACCAATGGTGGGCCGTCAATGATATTGTGAGAACATCTATCCCTTCTAGAGAAGGACTTCAGCAGGTAAAGAGCTCCAGCATTTATATCTGAACAGTTTTTAATCTTGTAAGGACAACTTTATATAGATTTAATGGGGATAGTTAATGATCTGATGTGTTGTACATTTTGATTTGATTTGGAAATGAACCTGATGGTGCAAATAAATAGGTGGGCCATCTCGCGTAGTGGAAGCATCAGCAGAGATCGAGGAGCTGGGGCTCTTTTCACATATTAGTTTTCCATTTTGCTGCCGTCTTCAAAACAACATTGCTCTTGTGCAGCACTCTCATGTGAAAGATACTTTGCCACTAATGGTTTAAGGGCTACCGTCTGAGACTCCTGCTGTCTGGGCCCCTGGCAATTAGGTACATCATGGGAGTTGTGCATTGTGCTACTGGAGAAGCTTGCTGGCCTCGCCCCCCCCCCCCCCCCTTTAAGTTTGTTAATTGTTAGAGTATCTTTCTGAGGGAGAAGGTTGGGGATGAGTTAAGTGAAATACAGGGATGGTAGCCAGGAAATCCAGATAAAGGACATGCCCTACTGTCTATTATCATTAAGGCTATGTTTTAGTCATGGGTACTTTTACTAAAAGTCATGGACAGGTCATGGGCAGAGGCGTGGCCAGGCAGCTCTGCACGCCGCCTCCGCCCAGAGAGCTGGCTTCGCAGCTCCCATTGGCTGGGAACTGCGACCAATGGTAGCTACAGGGTTGGCGCCTACAGGTGGAGGCAGTGTGCAGAGCTGTCTGGCTGTGCCTTTGACTAGGAGCTGAGGGTGTTGCCACTTCTTGGGTGCCCCCCCACCAAGGTAAGTGCTGCCCAGAGCCCTCACCCCCTCCTGCTCTGCAACTCCCAGCCCTGAGCCCCCTCCCACAGCTAAACTCCTGCTACTGCTGGGGGCAATGGCTGCTGCGACTGGCCCAGGGGCTGCCTGAGCTGCTCAGTCGGCCCCTGGGTCAGCTGTACCGGGAGCTGCAGAAGTCCCGGAGATCCCAGAAAGTCATGGAATCCGTGACCTCTCTGAGAAACTCGCAGCCTTCATTATCATTCATCATCAAGCTTGTATAACTTTTGTTAAACCATAGCTAAAGCCTGTGTCTTCTGAAGCACATTAGACTCTAATTTTGCAGCAGGGAGTCCAGAATATTTCAGCATTGCCACACAAGCCTCTTCCTCTTTGCTGCCCCCATGTGTAGTAGAATCAATGCAGCGTTGTTGTTTAATTTATTTTTTATATTTAAACTGATTTTATGTGATGCAGCTCCCCCGACCACACAATCTCTTTCAGTGTGAAGCATAATTGAAATGTGTGTGGAGAAATGAGGGAAGCTTGGTTAGGGTGCCTGAGACTTTTGGCATGGGGGAAGAGGGGATGTGTCTCTTCTTTTGGGGCAGGATGATGGTGACTCTGGATTTTCAGTGTAAAGGGGGGTTGAATTCCTTGTTTCCCGTCACAGAAAATCTTGATGATAGCTAGTTCTGCCACACTGCACCACATCCCAAAATCTGCCAATGTTACACTCCAAGACCAGAGACAGTTTTAAAACTGGAGTTTCATTAAGCTTGGTATATTAAAAAAAACAAACGAACAAAAACTGCGTGCATACACCCCATTGCAGTCATTTTAGACTATACACAACTTAGCTCTGGTTGCAGCAGCAATCTCCTTTGATCCCTTGAGCAGCAGACCTTCAATCCTTAATGGGACAGGGACCAAGTAAATCTAACCCTGACATTCCCTTATGAAAGCTGTACTCAGCCTTCTCTTCCCCGCCTCCCCCACCCCTGAATAAATGTAATGTCATCCCAACATTTCTATTAACAAAATTTAAAATACAGTTCATCCATTTGACTTATTAGAAGTCATGCACAAGATCATAACAGTCATTTTCAAGTGATTCTTTGAGTCATTCCTCTGTCACAAGTTCTGGTACTGATGGTGGAAGCTTCTGTATCTTTCTTCAGTTTATTTCACATTAAACAGAAAATGTTTGCAGCAATTTTAGTTCCACTATCCA
The DNA here is from genome assembly GCF_965140235.1 of Caretta caretta. Classification (NCBI taxonomy): domain Eukaryota; kingdom Metazoa; phylum Chordata; order Testudines; family Cheloniidae; genus Caretta; species Caretta caretta. The sequence continues at coordinate 48,950,017 of NC_134210.1, forward strand.
ACTGAATAGTCAGTTCTGAACACCTTAAATCCTGAACGATGCGCATACCTTATGAAATAACAGTTCTTAAATGATCAATGGTATAACCATGTAACTCCAAGTTTTTCTTTGAGTGATGGTCCCTATGTGTGTTCCTCATGTGGGATATGCATGCATACTCTGTGCCTGAGTCTGGAATTTTTTGCAAGCCGTATCTGTTGGCCTGCATGTGTGCCATTTCTCTCCCCATGCTCCAAGCCCAGGGCATAAAATGTGGGGTGATCCGATGCCTCTCCAGTTCCTTCTTACCACCTCATGTTCTGAGTCAGAATCTTCAGTATTCCTCAGCGCCTTTTTTTGTTACTGCGTCATTGCGATAAGATATTGTATATAGTTATTTTAGTAGTCTTTGTACTATAGTCTACATAGTGTAGTTGGATTGTATTTTTCCCCATTTTCTTCCCTTCGGGCGACTTTTTCCCCCTCAAGAAGTCGGGGATTACGCCCACAGCCCAGGGGTTCAAAAACTGTTTCCTGCCATCTTTTTCGGCGAGCGGTAAACATCTACACTGCCTCACTGCTCGCAGTTCTGCCAAGTGCAGGGTCTGCCTCTCTCTTTGCCCCAGAACTTATGAGGGTCTGGAACTGAGACTCAGAAAAGATCTCATGGAGAAGGAGATCTGGCCCAGGAACCACCCTCTGTTCATCACTCTCATCAAGTGTTTGGTTTGAGCATGAGCTTACGGACAAAAGCTAAGGGTGTTAAGCCTAAGGAGAAGGCTTCACATGAGCAAAGGGTACTCTCATAGACATAAGGACAAGCCATCGCCATCTTCATCTACAACTGCCCCAAAGAGAGAGGATCCTTCCCCAACTCCATCAAAGTTGGGAGAGCCAGTGTGCACAGGCACTAAGAACTTAGGCCTCAGTAAATATTCTTGACAGGAGAAGGAGGCGTGCAAGTTTATGTATCTCAGGGGTAGGCAACCTGTGGCACGCATGCCAAAGGTGGCACACAGGCTGATTTTCAGTGGCACTCACACTGCCCGGGTCCTGGCCACTGGTCCTGGGTGCTCTGCTGCTGGCCTGGGGTACTGGCCCCCCGCCAGCTGGGGTTCTGTCCACCAGCCCCGCTCAGCCCGCTGTCGGCCCTGCGTCCTGGCCACCAGTCCCAGGAGCTCCGTTGTTGGTCTGGGGTACTGGCTGCTGGCCCCCTGCCAGCCGGGGTTCCATCCGCCGGCCCCGCTCAGCACACTGCTGGCCCTGGGTCCCGGTCACCGGTCTGGGGAGTTCTGCTGCTGGCCTGGGGTCCTGGCTGCCGGCCTGGGGCTCTGCAGCTGCCCCCAGCTGTGGCCCACTGGCCCCAGCTTGGGGTAATGAGGGATGCAGACAGGAGCAAGAGGGGGTGCAGCTCAGCACCCCCACCTTAAAAATTGTTCCAGCGCCACTGTGCTAGGATATATTTAAGTCCTGCTTACATCACTATCATGCCATGTGGAACAGCGCACTGCATGTGACGTTAAGATTAGAGTGTACATGCAAGAACTGGAATCAGAATTTGACAGATTTCAAGCCATTTGGCCCAATGCTTTTTCTAATTAAACCTGAAAAGTTCAACGAAAGCGACTTGGATTTGTTTGTATTTCAGTGGATGGGTGTCGAAGATTTCGAAATGCAGCTCATTCAATTAAAAAGCTCAGAATTGAGGCCATCAAAGTTTGGAGATCTGCGGAGTGCACTTGAAGTTACCGAGAGAGATCATGGGGCTTCTATTCTGACCTGCTGGACATCCCTGCCAGTGAAATTTAACTGTTAGGAGAAAATTGCGTTTGCAGTGCTTTCAGCATTTTGATCCACATACCTGTGTGAACAGGTATTTTCACACATGAAATCTGTCCTCTGTCCCTCTTGGAGCCGGTTAACAACTAATCACTCAGAATCCTGTGTGCAGCTTCAAGTATTCAAATACATGCCAAACATTGGAAAACTCAGAAAGGAAAAGCAAGGATCACACTGAACTGTTAAAAAGAACAAGGAGTACTTGTGGCACCTTAGAGACAAACAAATTTATCCTTAGTCTCTAAGGTGCCACAAGTACTCCTCGTTCTTTTTGCTGATACAGACTAACACAACTGTCACTAAACTGATAAGATCTGCATTTTAATTTAATTTTAAATGAAGCTTCTTAAACATTTTAAAAACCTTATTTACTTTACATACAACAATAGTTTTGTTATATATTATCGACTTCTAGAAAGAGACTTTCTGAAAACGTTAAAATGTATTACTGGCATGCGGAACCTTAAATTAGAGTGAATAAATGAAGACTCGGCATACCACTTCTGAAAGGTTGCTGACCGCTGATATATCTGATGGTGAAGGCTTGGGATAAACAGCTACCGGTGCTCCCATCCACTTCTAAAGCCGATATGATACCGGTAGCGATGTGGCGCTGGTGGGAGCTGACCACCCTGGTGACCAGGGAAGCTCGAGTTCTGAAGGCTCTGCCAATGGACTTTCCTCGTACCCCAGGGCAATCAGAAACCTACGTCTCTCCAGAGACATCTTTGCTCTTCCCTATCCACATTTTTCCTTCCTATCAGGACTGTCTCATATACTAAGGAAGAGACTACCCCAATGAGGCAAAGTGTTCTCCTATCCCATCTTTCAGCCTTGAGGTGCACCCATTGGTACTGTCAGTTATGACAGATACAAGGAATCATTCTTTATCTTCAAATGAATCTGAGACCCCACAGGAGTCTCTGCAGCACTGGGCAGAGGTGGCACAAGATAGGAGTTCCAGAAGATTGGGGTTCTGGCCTCCCACCAGATCTGACTGGTCAAGAGAATGGTGGTACCCTATGCCATTGGGTTCTCCTTTGCCAATTGATCCATCCTACTGGCTATATTGGGGAGCATCGGAGTCCTACCCTAGACACCCAGGATCAGCATAGGAGTCCTATTTGCCATCGCTCAGACACCCAGAACTGGTCCTATTGGAATGTTCGGAAGGGGAAGGTGAGCCAGATCCACAGAGTCCAATGGTACTGGGAGCAATCTCATCATCTTCACTGATTGAAGCAGTTACTCCATCTCCACCAGACCACTTGAAACAGTATCAAGAGCTCATGCAGAGCTATAGATTTAGCTTGAGGAAGTCCAGGAGCCTCAGCATAGTTTACAAGACATTCTGCAGCTTTCTGGTCCCAGTTGAGTGGCCCTCCCCAACAAGGCCATCATGGACTAGCAGAGATGATTTGGCACACTCCTGTTTCTTGTGCCCCGACCACTCAGAGGGCCGAGAAGCGTTACTTTGTTCTGTCCAAGGGGGGAGAGGTGTGGTTTTTTTTCCCTTCACCCACAGCCTAACTCTTTAGTGCGGGAGGCTGCAGAGCAGTCCAAGCAATGGCACCCAAAGGCTACTTCCTCTAAGGTACACAAGCCACTCAACCTTCTAGGGAGAAAGGTCTTCTCTTCCATTTCTCTCTGGTTCAGGATCTCAAATTATTAGGCCATCTTAGTCAAATAAGATTTTACTACAGATTTCTGAAGGAGATTCTCAAATCTTGTCCACCATTGGTGAAGTTCGCACCTCAGTGGAATATCAGTTATGTTCCGTCATCTCTCACTAACCTGCCCCTCCTTGGAGTCTCGGACCATATGCTCTATGGCCTATCTGTCCTTGAAGGTGGCCTTTCTAATAACCATAATGTCAGCCAGAAGAGTCGGTGAGCTGAGCGTGTTCGTGGTGGACCTACCATATACTGCCTTCTATAAAGAAAAGGTCTCTCGCTTAGGTGGATTAACTTCACTAACAGGGGAGTTCTCTCCCATCGAATTAGAGCGTCTTCATTAAAGTTCTGCAGTGGAGCAGCTGTGCCGATGCAGCATTTTAAGTGTGGACTTGCCCTTAGTCCTTGATTCTTGGTACCACCGTCTCTCTCTTTTGACACTGGTGCCTCTAGTAAGAATTTTATCTGCTGAGTATCCACTGGTATTTCAGATTTAATCTGCTATAAATTACCCAGCAATTTGTCTTTTCAAAATGATGATATAGTTTTATAGGTTACTTCCAAGATATTTATCTGGCAAAATGATCCTTTTGGTAATGTGATTAGTATTTCCTTTATGTCCAAATCTTCAGGCCACTGAGCAGCAGCATCTGGCTCAAATATTGCCATTGCTATTAAACTTTCAGTATCTGGGCTTGCATGAGCCCAACATGTTACATTAGTGATTACATCCCTTCTCCCCATTTTAGCCATCTACAGATTGTCTGAACTGTTTCTGATGAAGTTCACAAGAGCTTCCACTTTTGCCATGCCAACATGAGACAATTCCCATGTCATATGTTAATGAGGCTGGTGCCTCACTAACTGCAGGGGAACTGCAGCACTGGCATTTGATTGTCTCCTTAATAACATTGTAGCCCCTGATCAAGTTCTCCAATTTATGTGGACTGACCAGCACAGGAACAGTCAAGATGTCATCATCTTTGCTTAATTGGAAGTGGAGTCCATCCTTTGTAAGGGATTTGAGTTCCATTGGTAGCTTTAAAATCAAGCCTATCTTCTATTTCCAATATTTGTCTTCTACCCACTGACTTGAGATCATGCACACCTGTGTTCCAGTGTACTTTATTGAGGAAACATCAAACCAAACATCTCTTTCCAACTAAATTAGCTACTCTGGTTTGCTGCTTGGGTGTTAGATAACAAAGGTAGGCCACCTGCTCCTGATAAATCCCATGTTGTGTCAGCTTTGTCTCTGCTCTCTTGTGATTTTCCTGCATGACATCCTGACTGGTAGTGTTCTTTACTTCTACATCTGTAACAGCGGTTACAGGTACTGCCTGTGCCAGATTGCCTGCCAGATTCTCTTCTCTGGGATTGCTTGTCTGCTCATACTGTTCATTGTATGCAGGGTTGTTGTAGCTGGGTCGGTCCCAGGATATTTATTTGAGAGACTATGCGAGTGAGGTAATATCTTTTATTGGACCAACTTCTGTGTGAGAGAGAATCAAGCTTTTGAGCTGTGTGAGCGAAAAGTTTGTCTCTCTCAGCAACGGCAGTTGGGTCTAAGAAAAGATTCTCTCACTCCCCCGCCCCAATGACATTATCAGTTATTTTGTCCCACTCCTGGGCAGGTTGCTTTAATATGTTAATTTTGGCTTTCACACCTTTGATTTAATCAATATTAGCCTAAAGTTCCTTTTTCTGATTTGTAAATGGGTCATGTGTGGAGACTCCTTGTACCCGAGGAGGAGGTGCCACTTTACTCTGTGACTGGTGGTCAGTGTAGGGTGATTGCACAGAATTACATGCTACTGCCCTAGTACATGCTCCTGTGCTGTTTCTCTACCTCATCAGTGGTTTCTCTGCCTTGCAGCAGTGTGCAGCTTCTCAAACAAGGTCTCATCTGCGGCCTGATTATCTTTTAAATAAGGCTGCATCACAGTCCAAATGTTGACATTCTGCAATCCTGTCAGGACTGAATAGAGAAACTTGTGTTGTATAAGAATAGGATGATATCTTCAACACCACATTCTGCAAGGCATTGCCCTCTGATCCCACTGAGGGTTACCAAAAGAAACTACACCATCTAATCAAGAAACTCCCTGAAAAAAGCACAAGAGCAAATCCGCACAGACACGCGCCTAGAACCTCGAGCAGGGCCAAGACCCATAAACCTGGAAATCTTGGATGCCCCATCATCTCAGGCATTGGCACCTTGTCAGCAGAATTGTCTGGTTATGGAGACTCCCTCCTCAGGCCCTACACTACCAGTAGTCCTAGCTATGTTCGAGACACCACTGACTTCCTGAGGAAACTACAATCCATCGATGATCTTCCTGAAAACACCATCCTAGCCACTATGGATGTAGAAGCCTTCTACACCAACATTCCACACAAAGATGAACTACAAGCCGTCAGGAACAGTATCTCCGATAATGTCACGGCAAACCTGGTGGCTGAACTTTGTGACTTTGTCCTCACTTTGTCCTCACCCATAACTATTTCACATTTGGGGACAATGTATACCTTCAAATCAACGGCACTGCTATGGGTACCCGCATGGCCCCACAGTATGCCAACATTTTTATGGCTGTCCTAGAACAATGCTTCCTCAGCTCTCGTCCCCTAATGCCCCAACTCTACTTGCATGACATTGATGACATCTTCATCATCTGGACCCATGGAAAAGAAGCCCTTGAGGAATCCCACCATCATTTCAACAATTTCCATCCCACCATCAACCTCAGCCTGGACCAGTCCACACAAGAGATCCACTTCCTGGTCACTACAGTGCTAATGAGCGATGGTCACATAAACACCACCCTATACCAGAAACCTACTGAGTGCTATACTTACCTACACGCCTCCAGCTTTCACCCCGACCACACCACACGATCCCTTGTCTACAGCCAAGCTCTACGATACAACCGCATTTGCTCCAACCCCTCAGACAGAGACAAACACCTACAAGATCTCTATCAGCATTCTTACAACTACAGTGCCCACCTGCTGAAGTGAAGAAACAGATTGACAGAGCCAGAAGAGTACTCAGAAGTCACCTACTACAGGACAGGCCCAACAAAGAAAGTAACAGAACACCACTAGCAGTCACCTTCAGCCCCCAACTAAAACCTCTCGAGTGCATCATCAAGGATCTACAACCTATCCGGAAGGATGACCCATCACTCTCACAGAACTTGGGAGACAGGCCAGTTCTTGCTTACAGACAGTCCCCCAACCTGAAGCAAATACTCACCAGCAACCACACAACAAAAACACTAACCCAGGAACCTATCCTTGCAAAAAGGCCGTTGCTAACTGTGTCCACATATCTATTCAGGAGACACCATCATAGGGCCTAATCACATCAGCCACACTATCAGAGGCTCGTTCACCTGCACAGCTACCAATGTGATATGTCATCATGTGCCAGCAATGCCCCTCTGCCATGTACATTGGCCAAACCGGACAGTCTCTACATAAAAGAATAAATGGACACAAATCAGACATCAAGAATAACAACATTCAAAACCAGTTGGAGAACACTTCAATCTCTCTTGTCACTCGATTACAGACCTAAAAGTGGCAATTCTTCAACAAAAAGACTTCAAAAACAGACTCCAACGAGAGACTGCTGAATTGGAATTAATTTGCAAACTGGACACCATTAACTTAGGCTTGAATAAAGACTGGGAGTGGATGGGTCATTACACGAAGTATAGAATCACAGAATATCAGAGTTGGAAGGGACCTCATGAGGTCATCTAGTCCAACCCTCTGCTCAAAGCAGGACCAGTCCCCAACTAAATCATCCCAGCCAGGGCTTTGTCAAGCCTGACCTTAAAAATATCTAAGGAAGAACATTCCACCACCTCTCTAGGTAATGCACTCCAGTGTTTCACCACCCTCCTAGTGAAAAAGTTTTTCCTAATATCCATCCTAAACCTCCCCCACTGCAACTTGAGACCATTATTCCTTGTTCTGTCATCAGCTACCACTGAGAACAGTCTAGAACCATCCTCTTAGGAACCGCCTTTCAGGTAGTTGAAAGCAGCTATCAAATCCCTCCTCATTCTTCTCTTCCCTCAGCCTCTCCTTATAAGTCATGTGTTCCAGTCCCCTAATCATTTTTGTTGCCCTCCGCTGGACGTTTTCCAATATTTCCACATCCTTCTTGTAGTGTGGGGCCCAAAACTGGACACAGTACTCCAGATGAGGCCTCACCAATGTCGAATAGAGGGGAATGATCACGTCCCTCGATCTGCTGGCAGTGCCCCTACGTATACATCCCAAAATGCCATTGGCCTTCTTGGCAACAAGGGCACACTGTTGACTCACATCCAGCTTCTCGTCCACTGTAACCCCAAGGTCCTTTTCTGCAGAACTGCTGCCGAGCCATTCGGTCCCTAGTCTGTAGCGGTGCATGGGATTCTTCCATCCTAAGTGCAGGACTCTGCACTTCTCCTTGTTGAACCTCATCAGATTTCTTTTGGCCCAATCCTCTAATTTGTCTAGGTCCCTCTGTATCCTATCCCTGCCCTCCAGTGTATCTACCTCTCCTCCCAGTTTAGTGTCAATAGTAAAACTATTTCCCCATGTTTATTTCCCCCCCTACTGTTCCTCACACGTTCTTGTCAACTGCTGGATATGGCCCACCTTGATTATCACTCCAAAAGATCCCCCCCCCCCCCGCTGGTAATAGCTCACCTAACCTGATCACTTTTGTTACAGTGTGTATGGTAACACCCATTGTTTCATTTTCTCTGTGTATATAAAATCCCCCTACTGTATTTTCCACTGAATGCATCCGATGAAGTGAGCTGTAGCTCACGAAAGCTTATACTCAAATAAATTTGTTAGTCTCTAAGGTGCCACAAGTACTCCTTTTCTTTTTAGGTAAAGTTCAGTTGCACCTTTTTCCTGGTAATAGGATTTTAAGGTACACCTCCATTTTGGCAGGCTCAGATTAGCTGAGGCTCAGTCCTGGTCAAACTGCCCTGATTACAGCTTCTGTGATCTCTGCGTCAGTGTACCCCCTTTTGAATCCCACTTTCAATTTAATAAACCAGACTAGTTAGGCTTAAACCTGCCCTTTTGGTGGGAGTTCCCACTCTGTCCCGTTGTTTTAAAGTCTTTCTTTAAAATTGGGTCTGTTTTCTGAGTTGGGAGTGACAAATTTTCCATAGACGTTTGGCTTTTAATTTTTCACACAGCTTGAAATACAGTTTCAGAAATATCTTTATTTTTCAGCATACTGGTTCTGCACTCTCTCTAGTTCAAATGTTCCAGTTTGCTGCTTTGCTATAGCAATGAGATATAAAAGCTTATCTTTTAATCCCAGCAGTGTATACAATCCTTGATCTTTCAACTCTTCCTGTGCATTTAAGCTTATTATAGATTTGATTAAAGCAAAATTAGGGTGACCGTATTTCCCAAAGTGAAAATGGGATATGGCGTGGGGCTAGCCTGAGTCCTTCCTGTCCCCACCCCCAAAGCCACTCGCCTGAGCTCCCCTCCCCGCATGGGGCTGATGTCAGCGTTGCGGCTCACCTGAGACCTGCCTGACCCCTGCGCGAGGTTGGGCTGTTATCACTGCTCGCCCGAGCCCTACTTGCCCCTCTGCCTGGGGCTGGTATCACTGCTTGGCCCCTTGCACGTACCTCTGCACCCTACTTTTTTGACAAAACTGGGCATTTGTCCCATTTGCTCTTGCCAACTGATTAAGAGCAAAAATAATTTTGCCCAAAAAATTGGGACGATCAGGACAGAGCTTAAAAAAGGGACTGTGCTGGCCAAAATGGGATGCATGTTCACCCTAAGCAAAATGGGTTTTTTTGCTGCATTTTCACAGTAACTTGTTCCAGAAATGCTCAAAGAGTCACAAACTTCTCTTAAATGCTCATCCTTTGGCTGGTATAAAAGTCTACCTCCCTGTGAAGGTCCTCTAATTCTTTGCCAGCCATAATGCTTGCAAACAATTAAATCTTCCCTGGCAGCTTTTCCTGGAATAGTCTACAGCAGTTTCCTGTAGGTTCATCTCTCAGGCCTGGTCTACTCTACGAGTTTGTCGAATTTAGGAGCGTTAAATCGAATTAACCATGCACCCGTCCACACAACGAAGCCATTTTTGTCAACATAAAAAGGGCTCTTAAAATCGATTTCTGTACTTCTCCCCAACGAGGGGATTAGTGCTGAAATTGACATCACTGTTTCAAATTAGGGTTAGGGTGGACACAATTCGACGGTATTGGCCTCTGGGAGCTAACCCACAGTGCACCATTGTGACCACTCTAGACAGCGCTCTGAACTCTGATGCACTGGCCAGGTGTACAGGAAAAGCTCCGGGAACTTTTGAATCTCATTTCCTGTTTGGCCAGGTGAGCTCATCAGCACAGGTGACCATGCAGTCCCAGAATCGAAAAAGAGCTCCAGCATGGACCGAACGGGAGGTACTGGATCTGATCGCTGTATGGGGAGATGAATCCGTGTTATCAGAACTATGTTCCAAAAGACGAAATGCCAAAACATTTAAAAAAATCTCCAAGGCCATGAGGGACAGAGGCTACAGCAGGGACTCAACACAGTGCTGCGTGACACTTAAGGAGCTCAGACAAGCATACCAGAAAACCAAAGAATCAAAGGGACGCTCGGGGACAGAGCCCCAGACATGCCGCTTCTATACTGAGCTGCATGCAATTCTAGGGGGTGCCGCCACCACTACCCCACCCCTGTCCGTGGACTCTGATGATGGGCAGTAGTGTAGCTGGGGGGGGAGTGGAACAGCGGCTGCTCTCCCACCGAGCAGAAGTGGCACCTTTTTACTTTTTTGGTGCCATTTTAATTTTTACTCGCCTGGCAGCACTCCGGGTCTTCGGCGGCGGGGCGGGCAGCGCTCCGGGTTTTCAGCAGCACTTTGGCATCAGGTCCTTCACTCGCTCCGGTCTTCAGCGGCATTTCAACAGTGGGGGGTCCTTCCGTGCCGCCAAAGACCGGAGCAAGTGAAGGACCCGACGCTGAACTGCCGCTGACGACCAGAGCGCCGCTGGGTGAGTACAAACGGGTGGTGCCTTTTTATCTCCACTCCCCCTGTTTTCTCCACCTGGCTATGCCACTGATGATGGGTTACTCTCCGCCATGCCAGAGGATTTTGCGGACAGAGAAGATGAGGAGGATGAGCTTGAGGAGAGCACACAGCACATCGTTCTCTCTGACAGCCAGGATCTTTTTATCACCTTGACTGAAATACCCTCCCAACCCAACCAAGCCAGAGAAGGGACTTCTGGTGAGTGTACCTTTTTAAATATAATACATGTTTTAAAAGCAAGCGTTTTTTAATGATTAATTTGCCCTGAGGTTTGGGATGCATTTGTGGTCAGTACAGCTACTGGAAAAGTCTGTTAACATGTCTGGGGATAGAGCGGAAATCCTCCAGGGACATCTCCATGAAGCTCTTCTGGAGGTACTCTAAAAGCCTTTGCAGAAGGTTTCTGGGGAGAGCAGCCTTATTCTGTGATATTGTTCATGGTAACCTGGTTGAAATAGGGGAATTTGATTAAGGGGACATTCAGAGGTGGCCATTCCTACTAGGCTGTTTGCCTGTGGCTGAAAAGAAATCCTCCCCGTAGTTAGCCTAGTGGGGGGCGGAGGGGGATGCATTGGTGCTGAGCTGTTCACGTTTGGCTAGCAGTGATCTTCCCTGATACCAGCCACGTGGTGGGGGGGAGGGTAAAGCGATCATCCCAGAGAATTGGATTGGGGGGTTAGTTTGGTTTCTGCTGCTGCATGAAAACCACAGAACTAAATTGTCAACTCAACGGGCTTTGCTTGGTATGGGAAAGGGGGGCGCTGCTCTTACGAAGGTTGCAGAAGCCGAAAGACTATGGCTTACCATGGCCGCCTGCAAGCTGAATTCTGTTGCCCGGCACTGCGTGTGTGATCTCTAACACCAAAGCCGCAGGCACTCAATATAAGATGCGAAATGCGACCTTGTACCGAAATCACATGTGCTATCTAATGTGAATAGTAGTGTTCACCATGAAAGAGTATAGCCATTGTTCTGTAAAATGTGTCTTTTTAAATACTTCACTCCCTTTTTTTCCTCCCGCAGCTGCAAATGTTTCAAGCTTCCCTCCTCCGTCCCAAAGGCTATCTCAGATAAGGCGGCGAAAAAAAACACACGTGTGATGAAATGTTCTCTGAGCTCATGCAGTTGTCCGGCACTGACAGAGCTCAGCAGAATGTGTGGAGAGACACAGTAGCACAGTACAGGAAAGCGGCCAATGAATGTGAGGACAGGAGGGACGATCGAGAGGAGAGATGGCGGCAGGAAGATCAGAGAAGGAAGGACGCAACGCTGGGGCTACTGCGGGATCAAACGGACAGGCTCTGGCATCTGGTGGAGGTTCATGAATGGTAGCAGGATCACAGACTGCTGCTGCAGCGCCCTTCCTCCTCCCCAAGTTCCATAGCCTCCTCACCCAGACGCCCAAGAATGCGCGGGTGGGGGAGGCTCTGGGCACCCAACCATTCCACCCCAGTGGACAGCCCAAGCAACAGAAGGCTGTCATTCAACAGGTTTTGAAGTGGCCTTTTCCTTCCCTCCTCCCACACCCCACCCAGGCTACCTTGTGAGTTATCTTCCTATTTTTATAATCAATTAATAAAGAATACATAGTGACTTTTTCCTTTGCAGGCAAGCTGTGATCGAAGGGGGGAGGGCGGGTGGCTTACAGGGAATTGGAGTCAACCAAGGGGGCGGGTTTTCATCAAGGAGAAACCAATCGAAGCGTCACACCGTACCCTGGCCAGTCATGAAACTGGTTTTCAAAGCTTCTCTGATGCACAGGGCTTCCTGCTGTGCTCTTCTAATCGCCCTGCTGTCTGGCTGTGCATATTCAGCGGCTAGGCGATTTGCCTCAACCTCCCACCCCGCCATAAATGTTTCCCCCTTACTGTCTCAGAGATTGTGGAGCACACAGCAAGCAGCAATAACAGTGGGAATATTGGTTTTGCTGAGGTCTAAGCGAGTCAGTAAACTGCGCCAGCGCGCTTTTAAACGTCCAAATGCACATTCTACCACCATTCTGCACTTGCTCAGCCTGTAGTTGAACAGCTCCTGACTACTGTCCAGGCTGCCTGTGTACAGCTTCATGAGCCAGGGCATTAGGGAGTAGGCTGGGTCCCCAAGGATAACTATAGGCATTTCAACATCCCCAACGGTTATTTTCTGGTCTGGGAATAAAGTCCCTTTCTGCAGCTTTTGAAACAGACCAGAGTTCCTGAAGATGTGAGCGTCATGTACCTTTCCCAGCCATCCCACATTGATGTTGGTGAAACGTCCCTTGTGATCCACCAGTGCTTGCATCACCACTGAAAAGTACCCATTGAGGTTATGTACTGGCTGCCCTCGTGGTCTGGTCCCAAGATAGGGGTATGCGTTCTGTATATTGCCCCACCACAGTTAGGGAATCCCATTGCAGCAAAGCCATCTATTATGACCTGCACATTTCCCAGAGTCACTACCTTTGATAGCAGCAGCTCAATGATTGCGTTGGCTACTTGTATCACAGCAACCCCCACAGTAGATTTGCCCACTCCAAATTGATTCCCGACTGACCGGTAGCTGTCTGGTGTTGCAAGCTTCCACAGGGCTATTGCCACTCGCTTCTCAACTGTGAGGCTGCTCATCTTGGTATTCTTGCGCTTCAGGGCAGGGGAAAGCAAATCACAAAGTTCCATGGAAGTGCCCTTATGCATGCGAAAGTTTCGCAGCCACTGGGAATCGTCCCAAACCTGCAACGCTATGCAGTCCCACCACTCTGTGCTTGTTTCCCGGGCCCAGAATCGGCGTTCCACGGCATGAGCCTGCCCCATTAACACCATGATCTCCAAATTGCGGGGACCATGGTTTTAGAGAAATCTGTGTCCATGTCCTCATCACTCTTGTCACTGTGCCGCCATCGCCTCCTTGCCTGTTTTTTCAGGTTCTGGTTCTGCATAAACTGCAGGATACTGCGCGAGGTGTTTACAATGGCCATAACTGCTGCGGTGAGCTGAACGGGCTCCATGCTTGGCGTGCTATGGCGTCTGCTCGGGCAATCCAGGGAAAAGGGTGTGAAATGATTGTCTGCCATTGCTTTCACAGAGGGAACGTTGACTGATGACACTTACCCATAACCACCTGCAACAAATTTTTGGCCCCATCAGGCATTGGGAGCTCAGCCCAGAATTCCAATGGGCAGCGGGGACTGCGGGAACTGTGGGATTAGCTACTCACAGTGCACCGCTCGGAATGTCAGCACTTGCCACGGTACTGTGGATGCACACCACCGATTAATGTGCTTAGTGTGGATGCATGCACTCTACTTTATACAATCTGTTCCCAAAAATCTACTTCTGTAAAATCGGAGTAATTTTGTAGTGTAGACAAGGCCTCAAGGTGGTCATATCATTGCATTCAGCTTCTCCTGTCTGTGCTTGTTAAGTGTTACATTCCTACATCAGAGACTGTTCCAAACTGGAGTTTAATAAAATTTAGTTAAACAAAGAAACACAGCTTTTGCAGAAGCCCCATTGCTGCTCAGTTCTTTTAGAGCACACACAACTTTATTGCTGTAACCAGTGCTATCCCCTTTGGCTCCTTCAGCAGACCTTCGGTCCTTAATGGGAGGGGGGCAGGGCACAGGTAAATCTAACTCTGACATTTCTGTGTGAGTGCTATACCTCTACATCCAATAATGATGGAGAAGTATGTTATGCGGGCCTTCCCAGAAGATCTGAGCACATGTTCTTTGTAGCACTCCAAACTCCAGCTAGCCTGGGAAGACTAAGACTAACTGACACAGTGCTGTTGTATTTGGCGAATGTTTCTTAAAATCCCAAAATATTGTGTTCATTTAAATTTAAAAAACAAAAATAAAGCCTTTAAGTCATCAAAACACATTTTTAATATTAAGGTGTGCAGTGCATTTTATCTAATCTCTGATTTTATACACTGTGTCACCATGGCATCTGAGCTCTCTTCACCCCTCAAAAAATGTTAGGCCTGGTCTTTCAGAAGTGCTCGTCATTCGCAGCTCCTGCTGACATCAGCTGGAGTTATGGATAGTCAGCACCTCGGAAAATAAGCCCCCTAACATCTAAGCCTCAACTAAATTGATGTTTGCCTTTTAACTGTTGCACATTTAAATGTAGTTACATGTTTCCATAGGTGAAGACTCTTGGAGAGAGGGTGGTTCTGTATGTTCTGAATCGAATTATTTATCGCAAACAAGAAATTGAGCGAAATGAGATCCCCTTCCTCTGTCACAGCAGCAATGACTATGCTAAGATTCTGTGGAAAAAAGGAGAGGCCATTGGGTTCTATTCTGTTAAACCTGCAGGTAAAAATAATTTTTTTTTTAAATAAAGCAATGGAAAACCAAACTCCTTTATCAGAACTTTTAAGGTGCACTAATGTGTGTGATTGAGACATCAACCTTTTCTTGAATTCTTAGAGCAGGCAAGGTTTTGGGTAAAATTTTCAAAAGTGACTTTAGGCTCTGAAATCACTTATGCTTTTTTTTTTTTTTTAATTTTGCCCATAATCTTTTTAGTAGTCATTATGGGTACTGCACTATGCCCAGGATTCTAGGTTTCAAAATTTTTGCTTCCTGCACACAATCCTTCTCAGTCAGCAATGACCATTGTGACAGGGTCGGGCCAGATGTCTATAGGAGAGTAATAGAAGGCAGATACATTAGCCCCAGGCTAAGTAGGTCCCTTTTTCCCTGGGTAAGGTAACAGGGAAGGTTCCAGAACAATCAGGAACCTTCTGGAGACCATTAAGACAGGCTGATTAGAACACCTGCAGCCAATCAAGAAGCTGCTAGAATCAATTAAGGCAGGCTAATCAGGGCACCTGGGTTTTAAAAAGGAGCTCACTTCAGTTTGAGATGTGCGTGTGAGAAGCTGGGAGCAAGAGGCACTAGGAGCTGAGAGTGAGAACGCGGACTGTTGGAGGACTGAGGTGTACAAGCATTATCAGACACCAGGAGGAAGGTCCTCTGGTGAGGATAAAGAAGGTGTTGGGAGGAGGCCATGGGGAAGTAGCCAAGGGAGTTGTAGCTGTCGCACAGCTGTTCCAGGAGGCACTCTAGACAGCTGCATTCCACAGGGCCCTGGGCTGGAACCCGGAGTAGAGGGCGGGCCCGGGTTCCCCCCAACTCCTGGTCAGACACAGGAGGAGTCTACCTGGATTGTGAATTCAGGAAAAAAAACAGCCAAGTTGAGGGCTGCCATGAGGCTCCAAGGCGAGCAAATCTGCCAATAAGCGCAAGACCCACCAAGGTAGAGCAGGAACTTTGTCACACCACCAACAATGCCTGTAGTGCCACGGCGAAACCCATATCGTGGCAAGGTGCAGTGTCTGCTGCTTGTTCCCCAAGAAGGGTGGGAACTTCATCTTAAGAAGTACCTAATGGAAAAGGCCTTGAGGCTGCAGTCGTACCTAGGCCAGGGGACCACTCCCATACTTCAGCCTGACTTAGTAAGGTGTGTGTCTCATGCCACTGGGGCCGACTCAGGAGTGAGGGAGTCGACCCCCACAGATCTCTTGGTGTCATCTTGTCAGGAGGACAGGGAGCGTTTTCATAAATATAAAAGAGTAAATCCTCCTCCAAATCCACTTAGAAGAAGTTGAACAGAGCCCTGCCTAAATTGAGCAAGTCTTCTAGCTCAATCCAAGAGAATTTAGAACGTCCTAAGTTTCAGGGGCATGACAAGAAAGCCCACAAATCTAGGGCTCTGTTGGTACCAGACCACAGTTTGGCGACAGTAGTGTCTCTAGTACCATCCATTGTCAGTTGGTCTGGAAGCGTGGCTTCGAACAGTGTGCTCACCAAATCAGCATCCATGAACACAATAGTAACTGTTCCCACCCATCAAATTAATATCATTTCTGCTGTGGTGGAAGACTCTATGCCAAGAATGCATTGGCATGCCATTCCTTTCCTCCTTAGTGGATCGGATGATCATTACAGATACCTCCTTGTTAGATTAGGTAGCTCATATTGGCAACCACACAGCACAAGGCACTCGATATCTCGAGAGTCCAATCCGAAATCTCCTAAACTGTTTGTCACTGTAGCAGAAAGTGTTCAGGGTCAAGCTATAACCTCTCAAAGAATCTCGAAATATATCTCAGGCTGTATTTTGTTCTTTCTCCCTCTCACTCATGGGGCAAGGGTTCATTCCACAAGAGCACAAGTGACGTCTATGGCATCGCTTCAAGAAGTACCTCTATATGATATTTGCAAAGCAGCTACATGGCGTTCCATCAACACGTCTGCGAGGCATTATGTTTAGTACAAGATTCCTATGCTGATACATCCTTTTGGAAGGGCAGTCCTTGGTCTGCTCTGCCATCTGTATCCTCATACCCTCGTTCTGCTTGAGTACTGTTTGCACTCACCCATGTTGGAATACATATAGGGACCAGTACTCAAAGAGGAAGTTACTTACCTTCGTAACTAGAGGTCCTTCAAGATATTTGGTCCCGATCTATATTCCAGTACCCGCTCTTCTTCCCTGCTGCTTTGAATCATCTTTTGATTCATGGTAGAGAAGGAACTGGAGAGGCAATCAGTCTGCCCTACTACAATCTCTTCTGTTGGAGACATGAGGAGAGTGAAGGTGCATGCCAGACTGACAGGTACAGCTTTCAGAATTCTCTGGCTCTGGGTGCATGGAGCACCTGCATACCTCACAGTGGAATACAGATAGGGACCACAAGAACCTCCAATTACAAAGGTAAGTAGCTTCTTCTTATATCCCCATAACTCAAGAGGCAAAAATTTTGTCCAGTGTTCTACCCTTTTAACACTGAAGATGTACAGTAGTGCTGCATAAAGACATATGTGCGTCATAGGGGACAATATTTTGTGCACAGTCTAATATATTTTGGATATGGTCAGACCAATTTGGTGAAGGTGAAATTCACCCAGACTGTGGAAGTTACAAACATTAATGCTGTATTGTGCACATTTAGGGTCTGATCCTGCAATTCCCCTGTGTGCAGAACCCTAGTTGATCTCAGGGTGGCTGCAGGGTCAGGTCTCATTACTGCTGTTCTTTATTTGTGTGTATTGTGCTAGTGCCTAGGACCCCAGTCACAGACCATGACCCCATTTTGCTAGGTGCTGTATAAACATAGAACAAAATGATTGGTCCAAGGAGCTTACAATTTAAGTAGCATGTTTCCATGTCATTAACATTGCTTTATAGATAGTTCTCTCATTTCTTCTCACTGCTTAAATATACATTATAAATTCTGATTGTTACAAAACTTGATTGCATTTTTCACTTTTGCTGGATTAAATCTAACTTAATTGTAAATAATTTGTTGAGCACACTGACAGCCCTCCTTAAATAATAGAATATCTAATTTTGGGCCAAAGTGGTATGATCTGACATCCTAACTTTATCCTCGTCTCAGTAGAAGGTTTTTGAATTAACTTCAGGGAAATTTGTGGTGAATTGCAACTGTTGTACAGCTAAGTGCACAAGAAGGGTTTTATGCCTTCCTCTGAAGCATCTGGCCTTGTCCACTATCAGAAACATGATATTGGGCCAGATGGGCCATTGATCTGTTCCAGTATGGTAATTCCTGTGTGGAAGGTAATTGGCAGATGGCATGTCTTTGTTTTGTTTATCAATATTGTGTCTGTGAACATAGCTATGAAACTGCTCAGGTCCTAATGGAGCAATATTCACGCTAAAATTTAAGCCACCACAATGATCACAAAAATGACTTCTGGGTTGAAATGTTAATACTTTATTCTAGTTTCTGTTACAACTGATTTTATTACATTCTGAGTGAGGGAGGAGTGTTTATAATAAATATTTGTTCCATCTACGTTGTGGCAATTAGATCATGCAAGTACACTTACTTTTCATGTTCTATCATTTACTAATCCGGAGATAATAAACATCCAAGACTATTTGTATGTGAAATACTGTTATACTTCATGGGTTCCCCCCCCTCCTTTCTGCGGTGATAGACTGAGATGTAGTCCAGTGGTCAGACCACAGGACTGGGTTTTTTTCTAATTTCATCTTGGATGTGAACTTACTGCGTAACCTTAGACAAATGACTTAATCTCTCCTGCCTGAGTTTTTCTTGCTTGGCAAATGAGAATAGCAATTGACCTCACAAAAGTATTGTGAGGACTAATTAGTTAATGTCTGTGATGAGTGCTATATATGAGATGTTCATTATTATTTTATTTGGATTGTAAACTCTTTAGGGTAGGGGCTTTCTTTTCTTTGTGTGCACAGGGCCTAGCACTGTGGAGTTCCAGTCCCACCTTGGGACCAGTATTTACCACTGTAATACAAATCCAGATAAATAACATTTATTACTCTATGTAACCGGGCGCAGAATCACCGGCGGTACCTCCTGCTGGTCATCTCAGGGAATTAGTGTTCCATCCTCTAGGGGGTCCTCTTCAGGCTGGTGTCTCGCCTTGCTGCTGGCTCCCATGTCCCTCCCAGTGGTGCCTGGTGCCCCTTTCACTGGCTGCTGCCCACTGGCAGTACCCCACAGTTCTGGGTCTCCCCCTCCCAGGGGAACCTTGCACCCACTATCCATACCTCGCCTCAGTTTTAGGCTCCTGCCAGTCACCAGCTAGCCCCCGCACCCTGGGGCAGACTGCAGTATGAGCCACTCATCAGAGGCAAGGTTGGGTTTGGACCTGCTGCCTCTGTCTAACCTTGGGCTGTCCCCTGCAACCGCAGTACCTGTTGGGCCTAATGCTAGGCCACAGCCTGGGGCTTTCCTGGCTGGTGCTCCTCAGGCCCTTCCCTAGCCCCGCTCCAATCTAGGTACTCTGCTTAGGTCCCTCTCTCTCAGAACTAGAGAGAGAGTGTCTTTCTGCTCCTGGCTTCCCTGGCTTTTACAAGGCCCACTGGGTCTGTTTGGGGCGAGGCCCCCAGCTGCGGCTGCTCTGCCAATCAGCCCAGCTCTTCCCCTGCCCCAGCCCCTCTCCCAGGGCTATCTTAAACCCTTCTGGGCCGGAGCGGGTGTCTACCCCACTACACTCTACCAGTGAGTTCATGGTTACCATTCAAGAATTCTTCAATACTTAAATTGCTGTGTTGTGTCACAGTGCACCTGTTTTTAATTATAATTATTATTTGTAATCCATGCTATGCTATGAATGGAAAAATCCCTTCTTGTAAAATTTTGCCTTGACTTCAGCATTATTGATGTTCTGTAAAAAGTTGGGGGGGATAATGATTTGTGTTTCAGTTCCTAAATGAGAGCTGACTTCCATAATTATGGGTTTGTTTTTAAACAGTTTTTTAATCTATGTAAAGAGAATATATTTGGATTGAGCCTTTTGGCTTTTTCTTCCATCTTTTCACTGCATTCTCTTTTCCAGATTTCCCCAAGAAATAACTCAGCAGGATTCCAAAGTGTGCCTTTCCCCCCACTACCTTCTCATCTGTAGCCTTCCATTCTTTATCGTGTAGCAGTAGGCCACTATACCAGACAAGCTTTCTTACATCTGTAAAGCTGCAAAAATACAAAGTTGGGCCAGCGAGCCAGTGAGTGACTGAATGTGGCTGCTATGTGTGCAGTACATCTATTATCATCAGGATACAGTAAAAGCCAAGCCCCTATATGTTGCTGATGATCTAAAACTGTGACAAATCAATGATGAAATACTGATGTATGGTTTTTCCATGATTTCAGGAAGCCTATGTAGCTCCTATCTTACCCAAAGTTATCAGCTTCCAGTGCTGGACACAATGTTTGTGAGAAAGAGACATCGTGGGAAAGATTTTGGGTTAATGATGTTGGAGGATTTTGTGGATTCCTTTACTGAAGACACACTTGGTCTTCGCTACCCACTGTCATCTTTCATATATACAGGTAAACTCTGTAATTTTTTTCCTGTCTTGTCCACTCTGGCTTTCTTTAAACTTCCAAATAAATACTCCCATCTCAGTTCAATATGGAAGGAAGAGATTAAATTTCTTAAAGTTCATGACAAACTTTAAATTTAAATAAATATAAAATATGCTGTTATTCAATGAACCTTAAAAAATCAGATGGAGAATGTGCATGCTGTTTTATTTTCTTGTAATCCTTGAATTTCTATTGGTTAATATTATATCTAGGGCTGTCAATTAATCGCAGTTAACTTATGCAATTAACTCAAAAAAAAATTAATCACGATTAATCGCAGTTTTAATCGCACTGTTAAACAATAGAATACCAATTGAAATTTATTAAATATTTTGGATTTTTTCTACATTTTCATATGGTATTCTGTGTTGTCATTGAAATCAGTGTATATTGTTTATTACAAATATTTGCATTGTAAAAATGATAACCAAAAGAAATAGTATTTTTCAATTCACCTCATACAAGTACTGTAGTGCTATCTCTTTGTTGTGAAAGTGCAATTTACAAATGTAGCTTTTGTTGTTACATAACTGCAGTCAAAAACAAAACAATGTAAAACTTCAGAGCCTGCAAGTCCACTCTGTCCTACTTCTTATTCAGCCAATCACTCAGAAAAACAAGTTTGTTTACATTTACAGGAGATAATTCTGTTCACTTCTTATTTACAATGTCACCAGAAAGTGAGAACAGTCATTCACATGGCACTTTTGTAGCCGGCATTGCAAGGTATTTACGTGCCAGATGTGCTAAAGATTCGTAGGACCCTTCATGCTTCGGCCCCCATTCCAGAGGACATACTTCCATGCCTATGACGCTTGTTTACAAAAATAATGGTTTAATTAAATTTGTGACTGAACTCCTTGGGGGTTCCCCTGTTCCATTTTACCTGCATTCTGACACATATTTCATATTTCTGTGGGCACCAGAAAAATCCTACTCTTTCTGACTCTGCTACTTTTGGAATTGCAGATACACTTGGCTGAAAGTGCTCTTCCCAAAATAAGTCCATAATGCTTTTCCCCTTTAGTTTTAAAAGTTTAAAATATTAGTTTATTTTAATTGTAACATTAGTTAGTATTAAATAAGGGGAGGGGGGATTGCTGTCTCTCCGGTGCTGGCTTGCTGAGATCTTGCCACAGAGGTGAACAAGAATCCAAACTGGTGAAATAACTGAAGTGTTCATGGGTGAGATACAAATATTGACAAGCTCTGAGGGCAAATGTTACCCCAGAATGCGTGTGGAGGAGGGAGAGAAGGTTGCTGGTTCCTGAGGCTGTGGTATGTCCCAAAGCCAAAATATAAGGGCAGTTTAATAACGTGTGGAGGCGCTTCCTGCACTCCCACAATGAAGCATACTGGCTGTGGGAGTCCTCTGGGGTTCCTGTCTACTCTCTACTGCCAGGGGCAATTTCCAGAGATGGTTCAGGAACCAGAACACACACTCTGTCTCCTGCCTCTACAGAGTGGGGGATGAGATGGGACATGACAGGGCTCAGGATGGAAGGAGCTTGCTGGCAGTAGTTGCTGTCTCAACTGGCTGATCTATTTAAAAGGGCAATGTGCTTAGAGTGGGGCTAGCGCACTTAAAGGGGAAATGTGCATCTCTCTTTCACACACACAGTATGTTGTCTGTCTGACACACACACACACACACACACACACACACACACACACTGTGTGTCTGTCTCTCTCTACCATGCTGTGTCTTCTCCCTTCATTTGTGCTGCCTTGAAGTGTGTGAGGCTACATTAACAACAATGTGTTAACCCCTTGAGGGCTCAGCCGAGTGCTATTTCATCATTTATCAGTAAGGTATTCCCTGGGAAATATTCCACCCTCTGGCTCCACCACCTCAACCAAGCTTCACAATCATCATTGCTGTGTACAGTATTAAATTGTTTGTTTAAAACTTATACTGTGTATATATATGTGTGTGTGTATATCTATATATCTAACTATATAGTCTTCTATATAGATATCTATATATAGTCTTTTGTCTGGCAAAAAAAAATGTCCCTGGAACCTAACCCATGCTATTTACGTTAATTCTTATGGGGAAATTGAATTCGCTTAACATCGTTTTGCTTGAAGTCGCATTTTTCAGGAACATAACTACAACATTAAGCAAGGAGTTACTGTAACTATTTTTAATACCCAAAAATGCTTCCTAGAAGACAGGAAAAAAACCCTACAGTCCCTGCCCCCTTAAGATTACCATCTAAATTTAACGCTCATGTCAAGGTTCCTCCCCCACTCTGAACTCTAGGGTACAGATGTGGGGACCTGCATGAAAACCTCCTAAGCTTACTTTTACCAGCTTAGGTTAAAACTTCCCCAAGGTACAAATTAATTTTATCCTTTGTCCTTGGAATAACCACTGCCACCACCAAACTCTAACTGGGTTTACTGGGAAATGTAGTTTGGACACGTCTTTCCCCCCAAAATCCTCCCAACCCTTGCACCCCACTTCCTGGGAAAGGTTTGGTAAAAATCCTCACCAATTTGCATAGGTGACCACAGACCCAAACCCTTGGATCTGAGAACAATGAAAAAGCATTCAGTTTTCTTACAAGAAGACTTTTAATAGAAATAGAAGTAAATAGAGGTAAAGGAATCACCCCTGTAAAATCAGGATGGTAGATACCTTACAGGGTAATTAGATTCAAAACGTAGAGAATCCCTCTAGGCAAAACCTTAAGTTACAAAAAAGACACACAGACAGAAATAGTCATTCTATTCAGCACAATTCTTTTCTCAGCCATTTAAAGAAATCATAATCTAACGCATACCTAGCTAGATTACTTACTAAAAGGTCTAAGACTCCATTCCTGTTCTATCCCCGACAAAAGCAGCATACCAACAGACACAGACCCTTTGTTTCTCTCCCTCCTCCCAGCTTTTGAAAGTATCTTGTCTCCTCATTGGTCATTTTGGTCAGGTGCCAGTGAGGTTACCTTTAGCTTTACCTTTAGGTTACCTTTAGCTTCTTAACCCTTTACAGGTGAGAGGATTTTTCCTCTGGCCAGGAGGGATTTTAAAGGGGTTTACCCTTCCCTTTATATTTATGACAGCTCACTTGTGAGCTGTAGCTCACGAAAGCTTATGCTCAAATAAATTTGTTAGTCTCTAAGGTGCCACAAGTACTCCTTTTCTTTTTGCGAATACAGACTAACACGGCTGCTACTCTGAAACCAATCTAAATGTAAGACATAGCACAATGATGAAAGGTGCTAAATAAGAGGACGGGACTGGGTTCTAGATGGATGAGGATTACAGAAATGTTATCATATAGTTACTCAGGTTAGACATGCACATCTTGCTGGCTCAGTTCCATTTTGTTTGTGATGTATTATAAATATGATAAAGTAGAAGGTCAGATTATAATTGACTCGGTAGGATAGTGTTTGAATAATTTCTTAAGATGAGTTACAGATGTGCGTACTGTGTGGTGTGGTTTTGTTTTATTTATGTTTCTTCAGCTTGTAAGCAGTATTTTGAAAAGTACCCAGGGGATCATGATCTTCTATGGGAAGTTGAAGGAGCAGGACACTGGTTCCAGAGAACACCTATTACCAGTGTGTTGCAGAGAGAAACACTCAAAACTACAGGTAAAGAGGCTTTGGAAGCAAGGCCAGGAAACTATTGAAACTTGAAAAGTAAAGTTACATTGTACAGTGTCTACAACAATTTTTGTAGACGGTCCCACTGTGAACAATCCCCATAGAAGTCATTGGAAAGATGCCAGCTAACTTCATTATTTAAATTGTATCTGCACTTTTTTTCTGTTGAATTTTTCTAAGAGCAGGAGCCTCTCAAAAAGAAAACAACAGTTCCCAGACTGAGGAGTGTTTTCTGCCGTCTGCAATGGAATCTGAAACAGGAAGTGAACAAAGCACAGAGATTGAAACGCAGCTAAGGGTAGGTACACACAGTGTTTTCTGTATACATAAAAGCAAAGAGCTTTTACAGAATTATATAATTTATATTTTCATATTCTTCTGGCTTCCTTAATTACTTGTTCCGTAAAATCTTTTACTGAAGAGAAAGAGATGGGTCTCCATATAGGAAGTTATATATTTTTTAATTATCCATTTTTAAACTTTTAATTAGAGAGCAATGATACTAGATAAACTTTTGGGAAAAATATAGATGATTCCTAGGAAATAAATTATAAAGTCCATGAATTTAATAAAAGTGTGTGCCCTCCTTGTTCAATACTCCAGCTTTAGCCTCCATTTTCCTGTGCTTCTCTCCCTCAGTAAGTCCTTTCAGCAATCCATCTTGAACTTCCAGTATCTCCTCAGTGTTCTCTGGGCCTGTGAGCCTGGACTATAGCCTTTCTTTTGAATTATCCAGTCTATCAAAACCCATGACTTTTTATCAGATTACCCTTGAAGACATAGTTCTGGCTTCAATGAGAAAGCCAGAAACATACTTATTGTGAAATTTTGTTGTGGTTGAACTAAATTGACATGGGTGTCAGGATCTATGAAAGACAGATGCTTTTGTTACACTTGGTTTAATGTTACTTTTTTCAGCAAAGCAGCACCAGCTTGTTGTTTAGACATTGCAAATTCACCTAGTGTTAATAGAACACTAGGATGCATCTTGTACTATCATTTTTTTCAACCAATGCTCTCTTCGTATGCTGTAGGGTATGAGATGGCCTTAGTAGTGTCTAGTAACTTGCACTGGTAGATTGTTATAGGTTTGGGGGGAGGGTATTTCAACTGATTTCCTCCCCGACCCTGCACTCTTGGGATGTGTGAATATCCAGATTATGACACTTAGAAGCACTGTACTCACAAACAGTGCAAAGGCTGCATTTCTTTGGCATCAGATGGACGCATCAAATGCATAAGTCTAAGAAGATAGTGTCTTAGAGTGCATAATCGCATTGTAGATGATCATGATGTAAAGTGTACAGCCTGCATTCAGGTTTATTCAGTTCCACCACAAAAGGAATGCAAGTCTCTTTGTGCATATTTGAAACCTCAGCCAAATTTCACCCGCATATGGATATGCAGTTGAATATTTTTGTTTGTTGACTATTAGGCAGCTGTTAAGAGATGGAACATTCTGCAAGATTGCATACAGTGAATAATGATGAATGTTAATGAGGTATTAATTTGCATTGTACAAACCAGTCAAAATGCAGTTGGGAGTAAACTTTAATTATGCAAGACCAGTGCCTTAGGCACAAAACCTAGCTACTGAAATTTAAACTTTGTGTTCAAAGTAAAATTAAGTGTGTAGCATGGTTGAGAAGGTTACCTCCCAAGGGTAAACTGAATGCAAACAGATATAGTATTTTCTTCTTGAGTTTTTAAACAAGCCTGAAACAACAACTCTGAGAGCTGTCATTCATAACAGTAAGTTTCTTACTCTGAAACTTGATTATGATTATTTAAATGTCATCTCCACTGGTAATTGTTTTAGCAGAAACAACTGATTAATGCACTTATATAAGGTTGTTGGATGCAGTCACGTATTATGGGGGAAGGAGCAGTGGAACATTTAGTTGCTGTTAAGGCTTGCTGTAGTGGTGAATTAGGAATTCAAGCCCTCCCAAAAAAGTCAAGTCACCTGTGCCTCTGCCCAAAAGTTGGAGGGGAAAAAAGAAATGCACCCAATGTCAAAAGCCGCAAATATCTTCTGGAGGCCAGAATCCCAAATCCCAGAATCCCTTCCAAAATACTAGAACTGGCTTTCTCCCTGATGACTGCATTATCTGTACAAAATTCTGCAGCACACTGAAGATTTAGGAGTAGTGTAAAATATTAATGTGGAAAACGATTCCCACATGTACCTGTGTATTACATTATTTTTATCTTTTAAAACACAAGGAATACTGAAATGATTGTAACACTAATATATAATTAAACAAACCCCACTATTTAAGTTTACTTGATGTTATCTCAAATATCAATGTGTTACAGAACTGATTGCAACCCACTGGGTCTTGCAGCAGAGGTCTGTGGGGTGGGTTGGAATTGCAGCAGAGCAGGTGGACATGGCCTCTTTTTAGTGCTAGTTTACCTAAAGTAGCTAATCTAGGGCAATTAATCATAGCTCTGTTTTAAAAACAAGAAGTTTATACTCTGAGAAATTATTGTAAAAATAGATTTGTGGGGTTGGATGCTTGTCTCTCAATGACTGCAGATCTAGTTTGGTCATAAATAAAAAGACCTGGTACCTGCTGGCTCTGCAGACTACACCTAGAATCTAAGGCTGAAGCTCTGTTTTACCCAGCTTGACACATCATCACCAGTAATAGAGATTTATTAATTTGGTTGATTTTTCTTTTAATAATCCCGAGCTAGATGTTTTGGGATAGTAAAAATGTGTATTAGTCCGTAAGAGAGTAGATCTGATTCTAAATTTACCTCATGAGCCAATCTCTTTGTCGAGAAGATACCGTTTTTTCACGTATTCCTTCACCTGACTGTAGTCGGTCTCCCAAAGAGTGACTTGAATTAATACTCCAGAATGTAACGGGGGGTTGGGAGATGAAGGCATTTCAATCAGGAGAATAGACTCTCCAGTGGTTCAGACTTTTAAAGTACAATATGTTTTTCTGCTTTAGGTTGATTCTCAAAAAGGCAAAGACATCTTTGATGCCCATGCAAGCACTTCTGAAGGTAAAAATAATGTTGAACATCAGTATTATGGTTCTTAAATTTTAGTAGGGTAATGGCCCATTTTCACCATTACTTTTAACTTCTCTGTGCCTTGATTTAGTCATCTGCAAAATGGATAAATTATAATACCTCTTTTAGAGGTGTTTTGAAGCCTAAGCAATGTTTGTAAAGTACTTTAACATCCTTGGATGAATGCTAGTATTGTATATTTATTTTGGTGTGTTTAAAAAAAATCCTATAATGAAATGCTTTTTCAATTAGGCTCTGCATATGCCTACTTTTATGAAAAATACTAAAGTTATTCTCTTACAATGTGCAGATCCATTAGGTATGAGTATTCTTTCATTTACATTCATTTTTTGTATCTTTAAGAGCTTGATGTTACACCCGTTTCTACTCGAACACGAAGCAGTCAGTTAAAACGTCCCAGGATAGGAAAGAGGAGCCAGGAATCTGAAACTGAAATTCCTTCAGGAGAGGATGAAAACCTTCTTTGGATATCAGGAAGCAGGTAATGTGTCACTTTTCATTTTGCAGTTTCAGTGGTGTCAGAGCTGTGGTGTACCTACTCATGTGGTACATGCTATTTCCTATCCCATTAAAAAGCAAAATTGATATATCCTCCCTTCCCCTGCTTTAGTCTGATTTGCTGATTACCTTAAAAATAAAACTCTAGGGGGAAAAAGCAAGCTGCCAACTCTGAAGTGATCGCACCAAAGCAATGGTTTGTTTCTCCATATAAACTCAGCAGATTTTGGGAACCATAGGAACAACGCTGCAGTGCTTTAACATGGTTTGTGTAGTCGCAGCATAGTGCTGGGAGAGAGCTCTCCCAGCACTCTAAAAAAACCACCTCCATGAGGGGAATAGCTACCAGCGCTGGGAGCGCAGCTACTGGTGCTCAAAGCACTGTCTACACTGGCACTTTACAGCGCTGCAAGTTTCAGCGCTGTAAATTGCCAGTGTAGACAAGCCCTAAGTGGCTTCACATGTCCTGCACTATCAAGGGTCAGTGGCACAGCTAGGTGGAGCGAACAGGGGGAGCAGACATAAAAAAAGGTGCCACCTGCTTGTACTCACCGGGCGGCGCACCGGGTCCTCGGCAGCACTGAAGGCCCTTGCCACCGAAATGCCCCCGAGGACCCAGAATGCGTGAAGTCCCCCGCTGCCGAAGCGTCAGACCCGCCGGCGAAGACCCAGAGTGCCGCCGGGTGAGTAAAAATTAAAAAAGGCGCCAAAAAATTAAAAAAGCTCCACTTGTGCTCAGTGGGGGAGCAGTTGCTCCCCTCTCTAGCTACGCTACTGTCCAGGGTCTGCTTTTTACTTTCCTGATGAATAGCTAAATGGAACCAGAGATGATATGCTGCTATTATGCACTTGTAGACAATGTGCTGCTGTAAAATGGACAGTGTTTGGAATATATGAAATTTATTCTGTGATTTCTAACCACCTGTCCCACAGATTGGCAATCAGTGCTTCGAGACTTGTAGCCACAGATAATTGGCTAGTTGGATAGTTGGGAAGCTCATGACTGTTCTTGAAAATCAGGATATTAGGGCTTGTGGTAAAAATTTTGTGGCACCACTGCCATAATCTATCTTGAGAAACTGTGGTGTGTAGTTATAGAATGCTGGTGAAACAACTGTATACAAGTCAGCTGTGCACACTATCATTTCTTCATATATAAAACCTAAGTGCACTTAAAGATGAAAAAATTCCATCATCCCAAAAATAAAAAGTGAACATTTCTGAGACCTCATTACCTTTTGGCTACATCAAAGCTTTACTTTTCCAGCCAATCTGCATGCTGTCTGCTATCTTGAATTCTAATCCAGTTAGACATTTTGTAAACTATATGAAATTAATGATCATTTTAGCTCTATAAGGCTACTCAGACAATTAAGTCACATGAGACTGATACTGGTATACCTGGGTTGGGAGAAGCTGGGTCTCTTTTCACAGGGTCCAAATTTTTTTTTACAGTTAAGGGATTAACGTTTTATTACTTCAAAAGCTTGCAGCCCTCACGAAGGTATTCCTGATTTCTAGCTTTGAATTTAATGGATGCAAGATAGAGGCCTCTTTATGTATTGGTGCAGCAACAGTCTAGTTGAATAGCTGTCTAGTTAGGAGTTGTCCATTTTCAACATATAATTTTATTTATTTAGCTGGGTTCCACACTCCTATATGATGAATGTGTATTATACTAATTAACTTGCTGTAGGAGAAAGTTCTCATTATTAAATGGTGTCACTGAGATTATTAACCTAAAAAAAGAGTTGTTTTATTTTCTGTTGCAGGTTGGAACCTGTAGCACATACATCTGAAAGCTCAGAAGAGTTAGTAGAAGAAACTGAAGAAAATGTAGTTGAAAATGAAGAGGAAACAGTAGCTGAAAATGAGGACCAGTCAGTATTGGAAACACAAGAGTTATGTACATCACCACCTGAAAAACAAGATGAGAAAGAGGTAGGAGCTGAGTCTGGCTGAGGTTCCCTGTAAATAAGGCCCAGGTGGTGGTGATAGGCTTGAGGAGCTTTCCATCCACATCTGAGCAGGAAATTGCAACCTTTTGTGTCAAATGTGGTCTTTGCTACCATCTTGTGTGTGTTTGCTAACTCTATATGAAATTTATTGCAATGCACTTTATGTAGGACTACATCTTAAATCCATTTGGAAGATGAAGCTGGTACAGAATTAAGGTTAGGGAAATGTCCTCTATACTTACTGTGAACATTAGAGTCCACAAGAGCTTCTGTAACGTAAATCCCCAGCTAGCCTGTTAACTCTGGCAGCACAAAGTAGCTGGAGCAGAGGCCAGAATCTGGTCTAGTATCTCTGAAGAAAATTAGATGATCCTTAAGGAACCAATGGCTTGCTGTATATCAGAGACTCCTGTAAATTTTGAAAATGTGTGCTTTAATTTTTATGCTTGAAAAAAGCCAAAAAATAAAAAAAACATGATAAATATAACTGTTTGCACAACAGTTTTACTCTGTAACAGAAGTTATGAAATTAAAGCTAGAAGTAACATTTGCGTCTTGGTAGAACCTCACACCCTGCTGATCAATGTCTGTATGCAAAAGTTCTGCCTCTGAGATTTTTTACGCTGATGTTTTGAACAATGGCTGTGCCCTACCTTGACTTATGAATGTCACTTTAGGAAACTGAATCAGAGCCACTCAATGGTGAGCTAACAGAAAAGACTATCAAACCATCTCTCATGACTGAAGAGGAAACAGCTAGTGAAATACTAGATGGTGAATCAAAATTACAGTCTGACAATCCAGAAGAAGAATCTTTAACTCTGTTTGTTCCGTTAATCCTTGACTCTTCAGCAAAATCTTCTGAAGACACTGCATCAGATAAGGTGAGGGAAGTGCAACAAAATGATATTTTAGGTCTTTTTTCTGCAATGCATATATTACGTTTATTTATTTAATAGGTATAGGCCATGAATTACTTGCAAAAGCAGTTGTCAGAACACATAGCAAAATCCATAAATAAAATAAGACTGGTGTTTTAGTAATATGCAATAACAATAAATCTATGTTCATTAAAACTAAGGAAAACAATGCTCTGGTCCAATCTCCCTTAGTAATACTCAAATAGTCTCCAGTATCGTCAGGGAAAATAGCGATATTCAACAAGCCGTCCCTCTGTTGTGGCTAGTAATTTCTCTCAGTACTTAGATTTGATAAAATGAGTAGGGGAAAATAAAATATATTACACCATTAATTGCTGGTAAAGTATAAGAAACTTATTATTTATTTGCAAAAAGAAAAGGAGTACTTGTGGCACCTTAGAGACTAACCAATTTATTTGAGCATGCTCAAATAAATTGGTTAGTCTCTAAGGTGCCACAAGTACTCCTTTTCTTTTTGCGAATACAGACTAACACGGCTGTTACTCTGAAACCTGTCATTATTTATTTGTAATACCATAGCGCCTAAGAGCCCCAGTTCTGGGCCAGGACATCATTGTGCTAGGTCAGTGGTTTCCAAACTTTTTGGCATCAGGCCCCCTTTTTAATTTTCAAGAAACCCTCACACCCCCCACCTCTCCTTTACCCACATCCAACCCCCACCCTGCTCCTTGTCCCCTGACCACCTCCACCCGGGACCCCACAGCTCATCCAACCCCCTCCCCCCCCGCTCCCTGTCTCCTGACTGCCTCCCAGAACCTCCGCCCCATCCAACCGCTCCCTGTCCCCTGACTGCCCCCCATGGAACCTCCTGCCCCTTATCCAACCCCCCCCACCCCTTACCAGGCCGCTCAGAGCGGCAGGACTGGCTTATTGGAAAGCCTGGGAGGTGGGCAGGTGCAAGCTGCGCTCCCGGCATGGCTGTGGGGGAGGGTGGACAGGAGGGGAGGGGCTGGAGGCTAGCCTCCCCGGCCGGGAGCTCAAGGGCTGGGTAGCCTCGCGCCCCCCTTGGAATTTCTTCATGCCCCCCAGTTTGGGAACCAGTGTGCTAGGTGCTGTACAAACACAGAACAGAAAGATGGTCCCTGCCCCAAAGAGCTTTACAATCTATCTAAGACCAGAGATGATACAGACAGACAGGAGAACAAGGAAATGAGACAATATTGGTCACCATGATACAGTGGTCTCAGCACTGTAGCAACTGAACTGTTGTCAAGTTTTTTCTAGGCAAAAGAGTTTTAAGGAGGATAATGTAGTTTTGTGGATATGTACGAGGAGCTGCTCCCAAGAGTAGGGAGCAGCATGGGAGAAAGCACAAAGATGCTTGTTTGAAAATTGAACAGTGGGCGATGGTGGCTGGCATCATAGGGTGATCAGCGGTGGGAGTCAACCTTTTGATACTGAATGAGATATGATCGGTAGGGTGTGGATAGGTCTTGAAGGGCCTTGACAGCGAAGACAAGTAATTTATGTTTGATACAATAGAGAGGGAGATCCACATCCCAAGGAATTTACAATCTAAAGGCACAGTCAGTTATAGGCACCAAGCAGAATGCTAACTATTGGAACAAGTACAGACAAGCCAATGTCCATATGCTTACTCTGCACTGCTTTTGAAGTGTGCCCCATTGTGCATGAGTGATCCTCTGAATTTTTGTATTTCAAAGTTTTAGAAAACATCAGATAATGTCAAGGCCCTTAAGCCAGGAAGATGGCTTGTGTGAGGGGAAGGAGAGGATTGTTAATGGTCCACCCAATGCTGTAAATTGCTGGGTGCTTCAACTCCCACTGTGAGCTGAGGGTGTTCAGCACCTTGCAGGGGAAGGCCCAGAGTCTGTACCATCTCCAGAACATGTGAATTGTCCCCTTGATGGTTTTGACTCTTATTTTTTCCTCAGGTTATGAACACTACTGATTCAGAAATACTGACGGAGGAAAGTATATCTATGGAAAAAGAGGGCATTGAAGAGGAGCAACAAACAGCGCAAAGGAAGAAATCATCTGATGAAAGTACAGATACTGTAGCTTCAGTGCCAAAAGAAGAACCATCCGATAATGGCCTTTCAAACTCTGTGGTAACTGAAGCACTAGAAGAATCAGTTTCTGAAAATGTGTCGCCCAACGCATCTTCTTCCTTGGAGGAGCAAAGTGAGGAAGCAGGGCATGATTCACAAGAAACCCCTGTTGTCCTTGGTCAGAGTTCTTTGATAGTGGTTGAACTTGAGGATGTGTCGTTCCAGCAACATTCAGAAGGACAAAAGAACCAATCAGAAGAGCAGTATGAGGAGTCTTCTGAACAGATGGATCAATACACGCAGACAGCAGCAGAGAGAGTTGCTGACAGCAGCTCAGAAGAAACAGAAATTGAGGTACCAATAGTAGATCGGAGGAACTTACGAAGAAAGGCCAAAGGATACAAAGGACCACCCAAGAAGAAAGGAAAGCCAGCT
Organism: Caretta caretta; assembly: GCF_965140235.1. Taxonomy (NCBI): domain Eukaryota; kingdom Metazoa; phylum Chordata; order Testudines; family Cheloniidae; genus Caretta; species Caretta caretta. The sequence goes on from NC_134210.1 coordinate 48,982,977, forward strand.
TAACAATGAAGTCGCTTGTTAATCCAGCTATTTGTAAGTTATTATTTCATTTAAAATAGGGTATTATTAAATTGCATGGGACACAGGATACACATGTATTCAGAAGTTTGGGTTAGACTTCCCTTCGGGATTCACCACCTTTCCTCAACTTTTCTCGAATTTTTAACCACTATACAATGAGCTTCATCGGAGTATGGAAGTAAATGGCCAATCTCCCCCTTTATAAAGGATAAATGCTGAATAAATGGAACAGTTGTGTTAGCAAAGCAACAGAATTTACATTTAAGATTAGAATTGTTAGAAGAAAACACCATCTGTGAAATCCTAAACCCATTGACTTCAGTGAGGCCAGGATTTCACACCAGATGTTTATAAAATTGTGTTCTCCGCTTGAGAAAAAAGCAGGACAGCGGGGGGAAAGCCCACATAGACTACCAGAGAATAGAGTGGAGAAAAAGAATATATGGCATAAATATTGATCTCAAGATGAGGGGAGTATACACAAGAACTTACTCTTACAACTTAATGGTCCAAAATAACATGAACAGTACTATCTATTTTTTCTCTAGTATTGTTTTAGGTGAACTGATTTTCCACCCCTACTTCCAAATCCCATTTACTATTCATTTGAAAGAAAAACAGCTGAGTCCATGATCTGAAGCACTGTCAAAACAATATCTAGCATTGTACAATACAATAATGAAGCTTTTTTAGTGGAGCATTAATGATGCTTATATGGTAAGTTATACATTTATAATTTCAAAATTCAACATTAAGCATACTTTTATAGCATCTACTTTTACTTGTGTGTTGAGCCACCCATACGTTTACAGATCTGTTTGGACTGCCACCCCATGTACATGTGCTGATTTGGTTCTTTGTGTCACAGTGCAGAAAATAACTTAAAATAACCCTTCAGCTGGAAATGGGCTGAATAGGGAATGCTACCTGGTATCTTCCAAATACTTAGCTGGTACATTCAGCAGCCGGTAGATGTGATGTCTATCAGGTGCAAGACTTCTGTGGGCCCAAAAGTTCCAGGTATACCATGACATTTCATTAGTGTAAAGTAAACATTAATCGGAGTTGCAGCAAACATCCGTGTATGCCAAATTCTTGTCTTTGTCTAACTACCAGGAGATTGTTGCAGTTAGATGAAAGAGTGAAGTAGCCCTGACTCGGATATAATTTCTGGGATAACAGCTTTCCAGTTTGGTTACTTGGCTAGTAACACCCAAGCTTGCAGCATTCAGACAGACAGACAGAGTTGGCAGAAAAAAAACTAGACCATTCATCCATGTTTCTGAATAGTCCCTTTTACCCCATCTTCAGTGATACCTCTAACACATTTGACTCAAATTGCAATGTTATACATCAGTTTATATATTTTTAAATCGCCGTTTATTTCTGTCCAATAATGAAGCTCCTGCAATAATGGGTAAAAACTCAGGAATAAGAGTGAGCAGTGGTGCGTGCACAGAAAGGAAGAAATGTTACTATTTGTACTCTTACATATTTTATAAGATAGATGAGCAAAAGTTGGCACCTAAATGTCTCAAAATTGGAGGTACCTACTTATTTCTCTTTAGGGTTTATAAATAAAAGGTTCACTTGAATAACATCAATGATCTTTTAATTTTTATCCTCTATGAAACAAGTATAAGAATCTGCTTTGATTTTATGAATGTACAGTTTAACTTTTTAGATATTTTCTTATCTTATTTAGCTGGTGAAACACCCTTGTTCTTTTAAACTGTTTTCACTCACTTTACAATGAGGGTGCAGGTTTTTTAGAGGCTTGTATTGCATATGCTCTGGAATTGGGGTTCATAGAATCATTGAGTTATATTTGGAGTTCTTAAAATGTTGCAACTTTTCCTGTCAATGTACATTTGTTGTATATTAACACTGTGGATGAGAGGTATAAGCAGAACTTTTCTTGATTGCTTATAAATATTCAAGTGAACCTTCAGCCTTTCTAAAAACCAATTAAACATTTTCTATAAAGCACACAAGAAAAACCTGTTATGTATGCTGTGGCTTCTCTTTTAGTGCTAAGATTAGTTGTAAAAATAGACAGTTGGAAAACACTACATTTTGTTGTTGCAAGAATTGAACTCGTTAGGGACGGGGGTTGACCTAAAAATATGTTTTTTGTGTATAGTAAATTTTAAAAAGTGGAGGATATGAATGTTAGGCTGTTAGTTGCAAAGAGTTAAGCCTTGGGAAAGAGTAATAGACTCGTGTACTTCAGTAGATACTTACAAAAATATCTACTTTTAATTAAAACTCACTTTCATTTTCAATTGTGTTGAACAACAGCATTTTTCAGACCATGCACCCTGGCTTGCTGCATTTAAGGTCAGTTCACTTGTGTTTTTTTTTCCCCCCATATGGATAACTCAGAACTAACTTATGCTAACATATCCTGTTTCAGATATTTCCTGTTCATTGCACATTTACATTTGCATTCGCACAGTTAGCACCAATTATTATTTCAACAGTAAAACTCCACTTGACTTATGTGGCAGCAAGAGCAGAGTCTTAGGGGTTGAATCTGATTTCACTTAAACTGGTGTAAACTGAGTTACTCATTGATGTCCAAAGGAGTTACACTTGTGTAAAACTAGCAAAACTGAGATCAGAATCAGGCCCCTGATTATTAGGAGTATGGAGAACAGGTGCATAATTAAGAATTCTTACAGCCATTCTGCTGCTAATAGGGATATCCTACTACTACAGAAGGATTACACCAGTCATTTGAGCTAAATGTCATATTTGGTATCAGCTATCTGAACAATGAGCTGGTGAAATCAAGCTATTCACACAAAATAATTAATTTTCATTACAGTGTTGAAAGTCTAATTACAACATAGCATAATCTCAAATATACTTTCTGCTATGCTATTGCAAAGAGAACATCTCCATTTACAACTAAGCATGTCAATGAAAAGTTTAACTTTGGGAAATAAAATTACCCTTTTTTAGGCTTAACAGAAGTAAAATACTGTCTTGTTTCGGATTACCATTGAACGGTTAGAACTTTTTAAGGTCTTACCACACCAGCAATCCAAAATCAGAATAGTGTTTGATTTTTATACAATTTGTACTAAATGTTACTAAAACACGATGTGGAACAATATATGGACAACTAAAGCAAGCAGTATTATTCTTGAGCCTTATTTAGTCTAGGATCAGAGCTTAAAGAACACTAACTTTTGATCTCCGCCTCACCCTTAGATGATAAATGGCTTTGTATTTGAACCTGACATTTGTTCATGTCTTATTTGTATTGCTCACTAATTTTCATGAAGATTGCTCTGCTTCCCACAAATTTGTATTCTTTTCTTTGTAAAGGCCATGTTCATTTCATGCAGAAATATTGTTTACTGTTCTCATTCTGTTTCCCAGAACCCATCACATTAAACTTACAATTCATATCTTCTTTCAGAAATGGAATTTGAGTTTTAGCTTGATAAATGCTATGTTGCTTATTCTTTGCTGTCTCCCCCCCCCCCCCCCATCATAATATTTCCTGGACTTCAGTAATTAGATCTCATTTGCAATGACATCAACACCACTACCTAAGTTATACATACGCTAGCAATAAATAGTCCTAGTGTCAGCTTATGTGCTCCATTCTGATTAATGATACACCATTTTCAAACTTTATTTCCAAGGAGATACATTTTAAATTTATTTTCATAAATGTGGTGTTGAATGTTTTCTAAACATGTGGTACTATGTTTATAAATCTCTTATGGAAGATGTACTGCTATTCTGGATTACTGTGTTAAGTCTTGTTATAGTATTTTTAGTTTTTCCTTTGGTATTGTCTTAATGGCTTTTGAGATGTTTCAAAGTAGTAATTAAACTTATATTTTGTGACTTTTCTTTCTTGGTTTCAGTATTTGAGTCCCCTCTGCTAAACAGCAAACATTTTCAATCACTGTAGCTCACTAAGGTACAATGTATAGTTCTCCAAATGTCAGTATTTAACTATGTTAGTTTTAGTCCATAATTTAAATACTACTATGGAACTTTGCTTTAGGAATCTGAACTTTTCACCTAATGAAAAATACTGTTCAATAAACCCTAGGATTGCAGGCTTAAAATGTGAACTGCAAGACAAAACTGATTTTCCCCCCTCACTCCCCACTTTATAGCTTCATATGTCCACATTTAATTTTCTTATACATTAACAACTTCAGACTAAACTATTGGTGGTATAAGGTACAACTAATAATTTATCCAGTCAATGCAGTATATTTCAAACATATCTTAAACAGGTCTTAGAACCAGAGTTAGAGGTTCTTTAACCTTAAGTTTAAAATAGTAACAAAATACAAATTGCAACTACACAGATCCTACACAGATTGGAGGAACAAAAACGTAAGTTGAGAGAAGGTAGAGATCGCATATGTAGGTCCTTATCCTGCAACTGCATCCATGCAGGTGGACCTATGTGAACTCCCCCCAAGTGAGGCCCGCGTGGCTCCACAAGGTGCCATGAAGACACAATTGCGGGAGTAAGTCCTTATTGGCAACAGCTGTATTATGCAGCTAACAGTGGATTGTGTTTATAGCATGAATACAAGTTAAGTTAAAACACATATTTAAGATTGTGTTTTCATAAACAGAGACCACAATTAGACAATTAGAGGGACGTTTTCATCTATCACTTACTGTATGTGAAGATCTTAACAAATTCAACTGGCATTTCAGACACGAGACGTGGGAGGGGTTGGGGCCAGAGCCTATCATCACAAAAATGTCCCCCCACCTGCCAAGCAAATATCAATACACACTATATTTGCTTGTGAACCTCATTAAATTCAGATCAGTCATGTAACTTTTTTGTTTGTTCATTGTATAAATGTTTGTCTGAAAACTAGTTAACCAATTAGAAGACACAGTCTTGGGACATACATGGCTCTGACAAGACTTTCCTAAAACACACACAAATTCTGGCTTTAAAAAAAAATGCAGTTAAGCCAATCAGTGTGTGAACGTAACTTTAGACAGAAGCTTCTGTAGTTAAATTGGTACAAAAAATGCATTTAGCTTGATCCATTTAATGGCAGTTTCTTATGGACTTAAGTCCCAGTTCTGCGGACACTTAGCATTGTGCATATGCGTCACTTTCTGCATGTCAGCAGTCCCATTTGACTATGTCTGTAGAGTACCTTTTGATATATCTAGTACCATCAACTCCAAGCATTCAAATAAATGAGTCGGGTCCAGAAAAATCACACTGTCGAGTGTTTAGGCATCTTGGTCCAGAGCTTCAAAGGTTTTGACATCAATGGAAGTTCAGAGCCTAAATACCTTTGGGACTTTGGGTCCTTTTTTCTACAAAAAAAGGGGGGGCTGGAACTTTTTTTAAAACAAAAGCCGATTCTTATGTAATCACCTGACACAAGGGGACTGGGGCTTTAAGAAATAAAATATGGCATGAGCTTGCAACAGTGTGTTTAATACAAGGCCTGTTTAAGAGTGGGATTACAGACTGAAGTATGTGTGCAAATGTTTGCAGGTTTGGGGCCTTAATTTATATTCTACTTTTTACGTTGCCTTCAATTACAAAAATTCTGCCTTTACAACTATACCATTATGGAGCTAGAAATGTGATCATGCAGCATAAGGTACTGCTAGTGGTATACTTTCTACATGTACAAAATAACTTGTAATTGCAAATTATTTCCTTGTTTAGGACTACCTCTGGCTTCTTAAATCATCAGAATAAGATAGTTGATATGTATAATTGCTGAGGGCTTGAAACAAGTATAGATGGAGTAGCTAAAGACAAGTTAGCTTCTGAGCTGCCTGACCTTTAACATCTTTGATTGGATATTTATTGGTGGTGGTGATGGTTTCATGCACCGCTTTAAAGAATCTGGTTGTTTGTTTTTTCTAACTTCTGATAGAGTGGGTCATCCAACCCAAAAACTTGTATTCCCGAACAACTGACAGAAGATAAAAGCTGAAAGTAACTGCATGTTCAGCATATCAGATTGTTCATTCCAATCAAACTTAATAAGCACAAACTGTACAATCTGGGGAGATTGTAATAGAGGGAACTACTGAAGATGTATTTTTGGGAGAGGAGGGGGAACAAAGCTTTGACTAGATCATAGCCCCAGTATGAGAGGAGCCAGGAATCAGTATTTGTCTAGTCCAAAGGTCCCCAAACTGTGGGGCACATCCCCCTATGGGACAGGACAGGACCAGCCCCCACAAAGGGCAGGGAGGGAGCACAACCCTGAAAAGTTTGGGGGACTACTCGTCTAGTCTACCACCATCATTACACTTGTAACCAGTAGTAACTGCATCAACAAGCACTTCTGAAATGAGTATCTTTTTCCAAAATTCAAAATAAAGTTAAGGATCTAATTTAGCTTCACACTAGCAGTGTCCTCTAACAAATGAAGCTTGACTGGATGTTTTTGTAAGTCCCACTGTACTTATAGACTAAAATTATGTACCTCTTAAAATCAGGCCACGTACTCTGAATAACTCAAGTCTTTGTCACTTATTGAAAAAGTTCTGTTTCCAATTGTTAAAGCATATTTCAACAAGTACAAAAAAGTTATTTTTAAAAACTCACTGCATAACTTTCAGCTACTACTAATTGAGGTAGGAGTTTTTCTACAGCTTGTTGGTATGTTCATGATCTCTGACTAATATTACAGCAGAAGGAAAAATTCTTATTTTGAAGGCTTGATTGCTTTCTGAATAAATATTTAGAGTATAACCAAATGGCATTCAAACTAATTTGAATTTAGAATAACCCCTGAATTTACACATTCACTAAAGAACTTACATTAGTGCTTTAAAAAAACAAAAAAAAGTGAGTCATTGATTTAATTGTAGGTATTGTATTTTCCTTCACTTCTTAGATAATTCAGTAGATGGTATACACATCTAGCAGATACTGCCATCTATCAGGAAACAAGGCAGCAAAGAAATCTATGAATACAGACTCCTCAGTATTCACTACCTCCTTGCCTGGAAGCACAGAGCCATGCTCTCAGGCCCTACTTCCTCCTCTGATGCAGCTGAGATTTGGGGCGGGGGAATGATGATGAAGACAGTAGGTTCATACATAGGATAAAGATTGACACACCTCTGGCAATCCTTGCATCAAAAGTCTGAGTGATGGAAAAAACACTGTTCAAAGCACACACTTCTTAGATACTAATGCCTGCAAGTCAGAGCCTTTCCTCCTTCTAACCCCAGCAGGATACTTAGTGGCAAGTACTAAAATGTTGGTACTATTACTTGTGCTCAGATATCACTCTCTCTCCTTCCCTTCTCCCAGCTGCACTGCTTCCTCTAGGTTCTCTCCATTAGTTCACAGATGAACATGTGGAGTTTTAGGTACATATCTTCCCTCTTTATGGGGTTTTCCCACCAGCAAGTAAGCTGGAGATATGGCAGAACATGCCCTGTGTGCTGTGCAGTTTCTGACAATCAGCACTCTTTGCTGAAGCTGCTTGGCCCTTAACTGCATCATCATCATCTTGATCTTTCTTCTCTGTATCTGGGGTTTCCTCTTGTTTTCCATCCACCTTTAGGACCCCAACTTAACCTATGCACTGATGGGCAGTTTGCATGCATGACTCTGCCTTCTTGTTTCCCATTGTCAAGAACCTCAGTTGAATTTTCTTCCAGATTTAGCAATTCTAAAGTGATTCCTGCATCACAAATTGCAGAAGGAGAGCAACCATCACTTTCAATTAGTTACAGTAGAAAGTTTAGAAAAACATAACTTTGTCCCAACAAAAACAAAATTGGAAAGCTTATTGACTTTATTCTGGTAACATTCAATGGAACAAACAGTTTATATACCATTGGGCTTTAATTGTAAAATTTTCAGGAACTTGATTGTTTAAGTTCTTTGACCTTCCTCTCTTAGGTTCAAGTTTGACGCTTGGTTTGTGGGAAGCTAAAAGTCTTAAATTGCTTGCAAGCTTCTTGATTTACTCGCCTCAATTTTGCAAGAGTCCATGTGCAATATTTAGTAAGGCCCCGATCAAACAAGCAGGACTGCATTAATGCAGCCATCATTTTCTGGATTGTTGGTTACCTGTGCATATTTCCCTAAAGGAAAAAAAAAGAGAAAAGAACTTGGAATAAAGCATCATTTTCCAACAGCTTCTGGTTCTACAGAAAATAAAAACTTAACCCTGAAAGACAGTTTAATGTACATAAGAACGGCCATACTGGGTCAGACCAAAGGTCCATCTAGCCCCATATCCTGTCTTCTGACCGTGGCCAGTACCAGATGCTTCAGAGGGAATGAATAGAACCTGTATCATCAAGTGATCCATCCCTTGTAGCCTATTCCCAGCTTCTGGCAAACGGCTAGGGACACCATTGCTGCCCATCCTGGCTAATAGCCATTGATAAACCTATCCTCCATGAATTTATCTATTTCCTTTTTGAACCCTGTTATAATGTCTTGGCCTTCACAATATGTTTTGGCAAAGAGTTCCGCAGGTTGACTGTGTGTTGTGTGAAGAAATACTTCCTTGTGTTTGTTTTTTTACCTGCTGCCTATTAATTGCATTTGGTGACCCCTAATTCTTATGTTTTAAGAATAAATGTAAGTTTATTCACCTTTAAAAGTTCCCTCCACCAATCCCACCCTGTGTAGTCTAATGGACTCCCATTCCAAAACACTAATTGCAATATGAGAACTGCATTTTGATAATATTCTTAAAGAAAAATAGATTTCAATTTAGCAGAACTTTAAATCCCAAAACAGCTATATTCAAGTATTTTGGGTATTGTATTGTTGATTTTGGACCCTTAAATAATTTGACATTTGCAAGGTGAACTGAAAGCTTAAGACTAACATGCTTATAATATAACAAATCAGATTCAAATCTCTTTATTCTTTGTTAAAATTCTAGACTAGTTATGGAATACAGCTGATAATTTTGTTGGATACTTACCCCAGATAACTTTGCCCCCTTGTGTCACAAGGCCAAGCTCACTCACATTCACCTCAATGACGGTACCTTTGGTAATTACACCCAATGTTGTGTACAGAGGGGAAGAGGGATTCTTTTTTACACCAAGTATCGGTAGACAAAAAGTAGCTTTAAGTTCAGGATGTGTCACATGAGCCTTCTTGAAACGTAAGCCCTGTTATATAAATATAAAATTATAAAAGCCATTAGTAAAAAAAAAAATTGACCTCCAACTATCTAAATTGCTGTTTCCATAATTTCCTGTATTTTTAGGAATTACAGCAAGAAGTGATTGAAGTGATTTTTGGTATTTTTTAAAGAGTCTCCTGTCAGTTGTAAGATGTCAGATTTGTTCAACCCTGATAACCCAGATTTGTTCAACCTTGGTGAGCCCCAAGCAGCGGGGCTCTAGCTGTCAGCCACACCCACATCCTCACTCTCTCTCTCGCTGTCAGCCCTGGCAGTGGGGATCAGGCTTCTGTAAATTCTTGTTTAGTGCCAGCAATCTGTCCATGACTTTTACTAAAAATAATAAAATCTTAACCTTAATTATCACCAAAGTATATTTCCTCACTGGAAATTTGTTAGAAACTAAGGTGCCACAAGTCCTCCTTTTCTTTTCACTGGGGAGAGTCACTGTTGACAAATACTATGTACTGACTCAATGCTATAAATATACGTTAAACTATATTTGTATACAAGTAACTTACCATTGGTCGAATAAATCGTTCATATTTAGGAGGTTTTCGAGTAAAGCCATCCCCAACAAAGCAGACTTTGGTAACCATCCTCTTCCAGGCCTTCTTCTTTCTCTTTCCCGTACGAATCACCTTTAAAACTTCTGTTTCTCCTTGTGCACGGACTTTTGGCACAGGAACTTCCCATTTCCCCTACAATGGAGGGCCGGTAGCATTATTATAGTGTTGGTGAATGGAAGGGAAGAGATATCAAAGAATAAAACACAGTTTTACTAAAGAGTAATTATAGTTCTTCCTTTTTATATGATTTACAGTGTAGCAACTCAAAATATTATTGTAATAAAGACATGTATAAAAAGAGCCACTGACCATCATTCTGACAAACTGGGACAATTAGCATAGGGAACACACTATTGTCTCAAACATCTGAATTCTTTGTATCTATTAGATGATACATTTTTAGTTGCTGTTCTTTTTCTGGCAATATTTTTTAAATGCAGGAAACATTACTGATTGTTCTTCCTCCTCATATTCTATTGAAGTCAATGGTGATTTAACACTGTTGCTAAATGTCATGAAAGTTAAGTTACTGTATATGATTGTTAGCTATTTTTCTGACTCAATAGCTCTGCCATTCAGAGTTTTTGCAGGAACCAATATACTAAGTTTATATTTACTGCAAAAAAAAAAAGTGCTTAACAAGGTGCTAATCAAACCTGCAGAACTATTCAGACTCTGCCTCCAGATTGCAAGTGAAGTCAGCATGAATACTGCGAATGGTCATTAAATAAACCGTAGTAATAGCAATTATCTGAATTTTTCTATTGTTACTTACAGCTTTTTCTTTTCGTTTCTGTTTGATCATGTTGGACAGAACTTTAGCCCGGGACTGGCCCTCTCTATCCAGCAAGTATGCTGGTACAGCTCCTTCTGGGGTTTTCTCATCATTCTTTTGCTTGGTGTTTCTCTTTTCGTGCATCTTAATGCTAAAAGGAAAAACAACAAGTATTCAGAAAAACATCCTCAGGGTGTACAAAAAAAAATCTAATGTAGAAGCTTGACAACATGAGCCACTATCACATTGACCCGTCATCTTAAGCCTTATGTATGCTCAGAGGCTCTCTTTAAAGATAAGTTATTTCCAACAGCAGCATATGACCAAAACTATCTATGCACAAAATGTTGTCAAGTGCACAAGCTAAATAAGAATATTTTTCTTCTAATTAATTCAGTTATAATAAATTGTGGGTGTTATCTGCAACAATATAGGGTAAAAGTTTCAAACAGAAGTGTGATTTTAATTTGACAGTGTTAAGATTAGTATGGTAATTTATCTTAAGATCCAAATAATATGGTATAAACCACTGTGCTTTTTCTGTTAACAGTTTACAAGAAGGGCAACAGAGAAACATCTGAATGAATACAAAAGTCATGGAAAGCCCTTTAAACACATTACCTTGTATTGTTCCATTAAGCCCCACCCCTCGATCAGTTTTAGATCTAGAAGCAGTTCTAGATCTAGAAGCAGTTCTAGTATTTAATGTTCATCCCTGACAATGCTAGATGCTAAGTCCACTGCTAACATCTAATAGTAGGAACAATTTTGATAGGGGAGAGCAAGAAGGAGAAATATTTTAATTATGACACAATAATTTGTTCCTGCAAGTCAGATGCATTTTTCAAATTTTAGTGCGCAATTCAAACAGGCCTCAATGGACAGTTTAATAATTCATAACTATATCAATGTCTAGTCACAACCTTAAACTACCATGAGAGTGTAACAGTGTCAAGGAAAAAAATGGATACGCACGTCTTTTTCATTTGTATCTTCTCAGCATGGCGCTGCTTATGGTAGAGTTTGGCCTTCAACCCAATCAATTTCTTGGCCTTCTTTGACCGTTCGTGAGCCTCACGGCCCTCCTTCTTCCTCTTCTTCTCATGGTAATCCAAGCGATAACCATATCGCTTGCGGTGTAACTCTATGTAATCATTCTGTGGCTGTACAGGCAAGGAGATATTTTGTTTAGAAGTTAGTAAAGTGTGGTGAGGCTTTTTGCACAATATACTCAATCTCCTCTTATCTGCATAGTGGAATACTTCTTGGAGATAGCTGGTTCCAAAACTGATGGATGCATCACACGTGACATGGTCAATTAATAATGGACTAATAACAGTACTATGCTGTTACGACAGTCAATGTATAAGCAAAAATTACTTTAGTTTTTCAGATTTGTGATACTAAACAGGTGGGGTTCCTGCACTGTTCAGGACAGAATGCACACACTGGATCTAGAGTCCACACATACCTCATTCCTGAGGTCATCTTAGTGTTAACTCAAACAAAAACAGAGCTAATCCTCAGTCTGAAGCTTGGCTATTCCCAGAGTTTCCCTGCAGGACTGCCTCTTCCAGAGAGATAAAGCAGCTATTGCCAGGTTTACTTGACCACACACTTCCTGGGTGATCAGTCTCTCTCTTTGCCTTAGTTCCCATTATGAAAAGTGGGTATAATAATCTTTCCCTACCTGATATAGGTGCTGTGAGGATAAACATATTTAAGGTTGTGAGGCACTCACATTATGGTAGTGGAGGCCATATATATAATTGATGACAAAGATAGATGTGTCAATCCCTCATATCCTGTTTGCAATTAATGAGCTGTATCTGCTCCCATGGTTCATGCTCCCAACTTCAGGATAACTCAAAAGAGAAGTCCTGTATCCCTATACAGGGTCCTGGGAGCCTGCCCAAATTAATGCAGACCTATTATATTGTATTCCTCCAACAGCTCTTTTCCAGTGCTCTAGTTTAGCCACACAGGAATGTAATGGTGGCTTGTGTGAAAGTGATAAGCACTGAAGTTACAGTTTACATTGCCCAATGTTTAATCTACACAATTAACTGGGTCGCTAACATCACATGATCAGACCATCTCCTGCATGTTACAAAACAGATATAAAATATTCTCTTCTTCCATCCTAGCTTGGAGGAGCAACAGCTGGATTAGTTTCCTGGGTTTCGTTTCTAGGAGTGTGATCAGTGCGATGCGTGTCTGGCTGAGCTCCCCTTCACCTGTCCTTCACAGAGACTGAGCTGCGGGGTAGGGGGTATAGCACACTACCGAGCTGTCAGGCTGATGCTTTGTCTATGTGCACAGGGAGGCACCAGCGGAAATGCCGCAGCGGGGGCTAGAGATTGAGGCCATTTGCCCCAGGGCACGGTTCTGTGAACTGTGGGGCGCCCCACCGCGGGGGGGGGGGGTGAGGAAAAGAGGGGAGCGCGTCCAGACGCGTGTCCGCTGAGGCAGGGCAGCAATAGGGAGAGTCTCTAGGGGGGCACCGGGAAGCCCAGGCCCGGCAGCAGCCTGCTGCTCTCCTGGACGCTGACCCGCGGCTTTAGCCGTATCATTCACCGTGGCCCGGCGGGCCTGCTGTGGTCATAGAGACGCGTATTTTAAACCCTAATGGGGAGCCCGGGGTGGGGGACGGACGGACCCCGGTCTATGCAGCACTGCCACGGGCTCCTCCCGCCGCGACCCACCCGCTCCCCGCTCGGTGAGCCGCTCTCTGCCCCGCAGGGCCCGGGACGGGGGCTGCTTCGTGACTCGCCGGAGCCAGGCCAGCCTATCTCCGAGGAAGAGGCGCCCGGGACGTGACGCTCCAAAGGGGGCGCAGGGCCCCGCTGCTCTCGGGTCAGACCGGGACTCTGCAGCCGCTGAGGACAAAGGGGCTCCGGCTACGCCTGGCCCAAGGCCCGCTCCAGGCACAGACCACCCCCCCCTTCTCTCGGCGGAGACACTCTTCACCCCTCCCAGCGCCCCCTGCTTCTCAAACAGCCTCCTCCTCCTCCTCTCACCATGGCGGCCTAGCTCGTGCGGCTGTTAGCAGCCCGCGCTCAAGTTTCAGCGGCCGGCGACCCTCTCTAGCCACCGCACGACGAGAAGGAAAGGGTTGGTGCGTCCGGGAAACGCCGCCGGGTAGAACCGCTTCCGGCACTGGCACTTTCGTTCCGCCTGTAGCAAGCGGCACACGCCCCTTTTGGCCAAGGCCCTTCCCTTCCACCCGCCTCGAGGCGTTGAAAAAAGCGTGAATCATAACCCGGCATCTGCATCGCCAGCAGGGCCTGCTGGGACCTCCCTGCGGGGCCCGGAACCCGGGGAGAGTCGGAGGGGCTGGCCGGGAGGGAGAGAAAGGACACCGAGCCGCGGTGCGTTCTGGGAAGGCGTGTTTTCATTGCAGGCTTTGTCGGGGCTCGGGAGGCGGTGCCGGCGCGGCCGAGCAGGGCGGAAGCGGAAGGAAGCTGCTGGGGGCGCAGGGTGACGGGTCAAATCTTTCCGGGAGGTCGCCACCCGTCTCCGCACGGGGACACCGGGCAGCCGCGGGCGAGGCCCCCTTCTCCGCACCCCTCGTAGGCCGGGCCGGAGTGAGCGAGGAGGCTCTGGGAGCTGGTGTCCTGGCTGCGGCCGGTGAGTGTTGCCGGGCAGCGGCGCCTGGGACCGGGAGCGAGTTGCCGAGCCGCTGCGCTGGAGAGGCTGGGCTCGTCGGGCGCAGCCCCCTGTCCCGGCTCCCTGCTGGTGTGGGTCATTGACGGAGTTTTCCGTGCGGCTCATCGCGGCATCTCCCAGGCTCTGTCCCAGCTCCTCGAGAGGCCGGGCGGGATCCCTGATAGATGGGATCTGAGGGGCAGGGAGGCAAAGTGGCTTGCCTAAGGGGTCTGTGGACTTTAACCCTGACGCCCAGTCTAGTGCCTTAACCACACCACCAGCCTGCCTTTCTGCTGCCGTTGGGGTTGGTGATGCTTGGGGAGTTGTTTGTTTCTCGTCTCACGTTTTCCTGAGAAGCCATTATTAATAACAGGTCATTAATATTTATAACTGTACCCAGTGTTGTCATTACCGAGACAACACATGGTTAAAAGAGAAACTTAACGTAAAAAGAAAATGTATATGGAAATCTTTAGGCCAGGGGTGGGCAAACTTTTTGGCCTGAGGGCCACATCAGGATTGTGAAACTGTATGGAGGGCCGGGTAGGGAAGGCTGTGCCTCCCCAAACAGCCTGACCCAGCCCCCTGTATACCCCCTCCTGCTTCCTGCCCCTGGCCGCCCCCCTCAGAACCTGCAACCCATCCAACCCCCCCTGCTCCTTGACCCCTGACCCTCCCCCACAGGATGCCCCCAACACTAACTGCCCCTGGGACCCCACCCACATCCAACCTTCCCTTGCTTCCTGTCCCCTGACTGCTCCGACCCCCATCCACACCCCCGCCACCTGACAGGCCCCCTGGGACTCCCACATCTATCCAACCCCCCCTGTTCCCAGTCCTCTGACCGCTCCCCCCGCCGAACCTGTGCCCTATCCAACCGCCTCATGACTGCCACCCAGGATTTCTTACCCGTTATCCAACCCCTCCCCGCCCCCTTACCATGCTGCTCAGAGCAGCAGGAGCAACCGCCCTGCCAGAGCCAGTCAGACTGCTGCAGCAGGAGCAGGGACAGTGGGGAGGGGCCGGGGTCTAGCCTCCCTGGTTGGGAGCTCAGGGGCCGGGCAGGACGGTCCTGTGGGCCGGATGTGGCCTGCGGGCTGTAGTTTGCCCACCTCTGCTTTAGGCTGATGATTTGTGATAGAGCGCAAGGGTGCTAGACTGGATTATGGCTCCATTGTGATGTTTGCACTACAAACCTTTCTGTGAAAATCTTATAGTCTGCCTGATGCAGGATTGTGATCTGCATGGATGGACTGCTACACCTGCACAGATTGCAATGCATGATTAAGGCCTAAATAAACATGACTTACCAGGAGGACATGGAGAGGAGGGGAAGTAACAGTAATGAGAAAAATAAGGTTATGTAGATTTGCTGTGTGTTCAATTTCAAGTGTTAATTCAAACTTTTTTATGTTAATCAGACAATGTTGGAATTACTCATGATATTTGACATTGTTAATATTAATCAGGGAGACCACTAGACACCAATTCAACCAAAAATTCATTTATTAAGTCCAAAGGCCAAATGATATTTTGTATAATTGCACTAAACATGCCTAATAGCCTAAAAATAAGTAGTCGTTACACCCCGTACAGTAACAAAGTTACCATAGGCATGTGATCAGTGTATGTACAAATAGGATAGACTTTGGGAAAACTGTCTTGTCATAGAATCATAGAATATCAGGGTTGGAAGGGACCCCTGAAGGTCATCTAGTCCAACCCCCTGCTCGAAGCAGGACCAATTCCCAGTTAAATCATCCCAGCCAGGGCTTTGTCAAGCCTGACCTTAAAAGGAAGGAGATTCTACCACCTCCCTAGGTAACGCATTCCAGTGTTTCACCACCCTCTTAGTGAAAAAGTTTTTCCTAATATCCAATCTAAACCTCCCCCACTGCAACTTGAGACCATTACTCCTCGTTCTGTCATCTGCTACCATTGAGAACAGTCTAGAGCCATCCTCTTTGGAACCCCCTTTCAGGTAGTTGAAAGCAGCTATCAAATCCCCCCTCATTCTTCTCTTCCGCAGGCTAAACAATCCCAGCTCCCTCAGCCTCTTCTCATAAGTCATGTGTTCCAGACCCCTAATCATTTTTGTTGCCCTTCGCTGGACTCTCTCCAATTTATCCACATCCTTCTTGTAGTGTGGGGCCCAAAACTGGACACAATACTCCAGATGAGGCCTCACCAATGTCGAATAGAGGGGAACGATCACGTCCCTCAATCTGCTCGCTATGCCCCTACTTATACATCCCAAAATGCCATTGGCCTTCTTGGCAACAAGGGCACACTGCTGACTCATATCCAGCTTCTCGTCCACTGTCACCCCTAGGTCCTTTTCCGCAGAACTGCTGCCTAGCCATTCGGTCCCTAGTCTGTAGCGGTGCATTGGGTTCTTCCATCCTAAGTGCAGGACCCTGCACTTGTCCTTATTGAACCTCATCAGATTTCTTTTGGCCCAATCCTCCAATTTGTCTAGGTCCTTCTGTATCCTATCCCTCCCCTCCAGCGTATCTACCACTCCTCCCAGTTTAGTATCATCCGCAAATTTGCTGAGAGTGCAATCCACACCATCCTCCAGATCATTTATGAAGATATTGAACAAAACCGGCCCCAGGACCGACCCTTGGGGCACTCCACTTGATACCGGCTGCCAACTAGACATGGAGCCATTGATCACTACCCGTTGAGCCCGACAATCTAGCCAGCTTTCTACCCACCTTATAGTGCATTCATCCAGCCCATACTTCCTTAACTTGCTGACAAGAATACTGTCCTGATATGTCCTGATATGCTCCAGTCTGACAAAGAACCTTCAGGTTCATGGCTTTGTTTTATACCCTTCAGCTAACTTGCTAGTTTTAGCAAAAACCCAGTTTGAAGCAGTTTATCCTTGCTGCCTTCCTTTTTTATCTCCTCCCCCATCCTTGCTTACCAGCAGAACAGGGGGAAGGTTTGTGCTCGTTTCTTTTAAGACCGTTTTTCTTTGTCTTGTTACTGCAGCTCTTTATTTTATTCATTACTTTTTGGACCATGCATCCTTCCCACATTGCAAATAATAAGTAATACTACTTATTATTCTTACAGCCTTATTTTATTTGCTATTTGGGGCCTTTTCCTTATTAGCCACAAACTGTAAAGCAAATATATTATTTTCTTCACCAAACTTAAGCTCACTTTAATTTTTTTAAATTTTTAATAACCCTACAGACCGAAAACAAAAATACAGTGTGATGATCAAAAAGTCTATCTAGCGTGTGTGTGGCCACAGCACATCTTAAGCATTTGGACAAGATAAAAAAACCTGACACTTTGCACAACGCATAATCCCAGGAATACTGTAGGTATTAGTCCTGGGAGGTCTTATAGACCTAACAGCTGTAGTAATGATACTTGGATCCCAAGAGAGATTGTATTTGTATAAAATTTGTATACCAGTTTGTCCAACCTAGAGGAAGAGAGAAGTTAATGTTTTCCATTCTTTCTGCCCCTACCTCTCCCGAGCAAACTGCAGGATTTTGAGTATGGGCAGTTGGTGTTTTGCAGGGGAAGATTCTTCCTTGGCTCCAACCAGTCTCTAGTTGTCATGTGAAGGAGATAATGCGGGTCATGAGACATGACTTCTTTTCATTTCTCTGGTTGAGCTCCCAAATACAGCTTAAGATCAGCAAAAGCCTGTGTTTTTTGGGCTCTGCTCTTTTTTAGAATTGTTTCCTTGCTGACTGACGTTCAAGAGCTTGTCTTCTGGGATCTTGAGTCACTGAGTATTCCCTTGAGTCTGATTGCTATGTAATGGATTTGATGCTGTTGAAAACCTGAACTGGTATTATGCTGTTGCTACCAAACCATATTTCCGCCTCGGAATTAGAGGCATACTGTACAACTTCTGGAACTTAGCCCTGAGGTCCAGGAGTTTCAGCAACCATTTGGGCCTGAATATGGCCCATGCTTTTAAACTGAGTAGTTTATGGTTACAAAGTAAGTACTGGCATATTTTTTGTCTTAGAAATGCAGTACAGACCCGTTTACGCGCAGATATCAGGAGTCAAGCCATCACGACCGCTTGTTAATGGACCGCGGATTAAGAGGGCCATGCTGAAAAAAGTGTCTATGATTCACTAAGAAAAAAATGCCGTTATTTTCTGCTCTTTCTGGTTCGTATTTTTTTTCTTTCTTATGAAGTCTGTCATTTGCCGCAGATGAATCATATTTTCCGCATTTTGCTCCTCCATAAATCTTACAACAGTTTCTACAGCACTAAGGGCTTCTGTGGGCGAAATTTTGACCTTTTCAGTGACATCCTCACCATCAATTTCGTGGTCCAACTGAGCCTCGCAGCCCATTAATATTTCTTCCTCAGACAGAAATTCTGAAGTCGGGCAATCTTCATCCATCTCCAGCCACTCGGCAATGATTTCTGGCAACGTATCCAAACTAAAATCTTTTATCATTTGAAAGAGAAGTTTACCTTTATCCTCTTTTGTCTGTGTGCGTGTTTGTAGGAATCTTCTTCCGAAAATCCTTCAAAGTCTGGCTCTGAATCAGTGCCACTGCTGGAGTTTTCTGAGTCTGAGCCGTCTTTGACAGAAAAGGCATCACCGCGAGCCTTCATCCAGCAGTTTTCAATGGACTTTTGTTTTACTCCGTCCCAAGATTGTTTTAACTAAATAAATAATTTCCTTCATGTTTAACTGTTTCAGGAATTCGGAAATGCCTGAAGATGTGCATGACACGATCGCCAAAATCAGCTCCCGTTGATAATTGTTTTTAAAATTCTGAATAATGCCCTGGTCTAAAGGTTGAATTTTTGATGTTGTGTTGAATGGTAGGTATAACACTCAAATTTTTCCATCGCTTGATAACAATGATTCGGCTGGGGGATGGGCTGGACAATTGTCAAGTAGTAAAAGTGCTTTGGCTTCGAGTTTCTTCGACCGCAGATACTTACGAACAGCTGGAACAAAGCTGTTGTGGAACCAGTCATCGAAAATGTCTCGTCATCCAAGCATTTTTGCTATTTTTGAAATATTACTGGCAGTTTGGCTCTATTGAGGTTGTTAAAGCAGCGAGGGTTATGAAACTGGCCAACGAGAAGAGGGGCAAGCTTATGGCTGCCTGTCTTATTACTACAAAAAAGAAGAGTCACACGATCTTTTATCTTTTTAAATCCAGCTGTTTTCTGTGTCTCATAATTAAAGGCTAAAGTCTTATCAGGTAGCAGTTTTGCAAATAAAGCTGTTTCATCACAATTATAAAGTTGTTTTTCGTGGTATTCTTCATTTTGTAAAATAGATTTCAATTCAGCAGGAAACGCGTTCTCGGCCGATTCATCTGCTGATCAGTTTTCTCCAGACATCGATACCTGCGCTATGCCATGACGCTTTTTAAAATGACTTATAAACCCCTTGCTGGCTTGGAATGATTCATCCCCCATTAAATTTCCAAATTTTGTCGCTTGGGCTTGAAGAATTGGCCCACTTAGTGGCATTCCTTTCAGGCTTTCCTGAGCAAGCCACATGCGCATGGCCTTGTCTATTGTGGGTTTTGCTGAATAGCGCACACGTTTTCGCTTAAGCCCCGTGGCAGAATCGATAGTTTGTACAAAGCCATTCAGTTTAGATTAGTTTTTTAGCCATCCTCTGAGAGTAGATTCGGCAGTCCCAATATCTTTTGAAACTTTGGCCTCTGTTTCTCTGCTGTTGACTCGATCTATTGCAGCTAGCTTTTCTTCTACAGTATAGGAACGCTGATGCTTGCCCTCTGCCATAATATTAGGCATACGGTTAAAATTTTCTAATATAGTGTATATATTACTATAGAACTACTATATATTATATCTCTCTCTAGTGTGACAATGACTAAGCATGCGTGATACGTCTTTACCAATATCGGTAAAGACGTACAACACGTTTCTGCTCTGCACTTCTTGCTGATTTCTGTGTCAGTGAGTTAGTGAGCAAATCTGTAGCGTTACATAGCAAGTTCCTGTACCGCGTGTTAACGAGCCTCGCGTGTTAAATAGGTAGCAGTGGGAGGCATGGTGCTACCGCACGTTAAGCAGATTCGTGTGTAAATGGGTCTGTACTGTATACTTTATATTGTATGTAGATGTACATGTACAGTTTTAACATCTGTTGGCATTACTCTATTTTTGATAAAAATATGGTCCAATACAGTTCCCATTTAGGCCAGTGAGAGTTTTCCCGGTGACTTGAATGGAAACTGTTCAGATACTTAATTTGGATCATGATCTTTTTACACAGTATTTGCTTATATTGGCAGGGTGCAGCTGTAGACAATAGTGTAATAATGTTGAGAGTTCCAAGGAAATTTTCACTGAATGTCCTGAAAGCATCAAGTTTGTGCAATGAGGTAAGCTTTTCTCAGATTTTTATTTGCCAATGAGCATTTGCTAAATATTTTCTTTTAAGCAAAATGGGATACCTAGGCCAATCTGAATAAATATAAATATTTTAATGTCTGGAATGAAGCTTAATATTCATTTTGTTTCAAATATCAAAAAAAGTTTTTATTTTATAGTTTGTGGGGAAGCTCAGAAATAGGTAAATGGGTTTTCATGTGTATATCTTTACCTCAATAAAGTGGCAGTTTCTGTAAATGTTTTTTGGTTTATACTTGTGATTCCAGTGAGGTCCAGTATACGATTTTGCCTCACTCCTTGTATGTGTTTAAATACTCTTGATACTGACAGTTTATATTTATTTCAGTATAGTCTTTGACTTGCACTTTCATTAGGCTTTACAAATTCTGTTGGGTATGGATTTGTTTTTGGTCTTTGACTCTAGCAAGTAATGCTAAGATGCCTGCAAGAGTCCAAAATATTATTCAGGATAGCTCACACAAAAGTATGATCAAATTATTTACACATCTGTTGCTGCAGATATCATTAATATTCGTTTTAGGAAAAGGCAGTGCAAGAAGTTACCATAGTTTCCAAAAAGTATTTCTACAAAGTAACTATTTTTAATTTTTTTTCTTTAAAGTGTACGTACTGCAAGTGGGCAAGAACGATGGTTGTAAAAAGACTAAAATCACAAGAATGTCATCAAAGAAATTACAGCTTTCCATCAGGTAATACTTTAAATTATTTTTTAATTTTTCTTAACTTGCCTTTCACTTATCTGTAGTAGAAAGAAAATGGGGGGAAAAAATCCTAAAATATACTTTCTTATAATCTTATGATTTTATAACCATTGTGTATAACATTTAGTATATCAAGCAGGAAAAGAGCAGTGTAGAGAAGAGGCTTAAGGACAGAGCAGAGAGGCATTGCATAGCAGAGGGCATAAGAGGAAAATATAAATCCTTTAGCAAAAATGAAAAAGAATCAGACCATGAGGTAAGTGTTCTTGAGACCTGGCCTTTTGGCTTGAAGTGCTCAGTAAAGATAGAATGGCTAGTAATATCAAAATCTGCCTCGAGCATGTAGCATGTGAAGGGAGAGAGAGGGATTCCTGCTCAGATAGAGATGTTTTGAACTTCCTGATGGACAGTTTCGTTATTGAATCTTTGTTAAAAGGGGACTGGTGGGAAAATTTCTGTGAAAACAAAAAAATTAATTTAAATTTGTTGTTAAATGGGGAGGACATATCTAGTGGGGTCCAATACTATTCAATATTTTCATTGAGGACTTGGGTAATGGAGTAGAGAGTATGCTTATAAAATTTGCAGGTGACACCGAGCTGGAAGGGGTTAGAAGCATTTTGGAGTCGAGGATTAGAATTCAAAATGACCTTGACAAATTGGAGTATTGGTCTGAACAGGATGAAATTCAGTAAAGACAAGTGCAAGGTACTACTCTTAGGAAGGAAAAATCAAATTTACAACTACAAAATGGGGAATAACTGGCTAGGCAGTAGTATTGCTGCAAAGGATCTGGGGATTATAGTGGATCTCAGACGGAATATAAGCCAACAGCATGATGTAGTTGCGAAAAAAGAAATGCGTCGTGGGACGTATTAATGGGTGTCATATGTAAGACAAAATAGATAATTGTCTTGCTCTACTCAGCAGTGGTGAGATCTCAGGTTTCATTTATAGACTATGAATTTAAATTTTGACCATTGCTTTTTTTTTTCTGCAATAGGAGATGTCAAATCTTTGCGTTCTATCATTACCCCTCCTATATCTAAGTAAGTACTGTCTATTTTCTGTATGTAAGCAATAGATATCATAGTGGTGTGTGTTTCAAAAGAACCACAGAATACTGTAGTGACCACTGCTTCAATCTACCCATGTTCTAAATTGCACTTGATAGCAGTTCTTTTTTTTTTTTAATGGGGAATCAGGGATATATTCTAGGAATAAATGTAAGGAAGCGGGAACCAGTTGTGGAGGGGGTTTCAGGTTGGTAGAATGGGAGTCTTTCCATTGACTTCAATGGGCTCTGGATTGAACCCTCAGTGGAAAGGTCAATGTATATACTGATTGGAAGTCAATCTGTTCTGATCTTGGTAGCAGTGGTTGCCAGTGAGAACCTAGTGGCATGCAGTCTAGCTGTCTGTTCTGATTCCAGTGCTTGATATCTGAATATAAACTGTAGTGCAAACATGCGTTCCCTCATTTTAATCTTCTTAGTATTGTGCCCATTTGTTTTGAAAATGGGTGATTAGCGGTGATGTGGAAGAAAGCCTGGAGCTATATTTCTACCATATTTTACCATCGAAGTGTTATGAGTATATATACTACGGTTATGCACTAACTACATCATTTGTGCAGTGAATGGGGAAAAAAGCTACCTCTGTTGATCATGAAGTCATTTAATTGATCAAAATGACAATATTGCTGAATAAAGAAACATATGCATTAAATGCCTTTGCTCGTTTTATGCAGGATCCGTAACATTGGCATCATGGCTCATATTGATGCAGGGAAAACTACAACCACAGAGAGAATGTTATACTATTCCGGATACACAAGAGCACTGGGAGGTTAGAACTGCTTTTTTTATTTTAGTAGCTTTGAGAAATTTAGCAAAAATTAATATAAAATTAGAGGTTGTCCTGTAGAATATGTTTTATCAAATATAATCTGTCATTTCGATATTATACTGAAATACAATGAAAGCACGATGCATATTTCATTATATAGTACAATGTATAACACTAGGGCAGTAAGAATCTTGACAGGTTTTCAGTTTTTAATTCGTAAACAGCTTTTAATTGGGTTAACTTCAAATTTCAGGATCCCCCTAGTTTATCTATTTTGTATTGTTCACAGAATATTGTAGCCAAACTCAGATAGAAATGCTAGCGAGATCCTCAGTTTTGCTCCAGCATGCCAAGTAACAAGGACAGAGTGGTATAAAAAGTCCCTAAAAGCCTAATATCTGTCCAGGGAATGATTTTCCTGGCACAGGAACTGAAACAGAAAGCTTTGAGCCTGCATTCTTTGTAAGCCTGGACATAGGGGGGCATGATGGAGGGTAGACTATAGCAAAGTTTCTGGGCAGTACCTGTTGCCCCTAAGGCAGCCCAAGGAAGCTGCATAGACAGGCCCAGCCTATCTCCAGCCCTTGGAATAGCTCAGTTTTGGAAAAACTGAAGATCGGGGTGGCACAAACCTGGCATACTTTAGCCTCCCACCCTCCTGTGTTGTGAGTTCTGTGCTGCACTTGTTAACTGGAACATCACAGAATCCCATCCATTAATTCTACAAAAATAAAGCCTCCAGGAATGTTCAGCTGCGCCAGAGATCCCAGTTGCTGAACGTTCTGACGCACTTGTTTGGGAAAGAAGGGCTGCCGCTTTGACTGTAACAATATTTATCAAAAAGCAGCTTTAAGATAGATTTTAAAACATTAAAATAAAAGTAATCAGGGTGCATATAGTAAATGCTCCCAGTGATATTCCTTTTTGTAACAGTGCCTTCTGTTCGCAGGTTTTGTGTTTTTGTCTTGCTATTTACGTTTTGCACAGTAGCAAAAACGCTGTTGTTGGCAGCACTTGACTGTGGTTTTCCCCACTGAGTTGTTTGAGAATTTATCAAGTATTCCACGAGGATGCTGAATTCTCTTTCCTGTGTTCATTTAGGCTGGTGTCTGAGAACAGCATTATGAGTGGGGTCAGCAGTCTGATTATAAACTAGTAGGCATTCAGGATGAGAAACTAAGTATAAAGTAAATTAATATTTAGGAGAAGAAATAGGTACATCTGTGTTAAAGTGTTTTGGCTTCTTACTGCTGGGAGGATTTTGTATTAATATATCAAAGAAGCAAATGCAAATGAAAGCAAGAAAGATTGAATAAATGCAACTGGATAATAGTTCCTGGCCCTGGATTCCCCATGCGGCAAGAAGCTGAAGTAGCTGGCTCTACACAACCTGCTTGCCTGGCCTTGGCATAGGCAGTATTTTGTGGGAAAGATGTGTGGCACGAGCACTGCTGTGCTCTGGTGATCTCCAGCTGCTGGAAACTGTTGGGGGCTATCTGCCAACACAACTTAAAGTAGCTCTGAGATGGTTTTAAAGTTACATGGGAGTTGGGGGGCATAAACCAGCCCATATCAATCCACAGGACTGAGGGGAGTGAACATAAAGGTGGCATAAGTTTACCACTCCTTGGCTGCATTCAGCAGTGTTCTACCACAGCTGAGATTTCAGACATGAGCGGGGAGGTGAGCTTTATTAGATTTATTTATTTATTTAGAGCATTTGTTTTCTAAAGAGGAGGAGTTTAGTTATCAGCCTTATCATTCTGTTCTATTAGTCTGGAAAAGAGAAGACTGAGGGGGAACATAAGTTTTCAAGTACGTAAAAGGTTGTTACAAGGAGGAGGGAGAAAAGTTGTTTTTCTTAACCTCAGAGGATAGGACAAAAAGCAATGGGCTTAAATTGCAACAAGGGAGGTGTAGGTTGGATGTTAGGAAAAACTTCCTAACTGTCAGGGTGGTTAAGCACTGGAATAAATTTCCTAGGGAGGTTGTGGAATCTCCATCATTGGAGATTTTAAGAGCAGGCTAGACAAACACCTGTCAGGGATGGTCTAGATAATACTTAGTCCTGCCATGAGTGCAGGGGACTGGACTAGATCACCTCTCAAGGTCCCTTCCAGTTCTATGATTTTCTGTATCGGAAGCAATTTTCATGGCTTGGAAGTATACAGAGTAAATATGGTCTAGGAGAAATGATCATCATCTTTACTTTGGTCCAAGACAGGTAATTCAAAATGTAAAGTTATGTGACCAAACTGAAATGGTGCATATGTTCATACTGATTAGATGTCGATGATGGGGACACAGTGACGGATTTCATGGTACAAGAGCGAGAACGTGGCATTACCATTCAGTCTGCTGCTGTTACTTTTGGTTGGAAGGGCTATAGAATGAACCTGATTGACACACCAGGTACAGTATTTTGAATATGTTCTATCAGGTTTTCTCCTGTTGGTAGTGGGGAGGAATAGATGGGCTCAGGTAGCTTAGAAAGTGAATCTTGGTTTTAAAGTTTTGTGCAATCTCAGAAGGTTTAGTTGGTTGGATGCTGGACCCAACTGTTGGTGTTGTTTTATAAAGAACAAATTAAAGAATATTTAGATAAGTTAGATGTATTCAAGTCACCAGAGCCTGATGAAATTCACTCTAGAATACTTAAGGAATTGGCTGAAGCAATTTTGAAGCTATTAGCAATTATCTTCTAGAACTCAGAAATGATGGGTGAGTTCTCTTAGGACTGGAGAAGGGCCAACATAATACCTATGTTTAAAATGGGGAACAAAGAAGACCTGGGAAATTATAGATCAGTCAGCCTAACTTTGATACCTGGAAAGATACTGGAGCAATTTGTAAGCACTTAGAGAATTATGGGGTAATAAATAATAGCCAGCGTGGATTTATCAAGAACAAATCTTGCCAAATCAACCTCATTTCCTCATTTAACAGGGTTACTGACCTAGTGGATGTGGGGAGGAAGAGGGAAGCAGCAGATGTGATATATCTTGATTTGTAGAAAGCTTTTGGTACAGTCCTACATGAGTCTCCTAAGCAAACTAGGAAAATGTGGTCTAGATGAAATTATTATAAAGAGGGGTGCATAACTCGAAATAGTTATCAGTGGTTTGCTGTGAGGACATATCTAGTGAGTCTTGCATGGGTTAGTCCTGCATCTGATACTGTTCAGTATTTTCATTAATGACTTGGATAATGGAATCGAGAGTGTTCTTATAAAATTTGTGGATCATACCAAGCTGGGAGGCATTGCAAGCACATTAGAGGACAGGATTAGAATTCAAAACAACCTTGACAAGCTGAAGCTGAATTGATCTGAAATCAGCAAGATGAAATTCAAGTAAGATAAGTACGAAGTACTACGCATATGAAGGAAAAACTCAAATGTACAGCACAAAACGGGAAATAACTTGTAAGGCAGTAGAACTGCTGAAAAGGATCTGGGTGGATCACAAATTGAATATAAGGCAATAATGTGACAGTTGCGGAAAAGACTAATATTCTGGGGTGAATTAACAGAAATGCCATATGTTAG
The DNA here is from genome assembly GCF_965140235.1 of Caretta caretta. Taxonomy (NCBI): domain Eukaryota; kingdom Metazoa; phylum Chordata; order Testudines; family Cheloniidae; genus Caretta; species Caretta caretta. Next base: position 49,009,634 of record NC_134210.1, read on the forward strand.
ACTGGAGGTAATTTACTTGCTCTACTTGGCACTGGTGAGGCCTTAGCTGGAATACTGTGTCCAGTTCTGGTTGCCACAATTTAAAAAAGATGTGGACAAATTGGAGAGAGCACATAGGAGAGCTACAAAAATGATATAAGGTTCAGAAAACCTGATTTACGAGGAAAGGTAATAAATACTGGGTGTGATTAGTATTGAGAAAAGAAGACTGAGGGAGCACCTGATAACATTCTTCAAATATGTAAAGGGCTGTTACAATGAGCATGGTGATCAATTGTTTTCCATGATGGTAGGCCAATAAATTATATGCTTAATCTGCAGCAAGGGAGATTTAGATTAGATGTTAGGGGAAATTTTCTAACTATAACATAGGTAAATACTGAAATAGGTTACCATGGGAGGTTATGGAATCCCCATCACTGGAGGTTTTTAAGAACAGTTTAGAAAAACACCTGTCTGGGGTGGCCTAGGAATACTTGTCCTACCTCAGCATGGGGGCTGGACTCTCAAGGTCCTTTGCAGCCCTATATTTCTATGATTCTGTAATGAGTATATGAGAGCCCATAACACTGGATGTGAGCATTTTTATAAACTTAAAAAAGTGTTGCCATTCTAACATGGTGACAAACGTGTTATCTATCTTACTACTTTTTACCTGTTTGAATTATGACATTGCGTAATGTAAATCATTTAGGTCATGTGGACTTTACAGTGGAAGTTGAACGTTCCCTGAGAGTGTTGGATGGGGCAGTGGCTGTATTTGATGCTTCAGCTGGTGTGGAGGTAAAAATTACTCGCAGTGAAGATTTTGCAACATGTAATGACTTAAAATAGGCTCAAGTAGCTTCTTCTGAGACCCTGTTCAGTGTGAATGCGGTTTTTGCTCTGATGGTTTCAGTCAGTCAAAGTTTAGTTTCAGACAGCCGACCTAATTTTGAGATCTGATTTCATGTGCTTGTTCCTGATGACAGGGCACAAATAAGTGTTTTCACCATTGGTCTTTTGTAACAGATACAGAGATTGAGATCTTTAAGATGTTTTGGGCTAGCTTCATCTGTGGGAAGAAATAAGTAGCTGTTCATTTCTCACATCAAATTTAATTGTAGAGAATTACTTTAATTCTCAGCTAGAATGCTGTTTCTCCTTGGAGGTTCTCCAGGTCCTGCTTGGAGTGTCTAGTATGACCATCAGATCAGAGTACAGAAGTCTTGGGGACAGCCCATTATTTGAGTTTCCTTTGTGGCACAGTATGTGCTGCCATGTTGGAGAGACGCTTTTGATTACCAACAACAAAAATAGAGCTTAAGGGTTCTAATCATCAACTAATACATGGAACACTTGTATTAACTTCCCCCATGTGTTAAGTGACTAGACTTCAATATTTGAACTATTTCTAATATACCAGATTTAATTTGCTTTAATAAAAAAATATTAGAAATGCCCAGCAATGTGCAGGTTGTATTGATTGCTGCTGTTATGCCAACCCAATTGCAGTAAAAATCGGTGGCCTATCCATAGCTATACAAGTGTTTACTTTGCATGCACTTTGACATGTTAGCAATAATATTTATAGTGTGCATACGTATTAGGTTTTTATTCCTTATGGAATCCCCCACATCACTTAGATTGCTTCCATTTTCCCCTCATTTTATCCCTGGCATCCTTGAGGCCCCAACCCGGGGCACAGTCATTCCTTCCACCTTTGAGAAGCCTGGATGGGACAAGGCTCATTTTGGAGCCTATCAATGCTGCAGTTTAACAGGTCAAGGAGTAGTGGCTGAGCGGTCCCTTCCCCTGCATATGCTGATCTCACTGCCCTTGCAGCAAGGGAGCAAGAGCTCAAGATGAGAAAATTAATCTGGGTCTCGTAAATCAGTGAGCTGCCATTCGGCCATCAGGGCAAGCATTTTGATGATTTCTGTCATTTTTCTTTAGGCACAGACTCTAACAGTATGGCGACAAGCAGACAAGCATCATATACCACGAATTTGTTTTTTAAATAAGATGGACAAAAATGGGGCAAGGTATGAAGACCACAATTTTATTTATTTATTTATAAACGATAAGCACACTACAGGGGGGCTGGTTTGAGAGAATATTTCTAATTAGAATTAAGGCTATGTTTTTTGGTCATGGATATTTTTAGTGGAAGTCATGGACAGGTCACAGGCAATAAACAATCACAGAGTTCTATCTCTGACTTTCACTAAAAATAGCCCTGACAAAAGGAGTAGGCAGGTTCTGCACCCACTGCTGCGGTGTATGGGAGCTCTAGGGTCCTCCTGCCTGCAAGGTTGGCCTGCAATGGGGACCCCTTGCCACGGCTGGGCAGCCGCAGGGTCCGCCAGGCACCCAACAGAGGCTGGGCAGCTGTAGGATCCCTCCGGGAGTCCCCGCTGCCTGCTGGCTAGACAGCTGTGGGGTCCCGTCATGGCTGGGCAGCTGCAGGGAGTCCACCCTGCCCTTTGCCACAGCTGGGCAGCTCCGGTCTCCCAACCAGGGCAGGGGCTGGGAGCTCCAGCCCTGGGGCAGAAAATATCACGGAGGTCAGTGGAAGTCATGGATTCCATGACCCCTGTGATCTAATCGTAGCCTTAATTATAATGAAGCGGAACATTTTATGAAATAGAGTTGAAAATATCACAGTGGGTGTGGCCAGCAAAAAATAATAATGCTAAATCTTATTCAAAAGATATTTTTTTTTATTGTGGAACTAGTTTAGCAATAAATAAGAAATATTAAACCAATGGATAAACTGATGTGTAGCATTAAAGTTGGCTAACTCTTCTTTTTAACTTCTGTTATTTTTTTTTAATATAGTTTTACTTATGCTGTTGACAGTATCAAGCAAAAGTTGAAGACAAAACCTTTGCTTTTACAGGTAAACTAAGAAATTTAATGTTAATTATTTTTTAACTTTATTTTTATTGTTATAAACAACCAACAAATAGTGTTAAATACATTCACACAATGGAAATAGCATATAAATAACAAAATGCAATGCTCATTATTTGCAGTGTTAATAATTTTACTGTTGAACAAATCTGCATGTGACAGGTAGGTTTTGTATTCATGCTAGTGTTTCCTAATTGTGTAATTTTCCTTTCTCTTTACAGTTGCCAATTGGTGAGGCCAAGACCTTCAAGGGACTGGTTGATGTAGTGACCAAGGAACAAATTATTTGGAACCCTGCTTCTAGTCTGGATGATGGAAAAGTTTTTGAGCAAAAACCCCTGACAGAAACTGAAGATCCTGAATTGTTAAAGGATGTCAACGATGCAAGAAATGCCTTAATAGAACAAGTAAAGTTTCTAAAGTAAATATGTAAAGTACTTACACAGTATTTTTTAAATTAATATATTTTTATTAGGGCTATCAATTAATCGCAGTGAACTCACGTGATTAACTCAAATTAATTGTGATTAAAAAATCGCGATTAATCATAGTTTTAATCGCACTGTTAAATAATAGAATACCAATTGAAATTTATTAAATATTTTGGATGTTTTTCTGCATTTTCACGTTGTATTCTGTGTTGTAATTGAAATAAAGCGCATATTTTTCATTCTAAATATTTGCACTGTAAAATTATAAACAAAAGAAATTAGTATTTTTCAACTCACCTCATACAAGTACCTGTAGTGCAATCTTTGTCATGAAATGTAGATTTTTTTTTGTTTGGTTACATAACTGCACTCAAAAACAAAACAATGTAAAATTTCAGAGCCTACAAGGCCACTCAGTCCTACTTCTCGTTCTGACAATCGCTAAGAGAAACAAATTTGTTTACATTTACAGGAGATAATGCTGTCCTTTTCTTATTTACAATGTCACCAGAAAGTGAGAACAGACATTTGCATGGCACTTTTGTAGCCGGCATTGCAAGGTATTTACATGCCAGATATGCTAAACATTCGTATGCCACTTCATGCTTCAGCCACCATTCCAGAGGACATGCTTCCATGCTGATGATACTCATTAAAATAATGTGTTGATTAAATTTCTGACTGAACTCCTTGGGGGAGAATTGTATGTCCCCGGCTCTGTTTTACCTGCATTCTGCCATATATTTCATGTTATAGCAGGCTTGGATGATGACCCGGCACATGTTGTTCATTTTAAGAACACTTTCACAGCAGATTTGACAAAACGCAAAGAAGATACCAATGTGAGATTTCTAAAGATAGCTACAGCACTCAACCCAAGATTTAAGAATCTGAAGTGCCTTCCAAAATCTGATTGGGACAGGGTGTGGCGCATGCTTTCACAAGTCTTAAAAGAGCAACACTCTGATACGGAAACAACAGAACCCAAACCACCAAAAAAGAAAATCAACCTTGTCCTGGTAGCATCTGACTCGGATAGTGAAAATGAACATGCGTTGATCCACACTGCTTTGGATTGTTATCGAGCAGAACCCATCATCAGCATGGACGCATGTCCCCTAGAATGGTGGCTGAAGCATGAAGGGACATATGAATCTTTAGCACATCTGGCACATAAATATCTTGCGACACCGCCCACAACAGTGCCATGAGAATGCCTGTTCTCACTTTCAAGTGATATTATAAGCAACAAGCAGGTAGCATTATCTCCTGCAAATGTAAACAAACTTGTTTGTCTGAGCGATTGGCTGAACAAGAAGAAAGGCTGAGTGGACTTACAGGCTCTCAAATTTTAGTGTTTTATTTTTGAATACAGTTTTTTTGTACATAATTCTACATTTGTAAGTTCATCTTTCATGATGAAGAGATTGTACTACAGTACTTGTATTAGGTGAATTGAGAAATACTATATATATTTTTTTTACAGTGCAAATACTTGCAATCAAAAATAAATAGAAAATGAGCACTGTACACTTTGTATTCTGTGTTGTAATTGAAATCAGTATATTTGAAAATGTGGAAAACATCCAAAAATATTTAAATTAATGGTATTCTATTATTGTTTAACAGTGCGATTAATCGCGATTAATTTTTTTAATCGCTTGACAGCCCTACTCTGTATATCTACACTGCTTTCCTTCCATCAAAAGATCTCAAGGCACTTCATGAACATTAATAAATTAGGGCCCAAACCTACTCTGACCAAAGTCAGACAAAACTGCCACTGACTTGAGTGTAAGCAGAATTGGGCCCTTTAGTCTCGCAACACCTATGTGACAACATAGGGATGACAAAACTAAAGTACAGAGAGATTAAATAACTTGGCCAAGCTCATGCAGGAAGTCCATGGCAGAGCTGAGACTAGAAGAACCAATATTTCCTAACTCCCAGTTCTTTGTGTTAGCTATCCTTCCATTTTGCAGATTGCAACTTTTGGAATCTTTTCAGCACTACTGTGTTATGAAGACAAGATATAAACTCCATCTATTTCTGTATAAAAATCTTGAAACACACAGGTGGTACAGTTGGATCAGTTTAGGTTGCTATTTTTTGGGCCCAGAGAATGAATACAGTATCACAGTGGTTCCTTCTGGCCTTAAATTCTATGACATTTTAAACAGGGCATCGTCTTTGAGTTGTCTGTTCAGCGCGTCTTTTTCCTTTGCTATAATTCTAATGTCACATACTTTGGAATAAACTCATAAATTGTAATAGAGGGGTTAGCCATATCTGAATGATTTTGCTGCATTTCATTGCGGTTTTTTCTCTCAAAATACAGGGATTTAGTGCATGCTGTTAGCTCTGATATTTACAAGAGTAATGTTGATTGGAGAATAAGGAAACTAATGGATAGTTTTATAATTTCTAATATTTGTAGTTATGCAAGTTAAAATTGTGGTATAATCTGACTTACTGTAGTGGTCAAGGAACAGCCCTCCACCCACGCATTTGTAGCACTGCACAACTGGCTAAGTAGATGATTGAGGATTTTCAAATTCTTCTAAAACATCAGCTATGGGAGATGGCGATGAAATGATCGGAGTATCAGTCTGAGAGTTGGGAGATCTGTTTTATGTTCCTCGCAAAGTCACATTAGGAGGATCATTTAACCACCTAGTTCCTCAAATTCTCCAGTTGTAAAATGGGGGTGATAGTGCTTCACCATTTGTCAAAGGGATTTACATTGGAATGAATAATAAAAAGCACTATATAAGGGCAGAGTGTTTACTGGTCCTTTGCAGAAGCTGGATATAAGATCTGATGGACCAGTAATGTTGTTTGATTGAATAACTTTGTGTGAGAGCTGTCCACTTAATGCTGATCTAAAATGTAATAGTTGGAATACAAATCTTGTGGGGAAAATTTGTAGCATTTTCCTTTCATTTAGTTAATGAAGTAAATTTATTACTTTTCATGTTTTAGCTGATTATCTGTTTTCCATATATATATGTGTGTGTGTGTGTGTGTATATATATATATTTCAGTTTTAGCTGATCAGTGGCTCTGTTAGTCATAAGAGGGAGCATAATCCTTTACAGCTGAGAAGCATTTATTCTAATTGAGCCCTTCACAGCTGTCACTGTTGGCTGAAATCTTTCAGTCTGAGAGATGATGGACGTGCATTATCTGTTGGTCTAATACGTTGTCCAGCAACTTTGTCAGCCTGCAGTTCTCACTTCTTGAAGAACCATTACCCCAGAGGCTCTGATTTTTCTCGTTGTGGATTCACTCTCCAGACAGTCCCCCAAAATCCCAGATAGCAGTCTAAAGTACCTAAAAGGGTCTGAAAAAGCAGTTGGGCTAGGTAGAGAGTGCATATTAGCAAGTTTCATCAATTATTGGGAGTGGACTACATTCACCCTGATCAAATTGGCCCTGTCAACACTGGTTCTCCACTTGTGAGGTAACTTCCTTCTCTTCACGTGTCAGTATGTAATGCCTGAATCTGTAATTTTCACTCCATGCATCTGAAAGAGTGTTTTGTTTTGTTTTTTTTTACCCACGAAAGCTTATGCCCAAATAAATTTGTTAGTCTTTAAGGTGCCACCGGACTCCTTGTTGTTTTTGTGGATACAGACGAACATGGCTACCTCCTGATATTAGCAAGTTGGACATTTTAGCATGTAATGTTCATTTATTATTTCAAAGTTTTTTTTCCTCATAACACAGCAGATTGCTTCAGTCTACTTTTTTTATTTGGTAGCATACTAAAGTATCTATTGTTATAAACTAACAGATTCTGTAACATAAGAGGGAAACATTCATTTTAACAACGTATTCAAAATTGAAATTTTCTAAAATAAAACTGCTTTTATTCAAAATTCAGCATCTCAATAATTCATATTCCATCAATGTTGTTAGCTAATCTTGTCAATTTTTCAATTTTATTGTGATAAATGTAAATTGTTTGCAAGACTCTGAATCCATGATCTCCAATGTTTGCAAAAGCTTCATTCTGCATTAGTTTTCTGGCTCAGATAGGTAGTATTGCTGGGCCAACTGTGGAATAGTATAGTTACTGATAATGCAGAAATATTCTCTCTTGCAGGTTGCAGATCTGGATGATGAATTTGCTGAGTTGGTTCTAGGAGATTTTAGTGAAAATTTTGACTTACTACCAGCTGATAAGGTACATTTTTACCATCCAGTTACTATGACTGTATGTTTTTATTAGTTGTCATTCTGATTATATTTTTTTCTGTTGTGCATGTGGATTAAGTGTGATGTGGCAAGCATGCATTCTGTGTTGACCAGTGCTAAAATAAATAAATGTTTAAATTTCAGACAAAAGCTACCATAGCCAGCTGTAGATCATGTGAAGAAGTTTTTCCTTTTTTTTTTTTTTTTTTTTGGTACTAAAGCCAGTTTAGATGGTGATTAAGGTGCTGTGAATTTAACAAGCAGTATTATACTCAAACTGTATAATGTAAGGATTTCATCTGATATTGCTATTGAATCTGATTCTCAAACATGTTGGACACAATTAATAAAAATAAGTTAATTTGATCATGGGTGATTTTCGTTTAAAGTTACCTGGATATTGGAGGAAGAGGCTAAGGAAGGGAAAATAGAACATCCTATGCAGCGGGCCAGTTTCCACTTTGAGCAGGTCTGGATTTACACCAGTGTAATTGAGAGCAGAATCTGGGTGGTGTGAATTGATGGGATGTTCAAACATCCCAGGATGGATGTCTGACACAGAGTCCCTTGATTGACTTTCCTCTTATAGGGGATGGGGGGAAATAGTGACCGCCTTATTGACATTTATTATTACCACCACCTTAGTGTGCCTATGGGGCCCTCGTCATAGCCCAGGACCATGTTGGGCTAGATGCTTTACAAATACACAACAAAAAGATGGTCCTTGCCTTATGTGACTTTTGTTGTTGTTCTGAAGTCATGGGGTCTGGGGCCCAGGGGCTCTTGTCTGTTGCAGCACCTAAACATGCAGTTGTTTTATAGTCTGATCCATAGCCCGTTGGAGTCAGAGGAAAGACTCCAGTGGGCTTTGGATCAGGATCTTGGAGGAGGCTAGTGTTTTTGAACAATTTTGTTACCTTGATGTGAGTTTTGTACAACTGTATTTAAAGTAGTTTGAAATACTTTCTAACCTTCCTGAGATCAAATATAGACCTGCAGTCCCCTTTAAAATGTAAGGAACGCAATTAAAATGTGGGGCACAGTATTGTCACTTGTATATTCCAACAGAAAGGTTAACTGTTAAAATCAAAACGAGCCAGGGTGGAGCAATTTTAAATCAAGATCATTTTATTTTTATTTTTTATTTTAATATCAGGGATATAAATCAGTTGGAGGCTTTGTAGTAAAAATAAAATAAAGCTAATTGTAAAATTTGTGCTATTGCAACTTTAGATTAGAATTAATAATGAACTTCATTATAAAGTCTGTGGATTTTTTTTTTTAAGCCACTGCAGAATATTTTACTGAGGCTTATACAACTGCTATAGGCAAAAAAGCAAAATATTGAAAATCAAGGCCCTGATGCTGTAACAGTGAACTAGGTACACAACTTCTCATGTGCTTAGAGTTACACATGTACATAAGTGTTCGCAGCGTCAGGAACTAAAATTGTATTTGAAAAAAAAAATTCTCCCCAAAAATATTTCACTTCAAAACAGATTGCTTCATTGTTCACACTGAAAGGTTATTTAGAGTTTCACTAAGTAATTGTGAACTTACTTTGTACAAACATATCAAAATTTTCAAAAACAGGAGTCTCAAGTTAGACTCCTAAGCTCATATTTAGGCATCTACGGGTAAGGTTTTCAAAAGAACCTAACAGTATGTCTATACAGGAAAAAAAGACTCACGGCAGCAAGTCACAGAGCCCAGGTCAACTCAGAGCCCTATGGGGGTAAAAAGAGGTGTGTAGATGCTTAGGCTAGAGCCTGGGCTCCAAGCCTGAATGTCTACACATGGGTATCTTTAGATCCATAGGACGAACCTCGCAAGCCTGCGTCAGTTGATTCAGACTCTGAGATACGCTGCCATGGATTTCCCGCTCCCACTTCCCTCCCTCCACCCGCCCTGGTAGTCATACCCTAAGTGACTCAGGAGCACAAGTCCCATTTGATGCAGACGCAAACCCTGATGAAAGGAGTATAGCCTGTCTGAAGCATGTCCACTTTCACTTTCTTCACTTGTGAAAGTCATGATCTCATTTATTTTTGTTGGCAAATACAGTATTGGGCTATTTGCATGTCAATTTTGTGTTTGAGTGTGTGGTGGTCTCACCGTAAGGCTGTAATAATGGCCTTGGACTTGTTTTATTCAGGGTAGATGAGCACTTTTACTATGAAATTTCTCAGAAAAAAAATCAAACTAAAGAAAGAAACCAGCAGAACACATCCACTTCAGTAATTTAAGACTACAAAATGGAAATATAATAAAGAACTAGCAACATATAAATAAAAGAAATCTGATTTAAATTAAGAAATTGTTTAAATTTTAAACAGGATTTTTAAAAAATCATGATTTTTGTGCACCCAGAAACCACCTGATTTGTAATCTACAGTTACTACAAATTATAGGTGTGGTTCTGTGAGGAAAAACTCCCATTCAAATCAGTGGAAGGCCCATGTGTGGAGGGTTTCTGGAATTGTGCCTTAATTTTCCTCACTACTTCTCTGTATTCTTTTCTTTTTCTTTTTTTTTTTTTTAAAGGCTAAGTCATAAATACATGAATTGAAAATACTCCTTTCTCCTTCTGTAGTTACAGTCTGCTGTACGTAGAGTAACACTGGCACAGAAAGCAGTACCTGTGTTCTGTGGAAGCGCATTGAAGAATAAAGGAGTACAGCCTTTACTGGATGCCATTACTATGTACTTACCTGCACCTAATGAGCGTTCCTATGACTTTCTGTAAGTGTAATGAGAAGATAAAGTGATTTAACAACTGTTTGGGAAAATGAATTGGTAAAATTACAAGGAGAAAATGTAGAACTGTTTGTGATTTCCAAAATCGGGGTATATTTTTTGAAGTATTGAGGGGTTTTTTTATCCAGTAGGAATGATGTTTTACACCAGGTATAACACTAAGATATGCAGTCATAAAAATATACTTGAGTACTGAAGCTACTTGGTCAGTACTATCCAAAGCATCTGTGTATATTTTTTGACTGCAAAACTTGTTGTTTAATCATAATTTATAGCCGTAAACCACCTTTCATCTGTAGATCCAGGCGTTTTACAAAGGTGGGTGAATATTATTTCTCCATTTTATAGGTGACTTGCCAAGGTTATGCAGTGTGTTAGCAATGAAGCTGAAAATAAAAGCTAGGTCTCTTCCCTATTTAGTTCTCTAATTGCTGTTACTCATAGTTTAACCATAAAAAAGGGGGGTGGGGAAGAGAAGTAGGTAAGCCCGTTCCTTAACTGATTTGTCTGAGTGAACTGCTCCTATTTCAAAGCTTAATTTAAAAGCCCTACATGTGAATTATTATTTCATGGTCTTCCAGGTTTGATGCTTTTGAACTGGTGCATTCTGGTTGTTAATAGGAGCAATCATTGACTAGGCACTGTTCTGAAGTAGCCTGAGGTACTCCAAGATGACCTTCCTGCAGAGCACAAAGGGCCTTGCATGAGCCACCTTCTGTTCTTAATTTCACCTCAAAAAAGTATCTAACGTTCACCATGCTCCTGCAAAGCCCAGTAGGGGACATCTCTAATATCCACTGATTTACATCATATTTCAGCACAGCTATTTTTACTGTTAGGGGGACTACCTAGAGTAATCCTAATTGTGTAAATTTATATGCTGTAAAAATAAAAAAAAATCTGCCTCTGAATTAATAGTTACAAATAGGTATTGTAAATGAGTGGAAATGTAGCTAAAACTGGAACTAGGTTGTTTTTTGTTAATGAGTTGTATGAGGTTGCTCTTCTGATTCATTGGTTATGTTTTACAGGCCATGGTACAAAGATGACTTGTGTGCCCTAGCATTTAAAGTTCTTCATGATAAACAACGTGGGCCATTAGTTTTTATACGCATTTACTCAGGCACAATGAAACCTCAATCAGCTGTATATAACATCAACAAAAATTGCACGTGAGTAGGAGTGAGATGAGAGATGTTCATTGAAGCATTGGCATTTGTATTTGAGTAGTAGATAACATGAGTAATTCATTTGCAGAGAGAGAATGAGTCGCCTTCTGCTGCCTTTTGCTGACCAGCAAATAGAAATACCTTCACTAATGCCTGGCAATATTGCCCTAACTGTTGGGCTGAAACAGGTAAAGGAAGACATTTGATTCTCAAGAGTTTTATTTGAAAAGCTACTCACCACATAAATATGAGATACAAGATCACGTTTTCTTTTAGTTTCAAATATTTTTAGCTTTTAATGTTCTATTTAAATTCACTGTATTTCAGTTATTTTTTTTTTTTTATAAATGTAGTTGATCTATTTCCTCTGTTTTCTGTATATGTTGTGTCTTTTAAAAATACAGTCGCTTTGGCATACAAGAACTACTAAAAACTCAGCTGGTGCTGAACAGACAGCTATGTAATTAGAGCTTCTCATGTCCTTCTGAATCTGGTTTTAATTTAATTATCCAAAGAGAACCTACAGTAATTACTTAGTTTTTATCATGAAGAGCGTTAAAAAACAATTCTTTGCAAACAACCTGATGTCATTTGATGTTTGGCGTACTTTAGAGTGCCACTGGAGACACCATTGTTTCATCAAAGGCGTCTGCTGTGGCTGCAGCCCGTCGAGCTGGAAGAGAGGTTGGGAGAAAGCCTGGCGGTAACAGTGAAGTAGAGAGCCTTTTATTAGCTGGCGTAGAGATCCCCGAGCCAGTCTTCTTTTGTACAATAGAACCACCTTCGATGTCCAAACAGCCAGGTACAACACAGCTACTAAAGCAGTTTTAGAGTTATACTATACCATACCCTTGATCTGTGCATGCGCATACAGTTGATGTGATGTAATTGAATTGCATGCATGGATCAGTAACACAATGAGACCCTTAATGATTTTGCATAAGTGCTAAATTTTATAATTTGTGTGTGCTTTGCTACTATTCTTTTCATGATTTTTTTTTTTTGGTCAACCCTAAAGATTAGATGATTGGTTCTTACCGCATTTTGGAAGGTGGGAGAGCTGCACTTTTGTCTTCCTACATCCGTTTCCACTTGCACAGTTAGCTTTGAGATTTGCAGCCTCTTGCTGAGAGAGCAGGATATTGTATTGTGTGCAATGTGTTTGAATGAAAGTACATTTCCAAGTCTAGGTACTTTCTCCAGTCAGCACTATCCACCACCCTCTATGGCCTTTATCTCCACTGATCAGGAGTCTGGAAGTTACTTACCACAATTCACCCACAGGTTTCAGAGTAACAGCCATGTTAGTCTGTATTCGCAAAAAGAAAAGGAGTACTTGTGGCACCTTAGGATGCATCCAGTGAAGTGAGCTGTAGCTCACGAAAGCTTATGCTCAAATAAATTGGTTAGTCTCTAAGGTGCCACAAGTACTCCTTTTCTTTTTGCAAATTCACCCACAGAACACTGCCTCTTTCATAAACATCTTTCTGAGAACCTGATGGGCAACTTTGGATCTTTGATTCTGGAAACCCTCTTTTCTCTCTCCTTAGCCCAACAGAGCCTAGATTTGTTGACTATCAGGACTTCTAGCATGTCCATCTGGTCTCCTGGATTCTAGTGGAATTGGAGGGAAGGGGTGCAGAATGATTGAGTGGATTGCCTGGGTATTGATCCTTTGATTACAATCTTTGGAAAAAACCTACGAAGTGCATAAACAAGTCAAAACTATTAGCTTATTACTTTATTTTTGGAGTTGCTGTCTTCTAGTAATTAGAGCAGAGGATGGGGAGTCAGGAGATCTAGTTTGTATTTTGAACTCCACAGCTGACTCGCATTGAAATCGGAGGCAAATCATTTAATTTTTGTGTGTCAGTGTCCCCATCTGTAAAATAGGGATATTTACCCTTCTTGGTAAAGTGCTTTCAGATTCTCTGAGGAGCTATAGAAGTGCCAAATATTACTCTGATGAGGCATTTTTTTAAAACTTGTATACCAGTTACTTTATTACACCTTGTTAACTCAAGAACCCATTACTTTGAAATGAGGCAAACTATAGTTCTATACTTTTCTTGTAAAGGCTGCCATGACAAGGTTATACTTTGTCATACTTTTCTTGTATGACTCTACAATACCACTGAGGATAGAATCTGATCTTATGGGTGAACACTTCAGATAGCTACTCACAGCTAGTTACAAGTTACTAATATATTTTTATATATAGCAATATTTGTTGTTTATACACAGACTTGGATAATGCATTGAACTGCCTTCAGCGTGAAGATCCAAGTTTGAAAGTGAAGATAGATCCTGACACTGGACAAGTAAGATTGTCAATACATTGCTGACTTAAACTTAGTTCCCTAATTCCTATAGTTATAAGCAGTTATTTTAGAGTTCTGAGATCCTTCGGTGAAAGGCACTATAAATGGTGTTCACATTATAAATGCAATAAGTATTGTGTATCTGATCAGATTAAAATGAAATCCTATAAACATGACCCATGGAGGAAGAGAGATTGTAAGATCACCTTCTTTATTTATGCTCTGTAAATAGCATATTTCTTATCAATTCTCTTTTTTTCTAAACTCTAAAAGCAAGTTCAAACGGTCTTTACATTTCAAAACTAATATAGGATGGCCTTTATTGTAGTAGCATCAGCAACAATTACCATCTCCACTTAAGTGTTTTTTTACACTTAAGTATCACCCAAAACAATACTTCCTAAAGTTTTCTTGGTCTTACTTGTAATATCTGGGCTTTTTATGCAATTTTTAAAACTTTCTTAAAATGTGAACAGGACAGTACATATAAGCGAATTCCTAGTGTAAATAGTGCATCCTAAAGGTTCCCATCTGTGTCCGCATATAAGCATGCGTGTGAATATTTACTTTTTCTCTCACTTTTTTTATTTGATTCACTTCTTTATCTAGACTGTTCTCTGTGGCATGGGAGAGCTGCACATTGAGATTATTCATGACCGAATCAAACGGGAATATGGCATTGAGACCTATCTAGGACCCCTTCAGATAGCATATAGAGAAACCATCCTAAACTCGGTCCAAGCCACAGGTAAAATGAAAGAATACAGAGAATATTAGTTTTCTGTCCTTGCAACTTGTTTGCTTACTCATTTTTAAATGGTCTTCTAATGACGTGACTAGTTAACATTAACTTTTAGATGATGTGTGGAGCATATTAACTGTTTCTCAGATATGTCCTTCATTTTACCATAGATACGTTGGACAGAACGATAGGAGATAAACGGCACTTGGTGACCACCCAGCTGGGAGTAAGACCATGGGTAGGAGAGAGATCATCAGTAACACCAGTCATTGAATATGCTGACAATTTCATGGAACCACTTCAGAAAGACATTCAAGAAGCTATAGAAAATGGAATTAACAGTTCATACCTTCAAGGTAAAGAAACCATTATGACAAATTTTTGTAGGTATTTGAATAAAATTTCACATTAGAAATTACATGGTCCGAGTGCTATTAGTAAGGCTAAGGTTTTGTCATGGATACTTTTAGTAAGTCATGGACAGGTCACGGGCAGTAATCAAAAATTTACAGAAGCCCATGACCTGTCCATGACTTCGACTAAAAATATCCCTGACAGAATGGGAAAGGAAGAGGATCCAGTGCCCACAGCTGCTCGGACTCTGGGTTCTCCCCACCCCTGCACCTAGTGGTGGCTGGGATCTCTGGAGTCCCCATGCCACCTGCAGTGGCTGGGAGCTGCATGGGGGTTACCAGCTGACCGCTCTAGCCCCACTGCCCCAGGGCTGAAGTGGAAAATGTTCCAGAGGTCTCTGGAAGGCACGGATTGCGAGACTTCCATGACATAATTGTAGCCTTAGCTATTAGAAAGAAGGGCTTCTTCATAGCCAGAAAACTAAAATGCATCATGGTAGCACTATTAAAATGACAGGGGCAAAAGCAAATTTTCAGAATTCCTTCATCTTCCATAGAATGTGCTGAATGCCCCTTGACTCGGGGGGAAATTCGGCATATTTTTAAAACTCCACTTTTTTTCTTCCTCTTGGGTATCTCGACATTGAACCCCACTTTGATTTGACTCCATATCCCACATGATGAGAAGTGTATTATTCTTATGATATTCCATAAACAATGCTGGTGTGATGGAACTGACCTGTGGGGTGGGAGGCAGTCATGAAAATGCCATATTTTTGCCATATTATCTGAATTGTTTTGCATGCGTTCAAATATATTATAGTCTCTGAAGGTGTAAAATAAAAA
The DNA here is from genome assembly GCF_965140235.1 of Caretta caretta. Taxonomy (NCBI): domain Eukaryota; kingdom Metazoa; phylum Chordata; order Testudines; family Cheloniidae; genus Caretta; species Caretta caretta. Next base: position 49,025,348 of record NC_134210.1, read on the forward strand.
GTTTTGCCTAACTGCACAATATAGGCTTTTTTTTTAAAAAGGCATTAAACTGCTGTTCTATAACTTCATTCTGTGTTGACATGCTGGTTGGTGTTTCTCACCATCTCTCTGACATGCACTGTGAAGTTAACAGAAATCGCAGTCTCTGAAACCACCTTGGCCAGCACATCAAAGTGTGGGGTTCCAGTGAAGTTTCTTTGGACTGCTAAGATACTTGGCTCAGGACATCATGGAAAACACAGATCAGGAAATGGAGTGGAAGGGCAGTGTGAGGCAGAAGGGAAAATAAGAAATAATGGGGAAAAAGGAGTGTAGCAGTCATAATGCAAAGAGAGCACAGCATAAAGTCAGAGAAAATGACAGAGGGTTAATGTAGCTCTGAGTCACTGATTCAAATCCAGCCCATTGCCCGGTAAGTAACTGCAAATAATATTCATCTGAAGTTCAAATATGGATAAAGCATCAGACTCGTCAGACACATTGTACTGATTGATTATTGGTATTTAGTTTTATTACTAACCATCTCTTGACGTCACAAAACATTAACTATACTCTCACTATATAAGTTAATAACATGGCCAAATTGCTCTTTACTATAGGAAAGTCAATGGGAAGATGTGGTGGTAAGGGGAGAAAAACTCTAGATGGAAAACATTGTAGAGTTTTCCCCATAATATTCTGACAGGAGCAGGGTTTGCTCCCCACTCCTGGGATGAAATAAGGCACCTGCTGGTTTCAGAGCCCCACTAACAGGGCCTACCTGACGTGTGTCTGCCTCAGGCATACATCCTCTCACTTAAATGGGAGTTGCAGAAAAGGTGCTCTGGTCATAATACCTCCTTTTGGGACTGCTGGACGGTGGGGTGGGGTTGTTTTGTTTTCCCCAAGTCCTGTCCTTGCCCAGTATGGGCCTCTGCCTACTCCCCCACACAGATCCATGTTTTGCTAAGAATGCTCTTCAGGATTTGGGTAGGGGAGAAAATGGTGCCAGGGAGACGGCTGACCTCACTCCAGGAGGGTTAAAATCTACATTTGGATCAGGAAGTCAACAGCTGCCCTTAGTTGTTATAACAATTTATTAAAAAAGTGCTATGGTGGTACATCTATTTTTGATTAACATGAATGTCCTTACATCTTTAATCATAATTAAATGTTCTCTCTCTTTATGAAGACACTTTAGCAGTCAAGTCTATTCTGAAAATGATTTCTTTTTTCTTTTGTAAGATTAATTTGGTCCACTTTTTTGTTTCTATAATACACTCTGGGAACATCAGAGACCTAATTCTGGCAAATGTTGCTTATGCTGTTGACCAAGAGGGATAATAAACCACAAGGCTACATGATGATTTGCCTATCTGCCCCTTTTGGCAAAGTTGGACAATGATAAAATGATTGTTAGAGCAAGAAATAAAACAAATAGCTTGTCTACTGAGTAGGTCAGAGGGGATGTCAGACCCTTCAGGTTAATCCCAAAATACTCTTTCCATAACTTGATAATGTGAAAAATGACATGAAACATTGTAATGCTAACACATTGTTTGTTCTTTGTCTAGGACCGCTCCTGGGATTCCCAGTTCAGGATGTAGCAGTGACTGTGTATTCCATGACCATGCACTCTGAAACTTCCCTGACTATGATTTCTGCTTGTGTTTCTCGTTGTATGCAAAAGGTATAATGCAACTAGAAGACTATTCTACAGTGCAGTTTCATGGGAAAATATGATGGTGAATTAGACAAAAATGCAGCCTTTAGGAAGATGGCAGAGATGTGTGCACCTTACTACTTGTTCAGAAACATATACAACACTCACAACATAAGGAATGTCTTGAATCTTCCTTTTTCCCTTGTTTGATGTCCTTCAGAATTTTGATTGTCACCTCTAGCCAGGTAGCTTCCAGCAAAACATTTAAACTCCTCCAGGTGTACGTGATAGGTCTTTAGTCTTTCATGTTAGAAAATCAACATAATTTTCTTTACATCTGGAGGGCTGTTTACCTCAGGAATACTTGGATTTTAAATTGTGTTCTCTTGGCAGTTTTTGTGATCTGCATTATATTTTGCATAGATTTAAGATATACGCTCAGTTACTTCTTATGTAGTGTCACATTATTTGTCTTTACTTTCCATCAGGTTTCTTGGAGTGTGTTCCCTGTAGCTTCTACTTTCTCTGCATATTATTAATTCACACATCCTATTGGAATCTTTCTTCTTAATCCTAAAAAATCAGTTCTGAATTTGTACTGATCTTGTGCACTTCTTTAGTGGCATGTACCACTTCCCAGCTTTGTATGTAGCGATATATAGTTACTGTCAGCTGAAAAATGAAACTTTTTTGCTATGGGCTTTGTAATGCATTCTTGGTAAAATTGGCTCTAGTGCTTAAAACTCGGTGTGAGCTATTGAAGTGCATAACCCGGTTGCCTGTGGTTACAGCACTAGTAATATTTTTTGCAAACTATTTTAGATACCTAGAGTATCAAATAAAATTGTGTAATCGATTGGAATGAAATAAGCTCTTTAACACCCCTTCAGGAGCTCCCAGATTAGAGCAGATTGCACTGTGGGAATATTCACTCAACTTTTTGGCATCAATCCTTACCATTTTGTGTGGTGTTATCCGGGTTGAATTAGTTAAGAATTGGAGATTCAATATAATATGGCTTGTTGCGTGGAGCGAAGTTGGCACTGTCTTGGGTTTACTAAGCTCCTCTATATCCTATATTTTTTCCTGTGAAAATATTTTTGTCCCTTTTAGCCTTGGTCTCGTGGGTCAATCTTACCTTATTCCAAAGTGAGGTACTGTACCATTAATTCACAACATCTTGCTTTTTTAAGCTTTAAAGCCTTCAATTTCAGCTACTTCATTTCTTTTAACATATTAACTTGCAATAGCCATTGTTTCACGTCACCATGTTTTGTTGTTCTCGCTGAATCACGGGATTCTTGACGTTTGTATACTTTTTTTTCCCTTAACACTTGGTGTTGGCATAATATAGTTTTCTACTGCTGTTGGGGGCTGAGACATGGCTGGAGGCCTCTTAGTAATAAATTGTTGTTGTCATCTCTGGTTCATGTGTAGGGAAAGCGAGGTGTGTGTGTGTGTGTATACACACAATTATCGGTATAGCATAGTTTCCTTTTTCTCTGATCTAATACACTCTGTAGGAACATACCCTATGGGATGTAGGGATTATGAGACAGAAGTTAGTTTCATTATATAGTCCACACCATAGAAGAATTGCATTTTTAAAAGGGAGCCAAGGGTAACTTATTTCTTTTTGATTTTAGGCTTTGAAGAAAGCCAGTAAACAACTGCTGGAACCCTTAATGAATCTGGAAATTACAGTGAGCGAAGATCTCCTCAGCGCAGTGCTTGGTGACCTTGCGCAGAGAAGAGGCAGCATTCAGGAAATCCAAATTCGTCAAGATAACAAAGTAGTGATTGCAGCTGTTCCCCTAGCAGAAATGATGGTATGTGGTGGTGATAATGATGAAAGAAAAGCAAAAAAGTGTGCCTGCCCACTTCTGATTCTTTTTGATATATGCAGTTGTTTTCACATGATGAAGTCAGGAACTGATATTGCTAATTTTGCCGAAGGTCTGGATTAAGATCTTGGGAGGATACAGTGTGGTTCACACAGCTATGAAAGAAAATGTCTCATCGTTTATGTTGTACTGAACCAACACTTGTTTCTGTAATATTGGGAATATGGGTGAAAAATAGTGCACTTATTAAAAAGGTAATGTTTACTGTATACTTTGTATTATGCTTGTGATAGTCTTTTCCCCAGCTGAATCACACTGTAGTAAATTAAATCAGGGCAGAAAGCTTTCTTTATCTCCACCCAACCCTAAATTTATTTGATTATAGTAATTACATTTAAACATAGTTTGTTTTTTGTCTAGGGTTACTCAACAGTTCTGCGCTCTTTAACATCAGGCTCAGCAACTTTCACTTTGGAACTAGCCAGTTACCAAGCCATGAACATTCAGGAGCAAAGCGCACTGCTTCAGAAGAGGAGTGGGTTGGTGTGATCACTTTTACTCCATGGGAGAACAACGAAGACCTGCTTTATTCTCACTAGAAAATGTTAGGGGAACTGTTTGCCAAGTATCCTCTTTCTGAAAAATGGGTTGGGTAAAGTGTGTGGGGTTAGAACGGTCTTAAAATAACATGCTACGGCTGTCCAGTGGTAAGTGGCAAAGAAAAAAGTGCTGTGAAATCCTGGAATTGCCTTGTTTGCATGAAGGGAGTTAAACCAGAGATAACTAGAATTGACTGTTTTGATATCCACCATATTCCGTGTACTACACTTCACATGCCTAACAGTTGGAGCTGATACCTTACTGGAAGACAACGTTCCAAATCCCCTACAAGAAATGATGGTGCAGCTCTTTCTGTGAAAGTGAGCACTACATGCAACTTACTGAATCATGTCAGAACTGTTTCACCTAAAGTATGTAGTAAAACTTGTTTTTAAAACATTTAATATTTCACATATAAAAGTAAACTTAACTATTGGCCACTCTGCTAGTTAGCGTCTTCTGTTGGTCTAGCTTCAACTGAACTCTGAAAGCTGCTATTGTCATTTAAGCTGTCCAAACAAGAATTACTTGCCTTAATGTTAGAATGTTGTATGGTACAGGGTAGGTAGCATATAAGGTGAGTGAGCCCTGTGTCAGCTTAAAAGCTTATGTCTTTTGCTAACAGAAGTTGGTCCAATAAACAGTATTGCCTCACCCACCTTGTATCTCTAATATCCTGGGACCAACATGGCTATAGCAAATAGTAGTTTTGGGCATCATGGTTTAACTACTGAAACAAATTTAGTTAAAGATAGAGTGAAGAATGTTGTATATGACAAAAACCTTTCGTGGAAAGGGGGAAATGTTGGTTAAGTGCAGGATCTTTCCACAAAAGATCTGTGCCCAATAATGCTACGCTTATTTAAAGAAAGAATTGTTTCTGCTGCTAGCATTATGTATAAGTGCAAAGTCCAGCTTATATGAATCTATGACCCTCAAGAGTAAATGAATGGTTTACGGTAATGTATATCCTATAGCCAGTCAGCTCTGGGTCACTAGGGATCAGAACTTGTCTACTTGAAATTGTCTAGTCTCATTCCAGTTCTTTGCAACCTCTGGGTTATTTGAGGTAGCAGACTAAGGATTGATAAGACACAGATAATGAACTACTTTCCTCTTCCCCTCATACTCTATCCAGAGTACATTTGAGGAAGCTTGTATTGCTAACATAATACTTATACAGCTGTAACAGATTAAGTGCTTTATCAAAAGTGTACTGTTCATATCCCTTATGGTCACACATTTATATAAATAACTTGCCTTTACCACTTAATGCTAGTTTACTGTAAGCTCTGAGCCTCTAGGCACAGTGTTCTGTTGTCCTCTACTGCCTAACGTTGAGTGGTCTGTCAGTTATCTCATTGTGATTGTCATGCTCAAGGATTGTAGAGTGAAGAATTCCAGTTGACAGCTATATGGATGGCGATATCTACGTCAGGTGCTGGTAGCTGCCATTTGGAATTATACATGTTCAAAAGGAATAAAACCTGCTACATATATACAGCATAACTACAGAGATTTCAGTAGATGAGTCCTTGATTCTCTGTACATCTACTGTGATTTATTATTGCATTAGTATCAACTTTTATAGTTTTAAAACATCTATGAAACTGTCAGGATTTTTTCTTTTTTTTTCAGTGCAAATTTCAGGTGCTGAATGTGTAAATTCACTTCCCACAAAGACACTTCAGGTAATTCGGTAAAATCTTGCTGCAGCAGTTACAGACCTCTAGCTTCATGATCACAATACCCAACAAAGAGGGGTTCAGCTGCTATTCCACGTCTGTTAAAAGAAAAAATGTCTTATACCATGCACGTTTATATATAAAGGAATTAGTAGTACAAATAGTAAGATGAGACAGTGTTAGCTTTGGTTACAGAGCAAATTAGGCCCAAGCAGTAAGAGAACTTGTCAGTCAAGGCAATAAAATAATGGATGACTTACTGAGGGGATGAAAAGATGGCCCCATTCTGAGCTTTAAAAGTCACACTTAGCTTATGAAGTATGCTACTGTTTGTGGTCTAACTAGAGATACTGGCATATAGTGAATACTAAATCTTAGTACAGGGTGCTCCATACTGTTGGAGGAGCTTCAGCATAGCCTGGCTGCCATTTGAAAACATACAGCATGCAGGAGAATCATAAAAAATAGACTACATTTTGCCTTTATATGTAGCTTCAGTTATTTTACTTTGGGCCAGTTTATAGTACAGCTGAAATAGTCTGGTGCACAAGACCTCTGTCTCAGTATAGCATTAATGTCTGTCAGATTCACTCCATTCCCACTCAATTCCTCTTCAGTCTTTTAAGGCTATTCTAGTTTTTGGGGTAGCAGCCTGTACAGGAAATAGTGAGGTCTTAAAATCAGACTTGATGGTGCAGTAGATCCTTGACTTCTACATAATACTTTAGTAATATTTGTGCAAATAAGATGTGGGTGCAGTATGGACTGAAGAAAGTTTGGGGATGGGAAGTGGTGGTATTTATAATCTCTGCTAAAATGATTAATGGTGCAATATTGTTGGCATCTAAATTAAGCTTCAAAGCTACAGTGAAAGAAATGGCATAGTCAGTATGTCAATCAAATCTTGCACACCTCTACAGCAGGTTTAATTGATTCTGCACTGACAGATTCTAGATAAGAGGCTCTTATCTCCCAACTCTGTGGAATGGGGGTCCAGCTATTCTGCTGCCAATCCTACAGGCCCATTGACTTTTGTTTTCCTACATAGGGAGTTACAGCTGTGGCTCTGAACAGTAGCCATTGCCCCTATATCACCACTGCAACAGCTGTAAAGGCCTTGGTGTGGTGGTTTCCTTCGTTTGTTGAGGAGGGCAGGGCACTGATTGTCTTCAAGATACTGGCTTCCTCTAGCCTCAGCACTACACCAGGTCACGTTCTGAATAAGAAGGGCTGCAACTTTTTCTTTTTAATTGAAGAGTCAGATACTGATGCAGCCACCCAGAAAGTGCAGGAACAGTAAATAGCTAGGAACTACCTCAATTAAATCCCTGGTAAAGAGCATTTACAATGGTAACTTTTTACTATTGGCAATTGTCAAGTCCTCCTCCCTCCAGCACCGTGGCATCTCAGCATGACCGTTAGTGGTAGCGTTTTTAAATTTGTTTAGATCATTTACATGGAGAAATAGTTCTGAGTAACCTCTGCATGATCCCATTTGTGGGATACACCTCCTGGCTCTGAGCTTCAGGCATGCTCTGTAAAAGCAGTCTGTGATGGGAACATTCAGCACAAGGTTATAAGAAACTACCTACCTCAGTTCCATTCTGAGGCTAGCTGCAAGTATGGGACCTTCCCTCGAGGCCTGGAAAGCTTTTCAGTTTTCCCCCACCCACCACTGCACAGACAGCTAGAGCAGCCCAAAAGTGGAGCATTAGCAAGGACATCTCAAGAACCACAGATGGGCAGCTTCAGTCCACAAATCCTTACTGCAGCAGGGCAAACAGGCTCACAGATGCTGCCTTTTTGGAGTTTTTGTTTGAACCTCTTGGCATCTAAGACACTGCTGGAAGGACAGGTTAGTCTACTAAAGTGCTTAGGTCCTAATAAACTAGACTATCCTCACCCAGTTTGGGTCCCTAAATCTAATTTATCTCAAGAAAGGAAAGTTTCAGCAGGTCCCACCTCACATAGGCAGTGTGTAATTTAAGGCCACACACAAGCACTCTGTGATTTTTTCCACACACTTCCTTTTCAAAAAGTTGGGGTTTTTTGCAAAGGGAAAGGAGGATGGTGGTTTTTCCTTTGTGTTCACAGTTGGTTTATCCAGCAGGCAGGGGCTGATATGAGGAATGCTGGGATCAAAATATAACCCAGAAAGAGGCATCTCACTCTCCACTAGTCTAGTCCTGCTGTTGAGAGGTGGCTTTGGCTAAAATAAGATCTCTCAAGGTGAGGATTTGTATGCCAGCAAAATCCACATAGGTCTGGAAAAGGAGGCTGAATCTACAGCACAATCGCTACTGTTGACACAACCCAGCAACAGAATGAAGTTCCCTTTATCTGACACTTCCGCACAAGTTTCATCTATGCCAACAACAGGTGATACACTGGAAAATAAAAAGTTCAGGTAAGTTTCCATCCTTATCCACCCAGCCTTAAAAAATGACAAGTTTCTCCAAACTGTTTTTTTTGCTGCGTTTGTTATCTCCTAGAGCATGTTTGTTATAAAGAAAAATAGTCAATCTACGGCTATGCTATGCTGAGTGTTGGAGATACAGTTCATTTCCCCCTCATCCCTTTACAAGACCCTGCTCAGAGCAAAGGTGGGATTCATTATTAATAAGAGGCACTGTAGATCTTTGGAGGAAAGGCATAAAGGCCCTCATTTACCTAAAAACTGTTTAAAAACATTTAGTTAACCTGGAAACCCTTCTCTAGCCCCTCAACTTGATTTGTTTAAGTGAGGTTCAAATAAGTGTCCACACAAGGGTTTACGCTAGGTTAAGAGTTTTTTTAATTGACTTTGGGTTAAGCTAGTGCAACAGTGCATTTAGACAGGGCCTAATGTATGGTACTACTTGTCCGGAAGACTGTCCTGGGGGTATCAAGTTCCAACGGCTGGCTGTAGCTTCTGTTATCCCTGTCCTCTCAGAGAGAGAGATTAGTTGGGACTCTTCACCTTTTAAAAAAATGGCATTCTTTCAGCATTTAGGCTAGCTTACTGAAAGGACATGTACTTTTGTGGTGGAGACAATCATTTCCAAATCTTGCCATTTGGATAATCTACTGTAGTTTTATGCTACGTATTGGCTGTGGTAGCTGCATATCATAAGCAGCAGGTAATAGTTGTTTATCTGTCCCTCGATAGGTAAGAGAGTCTGAATCGGCCATAAAAAGGTTTAGAAATACCTGGAAATAATGTGCAGTGCATTTCAATCCCTAGATTTGTAGATAAATAAGGCAGCCACTGATCATCTTTCAGCAGTTCTATTTTGGACTTTATACAAACTAGAGCATTCTTTTCCAATGTCCAGAAATTTGTCACTACACATTTGTCCTGAATTAGAACCCTCAGAGCAGGGAGATTTCTCTTTAGACCCATGACCTCCATGTATGTGACCTTGGCTGAGTGTTTGTTTGGTAGCATGAAGTAGTTTGTACAGACCCAATAGGTATGGCTTTTCTAGAAAGCTCCTGAAACTCAGTGCATTTGACAAGTGTGACTATGCAGAGGTACCACTAAGTAGAGAGATCTACAGTTATTGGTTAAGTAACTGTTCCATGCAAACCTTAGAATTGAAGACAGCAAGATAAATGCATTAAAACAAGACAGTGGATTGTTTCTAAATAAGCAATTTACAATCATACTTGATAGTGGATTGAAATTCATTAGTTCTAATGAATCATGGAGCTGAGGGTTACTCTAATTCCTGCTATCTTACCTGAGCATGCGACAACGATGTTTCACTAGTCTGTTATAAGCATCCTTTATGTTAGTCACATTTTCACTGCTCCAGAGCCTCTCCCCAACAGCACTTGCTCGAGGCCTGTACAAAGACATCCAATTCAGTCTAAGAATTTATTCTATTTCCCAGAATAGAATGAATTTAATACTGGGGCTTGAGCCCAGAGGAAAGTTTTTTACACTGACCAATATTAGCAACAAAGAAAGCTACAAAGCTCTGCAGTGCCTTCAACATGTTCAGAACACTTGCAGCTCTGCACTGACAATGATTAATCAAATCTCATGCTTCAGCTGCTGCACCTGCAGAGATCAGGATGCAATTTTTCCCCTGATGCACAATTGGCTAGATGTAGGCTGGGGTTTTTAGCCTTCCTCTCCAGTATCAGGGACTGGCCACAGCTGGATACAGAACATCTGACAGAGTAAGTCAGAGCTCTGAGGTGGTACAGAGAATCCTCTTTTTCTTCGATGCTTAGCTGGTGAGTCCTGTGGCTCATGGTCAAACTGATTGCCACATCTGACTCAAGAAGGAATTTTCTCCCAGGTCAGCTTGGCAGGGACTCGGGGGATTTTTACTACCTCTGCAGCATGGATCACCTGGGCATCTCACCTAATCCATCCCCAGGGATTAATGGCACCTCAGTGTTTCTTATTCTGCCTGTGGCACACAACCATTTAGGCTGAGGACAAATGCTGTATTGCGCTCTAACTATTGGGCTCAACCTGGACAACAATGAAATTTAATGGCCTGTGATATGTAAATCAGACTTGAAGAGCTAATGGACCCTTCTGGCTTTAAAGTCTAAGTAGACTGTGGGATTAATTCAATCCTCATGACGGTTAACATTTTCCAAAAAGCTGAAAGTGATCAAGAAGTTCTCTACCATAATCTTGGTGTGAGATTAGTTGCATCCACAAATTCTCCCCAAAGGCAGGCTTCTCCACCTATCATCAGCTTTTTCTGCTTTTCAGATCCTGTATTCAAACCACAAAAATAGCATGGAAATTAACTGTTCGCTCCAGGTACAGCTGACAGGCATAAACTTCACCTTTGATAGCTGAATGTAGATTTTCCCAAAAAAAACCCAAACTCAAATCCCCTAACATGAACGTTAAACAGATCACAGCCATTAGACGTTTAACACAGTCTAGGGTAGGATCACAAGTTTAGCATGAACTAAATGAAGTCTTACATGTTAGTTAAGTTTCTGAAGCCATCTTGAATCATTCTGTATCATGAAGTGCACTCAAGTACCAGTAAATATTTTGATTACGTAAAAAGGGTAGGTGTATGGATGTGAAGACTGCAACTCTGAAAAGCAGTTGCCCTTAAAAAAAAAACAAACCCCTAATTATTTGGCCATTATTGTGGTTCTCTTGTGATGAATTTTGTATTAGTTGGGGGATGTAAGAACATAATGCAAATAACTGCATATTTTTATATTGTATTAGTGACCCAGAAAAAGAGCCACCTGGACACTTCCTCCCCCAAGCCCCAGCTTCAAAGTGCTGTCTGTACAGCTATTCTTGGAGTGACAGCGTCAGCCCCTGTAGCCCAAGTCTATTGACCCAGGCTGGGAGGATGGCTCCTGCAGGCTCCGAAACACGGTGTAGACATACCCTGTGTAGCCATGGGACTTTCATAAGAGAGATTCATGCACACAGAAGAGCCACATACGAGTAGTTATCCAAATAGAAATGAGTAATTTAAAAACAGTTTAACAAACCAATGAAGTTGAGTGGTTCAACGCTGTAGTATTTCTTCCAGTCCTGTCCATAACTAATATAGTCTAGGTACCAGGGGGCTGCCAGGATAGTGGTGAACCCAGCTCCTGTTACACGGCTTAGTTCTACAGTATACCAACTCCCTATCCACACTTCAACTATTGTGTCAGGTTTTAGCTAGAAAAATAAGAAAACACACTAACATAAGTAAATGGCTACACATGATTTTGTAATTAGTTTAATCACTGAATACCTGAGTCTAGTTCCAAACAAAGGGTTTGTTTTAGTAAGACCAGTATTTCAAAGATGTCAGATTTCCATTCCTTGGGGTTTTTTTCTACAGAAATGAGAGTATTCTCTAAAATTAAGTTCTTGGATTTGATATATCAATGTGATATTTTTAAAATATATGTTCCAGACTTCATTTTGTTACAATCTCTTTTAAAAGTAAATGCCTTAGGGTTGGTCTGGATGAAATAGAAAGTAGCTTATTAGTAAACTTTAATTCCCAGTTCAGATATCAGAACTATTCCAATGCAGTTTTAGAGTACAAAATTATAGATCACAGAGCCCAGGACAAACAGATTACTCTTTGGACTTTCCCACCCCTACCAAGAAGTTCTGAAGTTCTTAGGACTATCATTTTCAAATCAAATGCTGTCGAAAGAAGCTTGGTAAAGTTCCTGTTCTAGCATTTTAACTCTGGGGAGCAGTGGGGGCCAAAAATCCTAACTGGCTTCAAGACTGAGCTTGATAGGTTTATGGAGGGGATGGTCTGATGAAACTGCCTACAATGGCATGTGGCTGATCTGCAACCGCTAGTAGCAAATATCTCCAATGGCTGGTGATGGGACACTAGATGGGGAGGGCTCCGAGTTAGTATAGAGAATTCTTTCCCAGGTGTCTGACTGAAGGGTCAGGGTCTAACTGATCTCTATATTTGGGGTCAGGAAGGAATTTTTCGCTGGATCACATTGGCAGAGAACCTGGGAGTTTTTCTCCTTCCTCTGCAGCCTGGGGCATGAGTCACCAGCAGGTTATACTAGCGTACATGGTGGATTCTGTGTAACTTGAAGTCTTTAAATCATGATTTGAGGACTTCCCAGTAACTCAGCCAGTGGTTAGGGGTCTATAACAGGAGTGGGTGGGTGAGGTTCTGTGACCTGCAATGTGCAGGAGATCAGACTACATGATCATGACGGTCCTTTCTGACTATGAATCAAATTAGGCTCCAATTCTGTAAAGTTTGAGCACCTGTACAACCCCATTGGTGTCCGTGAACTACTCATATGCCTAAACCTTTGCAGGTTCAGAGACTTGTTTTACCAAGGCGTTTTACAAGCCTACTGCAATCCTGTGGTGTTAAGTGATTTGTCCAGTTGTCAGATCTTACCTTTACTCCTTTATCAAATACCTCCTGCCAGACTATGTATCCTTTGTGAGCAGAGGAAACGATATCCAAGATTCTAGAATTTTAAAATAAAATAGGATTACAGTTAAAAATGGCAGGTCTTAGATCACCTGATTTTACCGCAGAAATACTGAGCCTGTGTGATGTTTATGCCATAACAGGCTCTCAGCCCACTGTGCAGTGTTGTGGAGGGCCTAAGAGAAAGCCTGATCTTTGCATTTCTTGTCCTTCACCCATCCACCTTACACAAGACACGAGCTCTAAGAATCACATGAAAGGGAAGTGGCCATACTGTCAGGAAATTCATGAGCATTAATGCAAACTGGTGACCTTAGCCAGAGATTCATTGCTACAAAGTTAGCAAAGTTTTTAGTTAATTTTTTTTTTTTAAGGGAATAAGTTAGCTCAAAAATGTTAAGGGAGACAAAGGTCACACCTGAGTCCTTCTACCAAAATTTTAAACAGTCAGCTCTGGTTTAAGGCATTTAAATGACAAGACATATACAACGTATGTATTTAGAGCATGCTTATCATGATCATGCAAGCACCTGAGTGTTAATGCTGCACTACACCACAAAGTTGTAAGTTTCATGCTCCACCTTTGAAAAGGAAAAATATGGGTGTTCTTGTAATTCAGCCTCCCCTACCCCCCCACTCCATCACATATGCACTCTAACAAACTAGGTGTTTTTAGGGCTGACAATTTTTTGAGGGTGGGGAAAAGGACGGGGCAGAAAGAAAAAATATGTTTTATTAAATATGCTGGCAAAAGTGAAAAACTACTTACTTCTGAATATAGTAAGATTCCAGTTTAGCATAGTTAATGCCAAATCCTTGCTGCATCATAAACTCTGTCACGTCAGGGTTAGATTTCCTTAAGAGGGGAAAATATTAGCAGTGTAATTCTGATTCCTTACAAAGATTCCCAAACCCAGTTTTCAGTAATGTGAGTTATACTTCGCACAAGACTGCTCGCTATGTGTTACCGCTATTGATATCCCATTGTAGGTGCACAAGATGAGGCAAGACAAATGTCACAACCCAGAGTGTAAGGCTAGGCAGAGAAAAGCAATTCCTTTTTACAGAGAATTTTGGTAATTCAAAACTTCAACTTTGAGTTTTGTTCCAAATCAGAAAAAGTTCTCCAAAAGGCATGGATTCCCAGATCTGGGGCAATTCATCTGGCAGGCTGTCCAGAAGTCTTAGGGTCCCCTTCTCCAAGGCAGTCTGCGGGGTGGGCTGCCAAGGAACAGGGCGGGGCAGCAGGCAGGTAGATAAATCTAAATCCTTTCTAGATCAGGCCTAAGTTTATCATGTTGATATTTAAAAATATGTATGTATATATGAAGTGTTAAATTACTAGTACAGTCTAACTTATTTTCAGAAATTTCCCTACTCCATGTTCCCAATTCTAGGAAGACTCTAGTAGAGCGGGTTGAAAAAATTTCAGTGGAGTTTGTCAGAACTGAAACATTTCAGACACTGTTTGATTTCAACATACTTCCACTGGAACCATGCCTGTAAGGCAGGTTGCAGAAGCTAAGTTCTGTACCATAGTCACTCCTACTTATAGACTCCCCAAAATATTCAGTGCTCACTACCATTTAAAGTAACTTAAACTGCAAACTAACAGCATACAGCTATCTGTACTACTATCCTTTTAAACCCAGTTGGGCAGGTGGAGAAAAGGCAGGTTTTTAAAGAAAAAAGTCCATTTATTTAAGAAGAGGCTGCTTTTCAGTTTTCAAAATGCATTAAGAGTTCAATTTTTTGGATTAGATGAGTTATTTCCTATACCACTTTTCCGCAAGGCTGTAGCTCCCTTTTGCCATATTAGTTTTATAAAGGCATCTTTAATGTCACTTTGAATGTTTTAATCTAAACAACAAACATCCATGCTAGATAGAATTAGCCCCACTTTAGTCCCTTCACTTCCTAGAAGTTGCAAACACTTCTCCCTATAATGCACATTGTTATGTAGCTATGATTAGAAGAAACCTCAAGTCACAAGACCCCACCCTTACGTCAAACAGGGAAAGCCACATTACTTTCCATATGCATCACTGAACTGAATGCTGTAATTGCTGACTTTAGGTACATTTTAGATGCACCAGCCTCTATGCTTTGAACAGTCACTTCATACCAACAAGTGAAGTCCACTTCATCTCCTCCCAAGTGGATGTAGGCATCAGGAAATACACTGCTAATTTCTTTGAAGAGGTCAGTCATGAAATGATAAGTTGTATTCAAAATGGGGTTTACAGGTCCATAAGAACCACTCTGGTGCTCTCCATTGAAACATGGTGTGAGAAGGTCTTTTTGACCTAATAAAGGAAGCAATTAAGAGGATATGCAAAACTTTTAGTTCTTTTATTAGACAAAATGCTTTACAAATATTAGCACGCCCAAAACTGGTTTAAGTATTATTACTACTTTATGTAATCGGCAAAAGAAGAGGGAGTTAAATGAAGACCCCAGAGGGAGTTTGGGTCAAGATTAGAACTCAGGACTTCCTGATGTCCAATTTAATGTCTAAATATTTACAGAACAGGCTACCATCTGGAAAACCGGATTCTGATGCATCCCTGGATGGGTAGAGCCCTGCAAATCCGCTTTGTATCCGTGGGTATCCGCATCCACTTCAGACCATTTTTGCAGATTTCTTATTAACACTGTAGGATTTCAACCAGCAGGATTTCAACAATTTCCAGCCCACCAGCAACCTCAGCATGGACCAGTCCACACAAGAGATCCACTTCCTAGACATTACAGTGCTAATAAGCGATGGTCACATAAACACCACCCTATACCGGAAACCTACTGAGCGCTATGCCTACCTACATGCCTCCAGCTTTCATCCAGACCACACCACACGATCCATTATCTACAGCCAAGCTCTGAGATACAACCACATTTGTTCCAATCCCTCAGACAGAGACAAACATCTACAGGATCTCTATCAAGCATTCTTAAAACTACAATATCCACATGGTGAAGTGAAGAAACAGACTGACAGAGCCAGAAGGGTACCCAGAAGTCACCTACTACAGGACAGGCCCAACAAAGAAAGTAACAGAACGCCACTAGCCGTCACCTACAGCCCACAACTAAAACCTCTCCAGCGCATCATCAAGGATCTTAAATGACATCCCTCACTCTCACAGACCTTGGCAGACAGGCCAGTCCTCGCTTACAGACAGACCCCCAACCAGAAGCAAATATTCACCAGCAACTACACACCACACAACAAAAACACTAACCCAAGAACCAAGCCCTGCAACCAACCCCGCTGCCAACTATGTCCGTATATCTATTAAAGGGAGACACCACCATTGGACCTAACCACATAAGCCATACCATCAGGGGCTCGTTCACCTGCACATCTACCAATGTGATATATGCCATCATGTGCCAGCAGTGCCCCTCTGCCATGTACATTGGCAAAACCAGACAGTCTCTATGCAAAAGAATAAATGGACACAAATCTGACATCAGGAATTGTAACATTCAAAAACCAATAGGCGAACACTTCAATCTCCCTGGACGCTCAATGACAGACTTAAAAGTGACAATTCTTCAACAAAAAAAACTTCAAAAACAGACTCCAACGAGAAACTGCAGAACTGGAATTAATTTGCAAACTGGATACCATCAAATTAGGCCTGAATAAAGACTGGGAGTGGATGGGTCACTACAAAAACTAATTTCCCCCTGCTGATACTCACACCTTCTGGTCAACTGTTCAAAGTGGGCCACCTTGTCTACACTGGTGTCATTAGCACTACAAAAGTGATTTCCCCCTTCTTGCCAACTGTTGAGAATAGCCCACTTCCACCTTAATTGAATTGGCTCATTAGCACTGACTTCCCTCCCCCTCCCCCCCACCCCAGACTTGGTGAGGCAACTCCCATCTTTTCATATGCTGTGTATTTATACCTCCCTGCTGTATGTTCCACTCTATGCATCTGATGAAGTGGGCTTTAGCCCATGAAAGTTTATGCTCAAATAAATAGGTTAGTCTCTAAGGTGCCACAAGGACTCCTCATTAATTTAGGACAGGAGTCCCTGTCACCTACTTGTTCTAAGAACACTTTCCTTGCAGAAACCAATGCAAAATTATGTGGAAAATGTCAGTATTAAGACAAGATAATGAAATATTTTTGCTTTTTACATCTATTTTGTACCCTCCCTATTTCTTCTCCCTAACAGTAGGATTTTTATACCAACTTTCTTCTTGTTGCCTGTACACCCACTATTTTTAAATCACTCTGTTACTTTACAGTTTGGGGTTTTGGCCTTCTGTTACTCCTCCAGAGCTGTAGAGTCATCTGCAAATCTGATCACAATTGATCAAACAGCCACTCAACAGACTCAAAATAATCATCTGGGGCACAGAAAGGTATGATATGTTTTCTCTGGAATGCTTTTTACCTTAAGATAAAGTAGACTTGCATAGGAAGTGTTGCATCGTAACATATCTGTAGCAATCATTCAGCTATCAGTCTCTGAAGAGAAAGCAATCTGGAGTGTTTAGACTGACTGTCCATGCTGGGACATACAGAGCGAAGGCAGGGTAATGTGCAGCCTGGAGAGACTCCCTTCTGACCGGGGTGAGACACAGCTCTCCACCAAAGGGAGTGATGGCCAGGAGAGCGGGTGACTTTGCTGGACCACTGAGGGAAAATATGGGTGCAGTTGCCCTGACCTGTCACAGTTAGGTCTATATAGAAAAAGCACCTACCATTCCCAGACAAAGGATTTAGAAAAAGCTTTTTAGCAAATGCAGCTTCTTGGTCTTATTCCTCTCTCCTCCTAATTATGAATCGCCTACTGCTTCACATCTTACTGCTTCCCACCAAAGCTTTGCTCCTGGGTACTTGTCAGGGGGCATATGCAGGTTCTAACATTTTAATAAAGTTACCCTCTCCCCACCCCCAAGAAGAGTGCCAGGTTGTTTATAAGCAATGGCCGCAAAGAAACAAAGGACAGTCTTGTGGCCGAAGCACACTCCTAAGAATCAGGAGTTCTGTCCTAATCCCAGCTTTGCTGCCAGATTCCTGTGTGATTTAGGTCAAGTCACTATGTCTGCACGTCTCATTTCCCCACCTGAAAATAGAGCCTGTTTCCCTACATTGCAGGAGGAAGAACAGACTTCATTCAATAGACTCTGTAAAGTAACATGAAATCCTCCGATGCCAGGCTATACCTGGGCATGAAACCATCAGCTCTCAATTTCACCTAGTACAAAATGTGGCAGTGCATCTCCTTGACAACGCAGGCTGCTCTGAGCACATCACACCTGACTTCCGCTTTCTACACTGGTTTCCCACAGAATTCTAATTGAATTCAGGGTGTCTCAGTCCTTATCTTCAAAGCATTCCAGAGCCTGGGCCCAAGATACCAAACGACTGTTTAAAGATCCAGGACAAAGACCGTGGTTGACAACTTTGCTCCTCTGGCACAATGAAACACTCAATAAGACGATTAAACTTGTCTGTGCAGGAGACAGAACCTCCCCAGGGGCTAAGACTGTGGAATGAACTCCCCAAGGAACTAAGGACTAGAACAAACTTCCCGACTTTCCATTCCAAATGGAAGGCACATTTTCTTTGACCTTGCCTTCCCGAATATAAACACACAGCAACAGGTATATTTAAAACAAAACAACACAGCCCACGCAACCACCGTACCAAATAAGACGCTACTCTCCCCCACACACACACTTTTCCCTCGGGGGAGAGAAGAGAATAAGCAACACATGACACATGCATAGTCATGTTGCTTAATGCACTATGGGAAAGTGTTCAGATGCTCTGGTGATGATCGCAGTATAAAAACCTATATAAAATAGACACTATGGGGATGCCAAGTGGTATGGCCTCCTCCATCAATTCTAGATAATCTCAATGCCCTGTACAGTATTGGGTTTGGTATTTTATTTTAAAAAGTGTTACTCTGGTGTTTGCCACCCCCAACTGCTGCAAGTGACCTATGTTGCGGTCATCTATGCTTAGGTGGAGTATCGCGTTATTGGAAAAATCTGACTTCTCCTCCAATAGAACTGTAGCATGGTAAAACAGACTGTCCTTGTAAAAGAAAAGCTTTCACACCAAATACATACCCAACCAAAGTGGCAAAGAGAGGACAGGTATTTAGAAATGTGGTGTATTTTAATGTAGTCAGAGAAGGAAGGCTCCCCAGCAAGTAAGCTAGAATCTTTAGCCAAGTTCTTTTCATATTAACCTGATCCTGAATAAGTAATATATGATGTAGTTGGTTAACATTCCATTGCAACTCTGCCTTAATAAGAAGTTCAAACAAACAACAAAGTGAGACTCCACCTCTCACTGTAATAGCATTCCACAAGCTGAATCAACTTCCTATCTCATAGAATCATAGAATATCAGGGTTGGAAGGGACCTCAGGAGGTCATCTAGTCTAACCCCCTGCTCAAAGCAGGACCACTCCCCAATTTTTGCCCCAGATCCCTAAATGGCCCCCTCAAGGATTGAACTCACAACCCTAGGTTTAGCAGGCCAATGCTCAAACCACTGAGCTATCCCTATCTCCATCATTCTAACAGCAACTGAACTAGAACATGTCATGAAGAGTCCCGAAAATTCTAACACACTCAGATAATGAAATAAATACAGCAGCATTTATGCGCTTTCCTATGCCCGCACTTGTGCCTATCCACTCTGCAATGAAATGAAAGCTCAGCATGTACCTAGCATAGGATTTCAATTGCTTCCAATGTCACTTTTGTTTCTCAAACTAAGGTCATGATCTTTACTGAATCCTTCTCAGGGCTTTTATCATTCTTCTACCTCTCACTGAAAAGCCTTTCAAAATCTTCATCATGTGCTTTGAGCATGGGTAGTAATTCATATAGTCACATTACTCTGTGCCTCACTTCATTACAAGCATTAACCTTTGTAACCTTGTTAGAGAAACATGGATCTTACCTTTCCCCCAAGATTGTGTATGTCCTGGGCTATCAAACTCTGGGATAACCCTAATGCCTCTTAACCGAGCATAGTCAATCACCAGACGGACATCAGTCGGAGTATAGATGTGATCATAGGTATAAGAGCCCTGTGAAATGTTCACATTTAAAGAGAATGTTTATGAAGTATACAAGGAACTTGCAAAAAAAAAATTGAAATTTTGCAACCCCTTCAGCTCAGATTGAAAGCAAGTCACAAATAATGTGCAATTACACCAGGGATAATTATGGTCCAATAAGTCTGGCAGTCCAGCCCTGTGAGAACTGCATTTTTATCCAACAAGAATGAATGGTCTGCACTTGAAGAGATTTATTCTGTCCTAGATCTTGCTTAATAAATGAAATCAGTCACTGATTTCCAGTTACAAAAAAGTCTGATTTGAACAAGCCAGTTCCTATAAGAGTCATGGGTTCGACAAAGTGCAAAGTAATTGTTTATTAGACTTCTCCCCACATCCATCTGGTCATACCAGCTTTACTGGTTCTGAAACATTATGGGCCCTTTTGCTGGCCCCATGAAAGACCAAATTAATGGAAAAGGCTGATTGAGTTGAGAGGTGGAGTCAGTTTGAAGTTACTATGTCTTTGGTTGTCAGTTTTCGTCTGCTGCCTGATTTGAAACTATGGTGTCCATTTTATGGTGCTGAGTTTGAGCACTGTACTGCCTTCTCCAGCTATTGACTTGGTGTAGCACATGCTAGTCACAAAGTGAATTCTCAACGGACAACAACATGACCCTTCGTGGCTATCAAACAGGATCTTAAGCCTCAGAGTTGTAGCTAAATGGGGACTCAATTGCAGAAACAGACATTGACAAAAATGCAACTGGTCATTGAGGCAAGATGCTCTCCCTCCCACAGCCTGCAGGTTGGAAAGAGGCAGGACGGACTGTAGCCAGCAACAGGAAAATTAACTCAAGTGCACCACATGGAATCCCCACCTTGATTTTAAATAAGTTCTTCAAACCTCTACCCCAAGCACTGCCATCAAACAACTTTTAATAGAAGAGCATGAATTTGGTGAGACATATTTGTTGTTCTTACGCTCAACAGGATAGAATTCCAATAACTGAGTAATCCAACAAAATTTAAATTTGGTCAAATTTTTGTGGTGGTGTGCGTAGAGCAGAACCTCATTACTGATAAGGTGACACACTGTGAATTAGTGACTAACCAGCATAATGATGTACACTAAAGTGTCATTTAAGAGACTTTCATAGTATGCTATGAATATTCTGTAGTATATTTTGGAACATTAATCTGTTTGTACAAGATCTCACTATTGGCTCTGCTTGATGGATCATAGAAGACTGCAGAGAAGCCACTGGCATGTGCGAATTATGTACGAGGGGCAAGGCTTATGCCCATCTTGCAGAAACTAGGGTGAAAACTGTATATGGTGCAAGACCACCTTCATTTACTGGGCTAAGCCTGTGATGTTGCAGATGCCTGCTGAATTTAAGAGAACACTGACAAAGAACCAATGTTTCTCTTTTCAAGGCCAGTTGAGAAGCTAGATGTATCACTTATACTGTTCACATGCTGTGACCCGACACACTCCTGTACTCTCACTCTACACACTAATGCAATAATATTTGTACAAAATATGCCTTGGAAGGTATCTCACATGAAAACTAACACCACGCTGTTTATTAATATTGTTGTAAAATGTGTGTTCACATGTATGGTTAAGTTATGAATTCCCATTATGTTACTAGAACATGTGTAAGACAGACAGCTGGGCCTAGGTAAAGGTGATAAGCAGGTCAGTTCCTAGACAAAGGAAGGCAGCTGACATCCCAAACCAGGTGGGGCCCAAGTTCAATGGGCTATTCATTTGTGCTGGAGGCTGCAGCAGGAAGAGAGGATTTGCACAGTAGCAACCACAAGCAGGGGAGGAACCACCACAGAGACTTATTTTCCAGACCTCATGGCTTCTTTACTCAGCATGAACTAATCACCTTTGTACCCTTCTGAAGAATACATTTCAGAGGTTCACTGAACTATAAAGAGAGGGGGAGCGAACCCCTAAGTTATCCTTCACTTTCAGACAAAGAAACCAAGTGATTTGACCTCTGTGATGGGTCCTGACCAGGCCAGCCAGCAAAAAGTTGGAAAGACAACCACGGATGAGAGAAAACCATCTTGAACAAAGACTGTATCTTGCTAGACTAAAATTCAGACTTTAAGATGCGTTTGCCCTTTTATTTGTTTGTAACCATTTCTGACTTTATCCCTTATACTTGAGCTCACTTAAAACCTCTTTTCTTTCTGTTAATAAACTTGTTTTACTTTAATCCAACCCATCCCAGGCCACCCCAGAGCACCCGCGCCATCCCCCCCACTCCGGGCCAAGTAATAGTTAGGGGTATATAGTACAAGTCCTGGACAGGTCACGGGCCATGAATTTTTGTTTACTGCCCATGACCTGTCCAGGACTTTTACTAAAAATACCCATGACTAAAATGTAGCCTTACTTATTACTGCTCTGAATGATCCACAAGAGGGCTAGACATTTCAGGGCAGAGGGTTTGGGGGATATTCGGGTGTGTTGGGGGTCATTTGGCTAGTAATAACTAAGGCTGGAGGAGACCAGTGTGTGGCTGTGGTGTAACAAGCAGGCTCCTGGAGTCAGATTTGCTGAACCGGGGCTGTTTAACACACGGACACTTAGTGCATGCTTGTATGATGTCTGAAAGAGTTCAAGCAGGGAGCTACAGCAGCAGAGTGTTTTGAGGCACTCAGGGTTATAGATTAAGCAAAAATGCAACCTCTCACTGGTCTGGGTTGAACTTCAAAATGTGACAGATACCTAAATATTTTATTGTAGAGGATTTCATGCCAAGAAATTCAAAATATTCCACTGATGTTTTTGACTCACCTTGCCACTCAACTCGGGGAAAGTGATACTCTGGTAAGGGAATGAATGGTCATCTACTATGTGCCAGTGGAGAACGTTAAACTTGTTAAAAGCCATGGCATCCTGAAATGAACAATGCAAGATTAACCTTTTAGTTAAGTGCTTCCCCGACACTGCATCACTGTTTGAAGGGTGCTACTACTGGTCCTGCTCTAGTTTCAGCTGCAGTATCCCGTAGTGCCTTATGGCGCATTGCAAGTGTCCTCACCACCTCTGCTGCCACACATTCTTGAAGCCTAAATGAATTTTGTATATGCTTTTAGGTGTTTTTCCTACTACTACTCTCTCTCGCCATCCATTGCAGGTAGTCAACCTGATTCTAGCTGACTGGCTCATAGCAAAGCAGCTGTCAAATTAAGAAACTGATGAGTTTGAATTTCACACCAAATCCTGCTAGTTCTTCATGCAGTGCTATAGTCAGCCAGCATTATATCACCACCGCTTCCCCCCAGATACCAGGGGTTTAGATGCAAGCAGTGTGCCAAGGGATTCTAGAGTCGACAGGTTTTTACATCTCTACTTTATTTTGCATGCAACTGAATTTTTGTCTATTGGTTCCTCATCAGGATTGGTTTTCCCCCTTATGTTTACAGTTAATTTGGCAGCAACACTTACATCCTGGGAACTGGATATAGTTGAGATTTCCCACATTAATACAAGTTCTCCATATGGAGTTGTAGTACTGAGACTAGATGTGATATATGGGGCTCCCCACTTTGGGGATTATTGAAAAAAAAAAACAAACGTTGCCATCTCTTTTCCAGGTTCTCTTTCAAGCCAAGTTAAGACCTACACCGTTTGTAGTCTCTCAAAACTGTGTTATCCACCTTTACTAATGATAGAACAAATATTTTAACTTACCTGGTAATTGTCTATAATTCATTACTGAAAGATTAGTACTGAATTCAAACAGAAGTTTAGCTAGACAGATAAGAGGAAAGTTATGCATGTTTTCAAGCAAGTAGAAAGGACATAAAAAGCAAGAAGGTGGGAGGGTATTAGAGCAGTGGTTCTCAAACTAGGGGCACTGCTTGTTCAGGGAAAACCCCTGGCGGGCCGGGCTAGTTTACCTGCCACGTCCGCAGGTTCGGCTGATTGCGGCTCCCACTGGCCGCGGTTCGCCGCTCCAGGCCAATGGGGGCTGCAGGAAGGGCGGCCAACACATCCCTCAGCCCGCGCTGCTTCCCGCAGCCCCCATTGGCCTGGAGCGGCAAACCACGGCCAGTGGGAACTGCGATCGGCCGAACCTGCGGATGCGGCAGGTAAAACCGTCCCAGCCCGCCAGGGGCTTTCCCTGAACAAGCGGCAGCCCTCATTTGAGAGCCACTGTATGACAGCTACAAACTTAGTGCATTTAGAAAAAACATTAGGAAAGCAAGAAATATGTGGGTAAGCTTTAAGAATAATGTAAGTCTTAAGAGAGAGTCAACTTACATTTGTCTAACTTTCTTAGAATGTTAAGAGGTCAGCCCTTTCAGAGAAAAGAGGAACAAGTATTATTTTCACTGGAAATGCTGCAGAATATGCAGCATGAGTCTATAAATTACTGAGTGTACAAACACCTGGTTTGCTGGGCACAAACAGAATCCTAAAAATAAGCATTTTAGAGGTCAAACACACACTGAGTCGACATACCAGCTGACTTAGATCTAAATGCATCAGAATTGTTACAGGTAAACTGCAGTAAATAGTGAAAAAGACTTTAAGCACTTGATTCAGTCTTAAAAAAGCAACAAAAAAGGCAATAAGGAATTGAGAAAGTTATATATTCTCCTATTCAAAGGCTTCTCTACATGATCCTAGGTACATTTTTCCTCTACCAAATAAACCATGTTGCAGGACTGTGGAGGGGAACCATATAACCCAGTAAAAGCAGCAAAGAATCCTGTGGCACCTTCTAGACTAACAGACGTATTGGAGCATAAGCTTTCGTGGGTGAATACGACGAAGTGGGTATTCACCCACGAAAGCTTATGCTCCAATACGTCTGTTAATCTATAAGGTGCCACAGGACTCTTGGCCGCTTTTAAGATCCAGACTTTTATAGATCCAGACTAACATGGCTCCCCCTCTGATATATTACCCAGTGTTGCATGTGCTATTGTATAGTGATTGGCAAATATACTCTTTTCCACTGCAACATCGATCAGTTTGAAGAAGTGAACCTGAAATCTTCAAGATAGGTTTAACATCACTGCTGTTCCTTTAAATGCATTACCCTCAAAGAGTAGGCTCAACTTCAGATTAGGTCAGAGTGAAAAAAGTCTAGTAATCTTAAAATGTGTCTACATAGCTCTACCATTTGGACTGCGGGAGTGTGAACTGCAATATGCATTAAAGTGCAACACTGCAACGCCCCCATTGGATACTGCAGGTGCAAACGAAAAAGATATGCACACTAGACACCTTTTAGTTTGTGCCTACAGCGTCCACACAAGGGAGTTACAGTGTAGCACTTTAATGAATACTGCAGTTCACATTCCCACAGTCCAAATAGAGGAGCCATGTAGACACAGCCTCTATACAATAGGCTGGAGAGAGACACACACCACCCAATCTGGAAAAGCTAGGTTGTCAAGAGCATCCACATCATTCCTCAGTTGTGCAGCTAGTGGTTAGAAGAGACAGCTTGATGGGAGAAAAATGTTTTTAGGAGGCCAGAAACCATGAACTTCAATGCTGTGCCCCCATGGCTCTCTCTGAACACTGTGAAGAACTTGTGTTTGCAAATCAGATTACAAGATTTCCTGAAGGATCCAGAATGTTAGTGCATCAAGATTAACTTTAATAAAAACCCTTGTTGAATGTGTTAAAACACCTGCATTGAAGTGGGTTGCACTTTGTAAAGTACAATAAACGGGAAAGCTACCTGTCACTATTACTTAAAACAGTAATTAAACCACTTACAATGTGGTTCTACACCTTAATCCCATTTCATTTGTGAACCACTTCAGAAACTTTTAAAAATATTTAGTCTGTTTCATTTTCATCTCTTTCCCCACCTCAACTCACGGCCAATTTCCTCTTTGTAGGATCACGATGTAGATGCAGAGGTCACTTTCTGTTTGATTAGGAAGTAAGGGCTATCAATCAACTCCTGAAAAGAGGGGGACCTGACGCCAGGACTTCAGGGGCTTCTCCTACAGCAGTTGTCCTCTTCTTTGTATGGGGATAATGGAAGCAACCAGGATGGAAATAGCAGATGTGGACAGAAGAAACTCACTAAAACCTCAGGAGTGCTTCACAAAGGGGGGCAAGTATCTCCCCTTTCAGTTGGGAGAAGTGGACGAAGAGAGGCTGAGATTTGTTCAGGGTCTCGTAATAAATCAGTATATAACAGAACCCAGATTTCCCTGTTTCAAGTCCACTTATTCAAGCCACCAAACCACACTGCCCCTCCAATAGCTCTATTCCCATAGCCCTGAAGAGATGATCTAAATTATGAATATTAATTCAATAAGGGCTCATTTGGCCACTCCCTTAAACAGTTACGGGCTATACATTATCCCATCTACCACTGGGGAAATTCAACTTGTTTGATACTACAACATGGTAAGAAAGAACTTTTGCTGCTCCTGCTCATTTTTTAAATAGTTGTTTTTGAATATGTCTTTACCTTTGTATGCATGTAGATACAGAAGAAGTTACGCTCCCCCAAACATTTCAGTGTTCTGGTCTGTTAGCATAGCCATTTGTATTTAAATAAAGTTATGAAGAATATTTGTGCCAAGTGATGTTAGTCCCTCTGTTCTAAATCTAGAGTGTTTCCATCAGTCAATCCCCCCCATCAGTTTCTCTTTAGATTGAAATTTACAAGTTAAAGCATGCTGTATGTCCAGACAGAGAGGAAACTAGACCAAGATAGTTTTAGACAGTCCTAGGCAATTCTAAGTTGCCTAGCAATTGAAATAAGCATTTGTTAATGTCTCCAGGTTTCTAGGACTAATTGCTTTCTTAACAATTAGCCACCTGTGATTATTTTATAAAGTTATTGTTTTACAGTGACAGATTTAGTGAAGTTTGTCAAGATAAGGTGTATAACAAGAACTGAGCAGACATTTGAGAAAAAACCACTGATTATTACAAAATGCCAACTTACCAGGTTTGTAAGAATGCTTTTGAGGGGTAGAAAGTGTCTTGATGTATCAAGTAAGATTCCTCTGTGAGCAAATCGTGGGTAGTCAGTGATTTCTGATTCATTGATAAGGAACTATTACAAACAGGATTTGAAGAATTAAAAAGATGTTATTTTAAAACAGATTCTCATAAATGTATCATTAAGTTCAGCTATAGTGCAGTGTACAGAAATATAGCTCAAATAGATAATACCTCTAAAGTTTTAAGTTAACCATACATCCAAGTGAAAAGTCTCTATTAACTAGCTTCAGAGGACCATTTAGGAAGACAAGACATCATGGGGAGGATCATCAAAGCAGCCTCTAGTTGAGAAGATCTGTAGTAGTGTCTCTTAGCAATAGCAGCATGTGGTTCTATTGCTACCAAGAACAGGTTTTTAGTTAACAGCTATACTCACACTCCCGTAGTCATCTTCATAGACCAACTGACTGAAGGTTTCCAAACCTAGAAGAATCAAAGAGATTGAGGTTTGTGGAGAACAATCCAAATACTTATGTCACTGAAACACAGTCTAACATGGGAGCATCACCAGTTATTGTAGTTTACGTAGCTAAAAAGCATGTTTCAGGTATCCTTTGAGATACGTTCTCCTCTCCACTGTACACTGCATCTCAGTTCCCTCCAAGACCCAACTTTAGTTACGTTAATTGGGAAGAGGAAACTGTTAATCCTGAAGATAAGG
Source organism: Caretta caretta (assembly GCF_965140235.1). Lineage (NCBI taxonomy): Eukaryota > Metazoa > Chordata > Testudines > Cheloniidae > Caretta > Caretta caretta. The sequence continues at coordinate 49,052,744 of NC_134210.1, forward strand.
TAAACTTCTCTCCACTATTCTATGTATATTAAATTTAAATGTACTAAGACTTCTCCACTGCACCAAATTAACCTTGTAAAGGAATGGAAACCTTTACATACATACAGCCCTCCAGAAAATAAAGAAGGATTTCACTAAGCTTGTGCTTATGAGCCAGAAAATTCCAAGATACTGACAAGTCCAATTCTATTTTCAAATATTAGCAAAGAAAAGTTACACAATGGAAGAAATTCCAGATTCAGTGTGAACAGTCATTTTCAGTTTCAAGTTTAAGAAGGATTTGGACAACATCCTTCTTCCACAAGTTATAGGAAAACAGAACCTTAAACAGTATGATAAAATCTTGATAGGTGTTTTCACTCAAAGACATTCGTTTACTAAGTACAATTCAGAATACACTTTTAGTAGTTCTATGGTTTTCTTGTCATGTATTTGCTTTTATTATACAAACAGGAACAAAATACTTCACTCTGAGGTATTGAAACCCTTAGAGAGCAGCATATAAAATGTTAATTTACCTCTTAATGCACCCCAGACCTTTTCTGCCTTCAGTACTGCCACAGGTTCTGTTACGCTTAACTGATCTTTGATGGAAATGGACAAAATACAAGTTATTGTCTCAACAAGATAAAATGGGGATTAGTTAACTTTAAACAAAAAGATAATAATGACTGTAACAGACAGAGTGCTAGAATAGGACTCTACAAATCCTAACCTTTCTTTATAACAACTTTTAACTCTGACTTCCGCTGCTTTTAAGTGGTGGTGTTGTACTATTACAACTTTGCGTTAGTGTATGTCCTTTTGCACACGTATATTTATTAACAATGAAAATTCATTTTGTTACTGAAAAGGACAAGTTTCACCCAATGGAAGGAAAGTAAAGTAGATGTACAATGTTGCAATAAGAAAGTTATTGCAGTAAGTACTTCCTATATTTCTTGAGATGCAAACACTGCAGTGTTTATGCTAAGAAAGGTTACCACAACTGCATATGAAGTGATTTCAAGAAGGAAGTAGATCTGTAAGTAAGAAGTTGTAAAACCATCCCTCCCCCACCTTCCAGAATTTGAACAGATGTTTAAGTCCTGAATATTTCTAAATCGTGTCCTGCAGAATTAGATCTGGGGAAGTGTCAGTTACTCCAGGATCTATCACAATTACTATTAGCGGTAGATCTACACTTGGGCAGCATGTACGATACTGACCCCGTAGACCCAGCTAGCAAAGGTATAAACAACAGGGTAGACAGCGAGGCACTGCTTAGGCGAGCAGAGTACCCTACACATCTGAACCCCAGGGCGTATGCCCTACACAGCTCTCTGTGCACCAAAGCAGTGCCTCCCATGTCTACGCGGCTATTTTTAGCAGGGTAGCATCCTGCTGCCTCCATACTGCTGGAGCCTTTCCCCGCCATAGTGAAAGACTGTAGAAGGGGGAGACAGCTCTGGCAGGGGGAGACAGCGGGTAAAGGCTCCAGCTGTCAGAGCTTTTCCCCACTGCCAGAGCATTTCCCAGTGACCATGGACACAACCTGCCTTTCACTGCAGCACATAGCTTTGTGTACCCTATGTGCTGCCACAGGCGTGGGAAAGCGTAGACAAGCTCTAAGAATTCCACCATTTAACCTGTTTACCTGGAATGTAAACTGAAGAAGTCACTGACCAACTTATCTAGTAAGAATAAGTAAAAAAAACTCATCAGAGCTATAAAAGCAGCCATCAGTATCAGGCTGCTACAACTGTGAGAGGTTTTCAAGGTCTTTTAACAGCTTGAGTGAGCCTATTGTTAGTTTCATTTGTAATAAACCTTTAAATATGCTGCTGACTATTACATTCAGATGATGTGTGTGCTTGGAAAACAAATACTAGTGAGGAAATTGTGAACGGCTCTTATAGCTGTGGAAGGAAAAAAAGCTGACCTACAGAAAGCTGAAGTGTATGATTCCAATGGACTTTTCCTTCCTCCCCAAGACCAGGTCTGATACTCACAGGCCTCATTCGAGGTGATGTTGGGATAACTGTCACACTCAGAGTCTTTGGAACCAATTATGACTTGAAGCTGCAATAACTCTGTTCCGGCAGGAAGCTGTCTTTGACCCTGATTTTGCCATTTGGAATAACCAAAGATGTACTCGTAATATCTGCACAAGAAGCAAAGCCAGGGAAGGAAGCTCTGAAGTGAGTAGTGGCCCCTCCGTCCCACCCTCAGTGCCCAGGACCAACGCAATGGAGCTGGGGAAATTTTGTACAGGGAACCAGGGGACAGAAGCGTCAGGCTAATTCCCACTCCCAGTTAGCCGCGATCCTATAAAAACAATCAGGCGAGGGACAGTCTGGAGAGGCTCAAAGCGCAGATGCCCCTTCTCTCCGTTTTGCTTTGCTTGCATCTAGGAAGAAGGAAGTCGCTTTCGGCGGCCACTGGCAGGTTGATCTGCGCTTGCCCCATAAGTCGCTCTGCTTTCCACCCCACAGCAACGGTGAGCTGCAGGAGCGCGGGCCCCCAGCCCCGGCCGGGCCGTGCACGGCGCAGCACGAGCCCCCGCTCCGCCGCCGCCCCAGCTCGGCCTGCGGGTGCCGGCCGGGCCCCTCCTCACCTGCGGAAGGCGTCCTGCAGGAGGGCGCAGCCGGGCCCCGCCGTGGAGCCCGGGCCGTGCACCAGCTCGAAGCGGGCCGGGGCCAGCTGGAGCTGGCGCGGGACGATGCGGAGCGAGCGGGGCAGAGGCCAGAGGGAGCCGGAGGGGGACTCGCCCAGCTCCGGCTCCTCCTCCAGCAGCAGGGGCTCGGGCGGCGGGGCGCGCTGGTGGAGGCTGGAGGCGGCCAGCGCCGCGGAGGCGCACAGGAGCCCCAGGAACAGCCGGGCTGGCTCCATGGCTTGGCGCTGTCCCTGCGTGATGAGCCGCCCGGGCGGGACCGGATCAAATGATCCCCGAGCTCCGCCTCCGACCTGTCACGAGGCAGCGAGGCGCAGCCCGGCTCCGTCTGTACCGGCAGCCAGCGGTGCTGGCGGCCGGGCTTCGGCCCGGGGAGGCGCTGGGGCCAAGGCCAGGGCGGTGGCTCTTTCCCTAGCTCTGGCCTGGCCTGGCCCCTCCCTCCCGCTGCTCCCCTGGCGTGCCCTGGGCCCTGACGTCCCTGCACAGTTGCCAGCTTTCAGGGGTAAATAAGCACCGTGACTTTCACAATAACCCCAAAATCAAGCTAATCGCCTTTCAAAACTAGCCAATCCCGGAGAATCCCAATACTCTATGTGGCTAGATCCCGTGGCATGCAGTCTGGGACTGTGGTGGGCCTACTGTGTACCCCTGGCTCTCTCCCCTGCTTGCCAGGAGCTGATCCAAAAGAAGAAGCAGCAACAAGTTATAAGCCAAACAAGCTAAAGCCAAAAACTAGCCAACAAACAACTCACAAGCCAATTAAGCCAAAAACAAGCCCAATTTTTGTGTTTTTTTCCACGGGTTTGGCATGTCTGCTCCCCCAAGAGGCTGTTAAAAGGGCCATTCGCAGGCTCCTTCTGCCCTCATCCCCTCCTGCTGAGTTCCTTGCATCGCTGCCCACTTCTTCAGCTCCCTCCTTCCCCCAAAGCTCTGCAGGCACTGGGCCTATGTCAGCTATTAGCCAGCTGCTAGCGCAGGGCTCCAGGCAATGTCTGGCCTGGGGCACCAGGTGTCCCTTCAGCAATATGCGCCTGCTCTGATTCGCTGCTGGGTGCTACCTGTCCCGGTGCTGTGTTTGTGTGTGAGTGACACATACCTCCCTTTGCAAAGTGAAGTGCCTGATTTTCCTGGGGGTAGACTCTCCTGCCCTGTTCAGTTTCTCTCTGCCATTTAAAGGAAAATCCCTGATCTCCAATACACTTTAACAAAACCATATCTCCTGCCCCAAGTGAATGGGGAAGTGGGTGGAGCTGGTTACCCCAGTGTGGAGGTGACTCCCATTTGATTTCAGCTGGAGTTACTTCTGTCCCGTGATAAAGGGACAGGGCTCATCTCATTAGTCCCTGTGAGCACACTTTGGTGTCACTTTCATGATTGTGGTGCTGTGGCACTTGCTGGGGGAAAGCCGGGTTATGGGATACTCACAACCACCTGCCTGTAGCATGAGGAAGCCTTGTCTGTGCTGGCCAGCTCCCTGACTCTACCAACCACGGGGGCAACACAAACATTCACCTCTCAGCAAACGCAGGCTCCACTGTCCCTCTGAAGGCTAGCGATAGTCACGCTCCAACTCTAGAGTGTTCCAAACATCTCCCAAAAGTGCCCAGCCCCTGTTACACTGGACTCATGCAGTATTCACAGATTCGCTGCTCCCAATGAAGCAGAACACCCCAGCATCCCAGTTCCACCTCAGATCACCATTCTGCTAGATGCACAGCACTTAGATGTTTATAGTGAAAATAAAAAATTATTTAACAAAAAGATTCTAATGAGAGCAAGCAGAAGTATTGGAAAGCTGTGATTACATATACAATAAATTCATAACTTGCATTCTAGGACCTAGACACTTTAGTGTCTTATAGAGCAAAGCTCACCCCAAAGTCCTTCCAGCACTTTTCAGCCAGGCCTGGCTGTGATCCTTTATTCATGAGAACAAGCATTTTGCCAGCTTGCCCCCTACATAAAAGATAACCATGTGTTCCTTTGCTTCTCTAGATAACAAGTCCCTTCCTTTGTCTTCATTTGTAAACAAGACATCACCCTGCCTCCCCCGCCACCCCACCCCATATTCCTTTCTTGAGGATTTCACGTCTTGTTGATTTTGCACTCTCTTGTTTAGTCAGTATGAAAATAGACCTACATTGCAAAGCAGACAAAACACAATTACCAGCCAGGGAGATAATCATCTATTGCCCCCTCCCTGAAAGAGACTTGCTCAAGGCATGTCATCTCCTGTTTACCTTCCTTAACGCCAAGGCTTTGAAAACATTATTTCCAGTATAGCTACATAACATCTTAAATATTATCTGTACTTACATTTTTAAATGGTTATGATGACCAGTGGGCTACTGGATCTTGGAAAAGACCTCACATGCCACCCTTTGGTGAACTAATATGCATATATCTGACTGAGGGAATCCCTGGATAATCCGATGCATCCCTGTGTTCTCTGCCAGTTGGCATGAAGAAGTCCCTGAGTCCCTTGCTGTTGAAAATCCCAAGATTTTTAGAGGCTGTCCTGGGGGCCTGACAAATCGTCAAAAGCCTGACTCTCAAGTCAAAATCCTGAAGTTAGATAGATCCGGTGTGATGCTGCCATTTTGTGACTAGCTCACAGAAAGCAGCACATGGATTCATATAGTGTCTTGCCACATAGGGTAGGGATGTTTAACCCATTTGGAGAAGAGGGAGGAATTCTGTGTCCCATTGGCCGGGGTATATATTCAGGACTATATACACCAGAGAGTGTAGAGTGGAATGCCCACAGATGTCAGCAGGAGATTTGCACAGAGATCAAGGAGTAATTAAACCTATTTATTAATTATTTGTTCAACACCTAATAGTTGCTGTCATCACTCAGGGAAAAAATAAGCTCCCTTTTAGGCCCACAATTGTTTCCGTTGTTTGTTTCTCTTCCTTCCCCATCCTCTTCTCTATGTTTCTTTTTCTCTTGCCTAGCTGTGTAAATCTTTTCTGTTCTTTTCTGCATCTTCTTCCATGCAGCAATTCCTGATTTCCTCTTCAGGGCTCCTCATGTCCATCTCCTACCATCCATAGAGCTCGTCAAAAATTAAAACTTTCCATGGGAGTATGGTGACGTCTTTTTTTTTTTTTTTGATTGATTGATTGATCTGAAACAAATTTTGGGGGGAATTTTCAGTCAATGGGAAACTTCAAAATTTTTGTTTTCATTCTAATTCGAACAAAATCAAATTTTGAAATGTCAGAATTTCCCATGGAATGAAAATTGAGTTTTGCCCCGCTCTAATTAAATAAAATGTCCTCATTGGGCTTTAAAGTTGATACTCCATTCAAATTAACAGGTGTTCACACTTCTGAGTCATTGTTTCAGGCTATCTGTAGTGCACTAAGCAATGTGACTAACATCTATCATGTTTGTTTGTTCTCTCATCTTGTCCCCAGAAGGAGAAGCATGTGGACTGGAATGTCTTGTGTTGGTAGGGAGTTGAGGTTTTTGTTGTTAAATATACCTGTTGCTATGTGTTTATATTAGAGAAGGCAAGGTCAAAGAAATGTGTCATACACTGGTAGTAGAATGTGGAGAGATTAGTGGTAGTCCTTAGTTTCTGCAGGAGTTCATTCCATAGTCTCTGATCACACCTGGAAAAGGTTCTGTTTCCCACAGAGGCAAGCGTTACTTTTATTGTTGAGAGTTCTATTGTGCCAGAGGAGCGAAGTTGTCAAGCACAGTCTTCATCCTGGGCTTTAAACGGTCTTTTAGTTATCTTGGGCCCAAGTCATGGAGTACTTTGAAGAGATGGACTGAAAATTTGAACTTGATTAGAAATTCTATGGGAAGCCAGGGTAGAGAGTGGAGGACAGGTTTGATGTGCTCACGGAAGCCAGTGAGCGTCAGGCAGAAGGGATGGAGCCAGGGGCTAGCCTCCCCAAAGGGGGGGCTCCACCCACCACCCATGGCTAGCACTGAAGTCTCCAGGGTGAGTTTCTTCAATATTGGTAGGACTATTTCATGTTTGAAGGAGGAAAGGAAGGGGCCACCTCTGAATGAGGGGTTGACAGTTTCAATCAGGAGTGGCACCATTTGTTCCTAGTTTGTGAAAGAGAGTCAGGAAGAGCATGGATTGGATTCACAGGTCTGGGGTTGGGACTCCTTTAGGGTGTCCAGAACTTTTTGATGAGTGAATGTATTGGATTCTGGGAATGCAGGTGGGATATTGGTTGGTGGGTGCAGGCAGATCAGATCCATGCTGTTAAAGAAGGCTTGCCAAATGTGTGTGATCTTCTCAGCAAAGTAGGATGGTGCTCAGCGCTGATGCAGGTTGTACTGACTCTATGGTGAGAGGTTGTAGTCAACTGAGTGGGAGGTTGGGTCCATCTCTCAGAAAACAAAAACAACCCCAAGGTAATGCAATGCAACTCCCCATGTAGTCAGTATACAAGCTTGTCAAATTGATTAAAACAAATGATATAGTGTTTAAGATCACTGAGCTTCTTGAATTAATGTTCCAAGACTCATCATTAAAGAAAATAACTACCTCATATCGACCATATCACTGCAGGGCATGTACAGAGCATTCAATAAAGTCCCAAAGTTCTCTCCCAGCATGCACTGGGTCAATTATAAAACTTAAGATGGTAGTCCATTTTGTGGCAGGCTCTAACTATTCCAGAGTCGTGGTTAGGAATGTAGCTGGAGTCTGTGACGGGCGTTCTCAAGTGCAACCTGGAACTGGGTATTGCTGAACCCTCTGTCTCACCAGCCTGGGTTCCCTCTCTCACTGTGATGCTGTGACCAGCTACAAACCTGAGCCAAGTGCTGCAGTTACACAACCATCCACAGGCAAGGACACAATCTGCTGAGTTACATGAATGCTTTTTCCAGCCACTCATGAACCAACAATAAAGAGGCTCCAGCCAGTTCCCCCAGCTCCCCAGCATTGCATCCCTGAACTGTACCATCCTGCCCTGGTCAAAAGCCTGACCAGTGTAAATTTATTACCCAGTCCTTCCCTCCCTCAGTGTGGAGACGACATAACCAGGTTTTTGTTAACTGAGCTAAGATTTTTCATACACTTAACTCAAACCACACTGTTTTTAGGTAAAATATAAAACAGATTTATTATCTAAAGAAAGATAGATTTTAAGTTATTAAAAGTAATAAGTGTACAGATCAAAGTAGATTACCTAAGAAATACAACAAAACTGCAATCTAAGTTCCATAAACTAGACAGGATTTGAACTAAGCAGTGTCTACCCTGATGGTACAAACAGTTCACTAATCTTCCATACACAGGCTGGGATTCCTCCTTTTCCACCTGGAACCACTCCCCAGTCCAAGTCTTTGTCTTCTAGATGTGTTTTCAGGTGTTCAGTTTGGAGTAAGGCCAAGTGATCATGTCATTTCTCCTCTTTTATAGCTTGTTCCAGCTTGCTGGAAAGAACTTTGCTCATAACATGGGGGTCCCCCCGCCCCGGTCAAGCACCTTCCATTGTCTACATGCTCCCTCTGAGAAGTCTTCATTGCACATAGCTCCTGTGATAGTCCTTTTGAGTGTGTATTCCCTTAATGCGGCCATTAGCACCATCTAGCTTCTCCATCATTGTACCAGAAAGGCTAGTTGTGGGTGTTCCCAACCTCACAATATATTTCAGTAACATACACAGAGCAAAACTTCATAACTTCACATACAATGACAGCACATACAGTTCAACAGGATATTAATGTTCAACAGATCAAGACTTTTAGAATGATACTTCACAAGGCATACTTTGTTCAAAACATATTATAATCATATCACCATGGTAAATAGGGGAGTGTAAGGGCGTTGGTTTGGGGTACAGAGTGTCACAGAGTCTTCTTGGGACTTCCAGCTGATGATCTGGCCTTCATAAAGACCCTTGCTTTCTAATCTTTAATAGCCATAAATGGTCAGGACTTGCGTAGGTTTTTTTTCATACTGTTTTGTGTTTGCAATTTTGCAATGTAATTAGATTCCATATTCCATCTGGTGGCTGTGGTTTTAAGACTGAGAAGACATGTAAAGGTTAAATAGAGGACTGTGGAATTCAGGAGTACTTAATGGCTTTTGGCTTCAATCGTACAATGTATTGCATATGGACGGACAGCTGGGTCCTCATGGACCCCCACTGACGTCAGTGGAAGTTCCATGCAACACAGCAGTCTGCCTGTGTGCAACAAATTGCAGGTTTGGGGCCTTAGCCATTTTGATCACTGTGTACAACCAGTTGGATGAGAAGGTGGCAATGTAACTCAATGAGAAGCAAAAAGACCCCAAGGCACTTTATGGGCAGCTTCTCAGGGGGAATCCAGGGAGCGTATCAACGGTACATTAAATATTAATAAAGATATTGTAAAAGTGGGCTAGGTCTGCTGAGATATTGAAAGGAACGTGAGGATAGAAAATGGTGGGCAAGTGAGCCTCTGCATTTTTTGTATGCTTTAGGCAGACATTTCTGCAAGGCTCTTTCTTTGTACTACCTTGGTCAGGGGAGAGGACACAGACCAAGAAGACTTAAATGGATCCTAAATCAATGCTGTTGAAAGTTGTCTATCTTTAAAAGCACTTATCAAAGGAGTCAGAAATGATGATGAGTGTGGCATAAATAACTGGCCAGATAGATGTATGTAAAAAGTCCGTGAATAGTGTGAATCAGCCACATGTATGTTAATTAATCCTGTATATGATAAGATTCTCACAAACAAAAACTTCATTAAAAACAGATACGGGTGAGTAGGAGAAACATAACCACACAAACCATTCAAAACAAGGAACTCCATCCTCATGCTTCCCTTAAGGGTATAAGAAACCACCTACTTTGATAGTGCACACATGACATGTACATGCACTGTGGCTAAGGTCAGAGTTCAGGATTTGTGCTGTAGTGTATGTTAGTGACGTGTATTGTATGTGACTGGTGTGTTTGTTATTTTAACGTTTTAGAGGTAAAAGGGAGTTATTTGGGGAGGTGTGGCCTCTGTTGGTGGGAGTAGCTAATGGGATGTGTGGGTGGTGAGACATCGGGATGTTATTTACTATGGGATAAAGAGGGGCAGTTATATTTGACTTTTCATAGATATAGATATGCATCACTTTTTGCTCCTCCCCCCTCTGACTTTGCAGGATATAATATAATCACATTTAGTGTTCTATACCCTGACACAACTTCCCCCCTCCCCTCCTGAATTTTTCTCAAATGACGCCCCTGGGAGGCACGTTAAAGAAGGTTTCCTGAACTTGTGATTTCCTTATTTTGAAAGGCTTGTGTGGCTGGAATTTACCCTTGTCTGCTTCTTAAAGAAGTTCTGGTTTGTGGGAACTTCCTGTTTTTTTTAGCTTTTATTTGTATAGAATCCTGTAGGAGTTAGTAACTGGGGGGAAAGGAGAGATGCTGGAGGGCAGAGGAGAGAGTAGTACTGGGATGGAGTAGGGGGAGTAAGTGTGGAGAAGGCAGGATTCTGGCGGGGAATCCTCTGCTGTTCTCCAAGGAACTGGGGGAAGAGCAGCTAGGGTTAGTAGCAGAGAGCTGAGCATTTTCCAGTCTCATTGGGTATGTCTACACTACAATACAACATCCCGTAGCTGGCCTGTATCAGCTGACTTGGGTTTGTGGGCTCTGCTGGCTGCGGGGCTATACAGCTGAAGTGTAGACATTTGGGCTTGGGCTGGAGCCTGAATGTAGGATCCTTCCTGCTCATGGAATAGGAACACGTTATGGTGTGCCAAATGGACTCTGAAATTCCAAGGCACCACTGAGAGTGTTTTAATTTTTTTTTAAAGGCACACGGTGTGAGTTACAAAGAGGTTTAAATGGTGAATCCAGATGCAGCCTCAACTGTGGTGACATTACCATGCTACTGCTGCTATTAAATGTTTCTGCTAAAGTAATCTTCCCCTATGGGCCATTCTAGCTTTGTGCTGCTAAGCCATAAGGCACCCTGGGGAGGTGCTGTAACTTATGCCAGGAGCCAGCCTGGAATCACTAGACTATAAAAGTGGCATAAAGACACCTCCACCACTGTTCCTCCCCCAGGGGTGCAAGTTTTGTGCTGTCTTTCTTAGGGTACGTCTACACTGCAAAAAAAGCCCTAAAGCAGCAAGTCTTAGACCCTGGGTCTAAATCGTTGGGCTCCTGGGGATCACACTGCAGTGCTTAAAAATAACCATGTAGACATTCCCTCTTGGTCTGGAGCTCAGGCTCTGAATTCCAGGACGGGGAATGGGTTTTCAGATCTAAGCTGGAATATCTTCCTGGCTATTTTTAGTGCTGGAGCACAACCGCTGCAAACCTGAGTCCGTAGACTTGCTGCTGCAGGGTTTGGGGAGAGGGGAGAGGGTATTTTTTTTTGCAGTGTAGGTGTACTCTTAGGCCTTGTCTACACTACAAAGTTTTGTCGGCAAAAGGCAGCTTTTGCCGACAGAACAGGAGGTGTAAACACTACAAAGCTAATTTTGGCAGAAAAACTCTGCTGTTTTGCCGACAAAATAAAACCACCTCGACGAGAGGCATAAAGCTTTTTGTCGCAAAGTTAAAGCAACAAAGGGTCAATGTAGACACTGCTGTCTGTTTTGTCGACAGAACTGGCTTCCACCAGTATCCCACAATGCCTGCCGTGACCGCTCTGCTCACTGTTTTGATCTCTGCCGCCCTGCAGGCATGCACCCCTCCCCTTCCAAAGCTCCGGGAACTATCTGACTGCTGAGCCTGCTGCTCCCTTTGGGGAACACAGAGCAAATCATTAGCATGGACTGCTCCTGTGCTGAGGGGGCGAGGGGCAGACTGCTGTGCTGCTTTGACATTCCTCAGTGCGGAAGAAGCTGAGGAGGCTGTGGGAGAACTCAGAGGGAATCACAGAACCATAGGCAGACAGGCAGAGCGGGCTGCTTCGGGAGAGACTGCTGTGCCGAGCGGAGTCGGGGTCTGAAGTGGGGGAGGGGTGTCCCCTTCCCCCTGTCTCAGGATAGGTCCACCAGCCTGCTGTGACCCTGGCCCCAGACACACCCCTCTCCCTTCCCCGCCCTCCGCTTCAGTTGAAAAGCGTCTGACATGACAACCTACTAGGATGCCCCTGGAGCGATGGGGTTGAGAAACCTGCATCGTGTGATGCTGTACCTGCCCCATGAGGCATTGCAAACCCTTCCCAAAGCACGTGGCCTGTGGCCAGTTGCAGAGTGGGATACTACCACAGTGCACTGCTCTCTGTGCCAATGCAAGAGTTGTTACTAGATGCGGATGCACTTTGCCCACACAAGGAGCTAACATGGACATGCGATAGCTGTTTTAATTAAAGCGGCATAATTTTTGCCAACAAAACTTTGTAGTGTAGACAGGGCCTTAGAGGTGCAGCACAAAATCTCACTCCTAATCTGACTGTTCTCCGAGGTTTTATCTTGATTGTCTTTCCTTGTTTGGATTGTAAACTCTTTAGGGCAGGGAACATATTTTTATCTAGGCTTGTAATAAGGTCTTGTGTAACTTTACAGCCCACAACTGACATTTTAAAAATGAGTAACAGTAGTTATTAATACTTTGCATTTCTATGGAAATTAAAAAAAAGTATTGCAAGCAGAAATTACTGATGAGCTGGAGGGAACTTGTCTGATCATCCTGTTAACAGAGCTGGCCTGTCAGGGTTCCCTCCCCACTTTGAACTCTAGGGTTCAGATGTGGGGACCCACATGAAAGACCCCCCAAGCTAATTTCCACCAGCTTCGGTTAAAAACTTCACCAAGGCACAAATTCTTCCTTGTCCTTGGACAGTATCACTGCCACCACCAAGTGAGTTAGACAAAGATTCAGGAAAAGGACCACTTGGAGTTCCTGTTTCCCCAAAATATCCCCCAAGTCCCTTCATCCCCTTTCCTGGGGAGGCTTGAGAATAATATACTAACCAAATAGGTAAACAAGGTGAGCACAGACCAGACCCTTGGGCTTTTAGGACACTAAAAAGGTTCTTCAAAATCAGTTTCTTAAAAACAGAACTTTATTATAAAGAAAAAGTAAAAGAAGCACCCCTGTAAAATCAGGATGGAAGGTAATTTTACAGGGTAATAAGATTTAAAACACAGAGGATTCCCCTCTAGGCAAAAACCTTAAAGTTACAAAAAACAGGAATAAACCTCCCTCTTAGCATAGGGAAAATTCACAAGCTAAAACAAAAGATAACCTAACGCATTTCCTTGCTATTACTTACAATTTGTAATCTTACATGCTTGTTTCAGGTCTGACTTTAGGAGTTGTATTTTTCCTGCCCTGGTCTCTCTCTATCCTGGAGAGAACACCAAGAGAGCACAAAACAAAACCTTTCCCCACAGATTTGAAAGTATCTTCTTCCCCTATTGGTCCTTTTGGTCAGGTGCCAACCAGGTTATTTGAGCTTCTTAACCCTTTACAGGTAAAGGAGGGATTTTATGCTACCCTGAGCTATATGTTTATGACATGGCCTCTGGATCTTGTACAGAAGAATCTAGGCATTTATCTTAAAGTTTCTAGCCCTTTGCCTCAGGGAAACCTTGAAAATAAAAACTAATTGCTAAAATTAAAACATATATAGCTGGGCTTCACTTCTGAAACAGGCAGATGGGGTGATGTAGAGACCCACCGCCTCAATAAGTCTTATATAAAAAGAATCAGTGAAATGTAGGGTGTATTCCAAAGAATCATCTGGCTAAGCATAATGGAGTGATAGTTGTGGATAGAAATTGGGTATCATTTATGGGAGGAGGTGGGAAAACAGTTATGGCAAAATGGAGGTAAAATGATAAGGCCACTCTACGTCCAGCCCTCAGAGAGGGCAAGCACTATTGTAACTGCAGCAGCTGTTGCAAAAGCCCCGCTCCCCCACACTCCGCACCATTATTTATAGGTGCACACAGCGGGTTCCCCATTTCCCTGCCAGCCACTCCGGAAGTACAAAGGGGGCAGAGAGGAAATAAAGCTTTGCTGTTGCCGAGTAGAGCTTTGTAACCACTACAGCTTGCCTGTTCCCCCTGGTGACAGCCTGCCCAGCCATAGGTCTGAACAGCTGGTACTGGCACTGTGGGGGAGTCTACCGCCTTTTTCCCTACATACCCGCCAGGATAGACTCACCCCAGTTCAACCCTCCACTGACCTGGAGAGACCTGCATCCTCATTTCTCCCCTCTCCCCCCAACCATGGGAGTCAATCGGTTAGGGGAGAACTGACCACATCATCTCCCTACTGACTCAGGCGAACACCAGAGAGGGCCAACTCCCCTCTTACCCAGCCCTTGCACATCCACAGAGCATATAGTAACTTGCCTGCCACCATTAAGGCAGATGTGAAGAACACCTGCTGTGTGGGAGAGCCATGTAAACAGAAGCAGTGGAAGCTACCTAAAAGTGGGAGGGCCCCTGGTGCCGGAATTGTGGGCCTGCCCTCCTGTGCCGCTCCTTCCACCCAAAGCCCCGCCCCTGTGCCAGCCTTTCCCCCCTAAGCTTATTGTGGGCCTGGAAGATCACGGGACTATATTGAACAATGTGGAGACAAGAATGGTCTTTTGGGACAATGTGTGTGAAGTGGATCTCCTGGGAAATATTTTGTGGAGGGGAATGGAAATTCCCCACCCCAGATATGTAAAACCCAGCCTTCTGAAGCTACATTCTGAGGAGTGGGCCTTTGTCTGCTGATTGTTCCTGGAATCTGAAGTTCAAAGTCCCACGCTGTGCACAGTAAAGACTGAACTATTCATGGTTCTAAGGCTGTAACGAACTTGTAACCACAGCAAAACCCTTTGTGGAGTTTGAAGAACTGACTTCTATCAGAGCCATTGCTGTGATCTCTGGAAGCTCATTAACATGTGTGTAGGTTCTTTTATTGTTTTTAATATGTTTTCTCTGTAATCCTTTCACCTTAAGAATAAACGTGCATGCTTAAAAAAGGCTGAGTGGTAACTTATAACTGCTGCAATTACAGCTGTTCATGAGCTTCTTAAAAAAAGCAAAGCACAGACAGTGGCCTATTTAGGCAGTCTGACTTGCAGGAGATATTGCAGAATAGGCAGGGAACTGTGCAGCTTGGAAAAACCCTGGTCAGGAGTGAGAGAGATGTGGGACTCCTTGCCCAAGAGAAGTCATGGATGTGTAGCCAGAAGCCTAGAGTAGGTGCCCTCAAGTAACCAGAGAGGGGGAATAAAGGTGCATCTAGCTCCTTGATTGTGAATGAGATATGGGTCGTTAGACCAACCTGGAAACCTGTTGGAATGGCAGACTACACCCATTTAGTATAGGGACTGTCCATAAATTATGTAACACTTAAGAGGGTGGGTGGGTCCTTAATGGTGCTTGTTTGTTTCAGTGTTACAAAGTGTTACAAGCCACAGGTCTTGGAAAATCACCAGAAATGTGTTACCTAATTTGTAGACAGCCCTACACATGGTGTAGAGTTTTTGTGACTTCTTTTTGTTTTGACTCAAATGAAGGATGGAGGAATGCTTTATTAGTGAAAGTCTAATCTCAGCCAGTAGGCGGTACAGTACTCACTAGTGTCTTTCATTAAGTCCCTGGGCTAACTCTTAAAGTCCTATCTAGATCTGCTGTTTGCTGATTTGCAAGCAGTGGGTTACTGGTTGTATTGTGGCTTTGTGTGTATTGTGTCCTGACTGTGTTCTCATATACATTCTTGGGAAATAAACAGGTATTACTACACTTTGTTACTATGCAAGAGATCAATGAAAATGAGACACTTATTTCATAGATTATTTATATTTTGAGTAGTAAGACACAAACTCACTAGTCACATACTTTGATAAGATTCTAGTTAATAAAGAGAGTGTAACTGTTGCAGCTTATGGGATAGGGACAGATTTTCTATCCATGAAAGTATCCCATGCTTCGTAAGTTATACAACGAAGGAAATCAAATGGAACTTTCCTTGGTAAAATGACATAGCAGCTAAACTCACAAAGGCAAAAAATAAAAAGGTTAGAGCCCCAGACAATGAATGGCTTGTAGTTCGTTCCTACCCACTTTTGTGTATCCATTGAAGGTATTTACATTTTATATTGTATGAAATCACCAGGGCTTTGGGAAAAGTTTTGTCCTTTTATCAGTGTTGGTGAACTTGGGGCATGCATGCCTGCACGAACACATAGTACAGGTATATCATGCTGCTAAGTGTCTCAAATGGAGTTCTAGTCCTTTGGGAGAGGATTGTGCAGACAGGGACAGATGGTGTGGTCTGATGTGATGCAATTCCAGTGAATATTCTGAAGTTATTGAACAAAGATTCATGGACTCTATGGTATTTTTCTTAAATCCCTGCTTTGCATGTGCATTTGCTTCCTCAACAGATTTTAATGCCAGAAGGGGCCATTGTGGTCATCTCGTCTGACCCCCTGCATTAATACAGCCCATAGTATTTCATCCATTATTTCATTGTACTGTGCGTTCACTTGTTACAGTGTTGCTAGATCTCACTATTTGATCACAAATCTCACAATATTTGATGTCTGTCCTAAAGCTCCAACATCAGAAGTCATATGATTCCATGAAAATCTCTACTTTTTTTTTTTTTTTTAAACAAAAGTTCCAGGCCTCGTGCTTGTGGAGTAAAGCTTGAAAGCAAACCCTACAGGTTCCAAAGCAAATAAGGAGAAGCTAATGTTTACTATCTTAAAAAACTTTGTGACTTTTTAGCCAGGCTCATGACTTTCTGAGGCCTGACTCCTATATTTTTGAACATTTGAGGTTGGCAATACTGCTTGCACTAATATTTCCAGTTTCAATTACATTAGTTGCTTGATCTGCTCATAGTAAACACTGCCTCATTATTTGTGCCTGCATTTACATGTGAAATATTAACTAAGTACATCTTTAAAAGGCAGCCGTAGAAATTTTAGCTGATAGCATTATTTAAATGTATCCCTTTCAATGTAATGGGTGAATGAGACTCCCCATCACACGTCATTCATCAGTATCACGTGACATACCATTAACAATATTGCAGAAATGTTCCATGTAGCTAAACCCACCATCTCTCCCCATTTCCCCTTGAAATGAATGGACTTCAGCAACAGTTTTGACAACACTCTTGTCTACAAGTTATAAAACATCTGGAAAATTAGACTAAATGGATAAACCAGTTCTATGTAATAATATGGATCTGGCATCCATACAACCGCTGTATAAAGCATGGGATTTTTTATGGACCAGATGTGGTATTTATGTGTTATGAAGAACAGAGGCGTGTTCAGTCATGCTTTTTATTGCATTTAAATGCAAGGTATATTTTAATAACTCTCAAAGGGAATTGTATCCCATTGATTAGAAACTGTCAATGTGTCAGGTATAAACCTGAAAAAGTGAGTGAATCTGTCTGAAAACTGCAGATATAATTTAAGCTGACATTAAACTATGCACTTATTGTGAGATGGCTTTAAAGAAAAGAGAACTCTACTAATAAATTTCCATTTACTATTCCAATGAATGGGATCATGAATCCTTTGATCTTCAGTTGTTTATGTCCTTACTAGGCCTGTGTTCTGTTAAATTTACAACTCTATGAAATAATTATTCCTTTATGTTTATTCTCCAGCCTTTCACATTTTCTCATTAAGATAATAACTTTGCATGTAAGCCACCTGCACAATCTCTGTTTTTACAGTCCTGCATGGGGTTTCAGTGGAATGAATTTAAAATGTTTGATAGAAAAGCTACTCCATCCACCTCACTTTTATGACTGCTATTTCCCGAGCTGACTTCAAAAGTAGATAGCATTGATATGCTTATTTTCTAGTCCTCTTTGGCTCTCTTCACCATCTAAGATCTCTGCTATCGTCAGTCTTACTCGTAAGTACTTTGATAAGGACAGTGCCCAACTCTGCAACTCCTTGAATCTGGTCTGTTTCCCAGTTACACAACACATCCCCACTACTATCTTTCTTCTTTGCTGAAGTCTCTTTTGTTCTGTGTCCTTTATTCCATTTTCATTATTCATAATTGAGCTCTCAATTTCTAATTAGAGCTAAGTTAATAACTGACTTTTGGTTTCGGTAGCCATTCTTGCCACGATGAAACAACAACAAAAATTCATGTGGGTTGAATGAAACTTTTCAAATGTCAATTTGAAATGAAATGTAATCTCAATTTGAAATGTTGATCAAAAGAAAATGTCGAAATCAGCGCCGGGCTTACAATGGCGGCACGGAGCCGGGCCCGTGCTCAGAAGGGGCCCTGGCCTGCTCCGCTTGCGCTGCGCCCCGAGACCCCACCAGCCCGCTGGCTTCCCCCAGCCCACCATTTGCTCCTCTCGGCCTGCCCACCACCAGGCCAAGGACTCCTCTCCACCCTCTGGCCCCACCCGCCAGCTCCTCTCTGCCCCCTGGCCAGACCCAGTGCACCCCCCCTCCGGGCAGTCTCTGCTTCCCACCAAATGTGGGGCCCCACCTGTCACCCAGGAGCTGAGCCGCCTGGGATTGGTGCAGAAGCCTGGACAGTCTTGGCCAGCTGGGGGGACAGACAGTGTGGGGGGCTTAGCGGGGCACCCCCAGGCAAGTGGATCCTGAGGGAGCCTGGCTGGGCAGGCCCTGTCCTGGCTGATCATGCCACTCCTGAGGGGCCAGAGTGATTCCCTGCCCCGGGACCAGCCCTGGCTTTGCTGCCGGCTCAACCCGGCAGACAGTCACCTCCCAGCAGGGCTAGTAAGTGTGGCCAGGAGACAGGGCATGGGGGAGTGTGTGTCTGGGGGGGGTGCTGGACTGTGAGGGGGTGGGGAAGATGTGTGTGTTGGGGCACTAGAGAGTGGGGATTCTGTGGGGGGTGCTGGGCAGTTGTGCTGGGGCTGTGGGCAGGGGGGTGCTGGACAGGGATGGTGTAGTGCAGGGTGCTGTGCATTTGTGGAGAGGGTCTGGCTGGGGCGCTGGGCATAGCGGGTCTGGAGGGCTCTGGCCATAGGGCGTTGGGGAGGGGTGTTCATGTTGGGCGAGGGGGGAGGTATTGTGTGGTGTGGCATGGGGACCTCTGTCCCTGAGGGACAGGGCCGGGTGGGCTGCTAGGCATCTGTCAACAGCCGATTTGTAAATAGTGCCCTTCTACTAGGTGGGTGGAGCGGGGCCGCCCCTTCTATGCCATGCCCCATTGCCCATGGCTGGCCCCTTGCTCTGGGGACTGACCTCCCTCTGCCATGCTCCATTGCCTTCATGTGGGCCCACAAATACGTTCGGCACTGAGCTCACAAAAGGTTGATCCAGCCCTGGTCAAAATAGTTGGTTTCAACATTTTCAAAATGAACCATTTTGACATTTCTGAAATTTTCTCTCTCTCTCTTTTTAGCCCATATCTGTGAATAGTTTCATTGCCTGTCAAAATGCATTTTTTGGCAAATTTACAGTTTGCTGAAAACTCTTTGCCCCATTCTGTTTTTAATCTCTTTTGAACCTTTTTTTTAATTACATTTTTAACTGGACCAAACCAATACAGCCTCAAGAACAAATACCAAACACACTAGATGTGTAGTTCAAAATGACTGTTTTATAGACCACCCTAAGGAAAATGCATGAAGTGAGAGCAGGCTGAACTTGTATAAGTTACAAGTATACAAAATATCAGTACAATGCTCATAGCACATCTCTCCTTATGATTTACTGTGGAAAACAGACAGGTGAGACGTTGGCTTGGCTGCTGTGGAATCTTCTTCTTTAAACTTTATAAATGGAACCCAAGTGCCATTATAATTTGCCTATGTATCTTTCATGGGGGTGAAGGATAGAAATCTTGCGGCCATCCTTGATCCTGAACTTGCTTTTTCCTTCTACATTTTTCTTGTGTGTAATTCTATCTATTACAATCTCCACAGCATGGCCAGATTTCTTTCTAGCTTTAGCTCTGGCTCTGCTGAAATCCTTATTCATAATTTAAGGCAAACTACCAGTGATGACAATGAGAGCTTGAACAAAAATAATGAGTTGCTCAGCATTTGGCCCGCTGTTTGCAATTTAATATACAAGGCTTCCAGGAATGCAACACGGAAACTGAGAGTTACAACTAGGAATTGTATGACAAAGATCCTTAGAAAATAGGAGTAACATAACATTGAATCATGATCCAAAGTTGCCCTAGGACATACTGCCCAGGGTGAGTAGATGATACACATTTGTAAATTGAGTTGTACTTGCTGAAAAAAATTCCAGTATTTATTGTGAAATGTCTTGGGGGGAAGGGGGAAACCACTTTTAAATGATAAGGAAACCCTAGAAAATTTCAGTCTTCAAAGAAAGTAAAATATATTTAAAGTGGATTCTGGATTGTAGGAGCTCTGGAATGATTTTGATTGCATCTGAATGGTAATAACAGGTTTCCGAGTAGCAGCCGTGTTAGTCTGTATTTGCAAAAAGAAAAGGAGTACTTGTGGCACCTTAGAGACTAATAAATCTGAATGGTAATACTGTTTTCTTTGTAATAAACACCATTAACAGATGTTCCTTCCTATCTTGAAAGCTTATAAACAATCTCTTTTGTTCTCTGAGTTCTAAAGATTGTGTACTGTATGTGTAGCAAAGGAAATCATGTGATGTATTACTTAATACCTCACACATCTTTTGGTCAGTGCAGCTACTGCTGTTACCTGGGATGTTCTGTGTAAAGATAGTCTGCATTATATTTACTGAAACTAGTAGAAGGTGTCAGAAAGTGATTCTATTGGTCAACATAGTGAAAATACCAATTCAGAATTAAAAACAGACGTCACAAAGTAGTCAGAACTTTCCGTCTTTGTTTTTCACTGCTGGTGACTTTGAATGCACATGGCCACTGAACCCCTGACTCTAGGGAGGGATATTACTTCAGTAGGAGCAAGGGGCCTAACACCGGGGGCAGAGACTGGAACTGAGAGAATCCTTAGGGAAGAGGCTAGGTAGAGGCAAGTGCTGGGCTCAGGTTGGGGATAGATGGTCTAAGAATGATGTAGCTACCCAGCTGAGATGTTGGGGTGTTGTCTGTGTTCTGCTTTGGCTTTTCTGTTAATAAATCAGACCCCCTCTGAGTGGTGCTCTTCAGCATCAACTGGGCTCTTTGGAGTTGTTGAGACCTTTGGTGAGGGGGGAAATGAAAGAAAGGCTCATTTGCAACACAACACCTGCCTGCAAAGGGATGTGCTGGGGCAGCTTGGAGTGATGATACTGTGCCAAGTGCTGCTCTGGTACAGCTGAAGAGGCTGCTTAATGCTGAATTTTTGAATGATCAACTTAAAAGAATGCCTGTCCCCACTATTAACCCTGTACGCTGAGGGACTCAAGTGAAAATTCACGAATTGTTACAGAACTGAAGATGATTTTCCTATAACAGATGCAGTTTGGATTTTTTTTTTTTAAATAACAAATTGCAGTGTGTTTTCTCACCTCTTAAAATCATTTGCATGTAATAACAGCATGGAGCCTAATTAGGTCGATTAGCATGCAGCCTACCAAAGGCTGATTGTTGGTTCAACAGCAAATGTAAAATGTTTGGCTTCTGAAAGAGAGGAAAAGCTTTATTAAAACAAACTCTCACATGGGGCTCAGTGCTCTTGTGGGTAGTGGTCTAGTCTGTCAGCTCTGTAGACTTGGGCTTGAATTTCCTCTCTGGTTAAAAAGTGATTGGGTGGTCTGCTCGTAAGGCCTGAGCCTGCTCCCTTTGAAGACAGTGGATGATTTTTCCATTGACTTTACTGGGAGCAGGATTGGACCCATCACAAAATCACTCCATAATGTTTCATGAGTGGCAGTCTCTGCTTAAGAGAGACCTAGGAATAGACCAATAAAGGTGCTGAAATTTGGCAAACTCCCATTAGCTTCAGTGGAGCTGGGATTTGTTCTTAAATGAATATTGATTACAAATTTATTTCAGAAATTTGAATTAAATTGGTTCAAACTGGTGTCGCTAGATTGGAGTGGACAAACTGTGGCCTACAGGCATCAACAGATCAGACCGATCTTTCGACAGCTCCATCCGTCTGTATGGTACCTACTAAAATAAAAGGAGTTGAATGGAGATTGGATTACATAAATATTGTGATCTTAGTCACATCTTTGCAAACTTACGGAAGTCAATGGAATTGCAAGGACATGACTGAGGTTATGTCTACACTAGCACTTTTATTGGTATAACGTATGTCACTCAGGGGTGTGAAAAAACACCTCTCTGAGTGACGAAAGTTACACCGACAGAAGTACCAGCATGGACAGCACTATGTAGCTATCACTGCTCATTGGGGGTGGTTTAGTTATGTTGACAGGATAGCTTTCTCCCGTCCGCATAGAGCAGGTACACAGGACATCTTACAGGGCACAGCTGCACCAGTGCAGCTATGCCACTATAAGGTCTCTAGTAGACATAGACATGGCCTAAGTGTAGATGCTCAGCAACTCCCTGAAGCTCCTCTCATCTTTATAGACCAAATATTGTAAAACTAGGAGGAGCTGCTCAGAGAAGTGGCATTTCCAAACTGACTATACTGGGATGGAGGGAGGGGAAAAAGGACACACGAGGACGGAGAAACACACTGAGGGCGAGAAAGAGGTGGAAGAAAACAGTGCCATAGTCATGGGTGTCTTATGAATGATTATTTATTTTGTTGTATTGATTGATTGATTGGAAAACTCCCATTTACTTCATTGAGCCAGGATTTCATTCTCTTTAATAACTTTATGTTTACTCATATTGCTGTTAAAAGATTGTCCAAACAATCTATTTATGATCAAGCCTCATAATCTTGGGCAATATTTTGTTCTGTATTATTTGGAAATTTTTGGTGGGTGTGTGTGTTTGTTTGTTGGTGGGTTTTTTGTGGGTTTTATACCCTATTATGTGCATTAATCCTTAACCTGAAACCATAAGAGGGCGCTCTTGTTTCACTCAAATATATAAAAATACAATTTCACTTGCAGGTATCTTCATATCTAGTACATTCAGCAGCAGTGCAACATGGTGGCGGGAGAAGAGCAGGTAATCTAGGTACAAAACTCTCAGTCTGGGTTTTGTGGGTTATCACCATTGAAAAGTGATATTGAGTGTCTAGCAAGTAAAAGATTCCTTGAGTTTGTTAAGCCATTTAATTGATTGGATAATCTGTTTTGTCATGTAAAACACTAGTCTTGGTTTTGTAATCCTTTGAGCAAACCTGGGTAAATGATAAGACAGAGTAAAGAAAAACTGGACTTCTGAAAAATAAAGGAGTTTAAATGTTAGCCTTCATGTAAATTTACTTCAGAATGTTAGTGACAAAATTCCATGTAGTTTCTTTGTTCAGATACGGAGAGTTTTTGTGTCTTTTTTTAATTCCATTTTCTACACAATGTGCCTGTCACCTCTAGGTGCACTAAGAGCCCTTTCTTCACATGATCGTATCAGATATTTCATACTTCATCAGATTACAATTTACTGTTGTTGCTCCTTGTAGTAGGCTGGAATAGGTAATGAAAGACTGTAATGTAGTTATGACATAGAATGAGAAGCCAAGAGACCCTGTGTTTTATTCATCTCTGCTACAGACTACCTGCATGATCCCGAGCAATTTACTTGATCTTTCTGTTCTTCTCAGATTCCACATCTGTAAAATAGGTGTAATACTTACCTACTTTGTAAGGCATAATTGATTGACAT
This sequence comes from Caretta caretta, assembly GCF_965140235.1. Classification (NCBI taxonomy): domain Eukaryota; kingdom Metazoa; phylum Chordata; order Testudines; family Cheloniidae; genus Caretta; species Caretta caretta. Next base: position 49,075,994 of record NC_134210.1, read on the forward strand.
CTGGACAGCACTTTGTGGTCCCTGCTCTGTAGCAGTCAAAGATATTGTAATTATTGTGCAGTAATTGTTTCTTAACATCAGACTGGTAATATGTTAATACTGGAACCTCATTGATTGATTCCCAACAAACAGAAGGAAAAATAGGTCAAATGTATTCAGACAAAAGAAAAACAGAAGTGCTGTCCAGAGTGCATCTGTCATAGAAGTACAAGTGGATTTTGTTTTGTACATGCAGAAAGCTGTCGTTTGCATGCAGTTCTTCCTGTAAGATGTGCAGCTATGCAGTTTGCACTCCACACATTGTTCACATGAAAAATGCACATACTAAATTAGCATGCATAATTGTTGAGGCTATGTTTGAAAAGCTGACAGGTAATATGTATGCTTGGCTGTTTCTCCACACCTCATCTGTATATGTCAAAGACCATTAGTGCAAATTAGAACAAAATGCTGCAAATTTGTTGATTTGAACTTCAGGATGTTCTTTCATGTATCATTGGAGACATATTGGTGCTTCACATATATTCGTTAGTTAAAGATGTCAGCTTGGCTACATTTGCAAGTAGGTGGCTGCACTACAGAATTGTCCAGTTAAATGCTGTTTAGTTAGACAGTACTTGTCAGGCAAGCAATTCAGAATGCAGATTTTTAAAATGCACTATGCTAATTTTAATGACACAGCTATAAGCAGTTTTTCCATCCAGAATTGTGAGATGAAGAGATTTGTGCATTTTCTGGCCACTAACAATGTATGTTAAAGATGTGCCTATGTTCACGGAAGAACATATTGGTGAACACCTTCTGGGGTCATTTAGCAGGCATAGGTTAGTGCTTTCTTTCATTTGTCTGCTTTATTCCATTATGAAAATCTAGTATTTCCTCCTCCGTGTATTCAAATGAAATGAATCACTTGCCTTTGTGGTTCTGTTTGAGTGAACTTTAGTATCTATGTAGAGTTAAAGGTAGATTCTAAAAAGACCTTGTCCAGAAAAGTAGTAGGTAAATTTCCTTATGTAATAGCGTTGCCAGGTGTCCAGTTTTCAGCTGGAACGCCGTTCGAAAAGGGATCCTGGTGGCTCCAGTCAGCATCGCTGACCAAGCTGTTAAAAGTCTGGTTGGCAGGGCTGGCAGGCTCCCTACCTGGCTCCCCGGAAGCAGCGACATGTCCCTCGGCTCCTAGGAGGAGGTGTGGCCAGGGGGGCTCTGTGCACTGCTCCCACCTCGGGCACCAGCTCCACAGCTCCCATTGGCCAGGAACCATGGCCAGTGGGAGCTGCGGGGGCTATGCCTGTGGGTGGAGGCAGCACGTAGAGCCACCTGGCCGCGCCTCCGCCTAGGAGCCAAGGGACATGTTGCCTCTTCTGGGAAGCTCCACAAGGTAAGTGCTGCCCAGAGCCCCCCCTCCCACATCCAAATTCCCTCCCGGAGCCCATACCCCCTTCCACACCTCAACCCCCTGCCTAAGCCCAGAGCCACCTCCCACACTCCAAACCCCTGAGCTCCACCTCCCAGCCCGGAGCTCCTTCCTGCACCCCAAACCCCTCATCCCTGGCCCACCCTGGAGCCTGTACCCCCAGCCGGTGCCCTCACCCCCTGCCGCACCCCAACCCCCTGCCCCAGCCTGGTGAAAATGAGCAAGGGTGGGGGAGAACAAGTGACAGAAGGGAGGGAAATGGAGTGAGTGGAGGGGGGGAGGAGGGGGGCCTTGGGGAAGGGCAAGAGTGTTCGGTTTTGTGCAATTAGAAAGTTGGCAACCCTATTTTATAAACACAAATCATCAATACTCTGGTATTACCATCTCTTTACACTCTTCCAATGCATATTTCAAATTCTTTCTAATTTAATTTAAACCTCATCTCTTCTATATCCCAGTACACAGCTGATTATTAAGGGGAGAAAGTATTGCCTGTATTTCTCAACTACTGAGAGTCCTTTTACTAAATTAGGATATACATGAATTTTCATACCACAATGGTTCCTTCTTCAGGTATGGACATGCTCAGACATGCTCTGGAGGCTTGGGAAATTGCCAGAAAATACACAGCTCAAATAAAACAGTGACACTTTCATTTTTACCACTTTCAGCAGTGATCATATCTCTAATTTAATTTAAAAACCGTAACCTAAAAGCAAAAAGAACTTTACAGATGCAAATCAACAATCAGAATAAATGTCTTACGAATGATATTACTAAAAATCATTAAAGCCCTGCCTACCCTACGTGTTTTACCATGCTTAAGGACTATGCTGAAACATGGGAAAATGTGTAGTGCAGAGAGAGAGGCTTAGACACGACTAACTCATCTAAATCAATATTTAAAGCAGAAAGATAATTTGAACTTTTGGAACCAAAGTAACCTACAAGCTTTGGTTATTTTTTTTCTCTGAACAGGAATATTTCAAGGTTTCAAACTAGTTTAACCTATAATTATGTAGAATTTCTTCATATGTAAATTGTTTTTCCTTTAAAAGGTCTTATTATACATAGCAATAGAGACTGCAGCAGCATTACAATAACAGTGAATTTCTCTTTCACTCAGGTTATTTAAAAAAATGCTACTGGTATCAGTGAAGGATTAAACCTCACAAAGAGCCTGTAATCTTGTGCATAATGCATAAACTATATGGCAAAAATCCAAGTCAGTTGTTTCCTTTATGCACAAGAACAGTAAAGACTCAAATAAATGCTATTAGGGAGTAAGTAAACTCATTTAAAACAAAAAAACAAAAGGGTCCCCCTCCATGAATCCAGTTAAGTTGAAATGGGTGGATGAGGATATTGAAGAGTATATTATACTTAGGAGAACTGCTGGGAAACAGCCTCTGTACTCACTGATGTCCTAGTCTAGCCAAGGATTTCAAAAGTTAGATCTAAACCACAGAAATACCGTATCCTTATGACACATTTCATTTCTGTGAAAATACTATGGAATCAGGCGAACACAGCCAGCCAGCTCAGAGCAAAAGCAGAGAATTGAGACTCCAGTGGAGCACTTTCCTATTCTGGTAGAGCTTTCAAAAAGTGTCCCTTTGTTGAAATTCACTTGAGGATGTGCAAAGTTCAGATGGCCTCCGAGGTAGTGTTTTTTCCAGTTGTACCTGGTAAATAGCTCAGCAGTAAAATGGACAAAGTTACATTCACACAAACCTGCTTTAAAATAACACGCTGGGTCTGCCCTGAATCCATGGAATTCTCGGTCGGACGGTCTCTCAATATTTACATGGCCCATATCAGTCACCATACGAATGCCTCCCAAGTACTCAACAATAGAAATAACAATCTCTCTCTTTCTTCCTTACCAGCCTGAATCAAATCTGAAACTCTGTCCTGAACACACATCCTGGTCAGGGCATTTCCGCTCATATGGAATCACCCACTGTTCGAAGTTGCTGCAGTACCTGTGCACAGTATATAGGGGTTGACCCTGAACTTCACCAGTGACTGTAATGGGTGCAGGATCAGGGCCTAACCTATCTGAGGGGATATAATGTGAAAGAGGTGGGGAAATAGGTTGAAGGTTCTATAATAAGTAAAGTCCTAAAACTAACTCAGAAAAGATTGAGACAGATACAAAATTCTAAATTTTTAGACATTAGTGCCCCGATATCCACCCATAACAAAATATGCAATTCCATCAGATGTACAAAACCATGCACACCATTTAAATACATGTACAAACTGGTACTTATGAATGTGTAAACAAGTACTTAGACACGCACTCCTTCTGTTTGTCTGTACAAATGTGGCTTTGCATTCAGGTGTTAGTACAGGTGCATTTTTGTGCACTCACTTTAGATAATAATATCAGTAAATTGGCGATAACCAAACTCCTTGATCATTCAGGGACCTTGCTAGATGACTTATTCCATTCTTTCATTTAATTACCGTTCATCACTAAAAGTCTTTAAGAAAAAAACTAGCTAAACCACTGAAGTGATTAATGTAGCGTACGATCTGACTCTAAGAGCTTAGACTAGATCAGTGGATCCCAAACTGTGGTCTGTGGGGTCCTTGCGGGTCCACAGAGCACTGGCTTGTGGTCTGTGAATGGATGGAAGATGACATGGGGATGACTCCTCCACCTATGTCAATTTTCTGCTTCCAGGCTTTTTCTTGCAGTCTTCAGGGCTGTAAAAGATAGCTCTTTCCACTGGGGGCCACTGCTACATCGGAGGAGAAGATGAAAATGGGAGCTGCCTGCAGGGACCAGAGTCAACACTGGGATGGGAGCAACCTGCAGGAGAGAAGCCAGGAGTTGCCAATGGAGTTGGAGCCACTGGTTGAAGAAGGGAACCTAGCATCAGAGGAAATTAAATTTGGAGAGAGCAAGCATAAGAACTAGGCACTAGTCAAAACAGAGCTTCAGTGTGACTTAAGTGGTGCATTGTCTTTGTACTAGTCCTCTGCACAGGGGTTGACCTCTCCTGGTAAGAAGAGGACCAGGTATCAGGTAACTATTTTCAGGGAGTAGAGAAAGGGTGAGAGATATAGGGCAAGTGGAGATTGAGAGGAACTGGAAAATAGCAGATGGGTGAGGGAAACACATTGAAAAGCAAAACTAGTGATTTTTTTAAATGACAAAACACTTCTTGCTTTAAAGATGGTTAAACAACTAAATTCTCTCCTAACATTACTCCTCCATGTTAGCAGCTGCCACAGAGGAACTGAATAATTGTGATGAGCGAAGAGATGATCCACCAGGCACTTCCATGACTACGATGTGGCTCACACAATATGAAACTTGGAGCACTTTTGGACTAGATGTCCAGAGGGCCTTTCCAGCTCTATCCTCCCTAAAAATTAAGGATGGTGTTTGAGTCTTATGCTAACTTGTAATGAAACAAGTATAATTTTTCCCTCCTCCCCAAAATACCCAATGTTATAAACCTGCCTGAAAAATATCAATATAAAAAGCAAATCCATTTTCATTTGCGGGACTACAAAAAAGCATTTGTAACCATTGCCATATACATTGATTGATAGATTCTTAAAATTATTGCTTAAAAGAAACCAAACTGCTTTTTTTTCTATTGTGTCACATAACATTAAATCTTATGGAAACCACATAGTACCAGTACACAGTGGTGTAACTCCATTGATTTCAGTGGGGCTATTGGTGATTTACAGCAGTGCAAATGCCCAGAGACTCAGGCCCCAAAACTCTTAGTTACACTGGTGCAATCCCATTGACTTCGGAGTTTTATCAGTGTTACTGAGATGGAAACGACAAAGGAGGAGAAAGACCTGGGTGCAAAGGAGAAGAAAGACCTTGGTTGATCACAGAATGCTTATGGGCCAACAGTGTTATAACGCAGCCATGAAAAAGGCTAATGCAATCCTAGGATGCATCAGGTGAGATATTTTCAGTAGAGGTAGGGAAGTACCATTATACATAGGGTGACCATATGTCCCATTTTAAAAGGGACAGTCCCATTTTTTGGGACTTTTTCTTATATATTACCTCCTATTACCCCCCACCCCCGTCCCGTTGTTTCACAGTTGCTATCTGGTCACCCTAATTATACAAGGCACCAGTGAGACCTTGTCTGGAGTACTGTGTGCCGTTCTGGTCTCCCATGCTTAAGAAAGATGAATTCAAATTGGAACATGTGCAGAGAAGGGTTACTAGGATGATCAGAGGAAGGAATACCTACTTTAGGAGAGGATACTCAAAGAGCTTGGCTTGTTTAGCCTAACCAAATGAAGGCTGAGGGGAGACATGATTGTGCTGTATAAATACATCAGAGGATAAATACTAGGGAGCAGAGGTGACAGGGCGGTGGGGGCTGAGGGGTCATATGTACGCCCAGATATCTGCTAGGGTGGGAGCTCCACTGCAGAGATATGCCTAGGAAAGGCACCAGCAGCTAGCGACCCCACTGATCCCCAGAAGGTGGCGCCTAGAGCAGGGAAGAGAGACTGGGCTGGCAGCCCAGCTCTGCCGAGGGTGTGTGTGTGTGGGGAAGCAGTTCTGTCCCTTCCTGGCTGGCAGCTGCAGTTACCTGCTCAGGTTCATGTCTGGGCTAGCCTGCCTGAGTACCACTGACTGGGGTAAGCAAAGGGAGCGAGGGGAGGAAGGGGGGCCTGGGGATGGGGTGTGGGGCCAGTAGAGGCAGCTGGGGCAATGGGGATGGGGGAGGCAATGAGGTCAGGGGCCATAGGGTGGATAGGTGGGGGACTGGGGGAGCTAGTGGGAGCTAGGGGGGAAGGGTGGGTGTCTGGGCGAGGCAGCAGGAGCCATGGCGTGGATGGGTGGAGGGTTGTGGGAGGCAGCAGAGTCCAGCAGGGATAGGGGATATGTGGGGAGCCTGGGAAGGCAGTGGGCTCAGGGGCAATGGGTGGGCATCTGAGGGGAGGCAGTGGGGCCAGGGGCCATGGGGTGGAAGGGTAGGGTGCTGGGGGAGGCAGTGGGAGCCAGGGGGGAAGGGTGGGCAACTGAGGGAGGCAGTGAAGATATGGGCAATTGGGGATTTGGGAGGGGAGGCAGCAGGAGCCATGGGGTGGATAAGTGGGGGGCTGGGGGAGACAGTGGGAGCCAGGGGAAATGTGGGGTGGACAGGGGAGGGTGGGGGGCCACAGGGATAGTGGGGGGTGAGGGAGGCAGCAGAGGCCAGGGACCATGGACGGGGTCCTGGGGAGGCAGTGGGAGCCAGGGGAGATGGGGTGGGGACCCTGGGGAGCCAATGGGGGGGTCAGGGGGGGCCAGGGGGATGGGGAGGGCTGGCGGTCCAGGGGAGATATCAGGAGTGGGGGGGCTGGAGGAGGCTGACCTTAAGGGTGGGCGGTCTTGCCGTGATCAAGGGGGCACCATCGTCAAGAGGCTGTTGCTGGAGGCTCTTTTGGCAGTCACCAGGAAGTTGACCAAGGCTGTAATCGGGGGCTGCCGTTGTGTCCCCCACTATCAGCAGTTACCAGTCGCCTAAGTTAAGTGTCAATGTTGACACAAGAACCAATGGATATAAAGTGGCCATCGACAAGTTTAGATTTGAAATTAGACAAAGGTTTCTAACCATCAGAGGAGTGAAGTTCTGGAACAGCCTTCCAATGGGAGCAGTGTGTGGGGGCAGGGAACACAAACTGGCACAAAATAAACACAAACTTGCTTTAAAGCAAGACTGAGCTTGGTAAATTTATGGAGGGGATGATATGATGAGATTGCCTACAATGGCATGTGGCCCATCTGCGATTGCTAGTAGAAAAAATCCCAACGTCTGGAGATGTGGCACTGGATGGGAAGGGCTTAGAGTTACTACAAATTCTTTCCCAGGTGTCTGGTGGGTCTTGTCAACATGCTCAGGGTCTAACTGATCACCATAGTTGGGGTTGGGAAGGAATTTTCCTCCAGGTCAGAATGGCCAAGACTCTGGGAGTTTTTTACCTTCCTCTGCAACATGGGACATGAGTCACTTGCTGGTTTAAACTAATGTAAATGTTGGATTCTCTGTAACTTGAAATCTTTAAATCATGATTTGAGGACTTCAGTAACTCAGCCAGAGGTTAGGTGTCTATGACAGGCGTGAGTGGGTGAAGTTCTGTAGCCTGCAATGTGCAGGAGGTCAGATTAGATGATCATGATGGTCCCTTCTGGCCTTAAAGTCTATGAGTAGAATTTGGCCCACAGGGCTACCAAATTTCAGCCTGAAACAGGCTTTATTTTGCTTTGCATTTCAATGCCAGGCAGTGAGGACGTCTAAGGGCGATGGCCACAGATTACAATCCCTGGAAGGAAATCTAAAATAGTTTTTCCCCTTCTTAAAAGTTGAGCTTTTTCCTTTTGTCTTTTCCCATAAAATGGGTGACTGGTAACAGTCTTCATCAAGAATCACTATATTTTAACCTCCTTTCAAAATGCTTATAAATATCTTTGGCATTCAACAAGAAAATATTGTGCTACATCAAATGGGAACTATACTTTAGAGGCATATTGGAGAAACCCATAAAAATAAATTGATAAGAAAAACAGGTGTGGGCCATTGAGAGGTGTGCGTGGCCCTATCCTCCTGAGATGTGTCTGACACCGGTATGGCTGTTGTACAGTGTTAATTAGATCATTCTAATTAATTCAGTCAAAGTGTAAATTAGGAAGGAATGAAGAAAAATTATCTTTGAAGGCTGCTAATACATTTAACCCCATGCTGTTTATTTAGCAGTCTAACAAAATAATGATGTTAAGAGTCTAACAAGGCACCAGACCAGGACACAGCTGTTAATAGCATTAAATATGAGATTGCAGTCTGTGCTGCAGGCACGTACGCCTGGTCTGTGTTTTCAAAGGTTTTCCAGTACAGCTATATCAGCAGACCCTGCTAGTGTAGATGTGGTACATACTGGCAAAAAAAGTCCTGTTTCTGGTGGTGTTTATACCATTGCCCTGGGTGAAATAAGCTATGCTAGCAAAAGGACTTTTTTTTGCCAGTATGAACCACATCTACACTAAAAGTGTGTTGCTAAACAAGTTTAGTTAAAATGGTGCAACTTCTGTGAGTGGATGAGGCCTGAGTTGAGGATGGACTGACAGTATGGCCAACCCCAAATGTTCAAAAATCCAAAGCTCCTTCAAGTCAATGGGAGACTTTCCAATGACTTCAGCGGGCACTGGATCAGGCTCTTGGTTTCTAGGCTACAGCATCTTTTACAAGAAGTCGCTTACTCTGCATGAGTTCTGAGAAATTCACATACCCAAACAGGCTTTAAACGTATTTTATTACATACAGATGTGCAATATCTTAACATCTCTGTATCTCTTGTGCCTAATTTCATAATTTAATTTTGTATTTAAAAAACAGAACAAAACTGTGTAACAAATTACCCTTTCATTTGCTCACCACTGCACCATTTTTTATTTCCATATGCATGCCCCTCGGCTCTTTAGAATTCCTCATGATGTGCTCCTGCTGTAAATTGATTGTGTGCATATCTGTATTCTATGGAGTATTTTGAATCCAGACACGTACATGAAAAAGGAAACAGGAAACAGGTCTTATGAATTGGCCATTGGATAACATTTCTTTCATTGGTTTCAGAATAGCAGCCGTGTTAGTCTGTATCTGCAAAAAGAAAAGGAGGACTTGTGGCACCTTAGAGACTAACAAATTTATTTGAGCATAAGCTATGTAAATCTCCCCACTGTATTTTCCACTGAATGCACCCGAGGAAGTGAGCTGTAGCTCACGCAAGCTTATGCTCAAATAAATTTGTTAGTCTCTAAGGTGCCACAAGTCCTCCATTTCTTTCATTGTGAAGAAAGAATGAACTTCCCAAACTGATCTATCCAGAGAGCTTAAAGTCATTTCCATTTTCTTTCTGTAGCTATTAGAGACCATTAAAAAAACAAAACAAACAAAACCCCAAAATAAATGCCACCCCCAAATCTCCTTACATATTTTGGTAACAAGTTTGACGAACTTTATGACAGTATCAGATTTCTTATCTACTAAAATGTAGTGAGTTGCTCAGTGTCTTTATATAATATTATTGTATGCTTAGATGTTTATTTTTAAAATCAGCCTTCTTGCCCATTATTTTTTTCCGTTTTGCTAATTGGCGAATAATTAAAGTCAGGCCGAAGTTTGCGATGCTCAATTACTTTACTGTATAAGCGCTAAGCGATAAAACTAAAAAGGCTTAATGAAAATGCAATCACAACCGAATGTTTTATCTCAGCAGACAGAAGGAACCCCAGCGTACAGTTCCTCTGAGCACTGTAGTTTGCTTTGAATCCTACGCTGCTGGCTATTGGTTGAGAAACACGTGGAGGGGGTGGAGGAAGACGCATTGCCAGCAGTAGAAACTGGCCACTTCCACTCGCATAAGACCGAGAGGGTGCCGTAGTGTTCCTAGGTCAGTAGCAGATGCTTCCAGCGCCGAGCCTGGTTTTTCTTCCAGGGAGGAAGATCCTAGCAGGCTGCAGATGGAGTTGCCAACAGCTGCTTTGTTCCGCTCCCAGCTCACTGAACTAGCTTTATCATCGCACAGAGAAGCATTTAAAGACAAAACAGTTCTGCCTCGCTTTTCGCTTCGCTTCCTAAAGCCTGGCTTCCCACGTGTGATGGATTCACCCTGTTCCCTTGCATTGCATTAGCCTGGGGAATTTCTGCACAGTTAAAAAGCTCTGTGACATGCCTTATTATTTCTGCAAATCACAGCTTAAGCCTTTTTATATGTAATCAGATCTATGATGGGTTTTTCTCAGCGTGGTCTACCCGGGCTCCCTGTAACATATATTTGAGTCCATCTCATGTAGCTCATCTCTTAAAATACACCTCATAGCACATCTCCTCCGTTAGCGTCTGTAGCATTTTGCAGATCGACGCTGTCTCATTCCTTCGGTGCGGAGACACGAGCTCTCCGGTGGCGGGCGTGTCCCTGCGGTGTGCCAGGCAATGGAGACTGCCTGCACCGATGCCTGGGCAGAGCTCAGCCCCGGACGCTGGAGGAGCCACCTTTGGCTCCTCATTGTCTGAGGAGGCTGGAGAGGAGCCCGTGCCCCGCAGAGCTGTCCGAGGGAGATGGGAGGTGTGGCCCTTGCTGAGTGCACTGGGATCCACCGGGCTGCTGAGGACGTGGGGAGGGAGACGGTGGGCTCCGGCTCTGCGCGGGGGCTGGCCTTCCTCACTAGGGACACTGGGCGCACATGTCGCGCGGCTCCTCCTGGGGCCCGGGCTGGGCGAGGTGCCCCAACCCTGCCGCGGAGCCTCTTCCCTTTGTGTCCCTCCCCGCGCTGGCCCATGTGACAGCATTGCTTGCAGCCTCCCCGCGGCTCCGTTAACTCGCGTCCTCCTCCCCCGGCCCTCCCCGCCCCTCCCCTCCCCCGTGTGTCACTCAGCCTCTTTGCATATGTGCCCCCCACCCTCCCGGCCGCAGCCCATATACCCGCTTCCCCGCGCCGCAAAGCGCAGCAGCCGGCGAGCGGCCGCCTCCCGCAGCAGCAACAGCGCCTCCGCCTCCGCTCCGCTCCGCGCACGCGCTCGCCCGGCCCGAGTGCGGCTGCCCGCGGCTCTCCTGCCCCCAGCCCGGGCTCCAGTGGGGAGGCACCGCAGCCGCCCGGCGCGGCCCGGCAGGAGAAGGGAGGAAGGAGCGAGCCGGAGGCTGCTGGCCGCCGGGGAAGGGGCGGGACGGGACAGGCTCCTGCGCCTCTCGCCTGCCCTGAGCAGCGGCCGTGAGACAGGGGGGAGCCCGGCGCCGCGGCTGTAAGTTCCTGCGCGCTGACCTGTTGCGGGGGGCCGGGCGGGCTGGCGGGGGCTGCCGGTCCGCGGGCGGGTGTTCGGGCAGCACTCGGGGCTGGGGCAGCAGCTCTTCTCTCCCTGCTGGCGGGGCGCTCCTGGCAGGACGCGCGTCTGCGTCCCCAGCCCCGGGAAGGGGGAGGCTGTGGGGAGGGGAGGACTGCGCTAGGCTCCCTCTCTCCCTTCGCAGGGGTCGCCCTGAGTCTCACTCCAAAGCGAAGCGAGCCGGGTGCGGGACCCGTTGCCACGGACAGCCTTGCGGGCGGCTGAAAAGGTGCATTGGCAGGGAGCGCACCCCGCTCCCCCCCACCCCCCGCCCAGCTTAGCAGACTTCGTGCAACTTGTTCCCTGCATAAATCAGCTGGCGGGCTGATTGTCTGTGTTGCAAAATGAAGCACCACTGCACTGAGGCTGTTAAGTTGGGAGATATTTTCATCTCGCTGTCAGGGCGCATTTTCAGCAGCCTCATAGCTTTTTTTACTATACACATGAACTGAGTCTGTGTATCGATCTCTAATTGAATATTGAACGACTGTGTGGGCTTGATGGTAACATCAGATCACGCAAATGATAGATTCTGTGCATTAGTAAGCATCCTGTGTTCACTCCTGGAAGCAGGTCCCGCTGTTTGTGCACCATGTGCCCATTGCAACCTTTTGAAGGAAAATGCAACACTGGTGAATAGATATTTCTGGTATGTGGCTGTCTTTGGCAAATAGAAACACTTAATACTAGATACTAACCTTAAATATTGATTTATTGTAGTTTCCTTTTCAAATTTCTCAAATGACTAATTTGGAAAATACACATAAGAAATATCAGTTGACTTTTTTAATAAGTCTGAGTAACCAGAATTTGAATGACCATGGACTTTACCACTTTCAGAATCAAAGGCAAAACCCATTTCTTCTATTCTTTCTTTTAGGAAGTTTTTCATACACAACCAATACAATGCTCATTTACACAAAGATAAAACAGAAATCTGTATAAGCTAATTAAGTTATTTCTTCTGCAGGTTGGGAAGAAACAGATACTATTGCTGATTTGAAATACTGGGGAGGTGTTCGGATACTACATTGAAGGGGAGCAACATATAGGCACGTAGGTACATAGGTGTGTACAATCACAGTCATTTTGAAATGGTCTGCATTTGGCAAAAAAAAACCCAGGAACTGTACAAAAAATTAATGCATGATAAGTGATAGCCTGATTTACACTTCATGTAACTTCTGTGCAATGGGTTATACTGTGGAGTGTTAGAGAGGGGCTGGGCATCACTGCAGACTTAGCAGCTGAGAAAAGGATCAATTCATGCAGTGGGTAGTCGTGAAACGGTGATTTTTTTCCCAAGTATCTCACTGGAGAACCGATGAGATTATAGTGTTCTGAGAGGAAGTTTTATCTTGTACATAATAAATGTGCAAATAACTGAAAACACTTTAAAAAGAATTTATTTGACTGAGCTGAGATCTTCAAAATCTAAAGCTGTTAAGAAGTAGGGCAAGAGGTTGTTGAACATTGTGTACTACCAGATTTGAGGTTGCTGTGACAAGTAGCTGGTTGAAGTACATCATAAATCATCCCTTGCTTCAATGTCTGTTTCATTAGTGATTCATGATAAATATAGATTTGTCTTTTACTGACCATTTGTCCTTTATATTCAAATGTGACTGTTTCTAAGGAAAAATTGCCTGACGGGAGTTCACTCATTTTATTCAAGATGAACACTTGCTCAGTGACTGTGAATTACCTCTGCTGAAAGGTTTGAGGCTTGCATAATTTGCAGAAACAAATAGAGAAATCAGAGATGTCTGTCTGAATATTTTTGTAGTTTTGAATATACTTATTAACATTTTGGCCCAAATTGCATTCTCAACCATCACAAACCACATTTATTCACAAAAACACTGCTAGTAAATTATAAGGAATCCTTTTTAATGGTAGTTTGCCTCTACATATTGACTTGTAGAACAACTCAAACCCTAATGTGGGACTTGAGGGGGAAGATGTACAAATGCAGTGTGTATCTTTGTTTTGTTTGAGGAAGTATGTTTAGCTTCCTAAAATGTGACTTGCCACACCTTGAATTCTTCTAAAGAGGCAACTTTAGAATGATACAGGTAATGATTTTGTTAAGGTTTGCTAAAGAGGAACAAATATGAATACTGCTAGTCATTAATAAAAAATGGCTTTGGTCACTGAAAGATCAGACCTTGTCTTTTAGGATATTGCTGTGTGCAAAACAGAAATGACCGGTGAAACCCTGAACCTCCCTATGCCACAAAAGTCTCACAGTGGTTTTTATCTTTTTGCAGCTGAGATCAGTATTTCTTGGTAGGGCTGTGGGTGGGCTTGGGCAACATGCAGTGATCTGCACTTTCCTACCTCTGTCCTACCCCTCTGCATAGGGTCTGTAGTTTCACCATTCTCAAACATAGGGATAACTCTAGTTTCTTAGCTCTTATTTTGTGTTCAGGACCTGATCCTGCATGGTTCTGTGCAGCCACAACTTATGAGAACTCACAGCACCACTCTGGATCAGAACACACCTATATTTCCAAGGTTTGAACTTTTCTTTATCAATGCTGCTGTGATTTTTTTTTTAATTATTATTATTTAGTGCTGAGTGCTGTTGGTATGCTTAGCATTGCAGCAGTACATAGCGGGATACATAGTCCCAGATGCAAAGAACTTGCAATCAAAGACTCCATCCTGCAGTGAATATCACCCAGGGGGGATCCCTGTGTCTGCTTGGTCCCCCATTGACTTAACTGGGGATGCCCAAGAGTGCAGGGATCTGTCCACATGTAGCTCGTGTTAGGATGAGCACCTAAGGTCCTAATCCTATAAAACGCTAAATGCTGCCTGGGGATGTTGAGTGCCTGCATCTCCCACTGACTTCAGAGACTGGAAGCTGAGGTGGCTCCACACCCCACAGGAGGCACTCAGCCTCTTGCAGGATTGGGCCCTACATGTGAGACAGACCAATCCAGAAAAACATACAGAATGTTGTGTATTTGAATCATAACAACTTATGAAATAACAAAATCCTGTAACGGTTTTAAAATCTGACTCCACAATGTTTGCCAAATGGGGGTTGATCTTCCCACTTTTGCATCTAAAGTGTTGATGCACCAATACGCAGAGCCATGATCCTCTGTGTAATTCTGTAGCCACAACAAATCTGAAATTGAGGCGCATGTTCAGTTTAACCTTTGGCAAGAGGGTAAATGGGTACATTTAGTCCTGGATTAGTGTATGTGACCCTTGAATGTCCTCTGAATGATGATTATTTGTCAGGTAATGCAATTATATATAATGGGTATTGCAATTATACTTACCATGTAAAAGTAGTTGCATGCATTTTAATAGCATACTTGGCTACTTGTACTGTGTTTACAGTTACTGCAGTTAACCTAAAACATTGGTCTAAAGTGCTTTGTGCAGCTCATGTTTTCAGTCACATTGAAGAGGGCTTGATCTAAACCTTATCGAAGTAACTGAAAAGATTCCGATAGATTTTAGTGGGCTTTGGATCAGGCCTGATAAAGACAAACACTGTGTATTTCCCATGTTGCTCCTTCTTTAAAGTCCTGATGATAATCATTAGGAAATTAAGTTCCAGCTTAAAAGAAAGAGGTTGCAGTATTTTGGTGCTTATTTGAGCAATACCATGAAGTCAAAGGCAAATCACAAACTTCCTATTGTCTGTGATATGCCATTTGTGCAGAGCTATGCCATACTGCTGCTTGCTTGGAGCAGAGCACAGGTTATTTGGTATGCAGCAATCCATGAGCAGGTGTATGAGAAGTCTATAATTTCGCAGATATAAATGTAATATTATTAAATGCTGGAAAAATCAGGTTTTTATTCTGTTGTGAGTTCTAGCCTATGATTTCCAAAAGAATGAAAGGAATATTGTATTGATTTTTAGAATGACATACAGACCTCTGAGGCTATTCAGATTCTTACATAGTCTCTTTATCAGAGCACTGGTCTGAGGGCAATGGGCAAAGTTTTCCTCTAAAAAACATGAACCTTGTGGAAATGGAATGATGTCTTAATTAGCAGCATAGAAATATATGTTCAGGAATATAAATGGGGAGGGGAATTTCATGGTAATCAGAGAAGCTGAACTCCTTCACCAAACCTCTTCCCCACCACCATCTATCCAGGCTGTAGAGCACCAGTGAAGCTGTTCCATGATGGCAGCCCCTGGTCTGCAGTAACTTCTGTGGATGCTGTTAATCTGTCACACCTCCACTGCCCACCTGTGTGATTTGGTCAATGGATCTGTGTAGATGCAAATCTAGAGCCCGTGTCCCTGATATGTCCCCATAGCACACATCAGTTCAGTTTCATTCAGGGCCAACCACTTGCCTTACTTAATCCAGAAGATTGGCCCATACAAAATATATAAACTTGCAAATGGTTGGAAGGGACCATGGAGGGCAGTTGAATCCTTCCAAGGTCACATATAACTTTTTTCCCTTAAAATGGGAGCAGAACAGCCCTGGTTTTGAAAGGATGGGGTAGCAATGTAGAATATTCTTTCCTCCCACCCCCAAACCAACAACTGCAGACTCTTGTGCTCTGAGAGCCTAACTCAGGGGGACTGCAGAATAGCAGTCCTGCATTGATATCAGCAGACAGTACAATCGCGTTACCCTGCCAAGACTGTACGCATATACTGTCACCCAGTAGCAGGATTCCACTGGAGATATTCAAGATGTAGATCTCTATAATATTTAGCCATGATATTGTAATAAATAAATAATTTTCAGCAGCCTCATAGCTTTTTTTACTATACACATGAACTGAGTCTGTGTATCGATCTCTAATTGAATATTGAACGACTGTGTGGGCTTGATGGTAACATCAGATCACGCAAATGATAGATTCTGTGCATTAGTAAGCATCCTGGAAGCAGGTCATGTAACAATATCCTTGCAATGTTATCTGTCTCTGTCGTATCTTTCCCACTCCCTGCTGTTGGATATGGAACCATTATATCAAAAGAAATCATCAAAATGGAATGAGTACCTTCTTGTTCTCCCATGCAGTTTTTTTACATTCCAAGAGGTATTCTCAGCTCTTCCTACTATGATTCAAAGCAGGAGAATGTTTCAAGTGTGTTTGAGTGTGTGTATGTGATGAATCAGCTGTGCTACACTGGGAGGGGTGAGAAAATCAGCTCTCGGTCCTTATTTTTCCTCTGTCTTCCTTGCCTACTATTGTCATGAAAGTTGGAGATCAGGTTTCCCAAGGTAAACCTGCTCTTGGGCAATAATAGTGGGGCATGTCATTTAAGAAAGTTATCGGGGAAAAAAATAAACATACACTGAAGTAGATACAATTCTTTGTCCTCTCATGTCTATAATAGGCTCAGAGCAGTCTTCCTGCTTACAATCATTATCAGGGATGCATATAATTGTTTTTAATTAAAAGAGGTATGTCATAAACATTTGTCATGAGAACCCTTAATCTTATTTAATTTTTGTTTATTTTTAGGTGTGGCAGAAAATGTCAGTCAGCATGCATGAGAATCGCAAGTCTAGAGCCAGCACTGGCTCTATAAACATATACTTATTCCATAAATCATCATATGCTGATAGCGTCCTTACTCACCTGAACCTTCTGCGCCAACAAAGGCTTTTTACAGATGTACTTCTCCATGCTGGCAACAGGTCATTCCCTTGCCACAGAGCTGTCCTAGCTGCATGTAGTCGCTATTTTGAAGCAATGTTCAGCGGTGGACTTAAAGAGAGCCAGGCTAGTGAAGTCAATTTTCATAATTCTATTCATCCAGAAGTTTTAGAACTTCTGCTGGACTATGCGTACTCCTCCAGAGTTATCATCAATGAAGAGAATGCAGAGTCCCTGCTAGAGGCTGGAGACATGCTAGAATTCCAGGATATCAGAGATGCTTGTGCAGAGTTTCTGGAGAAGAACCTTCATCCCACCAACTGCCTTGGCATGCTGCTGCTGTCAGATGCTCACCAGTGCACCAAGCTTTATGAACTCTCTTGGACGATG
This sequence comes from Caretta caretta, assembly GCF_965140235.1. Lineage (NCBI taxonomy): Eukaryota > Metazoa > Chordata > Testudines > Cheloniidae > Caretta > Caretta caretta. The sequence continues at coordinate 49,093,253 of NC_134210.1, forward strand.
TGTCTTAGCAACTTCCAAACCATCAGTAAAAGTGAAGATTTTCTCCAGCTGCCAAAAGACATGGTTGTGCAGCTCCTTTCCAGTGAAGAACTAGAAACTGAAGATGAAAGATTAGTATATGAGTCAGCTATTAACTGGGTTAACTATGATCTGAATAAGCGCCACTGTTATCTCCCTGAACTATTGAAAACTGTGAGACTGGCTCTCTTGCCAGCCATCTACCTTATGGAGAATGTAGCCATGGAAGAACTTATCACTAAGCAAAGGAAAAGCAAAGATATAGTAGAAGAAGCAATAAGATGCAAGCTAAAGATCTTACAGAATGATGGTGTGGTCACCAGTTTGTGTGCCAGACCTCGTAAAACTGGCCATGCACTGTTTCTTCTGGGGGGCCAAACCTTTATGTGTGACAAGCTGTATCTGGTGGACCAAAAGGCAAAAGAGATCATTCCAAAGGCTGACATCCCAAGTCCACGGAAAGAGTTCAGTGCTTGTGCTATTGGCTGCAAAGTGTATATCACTGGAGGTCGGGGATCAGAAAACGGAGTCTCCAAAGATGTTTGGGTGTATGACACTCTTCATGAGGAGTGGTCAAAGGCTGCCCCCATGCTGGTAGCTAGGTTTGGGCATGGTTCTGCTGAACTCAAACACTGTTTGTATGTAGTAGGAGGACACACAGCAGCAACTGGTTGCCTTCCAGCTTCCCCTTCAGTATCCTTAAAGCAAGTAGAACAGTATGACCCTGTGACCAACAAATGGACAATGGTTGCACCACTTCGAGAAGGAGTAAGCAATGCAGCTGTAGTTAGTGCAAAGCTTAAGCTATTTGCTTTTGGTGGCACCAGTGTTAGCCATGACAAGCTGCCCAAAGTTCAATGTTACGATCAATGTGAAAATAGATGGACAGTACCAGCCACCTGCCCCCAGCCCTGGCGCTACACAGCTGCAGCTGTTTTGGGTAACCAGATTTTTATTATGGGTGGAGATACTGAATTCTCTGCATGCTCAGCTTATAAATTCAACAGTGAAACATACCAGTGGACTAAGGTGGGAGATGTGACAGCTAAGCGAATGAGCTGCCATGCAGTAGCATCTGGAAACAAACTATATGTAGTGGGAGGCTATTTTGGGATTCAAAGATGCAAAACATTGGACTGCTATGATCCCACATTAGATGTATGGAACAGCATAACCACAGTGCCCTATTCACTAATTCCCACAGCATTTGTCAGCACATGGAAACACCTCCCCTCATAACTGTGTGTGTGTTGCGATTGCAGCTTGCCAGGTAAGAAAATAGACTTATGAATACAAATATAATAGTACTTAGCACTCACAGTGCTTTACATCCACAGATCTCAAAGGAGGGTAAGTAAATTATTTGTATTTTACAGTAAGGAAAACTGAGGCACACAGCTGTTAAGTGACTTGTCCAAGGTCATGCATCAAATTCGTGGTCGAGCCAGGAATGGAACCCAGATTGCTTGGCTCCCCGTACCATGCTCTCTTCACTGGATTGATCACTTTGCCTCCCAGTTTAGATGTTGAATATGTTATTTCCACTAGGTCTAATGCTGATGGGAAAATATAGTTTAATTATGACAAATTCAGTTATAAATCATTAACCTACTAGGGATAGGTGGTGTTTCCTTAACTATACAGAACTGGTCAATCAACATGAGAACCTAAAAAGACTTCTGTTAACCCTCTAATCATGAGCTGCAGCAGGGTGGTGACTCGGTCCAAATGGACAGCTCTCTGTTTGTGTGAACAATCTTGCTGCAGCTGCATTGTTACCAGTGGATATGTAAGGTGTTGCACAAACACACTGGGTCAAGTCAACCCTTCTGCAACAGCTGAAGTAAATGGAATTGCACCTGCTTATGCTAATTTTGAATTGGGCCCATTAAATATACTTTTAAAGCACTTGTTTTTCAAAGGAAAGTTGTGTTTATATGTCTGACTATATATAATGTCACTCCAATATACCAGTAATACTGTGGTTCAAATAATTACTTGGCAGTGTTTCAAAGCAAATGCAGTCTCATTTACAGTTAAGCATTATGGGCCAAACTCACACCACGTGCAACTTCTTACAGGCAAGTCTAAGTTTGGCCTTGCTTGTTTTGCTGGTTATGTGGCTCCACTTTTTTACTTTTTGTTTCTTCTTCATTTGGAAAACCACTAAAATATCTGAGCAGCCCAAAATATTGTCAGTTTATAAACAAAACAGAGTTAACTTGCTAGCCATTGTCTTAAACTAAATCTGATTTTTCATTATTCCCCCCCCCCCCAATATTTTCCTGAATTGCATCACTTAAGTCTCTGATATTTTCTAGAGTTCTTACTTGAGTTATTTTGCATTAAAACGTACAAATACTATGCTTTAGTGTGTGTTGCTCAGTTTTTTCTGAGAGACTGCAATGCAGCATTGTGGCTACAAACACATTTTGATGGCATGTTTAACCCTCAGAAGCACCCTTTGTTGCTTAAATGAGCCATGCCTTGTGAGTAGTAATTTCTTAAGGGATTTGAATACTGCATAATGTAACCATAAAACCAGCCAGGTTGCAAAAAACTATTGAAGGAAAAACAGTTTAAAATAATTAAATCAGCTTTGCAGTAACCTAGAACCTCCAGGTCAAAGTAGATACCTCAGAAAGATAATGATACCAGTCTGCTTTTATAGACTTCATAGCATCTAGCTCTTCAGAAGGGTCATGTTGACAGGATTTTATTGGCAACTGGACTACAAGGAGATGGCTGGCTGGCTGGCTCCTGCAATAAATAGCAGGACACCCGATTGTCCTTGTAACAGGGTAAATCTGATAATTTGGGGATCATTGTGGAATTTTTTCACCCAGTGGTGTGCTGAGGCCTCATCTTGCTGTTTCCCCTTGAGCTGAATAGGAATTTTGACTAAGTAAGAAGTGCATTTTTGGGCCACCGCAGAGTAACAACTCAGAGGTGAAATCTAGTAGGAAATGTAATGAGGTCATGTTTTCAATGACACTTTGGTCTTTGAGTTGAATAACCACCTGTAACTTTTCCATCTCCACCCACAACTTAGTCTTAGAAAAACAGAGTTTTGGATTCCATCCAACGTTTGCAAACATTGGAGACTGATCATATCCTGGGTATCTGAGACTAATCACACACTTCCGATAACTCAAAAACTGAGCAAATAGGCTTCTTTGAGACTACTTCCTTGCTAGCCGGAAAGCTGGGAACACATCTTTAAATCCATACCATTCAACCAGTTTCTATTATTACTCATTTCAGCAGGGCTCAGTGTTATCAGAACAGTAGTAACGAATGGCCAAACTCAGGATCTGTGCCAAGAAAAATACTGACTTTTATTTTCCTAAGATTGACTTCATTGTTCTAAAATTTACAGCACATAGAAACAGAGGGGTTTTTTTCCTGAAAAATAGTAGTCCGAATATAATGGCACTAAAGGCTTTCATTTGCTTTGCGATATCCTGTTAAAGGCCATTACTTTAGCCTCACTAGCCTGTAAGATAACGGGATGAATGCAACCTCTAGTGCGGCATGCTCATCTAGCCAGTAGATTTTTACTGACTCCCACTGTTCTGTCAATGGGTGGGAGGGACAAGAAGGAAATTACTTCTGATTATCCTCTGTTTTCATGGTGTTGTGTGGCCTCAGCCTGCCGCAGCTTAGGAAGATTTTAGTCTGCTTTGTTTCTTCCTTCAAACTTTGCTCTTTTGAGTAGGTTTAGTTTTATTTTCTCCTTGCAAGAGTTATTTTTTTTTTCTTTTGGTTAATCATCCCATGACAGGAAACATAATTTTTGGCCTCAGTGTTGAGATATACCTTTCAAGAAGGGAAAAAATGACACACTAGTCTGAAGAATGTCTAGGTGATGCTAATCAGCAATAAGAAATGGCAAAAAATTACACTGGAAATAATGAAAAGGGTCTGTCTTAAACCCACAAAGGCAAAGAGATTTCAGGCTAAGGCTGTGAGTATACCCGGCTGTTCTTGGGCATTGCGGCACTGACCATATAGGGCTACAGTCTGCTCTCCTGCACATATCTGTGTTCGTTCAGATTAACTACATTGGCTTCAGAAGAGTTACTCTGCATGTGCACCCTAAATTCCCGCTGTGCTATTTAAAGCTACTGTAATAATGAGGCTGGTGTCTGGTTTGGAAACTTGCACTTAACATAGGCTTCATAATTAAATATGGTAGCCAAATCTCAGGATCCAAGGGCTATATTTTTCACTGAATAATCAGCTCCTGGAAAAGACTCCCGTGTGGAGTTGTTGAGGCATGGTGCATTGTCATGTGAAAAGAAGCGAGACAGATTTCTGCCATAATGAATAGCGGAGAAGTTTTAAATAAGGGGATTAATATGTCCACTTTCTCTATGGTGAATAAATTCAATTTAGAGTTCTTCATGGTGAACAGAGGAGAACCCAGCCTCCCGGCTCCCTCCCAGCTCTTTCTTCAACATCAGTCTGCTCTAGTTCAGTAGGGCCCATGAGCAGAATAAACTGGTTGCCCTAATAATTTTTGAGGCTTTTCTGGAAGAGAGAAGTTGCATGAGGTTGTTTTCATTTTTTTTTAAGCTTATTCCTACCCCATTTGTTGAGAACAGGAAAAGCAGTGTGTTGCAAAAACAGCACTATCGACCAAATGCTATTTAACCTTTTATTTTATAAGGGTCAGATTCACACAGAAGTACAACTCTACTCCATGGCTAGTCCCTATTGGAGTCTCTGGGACTGCTTGCAGAGTGAGGCCAGGCAAGTAAAGAAGGCAGAATCTGACCTAAATGTTGTGGTTGGTTTATTTACTATCCATGATTAGTTATTACACAGAGATGCACAAAAGGCTTTTAGTTTTTCTTTGACATCTAATGAAAACCTTATTGCTTTATTGTATATTGTCTCATGAGAATCCTGTAAATCTTTTCTTCTCCCCCTCCTTTTTTTTTTTTTAGTTTGCTCTGTTAGTTGGAGAAGAGACTTGGAATCTCAGCTACGGAGAAATGGTTTTAATGAAGAAAAATTGTTCAGAGTCTTTGAGTTTGAAGAAAAATATCTGCACCTTGTAAATTATCTAACCTGGACATGAAGGAATGGGAGGAAAAAACTGTCTTTGGTGCATCAGCACATGGTTTAAATATGAAAGAATGAACCTATGGTCTGATTCCTTGCACTAGTAATAGTGGATTAATGTCAGTGTTAATCAGACCTTAAAGGGAGGGGATGGGGAAAAGGAAAAACAAAAAAAGTCCAGAACTTTCCAAAACTGCAACCTACAACTCTTGATTTTCATGGACTCCATTGTGTGTGTGTGTGAAATTTGAAATGGTTGTCACCTCTCCCTGTGACAGTTTGACGTGTCGGCACCAGCTGCCAGGGAAGCAGGCCAGGTCTGAAACAGTGAGATGTCGCGTGAATGAAGATACAGCTGTGTCACTGCAGAGTACTGCTGCAGGAATGAACTTGTTTATAGGCAGTGTCTGAAGAATCCATTCGATTGTCCTATCTGCAGTGAGTGACCCTTCATTGGCTAAGGAACAGCACAATTAAAAAATAAAAGGTTTTTGCAATAGTGGGGGAACTAAAAAGAACTCATTTTCCCCAAATGTTTTCTTTCCCTTCCTCCCTGTATTTATAGGTGACTTAAACTGTCCCATTCCTGTTATGTTACTTGTAGATGTAGCTATTTATTGTTCAGTGCTTGCATGCTGAAACAATGCCTGCAGTTGTCTTCATGTTGTAAGGATTTGTGTGATTTGTTGTTTGTTTTGCACATTTTGTGGTCTCTGACTCACTCTGCTGCACACAAAAAAGAAAACTGTTGAATAATAGTTGGAGGTGGGAGCGAGTGATGGGATGGCTTCCTCAGTCGGAAATGGAAGGATTACAAGGCAGGATCTTAAATTACACACATACTAAAGGAAGAAGCCATGGAGGTCACTTTCTCAGGCCACCAACTCCCCAGGTTAGATGTGGTTTATCCTGTAGATAGCGTCCCTGCTCCTTTTCATTGGCCAGTTTATGCCTTTCTATTTCTTATCTGGAACTAGCCAAAACTATAGACAGCTTTCTCTTTGTGCAGCTTCTCAATTACCTAGAAGATGCTGTGGGATGGTTTCTGTACAAAGAGCCCCAAGAAAGGCATTGGCCAAAAAGTTATTTATTTATTTATTTATGAGTTTAGACTATGGGACGTTTACCATAACTACATTTACCTGACTGAGTGGAGTCTGGCTGACTCACAAAAACAAAATAGATTAGTAGTGAACTAGTTAAAAAAACAAAACAAAAAACCAACAACTTGCACTGACAGGATTGGCTCCTCTCTCTGCACGGAAGTGGGATGAATGAGTGCCATGGTGTCAAAGACCCGAAAGGTGTGGCACAATTGTTACGATGAAGCATGAAAAATTGCAGAACTAGAACTTAAAAATAATCCTCAAACTCTGCTGCATCTTTTATTTTCACACAGCCCAGAGATGAGTCTTCAGACACTTTGGTATTGAGAAATGTCAAATATAATCATGATAAACCAAAGGATTAAAAAAAGAATGCCCATTTTATTTGCTCAGTCTAGTCTTGAGTCGGGTATGAACCCATTCATTTCTTCTTCTGTTTCACAGGTGCTTTCCTTGCCAGATTTCACTGTGAAGCACATGTTGTGTTTTTCATAAGTCTGTTGAGCCCAACATAATAATGATGTGGTCAGCAACATGGTGGTAGTATTCTGCTGCAGCATAAGTAAAAGATTCTTAGTTGCATGCATGCAAAAACAAAAGTGATAATGTTGATGTTTGCATTTCTCTCTATGATGGTGAAGTCACTGTGCTCTTGAAGCTTACCATCTGAAAATGCGTACAGTGATCACCCTTAAATTTTTCTCACAAGGGAAGAATTTTTAAACGGCGACCCAAGGTTTGACATGAACAGGACTCCATAAGTGTGTAGTAAATGAGTTACAGCTGTAGTTCCACTAGGTTAGGTTGAGCTGTTGAAGTGTTAAAACATCAGTCCCCTTCTTCTACATGGCTTTAAACGATAGACATGCTTCTTAGGTAGAGCACCTTCCTATAAGCCCGAGTTGCCCCAGTAAAGTAAATGGGCTGGATTCTCCATTGCCTTGTAGGTTGGATAGTTATTCACACCTGTGCAATGTGGGTGTAAAATGCTCCCAAATCCAAATAGTCACGTTTTACCTCCTCCTCGCACGGGCGTCTGTGGCTACACAAGTTACAGGGAAGTGAACTGTTGGGTCCAATGAGACGACTCATTTGACTAAAGGTATATCTGATCAAGCCCTCCGTTTTCTTTATTGAACGAAGGGATATATATAGTTCTGTCTTGAAGCTGCACCGTACATTGCTATTTAGCTTCTGACAAAAATCTGTTTTCTAATACCATGTAACTTCTGAAAGTGGGATGAATTTTCTGCAGCTGTTTTCAAAGTTGTGGTGTGCTTTCAACTGCTTGATTAATTCCTCTGTGTAGGCTGAAGGAAACTGAAGTCAGGGTGGGCCTCAGGCCCTGCAGGGAATATTCTGGGCTTCTGCTCTTTGAATTGATGTGGGAATTCTGGCTTACTACTTGACCATTCCAGTCGTGCAAAACATCCCACACTTTGAAGCAAATGCAATTCACAGCAGAGTGCACACAAAAACCTTGGCATAGGACGGGAAGGTTCTTCTTATTTTGTAGGCTGGTTGCTGTAGAAACTTATAACAAAGGACAGCCTTCCACTTCTGGTATAATTGTGTAGACCCTTTTCTCTAGGCCTGACACCTGTCTAATAAGAGTGATTAGAGCTGAATAATGCCCCTTCCCTGACTATTGAAGTTGTGGTTCACATACTAACGGAAAACTGTACAAGTGAAGAAGGAAAATGTCTATGTTCTGTCTCTGTTTGCTACTATATTTTAAGGTTTTGTAAAACTGCATTTTTTTTTTTCACAATGTGAAACTGAAGGTCAATAAATTATTAGAGATTTTCTCTTCAATGAGTAGTTCCTTTGAGGGTTGGGTTTGTTTGTTTGCCTGCCATTTTTTTTTTTATCCTTGTAACTTGCATCTCTTTCATAAAAAGACATCCTTGATATGTAGTTTACTGGTTTGTTTTAAACTTCTGCTTCAGTTGTACTTGGACTGTTCCCTTTGCTCTATTAGGCCCCTTTATTATGATCTAGATCTCAGAGTTCAATAGGTAAAACTACAAGAGCTTTAAAACAACAAGCAGCAGGAAATGCAAGCCTTCATGATTTCTTTTGGCCTTTGAAGTACAGTTTAGGGTCTAATATGAATCTAGAACAGAATTAGACAAGTCAGATCTTCCAGCATAGTTCCTGAGGAAAAAAAGTTCCTGGATCTGTATAAAGCATTTTAAGATGTATATATTTGTATGTGTATATACACAGACGCACACACTGAGCTAAAATCTCTTATTTACACCAGCACAGCCTATGAATTTCTAAGCTTACTTTTTGTGCTATTGGTTTGGGGATCCTTTTATAAACTGAGGCCCCCATCCCACAATGAGACCCATGCATGCATACCCCAGGGTACTGCCAAGGTTTGTGGCCAATGGCCCCATTCTTCTGCCTAGGGGAGGGATAATTCTACACTTGTCAACCCATTGTGATTCCGAGGAATTCTTCCTTGGAGGTGGCAGAGGAGGGGATCACTCCCCAGTGAGAAAGAGACCAGGTGTTCTACTTCTTAACCTGCAGATCACTTGAGAGCTGCACAGCACTGAAGGATGCAAGGTGTATAGCCTTGGGCTGCTGTGTGGCTTCACTGGCTTCCACTAGTCTCTGGATAGTATAGTTGTGCTTTCCCTACCATGGTTGTTCCCAGAAATCCCCTCTAGTATGCAGGATACGCAGGAAAAGCAATGGTTTAGTGGATAGAGCACTGGGCTGGGAGTCAGGAGACCTGGGTTCTGCTACTGGTCTGCCATGTGATCTAGGGCAAGTCGTGTCACCTCACAGAAATAGAGAGGGACCATGTTCAAAAAAATTTGGTACATCATGAGTTAAAGGACTGATTCAAAGCACTGAAGTTAATGGACTCTTTCCATTGACTTCAAGGGCCTTTGGATCAGGCACTATGTGGGTATATGGCTTCACCTTTGGTACTGTGGGCTGTGTATGTATAATCACTTGTGTGAATATAATGAGACAATTACATTTAAAATCAGCCCCCAACTAATATTGCAATCTACAGTAACCTATTGTGCTTAAGAGTGCAGTGCTTTGGGTAAGACCAGAAAGAAAAAGATGCAGTTTTCCCAAATCCCCTAATCTTGCTACCAGGCTCTCACTAAATTCTGCTGCTACTCCCTGAGAGATTCAATAGCCCAGTTCTTTTTCAAGCCCTCTTTCTGCTCAGAGGCTTCTGCTGACTTACTCAGGGACACAATACATAGTAACTTATAGGACTAGGCAGAACTAACCAACATAGCTTGAGTATCCAATGCTCAGCTGTTTACAATCCATAGAGGGATGAAAACAAATTAGTCACTGGAGTAATTTTGAATAATGGAAAAAATTGAAGTAAATTGCCATCTTCTGAGATAAAAAAGGATAAAGGAATGGAGTAAATTATTCCCTGCACACTATTGCCTCGACACAGCTCTGGGTGCTGGGTTTACATCTAATCTGGTAATATGGCACTATGTACAGCTCTATGCATGGCCATGATGACTCAGAGTTGAATGCCATCAGCATCGTTTCTTGCAGCACCAAGTTGTTCTGGGGAGGACTTCCATCCAAACACTGGCTTGGCCTGACCCACTTAGCCCATGAAAGCTGAAGGGATTGCAGGGCACGGTGATTGAAATGGATTATATGAATTACCAAATGTAAATGCCAAGAATCAAGATGGTAGGCACAGTAAGAGTGAATAGGAAACACTCTTTAATAGTTGCAGGGGGTCACCATTTATTAGCATTGTGGTAGGGCTCCTTGCACTGAAATTAAGCATACCTAGATGCTCAGTCCTCAGCTAAGAAGGCCTTGAAATGCTTCCTTGGTAACATAGAATCATAGAATATAAGGGTTGGAAGGGACCCCAGAAGGTCATCTAGTCCAACCCCCTGCTCGAAGCAGGACCAATTCCCAGTTAAATCATCCCAGCCAGGGCTTTGTCAAGCCTGACCTTAAAAACCTCTAAGGAAGGAGATTCTACCACCTCCCTAGGTAACGCATTCCAGTGTTTCACCACCCTCTTAGTGAAAAAGTTTTTCCTAATATCCAATCTAAACCTCCCCCACTGCAGCTTGAGACCATTACTCCTCGTTCTGTCATCTGATACCATTGAGAACAGGCTAGAGCCATCCTCTTTGGAACCCCCTTTCAGGTAGTTGAAAGCAGCTATCAAATCCCCCCTCATTCTTCTCTTCTGCAGGCTAAACAATCCCAGCTCCCTCAGCCTCTCCTCATAAGTCATGTGTTCCAGACCCCTAATCATTTTTGTTGCCCTTCGCTGGACTCTCTCCAATTTATCCACATCCTTCTTGAAGTGTGGGGCCCAAAACTGGACACAGTACTCCAGATGAGGCCTCACCAATGTCGAATAGAGGGGAATGATCACGTCCCTCGATCTGCTCGCTATGCCCCTACTTATACATCCCAAAATGCCATTGGCCTTCTTGGCAACAAGGGCACACTGCTGACTCATATCCAGCTTCTCGTCCACTGTCACCCCTAGGTCCTTTTCCGCAGAACTGCTGCCTAGCCATTCGGTCCCTAGTCTGTAGCTGTGCATTGGGTTCTTCCGTCCTATGTGCAGGACCCTGCACTTATCCTTATTGAACCTCATCAGATTTCTTTTGGCCCAATCCTCCAATTTGTCTAGGTCCTTCTGTATCCTATCCCTCCCCTCCAGCGTATCTACCACTCCTCCCAGTTTAGTATCATCCGCAAATTTGCTGAGAGTGCAATCCACACCATCCTCCATTTCATTTATGAAGATATTGAACAAAACCGGCCCCAGGACCGACCCTTGGGGCACTCCACTTGATACCGGCTGCCAACTAGACATGGAGCCATTGATAACTACCCGTTGAGCCCGACAATCTAGCCAGCTTTCTACCCACCTTATAGTGCATTCTTCCAGCCCATACTTCCTTAACTTGCTGACAAGAATACTGTGGGAGACCGTGTCAAAAGCTTTGCTAAAGTCAAGAAACAATACATCCACTGCTTTCCCTTCATCCACAGAACCAGTAATCTCATCATAGAAGGCGATTAGATTAGTCAGACATGACCTTCCCTTGGTGAATCCATGCTGGCTGTTCCTGATCACTTTCCTCTCATGCAAGTGCTTCAGGATTGATTCTTTGAGGACCTGCTCCATGATTTTTCCAGGGACTGAGGTGAGGCTGACTGGCCTGTAGTTCCCAGGATCCTCCTTCTTCCCTTTTTTAAAGATTGGCACTACATTAGCCTTTTTCCAGTCATCCGGGACTTCCCCGGTTCGCCACGAGTTTTCAAAGATAATGGCCAATGGCTCTGCAGTACATGATCAGTCCTTAGATGACTGGGGAGATTAATTGTACCTACCTCTGTCAGAGACCTCAGATAACAGTCATAGCATTTCATGTCAATGTAGTATCGCAGGATTGATGGGGGGAAGGAATGCCTTGTATCATCCTACAGGGACTCCAGGAGTAGAACGGATGGGTTCCAAAAGGAGGGTTCATACCTACTGCTTGTCCAGAAGGATAGATGCTGCAACTGGGGACCTTGAAGGTGATAAGGGGAGAGAGCCAAAGCGGAGAGAATCATGTGCACGAGAGTGTATGAAATGGCAGGATCCTCAGCGCTTTGTCTAAGCAGGTCAAGTATTTTCTTCTGTAGTTTTTAAAAATAAGGTATAATGAGGCTTTTTAATCCGTTGTGTATAGATAGTATGAATGTGTATGCGCATACTTACATAGAGAGAGACTGGAGCAGCTTGGCGCGGGGAAGCAGAGTAGGCATCAGGGAGCCAGTTAGTCTCTTTGGCCCAGATTCTCAAAGTTATTCAGGCTCCTAACTTTCATTGAAATTAATGGCAGTTAGGAGCCTAAATACCTTTGAGGATCTGGACCTTCGATTCTCTTGGTTGACCCTGCCTCCAACATGAGTTAGCACAGTTTACTCTGACTTAGATTACTGGCATAGGCTTCTGTTAGCTCTTACACCAGTGGAGGAGTGATATGGGATAGCGTGGTGTCACCATACTGTCTTTTCATCCCTATCATGTCCCCTTACTCACTCTTCCTCCTTGCCCAAATAGTGCAAAGGGGCTGGAGCAGAAATGAGAATTTATGTCTGTGTGTATGAATACGACATACGCAAACATGCATATGTATCTTATAGGTAAAGGTGACGTTTACACACAGATTTACATTGTATTTATAGGCTTGTTGTAAATGTATAAGATACGAGTTCCCTCTGTCTAAGACATACAGGTAGATGAGACCATCTGTCTGGAATGTGACTTTAATGGTGATCTATGAATTTTAAAGCATCATTATTTGTTAGAGACGGTACAGCTAGGAGTAAGAGTCAGCCTCAATATGTAAGGCATGACTATGAATTAAAATGAGTTTAGTTAAGTAAATTACAAATCTCTCGCAATCATGTTTAGGCTGTGCTTCTGGCCCAGCAGTGCTTTGAGAGTCTCAGGAAACCAAATTAGACAAAGTTTCCCTCTTTTTCTTTTTTTGGTCCGGTTTCCCTAGCAACCATAATCTTTATCTCTGAAGAGATGGGGAGCAGTGGAGGAGGGAGAGCAGTAGGAATTTCAGCTAAAACCCCTGCTAATCCTTTTCTTATGTTATCAGATTTTCGCTGTTCGGTTATTTCACACTTGCATACTAGATGGTGCTGGGGTGTGTGTTTGATATTTTGTAAAATCTAAGGCCCCTTTTATTGATCATATGCAGATCCCTTGATTCAAAGATAAAATCTATGGCTGACTGCATTTAATTTTCATAAAACTAGAGAGACAAGGTGGTTGAAGTAATATATTTTATTGGTCCAACTTCTGTTGGTGAGAGACACAAGCTTTCACAGACCTCTTAAGGTCTGGGAAACAAAGTGTCACAGCTAAATACAAGGTGGAACGGATTGTTTAGAATCAGTAATTTAACACATATTTCAAGGGACCATTCAAGGTGAAGTGGTCCATTAACATCCCTCCAATCATAGGGAGGAAAGCGGTGGCAGGGGGGATGGGGATGGCGGGGGGCGGGAAGCGGGAAAGAAATTGGCGGGGAGGTTGTTAGTGGGCTATAGATGGTTTTAATAAGCCATAAATCCAATGTCTGCATTCAGTCCATGATTTTTGGTGTCGAGCAAAATTATGAACTTAAGCTCCCAAGCTTGTCTTTTGAAAGTGTGCAGGTTTCCTCTGAGGATGAGGACTGATAGGTCAAATATAGAGTGATTGCTTTGTGAAAAGTGCTCACCCACAGATGACATGGAGTTTTTGATTTTTATCGTTTTCCTGTGTGAGTTCACTCGAGAGTATAGTGATTGTCTGGTTTCACCCACATGGTTGCTATTGGGGTGTTTAGAACACTGAATGAGGTACACCACATGTTGTAATAGGCATGTCTAGGACTCATGGACTTGAAAAATTTGTTGTGACGGGTGTGGATCATTGTAGTAACAACCCCCAAGCTGCTTCTCCCCCAGGGCCGGCTCCAGGCACCAGCGAACCAAGCAGGTGCCTGGGGCGGCAAATGTAAAGGGGCGGCAGGACATCGGGCTCTGGGGCTGCAATCCGCCCTCGGCAGTGGCGGGAATTCGGCAGCCGCTCCATCACAGCCCGTTTCACTCTTGGCAGCAATTTGGCAGCGGGGACACAACTCTTCTTTGGTTGCTGGCGGTGATTTGGCGGCTGCACCATCACTCCACCTCTGTGTTCGGCAGGCAGGATTCCGCTTCCCCGTTCGGCGGCAAGTTGGGGTTTTTTTTGCCGCTTGGGGTGGGAAAAACGCTGGAGCTGGCCCTGTTCTCCCCCCAGTTCCTTTCCTCGCTGTAACTGGAGGGTGTTAACTGGCCACTTCACCTTGTTGTTGTTGTTTTGATCCTTCATGGTTGAAGATGACCATGACATCACTGATTGGTTTGGTTGATCAGGCCAATTTGAGCTGTAAACTGTCTGTGGCACACTGAACAAGAGATGCTGCTATGAGTTACTTGATTAACAGTGGACATGCTGCTGTTGCGGGATTTATGCTGCTGGAGCTTCTGCTCTGCCTCAGCAGTTATCCTCTGCTCATAGACTCTGGCTCCAGTATGGATGAGATTTCGCCAGATAGAAAGATGATGAGCGAGATCTTCTCAAAACTCTGGGTCAATGTTGAAACGCCTCAAGAATAACTTGAGGGAGTCCTTGAAACATTTCTTCTGGCCTCCCTGAGAGTGCTTTCCCTCCTTTAACTCACCATAAAAGGTCTTCTTTGGCAGTCGCTCATTTGACATTCTGGTGACATTGCCTGCTCGTCTCATCAAAAGAATATGGATGCTTGGAATACCTGCCCGTATGAGAACCTCAGTATCTGGAACCTTGTCTTGCCATCTTATCCTCATCAGTTCCTCAGACAGCCGAGGTGAAATTTATTCAGCTTCACAGCATGGCATCTTTACACCTTCCAGGTATGCATACGTCAGAGTTGGCAACACAATGACTTTTGTAGGCCTTCAGTTTTGTTTGTTGACTAATGCCACTACGCTCCCACACATGTGCACATAGTCTGCCAAGGGCCACACTTGCTTTGGCAGTTCTGGCGTTGGTTTAATAGTCAACGTGAACTGCACATGACAGTGTAGTGCCGAGGTAGGTGAACTTGTTCACTGCCTGGAGGGTTTGGCCATTCACTGTGATAGAAGGCTCTATGTAAAGCTTTTCTGGTGAAGACTAATACATCACTTCTGTCTTCTTGATGTTGATTGTGAGACCAAAAGTGTCACAAGATGAAGAGAAATAGTCCATCCTCCGCTGCATGTCAGACTCAAATTTGACATTCAGGGAACAGTCATCAACAAACATCCGATGAAGTCAGCTGTAGCTCACGAAAGCTTATGCTCAAATAAATTGGTTAGTCTCTAAGCTGCCACAAGTGCTCCTTTTCTTTTTTCAACAAACAGATGATCACAAACAGTCACTTCCTGTACCTTTGTCTTTGCCTGTAGCCTCTTCAGATTGAAAAGCTTGCCATCAATCTGGTTTCTGATGCCAATCCCAGTGTCACAGTCACGAACAGCATCTGTAAGCATGGCAGGAAACATCATACTGAAGGACCGTACAACCAACTTGTAATAATTGATGCAAACTCTAATAACATTGAGGAAAATTGGGCATCCTTTAGAGACTGTGTACTCAGCTGCGTCCAATACCATCGGTTCCATCACACGTAAACATCAAGATTGCTTTGATGAAAATGATACTGACATAGGGAGACTATTGAACAAGAAACATTGGCTCCATAAGGCCTGTTTAGGAGGCAGAACTTCAATATTTAAGAAGGCAGACCTTCAACAATATCAAGAGGACTGTCCAATGCAAACTTAGAGAGATGCAAAACTCATGGCTGAGCAACAAGGCAGATGAAATTCAGCACTATGCAGACAGGAATGATATGAGGAACTTCTGTAATGCTCTGAGGACATTTATGGACCATGATCACCAGGTACATCTCCAATACTGAGTGCTGATGGCACCACACTACTCACTGACAAAGAAAAGATACTGCAAAAGGTGGGCAGAACACTAACAATATCCTCCATCAACAATCATCTATTAACAAGGAGGCAAGTGATCGACTGCCCCAGACTGATATCAAAATATCTCTAATGCTGACTGAAACTGCGAAAGCGATTGACTTGCTGTCAAATGGTAAAGCACCTGGAGCAGATGCTATACCAGCAGAAGTCTATAAGGCCGGAAACTGGCTGAATTTTTCCAGTTATTGTGGACTCAAGGAACTATACCCCAGGAGTACAAGGATGCATGCATCGTCCACTTGTACAAGCAGAAAGGTAACACACAATCCTGCAACAACTATCGGAACATCTCCTTGTTGTCAATCGCTGGCAAAATTCCCACCAGAATTCTGCTCGCCTTGTGCAACACATTGAAGAAGGGCTCCTGCCTGAGAGTCAGCTTGGCTTCAGGAAAGGACGCGGAGCCATAGACATTGTGTTTGCAGCTTGTCAACTTCAGGAGAAATGCCAGGAACAGAACTCCAACCTGTGTCTGACTTTCATTGACCTGACAAAAGGATTTGTTACAGTCAGTTGGGAGTGCCTTTGGGAGATCATGGCAAAATCTGATTGCCCGGAGAAATTCATCGCAATGGTTCGGCAATTCCACGATGCCATGCTCGCTTATGTTATGGACGACGGTGAGTCATCTGAACCATTCCCAGTCACCAATGGATTCAAGCAGGGCTGAGTATTGGTCTCAGCCCTCTTCAGTATGTTGATTTCTGCCATGCTTACTTCACCTTGAATGGTCCCTTGAAATATGTGTTAACTGCTTATGCTAAACAATTTGTCCCATCTTATATTAAGCTGTGACACTCTCATTAAGTTTCCCAGACCCGAAGAACAGCTCAGTGTAAGCTTGAAAACTTGTCTCTCTCACCAACAAAAGTTGGCCCAATGAAAGATATTACCTCACGCATCATGTCTTTCTAATATCCTCGAACTGACATGGCTACAACACTGCATATATTAATAAAACTAGATATTTAAATAGTAATATGGTCACAATGATAAATAATAATACTTTACACATCTGTAACACCTTTTATCAGATTTCAGAATGGTTCATTAATTGATGTGGCTTAAGAACACTCCCCAGTATCCAAGAAAGGGAGACTGAGGCACAGAGAGGCTAGGTGACTTACCTTGATGTCACATAAGGCAGTCTATAGCAGAACTAAGGACCAAACCTCAGGCCATGTCTACACTACAAAATTATGTTGTCCTAACTTACATTGGCATACAGCCACTTCCATCATTAGATCGCTTGGGCGTGCGCACCCTTGGTTCCGTGTGTCGGCAGTGTGCATCCTTACCAGGAGCGCTTATATCAATTGTATTGTCCATGTGGGCATTGTGGGACAGCTCCTGAAAGCCAGTAACATTGGACACAAGCAATGCAGTGTCTGCACTGACCCGGCGTTGTATCTAATTACATTGACGGTGCCTCTGTGCTGCTTGGGGAGGTGGTGTTACTAAATTGGCATAGAGAGGCACTTAGAATCATAGAATCATAGAATATAAGGGTTGGAAGGGACCCCAGAAGGTCATCTAGTCCAACCCCCTGCTCAAAGCAGGACCAATTCCCAGTTAAATCATCCCAGCCAGGGCTTTGTCAAGCCTGACCTTAAAAACCTCCAAGGAAGGAGATTCTACCACCTCCCTAGGTAACGCATTCCAGTGTTTCACCACCCTCATAGTGAAAAAGTTTTTCCTAATATCCAATCTAAACCTCCCCCACTGCAGCTTGAGACCATTACTCCTCGTTCTGTCATCTGATACCATTGAGAACAGTCTAGAGCCATCCTCTTTGGAACCCCCTTTCAGGTAGTTGAAAACAGCTATCAAATCCCCCCTCATTCTTCTCTTCTGCAGGCTAAACAATCCCAGCTCCCTCAGCCTCTCCTCATAAGTCATGTGTTCCAGACCCCTAATCATTTTTGTTGCCCTTCGCTGGACTCTCTCCAATTTATCCACATCCTTCTTGAAGTGTGGGGCCCAAAACTGGACACAGTACTCCAGATGAGGCCTCACCAATGTCGAATAGAGGGGAACGATCACGTCCCTCGATCTGCTCGCTATGCCCCTACTTATACATCCCAAAATGCCATTGGCCTTCTTGGCAACAAGGGCACACTGCTGACTCATATCCAGCTTCTCGTCCACTGTCACCCCTAGGTCCTTTTCCGCAGAACTGCTGCCTAGCCATTCGGTCCCTAGTCTGTAGCTGTGCATTGGGTTCTTCCGTCCTAAGTGCAGGACCCTGCACTTATCCTTATTGAACCTCATCAGATTTCTTTTGGCCCAATCCTCCAATTTGTCTAGGTCCTTCTGTATCCTATCCCTCCCCTCCAGCGTATCTACCACTCCTCCCAGTTTAGTATCATCCGCAAATTTGCTGAGAGTGCAATCCACACCATCCTCCAGATCATTTATGAAGATATTGAACAAAACCGGCCCCAGGACCGACCCTTGGGGCACTCCACTTGATACCGGCTGCCAACTAGACATGGAGCCATTGATCACTACCCGTTGAGCCCGACAATCTAGCCAGCTTTCTACCCACCTTGTAGTGCATTCATCCAGCCTATACTTCCTTAACTTGCTGACAAGAATACTGTGGGAGACCGTGTCAAAAGCTTTGCTAAAGTCAAGAAACAATACATCCACTGCTTTCCCTTCATCCACAGAACCAGTAATCTCATCATAGAAGGCGATTAGATTAGTCAGGCATGACCTTCCCTTGGTGAATCCATGCTGGCTGTTCCTGATCACTTTCCTCTCATGCAAGTGCTTCAGGATTGATTCTTTGAGGACCTGCTCCATGAGGACCTGCTTACACAGGCGGAAGCCAGCCTATGTCAACCTAACCCTATAGTGTGGAACAGGCCTTAGACTTTCACTTACCGTAAGCACAAGACTATTATGCATACAATTCCATTTTCCTAATGGATATCTGAGGGTTGGGGCTTCTCAGTAAGACTGGCTGTGATAACCTAAATTTTTATTTATTCATTTATGGGTGTGAGAAGTAACTAAAATGTGTACAGAATTGATGTCTCCCAGACTGAAATGGAGCTGTAGAAAAATGCCACAAGGTAAACAAACTGGCTGGCACTTTGTTTAATAGGCTCATGAAAGGAACAATGGTTCTTTCAGGAAGATGGTTACACTTTAGCTAGTTAAGGACAGCTGATAGGAAACAGACAGACTTAGGGACCTGCTGATAGCACAGTATTTGCATGTGAGAAAAGATATCAAGAGCTGCAGGATGCCTTCAGACACTAGGAGCTTTTGGTCTCTGTGCAATGGAGTCCCTAAGCAATAAGAAATGAAGATACAATTCTGATTTTTCATCCCAAAGTGATACGTTTACTCTCAGTTACAAGACTAGAATTACCTCATTTTAAAAATTAAAGACTAAGGCTAAATTCAGAGGTTAGTGTAGAGGGGCTCGTGCACCTTACATTTTATCCCAACCTCAGCTCCCCTCCCTGAACCCCTTCTCATGTATGTCACAGCTACGCAGCGGCTCCCCCCCCCCCCGCCCCCCGTGATTCTACTAAACACTACATTCCGCTACATTGCTGTAATTCACATACCCTGGAGCCAGAAGAGAAGAGCAGCAAGACTAGCAAAAAATCGGGAGGGAGGGAGTTAAAGTGGGTCACGCCACACTTGAAATTACACCTCCTTGAAGCTCCACTGTGTGTAAGTTACTCCAGCTTGGACTCCTGTACTCTCTGCATGATTAAGTGGATATAAGTAGGTCTAAGGGAGTCTGGACCCAACTCATCGGTGGCCTGTGGTTCATTTGAGCTGGCTATGCTGGTACAAAGGGGTTGCAAAGCAGCAGCCATAAGGCCTCCTTCTGGCTCTTCTGGCGCTGCACACCCTTCTTCCCTGCGGGGCAGGGGGTAAACTGGGGGAAGTAGAAGGTGTGGCCAGAGTATTTCTGTGCCCTAGCTATTCCCTTAGGGGCCAGACTGACCAGCCCTGGCAGCCCCAGGATACTGGAGGCACAAGCTGCCTCCTCAGCGTCCCTGTGCCAGGCAAAGCGCAGGCACAGGGATGAATTGGGCCCTCTGAGTCTGAAGGAGTTTAACGCATCACCTCTGAATTTGATCCTGTGTCTGAATCCCATTGTGTGACAGCCCTGAACATTGCTGGAATGCGACTCATTCTACCTGAAAAAGCTTTATCGTCCCTTGCAAAATGGTTTGCAATTTAAACAGTAACTCTGGCACATCACAGTATCTAGTCGTGGCTTCTGGTTAACTTCACAGTTCCCTAAAAATACCAGAGTCATTAAGTAAGATCTGATGTGTTGTGGTAGGTAGTGTTTGGTTAACTCTAAAAGGCTATTCAGCACTGATGATGTAAGTTCTCTTCATTTGATGTGAAATGCTCCTTTTTTTTTTTTAAATAAAAGGTTTTGGAACAGTTTAATGCATATTTTTATTAAAAATTTTTGTATATAGCACTGCTGTGCATTCAGATTTTTAAACATAGCCTACATCATTCTTACAAAGTAGTTATCCAATATATTATCTAACAGAGTTTATTTTTCATTTAGTATTTTCAAACAACAATTTAAAGTTGAGGGAAGCACAAAGACCTTGTAGTAATAGAATAAGCTAGACTTCCTAGCCCTGAAATTAAATGAAGTCAAATCATTGTTCCACCCAATCAGTGTTTAACCCCCCACCAGACCAGTTCTTCATTCTTGCATGTCTTTCCCCGAATCACATTTTTGCAGATTTTTTTGCATAACTCTGTTACTGCCACTCAATGTCATTTGCCAGAGACAGGGTGTCGGATCTTAAAAATGGCAAGAAGCAGTTCATGTAATTAGACAGCAGTTATGGACAGATGGTTCCAGCCGAGTTTGCTCTAACGTCTCTTCCCAATACCTGCTGAGAATTCCAATCTGCCTGTGTGTTCCGATAAAGCTGAAAGGAGTTCCCGGGACCACCTGCAGTCTCAGTGGAAGACAGTCAAAAGCCCTTGCGAATACTCCCAGAAAATGGTTCAGCCTGCTGGAGTCTAAACCCTAATCCCCTCTCTAACAAGGCTTTCATTCAGGCCTTCCCACAGATTACAGAAGGTCTGGTTTCTCAGAACCCTTTCTACTGAAAACAAGGCTCTCCTGCTTTCAGAGGTCAAGTTCTGATTACAACCCCAGAGAATTTATAGGTGGCTTTGGATTCTGACTCTAGACCTGTGTTCAACTGTAGACAATACAAATAAGGCCTCCTATAAACTCTTCGCAGCTCTTTCTGACGCCTCCCCTGTTAGAGGGACTCAGCCCATTCCCCTTTGTCTAATCCATGTCAAAATCTCAAGAAGGAAAAAGTAGTACTTATGGTTTAAAAAAGCCAACTGTAGGAATCTTTTGTATATAAACTTTTAAAATGCCTTGGTAAACAATACTGGATTATTGCTCATTTACATAATCATACTCTTCAGCAAGCACATTTAAATAAAAGCTCTAGGAGCAGCTTTTTAACTCATCTGGGAGAACAACAAACTCTTTAGTGTTGGTCTTCAGTGTTTGAAAAAGTGCGTTTTTTGATGTCCATGGACCTATGCTAATTTACACCTGATGAGGATCTGGCCAATAAAATAAAAATCTTTTTTGTCCTCTTATGAGCGCTAATATTTATGCATGACCTTAGCTTTACACAGTGGGAGTAATCCCACTGAATTTGATAGGATTACTTGCAGTCCATAAAGTTAAATTTGTGTCTTTGGAGGATTGGGGCCTAGATTGGTAAAAAAGGCAAAATAGTTCCACAATTTCCTAGAGTATTGTTTCAGGACACTGTTTTTAATTCAGCTGAGGGACCTGCAAGCTCTTGAATTTTACTTTTTAAAATTCGAAAACAATACTTTTGAGAAAAAAAGAGAGAGGAACAGTATTGTTTGAACTGCTGTGGCTTGACAACATCAGAAATTGCACATAACTTCTGATACCAGGAGATTATAAATACTTCAGAGTTTTTTTCAGTTAATATTTTCAAAATATTATAATTAGATCATATTTAAAGTTTCCAAACCATACAAAGTAGTAGGTTCATAGAATAATTATAAAACATTCAGTGCAGCAAAACAACTAGGCAGCCACTGGAATTTACTCCAACCATTTAAACAGTAAATCCCATAGATAGCACCTCTAATGCTGCCTAAAGGGCATGCTTAGCTGCAGTAGCTATGGGTCTGGCAACTGAAATCTACATTGCAATGCATTAGCTCTGCTGTGGGTACATTCATTTAAGCAGCCATGGAGGGAATTTATTCTTCAGATTGAACAGGAGGGCAATACCTTCCCCATGCAAGAGACCCAGATCTGCAAGCCCTCTTTGTACAGAACTTTCACTGTCACTTCCACGCTCAATGTTTTCTGCACTTCTCATCCGAGAAAGAGAAATTCAACATAAATAACGCCGTCATAAATCGGAGTTAATGCCATAAACCTATTACGGTTTCAAACTAAAAGTCCATTTCTCTTGTTGGGCACAAACGAATCCGACACAAATAACTAAGCAATATTTCAAAGTATGTCTGAAGTAAAATATAGAAAAGGATGCTTTCCCCATCTATCGTTTATGGAAATAGTCGAGAATGGCAGCCCTGTTCTGTCTGAAGAACATCCCTGCCAACCTGCCTCACCTTGTAGAGCAAATGATCCATCCCTGGGGTGTGGGAAACTTATAATAATATCAGTGCTTATTCACACTAAACCAGTAGATAGAAGATGCAGATTTTGTGTGAACTTTGTGTGAATCTGAATTTGCTCTAAATCTTAATTTCAGTTTACCATGGAAAATAAAATAAAAAAGGCTGTAATGAGTGAGTGGCAATGTAAGAACACTCCATAATATACACACAACCCCTAATATTTAATTTTTGAGATGAAGAATGTTTATGCCTCCTAAGAACCTTCAGTTACTGAATCCATTGTATCCACTGTCATAGTATTTTGTACAGTGGTCAACAAAGCAAGTAGCAATCTCCAGAGAAGTTAAAATATACTTCTGACCACTAAACACTGCCAAGAATTTTTTTTCATGGCCTAGCAGCTATGTGACTGGACTGGGAGTCAGGAGACCTCGGGTCTAACCTTGCCACTGACTTGCTATGTGACCTTGGGCAAGTCATTTCACTCCTCTACACTTGTACTTCACCTTCTCCTGCCCCCTTTGTCTATCTTCTGTTTAGATTGTAAGCTCTTTGGGGTAGGACTATTTCTTATGCTATTTGTACAGCACCTAGCCCAATGGGCCCTGATTTTAGCTGGGACCTCTAGTCACTACCATACCATAGTATGCATAATTATAACTTTTGGCAGGAGCATAACATGTTCTATCCCCAGATCTTTTAGTTGCTTTTTCACTTCATGAAAAACAGCTTCAATTTTTGTAATACCAGGATATCATTAGATAAAAAATAGGTAAACAGATGATGTAGTCTCATCATATCATGATAACACTCTTTCCATTCCATTGGTATCTCAGGAGAATGTTAAACTATTAAAATTAGACATTTTTAGATCAGCAGGTCCAGATAACTTGCATCCAAGAGTTTTAAAAGAGCTGGCTGAGGAGCTCTCTGGATCATTAATGTTGATTTTCATTATCTTGGAACACTGGAGAAATTCCAGAAGACTGGAAGAAAGCTAATGTTGTTGAAATATTTTAAAAGGGTAAACAGAATAACCCAGGCAATTATAGGCCTGTGACATTGATTCTGGGCAAGATAATGGAACACCTAATGAGGGGCTTAATTAACAAAGAATTAAAGGAGGGTAATATAATTAATGCCAATTAGCATGGATATATGGAAAATAGATCCTGCCAAACTAACTTGATATCTTTTTTTGATGAGATTACACATTTGGTTGATAAAGATAATAACCTTGATGTAGTAAACTTCTGTAAGGCATTTGAATAGGTATCACATGACGTTTTGATTAAAAAACTAAAAATATATAAAATTAATATGTCACAAATTAAATGGATTAAAAGCTGGCTAGCTGATAGGTTTCAAAATGTAACTGTAAATGGGGAATCATCATCAAGTGAGTATATTTCTAGTGGGGTCTCACAGTGATCAGTACTTGATTCTATTTAACATTTTTACCAGTGACCTGGAAGAAAGTATAAAATAATCACTGGTAAAGTTTGTACATAACACAAATACTGGGGGAGATAAATAATGAAGAGGACAGGTCTCCAATACAGAGTGATCTGGATTGATTGGTAAACTGGGTGCAAATATGGCTAACTGTAAATGTATACATCTAGGAAAAAGAGTGTAGGCCATACTTACAGGATGGGGGACTCTATCCTGGGAAGCAGTGACTCTGAAAAAGATTTGGGGGTCATGGTGGCTAATCAGATGAACATGAGCTCCCAGTACAAATGGTGTGGCCAAGGGCTAATGTGATCCATTGATGCATGAAGTAGGGAATCTCAAAAAGGAGTAGACAGGTTAATTTGCCTCTGAATTTGGCCCAGGTGCGATCACTGCTGGAATACTGCGTTCGGTTGTGGTGCCCACAATTCAAGAAGAATCTTGATAATTTGGAGAGGAATCAGAAAAAGATCCAAGAGAATGCTAAAAGGATTAGAAAATGTACTTGAGTCTATTTAGCTTAATAAAGAGAAGGTTAAAGGGTAACTTGGTTACTATCTATAAGTACTTACATGAGGAACTACGATGTTGCATACAAACCCCACACTGTATAATACAGAGTTAATGAGCTAACGTGGGCTCAGGTGGCCCTGCCCTGCTGCACCTGTGGGAGATGTCAACATTGGAGAGAAGCACTTCAAAGGGAGAAATCCAGCTCACTTGGTGGCAGCTAGTGAGAAAAACAGCTCTCCCTTCCTTAGCTCCTGGAGTCAGGCCTAGCTAAAGGCAAGGACTCCTGAGCTAACTGTTGCCTGGTACCCCTCTAGTCAGGGAGGATGGATGGACTTACCTACTTGTGCCCGCTACTTTACAGAAGCCCTCTGAGGGATGAGGACTCTTACTTCACCTGTGGGAAGTTTCATGTGTTGTTACTTCAGCTGTGTTTATTGACAAACCCTGGAAGGGGTGGACTATCTGGTGCTCAGTTGGAGGGCTGAGCCTCTTACAAGCAGATTAATGTGCTGAGACATGCAGACGCTTCAGAGCAGAGGCCTGGGTGAGTGCTGGGGCTTGGCCCAGAGCCTATGGGATGCCCTCCTGTAGGAACCCTGGTGACAGGAACAAATAATTAATAATGGGATCCTCTATCTAGCAGAGAAAGATATAACATGATTCAAAGGCAGGAAGCTGAATTTAGACAAACTCAGACTAGAAATAAAGTGTACATTTTTAACAGTGAGTGTAATTAACCATTGGAACAATTGCCCAAAGGTTCTGGTGGATTCTCCACGAGCGACAACTTTAAATCAAGATGGGATGTTTTTCTAAAAGACCTGCTCTAGGAATTCTTCTATGACCTGTGCTTAGTGCTGTCTAGTATCAGACTACATGTTCCCAATTCTCCCTTCTGGCCTTGGAATAGATGGAAAAATCATCCAAGTTAATTTCTTCTGTTCTTATGAGTTTGGGTAAACTAAATTCAAACTGGACCAAGCTGGGTGCAGGCTGGGCTCTTCTATAATATCTAAAGTAGGAAGCCAGCCCAGACAGGTTTTACGCCCAGTTCCAGAAGGCCTACAGTCCACCAATTCTCTTCCATCTTTGTTCTCAGTCACGTCCTCTTTAATCTTCCTGGCTAGATCCACAGCTGTCACGGAGTGGTCTGCTGCTGCCAACCTTAGCTCCAATTTTTTCCTTTGTGGCAGAGATCACAGTCCCTGTTGAAGACACTTATTGTCTAATAATATCTTGTCAGTTTCTCTGCTGGTGTAAATTGTCTCACCATACTTGACTCAGTGGAACTCAAGGCTCAGTAAGTTTAAATCACTTCAGTGGAGCTGTGCCAATTTACAGAAGCAAAGAATTTGTCCAACAGTATATATCACTGATCTCTCCAGTGTTTTGTGCAAACATTAATACTGTCTACCTGCTACAGTCTCTTAACCAAACTGAAACCGCTGAGTACAAAATTCTCTTAGAACCATGTAGTGGTACTCAAATATATGCTCCCTCCATGTGCAGAACTCCCACTGACATCCCTGGGAGATTCACACGTGTAGGGAGAGCAGATTGCCAGCGTTGAGCATGGCTGTATAGATCCCAGAGAATAATTTTGTCTTTATTCAGTTTTATCCCTGAGTAATACATTTAAAAAAAAAAAAAAAAACCCAACCATTTGATAGTAAACAACGTTTTGTCTAAAATGGCATGTGGTGGGGTGGAGTTTAGAGCTTTAAAAAGGTGTTTTCTAGCAATTAGGAATAGGTTACCTACAAACTAGTCTTGACAGTTGAATTTGGGAGTTAAATACTTAGTTGGTAGTGGCTGGGCAGCAGAGCCTGATCCAGAGTGGTACTAAGCACCTGCAACCCCCTTTGATTTCAAGGAGTGTTGTGGGTACTTGCACCTCTCAGGATCAGGGCTATAGATTAGGATCCTAGGAACTGTTATACTGGCACATCTAGTTTAGTGTCCTCTTAGTGACAGTGGCCAGTACTAAATGTTTCATAATTGGTGCAAGAAACCCACAGTAGGCAATTATGGGGTAACCTGCCTCCGAAGAACGTTTCTTCCTAACCCCCAATAGTTAGAGGTTGGCTTAAACCCCTGAAGCATGAGGGTTTATCTCCCTTCTAAAACTCATTTTAATTATTTTAACATTTACTCTAATCGCTCTGGCTATTCCTGGTATGCACATAAATGTGTTATTCTTGATTCAGTTATTTCATTGCTGCTAATGAAAGAATGATCAGCTTAGAATGAGTGGATGTCCAATATTTCTATGTAAGTAGCACTAAAGTTATCTTCTACATAGTAATGTACTCAGATAAATTTTTTAAAATACTAGGCATGAAAATTCACTTCCACACAAAGGTTTTTTAACTTATTTATGTATAGAATATATATTTACACAGTTGACTGGAATGTCGCTACAGCAGAGAGGAGTTAACTTTAAATTAGTACAAAAACTTCGCTACATTTATCACAGTTCCACTCTAATACCATCTATGGAAACCATGCCCATGTCATTTCAAAGGATTTCAATAGCACTGTATATTTTAAAATAACCTCCTCTCTTTGAACTCGCTGTGGGATGGGCAATATTAATTTCAAGAGTTCCATATATTTTCAACACTGGCAGGGGGCTCTGACCATAACTTCTACTACCTGGGAGTGGGGAATCCTAAATATATTGACTATTTAAAAAGGCTACACGCATACAGTCCGCTACCTTGCCTTTCAGAATGTAAAAAAAAATAAGGATTACTCCTTTTACAATAGGGTAGGAATTTAGAACTCTGCTACTTTATGGATGGACTATATATTTTATGGACAGGGTAGATAATGTGATTTTTTTATTGGTCCAACAAGTAAATTATAGTAGCTTTGCAGCCAAAAAAGTTCCCATCATTAGATATTCTCAGTTGTATCCCATCACAAGAAGAGGACCCAATTCTGCATTTCTTGGGCTCTTCCAATTATTATCATTATTACCATAGTGCCTAGGAGCCCTAGTCATGGACTAGGACCCTATTGTGCTAGGTGCTGTACAAAGAACAAAAAGACAGTCCCTGTTCTAAAAGCTTACAATCTAAGGCTATGTACACTGCACTGTACGTCAGTATAAGTTATGTCACTCAGGGATGTGAATAAGCCACCGCCTTGAGGGATGTAAATTTCACCAACCTAAGTGCTGGTGTGGAGAGCTTCTCCCACTGACATAGCTACTGCTGCTCATGGGGACCGGAATAATTAGTTGACAGGTATGCTCTCTGACATCAGCTTAGAGTGTCTGCACTGCAGCTGTGCTGCTGTAAGCTCTGTAGTGTAACCAGAGCCTATGTATAGAATACAACAGAGGTGCTGACTCCATGGGTGCTCCAGGGCTGGAGCACCCACAGGGAAAAATTGGTGGGTGCTCTGCATCTACCTGCAGCCAAGCTCCCCTCCCTGCTCTGCTCCGCCCCCCCGTCCCACCTCGCCTCTGCCTCCTCCCCTCAGCGCGCCATGTCCCTGCTTCTCCTCCCAAAGATTGCCGCCACAAAACAGCTGTTTTGCGGTGTAACAAGCTCTGGGAGGGAGGGAGGGAGGGAGGAGGAGGAGCGGGAAGGTAGCATAATCAGGGGAGCAGGCGGGAAAGAGGCAGAGCTGGGGCGGGGATTTGGGGAAGGGGTTGGAATGGGGACAGGGCAGGGGTGGAGTCAGGCCGGGAGCAGAGGGGGGTCGAGCACCCACTGGTGCCAGCAGAAGTCTGCACGTAGGGAATACGAGACAAAAGATGGATATAAACAGACCAATAGAAGTACAGAGAAAACAGTAAGGAACCTGGTCAGTGTGACAGGCAAAACTCCTAATGAAATTAACAGCAATTTGGGGTGTGAAATTAATTCAGGATTGGGCCTGCTGTCTGTGTAAAATAAACTATGCTAATCTGTTACCATAACATTGGTATATTAGAGGGAGATATTTACCAGTTGTTACAAGTTATACAATGATGACATGAGAGGCTTTGTAAAGGACAATTCCCATTCTACAGAAACAGCCGGTCAGTAAACGTAGAGGCGGTAGCTTGTTTACCTGCATGATTCATAAAGATCCAATACAAATCACAGTGAGCAAAGTCATCATGCCATGGCCTTAATTGCTCCTCCTGGCCATAATCAAATAATACCTTTGGACATAGACCTTGCTATTGCGCTTCATAGCCTGTAGGGTGGATAAACACTCCTGGAAGGAGAAGGAGTTACCCTTTAAAGCACCTGTACAGCGGCTTGTAGCTACAATGCTGCAAAGCGAGGCAGCATGACTGCTTAAGGGCCTGCGCCTGAAAGAGCTGCTGCTCTCCAACAACAAAAGTGGTGGGGCTTGGAAGCCTTTGAAACACGAGAGAATTTGTATTTGATGTTTATATAATGCGGTGAAAAGACCAAGGGCTGTATAAGGGCTATGTGTTGTTTGGGCTGAATCATCGACTAGAGCTCAGAAGAGGCTGAGCTGGAGCTGAGTGTCTCTCCTCTCTGCCTCCCCCCAAAATGTCTGCAACTATTTGCTGAAATAAAAATTGAATTTGCTTCAGCCATGTTTACTTTCCACAAGTGTTCTAGCAAATGAGTTTAATGGCAGGTTAAAGAGGACCCAAGATACAGGATAATTTTCTAGGGAAAATCCTGGCAGGCTCCAGTATCAGGTTTCACTTTGTTTTTAAAGTGATCACTATGGTGTATGGAATACCTACAAAAGGGTTAATCAGCTCTGAGAAGTTGCTAGGTAGCTACATGTTTGATCATTGAACAGCCAATGAAAGCTTGTTCTGATGGTGTAATGTTTCTGCCTGGCATTTCTGATAGAGTGTATTCTGCTCTGATATCCTGTTGAGGGGAATTCAAGGAGTGGATTCAGGGTAGCAGCCACATTAGTCTGTATTCACAAAAAGAAAAGGAGTACTTGTGGCACCTTAGAGAGTAACAAATTTATATTTTAGTCTCTAAGGTGCCACAAGTACTCCTTTTCTTTTTTCAAGGAGTGGAGTCTTTCTGCTAGTATTAGAATTAGCTCCAGCTTTCTGCTGCAGTTGAATTTAGCCTTTATTAAAGGCAGTCACTGTTTTTTGTCTTACTAATTTGACTGGGGACGCATAATAGTTGCAACTCCAAAGACAACAATTTCAACATTTATATAAAATCCATGACTGGTGTAGAGAATGTAAATAAGGAAGTGGTTATTTACTCCTTTTCATAACACACGAACTAGGGGTCATCAATGAAATTAATAGGCAGCAGGTTTAAAACAAATAAAAGGCAGTATTTCTTCACACAACGCACAGTCAACCTGTGGAACTCCTTGCCAGAGGATGTTGTGAAGGCCAAGACCATAACAGGGTTCAAAAAAGAACTAGATAAATTCATGGAGGATAGGTCCATCAATGGCTATTAGCCAGGATGGGCAGGAATGGTGTCCCTAGCCTCTGTTTGCAAGAAGCTGGGAATGAGCAACAGGGGATGGATCACTTGATGATTCCCTGTTCTGTTCATTCCCTCTGGGGAACCTGGCACTGGCCCCTGTCAGAAGACAGGATACTGGGCTAGATGAACCTTTGGTCTGACCCACTAGGGCCATTCTTATGTTATGTTATGTTCTTAACATTGTTTCTCCAGAAGCATATTGTTATACCAAAGAATATACAGAAATATCAGTACAGCTGAAGGCTAAATCTACACTGTGAGCTGGGGGTGTGATTCCCCTGCCTGTGTACACGTACTCATGCTAGCTCTCATCATTGTAGCACAAGTATACATAGCAGGGTAGCCCTGGTAGCACAGGTAGCAGGGGCAGGGCTCAGTGGTGCTAAATACACATCCACCAGTTTTGGGGGGATTGTACTTGGCCTGGCTAAACTGGCCTCCACTGGTACTGCCTATGCTACTGTGACTACACTGCTATTTATACTAGCCCTAGCTCCATGAGAGCCATGGAGACCCATGAGTAGGGGAATCACATCCTTGCTTGTAGTGTAGACATAACAGTCTAATGTTGCATTGGCTACTGAATGTCTAGCAAATGAGATTCAAGGTCTTACTGTTAGTATTAGAAGTCTGAAATGAAGATCCAATCTACTCAAGGGACAACATCCCATTATGGTGGTAGAGATTGGCAGGGTTGGAGCATCTGACGGTTCTACCATGTAATCTCAAAGGACACGAGCCCATGATGCAATTTAATCTAATCTATCGTTTATAAAGTTGGCATCAGTTTTGTATTTAAATACTAAACAAAATTATGACAACATGTGGGAGTCCAGAATAAGGGGTACTTTTTCTCTCTTCCCCAGATTCTGGGCATGTGAGAATTATATGCTCAGGGAGAGTGAGAAACTGAGACACAGAGGCACAGATCCAAAATGATGTTTAGGCACCTAATTCCCATTGATTTCTATGGAATTTAGGAGCCTTAAATACCTTTAAGGATCTGGGCCAAAGAATTAAAGGGGCTCATCCTAGGTTATGCAGCTAGTCAGCATCAGGCGTGTGACTCCAAAGGCCACAACTTCTTTAAAGTCCTCTTTTCCTCCCTGTGGACTTGCTCTTCAGCATTTTGAAAGGCAGTTGCCTGTTGGGATAGCCATCATGAATGTCTACCTCCTTCCAAGAGTTTTCTCTCAAGCTAAATTATATGAACTATTTCTACATTCTCAATGCACACTCTAGCTCAACAACATGTGTTTTAAATGTGGTGTCACAGGGTGCATGGTCCCTTTAAGAGGGAATGGGACAGTCCCCTTTTGAGTAGGTGGCTGCCTCTCAGTGGGGCCGATTTTGCCTGGTTGAGTACATGTGGGGCTATCAGTAAACAGCTGGGGAAGGGCTGGGACAGCACTATATAAAATGAAGGGCAGACAGAAAAGGGGCCTTTCTCAACTGGTCTGCCTTGGGGTTAGAGAGGTAGCATCTCAGGGGTAATTAGGTGGCATTGCCAGAATCTCCTGGAGCAGATACAAGCCCAGGTGGATTATACTTTGTCTGGAACTAAGATTTAACCTCAGGATGGAGAGGATGGCTTAATTTCTTCATTTGTCAGGCAACATTGGGCAGGGCAGAATCTGGTGGTCCTCCATCAGAAGTGGGAGTGGCATGAAACTTAAAATGGGTCTGGCTGAACAGACAGCATAAGAAATCATATGGGATAGTCATAGCTGTTCCTTGGGGACTTTGTTAAGGCTATGGTTTGGGGTGGGACTAGAGCCTCCATAGGGATTTTTCCAGTGACGTGTGAAACCTGCAGGGACATGTCCCTGCTGCTAGGGGTGTTGGGAGACCTCACCCCCTTACATATGGTGACTGAACAGTCTGGCCATGGCTAAGTGGGGGCTAGCAGTGGTTCAGCTGCATCTACTGTCGGCAAGAGATAATTTAGCTAGCAAAGACTAGTTTGGAGGTAGCCATTGCAGGATGTTACTCTGTGGTGTGCAAGGGGTGCTGCGCAGGCTCTTCATTTATTCCCCTGTGCCCAGTGGAAAATCTGGGGAAGAGGGTCTATAATTTTTCAGCCCTTGTAGATCAACAGAAGGTGAAGAGGAATCAGGGTTTCATGAAACTGAGTCAACAGAAGTCTGTTAACAGCAGGTGAAAAATTGCACATTCTTTTTAAAAAGAAAAGCAATAATAATGGGTGGGGGAGGAGAGAGGAAATGTTGTCTGCTTCCCTTAAGAGAAAGTGTTGGGATAATGAAATCAAGTGCACTTTTCAAATAGCGTTTGCTCAGTGCCTCCTATACTATGCTAAACATGCAGTCAAGGTAGTTGTGCAAACTAACTCCACCATGACCTGTTGTGGTGTCAGCTGACCATCACTGGACTGAAGTGGGCTTTTTAGACCAATCATGGGCTTCTAATCAGCAAGTTGTTTAGCTATTTTCTATGGAAAAAGTTCTTCAATGGACAATTGGACAGATAAACTATTCTAATTTTTAGGCAGAAAAATATTTTTATAAATTTATCAATTATCCTGTCTCTTTGCTGTTAAAGATCTGTTAAATTAGCATAAAAGTAATCACAATATAGTGGGTTTCCAGTTCATTCTTAGTGGTGCGCACACTCTTCCTAACTTATAGTTGCTCTAAATATTACAATGTTTCTTTGTCTTTGAGAACAGAATTCCTGATATAGCTTTTCTCACAAGGCACAAACATGTAATAACTTTGCAGCCAGGTGACAGCTATTGGTTATGAAAGTATATGGCATGGCCATAACTGAGTAATCAGTTTTTTGGCTGTTTTTCATCTTCTTAAACTAGATCAAATAATATTTGAGGAAAAAATTGTCAGCAAACCTGGGAATACTTGTTGAGTTCAATGTGGTTATCAGTTAATCTACATGCATGGAATGATACGAAAGAAATCTATTTACGATATAATGCAATACAGTGAATGTTGTTTCTTCTCACTAAAACCGATATAACACCACTGTAACTTTATTGAAGTGAATCCTTAGTGCCAATTTACACACACAGATGAGTAAAAGGAGAAGCAGCCCAATGGAGCATCCTTCACTCAATATGAATATTGCTTTCTAGGTACAAAAGTGAATAATCTAGAACTTTCTGTAGTCTGTCTTTAAAAGGACAACGTGGTACAGAGAGATTGAGAAAAAAGCATAGGGTTAAAAAGATAGAGGTTTGTAGGAATAGGCACTTGCATTAGCTAGTGGGACACAAATAGTGTTGCTAAAGTAACAGGAATGGAAATGTCCTTGGTGTTTAGTGTTGGTTGTAAGCTAAAAGTGAATAACACATGGCAAGATCTGGCAGTATGGAGATGGGATCTTCCAAACCCATAACTATTTCACATTTGGGGACAATGTATACCTTCAAATCAGCGGCACTGCTATGGGTACCCGCATGACCTCACAGTATGCCAACATTTTTATGGCTGACTTAGAACAATGCTTCCTCAGCTCTTGTCCCCTAATGCCCCTACTCTACTTGCACTACATTGATGACATCTTCATCATCTGAACCCATGGAAAAGAAGCCCTTGAGGAATTCCACCATGATTTCAACAATTTCCATCCCATCATCAACCTCAGCCTGGACCAGTCCACACAAGAGATCCACTTCCTGGACACTACGGTGCTAATAAGCGATGGTCACATAAACACCACCCTATACCGGAAACCTACTGACCGCTATGCCTACCTACATGCCTCCAGCTTTATCCAGACCACACCACACAATCCATTGTCTACAGCCAAGCTCTACAATACAACCACATTTGCTCCAACACCTCAGATAGAGACAAACACCTACAAGATCTCTATCAAGCGTTCTTACAACTACAATACCCACCTGCTGAAGTGAAGAAACAGATTGACAGAGCCAGAAGAGTACCCAGAAGTTACCTACTACAGGACAGGCACAACAAAGAAAATAACAGAACACCACTAGCCATCACCTTCAGCCCCCAACTAAAACCTCTCCAACGCATCATCAAGGATCTACAACCTATCCTGAAGGACGACATATCACTCTCACAGATCTTGGGAGACAGGCCAGTCCTTGCCCACAGACAGCCCCCCAACCTGAAGCAAATACTCACCAGCAACCACACACCACACAACAGAACCACTAACCCAGGAAGCTATCCTTGCAACAAAGCCCGTTGCCAACTGTGTCCACATATCTATTCAGGAGACACCATCATAGGGCCTAATCACATCAGCCACACTATCAGAGGCTCGTTCACCTGCACATCTACAAATGTGATATATGCCATCATGTGCCAGCAATGCCCCTCTGCCGTGTACATTGGTCAAACTGGACAGTCTCTACGTAAAAGAATAAATGGACACAAATCAGACGTCAAGAATTATAACATTCAAAAACCAGTCGGAGAACACTTCAATCTCTCTGGTCACTCGATTACAGACTAAAAGTGGCAATTCTTCAGCAAAAAAACAGACTCCAAGGAGAGACTACTAAATTGGAATTAATTTGCAAACTGGATATGATTAACTAGGCTTGAATAAAGACTGGGAGTGGATGGGTCATTACACAAAGTAGAACTATTTCCCCATGTTTATTCCCCTGCGCCCCCCCCCACCGCTGTTCCTCAGACATTCTTGTCAACTGTAAATGGCCCACCTTGATTATCACTACAAAAGGATTTTTCCCCCTCGCCCCCCGCTCTCCTGCTGGTTATAGCTCACCTTACCTGATCACTCTGGTTACAGTGTATATGGTAACACTCATTGTTTCATGTTCTCTATGTATATAAATCTCCCCACTGTATTTTCCACTGAATGCATCCGATGAAGTGAGCTGTAGCTCACGAAAGCTTATGCTCATATAAATTTGTTTGTCTCTAAGTTGCCACAAGTCCTCTTCTTTTTGCGGATACAGACTAACACGGCTGCTACTCTGAAACCTGTAGCTGAAGGGGTTCTTGAATCATGAGGGTCCCCATTATTTTGAGACAGTCCCAAAATTAACTTGGCACTATGGGTTCTGTCTGAATGCACTGAAGATGCATTGATATCTGCAGAGCAAAGGTCATTAATGTCTTCACTTGCTCTCTCTGGGAAAAGACCTGGTTGCTAGGCCTCTTTACCCACCGTGTTGCTAAGACAGCAGATCTGTGGGTACTTTACTTTGCAGCTATGGCAGGGAAGAGGGTGAGAGGAGAAAAGTAGCAGGGTGAATGAGCATAGGGATAGTGACGGGATTTGGGTGGGGGAGGATTGAATAAGTAGATGAGGGCCTCCCAAAATAATTGCCCTGGGTGTTCAAATTCTGAAGCCATCCCTGTAGAGGAAGGAAGGTCTAACCAGATAGACAGGACTGTCCAAGTGAAAGAGAATATACCCGAAGTGCAGATATTACAAGAGAGGAGGCCACCATTGCAGGGCTGGAGTGAGCTATCAGAGAAGTATGATATAGCAACAAGGTGGAACAAGTCAAAGGGGCTTTTGAAAACCAGGTGGGTAGTTGTGCATTGGATTCAGGAATGGATGTAGAGCCAGTGAAGGCTACAATGTGATGCGATCTGACTTTATTTTGTGGAGCACCTATTATACAAAGTGTGGCCCCAAATGCTTTTTTGCCGTTGAATGAAAACAGGAAAAAAATCAGAGGGGAGAGAGCAGTTAAGAAGTACAGGAAAGGGAGGAAAGATGTCTCTAGATGAGAAATGAAAACACCTGAAGGCTGGATCAAGAGGGGAGATACAGGGATGCTGTTCCAGAGGGCAGGAGCTGCAGAGGAGAATGCTCTTATGCCGGTAATGGCTAGATCGGGTGGAGGGACAGAGAGAAGGCTATAAGAGTGAAGAGAAGGAGGAGGGGAGTAGAGAAAAAGAATGTCCATGGAAGCTATAGGTTAGTAAAATGTGGAAGGTCCTGATCC
The DNA here is from genome assembly GCF_965140235.1 of Caretta caretta. Taxonomy (NCBI): domain Eukaryota; kingdom Metazoa; phylum Chordata; order Testudines; family Cheloniidae; genus Caretta; species Caretta caretta. The sequence goes on from NC_134210.1 coordinate 49,129,054, forward strand.
AAGTCATTGACTTCAGCAGACTTTGGATCAGGCCTATATTGCACAGTACACTATCAACCTTTGCTGTTATAATATAAAAGGTATGGACACATGCATTCATCTTAGTCCTTTCTGGAATGTATTTCCAGCCAAGCTCTTGACTATCCTTACTATTACTGTGCGGAGGGAGAATAGTAGTCAAGCCAAATTCTCCCCTCTGATAAATGTATAGAGCTTTTGATGCTTAAAGCATACTGCAAGCTCTGGGGTGAAGACTTTGGTAACTTCACTCCTGTGGCACAATGGAATGCTCTACTAAAAGGGTAGAGCTCACCTGTGCAGGAAGCAGAGGTTTCTCAAGAGCCAGATTGAGACTGTGAAATGAAATTCCACAGGAATTAATAACCACCACAAACATCCCCACCACCTACTCCAAGTGCCAGGTGTATTTCTTTGACTGAGCCTCTTCTAACACAGTCATAGCAACATGGCTAGAGAGAGGGAGACCTATATAATGAGTCCTAACAGGCAGCTGTATACTGGTATAACCTTCCATTATACCAGCATAACTTTGCTGTGTAGATAAGGCCTTAGGGACTTGCGTAAGGTTATTCAGGCAGATTATGGGAGAGGAGGGAACTGAACCCAACTCTCGTTAGCCCTAGTCTAGCACCCTAACCACTAGGCCATCCATCCTGTGTGGAAAGTTTGTGAGACTACTCACAGTGATTTAAATTAAGCATGTGAGTAATTCTTTACACGCTCGTGGCCTTGTGTTGAAATACTCCAGCCATCTGACTGAATTGTGTGAGCACTTTCTCTTTGATGAGTTTGACAGTCATGAAGCTGTGCTAATATGCTTTAGCAGCAATCAGTTCTCTCCCCCCGATACAATATGTTCTCCCATATGCTAATTAGTCTTCTGTACAGTGTGTTCCTAAACATTCTGAATATGATAAGACTTTCATATTGAGTTAATAAAGGAATGCCCTTTCTTTCAGTGCCCAGCTAGTGTACACTACCCCTGGACACTGAGTACAAGAGAATGAGGACACTTATGCATTAGCTGTAAATCCACACAAACTGTGGCATGTGGATCACTTATGCCCAGTTATGTTTGTGAAGCAGCTGTGAAATATGCAGACTGACTCAACTGTACAAAAGGGGGAAAGCCTTTCAAAACGCATGCATGAGCCATTTCTAATAAAGTGAGACCTTTGTTTTTAATTAGAGTCCAACAAATAATTTCAGGCTCATGTTGTCTATTTTTGGTGGCACTTCCAAATCTCCTCTTTTCTCTTTAAAATTTTCCTTCATAAGAAAGACTTAGGAAACAGTCTTCAACTATTCAAATGAGTATGTTAACACTGAGGATAAGATTTAGAAAATCCCTTTAATTACTGGAACCAAATTTAATTGCAAATACCAGTTAACACCCCTTTTAAATTAGGCCTTAATTAAAGATGGTGAGGTGCTGTTTAAGTACTGTGAAAGACCTTAATTTCCATCAGCTCCCAGTTCCACTGGAAACTGGCTTTCGGGAGCTGGTGGTAAGGGCTCATTCTGAAATCTGCATATCTATTTATTTCACTTGGTTGAATTGGAAAATCAGGTGAAAGGGGATTTACCTACTGTAAGGTCTCATGTAATTAAAAAACATCACATCTGATTTCTTTAAATACCTTTGTGGGATTACTATCTTGTCCTGTAGATTTGTGGTATATCTCTAAACTCAACCATATATAAGCTTTACGTCTCTGTTACTACATTGCTCTTTCCTCTTGTGTGCTGGTCGTCGTTCCTGGGTATATACAATCATGGAGTTTTTCCCTCTTCTTGTGCAATCTGCTTTAAATTCTGTTTGCTTGCTTGAAGCTCAGCAAGTTGTCTTTGCCTGAGTATATAAGGAATTCACAACTCATTAACAGTTTGTGTTAAAATTTCTAGTGGGAATATGTTTTCCTTTGGGAGGTGCAAATTAGACAAAACTTTGATGTAAACTAAAGAAATGTTGTTTAGTTAAAGGGATTATTGTAGGATTTTGCGTGGCTTGCAGTGCATGAGTAACCCCTCCACAGTACTCTGGAAAAACTCAAAACCAGTATTAAAATACCTTCATTTTAAACATTAGTGCAAGCTCCTTATCAGTATCACTTAGCTTTGTTAAAGTTGATCACTTCCAAGTGTGACCCTGTTGTTGTTAGGGTGGGTTTCACCAGCTATCACTATTCAAAGAATGATTTAAAACTCATCCCACTGGGGGATGGGTCAGCATCAAAATGCTCCAGAGCCCCAGTCACTACCAAAATGTTCCTAAGAAACAGCGTGATCCAGCACACGTGATGCTCATTATCATAAGTAATTACCCAACACTGACTGCCTGGGGTTGGCTCTGGGAAGGAAAATAGCTTTATTGCATTAGCTATGGGGAAGGCAGAAGTGGAGGAACATGATGCATCATGTGGCTCTTTCTGTAGGGGAATGTTCCCCCAGAGCAGTCCATTGATGGAAGTAGGTTCTAGCCCTGGTCCATTGTTAATGAAAGGTATGTTTTTAGATGCAATTTGAAAAGAATTAGTGGGTAGATAGTGCTGCTTTGGGTAACAGGAGCTGAAGAGAAGGCTGTACACTAAATGTGGCTACATCATGTGGAGGGGGAGAAAGCACAACTGCCTTTTGAGTGGAGGGGAGCCAAGATCCAGGGAAGGTGTCAACTTGTAGCGAATGGGAAGACTAGTAAAATGCTATGATGCGGCACACAGCATGACCTTTGCTATTGTGCTAATTGATAGTGACTAAAATGCTGGAGAGTTCATTTTCTCTTTGCTCCTTTCTGTATTATATCCAACTCTAATTGCCTAACAGAAGGAAACTCCCCCTATTGGCAGGTTGTTCCATAATTGTCCTTAACATGATTAATTTAACCTTCCTCTGAAACCACTGGTTGTGATCTCTATCATATGGAATAGATGACTAGATAAGCAACTGGTGGCAAGGCAATTCTCTCATTAGTATTGTCATGGAAGAAGTGACTAACAAGTTTAATCAATATGAAAAGAACGTACATCCTTTACTGTATGGTGGTGGCACTCCACTAAGACAGTTATATTGGTAATATTTAAAAGATTCATTGGGCCTGATTCTCCCCTGCTTTAGACCTTGAGTAGTCCACTTAGACCTGTAGAAAGAGCATGTAAAACATTACCAGATCAGAACGGTAACATGTTATACCCACTCTGCACTTGCTATTGAAGGGGCAAGGCAGTGGTGAATCAACTTCAGTGTATGTTCATGGCTAGCTTCAGACTGCAGGTGAGATAACGAGGACAGTAGGATTGTCAGCTATCTTTGTATATGACATGTCAAAGGCACAACAGTCTTACATCAGGTGCTAGTGATGTATTCTGGAGTCTTTAGATAACTCCACTGGTTATTAAATGCTCATTCATATGGGACTACCACCACTGCTCTGTTGTCTGCTTTTTGTTTTCCCTTTTGGAGGGCATAGCAGGATGCTCCCCTCCCTTCTCCAGGGCTGGACGGAAAGCATGACAAAGAATAAATATTATGAAGCCTCTGATTTGGCAGTCAACAGGACTGCTGCAATATGGTGCATAACACTGACTTAGTTTCAGAGACCTCTACAACGGTTCTTGACATCTTCGCTTTTCACTCCAGGCCTGGTACCTTAACTGTCAATATGAACTTTGCCACTGACTTCAAAGGAAGCAGGACCAGGCTCTCATTGGAGGAAGAAGGAAAGAGAGACTGTCTGCAACTGTTGCTGTTCAGTGATATCACTGGTTTTCTTGGGTAAATCAATTGTGGGGAACTGGATGGCTTATGGTAAAGGGTACCGATTCCTGGCTTGCAGTGACTGAAAGCTGTTGCTATCTGTGAACTGGCCTATATCAAAAGAGTTGCTGGTCTCAGTCCTGTTCTCAATGGACTCGTGGTGTCGATATCCCAGAATCCAACAACCCCATGGCAATAATTCTCAGTCTCCACAGAAAGGCCTAGAGTTATGGGCATGGAGACTGCAGTACCTTCTGACTCCTAAAGGGAATCGGGATGGGCACACCAGGACAGGATGCTGGTGTAGCCACTGCCTCGGCTGGGCCTGGATACAGAGGAGATGCCTGTCTCCAGTGCCGTGAACCGGGCATCATTTGGGAGCACTCAACTTCATATAAAAAAAGCAAGGTTGTTGTTGCTGTCTCTGTCTCATCAGCATATTGGCTCCCAATGGTTTCCAAACAGACTTCATAACAACAGCCCTAGAATGTGACTTTGCTTTCAGGGCTGCTAGCGATATGAAATGTGGGCCTTCAAAGCAGCCCTGCACATCCCACGTCTAGTACTTTCCTTCTTTTCCTTTGTCTGAAGGACTGGCTACTACTGCTATCACTGCAGACTGTCGTGCTGTAGCAAAAGGGAACCTTATACAATGTACTCAATCAGCAGCGATAGGGCCAAGGTTCTGGGAGGGCCCAAGGAGCAAAGCACAACGCATTTCTTCAAGCTCTTATATATACAAAAGTATTAATTATACTATTTGCATTTGAGAAATTTGGCCCTGTTCCAGCAGTCAGCAGGCTGGCTACATAAGCTATTAGTCTTTCATCTGCATAATGTGCTTTTGGCCCGAAGCAAAACTAGCTCTACAGTAATGTCAAAAGAACCACAACTGAAACGAACATGCAATTCTGATGTCATTGCTCCAAGACTTTAATTTGTGTGTGAAATATTCAAATTCCTGATGAAAATCAGGGTAACTTCTTCAGACAGCAGGATCTGGTTTTTTTGTTCGCAAAAGACAATTCGGTAAAGGCACAAAGGCCCTGATACTCTTGATTTATACTGGTGGAAGCAAGAAGAAACTCCACTGACTGCAAAGTAATTAAACCACTGAGTGGAGAATCTGGTTTACAATGTGTTTATATGACCATAGCAGCATTTTGATGCTGATTAATACTGCTAAACACTAGCAGTCTGCTGCAGCCATAGACTGATTTTTAGGATTTCGGAGGGTACTTTGAACACAATAATCAAAAATGAACTTCCATCATAGCCAGTCTTTTAAAGGGGTGCTTGGTAACATTTATACCAGCTCCTTTTCTTTCTTTTTTTTTTAATTGCCTTTTGAAAACCCACTTTTCTGTCTTGCTCAAATATTCATTAAAACTCTTCTTTTTTTTTTAAATGGCAGAGTTTAACATTTCACTTCCTATCTTGCTTCCATCCTGTCAAATACAATTTCAGATAACTAGAGCCACTTGTCTTTTGTGATCAAAGTGATACAGATTCTTGTGTTCTTAAGACTTCTGGGCACCATGTCAAAAAATCAGCTGTGTCATGAGTGAAATAGGTAATTCACCTTGCTGCCCTGCGTTTTTCCAAGGAAGGGGTAGCTGAGCAGATCTTTGGGAGCCCGTTTTTGAGACGTGATAAGAAATAGAAGGGCAAACGAAAGCAGAGACTGCCTTTTTTAACATTTCAACCAGGAAACAAAACAACACAGATTCACAGATATTATGTCCAGAGGGGACCATATGATCTTCCTGTTCTGATCTGCTGCCATAGAATATACACCATAGAACTTGTGGCACCTTAGAGACAAACAAATTTAAAGATTTGAGCATATTTAAACAATTTGAGCATAAGCTTTCATGAGCTACAGCTCACTTCATCGGATGTATCTGATGCATCTGACTAACACGGATGCTACTCTGAAACACCATAGAACGTCACCCAGTGATTCCTACAGTGGAAGGAAATATTTTTTTCTCCCTGTAACGTAAGTGGTCACTATATGTGATCCTCGCCTTGTAACTTTATTTTAAATTTTAAATGAAAATCACATGAAATGCAGAGTAAATTTACCAGTTGTCTTCCTGATTTCATATGCTTTGAGGTCAGTGACCTGCAAACTCCTTTATGATCCCAGTGTTGTAGGGAGAACCCTGGGGCTGAAGTCATGGTGACCTCAGAGCCTCAAGAAGATCTACAGGTCAATAACCTTTTATTTCTGACCTTTTAACTGGCTCTAGTCGGCCATGAAGACCTAAATGCCTGCTCTTTCAGATTCCTGGGAAGCTTCAAGCCTCTTGAATCTAATTCTCTCTGAGTCTTGCTTTTCCATATTCAGGTCACTGATATTGTAACAGCAACTCTCTCATGTGTGAGAGGGGGAAGCTTTGGGCCATCAAGTATAATGCAGCTAGTAGTATATAATAATGCAGTCAAGTAACTGAATAACTGCATCTTCCTTACCACTGGAGTCCCTATCCGCTCCTCACCTGACTGCTGCTTTCGAAGGAGAAAGCTAGTGATGAGTAGGATTATCATTTCCCTCACCTGGACAGGCTAAAGAGTCCATCTTTCACAGGGGCCCTTTTCCCTCTAGTCTTGTTCTCCATAATGAAACCCACTGCTTTCAGTTCTGTTCCTCCCCCGCCCCCCAATGGCCCGGCTTTCCCCTAAGGATGCATTCTAATGGCCTGTCTTTAGTGCAGTTTTAAGTATGATTTCTCATATTTTTCTGTCTCCTTCCATCCTGCAGAATCCCAAAGCACTTCATAACCTATGGACCTGATCTTGTTCCCTGTTTGAAGCCAATCACCGAACGTATGCTGACTTCAAGGGAAGCAAGATCAAGCTCTAATTCCACTCCACACCATTGATGTGCAACCACTTTGAGGAAAATGTACCTTCAAAAACAACAAGATGAGCTGGAAGTTTTTTTGGCCAAGAACACCAAGGCAAATCACTACTCTTAAGAAAAGTGGCTTGGGAAAAGACAGGATCTTGATTTTGAAAGTGTCCTAAAAAGACCCCCATCTAGTCAACTGGATTTAGCTGGCATTCACTACCTTGGAAGGCTGATGGTCTGAGTCAGGCTTGATGAGATTTCTCTCACCTATGTGTAGATAATGAATGGGGTAACAGAAGTTTTCACAACAGAATTAGCTCTTGTGTTCTGCTTCTTTCACTCAAAGTACATTGGAGGTAATAATAGCTCTAATGGGAGAACAGACTCCTGTCTTCCACGTAACACAGGGACAAACTCTGGGGTTCTTACTTGGTTTTATTCTGCCCTTACTCAGGCAAACTCCCAGAACTTGGCCAACAATTGGTCAGAGTAATCACATCATGAAACCATACTGAAATGGCAGCACCTGTTTACGTAGCTGGTTCCTAATGAAGTACAAAGGATAAGCAAATTGTTCTAGAACGAAAGCCCTTGTTAGGTGGTTTGAAAGTCATTGTTCCTTTTCCATACGAGAGCAGGCCAAGCAGCCTGCCTTTGGCAGGCCTTTCCCTAAAATCAAGGTTTGTTATGCTGTCTTTTTCTATCACTTCTAAACTTCCAAATGCTTTTTCTCAAGTTTTGGCCCTCATCTCTTAATGGTTCCAGGAGTGATTATTTTCCTTTCTCCTCCAATGGCATAAAGGGAAGTTAGGGACTCTTACTACATAAGCCGGAGTAGTCTTTCCCTCCGTCTTTTTTAGTTTAAGCAGAAAGCAGATCTATCTGTTTATTTTAATTTCTTAAAAAGAAAAGGAGTACAAGTGGCACCTTAGAGACTAACCAATTTATTTGAGCATAAGCTTTCGTGAGCTATAGCTCACTAACACGGCTGCTACTCTGAAACCTTTCATTTCTTAGGGGATCAATAGAATGTTCTTAGTTTCAAGATGGCGTGTGCTGAACTCTGGCAATCCCTGATTGGGATAATGGTTGCTAGGCCTGCCCCATGCTTGGATGGTGGTGGGTGTGTGGGAAAAGTAGCATAAAGTCACCTTTGCCTCTCCCTTTAGGTACGCTGAGCACTGTTCTGGCCCACTGAGGATTGAATCTACTTTTAGTGTGTTCTGAGGACTGGAGTACTCTGGGAACAAATGTTGAAGCAAGCCTCTGTGCTGTGGATCTGCACAGGCATCAAAAACTGACTCAGTCTGGATGAAAACACGTACGGTATTTACTACTTACAAACTCATTTTAGTCTCATTTGAGTTTTCTGTAGCTAATAAAAAGGGCTGTATATTACTTCTGGCCTGCTCTGATGGGTCCGCAGATAGAGCCTGAGCCAAAGCCCACTGAAGTCAATCGGAATCTTTCCATACATCAGGCTCATAGAATGTTATGTTGCTATGTAAGAATCCCTAGTTTTAACCTTGGGAACTTGCACAGCTCAATTCATTGAGACTTTATTGACATGACTAGCAATAAAAGTGCATTGCCAACATGTAAAGAAAAAGGCAGACCATTCAGGGATCTCTTGGAGGTTCTGACCCACTGGGGACAGTCACACGCTGTCTAAGGTTTAATTCCCCATGTCTATTTTGTCAGCAATGTCCATTCCTGATCCAGTAGCAGGTTGCTACATGTCACAAGGCCATTTCTGCTTCTCTCTCCTCTTTCTCCCTATGTCAGGCTCAGTTTTCCTCATTCCACATTGATGCTAGCAGTACAACTTCCAAAGAGACTCTCATCTCCTTTGGTGCAAGGTGTGTGCTGCAATGCAGCGATGGCACGCATTATATGTGTACAGAGAACTTGAAGCAGCACCTAAAAGTAATGGATTCTGTGTGGGGGAACCTCCAATGATCTCTCCTTAAACTCTCCAGTATCCCTTCCACTAGTTTAAGTGTTGAGAGCCACAGGTAATTAAGCCCTGGAACAGCCTTCCAAGGGAGGCTGTGGAATCCCTGTCACTGAAATTTAAAGAACAGGTTGGACAAACACCCTGTTAGGGATGGTCAGGTTTACTTGATGCTGCCTCAGCACAGGAGGCTGGACTTGATTACTTCTCGAGGTCCCTTCCAGCCCTACAAGACTATTATTCTATGTAGCCCGCACTTTGACAGTGGGTTTCACAGCTATTTGCTGACAGCAGAGGAATGTTGAGATTCAAGAATCCTGGGTTCTATCAAGAATCCTGGGTTCTATTACAGGTTCTGTGGGGAGCATACTCCAGTGGTTCCAGGCTGGCCCTCCATGTTGTCTTCATCCCAGTCTTCCCCAACTATATGTACATATAAGAAATAGTAAGGAGTCCACAGGTCTGCTGTATATAGGCTAAGCCATGTTGATATATTTTCTTCAGATGTTAAAAAATGCATCCACTGAGTCTGACAGGAAATACATTTGTAATTGAAAGTTTTGGAATGAAGGAACTACATTAAGTAATATCCTTGTCACGGCGTTATGATATGGTAAGCATAAGATCTGCTTGTGTGTGTCTCATCTTAGTCAGTGTCTTTTGTGGTACATTTTATATACTTGAAGTACGTTACCAGATTTTAAGAAAAACATTATCCTCTCTTCCCCTGAACAGCAGTTTTGTTTAATATTTGTTTTGCTAATTTGCACCAATTATAGAATAGAATATCAGGGTTGGAAGGGACCTCAGGAGGTCATCTAGTCCAACCCCCTGCTCAAAGCAGGACTAATCCCCAATTTTTGCCCCATATCCCTAAATGGCCCCCTCAAGGATTGAACTCACAACCCTGGGTTTAGCAGGCCAAAGCTCAAACCACTGAATCTCTTGTTGTTTTTGCCCTACAAGTTGTTTGCAGGGCAAAACTGAAAAGTGACACATTGCTAATCCAGCATAGTGATTTGACTTGGATTGCTATGTCTTTAAATTCTAGCTGGCTTGATAATTGCATCTGGCCACATGTTAGCAGTGGACCTGCATCTAGTTAATGATTTATAGTTCCCAAATGTAAATTTTTCCGATAAATTTCTTGATAACACAAAAGATAAATGTTACCTGGTGAGGTAAACCAAAAATGTCCATATCATGTTTCAGCTCTCCCTCAGCCCTCCTTACTGATCAAACATACCATTTATGCAGGAGACTTTGCCTTAGCTTCAGAAATGGAATTCACAGATTTAACTAAAGCACAACAGGCTAGCTATCCTTGGGAAAATATCAGCTTGATACAGAAAACCACCTGCGAAATACAGTCTCAGAAAGATAGCTCATCTGTTACTATTATGAGGGATCTTGCATATGAAGCAGTGTACAAATGAGTAGGAGTACATGGCATATAATTGTGTGGGTGGTGAAGGAGGGGAAGTTAACATGCAGATTTATGGAACTGGGTGCCCTGCTTTTTGGGTTTGGTGACTAAAACTTCCAGTTTTCTAAATAAACTGGTGAATAGGGTTGGCTGGAAAACAAGAATTCCATTTTGAAAAAAAAGTCAAGGAATTTGGTTTTGTTCAGCAAGACCTTTTGGAATTCCTCATGGGGGGAGAGAGACCCACCCCAGAATAGCCAATAACCCAGTGGTGAGGGAATTCATCTGGGATATGGAAGGCCAAGGTTCAAGTCCCTCTGTGCTTGGCCTTATTGTGAGGGCTATTCTGATCAGTGTCTGTCTGTTTGTCAAATTCCTGACTATTTCCATTGAAATGCCTTCCCTTTCGCGCAGGTTTTGAGATCTCAAAACCAGCCAAGTGGATTTTTATGAATAAACTTAACTGTTTACCTATTGCTCTGAAAATTAAGCATCACAAATTTTAGCCCCAAAGGGTAAATTTTCAAGGAAAATAAGTTGAGTGCCTGAAAACAGGGGTTTATTATAAAATATTTTTGCTGCCATAGCAATAGCTTTTCTAGTGCAAACCAGAAGATCACCAAAAATATTGATGATATTTTTTGCAAAACCACATATATCAAAAACACCTTCATCCCCTTCACACTCCCTCCCTCTATGACTTAATAATGAATTCATTTTCAATTGCAAAGGTCTTATTTTGTCACTAGGTATGGAATGCAGGAAGCACAATGCTTAATCATTCAGTCTGTGCTTCCACTGCAAATTCTTCAAACCAGTAACAATTTCCCATTATGTCATTCTTACTAAGATAGATGTGGTTGAGTGATAAGCCTGGGGGAGGGAAGCAAAGCTGAAAATGAACTATGCTAAATGCATAGCAAAGCCTATAGGCCTTGTCTCTTATAGTGTCTCTGATTTATAATTGAGGATTTTATACATTCAATCCTATATCTGTAAGACATGAGGAATGAAAGAAATGACATTTTCATTTCTTTCTTACACTGGTGACTTATGTGTTTTTAAGTGGGTTCTGTTGCACAATGAAACAAGTTTTCCTTGACAGATTGCTCTGCCACTGTATTTGATTTCCATTTCCCACTGAATAGTGCCAAGTGAAATCTGTTATGCTTTAAGCTGTAATATGACTTTCCCCACCACCACCACCAACACCATCATATCAGTCATCCCACATCTCTTAACTGGATGCCTGAAAACATAACGAGTACAAAGGACATTTTTCCGTCAGACACATGGACCAAACACTGGACAAAATAGCCTTTAGCCCTTCATGATAAACAATCAAGTGAAACACATAGGATGCTCTTAAATGATGTTAACCTGCGTTTTCCTGGAGAAACTGGTTTTCTTCTTTGTATATAACTGACCAATGGTCTGTGTTGCTGTTAAAGACATTTTTTAGGTATCTAGTCACACTTACTGTATTGAAAACAAAACCATCCAGTTCAGAGAATGATAAATTAGTGTTTGGAGGAACTTGTCATACAGATTACCAGATGGTCTCTCTCTCTCTCTTTGAACTTGTTCCCTTTAAAGACAAATTCAGGTTTGGCAGTGTATAGCTCTTCGTTTCCTGTTAGAGAGCTAGCTTGTAGCAGGAATAAATCAGCATTCTGGAGAATCCTGACCTGGCATCTTATAAGGGAGAAATCCTTTACCTCCCCAGATATTGTCCAAAATCAAAAGTGAGTGCTCAGTCCTCCAAGGCACCAATTGCACTTAAATCCTGTCCAGCTTGACATTTTGAAATGGACAGAGGGATCTCTGTGTACTGAACATACAGTACAGATGCTCACTTCCCTTAAGTATGTGAAGGGGAGAAAAACCTGATGGCGGCATGGAAGGGAGTAATGGCCAGTTGGAGGGAATGGCAGAGGGTCAGTCAAAGGCAGCAGGGCTAAGGGGGACATATTAGCATGGGGGAGGTGGACTCCGTAATCAGTGCAGTTTACCCGGCTGTTCCTACGGATGCTCCAGGATTCATACAGATTGCTCTGTTGAATGCCGTGATCCATGCTGTTCACAGGCTGAGCTCCCTTCCTTCTCTGCAAGGCCACAAAAGAAACCCCAGTGCTTGTGCGTGAAACAGCTTTGCAAAGGAAGGGGGAAAAGGGGGTAACATGGTGCGCTCAGGAGAGGAGGTGGGGCCGCGGTGGGGATTTGGGGAAGGGGACCAATGGGGCGGGGAATGGGGGCGGGAAGGGGGGAGTTGGGGTGGAGGGCGCGAACCGGCGCCGGGGGAAGCAGCCTCTGGCTGCTATTATACATTTGCCGCCCCAGCAAATTTGCCACCCTAGGCCTAGGGCTTGTCGGCCTAGGCGTTAATACGCCGCTGTCCCTGAGCGGTGGAGAGTCACAGTCAATGTAATTAGCTCGACGCAGTATCAGTGTAGACGCTGCATTGCTGACATTAACTGTTACTGGCTTTCAGGAGCTGTCCCATAATGCCCCACGCTAACAGTACAATTGGTACAAGTGCTCCTGGTGAGGACTGCCGACACAAAGCCAAGTGTGCACACACACAAGTGATTTAATAACTGTCGTGGCTCTATGCTGATGTAAGTTAGGTTGACAGAATTTCGTAGTGTAGACATGGCTTTGGTTACTCGTTTACAATAATTGTATTACAGATCTTTACTTTTCTTGTGTTGGTGTGTGTTTGTTGCGTTACAACTTTAAACCAGCCTGAATGGCTGAAGGAGAAGGAGGCTCAAGAAGTTTAAAATGTTTTGCCTTCCCCTCTCCCTCCCCCCCCCCCCCCCATCTTTCTAAGGAACGTTTAGAATTTTTGTTTCATGGAAATACCGAAAATCTGTTGCCTGTGATCTGGGGTCTTTAAAAATATTTCCTGACAGCTATCAGCTGTAACTACACTTCTCTTTTACTATGCATTCAAGTGCCAAATTATTTTTAATACGTATCTTACCATCCAACCCCTTTATTTTTAGTACAATAATTAGTTATTTCTGGGCACTGGCTAGATACAAGCATATATTCTCTGGCTCTTTTGATCCTCCCTCGGATTTGTCACCTCCCTGACCACACAGTGGGAGGTTGTTTCCCTAATGTTTTCTTTACCCCCCTGCTGATTGCTTTCCTGAAACTTGCCTGGGAAGACTCACGCTATCTAGATTGTCAACCAGAATTCAGGAAACCTGATTAAAAAACGCCAGTGCTTTTCTCTCTTGGGATGATCTGGTGAACATCTATTGCTATCATGAAACCCCATCCCATTCTTCCTTCCTTCCTATGGTACTGTATTGGAGACAAACAGATCTCAAAAGATTCATGCATCAATCCGTAATAACTTTTTATTTCTACAGTGTAAAAACCTTTAGGTTTCTATGTATTGTACTCTGGCATTTATATTGCACTCAGCATCCCAGTGCTCTCTGAGCACCTTCTAACTTCAAAGATTTGACACAGGAATGTCTTCCACCCCTGTGGCAATGGGATTTCTTTTTAATTATAGGAAGGCCCAGTCACAAGTACATATTACTCTGAGTTCCTAACATGAAATCATTTCCTGTCTTTGGCTTGTCTTTTTCCCATAGTCACACTTAGCTTTGGGCCAAATTAAAGCCTGGTGAAACCTAAACTGTGTAGGGTTTTAAATAATGGGTTCAATCCTGGCTTCACTGAAATTCATGCGAGTTACGTCACTGACTTCAGTGAAGCCAAGTTTCACCCTATATGTTTAATCTGTTTATCGTATTTATCAGTGATGGCAAAACTAACTCAGTGATGACTGGGGATATTGTGTGTTCATTCTGCTTTGCTTTGCTTTCCCCTAAATGTAGCTATGATACCTGACTGTTCCATAGATACCAATGGTTATGTTCTTATGTGCTGTTTCACCACTACTCAAGCAGGGCAAATTCATTTTCAGTCAATCCTAGAAAAGTGCAAGCTACATGGAAACAGCTGAAAGACTCTATTTGTGACTGGGATAGGCAAACTGGTGTAGTTACACTGGCTCAACACCCTTGTGCAGACACTTACGTGAGTGTGTCTAACATTGATGAGAGGATGTCCACAACTGAGCTGATTTAGAAACTGGCTTAGTCAAATTGGTGCAACTTCTTTCTTAACTTGCAAGTAGGTGGAGAAAAAGTCTGCCATATGCATGCTGAAGTAGGTATCCTAATTTGAAAGTATATAATCATGGTAATGTGTCTAGTTCTGTGCAAGGCACAGCCAAATACAGGTCTTAGCTTCCACTCTACAAGCTGGCCATAAGAAAGGGGCAGCACTATGCAGTGGGGGATCCAAACAAGAATATTTGATGAAGAACACCTAATAGTTAGTTATTTGACTGTCCTGGGTTAGTATTTGTTGGTTTTATGGAAAAACTGAGTCTTTTAGAAAGAGTCTGGTTAAGGAGAGAGTAGGGACCTGCTGTCCTGAGGCTGATGGTGCATTCCATGCAGAGGATGGACCATGGACAAAGGCTTGAAGATAGGGGGCAGGCCCAAGTATGTGAAATGAATGTCCAGAGATAGTAAGGACCATGACAAACCTCACCACCTACTGGTCTAAGTGTAAGGCATATTTCTTTGCTCTTACCTTATCGAACAAACACCCAGCAATGCGCGTGTAGATATTTGTATAAATAAATCTCCAGACCAAACATTCTAGCACAGGTGCTTCTCCCCCAGCGGAGCGGATGAGAAAACAAGCATGTGACAGATGTTAGTCATGCTCTTTAAAGCCCTACTGGAAGGTGCTCGGATACTGTGGTAATGAGTGTGCTTTAAGAACCTCTATAGAGTGGAAAAATGAACTGAAGAAGGGTACACTGAGGCTGGCATCACTGTGGACTGAGGGACCATTGACAAAGTCTGGCTCAGAACAAGGGCCCCCTTGTGCACGGTGCTGTACAAACATGAACAAAGAGATAATTGCTGCCTTGAAGAGTATAGTGAGAAACAAGATCCAGCGTTGGCGGGGGTGAGGGATTGTTCAGGGCCCTGAAGTATGGAAGTGTAAGTAGACCTTTGCTGTGGCTGTATCTTCAACAAATATAAACCTTTCCTGAAAAATGAACTCACTTAACATAGCTTTCTGAAAAAAGAAAAGGAGTACTTGTGGCACCTTAGAGACTAACCAATTTATTTGAGCATGAGCTCATGCTCAAATAAATTGGTTAGTCTCTAAGGTGCCACAAGTACTCCTTTTCTTTTTGCGAATACAGACTAACACGGCTGTTCCTCTGAAACATAGCTTTCTGAGCGTTCACTAGGGAACGTTTGAGGTGTGGGCTCACTTGCTTTCGGGCCTATTGGGCAATAGCCTCTCTGTTTACTCATAGTTTGGCAGATAAAATTTTCTCATGGGTACCTGAGCTATTTTTAGATGATCTAGCTGGCTCATTTCTAAAGGCTCATTAATGAGTCAGGAATGCTCATCCTAAGATTGTGTATTTGTTGTTCCCTGCTCCAGGAAGCAAAACTGTCAGGGATCAAACGAAAGATATATGAGACTTACTGAAAAATGGTATGTTTCCCTGCATTGTTTTCAACAGGGGTTTACAGGAAAGAGGCACTTTCTCTCCCCCCCAAGCAAGGGGAAGACTTTATAGATAGTCACCATGGAAACCAGTTCATTCGGACTGAGCTGTCAATAAAATATTCAATATTCCCTTTGGAATGTGCCTGAAGATTGTACTTTGCCCCAGAAATGGATTGACAAATGTTCGGAACAGTCCTAGCTTTTTAAAAATTTCTTATCTCACTTTGTCTACTCCAGCACACATTTGTCTCTGGGATGGTGAGGAGTCCCTTCTTACTTTCACTGTAAACATGGGTCTTGAATTAAACCTCATCTCAAAACTTGGGAGGTGTTTTAGTGCTGAATCCAAGCCCGCTATTTTCAGTCCATCTCAGCTGACGAGTCTTCAATTTTGTTGCAATGAACAATCCCCCAAGACAGGAAATGTCAATCTGCCGCAGGCTAAAGGTGGAGTGTGTGAGGAGGAAATCCTTCCTATTCCGGTTCGCATGCATGCCCAACAGAACTCACTGCTTGCCAGGATACCTCCAAACTTTTTCCTGTATTGCTAGGGTCTGATCCAGTTCTCAATCAAGTGGATGGCAGAACTCCCACTGAGTTGAATGGGAGCTAGCTCAAGCCCCTAAAGCCCAGGCAACAGCACTGCTATGAAATAACGGAATTTGAAGAGGACAATAAGCAGGAATATGCTCTTTTTCCATTCACAAAGAGCACCACCCTCCTTTCAGATAGTGACCTTCATTTTTTCTCAGGTGACAAACACAAGAGAGTATAAAACAGAGGCCTTTGTTCTCCTGTCACTCCAGTGTAAACCAGCAGTAACTCTGTTGTAGTCAGGTTTCAGAGGAACAGCCGTGTTAGTCTGTATTCGCAAAAAGAAAAGGAGTACTTGTGGCACCTTAGAGACTAACCAATTTATTTGAGCATGAGCTTTCGTGAGCTACAGCTCACTTCATCAGTCAGTGGAGCTACACTGGTGTCAGCTGAGAGGACAATCGGAACATAAGAATTGCTCTGAGCCAGTATGGTCAAGGTCCATCGAGCCCCTGTATCCTGTCTTCTGACAGTGGCCAATGCCAGGTGCCCCAGAAGGACTCTAGGTCTCCGTGTGTGTGTATCTTCCACAGGAGGCTATAGCTGAACACATAATGGCAGCTACCTTGGCAGCAGAGTAGGGGCCCTTCTCTCCATGTGAAGTAATGGCACATAGGCTACAAGGCATAGCAGATACAGCACAAGCTGCATACTTTAAAAGAATGCATAAAGTGCGGGAGTAAGGATCAGCCTGAATTTTCACTCACTATTCAAAACAAATATTTTTTTGAGCTTTGGAAAAAATGGTGACTAATTCCACCCCACCTCCACGTTTTTAATTCTTGCTTTTTCAGCTAGAGTTGGAAACAGGAGAGTCAGGTTATGACAAGGGAGACTGTTTTGAGTCTATCCAACTCAAGTGGAAGCAGAAAGCACTGTGATACTTGGGAGACAGCCTGTTTTCCCAAGACTTCCTGTGGCTTAGAACAGATCGATGCATGTATCTGTTTTTCCCATTCCGGTGCTGATACTGAGATTAGCAATGGCAACCTCAAAAATACAGATTGCAAAGTATTTTTTTAAAAACACCACTAGTTCCAGGTATCGGTAAGTACAATTGTCATAGCGTGTAAATAATATATGTTACACTATTATTGTTAGAGATTTTAAATAATTTACCACCTCCTCCATTGGTATTTGTGCTCCCTAATCGTACTCCCTGCTGATTTACACCCAAAGAAACCCTAGATCCAGAGTTGTGGCTTCCTAAATGCACTCATTTAGCATCAGTGACCCCAAAGCAGGTTTGGGAAGAAGGCTTTTCTAGATAGAGACACTTCTAGAAGGAAACTTCAGTAATGAAAGGGCTGATAGACCTAAACTGAATGAAGAAATGAAGATGTAGGGGTTAAGGAGACCTGGGTTCATCTCCTTGCTCTTCCACAGGCTTCACCCTGGACAGTACTTCCCTATCTCGCTAGGTGTGGAGTGAGGATGAGTACTTCAGAGATTGCAAGGCTCCGTTAAAGGAAGCCTTCTGTAAGTACAGGAGATAGCATTCCCTCAATTATTTTATAATACATGGAAATTTGAGGTTGCAACACTACCAAATTTCCAGCTTTTCAGTGCAGGTTTGAGTCTGTAGTGACTGTGGATGTGGGTGTGTATACCACAGCACTTCACTGCCTAAACTCATTGGACCAAATAATTTGCTGGCATAACTTCAGTAGCATTATACCAGCAGAGGACTTGTCTCTATCTTCTCCATTCTGTTCAGGTAGCTGTTTAATTTCAAAATCCTGTCTGCCTGTTCAACTTTGAATATGCGTGTGCACTTCAATCATGTAGTCTTTAAATGCTAGATGGAAAACCATAAATTCCTTGACAGTCTCCTAATAGAAACTTGTCACACAAGATGATCATCATGAAATACATGGGAGAGCACCATTCTCCAGAGTAAGAGATGGACTTCTTAATCAAAGATCTAAGAAAAGCTCAAACTTGGGTTCATCTGTCAGGTCAAGTCTTTTCACTCCTCTTTTGACAGCATGACACTGCTAAACATCATTATCATGAAACATGGTATTTAAGCATGATTTATCATGATGAAGTGCTTTAGATTTATTGTATTAGGTTGCAGTTATAAAACCTATTGTTTTCCCAGGAAGGTGTGGTTGTATTTACCAGGGGAAGACAGATTGTGATATTTTATAGGTTTGTTTGAACAGCTTTCTCATTTCACAGAACATTTTTAAAAAAAGCAACAGCAAAAAACCCTTTAACTGTTAATCCCACTCAGTGTTTACTTATCTATTGGCAATAGATCAAAAAGGGAAGAAATCTGAGTACAAGACAGGGTGAAGAGCCAGAAAAATAAGGCTCTGGTTCAAGATTTTATGGTGAGAACTAAAAGTTTTCAATGTGACTTTTAGCTTCTCCGGATGAGAGATGCATGGTCTATAAACTGCACCAACACTTGGGAAAACTGAGTGGAACTCTCTCACCCCTTCCCCTCATTCACAATGTGCATTGTGATATGAGTCTATTCAATATATCTTGCAAATTAAGTATATCAGTTTCTCAGACTGTGGGTTGTACAAAGGCCCAGGGTGTGTTCAGGAAGGTATGGGACAGCGTGCCAAAAAACTGCACCATAAGTCCCGGTACTGGGGTGTCCCTTTATAACCCTAGAACAATATCTTGTAGACAAATGCAGGGGGTATGTGAATGCTTGTGCAATAGGCTGCTTCAGCCTTTGTTAATAAGACTACCTATGTGTGCCTGGATTTACAGTGCAAGCTGGCTTGGGCCCCAGTCAGCTCTCGGCTAGGGGAAACAGGAACCACATTTCTCCCCTATTCCCACGTGGGTCCTGCTGCACCCAACCAAATTGGCCAGACCCAGGAGTCTGGTCCTTGGGCCCCTCTTCCATAATGAACATTCACTTTTTGACACTTCATAATTAAGTGGAGGTTTCTACTATGGCTAGAGTTACAGGATTTTGTCTCTAACTGGACAGATGTATTTTGGTGGGGGCAGTGGGGAACTGTTTCTTAGGCCAGGTCTACACTACAGACCTATACTGGTAGAACTACGTTGCTCAGGGGTGAGAAAAATCCACCTCCCAGAGCAATGTAGTTATACCCACCTAACTCCACCCTGTAAACAGCGCTAGGTCATGGGGAGAAGCTCTCCCACCGACATAGCTACCACCTCTCGGGGAGGTGGATTAACTACATTCTCCCATTGACCTAGAAGTGTCTTGTCTACAGTGACGCTGCCATACTGCTGTAGCGTTATACGTGAAGACAAGCCCTTAGCCTGGAAGGGGATCTCTAGCTCCAGAGGTTTGGGAAAGCATGTTTTATCCCCCATGTCTCTAGAGTAGCTCTTGTTCTCCCAGTCAATGAACCCAGCTCTGGCAAGAAAGCTCGTTTAGCAGATGCTCCTTGGAAATGACCATGCTGTAGGTGCACTTCTGACCCTCGTCACTGATGGGAATTCACCTTCACTTGCAAGAGCTGTGTTCATTCAAAGACTGGCTGCTCCTGCCAAGGTAACATGTTCCTGTTGTGGAAGGACTGGAGTTCAGTCTTTATGTCTACACAACAGATGGCTGATACTGCCAGCAAGCATGAGGGCTATAAATGGGATTTTTTCTTGTATTATCACCAGTACACAAGGAGATGGACTAAAGCTACAATCTAATTTAACATGTGACTATAATGCCAAATGCCACAGGAAACTGCCTCCCAGGAGATTAGAGAGAGAAGGTGGGTGAGATAATATCTCTTATTGCGCCAGTTTCTGTTGGTGAGAGACATAGGAGCTGACTCTGTGGGTTCTCCAGGGCTGGAGCACCCATGGGGAAAAATTGGTGGGTGCTCTGCATCCACCGGCAGCTCCCCGCCAACCTCACCTCTGCCTCCTCCCCTGAGCACTCCTTCCCCACTTCTCCTCCCAGCGCTTGCTGCCGCGAAACAGCTGTTTTGCGGCATAACAAGTTGTGGGAGGGAGGGGGGAGGAGTGGGAATGCACGGCACCCAGGGGAAGAGGCAGGGAAGAGGCCAGGGAGGAGATTTGAGGAAGGAGCAGGGAGGGGGCGGAGTTGGGGTGGGGCCTTTGGGAAGGGTTTGGAATGGAGCGGGGCAGGGTGGAGTCGGGGCGGGGTGCGAGCACCCACCAGCACCAGGATAAGTTGGCGCCTAGGGAGAGAGAGACAAACTTTCGCTTACACAGGACTCTTCTTCAGCTCTGGGAATGGTACTCAGAGTGTCACAGATAAATACAATGTGGAACAGATTGTTTAGCATAAGTAGTTAACACATATTTCAAGGGACCTTTCAAAGTGAAGTGGTCTGTTAACACCACTACAGTCTTGGGGGTCTGGGAGTTGGAATATTGATGACAAATGAAGGCGTGATTCTTGCAAGACAGGGTGTGTAGGATAAACCATGAATTCCTGTATTAGGTCTGACCCTGAGCAGAAAATGTTCTTCCTGTCAAATATAGATTGGGGGGTTATCTGATGCATGCTTTTCATTTTAACATGTTCAGTAAACATTTAAGGCCTGGCTTTTAAAAAACGAAAGGCCTATTGTGAATAGTTCTGGGGACTATATTTGCCAGGGCCAATGGATTGGATGAAATTGTCATACCAAGAAATAGCTTTCATTTAACAGTGGGTTATTGTGCCCCAGAAAGAGTTTCGGTGTGACCTGAATTTTCACCTGTTCTTATCCATGAATACACAGCCTCAAACCATTTGCCGTGAGTTTAATTTTCCTTAACCACACCTGTTGAGAGAGATCTATTACATTTATATTCTATTTTTTATCCCAAACTGTAACATAATCTGAAAAAATAGAAATCTGCATAAAAGGACTATCGGACCCAGTACTTTCTTACTGTGGTGAGGAGGAAATACAACAGCAGTAAACAGATATAAGAGCCTACTGTGACTGTGGCTTAAATCGCCAAGAGACCAATTAACACCTTGTTGTTAGGATTAACTATTATGTTTGTAAGAGCCTTAAATTGGTACTTTTTTGTAGTTCAAAGCATGACTACACTGCAGTTACAAGGGAAGTAGAGATCAAAGAGTTTCCAGAACAAATAATTACATGGAGGTAAATTCCATCTGATGTAGGAAACTGCAGAAGCTTCCACAGAATAGCAAATAGTTTGGCACAAAGTAGCATGTAGGAGTGTGAGCAATACAAAAGACAAGCTTACAAAGGGAAAACGCCTCTTCTCAAATGATCCTGTGAACTGGCTGTTCTAAAGTCACTTTGCTATATGGGGCAGGTATTTGCTGTATCAGCAGCTCCATTATAAAGCTTTATTTTCAGGGGTTCCTAACTCAGCTGAACCAATTTGCTCAGTGCTAAAATTTAGCACACACAGGAATCTCGTTGTGTTTGGGAATTTTAAGGTAATTAAAGAAAAAGCCAATCACGCTCAATTTTGTTTTTTCCCCCCCCTTAATCTTGGTCCTGTGCTCTGGGTAGATGTGAGAATAATGGAATTCATCTCACTGCCTCCATATTGCCTTTGAGTCCTTCCAATGGCATCTCACCAAGTAAGAAACATATATTAAAATAAATAACACTATACTGGTTGAAGTTGGATGTTGCATGGTTTGGATGCTATTGTCTGTCTAATTTAGACTGTAAGTCTCTTGGTGCAGGGGCCTCTGGTTTTGAAGCACCAAACAGCTTCTTGGCTTTGAGTAAACAAGAAGTATGTTTTCTGTTCTAAATGAGTGCAGATAGATAGCACCATGAGTCTAAATCATTTCCCTTTCAGAATAAAATGACCTTTTCAAATAATCTTGCATTTACTTTTCATGCAGTTGCAAGATGTGACCATTTCATGCCACTGACAGCCGTCTTCCAGGAGTATCCCTTATGGGTACAAAAGATTTAAACTCTGAAACTCTAGACTCCAGGACAGGAAATAACAAACTGACATCCCAGCACAGAGTTGACTTCTCTGTACTTCCCACATCCTCCTGAAGCAGATAAATACCATGTAGTTTAATTGGTAGTGGATCTTTTTTGATGAGATCTTAGGGCTTGTCTAAACAAAAAAATTGCTCTGCTTTTAATTAAAGAGCATTTTTAAAAAAAGCCAATTTAGTTAAACCAGTGCAAAAGGCTGTGTGGACACCCTTTTATTTCAATTTAATTCGGACTGATTTCAGTTTAGCTTAAGTTAACTAGGAAGAAATTTAAGATAAACAAAAAAACAAAAAACACCAACCCCCCAATTCTTTTTCACTGAAATTATAGTTGTTTGCACTAGTTTAATTAACTCAGTTTAAACTTTTAGTTAAATTAGTGCAACATTCGTGTGTGGACATGGCCTTAGAAACCAAGCTCTTATCTGTGGTGTGTGGCTACTAAAGATCCTGTGCCATCTTTTGAAATAGAACGTCTTTGCCCTGGTGTCCTTGGTTGAAATAATTTCCCTCCCACTTATGGGCAATTTGTTAAGAAAAGGGCTCCGGTGGCACCTTAAAGACTAACAGATTTATTTGGGCATAAGCTTTCATGGGTAAAAACCCACTTCTTCAGATGCATGGAGTGAAAATTACAGATACAAGCATAAATATACTGACACACTTAGAGAAGGGAGTTACCTTACAAGTGAAGAACCAGTGTTGACAAGGCCAATTCAGTCAGGGTGGATGTGGTCCACTCCCAATAACTGATGAGGAGGTGTCAATACCAAGAGAGGGAAAATTGCTTTTGTAGTGAGCCAGCCACTCCCAGTCCCTATTCAAACCCAAATTGATGCTGTTAAGTTTGCAAATTAATTGTAGCTCTGCAGTTTCTCTTTGAAGTCTGTTTTTGAAGTTTTTTTTCTTGAAGGATAGCTACTTTTAAATCTGTTATTGAATGTCCAGGGAGATTGAAGTGTTCTCCTGCTGGCTTTTGTATGTTACCTTTCCTGATGTCTGATTTGTGTCCATTTATTCTTTTACGTAGAGACTGTCTGGTTTGGTCAATGTACATGGCAGAGGGGCATTGCTGGCATTATGGCATATATCACATTAATAGATGTGCAGGTGAATGAGCCCCTGATGGTATGGCTGGTGTGGTTGGGTCCTCTGATGGTGTCACTAGAGTAGATATGGGGACACAGTAGGCAACGGGTTTGTTACAGGGATTGGTTCCTGGGTTAGTATTTCTGTGGTGTGGTGTGTAGTTGCTGGTGAGTATTTGCTTCAGGTTGGGGGGCTGTCTGTAAGCGAGGACTGGCCTGCCTCCCAAGGTCTGTGAGAGTGAGGGATCATTTTTCAGGACAGGTTGTAGATTGTTGATGCTGGAGAGGTTTTAGCTTGGGGCTGCAGGTGATGGCCAGTGGCGTTCTTTTGTTTTCCTTGTTAGGCCTGTCCTGTAGTAGGTGACTTCTGGATACCCATCTCGCTCTGTCAATCTGTTTCTTCACTTCCCTAGGTGCCCCCAGCTTCCATTCAGGACACATCACACGATCCAGTTCCATTGTCTACAGCAAAGCCCTAAGATACAACCACATTTGCTCCAATCCCTCAGACAGAGACAAACACCTGAAAGATCTTTATGAAGCATTCTTAAAACTGCAATATCCACCTGGGGAAGTGAGGAAACAGATTGACAGAGCCAGCAATGCAAAAAAACTTCAAAAACAGACTTCAAAGAGAAACTGCAGAGCTACAATTCATTTGCAAACTTAACACCATTAATCTGGCCTTGAATAGGGACTGGGAGTGGCTGACTCACTAAAAAAGCAATTTTCCCTCTCTTGGTATTGATCACTCCCAATCATTGATGAGGAGGTGACCACATCTACCCTGACTGAATTGGCTTTGTCATCACTGGTTCTCCACTTGTAAGGTAACTCCCTTCTTTTCATGTGTCAGTATATTTATGCTTGTATCTGTAATTTTCACTCCATGCATCTGAAGAAGTGGGTTTTTTACCCATGAAAATTTATGCCCAAATAAATCTGTTAGTCTTTAAGGTGCCACTGGACTCCTCCATAGTTTTTGTGGACACAGACTAACATGGCTACCCCTCTGATACTTAAACAAAGGACTGGCTGCTACCCTCTTGGTTCAGAGGTGGCTACGACAGAAGATGAAGATTTTTTGGTTAATGTTTTTCAAAGGAAAAAAAATGCAATTTCTGCAAATTCAAAATCAAAATTTCTGTAAGGAAATTCCAATTTTGCCAAAAGTCTTTGGGGTTTTATCATCCTCAAGGAATTCTAAACAAAAGATTTTTGTTTCAGGTCAGGTTGCCCTGCATTGAAACACTTCGGCTCATCTAACTGAATCAAACCTACATTTCACATGATGCTCTACAGCCTTCCCTCTGAACCCCTGTGGGAGTGTCATGGCCATAGTGCATCATGGAATATATAGTCTGGTCCAGGAGCCTGTCCCATACAGGAAAATGAGGGCATGGGGCATCTGACCTATAACTCCTGTGAGGCACAATGGCAACTCGAGGGGACGCAGATTAATGTCAAACTGGCTTGAAACTAATCACTTAATTTTGGTTCAACAAAACCAGATGTTTTAACATTTCCAAACTGAATTTTTTTTCTGAATTTTCAATTTTGTGAAAAAACAGCATCCTTCTTTGGGATAAAACCAAACATGGAAATATGTCGGTGTTTCCCCTGGGATGGAGACACTAGTGTCTGCATTTCAGTGGTGTAGTGTGCAATGAAATCTGCTGTGAAAAACTAAATGCTGCTCTGGGCAGGGCCTGTCTCTATTTCTGGGCACTGCACAGCACTGAGCAAGCTGTCGGAGTGAAACTATTGCTACTAATCCACTGTTACTTCACGCTGCCGTGTACAAATAAAAGAAAAATGGAAGTGCATGGTTGTGCTCTGGAGTTTGTTTGCTTGGAGCAAACATACTGTCACTTTCGAGGAGGTGTGTGGGTTACAAGTGTAAAATTTCCAGAGATCTGATGGTTTCAGATGCTGTTGTATGCTCACAAGACTCCCCAAAGACCCTTGCTCTAAAATTTGAAATTTGGGCTCCAAAGCACCACTCTAGTGCTTGACTGATCAGTACAATAGTGAGGTCATTTTAAAACCCGAGAATCCCTGTGTTTAGTTATCGTTGGATGGAGTGACATAAACTGACACTTTTGCAGTTACCCTGAGTAACTCACTGGCTTGTGTATGCGTGCAGATGCATGTGTTTCTTTCCACAGTGAGGAAAGTTAAGGACCGAGTGGCAGTTTTAACTTTTTGAATTTCCTGGCTTTTGTCAGTTTGCCTCACAGCCATAGCCCTGTTTTGATGATTCTTTCTGCATTTAATATTAACGTTGGAAGTGCTATTTACAATAGCCATCTTCTAATGAGTGGGAAACAGTACAAAGCATGTCTAAAAGGGGAATATAAAGCTTTTGAAATCAGTAACATGCATAAGGGCTGCTGGCAAAGGATCACTTGTAATAAATGATCTTTTGTGTCTTTACTCATTAAAGGGTCAGATGCTTAAAAAATACTTGGCTTCTCTGGATGCTCTTATCACAAACAAGGCTATCTTTTTACTTGCTTCCCCACTGAGGCAGAAGGGGAGATGTTCATATCAAAGAAACCGAGTGCGGAGAAAAGTCCTTAGAAGACTATTTAAAAATAAAATATAGATTTATTGGCAGATGAAGGACTCTTGTCTATTTCCCTTTGATGCAGCATCAGGGTAATAGGAGCATGTTTTGATGACTCAGGGAAGTTTCACCAAGCATGCAGCCTGTGCTGGGGCTAATGGGAGTTAAAGGTTCACAGGAACATAAATTTGGCCCTCCCTTGATGTCAGTCAAGTTACACTGGGGATGAATTTGCCCTATACACAGGGGGAGCATTCACAGAACCACTCCCCAGCATTTAGATAATAGGGATTTAATAGGAGGCAAATGGGGCTTGACTTCCTTGACAACACTTTCCAGAGCTATTGCCTTTCATTACACATGTGGTTTCATGGGAGTTGAATGGATTCTAGGCAACAATCACAAAAGAAGTATTAACAACAATACAAACAAGCAAGTCCAGAACAGATCCAAGGGACTGTTTTTCAGGAAGGCTACTGCCCTGCGTGATGGATGCTGAGTCACATGCCGTGTGATTGCTCCCTGTTGCTGTGAATAGGTTCTTGACATGTTTTGTGTCAAATTTTCCTCACATGTTCTCGTATGACCCTAGCCTCTGCCTATTCCTTCCCTATTGGACACAGGAAGGCCCTTGCTGAGATGAGCCTTTAGCACTGGTTGTTTCATCAAGCTTTTGGCTGAATTATCTCTGTGCTTCTCATTTCAATGGGGGTCCCAGGGCGAGATGCTGCTTGGCTCTACTGAACTGGCTTAATAGACCTGCCTTGTGGAAACATGATTTCTCCCTTCTCCCTTGATCAACAGCAGAAACCCAGGGAAAAATTAAAAAAATTGTTCCCTGCAGCTTGACTCAGTTTCTGAGCTAAATCATTTGGCTGAGTGCAGAGAGCCAAGTTCCCCTGGACCCATTGTGACCCAGAACTTCAAGCCACATTTTTAATCTGGAATAAACCCTATGTTATTTTTACAATGTAATGGCTATTAATATATAACACAAAATGATAAATGTCGTCTCCAGGGCATGCTCTAATGTTCTGATACTAGGATTATCAGTACTTGATCATTTCAACATGGTAATAATTCCCAGTCATTTAGGCCATCAGTCAGTTTCAATGGCTTTAAGAGGTAAGCTTTGCTGAATAGCCCTGGCTATTGAGCATTCTGCCTTGGAGCTCTCTGAGATGACTCCCTTGAGGAGGCTTTTGTTCTCTGAACGCAGACATCCTGATCTATTGTGTGGAAGTTCGGCAGGGCACTGTGCTGACACAGGTCTTGACACTGCCTGAAGTGATTGTATTCGAGCCATGGGAGATAGAAATTGTCATTTGCTTGTTAGCCTCCTGCTGGCAGAAGCGCCATTCCCCTTTGTTCTGAGCTGGAGACTCCCTTTCCCTCTCCAAGCTCTTAAAGATTTCTCCATAAGAACAAAAGAAGGGGGGTCTCCGTACAAGAAAAGGGTTTCCCCACAATAGGTAGAGTCACAAGACCTGAATGACAGGATTCGGCTGTCTGACAAGCAGCTGGACTCAGGAGCGTTGTTGGCATGTTCAAATAGAAACCATTGTGCTGGGTGTTTGTGGAGTTGCTCATTCATTAGATCTGTTTTCATTAGGTTAATGAACTTATTGGATCTGATCCTGCTTCTGTTTTAGTGAATGGGGTTCATCGAGTTGTAGAGTTTAAGGCCAGAAAAGAACATTACATCATCTAGTTTGACCTTCTTTATATCACAGGCCATTACATTTCGCGCACTTACCCCTGTATTAAGCCCAATAACTTATGTGTGACTAAAGCATATTTCTGGGAAAGGCATCCAGTCTTGATTTGAAGACATCAGCAAATGGAGAATCCGCCAGCACCCTCCATAGTTTGTTGCGATTGTTAATTCTCCTCACTCTTAAAAATTTGTACCTGATTTCTAATTTGAATTTGTCTGCCTTCAGCTTCCAGCAATTGGTTTGTGTGTTATGCCTTTTTCCGTTAGATTAAAGAGTGATTTAGTATCTGTATCTTCTCCTTGTGAAGATCCTTACACTTCTAATCAAGTCACCTCTCAATCTTTCCTCCCCGCCCCCTGCTAGCCCTCAAATCATTTTTGTACCTCTCCAATTTTTCAACATCCCTATCAAAAATGTGGACACCAGAACTGGATGCAGTGTTCATAGAATCATAGAATCATAGAATATAAGGGTTGGAAGGGACCCCAGAAGGTCATCTAGTCCAACCCCCTGCTCAAAGCAGGACCAATTCCCAGTTAAATCATCGTGTTCTGGTATCCGTCTCACCAGTGCTGTGCACAGAGGTAAAATCTCCTCCCTACTCCCTTGTTTATACATCTAAGGGTTGGAATGGCCCTATTTGCTGGAGCATCACACTGGGAAATCATGTTCAGTTGTTTGCCTCTGAATTCAGTAGGAGCAAGATTGGGCCCACTGTGTCTTTGGACAGGTTGGAGGGGTGTTTGATTCAGCACAATCACTTGCATTTTTGTAAAGCTTATATGGCACTTGGAATAGACTTTGTGCCATGACTTGCTCCTGATCTGAGGCAAAAGCTGGAGGTGGGTCACTTTCGGGTTGCCACGTAGAGCAATTTACCTCACCCCTGCTCTTCCATTCAGGACACGTTACCTCAGACCCGGTCCCTGACGCGGGTTGGAGGCTGGTGAGTTGGAAAGGGAAAAACCCTTCTGTGCCATTCTTGAGGGCAGGGAGGGGAAAACACAATTATTGGAAACATACAGAGGTAAGGTCAATATCACGGCATGAAAGCCTTGTATAGCAAAATATTGTTATTAATTGGGGAAGGGCCCAAACTGTGAAATTCTTATTTGAAGCTCCCCAAAGCTCAGGCATGTTCTGATTAGGATTTACAATCTGGAACTTTATAGAGATAGGTTTCAGAGGAACAGCCGTGTTAGTCTGTATTCGCAAAAAGAAAAGGAGTACTTGTGGCACCGTAGAGACTAACCAATTTATTTGAGCATGAGCTTTCGTGAGCCACAGCTCACTTCATCAGATGTGTACCGTGGAAACTGCAGCAGTTTCCACGGTACACATCTGATGAAGTGAGCTGTGGCTCACGAAAGCTCATGCTCAAATAAATTGGTTAGTCTCTAAGGTGCCACAAGTACTCCTTTTCTTTATAGAGATAGGGTCTTCACTTGGATCCAAACTTCCCTAAAGTTTGGAGGGTTGGGAGGTGGGGGGGGGGGACGGACAGAAAAGGTTTGAAACAAGCAAAGAGGCAGTTAGTTAAGTAGAATGGACACTAGACTGAGTGCCAGGAGACCTGGGCAGGTGGTGATTGGTTTGTATTGTAGTAGTACATAGGGTTTTGGCTCAAGACTGGAGATCCTATTCCTTATTCTGTCACTGACTTCTGTGTCACTGTAGGTAAATCAGTTCACCTCTCTATGCCTCTGTTTTTCTCCTACTATTCTTTGTCTTGTCTATTTAGGCTGCAAGCTCTGATTATCTCTCTGTGCGTGTGTGTGTGTGTGTGTGTGTGTGTGTGTGTGTGTACGTACAGTGCCTGGCATAGTGAGCACCTCTCCTCTGATTCTAGGTGCCGCGACTGCTAACTCTTCCTCCAGTGTTCTGGGTCAGGTCCATCTCATTCATTTCTCTGACATGTCATGGCATAGCTATATGTCTAATTTATAGTGAAAATGGCTCCTCTTAAAATACCCACCTCCCCCATTTTAAAACAATCATCCAGAATTTCAGGATGTGTAGCTGGCAACATTAATTCTAGTAACACTGTAAATTAAGATTGGAAAACTCTAGTGCAGCGTTTCTCAAACTGGGGTCCACAGACTGAGGGTATTCCAGGAGTGGGGAGAGGGTTGAATCCTGTCCGGTGCTGCTGGCCCCGCTAATCATCTCCTCTCCCTCCCTCCCTCAAGTCCTCCCCTCCCTCCCAGTGCCTCCTGCATGCCGGGGAACAGCTATTTCCTGGCATGCAGGAGGTTCTGGGAAGGATGGGGGGGGAGGGGGCAGAAAGAGGCAGGGAAGAGGAGGGGAGGGGTGGAGAGGGGGCAGGAAGAGGTGGTGCCTTGGGGGAAGGGGTAGAGTAGGGGCGGGGCCTGGGGCTGCGCGTTGGGCTTGGGGGTCTGTGGCAAAATATTATATCGAAATGAGGGTCCATGGGTTACTGAGAACCGCTGCTGTAGTGGTCACCAGAATCAGAGTTTAGAATGGCTCCTAGATGCTCATTCAATATTGTGGTAGCCGTGTCGATCCCAGGACATTAGAGAGATAAGCTCGGTGAGGTAATAACTTCTCTTGGTGAGAGAGCCAATCAAAGACCTTACCTCATCCACCTTGTCTTTTAGAGGCTCAGACACTATGATGAGAGCAGTAGAGAGGTGTTGGTAGGTACGTATGTAGATAGAATCCACCTATCAAGAGCAGTGGAGAGATATTTTGTAAAAGTGGACGTGGGAGAGTGTCTTCCAAGATTGGTGGGGGTGGGGAAATCAGAAATTCTTCTGGAACTAACAGGCACTTTGGAAGTCCTGGAGATAGAAGCTGTATTTTTTTTTTAAATAGACATAGAGCAGATTCTCTAGTTCAGGGATGGCCACACTTATTGACCCTCCGAGCTGCATATGACAATTTTCAGAAGTTCAAGAGCCAGGGTGCACCTGCCGGGGCTCAGGGCTTCTGCCATGCAGCAGGGTGGTGGGTCTAGGAGCTTCTTCCCTATGGGGCAGGAAGTCTCGGGGCTTCAGCCCCGCAGGGCACGTCTCCTGGGACTTGCGGTTGAAGCCCTGAGCCCCCCACCCTGCTGGTCAGAACCCCCTAGCCCCATCATCCTGCCACAGGGTAGAAGTCCCAAGCGCCCCCGAACAGTTTGGTAGGTGAAGAATCGGGGGGGGACGGGCATGGGGGGGGCTCTGTGAGCCGCACTTTAACTGTAAAACCGCTCACGAGCTGCGGTTTGGCCACCCTTGCTCTAGTGCATTATGGCCCTTTTACACTTCTCTCATAGTGTAAAGGAATTGATATTTTGCTGCAGATAACTCCTCTGGAATAGGAGAACAGTCTGTTGGGCATAATTGCTACAGGAAGGTGTACTGGGGTCAGAAGGGGGCATTATGGAGCTTTTTACACCTATCCCCCACTGGTATAGGTGACATTAAGGACACTGAGTCTGTAGGACAACTTAGGGCTTGTCTACATGGGAAAGTGTTTTTTAAAAAAAACAAACAAAAAAAAACCACTGATATGACTATAATTAAATCACTATAGTTATGTTAATATGACTTCCCAAGCATGGACGGCGTGTACCACTGCCTGAGGGAGGCTAGCCCCCAGCCCCTCTCCTTCTGCCCGAGGCTCCACCCCTTCCTTGCCCTGCCCAGAGCACTTCCCCCCACCGAAGCTGCTGGCCTCCACCCCAGGCTAGCTCCTTCCCAACCCCAGAGCGCTGGGGGGGTGGGCAGTGTGACTGCAGCCTCCCCAGCCCTGAAGTGCCAGGAGGGCAGGTGGCGTAGCCCAAGCCGGGGCCACCCCACCAGGAGACTGGATTCCAGTCACAGAGTGGGAAGCAGGAGGGGGGGTGATCTGGGGGCAGAGTGTGGGCGGGGCCATGCCTGATTGGGGAGGCACAGCCTCCCCCAGCCTATGATACCCGTTGCCTATGTCCCTGAGTGACATGCTTCTTCAGGAACAAAAGTGGTTTTTTTGTTTGTTTTTGGTTTAGCCAAGCCTCTTCCAAAGTGACATAAGCTAAACCAGAAAA
This sequence comes from Caretta caretta, assembly GCF_965140235.1. Lineage (NCBI taxonomy): Eukaryota > Metazoa > Chordata > Testudines > Cheloniidae > Caretta > Caretta caretta. Next base: position 49,160,537 of record NC_134210.1, read on the forward strand.
AGGCACTCTCATACTGGAACAAGTGTGTCCATATGAGGGTTTATAGAGGCATAACTATACGAGTTTATAAATTCACATTTTAGCTTATATTGCTATCACTTTCCTGTGCAGACAAGCCCTTGGAGTTGCAGTGCAGCAGCTGCTGGAAGTGGTGTGGGGGATGGCGATGGCCCCGAGGATCAGAGCACAGTTCTGGTGCAAGAGAAAATCCAGCCCTTAGTTCTATTCCCCTAATATTTCAAAGGGGCCAGTTAGAAGAAATATAGCAAAATGGTCAATTTGTGTGGGGAATTGTCAGATACACAAATGGCTGCTACTAGGAGTACCACAGCAATGGCACTATGAATACAGTCTTTGGAGACTTTCCCACATACTGTTTGGATATAAAATCTTTTTATTACTGGACAAATCCAAATTCTAGTTTGAATGGCTTGTAATGGAATGTTAAAATGTCTGTAGTTAAAGGAACCCTCTTCTCTGTACTTTATAAATTGCTCCAGTACTTGAAATGAGCAAATTTGGATTGCTGAAGTGCCAGGGAATGAAGGGTAAGAGAAATCACAGATGATGGATGAGTTGTAGCACATGGATTATCCACCCCAACTCCTCCCATAGAATTGACTGAGGCCTGGCTACACTGCAGTTAAACCAAGTCGGGGCCCTTGCATACAAGATGGTTAAAGGATCTATCTGTGTCCCTATAACCTGGCTGGAGCCTTGGACTTTCCAGCATTTTAACCCTATTGCAGGGACACTCTGAATCTACACAAGGAATAAACATGGCTTAACATACTTAAAATTATTTTAAAGTTACTATTCTATAAATTCCTATTTTGTCTTCCTCATTCTCTGTCAGTGTTTTGAGGTCAAAGGGACTGTAGCGCCCTTTGTGGTAGACAGGAGACAGGACTTTATAATCACTATGAAGGGGATTCTGTTCTGAGGTTCCTACACAAAGCCAGAGCATGTGAGTCTCTTTGGCTCTCCTACTTCTGTGAACTATGTTTTAACTGGATCAGCACAGCCAATTAAAGCTGTAATATACATCGGGGTCTTCATCAGTGTGGAGAACTTAGCAATCGCCTGGCTCAGTCTCTTCCAGCACCCTCATACAGAGTATATCCTGGGCTGTCCACTTTTAAGGGGAGAACATTCAGTTGCCAAGCTACCTCAATGGTGTTTGTTGCCATGAGGGCTGCTATTTGTAATGAAGCGCCCTGGGCTGTCCTTTCCCTATGCAATGTGTCTTGCATTCTCCTGTCAGAAGGTGTGAGAAAGTGTGATAAACAATCTGACAAATGACAGTGAGAGCTTAAATTTTTTGTCTTTGGGTGGTGCCTCTAAATCCTTGGAATGGGATTTAAGCATATCTAGATCTCCACAGGTTATTCCAATTGCATATTGAAAGACCAGTGATTAAATGGCAAGCAAATAGATAATGAAAAGATGCTTAAGAATTCAGTAGTTTTAACTGACTCTGCATGTGTAAGAGTTTTGGTGACAAGGAACGGTATCTATAGTCTTCCACCATGATCTGCTCTGACCTTTCCTCAAGACTCAGTGGACTTGAATTCATCTAATTGACATATCTGAGAGCTGTGGCAGAACTAAGCATGCTATGCAACATCTGTTGCTGCCTATCACCTCTGTCCTCACTGATCACGCAGTACTGAATGGGGAGCTGGGATGTATGCGATTAAGACAGTTATTTCCTGACATGGTTAAAATGTTGTTTTGGTCTTGTAGAGAATATGGAGCCTAACCATGCTATAACCAAGTCCCGACGTGATAGTGGATTGTTATGTGCATCTAGAGACCCATACCGAGATCGGAGCCTCATTGTACTAGGCAGCATACAAACACACAGCAAGAGAGAAGCTCTCCAGGGCAGAGACTACAGTCTGAACAGACAAAGCAGACCAAGGGTGGGCAAAAATAGAGCATCATCCCCATTTTACAGGTTGAGTACTGAAGCACAGAGATTAAGGACTGGTCTACACTTACAGCGGTGCAGCTTCAGCACTTAGCGAAAATGCTATCTAAGCTGCCGGAAGAACTTCTCCCTTCGGTGTGGGTACTCCACCTTCTTGAGAAGTTTCAGAGTAGCAGCCGTGTTAGTCTGTATTCGCAAAAAGAAAAGGAGTACTTGTGGCACCTTAGAGACTAACCAATTTATTGAGAAGCTATGTCGATGGGCAAAGCTATGTCCCATCAACATAGTGCTGTCTACACTGGGAATTATACCAACATATGTTTGTAGTGGAGACCAGCGCTCAGGTGCTGTCTACACTTTGAGCTAGAGGTGTAATTCCCAACTTGAGGAGATATACACATGGTAGCTCTCATTGAGCAGGAATGTACAGAATTAATATGAATTAATTTTAAGTATGTCAGGCCAGGTTGAGTCCTGTTTAGCTGTACTGACTCCAGTAGAGTTACCCAGGGATGAATTGGGTGCAGTAATTTTATTATCCTCCTTTAGTATAATTCTTCATCTTAAATTTTTTTTTTAAACAATCTTAGCACATTGGTACAAATAGCTCCATTGTCCATTATTATAGGCACCTTTGAGACACCTAATCTATTTTTCAGCATTGACATCAGTGAAACAAGAGAGAAGAAAATAACAAAATGAATCTCACTGTGAAAGTGTTACAGGGTTTTCTCTCATCTAAGGCTGATGCTAGTCATTCTAGGAAACACTTTGCTTTACTGCTCTAGGCCCTCGCTATGCAAAATCAGGCTTGCCAGTGTTCAGTCAAGAGTGATCTGATAAGTTTAACACTGGAAGTGCTTTATAAAGATGGATTTCATTACCTTGAGGAATGCGTAACAAACTGTTAAGGTTTCTTATTCTTTTAAATAAATGTTTATATACATCTTCAGAAATGTCAGACAAAACAAATAACCAGGCCATATAAATAAGATACTCCAATTTAATTCTTCCAGCAATATACAAAGGGAATATCATACAATTAGGTTATAGTGTCTGACTTGTATCTAACACATGTTGAAAAATTTCATGTGACTCAATCTAAATATTTATGAACTAATCATAGATTTGTTTAATCTCCAGACACAGCTCTGCATGTCAAAATTACCTTGAGGGTGATATCAATTTCACACTTGATTCAGTTATGAAGTCAAGGGGGTTGCACCGATGTAACAGAGAAGGTAGCGTGGGTCTCAGACTCAAGTCCAGACAAAAACTAAAAAGATGAAAGAAACATAAGAAAGCAGTAGTTTTAGAAAACAGATAGCAAAAGAATAGATTAAAAAATGAAAGAATAAGAGACCCTGGCGGCTCATCTCCAACCTGCCATGCAAAAATCTCTAAACTCCCTTTAGACGCCTAAGGTCTACTGAACAATTAGTTCTCAGCAAGCTGGGGTGTGACTCTAATCTGCTCTAGCCTGCCACGGAATAACTGTCTGTGTGGACCCTGTTCTAGATCAAAGAGCATTAACCATCCATTAATGCTCGTCAGCAGGGTCTACACAGACAGTTATTCCATGGCAGGCTAGTGCAGGGCAGATTCATACCCCAGCTTTCAGTGAACTAAATGTTTGTGTAAAGAAGCCCTACATTTTTAAAAGGGGCTAGTGATTTTGGGTGCGTCCTTTTTTGGATGCCCAACTTGAGAATCCTTTAAAGGGGCTAGATTGTCAGAGGGTGGGTGTTCAGCACTTTCTTAAAATAAGCCCCCTTCTAAGGAGTTTCAAGATGGGCAGCCAAATTGCTAGACATGCTTGAAAATTTAGAACTGGGTCTGTCTTCAATAAACTCCTTTCATGCAGAGTTGCACTCTGTCATTTGTGTCACTTAGCTCAGTGTATTAAATATATTCATAGGCACAAACCTCAGTCATTTCTGGATACCTGTCCTTGACCAGTAGGAACCTCATTGGGAGGAAGGGTGGCCATGTGATTGTTAAGATACAGAAGTGGGGATCAGGAAGTCCCAAGTTATAGTCCTGTCTTTGACAAAGACTTCCTCTGAGACCTTGTCTATATACCAAGTTTCATTGGTTGAACTAAATTAGTTCATGCACTGTTGCAAAACCCCATGTGGTGATTCTCAAAGTTTGCCAAGTGTGATAAATAGTGTGGTGGTTATGGGATATGCATTAATGGGGAATAGGTTAGGATGATCACACTCCTTTTCCTCTATGCTTTGGTTTATAGTGCACTCTCCCCTGAGAAGCTGTAAAAATGTCACTGTGGGGCTGTGACTCTCTGACACCCAACTCAAATTTCCTCAGTTTAAAAGGCGAATGACTTGCTTTCGGGCTGCCTTTCAAATTCAGCCTGGTATCTGAAAGTCAAACTGTGTGGCCTCATGCTTGCATGTCAACAAGAGTAATCCTGATCTAGTGGAGGTGTACTAGAGGGGGAATCGATATTAACATAACAGGAAGTAAGTGAGAGACAATAAACACAAGACCCCCAATGTAATTTACACAGTCTTCTTTCAGAACAGAATCACAATTTAAGATTAGTGGAATCCACCCCTTGCTATGGTGAATTCAGCAACTTGGAATTACAGTATAAGAGGGGTCCAGATTTTGGCAGACCTATTCTTAAGAAGGAGCTTCCAAACAACCAATGTGTAAATAATCAGGCCTATTCATTAAGGTCAACATAAATTATGGTGTGTTAATAAGCGTCCCCAGGATGTTTAGCACCTCTGCACCATGCTGTAACTTTAATTTACAAGTAAACAACCCCCACAGCATCCTTTTCTCAAACAGCCTTTACCAGTTGTGCTGCAATTAGTTTCCCCTCCCCTCCCCCTTGCTAATGTGTTACCCTAGGATCAAGAAGAACATTAACCAAACTACACCATAAATCTGACTCTACCAGGTAACCTATTTCTCCTCTCTGCCACAGGCCTCAGTGATAATAGCAACAGATGTTGGCAAGCTGCAGAGCTCCTTTGGTTCAGCAATGTAATTCTGTAAACAAGAAGGCTGGAATAAAATGTGTAAACTCTAAAACAATGGCCGCACAACACACTTCCCAGAGGTGGAGAGGAACCTGCCCCCAGATCAAACTGTTTTCTGGGTTTTTTCCAAATAAAACCTATAATTTGAGATAGGGGGATTTTATAATTAACTGGTAATTATGGTGCCCCTTCAGTTTCTGTTTTTAATCTTGCAAATATATTTTTACCTTTGGGATAATACTGGCAAAATGTATAATGGCACAAGCATCTTGCTTTTTACCTGGCTGCTACTGCAATCTTTTCTGTTTTCTGCTTTTGAAACAAGCCACTTTGCCTTTGCAAAGTATCATTCTGAGGTAACATGCCAAGAATGGCTCTTTCTAAATCAGTGCTTAGATTAGGAGCTGGGAGAAATCAGTTCAGCACAAAGCAAATGTTGCCCCTCAAAGAGGGAGCCAGTAATATCCAGTTAACTGGTCTCCCTAGGAATTCTGAATGTGTATCAGCGTGCCTCATCCGTTTGTTGCTCAGGGAAAGACCGCCTTCATTTGGAGTGCCCTGATATGTTGTTTTCCAACAAATGTATGAAGAAGATGTGAACAGATGGATCAGACTGTTTCTTAATTCAGAGGTTTAGTTGAACTGTGGTCTAGATGGATTCATCTATAATGTGAGCTGTGACAACTCCTCAGCTTGCAAGTCTCTCAGTACCAGCGATATGGTCTGAGCCCCATTGATTGCTGCATGTATTTATTTTTAAACCAGTATCTTATAAATAAAACTATTTCCAGCTGAGAAAACCACTTAGTTTACAAAGAAGCTTTCTGGCTGACACACTGTGGCACAAATGGAAGCCTAAGGATTGGCACATTTCCACTCAGTGTGCACAGATCAGACACAAGCAACAGAGGGTCAGCCTGTCTCTAGGAGGGAGCTGCCAAGAAATGCAGCACATATGAAAATATTGGCCCTGAGAAGGAATACAGCCTTTAGGGAAATGATGGGAGTTGGTTGACTGAGAACTTGTTTATGGAAATCACAGGCTGGCTTAATTTCTCTAATTTGTTTAAATACGATATACAATTCAACCTTAAATATTTACTTATCCTGGTGCTTGTTGATGGCAATGTTGGTGACACTTCACAAGAACATTTCTGTGTAGGACCTAAGGACTTATTTTTATGTATCCCCAGTTAAAATTCAGTGGAGCAGTGATTTCACTTCATTAAGATGATTAAAAAATTGGGAGGAGAATAATAATAATAATCTTTAAGACATATTTATACATAACTAAGTGACCCAAGCTAGACTCTGGTATGTGGAGCTTTCTCTGGACAATCATTTAGAATTAAGATTTGCAGGCATTCTTTGAAAGAGCAATCCCGCGAGGCTCAAAGAAGCTTTATGTAGCTCAGATAGCCTTGGTACAGGCCTTGCTTCTCTCTTGCCTTCCCTAGTATATCACTCTCCTTTGTAGTTTCTTTCCTTCCCCTGTCCAAAAATTGCAGCTAAAATCCTCTTCCTGTCTTGCTGTTCTGAATACCCCTCTGAGTCCTTCACTAGTTTTAGCTCTGCATAAAGTTTTGAGTCTTCACCCTCACATTCATACCTCTGTGCAGATCTACAACAGAACTACATAACCAGATAATCAGGTAGTTTTAATACTCTGTGATTTGATCTTAGTTTTATTACATGAACATGCAATTACTATGTCAGAGAGTAAGGATCAAATTGATGGGTGAGTATAAACTGGCGGAACTTGCATCTTCCAGCCCCATCAAGTGAAACTGCGGTTACATTCTCGAAAGCCATGTCTACTTTAGGAAAAGTTTCTATCTTAAGTATTTATATGGCTCACTTTACCATAGTATGAGAGCACCTCACAATCTTTAATGTATTTATCTTCACAGCAGCCCTGTGAAGTAGGGAAGTGCTGTATATCACCATTTTACAGGTGGGAACTGAGGCTCAGAGAGGTTAAGTGACCTGCCCAAGGTCACGCAGGAAGTCTGTGGCACAGCAGAGACATGAAGCCAGGTCTCCCAAGTCCTAGGCTAGTGCCCTAACCATGGGACTGCTCTATCTTTTCTTTCCCTACTATTTCCTACTGTTGCTGCTGAAGTGAAATCACTGCTCAGCCCCACTGGTGTTCACGATGTTGGGAGTCATATTGCCGATAAGTGGGTAGCAGCTAAATGTCTTTTTAATGCCATATATTCTCTAAACTGGCTCAAAACAGACCTAATAAATAAGATGCTGAAAAAAGCTCTGGGAGTTGTTGATCTGCCTATGCCAGGGCTCCCAGGGTTGCTAACAATGGCAGAGCTGAAGTGGCCACTCCTGTGAGCCCCATGACAAATCACCCCCCAATGGCTCTCGAATACCATGGTGAAGAGCACAGTATAAATGCCAGATAGACAGATTAGTCTTTAGGCTTAAATTGGTTCCCTTGGAGACCTCATGACTGCGTGGATTCCAAGCAGACTGTACTGTAAAGTTTTTGCAGGGAGTCGATAAGATAAGTTCTTCTTGTTAAATGTTTATCATTTGAGCCTAGATCTAAAAATATTCTGAAAAGCTGTTGCACAAAATAGAGAAGGATTGGTTCTAGGCAGTGGCGGTCGCAATGTCAAGATTTTCTCTTATAATTGTTACGTAGGTTATCTTTCTATCAGCGTGTCTATTCCTAAATTTCAGTATACATATATATGGTTTCACTGCACATCACCTTCACTGCATGTAATTTAGGCTCTGACTAAGCTCTGGCAGTAATGAGTATTCTCTAAGAGCAAGTAACTGTGTCTGATTATTTAAAATAGTAGAGCTATATGGCCAAAACCTTGCCAGCACAACCAGGGCTGCCTTCTGGTTTTCACCTACTAGAGCTGGGCCCAGAGTTTAAATCTGAACTTTCCCAAAGTTGGCCAGGGAGTAGCTGAGATTTGGGGAGTTTGGATCAGTCAGTTCGTAGAGCTGAAAAGTTGGGATATGGGTCAGAACTTGCCTACATTTCAGCAGGATCCAGGGTTTTGGTTAGGTTCTGGTCTTGTTGAGCCCATGCCTAGTTTGAAGTTTCATGTATTGCTAATGCCAAACCAGGTAAAATGCAACTGTCATGACCAAGTTTTGCTCTGATTTAGGTTTTGTTGGAAACTCAAATCCAAACTTGATGGGGTTTCTGGAAGCCTGCTCAGACTGAAAATGATGATTAACATGACCTCCTTTAAAACGAAACCACTAAGGTTTTCATAGCTTCAGTTAAGAGGTGTTAATTTCCAATCTTTGTCACTGACAAACTTGGAAAGGGAGGAGCATCTTTAAGAAGTAAGGAAAGAAGAAACTGGGAAATATTTACAATAAGTAAACTGAAGGAAGATATAGAAAAGGTTCTGGCATATAAATACTGCTTTACTTATTGGAAGTGTGTGGGGGATATTCATTCCTGGTCTTAACTCCTTCTGATAACAGTGCTTGGAGGGACATTTAATTATAACCTTGCTCTTGAGTGTCATCAAAATATTTAACTAAAGTTATGAATAGCATGTCATGCAACCATCTCTACTGTATCCAAAGGAAACAGTGGGATGTGCTGGCTGTTTGTATCACCTCATCTCCAATTTCTCCCTCTTTTGTTTGGTATAGAGCTGTGTAGGTTGCCAGAAACACTGGTGATAGATATTCATATTGACAGAGAGTGGCATATTGCGTCTCATACACGGCGTTGCCAATTTTGGTTGGACATATTCCTGGAGGTTTCATCACATGACATAATCTTTAATTCCTGGAGACTCCAGGACAATCTTGGAGGGTTGGCAACCCTACAAAAAAGTGACTTAGATCTGATGGTGTCACTGTAAATGTGGCAACATTAGGCTATAAAGATTTAAGTACTGAAGAGGCTTTTCATGCAATTTGTATTCAATTTGGAATATAATATTCTGATCTCCCTATAATATGTAAAGACCTCTCATAAAATCTCTTTATGTATGGGCCTCCTTCAAGTCCCACTGAAGTCAATAAAAAGATTCTCTATAGGAGTTGGATCAGCAGCACCAATGAACAAAAACACCACAATTGGGTGGATGTGGAAGAAAGAGGAAGGAGTTATTGACAATCACATTTAGGAGATCCTAAATCCCTGTTATGACGTATGTAAAAGTACCTTCATTTGAACACGGTCCTCTACCAGCTCTGTTTTTAATGTCCCCGTTCGAATGGCTGCCTTTATGCTGGGAAAGTCTGTATTTAATTTTTGGTTGTGAGTGGTCGCTTTCCCAAGTGAGCTAGGTCTGCTCAGACTGTGCAGAACCAACGTATTTTCATAGGACGATGTGGATCTATGCTTTGCTCAGGATTCTTAGTTTCATTTCTTTTTTAGATGGCATGGAGTTAATATCAGACTTCTATTGGATCAAGGTGCCACAACGTGTGTGGTTTGTGTGTTCTACCCCAGCCTCCCTCACTCTCAATTTTTTAAAAAAATGGTGTAATTATTAAAAAAAAGCAGCTTGAACATATTGGTGAATATGCCCCTTGTACCGCACATGATTAGAAATGGGGGTTACTATTTTAAACCATTTTATCGCAGTAGTTCCTAAGGGCCAACCAAGAATGGGGCCATGTTGTGCAAGGAGCTGTACAAACACAGACTAGTAAAGGGCCCCTCTCCTGAAGAGCTTACAATCTAAATAGACCAGACAGACACAGGCTGGGGGAAGGGGTTTAACACACATGCAGTATCAACAATGTGATGTCAGCAGGCATTCTGTTCCATGATTTTGGTGGGGGAGGTTAGTTAGGAGAGGAGAGGCTAAATGGAAAGAAAAGGGAAAGGGAAAGCAGACACTGAAGGGAAGGAGGGTGAAAGAGGGGGAAGAGGGATGAAAGTAAGAAGGGCAGGTGTGAAGTGAAGCTGAGGTAAAGCCACTGAGGGAGGGGGAAAGTTGTCTGAATTTTCGAAGGTTCCTGCTTTGGCTGCTTCTGCAGCTGCTCCTACCAGCCGGAGTCTATGGTTGGCTCCTCTCTGCGATTTTCCCCTCAGTGGGATAATCTTGCACACTAGATCTCTAAATTTGATCCCTATCCTGCTCTGAACTTTCTGGAGTTTTGGATCTGGTTTAGCTCTTCCATACATCTAGTGGGCTGAACTGGAACGCCAAACATCCTTGAAATTTGGGAAAGTTCTGCCTTAGATCTGGCTCCACATCCAAACTTCACAATTTGGGCCCCACTGTACATATGCGCACATGTGTGGTGTATTGAGGACTGTGTTGGAAATGCAAACTGTTGCTTTAAGAGCTGAGGAGGTTCGCTGGTCCTGATTGTAGGCTGCCAGGACTCTGTAGCCAAGTGTGTGATGAAAGTCAGTTTGCAACCAGCCAGTTAGAATAAGATGGGCTGAGTTGTGCCTCTCTATTTATAAACATCTTCTATAGTATTTGCATAAAAATACTGCTCAAGTCTCTGAGTATATGTTGCAAAATCTTCCTCTTTTTCATTAAGTTGGAAACTGGCCACATTACCATATGCAGCCATTTTATCTTTAGTCTTCCTCACATTTATTTTTTAAATCCCATCTTCATCGCCAGTTTTTTCTCTGTTACATTCAAGGCACACACAGAAATAGATTTAAAAAACATAAATACTCCTGCTGGAAGGTTGCAATGTAACTCTTTTATTTCTTAGAATTCAAAACAGTAACACACCCAAATCAGAAAGAGACAAAGCAGATTGCTCCCTAAAACAGAGTTGCAACTCACCTCACCATACTCTTGCTGTCTGTCTGCAAACTGACTCAGAATTACACCCTTTGATACAGAGCCCCTTAGCCAGCAAGCGTGACCAGGGGAACCCCTCCTTTCTGCTCTTAAAGCAACATCTTGCAATTCCAAAACAGTCCTCAATACATCACAATATGCACTATTGAACCTACTCTACACACTCTGTATGTGGTGGTGATGTCCATGTGATGAACTGCAGAGTCAAGTGATAAATATAAGCTGTCCTACACTTATGACCTGTTTACCCGCACCTCTTCTCTATGACTTCATCTAATGTTCCGGACCTCTGAGCAGCTTCCAACAGCTGTTACATTTTAAAAATCAGCTTTCCCACAAAAATGTTTCTTCATTTCCACCAGTTACTAAATTACCCTGGCGTGCAGGATGGGCAATATTCAGTGTGATATTTGACAGTTCTTCTAAGACAGACCTGGGAGCTTTACGCACTGGAAAAGGGGAGCTTCCCACTTTGGGAGACAGCACATATTCTAGTTCTGTAAGGTCCTGAGACATCTGACTTTAATTTCATGACATTTTTATGTACAAAAAAATCTATTTTAGGTAGGGTGACCAGATAGCAAGTGTGAAAAATCGGGACAAGGGGGTGGGGGTAATAGGTGCCTATATAAGAAAAAGCCCCAAAATGGGGGCTGTCCTGAAAAATCGGGACATCTGGTCACCCTAATTTTAGGCCATTTCGAAGGCATATTTAAATGATTTAATTCTGTTTTTTTCCTCCTTTACTAAGTTCAGTATCAGTATTGGCAACCCCAGGTATTAAATGAATCATGCTTCGACCCCTCAAAATTGAGATTATTTTTAAAATCATGAGATTTTAAAAAAGAAATTGGTTGTTCTTTTCATTTGTCTTCTAGTTTTTGAGACTTTAGGGTTCACATTTGCAATGTTTCACTACAGCCATACTGTCTAATAACTTTTTTCTTTTTCTTTAAATGTAAGTTGAGAGTCTCATGTACCACACGACTCTGGAAGTTGGGGTTTTACAAAAACACCAAATATTGAGATATGCTAACTAAAAATTGCAAAAGATGGCAGCACTAAACAGTGGCATTATAGGTGGAAGGATACAAGAAATAGTACCAAACCATTCTAAAAAACCTTCTTTAAAAACAGCTTTCCAGTAAAATGTGGCATGTTCAGAACATATGACTTGTGCGTGTGTGGTTTTGTTGGCCCTTATTTGGCATTCACTTCAGAGTTGATTAGTGATGTCATCAATTGCTAGTAACTCAGTCATCCCACACTCATGCCAATACTTTTTCCCCATAATATTATAACATGCGTTTATATCTCCCCCTCTCTCAAATTGTGGGTGTGGAAGATATGTACACAAACATGTATAATTAGAGCTGGTCAGAAAATGGAATTTCCATCCCACAGGAAATTCTGACATTACAAAACTTGTTTTTATCTTGGATTGGGATGAAAAGTAGGAATTTTCTGTGGAATGAAAATTCTGAAATATTTTTGACTTGAAAACATTGAAACAACCTTATTGAAACATTTAGTTTTAATAATGTCAACACATTCATATTTTATATTATAAATGTAGTATATACTAATGTAAATAATATTAAACTATGAAATTGGAAAGTTGGAACAAAATGAGACAATCTGAACAAAATACTCCACTTCACTCATTTTTTCCCATCAAATTTCATCAAAATCAACATGGTCCCACAATACACATTTGATTTTTTTGACCAAACAGCATTTTCCTATGGAAAACAGTTCCATAAAATTTTTTTGACCCCTCTGTAGTTAGTAATAGTATTACAGTAAACACTTACAGTTTTTATAAAATGCTGCACAAAATTTTCTGTTTATTTACGCCACATCCTTGAGGAGGGTGACCGGATAGCAAGTGTCAAAAATTGGGACACTTTCTTTTTCAGGGGAGGGGAGGTAATAGTTGCCTATGTAAGACAAAACACCCGTAATATCAGGATGTCTGGCCACTCTATCCATGAGTGACAGGTTAATAAATATTATCTCCATTTTACAGATTGGATTAAGGGAGTTGGAACTAGGGGTGCTGCGGGTGCATCAGCACCTCCTGGCTTGAAGTGGGTTCCATCCATACGAGGCTTATAGTTTGTCTTACAGTTTTGTTCAATGGCTTCCAGCACCCCCACTATAAAAAATTGTTCCAATACCACTGGATTGGATCAAGGTGGAGAAATGACTTGCCAAAGGCCACACAGTAAGTCAATTAAAGAGTGGGGATTGGAACTTTGGATGCTAATTTCTCTGTTAAACTACTTCATGGGAAAACCACTTATTTCTTAATTTAGCTCTGTAATATCCAATATACTGGCTTTTCTTGTAAAATCAGAAAATTCTTCTATTGTATTAGCTCTCTATTTTCTATTATATTAGATTAGATTAAATGGAAACAATTAAAACCATCTTTCTGTAGGTTCTCATACTGGGACCCACCACTGTGGCATCTGAGTAGCTCCAAAGAGTAAAAAATTATGACCAAAATGTGTCTCTTCTCTCCCTGCCAAAAAATGACAGGCTTGGATTTTTTTTCCTGATGATTGGTGAATATAGAAGACTGTGAATATTATGAGACTAAGAGTACTTTGAATGAGAGCTTCGGTGAAGTAGGGCTGGGGTTCTATTTAATTGTAAAGTTAGCAATGGAACATTGAACAGTATGAGACTATTCAGACACCATTTTAATTTGCGAACTTAATCTGATTTCTGATAAATCTGATCTTTTTCATTTTAAAGGGTTAAAATGGTAGAGCTCACATTGACTTCATGGAATCAAGAGACAGTTCTTTCTGTTTAAAATACTGTGTCTAGAACTAGACAAAGAATTCTGAAAGCCGTGCTCTCAAACTGAAGGAGTTGCTGATGATTGTAAAATACACCGTTCTGATAGAATATAGCAGTGTGTTGTAGACAGAGATAGCAAATCTGAAGGTGAACTTTAAGATCTGACAGTATGGCCTAACACAGGCTGAGTCAGTAGAGACAGCCATGAAGGATCTTAGACACTTCTTTATTTGTTGCACATTTCTCATGATGTTTAGCAGTAAACATATTTGAGTGACCAAAGTCTAGACAAACAAATCACAATTCTGGCACAAGCTTATGATCCGATGACATGTTATTTCTCTCAGATGCATCAGAGAAGGAGTCGTCTTTGAAAGTCTAGCACTGAGTCCTTGGGAGCTGACACTGAATGAGAGCTGCTGTTTGAGGAACCGCATGAAGAGAACCATCTCTAATCAAATGAAAGCCTTTCTCCCGTTTGCTCATTGTGATTTCTCAGGCTCCCCCTTCCTTCAGGCTCGCTGTAGGAAGCTCCACATACTTATCTAAAGTTAGTGAAATATAAGACCTTTTATATATTATTTATTTCTCAGGCCCCCAGGGTAGATTCACCACATGCCACCTGGTACAGCAGCTGTCCAAAGGCTGAAATATCACTTTTCCATTTAACTTTTTAAAACTGAAATCCATTTATGATTAAACAAGAGAAGATTTCCAAAGATTATTTAACTTTGCTTTTTGTTGGGCTGCCTCCAAGGAAGCAGGATGCTGAACAACTGTCCAGTTGCTTCCTGACCACTATTCCAACCAATGAACTGTGCTAGTGGCCAGGCCCCGGTGCCCTGTTTAATGAAGGGTTTTAGCTGATAGATCTGTGTAGTTTTGCAGCAGTGCTTAAATTGTAATGAAAGAGGTGCCAGGGCTCAAGCAATTTTTTTTACATTCAAAACTGATGCAGCAAGCACAGAGGTGCTGGGGCTATGAACTGCCAAGCCTAAAGGTGCCCGGGGCTCAGCCCTGGAAAATCCTGGCACAAATTAAGCATTGGTTTGTAGAGCCATTGGCTGCATTGATGCCTCACCCACAGCTTGCACCACCACTAAACCTCTCACACCACAGGTCTGCAGACAATGCAGTACTCCATGGAACAGCCTGGCATGGATTCCCTTGAGTGCTATGTCTGTAACTTTTTCTGATTCCTCTAGTAAGGGCCATGTAAATATGTTGGGTTGGCAGCAACTTCTGGCTCAGTAGCAAGAAGGAATACAAAACTAAAATGCAGTTACCGTTGGGATGAATACTGGCCAGATTATAACAGTGTATGGCACTGCACAGCCTAAAAACAAAACCATAATGCAAACAGTTCTCAACATGTGCTTCTTATAGACGTATTCCAGAGTGATGGTCTGTCTAGAATGTAACCCCTACTGCTTAGAAATTTTGGTTAGCATGACAATGCAGTTGATCTTTAGCAGCTATTGATATTTTCATTTCAAAACCAGCAACTTCCATTTGTTATCAATACAGCTATTTTAAAAAGAGCATTTCAAAATTGTGTCCATAATATGCAAATTATGACTATTTCCTTGATATGGACAGTTCTCTCCAAAGAGCAGAACTGACCAAATATCTTCACAAATTGTATTACCGATTAAGGCAGAATGTTGCAGAACCCCAATGAGTTGCATTACTGTTTTGGACTTTCAGGGCAACCTCCTTGGTTTATAATTGACTTAGTGAGATCATTTAAATAAGAGTAAAAATTAATTTCTGGTTTTCATCATAATACATTTTGTTCATTCAAGTGTACATATATTTAAAGCCTACACTAGGCTGCACATCCTGAAGTAATGCTACTAATACTTTGGGGCCTACCTAAGGAAGCCCATTTTCAGGCTTGCTGCTTGGTTTAATCCCAAAGTTACCAGCGTTGCACACAAATGTCATGTCCCCGAACATTTACCTCAGAAATAAAAAATCATCTAAACTTTTTGAGGCAGGGACTCTCTCACTATGTGTATGTACAGACCCTAGCACACTAGGGGCTCCTTTCTTAGTTGGGCCTTGCAATACTATTGCAATAGAAATAATAATAATGAAGCTGAGGTGATAGTTATTCACACTAAAAGAATGAATCCCAAATCATTGTCATTTTTCTGCATGATTATTTGTGTGTGTTCATATGGGGTCTTTGGCACATGATGTATCTCACCTTTGGAGCTTGGCGGGTTGAGAGGGGTACATTCCAGGGCCTGAATCTATAACCTTACTTTGAGTGCTGCTGACGGACTCAATCAGGGCTTTGCCACAAGCCCAAAGCAATGGCCAGTGCATTGTTCATGCTGCTGAGGAGCAGCCTGGGAAGCAGATTCTGACAGCTGTCCAGGCCAGTATGTTCCCCTTTCCTTCCTATTCCCGCCCACATGCACAGGGGAAGAAAGCTGTGGTCCTGTGGAGGCTGCTTTCCCTCCCGTGCAGTTATCCATGGTAAGGGTCATCATTAGTACAGGGGAGAAAGGGCGTTGCATCCTCAGCCTAGCACGCATAGGTGCACGAGGTGGGCCACAGTCTGGCCCTGTATGAATAAGCACTACTCAACATGAATAAAGGGTGTGGAATCAGGTCTTTAAATGGTGCACAAATTGCGGGAAAGTGGGTAGCGGAGGCTATAGGGGAACATGGAAACTTGTTTTTTTTCTCTCAAATTTATAGAGAAGAACAAAATCCTGATTCACATTAATCTGTAACTCTCTCTCTTACTCGCATCCATCACTGCAGTATCAGAGCACCTCACAATCTTTATATGTATTTATCTTCATAACACCCTTGTGGAATAGGGAAGTGTTGTTATCTCCCTTTTACAGATGGGCTTTCTGTGCCTCAGTTTCCCAAGTGCCTTGCTCAAGGTCACACAGTCAGCCTGTGGAACTCTTTGCCAGAGGACGTTGTGAAGGCCAAGACTATAACAGGGTTCAAAAATGACTAGATAAATTCATGGAGGATAGGTCCATCGATGACTATTAGCCAGGATGGGCTGGGATGGTGTCCCTAGCCTCTGTTTGCCAGAAGCTGGGAATGGGCGATAGGGAGTGGACCACTTGATGATTACCTGTTCATTCCCTCTGGGGCACCTGGCACTGGCAGCAAGACAGGATACTAGGCTGGATGGACCTTTCGTCTGACCCAGTATGGCTGTTCTTATGTTCACACAGGAAATAAAAAATTGAACCCAAGTTTCTCAAGTCCTAGGCTAGTGTCCTAACCTCTGGATCACCCTGCTTCTTAATTCTTGTAAAAGGGCTAACGGGCAGATGGATATTGCTGGCTGCTAATTTTTGCCAAATAAATATGCACAAAAGAAGATAATATGCCATAAAAACCCCATATATATACAGCTTAGCTACTCCTGTTCCTTGGCCAGAAAGAACCGTGTGTTTTGACCATTTTAAACATTAAGTAGTTCAACCCGGGGTGGGGGGAACTGTCCAGTTGTATTAACCACTTTGTAGCCAATGTGCACCCTAACAATATCTTGTCATAACACTTAAGGTCTGCGATGTGAACAGTTCCATCAGTGGTAAACCCATTGTCTGCATTGTCACATTAAATAGCTACATGACATTATTGTGTCAACTTCTCTAGGAACAGTAGTTTCCTCAGTGCCTTAATGCCTGACTTTATAATTGGCAATAGAATAAGAAGTGATCTAACTATGCTGTTGGCAGTATTGTACGTAGCCAGAGCCAGTTATTTGTTTAGAAGTATTAGAAATGTAGTGAAATCTTTGCATGGAAAACTGGAAATATTTCACAATGCTTTCACCTTTGCTAAATCCATTAATAGCAAGTTAGTTGTGATAATTATATGGGACCTGTTGAAGAGTTGGCAAAAAATCTGAGAAAGCCAGGATGGGTGAGCTGGTATACACTAAAACATGGAGCTCTTAGCCATTGAGTTGCTTTTGTTGGAAGTGAAAGAGTTTTCCGACGCTGGAATCTCTGACACAGCCTATTTCTCCTACTCCTTGCTAGGGCTGGTCTGATGTCATATTAGGTAACCTGTGAACCCTGAAGAGGAGCCCTTGGACCTGCCACAAGATTGTAAAAATGATACTCATTAAACCCTGCTGCCATTGAGAGTCCTTGGGAAGTGGAGTGTCCATGAGTCTGCAGAGTACAATGGGTTTGGGTGACTAGAGTCAATGCTGCTCCAGGCTGTATTCATTTTAAGACGCCATCCTTAAATTCTTCAGAGAAGAACCTCTCTCCTCATGTTGACTTTTGATATACAGCGCACAGGGCTCAGGCAGAATAAAGCAAGAAAGGCTTTGAAACTATGGTGGCTCTCATCGCGGGTGGTCCTGGGAGAGAGACTCCTGAATGAATGACTTTCCAGCTATGTGCCATTGACTCTTATCTTATCACCCACGCTGCTGAACTGTTATATTTAGAAACAGGCCTTTTCCCTCATGGTTACAAAGGCAACAAAGGCACGACTGTGAAACCAGTTATGGAAGGACCAATAAAAAGGCCAAATTAAAAACAGACTAATACAACTTCTCTGTAAAACACCACATAAACTGAGCTCTTCAGAGAGCCATGCAAAACCCTGGGCAATTAATCTTTTTAAAACACCACAGGCAACACCTCCATAAAAAGAGCCACAGAATACCATCTATTAAAAGTAAACAAACAAACCATGCCCCCCAACCTCTTAGCTTTGTATACCATTACTAGCATTTCCCTCCTTCATAAAATGCCTACTTCAAAGCCACATAGCATGGGTTACTGCAACTTGTCAAAAATATTTATTGGCCAGTTTGGATGTGACTCTCTACATGTTCTGTGCAGGGTAAGTGGCCTTCACTATTGCTCCAGGGTCCGGTCTTGGCAGGGTAAGAGAGGGGCGTTGAATGAGGGGCGTTAGCTGCTAGAACCATTTCCCTGATTTCTGCCACTTTTTCCCTTTTGCTCACTAGTGACTAGAAGTGGCTGTGCTGCCACTTGACAATTTTATTTCCCATTATTTGGGGTAGACCCAAACTAAAACCTTGGTATCTGAATGGCCCTGAACTTTGGGAAAGCAAGGTCAGGATGTGAACTGTGTGTACTACTGACTTGGTAAATTCATTAGTTTCTTAAGCATGTGGTTGATGATTTAGATTCATGGCAAGTTTGAGATGTAAAATCCAGTTTTTTGAACTGGCTGAGTACAATAAGCTCTTCACCCTTTTGTAAAGGGGTATGAATATTGTTTTCCTGCTTGAACACTTTCACTCAAAAAAGATTCAAATTTTGTTGAAACTTTTAAAAAAGAAATATTCACTTTGGGGGAAATCTAATTGTCAGCCCAAAAGGCAAATGATAGGGGAAAGAGGAAGAATTAAGGTTTTGGATGGAATGGCTTTCAGTTTATGGTTATGGTAGCTGTGATGTCTCTTTGGCAAAGGAAACTGGAAGGCCATAGCAAATGCCTTCAAATCTGAGGAACTAGTGATTAGATTTCTTGATTGTCTGAAATGTTGTTGAGGTACAGGATCAATCATATTGAATAGATTATTAAAGCTGTAGCCTTTGGATTCAGACTCCACTCCTCAAACCTGAGGGATGTTCAAGATAATCTTTAACATTTGTATAACAGATCAAGCCTATTTTTCTTCTTTTGGAATAGGAAAGTTTTGGGATTTGGTTGTTCTTATATCAAACCTTTGTGTTTTATCTTTGTAAGTATAGCTGTATCATTAGCTAGCACATTAGCTGGGAATCAGATTAACAGTAGTGTAATTCAACTGATGAAAGGAGAATTATGAAGACGTCCAACCTCACTTCCAAATCTCATTTATTTAATTACTAAAGTCAGCAGCATGAGGCAATGGCACAAATATATAAAACAAATGATTCCAAGAACACCAGAGACAAAGAGGTGATGTTAAAGCAATACATGCATTTGGGGATTTCTGTCAAAGACATTCATAATCAATTTAGTTCCCCAAATTTCCTCTTTGCATTAATTTAATCTGATTTCCAAGCTTTAGCATTAGAAATGTAGTTTAAGACAAAAGCAACATATGTTCAGAACTGCTGTAGAGTGCTAAACCCAAGTTGACTGTCCAGCTGACAGCTGGACAAATTAACCAGTGTGTCTCTCTAGCCACAGGTCTCACTTGAAATAATCTATCAGAAGAACATTGTTTTAGAAGTTAGCTTTATCTATAAGCTGAAGTAAAAAAGGGTTTGTTCTGATTTGTTTTTAATTGAGAATTTCTCTGTATCAGTTAACAGATGCTCTAAGTTACCACCATGCCATTGCTATTTGGCTTCCTAGTATGAGATCATGAGGAAAGTTTGTTGCTGAGCAAGGATGCTTTTGTATAAGAGCATCATTCATAGTCTTGATTGTAACAGTTAAGGGACAGCTTGTGAAGAGGTATCCAAAAGTTTGACTTATTCAGCTAATAAGAACCTGCTGAGTCAGAATAGTAATGAACAAAGTCTATGCAACTTTAACTCCTCAGGAACATTCTGTCTTAATGGTTGAAATGCTATCTTGCTTAATATAGACCTATGGGGGTGGAGGGGCAAGAGGGAGTCCTTCATCTTTGATTAGGAGTAATTATTTTCTTGTGAGATTTTTCAAAAGAAGGGCCTGATCCTGGGAGGTGCTGGGCAACCTCCACCCCTATTTACTTACATAACCATACTTAACTCCTAGCACCTTGCTGGACTGAGCTTAAAATTTTCTTTTCCCCTGATTTGTTCCATTTGAAAGGTACCCATAAGTTGACTGACCAAAATGTCCTTATCTTAGGAAATCCATGCAATGTTTTATATGCATTGTGTTCATATAAGTGCTTCAGTGCTGTTATTTATATTTCAGAAACATAACAGTGAGTCAGGAGCAAAGTCAGTAGAGAATCCATGCTCCAATTTCCCTGTTGTAACCAGTAGATTATTAACCAGTTCACCTAGACTGAAATGGCAGGAAGCCAGCACCAGGTTTAATTGATGTACTAAATGAACTTTTGATTCAAATATCTCTGTTGGGATTATTTGTGGATTTTATTACAATTAATAGATGGAAGAAAGAAAAAGCAGCAAGGTGATAAAACTGAGCACTTAAACAACATTTTTCCATGCAAAGATTTCCAAGCACTTTCCAAAAGTGTCATTCCCTCACATTTTTACAAATGGGAAAACTGAGATGCAGAAAGATACTAAGTGACTTGCCCAAAGTCACAGAGCAGTCAGGGGCAGCACCAAGAGAAGGATCCAGCTCTACTTTCTCCATGGACTCTGATAATAAGAAGTGGCCTATGTTTAGAAGGAGACAGGTCAGTGTAGCTGAGAAAATTTATTTGGAATTAAATTTCTGGGTAAGGACAAAAGAGATGAGGATACATAAAGCCATGGGTTCAGCTGATTTTATGCCCATGTTTGTTCTGAAGATAGTTTCCACAGCAGGTTTCCTGTAGCTGTACTGTCTAAGGAAAGAAAATTAAAATACTTTTACTAGATATATAATAACATATAAAAACCCTTAGAAACAGATGTGAGTTGAATAGCAATCATTGCAAAATTGTTGTTAGAATAGATAGACCCCACAGTGACTCTGAGGACACTTTAATAAACCCATTTAGAGCAGATTACTGAGATTAGGAATAATAATCAAATAGCATTTGGAAGCAACATCTTTTACATAAATAGTGGGGGCTATAGCTGGTGCGTATCTCTGCTAGAACCATTTTGTGTCTGGTAATGGTCTCTTCCCTCCTCCCCCCACATTAGCATACATAACACAGCTTGGTATCTATCAGATGTTCAGGATGAGGGGTGCGTGGAGGGGGAGATGAAACTGTTGTAGCTATTTAGCAGCTGAATATTAGAACAGGGTGAATTGCTATCAAAGCTGAGTGTATATTTAAATGTAGCACAAGTCTGCAGAATTACTGTTCTAAAATGTCCTAGTCTTACTCCACAGATCTGCTTCCCATGTCTATTCAGAGTCCTAGCCTTCTACTCTTGTGCCAAGTCTTTGTTGTTTTCTTACTGAGCCAGTAGAGACAAGAGACAGTGAGCTGCATTCTATTCCTTCTTGTGAATCACCCCAATAATTGCTTATTAAGTTCCAATCCACTACCATTACACCTGCGCAATGCAGGCAATGGGGCTGTACAGGTGTCATGGAGGACATAACTTGAAATCATGAGGCTTGATTCTCCTGTAACCAATGCTGCTCTTACAGCAGTGTAATGCTATTGGCCTCAATGGAATTATTCTTGACATGTGCTGGTGTAAGTGAGAGGAGAAATATCCCCATGGGGTATGCACAGGAGTCAATGAGCCCCCTTTGAATCTCTGAACCTAAACTCAGTCTGTTGGATTGGAAGATAGGAGATGTGGTGAAGTGGGAATTTTGTGTAATATTTGTATGAATCCTAGGCATACTTCAGTTTCTCTCTGTATGTTGCATTGCTACCCAGTGGGTACAAAAAGGTTCACAGTATCACTGCTCCTGGAACATTGCAGGAGACAGGGTGTGTGTCACCTTGCTGTCTGGGTGGAATCAGGGCTGGATTACCCGATAGCAGACTAAGCACATGCTTAGGGCACCAGCAAAGCAGGAGGCATCAAAAAAAAAAGAGATTTTTTTGGAAAAAATTTGATATTTGATATTTCCAAAAAAGCATCGAAGTATGGGAGAAATCAGAACTTTGTTAGACTTCCTTACACTCCACTACACACTCTTCCCCCATTTTTCTGTTCTCTTTTTATTACTTATCCCCACCTACCATGTGCTGCACACTCTCTCAATCTCTCTTGTTAGCCGCACTACTGTTGATTTGTTGTCCGGTGGCAGTAAGTTTTTTCTCAATAGTCCATTTATACATTTTTTCTCAATAGTCCATTTATACATTTTTTCTCAATAGTCCACTTTATACATTTTTCTCTGCCTCAACACACCGATGGGTAGTTCTTAAAACGTATTTGGGCAATGACTGTGTGTTGAAATCTCTTTCTAATACTCGCTGGGAGGCACATGGAGTGGCAACAAGTGCAATTCTGGAGTCCTACTCAAAGACTGTGGATGCATTAGAAAGTACAGCTGAAGACCAATCACAAAAGGGAGAAACTATACGAGAGGCAGAAAACATTGCAAACAAGATGCAAGAACTAGAATTTGTATTCATGTTGACCATGTGGAATGAAATTTTACAACACTTTTACCACACAAGTCAAGCTCTCCAAGAAAAAGAATTGGATTTGAAAACATGTGCAGACCTCTGTCAATCATTAGCAGACCACTTACACACTTTGAGGAATGATTTTGAAAGATTTGAAGACATATCTAAAGATATCTTGCCTGATACTAACTACAAAGAAGCCCAGTCCTGCAGGTGAATCAGGAAAAAACAAGCAAATGATAGCAGTGCAACAGAAACAGCATTGAATCCTAGAGACAAATTTCGCGTATCTACTTACTACGCTATAATTGATACACTAGAAGCTCATATGAAGAGGAGAGGTGAAGTGTACAAAGAAGTATCAAGTAGATTTTCTTTTCTAAACGATATGGACTTATCTGACAAACAATATTCACAAGGTTCCCAAAAGCTAGTTGACTCATACCCTGTTGACTTGAACATGAATCTCTGTGGAGAAGTACGGCAGTTCCACTGTTATATGCGCGCAAAGTTTAATGAAACAGGAAAAATGAAATTCAGTCACATTGATCTTCATGACACAATACTGAAAGATGGAATACAATGTGTATTTCCAAATGTAGAGATCGCACTACGTATTTTTCTAACACTAATGATTACTAACTGCTCCACAGAACGCTCTTTTTCTCAGCTGAAAAAAATAAAAAACCCTCAGAGAACAACAATGTGTCAGGACAGACTTGATTCACTTTCCCTATTATGTATGGAAGCGGACATGCTTCTTCGAGTCTGCTTCGATGAACTTATCCAGAATTTTGCAATCAGAAAATCTAGAAAGAAGCTATTTTAATTTTAGCATACATGTGAGTTTTGTGTCATTTCGAAAAATAAAATTTTATTTTACAGTATAGTATCGTTTTTATTTTGAATTACATATGGGGGAGCACCATAATCTTTTCAGTGCTTAGGGCCTTTAAAGGTCTTAATCCGGCCCTAGGTGGAATAACTGGAGTCATGAAAGAACTGGCTCAAACTGATCCAAATCAACAGAGGGTTCAGAAAGACAAATGGATTCCTGAACAACTGAACAATCAACACCTAACAGCAGGAAACCCCAGTGGGTGGGACTTGTGTTCAGAGCTGGAGAACGATGTGTCAGATGACGGGAGGAAGGGTTCCCCTTTTTGAGGGGCAGAGAAGTTTGGACCTGAGGAGACAAAAGGGGGACAGGGGAAGAGGGCCAGAGATGGAGCCCATCACAGCTTAGCTGGCACATCATGGCGCTGACTTGGCCAGGATGGACTATGGTTTAACTTCTGCCTCTCTCTGCTAACCTCAGGCTTTTCAGATTCTGTGCTCCAGGTGACCAATAAATGGTTACCTTGTTTTGAAAAGGCTGCCTAAGTCACTGCAAATACTCACTGAGAGCCCTGAGCCCCGAAGAGCTACAGTATAAACCTCCTGCAGGAGTCTGTCTTGGTTGGCTTTTCTGCAGGGAGCCATGGAGAGACACAGGGTTTGCTGGTGCCAAAGACCTGTTCTCAGAGTCTTGGAGGCCATGGGCCTGCCCCTGCAGAACTCTACAGGTCCTGGGAGCCCAGCACACTGAAGGGGTCACTTCCAGGAGATTGGTCACAGGGTGGGGCATAGACCAGACCCTGTGACTCTGTGTCAGGAAGAAAAGTACTTTTTAATAGTAAACTCTTTGTTTGTTTTGTGCTTGACATGGAATCACTGAATGGCACAATAAAAATGGAACCATATGATACTAGTTTTACAGAGTAGGACCATGCTTTAAGAAAATACTGACCCATGCTGGTCAAAAATAGCTTATATATGGCCCAAGAGCAAAAAAAGAACAATTCACACCTTTCTCCTCCTTTGGTTACAGCGAGCTACACCACTTCCACTTTTATTGTAGTATTATCAGAGGTGGAAACCCTGTGTTCCAGCTGACGTCTTCAAATGAAACCCGGGTCCCAGGTTTCAGTCCAGAAAATATTGCAGAGAGCGATGAGAAAGGGTAACAGAACAGCTTTGGCCTTGGTTACAAAGGTCCTCACAGAGTCAGGAAGCCATATAAATCCTAGTAAATAAACCTGGTTGTGCAGGCATCTTGCATTCATAATGACAAACTGACTCCTAACCAAATAAACTGTGCAAACCTATTAAAAGCAAAAAGTGATAAAAGAAGTTTGGCAGTAACAGGGACTGGTAATTTCTCAAGGTACATATGTACACTCAACATCAGTTTACACCCTCCCTGCGACCTCACTGACTGAACTCTGCTCCCATTGAAGGCAGTAAATTTTGCCATTGACTTCAATGGGATGGAGTTAAGCCAATCCTGGGCGGTTTTGGAAATCACACCTATATCTCCTGTAGAAGCCAAGCAGACCTTGTCCATCATGTGTGGGTGGAGGGAGCTTCTCTTCACTGAGTTCCTGTGGAGGAGCCAGGCACAGTCACAGCCCTCAACACAGAACCCTCCTAAGCACAGGGACTACTAGAGTTCAGGGTGGCTGTTAATGTCGGACTCTTAGGGGCTCAGCAGAGTGGACCCTGCATAGGGGAGGTGGGGTAGGAGAGCCCATGAAAGATGGTACTGTGTCTGCACTTCTCTGGGAGCTTGGGCACACTGTGCTGCCTCCACCATAAGGTTTCTTCCACACCACCCATGATGCAGGCTGTGCCTTTAAAGTCAGTCTACTCTTGTTTGTGGAGAACTGTGTGGTTGGATTACAGTATTATGATGTCAATGTGATAATGGAAAAGCTTACAGAAACTACTGAGCATCATGCCAATTTATTTATTATTAATTTAAGGCTGCCCCAATTTAAGTTTTCTTTTTTTCTGGTCTTATTTTTGCCATCATTTGATGCGAAGCATTGTTTATTGAAAGATCTTGCCAGCTTCTGTTCCACAAGTAACAATGTCTTCCAGCTGCATCCCATTTCTGGAACTGAAATGTGCCATAACCACTGACACCAAATAATTAGTCTCTAGTCCAGGAAGGGAAGGAGCTAACTGCTTTGTTGTCTAACTTCCTCCAGCCAGGGGCGCCGGAACCGGGGGAGGGGACCAAGGGGCCATGGCCCCTTGGAATTTTTTACTGACCATAAGGGAGGGGCAGGGGTTGCAGAGGAGCAAGGCCTTGGTGGGGAAAAGGCAGCACAGGGGCAGGGCCTTGGGGGGAAGGGGTGGTGCAAGGGTGGGGTCTCAGGGGAAGAGGTGGTGCGAAGGCGGGACCTTGGGGGAAAGGGTGGTGTGAGGGCAGGGGGAATGGGTGGTGCAAGGGTGGGGTCTCAGAGGGAAGGGGTGGTGCGAGGGCTGGGCCTTGGGGGAAGGGGCTTTGTGAGGGTGGGGGGAAGGTGCGGTGCAAAGGCTGGGGGAAGGTGTGGTGCGAGGGTGGGGCTTGGGGGAAAGGGTGGTGTGAGGGCAGGGGGAATGGGTGGTGCAAGGGTGGGGTCTCAGAGGGAAGAGGCGGTGTGAGGGCGGGTCCTCGGGGGGGAAGGGGTGGTGTGAGGGTGGGCCCTGGGGGGGGGGGAGGGCATGGTTTGGGCTCCTGTAGCCCCCCCACACTTTTAGGGCACTTCCGCTGTTCCTGCCTCCAGTCTTTTGCCAAAAGGCTGATAGTAGAATGCTGCTGTGACCTCATAAAGCTCTTTGTATAAACTAGAACTCGGTGCTACTTCACCACATGTGACTAGAATGTAAGGCTGTGTGTTTCAGAGAAATGCGTGCCACAAGCCTATTGCTCTGCAAATCTAATGTCAAACCACCACCAGTGGATCACAATTAGGATTAAATAAACTACTGAAAGCCAAATCTTGTCCTCCTTATTCATGTAAGCCTCCCATTAAAGTCAATGGGTGTTTCACTTGTGTAAGGAGAGCAGGACTTGGAAATCAAGCCTGTAAAATTAACTACCGTCTACATATTATAGATCTGACTTTCTTCCCATTGAATTAAATGGCAAAACTCCTGTCGACTTTAGTAAGACCAGGAGTTGGCTCTATGTGGTATTTTACCTTTCTCATTTTCCATCTATCAAAACACAGGTGCTAGACAGTGCTGCTCCTACAAGAACGAGCTTGTAAAGATCCTATTGACTTGCATGGGAGCAGGCCCACAGATTGCATTATAATGTGAAATGTTGGATATAAATGTAGCTAGCAAGAGCTAGTTTATTCTCTCTTGGACCATTAGTTTGATTGATCGATAGTTTTTTCCATGCCTGCCAGTTAGTTCCATTGTTGTTACTCTTGTAAACCTCATATTTTCCTCAACTCCATATATGTCCCTGTTGCCATAGCAACAAGGGGAGGTGATTGTTTACAGAGTTGTTCTCTGGGTACCTACAGTGGAAAGATCCCACCTGAAATAACAACATTCAAATCACTTTGGCAGCTGATGAATGACAAAGGGATACTCGCTTTTTTTGGATGCAGCTTATTTTGTTTTAGACTTTCATCATAAACAGATCCCTCCTGCCATCTTTTATATTTTATCTGACACACACCACTCATTTGAAAAATGTTTAATGTGGCATAAATGCAGGTGTGTGTATTTATAGCTGCACATTCCAAAATGTAGTCACATGGAAATAAGCCATTGACTCTGAGTCTTATCTTGTTTCTCAGTTTGTAGCCCAACAAAGAAGCTGATTTGGTGAAGTGAACTTTGCTGAATGGGTCATCTGCATTATAATGGTTAACTCCCTCTTATAGCTAATGGCCTAAATTTTGCATTCTGAAAATATTACGGGCATAATTTCTGTGCAGTGCCCAGGAAGTCAGTTGTGCAACTCCTGTTAATTTGTTTATGGGAGGTGAATCGGGACAACCTATTTGCTAGGAATGAAACTTACCTCTGTGCAGCAAACAACCTGTGCAAGACCCAACATGCTACATAAGGCCTAAACTCAGTGCTTATGATGCGTGGATGTCTGACAGGGGACGGATCACTCAATGATTGCCTGTTCTGTTCATTCCCTCTGAAGCACCTGGCATTGGCCACTGCTGGAAGACAGGATACTGGACTAGATGGACCATTTGTCTGACCCAGCATGGCTGCTCTTATGTGTGGAGCCTTGAATGTGTGGAGCCTTATGTGTGGAGCCTCTACTGCGTGGGGTGAAGTGCAGTTCAAACATTCAATGTGCAGATGGGATGCCCATTCACATAATGCCATACATATTCATGTGGGAAGGATCATCTGGGAACAACTGAATGGAAGACATGCATCTGACGAAGTGGGTATTCACCCACGAAAGCTTATGCTACAATACGTCTGTTAGTCTATAAGGTGCCACAGGACTCTGCCGCTTTTACAGATCCAGACTAACACGGCTACCCCTCTGATACTTGAATGGAAGAATTGTGTCTTGCAGGAGGATTTGAATGATGAGAGATCACAGGGAGAGCAAGGGAATTCCAAGTATAAGGGGCAGCACAGAAGATGTAAAGATGGGAGTGGAAGAAGGCCATAAAGGGGATGGCTGGGAGCTTAACTGTGTTTGCAGGGAAATTACTTGTATGCTTGGAAGACTCCAGCTTTCCATGGATACCCAGAATCCATTTTAGCACAGGCAGATAAATCATTTTGGGATTTGCCTTTGATTTTTCTACCACCACACCACTCCTCAGACACGTGGAATAATTCACTTACAATCAAAATAATGAAGCCAAGGAAGCCCTCTACTTCAGACTTTGTCAGTGAATACTATTCACTTGGAATAGTCATAGTGAAACCTGTGATTGGAAATACTTGCTTATGCTAAATGGATTCTACTTACATGTATGATAAATGCTGTTACCTACAGTTCCCTAGGATTCTCTTTGGAATGATCATCAGTAAGCCCCAGAAATGGAACCACCCAAGCATTTGAGTGGCTAAAAATACAGTTTGTTCTAAATGGTGTAGTAGGTGTGGTGGGATACTCTTGCACTGCCAAGGACATTAGGACAGTGTAAAATTGATGCCTAGGGCCAGACCCTCAACTGGTGTAAACTGGTTACCTTCTATTGACTCCCATGAAGTCAGTTGACACCAGATGAAAATCTGGCCCCACAATGTGAAAGGGCACACAATGGAAATCCCTTATAAAAATACAAAAAAGGACGGCAGTATTTTGTGACGTGGCACGGCTCTCAGTGAATTGAAAGAGACGTCACACTGGTTCCTCCAGTGAGGCATGCTAGTTGATGTCATATGTGACAGCCAAAAACACCAGCTGTTGACATGCCTTTAACTTGCATCAAGGAGGTGTGCCACATACCACAGAATGCTGCAACCCTGCCTTCCAAATGTTACAGTGCATATTATATTAAAGTGCATATAGCTCAATATTATATCATGTATTGTGACCGCAGCAGTGCCAAAAAAGAATGTGAAAAATGGGGAGCCAAACACATGGGGAATTTTCTGCTCATACATGCAATACATTTGTTACATTTGGAGTCTGCTGCGTGCCTGAAAGATTCTGTATTTTTAACACACAAATACTGGTCTTAATGGAATCAGTGGGAGTTTTGCCACTGACTTCAAAGGGACTGGGATTTAAGCCACAATACTAATTTGATATTGGGTATAAAAGAAAATGGCTAGAAAATTTATCTTGGCTTGGAGATAGAGAACAATTGCATAGAGAACAATGCATAAATGTAGATCTACCTGGGCACAGGTGCGGTAGGAACACTAACCACAGCTGACAGACCTGGAAATCCTGCCCAGAGACAGATCCACATACAGATCTGCCAAAACAAACAGAGGTGCACTGTGTAAACTGAGCTGCCTTTGTTGCTCACATAGATACTACTATCCCCTAGCTATTCTTTTATTCTCCTCTCAGACTTTAGATCGGAGGCCTAATGTACAGCTAAGCACTATACTAGCTTCCCATATATTTCTGTCAATGCACCTCTGTCCTAACTTGTAACATTTCTGCTAATACAGTCCTGAAAAGAGATGGCCAATTTACCAAGGTCTTGTGCAAAATTGTACAATGATGGGGTTTGTTTGTGGATAAATCTCTGTAGACATCTAGAGGAGACCACGAAAGCCTACTGTCTTTCCATCTGTGAACCCAGGCCCCATCTATGAAAAGCTTGTGCATTGATTAACCCACTGACAGCAGATTTCTATAAAGATGGAATTCTACCTCTGAGCTCCCATGTGTTGGATTAGGTCAGATCTTGGCATGACCCAAACCATTGTTGCATCATGCGTTTATATCTGTGATCTCAAAGTACAAACACTATACAACTGAGCTGAAGTGCAATCAGTGCTGTGATGAGTCATAGTTGCCATTGGTGCCAAGTGCATCACATGACACTTTCCCATTTCTTTTGTTCTTGGTCTTTTCATTTATTTTCCTGATGAGTGGCTGATATTGAAAATCCATATATGCAGCGGTGTATTAATGCCTAGGCCGACAAATTTATAATAGCAGCCAGAGGCTGCTTCCCCTGGCGCCGGTTCCCACCCTCCGGCCCCACCCCAACTCCACCCCTTCACCGCCCCCATTCCCCGCCCCTCCCTGCCCCTATTGGTCCCCTTCCCCAAATCCCCACCTCCTCTCCTGAGCATGCCGTGTTCCCCCATCTTCCCCCCTCCTTTGCGAAGCTGTTTCGCACACAAGCACTGGCAGGGAGTGGGGAGAAGCAGGACCGGGCGGCACGTTCAGGGGAGGAGGCGGAGGTGGAGGTGAGCTGGGATGGGGGAAGGGGGAGGCAATTATTTCAGGGCCTAGGGGCGGCAAATTCTTTAATCTGCCACTGGATATATGCTGAGAACATCTCAACTGTTTTCACATATTATAGATATCCTAGCATAAACTAAATACACATTGTGTCAATAACACCATCATTACTGTTCTAACTACTCCTTTATGTAAACAGATAAGTAATGTGTCTATGCAACTCAATGTTACAAAACAGAGATGAAAAACAAATTGTAGAAAGGATTGCTACTGGACAAAAAAATACCTCCTATTTAGAATAAATAAATAGAGTCACTGGGCTAGATTTCCTTTTATGGGATGAGCAGGCAAAAGTAGATATAAAGCTCATTTATTCTCCCCTAATCCTGTAGCTCCTGGCCAGAAAGAGGCTGATTTTTGGCATAAATGAGAACAGCCATGAGGAAGCTCTTAAACCATCTTATAAAAGGGCTGGGGGCCAGGAGCTGAAGGAGTCTCACTCTAGCCCTGGAGTGGGAAGGGCTAGATGCCTGAGAGCGAGGTACCTTAAGTGGAGCAGTACTGGGGAAGGGCAAAGGGAGCTGGGGAGCTCCAGCCTGGTAAATCCCCAGGCTGCAGGCCTTGGTAAAGGCCCAGAAAAGTACTGGGGCTGCAGAGGGGCAGCCTGGAAATAGGCAGAGGCAGCTGGTCCTAACCCCTTGCCAACAATGAGTGGCCATTACACTGCAGTTTGCCCCAGTGAGTGGGGGTTAGATGATTACTGGCAGTAGCCACTGAGGCAAGGTGGGTTTAGGGGGTTTTGGGGGCTCCCCAGGGATGGAGACCCAGAGTGTGGGGGTACTGCTGGTGCAGAAGCCCAGGGTAAAGGGCACTGGGGTCCGAGAGGGATGTGCCTGCCAGTGGCAGGAAAGACACTGGCCTGCAGAGGGTGCGCCCGAAGGCTGAAAAGAGCTAATTCCTGAGACGACCAGCAGAAGGTGCCGTGGCAGTGAGTCTTTGCATCGCTACAGTTAGATTTAGGAAAAACTTTCTAACTATAAGGAGAGATAGGCATTGGAATAGGCTTCCAAGAGAGGTTCTGGAATCCCCATCGTGCTGGGTTGGACTCCCCTTTAGGGATGCCACCTGATGTACTGGGGTTTCACCCCTCCTACTCCACTAGCTTGGATTCCCTCTCCTTGTTTTGCTGAATTAGGCTTTTGGCCTCTTGCAGCACACACACACACAAGTAGGGCCACACCCAGCTGCAGACACAGATTGAAGTCATCAGCTCTGTGTGAGAAGAGTCACCTAGCACTCACATGCACATCCCTTTTGGGGCATAACACCCCAAAATACTGTCTTGCGCTGTATAGAAAGATTTGCAGAGTGCAAGCTCATAAAAATTCACCCTCTCCCTCAATGTGAAGAGAGATATGCACGGCTTCTTACTCCTCCCTCTGTCCCCCCCATATGAATTGCACAAACTGGGTTATGTTATAAACAAGAAATAAGTTTATTAACTACAAAAGACAGATTTTAAGTGATTATAAGGGATAGCAAACAGAACAAATCAGATTACTAAGCAAATAAAACAAAACACGCAAACTAAGCTTGATTCACTAAAGAAGCAGGTTACAAAATATAATTTCTCACCCTAAATGTTGAATTAGGCAGGAAGCAGAATTTCTGTAGCTTAGAGTTCCAATTATTTCTCTTTATAGACTAGACTCATGTCTCAGTCTGGACTCGGCCCTTGCCTTTGTCACTTTAGGTGTTTTTAGCAGTCTTTCTTCTTGAGTGGGAAGGCAGTGGAGAAGAGTCCAGATCAACCCCCTCCCCAGCCTTAAAAGGATTTGCCTAAGGCCAGAATCCTTTGTTTGATCCCCATCCCCCTACAGTGGAAAAGAACCAGCAGTGTCCAAGGGGGTATTTTGCATCAGGTGACATTAGCACCTGACCTTGTAGTGTCACAGATACATTCCAGGGTGCCTCTCAGGAAGGACAGAGATTAGTATCTTCAGAGTTCTATTGTCCTTCTTAAATGGGTCATTCAGGAGGATTGACTACTGTTTGGTGGGTGTTCCCCCCAAGTACACACACAGTTGTAATTGTTACATAGTCAATATTCCTAACTTTAGATACAGAAATGATACATGCATACAAAGTGGATAAGCACATTCAGTAAATCATAATCTTTCCAATGATATCTTACATGAGCCATCTTGCATAAAGTATATTTTAGTTATTCCAGATTCATATCATAGCCGTATTTCTATGAAGAATATGGGGTGTAATGTCAAACCCATCATTGGAGGTTTTTAAGAATAGGTTATACAAACACCTCTCAGAGATGGTCTAGGTTTACTTGGTCCTCCCTCAGCACTGGGGGATGGATTAGAGGATTTCTGGAGATCTCATCCAGCCCTACATTTCTCTGAGTCTGATTCTATTTAAACCAATGAATTTATATAAATCATCAGGTTCTAGATGAGAGCCCAGTTTTTATTTTGCATTACTGAACCTATTGTTTAGGGAGACAGACTAGAGTGGTAACCGTTTCTCTGTGCAGAACTTTGAGACAGAATGTACATTTACAACAGAGATGAGTGGGTATAGAAATCCTTGCTACCCTCTCGAGCCTGGAGGTACCCATGCAATAAAGATGGGTTGGTGGACTACCTGATCCACCAGTTACCAGCAACTGTGAAGATGAATTGCTTAAAAAATGACTGGCAGGCAGGACTTGGACCAAGTATTAATATCTCATTAACATTCAGCAGTCGTACCATGATGTGATGATATTTTTTGGGAGGGATTGGGGGTGGGTGGGGAACGGGCCATGAACAGCAACAGAGATAAAATGAGAGCAGTGGGGAAGAGATAAATGTGGGGTAGACTTTCTATGGATCCATTCTAATGGATACACACAACCCAGTTTTGCTCTTACAAATCTAGTTCCTTAGCTTGTGTAAGCTGATGTAGCTCCAGTGATATCAGCTGAGAATTTGACCCACAGTATCTCATACAAGCATTTATTTTGCCATCAAGTTGGTCAGCCAGATTGGGACTGAAGGAGGGACAAGGACATAATACAAACTGGCTGCGCAGAAGGAAAGAGAAACAATGCAACCATTCATTTCCTCCTCTTCATCAATATTTGCACAGTTTCATTATAATCTATAAATCAGAAGGGATTGGTCCTGCTCTGAGCAGGGGGTTGGACTAGATGACCTCCTGAGGTCCCTTCCAACCCTGATATTCTATGATTCTATGATTCTAAGGGTGGATATACAATAGATTGTTTTGCCTGAATCTGCAGTCTTTGTGCATGTAAAATTCTCACTGGATCTGATTCACCACTGCATTACTCCAGTTTTACCCCAATGTAACCCCATTGATTGCAAAGGCAGGGGTGAATCAGACCAACTGACACGTATGTAAGGACTACAGGACTGGGCCTTCAGGTTTGGAATGCCAAATGTTAAGTGCAGAATGCAGCTTGCTCTTCAATTTAGTTCTTCTTCCCAGCATTCAATCTGTGTCACAAATAATTGATTTGGAAACACACTTTGGGTTTAAAATGAATTGGAGCAAGTCTGAAACATTGCCATTATCAACATTTTTCTTTTTCCTTTTTTTAACTTATTGAGGTTTCCATGATGGTATCGCCCTCAGTAAAGATCCGGCAGATAGAGGTAGGCCTAACTGGAGGAAATAATTAACAACATCACAGAAGACTTGTTTCACTTGGGAATCACTTAGGCTATGTCTACATTACAACTTATGTCGGCATAACTTATGTCACTTGTGGTGTGACTAAACCACCCCCCTGAGCAACATAAATTACACCAACACAAACACCAGCCTGGACTGTACGGTCGGCAGGAGAGCTTCTCCTGCTGATGTAGCTTCTGCTGCTCGCAGGGACTGGAGTAGTTAAGCCAATGGGAGAGCTCTCTTCTGTCAGTTTGGAGCAGCGAGCGCTGCAGTAAGCTCTCTAGTGTAGCCATAGCCATAATTTGTTTCTGTGGATAGGAGTGGATACAGCTAAGAAGAGATCTGATCTTGAATTCAATTACGTCAAATGATTCCTCTGGGAGGTCCTTAAATGTGACTTAACTATATGATTCCTCTTCTCACCTAGGGAGGGAAAAAACAAATTAAGAGTGAAAAAATTGTGGGCTATATAGAGCTAAGAGAATAGCTTCCTAACATCAGACTGTATTAGACAGAAAAAAGTAATTCCTGCAAATGAATAGCCCATGCAATTGGAGGAGTAAAAGTTCAACCAAACAACCATAGAATATCAGGGTTAGAAGGGACCTCAGGAGGTCATCTAGTCCAATCCCCTGCTCAAAGCAGGACCAATCCCTAATTTTTGCCCCAGATCCCTAAACAGCCCCCTCAAGGATTAAGCTCACAACCCTCGGTTTATCAGGCCAATGCTCAAACCACTGAGCTACCCCTCCCCCAAAGAAGAGAGAGCATTGGGAAGGAGTCCTTAACACTAAAAGTAAAGTAAAACACATGGTTGGGGGGTGAGTGTAAGAAAGGACATTCTCTTCTGGTCAGTTTGGGAGGTGAAGCTAGAGATCTTCGTCCCTATAGACCTTGGACTCTGCTACTAGGTTTTGCTCTGTTATGGCCTTTTCAGCTGGAAGATCCCTGGTGACTTTCCATGGCCCGATTCAGTCTCCCCAGCTGAACGACTCTCAATACATCTAAAAACAGCATTACCAAAACTCACTGTATTATAAAGACCTCAGAAATCCTCACCTCAGTTACTTTACTTCTTCACTGGGCTCCTTTCTCCTACCCTTCATCTGTTTGTTCCTAGCTCTTTGGGGCGGGGCCCTACTGTCCTTGGTTTTACAGAGCCTCGTAGGTTGTGGGTGTTCCTATAAGCAGGCCGTAATATTTAACAATGCTCAAACTCCCATTAACATTGGCAGGAATTACACATGACCTGCATAAGGAATGTGGGATTGTGTCCTTTGCTTATCTCTTTCCTATAGTAAAACAGGGTACCAGATAAGCTGTTGCCTTGTATTTTTAGTGTGATTCAAATTGTATTTACATTTATTAGTCTTATTATTTCCTATGTAGATGAAAGGGCTTCTGGTTAAGGGACTGGAGGGGGACTCTGCTGGCCTGGGTTCTGTCCCTGACTCTGCCACAAGTCTCCTGCGTGTCCTAGGGAGAGTTCTGTACTGTTACCTCTCTGTACTTTAGTTTGTCAAGGAATTTTATGCGAATGAGAAAAAATATAAACTAACTAACAGGGCAATAAATATAAAATGACTTGAATGTAGTGCATAATCTCTTGACCTGTCTGAATGGATAGGAGCTAAATTTTGCTCTTATCTATAGCAATGCAATTCCTTTGAAGTTAAAGAGGTTGTATGGATGTAACAAAGCAGAATTTGGCCCTTGTTATCAGAGAATAAAGGCATTTCTCACGATTGCCCTTGATTGCGGAAGGCAGTTTTTATAAACTTGTCATCCTTATCTTGAGTCATGCTTTAAATATAGCTTTTTACAATTTCCTCCATGGCTTCCAAATCACTTTCATATTGTAAGCCTGGCCATGTTAACCCATTCTGAAGGCCAATAGTTCTTGGACACTGCACATTGCAGTGAATAGTACTAAGGGAAAATCATCCTGAGATAGTGTCACAGCCTATATGAATGCTCATGCTTTCTGACAGCTCCATTTTCTCCTGTCATGTGGGTCCATACTCTTTCTGGAAATTATGGTACCCCAGCTGTTTCATTTTATTACACAAAGTTAAATCCATTTGGAAGAATATTTAGTATGGCAGCAATTTATTCTGCATGCCACAGCTGAAGTAAAATATTTTGCTACTAAAATATATGAAAGTTAAACATAGTGAAGTCATATTTGATATTGTGTATTGAGTATCGGAACAGCATTTCTATATGTCCAAGCCTTTAAATCTGTTGCCAAGTTACCCTGAACCCTTTTAGCAGGCTTTTGGGGCAAAACACAGTGGAAATTATGTCTGTTTTCTGAGTGATGCTTGATTTTTAAGGATTGGACTTTTTGTTAGTGTGAGAAACAGAAAGTAGCCCATGAGAGTCCCCTCTCTGCACGTAATGTCAGGAAAGTCAAGGAAGGGGCTGGGGAAACCCCTTTTGGTAGGTAAGGGAAAGCTATAGAAATAGTGGGTATGTACGATACTGCAATGATGAGCCTAACAACATTGCCAAGAAGACCTTCTGTTAGTGCACAAATTGCTGTTAAAATTCTAGTGTCCAGTGCAATAGTGAGTCACGTGTTCAAATATGGGCCCTTAACAGGATATTCCAGTTCCACATTTGGATGTGCAAATTGACACTTATTCGGTAGCTGTGACTTTACAGCATGTGATGACCTAGAGCAGGAACACATGCCTTTCATGACCAGGAGTCCCATTTATTGTAATTCTCCCAGCACAGCGCTTACAGCAGGTTTTCTGTTGCTTGTGGCTTGCTTAGTATGCAGCAGCAGGCATGCTCATGGATGGGTTTCACCTATTATGAATATAACAAGCAAAAACCTGGTCCCATTCAAATCAATGGGTTGATTTCCGTGGGGCGAAGATTTCACCCACTATGTGTAAGGGGACTGTTGCCAACTTACTAACATTCAGTGGGGGTGTTTTAGTTGCTAGCTCCCAGTACTAAAAAGGGGGAAGGGTCGATGGGGAATCGGGACCCTGAGACTGACAGCCCCCAGGAACAATGGGGAGAGGCCAATGCTCCACGTCAGCCTGAATGACAGGGCAAGCAGGCTAATCAGGGAGTCAGGAGGCCAGGGAGGTCCCGTCCTCCGTGTGAGCTGGAATTGCCTGGGTCAGACAGAGTGGGGCTGCGCTAAGGAGAAAGCAGGGGCTCAAGCTGAGCTGGGGAGCAGAGCTGTGCCAGATCCAGAGGGACCAGAAAAGCAGCCCAGAGAGAGCAGACCCTGTCCTGGGAGCAGAGCTGCAGCCCCAAAGCCAGAGGCACAGCCCAGAGAGAGCAGACCCTGTCCTGGGAGGAGAGCTGCAGCAACCAGAGCCAGAGGGGCCAGAAAAGCAGCCCAGGAAGCAGGTCAGTGCCGGGAGCAGAGTCACAGAAGAAGCCTGCAGAGCAGACCTGTCCTGGGAGCAGATCTGTAGCAACCAGAGCCAGAGGGGCCAGAGAAGCAGCCCAGGGAGCTGGAGGCAGAGCAGCAGCAGCAGTGCAGAGACAGAGTGGTGCAGCTGGGGCTGGAGCAGTCCGGAGCTGGGTGCGGTGAGCAGCTGGGGAGAGCGATGGGGACCCTGGGCAGCGGGCCCAGCACAGGGAGACGACTCAGCCAAGAGGCTCTGCAGGCCAGGCTTGGATCGTAACCCCAACAGGGCGGGGGCGACACTGGGAAGCAGGGTCCTACCACTTAGAGCCTGAGAGCGTGTGGCCACCACCAGAGCAAGTGTCCAACCCACAGCGTCCCTGCAGCACAGCCAGGGCCTGAGAAGGCGGCCTGGGACTTACAAGGAACAGACTGTGAACTGCCCTGACATTCCAGAGACACTGTTTTTGATGTTCCCTGCCACAGAGCGGGGTGATGTGTTTCCTTTAACCTTTCCCATTTTTTCTTATTCTTTTTAAAATTAATTGTTGATTAAATAACTTGCATTTGCTTTAACTTGCATGTAATGGTCAGTGGGTCAGGGAAGTGCCCAGTGCAGAGAGAGTACCTCGGAGTGGGGAGACCCTAGCCCCTGTCCTAGGTGACCACAGCAGGGTTGGGGGTCGAGCCCCCCAGGAATCCTGGGCCCAGTCTTATTGGGGTTACGAGGACTCTGCCAGACAGGAGAGTGGAAGGGGAGTCCTCAAGGGCAGGGAGGCCACTGGGTAAAAGAAGTGGGAGTGAGGACTCAGATCCTTTCACTAGCCCACTTCACCGGGGTAGTGCAGAAGCCAGGAAAGTTCCCCACAATAGTGGGACTATTCCCCCGCTTCCACATGCCTGCCTGCACTTCTTTAGATTGGCAATAAGCTGACGCTGAAATTGTCTTCAGTACCAGGGTAAGTCAACTTAAATTATGCTACTTCAGCTTTGTGAATAACATAGCTGGAGTCGACGTAGCTTAGGTGGACTTACCCCAGTGTCCTCACTGCGCTGCATCGATGGGAGACGCTCTCTGTTCGACTTCCCTTAGCCCTGGTCTACACTAGGAGTTGAGGTCGAATTTAGCAGCGTTAAATTGATTTAACCCTGCACCCATCCACATGATGAAGCCCTTTTTTTCGACTTAAAGGGCTCTTAAAATCGATTTCTTTACTCCACCCCTGACAAGGGGATTAGCACGGAAATCGGCCTTGCTGGGTCAAATTTGGGGTACTGTGGACACAATTAGACAGTATTGGCCTCCGGGAGCTATCCCAGAGTGCTCCATTGTGATCTCTCTGAACAGCACTCTCAACTCAGATGCACTGGCCAGGTAGACAGGAAAAGGCCCGCGAACTTTTGAATTTCAATTTCCTGTTTGGCCAGCGTGGCAAGCTGCAGGTGAGTGCAGAGCTCATCAGCAGAGGTGACCATGATGGAGTCCCAGAATCGCAAAAGAGCTCCAGCATGGACCGAATGGGAGGTACGGGATCTGATCGCTGTATGGGGAAAGGAATCCGTGCTATCAGAACTATGTTCCAGTTTTCGAAATTCCAAAACATTTGTCAAAATCTCCCAGGGCATGAAGGACAGAGGCCATAACAGGGAACCGAAGCAGTGCTGCGTGAAACTTAAGGAGCTGAGGCAAGCCTCCCAGAAAACCAGAGAGGCGAACGGCCGCTCCGGGTCAGAGCCCAAAACATGCTGCTTCTATGATGAGCTGCATGCCATTTTAGGGGGTTCAGCCACCACTACCCCAGCCGTGTTGTTTGACTCCTTCAATGGAGATGGAGGCAACACCAAAGCAGGTTTTGGGGACGAGGAAGAAGATGATGATGATGAAGTTGTAGATAGCTCACAGCAAGCAAGCGGAGAAACCGGTTTTCCCAACAGGCAGGAACTGTTTCTCACCCTGGACCTGGAGCCAGTACCCCCCGAATCCACCCAAGGCTGCCTCCCGGATCCGCCAGGCGGAGAAGGGACCTCTGGTGAGTGTACCTTTTAAAATACTATACATGGTTTAAAAGCAAGCATGTTTAATGGTTAATTTGCCCTGGCATTTGCGGCTCTCCTGGATATACTCCCAAAGCCTTTGCAAAAGGTTTCTGGGGAGGGCAGCCTTATTCCATCCACCATGGTAGGACACTTTACCACTCCAGGCCAGTAACACGTACTCGGGAATCATTGTAGAACAAAGCATTGCAGTGTATGTTTGCTGGCATTCAAACAACATCTGTTCTTTATCTCTCTGTGTTTCCCTCAGGAGAGTGATATCATTCATGGTCACCTGGTTGAAATAGGGTGCTTTTCTTAAGGGGACATTCAGAGGTGCCCGTTCCTGCTGGGCCGTTTGCCTGTGGCTGAACAGAAATGTTCCCTGCTGTTAGCCATGGGGGGGGGGGCAAAATGTGACCTTGGAATGAAAGCACATGTGCTATGTATATAATGTTAACAGCAAGGTTTACTGTGAAAGAGTGTACCCATTGTTCGATAAAATGTATCTTTTTAAATACCACTGTCCCTTTTTCTCTCTCCACCAGCTGCATGTGTTTCAAGGATCACAGGATCTTCTCCTTCCCAGAGGCTAGTGAAGATTAGAAGGCGAAAAAAATGCACTTGCGATGAAAGATTCTCTGAGCTCATGCTGTCCTCCCACACTGACAGAGCATAGACGAATGCGTGGAGGCAGACAATGTCAGAGTGCAGGAAAGCACAAAATGACTGGGAGGAGAGGTGGCAGGCTGAAGAGAGTAAGTGGCGGGCTGAAGAGAGGGCTGAAGCTGAAAGGTGGTGGCAGCGTGATGAGAGGAGGCAGGATTCAATGCTGAGGCTGCTGGAGGATCAAACTAATATGCTCCAGCGTATGGTTGAGCTGCAGGAAAGGCAGCAGTAGCACAGACCGCCGCTACAGCCCCTGGGTAACCAGCCGCCCTCCTCCACAAGTTCCATAGCCTCCTCACCCAGATGCCCAAGAACGCGGTGTGGGGGCCTCCGGCCACCCAGCCACTCCACCCCAGAGGATTGGCCAAGCAACAGAAGGCTGGCATTCAATAAGTTTTAAAGTTTTAAACTTTTAAAGTGCTGTGTGGCCTTGTCCTTCCCTCCTCCACCACCCCTCCTATGCTACCTTGGTAGTTATCCCCCTATTTGTGTGATGAATTAATAAAGAATGCATGAATGTGAAGCAACAATGACTTTATTCCCTCTGCAAGCGGTGATCGAAGGGAGGAGGGGAGGATGGTTAGCTTACAGGGAAGTGAACCAAGAGTGAACCAAGGGGCGGGGAGTTTCATCAAGGAGAAACAAACAGAACTTGCACACTGTAGCGTGGCCAGTCATGAAACTGGTTTTCAAAGCTTCTCTGATGCGCACCGCACCCTCCTGTGCTCTTCTAACCGCCCTGGTGTCTGGCTGTGCGTAACCAGCAGCCAGACGATTTGCCTCAACCTCCTGCACCACCATAAATGTCTCCCCCTTACTCTCACAGATATTGTGGAGCGCACAGCAAGTAGTAATAACAGTGGGAATATTGGTTTCGCTGAGGTCTAAGCGAGTCAGTAAACTGCGCCAGCACGCTTTTAAATGTCCAAATGCACATTCTACCACCATTCTGCACTTGCTCAGCCTGTAGTTGAACAGCTCCTGACTACTGTCCAGGCTGCCTGTGTACAGCTTCATGAGCCAGGGCATTAGGGAGTAGGCTGGGTCCCCAAGGATAACTATAGGCATTTCAACATCCCCAACGGTTATTTTCTGGTCTGGGAATAAAGTCCCTTCCTGCAGCTTTTGAAGCAGACCAGAGTTCCTGAAGATGCGAGCGTCATGTACCTTTCCCGGCCATCCCACATTGATTTTGGTGAAACGTCCCTTGTGATCCACCAGTGCTTGCAGCACTATTGAAAAGTACCCCTTGCGGTTTATGTACTCACCGGCTTGGTGCTCCCGTGCCAAGATAGGGATATGGGTTCCATCTATGGCCCCCACCACAGTTAGGGAATCCCATTGCAGCAAAGCCATCCACTATGACCTGCACATTTCCCAGGGTCACTACCCTTGATATCAGCAGATCTTTGATTGCGTGGGCTACTTGCATCACAGCAGCCCCCACCATAGATTTGCCCACTCCAAATTGATTCCCGACTGACCGGTAGCTGTCTGGCTTTGCAAGCTTCCACAGGGCTATTGTCACTTGCTTCTCAACTGTGAGGGCAGCTCTCATCTTTGTATTCTTGAGTTCAGGGCAGGGGAAAGCAAGTCACAAAGTTCCATGAAAGTGCCCTTACACATGCAAAAGTTTCGCAGCCACTGGGAATCGTCCCAGCCCTGCAACACTATGCGGTCCCACTAGTCTGTGCTGGTTTCCCGAGCCCAGAATCGGCGTTCCACCGCATGAACTTGCCCCATTAGCACCATGATGCCCACATTGCCAGGGCCCGTGCTTTGAGAGAAGTCTGTGTCCTTGTCCTCATCACTCTCGTCACTGCGCTGACGTCGCCTTCTCGCCCGGTTTCGCTTTGCCAGGTTCTGGTGCTGCATATACTGCTGGATAATGCATGTGGTGTTTCATGTGCTCCTAATTGCCAAAGTGATCTGAGCAGGCTCCATGCTTGCTGTGGTATGGCGTCTGCATAGAAAAAAGGCGCGGAACGATTGTCTGCCGTTGCCCTGATGGAGGGAGGGGCGACTGACAACATGGCTTACAGGGTTGGCTTACAGGGAATTAAAGTCAACAAAGGGGGTGGCTTTGCGAGAAACAGAATGGCCCTCTCAAGGATAGAACTCAAAACCTCAAGGATACACCTCAAAACTGGGTTTAGCAGGCCGCTGATTTCATGGAGGGAGGGAGGAGAAAATTAATACAAAACAAATCTGGTCTATTTCTTGTTTTGAGCCACTTCATCTATCTTTATATATCTTGCTGGCAGTAGACTGTGCAGTACAACCGCTAGCCATCGTCATCTCCTGGGTGCTCGGCAGAAGATGGTGCAGTATGACTGCTGGCCATCATCTTCTGCTGGCTGCTGATTAAAAGACAGTGCACTGCTGGTAGGAGTCAATCTCCATGAGACGAAACTTAAAAGGGAAATGACCTGGCTGAGTCACTCCCATGTTTGCCCAGGTGCCCAGTTAAAAGAGCACCCAGGACTACGTCGACGATGGCTACCAGTCGTACTGCGCTGTCTGCTGCCAAAAGGCAATAAACTGCTGCTGTGTAGCAATGCAGTACCACGTCTGCCAGCACCCAGGAGACATACTGTGACGGTTAGCTGAGCGGGCTCCATGCTTGCCGTGGTATGGCGTCTGCACAGGTAACTCAAGAAAAAAGGCGCAAAATGATTGTCTGCCCTTGCTTTCATGGAAGGAGGGAGGGAAGGGGGGCCTGACGATATGTACCCAGAACCACCCGCGACAATGTTTTAGCCCCATCAGGCACTGGGATTTCTACCCAGAATTCAAATGGTTGGCGGAGACTGCGGGAACTGTGGGATAGCTACCTACAGTGCAACGCTCTGGAAGTTGACGGTTGCCTCGGTACTGTGGACACACTCCGCTGACTACATGCACTTAGAAAATTTGTGTGGGGATACACACAATCGACTGTATAAAAACGCTTTCTACAAAACCAACTTCTATAAATTCGACCTAATTTCGTAGTGTAGACATACCCTTATTACTCTTCCTGGGGAGCTGGAGTACTGGGGTAGACTGGAGAGCACTCTGCCATTGATTTAGACCTGCTAAATCAACCTCTGCTGCATTGAGTTTAGCAGCGTCAATCTCCCTGTAGTGAAGACCAGCACGCTGTTGGGTTAGAAAGCCTTCAGCAGTCTAGCCCTTGGCTGTACTCAAGACATTACTTGAACCTGTTTCTGAGGAGTATTTGAACTTGTTCCTAGTCCTTGCTTAAGTATCTGTCATCCCATCTTAGGTTAGTAAGTGATCATTGTGACAGATGCTATGGTATATTCAACTACTGTTGTTTATAAAGTTAATATATGTTTATGGGCTGGCTAGTGATTCATTTGTCCAGAGGTATAATCAGAGAATGGATGCTTCCTGCAGGAACTAAAGACAATGGGGGCAGTGGGGCAGTAATCAATGCAAATCTCCAGTACTGAAACACTGCAGGTAATGAGTCTTTTGCATGCAGATTAGTTTGACCTGGTTCAAAGGCCTTGGCAGACAAAGGACTTTAAACTGTTTAAAATAACAGCCATTGACCTGGGGAGGTGCCAACATCATCCAAGAACTGACCACCATGAGACTGTGACCAACAGGATAAGGCCCTCAGAGAGGGGCTTGAGTTTATTTTTTTAGGACCTACCAAACTAACCAAAGCCTTCATGTGATACCTTGTAAGCTAGGAATGTGTATAAGTTGTTGATTGTTTTAAGATTTGTTTTCTCTGTAATGCTTTTGTTCAGAATAGTAATGCGCTTTAATTACTGGCTGGTCACTGAATGCCCCGTCATTGCCCCTCAGAGAACAAAACTGCAGGTGTTGAATTAAAGTCAGACCTGCTGAGTTGATCATAGTGAATTGCATGAGTCTGCAACTGAAGGCCCTGGTCTGGAGGGAGAGAATTGCAGGATTCTGCCCCCCAGAAGGTGACGGTTGGAAGCTGGAGGCCTGAGACCTAACTGCGGTGTTCTCGAGATCATCACAAGGGGGTCAGAGGTACAGTTAACTCAGCAAGTGGGACAAATGTATCTTGTAGTGTTATCATAGCCATGTTGGTCCTAGGATATTAGACAGACAAGGTGGGTGAGGTAATATCTTGTATTGGACCAGCTTCTGCTGGTGAGAAAGGCAAGCTTGTCAAGTGGGAAAGCTTATCTCTCACTCCAGCAGAAGTTGGTCCAATAAAAAATATTGCCTCGCCCACCTTGTTTCTACAATTGTATCTTCATTGTTATGGGCCCAACAGGGTGGAACTTACTAGCTTCTAAAACACATTTCAGTCCATTTCTCCCCATTTTAAATAACACCTCAGGTAGCTGTTTTTTTTAACTTTACTGTTGTCAACTCATTTATTACCATTCCTTCTCCTGCCTCTTTTCATTAACCCTTTCATTTGGTTTTGTCTTTGTGGATTTCAGGATGACTAGGCCGCTTCGCAGTGGGTGCTTTCACTTAAAATGGTGCTGATGAACTCCAGTGTATTAATATATTTTATCTTGCTTGAGAAACAGGAGGCCCAGCTTCTCAGTTGGTGTAAATCAGCATAGCTCTGTTT
The DNA here is from genome assembly GCF_965140235.1 of Caretta caretta. Taxonomy (NCBI): domain Eukaryota; kingdom Metazoa; phylum Chordata; order Testudines; family Cheloniidae; genus Caretta; species Caretta caretta. Next base: position 49,205,285 of record NC_134210.1, read on the forward strand.
ACCTCAGTGATTTACACTAGCTGAGGATATGGTCTGGAAATGTGTAATGTAAAGTTATACTTTTGTTCATTTTGGAGTTCTGAAAAGGCCTAATTAAAGTGTATTGAGAAAGATGGACATCAGGCTGTGGCTCCACTTTTCCCCTCATACTCTTAAACACCAAGGAAATGATCTTTCTTTCCCCCCATCATTTCCATGCAGCTACTAATTTTGTTTAAAAATACTAAAAATGAAAATGATTTTTTTATTTTTAGTTTTAATTCTTGTCAGAACTTTCCTAGCTGCTTCAGAGAATATATTGTACCCCTTAGCTGATAAGAATAAAATGTAAAACTGCCTCCCAGCTGATTAAAAAAAACACTGTGACAGAAGTCGGCTGCTTTTGCATATGTACCACCTCTCTCTGCTCTCCCACCTCTCTCTGCTCTCCCACCTCTCTCCGCTCTCCCACCTCTCTCCGCTCTCCCACCTCTCTCTGCTGGATGGAATTTGTCTGATGTGCTGAATGTATTAGAACTGGCTTAACTACCAAAGTTGCTCCTTTAGCTCACTGATAGGGGCCTGTGTTTTGGGAGCTGAAGCTCACAAACTCTACTTCAGACACCGCAGGTGAAATCCTGGCCTCGCTGAAGTCAACGGCAAATCTATCGTAAAACTTCATGGGAGCCAGGATTTCACCCATGTCTTCAGGTGGTTAAGCAACAACTACAGTGTCTCTAAATCCACATGTACCTGAAAGCCTCCTTATTTTATTATGGGCTCTGTGATATATGGTGATGTATGCAATGAGATGCAGTCCCTTCCCCAGAAGGCACTTTCCTTGGTGACTTCCTAGTTCCTACTAACCTTCCCTAGTTTAAGGTTGCCCTCTGGGACTCCCCAGCCTGCCTATCTGGGGCCAGCTTCTTTAAATTTGGCAGAGCCTAGCAGCTGCACTTCTAAAGTGGCCATTTTCTAACAGGTTTCAGAGTAACAGCCGTGTTAGTCTGTATTCGCAAAAAGAAAAGGAGGACTTGTGGCACCTTAGAGACTAACCAATTTATTTGAGCATGAGCTTTCGTGAGCTACAGCTCACTTCATCGGATGCATACTGTGGAAAGTGTAGAAGATCTTTTTATACACACAAAGCATGAAAAAATACCTCCTCCCACCCCACTCTCCTGCTGGTAATAGCTTATCTAAAGTGATCACTCTCCTTACAGTGTGTATGATAATCAAGGTGGGCCATTTCCAGCATAAATCCAGGGTTTAACAAGAACATTGGGGGGGGGGGGGTTAGGAAAAAACAAGGGGAAATAGGTTACCTTGCATAATGACTTAGCCACTCCCAGTCTCTATTCAAGCCTAAGTTAATTGTATCCAATTTGCAAATGAATTCCAATTCAACAGTTTCTCGCTGGAGTCTGGATTTGAAGTCTTTTTGTTGTAATATAGCAACTTTCATGTCTGTAATCGCGTGACCAGAGAGATTGAAGTGTTCTCTGACTGGTTTATGAATGTTATAATTCTTGACATCTGATTTGAGTCCATTTAGTCTTTTACGTAGAGACTGTCCAGTTTGACCAATGTACACGGCAGAGGGGCATTGCTGGCACATGATGGCATATATCACATTGGTGGATGTGCAGGTGAACGAGCCTCTGATAGTGTGGCTGATGTTATTAGGCCCTGTGATGGTGTCCCCTGAATAGATATGTGGGCACAGTTGGCAACGGGCTTTGTTGCAAGGATAGGTTCCTGGGTTAGTGGTTCTGTTGTGTGGTATGTGGTTGCTGTTGAGTATTTGCTTCAGGTTGGGGGGCTGTCTGTAGGCAAGGACTGGCCTGTCTCCCAAGATTTGTGAGAGTGTTGGGTCATCCTTCAGGATAGGTTGTAGATCCTTAATAATGTGTTGGAGGGGTTTTAGTTGGGGGCTGAAGGTGACGGCTAGTGGCGTTCTGTTATTTTATTTGTTAGGCCTGTCCTGCAGTAGGTGACTTCTGGGAACTCTTCTGGCTCTATCAATCTGTTTCTTCACTTCCGCAGGTGGGTATCGTAGTTGTAAGAATGCTTGATAGAGATCTTGTAGGTGTTTGTCTCTGTCTGAGGGGTTGGAGCAAATGCGGTTGTATCGCAGAGCTTGGCTGTAGACGATGGATCGTGTGGTGTGGTCAGGGTAAAAGCTGGAGGCATGTAGGTAGGAATAGCGGTCAGTTGGTTTCTGGTATAGGGTGGTGTTTATGTGACCATCGTTTATTAGCACTGTGGTGTCCAGGAAGTGGATCTCTTGTGTGGACTGGACCAGGCTGAGGTTGATGGTGGGATGGAAATTGTTGAAATCATGGTGGAATTCCTCAAGGGCTTCTTTTCCATGGGTCCAGATGATAAAGATGTCATCAATATAGCGCAAGTAGAGTAGGGGCGTTAGGGGACGAGAGCTGAGGAAGCGTTGTTCTAAGTCAGCCATAAAAATGTTGGCATATTGTGGGGCCATGCGGGTACCCATAGCAGTGCCGCTGATCTGAAGGTATACATTGTCCCCAAATGTAAAATAGTTATGGGTAAGGACAAAGTCACAAAGTTCAGCCACCAGGTTAGCCGTGACATTATCGGGGATAGTGTTCTTGACGGCTTGTAGTCCATCTTTGTGTGGAATGTTGGCCACTATGGTTGTAGAGGGCTTCTACATCCATAGTGGCCATGATGGTGTTATCAGGAAGATCACTGATGGATTGTAGTTTCCTCAGGAAGTCAGTGGTGTCTCGAAGGTAGCTGGGAGTGCTGGTAGCGTAGGGCCTGAGGAGGGAGTCTACATAGCCAGACAAGCCAATGCCTGAGATGATGGGGCGCCCAGGATTTCCAGGTTTATGGATCTTGGGTAGTAGATAGAATATCCCAGGTCGGAGTTCCAGGGGTGTGTCTGTGCGGATTTGATCTTGTGCCTTTTCAGGGAGTTTCTTGAGCAAATGCTGTAGTTTCTTTTGGTAACTCTCAGTGGGATCAGAGGGTAATGGCTTGTAGAAAGTGGTGTTGGAGAGCTGCCGAGCAGCCTCTTGTTCATATTCCGACCTATTCATGATGACAACAGCACCTTCTTTGTCAGCCTTTTGGATTATGATGTCAGAGTTGTTTCTGAGGCTGTGGATGGCACTTGCCCCATAACCTCAGCTGTGCGGAACACAATGCCACCCACAGCCTTACACATTGTAAGGAGAGTGATCACTTTAGATAAGCTATTACCAGCAGGAGAGTGGGGTGGGAGGAGGTATTTTTTCATGCTTTGTGTGTATAAAAAGATCTTCTACACTTTCCACAGTATGCATCTGATGAAGTGAACTGTAGCTCACGAAAGCTTATGCTCAAATAAATTGGTTAGTCTCTAAGGTGCCTCAAGTACTCCTTTTCATTTTCTAACAGCAAGTGCCACTTGATGTATCTTTCTCTTCCAGCTGGGAGGTTCTTTTAGCTCCTGTTTGTTTTCCCTTTCTCCTTACTAAGAGGATGGCACATTCTGAGGTAGAATGGGCTGTCACTGTGGTAGGTATCAGACAGCCCAGAGGTAAGGGGTTCTTTCCACATGTCATTGTGGGACAGAAATCTCCTGCTCCTTTGTTACACTTTCCCTTTGTGCCCAGAGAGCTGTTATTGTCCTGACAACAATCTTGAGATAGTTTTGCTATTTGAAGCTGACTGACCTGCCCTAGGAGATCGTTCTGCTCCTTGAATTTACTTTGTCATTTGTTTTCACAAGGGAAAAACGCTGACTGGGCTGAAGAAAGACATTGGTGCACAGACTGAAAGAGAACACATTTTAAAATGACGCTTTTTTCCATGGGAGCCCGGAAAGAAAAGCCCAACATGTTGCAGGTGGTGAGGGACAGTCTCTTGCTCACCTCTACTTATAGGCTACCCATAACTGAAGAGGGTCTTTGCAGCCTGGTAAGAAGTCTCTTTGATCTGGTGTTATTCAGATTACAGGGCCCAACTATTATGTGCTCTTAGGAACTCTTTACACCACTGTGGTGCCTTGATAGTGTATATTGATTAGTGACACAGGTGAGAATCAATCTCATTTTTCAAGTGACTGTGCTGTTTCTGTTAGCTTGCTTTTGTTGGTGCATACTGCTGAGGGGGAATTGTGTCTTTTTCACAATCACAGGGAGGCAGATCAGATCAGCTGTCTGACTTATATTTTGAAGACCTTCAACTGTGATTATTTAGAGTGGTGATAATTTATATTTTTGGACTACATCTCCCATGATGCACAATAACGTCACCCAATTGGTGAGGGGAGAAGCCACATCACTCCAGTCACATAATCTATGAGCATAATAGGAGAGGAAGCCTGGCTGGGGAACTTTGTTCTTAGGCTATGTTTACACTCACTGAAATTAAAAAAACCACCCATGGCTGGCCTCTGCCAGATGACTCGGGCTCCAGCTAAGGGGCTGTTTACTTGCAATGTAGATGTTCAGGCTCAAGCTGCAGCCTGGGCTCTAGGACTCTGTGAGTGTCCCAGAGCTCGGGCTACAGCCCAAGCCTGAAGGTCTAAATCTCAGTTAAACAGCCCCTTAGCCCAAGCCTTGCAAGCCCAAGTCAGCTGGCATGGACCAGCCACAGACGTCTCACTGCAGTGTAGACCCATAGCGAGAATGAAAGCAGGGGGCACCAAAACTACAATTCCCATGAGGCACCTCAGCACTATTTCAGAATCAAAATATTTCAGTTTTTAGCCCAAAATTAAGAGATTTCAGTTTTTTTGGGTGTTAAGTTTTGATGAAAAAAAATCAAAAATTGGTGTATTCAAAAACCCAATTTTCTCTCCAATTGTGTAAGTGAGGCAGTGCATGCATACACTGAATAATATTCCCCACACTGAAGACTACATTTTAATGATGACAGATAGTGCTGAGGCTGAATATTTGTGTTAATCTTTTAACATCCAAATGCAAGGTCATGCATATAGGAACAAAGAACTGAGGTCACACTTATAGAATGCGAGACTATATTCTGGAAAGCAGTGACCCTGAAAGAGATGTAAAGCATCATGGTAGATAATCAACTGAACATGAGCTCTCAGGGTGATGGTGTCTGAGAGCTAACTTCAGAGGTGCCAGTACAATTTGTGTAGTAGGGGTGCTGAGAGCCACTGAACCAAACTTTAAACCCTGCATATAATGGAAACCCCTTCAAGCCAAGGAGTGCTGCAGCATCCCCTAGTTCTAGCACCTATGGCTAACTTGTTCCTTGGATGAATAGGCAGAAAAACATGGAGTAGGAATAGGCAAGTGGTAGTTCTACTGTATATGGCATTAAGAGAGGCATTACTGGAATACTGCATCCATCCTTGAAAAAGGATGTTGACAAATTGGAAAGGATTCAGAAAAAGAGCTACAAGAATAATCGAGATCCAGAAAATGTATCTAAGGGCTTGTCTACACAGTGAGCTAGGGTGTGACTCTGCAGAGCAGTAGCTTGCCACGTGGACCCTGCTACAGTGCACTACGGAACTTTTAGTTTACTGTAGTAGGGTACGTGTGGCAAGCTATGCTCTGTAGATTGACATTCTGGCTTGCCAACCACTACTTCACCATGGATGAGCATGTGCAGTGAGAAACTAAAGAAACTCAGTTTATTTAGTTAATCCAAGACAAGGTTAAGAGGTGACTAGATCGTGGTCTAGAAGTGCCTACACGAAGAGAAAATATATTTTAAATAGTAGAGGGCTCTTTAATCTAATAGACAAAGGCATAACAAGAGCCAATGGCTGAAAGTTGAGCCTAGATAAACTCAGAGTAGAAATAAGGTGCAAAATTTTATAAGTGAGAAGGTATTTGCTCATTGAACAGTTTTTACCTAGGGGCATGGTAGATTTTCCATCATTTGGAATTCTTTCAACTGAGATGTCTTTCTAGAAGCTATACACTCTAGCTCAGCCAGAGTTCAGTGTTCAGTACAGGAACTATTTGATGAAATTCTATTGCTGTGTTATGCAAATCCATCTAGATGAACATAATGGTCCTTAAAAATCTGTTAATCTAATTATCTGCTTTGCTTTTGTAGTCAGTTATTGTAGTATTCATGCACTGCAGTATTATTCAGGAACAATAATGAAATATCCTTGAGGCACTTCATAAGAAATTGTATCTTTCTTTGCTCATTAATTTTGACATGTAATGTTAAATTCTAGTCCTCTTAGAATACAAAACTAAAGGCTAAAGCAGCAACCAAAACAAGGATTTGTTTTGTCAAAGTCAACTTGGTTGCATACTGTACACCACACAGTGATTACTGTATACACTCTGGTTTGGATTCTGATTTATTGGCAATAACAGAAATGATGTAGCTCTCTATCCAGAGACGTCAGAAGGTTTCAAGCTTAATTGCACTCACTCACACCACTGCAAATGAGGAGTCACTCCAACAGAGTCAGTGGGAATTGCACTTGTGTGAGACAAGCATCAGACTTTCTATCATTTTGTTTTCTGCCGCACCTGAGCTGTCACACCACAGGGGAGATTTGTCAGATGAAATCTGCTATCTTATTATGGGATAGGGTGACATTTATGCAAACAGTACACCAGCTAGGGCAAAAACTGTTCAGAATAGTAAATTAAATGATAATGTATGGTCTTGGTTAGTATACGAAGCAATAAACGGCCGCCGAACTGGACGAACAATGAAGTAAGGCAGAGATCCAAAGCCATTTCTTCCAAGTATACTACTCAAGATCAAACATTCTTGTTTAGTTGTGGTAGGCTATTTTTAAGTGCAGCTCAATGAACTGGTGTCCTTTGACTCCCTAAAAAACCCAGCGTCTGAATCAGCTGTATTTTGAAGCCCAATGGCTTGATGGAACAAATAATCTACATGCTGATTTCATGGTTTGCAGTACAGTTGATCCACATGCTGATTTCTTAAAAAAACCTAAACCAGCAGTTTGATCAGCTGCCCTTAAATGAGAGTTTGCTTCACTTGCCAGGTTTGGGCTCTCCATCTGGATCAGCTGTACTTCAAAGTAGAATATCTCAGCGAAGTGTTTGCTCTGTTCATCTGATCCAGACACCAGTATTCCTAAAGGGGTTGAAACCTGCATCTGGCCACACAGATCTGACATGTACTTCTGCACCAGATATGGGCTGGCTACAGAATTTGTTTATGCACATCAAATGTATTCATCATAAGATCCTTTAAAGCTCTGGTATGACTGAGGTTCGCTTAGAATAGATAAGATGTTTTACACACAGTACCACCTAGTGGCTATGTATAATACAGTTTAGCATTCCATTACATCTCCCCCTTTAAGTTTTACATTTCTACCATTTACAATATTTACACTATCATGCTGTCTTTGAAGTTCAGTGTGTATCAGTCTGTTAAGTGTCTCTGAATCATACTGGTTTTCTAATTATATGACCCAAATGCGTAATAACTTTATCATCTGGATATCTATTAGTTGCAATGACTGGCTGTGGTCAATTTGCAATCCTTGAGTCTTTGTTATCTTATTCTGCATTTGCCATCTGTAGAGTTTGCTCTGTTGATTGGTCTTTTGAGGAACAAACTGTATATGTCGATAGTTTTTGTTGAACTCCCCACTGCTGGTCTCAATCACATATGATCTGTATGCTGAATTATTTTTCTTTACAACAGCTGGAATTGTCCATCCGTTTTCTCCATCCAATTTAACATGAATGTAGTCATCTGGTTCTAGACCTGGCAGTTCTCTGAGTGACATCTGTTGTAAAAGTGTTCATAAGGTCCCTGAGCCTTTTTATCTGATTTGGTTACTCTCTTCATATCTGGGCACTTTGGAAATAGGTTCTTTTCCAAAGTTGGAACAGGAGTTCTGAGTTGTTGTCCCATCAGGAGTTGTGCTGGACTGTATTCAGTTACTGCTATTGGTGTTGATCCTTAACTCAGAAGAGCAAGGAATGGATCTTTCTGATGTAAGATTTTCTTGGCTCTCTGTACAGTTCTCTCAGGCCTTGTCTGACTACGGGGGAGATCGACCTAAGTTACGCAACTTCAGCTATGTGAATAACATAGCTGAAGTAGATGTATTTAGATCTACTTACTGCGAGGTCTGTGCTGTGTTGATGGGAGATGCTCTCCTGTCGACTCCCCTTGCGCTTCTCATTCAGGTGGAGTACACGAGTCGATGGGAGAGCGATCTGCAGTTGATTTAGTGGGTCTTCATTAGACCTGCTAAATTGACCGCCGATGCATCAATCGCTGCGCGTCGATCCCCCAGTAAGTGTAGACAAGCCCTCAGCCTCTCCGTTCGCTTGTGGGTAATGTGGGCTGCTAGTAATATGATCAAAATCATAAAATGACTTAAATTTTGCTGCAGTGTTCATCACTAATCATTCTGGAATACTGAAGTAAGCAAAAGTGCACTTCAGTTTCTTGGTAACGTTGTGACATTTTAGGTCTTTCAAGTACATTATTTCTATACACCTGGAAAAATAGTCCATGATGACCAGGTAATGATGTCCTCTGAATTAACATAAATCTGCAGCTAGTCTCTTCCTCTGATAGAGGTGTTATTATTTAGAGGTTCTTTATGTTATGTTGGTTGGTTAGTTCTGCAATGTTTACATGCAGATACGTTATATTTTTGCTGAAACCCAGCCACCACACAGCATTTAATTAATCCTTTATGTCCATAGATGGCATTTAGGATTTCTCCTCTCATTTCATTTGGAATTATGATGCAATTGTCTTTTAATCATGAGTCCATTTGATTCACTTAATTGTCCACGCACCTCAAAGTAGTGTCTTGTTATTTCCTTAGTGTCCTTTAGATACTTGGACTAGCCACCCATAATGTAACTTAGAATTTACTGAAGTTGTGCATTGGTCAAAGTTGCATTTTGTAGCTGGAGTTGTCTCTTTTCTGATGCTGGTCTGTAAGTGTCCACATGTGCCTTTACTTCGAGCTCACAGGTACTTGAGTGGGACACTGGACTCTGTGACAGTGTCTGCTACTACCCGATTTTTTCCAGGAACCTCTTTAGCAATTGGGTTAAATCACATTCACTTTATCAATAGACGATGGCATCTCAGTTGAGTGCTTGACCCAGGTCTTTTCCATTGTTGAGGATTGCAAGTAGTTTATGGTCTGTTATCAATGTAAATGAATCAAGTCCATACAGATATCTGTAAAAGTTCTCACATTCCCATATGTTTGCCAGGCACTCCATTCAATCGTGCATGTCATTTTTCTGCTTCTGTAAAAGTGCGAGAGCAAAACGGTAAGTGGCTTTCACTCAGAACCGTGTTGTTGCAGGAATATACCACAGAAGCCATGGGTGCTTGTATCCACATTGACCATTGTGGGGCTGTTCACATTATAGTACTTGAGAACTGGAGTTGTTGAGATTTATTTTTATCTTTTTGAAGGCAATTTCTTCATTTGACCCTCATAGCCAAGATGGGTTGGACTTTCACTGTTCATTCAGTGGTTTTGTCCCCTGCAGAAAGATCTTGTAGGTAGCGACCAAGGTAATTTCCCATCCTCATTATACATCTCAGTTCTGGAACATTAGTTGGTGCATTCAATTCTCAAATTGTTTTTACTTTATCAGGGCTACAATTGATTCCATTTTTGTTTATTGTCTGTCTCAAAAACTCGATTTGGGGTAGGCAGAAAACACATTTTTCCATGTTTAGCTTCAGTCCAGACTAACTGAGCAGGCTTAGGACCAATGTTCCCTCTAATTCATAGAATCATAGAATCATAGAATATAAGGGTTGGAAGGGACCCCAGAAGGTCATCTAGTCCAACCCCCTGCTCAAAGCAGGACCAATTCCCAGTTAATTTTTTCCATCCATGTGTGGAATAAATTTTGTTATGTGCACTGAGGTATATGTGGATGTGCACCACCAGTAGAAACAAAAACCTAGATATAATATATTAAGTTTAATAAAAAGTTACCATAGGGATAATTACTCCAGCCAGGACAGGTTAGGCGTTTTAGAACTCACTACTCAAAGAATTAAATTTAAGTGTAAGAGAAATAAAAATTATGAAATGCTTAAACCAGTCAAAACACTAAAATAACACTTTGAAAGAATAAAATTACAGAGAATATATGTACATTGCAGGAAGTAGCAAGAAGTAACAACGATTCAAGTATGTGTTGGGAGGTGAGTGTGAAAGAGAGAGAGAGAGTGTGTGTGTGTGTGTGTGTGTGTGTGCTGGCTGCTGGGGAAAGCCATGTGCTGTCTCTTTAAGACACTCACTGAACACTCTCTTGCTCTGTCATAGAATCATAGAACATTAGGGTTGGAAGGGACCTCAGGAGGTCATCTAGTCCAACCCCCTGCTCAAAGCAGGACCAATCCCCAACTGTCCTGAGCTCTGTTGTCTCCCCTCCCCTGCTCTGCGGAGATGGGGTATGAGTGTGTGTGTGTGTGTGTGAGCGAACAAGAGAGACTGTGTGAGCTGGCTGCTGGGGAAATCTCAGAAACAGTGCACTGTCTCTTTAAGAAAGGCACTCAGTCACTCACCATTCAGACCTCAGACCACAGCAGCTCCAAGTCCTCCTGAGCCAGGCTGTCCCCTCTGCCCTGCTCTGCAGAGATGGGGTACAGGTGTGGGGGGAGGGGGACACCCTGACATCAGCACCCTCCTCCCCCTTACCCTCCCACCCCATGCTGCTCAGCCAGCAGGAGGGTCCTGGGAGCAACTGCAGGATGGAGAAATGTGGGGGGAGGGGCACCTGAACCTGTGCGTGCTCTGCTAATCAGCTGGGTAGCATTTGAATCTCTCCTGCATGGCCGCCCAAGTGCGCAGCTTACAGGGAACACAGTTTAGGATTGAGGGTTTTGTTGTGTTCTTCCATTGAAGAGCCATATATTATAATATCATCCCTGAAATCTACAGTATTTTCCCCTCAAAACTGTTTCATGAAGTCTTTTAAGATTCATACAGCCCCCATTGGCCTGCAGCAGTGAACTGCGGCCAGTGGGAGCCGCGATTGGCCAAACCTGCGGACGTGGCTGGTAAACAAACCGGCCCCGCCTGCCAGGGGCTTTCCCTGCACAAGCGGCGTCCCAAGTTTGGGAAACACTGGTCTAGTACAACCACAGGTTTTGGGGCATGATGCAGGAGTTACTGGGAGAGTTCTATGGCCTGCGTTATGCAGGTCTTCAAACTAGAGGAGCACAATGGTCTCTTCCAGCATTAAAATCTATGAAATTCTTCTTTGTTCTGTTACATCCCATTATTCCTAGTTGTAACCTTTGAACCAGTCAGACAGTTCCTTTCCTGTTTGTCTACTTACTTCCCTCCTACATTTGACATGACCTAAGGTGTCCACCTACTGATAGGGCTCCTTTGCTGCTTGTGTTATCTTCTCCTGTTCCGTTCGGCTTAATGTGGAACTTGTAGGATAGGCTGCCAGCAGGACAGCACGGGAGGTGGATTGGAGCAAGAGCAGTGGGGTCAAAGAAGTAGCCTGCATGAGTGAAAGAGAGTCAAGGTGGTGTATGAAAAGCACTTGCCTGCCACCTCAAGACCTGCATTTGGAAATAGCAATCAGATTCTGGTTGTTCAAAATTCTTGATCTAGGGTCACTTGTTGCTTTGGACGCCACAGTCATGTTGAGGGATGGAGGCTCATCGCTATAGTAGCACAGGCTGAAGGCAGACAGTATATCTGTGGGGTTGCTTGCGGCAGCATGCTAAGGAGCAGCTTCCTCGACTGCTTTTTGTAGCTACAACATACTGTCCCCTAGTGCCAGGGCTGGACTGCCAGCTGCTGCGCTGAGCCCTGGGAAATGATCTCATATTGCTGTGCAGCCTAGCAGCCAGTAATGGGACTACCTGGCATGCCTTGGATCCCAGGTGAGCAAGACTGGGGAAAATGGGAAGATGACACAGGGATCTAGCTTGCATATCTCCATGGGGAACCAGATTCCAGTCCATAGGTGTCAAGGTTCCTCCCCCACTCTGAACTCTAGGGTACAGATGTGGGGACCTGCATGAAAAAAACCTCCTAAGCTTATCTTTACCAGCTTAGGTCAAAACTTCCCCAAGGTACAAAATATTCCCCCCGTTGTCCTTGGACTGGCCGCTACCACCACCAAACTAATACTGGTTACTGGGGAAGAGCTGTTTGGACGCGTCTTTCCCCCCAAAATACTTCCCAAAACCCTGCACCCCACTTCCTGGACAAGGTTTGGTAAAAAGCCTCACCAATTTGCCTAGGTGACTACAGACCCAGACCCTTGGATCTTAAGAACAATGAACAATCCTCCCAACACTTGCACCCCCCCTTTCCTGGGAAATGTTGGATAAAAAGCCTCACCAATTTGCATAGGTGACCACAGACCCAAACCCTTGGATCTGAGAACAATGAAAAAGCATTCAGTTTTTTACAAGAAGACTTTTAATAAAAAATAGAAGTAAATAGAAATAAAGAAATCCCCCCTGTAAAATCAGGATGGTAGATATCTTACAGGGTAATTAGATTCAAAAACATAGAGAACCCCTCTAGGCAAAACCTTAAGTTACAAAAAAGATACACAGACAGAAATAGTTATTCTATTCAGCACAATGCTTTTCTCAGCCATTTAAAGAAATCATAATCTAACACATACCTAGCTAGATTACTTACTAAAAGTTCTAAGACTCCATTCCTGGTCTATCCCCGGCCAAGACGACTACAGACAGACACACAGACCCTTTGTTTCTCTCCCTCCTCCCAGCTTTTGAAAGTATCTTGTCTCCTCATTGGTCATTTTGGTCAGGTGCCAGCGAGGTTACCTTTAGCTTCTTAACCCTTTACAGGTGAGAGGAGCTTTCCCCTGGCCAGGAGGGATTTCAAAGGGATTTACCCTTCCCTTTATATTTATGACAATAGGGATTTATCATTCTGTTCATCCCTACTTATACTGCACAAGGTCTGAATAAATAGACGGTGTTGCCTAAGGAATAACTCAGATCTGTGTGTGAAGCTTTGTGCCAATAAAGGATGCTATCAAAAGGAAAATAATGCTGGAGAATTTGCTTGTTCCCGCAAGTTCAATAAACTTCTCTGTTTACAGTTATTGCTTTTACGCAAAATAAATATCTCTAACAATAAAACAGGGTATAGAGACTAATCTGATTTCTTTGATTGTTTCTTAGCAACTTAAATTGTGAATTAGTTACTAAGCAGCTGAGTTAGTGCTTCACAATGAAGCAAAGATAACATTAAAATAAATAAAAATCTAACACCATTAAGACTGAGATATTGTGAAATTAAGTGTTGGCTAATATGTACCACCTTTGTCCTATGTGATGATAAACAATTGGTTAGCTTTTCTCAGTACAGTCATCTTTGATTGTGAGCAGAAGTTCAGCCCTTCTCACACAATGCCATATCTAAGCTGACACAAATGTATGCATCCTCTCAGAGCCCGGCACTGCACAATCAAGTCTCTGAGAAGACCTGTTGGGGCTCCCATTGAAGTAAATAAACAATTCCATTGATTGAATTGGAAGCAGGTTTGGGTCCTGTGGTCCTGAATCGCTGTGGAGCCGAAATAGTGTTTATAGTCTCTCATATAGATCCCCAGCCTCTCTAAGACGGTGTAGCTCTGGGGACATCTGTGGAGTTCATAGAGTCATAGAAGTGTAGGACTGGAAGGGACCTCTGGAGGTCAGGTCCAGCCCTCTTCAGTTGTGGCAGGACTAAGTATTATCTAGACCAGTGCTTCTCAAGCTATCTGATGTGGGGGACCGGCAATTTTTTTTTCCAATGTGCGCGCAGACCAGCAGCCGATGGCTCATGGACCAACACCGGTCCACGGACCACCACTTTGAGTAGCACTGATCTAGACCACTCCTGACAGGTGTTTGTCTAACCTGCTCTTTAAAATCTCCAATGATGGAGATTCTACAACCTCCCTAGGCAACTTACTCCAGTGCTTAACCATCCTGGCAGTTAGGAAGTTTTTCCTCATGTCCAACCTAAATGGCCCTTGCTGCAATTTAAGCCCTTTACTTCTTGTTCATTCCTCAGAAGTTAAGGAGAACAATTTTTCTGCCTTCTCCTTGTAACTTTTTATGTACTTGAAAACTGTTATCATGTCCCCTCTCAGTCTTCTCTTCTCCAGACTAAACAAACTCAATTTTTTCAATCTTCCCTCATAGGTCATGTTTTCTAGACCTTTATTCATTTTGTTGCTCTTCTCTGGACTTTCTCAATTTGTGCACATCTTTCTTGAAATGTCCCCCCACGCCTCTGGAATTGGACATAATACTCCAGCTGAGCGTGGAGTAGAGTGGAAGAATTACTTCTCATGTCTTCCTTACAACACTCCTGTGAATGACATTTGCTTTTTTTGCAACACTGTTACACGGTTGACTCATATTTAGCTTGTGATCCACTATGTCCCCCAGATCCCTGTCTGCCGCACTCCTTCCTAGGCAGTCATTTCCATTTTGTATATATGCAACTGATTGTTCCTTCCTAAGGGGAGTACTTTGCATTTGTCCTTATTGAATTATGTCAGTTTATAGCAGCTGAGGATCTGGCCCCAGGACTGTAAGAGGAAGTGGCAAAATATTGTGAACTAAGTAATCCAGAGCTCCCCAGTCTCATCAGCTGGAGCCAGCTGTATGACCAAACTGAGAGCGTATGTCTGGAGTCTGAGTCTTAATATAAATTGGTTTGTCAATGTCTTCCTCAGGTCATTAGCCTACGCACTCCAGATGGCAGAGTGCCCTGGTGCAGAAACCATATGGTAGTGTATAGCAATGATTGAGAGGAGTAGGATAAATACATTGTTATGAGAAACAAATAATGCACTAGGGTCTATGACATATGTGTCAGCATTAGCTGACAGCAGAATGACATGAAAGTTAAAGGTCAGGTAATGGTATTATTAATTATGGCAAAGTGTAGGCATGGCCCACAGATAAATGGAGAATGTAAAAGTTGAGCCGCACCATGAAGTACAAAATATATTGGAGTTTCAAAAATCAAAAAGTTTAAAAGTGATGGTCTCAATCTAGACCATGCTATGCTGGAGGACACTCTGGGTAAATTGCCATTCCTCCCAAATTCATGGTGGGCCTAGCTTTGAGCAGGTCTAAGCACCAACAGCTCTCACTGACCTCAGCTGGAGTTGCTGGGGTACGGCACATCTGAAAATCGGGTCCTTTGTGACCCCGAACAGCTTGGTGCCTCAGAGGCTGTGCTGAGAGACAGACAGGGAGAGGGATCTGGGAAACTGTGAGCAGGGGCTAAAAAGGGAGCAGGGGTAAGTTTGCCTCTGAAACCATGGGCCTGTTTCTTCATTATGCCCTTCCCATGGTAAACCCCAATATGTTTTAAGTCCCCTTAAATCTGTTTTGCACAGTGTTTTTGTTTTAACAAAGCAATTTTTGTTATCTGACCTCATCAGAGCTGCATCCTCTACTGCTTCTTTTTAATGACCATTTAAAAATGATTAACAGTGCCTGGAGCCATGACAGCCCGACTTCCTGTGCTGAACTTCATACACGTCTGGATTTGCAGAAGGGAGTTCCCTGCAAGAGAGAGTTTCCCATAAACAAGGACACTTGGGTCATTGTTTAGAAAAGCTGACTTCATGGAGGAGAGAGAAGCCATGGACTGGGACGGATGCTCTGGCAGGGAGGTTTTTTCACTCGTTTGGGGTTTCATTTTAATGCTTGAAGCACATTTGTTTACGATTTTCTAAAAAGCCTCAAAGCAAAAGCGTTGTGGGCTGTCATTGGCCAGCATGACTCTAATTCTCAGTTCTGTTCTTTGGTAAAAGTGATGGGAATGGCTTCTTTCAGATCAGATAGGTAACTGGAAGATTATGATGGAAGAATGGGCATGACAAAAGCTTATGTATACCACAGGGAAACTGAGACATTGTAAAGTTTTCATTTCTGAAACAGCTTCCTCAGTATGTGATTAACTGCCACCTCTACAACAAAAACTGCCCTTTTACTGTCAGCTTCCCTAAAGTGGAACCAAGTCCTCACTGGCAGCATTCAGGCCAGTTCGGTTTGAACCATCTTTATTCCTTGTTTGTATCAGGGCTTGTCGAATTCACTTGCTATTTTTAAGTTCAGTTCAAGGGATGGGTGAAGGCTCAGGTCAGTTTGGATTTTATTTGAACCTGTTTGCTCATCCTTAGTCCAAACTCTGCCGATCTTAATTCTGAATGGAAAATGGGTTATTTATTTAAGGTTCATAAAGATAGAAAACAGCAGGAAATTCAATCAGCATGTCTTCTTTGCTACTTCTGTTCCATTACACAATAATTTCCCCTTCCCTCAGGCTATCATCCGCCTTCTCTTTTTCAGAGGCACTCAATAAGAGAGACTATTGATCCTCACCTGTCAGTTACTTAGGAGCACACAGGCATAGTGTATTTTGAGTCTATTTTCTTGATGGCATGCCTGTGGATAGGGTTTTATTTCTCTGGGATTCTACTCAAGCTCCCAGATGCTGACTGGTGGGAGCTCTGGCTTCCCTCACCCTCTTTTCGCTTTCAGAAAAGCCCAGACAGTCAGTGGCACCTCCAGTGGGGAGAAGGAGAGCATTCACTTCCTGGATCCTAGGCAATGAAAAGTTGAACTTAACAACCTTTATAAACTTCTATGTCTAAAGTTAGGCACCTAAGTCCATGTTTGAGCACCTCAGTAAAAGTTGTGCCTTGATTTTCAAATGTGATGAGCACCTGCATCTAGAGTTGGAAGAAAGTTTTTGACGCAAATATGGGTTTCTTTGGCAAAAAAGGCAGATTCAGTGACTCTGAAACATTTCATGAATTGCTATCAATTTCATCAAGTTGTTTTAGATGGGAGGAAAAAAGAGCCTTAAAAATTCGAGAAAAAATTTTTAATTTGAAAATACTTTGTTTTAAAAATTCCTTGAATTATAGTCTTTTAAAACTGAAACATTAAATGTTTCCGTGAAATGTTTTGTTTAATTGGACCTGAAATAATTTCTTTTGGAATTGTCAGCAGTTGGAAAAAAATCCATTATTTTCACAGCTCTACCTGCGTCTTCCATTGACTTTGCTAGGAGATGCAGGTGCTTTGCTTCTCTGCCTTCAGTGAGAGGCGTGCGTGCTCAGAAACTCTCAAATTCAGGCCACAACTTTTACTGAGATGCTTAAATAAGGGTTTAGGAGCCACACTTTAGGTTCCCAGGATTGTGAGGGTCGGCCATTACTCCTCAAACTAATATATTAAGAAAAGAGATGCTAACAAAATGTTGATGCCATGAAAATGTATGTCATGATCAATCATTGCTGTATCCCTCATCTTCTCAGGTCCTCTTTCTTTGTCACTCTTTCATGTGTTATGTCTGTTTTTAGGCCCTGATTCAACAAGGTAATTAAGCATGTGCCTAACTGTAAGTGTATGAGTAGACCCATTGAAATCTATGGGGCTAGACCCGTGCTTAGAGCTAGGCAGGTGCTTAAGTGTCTTGCTGAACTGAGGCCTTAGATGCTAAACGCCTCATGTTAAGGGCCACTCCTGCTTGTCTGCTAAGTGACCCCTGCTGAACAAGACTTCTGAAGGGGTGGATTTGGATTGACATGTTTAAGCATGTCTTGTTCATGTGGGCTTTGAACACAGGCACTGCTAGCTAATCCAAATGGACCAGATTACTCTGACAAATCTAGTCTGAACATTGCTTTCCTTCTTCTTTTTTTCCCCTTTGTCCATTCTCACTGCCCCTATCCCCGCAGTGTCCCTTTGTCTTCCAGCTTTCATGGGGGGTTTGTTCCAAATCTCTATTTCTTTTCTCCATAGCTCCTCCACACGTTGCTGAGAAAACAGCCACTGAACTGCACCTGCATGGCATGCATCCAACATAACAAGAAAGGAGAGCTGGCCAGAAAGGGAGTGTTCCTGGTCCTTGTGTGTCCCTGGGAAATGGACTCCCAGTAGACAGAATTAAGCCATTCTGCAGAATCTGACTATAGGACCATTAAATGAATGGCTGTGATATGGCCTGACAGCACACTTGTCACCTCTCTGTAGCACATGTAGGGTGCTCATTGGGAAGCTAACAGGAATAAGTAAAATAGTTAAAACTAGAAAAGGGCCTAAACCCCAGGGTCTCTCATCCATACACCTTCATGCTTCAGGGTGAGGTGGAAGGTCTGCATTCAAATGTGTCGATCTTACAGTTTCAGTTCCTGATCAAAACCAAAACCAGAGAAAGCCTGTTGTCTGTTTTGTCTGCAGTACCAATCTCATGAAAAGGAGCCTTTGAGATTTTGGCATGATCTGAGTCTGAATCCCAGCCTTGATTTGGTTCAAGCTTGAACTTTGAACCCTAGCCCAAAACTAATTCAGCTCTAAACCCTGACATCCTGGTCTATTTAAAACACAGGGAACTATTTAAATAGCTACACTGGAGGAAGTTAGGTTCTGAACACAAAGAATGGAAAACCTGAATGCAAGCTCACCTGCTACTTCTGGGGATGCGGACTCCTGGACTGGGGTATCACAATGGTGCAAACACCTGCTGAACAAGACTTCCAGAGAAGTGGATTTGGTTTGACGTGTTTAAGCATGTCTTGTTCATTTGGGGTTTGAACATCACCACAGGCACTGCTAGCTAATCCAAACAGACCAGATTACTCTGACACATCTAGTCTGAACATTGCTTTCTTCTCTTTTCTTCCTCTTTGTCCATTCTCATGTTCCCTATTTCAGCAGTTTCCCTTGGTGTCCTATAGAAAACAGGAAAAGTCATTGAGGGCATCAGAGTGAAGACTGTAAAATCATAACTGCTCCCTTCGACTTGGATGTTTGGTCACTTGGAATGAATAACCACCCAGTCTGCCAAAGTCGCCTGAATAGAAGCACATTTGAGAAAAGTTTGGGTAGATGGAGCCATGGAGAGTGGCTTCTTTAGCTTATTTGGGAAAGCTAGAGAACCAGGTTCTTCTTCTACAATTACTTCTCCATGTTTCTTAGCGTATGGGGTAGTACATGTGTCTGTTGAGGAACAGAGGTGCCAGGCTCTAGTAGTGGACTGCAAGCTTTTTAAAGTGTCCTGTTGGGGGCCCAACCCGGCAAGGTGTTGAGCAATTTTAGCCAGCGAGCTGGAGTTCAGTCCGAGTTGATGGCACTCTGCGTCTTACAGGAAGTGTATCACCTTGGGCAATTAGGCCCTTAGTTCAAAAGGGCCTAATTTTCCAAGGCACTCACCAGCTGGCTGCTGAGTTCTTTTGAAACTATAACCCCCTATTGTTCTACTGAAGTCTGTTCATCGTCATAACCCTTTGTGCAGGGAATCAAATACGTGCTCAGACTGGATGTTTGTAAAGAACTGTGGGTTGTATAAATGAGACTTTGCTGGACAGGGATAGATGAGCCACTCCTGGGTCTAAAGTAGCAAAGGTTGAAGAACCAACTTCTTGTCCTAGCAGGACTTCTGTAGTATTAGTGCTTACCAGTACTTCCAGTGGTTAACATGTAACTTGTAACTGTGAAATCCATTTTGAAGAGAGAAAGTGCCTCCTTTTTAACCAAGTTTGTGTGATGATTGGTAGAGTATGCTTCTAGGATATTATGTGTAGACATCAACTAGTGTTGGAGAAAACCTCCAAAAGGCTTAGAGGTTAGATCTGGCTCAGAGTATCATCTAAAGCTTTAATTTAGAGAGGGCCAAAAGGGGGCTGGGCTTTGTGGTGTGTTTGATTTTTTTGCATTGCCATATCACTCTGCTTTTGTTCTGGAGAAATCAGAGGTGGGTTGAATCCAGATTCCGTTTTATCTGAACCAGCAGAGTTTGGAGTTCTGTCACAGGGTGAGCTGGCCCTTTAAGGGGGTTGGGGCTCAGCTGCACCCTAAGGTTCAGGCTCAGCCCCCCTTCCCTGGTGAGGGGAATAAGTACTGGGGTTCCATGGTAGAAAGCTATGTCACAGAGTCACGTCTGTAAAGGGCAGCCTGAGTTCAGGGAGCAGAGAGGCTCTGCTTATCTCCCAGGCAGACGGCCTGCGAGTGCCAACCCTTCAGGGAACAGACTAAGAAGCCTGTGAGCCGGTCTGTTGGAGGGCAGAAGGGAATAGAGAGGCTCTTAACTCCCAGACCGAGGGCCAGGGCAGCGAGATCTACAGGGAATTGCGGGACATCCCAGGCCAGGGGAAAAGATGTGGTTTATATGTGGAACTTATGTTAAACTGCTAAACTGAACTCCTGTGGGTGCTCCTTATTGGATGCACGGCCTGAGGAGTTGGCCCTACTGGCCAGGCTCAGACAAAAAGGTCCTGTTTTGACCCATTTCTGGTTTAAATGATTTATTTAAATGAATTAGCTGAACCTCTTTCGTCTATGAAATTGGGCTGAAAATCGTGTAAGAACAGGCTGTCCTGTGAAATTTCTGGTCTTCACTCTGGACAGCCCAGAAATGAAGCTTTTGCCTCTGGTCTGAGGCAGAACCAGAAAACACAGAGGTGTGTAAAAATTAGAGATGTACAAATAATGGATATGTATATATATATTTTGCTGACAGTTTAAAAAAATAGTTTTGGGTTGAACTGAAACTTTTTGAATTTTTGGTGAATTGAAAAGTTTAAAACAAATTGTTTTGGGTCAAACCTTTCATTTGACCCCAAAGTAAACATTTTGTTTAGATTGTGAGCATTTTTAATGGTTTTGCATTGCTGTTATAAAAACTGAAGGAAATTTCAAGTTTGTTTCAAACTGACATCAAAACATTTCAAAAACGTCAACAAGAAATGTTTTGATTGTTTTGGAATGTTTCTAGGGTCCCCCCCAAATCCCCAAAAAGGACATGACTTTTCAAAAAGTTTTGGTGTCACCCAATTTGCATTTTTTGCCAGAAAATCTTTCAGCCAAAATATTTTGCCCACCTCTAGTAAAAATGCAAACCACTAGTAGAATATTTTGGAATACCAAAAATGCTCAGTTCAAAGGATGAAGCAAGGTTCTGGTTAATTTGTACTTTAGTTGAACCTATTCATTCAACCAATATCAGATGAGAAAAAACAAATAACATTTTTTGACATTACATGTCACTTTACTTCTGGACTAAAAACAGCTGTCACACACGGTTTCAGAGCAGGAAGAACAGATTAACTTTATAGGAGGATGTGTGTGCAGCGTAGCATATTGTCCTCCTCCAATAAATGAAGATTTTTCCCACAGGATATGTAACTGATTCTCAGTGACACCATCACTTCTGCTTATACATCTGTTCTGCTTTTAAAGGCTGTATAACTTGATCATTCTGGACAGATCTTCCTTTGAGATATACATTTCCTCTAAAGCTATCAAATCACTGGCATGGGAGCATCTTAATCTATGCCAGGACATATTGATTAAATATTCCTTTCCCTTTTGTTGAATGTCAACATCTTTATAGTTAAAAGAATAACCAACCAATCATCATCATACCTTTTTACTATATTGGCTGATCTTAGAATGATGTCACTGGGAAGCAGTCAGTGAATTGCTTAATCAGGGACCAAAACTCTGTCTTCCTACCAGAACTTGAAACCTTAAAATTAACACTATGTAAAGCCCAATTTTCAAACTTGGGTGCTTAAAGTTAAGTATATAAATCTGTATTTCGGCAGTATGTTTGAAAATCAGCACTTAGATGCCAGAGAGTTTGCATATTTAGTGTCTAAATACAGATTTAGGCCCAGATTTGGAAAGGTATTCAGGCACTAAAGATGAAGATTTCAGTGGGAGATACGTGCTTTTGAAAATCCCAGTAGAACATACGAACAGCCATACTGGGTCAGACCAATGGTCCATTTAGTCCAGTAGCCTGTCTTCCGACAGTGGCCAGTGCCAGGTGCTTCAGAGGGAATTAACAGAACAGGTAGTGATGAAGGGATCCATCCCCCATCGCCCATTCCCAGCTTCTGACAAACAGAAGCTAGGGATACTTCAGAGAGTGGTTTTGCATCCTTGCCCATCTTTGCCAATAGCCATTGATGGACCTATCCTCCATGAATTTATCTAGTTCTTTTTTGAACCCTATTATAGTCTTGGCCTTCACAACATCCTCTGGCAAAGAGTTCCACAAGTTGACTGCGCATTGTATGAAGAAATATTTCCTTTTGTTTGTTTTAAACCTGCCGCCTATTAATTTCGTTTGGTGACCCCTAGTTCTTGTGTTATGAGAATAAGTAAAAAATACGTCCTTATTTACTTTCTCCACACCATGTGTAATTTTATAGACCTCCATCATGTCCCCTCTTAGTCATCTCTTTTCCAAGCTGAAAAGTCTGTTTTATTAATCTCTCCTCCTATGGAAGCTGTTCCATACATCTAATTATTTTTGTTGCCCCTTTCTGTACCTTTTCTAGTTCCAATATATCTTTTTTGAGATGGGGCGATCAGATTTGCATGCAGTATTCAAGATGGGGGCATACCATGGTTATATAGAGGCAATATGATATTTTCAATCTTATTATCTATCCCTTTCCTAATGTGCTTATCTGCCTAAATACCTTTAAAAATCTGGACCCCAAAGGCCTGGTTTTTCAGAGCTGTTGAACATCCAATATTCCATTAGCGATCCAATGGATAGCACCTTTGAAAATCAGGCCATAGGTGTCTAGCTTCAAGCATCCAGGAAATGTGAGTACAGAGAGTATTTATAGCTGTCAATGGCAGCATATTAAAAAAAAACACCTGGGGCAATGGTAAAAATTGATAGGGAATTGACAGGGATAGAAAATTGTTTTACTGTGTTCAGATTCCTTTCAAACTGAGACTCACTGTGTTACGGAAAACAAATGTAATTTCTACATATAGATCTGTGAGTAGGTTGAAAGCAAATTGAAATCGGCATATTTGGGCTTTTTGCTCATTTCAATAAATCAAAAATTGGTGCAGCGGTTTCACAAGTTTCTGCCTAAGAAAAAGACAAAATTTACTAAGAAGAACTGAAACCAGTGTGAAATGTATCCAAAAAGACTGACATTTTCGACAACTGCTAACTTGTCCCACAATGAAGAAAATAATTGAATTAGTGAAATCTTATACTAGTGAATTAGTTTTGTACAATAAAATTATTTTTGGCATTGTTCATATAGCTCTGAGCACCTAATTTTGTTTTTGCTGTACAAAAAAAAAATTCAGATGGAAAAACTAGCTGAGTTGTGTGTGATCTCACCTGAGTTCTGGTATTGTTCAGAAGCAGATAAAGAAACTGGTTTTATCACTAGCTATAAAATTAATTATGGAAATGGAATATGTATAGATAATAAAAATGAACTCCTTATGTGGCTCAAATTAGGTAAAAAAAATAGCGGATCAGATTTATGATTCATGTTTGTATTTTGTTAGTGTATTTATAAAGGACTCCAGTCTCCAGGGCTGTCTGTCCTGCCCTTTTTATGAGCACTAAAATTCATACTATTTTAAAAAGATTTAGAGAAGGATTCTCAAAAGGGCTTGGCACAAGTTGTTGCCTAAGCCTCAGGGCAGCAATAACTTAAAGCACACATTAGAGTTATATGGATTTTACCTTAATCTACCTACCCTAGCAGCCATATGCAGTGAAACAATCGGTACCTTTGCATCACGCAACAAATATGCAACCTCAAATTACAAACCACCCCATAAAAGGGAGATTAAGCAACCTACTCAATGACAACAGCACCAAGTAATTCAACCTTGCAGAATGAAAGGAGCTCAGACATTTGTGTGTGAGATTTAATCAACGCTAGTTATGAAGTGCAGAGCTAAATCAGCACAAACATCTTAAAACGAAGGGCATGTCTACACTGGCAAAGTTACAGCGCTTGCAGTTACAGTGCCACTCAGAGAGCGCCGAAGGAAAACTGCTGTTGTGTGTTCACACTGACGGCTGCTTGCGCAATAGCTTGTTCACACTGATGGCGCTATTCGGAGTGGTGCACTCTGGACAGCTATCCCACAGAGCACCTCTTTCTCTAAGGCCGTGTCTACACTACCACTTATGCTGGCAAAATTTATTCGCTCAGGGATGTGAATATTCCATCCCCCCGAAAGACATAAATTATGCCGGCATAAGTGACAGTGTGCACAGCGCTATGTCGGTGGGAGAGCTTCTCCTAGCCAACATAGGTACTGCCACTTGGTGGTGGTGGTTTAATTATGTCGACAGGAGCGCTCTCCCATCAGCATAGAGTGGCTACATGAGAGATCTTACAACAGTGCAGCTGCATCGGTACAGCTGTGCTGCTGTAAGCAGTCTAGTGTAGATATGGCCTAAGAGTCTGTTCCTGTGAGGTGCTGAGTGCCCCTAGCTCCAAGAGGCTCAGCACCTCACAAGACCAGACCTCATTTGGTTCTTTAACTTTGCTGGTTTGTAATTGCACATGATAACCGAGGTGGGCACAAAAAATGGGTGATGGTCTTCATAAAAATTTATCCGAATTTTGATGAAAAATGTTGAATTTGTGAACGTCAAGGTGTTTTTGACCAGCTCTGTATAAGATTATTCCAGCCCAGGTTATGCTGCTGGTGGGTTTTGTCATGTGTGTATCATATGGGTA
Organism: Caretta caretta; assembly: GCF_965140235.1. Lineage (NCBI taxonomy): Eukaryota > Metazoa > Chordata > Testudines > Cheloniidae > Caretta > Caretta caretta. The sequence goes on from NC_134210.1 coordinate 49,229,761, forward strand.
AATGTAATGAATGAGTTTGGTACTTAATAAACGTATAGCTTGGTGCTTCTGAAATTTGAGGCGCCAATAACACTGGCCTGAGCTGATCATACTGTGTCCAGGTGCTGCACAATCTGCCACATATCTCTGCAAAGATGCAATAACTTAAAATGACTGTTTATAAAATTTTAAAGCACATTTTGGGGAGCATTCATGTTTTATTAACATGCATTTCAAACATTTTTCTCCTGCCCAAGACACAGCCAGAGCTCCATGTTGTTTACAAAATATCTCAGGGTGAAATCTTGGCCCCAATGAATTTTGCTATTAACTTCAATGGAGCCAGGATTTCACCTTGAGTGTCTAATCCTAGTCCTAGAGAATTTTCCTGAACCTTCAGTTTGCTCATAGCCCAGTAAGTCATCAGACATGGGCAGTGAAAGGCAATCAGTGTGCAGGGTTCTTGTGACTCTGGGCAGAGAGGAGCTGGAAACAAAACAGCCTCCAGTTTCAAAGCTGCATTTCTGCTACTTGTTCTAATGTCTCCACTACCTTGGCCTTCTCAAAGGGGCTATTCTTTCCTTACTCCAGTTGCCCGAGCTCTTATACTCAGGCCTTATCTGCATTGGGCTAATGCATCCAGTCAGAAAATGTGTTAACACATTTGAACACTACGTTAAACAAAATTTTGCCCTTAGTGTGGACAAGGACAATTGTCATTACAAATGTTGGTTGGTCATGGTTTATTTCAGGGTCCTCCCAGCTTTGCCCGCAGTAAAATGAAGATAATTATACGTGCCTCCTTTAGACCGGGCTTTAAGGGGTGGGGGGGAAATCACTCTGGAAATGGTGATTATTAATTGCTGTAGTACACTTCAGCTGCCGCGTCTGCATCACTGTGAACCATCTGTGAGGAGGAGGAATGTTCTGGGCACTGAAATACAAAACGGGCACTTTTCATCCCACTCTTCTCTTAGAATTTCCAGAGCCAGGATACTTACAACAGCAGGCTTTTATAACTAGCTTGAGCGCTTACTTTGCCAAGCGCACAACTGTGGGAATAGTATTTACAGCCTCTTGAGGCAGTATTCCAGGTTTAGTAGGGCAAATAGGAGTGTGCACGTGGAAGGAAGAGAGTGACTAATACCAGTTATCCACCCCTAGAATTGTACCTAATCTGAAACAGATGCCTTTCCAAACTTTACCAAAGCTTAGGGAATTTGGATAGAGGGTCTGGTTCAGTAACATGTCTTGTAAATAGCAGGGGCCAGGCTGTGCCCTGGCTGATTTTCCCTGTTGCAATCGAATGCCAACAGATCTAGTTCCCTGAGGTTTCTCCTAGCATTGGGGTTTCTCCCAGCAGGTAGCAAAGAGACCCTGCAACAGCTCCTATGCTCCATCCCCTGGCATAGGGAGAATGTCTTTTCTGAGAAAAGCATATGGCTGGAATGTCCCTATACCTTGTGATCTCTGGTTGCTGGAATGCCTCCGAAGGTTATTGGAAGCTAGAATGGTATAAAGAAGCCTTTAGCCTGCTCTACATTACCTCCAGGACTGATCTGGTACGGATCTGTATCCAAGACTGGGGTGAGGAGAGGGGTGAGAAGAGAGGTTAAAGACAACTTTCCACCACCACCCACCACATTTGCAGCAGGTACCACTCCAGAACAGCTAAGAATCTGGCCCAAAGTGTTTCCTCAGGACAGACTCTATCAATGGTATTACTGATTATTATTTTAACATATTGTGGTAGCACCTCAAGACCTTGATCAGGTTAGGCCTCATTGTGCTAGGTGCTGTATAGACATATAATAATTGACAGCTCTGCAATCTAAAAGACGTGATGTAACAGGTAGATGAGATAAACAACCAGGCTGGGGTTGGAGAGATGGGGTAATGAATCAGATAGAATGTGCATAATTTGTAGCCAGTCAGTAGTGGTCATAACTCACCACCTGCCTCGCCTGTTTTCTATACGCAGCAAGGCAGAGATGAGTAATGTTGGTAACAAGATCTGCATAGAGATCATAAGAACCTGGTAAAACAGTTAGTTGGCCAGCTTATGTAAAACACATATCTCTTTCAAGTCAGGGGAGTGGTGGGTTACATGGCAATATTTTCCATTTTATCATCTTCAGCTGGAGACAACCGGACCTCAATTATTAAAATCCAGAAACTTCATCAACTTCCTAACTCCCTGTAGACAAGCAATAATTATTTACAAATCTGTCAGACACACAGCTTCCAAACTTCAAAGAGAGCTCATTTACCAGGCTTAAAATTCTTCAACTGACATTCCCCTTCATCTGAATTATATTTATAAGTAGCTGGTAATGAAAATCTAACCTCATCCCTTCGATCACTAAAAAAACACAGGCTGTGATAAAAGTATAAAAATCCAGTATGATTAACTTCTAATTATCTCTCTAAGAACAGTTCACTTATTGATTAAATTATTTTTTTGATTAAAAAAACACCCGAATGAATGATAGAAATAACTAATTTATCAAAAGAGACTTAGATGGGTGAGGTAATTTCTTCTTCTGAAGAGCTCTGTGTAAACTCAAAAGCTTATCTTTCACACCAACAGAAGTTGTTCCAATAAAACATATTACCTCACCTACCTTGTCTCTGTAATATCCTGGGATTAACATGGCTATAACAACACTGTAAACAGTAATTTATCAAGACCCATCCTTTAGTTCAGTTTTGTTTAGTTGAAATTTCTCAAAATGAATAGAATCCCTTCTGTCTTTATACAGCCCTTGTGAATTAACAATGAAAACATATTTTAAAATAGAATAATTTGATTATACTGTCTGTCAGGCTAGCGTCTTCCAGTAAGGAAACAAATGCTCTCTATTTCACAGGACATAACATTTTAGAAGAAGCCAGAATCTCCATTACAATATCACTGAACTACATTCAAGTCTCTGTCTTTGCTGTCAGACTTTCTAATACATGGCTCCTCCCCCAAAACTGTGTGGCGATTAATCATCAACAAATCTACTGACTATCAGCATAAAAAAAGAAAAGTGAAAAATACACAATTATTTACAGAGAGACCAGAATGCAGTCCAGTACTTCTGTAACAGTGACAAGGTATTTTAGGAAATATTTTCCATCTTATTCTACTTTGATCCTTCTCTGTGCCCAGTGGATTTAGTATTTGAACTGAAAATTGGGGCAAAGATCTTGTAGTCAGATCTGGGGGCAGCCTCCTTCTGCAAAAACATTCTGAAACATGTGGTATTGACCATGTGCATTTCAGGGCCATTCTTGCACAATTAAGGCCTGGTCTACAGTACGCAGTTATTTTGGAATTAGCCGAGTTACCTCGAAATAAAACTGGTTCCATCCACACAACCAAACCAGTTTTTTCAATTTAAAGGGCTCTTTACTCCAATTTCTGTACTCCACTTCGGCAAGTGGAGTAGCGCTAAAATTGAGATTGCAGTTCTGGGTTACAGGTACTGTGGACGCAATTCAATGATATTGGCCTCCGGGAGCTATCCGAGAATGCTCCCTTGTGACTGCTCTGGACAACACTCTGAACTTCAATGCACTAGCCAGGTAGGTAGTAAAAGGCCCGGGAAGTTTTGAATTTCCTGTTTGGTCACCATCAGCACAGGTGACTATCAGCACAGTCCACCATCACAGGCAACCATGCAGAGTCCACTATCTAAAGAGACCACACAGTTCCGGATTCGCAGACGAGCTCCAGCATGGTCCAAACGGGAGGTACTGGATCTCATTGCATGTTGGGGGAGATGAATCTGTTATGACAGAACTACGTTCCAAAAAAAGGAACGCAAATACGTACGCTAAAGTCTCCAGGGCCATGACGGAAAGAGACTACTCCAGGGACACAGAACAATGTCGTACAAAAATCAAGGAGCTCAGGCAAGCGTACCAAAAAGCCAGGGAGTCGAACGGGTGCTCTGGGTCACAGCCCCATACATGCCGCTTCTACCGTGAGCTGCATGCAGTTATGGGGGGGTGACGACACCACTACCCCACCACTGCCAGTGTACACCTGCAAGGGGGGAGTAGCACGGAGCGAGGAGGATGAGTTTTTGGAGGACGAAGAGGAGGAGGAGGACAGTGCACAGGCGGCAAGTGGGGAATCTGTTTTCCCCCCTACCCAGGAACTATTCTTAACGCTGGAGCCAATAGCCTCCCCCTACTCCCAAAGTATGCTCCCGGACCATGATCCTGGAGAAGGCACTTCTGGTGAGTGAGAGCTTGATCAGAGCCACACGGTGGGGTGTGGGGGGAACCCAGCCGCACTGGGCTGTTCGTGTTTAGTTTAAAGGGCTCATCCCTGCTCAGACCTCATTGGAGCCATGCTGGGCTGTTCGTGTTTAGTTTAAAGGGCTCATTCCTTCTCAGAGCCCCATCAGAGCCATGCTGGGCTGTTCGCGTTTAGTTTAAAGGGCTCATCGCTGCTCAGAGCCTCATCAGAGCCCCGCGGTGTGTGTGTGTGTGTTGGGGCGGAGGGGAGGGCGTTGTATGAAGCGATCATCCCAGAGAGCCTGCAGGCTGCCTGCAAGCTGAATTCTGTTGCCTGGCCACATGCGATGGCTTACTCACACCAAAGTGGCAGGCACTTCAGTATAAGAGGCAAAATGAGACCTTGTACAGAAAGAACATGTGCTATGTACTATGAATTGCCTGTTTCACTGAGAAACAGTGTCCCCTTGTTCTCTAAAATGTATCCTTTAAAATACTTCCCTCCCTTTTTCTTCTCCTGCAGCAGGTGCAAATGTTTCAATGCGGCCCCTATCTACTCCATTCCAGAGGCTGGTCCAGATTAGAAGGCAGAAAAAACGAACTCGGGACAACATGTTTGCCAAGCTCATGCAGTCCTCCCGCACTGATAGGGCCCAGCTGAATGCATGGAGGCAAACAATTGCGGAGTGGCGTAAAGCGTTACATGAATACGAAGTGAGGAGGGACATGTGTGATGAGAGTAGGTAGGATGCTATGGTCAAGCTCATGGGGGAGCAAACTGACATGCTCCGCTGTATGGTGGATTTAATGCGGGAAAGGCAGCAAGACCACAGACTGCCGCTGCAGCCCCTGAATAACCGCCCTCCCGCCTCCCCAAATTCCATAGCCTCCTCACCCAGACGCCCAAGAACACGGTGGGGGGGGGGGAGCACTATGGGGACCCACACAGTCAACCCCAGAGGATTGCACAAACAGCAGAAAGCTTGCATATCCTACATTTTTATTTGGTTTCTGGACTTGTCTTTCCTTCCTCCACCCCCCATAACCCAGTACCTCCCCTCCCTGATCTAGCTTCTGATTTCTCTCAATGATTTAATTGAGGATTGATCCTGCTTTGAGCAGGGGGTTGGACTAGGTGACCTCCTGAGGTCCCTTCCAACCCTGATATTCTATGATTCTATGATTTTGTGCAACAAATAATAAAGAACGGTTTTTAAACAATTGTGACTTTATTTCCTTTCATATATATAGGGGGTGGGTAACTTTAAGAGAAACAAACACAGCACTCACACCGTACCCTGGCCAGTCATGAAACTGGCTTTCAAAGCTTCTCTGATGTGCAGCGCGCCCTGCTGCGCTCTTCTAATCACCCTGTTGTCTGGCTGTGCGAAACTGGCCACCAGGCAAGTTGCCTCAACCTCCCCCCCCACCATAAATGTCTCCCCCTTACTCTCACAGATATTGTGGAGCACACAACAAGCAGCAATTACCATTGGAATATTGGTTTAGCTGAGATCTAACCGAGTCAGTAAACTGCGCCAGCGCGCTTTCAAAAATCCAAACACACATTCTACTACCATTCTGCACTTGCTCAGCCTATAGTTGAACTGCTCCTTACTACTGTCCAGGATGCCTGTGTACAGCTTCATGAGCCATGGGATTAAGGGGTAGAATGGGTCCCCAAGGATAACTATAGGCATTTCAACATCCCCAACAGTAATTTTCTGGTCTGGGAAGTAAGTTCCTTCCTGCAGCTGTTCAAACAGATCAGAGTTCCTGAAGACATGAGCGTCATGAACCTTTCCCAGCCATCCCACGTTGGTGTTGGTGAAATGTGCCTTGTGATCCACCAGTGCTTGCAGCACCATGGAAATGTACCCCTTGCAGTTTATGTAATGGCCACCCCAGTGTTCCGGGGTCAAGACAGGGATATGTGTTCCGTCTATCGCCCCGCCGCAGTTAGGGAACCCCAGCGCATTAAAGCCATCAACAATGGTCTGCACATTTCCCAAAGTCATTACCCTTGATAGCAGCTGGTCAATGATTGCATTGGCTACTTGCAGCATAGCAGCCCCCACCATAGATTTCCCCACTCCAAACTGATTTCCGACTGACCGGTAGCTGTTGGGCATTGCAAGCTTCCACAGGGCTATGGCCACTCTCTTCTCAACTGTGAGGGCTGCTCTCATTTTGGTGTCTTTGTGCTTCAGGGCAGGGGACAGCAAGTCAAAAAGTTTCATGAAAGTGGCCCTACGCATACGAAAGTTTCTCAGTCACTGGGAATCATCCATACCTGCAACAGTATATGGTCCCACCAGTCTGTGCTTGTTTCCCAGGCCCAGAATCGGCATTCCACGGCATGAACCTGACCCCAAAGCACTATGATCTCCCAGTCGCCACATGGTGTGCCGTCTGTGTCCATGTCCTCATCAGTATAGTAATCGCGCTGTCGTCGCTTCCTTGCTCGGTTTTGCAGGTACTGCACATACTGCTGGATAATGGGTGAGGTATTTACAATGGTCAAAACTGCAGCGGAGATCTGATCGGGCTCCATGCCTATGGCGCCTGCATGGGTAATCCTGGAAAAACGGCGCGAAACGTAGAAGAGCAGAGTGGCAGCGGAAGCTGTGCTGTTCGGTTCATGGTAGCTGAACAAAGGCTGAAAATGGTTGTCTTCTGTGGCTTTCACGGAGGTGGGAGCCCAGGACAGACAACATGGAGAAGCTCGAAAGCATGGCAATAGCGGGAGAGCAGAGTTGGCGGCGGAAGCTGTGCTGTTCAGTTCACGGTAGCCGAACAACAGCGGAAAATAGTTGTCTTCTGTGGCTTTCACGGAGGTGGGAGCCCAGGACAGACAGCATGGAGAAGCTCGGAAGTGTGGCAATAGTGGGAGAGCAGAATTGGCGGTGGAAGCTGTGCTGCTCGGTTCACGATGGCCGAGCAGAGTTGGCAGCGGAAGCGTTCGATGAGGAAGAGAAAGAGTAGATAGTAGAGATTACACAGGTAGATGAGAGGAAATGAGAGGTGGATTCATAGTAGTAGGAGAGCAGTGGTGCACCATCTGCTGAAAGCAGTATGACGTCTGCATGCCAAAAAGGCGCAAAACGATTGTCTGCCGTAGCTTTCTGACGACACACTCCCAGAAACACCCGCAAGAATATTTTTGCCCCATTATGCACTGGGAGCTTAACCCAGAATTCCAAAGGGTCGGCGGGGACTACGGGACCTGTGGGATAGCTACCCGCAGTGCACCGCTCCGACATTCAATGCTAGCCTTGGTACTGTGGACACAATCCGCCGAATTCACGCACGTTAGTGGGGGGACAGAAGGCTGAATGTATAAAATAGCTTCTGAAAATTCGACTAGAATAATTTCAAAATAATTTCGTACTGTAGACATACCCTAAGTTAATGGGAGCCTTGCCATTGACTTCAGTGGGCATGGGATCAGACCCCCCTCACCTCAACCCCACCTCAAAGGCAAAAAGAAATGCTCTTCAGGAACACCTTTGTAAGCCAGAGTCCTGGATGAGCTAAAGCAGAAGATGAGAAATCCCACAAGACCCCTTTATTTGAACAACCAGAAATATACTATCCTCTTCCATTGTTTGAAGTGGAGCAGAGGAAAATAACCTGCGGTATAGTGGATTCTGTAAATAGTGGCAGTTATGACCAAAGTGAAGGTGGATGGACTGATAATTGCTGTGAAATTTGATTACTTTTTATGCTTTATTAGCTTTGGTGGTTTTGACATGTTTCTTGAAAGAGAGATGGAATGCCAGTAAAAGAAATGAATCTCATCAGTGAAGGATTTTCCACCCCCTTTGGCAACCCTGTCTCAAGTGAAATAACTAACATTTGTTTCACTTCTTTACTAAAACATATAGAGGGGAAGGAAACCTAACTCTTCCCCCCAGCATTTACTGTAAATTAGTTATTAAAGAAAAAGACACAACTTGGTCTAACAGGCCAGATATCTCCTTTAGAATAGTACAAATGTATTGACGAGCAGCCGAAAAATAAACCTCATAAGACGGTTTATAAAGTCAGACACTTTTCAGTGATGGAATTTTAAAAATAGAAAACCCCATAGCTAGATTTTAAAACTGAAGACTCGGGAAGATTTGTTAAAGGCACCGGTGGCAGTTATACCCCTAATTCCCATTGAAAGTTAATGGGAGGCAGACACCTAATTGTCATTTGTGCCATTGAAATTCTCCCCTCGTTATTTGAGATCGCAGAGTAGGACGTATTCATTGACGAGCGTAAGAGTCATTTCCAAAGTGTTTTAAAGTAACTTTTGTTTTTCATTTTCCAGAAGCTGGTGAAGTAAATAAGTTCAAGAAATTCAAGATGGGACAGACATTTAGGACCAAGTTTTCTAAGGATCCCCACTGTTTTGCAAGTGAGAACAAATGGGTATTTCCACATGCGGAGCAAATGGTTGGGTGAGCAATTACCTGATTTGTGCTTGCAAATGCAAGGTATTTCTATGCTAGTGAGTGCAGTGGCAATATCTCCTCTGGGAGACCTTTTTAACATTTGGCCCTTAAAACAGTATCCTGGGGAGTTATAATCTTATCAAAAACTCCTCATGTCCCCACTTTTTTGGGGGGTGGGGGAGGTTAGGTAAAGTGGGATTCAAATATGACTGACTCGGAAACATCAAAGCTTGACCATGACAGATATGGCAATTTCCGGCAGTATCCTGGACAAACCTTACTGAATTAAGTTGGAATATTTTAGGAGTTCATTGTATTAAAAATGCAAATGTATATGTATTATTGTGGGATGGTATGTAACATCTCTAGTGGGAGACATTACTAATGTAAACCCTGAGAAGTGTTACAAGCTTCAAAGGACTCTCTTAAATAATGTGCCAGAGCAGAGTCAACCTTTAGTTGAGTGGCCTTCTAGGAAATACTTGAGAGGTAGGGAATGCACATTCCCACTTCCAGACCCAACGTTTTGAAGCTGAGGAGAAACCCATTATCCGCGGATCACCTGTTCTTAAGGTCTCAAGACAAAGGTCCAAACTGTATAAAGGTGGGACTCAGAGTCATGGGGATTCCTGCTCTGAGAAAAAGGTGTTATGAATTGTAATCACAGAAAATACGCTTAGTGGAGTGTGAAGGCCGGCTCCTCTCAGAGTTTTTGTTAGGGGTGAGGTAATCTCTGATAATCTTATTAGCATGCATGTAGGTTCTTTTATTGTTTTTAATATATTTCCTCTGTAATGCTTTCATTTTAAGAATAAATATGGTTGCTTAGAAAGAGCTACGTGGTACATTATAATTGTAGGCACTTATTCTGATGATAGCTTCTGAGGAGAAGGCAAAGTAGGCCTGCTTAGAGAGTTTGGCTTGCAAGGGAGCTCACCGTGTAGGCAGGGAACTGTGCAGCCTGGAAAATTCCTGGCAGGAGGGAGAGAGATGTGGGCCTCTGCCCAAAAGAGGTGACAGCTGAGGAGCCGGGAGCCTAGAGTGGGTGCCCTCAAGCAACCATGGAGGAGGAATACAGGTGCAGTTGCCCTGAACTGTGACATATACACAAGAAATTTGCAAAATCGGAACTAGTGATGGTCTTTTGGTTATGGCACTGGACTTCAATTTGGGAATATGGGTCCAGTTCGTCGATCTGCACAGACCCCTGTGTTACCATGGGCAAGTCACCCAGTCACTCTGCCGTAGTTCTCCATATGTAAAACAAGGAAAACAATACTTCTTTCTTTTACTCTTTGTTAGTTTTACCTATTTATATTGAAAGCTCTTTCATGCAGGAACTCTCTCTCACTAGGTATTTGTACACAGCCGAGCAGAATAGGGCCTGACAGCTCAGAGCAGAATAGGGCCTGACAGCTCAGAGCAGAGCGAGTTATCATAGTACAACTTGATATGACAGGGGGGCAAAAGGAAGTGGCAAGACTGTGGCTAGACAGAAGGAACAAATTCTGCTCAGGTTAGGCATCTAATAGAAAGACATCTGGGCTTTGATTTCCTGAAGTGCCTTATTTAAAAGCAATTTTCAGTTCAGTGTATTTAATTCTGATCCAGAAGCAGAGGATACTGTCTGTTAGATTGTGGTGCTTTACTGGTCAGGCTGAAATGTACATGAAATCATTCCTCAGTCAGTTTCATTCGAAGAGAATGCATGTGCGCGTGCACACACTTTCTCTCTTCACTGTTTTGTGTGCTGAAGAAAGCAAATAATAAAAGGGAGTTAAGACTGAGAGGGGGGCAAAGCAGAGGCTATGAATGAGTGTGTCTTACAGTGACCAGATGGATGGTTTTATAAGCATGCTTTATAAGTATAGATACAATACATTATGCATTACATACATATGCATTAAATAAGTATAGATACAATACATTAAAACCCATCAGAATCCTTATTCAAGGGCTGCTTTTCTCTGCTACCAAGATATCCCACCATATTAATTGCTGTGTACTAGGCCAAATAGCTGTTGCTCTTCAGCCAACATATTACAAAGCTCCTTGAAGCCTGGCTGGTACAACAGCTGTCAATGTTTCATACCAGTTCTTGAGAAGAACCCATTCACCATGCCATAGCCTATGGTGGTTTTGTGTAATAGACCAATGAGGACAAGGACGTGTGGTGGGGCGACACACGCAGAATTTGAACCTAGGCATCCAGAGGTGACAGGACATTACATTTACTCACTTGACCGCCTGACTCTCAGCAACTGCAGCAGGGCTGGCTCAGGCACTATAGCCACACATCTCCAGAGATCAGTGGATGCATGACTTCATCAGCGCAAGTTATTCCTTAGTAGGAATAATGTATTTTTACTGTGCCAACAAAGTGCGCTCAGCACCGTACAGAAAGGGAGATCAGGATCAGACTACTCTGCCCCTTAATAGGTAGTTAATAGTATGGACAGATTAGCGTCTGCTATTGGTGAGGATAGTTAATGCTTCCAGTTGGAAGGGCAACTCTTAAATTCCAGCAGCTCTTAAACAAATGTATGTGGAGCCTAGGCTTGAAAGGAGACCTGTTCTATCATAGAATTGTAGGACAGGAAGGGACCTCAGGAGGTCTTCTAGTCCAGTCCCCTGCACTCAGGGCAGGACTAAGTATGCAAATGCCAGTCAAATTTCTGGTAAAACAAACAAATGCAACTGAAAAATAATTCCACTAGTTCAATCTTACTTATCTAGTTGTCTTTCTGCGTCTGTCTTTCTGGCCTTATTTTGTAACGCCTTTTTTTAACAGTCACGCCAAGCGCTGGGCAAACATTTAAAAAGTCCCTTACGAAAGGGAACACAGCCATGAGGTTAGCTGTGAACCTGGGAATCTCCAACAGTGGAGTTAAGAGCACTGACAACAAATCAACCTCCATTTAACACTAGACAGGCTGGTTAATCTGTGGTTGTGAGAGGAGGGTATGATGAACATTCTCTCTCCACAATGCAGTCATTTATGTGTTTATGTAACGGCTGGTATGTGCTTGGCAATGGTTTTACTAAGCCAGAATAGCACAGAGTTTGCTTCTTTCTGCAACAACATCCCCCAGGCATCTGTTTGAGGTGTTCTGCTGTTTGGTAATTTACATGCTGCTACTTGTTCTGTTCTATATAACAAAATAGGATTTGAATTGGCAGCTGTTGCATAATACAGATCTTATACTTGCTGCTGTTGCTATTTATTTATCATTGATACAGCACCTGGGATATGCTTGTTGAAGTAAGGTATGCAATTGTTTACAAACTGATCTTGCTTCCATCACTTTTCACAGGTAGCACGTGCATGTCTGAATGCAGCATTTCACACTTAACTTTTCAAAAGTTTCTATAAGGGTTCCTTAAATCTCAGCCCTCTGAGCGGTTATACGCACTTTGGAGGACAGGATTAGAACTCAAAATGATTTTGATAAATTGGAGAACTGGTCTGAAATCGATGAGATCAAATTCAATATGGACAAGTGCAAAATTCTGCACTTTGGATGCCAAAATCAAATGCACCAACACAAAAGGGGGAAAAGCTGGCTAGACAGCCTGTTTGCCACTAGTATGGAGCCTAGCCCCGGGGGGGAGCCCTCAGTAAGAATCTGGGGTTATAGTGGATCACAAAAGGAGTACGAGTCAACAACATGATCCTGCTGTGAAAAAAGCAAATGTCATTCTGGGATATATTAGCAGGGGAGCCATTTGTAAGACATGGGAGGTAATTGTTCCACCCCACTCAGCAGAGGCGCTGACTTTTCCTTTTCCCGGTGGGTGCTCCACCCCCACTCAGCCCTGAGGCCCCGCCATTGCTCTACCTCTTCCTGCCTCCACTCTGCCCTCTCTCCCAAGGCCCCCCTCCACCCTCCCGCCACTCACCCGTCTCTGCCCCACTCCCTCGAGCTCCTCCCGCTAGCCACTTACTGATCCATGGCCAGCCCACGGAGCCCACGGAACAGCTGATCTGTGGCTAGCCCCAGGGCCGCCCAACAGCCCTGGGGCTGCGGAACCACTGTGACTGGTGGGTGCTGAGCACCTCCTATTTTTTTCCCCGTGGGTGCTTGAACACCCATGGAGTCAGCGCTTATGCAACTCAGCACTGTTGAGGTTGCAGTACCGTGTCCAGTTCTGAGCACCACTCTTTAAGAAAGATGTGGACAAATTGGAGAGAGACCAGAGGAGAGAAACAAAATGACAGGATGTTTAGAAAGCGTGACCTATGAGGAGAGGCTGAAAGAATTGGGCATGTTTAGTCTAGGTGACATGATGAATAAATATGTAAAAGGTTGTTATAAAGAGGATGGTGATCAATTGTTCTCCATCTCCACCCAGGGTGAGACCAGATGTAATCAGCAGCCAGGGAGATCCAGGTTAGATATTAGGAAAAATATTCTAACTACAAGGATAGTTTAGCACTGGAACAGATTACCTCGGGAGGGTGCGGATTCCTGTCACTGGTGGCTTTTAAGAACAGGTTAGGCAAAGACATGTCAGGGATAGTCTACGTGCATTTAACCCTGCCTTGGTGTGTGGCATGGACTAGATGACAATCCTGAAGTCACCTTCCAGCCCTACCTTTTTGGGTTCTCCCAACCTATTTGTTGTTACCGGCTGTGTCTGTAACAGGTGCTGTGCTGTTCTGGAACATAAGAGCTGCTGTATCACATCAAATCAAGTCAGAATCCGACGTCCAGTGTCTATTCCAATGTACAGTCCCTGTCCCAGAAACTGTACTTGTCCAGATATTGTACTGTCACAGAGGGGGCCAATTTCCACTCAGTGATACATTCAGCCCATTGTGCCATGCTATATGATCAGATTGTAACCTGAAGCATGGGGACTGAATACTTTTATATCTATTTTATTAGCATGTACAGATACAAATCATGAGAATGATAGTCATCCCCCTGCCCAAGGTCTGCATAGTCCTGCATGGTCCCCATCCTGCATGGTCCGTGTCTTGCTTTCCTCTGCACCACCATGCCCTTCATCTGGTCCCTATTGAGGGCTCCCTTTGGGGCTAGGCTCCACACAGGGGGTAGACAGGCTGGGGTGGGGGGCTGTGATGAGGTGTCCACTCCATACAGGTTGTGAAAGGGTTAGTGTGGGCCTGGAAAGCCATTAACCCTCCTAGTTGCACCTGAAGTGTGGGCCAGGCCTAATTAAAGATGAATACCAGCAGGGGAAGAGGTGGGTGGTGCTATAAAGAGAGGAAGGTTGCAGAAGAAGGGGGTTCCAGGGAGAGAAGAAAGTCACACTCTTGATAACAGAGAGACATGTGGGGAAGAAGAAGGCTCCTGCAAGGTGTGGACGAAGCAGAGGCAGGGGAGGTACTTGGAAGACACAAGATTGGAGCAAGATCTTGTGGTTGGCCCTGATACAAGGGCAAGAACCAGATCTCAAAGGACAAGATCTGGGAGGCACTGCTGATTACAAATAGCCCAGCAAGGGGCTGGGGAAAAGGCCTGAAGAAAGGCTGCTGGTAGGAAGTCCAGGAAGGCAGCAGCAAGGTAACTGATGGAGCAGATGTTGGCTACTCATCCTAGGCTCCCTGGACTAGAACCCAGTGTATAGGGTGGGCCTCGATTCCCCTACCAGCCCCTGGAAAGCCCCTGGTGTAAAGGGATAAGGACTCTGTAAAGCCCAAAGAGAAGGATGTGAGGACCACGGGGCCCAGAGTTGGGACTGAAGACCGTTTGTAAGGATGCTGAATTTTTATTTGTCAGGCCTTCTGTTACCCCAGAAAGGGAGAGACTTTGAAGTGACCTGAGTCACAAGAAGAGGGACCACCATAGAGCCAGAATGACTGTCCGCAGGGGGCACCAGAAAAGGAAAGAACTTCTATGCTATGCTCAGCCATCGGGGTGTGTGTGTGTGTGTGTGTGTGAGTGGTGAATCCATGTTACTATAGGGACATGTTGTCTAACCTTTGGGGTCTATGGAGCTCAGGTGCTTATGGAGCTAGAACAGTATTCTCTTTTCTGTCAAGCCCCATCCCAAGGTTAGCCACAAAGTGGAGTCTCTAGTTGAGTGGCTCCAATGTAGCCATCCTGTTAGGAACCGAGGAGCAGTGCACTGGGAACCAGCGTGTGGAGGCATAGGGCTTTTCAGTGGATGAGCTTGGCCTCCTGGCAGGTTTAGGGGAGGGTCCTACAGCCCATTCCCTGAATGGGAAAACCCTGACTCCTGAACTCCCTCCCAATGGATGTGGAGGAAACCCACAAGAGGATCCTGGCAGAGATTTCCTTTTCCACAGTCCCCTCCTGTGGCTCTTTCTATGGAGATGATGATCTGTCCCAACACTACTAAGTCCAGCCACGGTGTTTGATTTAATGACTTTCAATGGCAGTGAATTGCGCTTGACTACATGGTATACAAAGGCATATTTCTTTCATTGGGTCTAAGTTAGCCCTCTTTAACTCTACTGAGTGTTCCTTTCTCCTTTTCAGTTAAAAAAGAGAGACCCAGTTGTTTTTCAATACACCCCTCATTATTTTGAATACCTTGCTCCAGACGTCTCTAACTCTTGTCTTTTCTAGGCTGGATCAGAAGCTTTTGCAAAAAGTAACTGTTGAGTTAAATAAAATATTTAACTTCATTAAAATGATGTAAATTCCTATTTGGATAACAAAATGTTAATGGTACGCAGAGAAGAATTTAAGCAGCTCAAAAATCTTAACACAATTACTCAGGAACATGAGGCGTTTATTGCTGTCAAAGTTAATCATTTTTCAACTTCCAGCTGTTAAAATCCTTCTGGCAGATCTCCAAGTAATTCCCCTACAGTTACATTTCCCTCAATTAAACATTGGTGCTGTTCTCAGGCTCCTATTACATAAGCAGCAATTTCAAATTGTGCTTCTCAGTTCTTTTAAACTAGAAAATAACATCCTGCTGGAACGTCTTTTCAGTTCCAGCTTTATCTGACATTTACACCAGACAAAGAAGGAATTTTAATTTCATGTACGGTTGGGCCTAAGTTGGAAAGGATGGAAGCAGACTTTCCAAGAATTGCTCAGAGCTGAGGATGTGGGACTAGATCCTATGAGGTGTTGAGCACCTTCAGTTCTGTGGAAGTCAGCAAGAATTGAGAGCACTCAGCACCTCTGCTGGAGTGCTCCATGCCTTGCAGTATGGGGTCCTTAGTTTCGACAGTATTAGGCTTGGTCTACACTTAAAAGTTCGGTTGCTATAGCTGCAGTGTTCAGAGATGTGAAAAATTCACACCCCTGAGTGCTGTAGTTATCCCGAGCTAACCACCAGTGTAGACATGGCTGGGTCAATGGAAGACTTCTTCCATCAACCTAGATACCATTGCTTGGGGAGGTGGATTACCTACAGTGAAGGACCCCTCTTCCCCCCCCACCCCCGCTGTCACTGTGGGAAGTGTCTATGCTACTATGTTACCGTGGTGCAGTTGCAGTGTCCTAGCTGTGCCACTGTAGCTCTTGTAGTGTATTTTATAGCAGTTTAAGTGTTGTTCATTTGTGTGGTGTGTGTGTATGTATGTATTCGTATCTCCTTTGAGACAAGTTATAACTTGTTCTCAGACAATATCCCCAGGTGAAGGCGACAGGAAAAACATGTTAGAACTAGAGCTGGTGAGAAAATGGATTTTTTTTGTCCAATGAAAAAGTTTGAGACTTTTTTTTTGTCTGAAATCTGGATGGAAATTCAAAATTTTGAAATTACCAGGAAATAAAATTCCAAACACCCTTCATTTCACATCAATCAAAACACTTCCTTTTGATTGGCACTTTTTAACTTTAAATTTTTAAAAAGTATAAAATAAATTTAGAAACAATCATTTCAAAATGAAAAATCAACTTTTCATTCCAAAAGTGTAAATGGGATGTTTTGACATTTTTTAAAAATATTTTTGTCCAGGTTTTTATAACCAAATGTTGTGAATCTGTACATTTCATAAAAAATCCAGTTTTGTCAAGATGGCATTTTTCAGTGAAATTTTTTTGACAAAATTTTCCACCACCTCTAGTTACAATGCTGCTGGTAAACATTTAAACCTGAAAAGGAGTACTTGTGGCACCTTAGAGACTAACCAATTTATTTGAGCATGACCTTTCGTGAGCTACAGCTCACTTCATCAGATGTATACCGTGGAAACATAAATTGGTTAGTCTCTAAGGTGCCACAAGTACTCCTTTTCTTTTTGCGAATACAGACTAACACGGCTGTTCCTCTGAAACCTGTCATTTAAACCTGATTGAAGCTAAATAGTTTTGCTCACAGTGTAGACAAGTTACTGTTTTCCTGATCGGTCTCTCCACCCATTTGAACCTTTAGCCTGAAATCACTATAGTGGAAAAGCTTTTCACATATGTGTCTCAACCATTTATTGCGTGTTGCACTACTAATCTAGTAAAAGAAAAAAATTATACACATTAAATTATGTTTAAATATAGAGAAACAAATATGTAGACATAGTTACATTGTCATAAATGAGTAGAGAGTATAATCAGTCTGACCCCTTGTAGACGTAACTTAGGCATCTGTGTTTAAAGATCGAGCACATAATGTGCAGCATGGCAAAAGAAATGGAAATGTGAGATTAACTTTAGTGAGATAAAAAGACAGGATGATTCCTCTAAAATCTACTCCCCATTCTGGGAAAGAGATCCAATGCACATGCAAAGTGGGCAGCATGTTGGTTGGCACACATTTGTCGTTGTTATAAGAACGCATCTATGCTTTGCTCCTTGTTTACATAGGAAGCTCCTAAGCAAGATAACATCTTCGTCTATGGTAAAGCAATGTTGGGACATGTGTTTTTGTATAGAGGGTGCATTTGTGGAGGATGATTTGTGGAAGCTTGCCTGTAGCAAAAAGAAAAGGGGTGGAGAGTTCGTTTTATAGCTGGAAGGTTGTACTGAATGCTCAGTTTGGGGAGGGATATATTGCATAATATTAAAGTGCCTGAATTCAAATCCAGCTAAACTGTTACGCAAGTCATATGTGTACAGGCAGGTTCACAGCATATATGCCGGGGGGAGGATTTGAATTTCCGAGGGGCAATACTTTTAATGCCACATAGTAAGTTTTGTTGTTCCTTCATCCATCCTTTCATTAATACGTTACCTGCAGAGCAGGTAGACAAAGAGATACAGCAATTATATTTTGTGTTATGTCAGGGCTTTATGGGAAATCATGGGTGGAAGCAATGGACTGAGCAGCATGTACACAAATTTTGAATTACTAGCTACCCTCTTGCTATTCTAGGTCACCTTCTCCAATTCACTTAAGCAGCCTCCAGAAAATACAGCAACCGACAGGGAGTGAGCAAATGTAACAAACAGTGAAGTAAATGGCAACCCTGGAAAAGTTGGGCTTGGTGGGAAAAGCGCAACACCCCAAATCTCCACAAGCATGACAGTCTATAGGACAATTTTAGCTTGTTGAGGAAGTTGAGGGGAAAAGCTTAAATAACGGCAAAATTTTCAAAATTCAGATTCTAAAAATACATCTACAAGCAATACATATGAGTATACAGCCTTGGTACAGGAACTCAGTGTTATCCAAACAAATTCACCTTGAAAGGCAGGAAATTCCCTGCAGGATATTTAGGATTTTAAGTATCCATTTCCACATACAAGTATTTGTTTGCCTTGGCAAATGCAGAATTGTTGTATGCAATACAAATGCATGCACACGTCAGGCTTGGTTACATGAAGAATTGTGCTAAGGCTTGTCTACAGGGCCCTGCAGTGTGTACTCGTCTATGGGGGATGTGAATAGCAATACGCATTGAAGAGCTGCGCAGTAATTCCCTCATGGGGATGCTGCAGGCACTAACTAAAAGGTTCCCGGTTCACATTAATGTCATCCTGTGTGAAGAGGGCTGCATTTGTAGGAACCTATTCCCCATTTAGACACTGGGCACAAACTGAGTTACAGCACAGCATTTTGGTCTACACTGCTAATCTCACCCCTCCATACTCCAAACAGTGGGACAGTGTAGACATAGCCCTAGTTTAACAACAGGTGTAATTTTTAAAAAATAAACGTAGTGAAACTGTGTGTGGATAGTCCCATTTCTTAAAACAGTCTTATCTGGGTTTTGTTCAAGTTGGTTAGGAACAAGTTTCAACTATATGGCATTAAGCCACTTGGAACCCGACATAAGAATGTCCACCTGGCTGGTCAAAAGTTTTTTCTGTCAAAACTGTGCTCTGACAGAAAACTGGTTTCAGAGGAAATGGCATTTTTCTCAGACAATGTCTGCTCGCTGCAGAAAATGTTGGCTTTTTGCCAAAAACATGGATAACTTTCAAATTTTGGCCAAACACCACATTTTTGTCCAGTTTTCCTGAGGGTTTTTAACAAAAAGCCACAGCTTTCCATGGAACATTGGGATAAAAGAAAATTAGGACAAAAATGGAAAAAAAAAAGAAAAAAGAAAAGTCAATGGAAACAATCCCCAAAGGGTTTGAACTGATTTAACTAAATAGGTACAAATTACTGCATAGACAACCTCTTAGGGGCTCTTATTTTGCTTCCTATTATTCACTTATTTTTGCCTCTTAGGGGGCTTTTATTTGCATACTGAGGAAGGAAGCGACTTTTCAGGAGGTGAAAATCTAGTATTGCCTGGGACGGTAAGAGGAAACACAAAAAGCTGCGTGCATAGCATGCAACATAGTAGATGATCAGGTATAATCTGGCAACCTTCATGGTAATGATCAGAACAAATGGGATGGCTTTTCACATGGTGCCTGATGACATGCAGGATCTGATTGACGCACTGAAGCACTATACAGAAAAGAACCCCTAAATGATCTGCCCCACAAAACTGGAGGTAATGGGCCAGATTCTTTTCTCCTACAATTAACTCCATTTGCTCTAGTTACTCCTGATTTCCAGTGGTGGGAGTGAGAGGAGAATCTGGCCCAAGCTACCTTTCACATACTTGCCTCTTTGCACCCCCTCATCTGGCCTTTTCATTCCTCTGACTGCAGCAGAGATGGCTGCTGGAGAAGGTGACACAATGAAATGCCTCTAGCTGTGCCCTGTGGAAGATATTCTGCTCTGGCCATTGCTGGCTTTTTGGAGTTCATGAATCTTTGCTATGTTGCCAGCTGCTTCCTCAGGCATTTTTCATTAACAATGTTGCGCTGCCAGTATGCTGGGAATCCGCGGTTGACAGTAAACACAGTTGCGTAATAGCAGCCATGTGGGCAGGCAGTAGGAAAGGGGGAACCCGAGGAGGCTTTTGAAAAATTCCAGATATTTCAAAACCCCTGAAGAAACACTTGAACTGTTGCAATCAGCACATTGTTTTGTTTTTTTCCAAGGAGGGGAATAACATGTTTTTCTAACTACACAAGTTCAGTTTACATCTGGTGTCCTGTTCCCCCCAGGATGTGTGTGGCCAGAGTCACGCACACACAAAATAGTTGTGTGCTTGTAATTCCTTGGCTGCACGAATGTACTGTTGACCTAGCTTGCAAGCCTCAGAAGACATTAAGAGTGGAACCAGAGGAGGTACTGGCTGTCATAGAATGTCATAGAATGTCACAGAATCTCAGGGTTGGAAGGGACCTCAGAAGATCATCTAGTCCAACCCCCTGTCCTCCCTCCCCAAATCCTGGAGTCATTTCTGCCAGCCACTGAGGCAGGAAATGCCATCCAGGATCTTCTCCCTCTTCAGTATGTACCTTCCACCAGGGAATGAAGCACTTTCCTTTCTGGCCAAGTCTCTGTCAGCCAATCTGCCGGGCCTTCCACAGTCTCCTAGTTTTATAACACCAAGGCCAGCAAGGGAAGATGTGAAGGGATGGGAGTTGGGGAGACAGAGTGGTGGGAGAGCAGAGGGGATACATGAGTAGTGAGAAAGAGCTTGGGCAGGGGCAGGGCGGAGGTAGGGGACTAACTAGACTGAAGGAAGAACAGGATTAGGGCTTGTTGACGCTTAAAATGCTACAGTGGCAGAGCTGTACCAATGCATCTGCACCACTCTAGCGCAGATAGATACTACCTATGCTGACGGGAGGGCTTCTCGCATTGGCGTAGGTACTCCTCCATCGGAGAAGTCCTCCTGGCAACATAACACTGTCTACACTGGGAGTTAGGTTGGTATAACTGCGTCGTTCAGGGGTGTGGCTGTAGTTACACTGATGTAAGTTGCTAGTGTAGACCAAGCCTTAGTTAAAAGTGGAATTGCTAGGTCAAGGCCCTTCCCCTGTGAATATCTGACATCCTTTAAAACTGTCTTGTTTTATCCATCAGATTGTCAATAAATGATAACACAGCACTAGACTTGTACAACTGTTTTAAACAATTTGTGCTTATGTCTGTGCCAGAAAAATGTAGTATTGCTCAGAAAAAAAATTGTCACCATGAATGTTGGCTCAGCACCATGGCAGATCTTTCTAACGGTCCTAGAGACAAAGTGGGTGAGGTAATATCTTTGATTGGACATTAGAGAAACAAAGATCAATGTAGCTAAAGGAGTGGAAGGGGCATGTTTTCAGCTGGACTGAGACAAATTTCAGTATACAGAATAAATTGCAGCTGTTATCAAATGAGTCCTCTCACTTACCTGATTTACATCCCCGGAAGAAAGACCACCCCCCTCATAGTTTACTCTCTTCCTCCCCTCATCCCCCCACACCTTACTTTGTTTAGAAATTTAAAACACAAAGGGTCTGATCCTGTGCTCACTTTCACTGGCTTTACCCTGGTGAAACACTCCTGACTTCAATGGAGTTATTCCTCACTTACACTGATGCAAGAGCATTGAAATCAGCGGGAGCATTTCCATTGGCTGCAATGTTGGATCAGGCCTTAAGAGAGAGCTGAATGAGACCTTACATGTTTACCTCACTTCAAAATTCCTCAAATTACTTTCCTACCATCTCTAGTAAACAGCAGCTCCAGCACAGCACTAATCTCATGACTATTCTTGGCCTCTGGGCTTTCTTAAAAAACAAAACAGTCAGTCTTTCTCCTCTACGCCTCCCTGCAGTGTTAGCACTGGTGTGTGTGGGGGGGTGGGGGGGAGAAGCTGCTCTGCAGAACTGCATGCAAGAAAGACCAAATTCCAGCCAATGATATCAGCTGCAATGTGAAAGTCTGTATCCTTTTTGTTTGTTTTTTTTTGTAAGATTACTGCAGGGACAAAATCTCCTGCTGCATGAAGCCTAACGCTGTCATACCAAAGTGACTGAAATGTTTTCATCCAGCTCAAAGCACAGTTCACATTAACAGAAAGTTTATCAGTCTGGAAAACTTCTCTACACAGCAGAATGTTGGTGTTATAAGAACCTGCCATGTTCATACATATATTTGGCCAGATCCTCAGCTGGGGTAAATGGTAACGTTGCCCTGAGGTCAATGGAGCTCTGCTGATTTACACCAGTTGAGGATCTGGCTCCTTATTTCCACACACAGAAGTTGTTCCAATGGGCCCAAGGGTTGTCAGCATGGTTACAATTGTATTTGCTTGGAGCAAAGATTATCATAGTTACACTTGTCTTACATCATGCATTGGGTCACTTTGCACCGATGCAGTCCTAGCATTTTAGCTGTGTTATTGCAATTGGTTCACCCATCACCACTCCACAATGCCTCTTCAGTGATATACGTTCTTGATTATCTTCCTGTTTTGAGCCATTGCAGCTTTTGTAATTTTATACAAATACATTTTCTGTTTAATAAAGTGCAGTGCATACGCTCTTAGAACCTTACTCATGTTGCATTACTCCCTACATAGACCTACATGGGGCTTTAAAACGTTTGGCTTGTTGTTTTCAGAAGATAAAGAATATTTTTATGCAGTACAAGTGCTGTTTAATTTTACTCACTAGAGAATCATAGAAGTGTAAGACTGGAAGGGACCACAATAGGTCATCTAGTCCAGTCCCCTGCACTCAAAGCAGAGCTACCGTGTTTTCTACATAGGAAAAAGCTAACTTCTTGTGCCAATTTAAAAAAAATACATATTGCTACGCCCACAACTCCCACTGTGGGGAACTTTGCTGAGGTCAGTGGGATAAGCACTCAGTTGCAGTGACAGCACTATGGCTAGAAGGAATGCTGTGTATGGACACGCTGAAGAAGTGTGCATATGCTGCATTGTTAAAATTACTTTGTATTACAGTACAGTTTAGACTCCCCGAGTGAGATCAGGAATCCACTGTGCTAGACACTACTGTGTATATGCCTATTAAGAGGCAGGCCCAGTGCTGGAGAGCTCACAATCTAAATTGATAAGACAGACAAAATGGAAAGAAAGAAGTATTATTATTCCCATTTTATAGATGGGGAACTGAGGGACAGAGTTATTAAGTGACTTCCCCGTGTCACAGTAGAAGTGTGCTTGACAGCTGTCAATCACCAGCAACTGAACCCATAGACCCCTCTAAAACTGAAAGCAAGAGTCTCTATAGGTTGAGCCAGACGTGTAACAGGCCCATATCCTCTGTGGATCAGGCACAGAGAGGGACTGACCAGTGGATTATCTGTGGAAGAGCTAGCAATAGAATGCAGCTCTCCTGATCCCAGCTCAGCACTTTAACTACAAGACCATTCTTCTGAAACTGAACCAGAATGCATCCGATGAAGTGAGCTGAAGCTCATGAACGCTTATGCTCAAATAAATTGGTTAGTCTCTAAGGAGCCACAAGTCCTCCTTATTGTGAGAGTTGTAGTCTCTAGAGGAGACAGAGTTACTATGCTTGTGCGGCTATCCTCAGAACCAGACTGAAGCATCATCTCTAATGCTCTGCAATCAGTCAGAGGCAAAGATAACCAAACCCAAGTTAAATTAGCCCAGTGCCGGAGGCTCCCATGACACCCATTGGGTTGAGCACAGTTCTAACAAAAATGGCTACGAAATGGCTCCGATAACACTGAGGGCTAGATTTGCAGCCACCACGTAGGCACCAAAAAAAAAAAAAAAAAAAATGGTGCTACTGGGAGCTGAGAGCTTTGGAAAACCTGGCCCATAGTGAGGCTGTGGGCCAAGGACATTTTTGCAGCCTCTGCTCACATCATCTCTCATTTCCAATGCAAGGAAAGAGTGTCTATAAAATTTGCCTCTCTGTCGATGATTCAAAATACCCACCTTTAAACTGCTGTGTATTAACAGTTAATTCTTTATACTGAAGACTCTTTCCAAATTAACATCACCAGTGCTTCTGCTGCGATTAGCATCTTCTTCACCTTTAGGTGGAAGGTGCTAGAGCTGTGCTCCCCAAAACTGGCCCAGCTCAGAAACTTTTCCTGAAATTTACCATTGACCCAAAGAATCAGTAGACAACAGACAGTACAGAAAAAGTTTTCCCCATTGTATAATTCTGGAGATAGGTCATGCTGGTATTAGGCTGTACATTTTTCTTTCTCATAGGTGTAGGGCCTGGGTTTTTTTGTTCCTCCCCCTTCATTCTGACTGACCAGTTTTATGCTCTTGCAACTCCACTCCTGATTTAAATGCAAGGAGAATTCAGGCTCCTTATCCACTTACTTGTACTGTGAAGTACTTAGCATGCTGTAAAAACAACTAACCGTAGCATCTTCCAAACAGCTTATTATTCAGTCTCCCTTTGTACATGATCTGCTGTTGCAAGCAATTTTTAATAAAGCTCAGCATTTCTTGATCTATAGCTTTCCAACTTCCTTCCAATTAAAATGCAGTACTTCAAAAGAGGCCTTTGAGTCCAGATAGGTGCGTGTTAGATATGCATAATCCTGTTGCCGCCAACTTTATTTAATACCTACCAGAAGACTCCTTTGTTAGAATAGGGTCTATTTGCATGTTAATGACTCTCTTCCTCCCAAAAAAGGTTGGCTGATGTCTCTTTTCCTGAGTGGTAATGTTAACATATTCCCTTGAGACACAACCAGCAACATTTTTATACTCTCCATAATTAAATTAATTACCACAGATGTCTGTCAAGGATGACTCCTTTTAGACCATCATACTCTCATTTGCCAAAATGGTTCACAGCCTAAGGCCTTACTGGTTCCAGCATGGCTCCCAGACTCTCAGAAAGCAGTACATTTTATATGAATATGGCCCAAAGGCTGCAGTCATTACTCTCCAGTGCAGAACTCTTGCAATCATTCATGCTTTTGTCACCCTTGGGTTTGGCTGCAATACTGAAATCTTTTAGGGATGGTCGTCAGGTCCACTAAGATGCTCCAACTGATGCAAAACATTTTGCCTGCCTTCTGAGTTGTATGGGTTCCTGTGTACACATCATTTCTCTGTCCAAGCTTCTGGATTGGCTTCCTATATGCTTTCAGGTACAATTCACTGTGTTGATAACGATCTTTAAAGCTCTGAAAGATGTGGGACCCAGTTAGCTGAGAGGTGGCCTCTCAGGTCATAACCCACCAGAACAATTAAACCAGTTGGAAAACCCTTGCTGTTGATCCCTAAATTTGAACACTCATTGACTTTTTCCCTATCTTTTAACTAGTTACTGACCCCGAGCGGTGCTGCCCTCTTATCCCATGAAGCTTAAGAGTCTTTGGTGTAGGACCTTGTCAAAGGCATTCTGAAAGTCCAAGTACACTATATCCACTGGATCATCCTTGTCCACATGTGTGTTGACACCCTCTAAGAATTCTAATAGATTGGTGAGGAATTATTTCCCTTTACAAAAGCCATGTTGATTCTTCTCCAACATATCGTGGTCATCTCTGTGTCTGATAATTCCCTTCTTATTTACTATTGCTTCAGCCAATTAGCCTGGTATTAAAATTAGGCTTATTGGCCTGTAATTGCCAGGATTGACTCCTGAGCCTTTCTTTTTTTAAAAAAAATCAGTGTTATATTAGCTATCCTCCAGTCATCTGGTACAGAGGCTGATTTAAGTGATAGGTTACATTACATAGTTAGTAGTTCTGCAATTTCATATTCTAGTTCCTTCAGACATCTTGGATGAATACCATGTGGTCCTAGTGACTTATTACTGTTCAATTTTCAATTTGTGCCAAAACCTCCTTTATGGACACCTAAGTCTGGGACAGTTCCTCAGATCTATCACCTAAAAAGAATGGCTCAGGTGTGGGAATCTCCCTCACATCCTCTGTAGTGAAAAAGACTTAAAGATAGGAAACAAAGGGTAGGAATATATGGTCAGTTTTCACAGTGGAGAGGGGTAAATATCTGTGTCCCCCAAAGATTTGTACTGCAACCAGTGCTCTTCAAGATATTAATAAACGATCTGTAAAAGGGGGTAAACAGTGAAGTGGCAAAGTTTGAACATGATACAAAATTACTCCACATAGTTAAGTCCAAAGCAGACTGCGAAGAGTTAGAAAGGGAGCTCACAAAACTGGGTGACTGGGCAACAAAATGGCAGATGAAATTCTGTATTAAGTGTAAAGTAATGCACATTGGAAAACATAATCTCAATTATGCATACAAAATGTTGGGGGGGTCTAACTTAGCTGTTATCACTCAAGAAAGATCTTGGAGTCGTGCATAGTTCTCTGAAAACATCTGCTCAAGGTCCAGTGGCAGTCAAAATATCTAACAGAATGTGAGGAACCATTATAGGAATAAATAATAAGACAGAAAATATGCCACTATATCAATCCATGGTACAACCACACCTTGAACACTGCATGCAGTTCTGGTTGCCCCATTTCAAAAAAGATACATTTAGAATTGTAAAAAGTACACAGAAGGGCAACAAAAATGAGTAGGGGAATGGAACCGCTTCCATATGAGGAGAGATTAAAAAGACTGGGACCTGTCATCTTAGAATAGAGACATCTGATGGTGGATATGATAAAGGTCTGAAAAAATCATGAAATGGAATAGAGAAAGTGAATAAGGAAGTGTGTTTACCCCTTCACCTAACACAAGAACCAGGGTGGTCACCAAATGAAACTAAGAGGCAGCAAGTTTAAAACAAACAAAAGAACACACTATGCGGAGTTAACCTGTGGAACTCAATGGCAGGGGATGTTGTGAAGGCCAAAAATTTAACGGTTCAAAAAAGAACTAGATAATCTTGGAGGTTAGGTCCATCAATGGCTATTAGCCAGGATGGTCAGGGACAGAACCCCATGATCTGGGTGTCCCTAAACCTGTGATTGCCAGAAGTTGGCACTGGATAATAAAGGGTGAATCACTTGATAATTGCCTTGTTCTGGTCATTCCCTTTGAAACATCTGGCACCAGCCACTGTCAGAAGACAGGACACTGAGCTGGATGGACCATTGATCTGACCCAGAATGGCCATTCTTATGTTCTTATTTGGTGTCAGAATATTTTTATAGGCGAGCCCAGCCTTTGACATTACTCCCCTTGGTGCTCCATGAGAACCCAAGTCTACAGACTTCAGGGCTCATTTATTTTGTTATTTTCAATGTGAGTTTGTACGACTAAGCTGAGCTGCAAGAATGATAGGGGCTATAAAGTTAAGACCTTCGGTACATGCATAAAACTACCTTCCAAATGCTGTTAACGCTGAAAAGATGATAATTATTCCTTAGAGGTTTTGTTATTGATTGTAGGGTTAGGCAGTTGTTGACTGTCCTAGACAAGGTCTCTGCCTTGGAGAGTTTATAGTCTAGATCAGGCGACTTACATTACAAGGGCCAAGAGTCCAGCTGCAAGAGTACAAACAGACCATGTCAGCAAGAACCCATAACCAGGGTAGATCTGATATCACGGTGGTGATAAGCCTGGTGTAAGTGTCTATGGAGAAGCTAGAGAAAACAAAGGAAGGCTTTGAGAACCAACCTTTTTACACTTTCAAACCAGACTTAACTACCTCCTCAGCAGGCAAAATGGCCTCTAATTCTATAAATAACAAATCTACATGGCAATAGGCATTCAAAGAGAAAGGGTAAAGACTGTTAATTCTTTATCTGGCTGGTGCATACCACTGAAGCTGATTAAGAGCCATAATCTGCAGTCATTATCTACTTGTTTTTTTCAGACTCTGGAGAAATGCATTGTGTTGCAATCCTTTGTGTTGTACTTTATTACTGAAAGCCTTTGGGCCTAGTGGGAAACTGATACTTTGCTTCCAGATGTGGCTGACATAGTGTCCCTAAAGCCCAGGAGCTTAGAAATTAATAAAAAGAAAAGGAGTACTTGTGGCACCTTAAAGACTAACCAATTTATTTGAGCATGAGCTTTCGTGAGCTACAGCTCACTTCATCACTTCATCACTTCAACTAGAAATTAATAGTTTAGCCTGATGGTCTCTTCCACCCATGAATAATCCAATGAATACAGGGGAAGAAACTGAAGGCTTGATTTCCCCTTCTCATGCTGGTGTAACTCAATTTGATTTCATTGAAGCTGTTCTTGATGGATGCCAGAGGGGGAAGAGAATTGGGCCCCAAACCTTGAAATGAATATGGCCTTCATGCATGTGTCCCCCCATGTGCCCAGCGATAGTGTGTGATTGAGGACTGAGCCGGGCACCATGTTTTCTCCCTGCTCCTTTCTCTTTCCTGGATACAAGCTCAAGAGCAATGAGTTCATTGATTCCACTGGATTCTGTGGAGTAATGTCATGTGCCAGCCTCAGGCCAGCTGACACTTATCTGAAAGTGTCTTATATTAATTCAGGTGAATAGCATTACTGCAAGAAAGCAGACTTAACGTGCTACTAGAGAGCCATTTGCATAGCGCCCAGCCTTCTGCATTGACAATGCAGGTTCATTGCTTCTGCTACTACTGCCCCATTTCATCTAAGTGCAGAATTTCTCTCACAACACTGTTAGGTGCACTGCCATTGTTCCCTAGTATCAAGCTAGAGAAAAATAAACTCCTCAAGCTTTTCAAGCTGTGACTGTCCTTCCCCAGTAAGGGCATGTACTGGCAATGTCTCAGAATGAGCACGACTGAGCCAGTCCCTGTGAATGCCAGTATTGTTGGTTTTGAATACCTTTTAGTAGCTGCCTGAAAGAAGAGACGAGATAAAGTTGAAATGTTAATTGTTTCCAACAAAAGCTGTTGGGGGAATTTCTTGACTTGGCACTTGGGGACACTACCCATGTCTGGGCTGACAGTGCAAGCTGTGTTTAAATTTTGTTGTTGTTTTTCTTGTGGATGGAACTATGCAAATCCAAAGTGGCCCCAATGACCCTACTTGCCACAGGAGTTTATTCTCATTTGATTGCTTGCGTGGCAGGAGAAAAGGTCTCTCAGACCAAGAGGAGGTTTGGCATGATATAGGCCTGGGAGCCAGGAGCCCCTGAATTCTAACCCAGCCTCTCTTTGACTTTGGCAAGTCGGACTCATTTCCACTTTCCAGATGAGGAGATGAATAATATTTAATGAACCAGGATTAGATAATAAACTTGAGTCACCATCACTGATACAGGTACAGTGTGAATTCCACCTCTCCCCCCCGCCAAGAAAGACAGCTTCACTTGTTGAGTGACTCATTTCAGAGGCAAGCCAGAAGTACTTGCACCACTGCCCTCCTGGGAGCACTGTCAGATTTAAACTGCTGCTGGTAGGGTCTGCATGGAGGACGTGCTTGATCAGTGCCCTGGCTCCTTTCTGACTAAATTGGTTAGTCTCTAAGATGCCACAAGTACTCCTTTTCTTTTTTCTGACTAGTGCCACACATTTTGGGGAGCTTCACTGGCTGGTTCCAGGGAGGTATTTCACTGCCCATGGAAATCCTCTGTTGGTACTTTTATAGTCCTCATGCCCATATCTGAGTGCCTCTTCTCACCCTTTCTATCCCATCTCTGAGTCAGCAAAGCACCTAAGCAAGTGCTTAATTTTAAGCATTAACCACAGGCAACTGCTCATATGCTTAGAATTAAACATGTGCTTAAGTGCTGGGCTTAGACTGAGGCCAGAGTGCTCAGCACTTTGCAAGATCAACCTGCTTTGTTGCAGGGAAGTTCAATAGTGTTGAATGTGATTTTTCTGACAGTGCACAAGTGTCTTCCTGACGACGGCTAATACATTCCTTGACTTTAAAGCATGCCTCTTTATCATTTCAGTGCAACAAAACACGGATAGCTGTCCCAGACTTCATTTAATGCTATGACTTTAATAAGACTAGAGATACATGGGTATCAAATTACGACTCAGTGAGAACCAAATAGTTATTTCCTGAGGGTACTTGACCTACTTTTAAACTGTAGCAAATCGGGCATATTTCAGATGACAAAAATAAGTGTTATCCTTTGCACTTTAACAGTTGTATTATGGCTGATACTGTGTTACTTTGTGCACTAGGATGGCCATTGATGTATCCCCAGATTATAAATCTCCTTGGTTGTCCCTGCCCCCAGGACCCCGCCGCCGCCATCATGCTTCATCGAGGGTGCCATTTTGCAGAGTGTGCTGCCCTGCCTCCTCTGATGTGATTGTGAGGTCATGCTTGTGGGGGCAGAGCAGTGCAAGATGCAAAATGGCATCCTCTGTGCATCCATGATGATGCCGGACAATACCACATCCAGTTTTATATCAGTACTGGACAACTAAATTAGGACTGCTTGGCTTAAACATGGACAGATGGCTTGCCTATGCACTATGCTAATTGCTCTCTGGGTTTTGAGAGCTTCTCAGGGAAGTTGTGATAATTATAAGAGATTCTTTTATGTAGAGACCAGTTTTTCTTTAAATCCTTCCAAGTATTGTTGGAATGGAGAAGTTTAGAACAAACCTGTCTGTTACAAATGGATAATATACTCCCTTGTCATTTTGCATTCTTAGCTGAGACTAGGGCTTACATAGGAAGCTTGGCTGCTTAAGTTCAAAGCACCTACATCACGTGGTCCATTCTGCAAACACTTCAGATCTTTCTGACTTGAGTCGATGTAGGGATTTAGAATTGTTCATCATCTCCAAATCCATAGCTAGCTGAGTAACTAGATATGCAAGGAGGCAGATCAATTGATAAAGACAGTAAAACAAAAACCAGAGGGGATGGGGTAAAATCTCCTGCCCCCAAACCTACACCTCTCTTTATTTATCTTCACAGCAGGGAGTGATATTATCCCCATTTTACAGACTGGGAGCTGAGGCACAGAGAGATTAAAGTCAAAAGTATCCACTAACTTTGAGTGTCCAATTTGGGACATTTAGGGTCTGTTGCAGCAATGAGTGCTCGGAACTTCTGCAAATCAGAGCCCAGAATTAGTGATGACTGTTGAAAAATTTGTTTTAAGTGACATACTCTGAATCACATAGAGACTTTATGCAAGAGGCAAGGATAGAATCCAGTTCTCCAGGGCAGCCGTCAACTGTCGTAACCCTGAGATCATTTTTTCTCTTCCTGCAGTCCCCTGCCTTACTCGCTGCACATTCTAGCATCTGCCTACAGACAACTACAGACAACTGCCTCCTTCAATTTCCACACAATACGGATTCTCTCCAGAGCAGGTCCTGTGGAAAAAATAGTATATCATAAAAAGAAAAGGAGTACTTATGGCACCTTAGAGACTAACCAATTTATTTGAGCATAAGCTTTCGTGAGCTACAGCTCACTTCATCGGATGCATTCAGTGGAAAATACAGTGAGGAGATTGCATCCGATGAAGTGAGTTGTAGCTCATGAAAGCTTATGCTCAAATAAATTGGTTAGTCTCTAAGGTGCCACAAGTACTCCTTTTCTTTTTGCGAATACAGACTAACATGGCTGCTACTCTGAAATCTGTCATGGTATATCATGTAATTTAAGAGACTCTAGCATAATGCACAAGCAACCTTAATTCTGGCATTTCCTAACTTTTGAGTGCTTGACTTTGCAATCTTGCTAATTTTCTTTTAATGTACATTTTTTGTGTTTGCATAGATCACCACCGTTATGCTTAGCGCTTTATAGGTAATTTCTTTTTTTATTATAATTATTTTTATAATATGGACATTTGTACTGAAATTTCTGCCAGGTTTCTTAATTTTCAGGCATAGCCCTCTCAAACCTAAATCTTTCCCACTAATCACTTAGTCCAACAAAGTCAGGAATGATAAATTACCCATTCCCACATAGATTACTTGGTGTTGGCAGTAGACGCTTGTCCTTATCTTTCATCCTTTCTCCATGGAGAAAGCACCCCTGTTAGGAAGCGCGCAAACAATCCAGGCCAGTTTGTCCAACTGTAAGGACTGTCAACACAGGAGACAAGTTGTCTTGGCAGAACATGACTGAAACTAGAAAATAAGGATTTTCTGCAAATACTATTCCTTAGTGACTGTCAATAATGCAGGCGGGTGCTGTAACTGACCTAGCTGGGCAGAGCATGTAGCAAAACCTTAGCACACTTGAAGGCTTCGCTGCATAAAACAGAGCATTCATGCTGTTTGAGTTGTTTAACCAACTCTGACACTAGAGACTTCTATCACATTTTCCTGAGGTCAGGGGAAAACATAAGGATATGAACTGCTGTAAGATATTCCAGCCCCCTACTCTGGGCTCCATTCCAGCCAGTTCATGCCTGGAGCCAGACCTCGTCACTTGGAAATTCCCCCGTTCCAGGGGTAGGTACAACAGGGCTGATATAACATCCCTGTGTCATGTCACCCCCTCACACTTAGGGCATGTCTACACTATGGGTGCTATGGCAGCATTGCTGTAGTGCTCAGCCATGCTGCAGTAGCACCCGAGTATAGATGCTTCCTCCCTGGTGGAAGGGGTTTTTCCAGTGATGTAGGTAATCTGTCTCCCTGAGCGGCAGCAGATAGATGGATGGAAGCATTTTTCATGTCTACGCCAGGGGTTAGGTCAACTTAACTACAGTGCTCAGGGATGTGAATTTTTCTGAGCAACATAGCTAGGCTGATCTAAATGTGAAGGGTAGACCAAGACATACTCACTATGGGTGATATTCAACAGTGTGCAGAGAGCTTGCACAAGGCCTGTGCATTTACGTCCTTGTAAGGGAACTCAGCCAGGGCTCGTCCCTCGGCAGGGTGGTGCGGCACCACACCGCCTCACTACACTCTCGGCTGGGTTGGGGAATACCCAGGCTATGGCCCAGACCTTCAGGCTGGGTCCCGTAAGCAGTTTGATATAAGCCCAGGCCCTGGGTCAGGGCGGGGCAGCAAACAAACAGTGAGATGCTCAGGCCCTTAGGCAGGGGCTGAGCAAATAGTTCAGTATAGGCCCAGGCCCTGGCTTTAGCAACCAGGGGAAGGGGGAGACTGCCACCCGCAAGGTGGGTGGCAGGGGGGGCACAGGCCCACCCACTCCACTGCCTCCCAGCCCGGGGCCCTAGCAGCGGTCGAAGACCCGCTGCTGTGTGAGTGGGGATCCTGGCCGCAACACACTGACATGGGCTCTGGCAGTGCTGCAGCCAGACTGGGGTTGGCTGCCCCCAAGCTACGTCCGGACTCCCCCTCATAGGGTACTTGGGTCAGGGAGGTGTCCTCAGAGGGTTCCAGCGCCATGGGCTCCTCTGGGTCGCCAGCAAGGGGTAGACTTGGCCGCTCCTCTGGGTAGCTGGCGAGGGATAGGCTTGGCAGCTCCTCTGGGTGTTGGTCAGCATCAGGCATTGGCCGGTCCGGCCAGTTCTTGGGTCGGCTGTGGCTTGCCGGGGTCTCCCAAGCTGGATCCGGGCCACGGGCATCTGGCCTCTCCAGCTACTGTTGCCCAACTGAGCTCCAGAGTTGGGCTTTTCTACTTCCTGTCCTGCATCTTGACCTCTGGAGGGCAGGTGCAGGATCCACTGGCTCCGCCCACTTTGGTGTCTGTGGAGGTTCTTCCCTCAGCGGGGTGGTAGGGCACCACACCGCCTCACTATAGTCCTCAAAAGCGATTCCTAGGGCTTGTGCTATCCCTCTGTGCAGGAATGAATTTCATCCTTACAGCTCAAATCTTGCCCCTTCCACTGTGGGTTCAGCGGGCACTTGATACAGGAAATGCTATAGTTCCACTGGGTGTCTGAAGGGAGGGAGGATGTCAGGAGCCTATGCAGGGGATCCACAGATCATGGTAGAGTGGAGTACAGAGCCATGAGGATGGCTGGTGTTGCTATACACCAGTTTCTTGGGGCTGAGCAAGGGCAAGGCATATGTGATCTTTCATTTTATGGTTCCTCTGGTCTTCCTCCCACATGGAGGGGGTCCCCAGGTCTGTAGAACCTAATCCTGCCCTTAGCTTAGAGATAAATGTAAGGCTTAGTTGCAAAACCATTCCATTGCTGCTCCACAGCCTGGAGCCCTTCTTTTTGATTTGCAAGAATGTACTTCCGACAGTTATTTTGCATAAGCATTAAAACACGTTTGTCAATTCAAGACATAGTTTGATGGGGAACAAAACAGAAGTTAGCCCTATAGGCTTGATTCTGGGAGGTAGCAGTGCTTGCAGGCGCTCATCGCTTTGCAGCAGGAACTTGGCACACCATGAGATCAAGTTCCAATATGAGGAAAAATCCATAACTAAAGCAAGTTCTGGCTTGAATTCATAGTGACTCTTCTGTTCAGACTAGACCTGGATGAACTATTTGCACAAAACCATTTACTGTAGCCCCTTTGTCTGTTTGTAAATTATCCGTGAATAGATTAACACTTTTTTTTTGTTATTCCAAATTATTTGATTACTGGTGGTTGCAGATATGTATTTCAGTTGTTCATGAGCAATTCACCGAGATGACTGTATTGGCCATTGGTCGTTCACTGTTTAGGTTATATGACTGGTCACCTATATCACATGCTATTGTTTCTGCCATCCAACTGGTTCTGACATCAAACCCATGTCCAGCTTTCAAGGTGGCTGTGCAAACACTTTCAGCTTGAGTTAATACTCATTACACTTTCTGCAATTATTTTTGTGAACCAAAAATTGCTAGTCCAAGTGTGTGCAGAAAACAAATAAAAGAGGTTTTGAAAGTCATCAAAGCAAATTTGTGGGAATCCAGAGTATGTGTGTGAATGCTTTTTTATGACATACTCACTTAACTGTAATGCAGATTCAGTCACACTTAATAAAAGAGCAATTATAGAAACCTGTCAAACTGAAACTCTTCAAGTTTCCTTGATGGCATGAAATAGACACTTGACATTCGGCAATGCTGCTGGCTGCATTCTGTGCACATTCAAATTAATATCTTCTCTGAGTTTACTCACCCCTACTGGCACACATTGCATATTGAACTGGAAAGTAAACATTTCTTTAAAAGCTGCTTTTATTGAGAAGAAAATGTACTTCCTGTTGATAAACATTTTCTGAAACAGAAAAAAAATGTTTCTCTTCCTGATTGTGCTTTATTCACAAAAGTTTTCTCACAAAAGACTGAAAATACCATCTCTGCAGAAGAATTTTAAATTGCAGTGAGACAGTTGCAGGCTTCTCATGTAAAGCTGACTATAGTTATAAAAACCACGATGTTGCATGGTTGCTGATCATTCTCAAGTTACAAAGCTGCAGATAGACAGTAATGGAATTAATATTAAGATATCGTAGTGTTTAAAAGTAACACCTGAAAAAATGCAGAGTGGTCCATATTGGAGTAATTACTAAGGCGTTGTCTGGAGAAATTTATGGTGGTGTTCCCCCTAACATAGGTAAAATGTATTATATCTACATACACATGTTCTAAATGGTTCATATGCCTGTCAGATACTATTAGGATTCGATTTGCTTTCAGTGAGTCGAATTATTCGTTTAATGCCAGTGTGCACCACTTATATTGACAACAATTCAGACAGTTCTTCCACTACTATCCTCCAGTTCTGTATTGGGAATTGTTGGATAGACAGAGCACACTGCAACTGAAATGGTTTAAAACAGTGCTACTGTGGACTATGGGCAAGATTGTCTTGTCCTTCATGTCATTGCAGTACGTCAGGGACTGGTAGAGCTATGGACTTCTGTGCGATTACTACTGTAATTTGGATATTTGAGGTGCAATTCATCCCAGGATAGAAGGCCTATAGGAAGCCCTCTGAACCATGCAGATCTTCTATTCTGTCATCATAAGCAGATAGCCTAGAAAGGATCCATGTTGCAGAAGGAAGCTCTGCATTGGGTATGTGATTGGGGTGTCCGCCCCACACTGGCCAGTAAAGGGTTAATAGAGCCCTAGAGAGGCTGCACAAAAAGCAGCCAATAGGAGAGGGGTTGTGAGGAGGAGCCAATCAGAGCCCAGCAGGCCCATATAAAAAAAGCCTCAGGGCAGAGCAGGTCAGTAATGGCCTGAAGCTTGTGGAGGGAGGGCTGTGTCTGGAGTAGGCTGTAACCCTGTAGTACCTTTGACTGAGCTGTGCAGGCAGGAACCTGGGGAGAAGAGAAGGAGCTCTGGATGGGCTGCTGAGACTGAGGAAAATGCTGTCCCTGTGGAGAAGTGGCCCAGGGAAATGCAGCAATAGTAGAGCCAAAGGACTGCAGTAAGTGACTGGAGTTTGGAGGGTCCCTGTGCTTGGACCTGGAGTAGTAGGTGGCCCTGGGTCTCCCACACTCACCACTGAGGAAGTTGCTGGACAATTGACTACAGCTGCCACTGGGGAAATGGCTGGACTAGGAGCTAAACTCCCTCAAAATGGGGGAATGTGGATAATGACCTGGCTGAACCATGAAGAGGACACTGGTTCCTGATGCTGTGAGAAGTAGGGGTGCTAGAACAATTTTTATAGTGGGGGTACTAAGAACAATTGAACTAAACTGTAAAATCCTGTATATAATGGAAACCACTTCAAACCAGGGGATGCTGCAGCACCCTCTGCACCCTTAGTTCCAGCACCTATGGTAAGAGTGGTTGCCAGTGGACTGCAGAGAAAGGGTGCAAACTATATACAGGGGCATCAGCCTTGAGCTAATCCCCAGAATGATCAGGAACAGGCACCAGTCCAGCAATGAGTGATGTGCTCTGTTACAGGTATGATGTTGCACTCCATATGTTTTATGGAAATGTGCTTATGAGTGAATATCATGTAACTGGAATATGCTTTATGCAAAAGGTCTCTTTTAAGATATTATAACAGGTTATAACCTACTGAATATATTTCTCCTATTAGTATGTATCATTCTTGTATCTGAAGCTAAAAATATGAAGTATAACTCTGAGGTCCTATTGTAATTATGCAAAACGTGGGCCATTAATGGTGGTTTAAAATCTTGATAGCTTCCATTGACTAGGACAACTGGTTGTAAATGGCTGTTTACTTACAAACCTTCCTGTGTACACGTGGGCCAGCTCAGGAAGAATGGAGGCTGGGGACTCACAGGACATGTGATCATGTCACCTAATGTGTTGGAATTACCTCTGAGCCCGTTATCCCTGCCATCTTGGGACTTCCAGAACCCTGCCTTGTTGAGCCAGACACGCTAGCCTGCTGCAACACAGACCCAGGTCTGGTTCACACCCCCAAAGCTGGAGACTTTAACCAAAAACTGCTCAGCAGGTCACCTATTGCTGACACCCAGCTCCCAATGGGATCCAAACCCCAAATCTGTTTTACTCTATATAAAGCTTATACAGGGTAAACTCATAAATTGTCCATCCTCTATAACATTGATAGAAAGATATGCACAGCTGTTTGCTCCCCTGGTATTAATCACTTATTCTGGGTAAAGTAATAAACAAAAGTGATTTTATTAATTACAAAAAGTAGGATTTAAGTGCTTTCAAGTAATAACAGACAGGACAAAGTAAGTCACCAAGCAAAATAAAGCAAAAATACACAAATCTAAGCCTAATACATATTAAGAAACTGATTACAGGTAAAATATCACCCTCAGATGTTCCAATAAGCTTCTTTCACAGACTAGACTCCTTCCTATTCTGGACCCAATCCTTTCCACTGGTACAGTCTTTGTGAGTTCCAGCAGACATCTTACGTGAAAAGCAGGGGTGTTCTCATGACTGGCAGCCCCTTTTGTTCTGTTCCACCCCCTTTTATAGCTTTGGCGCAAGGCAGGATCTTTTGTCTCTCTGGGTTCCCACCCGTCCTTCTAAATGGAAAAGTACCAGATTTAGGATGGATTCCAGTATCAGGTGACATGATCACATGTCCTGTGAGTCCCCAGCCTCCATTCTTCCTGAGCTGTCCCACATGTACACAGGAAGGTTTGTAAGTAAACTGAGCCATTTGCAACCAATTGTCCTAGTCAATGGAAGCTATCAAGATTTTAAACTACCATTAATGGCCCACACTTTGCATAATTACAATAGGACCTCAGAGTTATACTTCATATTTTTAGCTTCAGATACAAGAATGATACATACATACAAATAGGAGGAATATATTCAGTGGGTTATAACCTTGGTTATGATACCTTACAAGAGACCTTTTGCATAAAGCATATTCCACTTACATCATATTCACACTCATAAGCATATTTCCATATTACATATGGAGTGCAATGTAACAACAGGTTCCACCTCAAATCCGCAAGAATTTCCCAGTAGACCTTGTTTAGTGGAGAGGTTAAATTACTCCCTTGGAGTGTAGGGCTGGCCACTTGTCCCTGGGCATTCCAGGGTATTTAAAAACTCTGGGAAATCTTTCTGTTCCTAAAAGAATAAAAATGGTTTGTTACAATAAATAATGGGCAATACTTTATGCTTGCTGTGCAGATACATCATTTGTACTCGCAAAACAATAATTTATGCATGCAAATAACATGTGCATAGCCCAACTGATTTTCACATGCATGGAAATTGGGGAAATTTGAGTGTTTGCCTTAACCTGATGTAATCCACCTTAACTACACCACAGTCACTGAACGCATGACACTGTACACTTAAAGGGAAACTGCTTCGTTTCTCTTGTGCAACATATGCAGCTTGGGTACAGGATCCTACCTGCAGGGCCAAGTCAGCGGGAGCTGTAGGTACTCATTACACTCAAGGCTGGCCCCTAGTAAACACTATTGAAATTCCATTTATAGTGAAGTGGAATGAATTGTAGGACTGGAAGGGACCTTGAGAGGTCTTCTACTCCAGCCCCCTGCACTCATGGCAGGGGGTAAGTATTATAGACCATCCCTGACAGGTGTTTGTCTAACCTGCTCTTAAAAATCTCCAACGATGGAGATTCCACAGCCTCCCAAAGCAATTTTATTCCAGTACTTAACTGTGAAAGTTCTCAATAGCTTCATAATATATTGCAACTCTTACTTTGTACTATTTTATAGCATCCCATAGTATGCTGGGCCTGTCACAGAAGACATGGGCTCTGCCTCCACAGATCTTAGACTTACACAAGAAGTGAGGGTGAGAGGAAGAAACAATCAGAAGGTGAAAGGCAGGGCAAGGGAAGGACAAGGACTACCTCTTTACAATTTTGTGGCTACTTGGCTGACGCAAGTGGCTATCTTGCAGTGTGCTGACTGCACCGTGGTTAAAGTGAGCCGTACTTGTTCTGTGAGTACAATGCCTTCTCTGTAAAGGGTTCCACAGCATTTGTGAGCGGTTAGTATTTTCGGATGAGCTGCAGATGGCTTGAAATGACAAGCATTTTGCTTTTAGCCACCTATAATCACCGTGCACAATCTGGCCCAATTCAACTCACTAGGCAGCCGTTACTCAGAATAGACCCTGCATGGATTATGAGTCACTTCCCATCTACCAGAGTGGTAGGGGTCCTCTAAGGAATAGCAGTTGTTAAGACTATCTGTATAGCATGGTATATGGCACAGTGAAATAGGTGAAATGTACAGAACTAATAACAGAGTCCTGAGATAGGTAAGGTTGTTATGGGTAGAAGCTCTAATTTCACCTGCCTAATCCTGACTGGGACTAAAGACAGGCAGCAATTTCTGCAGAACTCCTTAACCTTCAGAAACAATAACAGCAATATGTAGGGGGGGAAAAACACCTAGAAACCCGTGGTGATCACTGTTCTCTCCCACAGAACCAGAGTACTTGCATCTAACTGACGCCCCCCCAGGAAGAAGCCCCTGCCCCAAAATGAAAGCACTGAATAGTTATATTTTCACATTTCTCCTGAGGCCTCTAGTGCTGCAAGGCTGAGAGAAGGGCTGACCTTTTCCCTGCCACAGGTCATTGCTTCCCTTGCTTTATAACATAGGGTTTTCCATGGACATCAAATTTAAACTTGAATTCAGCTGAAGATGGAAGCATCGCCTGCTTGGAGGCTCTCTGCTGAACCCTCAAAGAGATCTGGGAGTTAATTACACTGTAACTCTTTTGCTACTTGCCCCTCCTTAAATCCCCTTCCCGTTCCTTTAAATAGTTCTTGTTGTTTGCAGCTAAAGGCTGCTCATCATCTGCAACCCACCCCCCCCCCCCAAGTGGCTGAACTGCTTAATACCCTATAACTGATACTTGTTCCCTGCTCCTGCTCTAACCTTTCTTTTTACAGCACTGGCCTCTCTTGCTGATAGCAGATTTGATTTGCCTGCTGCTATGGCAAGCTTCTATGGAGGACAGTGAACTGAACCAGTCAATTAGTCATGTTCTAAATTCCTTGGGTTCATCATTACCATAAGTAAACAGAAAATCCACATCAAGCTTTGTACTTTTAATAGGAAAAATGAACATCCCATTAGTACATAGGGGCAAGTAAGAACAAGGAGATCAATGGCAGGCATGTAATTCATCATGGTAATTAAATGGATATGAGTACTGTGCTAAGAATTTGTTTGATATCACAAGGAAATAGATTCTCCCACGCCCGTCTTTTTCTTCCCCATTCCCCAGAACAAGCTAAACCAAAAGTGGTTCATCAGCTGCATTTTTCTACAGCAATTGTATCCCTCCCTTCTCTCCCCTCAGTTTAGTGCTGCAGAATCTAACAGTCAAACCACTGCACTAGGAATAAAATCCTTCTAGGTCAGCAGCTGCAGCCTAAGCTGCACAAATGAAGTGCAGCAAGGGTCTTGCCCAGTGCAACTGGAAGGCTGTATTTCTTGTTTCATTTCAACTCCAGTGACCTTTCTGACATTGCACATTGTCTTCTTTGATTCCAATGTAAGACTCACTAGGCAAAGTACTAGAGATCGGCCTGAGTTGCACAAGCTGGCTCCAGGCTTGAAGTGTGCCAAAGTTTCAGGTTGTTTGGATGTGAGGGTTTGGCTCAGTTCATCAGAGATGGGGGTGAGTCTGCATCTGAACCTCCCCAAAATGTGGGGGGGGGTTGGTTCAGACACATCCCCAGTGTAACATGGCCAACCCCAAGCATTCCACAATCATGAGTCAGACCCTGAAAAATCATGCCTGGTTTTAAAAATCATGAGGTTTTTAAGAATAACAACTTTTGAGCTCTTTATACTTCTCTTGTGGTGGTGTAGCCTTTGCGGAGAGATATGGGGGTCACACCTTCAGGATTTTTTTTCACTTTTTTTCTTTAATGAAAGCCAAAATGGTCACATAATCACATGACTCCAGGAGCTGGGACTGTAAGAAAGCACAAGACAGACATGATAAAATCACAAGAGCTGGCAACAGCGCCACTCCAAATTACAGTGCTGCATCTGTAGAAGACATTCT